>NC_086181.1:17953145-20453145 GCF_023053635.1 Elgaria multicarinata webbii
TCCCCCCAAGCGGCTCATATCAGAGCAACAACAACAAAGAGCTCATCAGAAAAACCAGTCAAGCCACAATCCAAAATAAAAAACAGAAAAACATTAAAAGAAAGTTATATAATGACCCTTTCCTTGGCATCTAGTTTTTCAAGGGAAGGGATTTTTTCCCCAGAAGCAGGAGCACTGAATCACGTCAGTCCCCACCTGCAGTCAGAAGCAGTACAGGCTGTACCGCTTCAGTGAGAATGAAGTCTTAGAGCAAAGACCAAAAAAAGTGGCTGGTAACCAAAGTTGTTCTCTGGGGGTTGAATCATAGAATCATAGAATAGCAGAGTTGGAAGGGGCCTACAAGGCCATCGAGTCCAACCCCCTGCTCAATGCAGGAATCCACCCTAAAGCATCCCTGACAGATGGTTGTCCAGCTGCCTCTTGAAGGCCTCTAGTGTGGGAGAGCCCACAACCTCCCTAGGTAACTGGTTCCATTGTCGTACTGC
The DNA here is from genome assembly GCF_023053635.1 of Elgaria multicarinata webbii. Lineage (NCBI taxonomy): Eukaryota > Metazoa > Chordata > Lepidosauria > Squamata > Anguidae > Elgaria > Elgaria multicarinata. Next base: position 17,953,631 of record NC_086181.1, read on the forward strand.
TCTAACAGTCAGGAAGTTTTTCCTGATGTCCAGCTGGAATCTGGCTTCCTTTAACTTGAGCCCGTTATTCCGTGTCCTGCACTCTGGGAGGATCGAGAAGAGATCCTGGCCCTCCTCTGTGTGACAACCTTTTAAGTATTTGAAGAGTGCTATCATGTCTCCCCTCAATTTTCTCTTCTCCAGGCTAAACATGCCCAGTTCTTTCAGTCTCTCTTCATAGGGCTTTGTTTCCAGGCCCCTGATAATCCTGGTTGCCCTCCTCTGAACACGCTCCAGCTTGTCTGCGTCCTTCTTGAATTGTGGAGCCCAGAACTGGACGCAATACTATAGATGGGGCCTAACCAGGGCTGAATAGAGAGGAACCAGTACCTCACGTGATGTGGAAGCTATACTTCTATTAATGCAGCCCAAAATAGCATTGGCCTTTCTTGCAGCCATATCGCACTGTTGGCTCATATTCAGCTTGCAATCTACAACAATTCCAAGATCCTTCTCGTTTGTAGTATTGCTGAGCCAAGTATCCCCCATCTTGTAACTGTGCCTTTGGTTTCTATTTCCTAAATGTAGAACTTGGCATTTATCCCTATAAAATTTCTAGATTGTCATACTTTGAGCAGACCCACTGAAATCAACGTCTGATTCAAGTCAGTTGAATCGCGTCCAGAGAAGAGCCACCAAGTTAGCGAGGGATCTGGAAACCAAGTCCTATGAGGAACGGTTGAAAGAGCCTGGAGAAGAGGAGTTTTAGGGGAGACACGATAGCAGTCTTCAATTATGTGAAAGGCTGTCATGCAGAAGACAGAGCAGGCTTGTTCTGGGTTGCTCCAGAGGGCACGATTGAACCAATGGGTGGATATTGCAGGGAAGGAGATTTCGGCTAAACATTAGGAGAAACTTCCTCACAGCGAGATCTGTTCTGCAGTGGAACAATTTGCCTCGGGAGATGCAGGTTTCTCAGTTCCTGGAGGTATTTAAGCATAGACTGGAGGGGGGTGGAATCTGTCAGGGATGTTGTACCTGTATCATACAATGCAAAGACAGCATGGAACAGGATGTTGCATAGGCGTGCGCAAGGGGTGTGCCGGGTGTGCCCAGGCACACCCTAATGTCTCAAGCAATAATGTCTCTCTGCTGGGAGCCACATTTCAAAGAGGCCAGGAGGAGGGAACCCGAAGGCTAATATCACCTCGTAAGACTCTCTTCTGACCACTGTCACCAGAAAGCCCCACCTTGAGAAATGTCTCCTCATCCCCACCCCCTTCATCTGCAACGGCCCTCCTGTGGTCAGGGAATCAGAATGTGGAGTAGGGCATCAATGGAACAGTGTTTGATAAATAAATGAATAAAAATAATGAGTATTCAATAAATGATTGCCTTTAAAAATAAATTAATCAAAATTCCTAATGAAACGTGCTGCACACGCCTATGGAGGGTTGAGCTAGATGATCTCTGAAGCCCCTTCCAACTCTATGATTCATTTGAGTCCCATTGATTTTAATGGGCCTACTCAAAGTATGACCACATCTGGAACCAACCCACTAGGGACAGGATGTGGTGTAGTGGCTTGCCGCTCTCTTCTCTGCCTCTGGCCCCGGGAAGCTGCGTGACGTGCAGAAATGGAACAGGTGAAGCCGCACCTGTGGAATCACCGCCTGCCATATGGTTGCTAAAGGCACAGCTGCCGTGCTAGGGAGGAAAAAATGGGGGCAAGCTGACAGGTTGGGGTTTCCATTCCCAAAGGCGGACCCGTCAAAGAACCTCCATGCGGTTCTGTGTCCTCAAGTAGGTGAGAAAAAGGAATCTGAAATATATGTTCCCTCTGCCCCCCACCCCCGAGCCCCAGACACGCGTAAAAGAGCCTTGGCATTAATGAGAGGGGAGAGGGAGGCCAGGGATTTTAGCAGTCGGCAGCAGGGCAGGGAGAGGGACGAGGAAGGTGCCAATCCTCCCCGCGTTACCAGGCGGTGCGTTGTTTCCTGCGTGAATATTTCATGCCCTTTTTTTACCAGTTCGATCCCATTTACAGGCTCATCAATATGAATGAAGCCTTCCCTTCCTTTGCTTGTTCTCTCTATCCCGCCCCCCCCACCCCCGCTGGCTCTTCTGCTCCACTCACCAGCCTTTTGGTCTGCTTTGCCAACTCACTTGTTTCGGGCCAGGCTAGGGCTGAGCTGGCTGCTAGCCAAGCCAGGCCCCATGGGGACCTGAGGCTGAGAGCAAGAGAGGCAGAGAGAACGCAAAAGTGGAGGTGTGGAGCATGATGGGGCACAGAAGGCCAGAAGTGGGAAGTGCCCGGGGGGGGGGCGTGTTGGAAAAAAAGAACAGGGGGAGGAATGCTTTGCCCATCACAGCCGCCTTGATTTAGAGAGGGCTGGGGAGAGATGCACTAACGCCTCCAAGATCGCTTTTTAGTATTGTAGCCAGTGTTAGTCCTATTTAGAGTAGACCCACTGAAATCAAAGGGGCTTAAGTTAGACTAACATTGGGGGGGGAGGAATCATAGAATAGCAGAGTTGGAAGGGGCCTCTAAAGCCATTGAGTCCAACCCCCTGCTCAATGCAGGAATCTACCCTAAAGCATCCCTGACAGAGGGTGGTCCAGATGCCTCTTGAAGGCCTCTAGTGTGGGAGAGCCCACCACCTCCCTAGGTCACTGGTTCCATTGTCGTACTGCTCTAACAGTCAGGAACATTTCCTGCAACATTTTGCTGCAGATCTCACTTGCAGCTTGTTTCATGGGGGTGCAGAACCTTTTTCAATCTGAGAGCTGAATTCCATTTGGGAGAAGCCCTTGGGGGCCGCATGCCAATGGTGGGCGGGGCAAAAGGGGTGGAGCCAAAATACCAACATATATATATTTTTTAGCTTAAAGCTCTTACTGTCAATAACTAAGCCTTAGGAGAGGCAGTTCAGCTGCTTAGAATGGGGAAAAAATGCACAAAAGCCAGGAAGCCACCAAATGATCAGTGATGGGGTGGGTGGGTCAGGAGGTGGGGTATGGATGGCTGGGGATACCTCGGGGGCTGGATTTGGGCCAGATTTGACTCTTGGGCCCAAGGTTCTCCACCCCTGCTTCAGCAAGTCTGAGCTGCCTTTGGTAGTTCAATTTCTTTGGCTTGTCTCGCCCGACCCCCGGAACATCCACGTAGCCTTGCTCCCCTCTCCGTGGTTCCACTGCTCCCCACCCCCAATATTCAGCTGATTTCGTGGTGCGGAAGAACACAATCATGATCAATGACAATTGCTTTCAACCGGCAGAACATTTCCAGCTCACAGAGTTGGGGGTGGCCGAGAAAGTGCCAGCAGTTTTAGATCAGGCGGGGTGGGTGGGTGGGGGTGGAGAAATCAGAACAAGCATTGTAGCTGGAGCAGGGGGCGGAAACGCAGTTCTAAGAGGGGGCATCTGCCAGGCGCAGAGAATGGTGTGTGTGTGTGTGGGGGGGGAGATGGCTGCCTCGCACCTGATCGCCCTAATTAGCCACCAGCTTCATGAATAACAAACCCGGCTAAAAATATTCTGCAAAGAGAGCAGGGTAATGCAAGCGTATTGGTGCTGACAGCACATCTGTCGGAGAAGCCGGAGGGAGCGGAGGCTGCGGGGGATGGGAGCTGGGAGAAGCCAACAGGTAGGTGGGCGGCTGCAGGAGAGGACGGAGGGACCCTCCCTGGGCCCTCTTGGGATGCCTCAAGCAGACTCCCCCCTCCCTCTCCAACAACCTGTGTCCCCCAACAACCTCATTTTTTCCCCACCGGTTACCTTCATGATGAATCACCTCCCCGATTTTCTCCCCTTCTCCTAATACTCCTAATACTAGAACCCAACGGGGTCATCCCACGAAGCTGAATAGGGGGAGATTCAGGACAGATCATTAAGGGCGCAATCCTATGCGTGTTGAGACAGGAAAAAAAGTCCTACAGTTCCCAGCATTTCCCAGCCAGGAATGCTGGGACCTGTAGGACTTCCTCCCCCCCCCCTGAAGGAGGTACTTCTTCACATAGCGGAGACTTAAACCAGGGAGTTTGCTGCCACAAGCTTAGATATGGCCACCAATCTGGATGGCTTTGAAAGGGGATGGGACAAATTCACAAGGGCTACGGTATATGCTCCCTTTGATATTGGAAGCCTCTGAATAGCCATTCCTGGGGAAGCTGAGCAGGAGGGCACCGCTGCATTCGTGTTCTGCTTGTGGCTTTCCCATCGGGTAGGGTGACCATATGAAAAGGAGGACAGGACTCCTGTATCTTTAATAGTTGCAAAGAAAAGGGAATTTCAGCAGGTGTCATTTGTATGCATATCACACCTGGTGAAATTTCCTCTTCATCACAACAGTTAAAGCTGCAGGAGCTATACTGCAGCTGTACTGTGACCAGATTTAAAAGAGGGCAGGGCACCTGCACCTTTAACTGTTGTGAAGAAGAGGGAATTTCAACAGGTTCCCCATACCTACAAATGACAGCTGCTGAAATTCCCTTTTCTATGCAACTGTTAAAGATATAGGAGCCCGGTCCTCCTTTTCATATGGTCATCCTACCATCGGGGCATCTGGTTGGCCCCTGTGCGAACAGAATACCGGACTCGACAAGCCACGGTTTTGGCCCAGCATGGCTCTTCCGTTCTTACGCGGTGCTCACCTCTCCCCAGAACAAGCCCTGTTGCACGCGACATCGCCCACTGCTGTTTCATTCTTTTCACAAACCACCTATTTATCCTAGTGAAGCACATCAGCCTTAGGACCAAACCACACATGATACAGGAGATCCATCTCCCTTTTTAAAAAAACAAATAAATAAAACCTAAAGCAGCCTTCCTCAACCTGGGGCGCTCCAGATGTGTTGGACTGCATCTCCCAGAATGCCCCAGCCAGCTGGCTGGGGCATTCTGGGAGTTGTAGTCCAACACATCTGGAGCGCCCCAGGTTGAGGAAGGCTGACCTAAAGGCACATGGGGCTCCATAACTGACCAGACCAGAGATGCTGGGAGGATTTAAAACAAATTTTAAATCATTTTAAAAATGATTTAAGCACCATTTAAAACAAAACAAAACCCCATCCACTCACAAGCACATGGGAGCCATATCCCCCGCCCCAATCTAAACCCTTGAGTCTGGTATTGGCCCATGGGTGGGAGGGGAGGAGGAATTACAGCCACCCGCAGGTTTGCACGTGATGCACTTGCGAATTTGGATTGGGGAGTGGCACAAGAGAATTTTTAAAGCCCCTCCTCAAGCGCTGTGGCTTTCAACCACATCTGGAGTTTAAAGTAAAAAAGAAAAAGTCAAGCCTTCTTATTGCAGTTCTCCTATATGGTGTGTGGTTCGGTCTCCCAGTCCCATTTTACAGACTGGATAAACTGAGGCAGATAGAGGGGGGGGGGTTGCCTCCAGCAGCCTTCCTAGTCAAGAAGGCCTCCATAATCTACCTTTCACGTTACAAATCTCACTCCCTTGGGCTGCTGCATGACAAGCGCACCATAAGCAACATCTAACCCTGCCATGCACCAGGGCAAGCAGGCCCACTGGGTAGAAGCCACATATGGAGGTTAGCTGGGTCAGCACAGCCAGGAGAACGGCAGCCAGAGGATGGGCTGAAGGCGCCGCAGACAAGAGCAAGATTTGTAGCAGCTCCTGAGATGGACCCGTACTGCTGCAGGGCCGAATTACTGCAACAGTAATTACTAAGTGGCCTTTTATATCTCCTGAGCAGGCCCAATGACTACCAGAGCCCCACCCTCTAAGCTGACACTCCACAAAATTTAAAGGGGCAGTGATCTGCTTTGGAGCCAGGCATTGTAGCATCACTGGATGGCTTTACCTTGGGCTTGATTTCTTCCTCGACAGAGGTTCTCTAGCACAGGGGCAGGCAGAAGGTAGATCTCCAAATGGTTTAGACTTCGGCTCCCAGAAGCCCCTGCCAGCATGGCCAGTGGTCAGGAATGCTGGGAGCTGAAGTTCAAAACATCTATAGGGCCACCCATTCCCCATCCTTCGCAGAGAGAGAAGAAGGGGTTGTGTTGCACATGGCCTCTTTTAAAGGGGCAGTTGCCCTTTTAAAAGGCATGAAAAGAGTTTTCCCCTTCTTTGCTTGTCATTCTAAAATATACCCAAAATGGGAGCCCTCCTTCCGTCTTTGGCAGGTGCTAAAAAAATTGGTGGAAATATTCCCTTTGCTTACAGCACCAATTGGTGGCTGCTGCAATGCCTTTAAAAAAAAAGAAGAAGACATGTCTTCTTCCTGGGAATCATGTAGCGAATCAGAGTTGTTCACGTGACAATGTAACCGAGGTTAAATGAAGCTAATTTGGAGCAAGGGCAATGCCTCCGGACCAGAGGCACCTTGCTCCAAATTAGCTTCATTTGCATCACATGGTGCTCTACCTGAATGGGAGCACTGTCATCTGAACTATGCCCAGGAGGCGTGTGTGTGTGTGAATGCAGTTTGTCTGTGCCTGAATGGGTGCCGGGAAGAAAAGTACAACTACGTTGCTAAAACTTCTGCCCTATTTTGAGCATCCCCAACCCATGTAAAAAAAAAACAGAAGGGAAATGGCTTGCATTGGGGATGAAAACGTCTGCAAAAAGTAGGGTGACCATATGAAAAGGAGGACAGGGCTCCTGTATCTTTAACAGTTGCATAGAAAAGGGAATTTCAACAGGTGTCATTTGTATATATGGAGAACCTGGTGAAATTTCCTCTTCATCACAGCAGTTAAAGCTGCAGGAGCCCTGCCCTCTTTTAAATCTGGTCACTCTAGTATAGCTCCTGCACTTTAACTTGTGATGAAGAGGGAATTTCACCAGGTTCTCCAAATGACACCTGCTGAAATTCTCTTTTCTATGCAACTGTTAAAGATACAGGAGCCCTGTCCTCCTTTTCATATGGTCACCCTAGCAAAAAGCCCCCCTACTCAGCCTATTTTGATACAGCCCTCATTACTGAACTGTTGAGATTGCGGGGATGAACTGCTGCATTTGCACCGACCAACTGGACGGGATGGCCTGCACTAGTTGTCAAATTTAAAAGTCAGGTTGCCCAATTGATGGATTAGGCTAAATCCAGGGGACAAATTCAATTCATCCAAATTTAATCTCTAAATTTAATTAGCAGAGTTGGGGGCAGACTTTCTGGTTTCAGTCAGTGCCTTGGGTCAGATCACTTTGGGGAAAATCCACTTCTCCGCCCCGCCACGCACCCCTGCCCCAAATCCTAACCCCACTCACCGATGTCCCTTCCATGATGTCCCTCCAGAGGGGCGCATCGTTGTCCCGCTCAGCAATCTCCAGCAGGTTATCCAAAACGACTTGGCCGATGATGTCGTGCCGAGAGAAGCGGTCAAAATCGTAGACGCTGAAGTGAAGCTTGCGCGAGGGCAGTTCGGCAAAGGGGACGTTGAAGTTAAAAGTCTCGTTGAAAATGGGGTTCAGCGTCTTGCGGTGCACCTTGGTCTGGAACTTCTTCTTGCGGTCTGGCAGCAGGTACATTTTCACATAGGGGTCGGAGAAGCCGTTGGCATCTTTGGCAGGCAGGTCCAAGGCCCGGAGGATCCGCACCACCAGTTGCTCTGTGCCGTAGGCGTAGCGTAGGGCGAAGCTCAGCCGCCCGCAGCTCGGCGCCTCCCCTTTCTTGGAGTCCGACTCGCCCGAGCGCTGTTTATACAACTCCGGTTTGATCTGCCCGATGCTGGTCACCTGCTCCACCTTCTCTTCCCCTCCTACGTGGACTCCGGTGTCCGGGCTGCTCAGCTGCTGGGTCACGGGGCGTGGCAGAGTATTGTACCTGCAGAGAAGCGAAAAGAAGAAACACAGTGCTTTGCACAGCCGTACCTCCATCACGTCCGATGGGCGAATGAGGATTCCTCTGCCCAGAGCAACCGCTTGGTTGCTTGGCAGGCAGAGAGCGAATGAGCAAGGAGGCAAGATCATCTGCTGCTTCTCCTTCTCACCGCTGTTCACCTGCCTCTCACCAGAGTGAGAGGCAGGTGAACAAGCAGGCTGTAATAATGAAGAGGCTCTTGTCAAGCCTTCCTCAACCTGGGGCGCGCCAGATGTGTTGGACTGCATCTCCCAGAATGCCCTAGCCAGCTGGCTGGGGCATTCTGGGAGTTGTAGTCCAACACATCTGGAGCGCCCCAGGTTGAGGAAGGCTGCTCTTGTCAGTGGGCCCTTGCTGGGGGTGTCCTTATATGAGGGTGCTCAGAGGATGGACATAGGGAGAGTGTGTAGAAGGGAGAAAGTGCCCAAGGGAACAGGGCCACCTAGTGCCTGATCCAAGTTTTGGAGTTCACTTGGGTAAGACACCCTCAATGGGGTCCTTCCCTCAGTGAGTCTACCTTCTCACCACCATTAGGTTGGTAAGGACGGGGCTCCTGTATCTTGAACAGTTGTATTGAAAGGGGAATTCCAGCAGGTGTTGTTTGTATTCATGCAGCACCTGGTGAAATTCCCTCTTCAGCGCAACAGTTAAAGCTGCAGGAGCCCTGCCCTCTCTTGTATCTGGTCACACTAGGCAGGGCTCCTGCAGCTTTGACTGTTGCAATGAAGAGGGAACGTCACCAGGTGCTGCATGCATACAAATGACACCTGCTGAAATTCCTTTTTCTATACAACTGTTCAAGATACAGGAGTCCTGTCCTCCTTTCCATAGGGTCACCCTAACCACCATTGCTCCTCTTCCTCTTCCTCATCATTGCTACCACTTGCTTGCTTGACAGGCAGAGCACCAGGGAGCAAGTGGGCAGGGTCAAAGACTGCCCCGCCTTCTCACCACCACCACTGTCTGGACCAAAATGAGAGGCCAGTGAACCAGCAAGTTGAAGCGAGTCATGACTCATTGATGTCCCACTGATTTCAGTGGGTCTATAGCCTGCTTATTCTGGAGGTGTGTGTGTGTGTGTGATAAATAACTTGGGGCCAGGATACCTGGGAGAGCGCCTTCTCCCTTACCAACCTGCACGGTCACTGAGGTCATCCGAGGGCCTGCTCCTGGTGGTTCCACCTAGATCCATCCTCCGATTGGAATCCACCAGGGGAAGAGCCTTCAGCGTGGTGGCCCCCCTCCTGTGGAACTCCCTGCCTCTGGAGGTCAGGCAGGTGCCAACCTTGTACTCCTTTCGGCGCCTCCTGAAAACATCTTTATTCCAAGAAGCCTTTCTCTAACATGCAGCCTTGGATTTCTGTTTTTGCTTCTTTTTAAATTTTGTTTTAACTGTTTTATTCTCTTTTTATTTTCATTTTACCTTGTACACCACTCCGAATTTTTTCAATGGGGAGCGGTATATAAATATTCGAAATAAATAAATAATAATAAATAATACTCTAGCCTCCAGAATAAGCAGGCTATAGATAGGCTGCTTGGTTATTCTGGGGCATCTTCTTATTTAATAAGGATGGGTTGGATCCAGATTTGAACTTAGAGTAGACCCGCTGAAATCAGTATGGTATATATAAATACACACACACAATAAAATACTGCCGACGCCAGGTGCCATCTTAGAAAAGGTATCTACCCTTTCTCTCTCCCTCTCATGAACACGCATCATCTAAAAATAAAGCAAGTGTGCTTTATTCAACAAAACCACTGATCAATTAAAAATGCCTGTAATTAATTGATTCGGATCTCTTTAATTAACCGACAGCCCTCATTCTTCAGCCCTTGTGGCCGTGGGCAGGAAACTGGAGGCGTGTGGGCGGCACCCTGTGAAGGCTAAGAAACCAAAGAAAGGTTTTGGCCTTCAAGGAGAGGCCGCGGCTCAGTGGTAGAGCATCTGCTTCCTTCAGGTTTATGACATGTTTTTGTCCTTGTTAATCACCAGTAACTTTGCTATAAGTTTATTAAATGTTTGCTAAATGTCCATTGACATTCATTATATGACTGCTGGCTAGGATAAATCGTGTTAAGGCTTTTGGCATAGGCACAACGCATTGGGCTCCCTATATTTTGTGCGCTCCACTTCAGGAGTGTTGGTGGATCTTTTCCCTTTCTTTTCAGTCTCACGGTGAGGGTTCCTCTTTTTTGCTTTCGGTTTGGTTCCTGGCATCTCCAGGTAGGGTTAGAAAAACTCCTGCCTGAAACCCTGGAGAGCCATTGCTGCCGGTCAGTGTTGACAGTACTGCCCTAGATGGATCAAGGGTCTGATTCGGCGGTCAAAGGGAGAGGCTCCTCCCCCTTCCCCTGGCTACGGGTGCTCAGCCAGTCCCACGACTCCCTGTCCCGCAATCCCACTCCCTCCTTGTCCAAATCGTCATCTTCTTTGAAAACCGAAACATCTGGGAAGTAGAATAAATGGTACCAACTAAACCCCCAAAAGAAAACCATTATATCCCCAAGGCAAAACGCTGCCTTTCTAAATGCCGGCATCCATCCGTGAGCAGTACAGCCCGGTCACCTCTAAAAGGTGAAGACAAAGCACCAGGTTTCAAAATTCAGCCCTTTGCGAAGAGTCTGACCAGCTTCATTGTTTTCTTTTTAGGCTCAGTGCCAAGATCATGCCTGCTGCTGGAAAACTAGTAAAGTGGTGGCATTCGGCCCGAGGGCCAGAGCCCACTTCAGCAAAGCTCTTGGGGGCCACATTCCAGAGGCGGGCCAAAGGCAAAAGGCAGCAGGGCCCAAATATCAAAAAATACCCCCCAATACCACCCTATTTCAGCTTAAAGGTCTTACTGCCAGTCACTAAACCTTAGGAGGGGCAATGCAACCTTTTAGAATGGCGGGGGGGGGGGGGGAGAACAGCACATAACCTGGAAAAGCACCACGCCATCAGTGCTTGGCACCCACCCTCTGGAAAACCCTCTCTTGTGCGGTTCGGGAGGAGGAAAATGTAGTAACTTTTAAAGGCCTCCTAAAAACATATCTTTTTAAACAAGCCTTCCCTGGACTGTAATTTATTCTGGTTTTATGTGATTTTAAAGTTTTAATCTGGATTGTATGGTTCTAGTTGTAAACTGCCCAGAGAGCGTAGGCTGTTGGGCAGCATAAATATGTAAATAATAATAATAATAATAATAATAATAATAATAATAATAATAAAAATAATATGGGGTGGGGCCAGGGGGCAGGGCCATCCGGGGACCCCACGCAAGCCAGATGAGGTCTACGGGCCTGAGGTTCTGCACCCCTGCACTAGAGTGTACCAATGAAGGAAAGGGGAGGGTCCTTTGGGGGGGCTTAAAGCTTGACCTTGCCCCGCTCCCCATCCGTCAACGTCCACCATCCGTAGAAATATCGATGCCCCCTCCTGTCCCTTCCCCCCCTCCGGTACGTCCAGCCTTTCCATCCTCACGCTCCCTGCTCCTTCCTCCCAACTCACCTGGGCGCAGGTGCCAAGCTTGCCACTTGCTGGTGGGAGTGGGCGTTGGGGAGGTTGCCCTCCTTGGTACTGGTCTGGCCTTCCACGGGGAGGTCAGGGGAGGTCTGGCTGACCTTGAGGTTGGCCTCGGGGTAGGAATCCATGTCGAGGTAGGAGCGCTCAGGCATCTCGGGCCCCAGCTCCACCCGCTCGGCCAGGAGGTCCCCGAAGGGTGAGTGGTGGAGGTGGGCGTGGAGCGGGTGCTCCTTGCGCTGGGCTTGCGAGGAGGAGCCCTTGTCCCGCCAGGGGATCCAGCAGAGCTTCCACGAGACGAAGAGGGAGACGCCCAGCAGGACGATGCCGCAGAAGGTCACGATCACCGAGAGGAGGCTGACCAGGATCTCTAGTGGGGAGAAGTGGAGAGGCAGATACCACGACCGGAGGTCAAGGGGGGCGGGCGGGCTCCCACGGGCGCCTAGCATCCTGAACGGAGTCAGCCGGCCCCGCTGGCCTCCTCCTGTGGCCCCCTTGTCCCCTGCATGCTGGGGCTGTTGACCCCAACTGCCAGTACCCAGAATCCTCTGCAAGAGCAACGGCAGGGCTGCTTCTGGGGGCTGTAGCCGTAGCTCAGGGGTAGAGCAGGAGAAGGACGCAGGTTCGAGTGCCAGCTTCTCCGGACAAGGGTAGGAAACATCCTGTCTTGAACCCAGGACAGCTGCTGCCAGTATTGGGCTAGATGAGCCAATCAAACTACCCCGCCACCCCCCCCAATACCCTCGTCTCCTTCTGACTCAGGGATCACACAAAAGGAAGGCGCGGGAAATGTCGGGTGCGTAGTCCTGAACCTAAGCAGCGTGCCAAGTAGGACGGCACAGAAACAAAAGCATTTCCCTCCACTAACCCTGACAGAAGTGCTGAATCCTGTGAGCTTATGTTTGATTTATTCCAGGTTCCTACAGTTGAGGTCAGACACCCCACCCCCACCCGCAAGACATCGATAGCGGCTTCTGCCCCCTTAGCTTACTCTGGAGGGAAGAGTCTGGAGGCTGCAGATTTGCAGCCACTGCAGGGCTTTTCCGTGAAGCTACACAGTTATAAAGTGGGGACTTACTCCCAACTTTCTCATTGGGTGCAAGGTCACCCCAGCTATTTTGCCGTCTGACCTCACTCTGTGGCTGACCCAGGGAGGGGGCATTCAGGGTGGATGGCAACCAGCGATTGGTTGCCGAAAACCAGGAAGGGGGCGGCGGCTTCAGTACCCACATGACTGCTGCTCTCTGTCCTGGCATAGGGACTACCCAATGCCATCCTGCAGGAGTGAAACCGCGGGGTTTAGGAGGATTGCGGTGTCAACTTGGCACCATGAAAGCAGGGCCCAGAACCCAGACTGGGCTGGCCCAAGATACTGTGTAGTCTGGACAGTGGAGGCCGGTGGCTCCGACTTTGGTGGGGCTGTGAATCCATTCTGGTTTCAGTCAAGCTCGAAAGAAGCTGTCCAAGGTGCTGAACCCAGGTTTGGCGGTAGGTTTCAGCACCTCAGATAGGTCCTATTCTGCACCCCCTAAACGGGCCTGCTCCTCTCAGGTGTGATAGAGGATGCTCTCCCCTCATCAGTATTGAAGTCAGATTCAACTGCCAGTCCACTTCTGTGACAGGTCCCACTTGTATGGATTTATTTAAACATGCAGCGACACAGCCAACAGACCCCTTGTTGCCCCCTAATCAATATTCCCGCAATGGACTCATTCAGAATTTGAGAATTTCTCGCCCAATTGGCTCTAACTTGCATCTCACACAAAGCTCTACAAGTTGACGGTTCTCGATTCAGAGCATCTACCTGAGACCCCAAATGCACTTCTAAGGTTGATTGCTCTGGCAAAATGTGGTAAAGACTAGAAACTTGGTCCTTTTAAAATTCAACAAAAGCACAACAAGAGCTCAAACCTCCAGGACCCTGCAGGAACTATCGGACTGTGTCAGAGAACTTTCCTCACCAATCGGTGGGTCTACTGGAGTTATTAGACACCATCCAGGCACCCTTTTCCTGGAAACATAAATCCTGGGAAGACCTGAACTGATATATGACCCTCCTTCCTGTGGCTTCCTCACTTTCGGGGGCTCCTGGCTGGACCTAGGCCAGGATTCTTCCACCTGTGAAGGCGCTTTGCTCTTGATATGAGTCATATCACCCCCTACTACGAGGCTCCTCACCTGAATTGATGGGACCCACATGGCCTGTCAATTCCTGACACTTCTCGCGTTCCTGGGCAGCGCATGTGTTGGCACACAGCACATGAAGAAGCTCCATCGCCCTGCGGTGCCGGTCTTCGTCATAATCTCCCGACATGATGCCTGGAAGAGGAGGCACAAGGGAGAGTCGTGATGCACGTTCAAAAGGAGGTCACAGAGCGTCTTTGGGCCATGGCTACGTTTGCACTGCAGATGGGCAGGCTTTCCTTCAGCGCACGCTGCCGGCAGCATGTTCATCACTGGCTGGCTGCATCTCAGAGTGCTCAGACATGGTACGCAGGTTCAATCCCCCAGTGCCTCCAGGTCAATGGATCAGGTGATGGGAAAAGACCTCTGCTCTGCCCAAGAGCCAGGTGAGAAGCCGTGGGTCAGAGTAGCCAAAACTGGTCCAGGTGGACTAATCACCTTACCTAGAACAAGCCAACTTCCTACATTCCTAGAAGTGCATCCTCCATCCCAGGGGTGTTGAACTTCAGACCTGAGGGCCAAAATGGACCCTTCAGAGTTCCCCAGATGGCCCGCGGGAATCCCTGCCCTATGGATTCAAGGAAGAGCTGGGCAGCAGCCAGGAAGGTGGAGGAAAAGCGGGAGTGGTGAACACCACGGTAACCAGATCCTATCCCTGAGCAACTGAAAATTTGCCCCCCTCTGACACTGAAATGAAGAAATCTCTTCTGTTGACTTCTGCAATACAACTGTAGCCTCTTGAGAGAGAGAGTCTTCCTGGGCAGCTGCCTAGAATGGCCTTGTGGGAAGGCCGGCTTCATAAAGCCCCTCCTTTTCCTATACATTGCTCATCCGCCAACTGGTGCTGTGGTTAGAGTGTGGGACTAGAACTGAGGCATCTCCGGTTCAAGTGGCAGACGGGGATACAAAGGTGCAGGGTGGGTGAGCGTCCAAGGTGAACACAAATGGTCACCCGTGCAGGACAGAAGAGCCCTGCAGGATCAGACCAAGGATCCATCTAGTCCAGCCTTCCTCAACCTGGGGCGCTCCAGATGTGTTGGAATACAACTCCCAGAATGCCCCAGCCAGCTGGCTGGGGCATTCTGGGAGATGCAGTCCAACACATCTGGAGCGCCCCAGGTTGAGGAAGGCTGATCTAGTCCATCATCTGTTCACACAGTGGCCAATCAGCTGTCGACCAGGGATCCACAAGCAGGACACGAATGCAACAGGACCCTCCCACCCATGTTCCCAAGCAACTGGTGTACATAGGCTTACTGCCTCGGATACTAGAGCCATCAGGACTAGTAGCCATCAATAGCCTTCTCCACCAGGAATTTATCCACCCCCCTTTTAAAGCCATCCAAATTGGCGACCAACACCCCATCTTGCGGTAATAGCTATTGCAAATATACATCTAGAACCGCCACATTCAAAAAATCCATCCCATGATGTAACATACACTTTAAAACATTTCTCAACTTTCAACAGTGTTTATGCAACGGATGCGTCCAAAATTTCACGCAGGAAAAAACACCCATCAGACCCCTTCAGAAACGAACAGGGGAACACCTGAGCAACATGAAAAGCAATAGCCCAGGTGCTCCACCAGTATGTCACTTTGGGGAAAAGAAATGTCTTTTAACAGATTTTAAATTTAACGTAACCATAAGGATGAGAAGCAGATGCTGTATGTTTTTGTGGTTTTAAATTGTATGTTTTTGTGGTTTAAAATTTTTGTATATTGTTTTAAAGTGTTTTTAAACCACCCAGAGAGCCTCGGCTATGGGGCAGTATACAAATGTAATAAATAATAATAATAATAATAATAAGAATTCAAGTGGATTTTGAAACTAAATACCCTGTCTTTACAGAGGCTAAATGAGGAATTGGAATTTGTACCACTCCTGTCTTGTAATTTTGAGACACTCCCTGCTGTCTGTAGATCAGTCCAGGTATGAAGAGACCTCGAGTGAATTGCCCTGTCACGGTACCGCTTATAAGGAACTCAAAGGAAAAAAACTTGCCTAACAGTGTGTTCAGACAACACACTAAGCCATGGTTAGGCCTCTAACCCTTTTGCAGCAAATGATTAGTGAGCATGTTTAAACCACAGTTATGTAGCCACCATGGTAAGGAATGGTTCACATGACACACGAAGCTCAAAATGCTTAACCACGGTGGCTTGGCGTATCATCTGAACCGGGTCAGTAGAAAAAACATAGCCTTCAGCATATCCCATCTAATCGCCAGTGTGTATAGCATGAGACAATCTGTTGTAAATAATTTCTGCAGACTTTGTTACAAGTGAATATGCAATATCTTAACTGTTTTATACTATTTAAATATATGCATAGACCTTGTTTGCAATGTGCCCTGTTAATCATTTATGTGTAGCACTGAAATGGTTTTATTTACATGCATGCACAGGCCTTGCTTGCAATGAGCTTTTCTAACGGAATTTTGTTTTTCATTCTGTGTTGTCTCATTCATGTCCTATGTTTCGGCACTTTGACGAAGGCCTAATAAAAAGCAAGAGGCTGAAACGCGCCAGGCTTTTCAGCAATATATTCGTTTATAGCAGTTCTGAGTGTGTGTGTGTGTGTGGGGGGGGGAAGGGGATACAGCCACGAAGCTCACCAGGGGACTTTGGGCCAGTCATCATCTGGCAGCCTAACCTACCTCTTAGGGTTGTTGTGAGGCTGGGGAGGCAACCTGCATACTACTTTGGGTCTCTCGGAGGAACGAAACGAAACACAATTGATTTTATATGAATCTTCTCCGAGAGAGAATATTGGGGCTACTGAGGAGAACTGAAGAATATGAGCTTCACCGCAGCCCCAATATAATCCCAACATCCTCTTCTCCTTCTGAGCCAGGGGATACACAAAAGGAAGGTGTGGGTAAATGTCAGCTGTGTAGTCCTGAACCTAAGCAGCGTACGAAGTAGAACGGCACAGAATTAAAAGCACCTTTCTCCAGTAACCCCGACAGAAGCGCCGAATGCTGTCAGCCTACATTTGGTTTATTTCCAGGAAGAATACCGGCAGGCAGGCAAGGGCAGATGAGAGGCAAAGGTAAGGCAGACCCATGTAAGCAACAGGAGCCTGTTGAATGGGTGGAGATATTCTGCAGGTAGCTGTATTTATACAAGGCAGGGCCGTAGAGAGGCAGTGTGGTGCAACTGTCAGAGTGCTGGACTGGGACTCAGGAGATCTGAGTCCCAGGAGATCCACTCAGCCATGAAGCTCACTGGGTGGCTTTGGGCCAGTCACTGACTCTCAGCCCATCCTACCTCACAGGGGTGTTGTGAGGATAAAATAAGAGAGGAAGAGGAGGATCTTTGCAGGATATCAATCAAATCAATCAATCAATTGGAAGAGCCTCTGGTTCTAGACCAATCAAAGTGTGGAATGTCCCATTGTAGAATGCAGAGGGGAGACCAAGGCTGGGAGTATTCCTTACAAAGGAAAGATGGGCTTCCCCGCCTCTCATTTCCCTTGCAACATTAGCATGGCCGTATGGGCACTTGCAAAGATGGATGGGGGAAAGTAGGCGGGGTCATTGAGGGAAGCTGGAGGGCTGACTTGGGACCCACTTTTGCATGGATAACGAATGTGTGGTCACTGGCTGTTTGGGGGCATGTCAGGGGGCAGGGCTAGCCAGTGCCCCCCTGCTTTCCCTTTATGCCTTGTTCCATCATAAAAGGGTAGCTGCATTAGCCTTTTGCAGCAAGCACAGACAGCCTTCCCCATCCCAGGTGCCCTCCAGACATTTTGGACTACAACTCCTATCAGTTTCTAACATCTAGATGGCACCAGGCTGGGGAAGGCCGACAAAGAAGGCACCTTGCTGCAGCACCTTAAAATTTCACAGTTTTGTTGTGATAAAGCTGGCTCTGCCCGTGAAAGCTAAGGCCACAATAAATCTGTTAGTCGGTCCGTTTAACAGGCTATAAGACTCTCTCTCTCTCTCTCTCTCTCTCTCTCTCTCTCTCTCTCTCTCTCTCTCTCTCTCTCTCTCTCTCTCCCTCCCTCTCCCTCCCTCCCTCCTAAAGGCACTCGAGGCAGCTGATAAGTAAGACTCAAGGATGCTCCTGAGCCAGGAAAGGCACTGGGCTGGAACCACAGTTCTCCCATGGTTCTCCTCCAACAGAATCCAGACATTTCTAATTTTAGGACTTGTTCAGCACTTCTGAGCCCACAGTGCAGCTAACGTCCACGTGCATTTTTATATTGGCTCCCAAAAGAAAGGCAACGTTAGGTCATCTACGGACAAACTAAACAAAGGAAACAAAACTTAACACAATAAAGAAGTAAAACAAGTTAAAGTATAAAAGCGAGCAACACATGGAGGTTGGTACGACTCCTACTCTTACTACTACTACAACTAATAATAATAATAATAATTAATACTACTACTAATGACAATAATATAGTGCCACTAATGTGGATGGCATTTACAGAGTACACGAAGCCAGATAAGTACCCTGCCCCAGTGAGCGTACAATATGAAATTATATGCAGTCATTTCAGCCACACAAACATATACAGATGAAATTATAGTATGACATGGAAACTATTACTTTGTTTACACATGTGGGCAGCTAAATCCACTCCCAGCACACGATTTCAAGAGGCTCACAATAAAGCTTTACTGGAATTCCGTATTTGAATCATGAGGACTAGAAACAACAGGTTTTTTACAATGGATGCCAGGATTCTATGCTCCCACCCACCCAAAACCATTCTCACCTGGTCAGCAAACTGGCTTAAGGGACGGCTGTCAGGCTGCTTTTGTATTGCCGGATCCAGGATGCCAACCGGTCCAGGTCAGTGCCAGGCAGCAGGGTAGCAGACCAAGTCCCGGGGGATCTGAGTCCGCACACAAGCAGCAGCAAGCTGGAAGCAGGGCACCAAATCTGCCATCCGGGGCACTGCTGGGTCCATGCGTTGCAAAAACGGTGGCGGCGGGCTGAGGGCAGTGGCGCCCTCTGCTGGATGCTCGAGGGGACAATCTGCAGAGACGAAAGGAGGCCGCCCAAGAGGTTCAGTGGTTCTGGCAGGCGTCACAATGCCTGGATGGAGGGTCAAATTTCCAGCTGACCTTGGGGGGGCTTCTTTATGGTGGGAGGGTGCGTGTTTTCTCAGTTCTTGATGAAACTGCTCGCCCAGAAATTGTACCACTGCTGTCGCCACCCTCCTTGGTGACTTGGGAAGCTGCAGGGACACAAAGCCTGGTTAGAGATGGACTCACATTCTCCTTCTCTTGTTCCTATCTCCATTTATTTATTTATTTATTTATTTATTTATTTATTTATTTATTTATTACACTTATATACCGCTCCCATAGCCAGGGCTCTCTGGGCGGTTTACAGAAATTCTAAAATTGAGGTAAAAACAAGTATACAACATTTAAAACTCAAAAACACAGGACATACACACATAAAGCATTAAAAACCGATTAAAAACTAAACATGTGGGTAATTAGGATGTGCCGCCATACGCCTGGGCAAAGAGGAAAGTCTTAACCTGGTGCCGGAAAGATAGTAGCGTTGGTGCCAGGCGAGCCTCATCAGGGAGATCATTCCACAGTCTGGGGGCCACCACCGAAAAGGCCCTGTCCCTTGTTGCCACACTCCGAGCCTCTCTCGGAGTAGGCACCCGGAGGAGGACCTTAGATGTTGAACGTAGCGACCGGGTATATTCACGTCGGGAGAGGCGTTCCGTCAGGTATTGTGGTCCCAAGCCGTGTAAGGCTTTATAGGTCAAAACCAGCACCTTGAATTGGGCTCGGAAACATACAGGCAGCCAGTGCAAGCGGACCAGAGCAGGTGTTATATGGTCAAACCTTCTGGTTCCCGAAATCAATCTGGCCGCTGCATTTTGCACGAGCTGCAGCTTGCGAACCGTCTTCAAAGGCAGCCCTACGTAGAGCGCATTGCAGTAATCTAACTTGGAGGTTACCAGAGCATGGACAACTGAAGCAAGGTTATCCATGTCTAGATAGAGGCGTAGCTGGGCCACCAACCGGAGTTTGTAGAAGGCACTCCGTGCCACTGAGGTCACCTGAGCCCCAAGTGACAATGATGGGTCTAAAAGAACCTTCCCTCCAAGCCCTGTCAGAGGGAACTAAGCATACGTTCCCAGCATTCCCATCCCAACATTAACACATAACTCCTTTGCTGAGGGAATTACACTGGTTGTCTATTGGCTACCAGGCCAGGTTTAAGGTTTCGGTTCTAGTGTACAAAGCCCTAAACAACTTGGAATCAGGATACCTGAGAGAGCGCCTTCTCCCTTACCAACATGCCCGATCACTGAGGTCATTGGAGGGCAGCTCCTGGTGGTTCCACGTAGACCTGTGGCCCATTTGGAATCCACCAGGAGAAGAGCCTTTAGTGTGTTGACGCCTTCTCTGTGGAACTCCCTGCCCCTGGAGGTAAGGCAGGTGCCGAACACACTAGGCTGCTTTCGGCGCCCCCTGAAAACATCTCTGTTTCAAGAAGCCTTCCTTAACTCAACTGACTAGCCACTTTCTCCCCCTGGTCCTTTATCTAAAATTGAACAATTATAATTTGCTTTTTGAATCTTCTTTCTTTTTACTGTTTATACCTATGTTCACTGCTCTGGAATCTTTTTTTTTTAGATATTGAGCGGTATAGAAATATTGTAAATAAATAAACAAACAAACATTGTTCTTGTAAACTAGGCATGGGGAACATGTGCCCTTCCAGATGTTGTTGGACTGCAGTTCCCATCATTCCTCACCATTGGCTATGCTGACTAGGGCTGTTGGGGGTTGTAGTCCAACAACATCTGGAGGACCATACATTCGCCACCACTGTTGTAAATTCAAAGACTGCCTCTCCTCCTACTTTAAGCTTTATCTCTTAGAGCAGGGATGGGGAACCTTCAGCTGACAGGTGTCCCTGTAGCCCTCATCCCTCTACCATACAGGGGAAGCTCTTATCTCCGACCAGCGGTTGATCAGAGATAAAAGCTTTCCCCTACAAGGCAGAAAGAGTGGGTTCAGGAAGCTGCTGATTCAGCCCTGCTTAGTTCTAAACCTGGTCCAGAAATGGCTTGCGCTGCTTACTTGTGAGTAGACATGTCTAGGTTTGATATTTGGGATGCTATCTAAAACTATTGCTTAGTAATTCAGTCCTGCTTGTTTCTGAAGAGCCATGCAGATACTTATTCATTTCATTTCACTTCTGTATTGCCCAATAGCTGAAGCTCTCTGGAGGGTTCACAAAAGCTAAAACCATAAGTACAGGATAAAATATAAGATGAAAGCTTAAAACCACAATATAAAACCACAATACATCCAGAAAAAAACCAAGCAGCAACGCAGAGATTTAAAATACAGATTTAACACAGCAGAGTTAGAAGACTAGGATAGTAAAGTTCTAAAATACTGGGAAAATAAAAAGGTCTTCACCTGGTGCTGGAAAGAGTACAACGTAGGTGCCAGGTGAACCTCTCTAGGGAGCTCATTCCACAGCTAGGGTGCCACAGCAGAGAAGGCCCTCCTCCTAGTAGCCACCTGCCTCACTTCCTTTGGCAGGGGCTCACAGAGAAGGGAAAGTTGCATAGAAAAGGGAAATTCAGCAGGTGTCATTTGTATGCATGCAGCACCTGGTGAAATTCCCTCTTCAGCACAACAGTTAAAGCTGCAGGAGCTATACTAGAGTGACCAGATTTAAAAGAGGGCAGGGCACCTGCAGCTTTAACTGTTGTGATGGAGAGGGAATTTCACCAGGTGCTGCATGCATACAAACGACACCTGCTGAAATTCCCTTTTCTAGACAACTCTTTTGAGAGACCAGATGCAAAAGAGGGCACGGCTCCTGCAGCTTTAACCCTTTTCTATACAACTGCTAAAGATACAGGAGCTCTGTCCTCCTTTCCATATGGTCACCGTACGTTTAGGGCTCTGAGTGTTAATACCAGCACTTTGAATTGGGCCCAGACATGGACTGGCAGCTAGTGCTTTTCCTGCTTACTTGCAAGGAGGCCTGCTGCTCATGCTTACTTCTGAGTCGATACATTTCCGACAATAAAATGGTAACAGTGGAATTGGGGTGGGGTTAGATTTTTCAGCCATGCCCACTCTTGCCTATGGCTCCGCCCACCACTGGAATTCAGCCTGCAAAGGCTTCTCCAAAATGGGATCCGGCCCTCGAGCCAAAACGAAAGATCCCCCATCCTTGCCTTAGAGGTGGCTGAAAAGAGAGGTGGAAGCCACGGCAGCTGGAACAATGGGGAGAGATCTAGGGGGATTCAAAGTATGGCATGTGTAGCAGAGCAGATTAGAAACCAGAACACTCAGGTTTTCTGACAAAGAGAGCGGGATCTAGCAGACTAGGACCAGGAATTAGACACGCCCAGATTCTTGAGACCTTTAGAATCATAGAATAGTAAAGTTGGAAGGGGCCTCTAAGGCCATCAAGTCCAACCCCCTGCTCAGTGCAGGAATCCAACCTAAAACATCCCTGACAGATGGTTGTCCAGCTGCCTCTTGAAGGCCTCTAGTGTGGGAGAGCCCACCACCTCCCTAGGCAATTGGTTCCACTGTTGGACTGCTCTTTCTGTGTCTCAGATGTCCAGGTGGAAGCCTCCCCGCCCCTGAATAGCCTCGCAGAAAGTCCATGCTTGCAAGGAACTGGGGAAGGGTGTGTGTGTGTGTAAAGCCTGATCAGAGACTGAGCGTTTGGAGAACACCACGGCTTGTGTGTCAGATCTGGTATGACTCTTTCTCCTTTGCCATCCCCTTTTTTTTTAAATGAAGGAAGATGCCAGCCCAGAGCGTAAGCATAGGGCTCTCCTGTTCTCTCCAGGAGAAGAGTGAGTCATGCTGGTGATGGTGAGGGAGAGGAGATCCAGGTTCTCATCGCGCACACACACACACACACACACACACACACACACACACACACACACACACACGCACACACACGGATACTGCTGCAGCTTCTTCCGCTGCTATCCCCGCATCCCTCCTGGAGGGATAGCTCCTGCCCAGAATAACAAGTATCAAGAGCTGGGTAACGGTACAGCACAGCACTCTCTCCTCCCCAATTGTGGTCTCTCTCTCTCTCCCTCCCTCCCTCCCTCCCTCCCTCCCTCCCTCCCTCCCTCACACACACACACACCTCCCTCACCTGTCTATTCCACACAGACCCAGAGGAAAATCACGCCTCCTCGCCCTGCACCCAGCATAGATTCCTTTGTACTCCTACCATCTCCCATTATCCAAATATTCAGCTTCAAAAAGCAGTTAGATATTACAGCATTTCATCAAGGTGGGAGGGAGGGAGGGAGGGGGGAAAGGGTTGCAGTACTTTCACCCCCATGGCCCTCTGAACAAGCAGCCTTCATCCCCGCTCCCTTAACAGATTTTAATTTTGTTTTTCTAGGATGGCTTTGAACCACTAAGCAACTATTCGGGTTTATTAATATCGCTCCAAAGTCGGACACCTCCCCCCACCCACCCCTACCCATTCTGTATCCCCATATTTATTTGCTTCTCCTTTGCCCAGCTAGACAGATTGCTTCAGTTTATGCTGACTTCTCTTTTGTTCAGCACCGAGCTTTTTAAAGGCCGCAGTTGTCAATAAATAAGAATAATTTGCTCCTAACAAGTGAATTTCTAACACACACACACACACACACACCCCGACACACACCACCTCCTGGTTAAGCAGCTACATGCCTCAAAGCATCCCCCCTCCCCCAGCAATTTGGCATCCACCCCTTCAATCATCACCCCCAGGAGGATTCTGGGATGGGAGCAGGGCCCTGTGCTGGAATCGCTCTCTGACACAGAACGTCCCACAATGCAAAGTTCTTCACAGGCGCCCTCCGCCCCATCCCCCTGTGACTGAAGGAGGAACACTGGGAGCAGCAAGGTTTTGGCTTGAGGAGTCGTCGATGGCATTGGATTGACAGACGCAGTCCAAGTGCCTGACCTGGCCCGGCCTGGGCACAGCCCTGGAAAATCCTCTGTTCCCCACTTCTCAGCCTTGGTCAAAGCGCCAGCAGGAGGATCCCCATCAATGCCAGGCGTCCAGATGCTTGCTGCCACATTACATTAGGGAACCCGGTGCAACAAGGCCGTCGCCGGCCCAGCTTTCTGCTAGCCCACCCAGGAACATTGCTGGGAGGAGGAAGCATGCAGAAACGTGTAACAACGAGCCGGCCAACTCCAGTGCTAACACGGAGGCGCTACCGTGCACACAAGCGGCACAAGCAAATGCTCGTTGAGCAAACTTCCTCATGCTCCAAACACATGCGCTCGGGTTAGCGCTTGCACGGTCCTCTAGCAAATGTGCACATGTCTTTGCCAACTGAATGCCCGGTGTTCTCCTGAGCATCGAAGCGCAAACACTGGCAGGAACCACAGCTTAGTGGCAGAGCACTTGGCATGGCGAAGGACCCCTGTTTGATCCCCATAACCTCCCATTAAAAGGATTGGTTTGAGGGCAATGCGAAAGGCCTCTGCACGAGCCCTTGAGCTGATGCCCGTCAGAGCACATGACCCTGGACAAAATGGCCTGACCCGGTAGACGGCTGCTGTGAAGCCATTAGATTGTCATCAATACGTTACGCATGTTGGGAGAACACCAAAGTGCATTTGTGCCACCACATCAATGACGCAAAGCCGCTTGCAGAAGAAAATGAACTCAGGCATGCTTGGTGAGCAGAAGAGCTTAATTGTGCGTGTGTGTGAGAGAGAGACACACCGAGAGAGAGGAGTTGCTGGAACTCAAGTAAGATACTTTACGGAGAGATTATATTTTTCTGGCTTGTTTGTTCAGCATTCTGTTGTTACACACTTGCCCTATCTGCCATGTCTTGATGACGACACCTTTGCTGCTGGTTTCCTCGAAACCCCATGGCGTCGTAGCTGCTGGGTGGGAATGTTGAATCTTGATTACAGACGGGCAAGTGGGCTTTCTGGCCAAAAAAGCTGCAGCACCGGCAGCCGTTCGGCTCATTGAGCCCGCCCTCTGACCTGCCTTCCTGGCTTACTGCGACCTATCCACCTTGATCCACCCCCAGGAACGCCCCCAGCTTGAACCCGAAGCGAGGTCACCACTGATAGACGGCGGAAAGAAGGTGATGACCTTGCAGCAAAGGAAAAAGCTATGGGAAGTCAGCAACTCTCAAAGCGCACAGTTTTGGGGGGAAAGCCCGCTGCGGCTGCAGTTGCTGGCTGCGTTGTATAAACAATGCAGCGCCACTGCGCAACCATCACAGGGTATATAGAGCATATTGACAGCCCAGGTCTCCTATTTCAGAAGCCCTAGGAGCTAGAAGTCTAGGAGCTGTCTATGGAGAGCCAGTGCAGCATATTGGCTATACTTATGCCAAGATGACCTGGGTTCGAAACCCAGCTCTGCCACCAAACATGTCAAGGGGATGACATGGCAAAACAAACATGGCAAAATGGGCAACCCAAAGTGGTGATTTAGTGGGAAGGGCAGAGCCCACTCCTATATAATTAAACACAGTTCCAGGTAATGTATAACAAACAGCTTGGGGCCTGCTTACTTCAAGGACTGCCTTCTGCCACGTAGATCTGCCTGAACCTTATCATCACTGAGTTCCATCGCTCTCCGAATATAGGCGAGTGATGAACACAGAGAGGGGCTTCTCGGTGGTGGCGCCTCACATTTGGAAGGACCTTCCCATAGAAGCTCTCCTGGCATCCACTCTGAATCATTTCAGCAGGAGACAAAGAGCCATTAAAAAAAAAAACTTGGTCCAGTCATTCCAGCACGTCAAAGAGCTGGTTTTAACTGTCGTTTTTGTAGTTAGGTCTAGTTTAATCGAAAACTTCCTGCTGGTTTTGCACTATAGATTTTTACCAGCTGGGCCCAGCCTGGACAAAGCCAAAATTACGATAAGGTAGATTGGACCGAAAGAAATGCGGTGAGGCACCTAAACAGAGCCGGAGGATTCATGAAACAAGAACAGAAGAGTAGCTTTGCAGGCTCAGGCAAATGGGCTATTTCATAAGGACATAAAAAGAACCTTGGTGGGATTGAATTAAAGGTGTATCTAGTTTCAATTCTGTTTCCCACAGGAGCCAATCGGATGTCTCAAGAGGACCCCACAACTGGGGCATGGGAGCAATAGTTCTTTCCCACTGTTGCTCCCCAGGTACTGGTATTCAGCAAAACTCTATCCCTGATCTGGGAGGTGGTACATAACTCATCAATCTGTCTTCCGATGCTGCATGAGACAGAGATCTATCCAGGCAGGGCCAGTGTCATGAGTGGGAATGGTTGGGAATTATAGCCCATCAGGGGGGTGGATCAATTGCTGGAGGAGATGGCTATCAAGGGCTACTAGTCCTCATGGCTATGTGCTAACTCCAGTATCAGAGACAGTAAGCCTATATACAGGAGTTGCTGGGGAACATGGTTCGGAGGGTGCTGTTGCACTGCATTCCGCTTGTGGGTTGTTGGTCTACAGCTGGTTGGCCACTGTGTAAACAGACTGCTGGACTAGATGGACCTTTGGTCTGATCCATGGCTGTTCTTATGAC
Source organism: Elgaria multicarinata webbii (assembly GCF_023053635.1). Lineage (NCBI taxonomy): Eukaryota > Metazoa > Chordata > Lepidosauria > Squamata > Anguidae > Elgaria > Elgaria multicarinata. The sequence goes on from NC_086181.1 coordinate 17,979,665, forward strand.
CAAAGAACAGGCGGTGCATGACGGAAAGTCCCCAAAAGCCACCTTTTCACTTCAAAACATGGCATGCAGGGAGCACACGCCTCGTTGTAATGCAAATTTACACTCCTGTGAGATGCCTAGAAGCACAATTATGCATTAAAACAAGATGCACAAACCCCAAGCACCTAGTTTTAAAGAGAAAATGACTTTTTTTCTTTTGCTGCTTCCAAATTTAACGTTTCTGCAGCCTGCGGCGTGTTCCAGGGAATTTGGAGCCTGCACCACCTGATATTGCTCAATCCCGGTTTAAATGAAGATGGTGGGTCCTTGGAGTAACTTGGAACTCATTGCTGGCCGGCTAATTGTTTCATGCGCTTTAGTGACACGTATGGGTTGGACCTCAGTCTATAGCAAAGCCAATCCTATGCGCCACTTAATTCCGGATTTAGAAAGCATACGGTACAATCCTAATTGGGTACGTTGTTGTCATCTTTTCTCAACACAGACGCCATATTGATCAGAAATGGCAGAGATTTTACATTTAACACTAATGGTTGTTCCTCAGGTTTCTTGGGGCCATTAGAGTTCTTCGGAAATCTTGCTAGTAAAGTAATATGTACGATGTTCCTTTGAAAAATTATTATTTCAGTAAAAAAATAAATAAAAAGAAATAGGAGGGACGCCTGCCACGGCACCTGAAAACAGATATCTTTACATCAGTGTCCTCCAGATGTGTTGGACTGCAACTCCCATCATTCCCAGCCAGGTGGGAATGATGGGAGTTGCAGTAGAATACATCTGGAGGACACAAGGTTGGGGAACGCTGTTATACATGTTTACTCTGAAGTAAGTCCCAGTATTATTTCCATGTAAATGCGTCTAGCATTGCCGCCTTATTCCAGCATGAACTTTCACAGGCAGCGTCTGACAAAGCAGGTTTTTGTTTCTAAATGCTCATGCTACAACTAAAGTGTTGCAGTGCAATTCTACACATTCTAATCAGACTTACTGACCGAGCGAGTCATTCGTTTGTTCAATACATTTATAGCCCGCTTTTCAGAGATAGACCCTCACAAAGCGGCTTACGAACAAGAAAGAGGTCAAGTGCATGAGCACAGAAGTATACAAAAACGATGCTGTCAAAATGGAAGAAATCAACCCAACTTGCAGGTTGCTGAGAGCAGAACACCTGTATTAACTACCTACTTGGGAAAGGCCAGTTTGAACAAAGAAGTTTTGAAAGCATTCTTAAAAGCCTGTGCCAAAGGTGTAGGGAACCAAAAAACAGGCAGTGGTTCCATAATTGAAGGGCCACTACTGAGGAAGCCCCGTACCTTCTATTTGTCAGTCCAGGTGTTCTAGCCCAAAGGTACATTGAGGCTCAATAGGACATACCCCTAGGTAAGGGGGTTTCACAGCCTTCCCCAATATGATGCCACTGAGATGTGTTGGACTACAACTCCCATCATGCCCCAGTCAGGGCATGCTGGGTATTGCAGTCCAACACATCTCAGGGGCACCAGGTTGGGGAAGTCTGGGGTATGGGATGGTAGCCTTAATCTCTGAAATGCCACAAGACATTGTTTGTTTGGTGATGCAACTGCTACAGCTATTTTTCTGGAGTTTACTTCTTTCAAGTGATGTACGTCTCACTCCAGGAGCATACAGAACAGTAGGAACTGTACTTCACGCTGGCAAATCCTCATATATGCTTTCTATTTTTATTGCAAGACTTTGGCATGATTTGGATCTCTTGGCCTTTTTGTTTATTCGAATCCGCTCTTAACAGGCGGCATGTTTTTTTGCTCCATTTCACAACCTTTTTCTTGTTCGTTCTCACCATAGCAACTGAGAAAGATCGCTGATATTCCCATTTCAGAGACAAGGAACTGAGACCCGGGAAGTGCTCCTTGACCAAAGCCACACAGGGACCCTTATAGCTGACATTTAAACCTGTCTCTCCAAGAGCCAAGACTTAAGCAACAGAACACACGTACGCAGTGAAGGCTGGTGGCTCCGATTTCTGTGGAGCTGTGTTTCCAAACTGGACTTCAATCAGAACCAGCCAGAACTCTAAAGGAGCCATCCAAGATGCTGAATCCATTTTGTATTGTACTGCAGAATACCCTGTTACATTACCTTCCATGCACATGAACATGTGCGTAACCCTGATGAGCACATGAAATCTTTGTACGAGGGTATTCCACAACCAGGGTGCCACCACAGAGAAGGGCTCCTCCCACAGATCTCAAATCTTGGGCAGGCGTATTGGTGCCATCCTAATGTTTGGACTACAGCTCCCAGCATTCCTGATCATTGCCATATGCTATCACCAAGCTCAGAGGCAGCAGGACTCCAGAAGCCAGCTGCTGGGGAACATGGGCAGGAGGATGCTATTGCACTCCTGTCCTGCTTGTGGGACACAGGATGCTGGACGAGATACAATTTTGGTTTGATCCAGCAGGGCTCTTCTCCAGGGCTAGGCAAACTGACAACCTCCAGAGGGTTTGGACTACAACTCTCAAAGTTCAGCCAGTACGGCCGACTGTCAGGGATGATGGGAGGTGTGGTCTAAAACATCAGGAGGGCACCACATGGAATTTCATAGGTACGGATTTCCATTGCAGACAATTAAATCATTACATACATGCATTGCTTGACTGTGTGAACTCATGCGCAGCAGTGCACAGACACACCTCCATGGCTCAGGACGAACCCGCTCCATTGTAGAATGATTTTCCACACCCCTCCTAAAGAGGTAAGGACCACAGTTTTGCTGGACCAGATCAAGGTCCATCTAGCTAAGCCAGCTTTCCGGGTCTAACCTGGGGAGTGCCAGGTTGGGGAGGGCTTGAGCTAAGCCTTCAGTTTCTGACGGCAGCCAGACGCCTGTCTCTGCAAGCTCGTGAGCAGCGCATGGAAGCTGGGAGCATCCCCTGCCGTTGGTCCTCAGCAGCTGCTCCTGCGATGCTGCTCACCTCAGTCCCTCGCCCACCTGTCGTGCATTTCCTCACACTTGTTACACCGCGATGCTCATTTGCTGGGCAATCGCTTAAGGGTACCATGAAGACGTACAGCCATGGTGGATGCTCCACTTGCTTCCTGACCACTTGCATAGCATCCTATTGGACATCCACCCTGCACAAGGCTTTCCTGACAAGCACATGGACAGACCGCGCCACCTGCCACAAACACGGTGTGCTCAGAGACAACCCCTCGTCCCTGCTGGCATCTTCACCTTTGTGCTTGCTGCTTCTTTCTCCAGCGCATAAAGCAAACTAACACCAACCTTGCTGTCATGACCGTTGGCCAAGCATGGCCACTTCGAAGAGATGCGCCCCGCCACCGGCTGAGAACGTGCGCTGGACTCGGAGAAGCATCAGACACCCTCGCAGGTGGGCTTAAACCAGGACGTGTGCAAATGTGCAAGCTGGCTGTTCGCACACTTGTGCCACACACACCATGCCTTGGCTGGAGTGTGGTGCAGCTCGCCGGTTAGATACCACACAGGAGGAAGGAAGCCAGGGCACGAGGGTGTGTGCGTACGCACGGGGGAGACACGGGGGATTCGTCTCCCAGGCTCCCGCATCAAGACAACGGTGGCTTCAATCACTTGCCATTCCCCACCCCCGCATGGAGTGAGTCACTGGGCTGTGTGCGAGGGAGAGCAGGGGGAGGAGGAGGAGGAGGAAAAACGAGAGAAAGGGGGGATTTTTCAAGGGAACCTCCAGGAAGCTCAATCTGAGCTCTCCATGCCAAACCCCTCCTGTGGAGGCAGGGAGGGAGGGAGGGAGGGAGAGACTGATGCATAAAGCAAAGAAGCTTCCCTGCTTCAGGGTCCCCAAGGCACAAGGTGCTGAGGAAGCAGAGGGGAGACTGGTGGAAACAAGAGTCAATACAGCGTCCGCTATAAACATGAAGAGCAGCTTTCCACAATCTAGCAACTACAATTCCCATCACCCCCAGCCAACATGGCTTGTCTAGCTCCATACTGTCTACCCCAGCCTTTCCTAACCTGGTGCCCTCCAGATGTTCTGGACTACAACTCCCATCACCCCAGCCAACATAGCCTGTCTAGATCCCTATTGTCTACCCCAGCTTTCCCATCATCAGGGACCATCGGCCATGCTGGCTGGGGATGTTGGGAGTTGTAGTTCAACACATCTTGGGAGAGCGGCTCATTGGGGAAAGATGGACGAAAAGAAAAAGGAAAACACATTTTTCTCCGACAAAGCAAGGAGGGCAGAACGAAGGAAGGAGCCACAGCTAACATGATGTTTCCCAACATGTATCCTCCCCCCGCACAAAAAAGTCTGGACTCCCTCCCTCAGAGGCCTCACAGTTTACACGAGGCAGACAATTAAACACGGAGATCAACTTCACGCTGACCTGCTCCCTTGGCTGTGTCCTGGGCGCTTGGGGGGGGGCACTGTTGTCTAACGAGGACATGACTAATTGGGGCTGTTGCGAACCCAGACAGGGCTCCCCTGTGTCCCTGTCTGTTGGGGGACGGAAGAGCGAGAAAGAGAGGAAAAGAACAAAAGAAGGAAGGGGGGGAAAAGGCATTGCTCTCTTTCTCTCTTTCTCACCGTAACAGAGACGCATCAGCGCTAATGAGGCATGGGCAGGTGAACAGTGGCCAGCACATCGCTGGCGGGAATCTGCCGCCATCTGCTCATGTGTGAAGGGGCAAAGGCAGGCAGGCAGGCAGGCGGACGAGACGAGACAGCCAAGGAAGGGAGGGCCCTTCCCCCAACCGTGGATTCCTCGTGGCTCCTCATGCCTCCCTCAGCCTGATCCAGAAGATGTGGACTACAATGCCCATAAGCCCCAGGCAATACAGGCCAATGGTCAGGGATTAGAGGAGTTGTGGTCCAAACCATCCAGAGGGCACCCCGGCCTGCTCTCTTCCCTGACCTGGGAGTCCTGGCACTACCCCTAGAGTGGACCACCCCCAGGGGTGTTCAGGGCACCATCTGACCAATGCGACCAAACGCCATCTCCTGGGAACTCCCGCGACTGTAAAGAAAAAGAAAAAATCCTCCGCCTCTAACCCATAATGCTCTTGTCAGGAGTTGTGCTTCCCAGCAAGCCTTGCTCCACCTTGCTAGGCCATCATCTCCATGCACAAAGAACCTAGGAGTTCTGCTTCCTACCCCTGCCTCTTGCTCATCTCACTAGGCTGTACTGCCACACCCTGAGAACCATGAGCATGAGTCAAAGGGCTGACCCAAAGAACCCATTAGACAGTCTTCCCTAAGCTGGTGCCCTCCAAATGCGTTGGAGTCAGAATTCCCAGCCAGCAGGCCATAAGAGCAGGTCTGCAGGAGCAGGCCAAAGGTGGCCCCATCTTTTCCAGCTCCCCTGTTTCTCCAGAAGTGCCCAACCGGATGCTTCCAGGAACAGGCTTGGCCCTACCATTAGGCAGAGTGGAGCAGTTGCCTCTGGCAGCAGATGCTGGGAGGCAGCAGCGAACTATTAATTAGAGAAAAGCTCTGATTGCTATGCGGCCTGCTGCCTCCTTCCTAAGTTAGCCTGCTGACTTCAGGTGCAGAGAAGGAGCTTGACGCATTCCCAGTATTGGAGGAAGATTCAACTGCCAGTCCAGTTGGCTTTTGTACATGGGATGGGAGAGGACACCATCTTGTCCTTCGCCTCAGACAGCAAAATGTCTTGGGCTGGCTCTGCCCAGGAAGCCCACATCTGACTTTTATACTGTTAGTTTTACTCTACCCTGTGCCTGTTTGGTGCATTCTCTTCCCCTCCTTATTGTTTTATTATGATTTTATTAGAATGTAAGCCTACGTGGCAGGGTCTTGCTATTTACTGTTTTACTCTGTACAGCACCATGTACATTGATGGCGCTACATAAATAAATAAATAAATAATAATAAAGCAAGGGGCTGGGTCCGGATTTAGTCCTACTCAGAGTAAACTCATTGAAATCCATGAGGCTTACATTAGTCATGGATTTCAATGGGCCTACTCTGTATAAGACTAAGTTGGGCTCCAACCCAGGGCATAGAAGACTGTGGCCTTCTTGTACTGCCGCCGCCTGCAAATGGTATTCTGAGGTAAATTCTCGCTGAACATGGAGATTCCTTCTAGCTAGCAAGGCCAACAGCTGCCGATAGATCTCTTCCCCTTCTTCATAGAGTTGTCCTATCCCAGACTTCCCCAATATGGCACCTTCCACATGTGTTGGGTTACAACTCCCACCATTCAGGCCATACTGGCAGGGGATGATGGGAGTTGTGGTCCTACTGTTTTAAATTTGCTGTTTTAAATTTGTATTTTAAATCTGTATTAATTTCTGCTTTGCTGCTTGAGTTTATCCTGGTTGTGTTTTTATATTGTATTTTATATTATGCTTTTATACTGGTTGTTTTATATTTAGAATGGCTTTTGTGGTTTTAATTTTTGTAAACCGCCCAGAGAGGTTCAGCTATTGGGCGGTATAAAAATGCAATCAATCAATCAATCAATCAATACACATCTGGAGGGTGCTGGGGTGGAAAAAGGCTGTTTTATCCCATTATAAAGCCACTTAAGCCAGTGACCCTCTGCATATCTTAGGCCAAAAGGTTCGTCCCTTGATGAGGAGGCAGGAAACAGAACTTGTGACAAATCTAGGTGTTGTCGATGCCCCTCAATTGATAGCAACAATGTAGTTAGTGGACTCTACAGTGCAATCCAGGGTATTTACCACCTGCGTGCCAATGGATGTCATGTCCCTGACATTGTATGTTCAGTGCCTTCTGGCACTATGTGTCAGAGGCACAGGCCTGATGGTAAGGCAAAGACTGAATGGTCATAAATCAGATATCAAGACACACAACCCCTCCACACATACAAATATATTAGGACACAATGTCACAGAACTTAAAAACATAAGAGCCGTGCTGGATCAGACCAACGGGTCCATGTAGTCCAGCACTCTGATCACACAGTGGCCAACCAGCTTTCGACCAGGAACTCACAAACAGTACACAGATGCAACAGCACCCTATCACCCATGTTCCACAGCAACTGCCGTATATTAGGGTGACCACATGAAAAGGAGGACAGGGTTCCTGTATCTTTAACAGTTGCATTGAAAAGGGAATTTCAGCAGGAGTCATGTGTATGCATGCAGCACCTGGTGAAATTCCCTCTTCATCACAACAGTTAAAGCTGCAGGTGCCCTGCCCTCTTTTAAATCTGGTCACTAGTATAGCTCCTGCAGCTTTAACTGTTGTGATGAAGAGGGGAATTCACCAGGTTCTCCATATTTCCTGCTGAAATCCCCTTTTCTATGCAACTGTTAAAGATATAGGAGCCCTGTCCTCCTTTTCATATGGTCACCCTACTGTATATAGGCTTGCTACCTCTGATACTGGAGGTAGCACATAGCCACCAGGACTAGTATCCAATGATAGCTTTCTCCAGGAATTTATCCAACCTCCTTTTAAAGCAATCCAAATTGGTGGCCATCATTACATCTTGTGGTAGTGAATTCCATTGTTTAACTATGCGCTGTGTGAAAAAGTACTTCCTTTTATTTGTCTTCAGATAAATGACTTCAGGGTAGCTGTTCTAACGAAATCCACTTCAGGAGGATGAATGGAATGGGAAATCCGCGGAGCAGGAAACCATACTACAATTTGATCGTGTCTGTCTCACTTTGAACAGAGATTACAGGTTTTATGCATGCTACAGAGGCACACCCTTTGTACTTATCCTCCATTTTTGCAGGCCCGGCTTAGCTCATGCATACCAAAGGTCCCAGGTTCAATCCCATGCATCTCCAGATACGTCTAAAAAAGAATCTGGCCTGAAACCCTGGAGAGCCATTGCTGCTAGTCAGTGTCAATGATACTGGGCCAGATGGACCAATGGTCTGATTCTGTATAAATATTTCTAGCCCCACCCCTATATTGTAGATAACTCTTTAAAGCAAAGATATGCAAACTTGTGACCATTCAATGTTTGGGCATATGATTCCCATGATGCCTCACCATTGGCTATGCCAGCTAGGGCTGATGGGAGTTGTAGGCCAAAATATCTGGAAGGCCACCAGTTTGCCCAGCCCTGTTTTAAAAGGAAAGTGGAATCCCAGCATCCCCTATTCTCACCCATTAGGGGTTGCTAGCTGCTGCAACCCTTTGCTTCACTACACTATGCCATAAAACATAGTGAAGCCTTCCCCAACCGAGTGTCCTCCAGACATGTGGGAGTACAACTCCCAGAATCCCATATGCTGGCTGTGGGATTATAAAAGTTGTAGTCCTAGATATCGGGAGGATACCAGGTTGGGGAAAGCTGCTGTAAGTCTATACCCAGAGAAAAATGAATCATGTTTTCCAGCCTGTAGGGGTGGTGAACTGTTTCCCCCACTCCAACCACAGGAATTCAGCTCCCAACAGCCCCTGGTCTAGGTAAGGAGCGGCGAATTCTCCAGAGTCCTCACTCCCGCTGGTGACCTGACCCTAGCAACCATGCAGGGCAAACTGCCAAACTGTCTGTGGGTACCTGGCGAGAGCTCTCATCTTTTTTTTATAATCCATGAGCTGCGATTTGTGCAAATTCACAGCTGGGAATGTTTATGGAAAATGTGATTTGTGCAAAATTGCAGCTGTAAATAATGCAATTTGCATAAAAATGCAGGCACAAAGAACCATTTACACTTGCAATTTTGCGCAAATTGTGATTTCTGTAAATGTTCCCAGGCATGAATTTGCACAAACAGGATTTGCACAGGAAAAAACCAGAAAACTGCAAGCTTGCCCGACTCAGTGCACTCAGAGTCTAGCCAGCTCAGGAATCTGTGAGCTGGCGTCCAGGGGGCCAGGCTGGCAAAAACCTGCCAAGCTCCAACCCCAAAACAGATTCTTCCGACATCCCTTAGTCTAGCCCATTAGATCTAAATCCACGTCCTGTTAACTTGGGAGTCTTGGCTCCCTCGTATCATGGTAGGACTTTGGGGATCACATCCAGGAGCCCATTCAGCAGAATGAGTAGGAGTGCCCCCAAAGACAGCAAGGCCGGCTTATCACATTTTGAACTGAAATCATACACATTCACATCTAAAAGACCACCAAGTCCAGAGTCTAAAATTAACTTACTGCACTCCTGCCTCCCCACATCTGTTGTTAACCCTCTACTGCTCTTCCAGTGAACCCAGGAGTCCGGCCTCTCTGCAGCCCTTGCTCTAGCCCACTAGGCCCTGATCCCACATAGTTGATCAGGGATTCCAGCTTCCTCTTCTCCTCCCAAGCCTGCAGCGGTCTTTCCCCTGAGCTGGCAGCTCTGGGTAACATGACCCACTCCTGTTGCATCCACAGCCATGTCAGGTCGATAGGACAACTTGTCACTGCCAGAATGAGGAATTCCATCTCCATCCCACAAATCTTTCCTGCAAGCCCTAGGAGGGGGGGGACAATCACCACTAACGGGCCTATTAGCAGGAGATGGGCTTTCTGGCCGCAGCAGGAAGGAGGCAGGGGACCCATTGATTCCCTCCATCTGACCTTCCTTCTAACTTCAGTGGGGGGGGGGGGAGGTGCTGTGCCACTCCAAAACGGAAACAGGATTCCTGGGTGCTCTAGGAAGAAAGAGGCATCTGTGGCAGAGAGCATGTTGTTAAGACTCCCAGATATTACAGGAGGAGTGTGTGTGTGTGTGTGTGTAGCTAGGACCCAGGATTCCTAGGATCATGGGAAAGGAAGTAGGCCAAAAAAGGGTTAAATGAGGGCTCAGAATAAGGATTCCTATGTTTACACACAGGGCAGAGAAGAGTCTAAAGCAGGAATGGGGAGCTGGTGGCCCTCCAGATGTCATTGGACTACAACTCCTATCAACCCTGGCTATTGGCCATACTGATTGGGAATGATGGCAGTTGGAGTCCAATAGGGGTATAGGTCTCAAGCATCCTGGGTCCCAACTGTTGTGTTGGACTACAAATCCCATCAATGGCAGCCAGTGTTGCCATTGCCCTGCTGGCTGGGGATAATGGGAGTTGTAGTCCAACATATTTAGAAGGTGCCAGATTGGGAAAGCTCATCTAAAGCAACGCAGCTATGCTCAAAGTTGAAAGGTGGAGGAGAAGGACATTCCGCCATAAGTCAGTGCCGGGGAACTTGTGGCTCTCCAGACGTTTGGGACTGCAACCCCCATCACCCTTGACCACTGGCCCTGTTGGCTAGGGCTAATGGGAGTTGCAGTCCCAAACATCCAAAGGACATCAGGTTGGGGATGGCTGTGTTACAGTATCTTTAAAAACTAGCTCACAGAGCAGTTAACACACACACACAATATGCAAAGGGCACACAGGGTTGAACCCAGCAAAGAACATGATGACTGCTCACAAGGCAAGTGAAATGGCTTAATATAGGATGATTTTCCTACGCGGAGATTCTTCTGAGTAGAGTGTTTTATGAACTCTGCATTAACAACAGCGCGGATGATTAACACATGTGCCTGTTGGGTTCTGTAGATGCGCCACTATGACACATACACACGGGCGAAACAAACATGCGTGTGCCCATGACGTGACCCCATGGTTTCCCACACAGAAGATTAAATGCATGCCAGAAATGCACCATGTGTGAAATGTTATTTAGCAGCGCCCAGGTAGTCACGCACTGAATAGGGCCCCAATCCCCTATCCATATTTTCCTCATTCAAGCACACAGACAAGTCATGCAACACGCTCACTTGTTGTTTTTTACACACACTTCTCACATCTCTAAGTGTGAGCCGAGGCACCGGAGGCGCACACACATGGGCGCGTGCACACACACAGGGTGTTACTAGCATCCTATTCATTACACACAGGCAAACAGCTGCTGCATCGCACGCTCAGCGCGTACACAAACCAAGGTGCGAGTTGTGATGGTTACACACACCCCTCTGCAGGAAGGCTGTCGAAACACGTGTTCTGGGCTGAGTGCTGGGGCAAACAGCGCTCTCACAAGCGTGACATCCCAAGCAGCACACTCCCCGGCCCATTGTGCAAACTGCTCCCGCCCACTCCATGCATGCACAAGCAAACCTACACGCTAAAGCATTTCTTCTCCCCTGTCCTTGATGTCCTCTCTTGCTCCCTGAGATGAGGCCTTCACTGACCTTCCGCCCCACCTTGTGTCTCTTCTCACACTCACACCTCTCTCTGCCTGGCATGCCCCCTTGCCTCCCAACTTTCCCCTCCCCTCCCCTTGCACACTCATTGGCGCGCGCACACACACACACACACACACACACACACACACACACACGAGGATGAATCTCTGGCTGCTTAGATGCTCCCCTAATCACATTAGCTGTGTGTTGGCACAACAGCCGCCCCGGGGAGGCTGGCCCATTGTCTGTGCCCTGACGTGCCAACCGCCTCCTAATTACACCCTGCGCCAGGCAGGGGTGTGTGTGTGGGTGTGTGTGTGTGTGTGTGTGTGTGTGTGTGTGTGGTGGGGAGGCCCTGTGCAGTCAGATGCGCTGCCCCCACACTACCCACCGCCTCCCCACCAGCACCCAGCAGGGGCCCAGCACTGATACAGGGTTTGGATGGATGTGTGCAGCTGCAGCACATCCACAGCTCTGCTCTTTCTGCCGCCCCCCCCAAGAAGTAAAGCACAGTATGTGGCCCCAAAGCTAATGCCCCCCCACGTTCCGCCGCACCCCCGACATTTTGGCCATCCGTTTCCATCTCCCTCCCTTCTTCCCCTTCCCCCCCCCGGACCCCCGCCCTTCTCCTCTGAGTCCTCCTGTCCTACTTCTCCGACACACCAACCCCCACCTGTGCCTCCCCCAATGTCCCCAGGCCGCCCCCCGTCTTTCCAATTGCGCCCTCCCAATCATAGGCCCTCCACTCCCCCGCTCCTCCTTCCTCTCCGATCCCACCTGCATGGCTTTACATCTCCCCCGGACCCCTTCTACCAACGTCGCCCCCTCTTTCTCTCCCCGCAGATCACCCCTTCTCGTCTTCCCTAGACCCGGCGAGCAGGTCCCCCGCTTCCCCCTCCTGCACCTTTCCTCCTTTACCTCGAAGGTGGATAAGCCAACCCCCCTCCAAAACCAGACAACCCTCAGTGCCCTCCCCCCAATCTTCTCTTTTCCCTACCCTTCCTCCTCCTCCTCCTCCTCCTCAGGTGGGGAAAAGCAACCCGGATCGCATGTCTCAACCCTGTGCCCTGTATCCGCGGAGGGGGCGGCGGCGGCGAGGGCCACCCGCAATCCTTTCCCTTACCTGCAGACCGGAGAGAGAAGCTGGAGGAGCCGGTGGTGCTGGCGAAGGGCGGGCGGCTGGGCGGCTGGTTGCGCTCGTCGCTCGCCGCCTCCCTCGCCCGGCTGGCCGGGGAGCTGGTGCGGCTGGCCGAAGCGAGGCCCGCTAGAGGGCGCCCGTCCAGGGAGGGGGGGGCGAAGAGAGGGGGGGCGGCGGCGGCAGGGAAAGAGCTGCGGCAGGCGGCCCCTTCCTCCAGCCGAGGTGGGGCGGGCGGGTCGCGGTGGTGGGGAGAAGGACGGGAAGGCGGATTTGCAGCGGGGCTGAAGGAAGGGGAGGCGGCGGCGAGAAGGCTCATGCCCGGAGCCGGAGACGTGTAGACGGTCTGTGCATTGCCGGGCTCTGTGTGTGTGTGTGTGTGTTTGTGTGTGTGCAGGAGCAGCCCAGGGCTGCTCGCGCGCGCGCCCGCCCGCCCAGCCAGCGCCGGTGCAATTTCTGGGTTCCTCGGAGGAAAGGGGCGGCGAGGCGGAGCGGGGGAAGCGACCCACGATCCTGCAAAGGCTTCTGGAGACGCCGCGTGTGCGGGGAAAGGTGGACGCGGTGTCTGCGTGTGCGTGTGTGCATCGTCAGCATCGGCGATGATGAGGAGGGTGATTTTTTTTATTATTATTGCCTAGAAAGGCACCAGGGTTGCCAACTTCCGAGCTTTTTGGAGGTGCAGCGGGCTTCAGTTCCCAGAGGAGCGTGAGCATATTATGACCTCCAGGCTGGACCCCAACTGCTACTTTCCAAACAGAAGGAAGGCCAGGCCGTGCCAGCGATTTCTCCTCCAGCTAACAGCCTCCCTCCCGGCTATTGCGCTCTAGGAAAGACGCGTGCTTAAACGGAGGAGGGAGCTCCCCTTCCTTAACCCCTCCTTCCCGCCTCCCACGCCCCACAACCCCGGCTTCCCACGCTGAGAAGCAGCAGTTCATTCGACATGTAAGAATTTCCCGGCGGAGGCTTCCCTTGGTATCCGCCGATAGGGAGAAGGCGACTTAATTTCTGCGTGTCGGGCTGCTCTTAGAGGTCTCAGGGCAGCTTTCCCGGCCTATCCGGCGCCGCTTCGGATGTGTTCGTCTACAACTCCCATTGTCCCCAGCCACGCTGGCTGGGGGTGATGGGAGTTGCAGTCCAATGCACCCAGAGGGCTCCAGGTAGGCCGGGAAGACTGGCACAGGTGGTGACAGTGAAGCGTTAAAAATTAGGGCAAGCAGCAGCACTCCTCCCAGGCTACGAGCTCCACTCTCCAGTTGCTGCCCCCCTGCGGTTCCTTGAAGGAAAGGCCCTTTCCACGTGCACGTGAGAATGGAAGCATCAGCCGGAAATTAAAAGTGGGCCGCGCTCCCCCTAACCGTGCTGTCTTGAAAGTGGACTCCTATGAAAACCAAGAGGACTTATTCAGATGGGAACAATATACCGATTCATTCAGTGGAGGTTGGTGGCTCCGATATTGGTGGGGCTATGTATCCATTCTGGGTTTCAATCAGACCTAGCCAGAACTCTAAAGGGGCTATCGAAGGTGCTGAACCCAATGCTCAAAATGGGTTCAGCACCTTAGTGAGCTCCTTGAGAGATCTGACTGGAACCCACTGAAATCGGAGCCACCAGCCTCCATTGGATTCATTTCTCTTTTGGAAATCTGCCATATAGGAGAAAACTCATCCCCTCCGGAAATCCACTTTGTCCCTTTTGGACTGTTGTGTATATGTTAGGGTGGCCATTTATGAGTCGCCAAAGAAGAGAACAGCTGTTTGCAGATAATTTGACCATGTTATGTATCGATGCAAATTTAAACATAATTATAATTTAAGGGGGAATCCAGTTCATCTTTAAATTGTGTAGAAGGCTGTGGCCAGGTGACCCCTGTCCCTGCCTGTTCAGTCTGCCATTCAGGAGCTAACTCTTGATGGGCAAGAGTTCTTCTGGTTCTTTAAGTTTAAACTGGATTTGGACCAAACAGCCCTTCAAATGGAGGATGGCTTCCAATAGAGGACTGTCCTCTGCCTCTGTCCTATAAGACAACACTGGGTACAGTAAGAGAATTTGCCCCTTGTGTGCATAGATAGGTTAGGCTTGATTCAGGATATTCCCCCCACCGCCAACCCCAGGGGAGGCCACCTGAAGCACCAGCAACAACAATGGAGTTCTCTTCTCAAGTATACACAGGTTGGCCTCGGTTAGGATGAATATACTTTGTAAAGGGGGAAGAGGGATTAGCCGCCAGCAGACCTCCAGGGCTCTGCCCCTCTGGGGAGAGTCTAGTTCCCTTCCCTGAATGTTCAGCTTTCTTTCTTTCCCTTTAAAGCTCTCTTACTATCATCTGTAGTTCATATTTTGGTGGAGATACAAAGTGTGCACTATATTCTATCCCAAGGGTAGGGAATCCCCTGCACCCTCCAAATGCTTTGGACTACAACTCCCATTAGCCCTGGCCAACATGGCCAATGCTCAAGTATTATGGGAGTTGTCGTCCCCCAAATCAGGAAATAATAATAATAATAATAATAATAATAATAATAATAATAATAATAATGTCCTGCCTTTTTTCCTCTTGCAAGGAACCCAAGTCTCCTCCCTTGTGAGGTAGGTTAGGTTGAGAGTCAGTGACTGGCCCAGAGTTGCCCAGTGAACTTCATGGTCAAGCGGGGACTAGAAACCAGTTCTCTTGAGTCCCAGTCCAGCACTCTAACCACTACACCACAATTGGTCACTAAGAAATAAACTTGCTCCTGCCTTTCGGAGTTCTGGCCAATGAATGCAAAGGTATCGGCATGACTGACAGGCACTTGCCGCTTATTTTTAAGTGTTATCATTAAATGAAATTGCACTAAGATTTACTTCAGTTAGGGCACAATCCTATTGCATGTTTAGGCAGGAAAAAAGTCCGATAACTCCCAGCATTCCCCAGCGAGCTGTGCTGGCTGAGAAATGCTGGGAATTGTAGGACTTTTTTTCCAATCTAAACCTGCATAGGAGTGCGCCCTTAGCTAACTTTAAACATATTCGGCTATCTGCATTTGGGTTACGGTTGTTCTGCATGTATTCTCCTTCCTTCACCACAACATGTCTGCTTACAGGCCTAGCAAGCAGAGGGGAAGACGTGCATCTTTGCAGCAGACAAAAGTATGCACAGCTGCCCCCTCCCTCCTCTGAAATACTTCCATTGTGGTACTTTATAGCCAGGAATATGTAGAATTCTGCAGCCAGGAAAGCTGGGTCCTGCAACCTGTATAAAAGATATACACTGAGCAAATTTGCATCATTTCTCTTTTTTCATAATCCTGCATGTATTAAAAAATATTTGGCATAATCTATTCTTGTTATCTGTCTTTCCTCACCCAATGCGTATTGAAAATCTTATTTATTCAGCTGTTTGGCTTCTGACGTTGCAACAGACATTGCCTGTGCACTTTCTACCCTACCTTAGCATCCATAAGGCCTAGAAATTTGCTTTAAAAAGAAAGAATCCTGTGTTCACTGCACATAAAAAATGATAACGTAAAGTTGGAAAAAGTGAAGAAAAGGACAACTCAAATGATCAAGAGGCTGAGGCAACTCCCTTAAGAGATTAGGGTTACAACATCTGGGACTGTTTAGCTCAGAGAAAAGGCGAGGAAGGGGAGACATGATAGAGGTGTACAAAAATATGCATAGTGTGGAGAAGGTGGATAGGGAGACATTTTACCCTCTCTCATAATATTAGAACCCCAAGAAGTTGATTGGTGGGAGATTCAGGACAGATGAAAGGAAGTAGTTCTTTACACAACTCATAGTTAAACCATGGAATTTGCCACTACAAGATGTCATGCTGGCCACCAACCTAGAAGCCATTAAAAGGGGATTAGACAAGTTCATGAACGACAAAGCTATTAATGGCTACTAGTCCTGATGGCTATATGCTACTTCCAGTAACAGAGGCAGTATGATTATACACCCCTTGATGGGAAATACAAACTGGGAGGGTCCTGTGGGTTTCCCACAGGCAGCTGGTTGGCCACTGTATGAACAGAACGTTGGACTAGATGGACCCTTGGTCCGATCCAGCAAGTCCCGTCTTATGTTCTTATAGGAAGGAAGAAAGCTGAAATTCTGGGAAAGCTGAATTGAGGGTCCATTACCACATCCAACGTTTCTCTTGTGCTCCCTGGAATTGCAACATACGTGCGGTCCTGCTTGTAGATTAAGGCCAGCATTGCTGCAACGATGTAGTAGATTGTGTGTATATGTGTATGCTAGGCTGGGGACAGCCATCTGTGCTTGGCAACACATGCTCTAGTTTTATGGTGCATTGAGAAGCCACCTGGGTGTCTTTGCACCATGAAACAAGCTACTGCTAGCATTTCAGAGGACTGATGGTGTTCCCGTTTGCCTGCTGGGAGTGGGGGGAGAGGCCGCAAATGGGGACGCAGCGTCTGCGCACACAAAGCAACAGAGGAAACAACACCGTGGGTTGTGGGAATTTGCCTGTCCCCATGTGCGTGGATCATGTAATGGATGCATCCTTTTGTGTATAAACATGCGTACATACGTATTACTGGCTGCCAGTTCTTTAGGCAGCCAGAAACACATGCAAAACCTTTACATGTGCATGCATGTTCACGCGTGACAGTCAAGGCTCATCCACCCACCGACAGAGAAAGTTTCAGTCATGCTCAGGCTGTGCAAATAAATGCATGTGTGTGACTAAACACGCAAACATGCTGGATCAATCCAGTAATTTCAAAGAGTGTCCATACATTCTTACGTGCATACACTGGTGACGCACAATAGATTCTCTGATGACATTCTTGGTCAGATATACTCACAAAAACCTGTCTCCCAATTTTGTTTGCACGTAAGCTTTTTATAAAGAAAATGCCACACGCTGCATATTACATGATCTTGTTATGCTTATCCGATTCATCTCCTTCCTCTGTGTTTTATTCCATAACTCACCGGGGCAAGAACCTCCCCTCCGCCTCTCTCTCTCAACTGATGTTATTGTTACTCTGTGAAGTCCCGTGTGGATTGCTGGTGCTAGAGGAATAATAATGGCCTGAGCCAAGTGAGGGCTGTGGATTAATGTGCCGATTCAGCATGTCGTTTGTTAAGTTTATTGGCATGTTTGTCCGTTTGTTCATCACATCATAATTCCATTGAGCATCGAGATAGCAGAATAAAATTTAGTACACATGTTCGGAATGCTATTCTCCGTTTCAGGCTTGCATACCAGCTTAACCCCCACACCTATTTGCAGATTCATGGAGGATAAGGCTCTCAATGAATACTAATCGCAGTGGCTATATCCTACCTCTGGTAGGGGTCTACAGAGTTTGTTAAATCCATTCCGTTAGTGTTTCGCGGATTGTCAGGTTTCTTGTTCCGTTGTACGCTCATTGACGGAATCGGAATTATTTTAGGGATGTACAAGAATTTTGTTTCACTTTCACAAAAGCGCATTAGCAATAGTGTGCATTAGCCCTAGTGCATCTTAACTCTAGTGTGGATGCTCATTAGCATTAATGCACATTAGTACAAACGTAAATTTATGCATATTCCCCCCCAAAATTAAAAAAATTGCCTGCACATCTGCGGATTCCATGAGGCATGGAAAAGCCTGGTCTGCTACAGAATCTGCAGGAAGTACTTCTTCACACAGCACATAGTTAAATTATGGAACTCACTACCATGAGTTGTAGTGATGGCCACCAATCTGGATGGCTTTAAAAGGGGGTTGGATAAGTTCCTGGAGGCAAAGGCTATCAATGGCTACTAGCCCTGATGGTTGTGTGCGATCTCCAGTATTCGAGGCAGTAAGCCTGTGTGCACCAGTTGCTGGGAAACATGGAAGGGAGGGTGCTGTTGCACCATGTCCTGCTTGTTCATCCCTGGCCAATGGCTGGTTGGCCACTGTGTGAACAGAGTGCTGGACTAGATGGACCCTTGGTCTGATCCAGCATGGCTCTTCTTATGTTCCTATTTGACCTTGTATCTGCTTAACACAGAAATACAGAGTGTTTGTGTCCATTTTATGTAGTACCTGACTATATTCAATACAAATAATATTTTCAGTGCCAATAATATTTTACATATACATCCATATGCAATGTACACTTTCCTTTCCCATATATGTGCCACTGCTCTTCAGCTATGCACAGATCGATCCAATCTCTCCATCATCTCGTCGATGTATTGATCAATTTCTCCGCATATCTGCCCATCTAGTTTTGCCTCCTCGAGAGGCAGAGAGCTCAGCTTTTGAGGCAGAGGGGGATGCTGAGCTGCTACCAAGCCCCTGAGAGTGTCCGTGCCTTAAGCTTCAGGTGAGGATGGTAGCCAGGTGAAGGAGTGCCATTTGCTGAAGAGTATGGTCCTTCTCACAAAGACTTCTTACACAAGCCTGTAATGTGATGAAGCTGAGTCCTGGATGGGGCTTTGGAAGTTCTAGCGTATCAGCCTTCAGTTTGGACCTGCTGCTTGCTGGACCAGCATCTTTCTATCTGATCCAGTGCTTTGAACCTTTGCTTCCCTGATCTTGCTTTATGACTGATCCTCTGTGCTGAAGACCTTTGGACTCTGCTAGACCCTGTCCTTTGGATTGTGTTTGAGTTGGAGTGCGTACCTGCGTTTTGACTTCGTCCACGCTACAGTCCCTGCTTTTGAAACTCTCCTTGACTGGTAATCCTGTGCTCTTGACCTCTGCTTGTTTACTAACTTCTCCTGCTTTGAACTGCCCTCTTGCTGGACTAGTGAAACCATGCTTGGCTTTTATGTTTTTGCCTGTTGCTGACTTGCTAACAGATTTGCCCCAGGGTTGGCCCTAGAGCTGACCCTAACCCAGCCATAGCATGACAACAGCCTATCTCTGTTGTAAAATTTCACCATGTATCCATTTATCCATCTCTATACTGAGATACGAATATACACATTTCAGTCATGCTCATTCATGCTGCTTCCTGAACATCCAAGCACACAGCTGTTTTTTCTTCTTTCTGTGACTAACCTGCGGGCATGCTATCCATTTACGATTAATGAGCCTTCCCATAAATTTGTGCATATACATCCTTGGAGGATGCTCTACACACATAGAAACCACATGCTCTGTACGTATGCATGCATGAACACACACACCTGCAAAGCACAGCCCTTCTGTACACATGCCACAACAACAACAACACAAAAGCAATAGAATCGTCTTGTGTCTACATGACACAGAAAAAGGCTGTTTTAGATGCTCTCAAGAATATGTGCACCTTTCCTATATGTTCCCAGGTCACATCTGCTCTACTCATGGAGGATGGGGCTATTAGTCACAATGGCTATATATTGCCTCCACTATTTGAGGCAGTGTGGCCATCTCAATACCAGTCGCTGGGAACACAAGCAGGTGGGTGTTATTGTGCTCATTTCATTTCATTTATTTCTTTATTACATTTCTATACTGCCCAATAGCAGAAGCTCTCTGGGCAGTTCACAGAAATTAAAACCATGAAGTATAGCATAAAAACAGTAGAATAAAACCTAGCAGCAATGCAGAAAGCCATTGTGGTGTAGTGGCTAAAGTGTTGGACTGTGAGCCAAGAGATCCGGGTTCTAGTCCCCACTCAGCCATGGAAACCCACTCGGGTGACTTTGGGCCAGTCACGGGCTCTCAGCCCAGCCTACCTCACAGGGTTGTTGTGAGGCTAAAATGAGGAGGATGATTATGTACCCTTGGAGGAAAAAAGGCGGGGTATACAGTAAATGCAATAAATAAAAGATTTAAAATACAGAAACAGATTTAAAACAGCGAAGCTAGAAGACTATAGTGTTAACATGCTGGGAAAATGGAATGCTGGACTAGATAGGCCTTTGGTCTGATTTAGTCCACTTCGAATAGACAGTAGTTTATTCAAAAGCAAAAGTGAGAATGTCCAACGTTTTCCATTTAGAAAGCGAAGGAGAGGATAGGGTGACCATATGAAAAGGAGGACAGGGCTCCTGTATCTTTAACAGTTGCATAGAAAAGGGAATTTCAGCAGGTATCATTTGTATATGAAGAACCTGGTGAAATTCCCTCTTCATCACAACAATTAAAGGTTCAGGAGCTATACTAGAGTGACCAGACTTAAAAGAGGGCAGGGCACCTGCAGCTTTAACTGTTGTGATGAAGAGGAAATTTCACCATGTTCTCCATATATACAAATGACACCTGCTGAAATTTCCTTTTCAATTCAACTGTTAAAGATACAGGAGCCCTGTCCTCCTTTTCATATGGTCACCCTAGGAGAGGAGGGAAGACCACATGAGCCCAAAAGTCACCACAGCTAATCCTTATAATCCTAAACCATGGTTTAGTGTTGCACTTGAACCAGTCCAATAAAAAAAAACCTGAGTTCCTCGATCCTTGTCTGTATGCTTATACCCATATGTATATGCTTGCTTGTGCATTGCGTGTCAGCCATGGTGTACAATCCATGTTCAAAAGTTCCAAGCTCAATTCTAAATGTGGTCCTTGGGGAATATTGCTCTGCCCCATGGATTCTCCAGCATGGGTTTCCTTGGGTCATTTTGTCCCCTGTGCTATTTTACATATGAAACCACTGAGTGGGGTCATCCAGAGTTTTGGAGTGCATTGCCATCAGTACGCTGATGACACACAGCTCTGCTTCTCCTTTTCATCTTCATCAGGGGAGGCTGTGAATGTGCTAAATCAGTGTTTGGCTGTGACATGGACTGGATGAGGGCTAATAAACTGGAAGCTCAATCCAGACAAGACTGAGATGCTTTTCCTGCGTGGTTCGGACTGGATGGGAGGTGCTCAACCTGTTCTGGATGGGGTTGCACTCCCCTTGAAGGAGAAGTTTGTAGCTTGGGGGTTCTCCTGGAGCCACCTCTGTCACTTGAGCATCAGGTGACCTCAGTGGCAAGGAGTGCCTTTTATCAGCTTTGGCTGGTGGCCCAGCTATACCCCTATCTGGACAGAGATAACCTGGTTTCAGTAATCTATGCTCTAGTACTCTCCAAATTAGATTACTGCAATGCATTCTACATGGGGCTGTCGTTGAAGACTGTCCAGTACTTGCAGTGTGTGCAAAATACACTGGTCTACTTCCATTAATGCCTATATGTTTCCAAAACTGATTCAAGTGAGGTTTTAACTTATAAAGCCTTACATGGCTTGGGAACACAATACCTAATGGAACACCTCTCCTAGCCTGAAACCAACCTAGACACTACAACCAACAGCTGAGGCCTTCCTCTGAGTGCCATCTCCAAGGGAGGTTTGGAAGCAAAATGGGAGAGGGCCTTTTCAGTGTTGGCCCACAACTATGGAATGAGCCCTTCACTGATGCCCACCAGGGGCTGATACTGTCGTCTTCTTGGTGCCATGTTAAGATTGTCCTCTACTACTAGGCATTTAATGGCAGATGATGAGAAACTTATGTCAACTGTTTTGAACAGCTCTATTATTGAAATTGTTTTTAGCTGTTTAAATTGTTTAAAATTTTGTATGTTCAGTTTTTAACTACATTTTATAATAACTTTGTATAATGTTGTTTTTATTTTTGTGTGAATTGTTGTGAACTCCTTCCAGAGGGTTTCGACTATTGGACACTATTGAGGAGATGATGATAAATGCAAAAACTTTAATCACAGAAATTTGAGTTCTTCCATTGAGATCATCAAAATGTGAATTTTGCACCTCAATCTGGGTTTTGAATTACATTTTCAAACATTCAAAAGTTTCAAACATTCAGAAAAGCTGGGACTTTTATACCCACATGTGCATTTCATGTCGGAAATTGGCTCCACCAACCGTATCTTTTAGGCCAAAGACTTCTGCCATAAAGAAATGGTAAATTTGAAGTCTGGAGATTTTTATTTATTCAGTTTATTTAAAATGATGTTTAGGCTGCCTTCAAGGATAGAAGCTGCTCAAGGTGGCCAGGACAACATAAAAGCCATTCAAGAGGACACAATAAAACCTATAAGTGCAGGTTCAATAAAAATCCATGAGAACAGAAATTGCCAATAAAACTAGCAGCCTAAGACAGGGCTGGAGAGACTTTGGAGTCCAGGTTCCAATTTCTCCTAGAACCTGGCTAGGGCCCGCATCCCTGCAGCTGTCTGCTGAAATTCAGAAGCATGGTGGCAGCAAAACTAAAGCTGGGTTTTAAGTTAAATTTGGCCCTTTTCAGTCTCCATCGTGGGTAATTGTTTTTCTGCTGCCGTTGCACTGCTGGGTGCAGTAGGGGGGCACGCTAAAGTTCAGGGCAAGTGGCCTGTGGGCCATGTGTTCTTCACCCCTGCACTACAGGAGAAAGGCCAGCAAAAACAAGTGGATCTCAGAGACTTGCAAAGAAAGGGTCTGACGAACCCTCAGTGGAAGCTGATCCCAGAGATGTGGGGCCACCACAGAGAAGGAGAAATTTGGAAGCTCAAGATTCGAATTTTGCAACCTTTTCTGGTTTGGATTTGCAGTTGGCAACTTGGAATCTCACTTTCTGAAATGGGGGTTCAGCTCTGTTTCTGTATTTGGCACCCCAATGGTGCACATGCTCTGTTGGTGTGGCATGCACACACACACCCCATAGCCACACTCTGCCCTTGTACTCATCTTTGGTGTCACCACGCTTGGAATACAGTGTACAGTTCCAGGCATTGGGCCTAAAACATGATACTGTAGAGTTGGAAAAAGTGGAGAAAGGGGCAACTAAAATGATCAAGGGGCTGGAGCATCTCCCCTACAAGAGAAAGTTACAATGGCTGGGATAGTTTAGCTTGGAAAAAAGAAGGCTAAAGGGAGACATGATAGAGGTGTACAAAACTATGTGTGGTATGGAGAATGTGGAAAGGGAGACCTTTTTCTCCCATAATACTTGAACCCGGGGTCATCCCATGAATCTGATTGGCGGGAGATTCAAGACAGATAAAAGGAAGTAATTCTTTACACAGCTCATAGTTACTATGGAATTTACTTCTGCAAGATGTAATGATGGCCTCTCATTTGGATGGCTTTAGAAGGGGGTCAGACAAACTCCGGAAGGAAGAGGCTATCAATGGCTACTACTGTGCTCAACATCCAAGGTCCTCCTCTGGCTGCCTGCTCCGAGGGAAGCTCAGAGGTCGTCAACAAGAGAGAGGGCCTTTTCCGTGGTGGCCCCCCCAATTGTGGAACAATCTCCCTGACGAGGCCCCCCTGGTGCCGACATTGTTATCTTTTCGGCGCCAGGTCAAGACTTTTCTCTTCTCCCTGGCATTTAGCAATATGTAATTAGCCTGGATTTGTTTTTGTATGTTTTTGTGGTTTTAAATTGTATGTTTTGTGATTTTAAATTTTTGTATATTGTTTTAAAGTGTTTTTTATCCTATGTAAACTGCCCAGAGAGCCTTGGCTATGGGGTGGTATACAGATGTAAAATAATAATAATAATAATAATAACAACAACAACAACAACAACAACAACAACTCCTGAGAGGTATATGCTAGTATCCAGTATCACAAGCAGTATGCCTATGTATACCAGTTGCTGGGGAACCTGGGTGGGAGGGTGCTGTTGCACTCACGTCGTGCTTGTGGGCAGCTGGTTGGCTACTGGGCGAAATGAATGCTGGGCTAGATGGACCCTTGGCCTGATCCAGCCAGGCTCTTCTTCTGTTCTCTGCATGCATTGGCTTGCTTCTCAGTATGCCCGGGCTTGCCAGAGCTGTCTCCAGCTCATGCTTCTCCTGTCTCTCTGTACTTGCTTGTACAGAGACAGCCCTTGGGCTGTGCTGACTTGCAACATATGTTTTTGCTCTTGCTTGGCCACTCTCCGCCGACATGCGCTTTGTGGCGTCCAGAGGACAGAGCCTTAACATGAAGCAGGGTGGTTGGGAAAAGGGATGCCGTGACCCCTCACATCCCCACAGGCCATTCCTCTGGGTGCGTCTGCCATTTCTAAAACGAGAAGGGCCAAAGCGCTGGCCTGCCTACCTTAAAGTTGCTCTTTCTGATCTGGAAACCCATATTCCTAAATGCAGATTAGTGGTGGTTCCTTTCTTGAGACTGGAAAACACTCTACACATGCTCAAAGCACTGTTCGTTTACGCCAAGACAGGGACATGCAGCGGAAAGACAATTTGGGTGTAAGACAGGGGCAGGTACAATCTCTGACCATTGGCCATAGTGTGGGGATTATGGGATTTGTAGTGCAAAAGCATCTGGTTGTCTATCTCTTGTCTAAGCCCTTTCTGAGATTCAGTTATAGTTAGCGAAGGAGGCCTAGGAACATTTTTTTTACTTGTTAATTTTGAGTTAAAGCCCACCCTATCTCATGGGCTCATGGTGAGTTACAACAGGGGTGGGGAACATGGGGCCCTCCTGATATTGGTGGACTACAACTCCCACCAGCCCTAGTCAGCATTGCCAATGGTGAGAGATAATGGGAGTTGCAATCCATTTTCTGGAAGGCCACATGACCCCCATTTTACAGGCTTGTATAATGTCACAGAAGTTTCGCAGTCTGAACTAGACAAAGTTGCCTGCAGTGCCCTGGTGTTACCAAACTCTCTCCCCTTGGTTTTCTCTGTACCTTATAGCATTGCCATCCTCAGGGCTGACAGATTGCAAAAGAGATGGGAAATTGAACAATCTCCTAGCCATGCAACTTCAACCTACTCAATTTCATTGCTTAGGGAACTGACAAGCAAAAGGTAAATTCAGATCTACTGGTAGGTTGCTGGATGACCTGCAGTAGATCCACAGGGGTTACTGACTCCCAGTTGGTTTAACAACAACAACAAGTCCCCCACTCCACCCTGTTAGAATCCCTGATCTATAGTTGCTCAGACGTGGATTTGCACTTGTAGATGCCAAAAAATGCCAGAATCCAAAAAAAAATGCAAGTCATTCTGAAGTACAAGTTGTAGGATGTAGTAGCAGGACCAGTAGCTCTGCCCCCCGCCCCTGAAACACAATTTTGCATCTGGCTCTAACCGGTGGATTCTCTGGGTTCTAGTAAAAAACAAAGTGGATCCCACCAGCCTCAATCCCACACATGCCTGCCAGACAGCAAAACTGAACTTGGTGGATACTGGTGACGCCAATGTCAGTGGGGCAGGGAATCCGCTTTGGGTTTCTGTCAGAACCAGTCAGGACTCCAAAGGAACTATCCAAGGTGCACTACTTTAGAGTTCTGACTAGTTCTGACTGAAGCTGGAGTGGGTTCACCACCCCACTGACACCGGAGCCACCAGCCTCCACTGCCTGAACTTTTATTGACTGGTTTCATAGCCTTCCTCTAAAGAGCTCCAGGTGAGATACATGTAGGGTGACCCTATGAAAAGGAGGACAGGGCTCCTGTATCTTTAACAGTTGCATAGAAAAGGGAATTTCAGCCGGTGTCATTTGTATGCAGGCAGCACCTAGTGAAATTCCCTCTTTGTGACAACAGTTAAAGCTGCAGGAGCCCTGCCCTCTTTTGTATCTGGTCACTCTAGCTTTAACAGCCTCACTCTTATATCTACGATAATGGGGGCAATGTTAATCATACTGAACTGCCTCACAGGATCATTGTAATGTTTACTGGGATGTTTAACAGGTGCATTGAGCACTCTAAAACATAGTAAACATACTAAGGATTGTGATGATTGATGTTTGCAAAGGGTGATCAGCCTCCCCCAACTTGGCACCCTCCAGATGTTCTGGACTACAACTCCCATCATGCTGGCAAAGATGGAGGGAAGCAACTGAAGATGCCGGGCTGTGCCCATTTTGGAAATCAAACCCAAGTGCATCTGTAAATTGGGTGTGCATATGCTCAAGTGTGCAAGGACCCATGCATATGTGTGCACACGGTGTTCTGAGCATGCAGTTGCACAGGAGCAGTTGATGAGGAGGTGGGGGCGGGCAGCTCTTTAGCTGGAGGCAGCTGCCTGTCACTGTTCTTTGCCGTCATGCCGCTGCCTGGCATGGTGTCAGCACATCGTAGGCTAATCCTGGCCGACAAGCAGGCCTGACGGGTGAGGCTACCACAGGAAAGAGCAGTTACTCAGAGCATGTGGGGGAAATCCAGGAGGAGCAAAATGTTGGGGACGGGAGGAGGAGAAAGAGCCATCCTCAAGTGGACATCCTCAGATGGCTGCAGGGTGCAAAGCCATTTTGAGCACTGGAGTTCCGGTGAGGTGTAGTGGTTAGAGTGTTGGACTGGGACTCAGGAGATCTGGGTTCTAGTCCCCACTTGGCCATGAAGCTCGCTGGATGAGTGGGTTAGTCAGTGATGCTCAGCCTAACCTACCTACCACACTGGTTGTGATGATAAAATGGAGAGGAAGTGAAGGAGGTTCATGAATTCCTTGGAGGAAAGCAGGCAGGGTACAAATGTAATCAAAAAATAAAATCAAAAATTGTCTCTGTTTAGATCAGCCTTCTCCAGCTTGGTGCCCACCAGATGTTTTGGATGACAACTCCCAGCTACCTGACCATTAGCTGTGCTGGTTGGGGTTGATGGGAATTGCAATTAAAAGATTTGGAGGGTGCTGGGCTGCGGAGAGGCTTCTACTTCCAGATAAGAAAGGAATCCTGGCTTCCAGTGCCTCCCATTCTCACTCTCAGGATCTGGCTTCCTCCCCAGGAAAAGCAGCAATGATGATCCCCTTCTCATCCCCTACTTCCCCCATTGGGAGCCACGTCTCTATCCCTCCCGGGGGGCCCACCTGGTCTTCCAACCCATCTCCTGATTGCATTCCTCAGGTGGCCTCCTTTCCCCAGGAGACAACCTGGGAGTCCTGGCTTTCTTTCCTACCCACCCCTTCTGATCTAGGGCAACCCACTGTGCTTTCCACTGAGAACACGAAACTCATCTGTTCTCAGTCCTCCGTCCCGGCGCGCAACAACTCATTGGCGCCTCTCCCTGTGCTCAGAGAAGAAGCTAGAAGACCCGGCTGCCCCCCACCCACCCTTGTAAACCAGAGACCATGCTCGGAAGAATTAAGAATGAAAGGGGCCGGGGCAGGAGTAGGGACCATAATCTCCATGGCAACCATATCCATGGCAACGGGCCAGCCAATCCGTCACTTCCCCTCCACATCTGGTAGTGCTGGCTGACGGACCGACCGGGGTTATGTGTGTGTGTGTGTGTGTGTAAGACTAGAAAGAAAAGCTGCTCGAATGCACCCCATCTTAGCTTGAGGAGAAACCTTCCCCCCAAAAATGATCACACGAGGCAGCAAGAGTCAAAGCTGAGGATGCACGCATGCAGGAGGCCAGCCTTCCCCAACCTGACGCCTTCTAGGTGTTTTCTACTACAACCCCCATCATCCCTAGCCATTGGTTGTGATGGGTGGGGCAGATGGGAGCTGTAGTACAAAACTGGAGAAGGCTGATTCAGTAAAAAAAAAGGACCTTCTTTTTATTACACCAACCTTCCCCATCCTCATGCCTTCCTTGGATGACAACTCCCAGTACCCCCGGCCTGGATGGAGGATGCTGGAAGTTGTAGTCCAACACATCTGGTTGGAGAACAGGTTGGGGAAGGCTTTGTTAGGCTCACCCCAGTTCTCCGAGTGGTGAGAAATCCCAGGAGAGAAATCCCAGGAGGTGCAGCGCTCCCCCGGGCTTGGTGCAAGCAGATCACAGGAGACTTAAGGCACTTTGCAATATTTGCCTTTTTTCTTTTCTTTTTTTTACCAATGTACAGGCTGAGCGTAGGTGGCGGCTCGGCTTCAGCAGCCCAGCAGGGGTAACTTGAAGCCCACGACTTCCGCATCAGAGCTGCAGGGAAGCAGCAGGCACCCCAAGATGCTGCTAGATTGTCGGCGGTCCTGCAAGCCAGCCTTTGGATCCAGGATCTGTCTTCCAGGAGAGGAAGGGAGTTTCCGCGAGCGGAAGAGCTGTGCTTGCAGAAAGCCCCCCTGCCTGATTTTCGGGGATCCCCCCTCCGCCCCACACCACAGCTCACCCCATTCAGCAGGCTCTCCTGACTCTCTGTGTAGCATGTCCAGTGGTCTGGACGGGCTGCCGTGGGAAGGAGGGGGGCAGGGGTGTCCACTCCTGGTAGTGTCGCCCAAACCCAGCTCTCTATCTCTGTGTGACTCCAAACTTCCATTCTTCTCTTGTTTCCTCTCAGAAACAAAATCCTCAGCAGGGAGGGGAGCAGTATCCCCCTACCCTTTCAGGTATTTCCTAGCGTAGCCAGCCCTTGATTAGCTCCCATGGCAACATATCACTCCTACTTTACTTAACCAAAAGCAGAAACTTGCCAAGTCTATTAAGATAATTTCTTGTCCAAACTCCAGCTTTGGAACCATAGAATTGTTGGGTTGGGAGGGACCCTGGAGGTCATCTACTCCACCCACCCACCCACACCAGTTGATGACAACGTGTTTATCTTTCTGCTTGGGCAAAGTCAGCCAAGAGAGGGCTGGTGTGTGTGTGTGCGTAATTAGAGCCTGCGAGCAGGATGCTGGCCCTGGATCTAGTGAGAGCTGAGTTCAAATCCCTCCATGGCCATGATACTCTCACTGGGTGATCTTGGGCCTGTTGCTAGCTCCCAGCTGAACTTAATGCGCAGTTATTGGTGTGTAGAGGTGTAGATGGAACGCTTTACATCCCCTTCAACTCCTAGGATGAAGGGAAGGACAAAAATGGCACCTATGGTCTCAGGAGAGAGAAAGCCACACACAACACAGAGGCCAACTGTAGGATCCCTTGTAATAGTGCAAATGGCTGGTGACTCCGATGTCAGTGGGGCGGTGAATCCGCTCTGGTTTTCAGTGAAAAGCAGTCAGAACTCTACATTTTTGTGAACCGCCCAGAGAGCTTCGGCTATTAGGCAGTATAGAAATGCAATAAATAAATAAATAAATACCTTGGATAGCTCCTTTACATTTGGACTGGTTCTGACTGAAACCTGGAGCGGATTCACCGCCCTACTGACATTGGGGTCACCCGCCTCCACTGGTGGCACCTCAGCGCAAAATCCCAGGAAGCCCACTTGGCAGAATGAGCAGGGGAGGGTGGCAAATGCAACATGGCTAGCTTGCTGCATTTTAAAGTAAGGGAAGTAATACTCCATACCATCTAAAGAACACTCCCCCCCCCGCCCCAGTAAGCCCCCTGGAAGTACCATCCTGTAAGACCATTTGAAGTAAATGAACGAACCCTAACCCCGCTCCCGGAAGACTTCTAAATCCAGAACCTAATATGAACAAACTGCCCCACTGATTGCAAAGGATTCTGGGATTCCATTCGGGGAGTTGTCATTCCAGCATTGTCTGAGACCCTAAAAGAGATTCCCTCAAACTCCGCACAGCTTGATTGGCCCTTCTAAAGATATTATGATCCTCCTGAGCAATGACAAGGGGTTTTATTTATTTATTTATTACATTTTTATACCGTCCAATAGCCGAAGCTCTCTGGGCGGGTTTCTTGTTTATTCATGGTGGCCTTAGTTCAGGGGTGCAGAACTTCAGATGCGTCCCAATCCACCCTCTGAGCATTCTCCATATGGCCACGTCCCTTTCCCTTGACCACTGAATGTTTGGTGGGTTTCCTGGCTTTTATGTGATTTCAAAAGGAGTTTGTTCAGTCCATTTCTTTGTGTTCTACAACACTGGCAAGGGAGAGAGCAAACCTGTGCTCTCAACAATGGTGGAAGGTCAGAGAGAGAGAGTGGGGGAGAGGAAGAGGAGGAGCAGGAAACCACACTATAGGCTATAGAAATCCTAAGGCTAGCTATGCCCTAAATTCCCATACATTAACTAGCTAACTGCAACACTGCCCCCTAGAGGAGGTTGCAGTATTCCCAACACTGCACCCCTGGCCTAAGCAGATAGGAGTCAGTGAAGTGACCAGGTGGTTGCTTCAACGGCAGGCTACCATTACAGCACTTGGGCCAGGCTACCTTCATTCATTGCACCCCAGCAAAAGCGATCCAAAGCAGGCTCAGCGGTGGCCGGGCAAGTGGCGTCTGAGTTGCAGGCAGGACGTGAAAAGGGGAGCAAGCAGGCAGCTTGTTTCACCGCGTGCGGTGCCGGTCTGCACAGATCTGTGGACGCCAGCCTCGCACAGCACGGATTCTGTGATATGTGCGAGTTGGCTCCAACTCAGAGGGCTGAGAGACAAACGTTGGCAGCGGGAAAAGAATCCGGTTCCAGGAAATAATACTTTTATCAATAGGGCAAGCTGTTGCTTGCTAGAGGGGGAAAGAAGTTGCTCTGCCCACTTGGTGGGGGCAGGGAGCTTCACCCCGCCCCACCGATCCACCCAAGGAAGCATTCAGTCCTCCGACCTGGCTGTCCGAGACTGAAAATGGCTCAAACTCTATTTTGCAGCAACATCGTTCATCTCCCATCTCATGTTTTGTTTCTAGTTCTGGAGCCAAGTGCAGTCTGGTTCTGCTAATACAAGGCTGGGCTGCTTTGGCCTACAACTCCCATCATCCTTCACCATTGACCAGGCTAGCTAAGGCTGATGGGAGCTGAAGGCCAAAACATCTGGTGGGCCACAAGTAGCCCAGCCCTGTGCTGCTGCTTCTTTTGCTAAAGACTCTTCCCACAACTTGGGCTACAGCCAAGATCTCTGGCTCCTGCTGGGAGATGGAAGAGATTTCCTCTGCCTCGTCTTGTCATATTATTAGAACCCAACCGAAGCCGACTGACACAAAGTTCCGGGTGGACTTGGTTGCAGAATGCACAACGTAACAGACGGGATGTGCTACCACAAGATGTGGTGGAAGCCATTAGCTCTGATGGCTTTTCAAAAGCATTTGTGGAGGGGTCTAATCAATCATGTCAATTAGACATGATCGCTAATGGAAGCTCCATGTACGCAGGCAACCCTATATATACCCGCTAATAGCAAACTCATTCTCCAAGTGCCGATCATTACCTAGCCAAAATGGCACCACACACGCCCAAGAGGGAGCCGTCGTCAGCCTCACGGAAACACCAAGGATTTCAGAAGTAGGGACATTTTTTTAAGGAGAGGGGGAGCCCTAAAGGAGGGGGACATCCCAAAACAACCCAATGAGGACTGAGTGTGCTCAGTGGTCCTAGAATGCTGACCATTGCAGGGAGGACCATACGCCTGGATTTACCCGGACATGTCCGGAAATCCTGTCCCCAACTGGGATCCAGGGGGTGATTTCAAAACCCCCCCAAATGTCCGGGAAAATCACGGGCGTATGGAACGCGTCTCCAGCCCTTCCCAGAGCCATCTGGGGTTTGTTCTGGGCTTGCGCAATGTAATGACCCCTTTGTAAATATTTGGTCTTCTTTTATCAATTTTATTAATGATTCAGCAGGACTGTTCAATTCTTGTTTATTTGGTCTCCCCCTGACTGTAGATATTTGACAGAAATCTGTTCTGGCCTTGTATTTGTATTCTTTCTTTCTGTAATGCAAAATGGTACTTTTTAAAGTTTTTTTTTTAAATAAAGTTTTTAAAAAAGAAGAAATTTGACAGCACATGACATGGTCAGCAGAAACTCCTTTGTTCAAGGCTCACCTTGGCCCCAAACTAATTTGCAGTGTAACATGTCTGCTCAGGTAAGTTAGGCTGAGAGTCGGTGACTCTCCCCAAATCCCCCAGTGAACTTCATGGCTGAGTGAGGACTTGAACCCAGGTCTATCCACTATACCACTCTGTCTCTTCAATGGCCACTTGGGAATCCAATGTATTTTTTACGGCTTTTCCGGTGCTGCCGTTTCTAAATAGATCCCAGGGCATCCTCCCTCCTCATTCCTGGGCTTTTGGCTCATTTCTTTTTGGCAAAGGCAACGAGATGGCAGCTGGCAGACGGAACGGCAAATATGGATGGGGTCTCCAAATAGCTCTCTGAATAGGATGCCTCTGGGGACTGACGGGAGATGCAGCAGAATTAGACCCTCCAAAGAGCCAACCTAATTAAAACCTCTGCAATCTTCATTAATGGCAGGGCAGGGGTTGGCCATGGTTGGGTGGAGGTTATTGCTAGCTGCACGCTTGTTATTATTGAAAATGGGGAGTGGATCTGGATCCGGCAGGAAGCAGGTCCCACGGGCCTAGTCCTAGTTTCAGAATTCTGGAATGCTCAGCCTGGTTTTTGAATCTCTGCTGTTGGCCTGCTGGGAGACTAATGCCCCTGAACAGGCCATAGCTAAGGTTAGCAAGAAGCCTGCTTTGTGGAGATCTTGAATTTGTGTGTGTATCAGGAGAGGGGATGGGGAAGAAAGAAAAGAGGACAACAGGGGGCGGCTTCTTAGAGAACCTGTATTCATAGCTTACATCACGGGTGTGGAACCTTAGGCCTGCAGGCCAAATCAGGCCTGTTTAAGGTCTTAATCTGGCCCTTTGACGTTCCACAGGGCCCCCCTTTTCCCTGGCCCCCACTTTCCCAGCTTTTGTGTAGATACCCCCATATTAGGTACTGGCAGCATAAGACTTAAGCTAAAATAGGTGGGTATTTCAGTATGGTTGGCCACACACTTTCCCCCTTTCCTCCCTCCACTTTGGCCCTCGGCCCTGCCCACCAGAAGAGAGCTTCTCCCGAATTGAATTCGGCCTTCTTGGGGCTGAAAGAGATTTGACACCCAGGACTTATGTACTCCAGAGGGCGCCATGTCGCGATGGAAGACTGAATGGGTCTGGGGGCACCAGAGAATTGCATTTTGGGCCCAGGGTGGGGCCAAATATACATGCTTTATTGTATATACAATTAGGCAATTTTCAGCCTGGATTTAATGATCTTCCCAAGATGAGTAATGTGATGGTAATGTGCAGTACTTCGTGGACTTCAAAATGTGCTGAGTGGGGCCTCCTGCTGCATTTGGTGGCCCTCCTGCTCAATTCGCTGAGTGGGGCCCGGGACCTCGGCACTGAAGTCCTCCTTTCATGGCACCAGCAGCACTTATCTGATTTTAATATACATGTGGCCCCGGGCCCAGACGGTGTACCAGCACCCCACTGGAATCTGCTATATGCCGGATCAGATGTCTTTGTCCATTTAGCCCAATGTTGCCTGCTGTGTCTGGCAGCAGCTCTCCGGGGTCACAGGGAGAGAGTGGGGAGGCAGGGAGAAGAGGGGCTCTTTCTCCGCATCTACTACCTAATCATCTTTTTTAACTGGAGATGCCCAGGGATGAATCTGGAACCTTCTGCATGCAAAGCGTGTGCTCAGCCACTTGCTCTTCATGATTGAAGGCCTGGCTTGGAACGCCAGTTGAATAAATTTGTTTCAGGAGGCCGGAGGGAGGGAGGCGAAAGGGGCTGCTTGAGTCAGCCGCCGCTACGGAGGAATTTTGGCCTGTTTCTTGCGATGTTTTAGAAATAAGCGGAAAGATTCTCCTCCCTCTTTCCCTCCCGCGGTTGAAAAGGAGAACATCTCGAAATGTGTCAGGAATAAAGAGCAATTGGTGCAGCTGTTTTCATTCTGTTCCCGAAAAGAACTCCCGGGGACAACTGGTCCTCTTCCCAGCAAGAACGTCTGGAAGGACGTGCCACGTGAATCGGGGTCCTCACGTTCAGATGCTCCACATGCTCCCGGTTGGCTTGCTGGAACGTGGAAGACTCACAATGGGATGGCCCCGATCCACATAGGTGAGGGGGGATGCATTACTGGGAGGCAGGGGTGTCGCTAGGCACTTAAGACGATTTCAGGACCAGGCTCCTGAGGATAGAAATCTGTGTCAAATCTTCTACCTTATATAAATATATGCAGATTTAGAAATAATTACTAGCATTTTATTTCAATTTTACAGACAAGCACGCCGGCCAGTTAATTTCTCATCCAGATCATCTCAAATAAAAACAAACTCTTCAATTAATCTGCACCCTGACAGAGGTGATCCCAAACCAATGGAGAAATTATGTTTTCTCTAAGCTTGATTGCCATAGAGGAAGACTTTTTTGGGGTGGGAGTGAGGGAGGTCATGGCAGGTGAGGGAAGGCTGGCTTAGGTGAAGCTATGTGGTACACAGACTGCCCTTTCCACTGACACCTTGACACGCTCCTCCCCTAGAATCTGCTGCCTGAGGCAGCTGACCCACTCTGCCTCATGGCAGGGCCAGTTCTCGGCTGCTGTGAATGACTTAGACACATCACCACCTGTCCACTTCAGTTTCTCAATTATAAAATGGGATGGTGACATATACCAATCTCACAGGACTGCTTTGAGGAGGATAAAAATCATGAGGAACATAAGACAAGCCCTGCTGGATGAGACTAAAGGCCTACCTAGTTCAGCATCCTATTTTTCGCAGTGGCCAACCAATTGCCTTTGAGGCCTCATCTACACCAAGCAGGATATTGCACTACGAAAGTGGGATGAAAGTGGTATATAAAAGGCAGGAGCCACACTACTGCTTTATAGTGGTATTGAAGTGCACTGACAACTGTTGGGGCCCATTGACATATACCATATACCACTTTCATACTGCTATATCCTGCTTGGTGTGGCTCCTGCCTTTTATATACCACTTTAAGAGTGCAGTATCCTGCATGGTGTAGATGAGGACTGAGAAACCCACAAGCAGGGCAAGAGCACCCCACCCTCTGCATGTGTTCCTCAGCAACTGGTATTCATTGGTATGGTTACCTTTGATCCTGGAGATATTAGCATTTAGCCATCATGACTAGTGGCTATGGAGAGCCTTATCTGCCATGGATTTGTCTTATTTCCCTTTGCTCTTGCGGCAAACAGTCCCTAACTTAACTATGTCCTTGGCAATGAGAAATGGCAGGAAATCAATATAATCATTTATTGAGGGAAAATGGAGACTTCCTTAATTTCAGAATCTAAAATGGGTGCAGAACGTCTTTCAGCCCAAGGTCCAAATTCCATTCCAGAGGTCTTGGGGGCCACATTCCAGTGGTGGGCGGGTCTTGAGGCAAAAGGGGCAAAATGCTGGTATTGACATTCAAAGCCCTAAATGGTTTGGGGCCAGGTTATTTGAAGGAACGCCTCCTCCCATATGTACCTGCCTTAAGATCATCTACAGGGGCCCTTCTCCGTGAGCCCCTGCCAAAGGAAGTGAGGCAGGTGGCTACTAGGAGGAGGGCCTTCTCCGCTGTGGACCCCGGTTGTGGAATGAGCTCCCCAGAGAGGTCCGCCTGGTGCCTACACTGTACTCTTTTTGTCGCCAGCTGAAGACCTTTTTATTCTCTCAGTATTTTAACACTTAATTTTAACTTAAATTTAAATTGTACTGTTCTAACTCTGTATTTTAATCTTATATCAATTTTGCTGTGTGGTTTTATCCTGGTTGTGCTTTTTATACTGTATTTTGTATTTGTGCTTTTAACCTGTTGGTTGTTTTATTACGGTTTTAATTTTTGTGAACCGCCCAGAGAGCTTCAGCTATTGGGCAGTATAAAAATGTAATAAATAAATAATAAAAAATAAATAAATAAGGGGCAGAGCCAAAATACTAAAATACCAGCATAGGTTTGGTTAAAGGTCTTACTGCCGGTAGAGATGTCGGAGAAATTGTCAACGGAATCAAGTGAGTTTGGATCTCTGTGAACCTGCTTCAGGGATTCCGCAATAGACTGACCTTTCCAGAGTCTCATGGGTCCCATGGATGTGTGTGCACTGTGGTGGGTTTTTTTTACACTTTCCAGAATTTTATGCAAATTTAATTATAGAAAAATATGTAAAATTATAAAAAACAACATCAGCTGGAAATATACATTCTCCCCCCCCCATAGGCTAAAGCATGGAACTGTGCATTTTTGGGGGGGCATTTGTGCATTTGGGGAGAGGATTTGTGCATTTTGGGAAGGGGGATATGCCCGATTTTGCAAGTGGAAATTTGCACAAATTCAGGCAAAAAATCCAATTCTGCCAATGAACAGATGACAGGACAAAAGGCACCTTGACAAACTGTGAAATGCAGAGGGAACGGATTTTACAAATTCCGTACTTCCTTAACTGCCAGTAACTGAGCCTTAGGAGGGGCCGTTTCAACCTTCTAGAATGGGTGACTTCCCACACAAAAGCTGGGAAGTCACCAAACGACCAGAAGTTGTGGGAAAGAAGGTGGAGCCAAGGGAAGGGGCTGGACTGGGACCCCAGGAAGACCTCATTTGGCCCATGAGCCTGAGGTTCAAGACCCCTGGTCCAAAAGGTGTGACAGATCTGTTATCTCCCCATTACAGGACGCATCAAAAGACTGGATTTTGGGGCAGGAGATCCATGCATCATTTTTCAGAAGTTGGGGGGACAGAGGAAAAACTTCAGATATTAACAAGGTTTTAACCAGGGCTCTTTTCCCTGCCCCAAAGATGCAGGACGATGAAAGTGAAGGAGCTAAATTGCGTTCGGCTTCCAGCAGCCAGTGGGAGCCAGGTAAGGACCAGGGAACACAACTCCCCTCTGTTTCCCCATCCCCATCCCCAGTTTCTTGGTTTCTGGATGGGGTGCTTCTTCTAGCTGTTTAGCCCCCTCCTCTCATTCCTCCCCATCTTTTTATCTGTTGTGTTTCTCAGAAAACTCCTGCTTTCAATGGGAGGCAAATGACAAGGCTTGCTAAGTAATCTACAAAGCTTTTATTATGCAACAAAGTCTCTTCTACCTGAAGAGAGTCTAACTTCTTGCAAACGTCCCCCTAGGCAAAACTATGCAAACTAAGCAAGACAGTTGTCCGCTCAAGAAGAATAGGAAGCCACTTCCCAAACGCCCCGTAACTTCAAAGAGCCTGGTGCGGAGGCAGGTTCTGGTACAATCAAACTGACTTTCTTATGCCTTCCTTCCTCCCCGTGAGTTTGAGCTTCTGGTGGACCCTAGCATCAGCTAGCTTGTTGGGACGCTCTCCTCCAGAAGAACCCTCACTTCCCACTGAGTGTGTAGGATCTGGCCTTGAAGAGATAAGCTCTGGAGAGGGCTGACTTCCAGCTGGGGAATTGCCCGTGAGAGCTTCCTCCCCCACTGGTACAGGCTGGCTGGTGTCTGGTGCTGCGTCTTCTAGTTCTGATTCTGATTCTAATTGATTACCTGAAACATCTTCTCCCAAAACAGGGACAGTAGGGTTTTGGGAGAAAATGATGCTGTTGGCTGCCAGAGCCAGCTTTTAAAGTAATTAAACACAGTTCAGATTTTGAACCCGCTCCAGGAAAAAGGCAATGATGAAAGCAGGAGGCGGGAAGCCAACGGTGGCTGTGGAGGTGGGAGAGTTGTAGCCTCACCGATGACGCAGGATGAGGCTCAGACGATGAGGCTCAGAGGGTGGAGCTTGGGAGCTCAGAGGCGGTGCTTATCAGAGCAGGGACAGAGCCTGGGGCACTTGGTGGAACTTTAAAAAAAAATAAATCTCAAGCTTTTCTCTTGAGCGTTTTCAATATCATTATTTACTATGTCTGTATTGCTGCTCTCCTCTCAGTTACTGCCTCCCCCGCAGAAAGAGAAAGCAAAATATCCCAAGACCAGAAGAACATGTGGAAAATGGGGGAATGCGGATGAAACCCTAGAAGGGGGAGATAAAGCAGAGAATCAGCCTTGTGAAAGATAGCTTAGACTCTTTGCTTCTGACATTTCTTTCTTTATTTTATTACTTTAGTAGCTGATATACCTAGCATTGCTCAAGCCCCCTAAGATATATGTCTGCAAGGTAGTCATCCTAAAGTAGTAGGCTGGTGCTAAGGCTGTGAGTTAACTTTTAAATTAATTAAATTCATTTCTTTTTCCCCTCTCTCACCCTCATAACAACCCTGCGAGGTAGGCTGGTGCTAGGCCTGTGAGGTAACTTTAAAATGAATTAAATTCATTTCTTTCTCTCTCTCTCTCTCTCTCTCTCTCTCACACACACACACCCCCCTGATGCAGGCCAGGGCCGCCTTGAAGCCGCAGTTCTCCATGGTTAGGGTGATCATAGGAAAAGGCGGACAGGGCTCCTGTATCTTTAACAGTTGTATTGAAAAGGGAATTTCAGCAGGTGCCATTTGTAGGCATGCTGCACCTGGTGAAATTCCCTCTTCATCACCACAGTTAAAGCTGCAGGAACCCTGCGCTCTTGACCAGATGCAAACATAAAACATACGACATAAAACATACAGCTGTGTTGTTGGGACTATTCAGTTTGTATTTCAATTTTATGTGTTTGTTAAAGTATAAAATATTTATAATTACCAAGTGTTTCTTAATACTGTTTATGGATTAGCTATTTTATTTTAGTACGTATAGCTCCAGTTAGTAGTATATCAGCCTAAGCAGATAAAAGGTGCTCTTCTGTACCACTGAGGCCACCTGTGCCTACAGTGATGAGGTTGGATCCAGGACCACCCTCAAATGACAAACCTGAAACATTCGGTTTAATCCCTTTCCCTGGAGGTCCCAAGAAAGAGGACTAACCTCAACATTTAACATCCCAATTATGGAACCAGGTGTACGCGTGTGCATGTTCCAGATGGATTATCCAGCAATAAAATGCTGTGTTCTTAGTAATAAAATGGTACAGTCAAGGCAGAAGAATGCATTGAAATCCCTTATGGGTGGGCCTCCCATAGGCATCTGGTCAGCCGCAGATGTTTAGTCTGAGGAGGGGGCCAGAGTAAGGTGCTTATGCTTATTGCAGACGTGGTTTGAAGTTTTGAGCACTAACAGTCCTCTTTGTCTTCAGCCTCACTGGTACCGGAAACCGACAGTGAAGGGGTAACCTCTTCTCTTTTCCTTGAACTGGAGCAGCCCTCCCCACCACCACCACGTAAAACCTCGTAAGTACTACATATAGCTGTGTTACTGATTTATACTGCCTTGCCTAGCTGCATTCTGGTGGTGGGCAGGGCCAACGGCAAAAGGCGGGGCCAAAAATACCAGCTTTGAGGCCCATAATTAAGCCATAGGAGAGACATTTCAACTCTTTTAAGTGTGTGTGGGGGGGTGCACAAAAGCTGGTAAACAACTAAACACTCAGTGGTTGAAGGGAAGGGGGCACAGCCAGGGGGAGGCAGCATGGTTATCTCGGGTGAATTTGGCTTTCACTCTCTTGTAGCATTTTTTGTTGTTGTTTATTCGTTCAGTCGTTTCCGACTCTTCGTGAATTCATGGACCAGCCCACACCAGAGCTTTCTGTCGGCTGTCGCCACCCCTAGCTCCCCCAAGGTCAAGTCTGTCACCTCCAGAATATCATCCATCCATCTTGCCCTTGGTCGGCCCCTCTTCCTTTTGCCTTCCACTTTCCCTAGCTTCAGCCTCTTCTCCAGGGTATCCTGTCTTCTCATTATGTGGCCAAAGTACTTCAGTTTTGCCTTTAATACCATTCCCTCAAGTGAGCAGTCTGCCTTTATTTCCTGGAGTATGGACTGGTTTGATCTTCTTGCAGTCCAAGGCACTCTCAGAATTTTCCTCCAACACCACAGTTCAAAAGCATCTGTCTTCCTTCGCTCAGCCTTCCTTATGGTCCAGCTCTCGCAGCCATAGGTTACTACGGGGAATACCATTGCTTTAACTATGCGGACCTTTGTTGTCAGTGTGGTGTCTCTGCTCTTAACTATTTTATCTAGATTTGTCATTGCTCTCCTCCCAAGAAGTAAACGTCTTCTGATTTCCTTTGCGCCCAGAAATACAAAGTCTGTCACTGCCTCCACGTTTTCTCCCTCTATTTGCCAGTTACCAATCAAGCTGGTTGCCATAATCTTGGTTTTTTTGAGGTTTAACTGCAACCCAGCTTTTGCACTTTCTTCTTTCACCTTTGTCATAAG
This sequence comes from Elgaria multicarinata webbii, assembly GCF_023053635.1. Classification (NCBI taxonomy): domain Eukaryota; kingdom Metazoa; phylum Chordata; class Lepidosauria; order Squamata; family Anguidae; genus Elgaria; species Elgaria multicarinata. The sequence continues at coordinate 18,019,498 of NC_086181.1, forward strand.
GCTCCTCAGCTCCTCCTCGCTTTCAGCCATCAAAGTGGTGTCATCTGCATATCTGAGATTGTTAATGTTTCTTCCTGCGATTTTAACTCCAGCCTTGGATTTGTCAAGCCCAGCATGTCGCATGATGTGTTCTGCATACAAGTTGAATAAATAAGGTGAGAGTATACAACCCTGCCGTACTCCTTTCCCAATCTTAAACCAGTCCGTTGTTCCGTGGTCTGTTCTTATTGTTGCTACTTGTTCGTTATACAGATTCCTCAGGAGGCAGACAAGATGACTTGGTATCCCCATACCACCAAGAACTTGCCACAGTTTGTTATGATCCACACAGTCAAAGGCTTTAGAATAGTCAATAAAACAGAAATAGATGTTTTTCTGGAACTCCCTGGCTTTCTCCATTATCCAGCGGATATTGGCAATTTGGTCTCTAGTTCCTCTGCCTTTTCTAAACCCAGCTTGTACATCTGGCAATTCTTGCTCCATGAATTGCTGGAGTCTACCTTGCAGGATCTTGAGCATTACGTTGCTGGCATGTGAAATAAGTGCCACCGTCCGATAGTTTGAACATTCTTTAGTGTTTCCCTTTTTTGGTATGGGGATATAAGTTGATTTTTTCCAGTCTGATGGCCATTCTTATGTTTTCCAAATTTGCTGGCATATGGCATGCATCACCTTGACAGCATCATCTTGCAATATTTTAAACAGTTCAGCTGGGATACCGTCGTCTCCTGCTGCCTTGTTATTAGCAATGCTTCTTAAGGCCCATTCAACCTCACTCTTCAGGATGTCTGGCTCTAACTCACTGACCACACTGTCTGAGCTATCCCCGATATTATTATCCTTCCTAATAATAATAATTTCTATACTGCCCAATAGCCAAAGCTCTCTTCACAAATTTATGTGTAAAGCTCTTTACTTTGCATAATGGCCATCTTCTCCAAATTGTCCCTGACGAAGGAGCCTTGAGACCAATTGGGTTTAAATAAACAGGTTTCACTTTGGCACCCCTGGGAACTTTGGCACCCCTGGGAACTCTTTCTGCTTTCCGTTCTTCCTATGTTCAGCCATCAGCTGCCTCTGTCTCAAACTTAAAACCTGCTTTCCTTTCGGACAGGCGGAGGTCTCCCCTTGGCAGGAGGGGGTGGGTGTCCTTCCCCAAGCGCTGATGGCTCTTGGTTCGAACACACACACACACACTGCTCATGATCTCCCATACATTAAGTCCCTTTAAGGAAACAACAACCGACCATCCTTTGCTGTTAACAAGCCATCTGCCTAATAAAGGAAAAGCCAGGAACAGGATCTATGTCCCTAATTATTGTTTGGATACATAATTAAAAACAGGGCTGGCCCAAGAGATTTGGCTGCCTGTGGCAAAGAACAAGATGGCACCCACCTACCATTCCATAGCTGATTGGATTGGCAGATGAATCTGTCTTCAATACTGACGATGGGACAGCATCCTCCACTGCAGAGATGGATGAGAAGTAGCTCTCCGAGAGTTTTGCACTCTCAGCATTCCTGACCTTTGGCCATGCTGGCAGGGGCATGTAGGAGTTGAAGCCCAAAGTGTCAGGAGATTTACCTTCTTCTCACCTTTGCTCCACTGCACCCGAAGACAGCGACCTATCTTAGAGGGTGCAGAGAAGGCCACATGGGACACGGGTCTCTGCTTCAACACCTTGTTGCCGCCTCCCAGTATGTGCCGCTTGGGGCGACTGCTTCACTCTACCTAACAGTAGGGCCGGCCCTGGTTAAGAACATAAAAACGCAAGAAGAGCCCTGCTGGACCGGGCCAAAGGCCTATCAAGCACAACATCCTGTTTTCCACAGTGGCCAACCAGTCTTTTTTGCACCTTTTCTGGATCTATGATTTCCTTTTTGAGCTGCGACCACAACTGTACACAATATTCCGAGCGACGCTCACTGTGCGTTCTACTGATGGAGCTTCTTTTAAGTAATACCCAAAGCGGCTTTCAGAAATGACAAGCCTCTTGCCATAACACGTATCTCTTGGGCTTTTGCCACTGAAACGGTCGCTGCTTCTTCCAAAGAAACCCGGGTAGTGCAGTTTGCAGGGAATGTTCTGTTTGAGATCCCTCCCCTCTCGCAGAACTCAAGTTCCCAGCATCCCCCAGGGAAGAGGGAAGCCAGTCTTCCATAATACTAGAACCCAGTGGGGGTCAACCCATGAAGCTGGTTGGTGGGGGATTCAGGACAGATAAAAGGAAGGACTTCTTCACACAGTGCATAGTTAAATGATAGGCTTTGCTACCATTATTATTATTATTATTATTATTATTATTTATTTATTTATTTATTTATTTATATAGCACCATCAATGTACATGGTGCTGTACAGATAACAAGATGTAGTGATGGCCACCAATTTGGATGGCTTTAAAAGGGGGTTAAGATAAATTCCTGGAGGAGAAGGCTATCATTGGCTACTAACCGTGATGGCTAAGTGCTACTACCACTATCAAAGGCAGTAAGCCTATATACACCAGTGGCTGAGGAACATGGGTGGGAGGGTGCTGTTGCACCATGTCCTGCTTTGTTGGACTAAGTCAGCCTTCCTCAACCTGGGGCGCTCCAGATGTATTGGACTACATCTCCCAGAATGCCCCAGCCAGCTGGCTGGGGCATTCTGGGAGATGCAGTCCAACACATCTGGAGCGCCCCAGGTTGAGGAAGGCTGGACTATGTGGACCCTCAGTCTGATCCAGCAGGGCTCTTCCTATGTTCTTAGTATCCACCCTATGGTGTAGATTTAGCACTGGTTTTAGTGGGGCATTATGATCTCACCCTTCTTTCTCTCCCTAGGCGGCAATACCTGAAGCGTATCATTGCCGAGTATGAAGCCCTGGACATGGAGATGCCATGTATCCGCAAGTTCCTTAGGCCACCGGCTGCCCGGCCCCTTTGCCTCTGTCTCGAAAGCCCGGTGAGTGGTGATGGTGGGGTGGGGGGAAAAGCTCAGGGCTGGCTCTAGGTTTGAGGGGGGCCTTGGGCAAAATGTCTTCTGGTGGAACCCCCTTTCCCTTTTCTGTCCGTGGGCCAGTGAGCAGCAGCACTCCAAGTAGCACCAAGCATCTGGGTCCAAACAGGCCTTTTAAATTTCCCACAATGCCCTGGAGTAATGCTACATCAGGAGCATTGTGGGGAAATTAACCCCTGGAGCCCCAGGCCAGAAATCTTTTTCTTTCAAAGAGGGCCTCCAGCGCAGACATCAGTGGTGTGCCTGCTAGCTGCCTGAAAATGTCAAGAAATACTTTTGTAAGCCGCCGTGAGAGCCTTTTTTGGCTTAATGGCGACATAAAAATCCTTAAATAAATAAAAAATAAATAAAATGCCGTTTGCTGACACTGGTCCTATTACAATTTGAAAGCCAGGGCTCATCTACACCAAGCAGGATATTCCACTATGAAAGCGATATACAAAAGTCAGGAGCCACACTACTGCTTTATATAGCTGTATTGAAATGCACCGACAACTGTTGGGGCCCATTGGCATAGGGTGACCATATGAAAAGGAGGACAGGGCTCCTATACCTTTAACAGTTGCATAGAAAAGGGAATTTCAGCAGGTGTCATTTGTATATATGGGGAACCTGGTGAAATTCCCTCTTCATCACAACAGTTAAAGGTGCAGGAGATATACTAGAGTGACCAGATTTAAAAGAGGGCAGGGCACCTGCAGCTTTAACTGCTGTGATGAAGACGAAATTCCCCCTGATTCCCCATATATACAAATGACACCTGCTGAAATTCCCTTTTCAATACAACTGTTAAAGGTACAGGAGCCCTGTCCTCCTTTTCATATGGTCACCCTACATTGGCACATACCATAGACCACTTTCATACCACTTTCAGAGTGTTATATCCTGCTTGGTGTAGACGTGTCATGGGCCCCAACAGTTGTGAGTGCACTTCAGTGCTACTATAAAGCAGTAGTGTAAATCCTGCAGTGCACTTCAATACCTCTATAAAGCAGTAGTGTGGCTCCTGCCTTTTATATACCGCTTTCAAACTGCTTTCATAGTGGAATATCCTGCTTGGTGTAGACGAGCCCCCAGTCTCCTTTCCCCTCCGTTTCACTTGTATATTCAAACATACCTCCGCTCACTGTTGCTTTTACCAGGTGGGCTGTGGCTCAGTGTGGTAGAGCCTCTGCTTTGCATGCAGAAGGCCCCAGGTTCAATCCCCAGCATCCCCAGGTAGGGCAAGAAAACCTCCTGCCAGAAACCTCTTGGAGAGCTGCTGCCAGTCAGTGTCGAGAATACTGGGCCAGATGGACCAAGGGTCTGACTTAATTTAAGGCAGCTTCCTGTAGTCTTCCTCCTTCACAGACGCCGTTGGAGCCAACTGCCCTGTGAGGAAGAGCAGTAGGATGGTCTACTCTGGGGGGGGGTAGGTCTCATCTCGCTCCCCCCACCTGAGCCTTACCTGCAGTGACAGGAAATTGGGAGATTCCAATGAGCCCCCTCCCCCTGGAAAGACCCCAAATTCCTGTATTTACAGCTACGGCAGGCATGTATGAATCACCCCAAAAGAGGACACACATTTGCAGAACGTTTGCATATGCCAATTTATACGTATAGATGCAAATTTAGAAGTCATTGTTATCATTTAAAGAGAAATACATCACGGTACATCTTGCCATAGCATGGCAGACTGTGACCTGTGTGCCTGCCAGTCACAGTTCTTACGGCTCTTTATCTTTAAACTGGGCTTGGGACAAGATAGCCCTTCAAATAGAGGATGGCTTTAAACAGAGGACTGCCCTCTGTAAAAGAGGACACCTGATCACCCCGTGAAAAAGGGTGGGACACCAGGCTATTCCCTAGAGGCCCCTGGAAGGCAGTGTTTGCACTGTGAGCAGCCCATATCCCTTGCAGATGATCCTCATGAGAACCGTTTCATATTCAGAACTGGTGCCTGAGTTTTCTTGTTTTTCTTTTCCCTCCGTCCTTTTTTTCCTTTGGTATCATGTCCTTTTAGATTGTACAGCCTGAGGGAAGAGATGGTGTTATTTTTTATTTTATCCGTAAGTCACTCTGGGAGCCTTCACAGAGGAAGGGCAGGGGCATAAAGAACAGCCACTACCCCCTGTCTGCATGCCACTTTTTAAATTGTATTTTGTATTTGTGTTTTAAATTTGTTGATTGTTTTTATGCTCTTCATGGTTCTAATTTTTGTGAACTGCCCAGAGAGCTTCGGCTATTGGGCAGTATAAAAATGCAATAAATAAATAAATAAATAAATAAAAAATAGCGGTCAATTTGGAAGAGGCGCTCATCATGGCGAGTCCAAAAATGCAGGCAGTTGTGTCGATCCGTATCAGTAAACCCTTTCTAGCAGTTCACCATCTCCATCTTTCGTAAAGCTGATGGATCTTAATGGGCCATTCAAGACAAAACTACCCTAAAATGCTTGTTGCTAGGAAAATCCATTCCCTTCCTTGCAGCTACTGTGAGGATTACAGCTAAATTCAGAGGGAACAAGGGAGCCTGAAGTGTGTGTGTGTGTGTGTGTGTGTGTGTGTGTGTGTGTGTGTATGTGTGCATGGACTAAGTCATCATCCCAGAGTGCAGGACACGGAATAATGGGCTCAAGTTACAGGAAGCCAGATTCCGGCTGGACATCAGGAAAAACTTCCTGACTGTTAGAGCAGTAATACAATGGAACCAGTTACCTAGGGAGGTTGTGGGCTCTCCCACACTAGAGGCCTTCAAGAGGCAGCTGGACAACCATCTGTCAGGGATGCTTTAAGGTAGATTCCTGCATTGAGCAGGGCGTTGGACTCATGGCTTTAGAGGCCCCTTCCAACTCTACTATTCTATGATTCCATGATCCCTGCTAGTTAAAAAGTCCTGGGGCTTTGACCCCATGAGCTCTGCCTCCACTACACCACTGCCACTATGGGCTTTGAGAGAGCAGTCTGATACATTGTTTGCCGTGGCCCTGGCAAGTGTGGCATTTTAGTTCATAGTCCAGCTGCTCTCAAGCCTTGACTGAACCAATGAGTGGCGTTTAAAAGTTGCCACCCCCGTCATTCCCAGACAGCATGGGATTTGAAGGACCACACACCTGGAGGGCACCAGGTTGGGGGAAGGATGTATCAGGGGAGTGTTTAAGTGCTTTATAAGCCTTCTGTGGCTGTAATGTGAGTGGGTATGATGCAGCTATGCATGCAAAAGAGTGCAGAGTTCATGGTTTTTCAGTGCAACTGAGAGGCTACGGACGAAGGCTGCTTTAGACCCCCCCCCACACACATTCCAGGCTTCCTTTAGGAAGGAAACAGTAGTTCCTAGTGGATGGGTCTGAGGGGTGGGAGCAGGTGGGAACGGAATCGGGTAGCTGAACACCCCCTTTGCCTTTTAGCCTGAAAAAGAGATGAACCACGCGGAAGTCCTGGCCGCAGTGGAGGGGGCCATTCCCAACGCCTTTGAGACGGGCCTCCTACGCAACATCCAGTTTGAGAACATCAACGTGATCTGTGGGACTGCTGGACGGAAGAACAGGTCAGGGCTTCTGACCAGTCCTGCCCCCACTTCATCCGCCCACTAGGCCCCGTTGCCATCCCAAAGTCCAGCTTTCTGCCTTATCTTCCTTTTTTACTCATAGAAAACCCAGCCAGTTTTCCCCCTGTGTAATTATCGGGTGCTGAGGGTGGTTGGCAGACAGGGAGCTGGTTAGCTACTTGGCTGGCTACCCAGCTAGTTGGCTAGAAGCCAGAAGTCTAGTAGTGCAGAAGGAGGTCTAGGGTAGGGTGACCATATGAAAAGGAGGACAGGGCTCCTGTATCTTTAGCAGTTGCATTGAAAAGGGAATTTCTGCAGGTGTCCTTCGTATATATGGAGAACCTGGTGAAATTTCTTCTTCATCACGCCAGTTAAAGCTGCAGGTGCCCTGCCCTCTTTTAAATCTGGTCACTCTAGTATAGTTCCTACAGCTTTAACTGTTGTAATGAAGAGGGAATTTCACCAGGTTCTCCTTATATACAAATGATACCTGCTGAAATTCCCTTTTCTATGCAACTGTTAAAAATACAGGAGCCCTGTCCTCCTTTTCATATGGTCACCCTAGGTCTAGCTGCCCACACAGCCCAGTTGCCCCAGCTGAGGGCATTCTGCAAGTCCTGGTAACATCTGATTGGCTCATTAGCATCACATGGCTTACCAGGCCAAGAGGATGAAGGGCAAACTCTTGGCTGAAATGGCTGTAGCATTCTCCTCCTCCTCCAACCAGCTGCCTTGCTGGCACTGGGATCCACAGCCTGATCCACAGAGCACATGACCCCCATCCTGCTCTAGTTCTCCCGCCTGCAAGACATGTGGCTCATGAGTCTGTGGGTCTTTCTTCACACCACACAGAAGCAGGGCGGCCACTTATGAATCGCCAAACAAGAGGATGGCGATTTGCGTAAATGTGCTTGCGCTAATTCATATGTGTAGATGCAAATTTAGAAACCAAAATTGCAATTTAAATAGAAATACAGGACATCTCATCATTTGTGTGGAAGGCTGTGAACAGGTGACCCATATACCTTCCTGTTCAGTCTGCTGCTGAGGTGCTGCTGACTTGCATAGGATCATTTGTGGGGCGGGGCCAGAGGAAGGGGCGGGGCTGCTGGGGAACCCAGGAAGGTGGGATTTGGCCCCCAGGCCTGAGGTCTCCCACCCCTGTCCTAGCCCCCATGGAAAGTAGCAGTGGCGCTACATCCCTCCCCCCCCCCCCCGCTGCAGCCTGGTAGGGCCGGACTGGTCGTTGCCCTCCAACCTCTCCGTTCCCAATCTCTCTACGCAGGTGGCTGATCACCGTGTCGGATTTCCGGACCCGGAACCAGCTCTTGTGTTCAGGGTTGACCTTGGGCCAAACCCACTTTGTCTTGAAACGTTGGGATGACCTGGTGATGGAGGACTACCGCATGCACCTCCGGAGGGCGCTGGCCCGTCAGCGCCTGCTGGACACGTTCAGCGACTCCTGGGATGCCAGCCACTTGGACGGGATTTGAAGCCAAGCAAAGAGACGGATCCGCAGCAAAGAGAAACTTGCCTTTTGCCTGTTTGTGCGTCGTCTTCTTTTCCTTTACTTTAGAGACCTCCGGGGCTACTTTCTCCCCTCCAGCTTTTCTTTCAAGAATCGACATCCAGTCCGGTGGTACTCGTGGGTGCCTACTCCTGCTGATGGCAAATTTGGGAAGAGGGCGCCCCTTAGAGGCTGTTCCTAGTACTTCCCCTCTTAGGCTGAGTTTGCGCTGAGATGATTCAAGAGTGTTTTAATACCGTAGCCGGGTTCTGGAGCTGGATGCCGTTTCTCCTCCTTCTCAAGGAGGACAATCTGGCTGCAATTCTTCAAGGATTTGCAGAAATGCAGCAGTGCGCTTCTTCTTCTTGCTTCCTGTCTCCCAGAGCTCCACCTTGGCATCCCAAAGGCATTCTTAGGCTGAGCCTTGGGGTGCCCTCATTCATCGGTCTTGAAAAGGTGGCTTGGGACACACCGATGGGACGCATCCTGACCTAAAGCGGGTAGCACAGGAGTAGCACAAACTTTTTTGTTTTTTGATTTGTTGACAGTGCTTATTTTTAAGTGAAGGAGAAGAGAGAGAGTGTGGACTCATCTACACCAAGCAGGATATTCCACTATGAAAGCGGTACATAAATGGCAGGAGCCACAATAGTGCTTTCTAGAGGTATTGAAGTGCACTGCAGGATCTACACTACTGCTTTACAGGGGTACTGAAGTGCACTGACAACTGTGGGGGCCCATGACGCATCTACACCAAGCAGGATATAACACTATGAAAGTGGTATGAAAGCGGTCTATGGTATGTGTCAATGGGTCCCCACAGTTGTCAGTGCACTTCAATACCGCTATAAAGCCGTAGTATGGCTCCTGCCTTTTATATACCGCTTTCATAGTGGAATATCCTGCTTGGTGTAGATGAGTCCTGTGTAAAAAGGGGAGAGGGGTGAAAGAGGATGAGTAGCAAGGGAGAGAGAGTGGGGGGATTATGAAAAAGGGGGAAGAAAGAGGATGGAGAGAAGGAGAGATGAGAGAGTATGAAAGGATGAGGAACAAGAATGGCAAAGAGAAAAGGAGGATGGGAGAGGAAATAACACAGAAACACACACAAAAGAAATATGAAGAGAGCTGAAAGACAGGATGAGGAATAATGGAATGAGAAAGAGAAAATGCAATGTTAATTAATGGACACATGGTAAAAATAAGTAAATAAATAAAAGGGTTGGGGGGTATCGTTGCAGGTTTGGGGTTAAGGTGGATTCCGAGACTGGGAAGGTTGAAGACCGCTGCCCTAGTTCAAATGACGATGATTGTTGAATTCGGAGAGGGTTTTTTGGTTTGCCCTAGCAGGCTGATGGGAGGAGGGCTGGATGGAGTGGTGGAATGGGGGAGGAGAGGTGGGGGATCTCTCCTTCCTCTAGTCTGTTCGTTCTCTCTCTCTCTCTCTCTCTCTCTCTCTCTCTCTCTCACACACACACACACACACACACACACACACACACACACACACAGACACACGGCAGAAGGGACTCATTTCATTGGGTGCCTGAGCTTCCACTGTTGGCGGTGTGGCCTGGCCTTTCGTGGTGTGTTTTGCAGGAAATCAGGGAGAGGGTTAGATGGTTGCCTCTCAAGTTTGTCTTGCGCTCTTCATTCAGGGCCAGGACAGCCTCACTGACTCCATGAAAAGACGGGTGTGTGTATGTATATAGGTGTATTCACGCGTCCGCTTTTCCCCTCTTCTCGGGCCGCATGGAAGGACCTCCCAGGCATATTTTCTGGGCCTTTGATTCACCCTGCTTGCAGTACATTGTTCTCATGTACTGTGCTCATTTCTGTGCCAAACGCCCCCCCCCCCCCGCCCAATTTAGATTAGATACTGGCACACACGTCAGAGGGTGCAACCCCATCTGATTCAAAGACCCTTGGGATAAGAAACACATGGTAGGTAAGCAAATTCTCTGATCCCTTGGCGACCTTCCCATTGACTTGGAGTGAGGCTAAAAACGTACTAGCAAATATTCAACTAATGCATTTCTATAAATGAGTTCTCTCAGTGTGAGCAGCTCGAGTGTTGGGGTGGATGATGATGATGATACTTTTATTCTACTCTTCCTCCAAGGAGCTCACGGCATCCTTACTTCTCTCTGCACCCCCTCTTAACCTCACAAACAACTCTGTGTAGTAGATTACCCAGAGAGTTTCATGGCCGAGTAGAGATTTGAACCAGGGTCTCCCTAGTGTAAGGCCAACACACATAACCATGACATCATACTGGCGCATTCTAACACTGTGCAGAAGTGAGATAGCTTTTTTCGTCACTTCCCAGTCACCTTGAGGGTGGGGGAAGGGATTTGTTTCTCCACCACCTGAGCCTGCTTGCTTCCTGGCTCCATCCCTTCAAAGGGAAGCTTCGGGGCGTGCGCAGAGTTGCTGAATGACCTACAGCAGGTCCCAGGATCCACGTTCCACGCCTTTCGTTGTGCCTGCATTTCAAATGGGGTGTTGCTAGGCACTTAAAAGATCCTGGGTCCAGGCTCATAGGACGCGTCTGCATATGTTAATTTTTATATCTACATGTGCAGATTTAGAAACCATTACTAGGATTTATTTAAATTTCAATCATCTCAAATAAATGCTTCAGTGAAGTTGTACCCTGATCCAGATCATCCCAAACCACTGGAAAACATTCCCTCTACCCTCTCAGCTTAATTGCCAGGCAGGGGAAGATTTCTGGTGAGCATGTTTTGCAGCATGTAGGAAGGGGAGATCTAACTCTCCCCTCCCCAGCTGCACTCACCCTAAAACTGCCCTAACCATGGCATTAAGGTGAGAAAAATCACACACCTTCAACTGGCACCAATGGACGCTCTGGGGGATGGATTGTGGCCCCAGGAAATAGATTCAGGGCTGAGGCTGCATGGGCCTCCCCACACCCCCAAAGGGGACAGCTGCCTCAGTATGTTCTCATGGTTAGTAAAGATGACCCTCCAGTTGTAAAGTGAGTGTGTTTTCACAAGCGAAGGGAGAACGGTCCTTAAATGGGAGGCATCCAGGTGAGTCCCTTGTGTCGTGAAGAGGCCTCGAATGCGCCCTTTGTCCGTTTTGAAACTTGGAAGTCGTTGCTCCTCTGCTGTGCTTAGTTGGCCATCGATGGTCTGGAGTCTGCAAATGAACAGCCTTGCAACAATTGACTGTGGGCACAGGACTATGTCTGTGGCTTTGCCATGGATGAAAACTAGCCCACACGGCTCCTCCTCCAGAGAACCTAAGACAGGGTTGTTGAACCTCCAGCCCACAGGCCCAAACCGCCGTGCTTGGGGTCTGGATTTCCCCAGGTGGCTCTGCTCCCTTCCCTTGACCCCACAGTTACCCCAACCCAGATTTTTTTTGCTTGTGTTTCCCCTCCTGCAATTCTATACGGTTTAAATGTCTCCCCCAAGGCTTCGTTACTGCCACTGAGAGCTTTAAACTGAAATACGCTGGCCTGTTTTGTCGGCTCCATGCCTTTTGACATCAGCTTCGCCCATGCAGCTCCCGGGAGTGTCTTCAGAATTTAATCCAGTCCTCGGGCTGAAAGAAGTTCAACATCCCTAACCTAGGGTGCCACTGGCTGTGACAAAACTCGCAGAAGAATGAATTGGCAAAACTAAGGCAGACTCTCACCGGATGCCTCATTCACACCAATCCCTGCCCAGCATAACGCCATCCGGCTTGGCAATTATAGGGCACACAGCACACTTCAACCTCGTGCTTCCAAACGAAGGGCTCCTAACACTAACAGCCAGAAGGCATTATGCGCCTGTTCCGCCATTTCCCCCTTCACCAATTTTCTGCGGCAAGAAAAAAACATTCAGAAGCAGCAGCAGGAAAACATGGGAGGGTTACGAGGGAAAGATGATGATGCTTGGACCCTGTTCCCCTATAAAATCCCATGGATCAAGCACAATGGTGGTGGTGGGATAAAACCCTTGTCTGGAAGCACACCGGGGAACTACCATGAAAACATTGCACGCCTTGGTTCTTCCTCTTGTCTCTCCCATACACACCCTAGGGATGCAAACATACCAGGGGGAGCACCTCTGTATCCCATAGAGTTTATATTTGCAAATAAAACCAGTAAATTACATTAGTTGCTCTGCACAGGCATTGGAGGCAGAGATGGGGCGTCTGGCCCAGGACAAAGGGATCGGTAGAGGAAGGTAAATAGGGGAGTCTCTCTCTCTCTCTCTCTCTCTGTGTATGTGATTTAGGCAGACCTGCCTGAACACCATTGGATGGGCAGAGGCAGCACAGGAGTCATTACATTCATCTCAGAGTTTCTGCCTGTAGTATGAGGTTTCCTAGAGGTACTGTTTCTTTGCGGGTGGATTGGGGTGGGCGGGCTAGAGGAAGGAAGATTAAGATCCAGGATTCCTCAGTTCGGGAGTCACTTTGGGGAAGAGAGTGCAGGTGGCACAAAAAGAGCCTGTTTTCCAGCAAAGGGAGGAAAAGCAACCCACCGTCCCAGGCTGGGTTCTAGAACGGGTATCTAGAACCACTGTGTTCTAGATAGAGCGTGTTGGATGCTGCTGGAATGACAAGAGGCAATCTTCCCAGCATAAAGCAGAAACCAGTGCTGCAACCCAGAATAGGCTCCCCAATGAGGAGTCCGGGCATACCCAGTTGGGCTATATGGAATGATGTGGTCAATGAGGAGCTGTTTAGGCTTCCTGGGCCTTTTAGAGCAGGAGTCTCTGAGCCAGACTGCTGGGGTCTTGAGGACAAGGTGAGAGTTGGGAAGGAACCTGGGAGGGGGTAGTGGTGGTGGCATCTCTCGGCTCAGGAGTAAACCTGGGTTCCGGCAAAGGTGCACTTCTCAGATGGAGAGTGGCGTCTAAGAACTGGGATTCCTGGAACTCACTCCTAGACTACCCCCTCCCAAATAGGAGGGGTTGGTGTGTGTGTGGGGGTGAAGTTTATTATACACCACACCCGGGTGCTACAAGGCCAGGTGGTGGTGGGGCAACGATCATCTTGAAGACTCACATCGGAGGAGAGGATTAAATTGGGCGGAGGGGAATGTACCGACCCTTCTTCCCTGCCCGCACCCCCCCCCGTCCCCAGCAACCACAAAAATCAAACACAACCCTGTCAAATGCAGGCATGACCATCCCCCACCCCCACCCCCACATAATCATCCCAGGGAATAGATCCCTGAATCACAAAGTCAACATTACATACTTCATTTCGGTACATTAAGGCAAGAGGATTCAATGCTGCGGTTCTCAACCTTTCCAGGAACAGCCCATCCCTAGACAACCCAGTTTTGCGCTGGGCAATTTGTACTCTACTCAACCCAACAGACCCACCCTCATGCCTTCTCCAAGAACCCAGGAGTCCTGCCTCCCCTCCCCCCCCATCAACCCACTCAACCCCAAAGATTTTTTTTTTTTTGAGAACTGAGGATTTCCTGGGCGGCTCCTAAATCCCTTTTATCTGATGCATGAGATCCCACTTCCTGCCCAAAACTTGAGAACCAGATCTTAACTAGTAGCAACATCCCCTTCCCCCATTTTAAATTAATGAAATGTCCACCCTTTCTAGAAAGCTGAGAAACCCTGCCTTCTTCCATCTTCCACCCAGCCTTCAAGAGCTGCTCCCTAGATATAATCCTCTAAACTGTACCCCTCTCCTTAAGCAATGGGATAAGCCCACAAACATCCTCCCCATTCATCCAACACTCCCAATTTCCTGACAAGGAAAATCCGGAAACTACCCTAGTGTAACTCGGAGGTACATAGAGCGTGGACTCTTGCTGAAGTGCTACTATGTGGAGACCACAAGCCGGGCCTAATGCAATGCCTCCATGCCATCCAGAAAACCATTCCTTGGGTACCAAATTTGGGGTCTTCTCAGGGCACGAGGACTGCTACTTAATGGCTCTGAGAAATGAGAATCCATTTAACCATCCTCTTGGGAGAGGAGGGGGAGAGCAAATCAGGCCATGCACTCCCCACCCATACATTCTACAACTGCCCCCTTTCCAACTTCCCCCCCCCACATTCAGATTCCATGTATCCTATTGATTAGCCCGCCTGCTCCACCCCCTAGGCACAATTTCCCTATGAGGCCACCCATGCTGTATTCTAAAACCCTAGCTATCCTTTCAAGTATACCTCCCCCCTGCAAATGCACATCTGTGAGCCTCTATCCGCCCCGCTAGAGAACCGAAGAATCCTGGCTCCCAGATCCTCCTCCCCGTAACAACACCCCCCCCCCCCCCAAACAAGCTAACGATCTGAATTCTCTTCCTTTCCCAGGGCTGGAACTGAATCCATGGGGCCTGCCCAAGCGAGGAGCTGAGAACGGTAGCACAGACTCCACCCGCCTGCCTGTAATCGGAGGAGAGACCATATTTCCTGCCTCCCCACAACATCAACATTTTGGAAGACATTCTCAAGTTTGTTTGTTTCGTTTCGCTCCCTCGTTGGGGCCTATGGATGGGAGGGGCCGATGCGGCCAGTCCGACGAGACGAGACAAGAGCCCTTTTCTTGAAAAAGAAAGAAAACAAGATGGCCGCTCAACCAGCAGCGCACAGGTGTAGTGTCGGCAACACATGTCATTAGCCACACAGTGGGGGGGTGGGGGGAGAAGGTTTCTTTGCTGCCACGTGGCACTACAGTGTGGCATCGGTGGCTGCCGGGGTGCGGCGGGGCAGACGACAGCCACGTGTCTGGAGCTAGGGCAGAGCGAGGCCACGCGCTGGGGAGCTGTGGCTTGGAGGCACAGTGGGAAGAGCCACGTGGCACGTCAGGGCGTGGCAGCGACAGAGAAGGGGCGCCACGGGAGGTATGGGTGGGCAGGACGGTAGTGACGTCATGGCAAGAGGCATCCCCAAGCGGGAAGCCCACGAAGCCACGGGGGCACTGAGCCATGGCACTGGAAGGGTTAACCCAGCCATGCAAATTGGGCAAACATGCGCGACTCCGCTGGAAACATCCCGTGGCCCATTTGCCCGACATCACCTGGTACAGGTTGCTGCGCAAGTACAAAAAACCTTGCGCCTCACTTCTGTTTAGTCCTTCTGCTTTCATCCCGTGAGGAACCTCTCTCACATCAAAGTGGCTGCCAGCCCCTTCTACGGCCTAGGCGGCCCTACTGGCTGTCTCTGCGCCTTCCACCAATTTCTGTCCTCTCCCTAACGTACAAACTCTTGAGGCCTTCTGAATACAGACCCTACGCCCGCCTCTTCCTTAGGCTGCAGGAGCGATGTCCATCCCTCTCAAAACGTGGCCCATGTGGATTTCTCAGGCCTGCATTTCCACAAGCTGGCTGGGGACAAGAGAGCGCTTGCTGAGAACGTGGCTGTTATGACAGCAGGTCTGCCTAGCAGCCATGAGCTCCTGCCATCTTGACTGCCACTTTTGAGAGTCATCCTCGCCCTGCATTTCCAAACCATGAGTGCTAGAAATTCACCTTGTTTTTAAGAAAAGCAAAGCTGAAACTTTTTAAGGTTCTGTGAATTATCCTGGCTGCCCACATAAACATTTATTTGCTTGGGGCCTACCACCAGTTCGTTTTTCTTTTCAGGTTTTTTTTTTCTTTTTCTTCTTTTTTTTTTTTTTGCATGCCTGGGTTAATCTTGTGGTCATGAAGGGAAAGGGTACATTGCTGGCCTTGACAGGTGTCGGATGTGCAAGGTTACCCAACATCGTGGAGCATGGGCACATGGGTGATGGGAGCCACGTAATACAGAAACGTGGCGTGGCTCAGAAAAGCAGCGTGCTACGCCACATGGTTAATGGTCGTGGGAAGAAGGGGAGGATTTAGCTGTATGGCACAAAACTACGGCTTCGGAGGGGTGAGAGTTGGGGCCAGCCACATGGCACGGTCGTGGCGGTGGCTAGCTGTAGATCTAACAAGTCACAGCAATGAGTGAAGTGGTAAAATGGGGCCAGCCACGAGCCCGACAGTCACAATACGAGTCCCCGCACACTTCCCCACAGCTCGTAATCCCTGACGTGGAGATTGGGAGGGAAGGGGGGGTCAAGGGGTTCTCCCCCCCCCCTTTCCCCTTCCCCTTGGATGGAGCATCACACTGAGGATCCCAGCAATGAGCAGCGGCAAGAGCCCTAGCCTGTGTCCTGGGCGGGGGGGGGGGGGAGCAGTCCGTGCACTGGGTCCCGGCGTCCACATGGCTGCAACAGGGAGGACAAGTTATGGAGCACCCCCTTGGTACGCTGGGCTCTTTTTGTTTCTTTGGCAGCTGAGCATTGGGGGAAAATGGAGACGCTCCATCCACAGCACAGATATGGTCAGTATCCAAGACCCCTCTCCCCCGGGGTCACGGGTGGTAGGAGCATGTGAAGACGCTGAAAGGGGACAGCCGGAGAGACCCCAAAGTGGGAGCACTTATCCACATCCCAACTTACTGCCCCCTTCCTTCCCTGTTCCAGCCCCCCAGCGTCTGCGATCTATCTGGAGCTGGAGTGTCTGGCTGCCACAGATACCCCTCTGGCAGAAGAACATCGAGAGAGACAAACCGCCCCCCCCTCCCCCGGACTTCTCAGGGAGAAATGCTGACATGGAGATCAACCCATTCTGGAAGTTCAAAAATAAAAGACGGGAAACAATGGAGATGGTGCAGAATTAAGCGTCTTGAAATGAGAAACAAGATGAAGCTGGCGGCTGGAGCCGAGTGTGCATGGCGTGAGCAACAGCGCAACAGCAGGGAGGTGTCTGTGGATTAAATGGTAGCTTTTGTTTCGGAAGCAGCTGTGTTTGTGGATTCGTTACGTCTGGGGTTGTGAGTATTCTGCGGCAGAAATGGTTTGGGGGAAAAGACCTACTTGCTTTCACGCCACCAGTATGAATCCTTGCTTTCACAACACCAGTATGAATCCTGGGTGCGGTCTGAGCTCAGCCCTCTGGGGTGACCCACGAGATGCAGCTCCCCTCCAAAGCAAGCTGCATCAGGTTTTTTCATGGAGAGTGTATAAAAACAGGTTTGGAATTCGCTCTTCGCCTGGTTGCCTACGGAAACTAAGCATCACTTCCTGGAGATCCTACCACGAATGACTTAACTGGTGTAGGTGAGTTAATTCCTTTCCTGCAAGGCTACATGTAAGTGAGCCGAGATCAGAGGGCAGCTGAGCCCGCTTTTTCAGATCCTGGTTTTGCAAATGCAGAACACACTGTCATCTTTGGGGCCATGAGGTCACACTGAAGGCTGTGCCAGGTAGTGGTGGCCAATTCAAATGTAGAACCCCACATCTTTTCACTCGCCCTCCTCTGCCCAGAGGCAGGCTCAAGCCCCTCACCAGCACTAGATGGCTCCATCCACACAAGCCAGAGCACACAATGGCCTAGAACAGCCTTCCTCGACCTGGGGCGCTCCAGATGTGTTGGACTGCATCTCCCAGAATAGTCCAACACATCTGGAGCGCCCCAGGTTGAGGAAGGCTGGCCTAGAAGCAGAGAGCAGCCACACCACAGAATGGGGCCTGCAGAACAAAAGGTCAGATCCTGTTGATCTAGCGTAGATTCGCTGAAAGGGTTATTGAAACACAGCAAAACCAGGAATTCTATGGTTAACATCACCGTGCAATGAAGATTTTGACTGCATCTGCAAAAACTAAAACAAACCTACCCTTTTACACAGCTGATCTGCCAGACAGGGTGCTTCCACATAGGCTTTTATTGCCCAATCACTCTGCCCCATTCATGAATTTGTATGGGTGGTCCAGATGCTGCCATCTTTCATTAGTAACCCTCCCATGCTTTGCCACATCTGCCTTTAAAAAAAAAAATCCCTCCGTCCTATTAAAGCAGAACAGCTGCACAAGGCCCATTTGATTGGTAGTGTCAGAAGATGTCTGTCTGGAAGCACCTTCACCTCCATCTCGCCCAATTCTCTTTGGGGAGGGCTAAGGGGGCGTCAACCGTTCTGAATCTGTGGCAATGGCCACAGCTGCTCTCTTCCTGGTGAGCTCAGATCGCAAAGCATCCCACACTGTTGAGAGGTCTTGCAATTGGTTTACATGATATCAGCAGGCAGCGAATGCTTCCTCATGGAGGTACTCCCTGTACTGGTTCATCTCAGCCCTTCCCAATTCAGGTAGATGATGTTGGTGGAATACCCTGGTGATGCTGCTGGACTTTGAACATTCCAGGGCTGGTAAAGGATTTCCAGCCACTGGGAGCAGGTGCCACCACACTGCTCCAGGAACAAAATGGACTGTTCCACCAATAGCCTTAGTTTGGGAGCTGTGTGAGCCAACTAGACAGGGGTTTTGCTACCGTGCCAGAGCCCTTCACCAGCACAATAGGCTCCCTGTCTTACACAGCCATGGCGCTGAAGCGCTATCTGGCAGGCAGGGCAGTAATGCAAGCTAGTAACAAAGCCAGGATGAGTGTCAGGGCTGTGCCTTTGCATTGCACAAGTGTAAGATCAGCATCAAAGGCCCTAGTCTCTGGCCCACCAGCAATAGCCATTAGGCTGGTGGGAGACTGAAAGAACTGGGCATGTTTAGCCTTGAGAAGAGACGACTGAGGGGAGACATGAAAGCACTCTTCAAATACTTGAAAGGTTGTCACACAGAGGAGGGCCAGGATCTCTTCTCGATCATCCAGAGTGCAGGACACGGAATAATGGGCTCAAGTTCCAGGATGTGAGATTCCGGTTGAACATCAGGAACAGCTTCCTGATGGTTAGAGCAGTACGACAATGGAACCAATTCCCTAGAGAGGTGGTGGGCTCTCCCACACTAGAGGCCTTCAAGAGGCAGCTGGACAGCCATCTGTCAGGAATGCTTGGATCCTTGCATTGAGCAGGGGGTTGGACTCGATGGCCTTAGAGGCCCCTTCCAACTCTACTATTCTATGATTTCAATAGTAGGGATAGGGCTTTCTCAGTGGTGGCCCCACACCTTCAAAACTCCCTCCCCAGAGAGCGATGCACGGCCTCACTACCACCGTCTTCAAACAACAAACCTGAAGATACATTGATTCCAGTCTGCCTTTGGTACTTAAGAACAATGACCTGCCACACGTGTATGTTTTACTGATATTTGTATGATTCTGTAATGTGGTAAATCATCTTGTGAGGGCAGTATGCCCTGCAAGGTGAGTTAAAAATCTTTTAAATAAATACATAAACGATAGATACAATTCAGTATCCGGTGCAGAAGGGTCTGTATCCTGAGCATCTCAGCTTCCGTTTAAAAGAGAAGGCAAGTTTCTTACTCTTATGGATGTGAAGATAAGCTTGAATGGGTGTCAGCAGTATCTAATAAACACTCCTAACGACTGGGCGAAGCTGCTCAATGAGATTTCTAATGAACTGGGTGAGGGGGAGGGCAGCAAGATTGAGTCCCTCTGTCACGAATGAAAGCAGGATTCATTTTGCAAAGTAAGCAAATATATGCAAATTTGGCTTCCCTCGGAGCAAGTCTTTCCCCCACTTTTTTTTTTTTTTAAAAAAATCCAGAGCACTTAACAACCCTGGTAATTGTGAAGATGCACATGGCAAGCTGTTACGTGGTTCGATGAGATGATGTGCGAACCACAGCTGCAAAGTCAACGCAAGCAGTGCCATGGGGGTGGGGTGGGGGTGGCGTAGATGCGCAGGCGCGGGCAGCGCGGGTGCGGAAGCAAAAGCTGCGATGCCAATGGAGGATGAAGTGTGAGTGTACGTATATAGATACACACACACACACGGGGATAGATATATTGTGTTACACACATTCGATGTTCTCATACAGTAGTGGCCCCTGCCACTTGTTGGGATGAGCAAAAATGGGCAAACTGCTACATGGCAACGCAAAGGAGAAAAGTGCACACCCGTGAGGGTGCCCAGGCAGGCTTTGGTGAGCTTCTCAAAGTGTCTCTCTGCCAGGGGGGGGGGAATTCCCACCCTACCCTAACCCCACCCCACAGGGTCTCTCCTCGCAGCTTCCCCTGTGCCCGGCCCCGCAGCTGCAACCCCTCCGCCTCCACTGTTCTCCCCAGCGGCGGGGATCCATTGTACATTCAGGCGAGGGGCTCCCCGGGCGGGGCAGGGCGGTCCCCCCACATCACCTCTCCAGAAAGAACTTGAGGGCCCGGGCGATGTTCATGCGGTGCCCGACGCGTGTCACGCCCAGGTCAATGAAGTCTTCCTTGGTGAGGGAGGGCAGGTGGGAGCCATCGATTTCGTTGTCCAGGAACCGGTCGCGGTGCTCCCCCAGCTTCAGGTACTCCAACCAGTCGGCAACGTCGTATTTGGTCCAGAAAGGCAGCGGCTTGGAGCCGAACGCCTTGTCCGTCGCGGGCGGAAGGAAGTGGGTCGGAGACAAGGAGCGGCTGCCCGAGGGGAAGCCGGGGAAAGGGTGCTCAGCCCCCGAGGTGGGTGAGCCGCGGAGATCGAACACGCCGGTGTAGAGGGGCACGGAAGGCAGGATGGGGAGGGAGGAAGGCCGGGGGGCAGGGCTAATCTTGTGCTCACTGGGCAGGGCGGCCGGGCTAGGCGCACGCCGCAGGGCCGGGCGGATGTCAAACTCCACGCTTTTGGGGTGCTTGCTGCCCTGGGGGGACTTAGGCCAGTTGTGGAAAAGGCTGCTTACGGGCTTGGAAATCAGTGACGGGGAGGTCTCATCGGGGAGCCTGCAGGAAAGGAGACAAGAGGTGGTTAGCGTCTGCGGTGCTTCCTGCCGGAAGAGAGCTTGGCAAGAGATACTGGAACACAGAAGGGCTCCCTTACAGGCCTGAGCCAACTGCATATGGTGTCTCCTGGTGCTACCACTGAGAAGGCCTTGTGCAGCTCTCCGTCTTTTCTCCCTCAACGGATTTACTGTGGTAAGAGAAAAGATGGACGCGGCGGGGGGAATGAGGCTCACGTGGCACCCATGAGGCTCGCCTGGCGCCAACATTGGCATCTTTTCGGTGCCAGGTCAAGACCTTTCTCTCCTCCCAGGCATTTAACAGCATTTAACAACATATGCTAAGTTTGTTTTTTAATGGACCCCAGAACTGTTGTTGTTTAAAATGGATACTATTTTATACTGTTTTTATATTTTTTGGATGGTTTTAAATTTTGTATACTTTTTAAAGTCCACTGTTTTTTAACTTTTGTAAACCGCCCAGAGAGCTTCGGCTATGGGGCGGTATATAAATTTAATCGATCACGAGTGGAAGACGTCGTCTGGACCCACCCATAAAAAAAATTGTGAAGGGGGCAGGGTCTGGCACCACAGAAGCCTCGTCTGGAAGCACCCTAGGTGAAAACTACACACAACGTTCAGTTGCATGAATGTTCAGTCACGGAATTCTGATGCTCAGGTGTATGAGCAGGTATAAACCCAAAGCAGATATGGGAAGTTGCAATTTAGATTCAAAGTTGTTGGGGCATGTATTTGCCTGCTTTCTCTTGCCCTGCAGGTTGTTTTTATTATTAAAATCATCCGCCCTAATCACGTTTTTGCCGTCTGTGAAAAAAATCCCAGTGAGGTCAATTCTGACTTAAAAACAAAACCCCCAAACACTGAGAACCAATTGCATCTTCCCTCTGTTGCTTTGGATTAAGAAAGAACACACGCACAGAGTCAGCGACACAATAGCCTTGGGGGAAATATTCCTATGCCGTACCAGCATATGTAGTAGCTTGACCGTCGGAAGCCCACTCAACAAGGGCCAGAACACTTCTTCATAAGACATCAAACTCCCCACCGGAATGACACCCCTCAACCACCGTTGGAAGAACGGGGAACCCAACAGAAAGAGGTTGGCCTTCCCTGACCCAGTGCCCTCCAGATCTGAAACACACAGATCAATGGCCATTGCTGGTTGGGGATAATGGGGGTTGTCCTCTGACACATCTGGAGAGGCCTCTTCCCTGTGGTAACTCTCCACACCTTTATGGGTTCCAGGTAGGCTCCTCGTGCCGGTGCCACACGGTGCTGGCAGTATGTGTGGACAGCATGGGAATGGATCGTAGGATCAGGAGGATCCATGGGGCAAGCTGTGCTAGATATGGCAGCACAAACACTAGCCATTAGAACGTTTACTCCATGGTCCTTCATGAAGATGTGGGGCGGGATGCCTTTTCTATGGAATAGGAACATTGGGACCTAAGGCACATCCCTCTCCCTGCCCCCAAACAGTCACATGTTCCTTAGGAAGGAGAAGCTTGCTTGCAACGTTTGCCATTACCCACCCACCCCAATTCATTTGGTTGGGATCACAATGGCTTTCAACAGCCGCTAGCATTGCCTTCGCCCACATAGCTTCCTCCAGATGGACTTCAACTACCATCAGCCCCAGGTGGCATGGCCCATGGCCAGGAATTCCAGGAGTTGAAGCTCAAAAGATCTGGAGGGCACCAGCCTGGAGAAAACTGTGCTAGACATAGAGCTGTGCATAGCGGAAATCCACAGCCAAAGAGGAACACAGCCAAGAAGGAAAAAGGAGAAAATTAAGGCTTCAGCAAGTGTAATAATGGGGCAGCAGGTGGGGGAGCTGCTTCTTCTTCCAAAAAAAAGAAGAAGAAAGAAATCGATGTCAGGGATGCCTCGACAATTAGAGATCCATAAAAGTAGTCCTGGCTTAGAAATATGCCTGCTACAACTCCATTCCAGTCAAGAGACCTGGCTCGCTCCCACCATGCTGCCTTCCTTGAAGATTTGGATCTTTATCAAAACCTAGCCTTGATTGATCTGACCCTCATTAGGGGACAACTAAGGGCTCGGATTTTTTTTTTTTTTAAAAAGTCTCCTTGAATTTATTCAAAACAAAGAACCAAACAGGATTCTTGGAATGAACAGAAGTCTTTCCAAGTCCAGTTCGTTCCCCTATAAGGTTTGTAAAATGGCAGAGGCCTTTCCCTGCGTGCAATCAGGAAGTGAGCTTGGATGACACAGGAGCCCAATTCAAGGTGCTAGTTTTAAGCTATAAAGCCCTACATGGTTTGGGACCACAATACCTGACAAACACTGCACTCAACATCTAAGGTCCTCCTCCGAGTGCCTACTCCGAGGGAAGCTTGGAGGATGGCAACAAGGGAGAGGGCCTTTTTAGTGGTGGCCCCCCAACTGTGGAATGATCTCCCTGATGAGGCTCGCCTGGCACCAACACTGTTATCTTAAGATAACAGGAGGCCTTCTCCGTGAGTCCCTGCCAAAGGAAGTCAGGCAGGTGGCTACTAGGAGGAGGGCTTTCTCCTCTGTGGCACCCTGGTTGTGGAATGAGCTCCCCAGAGAGGTCCGCCTGGCGCCTACACTGTACTCCTTTCGTCGCCAGCTGAAGACCTTTTTATTCTCTCAGTATTTTAACACTTAATTTTAACTTAAATTTAAATTTTACTGTTTTAACTCTGTATTTTAATCTTATATCAGTTTTGCTGCGTGGTTTTTATCACTGTATTTTGTATTTGTGCTTTTAACCTGTTGGTTGTTTTATGATGGTTTTAATTTTTGTGAACCGCCCAGAGAGCTTCGGCTATTGGGCGGTATAAAAATGTAATAAATAAATAAATAAATAAAGAATCAATCTTTCAGGCACCAGGTCAAGACTTTTCTCTTCTCCCAGGCATTTAACAATACGAAGTTTGTTTTTTAACAGACCCTAGAACAATTGTTTTTAAATGGATACTGTTGTTTTTATACTGTTGTCTTTATGTTGTTGATGGTTTTAAATTTTGTATACTTTTTAAAAAAATGTTTACTGTTTTTAACTTTTGTAAACCACCCAGAGAGCTTTGGCTACGGGGCGGTATATAAATGTAATAAATAAATAAATAAATAAATGTGCTTCACAATCCTAAGAGTGGCCTTCCCCAAACTGGTACTGGACAGCTCCCATCACTACCAGCCAGTATGGCCATGGGGTGGGGTATAATGCACCAGGTTAGGGAAAGCTACTTAAAAGGGAGTTCACTTGAAGAAGGGGCTCGTTCCGAGACGCACAGCGCCAATGGAACCCAAGGGCTCCTTCTCTTTGAGGCACGCGGGCCCCAGGCGTAATCCCTTTCGCAACTCATCTTGGGTATCAGCAAGAGGTTCAAGTGCCCGGAGTCCTCGTGATAGGGGAGAGGACGGATCACATTGCTTGTGGGAAGACTTACTAGGTAGCCGCTGGGGGGAAAAAGAAAGCAACAGAGATATCAGGAAATCTCTCTGGTCTCCCCCTCCTTTCCCATGAAATTGTTTGCTTTCCTCCCCTCCCCCACCATTTCTCCAATCCAGAGCACGTGCGAACCGACCACGGCCCACTTCACCTTCTCAAAGAGGTCATAGGTCATGGCTCCTCTTGCTATATAGCCCACTCGACTATGGGCTCATCTGCACCAAACAGGATATTGCACTATGAAAGCGGTATATAAAAGGCAGGAGCCACACTACAAAGGAAGTGAGGCAGGTGGCTCCCGGGAGGAGGGCCTTCTCTGCTGTGGCACCCTGGCTGTGGAATGAGCTCCCTAAGGAGGTTCGTCTGGCAAACTGCACTATATTCTTTCAGATGCCAGCTGAAGACCTTTTTATTCTTTCAACATTTTAACAGTCTATAAATTCAGTTTTAACTTTGCTGTTTTAAATTTGTATTTCTGCACTGCTGCTGCTTTTATCCTGGTTGTGCTTTTATATTGTATTTTATATTATGTTTTTATACAGTTTGTACTTTGAATGGTTTTAATTTTTGCGAACTACCCAGGGAGCTTTGGCTATTGGGCGGTATAAAAATGCAATAAATAAATAAATTTATAGCGCTGCAGGAGCCACACTACTGCTTTAGTGGTACTGAAGTGCACTGACAACCGTTGGGGCCCATGACACATCTACACCAAGCAGGATATAACACTATGAAAGTGGTATGAAAGCGGTATGGGCCCCAAAAGTTGTCAGTGCACTTTAATCTCTCCCTATAAAGCGGGAAGTATGTGTGTGTCACATATGTCCCAAAATGTTTACCCACTTCCACATATGGTACTGCCTTAATGCTGTTCACCCAGACAGGTCTTTGTGTACGTGGATCAGGAAAAATCTAAAAACATGAATTTTGGGGTTTTAAATATTTTTAAAGAATTTAATAAAAACCTAGGTTTACACCTACAATTCCCAGCATGCCTTGGGCAGAACTCCCAGCACGCCTTGGGAGGGAGGCCAGACTTACTGGTCTTTGACTGCCATTGTGATTCTTAAAGTCAGTCAACCCTATTCCACATAATAGGTAACAACCCACATAAATGGGTTGCATCCATTTGCAGTGCCTCCTTCCACCTGCCATGTGTGATTTTAAAATCTTAACTCGATACAACAGCGTGTTTTTGAGAGGCCGAACTCTGGACATGCTGAAAGGCACCCCGTCCTGATATCGCTGTTTTCTCAGAAACTGAGGGAACTACATGCACAGCCTTCACTCTTAAGAGGGAGGGAGGAAGGGGAGGCACTCTGCACATGCCCAGCCCCGGCCCTTCAGTACAGGCTCCTGATGGAGCACTTGGTGCGTGAGAAGCGAAGGCCGAGGCAGCCTTGGCCAGAGCTGGGCACATCCATTGACAGCTGCTTACCTCAGCAGACTCAGGCTCCCAGCACAGAACCATCTCACCCCCAGCTGCAACATCTTTTTGGGACTGGGAGCTTAAGAGGCAGGCTTCTTTGGGGTCACCTCCGAAGGGGGCGACACCAAGGCGAGGGCCTGTCCCCTTGTTTGTTTGTTCCCCTACTGACTTATAATTTTGTTGTGAATTTTAAACTTTTTTTTTTTAACATTTCTTTTCCTATGTTTTAAAACGCATGTTTTAAACTTTGTAATACCGCCTTGAGGCCCATTATTGGGCAAAAGGCGGGATACAAATAAATATAATAATAAAATAATAATAATTACCTCCCCTCCTTGGCGACGCTACTCATTGACGCTCTATCAAGGAGTAGCATCGGCAACGAGAGGAGGAAAGCGCCTCTCAGAGGACATGGGCACCTGAGGGCTGCCAAAGGCATGCTGGGAGGTGTAGTACTGGCATCACCTCTCAGTCCTAACTCAGCCTCCACTTTCCTGACCTCTCGCTAACTATCTTTGTTCTCCTTTTTCCTGACTTTCCCCAACTGCCATTCACCCCGCCCACCATTTCATTCTAGCCCCAGCTGCCAGTCATTCCTCCATTCACTCTTCTGTTTCAATGGTATAGTCAGGCTTTTACCTAAAAATCATAAACTTTATTCAGTAATTCTTGCATCTGTCTTGGAATGTTGTGGCTTAGTTGTAACAGAAAAAAAAAACCCGTAGCATAAAAACCTCAAGTTAAAGGCCTTGGAAAATAAACTTTTTTTAAAAAATCACTTGGCACTTAAAAGCCATTAATGTAGTCACTAGGCAAGCCTGCCTGGGAAAAGTAAATCCACAAGCAGGGTACCACAACTAAGATGTCCTGCTCTCCAGCTGTCTTCCACACCTCAGCCAGTGTTCAAAGATTAAGGGACCTAGGCTTATGCCTACAACTCCCAGCATGACTTGGGTGGGAGGGAAGATTTATCAGGCTGTAGCAGCCATCATCTGGAAGTGGCTTGCCATCCTAGGCCTGAAGGGAGAGTGCCTGGAGAGAGAAAAGAAACTAATTTAATTTGTTTTAAAGTTACCTCACAGGCCTAGGGCCGGCCTACCTTGCAGGGTTGTCATGAGGGTAAGAGAGGAAAAAAAGAAATGAATTTAATTTGTTTAAAGAGCTTCGGCTATTGGGCAGTATAAAAATGTAATAAATAAATAAAAACAGGTTAACTCATAGTCCTAGCACTGGCCTGCTATTTTAAGATAGAAACTTGAAATTTGCACGCTGATAGGTCTAGCTGTACAATGTACCAGAAAAATCTAAAAACATGATTTTTAATATTTTATAAATATTTTAATTTTTTTAGAATATTTTTAATATTTTATATTTTTAAAGAATTTAATAAAAATCCGAGGCTTTTGCCTACATACCCCAGCATGCCTTTGGCAGAACAGCCCCCCTCCCACCCAGTCACAACAGGTTCCCTCAGAGTGCGAGAATGAACCAGAGCTGCACACGTCCCCCAACCTAAAGACGAATAAGTTGCAGAGAAATTTATTATTTATGAAATAAATTTTATAAACATGATTCACAGACCCGAGCAACACTGGGCATATCTGTTAGTACCGCTATAAAGCAGTAGTGTGCTTTCATAGTGGAATATCCTGCTTGGTGCGGATGAGCCCCAAGTCTCTTCTCTCTCTTGGCTCTTTCCCTCCCCACAAAACAAGACACCCCCCCAATAAGGAACCCCCCACCCTTCAAAACACAGGAGCCCTAACTCCTATCCGACCTCTCCTACCCACTCCAAAGATAAACCACACTGATGATGCGCGCTGGGCATATGACCCCGACCATCCTTTTGACCGAGCGCATGGCACCGGAGGAGCTGCGGACACGTGACGGCAGATGGATGACGGAATGGAGCAAATAAAACTTGGCGATGTGACTGTGCTGAATGGAGGGTGAGGGTGTGTGTGTGTGTGTGTGTGTGTGTGTGTGTGTTGGTTTTTTTTGCAGAACCACAGGGCTGAGGCCTCTCTGTGAGCGCCTGGATATTCCTAGGCATGCATACACTCGTAGCGCCCTGCAGCAGCAGAGGTGCCGACAGAAAAGCAGGTGGTCTACAGGTAAGCGACCTCCACAAGGCAGATGATGAGCCAGGCATGAAGGTTCCAGGACACAGAAGATGGAGAAGGGCTGTGTGGAGGCCCCCAGAAGAGCAGGTGATGGTAGGCAGGTAGGCACCCCTTAGATCCTCTCCGCAGCCTAAAACTCAGAGCTCCTCTGGGCTTGGACCCTCGGTTATCAGGATGTTTTCATGGCTGCCTTCCCCAATCTAGTGCCCTCCAGTTGTGTTGGGACTTCATATCCCATTATCCCCCTGCCAGGGGTTGATGGGAGTTGAATCTGCACGGTTACTGAAGACTGCCCTGGGGCTTCTCAGCAAGGATTCCTCAAGCACAGTTATCAACCAGGGTGAACAAGTTCTGCTTGTCCCTCATTACCAAGCTTCCTCTGTAACACACAGCTGCAGCTAAGTCCAAGATGTTTTAGAGCAGTGGTCTTCAACTGGTGGGTCGTGACCCAAAAGCGGGTGATGAGATCAGCCCAGATGGGTTGCGGCAAAGCTGCTGCCACCATGTCGGGCAATTGTGAAAGTGGGTCCCATGCTGCAGGTTGGGGGTTAAAAAGGTGGGTCTCGGGTCAGGACCAGTTGAAGGCCACCGTTTTAGAGGGCCACTGTTTAGAAGGCCACTGATATTTAAAAAAACAGGCCGAAAAAGTACTTAAAAGCAGATATGTGTCGGGAATTTTCATTGGGGTGGGGTGGGAATGAGATCTTCTCCTTCTGTGCCATTGCCCCAATACAACTCCCTTCCCCAGAAGTGCTTAGCCTTGCTGGGGGGCGGGGGGAAGGCAGCTTCAATACAGGCGTCTCTTCCCCCCACTGCAAGCAGAGCTCATACCGGCTTGGGGGAAAGAGAGGCATTTTGTTCAGGGAAAAATGGGGTGTGTGTGGGGAGGAAAGGTCCCCTCTCCCTCTCCACTGGTGTTCTTGCCCCACTGTAATTGCAGCTGCGAGGCAATGATAAAAAATGTCAGCGCCAGAGGTAGGCATTGTTGGGCACTAGCTGAGGCCCATATCCCTGCAGGGGGCCACTACCAGGGCCTCACACAGTGCATGGTTAAACTATGGAACTCACTACCACAGGATGTGGTGATGGCCACCAGTTTGGATGGCTTTAAAAGGGGGCTGGATAAATTCCTGGAGGAGAAGGCTATCAACAGCTTCTAGCCCTGATGGCTATGTTCTACCTCCAGTATCAGAGGCAGTAAGCCCATATGCCCCAATGGCTGGGGAACATGGGTGGGAGGGTGCTGTTGCACCATGTCCTGCTTTGTTCATCCCTGGTTGACGGCTGGTTGGCCACTGTGTGAACAGAGTGCTGGACTAGATGGGCCCTTGGTCTGATCCAGCAGGGCACTTCTGATGTTTCTGGCCTTCCTGCAGCTCCTCCTCACTGTCACTGCCTGCTCACCCTCTCCAAGCATGAAAAGCTAAGAACGAGGAGTTGGGGCCACATACTCCCCTCATGCTCTCCCACTGGGCATTTCCGTGTGGATTGGTGGTATCATTCTGGGCATGAGAGCACTCTTCAAATACTTAAAAGGTTGTCACACACAGGAGGGCCAGGATCTCTTCTCGATCCTCCCAGAGTGCAGGACACGGAATAACGGGCTCGAGTTAAAGGAAGCCAGATTCCAGCTGGACATCAGGAAAAACTTCCTGACTGTTAGAGCAGTGCGACAATGGAATCAGTTACCTAGGGAGGTGGTGGGCTCTCCCACACTAGAGGCCTTCAAGAGGCAGCTGGACAAGCATCTGTCGGGGATGCTTTAGGGTGGATTCCTGCATTGAGCAGGGGGTTGGACTCCATGGCCTTGTAGGCCCATTCCAACTCTGCTATTCTATGATTCTATGATTAGGCAGAGAGGGCAATGTGGGTGGGCAGTGATGCCTTAGAGAGGAGCCCCCAACTCAGGGCACCCTAAAACCTGGAGCTGGCACTTGATGGCAAGGCCCAAAGTTCCACAACCCCGAGGGAACTCTGCAAAGGAAGCGCTTCACACAGCACAGAGCCAGTGTGGTTAGGGTGCTGGGCTGGGGCTGGGGAGATCCGGGTTCTAGTCCCCACTCGGCCATAAAGCTCAAGGGGTGGTTTGGGGCGAGTCCCTGACTCTCAGCCTACTCTACCTCGCAGAGTTGTTGTAAGGATAAAATGGAGAGGAGCAGGACCTCCCTGCAAGGGGGAAAAAGGCTGGATATAAATGTAATAGTAATAAATGTAATAATAATAATAATAATAATAATAATAATAATAATAATAATAATAATAATGTGGAATTCGTTACCACAAGATGGGGTGCTGGCCAACAACTTGGGCAGTTTACTACAACTTTATTAGATTGTAAGCCTATGCGGCAGGGTCTTGCTATTTACTGTGTTATCTGTACAGCACCATGTACATTGATGGTGCTATATATATAAATAAATAAATAATAATAATAATAATAATAATAATAATAATAATAATAATAATGTGGAATTCGTTACCACAAGATGGGGTGCTGGCCAACAACTTGGGCAGGTTTCAAAGGGGATCAGACAAATCCATGGGGGATAAGGTTGTCCATGGTTACCAGTCATGATGGCTAAATATTACCCTCTGGTATCAGAGGCCTCTATGTACCAGATGCTTGGGAACATGAGTGGGAGGCTGTTGTTGTGTTCATGTCTGGCTTGTGGGCTTCCTATGGGCTTCTGGTTGGCCATTGTGGGAAGCGAATGTTGGACCAGATAGGTCCTTGGTTTGATCCAGTGTAGCTCTTGTTATGCTATGGTATTAATGGCTACCTGCAAAAGGAAATGTGAAAATCGCTGCACTGGAAAGAATCCCTTTGCCAGAGAAGGTCATCGCCAAGTGGAGAATGTCACCTTTACCCACATACCTCTAGCCCTCAGGCCCACAGAATGTGGGCTACCTTCAGCTCCCTGGGTTAAAATGCCATGCAGGCCTGCTCTAGCAAAAAAAAGGAAGTGGCCATTTTTAATCACCATCTTGATGAACATCAGGAATGAAACCTAATGGTTCCTGCAGTTAGATGGTAAAAGGTCAGGGATCTGAAAAGGGGGCCTCATAGGCACATCACAGGACCTTCTCTGGTATCATGAGAAATTGCCTTCAGAATGAGGAGCCAAAAAAGGAGTCCACCACAGAAATGTGTCCATCCTTGGTTCAGCACACAGTTCTTATATCAAACCTCCCGTAAGGATAGGCCTGGGTAGCTGGCTAGGAGGCGCCTCACTTCCTCAACCAGGTTTGTTGATTGGAGCACATGTTACAGGATTCAAATGCGTGTTTTTCAAAGTTGTACACGACTCTTTAAAGAGTTTTCCTACATAGGAAACTCTACAATTTCCCTACCTGTTATAAGAACATAAGAAGTGCCCTGCTGGATCAGACCAAGGGTCCATCTAGTCCGGCACTCTGTTCACACAGTGGCCAGCCAGCTGTCGGCCAGGGACCAACAAAGCAGGACATGGTGCAACAGCACCCTCCCGCCCATGTTCCCCAGCAACTGGTGCACACAGGCTTATTGCCTCGAATACAGGACATAGCACACAACCATCAGGGCTAGTAGCCATTGATAGCCTTTGTCTCCAGGAATTTATCCAACCCCCTTTTGAAGCCATCCAAACTGGTGGCCATCACTACATCTTGTGGTAGTGAGTTCCATAATTTAACTATGTGCTGTGTGAAGTACTTCCTTTCATTTGTCCTGCATCTCCCGCCAACCAGCTTCATGGGATGACCCCGGGTTCTAGTACTTTGAGAGAAGGAGAAAAATGTCTCTCTATCCACATTCTCCACACCATGCGTAATTTTGTACACCTCTATCATGTCTCCCCTTAGCCTCCTTTTTCCCAAGCTAAACAATCCCACTTGATGTAACCTTCCCTCGCAGGGGAGATGCTCCAGTCCATTAATCATTTTAGTTGCCCTTTTCTACAGTTTTTCGAGCTCTATAACATCCTTTTTTAGGTGTGACCAGAACTGTACACAGTATTCTAAGTGTGGTCGCACCACAGGTTTGTATAAAGGCAGTATGATACTAGCAGTTTTATTCTCAATTCCTTTTCTTATCAGGCCTAACATGGAGTTTGCCTTCTTTACAGTGGTGTGGACGTTTTCATCGAGCTGTCCACCACAATCCCAAGATCTCTTTCTTGTTCGGTCACCGCCAGCTCAGATCCCATTAGGATATACTTCGGGTTGCAGGTTTTTTTGCCCCAACGTGTATCACCTTACACTTATCGACCTAAAGGTATCTTTTCCGCAACATGTCTGAGCCTAGCAACTACACGAGACAAGGTATGTGTACCACGTGCGCGCAAGCTGCACACATGTGCACAAACAGAGGACCTATCTACACACACGTGCCTTTGTAGTCACGGTGCCATCGTGGGCTCTGCCACAAGAGGATCAACACTTGTGCTTGGAGGAGTCGACCTGTGTCCTGCTTGCACCCAAGAGCCCGATGGAATGGTTGGCGTGCGTACAGAGCCGTAAGCCGGAAGGTGTGGCAAGCGTGGCCGCGAGGAGGCGTGGTGCGTGCGTGCCCGCCCCTGTCCGAGCATGAAGCGTGAAGTGCCCTGCGCACGCCGCACCCTGGCTCTGTGCTTGCCGGCACACCAAACGATGTAATGGTGGTAAAAGCAAAACAAAACTGAAAATCATAAGAGAAAAGCAAGCATTGACGGGAGAATGAGAAAAGGAGACAAACCCAACGGAAACACGAGATGCTGCATGCACGGGGCTGGCCTCCTGCTTTCTGCTCCTCCTGCTCCTCCTCCAGTCGCCTAGTACCTTTGCCTCTGCAGGGAGCTGGGCCTCTCGGAACCGAAGGGGGCCACCGCATCGGGCGGCCGCGACCACGACACCCCGCCCATCTGCTGCAGCTTGGTGCTCAGCTCGCTGATAATGCTGGCCTTCATGGAGGACATGGGGGAGGCCTTAGATTCCTCCCAGGGCAGCGGAGATTTCTGCTGCAGCTCTTTGCCCGGCTCGGCGGCCGCGGGCTGCTGGTGGTAGGGCGGGGCGGGCGTGAGGGCAAACATGTTCTCAGTACATGCGGAGACTGAAATGGTGGAGCTGGTGGGGGTGGCTACCGGCAAGCGGCCGGGGAACGGGCGGGAGCGTAGCTTGGTCTGCAGCGGGCTTTTGTCCGTGCTGCTGCCCCCGCTGCCAACCCCTCCTGCTCCGCCGCTGCCCCCAAAGGCCTGCCCATCCAAATAGGTGATGTAGGTGTCCAGGAGCTCAGTGCCTTCTCCCGACATGCTGGACAGAGTGGAGACGCTGCTGATGGTCTCCAAGTGGTGGTCGCTGCTGCTCCGACTGTCCACCTCCTCGATCCCCGAATCGGTCACCGCTTCGGGGGCCTCTGCAGCAGGGATGGCGATGGATGAGACGACGGAAGAGAAGTTGACGTGGGGGGCCTCCTTGGCTTCGGACGCACCCGCTTGGGTCAGGGTGGCCACCTCGCTGTCGTAGGACGTCAAGCTGGAAGCGGTGGAGTCCAAGGCTGCAGGGGCAGCGGGAGCCGAGGCAGGGGCCATCGCTGGAGGCAGCTCATTAGCAGCTTTGCGGGGAGACTCGGGCTTATCGAAGCTGTTGGAGAACTCGAGGGGCGGCGGCAGCGGCTCTGTGAAGACGAATTCGTCATCGACGTCGATGGAAGGAGCGGGCGGGGGCAACACCAGCAGCGGCAGCCCGTTTTCTTCGGCCACGCGCTCCGTGGGTGCAGCAGCCCCCTCGGCCTTCCCACTCTCACGGCCCCCCTCCTCTTCCTCCGTCGGGCGGCAGTTCTCCATGAAACGCACGTGCAGCTCCATCTTCTCCCCTTCCTCGGGCCGTTTCTCCCACGGGGCGGCTTTGGCCAAGGTCGGAGGCTGCTGCTCGGAGGAGGGGTGACGGGGGCTCTCGGGCTCTTTCCGCGGCGACGCCGGCCGCTGCTGGTGGTGGTGGTGATGTTGCTGCTCCGACGTCCCCCAGAGGCGCAAGATGGAGCTGCCGGGAGATTCGGGTGTTTTCGGAGCCTCCCCAAACCGGGGCGAGGACGGGCGGGAGTGCCTGTCTTCCCGGCTCTCCTGCTGGGACTGGGACTCCTTTAAGGCCCGCTCACGAGCCACTAACGCCAGCCCCAAGGGGGACCCGGGATCTAAAATCTTGCCCGTCAGCGGGTGAATGAGAGGTGTCGAATGGGACTGGAGCTGCGGCAGGAAGCTGGAGCACACGGAGGTGAAGGCGCTGGTAGTGCTGGCTCCGTACGTTTTGGCGGCACGGGACGGGAGGTAACCGGAGCTGCTGCCGCAGCCACCAAAGCCAGGAGTCATGTTCAGCTGGATGTACGGCTCGCTGGAGAACATGCCTTCGTCAATGGATTTGGAGTGGCGGAGACGGGGCACAGGCACCTGCTGGGACTCGTCATCCGGCTGCTCGGTGGAGAGGAAGAGGGCGGACTTGCGGCGGGCCTCACTGTACCACTCGCGGTCTCGCCGGGCCGCTCCGACCAAGGCGGCCCCAAACTGACTGGTGAAATCCATGCTGTTGTGGAGCTGGAGGGACGGCACGGGCACCACCGGCTCCGGCTGGCTCTCCGCCTCCATGCTGCTGCCTTGGCTGCTGCGGCCGCTGCTGCTGGTCGAGGGCGCTTTGATGATGATAGTGGGGATCGGGATCGAGCTCTTCTCCGGCGGCGCGGGCGGCGCGGGCTGCGAGGAGGGCGCGGGCTGCATCTGGGAAGGGGTGGCGCCCTGCTGCTGCCGCTGCTCATCCTCCACTTTGGTCTGCTTGACCAGTGGGCCCTTCCGGCGCATGTGCTTGGTGGGAACGTACATGGCGGTGTTGGTAGCCCGGGGGGGCAGGTTGTAGTAGCGCAGGTCAGGGGTGTGGCCCCGCCAGCCGCGGGCAGTGGATCCCTCCGCCCCCTGCTCGGACTCTTGGCGGTAGAGGGACATCTTGTCGCGGATGCGGGGGGGAGGCTCGTACGGCGGCTCCTGGTGCAGGGAGGCGGAATACAACTTCGCCTCGGAGCTGGGATTGAAGGTCGAACGAGCGGAGGGCGTGGCACGTCCCGACGCGGAGGGTGAGGTACTGCTGTAGGGGGGATCAGGTGGGGAAGTGGTTGGAGGCGGCGGGATGTCATCGGAACCAGGGACCGAAAGGCTGCGGCTAAACTTCATGCCAGGGGGAGCGAGGTAGGGCTTATCATCCTCTGCGGCTCCTGGGGAGGGAAATAATGCTACCATCACCGAATGGTTTCTCCATCCCTCTGTTGTCCAGCCAACGGGAGCTAACTCCTCCTCCCCCTCTCCTGGCTCATCACCTCCATATTTATTCTGATGAGAGTTTATCACATATCACACATTTACAATAACCCCACCCTATGGGATACTGCTCTTCCCACGGATGGTTCTTGCCCCGGTTCTTGCCCTGAAAAGACTATTTCGCAGGGAGCCATCGTGTGAGGATCACTTCGAACGACCAGATTATGATGTGAAAACTGAACAGTTCCATGGGTGTCATCGTCACGCCTCTATAGACCTCATAGCCCCTGGTTATTGCCCCTGGTTATTGCCCCGAAGAGATGAAAAAACTATTTTGCAGGGAGCCATTATGTGACAAACACTTCAAGCAACCAGGCTACCCTCCAGACTTTTTGGACTGTAGTTCCCCCAAGTCCCAGCCAGCTTGGCCAATAGTCAGAGGCTATGAGAGTTGTGGTATAAAGCATCTTGAGGGCACCAGGCTGCGTTGGGCTCTGGCTGCCCCTCCCTCCGCTCCAAGTGCAGAGTCCATTTCACTCCCTCCAGGCCCCGTCTCACCAATGGATTTCTGGCGCAGCATCACGCCCGCGGGATGGCTGGTTGGTAAGTATGACGGGCGCTCATAACTGGTTTGGCCAAGACGATGCTGTTCAAAACTGGGCTGAAAGAAAAGAAGAAGAAAAAAAGAGAGAGAGAGAGAAGAAGCCAGAAAACTGGTAAGCCAGAGCAGATGAAATGACTGAAGTGTGTCCTGTAATAATGAACACTTCTTCTAAGAGCAAACTCAGGTGATGAGGGTGGCACCCCGGTTGTGGAATGAGCTCCCCAGAGAGGTCCGCCTGGCGCCTACACTGTACTCCTTTCGTCGCCAGCTGAAGACCTTTTTATTCACTCAGTATTCCAACACTTCATTTTAACTTAAATTTAAATTATACTGTTTTAACTCTGTATTTTAACCTTATATCAATTTTGCTGCGTGGTTTTATCCTGGTTGTGCTTTTTATATTGTATTTTGTATTTGTGTTTTTAACCTGTTGGTTGTTTTATGATGGTTTTAATTTTTGTGAACCGCCCAGAGAGCTTCGGCTATTGGGCGGTATAAAAATGTAATAAATAAATAAATAAATAAAAATAAATAAAAGAAAGGGAACGAAATGGGGAGAACCTCATAATTTCCCCCCAAAAGTTTTTGAAAAACCTAAGGGGACAAGACCCCCCCTTGAGGATAAGGCATGCTCGGTAGCCATGGAATGTTGAGCGTCAGTGTGTAGGCCAGTTTGCACAATATGACAGCCCATGGTGGGTTAATTTACCCACAAGGAGCTGAGGCACGTGCTGGACACCATTATGAATATGTAAGCCCCAGCCGGGAGTTGCCACGGCTTACCGTGTCATCTGAACCCAGCCAGCAGAGGATTATTTTAGGGTTAACCCAATCCTAAAACAGACCATGGGTTATGAAAGGGTTGCTCAATGCTCAAATAACCCCTGCTGCCTGGGTCTGGATGATACGACAAGCCCCTGCTGGCGTTTGCACATTCATAATGGCGATGGCACACGCCCTGCGGGCTGATTAACCATGGTTTGCTGTCGTGTTGTCCGAACCAGGTCTTTGTGTGGGAAGAGTGGAATGCCCCGCTCGGAGGGAATGGCTGGCTGAAACCCTAAACAGGAGCACTCGTCTTAGGAGGAAGAACATACTGGACTATTTTTTTTTACCGGTCCCCCTTTAATTGTTAATTTATCTTGTGCATTTTGTGTGTTCAAATGAAACATTTCATATATTGCAGTCCCAAGCCTTACATGGCTTGGGACCGCAATACCTGATGGAACGCCTCTTCCGCCATGAACCTATCCGTACACTGTGCTCAACATCTAAGGTCCTCCTCCGAGTGCCTACTCTGAGGGAAGCTCAGAGGATGGCAACAAGGGAGAGGGCCTTTTCGGTGGTGGCCCCCGACTGTGGAATGATCTCTCTGATGAGGCTCGCTGCTATCTTTTAGGCGCCAGGTCAAGACTTTTCTCTTCTCCCAGGCATTTTAACAGCATTTAACAACGTTAAGTTTGTTTTTAATGGACCCCAGAACTGTTGTTTTTAAATGGATACTGTTGTTTTTATACTGTTGTTTTTATGTTTCTGATGTTTTTTTAAATTTTGTATACTTTTTTAATGTTTACTGTTTTTAATTTTTGTAAACCGCCCAGAGAGCTTCGGCTATAGGGCGGTATATAAATGTAATAAATAAATAAATAAATAAATAAATATAAATAAATATATAGTATCTTACAACCATCCTCTAAGGTGCATATACCTGGTCACTATGTTCAACATCTAAGGTCCTCCTCCGGGTGCCTACTCTGAGAGAGGCTCGGAGTGTGGCAATGAGGGACAGGGCCTTTTCGGTGGTGGCCCCCAGACTATGGAAC
This sequence comes from Elgaria multicarinata webbii, assembly GCF_023053635.1. Lineage (NCBI taxonomy): Eukaryota > Metazoa > Chordata > Lepidosauria > Squamata > Anguidae > Elgaria > Elgaria multicarinata. The sequence continues at coordinate 18,056,840 of NC_086181.1, forward strand.
GATCTCCCTGACGAGGCTCGCCTGGCACCAACGCTGCTATCTTTCCGGCGCCAGGTTAAGACTTTCCTCTTTGCCCAGGCATACGGCGGCACATCTTAATCACCCACATGTTTAGTTTTTTGTTTTTTTAAACAGTTTTTAATGCTTTATGTGTGTATGTTCTGTGTTTTAAAATGTTAAATTTTGTATACTTGTTTTTACCTCAATTTTAGAATTTCTGTAAACCGCCCAGAGAGCTCTGGCTATGGGGGCAGTGTATAAGTGTAATAAATAAATAAATAAATAAATAAATAAATAAATAAATAAATAATACTATTATTGATTAGTAAGGATAGTGGTGATGTTTCTACCCTGCCTTTACTCCAAGGAGCTCCAGAGTTTTGGGAAGTTGTCGTAACCCCAGAGCTTTCCTAAGTGAGCAAGCAGAAGCTTCCCTAGCTCAACATCCCAGTTGTTCATACAGAGTCCTTCCATGGACTCTCTGGTAGCCTTCGCCTTCCCCCAACCTCTATTTTCTCAATCACTTTAGCTTACGGTGAGGCCACGAACGTCGATCCCCAAAGCCTCCGTGTTAAATGCAAACTAGATCCTTTCACTTCAGCTCGGCTATTAAAAGCCTGCCGTTTGCATTTATGGCTACACTTTATGCTAGTTGGGGTCTTCCTGAACATGAAAACTTTAAACTAGAGAAGAGACCGACCAGGTTGCATGCTTCAGCTCAGTACCAGTAGAGGATATATCCCTCAAAGGATTTTCTTTTTTAAATGACCTAAACTGAAAAAAAAAAGGCTCACGAAATGGTGAAATGTTATCGCAGCTCTGGATGTGTTGGACTACAAGCCCCATCACACCCAACCATGGCCACGCTGGCTCGGGATGATAGGTGTTGTAGTCCAGCTCATTTGGAGAGCACCAGGTTGTAGAAGGTTACATTAGTACATCGCCCCTCTCCTTCCTCCCTTAATTCTTTTTTAAAGTCAGAGCTATCTGCGTCCTCTAACGGTGGACACTTCTCCATCCTACCTCAGAGGAGAAATAGTTCTTGCCGGTGCCCCGGGTCTTCCCCAAGGAAGGAAGCCCGCTGCTTCCGCACCCATCCCCTACGTTGATAGTCTGTTGAGCGGCTGCCAGGATCTCATCCAGTTTGTCTGCAACGAGGGGGAAGCAGAAAAAGGATACTGATCACAATGGAGGCAGGCAAGGTTAGAGTCATCCCATTACAGTTCCCATAAAACACCCCCCCTACACACACACACACACACACACACACACACACACACTTTTACTCATCAGGCTCAGGAAGTCTTCTTGTTGGCTGGACTGATGCAGGGCAAAAAAGGAATCCATGATTCCTAGTTCCTTGTCTCTCTTCGCAGGTCCCCAGATTACGCTAAGGGCAAGATGACTTCAGTCTCATGTGGCCCCTGTGTTATTAGAATCCCTGCAGTCCACCAGTGTGGTTGAAATTTACAGAAAAAGAGTGCACACCCAAGATCCAGAATAACTAATCTGTGTAAAGTTATCCTGTGCATTCTGACGGACACCAAATGGCTGCAGGATCGGCCCAAGGTCAAATGAACATAGGAAGATGCTTTATACTAAGTCAAACTATCGGTCCATCTAGCCCCGTATTCTGTATTCCCAAGCATGGGGAACTTGTGGCCCTGCAGACTACAACTCCCATCATATATGACTATTGGTCATGCTGGCTGGGACTGGGTGGGTGGGGGCTGGAGGCTCCCCAGTTTTCCCATTCTTAGTCTACTTCAGTCAACCCAACCTGGCACCCACCTGATGTTTTGGACTACAGTTCCCATCATTCACAAACCACCAACCATGCTGCCTAGGAATGATGGGAGTTGCAGTCCAACACATCCGGAGGGCGCCATGCTGCAGAAGGCTCATCTAAATTACTAGCAGCCCTATGAATCCAGTGGATGTTCAATCTCTCTCTTTTGCACCTCTCTACATCAGCCCTCAGAGGGAGGGATGGGGAAGCCGAGGCACGGCCAGTAGCCCGAGATCAGCAAACGTGGCCAAGAGATGTAAAATAGGCAACACTTGGGCATTCAGACTGGGAGAATCGTAGAATCGTAGAGTTGGAAGGGGCCTAAAAGACCATCGAGTCCAACCCCCTGCTCAATGCAAGAATCCACCTTAAAGCATCCTGACAGATGGTTGTCCAGCTGCTGCTGGAATGCCTCTAGTGTGGGAGAGCCCACGACCTCCCTAGGTCATTGGTTCCATTGTTGTACTGTTCTTACAGTCAGTAAGTTTTTCCTGATGTCCAGCCAGAATCTGGCTTCCAGTAACCTGAGCCCATTATTCCGTGTCCCGCACTCTGGGATGATTGAGAAGAGATCCTGGCCCTCCTCTGTGTGACAACCTTTCACGTATTTGTAGAGTGCTATCATGTTGCCTGTCAGCCTTCTCGTCTCCAGGCTTAACATGCCCAGTTCTTTCAGTTTCTCCTCATGGGGCTTTGTTTCCAGACCCCTGATCATCCTCGTTGCCCTCCTCTGAACCCCCTCCACCTTGTCTGCATCCTTCTTGAAGTGTGGTGCCCAGAACTGGACGCAATACTCCAGATGAGGCCTAGCCAGACTGATGTCACAGCTTCAGAGAGGCAGGATTAATCCATTCAGCTGGTAATGGCCACAGAGTTGGCCAAATCAAGTATTGAAAGCCACCTTCTTCAACTTGGTGCCTTCCAGATGTTTTGCACTTGAATGCTGGGAGTTGTAGTCCAAAACGTCTAGAGGTTCGGGGAAGACTGGTTTAAAGCATTAATTTATTAGAGCAAGTAAGAGAGAATTATGCTAGCTACATAAACGGTTGTCTTCTGGAAGGGTGGTAATGGACAAGCTCCCTGCTGGCTCACTTCGCACCTAAGAGTTCTCGGAGAACTCTTGGAAAAAATTGAGATTCCACGCCATGGTAAAGAAATTCCAGATTCTGCTATGTAAATTAAACGGCCTGCATAATGTTCATTCTGCAACCCTACCCACCTGACCTGCCCCATCATGGAAGCATTAGGAGCTTATGGTACCCGAGAGGAGTGCTACGATAGGGACGTATGAGGATTTCGTTTTTGCTCACAAAACCTGTGTCTGAGCATGCCCCATTCGAAGTCCCGAATGCAAGCGTGAGCACTCGTCCACCGAAAACATTCGTACACCGTCAAACCCATGACCGCGTTCGTATCGTTCCTGATTCCCAGCTCGATTTGCGCAAATTTCCTTCGCCGACTGAATCAGCGCCCGCTTTCGTCCGTGGAGGAAAGTGGCGTGAACAAGGAAATTTGTGCAAACCCGGGGGAAACTTTGCTGTGCTCCCGTTTGAGCGCTGCTCGATCTGTGCCCTTCCGTAGCTAAGCACCAGTTATCTCATATTTGCAGCAAGACACACACACACCCCCCTCAGATTATGGTCAGGGTCACAACAGGCGCTTGCTTTTTACTCACTCAAAGCCATCTGATAGACAGTCCGCTTCTTATCAGTGCCCATCGCTGGCTCGTAATCTGCAGAGACGACAGGAGGGGAGGATAACGGGGTTGCGGGGTGGGGTGGGTCAGTGATGGCGTGTCAGGGAGGCCCAGTTTGAAGAGCTGCGCCCACGGACGTGGGGTGGTGACGGCGATGGATGAGAGCACTGGTGGGGGAGTGCAGAGCAGGCTTGGGTAGGAGGCAATGAGAGGTAAGCAGGTGGGCCAGTGTGTGTGGGGTGAGGAATGCACGACACTCACCTGCTTTCTTCTTCCAGGGGGAGACTGAACGGCGGGAGGGAGAATAGCAAGAGGGGAAGAAATTAGCGTCTCCACTTGTGCAGGGGGGAGGTAGCTGGGAAGGGGGTTTGGAACCCCCATTACAATGTGGCACTGCCAGAAATGGCGTGAAGAAGATGTGGGAGGCGGGGTTGGGGCAGGGCGGGGGAGAGAAGATACCGAGGCATTAAGTCATCCGTCGCTGCCCACAACTGGGAATGTGGGGCAGGGACTTATCCTACTCAGGGCTGTAGTTACTGGCAAGCCTGTGAGAGGGCCTAGCTCTCATTGAAATAGTCTTTAATTAAAAGTAAAAGGGGGGAAAAACCCACTCGTCACTAATCCTTTTATAGGTGGAGTTATAAGGAAAAGCCTGCAGACGGTATTCCAAATTGCTCACTAAGAAGTAACAAGTTAAATAATATCCCTCGACACAGGAGGATCACTGACAACACTGGATGGAATTGGGCCACAGATCAGGGTGGGGAAACCTTCCTTAGGCAGCGAGACGACTCATAACAGTGCAAAAGTGAGGGGCATAAAGCCCTGGCCCCGTTCAGAAGACACCTTAAACCATGGCTTTAACCACGGTGGTTAAGCCAGAAAGCCAGGCTGTGTTCAGAAGACACCTTAAACCATGGTTTTAACCATGGTGAATAAAGCAAAAGGCCTTATTCACCGTGGTTAAAGCCGTGGTTTAAGGTGTCTTCTGAATGGGCCCACTGTGGGCTCATCTACACCAAACAGGATATTCCACGATGAAAGCAGGATATAAAAGGCAGGAGCCACACTACTGCTTTATAGCAGTATTGAAGTGCACTGACAACGGTTGGGGCCCATTGACACATACCATAGACCGCTTTCGTACCACTTTCATAGTGCTATATCCTGCTTGGTTTAGATGTCTCAATGGGCCCCAACAGTTGTCAGTGCACGTCAGTACCACTATAAAGCAGTAGTGAAGATCCTGCAGTGCACTTCAATACCTCTATGAAGCAGTAGTGTGGCTCCTGCCTTTTATATACCTCTTTCATACCACTTTCATAGTGGAATATCCTGCTTGGTGTAGATGAGCCCCGTGTCTCCATTTCTGAGAAAATAGGCAGAGTGTCTTTGTGTAAACCAATCAATAGTTCCCCTGCTATGGTGCAATTTGGAGGGGGGGAGAGGCAAGGATGCAGGAACTCACCTTTCTCCACTGATATAGATCAAAGGTTTGGGAGTCCCAGGCAGCAATGGGTGGAGAAAAAAATAATAAAGAAGATGGAGACAGAACACAAAACGGGGAGACACCGCCCTCGCTCACTCTATAATAACCCACAAAGCTGGGATGTCTACACCTATCCACCAATACTAATATTGGGTTGGATCCAGATTTAGTTATACTTAGAGTAGACCCATTGAAATCAATGAGGCATAGGTTAGTCATGACACGTCCCATTGATTTCAATGGGCCTACTCTATGCATGACAAAATCTGGATCTAACCTTTCAAAGTTTGCAAACCCCCCCCAGCCCCCACCCCCCCCAAAAAAACCCACATCGCAGTTTGGGATAAAAATAATGATTTGGGTTGTGGGAACTCAAAAAAAGACACGTCGTTCCATTTTCTGAATTTATTCTAGGGGCAAAGTAAGGGTTGTGCAGACTTTGGCCATGGCTAGACCAGGCCCATATCCCTGGATTTTCCCTGTGCATTCAAATGACACACAGGGGATCCGGGGAACAGGCAGGGACGACCCCTCCATTTGCCTGGGATAAGCCTTAGGTCTAGCTAAGGCCTTTGACTTGCTTGGGGAATACTGGCCCTCAGCCAGGACAACGAAAACGGATTTACAGTGAAAAAGAAATAAATGAAGGTGGGAAAAAGACTCCAAATGTTGTGGGAAGATTCCTATCTGGATTGCTTCTGACTGCAAAATGCAATGGTTTTCAGCGTTTGTTTCCAGAGGCTTCTTATTAAAAAGCTCTGCCATGATAGCTTGTACACCTGTTATCTATTTTTGTTGCTATCAGCTTGGCACCTTGTTTTAATGTGCATTATTGCTCTGAAAAATGCTGCATGAGCTAGGATTTCACTGCAGCCAGGAGTAATAGGATCCCGACATTAGCAGGCTGGCTTACCTGCTGTTCCTGTATTTGAAGTTCATGACCTGGGTGTCCTCTATCTTAACTGAATTATGGAGATATTGCCCCCTGCTCCACTATGCAAGGCTGGGGGACTCTGGCACCAACACTGTCATCTTTTAGGCTCCACGTTAAGACTGTCCTCTATTCCCAGGCACATGATGGCACATGAAGGGTTGCAGCCATCCAATTGTTTACGGTTGTCACTGATGTTTCAGTTCTTTTTATGGGGTGGTTGCATTTTAATGGATAATTGTTGTAACTATTTTAAATTTTGTATGTTTTCATTCCATTGTAAGTCGCCTTGATTCTTTTTTGGAGGGAGAAAGGTGTTTAAGAAATAATAATAATAATAATAATAATAATAATAATAATAATAATTAGGGGTGTGCACGGACCCCCCACTCCGCTTCACTTTAAGATCTGCCATTTTCGGATCGGCCCGCCCCACCCCGCCCCCACTCCGCCTGTGCCCACTCCGCTCCGCTCGGAGCTCCGGATCCGGATCGGAGCTCCAGTCCCCCCCATAGGGGGGTTTACCGGGCCCTGCCGCCATCGCCGCCCATGCGGCGACGGCGGCAGGGCCCGGTAAGGAGGAGGAGGGCCTTACCTGCCTCCGTCCGTGGTCCGTCACCCGTCGCCGTCTTCAATTGAGCCCGTAGTTCCACCAGGAAGTCTGGGCCGCAAGTGCGGCCCAGACTTCCTGCTGGAACCACGGGCTCAATTGGAGACGCTGACGGACCGCGGACGGAGGCCGGTAAGGGAGAGGAGGGCGGGGGGGTTACCGGGCCCTGCCGCCATCGCCGCCCATGCGGCGACGGCGGCAGAGCCCGGTAAGGGACCAAGGGGGAGGGGGCCTTACCTGCCTCCGTCCGCGGTCCGTCGCCGTCTTCAATTGAGCCCGCGGTTCCACCAGGAAGTCTGGGCCGCAGACTTCCTGCTGGAACCACGGGCTCAATTGGAGACGCTGACGGACCGCGGACGGAGGCAGGTAAGGGAGAGGAGGGCGGGGGGCGTTACCGGGCCCTGCTGCCGTCGCCGCATGGGCGACAGCGACAGCGGCAGGGCCCGGTAAACCCCACTTACCTTTCCGGCGGAGCTCCGGATCGAGGCGAAGGATCCGCCTTCACCTCGATCCTCTTCGCCACGCTCTGCCGGCCCCCCAATCCTCTTCGCCTCCGCCTTAAGGGCAGGCGAAGCCCCCCGCTCCGCTACTGCTTCTCCGGTCCGATTAGAAGCGGAGCACATCCCTAATAATAATTCCCGATTATGAAGCCACCACCATGGCCAAGCAGCTCACAAGGGTACATTTAAACCGGCAGGAAATGTGGCCAGATGCATCCTCACCTCAAAATAGATTTAAGCGCCACCTGGGGAATCACAAAATCATGGGAGTCAGAAGGGGCAATCGAATCCAACCCCCTGCTCGGTGCTGGAATCTTGTTTAAAGCATCCGTAACAGATGGCTGTCCAGTCTTTGCGTGCCTATTTCCAGTGACAGAAAGCCCTCCTCGACATCTAGTTCCATCGTCTGACTGCTTTGCAGCCCACTTCTATATGACAGCCCTTTTGGTACTTGAAAAGTTATATATTCCTCCCCTTGTCTTCTCTTCTCTTGTGGTGCCCTATGTTTTAAGTAGCCCTACTTAAAGGCTTCATCAACAAGCTTTAATTCAGCCAAATAGCCAGGAGTCCAAAGGAAGTTTTCCTTTTGTTAGTCAGAGCCAAGCTACCGTTCCCTTTGTTTTACCCCATCCTGAGTCTGCCTAAAGTCATTGCTTTTTGTGCTCCCAACCTGAAATCTAAAACTGCCTTCAAGTCCTTCAACAGATTAGCACTGGGTTTTGCCTAAGATCCCCCAAATAAATGGTTGTATAATGGGAGATGTCATTTTGCATCTTCCTAATATGACACCACCTATTATTATTATTATTATTATTATTATTATTATTATTATTATTATTTAGAATATTTATATACCGCTCCCCACTGAAAAATTTCGGAGCGGTGTACAAGGTAAAATGAAAATAAAAACAGAATAAATCAGTTGAAACAAAATTTAAAAAGAAGCAAAAATCAGAAATCCAAGGCTGCATGTTAAAGAAAGGCTTCTTGGAATAAAGATGGGGGGTGCACTTGTATGTTAATTTTGATTGTGTTATTTAGATAAGATATTATGTATTCAACATTTCAATATTATGTAGTATGTTATGTTTTTTTCCCCTTTTGTGATAATGTAAATGTGTATGTTTAAGTATTGTAGGAAAAAAATAAAAATTTATATATATATATAGGAATAAAGATGTTTTCAAATATATGGTTGTATAATGGGAGATGTCATTTTGCATCTTCCTAATATGACACCACCTATATTGAGGCCTCTCCAGGGGCTCATCTACACCAAGCAGGATATTGCACTATGAAAGCGGTATATAAAAGGCAGGAGCCACACTACTGCTTTATAGTGGTATTGAAGTGCACTGACAACTGTTGAGGCCCATTGACACATACCATAGACCGCTTCCATACCGCTTTCATAGTGCTATATCCTGCTTGGTGCAGATGCGTCAATGGGCCCCAACAGTTGTCAGTGAACTTCAGTACCACTATAAAGCAGTAGTGTAGATCCTGCCTTTTATATCCCACTTTCATAATGGAATATCCTGCTTGGTGTAGATCAGCCCCAGGATCCACTGGTTTGCACTGGAACCACCTCTCCATCATGGTTCTGCTGTCACCACAGATAAATTGCAGTTGTCACCTTGGGGGTTCTGAGGACCACATTCTCCACATGAAGGGACATTTGAGGCCTGTTTGTGCGAGGATACTGAATGTCTGAACCGGTAGGGTGACCGTATTGAAAGGAGGACAGGGCTCCTGTAATTTTAACAGTTGTACAGAGAAGGGAATTTCAGCAGGTGTCATCTGTATGCATGCAGCACCTGGTGAAATTCCCTCTTTATCACAACAGTTAAAGCTGCAGGCGCTCTGCCCTCTTTTGTATCTGGTAAAGACGAAGACGGAATTTCACCAGGTGCTGCATGCATGCAAATGACCACTGCTGAAATTCCCTTTTCTACACAACTGTTAAAGATACAGGAGCCCTGTCCTCCTTTTCATATGGTCACCCTATGAACCAATGTTCATGTAGCTGGAACTGTGCCAAATTTCTTCCAGGGCTGGTCTAAGGGAAGGCATCATTGGACACCTGCCAAAGTTCAAACCTCAGAAGGGGGCCTAGTGCTAATCCCCACTACACCTTGGCCCGCCTCTTCCTTGTCCTCATTGCTACCTGCTCTGCTGCTCTCGTGACAAACACAAGAAGAAGGAGGAGCAACTCCCAGATGCTCTACCCTCTCTTTCTGGGCAGTGGTGTGGACTGAGCCCACAGAGAGGGCAAGCGAAATAAGCCATGATGACAGCAGCAAAGACATGGGCCCACGGAAGGCCAAAGTCTGGAGCCTATGCTGAATTCTGCAACTGGATTACTCAGGTTCTGCTATTTTAATAAGTTATGCATAAACGTATCCCTAGGGATAGCTGAGGCGCAGTGTTGGAGAAAGTTCTGAATGTCTGCCTCTGCCTAATCCATCATTTTGAAGGTCTTCTGCTCTAAGGTAAAGGAGGACACACATCTGAGATGCCTTGGAGCCGAACGACAAGAGACTTTTGGCAAATAGCTGGGAGAAGGAACAGTTGGCCAAACCAAATACAGTAACTTCCCAAAAGGCTACAGAAAGATGCACGTATCAGCTGCTCAATGCATACCTATAAGCACCAGCTCATGGGTGTGTCTGTTGGTCACCCTGTACTTCTGGTGCAGTAAGACCTCCCCTCCAGTAGAGGGTGCATATATAAGAAGAAATCCAGCATGGAAAGGACTGGGAAAGGCAACTCCCCACATACCCTCAGCATGAGAAAGAGTAATGCGTCACCATCCTTACCCATTTCCTCCAACTCAGATGTCATGGATTTGGAGCGAAGGGAGATGGCTGGAGGGGGCAGTCGCCTCGTCTGCTGTGGTGCAGCTAGAGTTAAAAAGAAAAACAACAACAACATGGCTCTAGAATCTTGCTTGTTGGGCCAGACTTATGTCCTCCAACTCCCACCGCCAGCCTTTCCCCCAGCCCCCAGGTCCCTACTCCTCTCTGAAAGATTTCTTGCGTCTTATACCACAGCAGGAATGGGCAACACGGTGGATGAGTAGTGCCTTCCCTGCTCCCTAGAATTATACCCTCCCCTTCCAGAAATGGTTGTGTGGCTGTATTCCCAGCATTCTGCTGGGAAACAAGGTGTGTGTAGGGTGAGCATATGAAAAGGAGGACAGGGCTCCTATATCTTTAGCAGTTGCATTGAAAGTTGCAATTCCCTCTTCATCACAACCGATAAAGCTGCAGGAGCCCTGCCCTCTTTTGTATCTGGTCAAGAGGGCAGGGCTGCTGCAGCTTTAACGGTTGTGATGAAGAGGGAATTTCACCAGGTGCTGCATGCATACAAAGGACACCTGCTGAAATCCCCTTTCAATACAACCGTTAAAGATACAGGAGCCCTGTCCGCCTTTCCATAGGGTCACCCTAAGTATGTGATCCCCGCAAATCTTGTTTTCTAGCAGAATCACTGGGAATTTAACCGAGTGGTGGCCATGGTGGAGGCAGCATGGGATCCAGGTGGGCCACAAAACTTCTGAGGGGATTGCACATGTTGCACACCCCTTTACCCAGAAGCCACTACTAACATGCCAGGGTAAGGAAAGGAAGAAGGAAGAAGAACAGCATAAAAACAAACAAAGGGTAATTTCTCAAAGTAACTCAGAGAAAATGTACAAGTCCGTTCTGCTTATCCCTTTAAGAGATTAAGAGTGCAATCCTATGCATGTTGAGACAGAAAAAAAGTCCTACAACTCCCAGCATTCCCCTCCCAGTTGGCGAATGCTGGGAATTGAAGAATATTTTCTGCCTCAACATGCATAGGATTGTACCCTGAATCAGTCGTCCCTGAAGGGTCACATGACTTGAAATGCATTGAGCCAAATATATTTCTCGCTTACAGTGCAAAGTTTCCTCCCCCTCTGATTGCAATCCTATACACACTTATCTGGGGACAAGTCTCATTGAACGCAATGGGATTTGCTTCAGGTAGAGATGGGATTGTGCTGGATGCTGCCAGTCAGAGTTTCCCGCAGAGAGCTCTCGGGTATCCAAGAACAGGGGGAACCAATTTGCCCATCTTGCCCAGCAAAGCTACTTGATCCGTTTCGCAAATGAATTCATAGACCGAACTCTGGACTTTCTGGCTGCAAAGCATGGGCTGTGACGTTAAGTTATAGCCTGACCCGCTACCCAGTGGAAGAACGTTTTGCTTCTCAGGCTTACAAGACTCATTTCCTTCTCTAGCGATCGCTGGCATCCTGCATCTCAAATCTCCGACATGAAAAAGACCCTACTCTCCATCTAAAGGGACTACCACCAGTGGTGCCATGAGGGCACATGTTAGATCTGGGTTCTGGGTCTGCCGGGTCCCAGTCATCAATCAGTTTCTTTTGGTCACCAAGATGGAACAAGCCACTTGTGCAAAATATTTAGAGTTCCCTGATAGAAATATATACACACAAAGGAGGTTCACACCTCTGTCCAGCTAATCAAACTGTCGTAGCTGAGTGTCTATCTGCCCCCACACCCCTGATAGACAGAAGCTGTCCCTTGAGACACAGGCCACAGCTAGACCTAAGGTTTATCCTGGGATCATCCAGGGTTCGCCCTTGCCTGAGCACTGGATCCCCTGTGTGTCACCTAGATGAACAGGTTTGACCCCTGGATGATCCAGGGATAAACCTTAGGTCTAGCTATGGCCACAATGGTTCTCCAGGCTGATCGAGCACATTGGCCCCTGAAGCTGGATTGAAGCCTGAAGACCGTGGATTGGATCTTATAGGCTCCTCTGCTAGATACCTCCTCCCTCTCAAGAGCTGACAGGCTACGTCCCTCCCCTCTCTCAGAAGAAGCAAGGGGGATCCCTCTCGCAGGCTCCCAAACAATCTCAGTGTGGGAAACTAATTGCCCTTCTAGTGAAAACCTCACACTTTCTCCAGGCTGAGATAAGACTCTATGAGAAAAGGGAGAGATAACTATGAGAAGCCCATCCAAGGAATGAGGCCTACTCTCGTCAGCTAAAGCCTGCTAAAATCTACTCACTGTGTTAGGCTACACAGGTCCCTTAGCGCATTCTGGAACTCTGTGAAGACCATATTTCTGCTTGCTAACAAACTCACTGCAGGGCAGGACTTTGGGGCAGAGGTCTTGGCCCCGCTCCCAGAATGAGGGCCGCCGAGCTCAGTGGGGCTGACTTACCCCATTTTGAAGTAAAACGCATGACCATCAAAAGTGCACCCACCCCACCCTCTGTAAGAGCTCTAAATGCACCAAAAAGTCTGCTTTCCCTCTCAATACTCACAAATACCACACCACTGATTACTGCTCCTTCGTCTTAACCCAGTTGGTCTCTGTGATGTCGCATGTACGTATGTTATGAATCTGTGTATGCATATGCATGAGTGCTATGACTGTCATTTTTCTGGTATGTAGATCTAGAGTGAGAGTGTATGAGTGACAGGAGATATGCTGTATTTGCATATGTGAAATGAGTGGCTGAGTGAGTGGATGTGGGGATGGTGGAATGGTGTGTGATATATAAACAGGGAGCAGTGCCTGAAGCATTTAGATAGGGAAGAGAGAGATAGGGCTTGTGACAAAGTAGATAGTGCCTAGGATCTGTGCTTATAGGATTAGAGCAGTGACTGAGAGTGTGTGTGTGTGTGTGTGTGAGAGAGAGAGAGAGAGAGGGAGAGGCTATAGAGAAGGTTTCAAAGAGACTTATTACTGTAACTTAATTATTTATGTGCGGGAGGAGAGTAAAGTGGGTTTTTTCTCTCTCTTTAACACCTTAATTCTGTAAATAATTCTGTAAACATTTCTCTGCCTTTCAAAATCTCACAACTATGGTTCATGGCTACCAAAAGTTAAAAGTGATAAAGAGAATAATGACAGATATTTTATTCTGAATATATGTCAGAATAAAAAGCCAGTGTGTCCTCACATCTTGAGAAGTAAAGGTTTTGGGTCTGAGGTAAAGAGCCTGATGGCAGTGTTACTGTGCGTGTGGTGGAAAGTGTTTGTTGTGGGAAAGGCCTGATAGAAAAGGTATTTACACTGGTAAATAGGCAGGAACACCACAGTCACATTCACCACCTAGGAAATCTCAGGAGTGGAGCCTCCCCGTCTGTACCTCCTACCCCAGAGAACTCAAAGGCTCCCCTCCCCACACAGAGAACCAGAAGCAGCGTATCCCAAAATGCACCGTGGTACCTTTCTTCCTCATGGCCTCCTCCATCTCCGGGTTCCGGGTTACCATGACAACTTTCACCATCAAGTTGTTGCCGCCCTGTCGAATCATGTTGACAACCTGCCGGTGACCAACTTTCACCACGTTCTGTCCGTTTACCTGGAGTGAAGAGCTGATGGTTAAATTGCTGCAGGGGATAGGTGGGAAGCAAAGGGACAGGGGAAGGATGGCGATGACAGCACGGCTGTTGATGAACCCGGTGCCTCCCGCCATTCTCTCCCCCTACTGCTGCCATGTTTCGATCTGCATGTGTATCCCACGATCTATCTAGCACAGGGGTGAGCAACATGAGGTCCACAGGCTGCATACACCCACCCACCCTCACCTGGACACTTTTGTGACTACCTGTTGCCGCAAAAAAAGCAGCATAATAATAATAATAATAATAATAATAATAATAATAATAATAATAATTTATTTGTTACCCGCCTCTCCCTCTGGATCGAGGCAGGGCACAACACAATTAAAAACAACATAAAATACCTAAAACTAATTCAAACATTTAAAACCAGTGCATCATTAAAAGCAGCACACCATTAAAAAAGGCATCTTAAAATTCAGCTGGTGCAGAATGCTAAAGTCCTCGGTGGGGCTAGACCAACCTTCCCCAACCTGGCACCCTCCAGATGTTTTGGATGACAACTCTCAGCATTCCTGGAGTCCAAAACGTCTGGAGGGCACGAGGTTGAGGGAAGGACGAGCTGGACTGTCGGATCATTTTACAGCAATTCTGTACCAGCTGGTTGGTGGTGCATTTCTGAGCCAAATTCAGAGTGTTGGTTTTAACCTTTAAAGCCTTAAATGGCTGGGTTCCAGGTTCCCCAACCTGGAGGCCCCAAAATGTTTTGGACTACAACTCCCACCAGCCCCAGTCAGCATGGGCAATTGTCAGGAATGCTGGAAGTGGTTATGCAAAACGTCTGGAGGACACAGGGTTGGGAAAAGCTGGCCTACACCCCTATGAACCTGCTTGTGTGTTAAGATCTTCGCCTGGGGATTCTAGAGATAGGGCCTCCTCAGCAGTGGCCCCTGCTCCACAGAACTCCCTCCCAAGAGATATACAGCTGGCTCCATCTGCTGTTGTTTTAATGAAGGTTTTAAAAACCTAATTGTTTTCTTTGGCTTTTAATGGAAAGGATTATTTATTTATTTATTATTTATATAGCACCATCAATGTACATGGTGCTGTACAGAGTAAAACAGTAAATAGCAAGACCCTGCCGCATAGGCTTACATTCTAATAACATCATAATAAAACAATAAGGAGGGGAAGAGAATGCACCAAACAGGCACAGGGTAGGGTAAACAGGCACAGGGCAGGGTAAACAGGCACTGGGTAGGGTAAAACTAACAGCATAAAGTCAGAACAAAATCAAGTTTTAAAAGCTTTAGGAAAAAGAAAAGTTTTTAGCTGAGCTTTAAAAGCTGCGGTTGAACTTGTAGTTCTCAAATGTTCTGGAAGAGCGTTCCAGGCATAAGGGGCAGCAGAAGAAAATGGACGAAGCCGAGCAAGGGAAGTGGAGACCCTTGGGCAGGTGAGAAACATGGCGTCAGAGGAGCGAAGAGCACGAGTGGGGCAATAGTGTGAGATGAGAGAGGAGAGATAGGAAGGAGCTAGACAGTGAAAAGCTTTGTAGGTCAACAGGAGAAGTTTATATTGGATTCTGCACTTGTTCACATTGGTTTTAAAATCCATTTATGATTTTCATGAACTTCTTCTATTTGATATAGAATTGTAGATTTTATAGTGCAAGTCACCTTTGGGAAGATGGCTGTCTTGAAAGGTGACTAAGAAATGCATGAAAGATTCTAATAATAATAATAATGATGATGATGATGATGATGATGATGATGGTGTTCGAAAAGGCCCATGAGGTATCCCAAGGAGGCCTCTCCTGCCACGCCATTACCTCAATGAGGAAATCCCCCATGCGCAGACCGGCACGCCAAGCCACGCCGCCTTCATCTACAGACTCCAGGTACTGTAGGGCAGGGAAAGCAGGCGTGGGTGTGAACTCCTCAATTGGGGTCTGCGCTGTAAAGAGAGAGATGTGTGAAGTGATGCCCCTGGAGCGAAGTACCTGCCAGGGGTGGGACCTGGGGACGAGGGAGAAGATGTGGGATCATGGCTTTGTTTGGCATTTCTGCGACACCCCTCCCTAAGGAAACCATGCGAGGCACGTCCTTTCCAGATCCGCGGTCTGTTTCCCAAGCCACGGATTGAGCTTGGGAAGTGTCCATCAAGTCAGGGCCTCTGAGCATGTGCGAAAAAACACGCCCCTCTCCCTCGTGATGAAGAAGCCACACCCAGGCCCTGCACAAGTAGCTGGGATTACGCTGCAGAGCCTCAAGGATCAAGGGCATACCTTGAAGGTGGGCACAAGCCCTGGCACCTCTCGTTCTAGAGCACGGCATGAACTCCCATTTCTCTCATTTCATGCAAGCCAAAGACCAAGAGCCAAGCTGGTTTTCTGTCCCAGGAAACCAAATCTGCGACTCGGGTGGTAGCACCTCCTACCCAGCTCTTGAAGCCAATTTCCAGCTATTAGTGCCTCCCTGCCCAAAGCTTCTAGCAAAGAAGAGGTGGCACCAGGGGCATCGTCTAGGGTAGGCATTGTTGGGCACATGTCAAGGACCCACACCCTGGTAGGGGCCCAGTGACAAGAGCTCCCCGGAGTCGCTCCTCCTCTTCACCCTTGCAACTTGCTTGTTCACCTGCTTCTCACCCTGGCCCAGACAACGGGGTGATGGCAAAGAGCAACACAGCCTCCTTGCTCCCTGGCTCTCTGCCTGTTGAACAAGCGAGCTGTAGCAACGCTGAGAAAAAGGATGAAAAGCAGCAGCCGCGGGTGATAAGGGCAGTGAGAAGCTAGATTCTCCGAAGGAGGGGACCCATTGTGGGGGTCGTGCCCATGGGCCCTCCAAAACTTTGATCCAGCACTGGATGGCCCCGTTCCCTTGGGCTCTTCCTTCCTTCTGTGAACTCTCCCGGTGGTGTCAGCCCTCTGACCACCCTAATATAAGGACAGTCGCCACAGGTTAAGCACTAATTAACCCATTTTGAGGACACACTGACAGAAGAAAGCCGAGGAAGTGGATGGGGAGGAAGTGGCCACTTAGCCAGCCCCAAATGGCCAGAGGTAGCCCCCCTTAGCCTCCACGGGTGACACTAACTCGCCCCCTCTCACCCTTGGCCCCTCTTAGCACAAATCCAAATCCTTCGTTGTCCTTCTTCTGCAGCAGCACCGTCTTCTCTTTAATGATGTAGTCACTACAAAGGAAAGAGACGACAGGACAGGTTAGCTGCATTTCAAAGGGGCTTCCCCATTCAGATTCCCTCTCCCAACGTGCAGAGAACAACCAGAGCATAATCTACTGCCCCCTGCGCTAGTCACGCTGCCAACACAGCACAGTCCGTACGGGGGATCCGTGGGGTGCCAGGTTTGCACAACCTGCAAGCTCCAGGTCTCTCACCCTCCCTGTACAAAGCTCCGAAACTGCAAACGGAGCACACATGACGCACCATGGCAGTGGAATCCACCGGGAAACGAAACGCACCGCAAGGCTCCGAAAGGGCATGCAGGGCGCGCTGCAACTTTGCCCAGTCTCCTTCTGCGCTAGGCTCAGGCGCTGCGAAGCCAAGTACAAACCTTCTCTGCTACGCAAGACTCAGGCCCTGGGAGTCCAGAAGCCCCTGCACAAGCTCTGAGGCCAGCAACACACTCTCGCTGCAACAGACAGAGGTCAGTGCACTGGGCAAACCCTTGGGAGTGCACTAAACGACGTTCACTACGTACAGCCTTTGGCTACCCACCTACGAAGACCAAAGCACAAACCTCCCACGGCAAATATATTGCACACGGCATGCGGCTCAGGATCGCAGGGCGGCTCACAGAGAAAACACCGAGCATCCGCGCCAAAGACAGCGGCCGCTGCACAGCCTTCGTTGCCAGCGGCGCAGTGGGAATTGAGCCTGCTGCACTGGGCAACACAGTTCTGCAACACAGAATACACCGTGCAAGCTCACTGGCACTGCACCAGGCGGGTTATGCAGAAGGAACTGCACGGGCTCCAGTGCCCACGGCATCAGAGCTGCGTGTGCAAAGACGGAGCCCATGGCAAACGTAGGCTAGCACTGCAAATACCAGACGCACTGTTCAGACCCTGCCACCAATATAGCAGAAGCAGTGCCACTGCACAGGCCTCCGGCACTGCAAATACAGCCACCGCTTCACAGCGCTCCTCAACTGCAAATGCAACGCCTGCCGCCCGGGGCGAAACAACTGCAAACGTCGTGAGAACGGCACAAACTCCTACACGAAGCTAACTCTACAGGACAAAAGTTTTCTCCAGGCTTCCTTGTGCGATCTCAGCTGAGGCTGCTAATGCCTCCTCCCTGCCACCCCTGAGTTCACTGCACACAGCAAATTGACAGGGCAGCAGCTGCAAGTTGTGGGTCTGGCAATCGTACGTTCTGGTCGTGAACTACAAACCACTGCCACGAAAGTTGTCCTGGCGTCAGTGTGAGAAGTCCCCAAATGGTACTTCCACCAAACAGTATTCCCACCAACATGAATCCCAGCTTCTGGTTACATTGTGCATGCCATGTTGCAGGGGCCTGCAATACGTACACACAGCAGTCCTGACGCTAGGCCAACGTGTCACCCGCTGAGCCAAACGCCATCCCCCAGGGGCTTGAGAAACCCCCTGTTTTTCTTGGTACTGTAGGAACAGGAAGGTCATCCGGCAGGCCCCAGGAGACCCACGGCTGATGTTTGGTTGGGTGGGTCACAAGCAGCGCAGCCTGCCCAATGCAACGCTTAATGGAACGTGTTGCAAGGCAGAACCTTGGTACATAACGTAGCCCCAAGAGCGTGTGTGTGAGAAAGAGGAGCGAACACCGTTCCTACTGGATGCAGCTGAATACACTTAAGGCAGGGTTGGGCAACGTTTCTGCGCACCGTGTTATTTCCTGCATGTCTTATTTCCCCTGCAGGTCGAAGATGTGTTACAAAGAGCACATCGCTTATATCAGGGGTGGGGAAACTCCCCCCCACCCCCAGACGTTGCTGGACTACAACTCCCACCATTCCTGGCTGGGGCTGATGGGAGTTGAAGTCCAACAACATCCAGAGGGCCCAGGTTTCCTCTCCTGTGATGAAAAGCGATGTGCTTTTCGTAACACATTTTTCACCCGCAGGGTAAACAAGATGTGCAGGAAATACCCAGAAATGTGCGATACGCAGAGTTAGCAACTCTTGCAGCAGACGGTGGTTTCTTCTGCAGACGGAGCACATTTGGGTAGCTGCGCTGTATGAATTTATGCCGCCCCACATGAGAGCATAGCTCACCATGCTCACGAATGAACACTTGTGCCCAAGTGTGTACACATGTGACCCTGTAAAGCAGCGATGGTAAACATGTGCCCCTCCAGATGTTAATAGGCTGCAACTCCCATCATCCCTAGGGCTGATGGGAGTTGTAGTCCAACATCTGGAGGGCCACATGGTTACCATACTTGATGTAAAGTATCCTCAAAACCAACGTAAAGCCGGTCCGTACCCAAGAAACAGCGATACTCAACACCCCAAACAATTCCAAAGAATCTGTGGCACCTAAATTTCAGTCCACACAGGTCCCCTTACATTCGGGAGGCACTGGAAAGGATATCCCTAGGGAACTACTGAGGCAGAAAGGGCTGCCAAGCACCTCTGTCATGTCCAAGACTGATGCTTTCCCCTTCTATGAAAAGTAGAGGCAAAGCCAACGGCACCTTGCAGTGGCTCCAGGTTAGAACTAACCTGGGAGGTTCTGGTGATCTGTACAGGAGGAGGAGGAACAAGGATGGAGAGGCATATCCCACATGTTCCACGTGCCCATCTTCTAGCAGGGCTGGTGGGGAACCTGTGGCCTTCCAGATGTTGATGGATTACAACTCCCATCATCCCTGACCATTAGTCCTACTTGCTGGGGCTGATGGAGTCCAACAACATGTGGAGGACCACCACAACTCCTCTCCTCAACCTGTTCTAGAGGAAGGAGACTTATCACAAGGCTAAAATACGACGGGACGGCAATGTGATCAGTCTTGCAAGCCAGCCCATGACATCGCTTAAAAATAAATAAATCATTCCTACCACCAGCACACAAGCCCAGCATCCTAAGGTAGCAAACTGCAACGGACAGCTGTTCCTTCCAGAAGCAGCCATGTTTGCTACACAGGCCTATGGCTAAGCAAGGTCTTGGAAACACCACAAAGGCCCTAAATCCAGGTAGAACTCAACTGGCCTCACTTAGCTGCAGTTTTCAACACTGCAGAGTAACTGTAAAGGGACTTGGATCTTCAAAACCCTAATTAAAAAGGAAAAGTGGATGACTTAGTCCCATATATGCCGAGGTGGGCTTGCGTATTCAATGGATAACATGCACGCACTGCCAATGTGAGCAGTTGCGGAAGCATCTATGTCATGCCCAAGTGTTCAAAACCCGATGCTGGCACACATATATCAGCAAAGCCCCCACGTGCACAAGAAGTCATGCTTACATACATACGCCTGAACATGTATATTTGCACATGGAATCACGTGGCCTAGCAGGCAATCACACATATATCTTTACATCCACACGAAAGAGATGTGGGGGGAAATAACCCCGTTTAAAACATACACAAACATTCGCAAATTGGCGTTCAGCTACTGTCTGCATGCAACGAAATGTCATAAAGACATACAACGGCACATGTACATCAATAGCGCACATGTTTCAAATAGCTATCCCATCGCAGGTAAGTTCATACCCAGTTGCATGCATCAAATGTACACTAGACACAAAACTGTACACAGGCAGAACAGATAGGCATGAAAGCTTGCCCTGCACACACACGTTGCTACAAATGGCTCTTGGGCACACTTGTGTACCCAACCCAAAGGAGTGTCTTTTAGTGTGTCTACAGCCGCCAGTGCATCATGCTCCACACACAGGCCTGCTGCTCAGGTCCAAGGTTCTACTACGAAGGATAAAACACATAGGCCTGGTTCAGACCACGCTAAACCATGCTGCTTAACCCTTAACCATTTTATGGTTAAGCAGCATGGTTTAGCGTGTTGTCTGAACCAGGCCACTATAATCCACAGGGCCTGTGTGTCATTTAGCAGCACAGACGTTTGTATGCATAGAGGGACATAACCCACACATTCCACAGAGAGGCACAGGCACACATACATATGCAATCGGCTCCCTTCCTAGAACTCCTCAGCCACCATAATCATTTCAGAGTACGGTACAGTTGAGGCAGCGGCATTAATCAATAGCAACGCCGTATGCAGTGGCGACGGCACCCATGCATGCCCAACCACAGAGACACACCCACAGATGTGCACATATACATCCAACCCTCACGGCCACATACGCATGCACGGCCACTCCACAGCACACGCGCAGAACTGACACCCATGTCGCTTCCTCCCGCCCCCCCCCCGTCTTCATGCAAAACTGCCGTGCATGCTCCTCTGTGAGCCAGTCCTGCGCTCTGATGCCTAAGCAGTCTTAAGACGCATACACACAGTGCTCCCAGACCTGTATGCAGAGATGCATCCATACACACACACACACACTCTCTCACGGCCTCACTGACGCACACCGGAACACACGCGCAAAGCCCTGTCGAAAACAGACACACACCTCTCCACGCGAGGCATGTTCCCTCCCCCGCCCCCACCCCGGTGGGCGAGAGCGCGCAAGGGCGCGCGCAGAGCGCTCACGTACCTAATCTCTCTGGCAAGCACCTTCAACCCATCACACACCGCCAGCATCCTCAGCTCCCCCTTCCTCCCCCACCCCGCGGGGCTCCCATTCGCCATCCATCCGTGCACCCTTCCATCCATCCGAACGGGAGCGCGCAGGCTGAATGGCCGGATGCATGGAGCAGGGGAGGAAGCGGGAGGGGGGTGGTGGTGGAGGGAGAACGTTGTGCGGGGAGGGCACGAGCTGGTGGGAGCCGGCGGCGCTGGATGGCTGACTGAACGGCTGCATGAATGGCGGGCGCGGGAGTGAATGGGCTGCGGAGGGAGGGAGGCGGGCGGGCGGGCGGCGCGAGGCGAAGGGATGAATGGGGCGCCGGCGGGGAGGGACGGAGGGAGGGGGGCACGAGGCATGAATGGGGGCCGGCTCCGAGGGGCAGGCGGCGGCGGGCGTTCGCCTGCCGGCTGCTGCTGCTGCTGGTCCTCCTCTTCCGATCGTACCTGTAGATGTACCAGACGCTCCGGCGCCGGGGCCCCAAGGCCGGCCAGCTGGACGAGAGGGCCGGCTCTTGCTGCTGGCTCCCGCCGCCGCCGCCGCCGTCGTAGCGGGCCATGGCTCCGCCGCCGATCCCGGGCTCCCAGCCGCCGCCGCCGCCGCCGCTGCCACCGCCGCGGGGCCCAGCCACATTCTAGGGGCGCGCGGTGGGATGGGGAGGCGGGCGGGGAGCGCAATAGCGGCAGCAGGAGCAGCGGCGGCGGCGGGAGGGCTGCACCATACTCACATCATGGCACCGCGGGGAAGAGGACGACGACGACGCCGACGACGCCGAAGAGCGGCAGGCAGGCAGGCCGACCGGCCGGGCTTGTTCATTGGCAGCAGGAGCCGAGTCCAACGCCGCCGCCGCCGGGGCGAGCGGGAGAGCGCACGCCGACCAGCCGGCACGCTTGCTTAACCCCTTGCGCGCACCGGAGTACCCGGCGGTGCCGCGGCACTGCAGGAAGCGGGCAGGCCGGCTGGCCCGACTGGCTCAGCCCTCGCTCGTGGCAAGCGCGCGCGGGGTGGGGTGGGGGTGGGAACCCTCTGAGCATGTGCAGAGCGCCTCGCACCCGGAGTTGCCGCAAACTGCGCGCGCGCACACGCCCCCCCCCCACGCAGAGAAAGCACAAACTTCCTGGAGTCTCTGCGAAAACAGACATTGCAAGAGGCACGCTCTCGCGCAAGTATCCGCGCACACACACGCGCGCCAAGCGAGAAGAAGGCTCGTCTCCAAAGAATCATCAGTTCCATTCATCCCGGGACAGCCTGCCCGAGACATTATTAGGAGAGACAGGCCAGGCGCCATCAAGTACTTCACACAACATTCGCCCCGCTGCCAAAAGATGGCCACGCGCTTAGACGACTTTAGAAGGGGGGGGGGGGGTGTCCGGTAAATTCAGGGAGGACTAGTTTTTTCAATGGCCAGGATAGTTAAATGGAGCCTCCCGCTGTTCGTGGGCTTCCCAGAGGCATCCGATTGGCCACTGTGGGAGACAGGATGCTGCTAAATGGCCCATCCTTCCAGTCTCATTCCGCAGGGCTGCCGTGTTTTTTGTATTGTTTTGCTTTGTTGTTAGATGCCCCTTTGGAGACAGCAATCACCATCTCGTGGCCATAGAAAGTGACTGCCTTTGGGGTGGGTGGCGGGTAAAGGGTTGCTTTCTAAATACCTGGCCCCATCTCCAAGGAAAGAGTTTTGGCTCTGAGATCCCTGTATGTCAGTCTCCCTACCTCCAGCAGAAGTAGCGGACTGCAACTCCTATCATCCCCAACCTGACACATCTAGAGGGCTCCAGGTGGCTGCTGTATATCTGAATAGGCTTCCTCATGCCAGCCTTACGAATGTTCAGCTCCGGATCTTGTCGGGATGCCCTATGGGAGCAGACTCCTGAGGAAGTGAAGTTGCATTTGGGGACAGCTGTTTACTAGGTTGTCCCAGTAGTGGTGTGCTTGAGGCTAAGCAACGAACGCTCCCTCCTCTAAGCCACTGCACAAATTCCAGTGGCAGCTCCCATTTCCTCAGCGCGTGAGGAGGGAGACTTAGATAGAGAATCTGGCTGTGAGTGGGGTTAGTGCAGTCCAATGTATGAAGCACCCCATTACTACCAGGTTTGCAGAAAATCCAATTTTTGATGGCTGCCTGTCCTATGCCTGGGAATGGGAGCCCACCTGTAAGCCCTGAATATCTTCAGCCTTCCCACATGGTTAGTGCCAACATCTCAGCAAAATGGTGATGTCTGGATCCATTTTGACTTCCTGGGAATTGTACTTAGCATTATTATTACTATTACTATTATTATTATTTCCACTTATATCCTGCCTATATGCAAAATACTATATGGCAAGTGGTCTTCAACCAGTAGGTCGCCACCCGAAAGTGGCTCCTGAGATCAGTCCAGATGGGTTATGGTGTTAGGCAATTGGGAAACTGGGAAAGAGGGTCCCATGTTGCAGGTTGGGAGTCGGAGGGGGGTCTCGGGCCTGGACCAGTTGAAGACCTCTGCTCTAGGCAGCATGGCCCCCACTGATTTCCATAGGAACGTGCTCCCAAGGAAAGTTTGCACAGCATACGTTCAGCCCTATTCTAGGCATTTATAACTTGGAAGTCGAAGCAATTTGGTTGAGTGAGACGCGCTTTCAAGTAAAAGGCACATCGGATTGTTGGAAATTTACTTAGGAGCAAACAGCACTGAATTCAATGGGGCTTATAAGTCACCCTTAAGGCTTACCTTCCTCAACTATCATGTGGTACCTCCCTGTGCTTCTCTTCTAGCAACAGAACAGCTCCCTACAACCTCCCTCCCCCATCTCTCTCACACACAATATGAGAGTCTTCTTCATATTCACATGCACATGTCATATATTCATACACAAAAGCTGCCTGAAAGAATTTCTGCTCACCTGAAAGAATTTCCTCCTGGAAACCTCCTTGCAGGGAGTTTTACAAAAGTTGGCTCTTTTAGAAAAATAAAAGGCCACAGATGACTAGCATAGGTATGTGTGGACAGAGGGCAAGGAGGATAGTAAGAAGTTTTGTGGGCTAGTACAATGCACAGCCTTATTTGCAAGGTAGCACAAAAGTTCATCCTTGCATACCACGATACTCAGATCCTCGTTGCTTGGGCCAGGGGGATGGGGGAGCTTCCCCAGAGAATATGAGATAGCAATACAAGGGAAAGGCTACCCCTTTTTTGTCTATGTAAGTGCGTGCACACCTCTGGAATACACAGCATTCCTTGACGAGCTGAATGGAAAAGTAGAGGCATCACTGAACAAGGCTAGATTTTAACACAAAGGGTTTGAGAGACTGCCAGCTGTTCCTAAATGCATGTAGTTCAAATAAAAATGGTCCCCTTTACCCCACCCCCATCCCACCCTGGAGCATTTTGACAGAAGTTTGCTCAAGTAGCTGCGTTGCAGAACTGATGAATCAGAGATACCGCCCAACGCTTCTGTGATTTATTTGGAAGAGCGTACATTTCTGCAGCCGCAGAATTTCATCTGGGAGAAGGTTTGACCTTGCCAGATTTGTAATGCCGAATGTACAGACATGTAAAATGTATGTACGATGCACACCATCACAAGGTTAGCATTGTCTGCATAAGCTCACAAGGTCACATACATGCAAACACAGACATACAAATCAGGGCGACATATTACCAATGATAACATTCCTCTCATAGTGTTTGGGGCAAACTGAAGCTCTAGTAGCAATATTTTAAAAATAATTAAATGAAAAAGTTCAGGAGGTGGCCATTTTGAACAGAGAAGCCAGGAGAGGGAGAGATGGTTCCCCCTTCCCCCTCTGGACATGAAATACTCATACACACACCATCCCAGGCAGCTTTTCCCACTGCAAGTGTTCCAAAAGCATGTTTGCCACCACAAATCCAGAGCCTACCTCTAGGCAGTGGCTAGAGGTGATCCATAAGAGGTCAGCAGGAATCATCCTAACTACCTATCTCTGAACATAATACGGAAGCTCAAAGCAACTGCCACCGTATAAAACTAGTTTGCCCCCCAGCTGGATAAATAGAACAAAACATAAAGTGTGCATAAAACTCTTATTCCTTTCTCTCCCACATATGCACGCAATGCTCATTAACCTCTCAGGCTGCAGCGAAGTAACAATGCGCGGCTTTTTGTAAAGTAACATGCGCAGACTCTCCAAAACATTATCAGTCCATCATTTTCCTTTGCACACCCACAAACACACCCACACCTCAGTCCTTGAATTTGTCCTTCTTACAACTTCCCCCCCCCCCAATTCAGGAACAGTCCCATTGCCAGACGAACCTCATCCTACACTAGCAAAAAAAGCTCGCACTCCCAATAAAGTTCCCATTACAGAAGAAGGTTGGGACAGTTGAAGATAAAGGGGTCAGTGTTGATGAAAGGGGAGAAGAGATGCTACTATGTTCCCCTGCTGTATCCTCCCTACATCAAATTCCTCCCCTCCCCAGCTGGTCTAGAACTCACCCCACTCACCCATCCACATCTGGCCCCATGGTGCTGCCCAACTGGTTCACATGGCTGCTGGTGCCCCGACATGTCCCATCTTCACTGTCTGGCTGGGGGCAAAGTTCACTGCCCTGAGAGATTCTGGGCCTATCCAGCCACTTCGTGGCGAGAACCCCAAGAAGGAATCGTGCGAGCCCCGTGGCAGCAAGCAGGAGGGCTGTGTGCTTGCACACGGGTGCTCAGAACCCACGGCAACTCCACCGATAACTCTGGATCAAGCAGTCCCGTTCCCAGATTCAAAGCCGGCCCAGACCGGGATGCGCCGCCTGCTTGCTGAGCTCAAGGACGTTTGCTGACAGCATGGAATGCAGCACAGCACAAATCAGAGCCTCAGAGGCACACGGGCTCGGAATAACTGGGTCTACTGGGGAGGGAGAGCCAAATGAAAGGATCCAGGGCGATGGGGAGGGTGGGGCGGAGCCCACATTGAACTACGGAGGACGGCGGGTTGGGAAGGAAGGCCCCTGGCAGGCGCCAAAGGCAGACAACAGAGGGAGGGAGTCAGTAACGCCTGAAAACCTCATCTGAACTCCAAGATCATAGAATCATAGAATAGCAGAGTTGGAAGGGGCCTACAAGGCCATCGAGTCCAAGCCCCTGCTCAGTGCAGGAATCCACCCTAAAGCATCCCTGACAGATGGCTGCCCAACTGCCTCTTGAAGGCTTCTAGTGTGGGAGAGCCCACAACCTCCCTAGGTAGCTGATTCCACCGTCGCACTGCTCTAACAGTCAGGAAGTTTTTCCTGATGTCCAGCCGGAATCTGGCTTCCTTTTACTTGAGCCCGTTATTCCGTGTCCTGCACTTTGGGAGGTTTGAGAAGAGATCCTGGCCCTCCTGTGTGTGACAACCTTTTCAGTATTTGAAGAGTGCTCTCATGTCTCCCCTCCATCTTCTCTTCTCCAGGCTAAACATGCCCAGTTCTTTCAGTCTCTCTTCATAGGGCTTTGTTTCCAGACCCCTGATCACCCTTTGCTGTGGCATGTGGGTCACGCCCAGGAAGTGTGCCATGCTAGGAAAGGTTGGAGGTGGGGGAGAATTTCTCATAAGAACATAAGAAGAGCCCTGCTGGATCAGACCAAGTGCCCATCTAGTCCAGCATTCCATTTATCCAGCGGCCAACCAGGAAACCCACAAGCAGGACATGAGTGTCACAGCACCCTCTCTCCTATGTACCCGTCTGGTGTACGTAGCTCACTGCGTCTGATACTGGAGGTAGCATCCATCTGTCAGGACTAGTAGCCCTTGATAGCCTTCTCCTCCAGCAATTTATCCAACCCCCTTTTAAAGCCATCCAAATGGGTGGCCATCACTACATCGTGTGCGGTAGCGAATTCCGTAGTTTAAATCGGCTTCTCAAGGAAGTGTGGGACATGGAGCAGCAGAACAGCCTTTTCCAACCAGTTGGGAGTCATAGCCCAGAACATTTGGAGGCCATCAGGTTAGGCAAGGTTAGATTAGCATGCACGTGCATTGGTGGGGAGGTGTGGGGAGAGGCACTGGACTTGGGAAATGGTGGTGGTGGTGGGGGATAAGGGCCTGCATGAGGGGTGGACTGAATTCAGGCTTTTGGGATTTACTTCCTTTTTTCTTTTACTAGAACCCAAAGATCCACCAATGAAAGCTTGATGCAAAAGAACTAGGTTGCAACCGTACACAGGGCTCCTAGCACTACCAACCAGAAGGCCGTGTACAGCTCTACTGACTTTTCTTCCCTAAAGGATTTTCTGCTGTAAAGAAGAAGAAAAAGGACGGTGGTGGTGGTGGGAAAGCATGGGATGGTTATGAGTGGAAAATGTCGACATCTGGTGCCATAAAAGCCTCATCTGGAAGCATTCCTACCCTGAGAATTAAAGAATTCTGAGCTGAGGGTGTTGTTTTTTGGAGCACTGGCTCACAGCCCTTCCACACAAGAATCTAGTCCTGATTACCCCAAGCTTTCTTCATTTCAGCAGTATAATTTGGGGTGGGAGGGGAATCATTTTTCTGCTATTGCTAAAAAAGAAAAGAAAAGAAAAAAGGAGTTGGAAATCCTTGCTGATCTGTTGCAGATCACCAGAGATCTCTCAGGACATCCAGATCTATCTTTCCTGCTGCATCCCTGGTCTGTAGGGGGGCAAAAAGTTTTGGGCTGTAGTGCAGGGAGGTGGAAACTGCAGCAAATCTCTAAAATTGGCACTTTGGCCGTTCGTCTTTTTGTCTTTTGGAGTCCTTTATGCAGCCAAGTGAAGGTGAAAGGGGGTGCGAGTCAGTGGGCATGAGAGAGCAAAGAGGCCGGTCTCCCAGAAGATGCTCTGGAATACCAGTGCTGTCCGGGTAGATTACATAGGCTGGTTGGTCGTTGTTTTTTTAAAAGGACTCAACAAATTCTCAGAGGACTGGTGCATCAATGGCTATTAGGAACGAACTAAAACCAAAAGGAGGAAAACATCCAAGTCGAATCAAAAGAAGAGACAAACAGGTCCTCAGGATGCAAAAAAGATTTACTTGTGTGAAGCCTCCAGACAGAAGGTTCCTAGTGCTACTGGCCAAGAGGCGCTCAGCAGTGATTCTGGCTTCCCCTCCTTAACAGATTTCTAAGAAAAAGAGATGGATGAAATGGCAGGAAAACACGGGAGAGCGAAAAATGGAAGATAATGTTAACTGGACCGCTCCCTGTCCCCACGTTCAGTGAACGATGCAGGGCAATTCCACAATAACAAGTATTGTCTGGAAGCACCGTCAGGGCCCTACGGATGTGTTGGGTGACAAACCCCATCATCCCCAGCCAGGATGGAGGGCGCAAGGGTGGGGACGGCTGAGCTACATGCTACGTAGAAAAGGTTTCCTATATGTCGCTCAGTGGGGCGGGACGTCACCATCACACACACACACACCCCGACTCCCCTTGCTCTGCCCCTGCTGCTCCAAACGTTGCCACGAAACTCTGCAGCGGCACCTCCATCCGCAGCCTCTCAAATATTGAACACACTTTTCTTCTTCTTTTTTTGGAGAATGCCACTTACGCATTGCCAAAAAAGATGAAATGCATCGCCAAGAAAAAAACAAAAGGATACAGATTTGCATAATTTTTTCACATGATAATTTATATGTACGAAGGCAAATTTAGAAATTATTATTAGAATTTAAAAAGGAACACGGTGCCTCTCACCCCAGTGTGGGAGACTGTAGCCAGGTGACCTATGTGCCTGCCTGTCCAGTCTGCCATTCAGCTGCTAATCATTGATGGGCCACAGCAGTTCTTATGGTGGTTTATCATTAAACCAGAATTACGCTGGACACACCTTCGAATAGAGGATGCCTTCAGATAGAGGACTTTCCTCTGGCAGCCCTTTTATGGAGGGCTGTTCTCCATAAAAGAGGGTGCATGACCCCCCCTAGAAGTGACTCTGTCTCATAGATTTGATCAGATCAGTGGGGAAATCGAAGTTCCAGCGGATTTGTGGAGGGGCTCAGCCTCCAAAAGTGGGAGAGAGTGAATGTAGAAGCCCAGGTATTTTAGATTACCTGGGGTAGGAGTGGGGTGGTAAGGGATTTTGAACTACAATTCCCATCAGCCTCGGCCAGTCCAGCAAATCATCAGGGATCATAGGAGTTGAAGTCCATAGGTTGCCTACCCCTGGGGCTGAAGGTAGGCTAAGAGTCAAGAGTTGTGGGATTATCTAAAATGGGAGATAATCTACAGAGTAGGGCTGTTTGCATGTAATGGTGGCAAACCGTAGGTTAATTAACCCACAATTTCCCATGGCACATTCTGGGTGCTTTCTGCAGCCTTTCTGAATATTCAACCCCCGATTGGGCTGATCAAGGGCTGCTACGCGATGTCTGAATCCAGACACTATAGTTTAATCATGGTTTAAACAATCCACAGTTAACCAACTACTAATTGTAGGTTATCTGTAGGTTGTTTAATCCATGATTAATCTATAGTGTCCAGGTTCAGATGTCATGTAGCAACCCCTGATCAGCCTGATCGGGGGTTGAATATTCAAAATGGCTGTGGGACATGCAAGGCAGGTTTCACGGCAAATCGTGGGTTAATTAACCCAAGATTTGCCACTGTTGCATGCGAACTGGGTGAGAGGGGTAGAACAAGAGCAGACTTGAGCACAGGCCAGCATTGTGACCAATATGACCAGGAAGACCTCAGTTTAAACCCTTCTCTACTTGGTGGCCCGGCGCAAATCACAGGCTCATTTCCCCATCTATCTCCCAGGCTTCTTGCGAGCCTAATCAAGGAAAAGATAATAAAGCACATTGTACATTGTAAGTGCTGCGTAAATGATTCATGTAAGTAGAACTGGAAGCGGTGGGTGCGACAATAATTAGTCTAATAAGAGAGCTGAACAATTGGCTGCCTCCTCCACGTGGAGGAAACAGAAGCGAAGGAAACAGAAGCGAAGGGATTATTTTGCCAGCGCCCCCCCCCCCCCCCTGGCAGCAGACACACCTGCAGGAGTGCAGCTAGCACCGGACACTGGGGCTGAAGTCCCCAAAACGACCCTCCCAGAGAGCAGCAGGCGATGTGGGCAGCAGAAGCCAACGCCATATTTATTCCTGTCGTCATGATGGCACTAAGTTTTCAGTGAGTTTAAAATGCGAAACTGCACATGCTCGGGGTTTATTATTATTATTATTAATAACGATCAAATTAGGCAAATACTTTTGCTGCTCTCATTGGTTCCAACGCATGTCTGTTTTTGTTTATATTTTATGCGTTTTATGGTTTTAAATTTTGTATATTTGTTTTTAATGTTCACTGTTTTTATAACTTTTGTAAACCGCCCAGAGAGCTTCGGCTATGGGGCGGTATATAAATGTAATAATAATAATAATAATAATAATAATAATAATAATAATAATAATAATAATGTAATAATAAATGTAGAAGCAGTTGTAAATGGGGAGCTAAGAGAAATGTTAGTTGTCTGCTTCATAACAGAAGAAATACCCACAGCTATCTAAAGGGGGGCACCGTAAGACCAATCCTGGGCTTGTTTAGACATAAAGAAGTCCTACAACTCCCAGTATGCCCAAGCCAGTATGCTGGGAGTTGTAGGAAAATAATAATAATAATAATAATAATAATAATAATAATAATAATAATAATAATAATAATAATAATATCCTCATAACAACCCTGTGATGTAGGTTAATCTGAGAGAACGTGACTGGCTCAGAGTCACCCAGTGAGCTTCGTGGCTGAGTGGGGACTCGAACCCAGATCTTCCAAGTCCCAATCTAACCTTCTAACTGCTACACCACACTGCCTATGTTATGGCACTGGGAATTGCTTAGTGGGAAAACAGGCTGGTCTTCCAGTGCACAGCTGCACAGTTCAGTGCAGGGGAGGGCAACTTGGGGCCCTCCAAATGTTGTTGGGCTGCACCTCCCATCAAGCCTTGCCCGCACAGCCAATGGTAGGGTGACCCTATGAAAAGGAGGACAGGGCTCCTGTATCTTTAACAGTTGCATTGAAAAGGGAATTTCAGCAGGTGTCCTTTGTATGCATACAGCACCTGCTGAAATCCCCTCTTCATCACAACAGTTAAAGCTGCAAGATCCCTGCCCTCTTTTGTATCAGGTCACTCTAGGCAGGGCTCCTGGCTCCTGATGTTTCCCGAAGAGATGTCGGACCTGGCCACGGTGACACATGCCTTAGTTACATCCCGATTGGATTACTGTAACGCGCTCTACGTGGGGCTGTCTTTGAAGAGTGTTCGGAAACTCCAGCTGGTTCAAAGAGCTGCAGCCAGATTGATGACCGGGGCTGGTTACAGGGAGCATACAACTCCCCTGTTAAAACAGCTCCACTGGCTTCCAGTCTGTTTCCGGGCACAATTCAAAGTGCTGGTTATGACCTATAAAGCTCTATATGGTTCGGGTCCAGGTTATTTGAAAGACCGTATTCTCCCTTATGAGCCTGCCCATGCTTTGAGATCTTCTGGAGAGGCCCTTCTTTCAGTCCCACCATCTTCACAGGCACGCTTGGTGGGAACATGGGAGAGGGCCTTCTCAGTGGCTGCTCCGGTGCTCTGGAACTCTCTTCCCGGGGAAGCTCGGCTGGCTCCCTCCTTGATGGGCTTTCGGAAGCAGGCTAAAACTTTTTTGTTCCAGCAGGCCTTTGGAGAATAATCTGGCCCTCCATCTATGTTAATGTCTTATAATTTTGTTGTGTATTTTTTTAATTGTTTATGCTTTTGTCCCCTCCCCCCCCATGTATATTTTAAACTTCGTAAGGCCGTCTTGAGGCCCAGCATTGGGCAAAAGGCGGGATACAAATAATAATAATAATAATAATAATAATAATAATAATAATAATAATGTGTAACAATGACATCTTTTGAAATTCCCTTTCCAATACAACTGTAAAAGATACAGAAGCCCTGTCCTCCTTTTCATATGATCACCCGAACTGCAACATACCATCATGGCTATCCATTAGGCCCAGGGGTACAGGACTTTGTTCAGACCATGACCCGCCTTCTGTGGTGGGCACGGCTGAAGGCAAAATGGGGCAGAGCCGAAGAGGGCAGCATTTTTCATCTTGAAGCTCTTATTTCCAGTAGCTAAGCCTTAGGAGAGGCATGGAATGGGGGAAAACACTGCACAAAACACTGCATCTGTTAGAATGGGGGGGGGGGAACCACCAAATGATCAGTGGTCAAAGAAAGGGGCGTGGCGGGCTGGATTAGGCCCCCAGGCCCTGAGTGTGACCGTCTATCCTCCTCCCTGATCCTTCCCTTCTTTAATCCAAGGCTCCCCCATCCCCTTATCACAAATCCCGCCTGCGAGTGTCACTTCCTGTGATGCCTTCAAAGACTCCTGGCAGAAACACTAGGTTGGAAAGGATCAGAAAAGCATCCAATCCAGTCCTTATCCCACACCTCCCCTATCTCTCCCGCCCGCTCCCCAATGCTGACATCGTTAAGACTCCGGAGGGTTACAAGCGGACAGCTGGAGCAAGCCGGCTGCACAACACTAGGCTGGTTGTAGAGATCACGTTAGATGACCCAAACAAGTAAGCCAAGCCACATCTTATAGAGAAACGCAAGAAATAGCCAAAGATCAATTTCTTCCCAACTCCCAAATATGGTTAGGTTCTGAACACAAAAGAAATCCCATTCCCAATGCAGTCCTATGCATATTTACTCAGATGTAAGACCCACTGTGTTCAACAGGGCTTACTCCCAGTAAGTGAGCATAAGATTGTGGCCTCACTACGCCTTTTTTTAAAAAAGTAAGTCATGGAGGTGTCTCAGCTCCACCCAACATCCTGTCTTCAGTTGTGCCTGTTTCAAGATGCCACAGAAGAAATCTTAAAGGAGGGGACGACAACACATTCCCTGTCTCCTCTGAGCCCCCAGACGAGAAAAATCACACAATATCCTTCGCGAATGGATCGAGTGGTCTAGAACCCAGCGACACTCTTTGCTCCCGCAACACAGAAAGTCAATTTCATAATTTTATGTCTCCAGTAGTTAAAGTTAATTAATTAGCAATTAGTCACAATTTGTTAACTGGTAGTCATTTTCACTTATACCCACCGTCTTCTAAAGAGCAAAAATGATTGACCCTACATCCGTTCTGCTTTGTTTTGCGATTAACCAAACGTCTTTGCTCCCTGCCTGCCTGACCCAAAGAGGCTATTCTGGGATTTCATTTGGCAATCGTCAGAAGCCACCCGCTTCGGCCTATGTGGCAGCACACGGGTTTTCACGAATGAGCCTGAACAACAACACCTTAGGAACGGATGATGTCCGGATGTGTGTGTAAGACGTCACCAGAGGCACCGCTCTTAACATGCTAAAATCTATGCATGCTTGTGCACCTTTGCCCAGCCACATTCCCCCACGACTGCACCTTGCACTGCACATGACCACAGGCCGCCTATCCTTTGGGGAGAGTTCACTTACCTGGGGGCATCGAAGCTGTCGTAGGAGCCCACCGTGTAGTGCCTGAAGAGTCGCTTGGCTTTGTCACTGCGGCTCTCTGCAAAGCAAAGCAGAGAGAAGATGGGGATTAGGGTCGGGGCGGAGCGGGGAATAGGAGGCACAAGCAGCATCTTTCTTTCCGTCCTTCCGGCCGCTTCGTCCTCTGGCGGTCACTGGGCAGGAGCACAAGTTCCAGTGCAGCTTTGGGGAGCCTGCTTGCGGGCCCTGTTCAGTCCAGGATGGGAGGCGGTGCCCATGAAAAGCGGGACGGGGCATCGCTGGGACAGAGGGGAAAGGGAATACAAAGGGTGGCCATATGTCTTTCACAGAGGACAGTCCTCTATTTGGACAGCTGACCGTGGAGTGTTGGAAAAGCTACCCTGTCCAATTCTGGTTTAAAGATAAAGAACCACGCTATGGTGAGATGTACTGTATTTCTCTTTAAATGATAAATGTCTAAATTTGCATTCATACATATTAATCAGCACGCTCAAATTTCATACAAACCTGTGCCCTCTTTGGTCCTCTTTTCTGGTGAGGCATTTTCTCTTTTTTTTGGAGGGAGGGAGGAGATTTATAAGCGGCCACCCTAATAAAAAAGGGGCTAATTGCACCTCTTCCAAACGCCCTATCCTATTTCCTGGTAAGCCACTGCATTGTCCCCGTTTTTGTTCCTTTGAGGGGTGTGTATGTGTGTGTGTGTGTGTATGCCTTTTACATTTGTTGTTAGCAGTTTAGCACTCGTGTACGTTCTGTAAGGCACCATATGGACTAGGGGTGTGCACGGACTCCCCACTCCGCTTCACTTTCAGATCCGCCATTTTCGGATCGGGCCGCTCCGCCCCGCCCCCACTCCACCTGTGCCCACTCCGCTCCGCTCGGAGCTCCGGATTCAGATCGGAGCTCCGTTCCCCCCCCCATAGGGGGGGTTACCGGGCCCTGCTGCCATCGCCGCCCATGTGGCGACGGCGGCAGAGCCTGGTAAGGGACCAAGGGAGAGGGGGACCTTACCTGCCTCCGTCCGTGGTCCGTCGCCATCTTCAATTGAGCCCGCGGTTCCACCAGGAAGTCTGGGCCGCAAGCGGCCCAGACTTCCTGCTGGAACCACGGGCTCAATTGAAGACACTGACGGACCGCGGACGGAGGCAGGTAAGGGAGAGGAGGGCGGGGGTTGGGATTACCGGGCCCTGCCGCCGTCGCCGCATGGGCGACAGCGGCAGGGCCCGGTAAACCCCACTTACCTTTCCGGCGGAGCTCCGGATCGAGGCGAAGGATCCGCCTTCACCTCGATCCTCTTCGCCACGCTCCGCCGGCCCCCCAATCCTCTTCGCCTCCGCCTTAAGGGCAGGCGAAGCCCCCCACTCCGCTCCTGCTTCTACGGTCCGATTAGAAGCGGAGCACATCCCTAATATGGACATTGCCAGCATGGAATTAATGATAATAACGATGACGATGATGATGATGATGATGTTGATGCAGCTTTGTATTTAGGCACTCAATTGCATGCAGATATTGGAGCGGGCTGGTAGCAAAGAGGTGTCCAGCGCAAAAACTAGTGGGCTGCAGAGGAGGGAATAAAGTGGTCAATTAATACATTGCCAAAAAAAGAGGACAAAAGAGGCTACGGTTTTGCGGGGAAGATGGTGGCCAGAAGCCTTGTCTCAGTTTGCTGTCCCGGGCTGACTTCATGGGCAACTTCAAGGCCCCTGCGTGCTCCCCCTTCTTGGGGTTCTTGACCTATAAAGTGGTCTTGGACCAAACAGAGCAGAGGACTGTCTCTGATGGCTATCTGGACAGCCCTTTGTATAGAGGATGCTTTCCTCTGACAGCCTTTAAAACAGAGGACTGCCCTCTGTAAAGTAGGACCCATGGCCAGGCTAGGAGGGAAGACTCCTCTTTCGCATCCAGCACAGATATACAGTGGGCTACTGCAGGAAGGATGGAGCTCTCCGTCCCTCTTCCAGCAGTCCCTGGCATGCTAGTAGAAATTTCTGCAGGCTAGTAATTTTTGTGCATTTACTTACGAGGCTATAATAGCAATAACAAAAACGACAGCTGTCACTGATGCTTCAGCCCCCCACTGCCCCAAACTCTCTGAATAAGGAACTGACTCTTGTCCAGGGCTGGATTAAGACATACTGAGACCCTAAACCATATCAATATTCAAAAGCCCCATCCCATAAAAATAAAGAGAAAAAAGTGCCTTAGATTATAATGGGAAGGGAATGAAAGGGGACCACCCAGCATTGGGGCTGCTTGTAGTTAAGCAGTGTTAGATAGTCTTCTCTGAAGACGTGTATAAAAGGATGAATGAAGTACGTTGATCTGAACTTCTTTTAAACTGGCTCTAGTTGGCGCTTATTGCCTCCAATACTAAATGATGCATTCCTGCGCTTTCTTTATCTAAGGCAACTCTGCTGTAACTCAGACCAGACTTTCCAACATATTTAAGCCAAAGGGATTTCATCGTAGCTCCAGTGTGTATTTAGAAGCCCCTCATAATATGAGAGAGCCTCGTGTGGCGCAGAGCGGTAAAGCAGCAGTTTCTGCAGCTGAAACTCTCCCCACGGCCCGAGTTCGATCCCAGCGGAAGCTGGTTTCAGGCAGCAGGCTCGGGTCGACTCAGCCTTCCATCCTCCCGAGGTCGGTAAAATGAGTACCCAGTTAGCTGGGGGAAAGGTAATAACGGCCGGGGAAGGCAACGGCAAACCACCCCGCTATAAGGCCTGCCAAGAAAACGTCAGTGAAAGCTCCAAGAGTCAGTAATGACTCAGTGCTTGCACGAGAGGTTCCTTTCCTTTCCTTTCCATAATATGAGACCCTAAGTCGTGGCTTAGTTGGCTTGTTCCTAAATCCAGCACTGCTCTGGTCTGTAGTACACATTAAGGCAGCACCTCCTGTGCAGGCTGCTGTTTCGCATGTTGCAGCTGGTGAGGCTCATTTCAAGCTGTTAAGCGTAATAACATGTTGTAGGGCAAATTCTGGTTTTTTGGCTTGTAAATCCCATCACCAGTACCAGGCTGTGACTAAGGGTGCTTCCAGACGGAGGGCTCCTAGCACTACCAAGCAAAAGGCATCATGCAGCAATTCCATCTTTCCCTCCTTAAGGGAGTTCTTCCGGTAAGAAAAAAGACGGGAGAAGCAGTGGGAAAACATGGGCAGGTTTTGAAAGGGGAGATGATGACATCTGGAGATAAATCTCCCTGCCCCTGTGAAATTCCGTGTCCGAGGCAGGGCAATTGCAGAATCAAAGGCCTTAGCTAGACCTAAGGATTATGCCAGGCAAACGGAGGGGTCTTCCCTGCCTGCTCCTGGGATCCCCTGTGTGTCATTTGGATGCACAGGGATGATCCCGGGACGATCCTGAGATATATGCCTGGTCTAGCCATGGCCAAAGCCTCACCTTGAAGCATCCTTAGGTTATATCCCGCTTGGCTGTTGGCTAAACACGGGGCTCATCTACACCAAGCAGGATATTCCACTCTGAAAGCGGTATGAAAGTGGTATATAAAAGGCAGGAGCCACACTACTGCTTTATAGTGGTATTGAAGTGCGCTGACAACTGTTGGGGCCCATTGACACATAGCATATACTGCTGTTATACCACTTTCATAGTGGAATATCCTGCTTGGTGTAGATGCGTCATGGGCCCCAACAGTTGTCAGTGCACTTCAGAACCACTAGAAAGCAGTAGTGTAGATCCTGCAGTGCACTTCAATACCGCTATGAAGCAGTAGTGTGGCTCCTGCCTTTTATATACCGCTTTCATACCTCTATCATAGTGCAATATCCTGCTTGGTGTAGATGAGGCCATGGTCAGTTGCTTTGTTCTGTTTTGCTTTGGAGCGCTGAACCATGCACATTGCATTGCCTGCATATCGATTGGTTTGCAGAAAAGGTACGTACAATTTTCACTCGTGGCACCTTGCCTTTGGAATACCCCGCTTGTACGACAGATGCCAACCCCGATCATTTGTTTAACCAAGCATTTGTGAATTTTAATGCCTTGGCGTCGTAAGATTTCCTGCTTTCGTGTTAAGATTTCAATTTCAACTGTTGTTTTCAACGAGGGCTGTCTAGCACTTTGGAAGCTGTAATGAAGGGCAGTATATTAATATTTTAAATAAATAAACATACTGCAGCAAGGAAGGCCACATACCCCAAATGGAATTCGTTAAGCAATTTAGGGTGCTTCCAGATGAAGCTTTTGTCTCATCCATTGCAAGTTTACAGTGTGTGTGTGTGTGTGTGTGTGTGTAGGGGTGGGATTCCAAACAAAACAATCTTCTATTTGTAGCCCTCCCATGTTTTCCCACTGCTTCTGCCATTCTTTTTTTTTATTCTTACCAGAACTAATCTGTTAAGGAGGAAAAGGCGGAATCGCTGCACAAAGCCTTTTGTTTGTGAGTGCTAGGAGCCCGACCATATGGAAACATCCTTAAGAGTGCAATCCTGTGGCTCCTAGATGGCTTCCGAGGACCGGCAGGATGCTGCAGTTCAACTCCACGTGCCTGTGGATAGAGCTACGATTGCAGAGGAGGAGATCCCAGCACGGATCTGTCCACCCGCTGCCCCACTGCTGGTGGAAAGCTCTGGGGTGACTCCTCTTCCGTTGTGACCTTGGAGGTGGAAAGGGGGCATGTTGGTGAGCAGGATCCACTGGAGACTCCATTCTATCCTTCCTCAACCCGGTGCCATCCAGACATTCTGGACTACAACATCAGCCCTGGCTGGCATGAGCGATAGTCAGGAATTCTGGGAGTTGTGGTCCAAAACACATGGAGGACTCTAGGTTGGGAAAGGCTGCTCCATGCTACTCCCCCTTTCCCTGGCTTTGTGTTTTTCTCCTCCAAGAG
Organism: Elgaria multicarinata webbii; assembly: GCF_023053635.1. Taxonomy (NCBI): domain Eukaryota; kingdom Metazoa; phylum Chordata; class Lepidosauria; order Squamata; family Anguidae; genus Elgaria; species Elgaria multicarinata. The sequence goes on from NC_086181.1 coordinate 18,095,213, forward strand.
TCAGACAGCAGGTGCAGTCCTCCCTGGGCTGTTGATAAAATTTGGTCCCGTAAAGTCTTTTTTGTACTTCTGCAAACCTCGGATGCCCCCCCTGCCTGGTGATACCTCCCTTTTGTGCAGGGATGGTACCATTTTGGCTAGATAAGTATCCTCACTTGGCGAATGAGTTTGCTATTAGCTAAGATGACCATAAGAACAGGCGGACAGGGCTCCTGTATCTTTAACAGTTGTATAGAAAAGGGAATTTCAGCAGGTGTCAGTTGTAAGCGTGCAGCACCTGGTGTAACTCCCTCTTCATCGCAACAGTTAAAGCTGCAGGAGCCCTGGGCACTTTAACTGTTGCGATGAAGAGGGCATTTCACCAAGTGCTGCATGCAAACAAATGACACCTGCTGAAATTCCCTTTTCTATGCAACTGTTAAAGATACAGGAGCCCTGTCCTCCTTTCCATAGGGTCACCCTACATTAGTGTGTGTGTGTGTCTGTAGTAAGGAAGTGGGTTGAAACACTTACCTTGTTTCCCTTCCTGCGACTTGTTGGGCACTTCCTCCACACAGTCCGAGGGGAACCAGCCCACACGGCCCTTCACCTGTCCCTCCCAGAAGCCGCCTTCCCCAACACTCAACACTGCAATGGAGAAGGGCATGGTTAGGGGCACACACAGGCTGCGGACCAAGGTGAGCCAACCTTTCACCATCGTAAGGTTTGCCACTTACTCAGAACTTACTGCAAAACAGGGCAGCACGCTTACTAACAGGGACTGGCCAACGAGACCACATCAAGCCAGTCCTTTTCCAGCTTCATTGGCTGCCAGTCCAGGTCTGGGCCCGATTCAAAGTGCTGGTATTAACATTTAAAGCCCTAAACGGCTTGGGGCCAGGTTATCTGAAGGAACGCCTCCTCCCATATGTACCTGCCCGGACCCTAAGGTCATCCTCAGGGGTCCTTCTCCGTGAGCCCCTGCCAAAGGAAGTGAGGCAGGTGGCTCCCAGGAGGAGGGCCTTCTCTGCTGTGGCACCCCGGCTGTGGAATGAGCTCCCTAAGGAGGTTCGCTTGGCACCTACATTATATGCTTTTAGACGCCAGGTGAAGACCTTTTTATTCTCCCAGTATTTTAACAATCTATACATTTTAAATAACATGGTTTTAAATTTGTAATTTTGCATTGCTGCTGTTTTTATCTGGTTGAGCTTTTATGTTGTATTTTATATTATGGTTTTATACTGTTGTTTCATACTTTGAATGTTTTTAATTTTTGTGAACCGCCCAGAGAGCTCCGGCTATTGGGCGGTAGAGAAATGTAATAAATAAATAAATAAATAAATAAACAAACCCCGATGGTGCAACAGAGACAAGTCTGAATTCCCCCCACGGCACAGCCATCCACTGACCCCAGGCCGTTCACAAGCCCTTGGCCCAGCCTTCCTCCGAAGACTGTTGCATGAGGAATGGCCTGTGGGGTGCACCGAACGGAACTCAATTTGCTGCTGTTGTTTTGTTACAAGCTGTGGCTGTTTTGAAGACCTGGGCCTGAAATCTCGCCTGGAGTGTGTTTTAGATACTGCCTGTGTTTGGGGATCCTGCTGACGTGAATACAAGCTGATCATCAAATGGAGTTTGGCTGTGATGGACCCTTCAGTGTGGTGTGTTCGTTTATTTCTCCCTCCCCATATTTTAAAATGGGCGCAGAACCCCCAGTCTGCGGACCTAATCAGGCTTGCGGAGCTATGGGTTCCTCCATGGGTGGACTTTGGCCTCCAAGCCCCACCCAATGGAGTAATCCCCATAGTTATCTCTGATCTCAGAAAAGTGGGGATTCCCTTGTGCGCCTCTCTCCCTCCCACTGGGAGGGGGAGCGGTGCGCAGGGGAATACCTGCTGTTATCTCCTATCTTGGATTGGAGATAACAGCGGGGGATTCAGGCAACTGGGGACTTGGCCAGTGCTGGGAAAAGCAGCTGCTCTTCCCAGTGCCGGCGGAATTGTTTTGCACGGCGGACAGAACCCCCATGGGGATACCAGATACCACACAAAGCCCAGGACATGCCTGGCACTGGGAACAGCAGCTGCTCTTCCCAGTGTTGCCTGGATCACTTCATCGGACACCCTCATGGGGATGCTGGGCACTGTGTGAAGCCATGTACTTCCTCAGCACCGGCAGAATCTTTCTCCGTGCTGAGAGAGGCACAGAGGCTAAGATGGGCAGGGTGATGACATCAGTGGGTGTGGCCATGCCCACCTACATCAACTGGCCTGCAGAGGGCCTGGTAGGGCCAAGCCAGCCCTCCACACTTGTATTGTTCTGGAAACTTTGTAGAGTGACTAGACACAAAAGAGGGCAGGGCTTCTGCAGCTTTAACTGTTGTGATGAAGAGGGAATTTCACCAGGTGCTGCATGCATGCAAAGGCCACCTGTGGAAATTCCCTTTTGTCTACAACTCTTAAAGATACAGAAGCCCAGTCCTCCTTTCCATAGCGTCACCCTAGGAAACTTGGATGTTGTACCAGTTCTCTCAGACGATGCAGTGTTTCACCGCTTTCCCGTTCACATTTCTGCTTTAAAACATTGGCTAATAGACCCAAGTGGGCAGCAATGCTGGTGGAGGCAGGAAAGGAATGTTTCTAAAAAGTATATACTGGAACACTCCCATAGCCCTTGGGAAACTAAGAAAGAAATCTTAATACACATTCTAAACAAGGCCCTGTCTAGACGTCGTACTGAAGGCGCATGCATGCGCCCCAAGTATGACCCCAAAACGATAGTGTAGACTACAGCCAGAAGAGACGGAGGCAGCGGCTGGGGAATCCGGGCGTGTCCTTGCCACCGCCTCCCTGCCGGCCTCCTGCTGCCGGGGTAAGAGCGACCTGGGTTGGAGAGCTCGGCGGAAGCGAAAGCCGAGCTCTCTGACCCGGGTCGCTCTTACCCAGGCAGCAGGAGGCCGGCGGGGAGGCAGTGGCAAAGACGCGCCCGGATTCCCCAGCCGCCGCCTCCTCCGTCTCTTCTGGCTGTAGTCTACACTATCGTTTTGGGGTCGTACTTGGGGCGCATGCATGTGCCTTCAGTACGACGTCTAGACAGGGCCCAAGTGATTCTGAACTGTGGTGCCCTGGCCACCAGTGGCCCTTGGCGCACTTGAACGTGGCCATTGAGACCACAGCCAACGTCACCGAGGAAAATCCAGAAGGCCTTTTCCAGATCAAACAAACAGGCCCAGAGTCAGCAGGACCCAGCCTTGGGCCGCTGCCAAGGGACCATCACTGCTACGCTGGAACCTGTTTTCTAGTGGTCCAAGTGGCCACCGCTGGAATTACCCACAATACTCTGGAGTGATGCTTTGTCACTCTGGGCAACTACAGTGGCAACCTCTTGGCACTCACTGGAGCAGGACCAAGAGCACAGCTCCCTCTTAATTGTATGTCCTGCAAGTCTAGCAGAAATCAGGAGGAGGAGGAAGAGGAAGAGGAAGAGGAAGAGGAGGTATGTACTGACAGGGAGAGCCCGCCAAGCTACACGTGCTGAAATCCCTTCTTCTATACAACAATTAAAGGTGCAAAAGCCCTGTCCTCTGCTGCATCTCACTGCCCTACCTCCACCTCATCCCCATCTCATTCTGCTGTATGAGTAGCCCAGGCTTTCCTCTCTCTCTCTCTCTCTCTCTGCCCACGGCCCAGTAATTTGTGCACTGCATCCTGTCTTGAGATCTCCTAATAGCACTGAAGTTTGCAAAATGTTGATTTTGGGGGGCAGAATTTTTGAAAGGTCACAAACATAAGGCAATCTTCCCAGACTGGGTACCTTCTAGATGCTTTGGACTTGAACTCCCATCAGCCCCAGCCAGCATGGCCTATGGTCCGGAATGCTAGGAGATGTAGTCCAAAACATCTGGACAGGTTCGGGAAGGCTAATATAGAGCAACACCGGCTGAGATAGAGCAACAGCCAGGAAATCAACGCCGTCAGCATCCAGATCTGGTTATTTCCATCTCTGGTGTCCTTCTGCTGGCAAAGACATTTTTATTCAGATAGGTCTTTGGCCCATAAACTGGTTTTAAATATGTCGTAACTGATTTTAGCTAATTATTCTTATTTATTGTATTGATGTTTTACTGGCTTACATTTTTTCCTCGTTTGCTTTAATTTTATTGTTTCACCGTATTAGAACACCGTATTCAGTTTGATTGTATTTGCATTATTATTGTGCCATAGGATGCCTTGACCACCCTTTGGCAGAAAGGTGAGACATAAATTTAACAAATAAATAAGAAAATAAATAAATTGACAGCAGTTGGATTGCTTAACTGCTAGTTGTGGATCCTTCATAATACCTTCTATGCTTCTCCGTGTTGTATCTCACTATTTAGTAGAGGCCGCCCCTGCCATATAAGAGCATATCCGCGGCCCCGTTCAGAAGACACCTATAACCACAGTGGTTAAGCCAGAAAGCCAGGCTGTTTTCAGAAGACACCTTAAACCATGGCTTTAACCATGGTGACAAAGGCAAAAAGCCTTATTCACTGTGGTTAAAGCCGTGGTTTAAGGTGTCTTCTGAACACGGCCCGGCTTTCTGGCTTAACCACCGTGGTTAAAGCTGTGGTTTAAGGTGTCTTCTGAACACGGCCCGGCTTTCTAGCTTAACCACCATGGTTAAAGCTGTGGTTTAAGGTGTCTTCTGAACACGGCCCGGCTTTCTGACTTAACCACCGTGGTTAAAGCTGTGGTTTAAGGTGTCTTCTGAACACGGCCCGGCTTTCTGGCTTAACCACCGTGGTTAAAGCTGTGGTTTAAGGTGTCTTCAGAACACGGCCCGGCTTTCTGGCTTAACCACCATGGTTAAAGCTGGGGTTTAAGGTGTCTTCTGAACACGGCCTGACTTTCTGGCTTAACCACCATGGTTAAAGCTGGGGTTTAAGGTGTCTTCTGAACACGGCCCGGCTTTCTGGCTTAACCACTATGGTTAAAGCTGTGGTTTAAGGTGTCTTCTGAACATGGCCCGGCTTTCTGGCTTAACCACCATGGTTAAAGCTGGGGTTTAAGGTGTCTTCTGAACACGGCCCGGCTTTCTGGCTTAACCACTATGGTTAAAGCTGTGGTTTAAGGTGTCTTCTGAACATGGCCCGGCTTTCTGGCTTAACCACCATGGTTAAAGCTGTGGTTTAAGGTGTCTTCTGAACGGAGTCATTGTGTTGTTCTGAGCAGCCTTGTTTTACTGCATTTCTTGTACTGGTATTAACGGCATTAAGAACACTTGATTGGCCATTGTCTATATCAAGCTCCCCCAACCTGGCACCCCCCAGATGTATTGGACTACAATTCTCATCATCCCCAATGGGCATATCCATAGACCAGGCTGGCTGGGGATGATGGGGGTTGTAGTCCAACACATTTGGAAGATGTCAGGTTGGGAGAGACTGGTTTATATAATCGTCAAGTTAGGGCAGGAGTCAGCCTACAGCGCTCAGCCTAATTTCAAAAGCCCTCTGCAAGCAAAGAGTGATCTCTCCCTCCCTTGGCAATCCATTGGGCAGGGTGGAAGAGGAAGAGAGAAAGTGGGGATGGTGGGAGAGAGGGAGAGAGAGAGAGAGAGAGAGAGAGAGAGAGAGAGAGAGAGAAGGGAGTGGCAGAAAGAGAGAGAGAAATATGTTTGACTCTGGCTCTGCTCACCACTGGCTTGGCCTCATCCACCCAAAGGGAACATGGCCGTCGGCAGAAAAAAGCTTCCCTACCTCTGATTTAGGGTGTGCTCTTTTTGTGTGTGTGTCTGTTCATGAGCACCTTTTTTATACTCTTGCTTTTCACCCTACTTGGGACAACGGCACTGAAATGTAGAAGAACGTTTTCTAATTCGTAAGCTTTTAATGGGGGAAGGTGCTGTTCAGGAGAAGCCGGCCAAGTCCCTGCCGCCCACATCCCCTGAGGTTATCGCCGATCTGCGATTGGAGATAACAGTGGGGATTCCACCTGGGGGTGGGGCTTGGAGGCCAACTTGGCCCCCCTGGAGGAATCAACGAAGGCTTCGCGGGCTGGGAGGGGCACCTCTGCGTGCCAATGGTTCCACATCCCTGCTTTAAAGTGGCCTCCAATGCGATGGCAGTAAGAGAATGTGTTAGTCCTCAAAGACAGAGCAAACCAGAATGGTGGTCCATGGTACAAAACAGATTAAGTATCACTGTCCTAGAACATCACAGTCCTACCAGGTAAAATGGGATGCCTTTGTATCTTCACGTCTATACCTTTAATAAGGGGAGGGCCACAGCTCAGAGGTAAGAGTACAAGCTTGGCATGCAGAAGATCTGAGACTCAATGCTCGGCAACTCCATTGAAACAGCAGGAGTAACTCTGGGGGGAGGGGGTTCTTCCAGGGGGCAGGGCTTGGAGGAACCCAAGGAGACTCCAAAGACAGGATGTGGTAACTCTGTGGGCTGGATTAGGCCCGCAGGCTGGGGATTCCACATCCCTGATTTAAAGGATTTGGTTGCATGCAAAGCCAGAGACCTCTCTGGCTGACATCTTGGTTAGCTGCTGCCAGCCAGAGTAAACAGTATTAGGGTGGATGGACAAAGAAATTGAGCTGATATAAGGCAGCTGCCTATAAGAGATGCCTTTTATTTCACAGTTCAAACACAATGACCTGGCCACTGTTCTCTAGACACTGTTCTCTAGACACAGACACACATAGAGAAAGACTCTGTACACGCAGATGCACACCCAAGGCAACTAAAGACCGTACACACAAACGCAAGCCTAAGCCTCACTGTTACCCTGACTCCTACCAGCCAAACACAAGGTTTTTAAAGCCCAAGGTAGGGGGCAGCCTCCCTACAGAGAGAAAAAGGTCCCAAAGTGGTCCAAAGACCCCCGCCTGCTACAATCGATGCAGATCATGATCGGTCCTTGTTTCCGTGTCCCATTCTGAGTAAAGTAGTCTTCCCCAACCTGGTGCCCTCCAGGTGTGCAGGAGTCCAACTGCTAGCATTCCCAGCCAGCATGGCCAATGGCTACGCTGGCTGTGGATGCTGGGAGCTGCAGTCCAACAGATCCGGTGGGCACCAGATTAAGGAAGGACAGTATAAAATGTGGCTCTCCCTACTTGCGCAGGGTGAATTGGGCGTGTGTGTTTGATGGGAGGCACACGGAGCAACAACGTCTTTTTCTTTTTTCTTTTTTTTCTTTTTATCCACCATGGAATCCTCACTTTTTTTACCCTCCACCCCCCGTGAACCTCTCACCCCTTCTGTTCTGCACCCTACTCCAGACAAAGGGAGTATGAGCACGCCCAAGACATCTTCAATTTTCCATTGGACGCAGTTGATCCTCTCCCTGGTACCAAAAGGCAGAGGTAGGGAGGGAATATTTTTTTCAAAACATTTTATTTCTTGTTTTTGGGATGCTGTGAAACTTTTTATTTTGTTGGGGGCGGGGGGGAGGCTGGCTACGGCAGACTTTGAGAAACACACCGCCCCAAATGCTAAGCCCCTTGGTCTCTCTCCCAAAGCCCCCAAGCCTCATGGGCTGACGGAGACTATCCCTGGGCAATCCAAGGGTGTGCGCAGAGATCAACGTACCCTTGATCTTCTCGCCCTTGCTGATGGGGAGCTCACCCTCGGCCTGGGCCTGGTACGGTTTCACAGCCATGAACGTGCGGCCAGGCACAGCCGAATAGAGTTTCCGCTTCACACCCCGGCTACTCAGCGTGCTGCCCCCTCCGGCTGCCTCCTTCTGGTAGCCACTGGAGCTGCCAACAGAAAGAGAGAGCAAGATTTATTTATTTATTATATTTTTAATCCGCCCCAAAACACGCATTCTTTGGGTGGATTACAAACAATTAAGACAGGGGTGGGGAATCTCACGCCCATGGGCCAAATCCTGCTCTTCTGGGTTCCTAATTTGGTTTTCTGCGGTTCCCCAGAAGGCCACACCCCCTTTTCCTGGCCACACCCCCTTTTCCTGACCACGCCCCTTCCCTGCAACCACCTATCATTTTGTAGTTTCCTGGCTTTTGTGCAGATTAAACCCCTCCCCCAAATTCCAAAAAGTTGAAATGCCTCTGCTAAGGTTCATTTGCCAGCAGTCAGAGCTTTGAGAGACAACATGCTGGTATTTTAGGGGGCCTGCCCCTTTTGCCCCAACTACTTTGACTTTGCCCTCATCCACCACTGGAAAATGCGCCCCTGGGAACTTCTCCGAAATTGAATCCAGCCCTTGGGCTCAACGAGGTTCAACACCCCTGAGTTAAAATGATAAAATACAATACAAATAGTTAAAAGAAGAGGAGACAATACAAACGGCAGACAGCACAGGGAGAGATAAATCTATGAGCGACCATAAACATCTAAAATGAAGGCAAATATGATGGATGAGTACTCAGTCTGAGCCGCCTCCTTCTCTCTCCTCCACTCTAACCCAATAAATCCCTCTTTCTTTTTGAAAGAACCCAGAAATCTTGGGTTTTAGCAGAGACTGTACGTTTCATAGTAGATCTGTAGGGCCAAACTACATCTTAAGTTTGGTGACAGGGCTCTGCACTTTGGACAGCTCCTTTAGAGTTCTGGCTGGTTCTGACTGAAACCCAGAATGGATTCACAACCCCACCAAAATCAAAGCCACCAGCCCCAGCTGCCCTAAATTAAGGGCCTTTTCTACACCTCCCGGCCTTCTGGGAGGGAATGGGGAGGATCTCACGATATTCTGCTCGTGAGATCCTCCCCCTGAATCCATACGTGCGCGCAACGTCCTGGGAGGAAGGAGGAATGTTGTGCCCACTGTTTTTTTATTTTAAAAAATAGGGGAGATGAGCGCAAAAATGTAAGTTTAAAAAACAAATGAAACCTGACCCCGCTCCCCACCCCCGCCCCGCCGATGGGCACGGAGCGCCCAATGAGCTCTGTGCCCCGTGCCCATCTCCTCACATTTACTCGCGAGGAGGTGGGATGAAGCAGGATCAGTCACCCACAAATCTCTTGCGGCCCTGGGATGGTCCTGAGCCCACAGAAAAACTGGGAAATCCACATTTTCTGTTTCCCCAGGGTTTCCCCAGGGTTGTCCTCGGTTGATCCTGGGATCCCCTGTACGACCCCGGGGAAAAACAATGGCGTAGAAAAGGCCTAAAAAAGCTCTCCTGCCACAAGACCATGAAGGCCAGAGTCTAAAAATCACCTAGCTGCACCACTGCTTCACCCAGCCCCCCACTATAGAGTGCCAGCCAGATCGCCTCCAACATGAAGCCAATGTGGTGTAGTGGCTAAAGTGTTGGACTAGGAGTCGGGAGATCCGGGTTCTAGTCCCCACTCGGCCACGGAAACCCCCTGGGTGACTTTGGGCCAGTCGCAGACTCTCAGCCCAGCCTACCTCACAGGGTTGTTGTTGCGAGGATAAAATGGAGAGGAGGAGGATTGTGTACCCCACCTCGGGTTCCTCGGAGAAAAAAAATGTGGGATATAAATGCAACCATAAATAAGCCGACCTGGGTCGACCGCGCTGCTTCTTTGCCTCCTCGGTGTGGCGCCCGCGTGACAGGGAGCGGCTGCGAGCGCCGCGGGGGCTGCTGGAACTGCGCAGGGTGCCCGTGGTGATTTTCTGGCCCTGCACGGCCACCGTGGCCGACGGGGTGGACGGCGGGGCGTAGAGCATCCAGTCGGGAAGGTTCATGCTCGTGTCACTGTTGGCTCGCAGCAAGGTATGCGGCACGGCCAAGCTCTGGGCGCCGTCCCGGCGTCGGCTGGCATATTGCGGGGTCTCCTGGAAAGGGACTGCGAAGGACAGCGAAGTCAGAGAAAAGATAAGAAGGAGGAATGGGGAGAACAGACGGCGCGGACAAACAGTGGGGAGATGGGATGAAATGGGTCATACTCAGGGTGGGGGTGGGGAAGGACGAGCTGGCTTGAGATCATGGGATGAAGGGGGATTTTTGCCATTCCCTTGAAAGCCATCACTATCACTATTCGGTGGAGGCTGATGGCTCTGAATTCAGTGGAGCTGTGAATCCACTCTGGGGCCATCTCTACACCTGCTTTCCCCCCCCCCGGGATCGTCCCGGGATCATCCCTGTTCATCCAAATGACACACAGGGGATCCCGGGAGCAGGCAGGGACGACCCCTCCATTTCCCTAAAATAATCCTGCGGAGATGGTATAGTAATATTGTATCTTTAAGAGAGCAAGGATTAGATCCAGCTGAAGGCTGGGCAATCTATAAGGGGAAATTGGGGATAGCATTTGAGAGGGTTTAGTCAGGCATACGGCTATGCTGCCGGCCTTGCAAGGCAGACTTTAAATAGAGGATTTATATTTGTACTTTTACCTTGCCTCTTTTTGGATACAACATTTTGGTGACGAAGGTGTAGAAAGGGCCTGCGTCAGAACACTACAGGAATTATCCAAACTGCTAAACCCTATCCTCCAAATGGGTTCAGCGCCTTGGATTGACCCTTTAGAGTTCTGATTGGTTCTGACAGACACTCAGTACAGATTCACAGCGCTTTGAAATAGGAGCCGCCGGTCTTCATCATCATCATCATCATCATCATCATCATCGCTATTTGTTTAGTAATACCTGTAGACTGCTTAATATAGTAACATCTCTAAGTGGCTTATATACAAAAAATAAAAATCACAGCTAAATTACATATATGATGCAATGATAAAACACGTCAACTTTCAACAGCAAATGGAAGATCAAAAGATACAATAAAAAGAGAGAGTAAAAGCATTTAACAACATTTAACAATGCTAAGTTTGTTTTTTAACGGACCTCAGAATTTTGGTTTTGTTTTGTTTGTTTTTAAATGGATACTGTTGTTTTTATGTTTTTTGATGGTTTTAAATTTTGTCTACTTTTTTAATGTTTACTGTTTTTAATTTTTCTAACCCAGAGAGCTTCAGCTACGGGACGGTATATAAATGTAATAAATAAATACATAAATACCTAAATAAATAAAAGGAGGCAGCATCATGATAATCACATGATGCAAAGTAGGAGAAATGATGCATGTTTGTTCAGTTTGCTTTTCTAGCTTCTTCTGGTTCCTTCAATTAGGGAAACACAAAGGAGACATGGAAGGAGTGTGAGTGTGTGTGAGTGTGTGTGTGTGTGTGTGTGTAGCTAACTTTCGTAATGAGATTGTATGCGCAAAAGCAGAGGTACATGAAGGTGGGGGCAGCAGTATTAATTACAAGGGTGGGAAAGAGAAAGGAACAGACGCTAGTAAAAAGGAAAACTGTCAATGGACAGTTCAGGGTTGGCTTCAGATTTTAAGAAGCTCTTTGCCAAACGGCCGTCTGCGCGGCCTTTCCTACGATGGTGGACCCAAAGGGTGGTGGGCTTATTTGGGGGTCAATGGCTATGAGTTGCCTTTCGAAATTTCCTACAATGCCCCAGAGAGCCCAACATAGTGTTGCTCCAGGTCAGCCTTCCTCAACCTGGGGCGCTCCAGATGTGTTGGACTACAACTCCCAGAATGCCCCAGCCAGCTGGCTGGGGCATTCTGGGAGATGCAGTCCAACACATCTGGAGCGCCCCAGGTTGAGGAAGGCTGCTCCAGGTCATTGTGGGAAACTAAACTGGAAGCCCCCAACTTGCTACGGCACTGGATACTCTGGTAGGGTGACCATATGAGAAGGAGGACAGGGCTTCTGTATCTTTAACAGTTGTATTGAAAAGGGAATTTCAGCCGGTGTCATTGTTATACATGCAGCACCTGGTGAAATTCCCTCTCCTTCACAACAGTTAAAGCTCCAGGAGCCCTGCCTAGCGTGACCAGATACAAAAGAGGGCAGGGATCTTGCAGCTTTAACTGTTGTGATGAAGACGGGATTGCACCAGGTGCTATATGCATACAAATGACACCTGCTGAAATTCCCTTTTCAATACAATTGCTAAAGATACAGAAGCCCTGTCCTCCTTTTCATATGGTCACCCTATACTCTGGAGTATTGTAGGACATTTAAAGTAGCAAGTTCCATCCATCCACTGCTTGGGGCCCATGGCAGGCATCTGCGCTGGTGACGGGGCCCTAGCTGTGGCCCAACGGTGCTGGAGGGTTGATGTTGGGCCTGGGACAGAATGGGAAGGAAATGGTTGGGAGGAAACTGGGTGAGGGCAAGATGAAAAAAAAAAGTGATAGCAACAGCTTTGTATAACAATAAGAACTTGATATCGTAAAGGGGATATACCGTATTTCTTCGATTCTAAGACACCATCGATTGTAAGATGCACACTAATTTCAGTACCACCAACAGAAAAAAAGCTTTGATTCTAAGAAATAATAAATGCACCCGTGATTCTAAGATGCACCCCGTTTTTAGAGATGTTTATATGGGGAAAAAAGTGTGTCTTAGAATCGAAGAAATACGGTATGTCAGGGTTTTCCTAAAAGCCATCACAAATTTTAAAGGAGTCCAAATCACATTTTTTAGAACTCAAGCAGTCTGGAAGCTGAAAAAAAAATACATGAAATTCCTGGTTGTCACTATCAAATTTCTAGACACCTGGGCTGTGGTGACACAACAGGGTGGCATAAAATGGGCAGTTCATGCCTCATCCTACTACAGGCCAAAGGACCCTATACATTTCCATTTTTTTCATAATGTATCCTTTGTGCAAACTGCTAATGTGGAAGAGAGCAATTTATAAATCAGATGTACATTCCTGACAAGTGTTTCTTGTCTTTTTATGGGTGCGGAAAATGCAAACAGCAAAGTAAGAATCGCTTGCGAGCGGGGGAGGACTTTTAAACCAGTTTTAAACCAGTTCAGTTCTCACGGTCACTCCCTGCTAAAAAGAATCCTGGGAATTCTAGTTTTGTTTTGAGTTCTGAAATGTCTCTTCACAATTCTTAGCCTCTTTAGAGAACTCCAATATTGAGGCTTCTTGTCTGTGTGTGTTTACAAATTAAAGGTGCAATCCTATACATGTTTCGACAGAAAAATCTTATAGTCCTCAGCATTCCCCAGCCAGCCATGCTGGCTGTAGGATTCTGGGAGTTGTAGGACTTTTTTTTCCCTGTCTAAACATGCATAAGATTGCACCTTAAGGTTGCAGTCCTATACCCACTTACCTAGCAGCTCTGTTGAACTCCATGGGACTGACCTCCGAGCAGACATGTACAGGATTGCACTGCAAACCTGTTTACGTTTGTGGTGTGGACGTGTTGACCGCCCCCTCCCCAATCAAACTCACCCACATCTGAGTCCCGGTGACTCTTGATCAGCTCCCCCAGCTCAAAGTTCCCTGCAATAACCGCCACCTAATATGGAAACAATACGTCAGGGATGGAGAATCACCGATCTGTGGACCTCATTCCAGCCTGCAGAGGCTCCCCTCTGGCCACCAGAAGCTTGTACTCCCCTGTGGCTCTCCCCCTCCCCTCCCCTCCCCAAGCCCCACTCCCTGGAGGCTCCCTGGGGCTGGGGGAGGTGGGAGAGGAATCCCTGGTGTTATCTCCGATTTGTGACTGGAGATAACAGCAGGGTTTCCCCTTAGATAGTGGACCCCTGTCTTCTCCCTAATTGGGGCAGGCGTGGGGCAGGCGAAGTCACTCCAGCTGAGGTGCCAGGTGAAGGAACGTTCCTCCAGTTGGTGCCTCAGCTGCGCAGGTGTCAGGAGCGCGTGGTCTTTCCCCAGTGGCACAAATTATACGGACCGTGGCTGCAATTTGTGCAAATTTACGTTCACGAAAATGTAAGCTGACCAAAGCTGAATCTGATGAAGAAGTTCCACCCAGCACTTCGGCCAGGGACCAAACGACGTCAGGGGCATGGCTGTGCTCCCTGATGTGGTCTGCCCTGTGGACAGCTTGGTGGGTGGGTGGTCTTTTGGCCCTCTGTCCCAAACAAGCTCCTCATCCCTGGAATATGTGTATGTATATGTGTGAGATGTATTCATCTCCAAGTGCTGACAACTCCATAAGTGAGTGTAGCTTTCTTAAGAAACCTAAGGTGGCTTCACTGCTAGTGATGTCAGAAGAATCCATCCGGGGGGTGCGGGGGTGGAACTCACTGAGCTTTCCTCTGCCCCCCCGATCTTCTGCATCACACTGGGCCAGCTTGCAAATTTTCCATTTTTAATTTATTTTCATAAATAAGAATTTGCGCAAATTGCACCCAGAACTTGCACGAATTACACAGATTGTGGCTGCAATTTGTGTAAATTCCTACTTACGGAAATGTAACAACAACCTGAAAACAGCTCCAGAATTTCGAGAAAAACCCACGGCTTGGCTCACCAAGACAAGTCGAGCTGGTAGCGCTGCGGAAACTCGGCAAGCCCCCAAAAGACCGGATTTCCAGGTGACAGGCATCCCTGTTCACTACTTTTCTCACCACTCCTTTGGACCACACCCACCAGAGTCTAAAGCAGGGGTGGACAACCTTCTTTTCTCTTGAGGGCTGCACAACAGCAGTGGGCGGAGTTGACATTGGTAGTGGGCGGGGCCAGAACCAAAAGTGGGTGGGACACCCTTTTCTCTTTCTGCCACCCCCTTTTCTCTCTCTCCGTCTTCCTTCCCAACCAGCAGGCTGCCAGGGAAGGGACAGGCTGCTTTTGCCAGAAGTCTGAACTGATCGCCTGCGGTGGGCTTTGGGCATTAGGCTGAGGGTTGCATGCAGCTGCAGGGCCGCCAGTTGCCCACCCCCTGGTCTAAGGCAACATCCAGTTCAAGCAGGGCGGATCTACTTGCAGAGTCCAGTTTGCCTTGAAAACTCCCAAACAGCCTGTTTTGCTAGAGTATTTTGCAGGCTCAGGGTTGAACCCACGCTACAGGGGAAATGAGCAGCACCATCGGCTTTTGAGATTTGTTCCAAAGAGAGGAGAGGGACCCTGTCTCCTGTGCCATGCAGAAGACGGCGCACCGAGGCTGCAGTGCTGGCAACAGGGGTCAGGAGTTTAGTGCCAGATTGCAAACATTATAGGCTCTGGCCACAGATGCGAAAGCAATGTACCCATTTCCTTGAAAGAAATGCCAAAGAATGCATGGCCGTATCCACAAAATGAGACACTGTTATTCCTTCACATAATACCTTAACCTAAATGCACAAACACCCATATCCACATGCTCTTGGGCTGAAATATGGCACGGAAAGCAGGTTCAGGGGCTCAGCCCTATGATATCTGGCCTCAAATCCAGTTCTGCTCTCACTCTCTCTTGGGCCCAGCTCACCACACACCTGGAAGGCAGTCTGACCATGGTTGTTCTTGATCTCTTTATTCGCTCCCCGATATAGCAGGATGCGGGCACAGCTCTCCTGGGGTTGGGAGAGAGGAGAGAGAGAGAGAGAGAGAGAGAGAGAGAGAGAGAGAGAGAGAGAGAGAAGGAACTAATAAGGCAGAGCGTCCATCTATGGTACTCTCAGTGGACAAGGGCATGCAGCCAGAGATTTTCATAGATGGGATCGTGCCAAAAATGCATTTACGTCTGTTAAATCCCATAGCGGTTAAATGCGATTCCTTTTTTTATTTCGTTCATCCTCACATGCGACATGTTATTCTTCCCATTATGCAGATGGCTGATCTGAGGCTGCCAGGCAAATGACTCACAAAAGGCAAGTACATGGATAGCCCAGGATTTGAATACAGATCACCCAGGCCAAGATCAACTCTCTAATCTCTGGACCATGTCAATGCCAACTTTTCATTAAGAAGGCTGATTTCTAAAACTCATGTTTGCCTGGAGAAGATTCCTGATGGAGGGTTCCCATGATCCCAGGAGGTGGAACCTTTGTCCTCGGGATAACTTTCTGTCTTTCTCCTACAACAAAACACCACCAACTTCATCATGAAAGGGATTTTTGCAGGTACAGGAAGCTATATTTTTTTCACTGTCAAGCGACACAACATGCAGTTTGGCCAACTGAATAAGGAACAAGTACAGGACTCGAAAAGGAAGAGAGGGCTCCTGCATCTTTAACAGTTGAAAAGAAAAAGGAATTTCAGCAGGTGTCATTTGTGTGCATGCAGCACCTGGTGAAATTCCCTCTTCATCACCACAGTTAAAGCTGCCTCTGTGACCAGATACAAAAGAGGGCAGGGCTCCTGCAGCTTTAACCATTGCGATGAAGAGGGGATTTTGCCAGGTGCTGCATGCCTACAAATGGCACCTGCTGAAATTCCCTTTTCTACACAACTATTAAAGATACAGGAGCCCTGTCCTCCCTTTAAGTTTATAGCCCTCATGATTACAGAGAACCACTTGAAAATGTGAAAACCCGAAGATGCAAAAGTGCATCCGCATTGGGAATTCCAGCATTCAGGGGGAAATATTTCTTTAACATACAGCCCATGCCGAATCCTCTGCCCTTGCATAGTAAAGGTTAAACCCAGCCGCTCTCAGCTCAGCATTGCAACATCCCATAGGTTTAGAGTAAAGATAGACGTAATTTAAAAAACCCGAAAAACAGAGTTCACAGCATTTTCTCGAGCTGCGGCGCAAACCTGGCTTCCTCCCAGCTCTGCAACTGAAATGATATGACATGAATACCACTGAATCAAACGCTGGCTCAGCTGTCAGACTTGCTCTTTCCCACCGCCACGCTCCTGGTGGGTTTTCTGTTTTATTCTAAAAGCACTGCACAAACATTCATGCATTTATTCATCTCATTAAGAATAATCTATAAGTGCCACGCTGCTCTGCCAATTGGCAGAGTCAAACTGCTCTGGCAATTGGTAATGTCACAGGTGGCATCCAATCAGTGCTGTACATATCCGGCTTCTGCTTCAAATGTGCAGAACCGGTTAGTTCCAGGTTTTGAGACTCCTTGAACAGCCCCCCCCTGCTTCTTATTGAAGTTATAAGACCAGCTGAGACGGCTGATCCTCCTCATCGCTCCAGTCACTGTTCGCTCACTTGGAGCTTCTCTGCATGAGCAATTTATTGTACACTCGTGATTGGCCACTCATGGAAGTTTGTGGGTCTTTTACATGACACCATCAACCTCCAGGATGTCTCTCACTTAAAAACAAACAAACAGAGATAATGCAGCATTTAAAATAATCATGGGATGTCCCCAGTATGTAAAGTTGGCCCAGCACTATAATTCTGCCACTAGATGGCACTGTTTCATTGAAGTTAATAGCATCGCCGAGAGGGGAAGTTTTCAATGCAAAATCATATGGTCGCCATCTAAAGAACCCCATAGTAATCACAGAAAGACTCCAGAAGAAGAAACTCCAGTAAGGCTGCAGATTTTTCCCCCTTTAATGTAGAGACAGCCTTGGAGAAGGCAGGTGAACAAGCAGCAACAATAAAGAGGAAGAACAGGGTGCTCAGAGTTTGGCAATGGGCCCTCTGCTGGAGCTGGGTCCTTGACAGGTACCCCCAAATGCCGACCTCCGAACACAATGTGCTCTGAACACATGGATGGAACATCCAGACAGCCTTGACTATTACTGTTTGCCTTCACTCTTACCTACTGTAATGGAGCACTAGTAGGGGGACGTTTTTCCCTACTGGTGGCCTTCCCTTCCTGTGCAAGGGTTCCCCCAAAAAAGAGTTACCATAGGCTGCTTGGCTATGGGGGTGGCACTGATTTCTAAGCCTTCCCCTCCAGCCTTGCTCTAGAAAAGATTTAAAAGAAAGAAACTTAAAATCTACTTTCCCAGAGCATACAGCAGGGATGGGCAACATGCAGCCTGCAGGCCTCATGCCCCTCACCAACGCCACTGCTCTCACCGCACCCAGGTTTTTTTAATTTAAAAAATGCAAAAAAAGGCATCTGATACATTATGGAAAATCAAAATAGTCAAATCTAGATTCGACATTTTTTGGCACTCCGTAGTGCTCCAGATGTAATTTTTTTTTCATTTTTTAAAAAATTGATTCTTCGGGAAACTGTCGCCTATGGGTGAAGTGAACCCAGGAGAAAACATCACCCCTGAATGTCCCAAAGTTGCCCACTTCTGGCATACAATTTTAATACAAACCTTGTGAAATACCTTTAGAACACACGGTGTAACCATTCTAGTACATAGAATGTACTAGTATCATAGGATAGTAGAATTGGCAGGGGACTATAAGGCCATCGAGTCCAACCCCCTGCTCAATGCAGGAATCCAAGCATTCCTGACAGATGGCTGTCCAGCTGCCTCTTGAAGGCCTCTAGTGTGGGAGAGCCCTCCACCTCCCTAGGTCATTGGTTCTATTGTCGTACTGCTCTAACCATCAGGAAGTTGTTCCTGATGTCCAACCGGAATCTGGAATTCTGGAACTTGAGCCCATTAGTCCCTGTCCTGCACTCTGGGGTGATTGAGAAGAGATCCTGGCCCTCCTCTTTGTGACAACCTTCAAGTATTTAAAGAGTGCTATCATGTCTCCCCTCAGTCTTCTCTTCTCAAGGCTAAACATGCCCAGTTCTTTCAGTCTCTCCTCATAGAGCTTTGTTTTCCAGACCCCTGGAAAACCCCTGGTTGCCCTCCTCTGAACATGTTCCAGCTTGTCTGCATCCTTCTTGAAGTGTGATGGCCAGAACTGGATGCAATACTCCAGATGAGGCCTAACCAGGGCCAAATAGAGGGGAACCAGTATCTTGTGCGTTTTGAAAGCTATACTTCTATTAATGCAGCCCAAAATAGCGTTTGCTTTTTTTGCAGCCACATCACACTGTTGGCTCATATTCCGCTTGTGATCTATAACAATTCCAAGATGAGGAAGATTTAGCAAGACATTCCATAAAAATATCCTTTTTAACCTATTCAGGCCAACTGTCAATGGGCAGAAACAAGTGTATTTGGGGAAAGGTGGGGGGAGAAAAGGAAGGCAGCAAAGTGCACACAACTTTCAAAGGAAAATAATAAAGCCGCTCTATCTTAGCTAGTGGCATTTTACCTGTTGGAGTAGAGTCTTGGATTTCAGAACCTGTGCAGAGTTTCCTTGCAGAAAAGATGGTCTGAGAGAGCCTTAGTCCCTTGCACAGCATCTCTGGTCACCTGATTCACATGGTTCCAAAGAGACAAGGGACTGGGGTGATGCCCCACATATTTATGGGAGTCAGAGAGCAGTGAACGCTGGCCTCCTACCGCAGGGAGATCATAGGCTGGCCCCAATAAGTGAAATAAAGCTCCGTCTCTGGTGTATGTTGCCATGCTAGCCAATCAAAAAAGTTACCTAGAAAGATAGTTCCACCTTCCTAATGGGTTTTGACTTCCATGACAAAAGGGTTAGCCAGTACAGAAAAGTTGGCTACGGAGAGAATTGGGAAAGTAGATTGGTAATGCAACCAAGGATATGGGTCAATGGGACAGAGCCCCAGATGCTCTAGATGGCTCTGCGGTTCTCTGTCAGAACGGAGGGGTTTGTCACTCACACTTACCTTGTTATAGAGTGCGCAGATGTGCAGTGCCGTATTCCCGGATGCGTTCTGCGCACCTGGCTCAGCGCCGTAGAACAGCAGGTGTTCCAAGTGCTGGGAGTGTCCATGTTGGCAGGCCTGGTACATGGAGAAGCAGAAGTCAGGAGCGGAAGGTAGGGCTAGATGGTCAGATGGACGGGAGCAAGTCACAGCCAAACACCACCCCCACCCCCTCAATCTTTAGGCTTGCAGCCATCCCGGGCAGGAAAAACACACAGGGCATCAGATGGGTAGCCAGCTCTGTTGCCCATGCGATTGGGGGCTACCCAACGCGGAAACTCAAGCGTGGCTGGGGGCTCAACCTGTACGACGGACATCATCATCATCATCATCATCATTATTATTATTATTATTATTATTATTATTATTATTATTATTATTATTATTGCATTTATATCCTGCCCTTTTTCCTGCAAGGAACCCAAGGCGGCATACATAATCCTCCTCCTCCTCCTCTCCACTTTATCCCCACAACGACCACTTTGTGAGGTAGGCTGTGCTGAGAGTCTGTGACTGGCCCAAAGTCACCCAGTGGGTTTCCATGGCCGAGTGGGGACTCAGATCTCCTGACTCCCAGTCTGACACTCTAGCCACTACACCACACTGGCTCACCACAATGGCACTACACCACATTACCTGGTGTATCTCTTGCCAGCCGTTCTCGTCGGTGGTGCCGATGTAGGCCCGATTGTAGAGCAGGAGCTCACAGCAGCGCGGGTCGCCTCCCACCATGGCCGTGTGGTAGAGCGGAGTGAGCCCACGGCGGTCCTTGTAATTGGGTGAGCCGCCCAGGTCCAGGAGTGCCTGCAAGAGGCAGTCAGGAAAACATGACTGGTCAAGGCACAATCAACCCAGGTTCTTCTTTGCCCTAGGCGGATTAAAATTCTGCCAATGGGGGTAGGCACACCAGGTGCCCTCCAGATGTTTTAGACTACAGCTCCCATACTCCCTGACTATTGGCCATGCTGGTAGAGCTTGTGGCTGTTGCAGTGTGTGGGGCACCAGGTTGCCTGACCCAGTATGCTGAGCAACGTTAACAGTGACGTGTTAAACAGTCAACAATGAAGCAGGACACTAAGTTCTTATTTTTATTTTTAATATCTGTCACTTCCTCACTTGCTCCCTTTTAAAAATGTATCCCAGATGGCTTGTGGAGATCAAAAGGCTCTGAATTGTGCCTCTGGAATGCAGGAAATATAGTTCAGCTGAATAGCTTCTATGTAGCCTCTGTGTGGCTCCTCCCAAAGTTCAGAAAGTCCCCCAAACATCCACCAGAGCTGAGGGTCCCTTGATTTTTGACACCCCAGGTATTTTGCAGCCACATCCTGTGGATCCACAATTGGAAAGCCAGAGGGGCCCTTCTGTGACTTGCTGGGCTTGCAAATTCAAGTTGGCCCAGAATCCACTACATCTGAGGGAAGCAAGGAGATCCACACACAGTACAGATCCTGGCCCATGATGGTAAAATCCTTGTGGGTAAGGGCCTGTTTCAGCACAAGACTGTAAGCTCATCAGGGCAGGGGCCTGTCTTCCTACACTTTGTAAAGCACTGTGTACGTTGAAGGCAGCATATATAAATCGGGCTGTTCACACAACAAGCTAACTTACACTCAGTGGCTGAGTGCGGCTTGATTTGAACTGTGGATTGTTTGTTGTTTGGTTATCATGTTGTCCAGACGCAGCCAGGGTAGCTTGTTAACCATGCAGCGTGGCTTATTTTCTCAAATAAGCCACCTTGATTTGTTTGTTGTTCTGTCGTTGGGTTGTTCAGGATGGTTAACAAGCCACACTGCATGGTTAACAAGCCATCCTGGCTACGTTCAGACAATATGATAACCCACTCTATGAAAAACATGCTGCGTTCAGGCAACGCGCTAAGCCATGGTTCAACAAACAACCCACGGTTCAAAATAACTGAGTGTGGCTTAGCGTGTTGTGTGAACAGCCCCGTTAAGTAATACAATCTAATATAAGAATCAAAGTGTGTGTGTGTGGGGGGGGGGGGGGGAGAAAAGATCAGCCTGCATCTTGATATGCTCCTCTTACCGTATTTCTTCGATTCTAAGACACACTTTTTCCCCTAAATAAACAGCTCTAAAAATGGAGTGCGTCTTAGAATCGATGGTGTCTTAGAATCGAAGCAATACGGTAAGAGGAAAAGAGGAAGCTCCTGCAGCAGCCTCGAGCCATGCGAGCGAGGAGGGTAAGAGCCTGTTTTTTTGTTAGTCAAATTTATTCATAAGTCCCATTGATTTCCATGGGACTTAATCGCGTGTCGTCGTCCCCTGGTGCACAGACAAGTAAAGAGCGGGACTGGAGAGTTAAGCGTTTTAGCTCCTTAATTGCGTCTTCTCCTCTCTCTCCCCGCCCGAAAATATTGTTTACTCTTTGTTTCAACGCCCCCCCTTCTTCCCGCGCAAACGGCGGTTTCTTCTCTCACAGAGGGAAAAAAGAAAAGGACACAACCATTAGAAGAAAGTGCGGAAGGGGGGGGGAGGAGATTGGCTGGGCGGTGAGGGAAGTATTTCTTCGATTCTAAGATGTCCTTTTTTCCCAAATAAACATCTCTAAAAATGGGGTGCGTCTTAGAATCGATGGCGTCTTAGAATCGAAGAAATACGGCACATCTCTCACAACATCATTCTCATATCTCGCAGCGCCGACTTAGCAATGGACTTTACCATCAGGGCTGGATAGTGGTGTGAGCACACAGCTTTGTGCAGCGCGGTGGCTCCATCCCTTGCCCGGAAGTCTATGTGGGCACCGCCAAGGCACAGCAACCGGATCACGTCGATGGTCCCATCCAACTGGGCGGCTAACGTCAAAGGCGTCTCTGCAAAGAAAGCACGGGATTACTACTGTGTGTGTGTGTGAGTGAGAGAGTGCGTGATTGGCAACTGGGACTACCATCCCCTCCAGTGGTGTAGTGGCAGCAGGGCTCACAGGGATGCAGCGCCAGGACTTTTTTTAGTAGCAGGGATGCTGACATCACCTGCCACCCCCACCTCCCACTCCAGAATTCCCTGTTCCCTCTGAGCTTAGCTACAATCCTCACAGTATTTATTTTATTTTATTTTATTTTATTTTATTTTAATTTATTTATTACATTTTTATACCGCCCAATAGCCAAAGCTCTCTGGGCGGTTCACAAAAATTAAAACCACAATAAAACAACCAACAGGTTAAAAGCACAATTACAAAATACAATATAAAAAGCACAACCAGGATAAAACCACGCAGCAAAATTGACATAAGGTTAAAATACAGAGTTAAAACAGTATAATTTAAATTTAAGTTAAAATGAAGTGTTAAAATACTGAGTGAATCAAAAGGTCTTCAGCTGGCGACGAAAAGAGTACAGTGTAGGCGCCAGGCGGACCTCTCTGGGGAGCTCATTCCACAACCGGGGTGCCACAGCGGAGAAAGCCCTCCTCCTAGTAGCCACCTGCCTCACTTCCTTTGGCAGGGGCTCACGGAGAAGGGCCCCTGTAGATGACCTTAGGGTCCGGGCAGGTACCTATGGGAGGAGGCGTTCCTTCAAATAACCTGGCCCCAAACCGTTTAGGGCTTTAAATGTCAATACCAGCACTTTGAATCGGGCCCGGACCTGGACTGGCAGCCAATGAAGTTGTAAAAGGACTGGCGTAATGTGATCTCGCCGGCCACTCCCTGTTAGTAAACGGGCTGCCCTGTTTTGTACCAGCTGAAGCTTCCGGACCGTTTTCAAAGGCAGCCCCACGTATAACGCATTGCAGTAATCCAAGAGATTACAGTACCTGGGAGGAAACGGGTTTTTACCCCCCAGTGACGATATGTGTTGTTTCTTGTTGTAATGTAAAGGCTTTTGGGGTGATTTGGTCTTGAATGGGCAATTAAGACCCATTCGCTTTGCAAACCACCAGCTCCTGGTGGAGATGAAAATGGCTACAATGGGTTTGCTGCCATGGATCAACACAGCAGCCTGCAGTTTTGGACTCTCCTTGGGGGCGTGGCTAGGGGGGACTGCCACGATGAGCGCCCGCGCTTCAAAAGGTGCCCCTGCACCACCGCTTCCCTCCTTCTCCATGCCTCCCCGATAGTTACCGCCGGTGTCGGAGTCATGATAGTTGGGGTCCAGCCCTTTGTCCAGGAGCCGCGCCACTTTCTCCGCTGCTCCATGTTGCACGTACTCCAGGAACTTCTTCAACCCCGTCTGGGGAAAAGATTTGCCAGTGACAGCCATTGAGGGTCAGGGAAGGGAGGGGACAGAATACTGCGGGTTGAAAAGAGGAACACGGTGGTGCTGGGCCTAGTGCTTAAGCCACCCAGAACTTTGCAACGGGCACAAGGAGTTCTAGCCTGAGCACAGAGGCCTCCCCCGCCACCCCTGCCCACAAGGGCTCCAGTGGAGAAAGACCATCCCACAGCCACATTCCGTTGTATTTAGGCTTATCAACGTAACCTGGTAAATAAGCCCACAATAAGCCTGCAATTTAATATACCTCTTTCTATATCTGTATTCTACTAATCTGCCAAAAGACTATGGCCATAGCTAGACCTAAGGTTTATCCCTGGATCGTCCAGGGGTCACACCTGTTCATCTAGGTGACACACAGGGGATCCGGTGCTCAGGCAGGGGCAAACCCTGGATGATCCCAGGACAAACCTTAGGTCTAGCTGTGGCCTATGATAGTCTTCCCCAACCAGATGTGCTGGACTAACACTCCCATCGTCCCAAGCCACTGGCTCAAGATAGTAGGACTTGGTAGTCCAACACATTGGGAAGATGCCAGGTTGGGAAAGGCTGGACTCATAGCTTGCATTTCTATCCTGGCTGTGGAGGAAGGGACACGATAATGAAGTAAATCAAGATGTCCTCACAATTTGCCTTATTCACACAATATTTTTGTAACATAATATATAGGCCTGGTTCATGCATAATGTGAAGCCATGTTTTGGTTTCTTGAAATCTGGCTTGTTACCTGGTGTGTGCTAGCCCATGGTATAGGTTGTTGAATTCTGGGTTCTTGTGATAGGTGAATAACCATAACAAACCATGGTTCGTTAACCAAGAACAACCCAAAAAGAGAAGCCATCATTTGTTGTTGGATTGTGAAGTCTATGTTGTTTAAACCACGGGTTATTATTACATATGAACCCAGAACTGTGGGCTGTTCATGCTATAGAGGCAGCAGGTAAAAGCAGTAACCCCTGCCAGTCTACATGCAAGCGAAGGGGGAGGGAAATAAAAAAGTCAGAAATCAAGAAAACAATCCACAATTTGTTCAATCATCTGCCAAACAAACCCTGTGTAAGGCAACAAGCCATGGGCTAAATAAACCAGTGTCCTGGTTCACACATAACATGAGAAAGAGTGAGCGAGTATGCTGCCTCTGGCATGCTCTTCACTTCCACTTTCTGTAAACAACCTACCATCAGCTCCTTCGCAGGTTGTGAGTATGATGTGCGAACCAAGAGATGCTGGGTTGTTTAGGTGCTAAACAGCCCAATGGTTAGCCCCTAAACAACCCAGCTCTCTAGATTTGCATATCATAATCACATACTTTCTCGCTCCTACTCGTGCATGTCAAATCATGCATTTAATAACCTACAATTTGCCAATATGTGCGAACTGGCCCATTGTGTTCGAACCCATCCCTGTAAACAAACCATGGTTTGTTGACCAGCTATTGTTGGTTTTGTTTAAACCATGGTTTGTTCTGATATCTGAACCCAGAACCGTGGCTCATCCCTAGCTTGTTTGCGCTGCTGTCTGTGCTGAAAGAGAGACACTCAGCAAGAGCAGCCTAAAAATGAAGCTGCTTTGAAAGTAGGTAAATTAAGCAGGAGAGAACCAAAACAGAAAAAGGGGGAAAGTTTTGCTCATCCGCAAGACAATTCAGGACAAACCATGGCTAACATAAATCACATCTTAGTGTTATGTGCGAACACAGCCATGGGATTGTAGAGTTTGAATGTTCCGATTGTACAAAAGTTGGGATGTTTAAGAGCCAACTTCAGACTCTCTTTGGAGATAAGATTTTAACTGCATTTTATTTTATTGGTGGAGCTGTTGAAAGGTTTCTCTTTTCTCACCTTAGTGTGGAGTTTTGCCAGCTGTTTCTCATCCAAGTTGGTCTGCTTGTAAACTCGAGTCTTGTAGCGGAACTGGAAATGATGTGACAATGGGAGAGAGGTAGATGATACCGAACCATCTCCAGAGACGCTTCCCCCTGACTCTCCTACATTCTAACCCTCATCCCAACACATCCATAGAAAACCTTCAGGGTTGCTCCGCACAGGAGGAATTTCCCACCCAGGAATCCCTGCTATACAGGAACCTTCAAGTGCCGTGTGCTGTTCGCTCTTCACCAGTGAAGGATAACTAGGCAGGGGAATGTCTCAGGAAGACAAGATGGGGCAGTACATGTGATGCAATCATGCATGACAGGTGAAATGCAGGATTCGTCCCATTTCCTCAAGACCCTCTAACATTTTGCAAATTACAACAGAGATACCCTTTTGTACTCCTACCATTCTTGTTCTTATATCAAGGGGGTGGGACTCTATTCCACATTGCTAAACACTCTTCCCCACCTGCAGTATCTGTTTACTCTGCAACAGCCTGTCTTCCTGAACCATTTTAAAAGCCAGGAGGGTACTGGCTGTTTCAGGGCCTTGATTGGATCTACCTCAATGCCTTGATTGGATCTACCTCAAATCACATAGAATCATAGAGTTGGAAGGGACCTCTAAGGCCATCGAGTCCAACCCCCTGCTCAATGCAGGGATCCACCTTAAAGCATCCCTGACAGATGGTTGTCCAGCTGCCTCTTGAATGCCTCTAATGTGGGAGAGCCCACAACCTCCCTTGGTAACTGGTTCCATTGTCGTACTGCTCTACCAGTCAGGAAGTTTTTCCTGTTGTCCAACCAGAATCTGGCTTCCTGTAACTTGAGCCCATTATTCCGTGTCCTGCACTCTGGGAGGATCGAGAAGAGATCCTGGCCCTCCTCTGTGTGACAACCTTTCAAGTATTTGAAGAGTGCACCCCAAGGATCCACCAGAAGCTCCTGTTCTGCCTTGTGTCCACCTCTGCCATAGAGCCCTTCTGCATTCCTGCGCCCCCGTTTCCATGCATGTCTCCGACGAGCGACAAGATGCGTCTCGCCCCACCCCCTCCGTAGATTTAACTTCTATAGATCTGAGGGAAGAACGTCAACTCCAGAAAGTCGTATGATTCAGTACCTCCCACACTTCAAGAAATGCCTCAAGACATATCTCTTTCCCCAGGCCTTCTCTAATTCACTGAATTCGTTGCTCTCCCTCTGTTGCCTGACTTTTCTCCCCCACCCGACTCCTTTGCCTCATATGTCTGTTTACTTAGTTTGCAAGCCTGCCGGCAGGGTTTCTTCGCTACTGATAATCTTATGTTTTTATACTGTGCAGTATACTGGGTTGGATGGAGAGGAAAGAAGGCGTCTTTTAGTCCCATTGAAATCAGTGGGAAAACCAGCCATTCCTGAGTTCCATGGAGTTAGGGTGACCATGTGGAAAGGAGGACAGGGCTCCTGTATCTTTAATAGTTGTAGAGAAAAGGGAATTTCATCAGGTGTCACTTGTATGCATGCAGCACCTGGTGAAATTCCCTCTCCATCACAACAGTTAACACTGAAGGAGCTATACTAGAGTGGCCAGATTTAAAAGAGGGCAGGGCACCTGCAGCTTTAACTGTTGTGATGAAGAGGAAATTTCTCCAGGTTCCCCATAAATACAGATGACACCTGCTGAAATTCTCTTAGGTACAGAAGCCCTGTCCTCCTTTCCATATGGTCACCCTAATGGAGTCCAATGGGGCTTAAGTGTGACTTAAGGGTCTCCTCCAGGGGCACTGAACCTCTTTCAGCCCGAGGGCCAAATTCCGTTTCGGAGAAGCTCTCGAAGGGATGGGTGGGGCCAAAATCCCAGCATATTTCAGCTTAACTTTCTTCCCAGTAACTAAGCTGCCAAAAAGACTTTTTAACCTTTTAGAATGGGGGAAAAACTGTACAAAAGCCAGACCACCCCTGACATCTTCAGGCAGGACTGGGAAAACTCCTGCCTGAAACCGTAGAGAGCCGTTGCTGCCAGTCAGGATCAATAATACTGGGTTGGATGGGCCAAGAGTCTGATTCAGGGCTCATCTACACCAAGCAGGATATTCCTCTATGAAAGCGGTATTTGGTATGTGTCATGGACCACTGTTGTCAGTTACCGCTATAAAGCAGTAGTGTGACTCCTGCCTTTTATATTTTTTTTCCGTACCACTTTCATAGTGGAATGTCCTGCTTGGTGTAGATGAGCCCTCAGTGTAAGGCAGATTCCTATGTCCCTGTGGTCTTGGGAAAGGGGGTGGGGACAGGGGAGGGGGGGCATCTGGGGAACCCTGGAGGACCAGATTTGTACTCCAGGCAGGCCAGATTTCACCTGCAGGCCTGAGTTTCAACACCCCTGTTCTAGATCCAACCCGCTATGGATTTGATCCAATGGTGACTTTGCAGTAACACAAAGCCATTCCACTTGTCTGAGGAGAGGCATTTGGTTTTCCCTCCCCACACGATTTCCCATCCCATATGAACCTTTCCCAACCTGGTACCCTCCAGATGCGTTGGATTGCAACCACCTTCATCCCCAGCCAGAATGCTCATTGGTTGGGAATGGTGGGAGCATCATCATCTTGCAAGCATCTGGTACCAGGAAGGCTGCCTCGGAGGTTCCCCAACTCTCAGGCACAGCTTTTCAGGGCGAAGGGGTTAGGGTGACCATATGAAAAGGAGGACAGGGCTCCTGTATCTTTAACAGTTGCATAGAAAAGGGAATTTCAGCAGGTGTCATTTGTATATATGGAGAACCTGGTGAAATTCCCTCTTTATCACAACAGTTAAAGCTGCAGGAGCTCTACTAGAGTGACCAGATTTAAAAGAGGGCAGGGCACCTGCAGCTTTAACTACTGTGATGAAGAGGAAATTTCGCCAGGTTCTCCCTATATACAAATGACACCTGCTGAAATTCCCTTTTCTATGCAATTGTTAAAGGTACAGGAGCCCTGTCTTCCTTTTCATATGGTCACCCTAGAAGGGGTTACACTGAGGAAGCCGCTGGACAGAGTGAATCAGCAAAAATGGGGGTGCCCAGCCTTGCATGAGCAGAAGTGCTTTCCACTTGTGCAGGGCTCTTCAATCGATGGGTCGCGACCCACTGTTGGGTGGTGAGATCAGTCCAGATGAGTCACGGCAAAGCTGTGGCCGCCATGTTGGGCAATTGTGAAATTGTGGAACTGGGTCCCATGTTGCAGGTTGGGAGTCTGAGGTGGATCTCAGGTCTGGTCAAGTTGAAGAGCACTGCACTAGCGCAAAGCCCCAGTAGGACCAGCGGCAGACTTACCTCCAGATAGGGCACTCCCTTCTCAAAACTCTGTGGGTACTCGCGCAAGAGCCGTTCTTCATCCAGGAATTTGGCGTCCCGCCCGTTGGTGGCTGGCTGGAAGAGCCCGTAGTTCAGCACGTCCTTCAGGCTTTCGTTGAGAGTGCAGAGGATCTGTTGCTTCGCCACCCAAATGGCCGCGTCCGGATTGAAACGCAGGCATTTCTGAAATGGGACCGGGCGGGCGAGTGGGGAGTCGAGAGCAAGAGGGAAGGCAGGCATCAAAATGGCACACTTGTCTGAGTTGGCTCTAAAACTAGGGTGACCCTATGGAAAGGAGGACAGGGCTCGTGTATCTTTGACAGTTGTATAGAAAAGCAAGTGTCATTTGTATGCATGCAGCACTTGGTGAAATTCCCTCTTCATCACAACAGTTAAAGCTGCAGGAGCCCTGCCCTCTTTCGTATCTGGTCCCAGGGGCAGGGCTCCTGCAGCTTTAACTGTTGTGATGAAGAGGGAACTTCACTGGGTGCTGCATGTATACAAACGACACCTGCTGAAATTCCCTTTTCTATACAACTGTCCTCCTTTCCAGATGGTCACCCTACAACTAAAACACATTCTGAGCCTTTTTGAATCAAAACAAAGGCATCTTTTTCTTTTTCTTTTAGGGTTGGAGAACGTCAGACCTGGCCTTCCCAGAAGGCCACATCCTATTGCCCTAACCACTGATCAGTCATTGGTTTTCTGGCTTTTGTGCAGTTTTTCCCCCCATTTGAAAATATTGAAATGCCTCTCTTAAGGCTTTGTTACTGGCAATAAGAGCTTTAAGTTAAAACAGACTGATCTCTTTTTTTGGCCCCACCAATTTCGCCTTGAGACCCGCCGACCGCTGGAATGTATTTATTTATTACGTTTCTAGCTGAAGCTCTCTACACAACTATTAAAACCAGAAAATACAACATGATGAAATACAATATAAAAGTTTTAAAGTGTAAAACTGCAGTTTAAAATGAAAGCCAAAACCAAAATAAAACCTAGCAGTAGTGCAAAGATGTAAATACAGTAAGAGATTTTAAACAACAGGAACTCATGCCGCAATCCTATGCATGTTTAGACAGAAAGAGGTCCTACAATCATAGGCCCTTTCTACACCAAAGGATTTTCCCAGGAAAATGGAGGGGCCGTCCC
This sequence comes from Elgaria multicarinata webbii, assembly GCF_023053635.1. Taxonomy (NCBI): domain Eukaryota; kingdom Metazoa; phylum Chordata; class Lepidosauria; order Squamata; family Anguidae; genus Elgaria; species Elgaria multicarinata. The sequence goes on from NC_086181.1 coordinate 18,125,118, forward strand.
TGCCTGCTCCCAGGATCCCCTGTGTGTCATTTGCATGCACAGGGATGATCCTGGGACGATCCTGGGCGAAAAGGCAGGTGTAGAAATGGCCCTAGATAAATGAAAGCATAATTAAGAGAGCAATCTTATGGTTCATGGGAGAGTATCCCTGGGACCACAGGGTAGTATGGATTCCCACCGACCCACCCCACACTTGAGATCAGAGACAGAGCTTTGAGCTCAGAAGGGGAAGTCAGAGATCCACCACCCCGTAACCCAACCCCTTGCAATTGGCCTTAGGACAGCCTTCCTCAACCTGGGGCGCTCCAGATGTGTTGGACTACAACTCCCAGAATGCCCTGCCTGGGCCATTCTGGGAGATGCAGTCCAACACATCTGGAGCGCCCCAGGTTGAGGAAGGCTGCCTTAGGAGAAGCACGCCGTTTGCCTCTCAGAGGTCAGAAACTCATCCTCGTAGAGGGGGAAAGGGGGCATTCCAGTGGGTGGGGAGGAGAATGGAGAGGCCAGGATATGTGTTAGCCCGAGCCTCCTCCACCCTCACCCCCACCATCCCCTCACTCTTCGCAGTGCCCTTGCTAGCGAAATCTGTAGGGCAGGAGAATGGGGAGGCAAAGATTGTCTCCGCTACTCCTCCCACACTGCATTAGATGATCAGACACCTCCATGTTTGGGGGTTTTTGATCACTGAGGACGCAATTGATAGGATAGTGCCCTGAAACAATAATAAAACAAATACAATAAGGACACAACCATAACAGACACCCAACCCAACCAATCACCTGACACGGCAAATGGCTGCTTGAATAAAAGTATGGCAAACGTAAGCTCATGTTCAAAATTATCTGATCCTATGAAGTAGTGATACAATGCAATTCTAGTGCCTAATGCTTTTCAGTTATTCCAATGGCTTTGTGACACGTTTACCTTTTACTGAGCCGTTGTGCTGAATGCGGCCTGCATGTTTTCCCCTTGTATCTCCACAGATAAAAGTGACAGAGATTTACTTTTGTATTTTTAATTGAAAGCTAAAATTCATGCAAGGCGCCTGCTGTCTTCCCTGAGGGAACGAAGTCCCTACAGGCCTCCTGCAGCTATGGCCTAGGGCAGGCCTAATTTCTAGCGGTTCTTTAAAGACAAAAGTTCCAGGCAAAATCTGAGAAGTAGTACAGAGCTTGACCTACTGAGAATTTCAGCGTTCACCTTTAAAACGAACTGCGGCAATGGTTGCACTGATATACCTGTATTCGTGGGGCGGGGAGAGAAGTCGTTCTGTGTCCTAGGTGCTCTGGTGCATTTTGGTAATTTTAGGCTTGGGATTTAAGGGGTGGGTGGGTCAGCTTCCTTAGATGGTAACGTATATTACTTCACTGACTTCAAAATGTGGTAAGTCAGCCCTGTCACTTGTCCCCGGCAACTAAATGATTGGATTGAGTATATGGGCCCACCAGCATGAGCAGTCAGATATACATTTGCGGAAAGGAGTATTTGAGCCCTATGATGCCGGATACTTCCGCATGGAAGTTTTTTTGGGTCTCAGGCATGCTCTGGGCCAGGGGTTCCCAAACCCTGGGCCACGGACCGGTACTGGTCCGTGGCCTGTTAGGAACCGGGCCACTCAGGTGAGCTGCTTTCATCCACCCACCCACCCACCCCCACCCTAGCGTTCCTGGGCGCCGGGCACCATCTCACCTGCCCAGCCGAAGCAAAGCCAGGATACTGGGGTGGGGCGGCTTCAGAACGGCGCGCCCGGCTGGAAGCCGCTCTGGGAGAGTGACTTCTGGGTGCGCCGTTCCAAAGCTGCCCGCCTGCCCCAGCATCCTGGCTTTGCTTCGGCTGGGTGCCCACCGAGCTGAAGCGAAGCCAGGATGCTAGAGTGGGCGTGGCTTCCCAAAACCATCCCCTCAACCCCCTCCCCCAGGTCTGTGGAAAAATTGTCTTCCACGAAACTGGTCCCTGGTGCCAAAAGGGTTGGGGACTGCTGCTCTGGGCTCATCTACACCAAGAAGGCTATTCCACTATGAAAGTGGTTACAAAGCAGTATATAAAAGGCAGGAGCCACACTACTGCTTTATAGCGGTATTGAAGTGCACTGACAACTCTTGGGGGCCATTGACACATACTATATTCCACTTTCATACCGCTATATCCTGCTTGGTGTGGCTCCTGCCCTTTATATACGCTTTCATAATGGAATATCTCACTTGTAGATGAGCCCTCAGTCAGTCCACAGCACATGCAAGGCTGGCTGTTCACTGTGTGTGCCCCTTCAGCTGCCTAACCACAGGCAGACAGCAGACATAGAAAATTTCTAGTAGTTCCCGGCCTGCACAAGGGAACCCGTGATGTGGGTAAAGATGGCACCAGGAGTAGGGAAGTCTTCCTGTATGGATGTGTCCCTTTTTGTGGGCACAGAAGATGAATTTGGGGGGTTCAGAATCAGCAGGGTTGTGGTGCAGGCTAGGGACAGCCTTATTACGCCGATAACGTGTCTTTGAACTGAATGGAATAGAGCTCTCGCCCTTGGCTCTCTATGGCATTCTGTGTCTCCCAGTGGAGTTTTCAATACCTCTTAACACCATATTGGGGTTTGGCCTCTAGCAGTCTTGACCTCCTTCCCTCAGTCCTCAGACTCCCAGGGTCAGATGGGGGTAGGATGCGGGTGACGAAGGGACAACCAGCCAGACACATGCTGGCAACTCCATCCCCCGTTTCCATGGACACGACAATTTGTGATCTCTAGCAACGGTTTCCATGGTTGCCCCTGTGAATAGAAATGGGACCCAAAATGAAAGGGGAGGGGGGAAGTCATAGCTTTTAAAAAAGCAGTAAAATGTGTTAATTTGTGGGGAGGCGGAGAGAAGTGAGATGTGGGGCTGTCTTCTTCAAAGTGATGTTGGCCAACAATTTGGGGGGGTCATGGTAACTTAATGTGGTATCTACATTTGCGTTTTAAACTGCATCCTGTGTATGCATAGACGTACGGAGGTATGCAGGGGACATTGGGAATTCTCTGTGTGTATACTGGGGCGGGTGTTTGTTTTGAATATGAAGATACGGGAACAGAGGAATGAAACAGGCTGAGTCAAGGATAGTGGGGGATTGTTTTACCAACTGTCTGTAAATAGCAGCGTAGAAACCACAAGTATTCCATTTGTACAATGGTTGGACCAACTCTGAGCTTCTTCCTGTAACAGGCATGTGTCTTTTTTTAGATTTTATGTCTGTGGGCAGGCCCTGTCTTTAGTTCTTAACTTTTATGTGCAGTACTTAGATATTTATAAATTATTATTATTATTATTATTATTATTATTATTATTATTATTATTAGCAATAGTTACAGAAGTAGTAGTAAAGTGCCTAGGGACTGGAGAACTTGCAGGGCACTTGCCCTGTGAGTCGGCTGAACCTTGCTCGTCTGGTCCTGTTCCGGGGTGCCGGCCCAGACGAGAGCTTGATGAAGCGACTTTCCAGGTCCTGACTGGTGCGTGGGGAGGCAAAGCGTGCTTTCCAGGGAATTACACACTTTCTGGAGGCCCCGGAAAGGGTGCTTTGCCTCCCCCCTTAACCACTGTGGCTTAGTGGGTCATCTGAACAGTGTCCACGTGGACTTTTTTGGGTTAGGAACACCACTGACCATTCACCAACCCCTGAAATAGGATGGGGCAGCAAGAATAAATAAATTAAGGTAGTAAATCCTGTTGTATGTGTATGCATCAGGTGGGTAAGAGGCTCGAATTTAGGGCTGACACTCTACCATTAGGCAGAGTGAGGCAGTTGCCTCAGGCAGCAGATCTTTAATGTCACGAAAAGGCAGCACATGGGTAGTTATTAATTTATTATTGCCGTATTTTTACTGGCAGGGAGATTTTCTGCCTCAGGTGCTAAAATATATTGTTTGGCTGTGGGTACTACTATGCATCTTGACTGGAACAGGTTGTGGGGTATCATTTGTTGTTCAGTTTGCATTAGTTAAGGAGGTAGGGAAGTGGTTTCATTTCATTTATTGATCAGGATTTATCCAGTTGGCCCCTTCTGGACCAAACACGGACTCAAACACAATTTGGGGTTGAAGACCGTAGGTGTTTCAGAGCTGAAAAACTGAAAAAAAAAAAATGTGGTCGACAGCATGAATACACCTGAAAAATTGCGTGTGATCAAATTCGTACTTTATGAAAAAGAAAGGGGACAAACACACTTTAATCATTTAAAGTGATTAAATGATGCCTACATTTTAAACGTGTGCAAAATTAATGCCCACGTTGGGAAAAAATACGCAGGAAAATATGCAACGATTTTTCAGGCAAACGGAGGGGTGGGAAAAATCGTCGTCTGCTATGGACACAAGACAGAACCAGCTTTGAAGAGGAAGTTGGAGAACTTTTGATGAACCTGAGTTTTGCTTCTATGCACATCCCTAGGCCATCAGTACATCAGGTGAGGACGAGTTGGCATATATACAGTGAGACTTCTGGGGTGCTCAGAGAGAGGGTGTGCAGCTATGCAAAGAAGTTGGATGGCGGGGAGGGGGGGGGGAGAAGGACACTTTGCTTAGGTCTGCATCTGGCTCCCCATATGAAAGGTTTGCTGGATGAAAGGGCTGGTGATGGTGGCAGCGTCTGTAGATATGCGTTGCTGAGTGTCCTCATTTTATTGCTAATGAAGAGGGAAAGGAATACGTTCCCTTTAGTGCTGAGCTAAGGATGAATTCAGTTCTGCATTAATTACCCCCCAAGGGACTGAGGTGGGGTGGGTGAGGGGTGGAGCCCCCGCTGAGAAGGGAAGCCCCGTTTTCTTCCGTCTGTCATCAAGAAAACCCCTCCCTCTCTACTCGATCCCCTTGCGGCGCATGCAGCATCGCAGAATCGGGGATCTGAAGCCAAGGTCACCTGGAGCATGGTGCATTTCTACCCACAATGCTCACCACACACTGTCCCGTCCCGTCCTCGACTAAACCTGTGCTGTGCTGATGACATCGTGTCTGTATAGGAGACGCGGAGGAAAGGAGCGGACGAAGTGCCCCGGACTAGAGGGAATGTGCCTGATTCCAGGAATAGTTTAAGAATGCAGCACGGCTGCCTCATCCCTATGCTCTGCTGGAGCCTTCCCCAACCAGCTCCAGCAGAGACTACAACTCTCCTTATTCTTGACTTTTGACCAACCTGGCTGGGGCTCATGGGCATTGAAGTCCAAGACACCTGGGGCTCATCTACACCAAGCAGGATATTGTACTATGAAAGTGGTTTATAAAACAGGAGCCACACTCCTGCTTTATAGTAGTACTGAAGTGCACTGACAACTGTTGGGGCCCATAAGACACATACCATATACTGCTTTCATAGTGATATATCCTGCTTGGTGTGGCTCCTGCCTTTTATATACTGCTTTCACACCACTTTCATAGTGCAATATCCTACATGGCGTAGATGAGCCCATGGAAGCTACCAGCTTGGAGAAATCTGCTCTACTGCAAGGGTGTTGAACTTTCTCAGCTTGAGGGCTGAATTCCGTTTCGGGGAGGGTCTTGGGGGCCGCATTCCAGTGGTGGGCAGAGCTGAAGGCCAAAGAGGCAGGGCCATAATACCCAAAATGCTAGTATATTATAGTTTACAGCTCTTACTGCCAGTAACTAAGACCCAGGAGAGGTATTTAGGATGGTACCTATAGACAACTCGATGATGATGAAGATCATGATGGAAGGGCCATCGCTCAGTCATTGCGCAGACGCGTTGTATGCAGACCATCCCAGGTTCATTCCCTGCTATCTCCAAGTAACGCTGGGGAAAACATTATGTCTGAAAACCTGGAGCGGCATAGCTAGTCAACCTGGTGCCTTCCAGATGTTTTGGACTACAACTCCCATCAGTTATGGCCAACATGGCCAATGGTCAGGAATTGTGGAAATTGTCATCCAACAACATCTGGTGAGCATCAGCTTGCCTACACCTGGTGTAGATGATACTAAGGCAAATGTACCAATGGCCTGGCTTGGTATAAGCCAGCTCCCTATTATCATCATCCAGGTGGCTGAAGCAATATTGCCAAGATACATCACACACAAAATATCCAACATCACTTACAGTTCTGATTTGGGCAAGTGGGAGTTTCTATCATATACCAAATATGAGAAATGGGTCAGACCCTGAAGACATCTACCTAGGGTGACCATATGAAAAGGAGGACAGGGCTCCTGTATCTTTAACAGTTGCATAGAAAAGGGCATTTCAGCAGGTGTCATTTGTATATATGGAGAACCTGGTGAAATTCCCTCTTCATTACAACAGTTAAAGCTGCAGGAGCTATACTAGAGCGACCAGATTTAAAAGAGGGCAGGGCACCTGCAGCTTTAACGGGTGTGATGAAGACGGAATTTCACTGGGTGCTGCATGCATACAAACGACACCTGCTGAAATTCCCTTTTCAATACAACTGTTAAAGATACAGGAGCCCAGTCCTCCTTTTCATATGGTCACCCTACATCTACCAGCCTTCCACCCACCAATCTTCCACCCACATCCACCAACTTCCCAACTTTCTCAGCTTACACCTGCGAGCCCACCAAGCTCTCCTGTACTCTTCTCCACCCACCCCTCTCGCTCCTCACCGTCTGATGCAGGTCGGGAATGCCAATTCGGAAGACCATCATACTGAAGTGGGCGTCCTCAGGTACCGTCATGGACTGATTGTGGGCAGGGTTAGCAGGGCTGGCCGGGGGGCTGGGCCCCTCGCGGGAGCTCTCCGAGCCCGACTCCCCCTCGGGGCACTGGGAGAGGTGCTCCTCCTCCTCCGCGCTTGATTCGGGGCTCTGGGGCATCGTCGGGGGTGCTGGGCACCATCACTGGCTGCACTGCAAGGGGTGGGGGGGGGGAGAGAAAGAGACTCAAAGTTAAGAACAGAACAAGAGCCCTGCTGGATCCGGCCGACAGCCGATCTAGCCCAGCATTCTGTTCATTGGCCAACCACATACCCCAATGGGAAACCCCAAAGTAGGTACAACAGCACCCTCTCACTCACGTTCCCAACAACTGGGATACAGAGGCAAATCATTCCGGCTGCTGGATGTAAGATACAGTCATCATGACTCCTAGCCATTGATAGGGATGTGCGGATTCCATAAAAACTGTTTTGCAGTTTGACAAGTGCCTTTCGTTCCATCGTCCGCTCATTGACGGAATCAGATTTGTTTATCGATTTCCTGAATTTGCACTTGTGAAAATGCACAAATACCTCCCCCAAATGCACAAATACCCCTCCCCCTGCAAATGCACATGTTTATGCTTTAGCCTTTGTGGGAAACCCACATTTTCAGCCTGTGGTTTTTAAATTTTTTTTTTACGTATGATTAAATTTGTGTAAAATTCCAGATTTATTTTTTTTAAATGGTCCACAACTCCGCAGAATCTGTGTGATGTGGGAAAAGCCTATCCACTGAAGAATCTGGCTTGGATTCATAGAAATCCAAACTTGTTTGATTCTGTTGTGGATTTCTCTGACACCCCTAGCCATTGATAGCTTTATTTATTTATTTATTTATTTATTTTAGCATTTTTATCCTGCCCTTTAAGGCTCTCAAGGTGGCTTACAAAAATATTTCTTAAGACAGTCCCTACCCACAGGCTTACAATCTAAAAAAATGTCACAAAAGGAAAGGGGATTGGGGTGGAGGAGGTGGGGGAAAAGAAAGAAAAGCAAATTCAGGCACTAGATTCCTATCTGCCACGGATCTGTACAATTCCCTCTTAAAACCATTCAGTTTTATGGCCATCACTGCATCTTATGATAGCAAATCCCATAGTTTAACTATGCGCTGTGTGAAGAAGTACTTTCTTAGTATCCCACCATTCAGCTTCACGAGATGACCCTGGATTCCAGTATTTTGAGAAAGGGAGAAAAAGGTCTCCCTATCCACTTTCCCCACACCATGCATATTACACCTCTATCATGTCTCCCCTTCCTCGCCTTTTCTTTAAGCGAAACAGTCCCAGGTGTCGTAATCTTTCTCTCTTAGGGGAGATGCTCCAGCCCCTTGATCATACTGGTTGCCCTTTTACTGCAGGGAAAAGTTATTTTCGTGCAGGACTGCCGTAAGGGATGCTTTAGGAGTGGTAAGCAGGAGGCAGGACCACAGCACAGGGAGGGTTTCTACAGGCCAGAACTACCGAGCTGCATTCTTCTAACACACACCTATGCACGCTTCCTGACATGCAGTGTTCACAGGTGGCAATGCTAATAATATGTTCAAATCAATCAGGCACTGACAAAAATGCACATGCATGCACCCACCAAGGCTCCATGTAAGTCAAGCAATATGTAGATCTCTCCCTCCCACACCACGTGAGTATCCTCCCCGGCCCACCCACCCATAAACCAACACAAAACAATCAAAAAATACTCATAGTAAGGGATATACAGGCAAGACATGCAAACGCACAGCAGGGTCAGTGCAAGGTAGTTTGCTAGCCTGGGGCGAAATCTAATTTTGCCACCCCTCCAGCATCTTGTTCCGGGCAAGAGGTAGATTGGGTTTCCCCGCCGAGGGGTTTCCTACACTACCACTGCTCAGTACGAGTGAATGGAGACTTTTACTATATTCAGTCATATGGAGTGAGAGGGGGCGGAAAGGCTGCAATCAGAAAAACCTGATAGGGTGAGGAGGATGGGCAGATAATTTGCCCCTGCACCTATTGTATCAAGGATTTGTGTGTGTGTGTGTGTGTGTTGATGGTGGGATTGTGTTTCTTCCTTGAGGATTTTTCTGATTAGCCTTGAGTCTCTGGAATTTTGGGTTCTTCCCTAGGCTAGGCCTAATCTGCACAGAAACAAAGATATGTTCCAAATACAGGTATGGTAAGAAACTCAGTGGATCTATCTATCTATCTATCATGTGTGCAACTGGAGGTGCATGGAGACATTTGGGGCTCCCTTTTCAGTCCATGCACAGTGACCCCTGCTTCTTCATATACTAAGATGGCACCAAGAATTCCCAAGAAAATGTAAATGATGCTCTGAACGCTCAAAAAGCAACTACAGGAAAGTTAATGCTTCTTCCTCTCAATGTGCTTGTGTGGCAAACCACAATGCAAAGGGTCCACATGGGTGATGAGCTGTTCTGTGGAGTTTCTCACACTGTGCATGGTGTGCCTATCAGTCAGCTGTGCTCGTGGCTACTGATTCACACAACCGGCTTGACCCAGGCAGGTTCATTACACACTGGGCAAACAAAAGGTTGCACACAGGGCCGGCCCTGTAATGAAGCGAAGCGAGGCAGTTGCCTCAGGTGGCGGTTGCTAGGGTGGGGTGGCAGCTGCAGCCCACCACCCCAGCCATTGCTCCTGGGCCCCTGCAAGATGGCTAAGATCAGGCTGTAGAAGTAATTCCTTATGGGTAAATGCAGGGGTGGGAAACGGGGAGTGGGGGGAAATCACAAAATGTACCAAAAAATATAGGATATACTGTATCTTAGAGCAAATATTTATGTCTTCAGTCCTAAGGGGACGGGAGGGGAGGGAGGCAGCATAGTAGTGTGGATTATGGATATTTTAGCTACGGATCTGAAATAAAACACTCCTTTGGAGACAGTTCTATGCATGCCCATGAGCGCTATGCACCTTAACTTGTGGTGATAGTTGCTGTGGTGGGGAACCAGTTGGCCCTCTACCTCAGGCAGGAAAATGTTCGCAGTTGGCCATGGCTCCACATATTGAAACGTGCTTCTGAACTGGTTGTGCAAAGTGGCCCTTTCTGGCACATAATCCTAGATGTTCACACACATACATGCTCGTCCAGAACTCTGAGCGAACGCACACGGTGTCTGTCTCGGCTTGGCCAGTGAGCTTAGATAAGGATTCTCTTGTTCTTCCCACCCCCACAATTTTTTAAATCTCCTTCTGATCTGCTACCCCTCTTTGTCCTGGTTCTGCCAACATCCCCAAGCTGCGCCCCATACCCTCCCCCCACCAATGTGCTGGGTGCTAATTCCTCACCTCCGGCCCTTGCCCCACGTGCCTGCCGAGTGTCCCTTTCCACCCCTGCCACCTCCACCCCAGTCTCCTTCACTGACTTTTTGTGCTCTGCGTCCCAGTTTCCAGCCGGCCCCAGGGCCCAGGCAATCTGGATGCGAAGCAGCACACGATGTCCCAGAAAGCAAAACAGCCCTGGGACGCCTGCCCCACTTTCGGCACCTGCCAAAAGAGGGCCTATAATTAGCCCAAAAGGACGCCACTCGCCCTGCCCCCGACACTCTTCCATTCCCACTTCCCAGATGTCTCAGACATACGGATATGGGGCAGTCAGGGCGTAGGGGTGAGAGAGAAATGAAGACGTGTACCTCAGAAGCAGAGCACATAGTTGGCATGGGGAAGGTCCCGGGTTCAAGCCCCTGGCATCTCCAGATGCAAAGATCTCAAACTGCAAGTGGAAGCTGGTGACACTGATTTCAGTGGGGCTGTGAATCCAACCCCGGTTCAATCAGAACCAGCCAGAACTCTAAAACAGCTATCCTAGCTGCTGAACCCATTCTTCCAAATAGGTTCGGTACCTTGGATAGCTTGTTTAGGGTTCTGGCTGGTTCTGACTAAGAGCCAGAATAGATTCATAGCCCCACTGAATTCGGAGCCACCAGCCACCACAGGCTGAGCACACTGGATTAGAGGGACAAATAATCTGTCCTGGTATAAGGCTGCTTCCTATGCATGTTCTGTGAAAATGGAACAACCTCTGGTATCAGTTGGAGATGCCCCCAAGACAGAGATTCTATGTTTGCTAAGATTCCTAGCATCCATCCCTCGGCCCTCCCTGCGCCCCTTTGTTTGTTCATTATATTTATATCCTGCCTTTTCCTCCAAGGAGCCCAAAGCAGCATACATGACCTTCCTCCATCCCCACTCTATTTTGCCCTCACAACAACCTTGTGAGGTAGGTCAGGCTGAGAGGCAGTGAATGCCCCAAAGTGTCCAGTGAGGACTTGAACCTGGCTCACTGCAGTTCAACACTCTAGGGCAGCCTTCCTCAACCTGGGGCGTTCCAGATGTGTTGGACTACAACTCCCAGAATGCCCCAGCCTGGCTGGGGCATTCTGGGAGATGCAGTCCAACACATCTGGAGCGCCCCAGGTTGAGGAAGGCTGCTCTAGGCCTTCACATCTCTACCAGAGACATGATACTGGATGCATCAAGAGTGTCAGGAAGGGGAGGGGAGAAACCTTCTCTCTAAGAAGTGGATGAGGTCATAGGGCGATCACTTGACCTCACTGGAGATTAGGGATGTGAAGGCCTCGGAATCCACCCAGAAAAAAAGGGGGGGGGACAGAAAAATTCAGCCCCTCCCCATTTCCTCCCTCAAAACTTCTGGGGAAAAATACTGGGTTTTTTTGCTTAATTTCCCCCCCTCACTACCAGCCCCTGTGTTTTCTGTGTTTCCCTCACTAGGCCTTCACATCTCTAATAGAGACAGGATATTCAAGAGTGTCAGAAACTTCAAAACTCTTTGGGGTTTTTTAAAATTATTTTTCTCCCTAATTTTTCTGGTATGGCCCTATCCCATATTTTTTGTTCCCATTGCCCCCAGGCCTTCACATTTCTACTAGAGACAGGATATTGCATGGGTCCAATGGTGCCCACGAAGCTCTCCACTCCCTATCTCCTTCAAAACTGCCCAGAGAGCTTTGGCTATTGGGTGGTATAAAAATGTAATAAATAAATAAATAAATAACAACACAACAACAACTAGTTATCGAAGTCAAAGAACTATGGCAACAGGAAAAGGTCATAATTATTCTGTTATTTATTTTATTTTATTTTATTTATTACATTTTTATACCGCCCAATAGCCAAAGCTCTCTGGGCGGTTCACAAAAGTCACCAGCATCACATAAAAAACAAACAAACTATATGGGAAACCTTCAGAAACTGCATCCTTGCTAACATCCAGAAAGCAGTCATACTTAAAACATGTTCAATAGTCAGGAAATTCCTAAATCAGTAAAATACGACATGGTTTGCCAGGGCCTGTCATGTCCATCTGGACAGGCTGCCATGAGTAAGAAAGGGGATACTACTACTACTACTACTACTACTACAGAAACTAGGCCTACCAAAATACATCCACACCAACATCCAGAAAGCAGTCATACTTAAAGCATGTTCAATAGTCAGGAAATTTCTGAAACAGTAAAAGACAGCATGACTTGCCCGTCACAAGTGAGAAAAGAGATTGATGATGATGATGATGATGATAACCATAATAAAAAATAAACACCTTGAAAAATGTTAGGGTAGTCTTCTTTCTCTCCATTCCTAGTCTCTAGCCTTGCTCTTTTTCTCCCCTTCATCCCTTTGCCTTGCTATTTCCCACTCCTTCCCAGCCACTAGCCTTGCTTTCCCCCCCTTCCCTGCCACTTCTAGCTCACTGTGGCCAGATCTACATCAAGCAGGACATGACACTTTGAAAACATTTTGAAAACTGTCTGTGGTGTGTGTCCTGGGCCCCAACAGTTGCCACTACTGTTATAAACCGTTTTAAAGCAGTAGTGTAGATCCTGCCTGTTTCTCCCGTCCCAGTCTCTAGCCTTGTTCTTTCTTTCCCCCCTTTGCCTTGCTGTTTCCCCGTCCTTCGCAGCCTCTTCTCTGCCCACCTCTTTACCTTGCTGTTTCTCCCCTTTCCCCCCTCCTCCCTCTTCTTCTTTACCTTGCTGCTTCCCCCTCCCTCCCAACTTCTGGCTTCACGATCTCTCTCCCCACAACCCTTTTAGCTCACCTTTGACTAGCCACTCCCCCTATGGCAGCCATTATGTGACTAACCACATCATCTGTGGGAGCCATTTTGTGGGAGCTATTTTGTGGTGGTGCACGGAGCATTTTCTCAGCTTCCCAAATGTGCCCACAGGACAGGTCCAAAGAAAGTTGGGGACCCCTGGGAGATTGGATGCATCCTAAGAGTCAGAAAGAAAATCTTCCCTCCAGGAATCAGAGGGCCATTCACATAAAAAAGCTGTCCTGCTTTAAAGTTAATATAAGCTGCCCTTTTTTTTCTGAAGGACCGGCACAGTGAGTTCAGAATCCATGTCAAGGAGTGGTTCAGGACCTGATACGTTTCATGGCCCAATCCATCCAGAAAACAAATTGTCTAAAACAGGTTTGCGAAACCAGACATGCTGAGATGATGTAAATCTGGACAGAGACTTCCTGAATAGTTCACAAAACAGTGCAAATCGAAGACCCCAGAAGTCTCCTGTTCAGCACACTTCTGCTGATATAAACTGTGGCGTTTTGATACTGTAAATCCTTCAGACGGAAGTTAATAATGGTGGTGTGTTAGCTGGTATTAGCACAACAGTAGTAAAATGTGTGCATATATAACACTTGCATAACACCTCAAGTGTTACAACTGCTGTAAAACATCACTGTAAGTGTGAGACCACGCAGTAAGAGACATAGACAGACAGACTGACAGACAGACAGACAGACAGACACACACACACACACGTAACACAGATTTGGAGAATCTCTTCGAAAGGACTTGAGAGACCATCTAACTCAGAATAAGGGGCCATTGTGTGTTTGCTGTGATTCCACAGGAGGAGAGAGAAACCACGGAATGTGGCATTGGCCACAGAATTAGGTTTCTCAAGAAGCTGAGATTCCTCAGAGCTCAGCTGAAATTTCTGAGAATGTCATCCCTCCCACCCCCACACCAAAGAGGCCAATTTTGCAGAATGTTCTCTGAATATTTTCCACCACTTTTTGGTGGAGGCTGCCATTTGTTTCCCACAATGCCCCAGAGTGATGGTGGTCTGCGGCATTGTGGGAGATGCAAAATGGTAGCCGAGCTACTAATGGAGCATACTGAGACCTCTCTCGTTTCTCAGTGCCTGTTTAATTTCCATTTCCATAGTGAACCTGTGTTCACTATGAGAGGGAATAAAAGGAGGAAGACATGCATATTATTGTTTAGTTTGTTTTTAACTGATATTGTATTTTAAATCTTTGCACTGTTGCTAGCTTCTGTAATAAACTTATATGTTGTATTTTATCATCTGTATTTTATTGTCTGGTATTTTATGGTTTTAATTGTTATGAGCTGCCCTGAGAGCTTTGGCTATTGGGTGGTATAAAAATATAATAAATGAATAAATATGTACCCTAATTAGGATTTCTTGGGGTGCACACATACTGGCTGCCTTGGTGGGTTGAGGGAAGAGCTACAGTAGGAGCACAGAAAGTGATGAATCAAGACAAGACAAGAATAATAGTTTCACTAAAGTGCTGGGTGCTTGGCTGCAGTTCAGTGGTGGAGCGCATGCTTTCCAAGTAGAAGTTCCAGTCCCTGCTAATATCAGGTAGCAGGCCTGGGAAGACACATGCCTGGAGACTGCTGCCTGTTAAAAGTAGACCTGCCTTCCCTGACCTGACTCCCTTCCAGGGGTTTTGAACTATGACTCCCAATAGCCCCCTCCAGCAGAGCCGATGGTCAGGGATGATGGGAGCTGTAGTCTCAAACGCTTGGGGACCCCCAGGTTGAGGAAGGTTGGAGTGGATAATACGGTGCTAGACAGATGAGAGATCTGAATCAGACAGGGCTGGAGTCAAGGGTTGGCACATGCTGATGATGCAGTCTAGCAGGAGGCCCACCATAAAGACCCCTGCGGATTTGCTCCTTCTCTTCATCGGTGCGACCTGTTTGCTCACCTGCCTCTCATTCTGGCCCAAGAATGGTGGTGAAAAGAAGGAGCAGCAGGTGCCCTTCCAACCAAATATCGTATTTCTTCGATTGTAAGATGCCGTCGATTGTAAGACGCACGCTAATTTCAGTACCACCAACAGGAAAAAAAACACCCTAAGACACACTTGTGATTCTAAGACGCACCCCAGTTTTAGAGATGTTTATATGGGGAAAAAGTGTGTCTTAGAATTGAAAAAATAGGGTAGTAGCATTGATGAGAAAGAGGAGGAGGAGCCATAGCCTCTAGTGACAATGGAAGTGAGAAGGCAGACTCATTGAGGGAAGGGCCCATTGAGGGTGTCTGCCCAAGGGGCCTCCAAAACCTGCAGCTAGTACTGGACTCTATAAAGCAGCAATGTAAACGCACCACCAGTTTTCTAGGCACATAGACACATGTACACTGTTCCATGTTACAGAGAACCCTGCTAGATCAAACCAAAAGTCTTATCTAGTACAATGGCCAACCTGATGCTACCAGGAAGCCCATAAACAGCGTACGAAGGCAAGATCCTGTTTCCGTTCTTGCTCCCCCTCAGAACCTGATATTCAGACTGTTTCTGCATGTTCAGCAGAATGTGGAGGTTCCATTTAGCTGTCCACGATTGGTCTAACCCCCTTTTAAAGAAGACACCGAAAGCCGGGGACGAGTCACACGTCTGCATATAAATGCCCAGAGACAGACACAATCCGTAACACAGAGAGAAAAACACCCATATGTGCACATGCACTGCAATACAACCACTGGCACACACATGTGGTCATTCACACAAATAAGGACACATTCCAACCCATCAGGTACTACAGGCAGCTCTCTAGGGTGGGAAAATTTAGGAGTCTCTAGGCCGTGGGTGGGGAATCCTCCCCCTCTGCATGAAAGCTGTCAGATGGTACATGGTAGTGGAGGCAGAGCCAAAGGTAGGCAGGGCCTAAGCCATCCCCCTCTTACCTACCCACATCCATTCTCTCACACACAAATCCTTTAGAGGAGGGGTGTTGAGCCTCAGGCCTGCAGGTCAAGTCCAGCCTTCCTGGTGCATGCCCTACATGGCCCCACCCCCTTTTCCTGGGTCCGCCCCTTTCCATCCCAACCACTGGTCATTGTGTGGATTCCAGCTTCTGCGCCATTTCCCCCCTGTTCTAAAAGGTTCAAACGCCTCTGCTGAGGATTAGTTACTGGCAGTAATAATTTGAAGCTAAAGTATGCTGGGTTTGGGCGTTAGTTTGGGTCTTGCCACTTTTGCTTTCACCCTGCCCACCCTTGGAATGCATGCGGCCCCCGAGAGCTTCTCCAAAACTAGGGTGACTCTATGGAAAGGAGGACCGGGCTCCTGCATCTTTAACTAGGGTGACCATATGAAAAGGAGGACAGGGCTCCTGTATCTTTAACAGTTGTATTGAAAAAGGAATTTCAGCAGGTGTAATTTGTATATATGGAGAACCTGGTGAAATTTCCTCTTCATCACAACAGTTAAAGCTGCAGGTGCCCTGCCCTCTTGACCAGATACAAAAGAGGGAGCTTTAAATATTGTGATGAAAAGGGTGTTTCACCAGGTGCTGCATGCATACAAATGACATCTTCTTGAAATTCCCTTTTCTATACAACTGGAGCCCTGCAATACAGGAGCCCTGTCCTCCTTTCCATATGGTCACCTTATAAACTGAATTCGACCCTCGGGCCTGAATCCCTGTTCTCAGGTGTAAGGGCAATTGTGCCCATTTCTGTTTCCACTTCTCAAGTTTTCCTGTCATGAGCCTGAATTTATTTAGGGCTATCTAGCTTTTTTTCTATTTAAAGCAAAGTCTTCACCTTAGGCAAAGAACCATTTTAAGTTTGCATACATTTAAACAAATTAACACACACAGATGAGTAATAGCTATTCCACCCCTCCCCCCACTTCCCTCAGGAGAGAGAATGAGCCGCCAGGTCCCTGATCCTCAGCAGACAGTCAATGCACTGCATCAACCTCACCCCTCCCACTCTCTCCAGTGGGCCAGTCCGAGCTTGTCTCTTCCCCTCCCCTCACTCACCTAGTGGTGTTACCTTCAACCTAGCCTCTGCTGCTCCCAGTGGCTCCCAGCACACCAGCCTTGGCTTCCATGGTATCCTCATGACATTGTGCAAGGATACAGATGTGCTCACGCACAATCACATATGGTAGAGATGTGGTACCTAATCTGGCCCACGGAGGTTTCACATCCAGCATGCAGAGCCTCCCTGGGTTCCAAGTCCTGCCTCCTGGAGGAATCCCCTGTTATTTCCGATCTCAGGTCGGGGATTACAGTGGAGCAGGAGATACTGCTGGGTCTCGGAGGAACGGGCTGGCCATTGTTCCTGGGCTGGCCCAAGTGGCTTTCCCCTCTTATGCAATGGGGGTGGGGAAAATAAATTAGGAGGGAGAAGTTGGAAAGGTTGAAACCTCCGCATGGTGATCCCGATCTGGATTGGGGCTCTATGCGCTTACTTGGAGATAAAAATGAGGATCACCTCCATGCTATGCATTTAACATTGGCCTCATCTACACCATGCAGGATATTGCACTATGAAAGTGGGATGAAAGTGGTATATAAAAGGCAGGAGCCACACTACTGCTTTATAGTGGTATTGAAGTGCGCTGACAGCTGTTGGGGCCCACTGACATATACAATATACCGCTTTCATAACGCTATATCCTGTTTGGTGTGGCTCCTGCCTTTTATATACCGTTTTCATAGTGCAATATCCTGCATGATGTAGATGAGCCCCCTGTCACCTCGATTGCATGACATGATAAACCACTGTGAATTATTAAGCTTGTTTGTTTCAGAGCGGTTCGTTCTGACATTTGGATCTGGTGAGGTTTCTTCAGACCTCACTTGAGAACCCATGGCTTGTTGTTGGGTTGTTCAGGGTGGCTTGATTTTACGGTGGTTTGACATGATGTGCGAACCTGTCACGATGGCTCATGCGTGGTTCGCTTGCAAATGACAAAAATAAAATAAAATTTAAAAACCCAAAACCATTTTCACAGTAAGTACATCCACGCTTGCACAGTAATTACAACCACCCACCTAAATAACTCCATCTTGTTCAGCTGCTGCTTTTGGAGTTTGGGGTCAAGGGAAGTGCTGAAGTGGGAGAGGAAACTGACAACTGTCAGTTCAAGATGTAAAACAGTGAGAGAATGGATTTGACAAGTGGGATTTCAACATGTACAGAGGGGTTATTGATCAGTACTACTTGTTCATAAACGATCTGGAATTAGGAGTGAGCAGTGAAGTGGCCAACTTTGCCAACGACACCAAATTATTGAAGGTTGTTAAAACACAAAGGGATTGTGAAGAGCTCCAAAAGGATCTCTCCAAGCTGGGAGAGTGGGCATCCAATTGGCAGATGCGGTTCAACGTAAGCAAGTGTAAGGTGATGCATGTTGGGGCAAAAAACCCCAACTTCAAGTATAACCTAATGGAATCTGAGCTGGTGGTGACCGAACAAGAAAGAGATCTTGGGATTGTGGTGGACAGCTCGATGAAAATGTCCACCCAGTGTGCGGCCGCTGTAAAGAAGGCAAACTCCATGTTAGGCACTATAAGAAAAGGAATTGAGAATAAAATGGTCAGTATCGTACTGCCCTTATACAAATCTATGGTGCAACCACACTTAGAATACTGTGTACAGTTCTGGTCACCACACCTAAAAAAGGATATTATAGAGCTGGAAAAAGTGCAGAAAAGGGAAACTAAAATGATTAAGGGGCTGGAGCATCTCCCCTGCGAGGGAAGGTTACATCAAGTGGGATTGTTTAGCTTGGAGAAAAGGAGGCTAAGAGGAGACATGATAGAGGTGTACAAAATTATGCATGGTATGGAGAATGCGGATAGGGAGACATTTTTCTCCCTCTCTCAAAATACTAGAACCTGGGGTCATCCCATGAAACCAATTGGTGGGAGATCAAGGACAAATAAAAGGAAGTACTTCACACAGTGCATAGTTAAGTTATGGAACTCACTACCACAGGATGTGATGATGGCCACCAATCTGGGTGGCTTTAAAAGGGGGTTGGATAAGTTCCTGGAAGCAAAGGCTACCAATGGCTACTAGTCCTGATGGTTGTTTGCCAGGTCCCAGGCTACAGCCCCATTATCATAAGAGGGAAAATGCACACACAAGACTTCAGGATATTTATGGAAACGTATTTCCCTGTATCTACTGTACAGACCTTGTGAGATTTGCTGGAGTCCATCAGAAGCAGTGCTAGAGCAGAAGGAGCAACATTCTCAACAGGGAGTTGCTGGCCAGCACCTTCCGCTAGGACAGAGAGAGTGTGCTTCTTGTGCAGTTAGATCAGGGCTTGAAGTTTGAGAGTGAGGGATTTGTCACCAAAAAGAGCCAAAATTCTTGTGGCACCTTGAAAACTAACACATTTATTCTGGCATAAGCTTCAGATGCATGGGATGTTATAGACGCAGTCCATGCGGTGGTGGGTGGGAGGAGAATTGTGAACAGTAAAGCCAGAAGGAAATCCAAAGCAGAAATGAACAAAAGTGGCCCTCACATTATTTTAACACTGGTCATTCACAGTGCAGTAGCTGCTGATGCCCAAACATAGCACTGGCTTAGCCAGTTTACACATGTTTATATTTATTTATACATTTTTATCGTGCCACCTCACCATTTTCGGTGTCATGGCACTTTACAATAACATAAAAACAGTTACCATTAAAAGCCCTTAATCCACATTAAAATTCAAACCACCAGTCCCCCCAAGCTCTTGTGTAAATAAAAACGCCTTACACAGAAGTTTAAAACAGTGTACAGTGGGAGCCTGTCTAACTTCCACTGGCAAATCGTTCCATAGCTGGGGGTCAGCAACTGAAAAAGCCCTGGCCCCCACACATTCTAATTTATAGAGGGGGACCATCAGAGCACTCTGCTCCTGTGAATGAGTCTGCTGGTAGTGGGACACTGGGGCGAGGTGGGCACTCGAGTTATCAGGGCCTAAGTGGTGTGATAAATTTTTTTAAAATCCTTCATCCTGATTCAAGCCTCTGGTGGCAGAAATAAAACTTTTGATGAATTCTATTGCTGAACCAGCTTGGGAAGGTTTCTTCCCTGAAAGGCAGCCAAGAAATATTATAAATAAATAAATAAATAAATAATTTCAGCAGTCCCTGTCCTTTAATCTCCCATTGCAGTT
Source organism: Elgaria multicarinata webbii (assembly GCF_023053635.1). Classification (NCBI taxonomy): domain Eukaryota; kingdom Metazoa; phylum Chordata; class Lepidosauria; order Squamata; family Anguidae; genus Elgaria; species Elgaria multicarinata. Next base: position 18,145,007 of record NC_086181.1, read on the forward strand.
TCTTTGGCCCTGTTCAGACAACATGCTAAGCCATGATGGTTAAGCATTCTGAGCTAACCATGCTAGCCTAGAGTGTTGTATGTAAGTTCTCCCTAACCATGGTGGCTGCATAATGACAGTTTAACTATTTTCACTAACACTGCACTGCAAAAGGGTTAGAGGCCCTAACCATGGTTAGCGTGTTCTCTGTCAGCCCCCCACGGTTAACCCTGCGGTTAACAGAGCACTGATACAAAGCTGCCATCAGCGCTGCCATTAGAGGCGTGAATAATCTTGAGGAAATGGCCGCTGTAGGGCCACCATTTCCATGAAAGATCTTTTGCTCAGAATAACAAGCTGCCATTTTTACACATAATGGTGGCTTGCTAAGGGTACGGGTGGCCATGCAGTATTCCCTGGGCACTTGTGGAGCTGTCCAGATGCCCATGTGGCGAGCAGGGTTGGGCGGTGGTGAGGGTTTGTGGAGTCCAATCTAATAGGGCAGGTGGGGGGGGGAGTCTATCGGACCCCATCCTTGTATTGGATGCCCACGACATCTCTAGTGGGGAAAAATGCTGTTTTCAATCGCACACTGCTGTTATCAGCACATCCACCATGAGCAGCCAGGCACAAATACCCATGGCTACTGAGTAGAATGAAAACATCCCTGTCCATCCAGCCAATGGCCAAGAGGCATGAAAATGTCTTCCCATGGTTCTCCAAGCAGTTACAGAACAGCGGCTACTACGGCACCCCGCAGCAATGGAAGGAGAAGCTGCACGTGCTCAAGAAAAGTGGTAGGACGGAAAGGTGGTTAGGCAGGGTGCTTAAGCAGGGCGATTTGTGCACGTGCGGTGGGAGCACGCAGCGTGGTTAGTACTAACCACCATGCACTGTGGTTGGCCTAACCACCCTTCCCCAAGTTATGTCTGGACAGGGCCTTGTGACATGCTTTCTTAAGAATGACTAAACTGGAAACGGGCCTTTTCTGTGCTAGCCTGCTTTTCATGGAACCCTCTCGAGAAAGAAACTCACCTGGTGCCAACAGTGTCATCTTTTGGGCACCAGGCAAAGACGTGCTTATATTCTTGGGCATTTGGACATTACTTACGATCCAATTGTCATGGGCTGCTTTTGTGATGCTCATTCTGGGCTTGCAGCACGTACAGATTGTATTGTAGATCATATTTTATGGTATTTATTTTCATGTGTATTATACATATTATTAGAGCCCACTTTATCAGAGGCAGGCTGGGTAATCCTCAGATGGGAGAGAGATTGTGACAGGGGAGGCTGGTGGCTCTGATTTTGGTGGGGCTGTGAAACCATTCTGGCTTTCAATCCGAATCAGCCAGAACACTAATGGAGCTATTCAAGACATTGAACCCATTTTGGGGATAAGGTTCAGAACCTTGGCCAGCTCCTTTAGAGTCCTCGCTGATCTGTCTGTAATCCGGAATGGATTCACAGCCCCACAAAATCAGAGTCAACAGCCTCCACTGGATCATGAGATTGATGGATTCCCATACATAGGACTCTGCCTTATACTGAGTCAGACCCTTGGTCCATCTAGCCCAGTATTGTCAACACTGACTGGCAGTGGCTCTCCAGGGTTTCAGGCAGGATTCTCTCCTAGTTCTATTTGGAGATGCCGGGAATCGAACCTGGGACCTTTGGCATGCCAAACATTACCCCTGAAACACAGCTCCTAACCTAATTTGGTGCAATCCATACTGACAATTTCCAGAGGAGTAACCATGCTAGTTCCCAAGGCCAAGAGGAATCAGTGCTGCTGGTAGGATTTACAGACCCAAACTATATATGAATAAATATCCAGTTCATACACCCACCTGCCCACACCCACCCACACCTGTACCTACTCCTACACCCATGCCCTCCCTCCCAGCGACAATACTGTCAAGTTAGTGTATGGTAGAAACCCCCCCCCCCCCCGGCACTGTGCACCATGGTGGTATTTCAGAAATGTAGAAAATGTCATTTTGGAATTAAAATGGTAACTTTTCTTTCATGACTCATGAGATGGCAAGCATGGAAGGGGATAATAGGGTGTGTATGTTTGTGTGTGTGTGTATATATGTTACATGTCTGTATTGGGTTCAGAAACCTGGTGATTGTACCCTGCTCACAACAACCGTATGGTAGCAGGGGGAATCATTTTGGGAGACTGAGAGAGGAACCCCCCCCCCCCAATATATGATTATTCCTCAGGGATGTTTAAATACGTAAAACATTTTAAAAAAGGAAACATTGAATAGTTTAAGATTAAACAATGGACAACACCCATATGGAACAGTAAATCGTCCTGATACAAAACCTTAGCTGGCATCCGACATTAGAAACAAAACATTTTCCCATTAGCCTGAAATCACTCAGGCCAGTTCATTTGTTGTGTTTTCAGGCTAATGGGAAAATGTTTTGTTTCTAATGTCGGATGCCAGCTAAGGTTTCGTATCAGGACGATTTACTGTCTCGTATGGGTGTTGTCCATCGTTTAATCTTAAACTATTCAATGTTTTCTTTTTAAAAATCTTTTACGTATTTAATTGTCAGTTATACTTGTATTACACGATCAACCTTGAACCATTTTATGTTTCATTTTCAAGTCAGCATGTGTCTAATTGACAGTTTTACTTATTTCATATGTAGCTCCTGACGAAGGACACTGTCCGAAATGCGTAGAGTGAGTACATTGAAGAATTGATTTGAAAATAAAAATAAAGACTCAAAGCATTAGAGCTTTGCTCTCCACTTTTCCCCCTCCTTTTGCATGAGCCATGATTAAACCAGAACATCTCTACTTAACCATAGTTAGGAGCTATCCAAGGTGCTGAACTCAACCTCCTCAAAATAGATTCCGTACTCCTTTAAAGTTCTGGCTGGTTATGACTGAAACCTGGAGTGGAATCACAGCCCAACTGCAATCGGATCCATCAGCCTCCACTGGGTATAGTGGTACGTTTCGAAATGCAGATGCTCATCATCACAGTCCCCATAGCCACGCTCCCAAGGAGAATACAAAATTGCAGGCAGTTGTATTGATTCATACAACAAACCAGTTCAAGGCCAAGCACCCCCCTTCCAATAGTTAAGATTACAGCAAAGACTGATATATTGTTGCTAGGAAAATTATTTCCCCCCGCCACCCCAGCTACTGTGGTGTCTGTGCCTAAGCTGGGGAGAAAAAAGGAATCCTGAAAAAGTGACAGGTGATGTCAATGTACCTGCTAATAAAAAAAATGCCAGTGCTGTGCCTTTCTGAGCCCTAGCTCCACTGCACCGCTGGCTGGCATTGCTTGGAGGGCCTGGTGTGATTCTGAACCCACTGCATGACTTACCTCTTTGTTTCTGGTCTGAGTGTAAAGCCTTAACAGCCTAGGAACAGGAAGTCATGTGTCCTCTTTAGACGTGGCAGTCCTTAATTTGAAGGCCTTCCAGGGATAAAGATAAAGAGCCATCAGAACAATTGCCCATCAGACAATTTGCACCTGAAAACTCTGGCACCCAGGTTGCCTGGTTCCCCATGCACCTTCTGGTGACATGTCCTGTATTTCTCTTTGAATTACAATAATGACTTCTAAATGTGCATCTGAATGTAGCAATTAGCATATGCAAATTTTATGCACCCCGCAGCTCTCTTTTGCCCTTTCGGTTGGTGATGCATTTCGCCACTGGAGTTATCTCAGGGACTTTTTCTGTATGAACATACTAGAACCCTAAGCAGTTCTGGTTCCAGGATTGGTGGGGGGAAATCCTGTTTCTCACCACTGTTGCCACTGCGTATTATACACCTGCCTTTCACACACCCCTCTCTCTGGGAAGTGGTGTGAACATGATCCAGAGAGAAGGGAAAAGGATGTTGGGCTACTATTTCTTCTCCTCACTCCTCTGTAGGGATGTCAGAGGAATCAGTTGGTGGGGTGGAGCTCAATGGGCTTTCACTGGTTCAGCCCCATGGACTTCAGTCTGTTTTGTACTGTGGAGTCTGACTCGGTCTGTAGCAAGTCAGGCCAGTTCTCAGATGTTCCATGGTTGTTTTTTAAAAAATTGCGCAAATTACAGATGAATTTTGCGCATATTTGTGTAATTTGTGGTTATTTTCGCAAATTTCTATTTGCTCAAATTATGGCTCAGTGCACAGACACAAAAATATGCAAACGGTTCCCGGAGTTCAGGGGAAGAGCCGCAGCTTGGCCTGCCAATGCAAACTAAGTTGGGCATGCTGTGGAACTCTGTTGAGCGGGGGGGTGGAGGGAGGACTGGATTTTCCAGCAACAGACAACCCTACTTCTCTCACTGCTCACTTGCTTTGAGAAGGCAGGTGAACAGGAGACAACAAGGAGGAGGTGTGGCAGGGCTAGGAGGTTCCAGAGATAAGCAATTGGTCCTTACTGGGGTTTGGGCCCTGGCAGTTGCCCAATGATGCTGACCCCTAACACTGGCCCTGGCCCTAAGATCACTTTGAAAACCTTTCTTTCCACCCTCTTCCCATTGGACTTATGACAGTTGGGTACTCGAGATAGGGTCTTTTTGGTGCTGGCCCTGAAACTTTTGAATGCCCTCTCTGGGGAGATTTGCAGAGCTCTTTCTTTTTCTGCTTTTAGGGGTTTAAGTAACTTCTTTCAAAAATAAAAAGGGCTAATATCTAGTTCCCTTCCAATTTAGGTGTTGCCTTTTAAAAACAAACAGCGTGGGCAGAATCTAACTAGTGCTTCCATCAGTAGAATGGGGAAAGGGTGATTCCCCTTCCTGTGGAAACCCCCCCCCCCCCATTTCCCCCTAATTCTGACCTTCTGGAGCAGATTTTGGAGGACGTGGAGGTTGAAAAAGAAAGGAGAGAGGACTGAAAAGAAAAGTTCCACTGCATGAGCAGACACCTGCTCACGCAATTTTGGATTTCTCTCAATGTTTATTCATCCCCCCCCCCCCCGCAAACTACAAAAGCTTCGCATATCAAACATATGGTCACATAACATCCATTGTATCAAGAAAACAAGTGAATAAAATACAACAAGAAAAAATAAAGAATAATAAAAGACCCTAGAATAAATGAATAAAAATGTGCTGTTTCAGTTGTTGTTTTTCTGAATACTGCTGTGTATAGTTTTAACGCAGGGTATTTTCATTGTGTTTTTATATTTTAATTGGTTTATTAATTGCTATTGTGTCATCTTGTTTTCTATGTATTGTCTGCCATTTAGAGTGTAAATATTGGTAGAAAAAGCAGGACCAGCACCGGCATTATCCTGATGGATGTGCCAGCCAACAGAGCTGCTATCTTTTCTTTTCTGGATTCCTTCAGATAAAACAGGGCTAGCCAACTTGTGGTCCTCCAGATGTTGTTGAATTGCAACTCCCATCATCTGTCACGACTGGTTATCCTCATGGGAGTTGCAGGCCAACAACATCTGGAGGGCCACTGGGCGCTCAGCCCTGAGATCAAACCTTTCTATCTTAAGCTGTTCCTCCATTCCTCTGGCACACACTGCTGTTCCAAGGCCGTGGCCCTAGAGGCTGGCCACGTGCGAATCACCGAAAGAGAGGAGAGTGGTTTGCATAAAATATGCTCACGTATATGTATAGAGGCAAATTTAGAAATAATCATGATGATTTGAATAGAAATGCCGTACATTGCCCCAGAGTGTGGAAGACTGTGGGCTGGTGACCTGTGTGCCTGCCTGTTCAGTCTGCTGTTCAGGTGTTACCTGTGGACGGGCAACAGTTCTTACGATCGTTTTTTGTCTTTAAACCAGACTCGGACAGCACAGCCCTTCAAACCTGAGATGCCTTCAAACAGAGAATTGTTCAATCCTTCAAACAGAAAGACTCAAATAGAGGACTGAGCTCAAATAGAGGAATGTACTCAAACAGAGGACTGTTTCCTGTAAAAGAGGGAAATGAGTGTATTCACACGGAACCAAGAAGTAGGCAGCTATAATCCTTTGATCCTTCTACTGATCCCTCTACAGCTGCATGGACTGCTCCCAGCCCCCCCCCCCCTGTTTTTACCCACAGCCTCTCTACAGCCCTACTGTTAGGCAAAGGTGGCTGCCTCAGGTGACAGATACTGAGGGCTGGCAGTGAGTGGCGGTGAGTTTTGGAGGACAGACATGTGGCACCCTGCTGCCTTCAGGTGAGGTGGAGAACACTGTCCTTCCACCAACCATGAGGTAAAATTCAACTGCCAGTCCAGTCAGCTTCTATACATGGATTTGTGGGGGGGGGGGAAGGGAGGGGAGGGGTATCATTTTGTCCTTTGCCTCAGGCAGAGAAATGCCTTGGCCCGGCCTGGCCATTTACATGAGCAGGAGGGAGGAAGAAGCCCTCAGCGGAAGAGGCTGGTGTCAGGGAACTAAAAGGCCTCCATATCCACCCCCTGGCACTTGGTCAACACAGGGAAAGTATCGAGGACAACCTCCTTCGCTGCCTTATACTGAGTCAGACCCTTGGTCCATCTAGCCCAGTATTGTCGACACTGACTGGCAGCTGCTCTCCAGGGCTTCAAGCAGGGTTCTTTTCTTGCCCTACCTGGAGATGCTGGGGATTGAACCTGGGACCTTCTGCAGGCAAAGCAGATGTCCTATCAATGAGCTATGCCCCTCCCTCCAGTGGTGGGGGATGATGGGAACTGCAATCCGACACTTCTGGAGGACACCACATTGGGAAAGGCTGATGTAGGATAAAAATCCTCAGCCCATACAGCCAGACTAGGCAGCTACCACAGGCAGAACAAAGCAGAGGGTGCTCTCGGCACGAACTAAGACAGCCCCACAGCGGGTTCCCAGTTTGGAATGGGATATCCTCCACACCCCATCTTACCTGGAGCCCAAAGAAACCTTGAGTTAGACCTGGCCTGATGCCAGTCTCCTGTGGCTGTTCATACTTTGCATCGGCACGGTATTCTTCGCTCGGCAAATTAAAATGTTGCATTCAAAGCAGGTGTACACCAAACCATCAAATTGATGTATATTTGCTTTCCTGGAGTAAATTGCCTCTATTTGCATTCTGAATTCTGAACCTGACGTTTGAGGGGTTCTTTTTCTAGGATTTGTGACACAACTGTGCAGCAGCAGGCGGGAAGAGCATTGGGCAAGGAAGGGTCGATGTGGATGGGTTGGGGAATGGCACCTGCCTGGAAGTCTCAGTGGAGAGACAGGCAGTCATGCAAGACACAGAAGCAATGAGCATTTCCCCTGAACATTGAAATCATTGGCAGCCAGTGATCAAACTAGAACATAAGAACATAAGAAGAGCCATGCTAGATCAGACCAAGGGTCCATCTAGATAGTCCAGCATTGTGTTCGCACATTGGCCAACCAGTTGTTGACCAGGAACCCACAAGCAGGACATAAGAGTGTTCAAAGCACTTCACCTAGATGATCTCAGTAATCCTTACAATGATCCTGTGAAGTAGGACAATAGTATTAACCTCCTATTACAGGTGGAGAGCTGAGGCAAAGAAATAGTGGGTCATTTTAAACATGATGCTCCCTCCTCTCCTTATCTACTTCCATTCCCTTGTTTGAGCAAAACATCATTTGCCAAGTTCGCTGGATGGCCTAAGGGCAGTCACTCTCTCCCTTCCTCTCTTTGGGGGCCATGGACGCCACCCCGAGCTCCTTGTGGGAAAGGGAGGACATAAACGTAATAATAAATTAAATGGATGGTTTGCACAAACCATATGGGGCTGTCATGAGCCCCAGACCTTGGACATTCCAGAGGATTCTGAAGAGGATGAGGCACAGGCTACTTCAGTGTGAGTAGGGCAGCCAGTGCCGTGTTCAGGACCCTCCTGGCCAGAGAATGCAACCTTGTCATCTTCCTCTGGCTCAGAGGATGAGTCCCTGGCAGAACCTCCATCTCCCCAGGCTCACAGAAACCTCAGGCTACAAAATCAGGCAAGAGCCCTTTAACAGTCCAGCCAGCTGTTCCAGAAAGGGTGGAGCTGCCCATACTACAGGTTTGTCAGCCTACCCAAGGCTTCAGCTTCCTGCTGAGACACCATCCTCCCATAGCTGTTGTCAGAGACCGTTCCAGCAGGCAGGACTGCTTGGAGCTATCCAAGGTCCTGTTTTCTTTGTGCCTTAATTCTGACTCCCATTGGACACTAGCAGCTTCTCCCGCGGGCCTCAAGAGAGCACGAAATGGGACATGGGGAAACTGTGGTTTGCCTTCAAACCAGGGATGGAAATGATGGGTTTCAGCCTCTGGTTTGAAGGCAATCATGGTTTAATCAGTCTGGATGTAAAGCCAAATTATAGTTTGCTCAAACAATATAGGCGTGTGTGGGAGTACATAAGGCTGTGGCATATTTATGATCCTCCAAAACAGAGGTGTTGAACTTCTTTTAGTGCGAGGGCTGAATTCCATTTCAGAAAATCTCTCGGGGGCTGCATTCCGGTGGTGGGTGGGAACAAAAACAAAAGGAGTGGGACTAAAATACCCAAAATATCAGGATATGTTAGCTTAAAGCTCTTACTGCCTGTAACTATGCCATGGGCAAAGCATTTCAAACTTTTAGGATGGGGGGAAAACTGCACAGAATCTGAGATGCCACCCAATGATTGGTGGTTGGGGGGGAGGGTCATGTGGCCCTCAAGGGGGTGGGCAGAGGGCTGGATTTGAACTCAGGGTGTGTGTGTAGATTGGATCCCTGGAACTGAGGTTTTGTGCCCCTGCTCCAACTAACCATGGTTTGGAAGATCAGGAATGTTACATACGAACTGGGCTAGTGGGTTTCCTGAGGCCAGGTGTGAGTTTTGACCTGGAGGCTTCTCAGCCCATTCTCCTCGCCATTACACTATCACACCAACTCTGTCTGACAGAGACACCCCACCCCTCACTTGCAATGTATTGGTTACTGTGTTTGCAATTCTAACTGCACTTTCTAGGGAGTAATGCCCATTGAACACAGCAGGGCTCGCTTCTGACTAAACATGATGAGGCTGGCCCTGTGAGTCCGAAAATCCAAATGGGTTCCTTTTGCAAGGTGGACTAGATGGATCGTTAGTCTGATCCAGCATGGCTCTTCTTACGTTCTTATGAGAATAATAAATAAAACAAGCAGAGCATCTGCCACCCTTAAATAGTATCGCCACATCTTGGCAGGTCCATCTCACCCTGTCCAACGGTAGGGCCGGCACCTCTGCATCAGACCCTGTTTTGCACAATTTCAAAAGGCGGGATAGCCAGCCTACTGGCAACTCACTCAAGGGCCAGATTAACAGAATCCGAATCAGCTGAGGGGGTGGGTGGTAGACGGTAGAGCACGATCACAAATATGCAGATTTTATGGTTGGAACTTGAGGCTTGAGAGACAATGACTGGCCGGGTGCAACTCAAACCACCTCTTCCCGTTTCCCTCCCTCCCTCCCTCCCTCCCCCCCCACTTAGGATGGCCATATGGCTTCTTTTGCAGACGATGCTCCTCTCTTTGAAAGGCTGCCAGAGGACAGTCCTCTGTTTGAAGGCATGCTCTGTTTGAAGGGCTGTGTCCTGTCCAATTCCAGTTTAAAGATAACGAACCATCATAAGAACTGTTGCCCATCAACGACGAACATCTGGACAGCAAACTGATAAGGCAGGAACATGGGACACCTGGTCACAGATTTTCACACCACGGTGAGATATATTGTTGTATTTCTATTTCAATTATTTCTAACTTTGCACATGCATATAAATAAACACATGCAATTTTTATGCAAAGCACCATCTCCCCCCCCCCCCCCCCGGTAAGTGGCCACCCTGCCTGCAATACATGTGTACTTAACATTAACAGATCTGAGGCACAAGCAGCACTCCCAAAGGGCACGATTGGCCACTGGGAAGGTCTCCTGATAAAGCCCAGTTGAAAGGATTGGGAGCAGCGGTGTCCCCATTGTTTGCAATGGGTTTTATGCAGGAGAATGTTGCAGTGGGGTAGAATAATAGAATCCCAGAGTTGGAGGGGAATTTGTTGGCAGAATGGCCACTTACACATCACCCCGAAAGAGGAAATGCATCACCCCAAAAGAGGAGAACATAGGGTGCCAATTTGCATATAATTTGCAGGTCTTCATTTGTGTGAATAGATATGCAAATTTGGAAATTATTATTATAATATACATAGGGCCCATTCAGAAGACACCTTAAACCATGGCTTTAACCATGCTGGTTAAGCCAGAAAGCCAGGCCGTATTCAGAAGACACCTTAAACCATGGCTTTAACCAGAGTGAATAAGGCTTTTTGCTTTATTCACCATGGTTAAATCCATGGTTTAAGGTGTCTTCTGAACACAGCCCAGCTTTCTGGCACTGTGGTTAAAGCCATGGTTTAAGGTGTCTTCTGAATGGGGCCATAGAAGTACCAGGTGACCTGTGCACCTGCTTGATCTATTGTCCCGGCATTAACTGTTGGTGATGGGCAATTTCAAGGCCCGTGGCTGCTCTCCCTTTGCATGGTTCTCGATCTTTAAAACAGACTTGGACCAGACAGTGCATCAAATAGAGAACACTTTCAAACAGAGAACTGGCCCCTGACAGCCCTTCAAATAGAGGACTCTCTTCTGTAAAAGTAGGGCAGCTGGCCACCGTAAGTTCAGGCCACCTTACCCAACCCCTTGCTCAGTTCAGACAATCCAGAACTAAGTGTCCCCAACAGCCTCTGGACCCCCAATGAGGGAGAGCCCATACATCCCTTGAACCGACTCCCAAGCTGCTCTGATTCTCCAGGATTTTGCCCAAGCCCCTTTTCACCTACAGACACTTGCTCACGCAACCATACCCCTCCCTGTTTTCTCACATGTGGCCTCCAAGGGCCAAGTGGCAGGCAGTGGTTGCACAGTGCCGGCTCAGTCCCAGGGAGACCCAAGTCCCCGCAAAGCAATGATCCTCGCTGACTCTGCCTGCTGCTCACTTTTATTTTGGTTTTCACTCTGATTTCATATTGGAGTTTTAAACGTTCCCGTTTTTATCATGCAATTGATGCTGTGTTTTTGTAGTTTGAACTGTTGCGAACTGTCCAGAGAGCTTTGGCTCTTGAACGATATGGAAATGGAATGAATAAAAAAATATCAGCTGAGGGCAGTATGGGTGGTTTCCCTGCCCCCACCGCATGAGCGGCAATTCCCAAATTGCCTGCGTTGCGTTACGGGTTGCCATATTATCTCAAAGTGCTGTGCAACATGATGGGCTGGCTTCTCACTCACCCCACAACCCCTGCTGCCAAGCCATGGGTTGTGGGGTGGGTAAAAAGCGACCCCAGCTGCAGCGTGTGCTAGGTTTGGATGACATGGCAACCTGTGACGTGGCGTGGATATTTAGGGAAATGCCTGTTGTGTGACCGGCACAAGTGGGTGTGTGAGGAAAATCTATGCTGTATTGTTACCTTTGCTGACCATCTGAATCCAGTCACTGGCTGGGTTCAAACAACACGCTAAACCGTGATAGTTTAGTTTCTGGCAGAACACATGATGGGTTCGTGTGTTGTCTGTGGGGTGTTTCTGCAACCCACAACGCTCCGCTCTGAGAGCTTATGCTATTTGAATCATCTACAATGCAAGGTAGTTAGCAACCTTGCATTGTTCTGTGGTTTATTGTTCTGTGTGAACCCAGCCACTTTCTTTTCGCCTAATCAAATTCACTGGGTAGTTGTGAAGTTATGACGACTGGGGTGGTGGGGGAAAAATCCGTGAAGACTGCCTTGAGCTCTTTGGACAAAAGACGAGATTTAGATGTAATCAATAAATAACCCCCATGATTCCTTGTACACACATACGTTGACACGGAGCAAGAACCATGCAAGAGCACACAACACCTCCTTCTCTCATTTACACACCCCTTTGTTCTTTTCAACTTGTTCTCCATTGAAAAGAGGCACGGTATACTCAGTTACAAAAGCACAGTTTGCCATCAGAAGCCCAGCAGCTTTGACATACTTGGGCAAATGCCGGCCCAGTGCAAACAGGAGCATGTGGCTGGATCTATTCCCACCACCAGTTTAACGCCCCCCCCCCCACACTCCCAGAGATCAAGGCCATACATATGAGGACACTTTGCCCAGGGCCTCCTCAGATCTGCATCCTGCCCTGTGCAGCTGCATGAATTTTGACAGGCTGGAAAGAGCAGATACAAAAGCCTGTACAGCGCATGTGTTTCTTCTTCTTCACCCCTCTAGTTATATATTATGCATATACTCAAACAGATACATGCAGACATGTGCTAGTCTGAAGATACTTATGCACCTGCTGTTTCCAACGTGCCAACAATTCAAGCGACAGATCACCCACCATCTCTGAAAGCAATGTGCACATGTGCGATTTTTTTTTTGCACAATTGTACATTTTCACACACATGCACAAAAGGGGGACATGGAAGTTTATGTGTGCAGGCATGCAAATAATATGTGACATATGCCTGTATTTTGACATACACATATAGGACAAGGGATGTATAGGGATACATACCACACATATACACTCTCATCTGCCAAGGCATGTACACACACACACACACACTTTCAAACATGTACCTAGCAATATGATCCCATAGGCATACACATGCTCCTACACAGGTATACTCGGACATATACATGCATACTCAGCTATTTCATTCATACAAGTGCACTTACACACCCAGCCAAGAACGCATGCATGCATGTACCCCACACGCCGACACACGTGCAGACCCATATGTACAGGCACATGTGTGTCCACATGCTTGCACAGAGAGACATTCCCGCACACACTGAGCCAGGCATGTCCATATCCCTCTTCCCTCACACACCGCAGTAGCTGTTCTCTCTGCACACCCAGCAGAAATACTCTCAGAAGCATGAATCAAAGACTCGGGAGCTAAGAATAGCCGGGCCCAGCTGGGCGGGGGAGAGGCAGCACAGGCGCTGTTTGGAGTCATGCCAGCCGGGGAATGGAGGGGTAGAGAAAGAGATGGCCTCCCTCGCCCAAAACTCCACCTAGGGGCGTTGAGGAGGCACTTGGGGGGAAACACGACTGCTGGGCCCCTGCCCCACAAGAATGGGTTTGATTAGAATAATATTTGAGAATAGGGTTAAATAGATAGAAAAGAAAATGGGAGAGGCAGTGGGGTAAAAAAGGAGGGAGGGTTGATTTGGTCTCTCCCCCCCCCCCACCTTGCTGACCTGCTGCTGTCCTCTGCCCAACCCAGCAACTCCATTTGAGGGCAGGAAGAGGGACGCTGAGCAGAGCAGACCGGGTGTCATGCAACGGGAGTCGTGCAGAATCACAAAGAGCGCATATAGCCAGAGCCTGGTGTGCGGAGAGGGCTGTGTCCCCTATAGAGGCTGCAGAGGGCTGATCCTGTGACAATGTCAGCCCTACGGATACAAAAGCTTCATGAGATCATTGCTTGGTGTGTGTGCGTGTGTGTGTGTGTGTGTGTGTGTGTGTGTGTGTCTTTCCCAGTCTTTTTTTTGTGTGGCATCCCTCCATTGCCACGTGCAGTGGGTGTGAAACAAGGCCAAATGAGGCCGGCTCTCCCTGGTGTCACACACGCAGCACACTTGCTGACTTAGTCTTTGCACACGCATGCACACACACCCCCCTCTCACATGAGCAGAATCTCCTATGCCCTTTCTGTAACACAAGCACACACTTCTGTAGACTCATACTCATGAAGTCCTCCGTCTCTCTCACACACACTCACTCCTGGTGTGTATATATATGCATGCCCCCCCCCCCCCACAATGCATCGCTCTCTGCACTGGCTTAGGTGTGCATGTCAATATCCTGTATCACTGACAACCTGGCCATCTTTACAAAGAATTACATACAAATCTTGAGGTTGCCAAGCACACCAAGGAGAAAACGGCTGCCTCTGGGCCTGGGAGATCTTCTATCAGATAGATCCATTTTGGTGGGCTTTCGGAAAATTGTTGGTCTGGGAATCATAAAATGGGAATCATAGGGTGAAACTATTTGCTAGGAGGTAAATATGGAATTTGCAATACTGTGCTTTCTATGGAATGCCAACGCATGAGTGAAGGCAGGTGCAATGGAAAATAAGAATTTATTTATTTATTTATTTATTTATTTATTTATTGCACTCTATTGAAGATGGGAGGGGATGCTTAAATCTTCTTCCCACTCCCCCTAGTTCACCCCTACAACTCTCCTTCTCTGGGCTGCTGTTAACTTGCCCCTTCCCGGCACCCAGCTAGGCATCCAGACCACAAATATGCCCAGGGAGGGCAAAGACATTTGTAAGGACGATTTGGTGGGTGTGAGAAAGCTTAGGCATTCCCCGCCCGCCTGTCAGTTCTCCCTTAAAAATGCACATGTGCGTGCATGCAGGCTCCTGCATTTGCAATACCTTGGCTTGGGAATGCACATTTGCCTCGCTGGGTTATTCTGCCGATCCTGGCCTACTTTGCCAGGATTGTCGGGGACAAGAAATGCATGAAGAAACTCTTGTCGGTGGTCTGGGATTCAGGATAATAATAAATCAACAGCTGGCCCAAATAAATAACCTCCCCTTTTTACTCATTCGGTATTCCAAGGGCTAACCCTACAAAATATTCATCCGTTCCTATTTGCAGACTTCCTATGTGTAAGGAATCATATTCCCTTGACAATTCCAGATATGTATGATTTACTTGGGGATAAATTCCAGGGCTTCCTCACATTCTCTAGGACAGCCTTCCTCAACCTGGGGCGCTCCAGATGTGTTGGACTACAACTCCCAGAATGCCCCAGCCAGCTGGCTGGGGCATTCTGGGAGATGCAGTCCAACACATCTGGAGCGCCCTAGGTTGAGGAAGGCTGCTCTAGGGGCTAAAACAGGTATTTCATGAACAGTCCCTTGGTAAAGTGCTCTTCCCCCTTGGATTCATCCTGCATTTAATGGCTCATGACCCTTTGGGCGGAGCTAATTGCCTGGGGCGTCGGCGCCCTTGGACCCATCCAATTGGCTCCGCCTATGTATTGCTGTAGGATAAACCCACAGATAAGCTGCTCCCATAGTGCTGCGGTAACATGTCAAGAGTGTTCATTGAGAAACCCACACAAGCCCAGCAAATAGATGTGCATGCACACTGCGTCTAGCAAGCATTGGTGAGGAAGATTCACACACCCACACCCACACCCTCTAGCAACGCATGGTCGGTTACAAATATACCAACAAGTACAGAGATGCCTTCTAAAACAGCCTATGAAAGCAAGGCAAAACCAATTCATAGAGGCCGTTTACGCATTATGATTTGGGTTACAAGGCCCCATAAGTGAGGAAATTGCACCCTTTGGTATGTACATAAGAGTGCGAAGCCTGATTGAATTAATAAAGTGGAAGCCGCTGCTCATTGCCTGGATGACATGGACAAATTCTCAGAGACTATATTCACGAAGGTTTACACCCTGAGGCTAGTCTAGTTGAGTGAGAGTGTGAGTCCCCAACTCTGTAGCAGGGATTGGGCAAAAGACTGCCAGCTCTGAACTTCCATTTGTAATCTGTAAAATGGGAATAAGAGCTATAGAGAGCTAGTGTGGTATAATGGTTAGAGCATCTGACTGGGACTCGGGAGATCCGGGTTCTAGTCCCCACTGGACCATGAAGCTTTCTGGGTAACTTAAGGCCAGTCACTAATTCTCAGCTTCATCTACCTCTCAGGGCTGTTGTGAAGCCACCTTGAGTTCCTTGCAAGAGGAAAAAAGGAAAGACATAAATATAATTATAATAAATAGCTATCTGCTCTGCTGAACTGTTTTGAGAAGAATATGAGAGAAGGATCTCAAAACCCATTGGACATTAACAGTTAGGGTGGCCATGCCTCTTTTACAGAGGACAGTCCTCTATTTGAAGGGCTGTCCAGGTCAAATCCAGCTGAAAGGTCTTAAAAAAACATAAGAAGGGAGAACATGGACTTTGACGTATTATAATAATAATTATTTGCTTATTTATTAATTTCAGTCTATATAGGCCACCTTTCTACCTGGACAACAGACTGAGCTATCAGACAGCTCCCCTGGTCACATATCTCCCCATTGTGCTGAGATGTCTTTTAAATTATAGTCATTATTTCTAAATGTGCACCTATACATACAAATTAGCATATGCTAATTTTATGCAAACCAGTGACACCCTGTGACCTTTTTTTTTTGATGATGCATTCCTTCTTTCTGAGCTCACTCAGCCTAACTTGCTAATAAGTGCATGATGGAGCACAGTGTGACAGCCTGATCCTTTGGATGTTTACTCAAAAGTAAGTCCTGCTATGTTCAGGGGGAGTTTCTTTCAAAGTAAGTGGATATTGGATGGTGGCTTAAGGTTGCAATTATTATTATTATTATTATTATTATTATTATTATTATTATTATTATTATTTATATAGCACCATCAATGTACATGGTGCTGTACAGAGTAAAACGGTAAATAGCAAGACCCTGCCGCATAGGCTTACATTGTACGAAGACCAAATTGGGAGCAAGTCCCTCTAAAGTCAGTCAACTTACTTCTGGGTAAACATGCAAAGGCTTGGGCTGTAAAAACATGCGCTAAATTACCATTGTTGTTAAAGGATGAACCTAGGCAGGGGCCTCATCAAACTATGCTTGAAAGAACGAGAATCCTGCCTCTCTCTCTCACGTGCACATATAAACGGGTACAAGAAGTATATAGATATTTCTTATGCACAATTATCAGTATGGCAGATGCAACACTGAGAGACACATAGAGCATGGATAAGATATTAAATACAAGAATGAATGGAATTCTGTAGGGCACAAGTTTATAGGTACATGGCAATTAGGAGAATGAAAGAAATTCAGATAAAATAAGTGTTCTGTTGTGCCCGTGAGCTGAGAGATGCACTGTGCCAACAGCCTACAGGTCATGATACATTTGTAGAAGCATCCACAATAGGATATTATCTCTTAGGGAGAACATTCCCACTATGATCTATGAGCACACAGTGAAAGCCCACAGAACATAATGGGGAAATAATGGACACACACGCCACACACATGCCACACACACACAGCATGTGCCGCAGCCCCTAAGAAGCCACATGGAGACAAATTTACAGCCCAGTGTGAGTTTCCCTGTGAATGAGTGCTGAAGGGGCAGATTGCCTTGAGAAGCCACTGCGTGCCTGCGCATGGCTGGACTGTGGCTGCCACAGCTCATATAGAATGTGATGGGGATGTGCACAGGCAGCCCTCATGACTACACCCACACAGCAATGTGTGATCATACAGAGGAATGCATATCCAGCTAGGCTGACAAATCCAGGGTTGTGTGAGTGCCACACATGCACCTTCAGTCAGAAGGTATTAAATGCATTTGTCCAGGTTTCGACCCATGGCAAATTATATTCCACTCCACCCACCGCCCCACCCCCACATGATTTTCAAAAATAGACAGATTTGCAAGGCTGGCAGAGGAAAAGGCTGGGGGAGGGGTAGTGAGAGAAATACATACAGATGAGTTTGGGGGACAAGGCAGAGGAACCATAAGAAAAGGGGGGTCTAGAAGGCATCAAGGCTCCACCCACTTATAGGAACAGGATACACTGCTCAAGTCTACTTCAGTTGCTGAACCTTCTCGAGACCTCATTCATTCACAGTGCTTCACGACTAGGAGGACTAGGAACTTGCTTTCCTCTTTTGCAGGAGAGCTGGGATTCCTGGGATGGTAAATGCCAGGTTCTGCACTTGTGCAGTTAAGTCGTAGATGCACACACGGAGAAGTGAACCTGGACCTGTCTAGTACATGAGCGCGTGCACGCACACTGAGGTAGAGGGATTGATGGATGGATTGACGGGGCTCACGCCAGACGGATCCAGATACGCTGAACGCGCTGACACACAACCATTCAGAGAAGCATGCCCACACAGGTACTTATATCTGTCCCTCTCTCTGCTCACAACTGCACACAGATATGGACACCAAGAGAGAGGGGGAAATGGTCTCACAAAGGTACAGCCACTGCAAGGGAGAAGCATGCTTGCCATGGCACGCATGAGCGCAAATACATGGACCCATATGCACAAAGATGCAGGCACACAAGAGATGTGCAGGGAAAAGACACACACACTCACGGGGAGGAAATATACATGCATAATCTCATACCTACATATTAAGGGCTTAGGGAGGGGGATGCACATAATGGTGTACATAACAGCATATATACAAATGCAGGCACACACAGAGATGCATGTACACCCTGAAATATATGGAACCGCTTCTCCCCCCTCCCCACGCCCCGTGTTCGCTTCTCCCTCTTTCTCCATCTCAAACACATGACTACCGACACTTCTGTACATGCCTTACAAAGATACACGCATGCACACACATTGCAACCCCCCTCCGCACCAGCCCATGTGCACTGGTACAGGTCTCCACGTGTGTGCAAGCGTGTCCACATGCCTCCGGCCAAGCTGCACACCTTGCGCAGGGGAACACATGTCCGCGCACAGCCCATCCCCCCCAATGCCCTTTTGATTGAAGCTCCCACAACCTCCTCCCTCGGGGGGGGGGGGCTTTTGACCGTCCCACCCCACCCCCGACGACAACCTCGTTGCCTCCTACAGAACTACCAAGATGGATGTGTGTGGAAAAGGTGAGGGGTAGGGGAGACCGCCCCCCCCGCCATGTCGTTGACACTCACTCATTCACAAGCGCGCGCGCACGCACACCTTTTCTCACTCACCTAGGTCCCATCAATGGTTTGCCGCCTCCCCTCGAGATCGTAAACGGAGACACCCCACCCCCCGTTACTGGGGATCAGGGCCCTCCAGAGGGGGGCGTGGCAGGGTCCACCCCGCGGTAGCCGCACGCGGGGGCTGCGCCGGTGTCACCTCCAGCGGCCATGCCTGCCTCGCCACTGCCCGAGTGGAGCGCGGCAGCACCTTCCCCCGTCGTGGGAACCCCCCCCCCGCGGGTCTCCTTCCCACCAGAGGTCGGTGACGCCCCCACCCCCCACCCCACGCAGAAAGACCTCTTTCCACTCCAGCCCCCAAACTCCCCCGGCATGCAATCGCCGCTCCCCACCCCACAACCACCCCCACATGGATCCACCCCCTCCACTCCCCTCCTCCCGCGTTACCTGCCAAGGATGGGAGCCGCTCAGCACATGCTCTCGGTCTCTCTCTCTCCTTGGGGGGGACCCTCTGGCTGGTCCCCCCCTTCCTCCTCCGCCGCCCCCCCTTCTCTCCCTCTCTCCTGGCGGCGTGTCCTTGCGGTCCTGCGGTGGGCGGAGAGGTCCTCCAGATGTGTCCGCTCAGGAGGGAGGGGCGGAGGCCAAGCCGCGCTAAATCGGGGTGTGTGTATAGGCGGGAACGGGGGGGCGGCTCTTCAGGCTTCCATGGCGGCGCCCCTCGGTGCCTACGATCGGCTTGGTCTCTCAGGGCTGCGCTGCTACCAGCCGCTCCCTCCCTGCTTCCCTCGTTCCCTCCCACCTTCCTAATGCTGCTGCTGGGGGGAGGATGCTCCTCGCCTCGCCCGCCTCGCCTCGCCTCCCTCCCTCCCTCCCTCCCTCTTTCCCCGCCCCGCCCCCACCCAGCCCTGTTCCCTTTCTGCTGTTCAGGAATGTATGGCTTTTTTGTGTGCCCAGCCCCCCACCCAATCTCATTCATAGCGTCACGTGGGTGTGGGTGTGGGGACGGGGTGGGGGTGGAGAGTGATCCAACAACCGCACACACACACACACACGCGCACACGCACAGAGGAGGCTGGCGGCTCTGGGTTTCAGTCAAAACCAGCCAGCACCTTGGATAGCTCCTTTAGAGTTCTGAGTGAAACCCAGAGCGGATTCACTGCCCCACTGAAATAGGAGCCACCAGCCTCCACTACACACACACACACACACACACACACACACACACACACACACACACACACAGAGCTTTGGTTATCAGCCTCAACCCTGCATCCCTCCTTCTCTCTCCCTCCCTCCCCACTGCCGCCCTCTTCTTGGCTCCTCTCACAACCTTGAGGCTTTTCCTAAAGCGCCAGGTCTCATCCATGTTCCCCACCTCCCCTTCCTCATTTATCCATTTTATAGATCCTGCATCCTTGGGGACCGGTTTCATTTACATCCCTGAATTGCGCTCCATTCTTCCTTGAGTCTTTTGCTCATCTCGGATCACCTGCATCTCTAGAAAGAGATGCTTCTCCCGCTCCTCCTCCACCACCTGCCCCATCCATCCTACGGTGCTTTCCAGGGAGAGGCTTAAATGGAATTGGGGTACAAAATCCGTTTACAGTGTGGGTTTTGTAAATTAAGCACGCTCGACTACCATGTGTGTTCCAGTTCTTTCCTCCACCATTTGATCCTTCATTCTATCCTACTCAGATCTGCGGGGATCTTCAGCCCCACACAACTCTACATGCAGCCCCACATGCCTTGCATCGTAGCCCCACAGACCGCTCCATCACAGCCCCACACGTTCCTGCATCAGGGTCCCATCCTTATGCTCTGAATCCCACCCATGCAAACAAACATCTAGGATCTGTAGATATCAACCTTCTTGCTGAGAAAGTCTTATTTAATGTGTCGGAATTCGCAGCCTTGCATACCTGACTGATCCTTTTGTACCAGTACTATTTGCAACCTGTATAAACACCAACCCAAGAGACCAAAACATCCTTCTTATACATTTTATATCACTCCCTTCTTTGTTGTGACCTCCCGGTTTTTGCCATTCCTCCAGACTTCTATTGCCATGGCTTGGAAACGGTGGTATGGGCAGGGCTGGTGCCAGACTATTTTGCGCCCTAGGCAAGCTGAACTACTTTACCCACCCACCCCCCAAAAAATGCCAACTTTGATTTTTAAGAACATATGTTTCCTGGGGGGAAAAAGAAGCACAAAACTTGAAACTGCTAAATTTATTTTAAAGTGCAAGAAATACGTCATGCCAATTATAGCAAACAAATTGGAAAGGAACGTCTATGGGTCTAAAATGCATTATTTAATAGGAATATCACCTCCAAATCATCCCCCCAACTCACACGCACGTGCACACACACACTCAGCATCACTCCCTCCAAACAAACACACGCACGAACACATGCATTCACTCTCAAAGACCCTTTGCACCCCATTCACCCATACATTCTCTCTCTCTCTCTCTCTCTCTCTCTCTCTCTCTCTCTTCCGGGTGCGTTCCGGAAGTCCGAACATGGAGCCGCCACACCCCCACCCCAGCGTCCCTGGCTTCATTTCAGTTGGGTGGGTGCGGGGCGCCATCTTGCCCACCCAGGCCCAGCTGAATCCTTGGGCCGGGCTGGCTCACAGCCAACGCGCGTGAGTGCTGTGCTGTGCCCGGCGCCCCTCTTAGCTTGGCGCTCTAGGCGGCCGCCTGAGTGGCCTCTATGGTAGCACCGGCCCTGGGTATGGGAAGAACTTGTAGAAATTAAAATGTTCTTGTGGGATCAAATAGGTAACACTTGGCCATGAGACTGAAGGGCCATTCTCCAAAATGAGATCCGTTTTAAACACTCATGACTGCGCATGAATCCTGGAATTTGTTTGCTTGTTTTTTTGCTATTCATTATTATATATCAGCCTTAATTATATTCCCAGGGCGGTTTACAATAAAGAATAAAACCATTAAAATGTAAATACAAAACATACACACCACCAAATAAGCTAAAAGGCCCCAAATTATAACAGCAGCATGAAAACAGCCAGCGGGATTAAAATTGCATGTAAAATGCTCAGGAAAATAAAAGGGTTATTGCCTGGTGTACATGAATCAGTGTACATGAATGCTGGCGTATATATGAGAGACTGCACGATCGCCAGTGATCCTGGACTTGAGCCATAGGCTGTGGCATGCATGGCAGAAGCAATTGCTTGTGTGGTGACAGTACTCTCTGATGACAGTCCAAAAAGGTTACCACTGTTTGCAACTGTTTTATGTTTCGCACATATGGCGATACTGAGGCACACGCATAGCCACAAAACTCACTGTTTGACCTGCCTGAGCCATGGAAATGCATGCACAGGGACTGGGCGTGCAATTTGACATGGATGTGACATATAAGCACACACACATCCATTGGGATTGTAATTTATTTATGTGGTAGATTGGTATCCCACGGTTTGATTGGAGTCTTCAAAGAGGCTTACAACATTTATAAAATGCAGTGGATTCATTAAAAATTGGACACATGGAAGAAAAGAAAAGAAAATGTCCACCAGTGATAGAGCCATGGGCAAAATGAGTGGCTCAGGGGGTTAGAGCCGATTACCTATGAGGCATATGCTGCGTATACAACTACAAATCTACATCTGAGATGCTAGGGTTCGGAGATGCTAATAACTTAATTGATTGGGGAAAACAGTGTTTTTGTTGTTGCTACTGTAAAACAGCAGGGAGTAAGAAACCATGGTGCTTACTGCAAATCATCCAGCAATCTGCTGCTAGTAGATCTTGATCCATCTTCTGCCCACCCTTGTGTATTCTTTACTCTACTTTTAAACCGCCCAATAATTGAAATTCTCTGGACTGTGTACACCACATTGGTGGTTCCAATTTCTTTGGGGATGGTGAATCTGCTCTGAGTTTCAGTCAGAACCAGCCAGTACTCCAAAGAGCTGTCCATGGTGCTGAACCTAGGCTGGGCTAGGTTTCAGCACCATGGATAGCTCCTTTAGAGTTCTCCCCTTATATCAAACTCCCCTT
The DNA here is from genome assembly GCF_023053635.1 of Elgaria multicarinata webbii. Lineage (NCBI taxonomy): Eukaryota > Metazoa > Chordata > Lepidosauria > Squamata > Anguidae > Elgaria > Elgaria multicarinata. The sequence continues at coordinate 18,167,644 of NC_086181.1, forward strand.
ATACAAATCTATTGTGCAACCACACTTGCAATACGGCATACAGTTCTGGTCAGTGCACCTAAAGAGGGATATTGGAATAGATCCACAGGCTGGAACCAGCTTTCCCAAGAGGAGAGATTGCAACATTAGCTTAGAAAAATGGCGAGTGAGGGGAGACATGCCAGAGTTGTACAAAATCATGCATGGTGTGGAATAGGGAGACCGTTTTCTTCCTCTCTCAGAATTGTAGAACCCACTGGGGGTCATCTCCTGAAGCTGATTGGTGGGAGAGGCAAGGCAAGACAGATAAAAGAAAGCGCTTCCTCACAAAGCACATAGTTAAACTATGGAATTCGCAACCACAAGAATTGCGGCCCCCAATGGAATTCGCAGCCACCAATTTGGATGGCTTTAAAAGGTGATTAGACAAATTCATGGTGCATAAGGCTATCAATAGCTACTAGAACTTGCTGATCTAGCGCCAATCATCCAGGGATCTACCAGTAGATCCTGTATTCAATAAAATAAAATAGTAAAAGAAACATAAATAAATAGCCCTGCTAGAACAGACTTGGGGTCCATCAATTAGGAGGAGGGGTGGCGTGCTAGGGCATCCACACTGTTATATGTGAATTCTGAACAGAGATAAGAGCAGGTATTCCTCTCCCCACTAGCCTCTCCAAGCTCTCCAGGGTTTAGGGAGGGAATCTAAGCCTCTGCAAGTCAGATAGGGAATCTCTGCAGGCTACTGGAGATACCCCATCCCTGATCTAGTCCAACCACCTGGCCGTAGCGAGAACATAACACACACACAGTCCATGTGTAGGCAATTTTAAGGTAATGATCATATCAGGCATATCAGAGACATAGCTAAAATGGCTGCCTAAACCAAAGTTTGCTTTTGACCTATTACTGGCAGGAAACTTGACCTGGGGAAAAGTGAACATTACCAAGGTTCATGCCCCATACAGGCCAAAACCTCAAAGGACAAGTTGGGAAATTTCTATACTACAAATAAAAACAAAACATCATCTGTTGGGGTTGCTCCTGGCCCGGAGTAATCTGTGCTGGCAGAAATCTCCTTTATTCCTTAATCGCTCTCCTTTATTCCTCATATTGATGCAGTAGCTAAATCCTGTCGTTTTTTTCCTGTATAATATTGCCAGGATTCGATCATTTTTGTCTGTCTCTTCTGCCAAGACGCTTGTTCATGCATTGGTTATTTCTCGGTTGGACTACTGCAACCTTCTTCTCACTGGCCTTCCTTCTTCTCACATCAGTCCGTTGGTTTCTGTTCACCACTCTGCTGCTAAGATCATCTTCTTGGCTCGCCGCTCTGACCATGTTACTCCACTTCTGAAATCTCTTCATTGGCTTCCAATTCACTCCAGAATCCAATATAAACTTCTCCTGTTGACCTACAAAGCTTTTCACTGTCTAGCTCCTTCCTATCTTTCCTCTTTCATCTCACACTATTGCCCCGCTCGTGCTCTTCGCTCCTCTAACGCCATGTTTCTCACCTGCCCAAGGGTCTCTACTTCCCCTGCTCGGCTTCGTCCATTTTCTTCTGCTGCCCCTTACGCCTGGAACGCTCTTCCAGAACATTTGAGAACTACAAGTTCAATCGCAGCTTTTAAAGCTCAGCTAAAACCTTTTCTTTTTTCTAAAGCTTTTAAAACTTGATTTTGTTCTGGCTTTTATACTGTTAGTTTTACTCTACCCTGTGCCTGTTTGGTGCATTCTCTTCCCCTTCTTATCGTTTTATGATTTTATTAGAATGTAAGCCTATGCGGCAGGGTTTTGCTATTTTATTGTTTTACTCTGTACAGCACCATGTACACTGATGGTACTATATAAATAAATAAATAAATAAATAATAATAATAATAATCTGTTTTAGAAAATGTATGCACTGTACATTGCCTTGTTTTCTTCTCCTGTTGTAACCTTTGTCAAGAAGGCCATGATATAAATTTCTTTCTATAATTGTCTTAAATACACTTCCTTGGTGTTAATAAATGTTTAAAATTTAACTATTTATAAAGTAACTGTGTTGGGTATAAAATGACTGAGTCCTTCTTAGCATCAGAAGAATCACATGTCTATGGACTCAGATATAGATGGGAAGTAGGAGCCTGTCAAGATAATAAGAGGTCTGTGGATTTAATTTTTTATCCATACACGATTTCTCCTACACATGCAGAAACCTGCACAAGAGTAACATGTCTTGAGACAAACACACAGAACTGGTCCATTTGTTCCTGACAAGAGCAAATATGCAATTAATTGTTCTGTGACAAAGACAGACATGCACACAACCATACTAGCTGCACTGGTTACCGGTGTGCTTTCGAGCCCAATTCAAAGTGCTGGTTTTGATATTTAAAGCTCCAAATAGTTTGGGACGAAGCTACTTGAAGGACCACCTTCACCCTCCATCAGCCTGCCAACACTTTGAGATCAGAAAGAATGGCCCTTCTCATTTGCCCGCCCTTGAGAGCAATTATGAGGGTGATCACATGGGACAGGGCCTTCTCTGCAGTGGCCCCACACCTTGGAACAAACTCCCATCGGAGGTCTGCCATGTACAATCCTTGCAGGCTTTTAAGAAGGCCTTGAAAACATTTGATTTTACCGTGGCCTTCTCATTCTGAGTACTGTTATTGTTGCTATTGCTATTGTTATTGGTTGTTGTTTTTAATTGCTATTTTATTGTGTTTATGTTTTGATTGCTTTTAATATTTTAACTGTTTTATGTATTTTATTGTTGTAAGGCGCCTTGCGAAGGCTTCTGCCCTGAAGGATAGCCAAGAAATGTTTTAAATAAAATAAAATAAATAAATATCTGCAGCAGTAGCAGACTATTACACCCACACATGTTGGACTGGTGGCAGAAAGGAGGGTTTCCCCCTCCCTCTCTGAAAATGTACCACCTTTCTTGGGTTGGGGTGGGTGGGGTGCCACTTCTTGCTATTGACAGATATTATTCATGTCAGGGGTGGACAACTTGTGGTCCTCCAGATGTTTTGGCCTACAACTCCCATGATCCCTCACTATTGTCTATGCTGACTAGGACTGATGGGAGCTGTAGCTTAAAATATCTAGAAGGCCACAAGTTGCCCACCCCAATGTACATGTATGCCCATGTAAAAAATCCTGCATCATAGAGGCTGGGTAACTTTCCTTTTAAAACCGAAATTAAAAGCAAAGACCAAAAAACATACAATAACAATCAATGTAACCCAGCTGCACTACCAAAAAAGAAAAGAAAGAAGTGAATCCAGATTTAAACTGGCCAGATGACACACACACCCTCCCACAGTTCTCACTTCCAATCCTGTCTGGGTAAAGCCTTGGCTTGTTCTCACACCACATCTGGATCCGATTAGACATTCCGGCTTCTGGCTGGCTGAAGTTTGGTTCCTCCTCCCCCCCATTTCTGCCCCAACATCGCCTGAGTGGGCAGACTGCAGTGAATTCCAAGAGTCAGCGAAAGCGAGAAGCAGACTCCTTGTATCCTTGAGTGGATTGGGGCAGATTCTGGAGAATTGACTCTCTCTCTCTCTCTCTCTCTCTCTCTCTCTCTCTCTCTCTCTCTCTCTCTCTCTCTCTCTCTCTCTCTCTCTCTCTCTCTCACACACACACACACACACACACACACACACGTAACATTTGTGTACAAACTCCGGGTGGAGAAGGAAGTGCCATGGAGCTTTGGGCTCTGATGAAGATGCTACTTTTGGGGATGCTGCTCAAGGCGTCTCAGGGACAGATAGATGAGCAAAAACCCAAGGAAGAAAAAAGAATTCTGCACTGGGAGGTGAGTGAGTGAGTGAGACTACCCTTCCCCCGGTAACCCATCTCCTGGCACACAGAAGTATATAGGCAATATAGGAAGAAGGCAGTTCCTGGGGCAACACCATTTTGGGGGTGTCTGCCATGCCGGTGAGTCCAGGATCATGTGACACTTCTGGGATGGCTTCATTCCAAAGGCATATGTGGCCCATAATCTCAACTGAAACTTCACAGGGGATTCTGGGGTGTCCACTAAGCCTAGGGTGATAAAAACAAAACAAAACCCTGCCCCCCACCCCAGTGATTAACCAGCAGCTATGAGGGAAGGTTACAAGAGCTGGGATTGGGGAAAAAACGTGGCTAAGAGGAGACCTGACAGAGGTGTACAAAACTATACATGGTGTAGAGAAAGTGGATAGAGAGAGATTTCTCTCTCTCTCCCATAATAATAGAACCCAGAGTCATCCCATGAAGCTGACTGGGGGGGAGATTCAGGACAGAGAAAAGGAAGTATTTCTTCGCATAGCACATAGTTAAACTCTGGAACTCACTACCACAAGATGTAGTGATGGCCACCAATTTGGATGGCTTTAAAAGGGGGTTGGATAAATTCCCGGAGGAGAAGGCTAACAAGGGCTACTAGTCTTGATGGCTATGTGCTACCTCCAATATCAAAGTCAGGAAGCCTGCATACACCAGTTGCTGGGGAACATAGGTAGGAGGGTGCTGTTGCACTGTGTCCTGCTTTGTTGGTCCCTGGTTGATAGCCGGTTGGCCACTGTGTAAACACAGTGTTGGACTAGATGGAGACTTGGCCTGATCCAATGTAGCTCTTCTTATGTTCTTAACCCCCCAAATTACCTTGCATGGTTCCAGCATAAAGGATCCCCTCATCTTTGCCTGGTGATGTCCAGGAAAAGCATGTGGTCTTTTTATGTAAAAGACTAACCTAGTTGGCCGGCGGTCCGTCGCCACCACTACGCCTGGCAAAGGAGAAGGAGTCCTGGCTGCTGGCTTCTCTAGCTGCAGCTACTTTCTTACCAGGAGAACTCCACAGTTATGATTCGTTTCTCTCCAAGTCCTCCTGCTCTTGTCTAAGGTGGCCACTCAGGCTTCGCCAAGAAAGGAGATAAAAGAGGACACAGGCTTGCAGAAAATTGGGATATGCTGATTTATATATCAGTGCAAGTTTAGAAATAATTACTATAATTTAAATAGGAATACAATACATCTCATCATAGTGGGGACTGGGGAGGACTGTGGCCATCTGTGACCTGTGTGGCTGCCTGTTCAGTCTGTTGTGCAGGTGTTTAGCACCTCAAGGCCCCTGGCTCAGTGGTGGCTGGTGGCCCCGATGTCAGTGGGGTGGTGAATCCACTCCAGGTTTCAACCAGGATTCTAAAGGACCTATGCAGGGTGCTTTCACTGCAATCAACAAATCTCAGGTGGAGGGTCTTACTTTATTTAAATCCCCTCTTGTAGGAGGAGCCAAGCAGGAGCAATTGAGCAGCATGCATGATCTCGATAAGCTAATGTTCCCACAGAACCCTGGCCTGGGATGATGTGTGCACTGGCCCTATGTGTAGGATGGCCAGGCGACCTCCTTCACGGTCCACCATTTGAAGGGCTGTCCTATCCAAGTCCAGTTTAAAGACACAGAACCGTAAGAAATGCTGTTACCCATCAACACTTAGCACACGAACAACAGACTGAAGATTTCAGGCACAGAGGTCACCTGGCCACAATCCTCCACCGTGTGGCGAGGTCTACTGTATTTCTGTGTAAATTCTAATGATAATGTCTAAATCTGCATTAAATGTTTACATAAAGATATGGAAATTGTATGCAAATCACCACCCTATTTTGCCTTCCTATTTGTTGAGGCATTTTCTCTTTTTTTAGCCATTCATGAGTGGCCACTTTCTCTCTCTGTTGTATGCTATGGAACAAGGAGGCTGAGTTAGTGGAGTTTTCTTTTCTTTCATCATGGAATTTTACTTTATTTTGAAATAAAGTAGGAAAAAACCACAACGCAGAAGCAGCAAAAAAGAAAAAAGAAAAAACACATATAACAATACAATGAGATTGCGAAAGAAACTCACTGATTATAATTCTTAGTATAGAATCATAGAATCATAGAATAGTAGAGTTGGAAGGGGCCTATAAGGCCATCGAGTCCAACCCCCTGCTCAATGCAGGAATCAAGCAGGGGGTTGGACTCAATGGCCTTATAGGCCCCTTCCAACTCTACTATTCTATGATTCTATGATTCTATGCTAAGAATTATAATCAGTGAGTTTCTTTAGCAATACCATGGGGACAGCCCAACTAGAACAAAACACCCAAAGGGAGCTCAGTATCTAACAAAAGATTTTCTCCCTCCTCAAACCCAGGGGTGGATTAACATACAAGGGATAGAAATAAAGCAGGACCAGTCCTACTATGAAGCAGGGGGAGCTGACCGGCTTCAGGTGGCACCATGGTGACAGTGGTGGGGAATGGATGAAGGCAGGAATTGGTGTCTGAATTATGCAACAAACCAGGAAGGGAGCCCATGGTTTATTGTTGGGTTGTGAACTCTGGGTTGTTCATGTTTAACAACCTAGAGTTAATCCATAGTGCAGGCTTTGCACGTTAATGAGAACACATGATTCAATGACAACCAACAATTCCACGACCCCATACTGTGGGTTGTCGGTATTATTATTATTATTATTATTATTTATATAGCACCATCAATGTACATGGTGCTGTACAGAGTAAAACAGTAAATAGCAAGACCCTGCCGCATAGGCTTACATTCTAATAAAATCATAATAAAACAATAAGGAGGGGAAGAGAATGCAAACAGGCACAGGGTAGGGTAAACAGGCACTGGGTAGGGTAAAACTAACAGTATAAAGTCAGAACAAAATACATATGAACCAGGTCTATGTATGTTCAAGTTGTACATATGTAGGCTCTGAACACCCAGTTGGGGACCTTACCTTTTGCAGGATTTTCAATTGCTTGGCGATTGGGGAAAGCCTATGTATGAACAAGTTGTCCATGCACAGGCCATGTTCAGGCCTTTGGTTAAAAACACAGGATTCAAGAGTGGCCTTGAATTACAGAAAGGGCAGAGGGAGCCTAGTCTCCTTACCTCTGGCACAGTCCCCTTAGCTACTGTTTGTAGAAAGCTGCAGGGCAGGTTATTATTTGGCAAAAACGAGGGTTTCTTTAAGGCAGGCCTGGCATCAACACATGGCACTGGCTCATTTTTGACGCGCCCCCCTATTTTTTATCTTGTAATGCTCCAATGAGTGCCAGAAAGATGAATCTGGGAGCTGCCATTTTAACTTCCCACAACATCCCATAGCAAGACTACCTCAGGTGCATTGTGGGAAATTAAAATGGTGTCTCCTAGCCACCATTGGAATGGAGCTGTTGGTTGCTGCTTATTGTCAGTTAAATTCACCAGGGCCCACCAACATAGGACATTGTAGAGCATTTAGCTGAGGGCTCCTGAAATCTGGAGTTGGTCCTGGGCCAAGGGATCTCATTTAGGGGAAATTCCTGAATTATTCTCCCATAAATCAAGCAAGGGCCATGATTCCAGTTCCATCTCTCTAACACCCACATGTGTTAACTGATGTTTGCACAGAGCTTGAGTCTCATTCCATCCATAATGTGTATTTGCTGCCACCAGACCACTTATGTTTTGAGCACAGGTTAGGATGCCGCCTCCTACTGAGTCAGAAGTATGGTCCATGTAGTGCTGGGGTTTCAGAGGGGAGTCTTTCCAGTCCTATCTCAAGATGCCAGAATTAAATCTGGGACCTCTTGCATGAAGAGCATGTACTCAACCATTGAGCTAGCTGGCCCAAGTTATCTGAAGGTGAAGGACAAAATGGTGTCACTGGAAGTGGACTGGACTGCCAATGGAATCTGACTTCAATAATGATGATGGGATAGCATCTTCCACCACACCTGAGGCAGCAGGCCTGTTTAGACGGTACAGGGCATAGGCAAAGTGGTGCATGTGGTTCTGTCCTCCAACAGAGTGAAATGTCTGGGGGACTGTTGCTGCTGTCCCCCAACATCTGTTGCCTGAGGGAGCCGCCTCACTCTGCCTCATGGCAGGGCCAGCCCAGGCTATGGCTCAAACTCTATCCAAAATCTGGGTAAACAAAACCTAGAGTCACATTAGTGGTAATTACGCTGGTTGCCAAACTCTATGTCTCCTTTGTTCTGACTATCCAACTTCTCTCTCAGACCCTTCCTACACCCACAAAATGCAGTCTGCAGGCCACGACTTCTGTTTTGTCAAACACTTGATTATCTCCTTGTTTTTGCTGTCCTTGACAGGCGGCAAAACTGGAGGCTGATGCTGCATTCAGCTTGGATAGGTTAAACGTTGTGGAGACGTGAAGCTAAAAAGCAGAGGAATTTGATGTAAAGAGGGGGGCATAGGACAGAATCTTAGAAACCACCCAGGCAAAATGATAGCTACCGAAATAATTACATTTGTCCAGGAAAAGAAAACAGGCACAGAAAGAAAAAGAATGCAAATGCATGCTACAGTCAGCTTTGACTTTGACATCCGTTGAAAGAGCTAAGCCAAGTCACAAAACTTGGGTACTGTTCTAAAAGAGTTACGTGTTTTATAGTCAAACAGGACGGAGAAATCCAGGCTTTGTTCCAGGCCTTGAGCCGCAACAATGCAGCCTCAATGGCAACTGGTCAGCTGGCAATCGAGCCAAAGATAAAGGCTCATTCAGATCCAATCATAGCCTTAAAAGGATGCAAACACCAGGTGCTTTTGACATCAGAGGGGCCAACTGGTTCCTATCATTCTGCCAAGGATTTTGTGGGGTCTATTAGACACGTGATTTTTCAGACCTGTATGACAAATCTCCGTTCCTTAACAAAAGCGAAGAGAGGCAGTGTGTGGTGGCAGTAGATTGGGGAGCCTAAGCTGGAAAATCCTTCATGGTAGGGACCCAGGGCCCTTGGGCAAAGCATCCTCAATAGACCCCTTCCCTCGGTGAATCTACCTTCTCACCTCCGTTGTCACCAGCTGTTGTTGCTCCTCATCCTTTTCCTCATTGTTGCTACTACTTGCTTACTTGGCAGGCAGTGAGCAAGTGAGCAATGGCCCCTACTGCACCTCCTTCTCACCACCACCACTGCCTGGGAGCTTCTTCACATGAGAGAAATAAGGCACACCGCTCACAGAAGTTTGGGGGTCCTTTTGACGATGCTGTGAGCCTCCTGCACTTCTCCTGCTCCCTCCCCTGATTATTCCGTTTAAAAACAAATGGACAAAAAGCTTGGATATCCCGATTCTTCTTGGGATTTCCTACTGTGTGCAGGGGATGTTGCGCTACAAAACACCCACTAGTATGCTGATGTCACCCAGCTCTACTACTCCTTTCCACCCAATTCCAAGGAAGCTGTGTCTGTGCTAAACCAGTGTCTGTCAGCAGTAATGGACTAGATGAGGACAAACAAATTGAAGCTTAATCCAGACAAGACAGAGGTGCTCCTGGTAAGTCACAAGGCAGATCAGGGAATAGGGGTACAGCTGGTGCTGGGTGGGGTTACACTCCCCCTGAAGACACAGGTTCACAGCTTGGGTGTACTTCTGGACTGAGCCTGGATGCCCAGGTTTCAGTGATGGCCAGGAGTGCATTTGCACAGTTAAAGCTAGTGTGCTAGCTACGCCCATTTGGAGATGTTTGAGCTGGCCATGGTGACACATGCCTTAGTTACATCCCGATTGGATTACTGTAATGCACTCTACGTGGGGCTGCCTTTGAAGAGTGTTCGGAAACTCCAGCTGGTTCAAAGTGTTGCAGCCTGATTGTTGACCGGGGCTAGTTACAGGGAGCATACAACTCCCCTGTTAAAACAGCTCCACTGGCTTCCAGTCTGTTTCCGGGCACAGTTCAAAGTGCTGGTTATGACCTATAAAGCCCTATATGGCTCGGGTCCAGGTTATCTGAAAGACCGCATTCTCCCTTATGAGCCTGCCCATGCTTTGAGATCTTCTGGAGAAGCCCTTCTTTCAGTCCCACCACCATCACAGGCATGCCTGGTGGGAATGCAGGAGAGGGCCTTCTCAGAAGCTGCTCCAGTGCTCTGGAACTCTCTTCCCAGGGAAGCTAGACTGGCTCCATCCCTGATGTGTTTCCGGAGGTAGGCGAAAACTTTCTTATTTCAGCAGGCCTTTTCTGAATAATGTGGACCTCCATCTAGGTTTCAGACTTTTAAAATGCATTTTAAATGTTGAAATGTTTTAATATCGAAACTTATTTAATTATATTTTTAACCTTTTGTCTTTTTACTTATAGTTTTTACTTGTGTGTGTTTTAATTTTGTAAAGCCGCCTTGAGGCCCAGAACGATACGAATAAAGACGATGATGACGATGATGATAATAATAGATGAGTGGGGAGAAAGATGGGGGAAGAGAAGGGAATGGATGTATCTGTCTATGAAAGAAAGAAAAGAGAAAAGTATGGGATGGTTTAGACCAGCCTTTCTCAACCTGGGGTGCTCCAGATGTGTTGGACTACAACTCCCAGAATGCCCCAGCCAGCTGGCTGGGGCATTCTGGGAGATGCAGTCCAACACATCTGGAGTGCCCCAGGTTGAGAACCACTGGTTTAGACCATTGTCCCATTCATTGCTGGCAGATTGCCCTGGAGGCACTGTAGTTCCTCCCCCTGGCTGTAACCCATCTCTGTGACTCCCCCAGAATATAGACGATTTGCTGGAAGTGGTAACAAGAAACTTGTCCCACCATGACTTTTTGCTGACGGAGGACGAGGGCCCAGATGGCCAGGAGATCTTGGACGGAGACACAGAGCAGGAAGAGCCGCAGGAGGAGACACACCATCCCACTCTTTTGCACCCAACGACAGCATCCCCGGCTCAGGAAGAGGAGGACAACTTCTCCTATGTATGTGAGTAATGCAGAACGCCTAAAAATAAAAATAAGGCAACTTCCATCTCCAAAGGTCATCTTTGCCCTCTTTTGTATCTGGTCAAGAGGGCAGGGCTCCTGCGGCTTTAACTGTTGTAATGAAGAGGGAATTTCACCAAGTGCTGCAAGCATACAAATGACACCTGCTGAAATTCCATTTTTCCTGTTAAAGATACAGGAGCCCTGTCCTCCTTTTCATATGGTCACCCTACCTCCCTACTTCCCAAGTATTCACAGAGAACATAACAGTCTTTTCTTCTAGCTGGCTTTCAAGGGGGCTTAGTGAAGCATTAGTTTATCTTTCAAAAGACACCAGCTATAATGGCTATATGCAACCTCCAGCTTCACAAGCAGCAGCGTCCCTGTTATTTCCGATGTTCAGGCGGTGAGTGCCATTGCTTATGTAGCCAAAACTGCACCACCCACGTACAAGGGAGCCTGAGGTTAGCAGATGTACAAAAAACCTTTGGGGTGGGTGGTGGTGGTGGTGGTGAAAAAAAGACCCAAATAGCCCAATGAGGACTGGTTGTGCTCAATGGCCATGGAATGCTATGTCACTCATGGACAGCGGTGGCTGGTGCCCAGCGGGCTTGGAAAAGCACAGGACAGGGTGGGTGCTCAATATTCTAATGAAATTGCTGGAGAACAGCAGAGGAAGATCATGCATGACAACCGGCAGCTTCATGTTGCGCATCGAGGATGATCAGGGGTCTGAAAACGAAGCCAGGAGAGACTGAAAGAACTGGGCATGTTTAGCCTGGAGAAGAGAAGATTGAGGGGAGACATGAGAGCACTCTTCAAATACTTGAAAGGTTGTCACACAGAGGAGGGCCAGGATCTCTTCTCGATCCTCCCAGAGTGCAGGACACGGAATAATGGGCTCAAGTTACAGGAAGCCAGATTCCGGCTGGACATCAGGAAAAACTTCCTGACTGGTAGAGCAGTACGACAATGGAACCAATTACCAAGGGAGGTCGTGGGCTCTCCCACGCTAGAGGCATTCAAAAGGCAGCTGGACAGCCATCTGTCAGGGATGCTTTAAGGTGGATTCCTGCAAATGAGCAGGGGGTTGGACTCGATAGCCTTGTAGGCCCCTTCCAACTATGATTCTATGAAATGTCCCTGTTTGTGGGGGGATTTCTCTGCCTCAAGTGAGTGGGGAAGAGGCAGAAAGTTGTCACTCTATTCTCCTCAAATACAGAGCTGCCTCTGCTGCTGGAGGAAAAAGAAAGAGGAAAACCAGAGGGGGAAGAAGAGAGGGGAGATGGAATGAGTGACCGGAACCATGAACAGAGGCACTTTATACTGCAACATTTTGTTGCAGCTCCCCTTGTGCCAGTGAATACCAGGCGTGCTTCCAGATGAGGCTTTTATGGTGCAATAGCCCCGCCTCATTCACAGGAGTGGTGGTGGTGGCAGAGCTCCTCTCCCTCCCCTTGTAACTGCCCTGTGTTTCCCCATTGCCTTTTTATTTGAACTGCAGAAAATCCAGGAGCTTTCTGGGGATTATGGGAGATGTAGTCCAACACATCCAGAGGGCGCCAGGTTGGCGAGAGTGGATCTGCACTAACTTTGCCACTGCTGTGCTCCCTGTCTTTTAAATAGGATTTGGAATAGGATTGTTTGCTTTGTTCATTTGGTAGCCCCCTGCAGACTCACTGGGTGTATTCCGGAGAGACTCGAGTTCGAATCCCAGCTCAGCCATGAACGGATTTTAGAACTGCCACGGCGCCCTCCCTTAGCAGCCGTTTGGAGAAGCTGAACATATCCAGTTTCTCGAGCCTTCCCTCGCCTGTTGTCCCCTGCTCCCAAACGATCAATCTTTGTGCTTCTTCTCTGAAGCCGTGGCTCTCTGCTTCCTCCCTTGTCCTCCGGCACAGAAGCCAATTACATCGAACTCAAATCAATTCCTAGTCATAAATCCTGGTTTCTTTGGTCTTGGCTGGAAGCAACAGTAAACCTACCCATCAGTGACTTCCTTCCACTTTATAAAAAACGAGGTTTCTACTCGAAAACCCAGTGAGCATTTTTTACTCCACTGATAGAAATATCCCCTCTCTAGAGTTCACAAACCACAATGGTCTTTAGCTGCTACTCTAAGAACAAGCTTTCCCCCACACCCAGAACAAGCATCCCCAGATATCCAGCCTTAAAATAATGTGCATGGAGAAATGGGGCACAGGGATGGAATGGAGTAGGCTGGAAAAGGGAATGGCTGGCTGGAACCCTGAACAGTGGATCAGATGGATCTTTGACCTCATCAGAATTGCTTTTCTGGATTAGGCCAAAGATTCATCAAGTCCACTGTTCAGGGTTCCAGCCAGCCATACCCCTTTCCAGCCTACTCCATTCCACCCCTGCCCATTTTTCCATTGCACTCCCCCCCCTCACACACACACTGTCAGTTGTCATCCCATCCCCACTGAGCATGCCCAGTCCTCATTGGACTGGTTTGAGTGTTTTTCTCTCCTAAGGTTTTTTTCTTGTACTTCTGCAGATCTAGGTGTTTCCCCATCCCTGTTGATACTGCCCTGCTGTGCATGGATGGTACAATTTTGGCTACATAAGGATCCACACTCAGAGCCTTCCCCAACCTGGTGCCTCTGTATATTTTGGACTACAACTCCCAGCATTCTTGACCATTGGCTACACTGGCTAGAACTGATGGGAGCTGAAGGCTCCCCCATCACTTGCTACCTGATTCTTTTTTCTGGGGATGCTGGGGGTAGAACATGGGAGCCACCAGCCACCACTACTTGTATTCCTCCAGGTGTTGTGGGCTCATCCTCCCATCCACCACAACGGTCAGGGAATCCAACTACATCTGGATGACCCTCTTCACCCCTGAGCACTAATGTGGCAAGAGATGTGTTATTTTAGGGCAGCCTTCCTCAACCTGGGGCGCTCCAGATGTGTTGGACTACAACTCCCAGAATGCCCCAGCCAGCTCTGGCATTCTGGGAGATGCAGTCCAACACATCTGGAGCGCCCCAGGTTGAGGAAGGCTGTTTTAGGGGGACATCCCTCCTCATAAAACATTCCAGCCCTGAAATACAACCAACATCTGCTTGCCTTTTTGGTGGGGACAGAACAGGGGGGATTCCACACGTCGTACTGAGGGCGCTTCCATGCGCCCCCAGTGCGCCCTCAAAGCGATCGTGTAACTTGCCTGGAGAAGAGACGAGGAAGAGGCGTCCTTGCTGTTGCTGCCGCCGCCCACCTACCTCCTCGCCGAGCTCTCCGACCCGACCAGCGAGGAGGTAGGTGGGTGGCGGTGGCGGCAAGGACGCCTCTTCCTCGTCTCTTCTCCAGGCAAGTTACACGATCGCTTTGGGGGCGCACTGGGGGCGCATGGAAGCGCCCTCAGTACGATGTGTAGAATCCCCCGTTTTGCTATCAAGTGTGTCCAGAGGTGTCATGTTGTGAAATGGGCCTTCCATAGAGGCAAGATGCAAAACAGATGCAGAGATATCATGGGTTGATAAACAGCTGGCGGAGTGGCGGAGTTAGTTTGGCAACGCAATGCTGTCTTTGTGAAGCATCCAAATATTCTGCTTCATCAGGAACTTGTTGTCCAAGGCTAGAGCTACACCTCGTGTCATATCGATACGATCCCATCATGGTGATGCGAGATCCCTCCAGCTTATTTATGCCTCGTAGCGCATGCCATCACATTTGGTGCAGTATTTTTGGGTACTACGGAACAACAAGTGGGAAGTAATGCTAGGAAAGGGGTATGTGGAAGGCGCCCCAACAGTTATCAGTGCACTTTTATACTGATTAAAAGCGCTCGTGTAGAACTAGCCCAGATCATGAGAAGTGACAGTTCCACTCTGTTCTGCCCCAGACACACTATATCTGGAGTTCCGTGTCCAGTTCTGGGCGCTGAATGTTCAGACATACTTGAGTGCTTCCACAGGAAGGTAATCGGGATGGTGAGAGGACCTTTGTGGGCTGGTTAACATAACAGCCATGCTGGATCCGACTAACGCAGTGAGGGCTGGTAGCTCCTATATCAGTGGGGTGGTGAATCCACTCCAGGTTTCAGTCAGAACCTGTCAGAACTCTAAAGGAGCTATCCAAGGTGCTCTGCTGCATAGCTCCTTTAGAGTTCTGACTGAAATCTGGAGCGGATTCACAACTCCACTGGGATTGGAGCCACCAGCCTCCCCTGGACCAAGGATCCATCTACTCCAGGGTTCTGTTCACACAGTGGCCAAACACCTGCCCACAGGAAACCCACAAGCAGGACAAGGGTACAACAGCCATGTTCCCACCCATGTTCCCCAGCAGCTGGGGTACATAGGCATCCTACTACTACATACTGGAGGTAGCATATAGCCATGAAAGAGCAGGGTATGTTTAACCTGGAGAAAAGGGGATTAAGCGGAAACATGGCAGCCATCTTAAAATATCCGAAAGGCTGTCCTGCAGAAGATGGAGCAGACTTCTCTGTTGCTCCTGAGGGCAAAACTAGAACCAGTGGGTAAGAATTGCAAGAAAGCAGAGTTTGGCTAATCATTAGGAGAAACGTCCTAATGGTAAGAGTTCTTTGACAGTGGAATAGGCTGCTTCAGGAAATGGAAGGCCCCCCTTTATTGGGGGTATTTGAGCAGAGGCTGGGCGGCTCCATGTCATACATGCTGCACTTACATGATTCCTGCACTGAGCAGGAGGTGGGCCTAGATGACATCTTCTGTGAAATAACCCCGTGATAGTACCATATGTGATATGGAGAGTGCAGGGTGGCCTCAGTACGCGATGCCCTTCCTCTGCCTCGGGGATTCAGTTTGGAAGAGATGACGGTTGTGGGAGTTCATCCAGCAAAAAACTAGAACACGGGCTCCATCAGGTGGCAGTTGAACAGCCCACAACCTTCTACCACTCCATAAGGCAACCTTACCCAACCTGGTGCCCTCCAGATGTCTTGGACTACAACTCCCATCATTTCCTGCTGGCATGGACAGCTTGGCAGTCCAAGACATTTTGCTATCTGAGGCAGAGCTGGAAAGGGCCCTGCATCAAGTCATAATGCCTGAGGTAAGGCAAGTTATTTTGGCACCAGAATTGCCTCTCTCCCTCCCTGGCAGAATAAAACCCCATCCCCAAATAATCATCAATTAAATGTAAACCTGCTGCATTTTTATAGCTCAAATCTGTCGCCTGAGGCGGCCATCACATGCTGCCTCTTGATAGGGCCGGCCCTGCCAATCTGAGGAGAGGCAAGTCAGCTCCAGATGTATTTGGATCTGCCCTCCCTCTGGATTCTGCCTATGAAATAAAGAGGGGCGGGGGGCTCAGACACTGAGCCTGCTTTGAGTTTCCTTATCACTGCCCAGACTTTTGTCGCAGAGCCCACAGAGAAGATATTCAATCGTTGCTTTTCTCCCAGAGGAACACCGCAAACCCGTCCTCTGAGGGCGAAAGACAGTTGCCAATGTATTCCCACAATTCCACAGACCCTTCTTGCTGGCACCACCAATCGAAACTAGTGAATACCGTTCTGGCATTGGACGCTTCTAAAGACAGACCTACTGGAAATGTGTGTAAATAAAACTCAGAAAGCTGTGGGGGGTAAAACAGCTTTGGGAGGGGGCAGGTTGGAGTGGAGAAGCAGCAGGGGAGAGGGTGCTTAACCCTTTCCCCACCGGCCTCTTTTGACCTGTGGCTCCCTGCTTCCAAATCGCTGTTGCCCATGAAGGGGGGTTCTAAACTCTTAGAAATGCATTTCGGGAACCTCGTGGGAGGTGGGGCGGGTGAAAGCAGATGGAGGAAGTTGCAGGTGAAAATCAGTGGATGGGGAGAGGGTTAAGAACCTGCTGCCACTTTTCAACACCAAATCATCCCCTTCTACAGAAGAAAAAAAAGTCAGGGTTTTTGTTACACACGTGAACATGTAATGCTGGGCTACTCAACATGATGCCCGTGGGAACAAATTTGCCCTCGGACACCTTCCTTGCTGCCTGCCAGACTCTTTTCCTCTCCCTGATTTGGCTTTGGGGCTCAGATCCTACTCCTGCCTCATAAAGTGTCATCACATGGAGGAAAATCATGTTTACTTACCATTGCTTCTCAGCCTGCGGGTCTGTCCTTCATTACTTCCTCATTTTCAAGGGAGAGGAAAGAGGAAGTAAACAATGCACACATGGCCGATTCAGTGGGCTGTTTTGATCGCGCTGCTTCTCCTGCACACGGCAGCAAGTTCTTTCTCAAAAAAATAAGTCAGACGATTTACTGGGGTGTTTTTTTGTCCCGTGAAGAAGGCTAGGAGGGGCAGGAGGCGTGTGGGAAACAGATGACATTGTGAGAGGGACCCACGAAAATCTGTGAGTGCCCAGTAACAAGCGTGCAATAAAACGCTCGTCTGATGGAGCTCATAGACTCAGCTCCTTGGCAAAATTCAGTTGGCCTTCTGGAAATGGGTGCTGCAGGGGGGAAATGGTGGGTTCAAAAGCGTGGTTTTTGCTTTGGAGCTCAGACCTCATTTCTGCCTTGTACTTAGATCCTGGGGTACGTTGTTTGTGACTGGTC
This sequence comes from Elgaria multicarinata webbii, assembly GCF_023053635.1. NCBI lineage: Eukaryota > Metazoa > Chordata > Lepidosauria > Squamata > Anguidae > Elgaria > Elgaria multicarinata. The sequence goes on from NC_086181.1 coordinate 18,184,917, forward strand.
ACATCCACCTTTATTTATTTATTTATTTATTTATTTATTTATTATTTCTATGCCACCCAATAGCCAAAGCTCTCTGGGAAGTTCACCACACATCAAAATTCCAATTGTGCTCACAAGTCCCCAAAAGTTGGGGCTTCCTGATTTAATGTGTCCTTCTTCCCTAAAATTCATAGAGCTCTCCTCCCCATCATAAATAATTAGTTATTGTAAAACCTATTCATCGAGGACCAGACCATTCATATGATGCAAAGTTGCGCTTGATTTTGCCCCAGTATTTTTTCTAAGAGGAAAAGGTGTGTGTGTGTGTGCGTGTGTGTGAGAGAAAGAGAGAGAGAGAGGAGTGAAGAGGGAAAAGAGGCTGACACATACACAAGAAAGTCCAGCAGGATAAAATTATGCACAGCAGCGTGTCATGTTTCGTTTGGCCTTTATTCTTGAAAGGGATTCTGGGATAGCCCAGCCCACACACAACTACCTAGTAAAGCAGGACATAGAAATTTGATGCAGGCTCCTAGGAATTTCCCATCCCTGGGAACAGAACATTTTTCTCTCTCAGCGTGAAGTAAACATTAGGGGAGAAACCACACACACACACACACAAATCCGCTTAGTTATATTACAGCTGAATTGCGTCTGTTAAGGCTACACTGATGTGGTTATCGCAGGAGTAGAACCAGCAAAGAAAGGGTATTGTGAATAACCTTCTGTCCATAGTACTGTCTTGTTCTCAGTTAATGCCTTTTTATAAAATTCTAATAGCTTTTGCTCGCCCTTCAATCACACTTGACTGAAGCCAAGTTAACATGTATTTCAGTTTTGTTCAGCCATCAAGCCATCCATGAAGGGGTTTTAAAAACAGTGGACGCACAGGGCATGCATGTAGCCTGCAGTTTGGAAGCGTGGTCTCAGTCATCATTACAACAACCCTGCAAGGCAGGCTAGTGCCATTATCCCTTTATTACACATGGGAGGCTGAGAGATTGTTGGTAGTGCGTTCATGACAGAGGCAAGATTTGAAGTAGGGCCTTCATGGATCACAGTACAGTCAGTCTCTAATCCACCACATTAAAAAGGAATAGTGCAGCATTAAAAAGGAATAGTGTAGAAGGGGGTCTTGTGTGTATGGAATAGTTCACACATAATGCTACACTCACATTCTCCCCCCACCCAATCCCCTCTTCTTCTCTGACATAGGTGCAAGGAGGGGGTGGGTGCTTTTGCATACACTGCTCTGCCTACTCCCTGCCCCTAAGCATCTGCTGCCTGAAGCGGCTGTTTCACGTTGCCTAGCGGTAGGGCCGGCCCTAATTAACAGAGCCCATACCCGATGCAGATCAAAGTGTGGCATTTACTCCAGATTAATTTATTTTTAAAAAATTAAATGTCATTTCCTTAACTTGCCTGGCTTTGCACATTTGGTGAGGGAGAAATTTACTGCTGTGGGGAAAAGATGTGGAGCAATAAACGGTAGCTCTTCCTGCTTCCATTAAGAGACAAACTACACCTGACCATTAAATGCCTCTTTGCATCTAATGTGCAGATTTCGTAAAATGCAAATTACATCAGCGAGGGTGGGCTGATTATTAACTGGATGACAGCAGGGATGGAGAGGGAATTTAACCCTTTCCTCCCCTGCTGTGGTCCTGAGAAAATCCCTCTTCTGACGCTGCTATTTGTTTATTTATTTATTTACAATGTTTATATACCATTCCATATCTAAAGTAGATTCTGGAGCAGTGAACATAAGAAATAAAACAGTAAAAAAGATAAAAAGATTAGAACGGCAGTAAAATTATTCATTTTAAAAGAGAATACCAATACCAACACAGTGCTGCTTCCAGCACCTCCTGAAAACAGCTCTTTCCCAGGAAGCATTCTTTAACTGACCAGCCACGTTTTTTTTAATTGGTATTCTCTTTTAAAATGAATAATTTTACTGCCGTTCTAATCTTTTTATCTTTTTTACTGTCAGGAGCTACCCCGTTTCAGCACGCAACTCCTTTGCTGAGGGAACTGCACTGGCTACCAGGCCAGCTTTAAGGTTTTGGTACTAGTATTCAAATCCCTAAACAACTTCAGACCAGGGTACATAAGAGAGCGCCTTCTCCTTTCCCAACCTGCCCGGTCAGTGAGGTCATTAGAGGGCATGCTCCTGGTGGTTCCACGTGGACTTATGGCCCAACGGGAGTCCACCAGGAGAAGAGCCTTCAGCGTGGTGGCCCCTTTTCTCTGGAATTTCCTGCCCCCCCACCAGTGCCAATAGCACCTTCAGAGGAGTGGGGTTTTTTTCCATGACTGCTGCAAAAGAAGAAAGGTTCAAATCCCCCTCTCCCTTCTTGTGTGATCCTGTTCATTATCTGCCTCCACCCCATGATGCAATTTCCATTTTGAAAACCTGCCCATTCAATGCAAAGGCAGGCTTAATGTCACAGCAGGCCAGCCTTCCTGAACCTGGTAGCCTCCGGATGTGCTGGACTACAACTCCCAGCTGCCCCAGCCAGCAGGGGATGCTGGGAATTGAGTCCAAGACCCCTGAGGCTTCCCCAGGTTGGGAAAGACAAATGTCGTCTCACCCACAAACACACCCCTTTCCTGCCAGTCAACTGCCCAGGTGGATCTTTGTGTAAGTCCTGGAACACCCATAGGCCCCCCTCTCCCATCTGTCCCTTGCCCCAAGAGAGCTAGATCTACACTACTGCTTTACAGTGGGATTGAAGTGCACTGATAACTGTTGGAGCACAAGCCACACTCCATATTCTGCTTTCATAGTGTTATTTCCTGCTTTTCATTCTACATTCATGATGATTTGACACAAGGTGTAGGTCTGGCCCAGCCCCAGGACTGACACTCACAGAGACCCGCTCCCGCCACCCCACCCGCAAAAAAGAAGGGTCAAACACATTTCCCATGTCCCTGTGTTAACCCAGCCACTGAAATCCATCCTGACCCTGTCTGCTCATTCTGTTCCTTAGCCGAATTGGCTTACTGGCATTTATAATTTGTCCGCAGCCAGAACGATGGCCCTGTAATGTGATAATTTGCCATTTCTGTAGGGAACAGGCGCCGTGTTCTCAACAGGAGATAATGGTCTTTTAAAGGAGCCTGACAGAGCCAGGAAAGACAGGCTCTGGTCTCAATAGGCTGGTGTTCTCAGATCTTTTGGACTACAGCTCCCATCAATGACCCATTGGCCAGGCTGGCTAAAGATAATGGGAGTTGTGGAGGGCACAGGAAGGCTGCCGTATTAGTGATATTCCTGCTGAGCCTCTTCAGCCAACACATTTGAGGACACCCTCAGCAAAATGCCCTCTAGTAAATCCCCTCCTGTATTGGTGGGCCCCACAGACTTACCTGGAAGTGGTGGTGGCAGCACCATCTCTCAGTGGAAACTGGGGGCTGCCATTTTAATTTCCCACTTTTCCTCTAAGGCAGGAATACGTGGCTCGTGGCTGCTCCTGGTGCAGCCCAGGAAGCCAGTAGCACCCCACCCACTTTCTTCCCACAGCTCAGCTGATCTCAGCTTCCCCCTGCTGAGTGCTGTAAAAGTCTGTGTTTCTCACAGGGCTTACCAGGGGGCATTCTTATCTCCAGTCAGAGATAAGAGCTTCCTCTTGCTTGAAGGGGCGGGAACCTGGGCAGAAAGGTGCTGAGTAATTCAGTCCTGCTTACTTCTGAGTGTAGATGTAGAGGTTTGCCCTGCTTATTTTTGAGTTGAGATGCTCATGCTTACTTGTGAGGAGACTTGTAGAGGCTTGGTATTTGGGATGCTATTTGAAAGTGCTGTTGAGTGATTGGTTGAGTTCAGACGACACGCTAATCAATGGTTGTTTCCCATTCTCCCAGTTGATTAGCATGTCATCCGAACTCAGCCATTCAGTCCTGCTTACTTTTGAGTAGAAAGAGGTTCCTCCACTCCGCTAGTGGTGGCAGCATGTGTAGTGTGTGCATATGCCACACATGCACCTCCCCCACTCAGATTCTGGATGCAGCCCTCAGGGCTATAAATGTTATGCCTCCTTGCTCTAATGTCAAGTTGCCCCAGGGCATTATGGGAAATTTAGATGGCTGCTCCCGGACTCACCTGCTCAGCACAGCTGCCAGGCTTCTACATGCTGACGCATGGCCTGCGACCAGCTCTCTCTCCCACGTGTCTTTCTCTTCCTGCCTCCTATTTCTCTGCTGTTTGTAGTGGCTCCTAGTTTCCCAGCCCTGGTTCCCATGTTCCCCGCTACTGTTGCGTTATCTGTACTGTTGTCAACCATGCTATCCAAAGGCTCCCTTGAGACAACGGACACTTAATGGGCAATTTGTGCAGCATCCACTTCAAACTGCAATGGTAAGAGAGCATTGCCTCGCCTGGAGAGCACATGCAAGGGTAAGGTGTCCATATGGAAAGGAGGACAGAGCTGTATTTTTAACAGTTGTATTGAAAAGGGAATTTCAGCAGGTGTCATTTGTACGCATGCAGCACCTGGTGAAATTCCCTCTTCATCACAACAGTTAAACTGCAGGAGCCCTGCCCTCTTGACCAAATACAAAGGGAGAGGTGGGTAAGAGATCTCCTTCTCCTTCTCCTTCATCCTCCTCCTCCTCATCTTCCTCATTCTCTCTCTCTCTCTCTCTCTCTCTCTCTCTCTCTCTCTCTCACACACACACACACACACACACACACACACACACACACACCCCGACCATTCACTCTGTATGGCAGTGGTGTTGAAATTATTTCAGCTCAGGGCCAAATTCAGTTTTGGAGAAGACCTTGGGAGTCACATTCTCATGATTGATGGGGCTGAAGGCAAAAGATGGTACCAGCATATTCTAGCTTAAAGCTTCTACTGCCAGTAACTTATCCTTAGGAGAGACATTTCAGAACAGGAAGAAAAAAGCAGCACAGGAGCTTGGCTACCGCCCAACGATATTGGCAGGGAGGGGGCACAGGCATGGGAAGGGGCGTGGCTCTTGGGGGAATGGCTATTAGGGGCGTGGTTGAAACCAGAGGAAGGCCGGATTGGGCCTTTGGGCGCTTGGTTCAACACCCCTGCTATGTAGAGCTTAGCCTTCTCCAACCTGGTAAATTCCAGACAGATAAGTCCCAACATCCTCAACTACTGGCCATGCTGGCTGGGGATGATGGGAATCAGAGTCTGAAACATCTGGAGGGTCCCAGGTTGGGGGAAGGCAGGTCTCTATAGACATCACTCTTGTTTCGTTCCCTTCCCTAGCTGGGAAAGCTTTAAGCGTTCCCGTCCTCGTGCCTCCAGATCCTTAAAAAATTGTCATTGCTGCTTCTCATTCTCCCTCCGGGTGTCCTACAAACAGTCTCACGTCTGAACAGCATGGACGCAGCGGTGCATCGCCTCAACGTCCAGTTCCACAACATGGATGTGCGGGTGTCCCAGTTCTCCGAAGGCCTGGCCGAATTGAAGAGGGGCCTGGCTGAGGTGCGCGAGTCACTCACCTCCGTGAACGAAGTCGCGACGCGCAACCAGAAAGAGCTGGGGCGGATTGACGGTGAGGAGTGGGGAAGGGGGAAAGGAATTCTCTTTTGGGGATGGACCAGGCTTCTTCAGCCTGGTGGTAATCGGAGGATAAAAGTCATGCTGTCTCACCCCTCCAGCTTCCTCAGTGCTTGAGGGGCTAGGATTTAAGAGGGGAGAGTTTTTTTATAATTTATTTATTATATATGCAAGTTTTGGTCCCGCTCCTTAGCCAAAAAGGACTCCCAAAGTGCCTTACAAAGAATTGGCAAAAATAAGATGGCCCCTGCCTGTAGGCTTACAATCTGAAAAGACACGACACACAAGGAAAGAGGGCCAGGGAGGGAAAAGGAATAATTAATCAGTCTTATAACAGGGCTGGTGGAATGGCCCTGCTTCTCATCTCCTTCTGTATGGCTGCTGGTGGTGACAGTTGAGGGAGGAGGAGCCTTCATGGGGGAGGTCTTTCAGCATCCCACAGTTATGGGTCATTGCCATTGCCTTCTTCATCTGGTTCAGTCCTTACCAGCAGGGCAAGGTGAGCAGAAAATGCTGCTCCTTCTCCTGGTGTCTGTTACTCTTTGCATATTCAAATGAGAGCAGGTGAACAAGTGCAGACAGCAAAAAGGAGGCAGCACAAGGCCAGCAGGCTCTGGGAGTCAGCATTGGGAGCTCTGCTGAGATGTGGGCCTCAGCATGCCCCTGATGATGTCAACTCCTGACACCAGTCCTGTGAGCTGTCAAGGCAACTTGCCTATTCGCCCTCGATGAGCAGGAATTGTCTCCAGATGACCACCCTGGGAAGCTTTAACAAAACGGAAGAGGCACTTTTTCCCTTTCAGTTTTTTAAAATAATAATAATAATAATAATAATAATAATAATAATAATAATAATGCAAAACCGATGTCTAAATTAGGGGGGAATGATCAGATATCTTAACAACCAGCAGAACAAATAAACAACCCATAGCAATCGCCTGTGTCTCAGTGGCAATGTTGCTGCTGACCCCTTCAGCTTTTGCTCAGCTTTGAAATATAGCTCTTGTTAATGATTAGATGCTGACCAGAGCCCTCGTTGTTAGCAGAAGGTTGACTGGGATCTATTGGTATTACTCTCTCTCTCTTTCTTTCTTGTTCATTTATGATCAAAAATACAACCACTCAAAAAACTTTAACAAGAGAAGGGGGCAGGGGAAAGAAAAAACAAAAGCTATGAAGCATTTCATTCGTGGTTGGAGCTCCTGACATCACCACTACCACCACCACCACCACCTCCTCCTCCCACTCTAAAGCAGGGGTGGGCAGAAGGCAGGTCTCCAGTTGTTTTGGACCTAAACTCCCAGAAGCCCCAGTCAGCATGGCCCATGGCCAGGAATGCTGGGAACTGAAGTCCAATACACCTGGAGTTCTACTTTCTGCCCACACCTAGTCTAAAACAGCTGTGGGGGGGCGAGCAAAAGGTGGTCTGATTTTGGAGCAATGGTTCTCGAGAAGGTGGTGCATGCTTAACTCTTTCCCCAGTCTCCAATTTTCCAGATCAAACCCCTCCCTATCCCCAATGCTGCTATTGACTTTGCTGAGGAGGGGAAAAAAAGACTTGTCACCATGCCTATTTCCCCCTTCTTTTGATCTAACACAACGGTGGGCAACTTGTGGCCCTCCAGCCGGTATGGACTTCAACTCCCATCAGTTCTAGCCAGCATAACCAATGCCGTGGGATCATGGGAGTTGTAGTCCCCATCTCCCAAATCTGGAGGGTCACAAGTTGCCCGCCCCTGGTCTGACAGGTGTGTGTGTGTGTGTGTGTGTGTGAGAGAGAGAGAGAGAGAGAGAGAGAGAGAGAGATTAATTGAGCAATCCTATAACTGTCTATTCAGAAGTAGATCAAATTGAATTCAATGAGGCTTACTTCCAGGTAGGTAGGTATAGGATTTCAGTCTTAGAGTAGGACAGACCTAGTGCCTTCCAGATGTGTTGAACTACAACTCCCATAATCCCTCGGACAGCACAGCAGTGGCTTAGGCTGGCTGGGGATGGAGGAAGTTGCACCTACAGAAGGCTACATTAGGAGAAGTAGGGTGACCATATGAAAAGGAGGACAGGGCTCCTGTATCTTTAACAGTTGCATAGAAAAGGGAATTTCAGCAGGTGTCATTTGTATATATGGAGAACCTGGTGAAATTCCCTCTTCATCACAACAGTTAAAGGTGCAGGAGCTATACTAGAGTGACCAGATTTAAAAGAGGGCAGGGCACCTGCAGCTTGAACTGTTGTGATGAAGAGGAAATTTCATCAGGTGCTGCATGCCTACAAATGACACCTGCTGAAATCCCCTTTTCAATACAACTGTTAAAGATACAGGAGCCCTGTCCTCCTTTTCATATGGTCACCCTAGGAGAAGCCATAGAAGAAATCTCACCAGCTGCCTTAAATGGTGGGTGGGGTGGGTGGGTATAATTGCAGATCTCTCGCATGGCATCTCTTTTTGGCCTGCAGCTTGCAGGGGACCAAGTGGTTACGGAGTAAATAATATGCAGCTCCCTTGGAAATTGGAGACCACGCTGCGAGCTGGATGGAGCACCTCAGGCTGTTGTGGCTTTTCGCCAGATCCCTTCCTTAGGGAAAGCCCAGAGCTGCGTTTCTGTGTGTGAGACTGCGGGACCAGGTCGTCTCAAAGGAGTCAGGATTTCATAGGAACGCTGCTCTGGATGGAAGGAACAAAAGGATAAAATGAAGGGGGTATTTAGGGCAGAGGAGGGGCTGATTGAAATCAGTGCCTGGTGGTGCTCGGGTTGAGATAGGAGAAGAAAGACGAGGCAAGGGTAGATTTGAAAAGATCATTTGCCCTCGGACACATCCATTGTATTGTATTTCGGATTGTAAGTTTCTTGGGGCAGGGACCTGTCTTCCTGCAATCTACAAAATAAATAAATAAATATTATCAACAATAGTAGCGATGTAGTACTATATCTCTGAAGTGCAGGCGCTCATCATGAGAGTCTCCCTAGGCACATATCCAAGAACAGTCCAGAGGCGTTAAACCATATCAACACACCAATTCTAGCTGTTTTCATCTCCATCAGAAGCAGGTGCTTTGTAAAGCCAATGTGTCTCAACGCCCCACTCAAGAAGAGCAAGCCACCCCCAGAATACTTTGCATTACAACAGGGATCAATATATTGTTGCTGGGAAAATTCGCCCTGCTCCGCCTTGCCATTGCAGCTAAGCTCCGAGGGGACAGGGGATTCCGAGGCTGGTAGTGCAGATGCAACCAGCATCCCTGGTGTGGTGTAGTGGCTAAAGTGTTGGACTGGGAGTCGGGAGATCCAGGTTCTAGTCCCCACTTGGTGACAGAAGCTCACTGGGTGACTTTGGGCCAGTCACAGACTCTCAGCTCAACCTACCTCACAGGGTTGTTGTTGTGAGAATAAAATGGAGAGGAGGAGGAGGATTATGTATGCTGCCTTGGGTTTCTTAAGAGGAAAAAAGCTGGGATATAAATGCAATAATAATAAATCCCTGCTGATGATAAAGTGCCTGGGCTGCCTTCCTGCCAGCCCTATTTCCATGACACCACTGAAACCACAATGAATCTTCTCTGCACCATTCTAGGCTGCTTGCGGGGCCGACGCACTCACACCAAATGCTTCCTGATCTTCAAGGACTTTGAGGTCTACGACACGGCGCAAAAGCTTTGCGAGGCCAGGGGAGGCCAGCTGGCCATGCCGGCGGACGCCACCGAGCTGGGCGTCCTGCGCCGCTACCTCCATGCTGCCTTCCAGCCCCACAACTGGCCGGCCTGGGTGGGCATCAACGACCGGCGGTCTGATGGGTTGTGGCTCTTCGAGAACGGCCATCGGGTCTCCGTCTTCGACTGGTACCGCGACCACTTGGTGACCCAGCCGAACGGGGGCGCCCGTGAGAACTGCGTCTCCCTCAGCTCGGATGATGGGAAGTGGTGGGACAATGACTGCGAGCGGCGCATGTATTACATCTGCGAGTATCGCCTCTAGGGGGCACCCTTTTACAAGATCCCCTCCCCCTGCGCATGATTGCACAGGCATCCTCCCATTTATAGTGCAGTGGGGAGCAGCGCATGAATGCTGTGACGGGCAGTGACCTCTGGAAGGCACTACCCTTCCCCATCGTGTGCGCGTGTGCACACACCTTTCCTCCTCCTCTGCACACCCCACACCCTACCCCTAACCCCATGGCACTCACACACCACTGCTGGCGGCCCTGTAGGACTGTTTTAGTTAAAGCATGCCTCTTATTTAGTAGCCTTTCTCCAGCTCCAAAAATAAATTGTATCTTGCCCAGCCTCCCCAGACCTGGTACCCTCCAGATGTTTTGGACTTCAACTCCCATCGGCCCCAGCCAGTATTGCCAGTGGTCAGAAATGCTGGGAATTGGAGACCAAAATGTTAGAGGGTACCATGTTGGGGAAAGCTGATCTAGCTGCTCTTAAGCCAGAGGAACTGTCCACAGCTCGTAAACCTGTTCAGTTCCATCATGCTTTGCTTGTTCTGTGGCACGAGGACATTCTCTGCAGCTGCAATTTAAGAGGATCTCTTTGGAACTGGGCTGCCCAGGGAGATCCACTGTACAATGGACTCCAAGCTGGAAATAAGCAATCATTCCGTGAAAGTGTCAGGACTCTGATTCCCATTGCACACTGGACTCCTTCAGACCAGCCGGGGGTCAGACGACAGGACAGAAAATAAATCTCCAAATGACTGGGACTTCAACTCCCAGCATTCCTGACTATTGGCTATGCTGGCAGGGGCTTCTGGGAGTTGAAGTCCAAAATGTCTGGAGATCTACCTTTTGTCCTTCTATGCTTCAGACAACCCAATTCCATGTAGAGAAGCCACTGTGATAGGGGAAATTATCTGCCTCCAATGCCAAACTAGATATGGCCACATGCGATTGTTCTTTAACAGAGAGCTGCTATGAGGGGGACCCACGCTGATTGGGACTGCGGCATGGAGGAGCAGCCTTAACCCTTTGCCACTGCCCCAACTGGACCCCCAACCCACCCCCAGGACCTGCTCTTCACAACGGGAGCAAAGCTTCCATTGGCACCTGTTGTGTCCTCCCATTGTGAAGAGCAGGCACAGACCCCCTCCCCCCCCCCCCGGTCAATCAGAACTGTGGCAAGGGGGAAAGAGTTAAAGCCCTGCGATGCGGTTGTGATCCAGATCCACCCACACTCCTGGCTCTTCATTAAAGATCAGTCCTGCAAGCCCAAACCACTGGATGAAGGTCATGTGGCTGAAATTTTAATGTGGGTTGAAGTTTTTTTTTTTTTAATGGAAATTGTTTTATGGGTTATTATAAAGCATCACGATGCCAGAAATGGCAAGATGGCACTATAAAAATGTTTTAAAATTTAAAAAATTGGTCCGAAGGACCCAAATAGACATGCTGCAGGAAATCCATGATCAGATATATCTGTGCGTGAGTAAAGTAGCTGGGGTGGGCCTCAGATTTGACCAGAAGAGGAGTGCTGTTTTCCCCCCTCTTAACATCCCCCCTCTGGGCTGCTGTCCAAGTGCTCCATCACACCAGCGATTTATCATGCACTCGCCATGCCTGGTATGCTGTTTTGCAGCCTGGTACTCACATGACGTTGTTCCTGTCCTGCGCTCATTTCGCCTCTTTCCCTCCATGCTTCGTTTCTTTTTGGAGTGCGGAAAGTCTGGTTTCTCCCCACTCCATGCAAAATAAATATGCTCCTGCCTCCCATGTATTGCTGTCCTTGCATTCTTTGTTGTGTGTGTCTAAGGGCAGTCTCGATAACAAGAGAGGATGGTGGGGCGGTTCTCCTCTAAACCAAGAAAGGGGAGGGAGGTCCCATTTAACTATGTTTTTACTCCTGCATAGACATGACTAGAAATGCGAAAAGTGCACCTGGACAGTGGCGGTGGTGTTTCACCCCTGCACCTCCCTAGTACTGTGAAGCGTCACAGTTAAAGACTTGTTTTTTTAAGAAATGGAGCGAGGCACCGGCGCGCATGGTACCCGAGCTGCAGTGCACGTTCGCTCCTCCTCCCCTGTAAACCTTACCCAAGCCAAGCGGCAGCAACAGCGTCGGCCCATGCACTCCCTCCCTCCTTTCTTTCCCTAGAGTTTGTTTAATATGATCTTAGGGGAAAGTATAGAGTGTGGTTTTACCGTAATTGCACAGTTTCAGGCTGCTGTACCATTATATTTGCACAGAAATAATAATAATAAAAAAATTAACTGCAGGGAAAAGGAGAACGTAGGGGGCAGGGTGGGAGATTTCGCTGGCATTAGTAGCACTCCAGGTGAAAAGATACATGAGCTGAAAGAGCGCAATGGCTCACAGATGTAAAAGTGCCCAGCGCTCGACTAGGGAAATGGAGGGAAATGGAGGTGGGAAACATGGATGAAAACAGGATAAAAAAAGTAGGTGTGATGGAGCTCCAAATCTAAACTCCATCACCTGAATCTTCCATTAGCCCCATTGGGGGAAAAATACAGGTACAAAGAGGCTGATTTGGAGTTCAGTCATTGAGATCATGGAACCCTAGTGTCCCATCTTTTTCTTCCTTAAGGAAATCATAGAATTACAGCCCCTTTTAATTTAGGGGCCTCTTATACATGTGTGGCGCAGAGTGGCAAGCGACAGTTATTGCAGCCGAAACTCTCCCCACGGCCTGAGTTCGATCCCAGCGGAAGCTGGTTCTCAGGCAGCCGGCTCAGGTCGACTCAGCCTTCCATCCTTCCGAGGTCGGTAAAATGAGTACCCAGCTAGCTGGGGGAAAGGTAACTGCGACTGGGGAAGGCAATGGCAAACCACCCCACTACAAAGTCTGTCAGTGAAAGCAGGCCTCCCTCTAGGAGTCAGCAATGACTCAAGTGCTTGCACGAGAGGTTCCTTTCCTATACATTCTGCAATGGGGAAAAACGCTGGCCATCTTTTTTTCTGAAAAGGCAACAGCTAAAAAAAAAGTCCTAGGGATACCATACCCACCCCTATATAGGCAAAAAATACTGACTTTAGGGCCAACAAACTCTTTGCCCTGTCTGCTTTCAAATTCTCTCCCCTACCTGCACTTTCCTCCTTCCCTAGGCTGGTCCTAGTGCAGAGTTAGGACTGAAGGCTGAATTGGGTTGAAGTTGTAGCTCAGCGACAGAGCCCCTGGCATGCATGCAGAAGGCCCCAGTTTCGGTCCCCACATCCCCAGGTAGGCCAGAAAAAACTCCTGCCTGAAACCTCTTGGAGAGCCATTGCTGCCAGTCAGTGTTGACAATACCGGACTAGATGGACCAAGGGTCTGACCCAGTATAAGGCAGCTCCCTGTGTTCCTAAAGTGTCCAGTACCCTGTGTTGACTGGCCACAGTGGGGCAGCCTGACCTCCCTCTTCACACCACTAAAGAAAGTTCAGTAAGAAGAAGCACAAGGTGCACTGTATGTGTTGGCTTCCCCCGCCAGGAGTAAAAGCCGTCTATCACTATGATGCAGTTTAGGAGGTTAAAGGGGAAAACTCTAGCAATATGAGGGTTCTGAGGTCTTCAGGAAGTACAGACACACAAAGGGGCACCCACGAAAAACAACATGGGATGGCAATAGGGCTGAATCATGGATGGAGTCAAAGGCTAACGGATCCATCACATTCATTTGTCAGAGGGGGGTGTAGTGGAATTCCTCTCTCATGTGCACACCTGGCCCTTAGCCCCACTTCCTAAGGCAGCCATCCCCAACCAAGTGTCCTCCAGATGTTTTGGGCATCAACTCCCATCAGCCCTAGCCAGCATGGCCGATGGTCGGGAACGCTGGGAGTTGTAGTCCCAAAAACCTGGAGGGCACCCAGTTTGGGAAGGCTGTCCTAGGGTATTTCTATTATTGCCTTGGGGTAAATCCTTGTAACAGCCCCACTCCCATGTTCCCCTCCTGCCATTTAATAAAATCCGAAGTACCTTTTATTTTCTTTAAAATAAAACATCTTTTATTTCCTTGTTGAAGCACTGAAGTTGAACTAAAAATAACAAACCAAACCAAAACTTGTTTCAAGGTTGCATGTGGAGTGGGGGGGGGGGAGGCAAAGATTCATGGCCCCTGCCAGGCTTGCCAGACCCCCCACCCCCCAAGATGTGGGCAATGATGATCATAATAGGAACCTCACTGTTCCCATTCTCAGATTTGTTCCTTTCTCTTTTCCCATTACAAGTTTGAACGTTTCAACTACATGCAAAAATAAGGGGCGGGGGGGGGAAGGGAGGGAAAGCGGTGCATATATGAAGGATGAGTGGGGGAGGGGGGTCGGTTATAGGGGGGGACTGCGTGGGGTGGGGGAAGGAATGGTTAATACTTTCTTTGGTTTTAGGTCAATTTACTGCCCGGGTAAGGTGGAAGGCCGGCCAGGGGGTATTGCAGACTCAGAAGAGGATTGGGGCTTCTCCTCTCCTCTTCGATCTGTTCCTTGGACTTTTTTGAGGGGTGGCACAGAGCGGAAGAGAAAAGGCGGCCGATACATTCACAGTGCACAGGAGGTACCACTCTGGGTGGGGGTGGGGGTGGATGGGCTTTCCAGCTACTACTTTCTCCACCATTCCCCTGAAGGCAAGAGAAAGGTGTGGGGAAAGGTATTGATCTGTGTGTCTTCTACTTAAACCTCTCCAATTGCTGCTGGCAATGCCAAACCATTAACACTGCACCCTCTTCCTTAGACCCAAGTAATACATGATCGTCTCCTTCTTTTTATAGAAGGGGAGGGGGATACAGGGGACCGTAATAGAAGAAAAACCTCCCTCTCCATCCCTCAATACACAATAGATCAGCTAATTACATTCCAGACACTTGGAATCTTTCATGTCATTCCCCGCCCCCCTCCCTGGTACATGAGGTACTCCTCTAGCCCCCCCTTCCATCAATATATATTATCTATCTGCTTCCCTACCATGGATATTTTCCTTGCAGTCAGAGCTCCACCCATCTTCCTGGCCACATGGAGCATTCCAGCGTTGCCTCTTTTCCTCTGTGTCCTCTCCCCCCCCCACCTTGCTCATGGACCATTCCTGTCCTCAAATGCCTCCTCCTTCCTTCCCTTTCATGGACCGCTCCTGCCCTCCCTCCGCTGTGGGCCTCTCTTCCCGACAGCTGTGGTGCAAGCTATGTGTACATCAACTTTTTCTCATACCCAAGCCCCCCCCCTCCCCCAATTCCTTTGCACACGTGGAATATTCCTGCACTTCAGGCCTCCTGTGGTTCCTTGTGAACATTTTCTTCTCCTCAGTTGCCTCTTCCTCCCCCCCACCCCCGAAAGTGGACTATTCCTGTTCTCCAAAAGTATGACATTGCCACTGCTGTATTTGACGCCCAGCTATTTTGGCTCCCTCCCCTCTGAAAAAGACTGGAATGGTTGGCTCTGCTTCTCTTCAACCACTTGTCCCCCAAACACACAGAACAGGGTTAGGGAGGGCCTGCCCACTGCTCTGGCCCCTGAAGCGGGGGGGGGGAGGAAGAAGACGCCGCCCCAGGAAGCTTCCCTTCCACTTTCCCCCAAACCCTTGTGGAGGTGTGTGTGTGGAGGACCTGGGGTTCTGCTGCCCACCCCCACCCCTTCACAGCTCCTAATACAGCATGGCTCGGTTGCCGTGGAGGAACACCAGCATGTCCACGTGCTCCGGCGTCAGGGCTTGCCGCTTCATGTGGATGGCATCGCCGGCGCTGCTGAAGAGCCAGCCGGCAGGCACCGAGGTGGCCGGCACCCCGAGCAGCTGGCGGGCGGCCCGGGCCAGCAGCGGGTACTGGGTGTGGTGGGTCTTCCACCACTGCAGGGGCTCCTGGCCCAGGGCGGAGGCCTTGCTGGTTTGGAAGCTGGCCGTCTCTTGCTCCGCCTGCTGGTGGGCGGAGCTGGCGCCCGAGGCGCTGCGCATGCTGCACAGGTCGCCCAGGAGGAACTCGATGCCGGCGTCTTGCTTGGGCAGCTTGGCGGGCGGCGAGGCCACATCGGGCAGGCTGGAGGACAACGCCGCCACTGCGGGCGCCTCGGCCAGGCGCGACGCTTCCGTCTTGAGCGAGTGCAGGGTTTCCACCCGGTCGGCGTGGCTCAGGAAATCCAGGCCGCGGAAGCGGGGGTCCAAGGCGCAGGCCAGGTTCAGGGCCTTGTTGACATCCGGGCTGGAGAAGTGCCGGTTCAGCTCCTTGTGGGCCGCCGCTTTGGCTTCCAGGGCCAGGGCCGAGTCCCACTCGCTGGCCACCAAGTGCTTGTAAAGGAGGCTGGTCAGCACGGGCTTGACTAGGGAGAGGCTGGAGAAGGGGTCTTTGGTAAATGTTGAGGTAGCAATGGCCATGGGCTTGAGGACCTTGACCGTGTCCTGGAGGGCGGCCCAGTCCTGGGCGCGCAGAGTCGCCTCCCCATCAGGGCCGAGGCCCGCCAGAGGCTCGCTGTGCTCCAGTAGGCCTTGCAGGACCGCGTGAACACTGTGCCACTTGCCCCCGTCTCGCAGGAAGCGGCTGAGGTGAGCTTGGAGGAGAGGCTCCTGAGCCCACAGCTTCTCGCTGCGGCCTGTGCCGGCCAGTGCCCAGGAGGCCAAGCGGCGGAGCCGTTCCAAGGCACTCTGGGCCGCTGGCTGGCTCAGGGCGGCCTCCATGGCCGCTCGCAAGGCCTGCCCTATGCAAGGCAGGGCCATCCAGCCGAGGGCCGCCGCGGCTTGCCGGGCAGCTGGTCCCAGGCCCCCCATGGTGTACGAGGTGCTCTTGCGCAGCCCCCAGGCCTCGGCCGCCTCGGCGAGTGCCTCTGCCAGGCTCTCGGCACTGGGCTCCTCGGGGACGGGGCGGCTCGACAGGACCCGGGCCCGGGCTTCAAAGCAGTCGTCCACATAGTGCACGGTGAGCGTGAGGTAGGTGAGGGCGCTGCTGTGGCGCCAGATGTCCAGGCTGAGGGAGCACTGGGGCAGGGCCCGAACCAGCTCCCAGATTTTCCCCTTGACGTGGCTGTACATGTCCCTCAGCACCGTGTGGGCCAAGGAGGCGGCGTCTGGGGGCTTGTAGCTGGGATCCAGGACCCCCAGCATCTGCCCGAAGCCCTCCCCTTCCACCACCTCCACAGGCATCAGGTCCAGCACGATGAAGTCTGCCACGGCCCGCGTGGTCCGGCCAGGGGCGGGGCTCCGCAAGGCCCCGAACTCACCTGTCCCCGCGGCCCCTTTGTCGAGGGCAGTGGCTTGGGCCCCCACCAGCTGGTTGTACTCGCAACGGTGCTTGTAGATGAGGTGCTGACGCAGGTTGGTGGTGTTGCCGCTGTAGCTCAGCCGCACCCCGCACAGCTTGCAGATGATCTTGCTCTTGTCCAGGATGCGGCCGTAGGCGTCCCCCTGGAAGCCGAAGAAGGTCCAGTAGCGGCTCTGGGCCCGCCCCAGCCCCACCAGGTTCTGTGTCCCTTCCAGCAGGGGGAAAGCGCTCCCTCCCGGTGGTGGAAGGGCCGGCTTGTGGAGTGGCAGGAGGGAAGAGGCGGTGGCGTCTCCACACAGGTACTGGGTGCGAGAGGACGGGGCGTGCGGAGCGGGAGGCGATGGCGGGGTCTTGAGGTGCAGTTCCTGGAAGAGTTTCATCAGCAGCTCTTTCTCGCCAAATTCGTACTTAAAATGCTCACCTGGGGTGGGGGAGAGATGGCAACGCAGGGGTGAGAGGCTCCCCCACATTTTTCAAGGTGCAAGGGCCCCAGTTCCCAGAAATCTCCCTTCTCTCCTTTCCATCCCTTTTCCTATTCAGCACCTTGAACCCCCAAGCACAGCCTTTCCCCAGCGTGGTGCCCACCAGATGTTTTGGAATATAACTTGCTGGCAGGGGCTGATAGAGTTGGAAATCCAAAATATCTGGAGGGCACCCAGTTGGGGAAAGGCTGTCCAAGAAGAACCCCATTACTTCTGATGAAGAACCAAGGGCCCCACAAGACCACAAAGGGCAGGGCAGGAACAGGAAGAGTCTCCTTGAGGGAAAAGCAAGCTGGCAGACACGCTCCACAGGCACATCCTCCTGAGTAGCACCTGCAGTATAGCTCAATAACAGAGCCTTGGCTTCATCTGCAGAAAGTCTCTGCTTCTATCCCTGGCATCACAAGTTAAAAAAGATCAGGTCACAGATGTCCAAGACCTGCTGTCAGTCAGAGAAGGCCATGGAAGTAGAAGGAACGTCTGGCTCACGCAGGTTCCGCTGTGGTCCATGGGGTCCCCTTGGATTCCTCCAGAGAATCCCTGCTGTTATCCCCCTACAGGGGAATTTCCTGCAGGAATCCCTGCTGTTATCTTCTAATTATCTCTCCGCATTTGGGAGGGGGAGCAGCATGCAGGGGATCCTCCGTGGTTATCTCCAACCTCAGGTCGGAAATAACAGTGGGGATGTGGGCCGTAGGGGGCTCGGCTGGGAGGAGTGCTCACTCTTACCAGCACTGGTCAAGTTTTCCTTCGTAAACCTTTTACTGACTGTGATGGGGATGGTGAGAGGCGCATGGAGGAGGCACCTGACTCAGCTGGTGCATGGAGGAGCTATTCCTCCCAGCATCAGTGGGCACGGCCACATCCACTGCCATCATCCGGCCCACCATAAACTAGTTCTGGATCCCCTGGAGAGACACGACTGACCTGAGATAAGACAGCTTCCTATATGTCTACGAGCCAAATGCCACATGCCTGGCTGGATAATCGAATGGATTCTGATTCTCGCCAACACCCAAATGTTCCTTGTTTTTGAGAGTTCATCAGTGGGAATCCGCAAACCTTGCCTGTGGTAGGAAGTTCAAATGTGCAACTGCCGCGACCCTGCAATTCTCTTAATTTGGAGTTTTGTTTGACATCAAGCTAAGCTTTTGGGGGTGCTCAGGGCACATGATCTGGGATGATTCCCCCGACTCTCCTCCTTGGCTTCAAGCCCAGGAGAACTAGGAGGGCGTCGTCTTGCCTACCAGTGCAGGGAGAGAAGTTTGCCATGGTGAGCGCGGCAAGTGGACTTCTAGACGCCTTGCCAAGATCTGGCCGCAAGGAGTCAGTTCTGAAAATAGCAGTCAATCAAGAGATCCGTTCTTTAAACGGTTTCACCAAAATCTAAAGCTGGACATCAGCTCAACAGTATCTGGCGACACTCTACCTTGGAGAGGCTGAGAAATGAAGGTGGGCTGTGGGGTTCATATATACTCCCATAGAGGCCTGTTAAGGGGAAATGGAAGGTGTGGGGAGCTACGGAATATGACCTCAGGCCATGAGAGCACAGCATTCTGTGGGCATAGAATCCTAAGAACAAAGCCTTCGGTGAGATAACGTTTTATAGCTGCTGTCAGCAGTAGGAAAATGAAAGGGCAATGCAATAAACCTCTTGCTAAATAAACCCCTGGACCCAATCGTAGGGTCGTGGGGTGTATTTAAGAAGAGGATGACCCCAATCCTGTGGCTAGCAGACATTCTACATCTCCAGCCATGCTGGTGGGGTGTGTGTGTGTGTGATCACAGCACAGTGACGGAGCACCACCTTTGCATGCGGAAGGCTCAATCCCAGGTATTTCCCGTTGAATCCATCAGGTGGTGGACAGACAGGATGTTTGTCCGAGACCCAGGAGAACTGTGGTCAATTGCCAATATTGGGCCAGATGGACAAATAAGTCTAAGCTGCTACAAGGCAACTTCCCACGGTCTTATGAAAAGCCAGAAGGGCTGCCGGGAGAGAAGACGACAGGAGTGCATGCTGGGACAGCTTTCCTCCACCCGGGGGCCTCCAGCTGTGTCAGACTACAACTCTCATCACGGCCAAATCCTGGGGATTATGGGAATTGCAGTCCAACTCATTTGGAGAGCGCCAGGTAGGGGGAAGGCTGTGCTAAGACATCTGAGATGCATTTCCCCGCCCCTCCTTCTGCCTACCCAGGCGCAATCCCAGAGTGCGGCCGTACTCTTCTCCTATCCACACCAGCAGCTCCGTGTCGGCAGGTATGGCTTGGCAGACCCGGTAGTAGATGTATCCCCGGTACTGGAAAACGGTCAGGTTCTGCTCGTCCTCGGTGGAGGCGCATGCCACGTATCTGCAAAGAGGAAGGGCAATGAGTCACACTTTGAGGCTGGGGCATGCGTCATGTTTGACTCGTCGGTGGATGCACCGAGCGGGAACCACGGCATACACCTCCAGGGTACGGCCAGCCCACACCTGGTAAGCAGGCTCGGAGCAGTCCCCAATGACTAAAGGAGTGTCTACCTAGGTGGGCAGGCTGCAGGCTGGCGGGATCGACTGGATTTCTCTTTATTAGGACCCCGAGATCCCCCAACTGGAGCCTGGTGCAAAAGACCTGCATGCAGAAGGAGAGGATTCTGAGCCCAGGGATTTGTTTTTAAGTACCCCAACTGGACGGGTCCACATGTCCCTTCCACCCCTGCTTACCCCAAGCCAGCCTGCCACAACCTCGTGTCCTCCAGATGTTCCGGATTTCAACTCCCACCTACCACAGCCAATGGTTAGGAATGCTGGGAGTTGTAGTCCAAAACTTCTGCAGAGCACAAGGCTGCCCTGCTTTCTTCATTTCGACAGTACGCTTTTGGGCAGTGAAGGTAGGGAGGAAGAGTCATTTTGCTACTGCTATTGCTAAACAATTGGCAATTGTTGCTGATCTCTTCCAAATCCCCCCACCCCCGGAGAACTATCAGGATATTCAGATCCACCCCTCCCCAACCCCACCTTGGGTGCAGCTCCAGTGTACTGTGGGGGCTTCATGGGGCCAAAACTCACTCACGTGTGTACTAAGCTAAGCGGGGGAAATTTCCCTCTCTGCTCTTGTTGGGGCCCTCTCCCAAGATGCTCACCTCATCCAGTTGGACTTGGAATCATCAGACGCATCGACAAAGAAATAGGAGCCGTTTTCCCGCACCTGAAGAAGGGATGGAACCATCAGGAGAAAACCAAAAGCTCCAACCTCACTCACAACGCCCCCCTCTTCACTTCCAACTTGTCCAACTTCACGGATGATCCCATGGGATGAGACTTGGACTTGCAAGTGGATGGCCAAGGTCATGGGCTTAAAAATGGATCCCAGCATTCATGAAATAGGCCACGATCTGGGTCCAGGAAGTTGGTACTTATGTGGCACTCAGGCTACCCTCCATAAATCTTTATAAACCTGGTTGGCATAACACATCAGCCCACCAAGGCTTTATTTGACCAGGGCTGTCGCATCCTGGTGGGCACACGGGCACCGTTTCTGCATGGCACCCACAGGCACCCAGCTTGCCATGTGGTGCATACCCTACAAGTAACAGGTCATTTGAGGGTTGTCTAACCTTCAAACAACCCTTGCTTCACTTGACATAAGCCACACCAGGCTAGGTGCCATGAAAAAATGGCGCACGGCACCATGGGACAGCCCCCTTGCATAAATCAAGCCATGGTGGGCGGTCATGTCATGCAAACCAGGTCATAATCTCGGGTGGATTTCGGGTTGGCTAAAGGCATGCCAGAGCAGAGACAGGAAGAGGGTCACCTGGTAAGGGAGCGCCACCTACAGCAGATCTGAAAAACTCCACAAACCACAGGGCAAGCAGTGGACAAACTTCAGGCTTGTGACACCCAAGAAGCCCAAAGGTCAAGCAATCAGAGCTAGATGCAAAATAATGACAGGGAGGCAGTGGTGGCTTAAGAGGCGGAGCAAATCATGAGACCCCCCCCCCCGCCCCATGAACAGTACACTGGGATGACCTACATATATACAAATAAGAACTAAAGATCTGGGCTTCTAACAACCAAATTTGCATGTATGTGCATGTAGGAATCTTTTTGTTGTTGTTACAGTTAAAACGATTGGGAGTCGGAACCCCTTGCAGATCTACTGCAAATCATGCACGGATCCAACAGTAGATCCTGATCTACTTCCTACCTACCCCTGCCTCACTTAAGGGCTTTCCTCTACAAAGCTACCTTTGTGGGGAACCTTGAAAATGGGATTGTTTTACATCTCAGAGAGTGGATTTGCTGCTACAGCAACCGCAGTGTGGAAAGCAGACGTTGGAGCATCATGGGTGCTTACGGAGTTTTTGGTGGCATCCTGGTGGAAGGCGATAAACTCTCGGGTCTGCACAGCCACAGCATTCTTAAATTTTTTAAAAAAAATCAACTCCAGTGCAGGGAGTGTTCAAACAATTTTTATATCCCAAGTGGCAGCAAGGCTGTCTTTTTGTAAATCTTTTGCTGAGAGGTATTTTCATTTCTTCTTGTTTTGATACACACACACACACACACACTTATTTAAAACTGTATTTTGCCTCCCTCTTGGGATTGCATTTGGGTAGGCAAGAGGACTGTGTGACTTTTTCTCCTGAAGCATAGAGTTGACAATGACAATGTGGCCTAGTGGTTAGGCTGTTGGGAGCTTCAGGTTCAAATCCCCACACAAAGCTTACTGGGTGACCTTGGACTGGGCCATCCACTCTTTCTTCAGCCTAAACTTATTTCTCTCAGTCCGGGTCCGGCATCTTGGCTAGCTCTTTTAGATTCTAGCTGTTACTGACTAAAACTCAGAATGGATTCACAGCCCCACCGACATCACAGCCACCAGCCTCCACTGTTTAAAACCGACACAAAAAGGTGCAAACGGCCAACCTTCCCATCTACTCAGTGTGGAGGGAACAGGCACGACGGATGCTGAACCCTAACACTGGTGTGGAAGGGGCAGTTATAGCAGATGGCGCATGCCAGACTGGACTAAGGTATGCCGCTTCTCGACCCATGGCTGGCGTTTTCTCCGAACAGCTTGAGCCTATGCCTAGTTCAGCATTCACCATGTCTGCCTTCGTTGATGGTTGGGGATGATGGGATCTGTGGCCCAAAATCCCAGGAAGGCACTAGGTTGGGAGAAGCAACGACATCACGAGGCCCAAAAATAAAGACACCATTTACTCATTGGCTTTTTTGGGTTTCATAATGATATAACCATAGGTGGTCAAAGGATGGTCCATCGCAGCTTTCTGCAACATGACACCCACCGGCTGTGCTGGACTACAACACCCATTGTCCCCAGCCAACATGGCAGCTGGGGATGATAGGAAATGTGGCCTGACACATCTGGTTAGGGAAGTGAGGAAACCGCCGGGTAAACAGAAGCCTATTTATTAAGCTCACCCATTCCAAGTATAGATCTTTCTTCAGGGGTGCTCCAAAGACAATTATATTTTTATTTCACAGGTCACAAAGCTGCACACAGTGACTTTAACTTCACAACGTGCTTGTGGAGGAGGTTATAGGCTGAGAGGTCACCCAAAAGCTTTGTGGCAGAACAGAGATTTGAAATGCTACACCGGGGACGACAAACCTCTTTCAACTTGAGGAGCGAATTCAATTTCGGAAAAGCTTGGGGGGGGGGCAATCCTAGTGGTAGGCGGGGCTGAAGGCAAAATGGGGTGGGGCCCAAAATATAAAAAATACCAGCACACTGCAGCTTGGACAGTTTATCAGCAAGTCTATTTGTGACCCCATGAGGGACTGAAACCTGCTGCTAAAAACAAGAAAAGCTGTCAGGGTCTGCACGGCTACACAAGTAATAGTCCATCTCTTCACCAGTGTAGACGTGTCCTATTGTTGGGGTACGATTTGCACCACGACCCAATGGTCCATCCTATTTCTCATCCCATGTCCCTTCCGTTGAGTGCGCCGCTTCCCTTTGTCGCAAAAAGAACCTCGCCAAAGGCTCTCAAGTTGCAAACAGACCTAAGCCAACAGAGCTGGTTCGCTGAAGTCTCACTGGCATAAGCAGGAAGCCAGGACTGTTTTTTGCAGAACTGTGGCTACGGCGATTTCCCTGTTCCTTAGAAATAGCAAGCAACCCCCATCAGCGATTGGTAAATAATATTCCTAAGGCACAGCCTGGAGGCATCAACGTCCAGCTGGGAAACTGCTGTAGGTAAGCCTCCTCAAGTTTAAATATAAAATTAAAGGCCATCCCATAAGCCTGGCTGGAAGGTCAGCTCCATCAAGCCCCTCCTCTCTCTGAATGATTTGCAGCCCGTCATTATAAGGGCTACTATTAAACTTTAACAATTGGTGCCTCCGTTTGCTTCCCCTCCCCTTTTTCCTCCCCGGGTTATGTCTTTTAGATTGTAAGCCTATAGGCAGAGACTGCCTGGGACGCTTTCCGGCTAACGGGTACCGTAAAAATGCTCTAGTTAAAATGTAAATAAAATGTCGCGCTGCATGTTTAATACGCAAGAAGCGTGGGCACTTTCTTACGCTGTGCATTGCTTCAGTCGTGAACCGTGCAACTAACAGTTCTCCCCTCCCCTCCATCTCAAGCTTCTGACAAAGAAACAAAAACATGTTAGTCAACCCTGATTAACAAAGAGAGAGAGAGAGAAATACTCTGAGCATGTGTAGTTTTGCATTTTAAACTCAAGTAATTCATAGCACTATTGTGGCTACGGACTTGGCTTCTGCTGCCTTGATCCTAAATATATTTACTCAGGCATAAGCATTTTGTTTCAGGAAAGGTTAATATGAATATATTTTAAGTTTAAAAAAGAGCAACTGTAACACCATGCACATGCCCAGTCAACTGCTCCCTAACTATAAAATGTTAAAGGGTGCAATCCTATGCAGGTTTAGACAGAATAAAAGCTTTACAATTTCCAGCATTCCTCAGCCGGCCATGGTAGGAGTTGTAGGACTTCTTCCTGTCTAAAAATGCATAGGATTGTGCCCTAAAAACAAGAAGAATGGTTGCTGCAGGCCTGGTGGGCTCCAACATGCCTCTGCTGGACCAGACGCTCTTGCTGGGGCAGTTTACTGTTTCCTTCATCACCAGCTGCTCTCTGGATGGTCATTTGGGGCCTCGAGGTCCAGCCCTAGCGGTCCCACTGCCCCAGGCTCCACGATGAACCTCCAGACTAAGGAAAGATTTGAACTCGAGTCAGGCCAGTCATTGTATCCAGCGAACACAGCAAAATTTATGACGGGTGCAGAACCTCAGTCTCCGGGATCGGATCTGGTGTGGCTGGGGAGGGGGTGCCCAGAAGGCCACACCCTCTTCCTCTGGCTCCACCCACTTTCCCCAACAACCAATCGTCGGGGTGGGTGGGTTTCCCATCCTTCGCACAGTTCCCTCCCCTGAAAAAGTTGAAATGCCTCTCCCAAGGCTTCGTTACTGGCAGTAAGAGCTTGAAGCTAAAATAGGCTGGCATTTTGGCCCCGCCCCTTTTGCCTTTGGCCCCGCCCACCACTGGAATGAGGCCCCCTGAGAGCATCTCCAAAATGGCATTTGGTCCGCAGGCTGAAAGAGGTTCTGCACCCCTGTTCTATGTTGTAGGGGGGACATGGACACCAGTGGGAGAGTCATGGGTCTTACCGCCCAGGAGTAACGGGTGCAGTCGCCACGTGCCCGGACCACTTCCCCCTCATAGGGTCCAAAGATGCAGCCACGGGGCAGGGCCGGCAGAACACTCCAGACCCCAAAGCCTCCTTGGGAACGCTCCTTGACCACAAGTCCCTCGGGCAGGGAGAGCAACGCCCGCGATGGAGCCCTTTCCGGAACGGGCGAGTCGGCCACGAAAGTGGGGGGTCCGTGCTGCGGGCAGGAGTCCCGGAAATAAAGGCGGCAGTCTTCACAGACTTGAGCGGGAGGGAAAAGAGAGACATTTGCAAAACCGCTCCTGACGGAACCCCATGGAACAGTGACAGCCTCACAGGATCGTTGTGAGGATCAATTTTGGGGTCGGGGGTGGGGAGACCCTAAGCTCCTTCACTACATACAGCAAGAGATAAATACATTGGCAAAGGTACCGCCACTCAAATCCAAAGATCGAGACAGGGAGAATGCCACATCAGCGCATGCTTTATAGTACTTACGCAACTCCCTACCACTAATCCTGTTCTGGGTGGTTGTCCCGTTAAACCAGTGTTCCCTAGGCCTCATGCCCTCCAGATGTTTTAGGCTTCAACTCCCAAAAGCCCCAGCCAGTATGGCTGATGGGCAGGAATGCTGGGAGTTGCACTCCAAAATATCCGGTGGACAAAAGGGTGTGTGAACGCTGCCATATAACCTCCCCAGTCCTTACAAAGAGTGCTTCCAATTCTTCGTGTTTGTGTCCCTCAAAGTCTCCTCCTTCTGGAGGATCCGTTCCCTGCATGGGCAGACGTGAGGACTTCCTTGAGCATTCAGCCTACCCATATATCCCATATCATAGACTCAGGATGATGTAAAGGCAGGCTGAGGAAGTGTCACTCAACTGATCACCTGCGGCGAGTAAGAAACATCTACAGGTGACCAGCCAAGGCAGCGTTCCAAAATATGGTGGTTCCTCTCCCCACCCCCTTCTTGGTTGGGTTACAAATCACTCACACGAGCACTGGTGAACAAATGGACCAGTAACTTCTGTGGACTTCTTTGCCAAAGAAAAAGGACTTTTGTTCAGGATGGGGCAGAAGTGAATATTTTACTTTGACTCACAGAGCAGCTCATCCTCCGAATGGGTACAGGCATCCTCAGCTACTTGCATGGTGTGGTGGGGTAGGGGAGCCTGAAAAGTAACAAGGATGAAGAGGAGAAGCTCATTACACTGTCCAAATACGAGATTCCTATCTCCCTCCTCAATTCACGCCTCTCCAGACAAAAATGCTCTGACATCTCAGCTGCAATACTATGCTCCAATCATGACACCAGACTGGAAGCCTTCACCCCCACCCCCACCAGAGGGGCTTCCCCCTCCTTGCACCCAAACCAACTTCAGCTTCAGCCCCCCAAGTAACACTGACCCCCAATGCTTGGTAACAACCTTCACCTCCTCTGGCAAACCGAACCTTCTCCCAGCGTGCCCTCCAACTGAGGACTCCCCTTCCCACAACACCTGAAGCAAATCCTCTTCCCGTAAGTTAGCTGCTGAATGTTTTGGACTACCAACTCCATCAGTCTCAGCCAGCAGGTGGCCACGGATGATAGGAGTGGTAGTCCAAAACAACTGGAGCACGCCAGTAAGGCTGCTCTAACTGAAAGGTGATGCTGATATCAAACTCTGATTCCCCCCCATCCCCATTACAAATCCCTCATACTAGCCATTCCATGACCCAAGTACTGACTTCTGCTTTATTCTCGTTATTTAGAATACTACTGAATACTATCAACCCCCCATACCAGGCGTTACCCCTAATACTAAATAATATCAACCCCCTACACCAGGCGTTACCCTCATCCCCCAACCCTGCCAACCGAGACCCCCGCTGATCTAGGAGTATGCCCAGTTCACTGTGGCTGTCTGACGTTTAGTGACAAGCATCAGCTCTGATCCGGTGGGGGCAAACGTCAGACAGCCACAGTGAACTGGGCATACTCCTCGATCACACCTCCTGCTCCCCCTCCGCAAATCCGATCCTGATCCCTCCCCCATAATGCTGCTGCTGCTGCTGCCCCTCCCCGTCTACATGCATGAAAACCCCTACGGACAAGCCGCCACCTGCAACACCGACAAATCAATGCTGATCCCCCACCCCACAGAGCAGCCGCCGTCCTTGCTGCTTCTTTGCACCCCCCACCCCCCGCAAGACCACCCCTCATTCCCAGCCCAGCCTCCCAACGGGGTAAAGCAGGAGCCCTGGAAAGCCGCGGGGAGGTCTGGCCCCTCGCGTGCCCTCCACGCGCGACGCCCATCTGGGCGGAGCTGGATCGATGCCGCTGCGGCAGCTCCTCCAGGCAGGCGCCCTCGTGGGAGGGAGGGCGATGGGCAGGTGGGAAGGAGGAGCACGCGCCCTGCAGGGTCCGCGGGGGACCACCCACGCGGGCGGCTCTGCCTGCCTCCCGCCTCCCCTGCCGGACGCTCTCCCTGCTCCGCGGACCTGCCCGCTGTCCGCCGCGCGCCACCGCTCTCAGCCGCGTCGATGGTCCATCTCGGTGCGGGAGGGCGCAGCCACTTTCCTCCCCTCTCCCGCTGTGACAGCTCGGCCTCGCCAATCGTTGCCCAGGTGGCGGCACTTCCGACCAATGAGAGCCTTGCCGGAGTTCCACCCTCCCCCCAATCAGGTTATCTATCCATCCAAAGGCAAGGCCAGGGCAAGACGGGTTTTTCGACTCGCGGCCAATGGATTCGCTGGAAACAGGGAGTGGGCGGGCAGAGGGTGCGGGGGAGAAAGGGGCTTTTCGATCGATTGGGAGAAGATGTTCCGTATCTTTCTCGCACGCGCTCGCTGTCTCCCGGCTCTCTGGGGGCGGGCACATGGAGCAGCCGTTGAGACCAATGGGAGAGAAGGGGCGGGGCAGAGCTCTCTGACAATATGATATCCCCTAAGTCAGCCTTCCTCAACCTGGGGCGCTCCAGATGTGTTGGACTACACCTCCCAGAATGCCCCAGCCAGTCCAACACATCTGGAGCGCCCCAGGTTGAGGAAGGCTGCCCTAAGTGAAAGGGATATCATGTAGCTGCAGGAGGAGGAGGGTTCAGGGCTCTTGCAGCCAATACGGTTGGTAACTGCGAAGGCAGTTGGCCAATGGGGATCCTCAAGGGGAAGATGTATTGGGGATCAATGTAGTTCATTCCAAAGGAAGCCTCTTGGCGCTGGCGAGAACACCTCGCTGAACACCTAACTTGATTCATGGTTTAATTCGTTTTTAGCTGTGTATATTTACTGTGTTATATTGTATGATTTTATCTGTACGCCGCCCTGAGATCCTAGTGATATAAGGCGGGATACAAATGTTTTAAATAAATAAATAATAAATAGCTGAGGGGCAAATGTTGGGAGGGAGCCTGAATGACCCTGGACATGTGTTAATGCCATTTTATTGCTAATATAATTAAATAATAATAAAATAAATAGAACAACTTTGGCAGAAGCCTATAGAAATCTGTGGGACTCATAAAACGCCCCCCATCCCCAAGATAATCAACAGTCTTCTTGCAATACTTCGTTGGACTTGTCACAATTAATGAGATACTTCTATTTAGTGCTGTGATTTGATATAATTGACCAAGTGTGAGGAGGGAACGGAGAGTGTTATAGAATAAGTATCGATGTGTATAGTCTTTTTTGTTTTGTTTTGAGTTCAGTGTATTTAATAATAAATATGAAAAACATAAATAAATAACAACAATTTTGGGAGTAGGTGCAGGCCACTGAATGCAAAGCCATTTATAATTCTTTTTAGGCACCCTTTAAGGCTGGGAGCCTCTCAGGACAGCGCACAAGATAAAACGCACACCAAACCGATCCAATATAAAGGAATAAGAACAAAATAAAAACAGAAGTTACCAATAAAACCAGCAGCCCATAATGGGAAGGCCAGTGAAAACAGGTGGGTCTTCAGAATTCTGACATTTTGGTTTTGTTCCCCCACCCCCCAGTGTAGTAATATTTACGGTGCAATCCTGTACAGGTCTAGTTAGAAGGATGTCTCATTGAGTTCAATGGGGCTTTTTATTTTGCTCAAATTGCAGCTTTATTTACTGTAGTTCTGCTTTGGATAGACCCGTTGAAATCAACCAGTCCCACTAATTTCAAGGAGTCTGAAAACTTGCATGGCTTATATCCCAAAATTTCAACTTAAAATGCTTGTTCTGAGGGCCACTAACAAAGGAGTAAGATACAATAAAAGAAGAAAACATTTTTTAAAAAAGTCGCAAAAGCTAGTCCAGGAAATTACAAGCAGTATTGACTAAAAGGATGACCTTGATGGGGCACCAGATATATATTTTTAATCACCTTTTGTTGCAGGCTCTTACTCACACTACAGTTGGGACGGCCATCTTAGAAGAGGCATTCTCTTTTCTCATGCCTCTTCTAAGAAGTTAGAACCCGTGGGGTATCACCTAAAAGCAAAGAAATGTGCTTCTTGCTTCCAAAATGTTTTGCCCATATGCAAATGTATGCTGATTTTTAATTGATAGATTCATCGGCTAAGGCTAGTTTCTCTTCATCTTTGTTGACTAAAAGTGCAATCCTATTCACGTTTTAGTTAGAGAAAAGCCTTGCTACAGCCTGGTAAGCTGGGATTAGCATTGGGAAAGCAGCTACTTGGGGTTGTTTTGCCTGGAACGGGGCCGTTATGTGTTTTGCCTGCTTTTTTGGTGGCGATGGTGGTTCTGTCTCTTGTGTTTATCTTTTTCTTTGTGAATGTGTAGTTTTGCCTGTGTGTTGTCCCTTTTTGCTTTTGGTGTTAGGGGTAGTTCTGGTTGTGTCTTCCTCTTAATGTGATGGGTGTTGAACAGCCTGAGATTCCCTTCTGTGAAATTTATTAGGGAAGACACTTGTCCTTTATAAGTAGACAGCCCCACCCCCCACAGCAGCCATTTTGTGTTGGTGCCTGCGGCAGTTTCTCATGGGCCCAAAAAGGCTGGGGACCCACTGGCCCTATTCAGACAACACACTAAACTACGATGGCTAAGCATTTTGAGCTAAACATTGACCCTCTTCAGGCAACATGCTAAACCATGGTTAGACCGCTAAGCCATGGTTAGAGCCACTAACCTTTTTGCAGCAAGTGGGTAGTGAGTGTGTTTAAACTGTGGTTATGTGGCCACCATGGTTAGGAATGGTTCACATGACACACTAATTCACAGTGACCCTGTTCAGAAGACACCTTAAACCACAGCTTTAACCATGGTGAAAAGGGCTTTTTGCCTTATTCACCATGGTTAAAGCTGTGGTTTAAGGTGTCGTCTGAACAGGGCCAATGTTTAGCTCAAAGCTTTCCCTCACTCTATCATTGTTTCTCCTCATTTTGAAAGAAACTAATGGGGTGGGATGGGAAGGGGGAGGTGAAGTTCTTTTTCACACCCTTCGGCATATTACTCTGTACAGCACCATGTACATTGATGGTGCTATATAAATAAATAAATAATAATAATAATATTTGGGACATTTATTGGAGCAGAAAATGTCTTGTCAGCCTTAGTTTTGCTCACTTTTCTGCAGTGCCCCTCCTTGTTTGTATTTGAGGGGTGTGTGTGTGTGTGAGTGAGTGTGAATGGACTGTGGATGGCAAAGATTGTTGAAGATTATGATGTACTTTCTAGCTGCACACACAGATTACAGTTTTTAGATAGAGCTGATCCCGTTATTACGTTGGCATATAGTGATCTTTTACTACACTGATTATAGTGGCGTTGTTGAATGTGTTGGCTATAGACGCTGACAGGGGAGATAGGTTTGTTCCATTAGCACACACACACACACACACACACACACCCTCTCCCATAATCAATGTAATTGTCTGACCGTATTTTATGATAATCTTTCAAACAAACGGTCACCCATTTTTGTGAACGGCCCTTCTCCCAGCTCCCCTACACCACTGTAATCATACATTAAACAAATTATATAGTCCCAATGTGTTGAGGAATGCTCAATGGCAGCAAGAAAAAAAAGGTGGGTAGCTGTTTATTATGCTGATCACAGTAAAAGGGGCACAACCATTCATTTATATTTATTACAGTAAAGGGGGGTGTCAATGTTTTATTACCAAGCGGTCTAGAGATCGGCCTGCTGGGGGATTGTGTTCGTTCTTCAGCATATCCGCTTCCCAGCATTGTGGCTATATGAAGAGGTATTGGCCAGTGGAAGATGGTGGCTCCGATGATAGTGGGGCGGTGAATCCGCTCTGGGTTTCAGACAGAACTTTAATGGAGCTAGCCAAGGTGGAGGCTCAGATAAAAGGAACACACAGCACATAGTTAAACTATGGAATTCGCTATTACAAGACGTAGTGATGGCCACCAATTTGGATGGCTATAGAAGAGGATCAGACAATTTCCTGGAGAAGGCTACTAGTCCTGATATCTATATCAGGAGAGCTTTGGCTATTGGGCAGTATAAAAATGTAAATAAATAAATAAATAAATGCTACTCCAGTATCAGAGGTAGAATGCCTATGTACAACAGTTGCTGGGGAACATGGGTAGGAGGGTGCTGTTGCACTCATGTTCTGCTTCTGGGTTTCCCATGGATAACTGGTAGGCCACTGTGTGGACAGAATGCTGGACTAGATGGACCCTTGGTTTGAGCCGGCGTGGCTCTTCTTCTGTTCTTCTGTCCGCTTTAAAGACTAACAACATTTATTGTGTCCTAAGCTTTTGTGGACGCTGTCTACTTCATCAGATGCATGATGTATTAACTAGGGTGACCATATGAAAAGGAGGACAGGGCTCCTGTATCTTTAACAGGTGCATAGAAAAGGAAATTTCAGCAAGTGTCATTTGTAAATATAGAGAACCTGGTGAAATTCCCTCTTCATCACAACAGTTAAGGTGCAGGAGCTATACTAGAGTGACCAGATTTAAAAGAGGGCAGGGCACCTGCAGCTTTAACTGGTGTGATGAAGAGGGAATTTCACCAGGTTCCCTAGGTTATCTACAAAAGACACCTGCTGAAATTTCCTTTTCAATACAACTGTTAAAGATACAGGAGCCCTGTCCTCCTTTTCATATGGTCATCCTAATAGTATTAACCAAATTTAGCAGAGTTATATAGGCATGCTAGACGAAGGGTGGGGTGGGGGAGAGAGACGTAAACTGTTTTCAGAGGGAAATTGAAAAGCAAAAAGTACAAACAGTGATGATTACCTGAACCGTTGCCATTCACAAAACCTTGTTGGCTAATAATATAGACACCACTGCTGTGGTGAGCCAATGGATGTAGGCAGTGTTATTTGAAGTTTTTTAAAATCATACCATTAGCCTTGCTGGCTGGGGATGATAGGAATGGTAGTCCAGTACAGCTAGAGAATGCCAGGCGGGTGAAGGCCTCCCTCAACTCTTATATCCAGCAGCCATTCCAGTAGGGTATAGTGAAGGGGAGGAGAGTGGGAAACCCTGCTGAAATGTTGCCCCCCACCCCCGCGTTCCTTTTTCCCTTTCAGATTATAAACCTATGGGAAGAGACTGTCATTGAATTTATTATATGTAAGTCCCCCTTTTTTGACCAAGAAGTGGAATAAAAATACTATAAATAAATAAATAAATAAATAAATAAATATTCAACAGAATCCCAGGTTCAGCAATTCGAATGTAGTTACAATGAATGATTTAATCTAGTGGAGTTCAGCTTTCTGGCTGTAAAAAAAACGATAATACTCCAGATCCCTAGCTATTTTCAGGGCTCTTGAAAGAGCAGCACCATAGAAACCACCCTGTGCCCTATCTCCTGTGCGTTCCAGCTAGCTCTTTAGGCCACTGCCAATTTTTTTCTCTCCTCCCTCTGATTTAGAGTTGTCGGGAGGAAAGTGAGACCTCGGAAACCATTTTCAGTGCTAAGGGACACAGGGCCTTCAGCCTATTCCTCTGGTGGTCGCTGCTAAAGTCTTTCGGCCCTTGCTTTTCTGGGCATCGCTCCACCGATTTTGTTTTGGATCCTGCAATAATGTCTCGTATGTGACCGGGGTACATTGCATCTTCTCCGACTCGATTTATGCGTCCCACGTCGTAGTCAGGAAACCAGCACTGTTTTAATGACATGGAGGGCCAAGGCAGAGGTGATGTTAAATGCACGAATGAATTTAACGTAACTGCTTTCTGTTTTAACAAAGCAGCTGCTGGGAGGAGCAGTATTGGGGGCCTTGGCGCTCTGGGAAGGAGGATTATTGGGGACACATCCAAAAAGATATTGTGGAGCTGGAGAAGTGGCTCAATTGGGTAATCAAAACGTTCAAGGGGTTGGAGCAATTTCCCCATATGAGGAAAGGTCACAATGCTGAGGGCTTTTTAGCTTTCAAAGGGATTAGACAAATTCATGGCGGATAAAGGCTATTAGTGCAAGGGTGGCCACATATGAATCCCCCCAAAACAGGATAATGATTTGCATGTGCTAATGTATATGCATAGATGCGTATTTAGAAATGATTATTATAGTTTAAAAGGAAATTCAGTACATCTCGCCACCCTGTGGAAGACTGTGGGCGGGCGACAGTTCTTACGTTTCTTTATCTTTAAACTGGAATTGGACAGGAGGATAGCTCTTCAAATAGAGGACTGTCCTCTGTAGAAGAGGACACACAGCATTCAGTATGCCTACTAGTCATAATGGTTACATATTTTCTCCAATGTCAGAGGCAGTATGCTGGGGAACACGAGCTGGAGGGTGCTGCTGCTTGTGGGTTTCCCATTGGGGCATCTGTTTGGCTTCTGCTTGAACAGAGTGCTGGAATAGATCAGCTTTTGGACTGATCCAGCAGGACTCATCTTATGTTCAGAATAATTGTAGTGATAAAAACAGTAAACTTGCCCAGGAAGTCGAAATTGTGCAAAACAGATAGGTTGTAACCAACCTTCTTTCTCCCTGCTATGCTAATTTGCTTCTGGCAGGGAGCTTTTCAGGCATGAGAACAATTAAAAATTATCATGATTATGATTTATTTCATTTTTATACTGCCCAATAGCTGAAGCTCTCTGAGCGGTAGGCAACGATTCACAAGATAAACTACAGCATAAAAATTTAATTATACCAATTTTTTTTTAAAGAGTTAAAAACAATTTTAATCAAATACTAGAGACCTGTTGAGGCAGCTGGCATAAATACCCCATCATACCGCATTAAATGCCTGGGAGAAGAGGACAGTCGTTACCTGGTGCCAAAAAGACAGTGTTAGCGCTAGGTGGGCCTCAGTAGGAATATCATTCCATAATTGGTGGGCCACCACTGAAAAGGCCCTCTCCTTTGTTGCCGCCTTTCAAGCCTCCATTGAAGGTGGCACTTGGAGGAATGCCGCAGATGTTGATCGCAGTGTCTGGCACTCCAGCCCCCAAAATCCCAAGCTGAAGGAATTTTACCACCCCATTCTGCTGTGTGTGTCGTAGACCAGACCTTGATTCTTTACAAAAGATGGGGGATTATATGCGGCTGGGAAGACTAGGATGCCCCAGATCTGTCTGCTGTGGGTCCCCTCCTGACACAATCACTATCTCAACCTCTCCATAACAAGCCAGTCATGGACGGGAGTGCATGTCTGAATATATACTGATCCCCATTGTACCTCCAGGCTGCATTTATTGAAGATTAGAACTTCAATTGAGAGGGGTTGACTGTCAGGCCAGTCAGTCCCAGGAGTCCTCTACCCACTTTTTAAGAAATCCGGTTCTGATGTACAGTTGAATAGGGTCTGGGAAGCATGGGTAGGCATTAGGGGTGTCCTAGAAGGAAGAAAGCTTGCCCCTGATTTCTCAAAGTCCTACGTAGATTCTTCTTCATAATCTCTTCTGATCATTCCGTCAAATGCTCTCTATATGCACTTTTATTCTTTTCTCTGTAACACACTTTAAATTCAATGCATATATTTTTTATTGATTTATTTATTTTCTTTTCCATTCTTTTGGTTGATTTTGTTTTGGGAAAACCAATAAAATTATTTCAAAAAATAAAAATAACAGCTCAGGTCTGTTAGAGATAAGACTTCGGGACTCTTGACAATTTCGTCTTGTTCATCAGTATGTTTGCAAGTTCAAGAAATCTGATTGAGAAGGCAGAATCATCATCATCTAAATGCAACCCTTGTTATTAAATCCCAAATATCCAAATCCATGAAATATAAAGTCTAAATGATGGGACGACTCTGACATCTAGTGGACAAACTTTAGTTTATTTATTTAAAAGTTTTATAAGCTGCCTTTTAGGGCAAACCCTTCCAAAGGAGCATACAATGAAATTTAAAACTAGAATATGAACTATGATAAAACTACCATTAACATCTAAAACTAGATAAGCAACTTATGTATAATGGCCCCAGCAGAACCCAAACACAATTGCAGGCCAAGGTAGATAGATGAGTCTTCAGGGCCCACTTGAAGACCTGTGGTGATGGGTCATGGTAGATAACAAGTGGAACAGTGCTCCACAGGTCAGGGGCTGCTACCAAGAAGTCCCTTTCTGCCTACAATTTAATGGCTGAAAAGGATGTGGAGCTGATCATGCATTTGAGAAGAAGCTGTACAAAATCCAGATCCCTGTGAACAATATTCTTAAAACTTTTGAGATCTTTGGGACCTTTAACCTCCAACAACAACAATAACAACTCTTAATTTGGTTAAATTTGGTTGTTTTACACATTTCCCTCTGCATATACACCTTTCCTACATGGAAAGGCTAAAGCCCTTTAGGGGCTCTTTATTTATCAATCAAATGGCAATCCCAAGCATGTTTACCCACAAGAAAGTATTGACATGTATGTTCAATGAGATTTACTTCCTAAATTTTATGTTACTGCATCTTTATCTCACTCTTCCAGCTCCCAGAACAGTTTAGAAGGATTAATAATGACCCAGTTTGTATAATCAATCAACCCATGGTTTACAAACCATGGGTTGTTTGTGAGTGAGTGCACTGGATCCTGCTCACTTCTACTTCTTGAAACAACCCAGGAATGAACCCTTTCTTGCTTGTTGTGATGTCCAAACCTGGCACTCTGGGTTGTTTAGGGTTAAACAACCCAGAGAGCTGGGTATGGGCATCATGAGTTCATTATGACAATGCCGTCATCATCATCATCTTCATCATCGTCATCATAATCTCTTAGGCGGTTTTTCTAGATGAGCATGATGGGCTTTGCCAAGTCATGCTGTCTTTTACAGATTCAGGAACTTCTTGACAACTGAGCATATTTTAATTATGACTGCTTTCTGGATGTTGGTGTGGATATTATTATTATTATTATTATTTATTATTATTATTAGTCTGCCCCATAGCCGAAGCTCTCTGGGCGGTTTGCAAAGATTAAAAACAGTGAACATTAAAAACAAATATACAAAATTTAAAACCATAAAAAGCATAAAAACAGACAATATCTATTTAAAACCACTATTCTGAGGTCAGTTAAGACAAAACTCAGCATATATTGCTAAATGCCTGGGAGAGGCATTTAATGCCTGCCTTGTATTCCCATTTTTCCCCCCTGGAAAGCGGAAGTGACGAGTGTGTGGGAGGCAACATGCTCGCTGCTGTGTGGCCACAACTAACCAACTCCAAGCAGTTTTGGATGATACAAATTTTCTGGACCCATTTCAAACCGGCTTCAGGGCAGGATACGGAGTTGAGACTGCTATGGTTGCCTTAGCAGATGATCTACGCTTGAGTATTGACAGGGGGAGTGTGTCCCTGCTGGTGCGTTTGGACCTCTCAGCGGCTTTCTATACCATCGACCATGGTACCTTTCTGGAATGCCTGAGGGGATTGGGAATTGGGGGCACTGTGCTTCAGTGGTTCTGGTCCTACCTCTCGGACAGATTCAAGATGGTAACGCTTGGGGATAGCTCAAAGAAGGATCTGTTGTATGGTGTACCACAAGGCTCCATCCTAGGGGCGAGGTACTATCAGTATGCTGATGACACCCAAATATACTTCTCTATGCTTTCGACAACAACATCAGCTAAGGATAGTGTGTCTCCTCTGAATGAATGCTTGGAGGTGGTAATGGGCTTGGTGAGGAAAAACAAACTGAAGCTGAATCCAGATAAGACGGAGGTGCTTACTGTTAAAGGCCCGAACCTGTGTTTGGAGGTGTGTCAACCAGTTCTGGATGGGGTTACACTCCCCCTGAAAGACTGTGTTCACAGCTTGGGGGTGCTCCTGGATCCGTCGCTCCAAATGACAGCTCAGATAGATGCGACAGCCTGGAGTGCCTTCTATCAGCTTCGGATGTTATGCCAGCTGCACCCCTTCCTAGAATTGGAAGACCTAAAGATGGTAGTGCATGTGCTGGTAACTTCGAGGTTCGACTTCTGCAATATGCTCTACATAGGGCTACCTTTGTGCCTAGTCCAGAAACTTCAACTAGTGCAAAATATGGCAGCCAGGTTGGTCACTGGTACAGCTAGGGGTGACCATATTACTAGCTTTAAAATCACTACACTGGCTGCCAATTAGTTTCCGGGTGAAGTATAAAGTGTTGGTTATTTATTTATTTATTTATTTATTTATTACATTTTTATACCGCCTAATAGCCAAAGCTCTCTGGGCGGTTCACAAAAATTGCCTTCTGTAAAATTACCTTTAAAGCCCTACATGGTTTGGGTCCAGGTTACCTGTAGGATCACCTTCTCCCATACAATCCACCCCACACATTCAGGTCCTCTGGGAAGAATTTACTTCAGCCAGCAAAAACTAGATTAACAACTGTTACTCAGAGGACCTTCTGTTCTGCTGCTCCCAGACTGTGGAATGGTCTGCCTGGAGAGATCCGCCAACTCAATAGTCTTTCTGAATATAAAAAAAGCAATAAAGACTAATCTCTTCCAGCAGGCATACCCAGTCGAATTTTAAGATGTCTGGCTGTTATTTTAATAATGTATTAATTTTGTATGTTTTAATCAGTTTTATGTATTTTATAATATTTTTGTATTCTATGTGGTTCCCTGCCTCAATCTAGAGGAAAAGGTGGGTAAGAAATAAAATTATTATTATTATTATTATTATTATTATTATTATTATTATTATTATTATTTAAACAACTCATAATTAGCCATTATGTGTGAACTGGTTAATAAGAGAGTGGCCTGATTTGCACATAAAGACAACCCGGAGTATGGGTTGAGAATTTGTCGTCATTGAATGATGGGTTATTGTTACATGTGAACTCTAGTGCTGTGGCTTAACTATGGGCTGTTAACCATGAACAACCCATGCTTTATTGTTGGGTTGTGAATTCTGCGTTGTTTGTGGTTAACACACTGCAGGGTTTGCACGCAGCAGCAACATCAACAACCTGTACTTAAGCCATACTCAACCTGTATTCTGGGTCATTGTTACATGTGAACTAGGCGACTTCCTGTCTTCAGGCTTACGATCTAAAAAACACGACATGAAAGGAAAAGGGATGGTGAGGGAAAAATTGGGTGGGGGTGGGGGAAGCAAAAGCAATACTCAGGCACCAGTTCTCAGTTTCAAAGTTCTTATAGGTGTTCTTTCTGGGAGAGAGGAGTGAGTGAGTTCAGGATTGAAACCTGATTGGGCCATGATCAAGATTTATGAAATGCTGAAGAAGGCTAATGCAATTCCTAGGCTGTATCAAGGGAAGCATAATGTCTAGGGTGACCATATGAAAAGGAGGACAGGGCTCCTGTATCTTTTAACAGTGGTATTGAAAAGGGGATTTCAGCAGGTGTCATTTGTATATATGGAGAACCTGGTGAAATTTCCTCTTCATTACAACAGTTAAAGCTGCAGGTGCCCTGCCCTCTTTTAAATCTGGTCACAGTATAGCTCCTGCAACTTTAGCTGTTGTGATGAAGAGGAAATTTCACCAGGTGCAACATGCATACAAATGACACCTGCTGAATTTTTCTTTTCTATGCAACTTTCCCTTCTCTGTGAGCCCCTGTCAAAGGAAGTGAGGCAGATGGCTACTAGGAGGAAGGCTTTCTCTGCTGTGGCACCCTGGTTGTGGAATGAGCTCCCCAGAGAGGTCCGCCTGGCTCCTACACTGTACTCCCTTCATCGCCAGCTTTTTATTCTCTCAGTATTTTAACACTTAATTTTAATTTAAATTTAAATTTTACTGTTTTAGCTCTGTATTTTAATTTTATATCAATTTTGCTGCGTGGTTTTTATCCTGTATTTGTGCTTTTAACCTGTTGGTTGTTTTATTATGGTTTAATTTTTGTGAACCGCCCAGAGAGCTTCGGCTATTGGGCGGTATAAAAATGTAATACATAAATA
The DNA here is from genome assembly GCF_023053635.1 of Elgaria multicarinata webbii. Lineage (NCBI taxonomy): Eukaryota > Metazoa > Chordata > Lepidosauria > Squamata > Anguidae > Elgaria > Elgaria multicarinata. The sequence continues at coordinate 18,224,008 of NC_086181.1, forward strand.
AATAAATATAAATAAATAAACTGTTAAAGATACAGGAGCCCTGTCCTCCTTTTCATATGGCCACCCTAATTTAATGTCCAGATCCTGAAGAGTAATGGCACCACTCTATTTGGCTTTGGTTGATTCTCAGTCAGAACACAGTGTTCAGTTCTGAGTTTAGCTCAGTGCCCCCTTCAGCTGAGCACTGCAGGTGAGTACCCAGCTCATCCACCCCTAAAGCTAGTCCTGCCTCTAAGTATTTTGGTAATTTATATACATATTTGATATATAGTAAAAGGACTTGCAACAACATGTTGCTGTGTGGAGTGTTCCTGTTCAGGGTGCCAGCCAGTCAGCCATACCCTTTTTGATGATACTCCATTTCTCCCCCCCTCCCCGATGGTCTTCCAACAAACAGTCCGCATCATATGGCCACTGAATATGCACAGTCCTCATTGGGTTGATTTGGGTTCCTCACTTAGAATGCCTTTCCTATAGCCCCTAACCAGCTGATACCTCCCTCTTCTGCCGGGGTGGTGCTGTTTTGGCTAATTATCAGCATTCAGAGAACAAACCAATAATTTACTCTTAGCATATAGGAAACAAACACAATTTAATGAATGACTGTAGTGATGACTAATCTAAGTGCCATGCATTTCAATGGATCTACTCTTAGTAGGACTAGCAGTGGATGCTAGACTCTGTATATCTACATACACAGCCCTGCATGTGTGTTATGTGTGAATACTGGGTTCTGTCATGGGATTGCAGTTTGCCATGTCTTCCACCAGGTGGCAAAGCTGTTCCGTTTCCCCCTTTCTCTGATCATGTTAAAAAAATCTCCTGTCTATCCATACCTGCTAAGCTGGGCTGAATAGGACAAAAACAAAATAAAATCCTGAAGCAAATCATACTGTTTCAACATCCCTGATAGCTGTTTCAGAATATTCACAATGAAATGTGACTCTTTCATGAGTCACCCAATCAGAGAAACCTTGATCAATTCAGTCAAGTTCATTTTAAGTACAATGAATTGATCATCTTGATCAGCATAGGATGAAAAGAGTCATTTCAGGGGGGGAAACACCCTCTTTTGTTGTATATGCTGCTTGTGTATGGCGCAGTAGGCACCTTATTAGAAGAGGAATCCCGTCCTGTGTGAATGTACAGTCATGGAAGCCGAGTTGATGAGGAGCAACTGAGATGGAGTTATTGCTTTTCTGGGTTTCCTGGAGGCTTCTGGGAAGTATCCCTGGAGGCATCTGATTCGCCATTATGGGAAACAGGAGGCTAGACAAGATTGGGCTGTTCATATGATCTAACACAGGGGTCCCCAACCCCCGGGCCATGGACTGGTACCGGTCCGTGGCCTGTTAGGAACTGGGCCGCGCAGGTGAGCTGCTTTCACCCACCCACCCCCACCCCAGCGTACCTGGGCACGGAGCGCCATCTCGCCTGCCCAGCCGAAGCGAAGCCAGGATGCTGGGGTGGGGTGGGGCGGCTTCAGAATGGCGCGCCCGGCCGGAAGCCGCTCTGGGAGAGCGACTTCCGGGTGCGCCGTTCCGAAGCCGCCCGCCCAAGCATCCTGGCTTTGCTTCGGCTAACAGGCACCCACCCAGCCAAAGCGAAGCCAGTATGCTGAAGTGGGGGTGGATGGGGGCGGGGCTTCCCAAAACCATCCCCTCAACCCCCCCCCCCCGGTCCGTGGAAAAATTGTCTTCCACAAAACCGGTCCCTGGTGCCAAAAAGGTTGGGGAGTGCTGATCTAACAGGTCTCTTCTTTGGTTCTTAACAGGAAAAAAAAAAAAAAACTCACCGGAAGTCTGGTCCAGTTGTATCAATTTCAAACATTTCCTTAATCAAAATTTGATCATGTATCCAGTAAAACCAACTCCCCAAATCCATATAATGTAATCCCTTTATTAGGCCAATTCAAGGTTCACAAAAAGATGTGCAAGCTTTTGGAATCTCCAGATCTCTTCATCAGTCAAGATGTTACAAAAAGCAAGATGGCGGGATAGGGTGGGGAATACTCTAGAGTAACAATAAGGGAATAATACCGTGTTGGTGGGGTGGTGGTTCCCTATCGTTCTGGTTTTCGTTGCAAGGAGTTGATTAATATCGGGAAGCCCTAAAAATACGGTGCTCCACCTGCAGGTTGAAGTGGTGTGGTGGTCCCTCCTATTGCAGCCACCAGATCCTGCTGCATGTACGGAGCAGGCCAAAGATACCTGCTACCTCATGCTTTTAAACTGATGATGGTGAGGAAGAGGGATTGAAACCAAAGTATGTGTTCTTCCATCCAGATATGAAGACACAGCCTCCCCTTGAGTAGCAATGACATGGGGATTTGAGCCTGTGACCACAGAGTGAGAGAGCAGGAAGGGTCTGTCCGAGAGCCACCAAGGATGCTGCTTGAAAGGAGGTATGTCTCCTCTTTAAAACCATAAGGAGAACTGTGCTAGTGGGGCTGCCCTTGGAGACAATTCAGAAGATGCTGCTTGTGCAAAATGTGGCGGCCAGACCAGAAGGTTCAAACACAGAACGCCGATTCTGGCTTGCTTCCACCGGGTGCCTGGAGGTTTCCCAGCTGAATTAAAGGTGCTGGTTTTGACTTATAAAACCTTTCATATACCGCGCAATTCCTGACGGAGTACCTCAGCCAGCATGAACCTACTTGTATAATATGCTCATCATATTATATGAGGGGCTTGGAGGGTGGCAACAAAGAAGAGGCCCTTTATTATAGCATTTTATATGCAATTAAACCCTCAGCCCTTCCCCATGCAATATGGGGATAACAATAGTGACCTACCTTCCAGGGTTGTTGTAAGGATCCGTGTGCTCATATAGATCCCATGCTAAATATCAGTATTACTAGGAAAATCAGATTTTAAAAAGGTGAGTGATAAAGACAAAACATCCTGTTGATGATCAGAGCACCACACTTCTCCGGAATAATAATAAAAACGTCTCACTGCCAGATGTGCTTTTTGACCACTTTTTGTAATGAGAGAACTGGCCCTATTCCTGAGAAACCCAAACAAACTTGTGAATGAAGTCCATTGTTGACATTTATGGCTCCAGGATATGCTGCAGACAGAAATGGTGGAATCCGTGCCAGCCCTTGCAGCATAAACCCTGCAGAATAACAGAAGTTTTTGAATGAATGAACAAAAGAATGAATGATGAGTGAGTGAGTGAAATGATGACAATTTGCTTCATTGGTGTGATTTACAAGGCTAGAGAAATCACCTTTTCTTGTCAGTGGGTTGTTGTTGTGTTGTTGTTGTTGTTGTTGTTGTTGTTATTATTATTATTATTATTATTATTATTATTATTATTATTATTATTATTATATCCCACCTTTTCCCTAATATTGGGACTGAAGGTGACTTAACAAAAGTAAAACATATACAAATAAAACAGATAAATAAAAATATACAAAAGTTAAAAATATAATTTAACATGCTGTAATATTAAAACATTAAAAAATGTAAAATACAAGTGACAACAACAACAACAACATCCAATTCATAAACAGTTTCCAGTGGGTTGTATCCAGTGTTAGTCTAACTCAGCCTTCCCTGAGTGGCATCCAAATATGTTGGACTACAATTCCCAGCATTCTCCCAGCCAGCCTGGTTAGGAGGTATTGCTCAAACCATGGTTTGCTGATTTGGATATCTTGCCAAAATATGATTTAAAATATGATTTGTGAACCGCCCAGAGAGCTTCGGCTATTGGGCGGTATAGAAATGTAATAAAATAAATAAATAAATAAATAATTAAAAAAAAACAGCACCCCAGGAAGTAATGAATTAAGCCCTGCGTGTGAAAGGAGGGAAGGGGGGGGGAATGGGCTGTGTGCGGAAGGAATGTGAAAGTGCAACAGTGATAGTCTTCTGAAGTATGATATAGGTAGGGTGACCATATGGAAAGAAGGACAAGGCTCCTGTATCTTTAACAGTTGTATAGAAAGGGGAACTTCAGCAAGTGTCATTTGTATGCAGGCAGAACCTGGTGAAATTCCCTCTTCATCTCAACAGTTAAAGCTGCAGGAGCCCTGCCCTCTTGACCAGATACAAAAGAGGGCAGGGCTCCTGCAGCTTTAACTGTTGTGATGTAGAGGGCATTTCACCAGGTGCTGCATGCATACAAATGACACCTGCTGAAATTTCCTCTTCAACGCAGCTGTTAAAGATACAGGAGCTTTCAGCATTTTAAAAAATAATTATGATATTGAACATCAAACATAAAGAGTAGGATAGGAAATTGGCTTAATATATTTTGGAAACACGACTAGGGTTATATTAATATCACCAACTAAATGTCAAGAGGCCATAGAAATTTGAAGACCAGTTATTATCCTAATAATGACTACTCTCAATGGGGTTGGATCCAGATGTAGACATACCTAGAGTAGACTCATTGAATTCAAAGGGACTTGATATCAATAGGTCCACTCTAACTAAATCTGGACCCAACCCAGTATTGTGAATCCTGATGATGATTTTATGAATTGTGGATTTTCTTTTAATTCATGGGTTTTTTTTTTTTTGCACTGTTACGTTATGCAGACTGTTTAATTCTTTGATGGATTGAAATATAAAAAGAGAAATGATATTAAAAGTGTTGATTCCGGAATAGATACTGTATGTAAGAGTTAGATACCTAATTTAGGGGCCATCCAACTTTAAAAGTTTAGAACAGGAGGGGTGGGGAGAATTGTAGTATTATCCAAGTGGTCCCTGTGTGTGTGAGTGTGTGTGTGTGTGTGTGTGTGTGTGTGTGCGTGCGTGCGTGTGTGTGTGTGCATGATCTGTCTTTCTCAGCCACATGGGGGCATGGTAGCTTCATAGACAGGAAGGCATGCAACCATGATGAGCACTGGATGGCACGTGCATCTTTGTAGGTACACGCATCTTTGCTGAACATAACCCAGTGCTGGCACCAGCTTTCGTAGGGCTCTTGGACAAGACATCCTCAGTGGCATCTCCTCCCTCAGTGAATCCCTCTTCTCACCTTCTCACCATGCTCACCTGCTGCTCTGGCTCCTCATCCTCTTTCTCATCATTGCTGCTGCCTGTTTGCTTGCGAGGCAGAGAAACATTGAGCAAATAGGCAGGAGCATCTGCTGCCCCCCTTTCACAGCTGTCTGTGCAAAGGCCAGAGAAGGATGAACCAGCAAGTTGCAATGGTGAAGAGGAGCAGCAGGTCCAGGGAGCTTTTGCCTGTAGGCCCCCTGCTAGAGTGTGGAACCTCAGCAGATGCCCCATTATGCTGACCCGTGATGCTGGTCCTGACATAATCCCCTATCTAGTGTAGGAAAACACCCCCTATTAACTTTAATATATGTCAGAGAGCAAATGTCTAGCCCTTTTGATAAAAGAGAGAGCTGGGAACTTTCCTTTTGCACCAACCTCTACTCCTTGCATGCAGTGCTAAGCTACTGGGGCTACAAAAACTGGGAACTTTCTGTTTGTGGGCTCCCCCCATGTGGTAAGCTATCAAAACTGTAGCTGGAAGTCTTCTCAGGCTATGGATCAGCCACGCCTATGCATAGGGTGACCGTATGAAAAGGAGGACGGGGCCCCTGGATCTTTAACAGTTGAATTTCAGCAGGTGCCATTTGTATGCATGCAGCACCTGATGAAATTCCCTCTTCATCACAAGAGTTGAAGTTGCAGGAGCTCTGCCCTCTTGACTAGATACAAAAGAGGGCAGGGCTCCTGCAGTTTTAACTGTTACGATGAAGAGGGAATTTCACCAGGTTCTGCATGCATACAAAGGACACCTGGTGAAATTCCCTTTTTTATACATCTGTTAAAGATACAGGAGCCCTGTCCTCCTTTCCATATGGTCACCCTACCTGTGCAGGCTGGTCATTGAACCCCATTGGAAAGGAAGGGCTATGTAGAACCTCTTTGGGCCAGGACCTTACTTGAGCAATGAGATCTTCTTGGCTTTTGTGTTGTGAAGGTATGAAACTGTTCAGTCATTTTGTGTTTTGGTCTTGGTTGTAAAATGGTTGCTTTCTGTTTGGAGCAGGGTAGGGAATGTAGTGACAACAGGCAGCAATGCACCTGCAAACACCTTTCTTGGCATCCACCAAGATACCCTAACCCCTCCCACTTTTTAAACAAATTAACTTATTTTCTTACTGGCAGCAGGGATTACTGTGATATATGGTTTCTTTTGGTGCTGAAAACTGTGGGTTCAAAGGAATTCTGTAGCATGCTGGGGCTCAGACCCAGCTCTGCCATATAGTCAGTCTTTTCAGTAGGTGACGTCTCCTCCCATGGCAGCCATTTTGTTGTGGCGCCCAGAACAGTGACTTAAATCGGCAAATGTGCCCATGGCCTAAAGATTGCCTACTCCTGATTTAGAGGATGGTTTTATTTATTTATTTAATTTATGTACCGCCCCATAGCCGAAGCTCTCTGAGCAGTTTACAAAAGTTAAAAATGGTGAACATTAAAAAGTATACAAAATTTAAAACCATCAAAAATATAAAAACAACGGTATAAAACAGTATCCATTTTAAACAACAACAGTTCTGGGGTTCATTAACCCCCCCCCCAACTTAGCATACGCTGTTAAATGCTGTTAAATGCCTGGGAGAAGAGAAAGGTCTTGACCTGGCACTGAAAAGATAACAATGTTGGCACCAGGCCAGCCTCATCGTAGAGATCATTCCATAATTGGGGGGCCACCCCTGAAAAGGCCCTCTCCCTTGTTGCCATCCTCCGACCTTAGGTGTTGAGCGCAGTGAATGGGTAGGTTCATGTCGGGAGAGGCGTTCTGTCAGGTATTGTGGTCCCAAACTGTGTAAGGCTTTATAGGTTAAAACCAGCTCCTTGAATTGGGCTTGGAAACGTATAGGCAGCCAATGCAAGTGGGCCAGGAGGTTCAAAAGTCATGGGAAGTGCACAGGCTCAAGCCTAGGAAACTGAAACGTAAGGAGAGAAAAGAAACCGAATTACAGGAATCAGAAACTGATCAAAACCCTACAACCTTTTTGATCGCCCAAGAGGCTGGGAGAGGGGGTTAGAATAGTGTATAGAAGTGAAGCTGGCAAGCAGGCAGAAGTGTTGTTGGAGAAATTGGAAGAGAAAATGAGAAGCAATTAAAAAAAAAGCCAGGATAGAGTGTGTTGCAGAGAACCCAGGCTCCAGAGACCAAATAAGATGAGCAGTATTCAAGAAGGCTGGACATTGTACTGCAATGGGCTGAAATGTCTTTATTGCTAGGTCTGGCTAAAGTAAGAAAACCATCTAAACTAGATTTAGACGGATGCATTTTTCCATGCTATTTTCTGCTACATCTGTTTTTCCTCCTAGAAATAACACCACAACAACTATTAAATTGCTGCTTTTCTAAACCTTTAGTAAAAATCTAAAATTGTTGATGCCTTAATTTTCTGATGCCTTAATTTTCATCTCACGCCTAATTGCCTTACCGCCTTACCCAGTACTGTTAAGTTGGCTGGGACAGTGGCAAAGTCAAAGAGGTTAAAGGGTGGCTTAGTGGAGGCAGCTTGGAAATAAAGATGTGCCTTGATGAGGAGGACCACAGGAAGGTTTAAGTTAGCAGGTTTGCTCGCTGCCCCTCTTTCTCATGATACGGGTTACAGTCCATGCCATCCAACAGGATGTTCTGTAATCTCTTAGCACCGATGATCACAGATGATGCCTGGATCACCTCTGATAGGTGCCGAGGGCTCTGCCTTGACACCTGCACAGCCATGGCCCAAGCACACCTTCAGTGCCCCCCTCCCTGACTCCTCCTTGGCCCTCTCTTGTTCTATGACCCTTCCGCTACCCTCCATGGTTGATGAGCATTAGAAACATGTGGAGCAAGGTGGGCCTGAGCTCGTATCCTGGGCAAGCAGGGAGAAGAATGCTGAACCTTTTTTTGGGAAAGGTATGCAAAGCATCTCAGGTACAATTCCTGGCATCTCCAGGAGTCTGAAATCTGGCTGCCAGGCAGCATAGACCACCCTTCCCTTACATGTCACTGGACTACAACTCCCATCTCATGGCTGGGGCTGATGGCAGCTGGACCACGATGGAGCAGGCTGGTGCCCATGGCACTGAACCAGACAGACCACCTGATGGTCTGCGCTCCATCTAAGGTCGCTTCCCATGTTCTGAAGAGTTGGTCATGAATGGACAACTTCCATTCATCAGCTGCTGCAGTCAAAGTGCTTCCCAGGTAAAGCAACCGGGGGGGGGGGGCTCTGCTCCAGCAGTGATGAAAGGGCATGAATGGAAGTGTGTGTCTCTATTCATGGGAGACGCTTGCCTCCAGCTGAGGGGGGAGCACATGTGTAGCCCTCGTGTGCCGGGAGAGGAGCAGCCGTCTCTGGCCATGCTGGGGGTGGGTGGAGAGGGGAGGCCGACACACGTGGCCCGAGTGCTATTTTTAGCTCACTGCAGCCTGGTGCAAAAGGGATCGTGTGGAGCAGCCGAGCTATTTATAGCAACCAGCTTTCAGCAGCAGCACTCGACTCACATCCTAATAACCCACCGCAGAGAGAGAGAGAGAAAGAGAGAGAGAGAGAGAGAGAGAGCAGATGAGGAGAGGGGGAGGGGATGTTCTTGCAGTATCCCACCCAAATCCCAGCCTGCAGTCTCAGCCAGGTGCTGTTTTTTAGGGAGGGAAAATGCCCATTCTCAATCCATCCGCAAGGAAATGAATTTACTAGATTCTCCATCATGGACATCTTTTGTCGTTAAAAAAAGAAAGGAAAAAGATTAAACGTTTTGGCCACAGTGAAAGGCTTGGAATAATAGTTGGGGGAGGGGGGGAAAGGTTGTTTTCTGGCTTGCGTGTGATGCCTGAAACAAGAGCTGCCCTGAATGATCCACGGTGTAAAATGATCCTTGGTTCTAGGACATGTACATGTGTTCATTTTAAGGTGATTTAGGTGCTGTTGGTTTTGATATCGCATCTGGTGAATGTAGATTCTGAAAAGGGCATGTCCCAAATGTCTGGGGTCTGCTGCTGAAATGTCTGGTTTCAGAGAGAAAGACACACAGTCATTGGGGGTGGGGTGGGGTGCGTGCGTGTGTGGGATCAGTCCCCAGACTGTCTCTTGAGTGACTGATAAACAGACAGTCGTCCCCTTTCCTCAAACTGTATCCTTGTGTTGCTTTGTCATTGTTGTGGCACCCTGATGTACTTGCTGATTTGCAAAGTACCAAATGCACAAAGGCAAAAAACCAAGAAAAAAAAAGTCTCTGCCCCGAGGAGCTCACAGACTTAACTTTGAACAGTAGGAAAGACGATTAAGTCAGGCGAAATGTGTGAGGAAAGCATCGAAGGTAACAAGGGAAGTGTGGGACCAAAGGCAGTTAATGCATACTAAAACTTCTAGGAACAGTTATCTGGGAAGTCAGCTCCACCCAAAAGTAGTGAAATTTAATTCTGATTAAACTTGCCTAGGATTGCACTGTTAGGCTGTAATCCTATACAAACATATCCAGGAGTAAGTCCCATTGAACTCAGTGGAGCTTACTTCTGAGTAAGCATGCGTAGGATTGTGCTGGTAGGCTTCATTTCAATTGGGGGGGAAGGCATGAGAATTAAGGGGTTAAGCCAGGTTTTTGCAAGATGGTGCCCTCCAGATGTTTTGGACCACAACTCCCAGCATTCTTGACTATATTGGTCATGCTGGCTGGGGCTGATGGGAGCTGAAGTCCAAAACATCTGGAGGGTTATGTTGGACTGGGAAGACCTGGGTTCAAATGCAGACATTGATATGGGGCTCACTGGATGACTTTGGGCAAGCTATCTAATAGGGTTGTTCTAAATATAGTTCCATATAGACAGCCTCAAGCTCTTTGCAGGCAGGGAAAATACAGACCTAAGGGAAAATAAGAAGGAGACTAGTCAACTGGCGTCTGGATCCTCCACATAGTTATTGCCTGAAAAATCCAGGTGAGGGTTTCATAGGGGCTGTTCACACAACATGCTAATCCACACTCAGTGGTTGAATGTGGATTGTTGTGGAACTGTGGGTTCACGTGTTGTCTGAACCAAGGGCATTTTCCACAAGGTGGCTTGTTAACCCTGCAATGTAGCTTCTTAACCACTTTGAACAACCCAACAACAAACCATGGATTCTCAAAGTGGCTTGTTTGAGAAAAATAAGCCACAGTGCAGGATTATCCTGCCTTTAGACAACATGTTAACCCATGGTTCAACAACCAAACCATGGTTCAACAACAACCCACACTCAACCACTGAGTGTGGGTTACTGTGTTGTGTGAACCCAATCATTGTGTTATGATGTTTTAATGTGGTGTAGTGGATAGAGTGTTGGATTAGAACTGTGGCAGGTTCAAATCCCTGGTCACTCACGAAGTTTACTGGGGGAGCATTTTATTTATTTATTTATTTATTTATTTATTTATTTATTTATTACCATCAATGTACATGGTGCTGTACAGAGTAAAAGAATAAAACAGCAACACCCTGCCACATAGGCTTACATTCTAATAAAATCATCATAAAACAATAAGAAAGGGAAGAGAATGCACCAAATAGGCGGAGGGGACAATAAAACTAACAATGTGAAAGTAAGAACAAAGTCAAGTTCTAAAAGCTGTTTTCAATTGAGCTTTAAAGTAATTGAACTTGTGATCCACAAATGCTGTGGAAGAGAATTCCAGGCATAACGGGCAACGAGAGAAAATGGACAAAGCTGAGCAAGAGACCTTTGGGCGGGTAAGAAACATGGCATTCGATGAGCAAAGAGCACGAGCGGGGCAATAATGTGAGATGAGAGAAGAAAGATAGGAAGGAGCTAGATTGTGACAAGCTTTGAAAGTCAACAGGAGAAACTTATATTGAATTCTGAGGTGAATTGGAAGCCAATGAAGAGATTTCAGAAGTGCAGTAACATTATCAGAGCAATGAGCCCAGAAGATGATCTTAGCAGCAGACTGGTGAATAGAAACCAACAAACTGATGTGAGAAGAAGGAAAGCCAGTCAGAAGAAGGTTACAATAGTCCAGCCGAGAAATAACCAAAGCACGAACAAGAGTCTTGGCAGAAGAGTCAGACAAAAACCATCGGATCCTAGCAATAACGACAGGACTTAGCTATTGCCTCAGTATGAGGAGTAAAGGAGAGTGAGGAGTCAAATATAAAACCAAGACTATGAGCTTCCTCAACTGGAGTAACATTATTGACAGTAATAGAGAATGAAAGATAGGGAGACAGTTTGGGAGGAAAAACAAGAAACTCTGTCTTTGCCATATTAAGTTTCAAACGACGATGAAGCAACCAAGCTGAGATATCTGAAAGACATGCCGATATGCAATCCTGAACAGCAGGAGAAAGTTCCAGAGACGAAAAATATAATTGTGTATCATCAGCATGCAGATGATATTGGAGGCCATGAGATCGAATAAGATTACCCAAGGATAAAATATATAAAGAGAACAACAACGGGCCAAGCACCGAGCCCTGTGGAACCCCAACTGAAAGGGGAAAGGAAGAAGATGAGCGGCCAATAGCCAACAAGTTGGATGAATGACCCGCTAGATAAGAAGACGTTTGGGCCAATCTTTCTCTCTCTCCCTCAACCTAGCCTACCTCACAGGCCTCTGTCATGAGGATAAAATGAGAAGGAGAAGCTGTGTACACTACCTGAGCTCCTTGGAGAAAAGGCTGGATATTTTATTTTTAAAAATAATCGGGATAAAAACATAACAAAAATAAATAAATAAATAAATATGCGTTACTCTTTAGCAGGGGTGGTCAATTTGCAGGCCAACGATTGCCCGAAATTATAAGCATAATCTGAAAAGGCCTCTGCAGAAGATCAGTTCAGACCTCTAGTGAGAATGATCTGTCCTTCTCCCAGCTTCCTGCTGGGCTTGAAGGAAGAGGGAGAAAGATCAGGGCATCAGAATGAGCAAGAAAAAGGGGGTGTCAGAGACGGAGGGAGGGAGGGACGGATAGAGAGAGAAGGGGAGGGGAGGGGTGGTCCCCACCACCACCAGCATGTGGCCATAACAGATTGAACCTGAGAGAATATGGCCTTCAATGGACAAAATATCCCCCTTTTCTCTTTTACAGTAATCCCCCAACCTTTCATTGGTGCTAAGGATGGAGAAGAGGGAGATCCTTAGAAATTCAGCTAGAATGGAGCCCTCAGGTGAGTGTGTTTATGGGCAAGAAGCAGCCATGATTTTGTGAAGGTGGCACCAGCGCACCACCCAGAGTAAAGCAGATCTCCCCCCTCTCCTGGTCGCTCATGTTCACTTGGCTAAATGGTTCTCCCTGTTCCCATCATTGATTTGGGGCTGGAACAACAAAGCTCTGCACATTTCATTGAGTGCGGCTCCATGTGTGATCAGAAACAGGACATGGAACATCAGAACATGGAACACCTGAGAGGGTCTGTGTGTGGCCCATAACTGTCTTCACATGACCAAAGGCAAACAGTGTTGAGTACCTCCACAAGCTACGCATGACTTTACATCTGTATTGTTTATAGGCTCAGTTTTGATGTACTGAACTGTACTGACTTCCAGACAGAAATGCTTCCCAGCATCTCTCATTGATTAACGGCTCCTATTTCCCCTGAGCTGAGGATAAAAGATTGTGCTGCTGACCCATGGGCCAATTTCACCATGTCCTTTCATGAACTTTGCAATCAATGGAGAAAGCCTATATTCGAATGCCAAGCTGGAATGCTAGAATATATCTCATGTGTCTGATACTTCTCAGCAAACACTTTTTGGATTCATTTAAGCTGCAATCCCATACACTTTTACCTGGGATTAACTCAGTGGGGCTTACTTCTGAGTAGGCCTACATAGGCTTGCACTGTTAGAGTACAATTCAATGAATGTTAATTCAGATGCAAGTCCTATTGGTTTCAGTGATGCTTACCTTCCCAGATAAGTGTACATAAAATTGCAGGCTTAAAAGTGTTCGAAGCCTCCGCTTTGATTTAAAAAATAAAAGTAAGTTTCCAGTTCTCAAGGTTGCAGAGATGCAGTTGAAAACAGGATGGAAAACTACAGTGTCTGGTGGGGGCGGGGGCAGGGTGGCGGCAGAGAACATAAGCCAAGATTCATTGTGTTAAACACAAAGAAACAAAAATCCTCCCTTGCTCTTAATGTCGGTGTGTCAACATTTTCCAAAGTCTGGATTGAAGAAGAAGAGAGAAGAAGAAGAAGAAGAAGAAGAAGAAGAAGAAGAAGAAGAAGAAGAAGAAGAAGAAGAAGGGAAGGAGAGACTTGCAGGAAGTATTTTCACACAAAGGATACAGTAGGAAAATGTGCAAGATGTCCACCAGTTGTCGGTTGGTATCGTCCAGCATCATAAAAACGATATGCACATTATGCTAATGTCATGCAAATTAGCTGCAGTCCACCAGCTCATGACATATTTCATATGCAGCCCGCCCCGCCCGACCACTTCCTTGGGTAGAGGGGACTCCAGTTGGCGTGACCCGTAGAGGTTGTCCATCCATCCTGTTACACCGCGCGAGGGTCGCTATCCCAGGTGCTGAACCCGCCGCCAAGGAGAACTGTCCATGGTGCTGATCGCGCCTACCTACGGCGCTGTTCCTCTCAGCACCACCTGCCGGCCCTGCCTTCTCCAGCGCCTGTGTGCTCTGCGTCCCCCCCCCCCCTCCGGGCTCCTCTTCCCTCCCCAATCAGCGGCGCTTCGTGACTGCCTGGCAGATGCGTCACGCTCGGGCCCGGAGTTCCCTTCCCCGATTCGTGACTCGCCTGCCGGAGTCTCGGGCGGGACTCGGCAGTCTCTGCAGCTCCGCGGTCTGGATAGATCCCCATCCCCTCTCTCATCCCAAACTGACAGCTCCTGCCTCTTTACTCTTCTGGGGCGCCCCATGGAGAAGGTGAGCTTCTGCCCAAAGAGGAAGAGGCAGGCAAGGAAGAGAGGGAACGGGAGCTTTGGGGCATCTTTGTAGTTTTGCCCTTCTAGGGATGTCTAGGCAAGGTTAGGGGGCCGGGAAGAATGGGGTGGTGATGGAGGAAGAGGAGGATGGGGAGAAGGAAGAAGAATAAGAATTGGGAAATGATAATGGTAAACTGGAAATGTCCAGACGAGGCTAGAGAGGACCGAGTGGCATAAGGATGTGAGGGAGGGTTGGAGTTGTTTGGACACATTAGACTGGGGGCTAAGGCATTAAATGTGTGTGTGTGTGTGTGTGTGTGTGTTGTGTGTGTGTTGTGTGTGTGTTGTGTGTGATAGAGAGAGGGAGAGGGAGAGGGAGGGGGAATGAATACGTATGGCACACACAGAGAAAGGGAGGTGAAAGAGGAAAAATAAAACTGTGTGTCAGAGAGAACAAAGTGTATGTTAGTGTTTTGGTTTTGTATGAGGAGACTGAGGCAATGGCTGGTTCCATGACAGAGGGGCGGGGTGTGTGTGTGTGTGTGTGTGTGTGTGTGTGTGTGTGTGTGTGTGTCTGTAATGGGCAAGATGTGCATAACTGGCCACAGTTGTTTCTGTGCATTTAAGTCCCTCTGTGTTCTCAAGCCCCCTGTTCGCCTGCTTGTACATTTTTCAAGCCTCCGATTCAGGAGTGTATGTATTCCACTGTTATTTCTGTGGCTGTGTGTGGTGGGGATCCCTTGTCTAGCCAATCTATGCACTATTCAATCCATGTTTGTGACTGTATGTTGGGGGATAGGGGTGGGGGAACCGTGCATGAGGAGTGTCAGCCTGGGAGTCATCACAGAGCGTTTGGTTGTGTGAATGTTTGTGCTTGTGCGGAACATGCAGGATGTATGCCTAGGATGTGGCAGCCTCTGAGGGTGAACTTCAGACATGACAGGTTTCCTATAAGGAAAGCACTTGCTAGAAAAAGCATGTAAACCATGTATAGATCGTGATGTGCCATGAGCACAGATTCATTAGGTTGTGTGGGTTTTGGGGTTTTTTGTTTTGTTTGTTTTTTGCTACAGGTACACATGCCACAGCTGGCTATGGTTTCCCACTGCATGTATGCTGTGACAAACATGCGTGCAAATCGTCACACATGCTGATCAATGTGCAGTTTGCATGTTCTTTTTTGGGGTGCACGCGTGTGCTTTCTGTGTAAGCAGCCTTGTGCGAGTATGTTCGTGTCTGTGTGTGTGTGCGTGTGTGTGTGTGTGACATTTACAGACTGGTGTGTAGAAAAGCTTGTGAGCCAATGAATATGATTGTGTCGTGCTCACGAACAACTGTTGTTAGGTGTATATGTCTAAGGCGTGAAAATATGTGTGCACGTCTGGATGCGTGCCTTGGCCTGTATGCATGTCAAAGATGCATATGTGTGTGTGTGTGTGTGTGTGTATGTGTGTGTATGAGAGAGAGTGTGTGTGCAGGGAAAGGATATATCTTTGAGGCATGCACAGTTGTGCAAAGAAGACGGGGATGTGTTTTGGAGGCTGGTTACATGTGGGTGTATGTACACATGTGCATGCAAAATACTGACACTGTGTGCTCGTTTCTGGATGTGTGGTTCCTTGCCATACTTTTTTTTTTCATTTACATGTATACACGACAACATCTACCAGTCAGTAGAGAGTTTTATTAGGTCGAATCTCATTTTTCCTGGAAAGTATCAGTACATACAAGGGTGGGATGCAGGGGCATATATGGAAGCTGGAGGAGCCCATACGGTCTCCGGCACATCCTTCCTTAGAGATGTATGTGGATGTATGCATGTTAGTGTTGACTCTGACAGAACGGGAGGTGAGGATGCAGCGACCCTTTCATCCTGGGAGCTCTTTGCTGTGCCAAGGAAGGCAGGGAAAGGGAAGGAGCAGGAGGGCACCCTAAAACCTCAGACAGTCTGGAACGGGTTAACCTGAGCCTTTTAGAAAGGGCTTGGCTGACTCTGGGCTTCCGCAGAGGCGTGTGTGTGTGTGTGTGTGTGTGTGTGTTGAGGTGGGGAGGAGCAGGGCTTGGAAGCATCTTTTGGAGGGGGTGGTGGCTTGGCAGCGAGAGATTCCCCCACCCACAGAGAGAGATGGTGGCCGACTGCGTGGGCGGAGGAAGCAGGGAGCTCCCCAGAAGGACGGGCGGGAGGGGTGGGGGACCGGGTGCATCGCATGGAGAAAAAGGGGGCGGGGAGTCTTCCCTTCCTAGGTGGCACAACGAGGACGGTGCGCCAGCCCTCTCTAGTCACCCTCGGGAGGCGGGGAAGGCAACCTCAGAGCATCCATTCCTCCTGCCCACCACGAAGCGCCCGGGGGTGCGGAGCGTGCCGAGCGAGTCTTCTCCGAACCCGGAAGGGAGCTCAGCGAAAGAGGTGCGTGTGGCTTCAGCCCCACGGTGAGCCCCAAAGCTGGAGGCAGCATCCAAAGCGCAACAGGCAGCTCCAGAGACTCTCCAAGGATGACATCAGACTGAAGCTGCTGCTGCTGCTGTTCGCTTGCTGGGCAAGAAGGCGGCGGCGGGGAGAGGAAGGAAAAGGTCTTCCCTGGGTCTTTTTGCGGTCTGGGCTTTCTGGGTCTGTCCAACCCCCGTATCAGAAAGCCCTTACCCCAAAAAGCATCCGGGGATGTACGATGGCATCGCTGGACTGCCGCCAGGGGGCGCCCGTGAGGCCGTTGCCTCTAACTGAACGGCGAGGAGGAGGAGGAGGAGGAGGAGGAGGCGGCGGCTTTCCCTGGCATCATTCACCTGGAGGAAACCGGAGAACCTCGTGCCCGCTGCGCACCATGCGCTGATGCCGACGGCCTGTGCCCCCACAGGAGGGCTGTTTGGGAGCAGAGTGCGGCGGCGGTGGGGGTGACCCCCTTCGCCGGTCTCCGGAGGGCGGCCGATTGACGTCAGCGTGAGGCACGGCCCCTGCGGATCGCCTGCTGCCCTCTCTGGGAAATAGGGCCGAGCCCCGGGAAGCCGGGGCTCCGCACGCGCCCCTCTTCCTTGCCAGCCTTCCGAACGTTCAGTTCCTCCACAGTGAGCCCCGGAACCCCGTAACTCATGGCTGGGCATGAAGGAACCATGACGTACATACCGGAGAGATTTGGCTCCTCTCCCCCTGTGTCCTCCTCTTGCCTCCTGCAATCCTCTGCCCTTTTTGCTTTTCTGCATCCTCACCCTCCTTCTTCCTTCAGTCCTAGCCACAACAGGTGCCGGGGTTGGTGGGGGTTCGGCAGGACCCCAAATTGCAACCCCATGCATCAGCTGTCTTAGAGCAGCCTTCCTCAACCTGGTGTCCTTTGGATGTTTTGGACTACAACTCCCATCTGCCCCAGCCAGCATTGCCAATGGTCACGGCTGATGTGAGTTGCCATCCAAAACGTCCAGAGAGCACCAGGTTGGGGAAGGCTGGTTCAGAATAGGGCTGGGGAGACCTAGTTTTCCATCCCCATTCAGCTCTGGAGCTTCATGGTTGACCATTTAGGGGAGGGGCTGTTATTCAGTGGCAGAACAACTGAACGGCATGTGGAAGGTTCCAGGTCCGATCCCCGATGTCTACAGGTAGGGATGGAAGTATCCCTGCCTGAATATCCCTGGAGAGTTACTGCCAGCCAGTGCTGACAACACTGAGCTAGATGGACCAATGGACTGACTCCGTATAAGGCAGCTTCCTAAGTTCCTATATACTATGGACTAGTCACTATCTCTCAATGTAACCTCCCTCACAGGGTTGTTTTGAGGATAAAGATGGGGATGGGGGATGGGACAGATTGACCATGTTTGTTGCCCTGAGATCCTTGGAAGATGGGTGGGATCAGAGCTAGCCCTACTGTTAGGCAGGATGAGGGAGTTGTCTCAGGTGACAGATGCTAGGAGGCAACAGCAAGGTGCTCAATGAGCCCTACTCTGCACCCCCTAAGTTAGCCAGCTGCCTTCAAGTTCAGAGGAGAATGTTGTCCCAGCGTGAGTGTGGAAGATAGATTCATCTGCCAGTCCAGTCAGCTTTTGTACATGGAATGGGAGGGGGCGCCGTCTTGTCCTTCACCTCAGACAGCAAAATATCGTGGGGCAGCCCTGGGTGGGATGACAAATGTAACAAGTGGACCCTACAACAAAATGTTGCAGTATGTAGTGCTCTAATTTGGGACACTCCATTCCATGCCCCCCCCCCGCTGGTTTACCATCCCACAATAGTCAGCCAGTATCCCATGGCTACAGAGCATGCTCAGTCTAGATTAGGCCAATTCTGGTACCTCCTGTTTGTGTTTTTTGTTTTTACCCCTAAAGCACCTTTTTTTGGGTTGTTGTTTTTGTTTTGCATTTCTATAAGCCTTGAGGTTTCTCCTGTGCTGGCTCCCCCTTCCTTCTTGTGTGTGGATAGTCCTGTTTTGGCTACATATAAGCGATGACATTCATCCATGATAGATAGGTAAATAAATGTGGGGTCAGGAACATCGTGCATAAACCATAATTCCTACAATCCTTCCCACTCCATAAAAAGCATTGGGAATTCTGCATAGGCAGATGCAAGCCCCGAGTAGGTACATTGACGTGGTGGTATTTTATCACAGACTTTCCAGTCTGTTAACTTCTGTGGGCTCATGGACTGGGCTGGTGCAATGCACTGCCTGGGAGACCCGGATTCAAATTCCTGCTCAGAGAGGCATGGGATGCATGGCCTTGGGCAAGACATTTCTCTTTCTGCCTCAGTTTCCCTATCTGTCATTTGCAACCCACTTCACAGTGTTTTGTCAGAAGAAATGGGGATAATGATTGCAAAGCACTTGCTACACTATTTTTTTATTTATTTTATTGTGATAATTATATACTACTAAATATAATAAAATTCCTAAGGGGTTTACATATAAATATTACAATCGTCTTTAAAATACAGTATTTAAAACAATTTCAATAACAATAAGAGCAATACAAGGAGCAGTAAGATGGAGCAGTGTGATTAATTTAACTACAAGCTGGGGAAAGCCTGGGGGCACAGCTGTATTTTCCAGCCCCACTTGAAAGATACTGCACTTTCTGCCTCCTGAACTGCACGTGGGAGGGTATTCCAATGGATGGGGGCCACCACTGAGAAGGTCCACTGTCGAGTTATTACGTGGTGACATTCCATTGATTCTGGAATAACCAGCAAGTTCTCCTCTGACGATCTTAAAGGTTGGCTGGGTAAATATACGGGAAGGCAGTGCCCCAGGAATGCCCAGCAGTAACAACATTGATGATGGCATTCTTTTTAGGGTCTCCTCCACTGCCCTTCTGCTGGGAGCCACATTATCCCCAGTCTGACGGAAGAAGAGCTCAGCAGTAAGAGCACATACTTTGCATGCAAAGGGTCAGAGGCTTGACCCTTAGGATTTCCAGTAAGGAATACTGTTTTTTTAAGGAATAGGTTTTAAAATATAATAATATATCATCATCATCATCTATTCATTTCCAGGTAAGGCTGGGAAAGGGCCTGAAACCCCGGGGAGATTCCAGTTGTGTTGGACTACAACTCCCATCATCCCAAATATGGCCAGGGCTGGTGGGGGGGGGAGGTCAGAGGGGGTTGTAGACTAACAGATCTGGAGAGATTTGTGAAGGTTGCTGCAAGGAATGAGCCAAATAAAGCAAAGCACTTTGAACTCACATTGATTTCAATGGAGCACTGAACAGGGGATGGACCATTTCCCATAGAAATCAATGAGATTTGGAAGCACATATTCCTGTGCATATTTATAGAGAAAGAAATCCTACAAGTCCAAGCATTCCTCAGCTAGCATGTGGCTGAATGCTGACCTCAGCCAGGGCTTAAGTTGCAACATGCCTGCACAAGGGCCCAGACCTGGAAGAAGACAAAGTGTGTGTGTGTGTGTGTGTGTGTGTGTGTGTGTGTGTGTGTATGTAGCAGAGAAGGGGGGGAATTTGTGTATTTATTTCTATTGATTAAAAAGTGTGTCCTACTATATTTATAGACTCAAGGCTATTTATACACTCAGCTGCTTTGGGCATTTTAATGGGGGAAAACAGACGGTATAAATGTTTGAAATAAATTAATTTCTTACAGCTGAAAATATACCCCCCCTCTCAAAATACTGGAACTTGGGGGCTCACAGTTAAGCTGACTGACAGTAGGTTCAAACCTGACAAACAGGAAGTGCTTCTTCATGTAGCTTCCTAGAGGATGTGCTGATTAAATAATAATAATAATAATAATAATAATAATAATAATAATTTGTTTGAAATCTGACACTGTATAATAATAATGTCATTTGAAATCTGTCATTGTATTTGAAAGCTCTGAATTGCTGCTAGATTTTATTTTGGTTTTGACTTTTATTTTATACTGTAATTTTAAACTTTCAAACTTCTATAATTTTAGTGTTTTATGATTGGAATTGTTGTGAACCACCCAGAGAGCTTCAGCTATTGGGTGGTATAGGGAATAAATAAATAAATAAATCTGGTTGTCAGTGGCAACTAGCCATAACTGCTAAATGGAGGTTCGTAAGAATATAGGATGATGCCTTATATTGACCCAGACCCTTGGTCCATATAGCCCA
This sequence comes from Elgaria multicarinata webbii, assembly GCF_023053635.1. Taxonomy (NCBI): domain Eukaryota; kingdom Metazoa; phylum Chordata; class Lepidosauria; order Squamata; family Anguidae; genus Elgaria; species Elgaria multicarinata. The sequence continues at coordinate 18,244,455 of NC_086181.1, forward strand.
GTTTAGCCACCACTGACTGGCAACATCTCTCTCCACAGTTACAGGCAGGAGTCTTTCCTAACCCTACCTGGAAATGCCAGGCATAGAACCGTCATGCATGCCAAGCAGGTGCTCTACCAATTGAGCCATGGCCCTACATGTTCAGAGGCCCATGTTCTTCTGAATACCACACTGGGGGATGAGCAACAGAGAAAGGCCATGACTCTCCTGCTCTACTTATGGGCACTTAAGAGGCATCAGGTTGGTTGCTATTGGTAGGAAATAGAACACTGGGCTGGATGAGCTCTTTGTCTGGGCCACCAAGACTCTGATGTTCTTACCATCAAAATGAAACTACAAAAAGTACCAGCTCTTATTTCCAGGAGCTAATCCTTAAGAGAGGCATATCAGCCTATTAGTATGGGGGAAAACGCCACAAAAGCCAGAAAACCAGTGGTTGGGGGAAAGAGGGCAGGGTGAGGGGGAAGGGGGTGTGGCCTCTTGAGGAACCCTGGGGACTAGATTGGACCCCAGGCCTGAGGTTCTAGACCCTGGACTTTGTGCTAAGGGTGTTTCCTGATGGATGGAGGGCCCCTAGTGCCACCAACCTAAAAGCATTGTGCCGGTATTACATCCTTCCTTCCTTAATGGATTTTCTATGGCAATTAAAAAAAAAAGTAGAAATGGTGGGAAAACAGGAAACATGAATGAGGCATGAGTTGCAGCAGATGCGATCCCAGAAGAGGCATTCTCCTAAAAGAGGCATTCGCTCACATCTGGGGAAAAAGGGTGAATGTCTTTTCTAAGTGACTGCCACCCATAGTTTTGTAAGGCCTTGTATTACAAGTAATGAACAAAAATGTGCTGCTTGATTAATAATCAAGCAGCACATTTTTAAATAATAATAATAAAGCCGGTGTGGTGGTTAGGGTTGGACTGGCATTTGGGAGATCCGGCCACAACACTCTCTGACTTCTTAAATTTATTTTATTATTGCATTTATATCCCGCCTTCTTTTCCTCCAATGAACCCAAGGCGGCATACATCCTCCTCTCCATTTTATCCTCACAACAGCAACCCTGTGAGGTAGGTTGGGCTGTGAGTTTGTGACTGGCCCAAAGTCACCCAGTGGGTTTCCATGGCCGAGTGGGGACTAGAACCCGGATATCCCGCCTCCCAGTCCAACACCTTAGCCACTGCACCACACTGGCCAGTCAATGACTGTCAGCCTAACCTATCTCACAGGGCAATTGTGGGGATAATATGGAGAAGAGAAGGAGGACCATATGAACCTCCTTGGGTTCCTTGTGACAGGAAAAAGGGTGGGATAGAAATGTAATAATAATAGTAGTAGTAGTAGTAATAGTAGTAGTAACAATAAACAAACAAGCAAACAACAGCAACAACAGGAGTGCACCATTCTCATCCATCAAATGGCTTTAATCCACTAATCAAAGCAGATTAATCAACTCCCATTTTGCATTCTTCAGTATTTTATTATGGCATTTATATCCCACATTTCCTCCCAGGAGCTGAAGGTGCCATAGATGGTTCCCCCCTCCATTTTATTTTCACAACAATCTTGTGAAGTAGGTTAGGCTGAGAGTGACTGACCCAGGGTGACCCAGTAAGAGCTTCATGGCTAAGCGGGAATTTGAACTTGGGGTCTCCCCAGTCCTAATCCAAAACTCTAACTGCCATAGCATGCTGAAGTTTTACTGAAGTAGCCACAGGCGTGCACAGAACATTTCATTAGGGTGTACACCCAAAGTTTTTGTTTTGTTTTAAAGATGAACATTTATTGAATACTCTGTCATAAATGACATTGTTTTATTCATTAAACACTGTAGACACCGATGCCCTATCTCGCGTTCGGCTTGCCTGTCCATGAGAGGGATGTTGCAAGTGGGGGCTGGGAATGAGGAGATGTTCTTCAAGTCCCAGCACTGATGGGGCTTTTCGATGACCCTGGCGTTTTCATTCCTGCTGATGGGAGCAGTGATGCTCCCATGGAGGCAGCGGTTCTTTGGTGCAGCGGTGGGGCAGCCGAAGGGCTGTTTTGCTGAGTCTAGATCGCCCTCTGAATCAATACTCAATGGCCTCCTCAATTCAGCACTTATTGCTTGAGACAATAGAGTATGCCTGGGCACACCCAGCACACCCTTTGCGCACACTTATGGAAGTAATTGCAAAAAACAACATACAATTTTCCCGTGAAACACCAAACGAGTTCACGGTGGGAAGAGGACGGGGCAAAACCAGAGACACAGAAGACTCATTGCTGCAAGCCCATTTGGGGAAGTGCCTCATCCCTTCTTATTCATTGTTAATGAACTTTCCATTTATCAACACACAGCTATTTGTTACATGTAATCAATGGAGTAATACATCACAGGCATCACATTGTGTGCCAAAGGCGTCATAGATATGAGTGTGACGTACTTCTGTGGGTTGTGGGAGTGGTGAATATATCCCTGTGAAATTATCAAACCAGCTTTGTGCAATATATATTCAGAAGTGAATCCTACTGAAGTTACGCCCGTTCCAAGTTACAGCCAGATGAATGACTGTAATGTGCTTGATGTGGGGCTGCCACTGAAGGGGACTCAGAAACTTCAGCTGGTCAGATCATAGTCAGTTCATTTAGTCAGTTCTGACTAAAACCCAGAATGTATTCATATAGCCCCTCAGTGAATATCCCCCACTGTTATCTTCAATCAGAGATCAGATTACCCTGCTGGTGTGTGACAGCAGCAGACCCCCTGCTGTTGTCTTTGATCTGAGAATTGGTTGCATCAAGGAGAGTGGTCACTTTCCTTGGCTTGGGCCAAGTCCTGCCATCCCTCATCCACTCAGCCCCAACTCTTATCTCTGATCTAGGTTTGGAGATAAGAGCAAGGATGGAGGTATGGGGCAACCTGACTCTCTGAGGTTACTTGAGGGGCTGCTTACACCCATATGAAGTTAGTCTAGCCAGTTCATGCATTGCCCAAAGGGGAAAAAAAAGAGGGCTATGCATCAGTAAAAACAGGAGACCAATTTGCATAATATTTACATAGGCTAACTCATGTGTATAGGTGCAAATTTAGAAACATCAACTTTAATTTCAATAGAAACTTAATTTAATTTCAATAGAAACACAATACAGTTCCCCAAGAAGACTGACCAAGTAGCCTGTGAAGGAGGTTTATGAACTATTGATTGAATTATGGAGTCAATATATAGTGAAATTCTTTCAGTGACAGTATTGTTGCATGACACTTTGAGGCTCTGGGCTCTCCTTTTGATGGTTCTTTGACTTTAAACCAAACTGCACAACCCATCAAATAGAGGATGCCTTCAACTAGAGGACTTTCTTCTGACAGCTCTTCAAACAGAGGACATTTCTCTCTAAAGTAAGACACTGGACACCCTATATGAACCTGTGCATGTTTTCTGATCATGCTCAGAGGCCCTGCTTGTTGACCACCAAGATCAGTATGCTTTTAAAAAACAATCTGATCTCCCTGGTTTTAACTGGGGAGAAAAAGAAGTTATTCAATGCTGACTGATATTTTGAAACTGCATTTTATTTTAACTGGTTTTATTAACAATTGTTTATATACAATTTGATTATGGTTGTATAATTTTATGCTTATAAGTTGTAATGGCGGTCTGTTGACTGTAAATAAAGATTGATTGATAATTTTATGCTGCATGCAGCGTTGGGAAGACTATGGCCTTGGAAGACGGTTAAGAAATGGTATAAACAAACACTGCGTTTGCTGGGATTTGCTTTCAAGTTAAGCACGCAAATTGCATTCTTTTGTAATACGTCCTTGCCAATATTGGCTGCTAATTCTGCAAAACGTGCTAACTTTTTTTGGAATGAGAAGAGCCTCCAATCACTTTCTCATTCCCTCTCTAAAGCTAGCCAAAGAAAAGTAAAATAAGATGGAGATTGGACGCACGGGCTATTTAGTGGTGAATGCAGAAATCTTATCCACCCACCCCCTGCTGCAACCCCCAAATGATGCTACGGAAATTTCATCTAGGTGTGGTGAGACATTTTGCTCCCCATTTCACCTGTAAGGAAAAGCAACAATGAACTGGTGTTTTTCATAGCCAGGTTACTGTGTTGCTATTTCATTCAGGAAAGAGAAGGGATCTCATGACCATCCATCAGATCTTGGGTTGTCTCGGCTTGCTGAACAGGCTAGCATCTGGAGAACATAGTGGCCCCTGGGGATGCCAAAATCCAGCCATACCTGGTCCTCTGGGGTTCCCTAGAGGGCCACAAGTCCTTCCCTTGCCCCTAAACACAGATTTGTTGGTGTTTCACAGCTTCTGTACAGTTTCTCCCCATTCTAAAAGGCTGGAATGGCTCTCCTAACTCATAATAATAATAATAATAATAATAATAATAATAATAATAATAATAATAATAATAATAAATTTCTTACCCACCTCTCCATTTTCATTGAGGTGGGGAACAGCAGTAAGTATAAAATACATAAAATACTGATGAAAAACATAGTATACATTGTTAAAACATCCCAAAAAACATCCTAAAAGCATATTATTATTATTATTATTATTATTATTATTTGTATACCGTGCCATAGCCAAAGTTCCTTGGGCGGTTTACATAAGTTTACAACACTTTAAACCAATATACAAAAATTAAAAACCCCAAAATCATACAATATACACATACATTTAAAACTGCTATAACAACTTAAAAAACCCATGAGCCTAAAAAAACAGACCCAGGCTCATCACATATTGCTAAATGCCTGGGAGAAGAGAAAAGTCTTGACCTGGTGCCAAAAAGATAACAATGTTGGCGCCAGGCAGGCCTCATCAGGGAGACTGCTCCACAGTTGCTGGCAGTAGGAGCTTTAAAGATGATGGTGGATTTGTACACGCCCCCTTTTGCCATCTGCCCCACCTACCACTGGATTTCAAACCCCTCCCCGGCTTGCAATTCTCCAAAATTAAATTCAGACCTCGGGCTGAAAAAGGTTCAACCTGCCTGCTCTGAACTTATACCTGTCATCCACCCGAAGTCGTGTTTGTCCCTCCCTCAGGAGTTGTTTAGGATTTCCATCTGATCCATGACTGGACTTTGAACTATTTGGGAATCCATTGAGCGGGAGGCAATCAAAAGGCCATCCAAGTCAGAATTTTTCACTCAGCGGCCTCCCCGGCTCCCCCCAAAACATCGACCTGCATCATCCTGCCCAAAATTGGTTACAAGTGAGCAACAGGGGTCCAAAGGAGGAGGATGAGACAAACAGAGCATCCATAGACAATAAGCAGTTGAAGGCCGGTGGCTCTGATTTCAGTGGGGGTGTGAATCCATTCTGGGTTTCATTCAGAAGTGACCAGAACACTAAAGGAGCTATCCAGGGTCCTGAATCCCATCCACAAAATAGGTTCATCACCTTGCACTGTTCCTTTAGAGTGTTGGCTGGATCTGACTGAAACCCAGAATGGATTCACAGCCCTACCAAAATTGGAGCCACCAGCCGCCACTGCCTGTATCCCTCCACATGTTGCTGGACTCACCCAAGCTGGTGGGGACCCATTTCCTCTGGGTGGAAATTCCATCCCAAACCCAAATATCTGAGTAGGCCTCTCTGAATCAGTGTTGTAGTGGAGTCAGGACTCACAGGGTTGGAGTCCCGAGGCCTTTTGGTTAGGTTAGCAGGGACAAAGACATAGTCCGCCACCAACCTGGAGACTCTCTTGGTGCTGCTCGGGGCACCCAACACCTCCTTCATTGCCCTTAACAACCTGTTATTGTTTTCCACCTATGGACCGATTCAGTTTAATGCTGGCACAGGAAGGCCTGGTTTTCAATTTGCTTGGGGAAACGAAGCCGTGGTGGGTAGCTTCTCTGGAGTCTCTTGCTCCAACGATGAAGACTAATGGCATCAATTTGCGCCGTGTGCCTGCAATGTGGAAACTAGAGAGCAGTTCTCGTTGCTCCATCTCAAAACCGGGATTGGAGAGCAGGAGAAAACCCAAGAAAGGGCCAGCGACACAGCCACATCATTCTTTCTAATAGCAAGTTCAATTGGTTGAGTGCCTCTCAGCTTAGAAGCAAAATGGGGCCGCTCAAAAACCAGGCAGTCATTTCTAAATACTCAATGGACTCCCTAGACATGTCAAACTGTAGATGTTTGACATTAAAGGAAAAAAGAAATTAAAACAAAACAACAACAACAACAAAATCAAAATAGCCTGATAAAGCTCTACAAGCTTCCAGGTCTGAGGGCATAGAGATAGGGCAAACTAGAATAACTCATCTCATTGTTTCTAGAGGGAACTTTCAGGTTCACACTTAACATCAAAGACAGGAATTTATTGTCTTTGCCGTTACTTTTTGTTCGGGGGGGGGGGGGGAAACATGATACTGACATGAAAACATGATGCTAAAATCCTGGATTTCTCGGTTGTTGACTACAGGCAACTCTCATTTCTACCCTGGCTACAAAAGAAGATATGTCTCAAGGCAGACTGTGTGAGTCTATCAGTTAATTCTCCGGTTGAGAGCAGTTTGGATGCCAGTTAAGGGTGGGGTGGGGTGGGGGACACCGGACTTGGGCTGGACAGCCCTGCAAATAAAGAATGCTCTTAAATACAGCTCTGTCCTTTAATAGACCTTCAAACAGAGGACTGGCACTGTAAAGTAGGACACATGGCCACCTTATTTGGACTACAGCATCAAAGTCCTGACCTAGAAAGGTCCGCCTGGCGCCTACACTGTACTGCTTTCGTCGCCAGCTGAAGACTTCTTTATTCTCTCAGTATTTTAACACTTAATTTTAACTTAAATTTAAATTTTACTGTTTTAACTCTGTATTTTAATTTTATATCAATTTTGCTGCATGGTTTTATCCTGGTTGTGCTTTTTATACTGTATTTTGTAATTGTGCTTTTAACCTGTTGGTTGTTTTATTGTGGTTTTAATTTTTGTGAACCGCCCAGAGAGCTTCGGCTATTGGGCGGTATAAAAATGTAATAAATAAATAAATAAATAAATAAATAGAAAGTGCCACACTAGGTTATAGTGCTTATCCTGCAGAGGGGGGTGACATTAGGTTAAAAACAAAACAAGAAACCTCCCCTCCCTCCCGTTGCAATATGGTGGCAATTCAGGAGGAAGGAAAGGGAAAAGGGGACCTTTCCTCTTTCCCACTCTCCAGAGGACCCTGCTATAAAATGCTTGGGTTGCAGTCTGGGAGCCCACTTGCACTATGAAGCATAGGAGGAGAAGACCGGGGATGGCAGGGAAGGGCCGAGACAGAAAGGTCCCCCTCCCCATTCTGAACCTCTCTCCTGTAAGGACCTAAACAGGACTACAGGTCTCCTGTTCAGGGTTGCCTGGAGCACAGGATGAGAACACTCCTCTTTAAGATACATTGCAACATTTTGTTGCAGCTCTCACTCCTTATCTTCCATAAGACAAAAAAACTTTAAGAACCTGAGTGAGGGGTGAGAAAAAGGACAACTGCAGAGCCCTGATGGAGGTCTGTAAAATGATGAATGAGAAGGAGAGAGTGAGTAGTGACATTATGAATGAGATGGAGATTATAAAATTATGAATGAGGTTATATGGAGATTATGAAATTATGAATGAGATGGAGAGAGTGGAGACATTATTCTTTCTTTCCTTCCATTCTTCCTTCGTTCCTCTCTCTCCTCCCCCCTCCCCCGCCTCACCCCATGCAAGTGTGAACAGAATTGGATACTTCTTTAATTTATGGGTTCATTGCCACAAGATGCGGTCATGACCGCTAGCATAGCTTTTAAAAATAAATAAATTCAGTGGGTTGGATCCAGATTTAGCCATATTTAGAGTAGACCTATTGAAATCAATGGGACTTTAACTTAAGTCATGGCTTATTTCAGTGGGTCTGCTCTAAGTATGACCAGGTCTGGATCCAGCCCTTGAAGAATAGGCTGATCAATGGCTCTTAGCTGTGGCAGTTAAATAGATTACACTTCTCCCCTGCCCCACCCGTACGGTGCTCTCTTGATAATTTTGACTACAGCTCCATCATTCATTACCGTTAGCCATGCTGGTTGGGGCTGATGGGAGTTGTAGTCCAAACCACTGGAGGGCACCGCATTGGGGAAGATAGATCAGGAGGAGTATATATCTCTGACTGACTCCAACATCTGGTCATCAGCAGAGGTTGCACCACTCAAGGTTCTCCCCTCCCCAGCACCTTTTATCCTCACAACAATCCTGTGATGTAGGTGAGTGAGAGTGAGTGAGAGAGAGAGAGAGAGAGAGAGAGAGAGAGAGAGAGAGAGAGAGAGAGAGAGAGAGAGAGAGGCCCAAACTCACCCAGTAAGAACTTCATAACTGAGTGTAGATATAAATCTGGGTCTGGAACATTCTAATCACTACACTATGGTAGCTCTTTGGGTATGAGCTTCTCCAGTTGAGCATCTGGCAAGAATCTGGACTAAAGGACAGAGAGTGCTGGACTAGAAGGATTAGTTTAATTTAATTTAAAACATTTCTAAGTTGCCTTTCAGGGCAGGAACTTTGAGAAAAATAAAATTTATTTATTTATTTATTTATTACATTTTTATACCGCCCAATAGCCAAAGCTCTCTGGGCGGTTCACAAAAATTAAAACCATAATAATACAACCAACAGGTTACAAGCACAAATACAAAATACAGTGATAAAAACCATGCAGCAAAATTGGTATAAAATTAAAATACAGAGTTAAAACAGTAAAATTTAAATTTAAGTTAAAATTAAGTGTTAAAATACTCAGAGAATAAAGAGGTCTTCAGCTGGCGACGAAAGGAGTACAGTGTAGGCGCCAGGCGGACCTCTCTGGGGAGCTCATTCCACAGCCGGGGTGCCACAGCAGAGAAGGCCCTCCTCCTGGTAGCCACCTGCCTCACTTCCTTTGGCAGGTGTTCACGGAGAAGGGCTCCTGTAGATGATCTTAAAGTCCAGGCAGGTACATAAGGGAGGAGGCGTTCCTTCAAATAACCTGGCTCCAAACCGTTTAGGGCTTTAAATGTCAATACCAGCACTTTGAATCGGGCCCGGACCTGGACTGGCAGCCAATGAAGTTGAAAAAGGACTGGCGTAATGTGATCTCGCCGGCCAGTCCCTGTTAGTAAATGGGCTGCCCTGTTTTGTACCAGCTGAAGCTTCCGGACCGTTTTCAAAGGCAGCCCCAAGTATAACGCATTGCAGTAATCCAAACGAGAGGTTATCAGAGCATGGATAACTGTAGCTAGGCTATCTCTGTCCAGATAAGGGCGTAGTTGGTATATCAACCTAAGCTGATAAAAGGTGCTCTTTGCCACTGAGTTCACTTGTGCCTCAAGTGACAGTTCTGGATCCAAGAGCACCCCCAAACTACAGACCCGATCCTTTAAGGAGAGTGCAACCCCGTCCAGGACAGGGCAAATATCACCTCGCCGGATAGATGAACCACCTGCTAAAAATACCTCCGTCTTGTCTGGATTGAGTCTCAGTTTGTTAGCCCTCATCCAGTCCATTACCGTGCCCAGGCACTGGTTCAGAACAGTCACTGCCTCACCTGGGTTTGATGAAAAGGAAAGGTAGAGCTGGGTATCATCCGCATATTGATGACACCTCAGTCCACATCTCTGGATAACCTCCCCCAGTGGCTTCATGTATATGTTAAACAGCATAGGGGATAAGATAGAGCCCTGTGGAACCCCATGGCTTAGGAGCTACGGCACAGAGCAATAATCCCCCAGCACCACCTTCTGGAATCGGCCATCCAAGTAGGAGCAGAACCACTGCAATGCAGTACTTCCAACTCCCAGCTCAGACAACCTATCCAGAAGGATACCATGGTCGATGGTATCGAAGGCTGCTGAGAGGTCCAGGAGAACCAACAGGGTCGCACTCCCCCTGTCTCTCTCCCGACAGAGGTCATCCAAGAGGGCGACCAAGGCAGTTTCCGTTCCAAAACAAGGCCTGAAACCCGATTGAAATGGATCTAGATAATCCGTTTCATTCAAGAGTGCCTGGAGTTATATAAAATTAATATAGTAAATAAAAAGGACTGCCAGTTTGATCCAGGTGGAACACTGTACCTACACTCTGTCCCTGTCCACCATGCCTCCATAAACCCTAGTGTCCATATTTGCTCCACCATCGAACAACCTGCTCCATCATGAGGACACTGCCTAAACCCCTGCACATGTTCCCTCCTTGCTGACTTGGATTTTGATCCCCTGCCCTCTCATCTGGCTTTGACTTCACCAGTCTTCCCCAACCTAGTGCCCTCTGGAAGTTGTTGACTGCAACTCCCATAATTCCCAGCTAGCATAGCTATTGGACTGCAACTCCCATAATTCCCAGCCAGCAGGGCCATTGGACCGCAACTCCCATAATTCCTAGCCAGTGTAGCTATTGGACCACAACTCCCATAATTCCCAGCCAGCAGGGCCATTGGACCACAACTCCCATAATTCCCAGCCAGCAGGGCCATTGGACCACAACTCCCATAATTCCCAGCCAGCAGGGCCATGCTGGACTACACCATTGCCTCTAGCCCTCTTGGTTAGTGTCACAGAATTCCACCCTTGTCTGTTTTGGATCAGGCATCTTGGACTGACAGCCAGCTCCTGGATATGGAACCAGACCTACCTGGAACCGGATTCTTGCTGAGGCCTGACTCAGATGCTTCATAATGCAAGGATACCCAGAGTTGTCTGCACTACCCATGACAGTGCAATTGGACTGAAGCCAACCTGAGAGTGGTTCATTTTTGAACCGTAGAGGTATCCTTTCTTTCAGGGTTGATGAATAGGGTAACCATATGAAAAGGAGGACAGGGCTCCTGTATCTTTAACAGTTGCATAGAAAAGGGAATTTCAGCAGGTGTCATTTGTATATGTGGGGAACCTGGTGAAATTCCCTCTTCATCACACCAGTTAAAGCTGTAGGAGCTATACTAGAGTGATAAAATTTAAAAGAGGGCAGGGCACCTGCAGCTTTAACTGTTGTGATGAGGAAATTTTACCAGGTTCCCCATATATTCAAAGGACACCTGCTGAAACTTCCTTTTCAATACAACTGTTAAAGATACAGGAGCCCTGTCCTCCTTTTCATATGGTCACCCTAGTAGTGGCTGTTCCAGCCATCCCATTCTGTTCCGGATGTTGTTTTGGGAGTTATGGGGTTAATGGTGATATAATATTGCAATGCTTTTATTCCTAAAATATTGTTTTCAAGTGTTACTAACACATGCCACTGGTCCTCCATTGGTCCTCTGTCCTCCTTTTCATATGGTCACCCTATTGATGAACCTCTTTCAGTCTCAGGGCTCAATTCAATTTTGGAGGGGGTGAAATGGGGTGGCTGCATTCCAGTGGTGGGTGGGACTGAAGGCGAAAGGGTACGGGGCCAAAGTCAAAAGGGTCAGGACCAAAAATACTGGCATATTTGAATTTAAAGCCTTTACTGCCAGTAACTAAGGTCTGGCAAAGGCGTTTTAAAGTTTTAGAATAGGGAAAAAACTGCACAGCCTTCCCCAGATAGGTTCCCTAGGAGGGAGGGATTTAGCCCACAAGCCTGAGGTTTGACACTGCATGCTTTACTTCTTCCTGGGGAATTTCCATTCTCCAACTGGTCAGTGAGGCCGAGCAGCTCCTCCTCCGTTTTCCTTACCTTGCTACAGTTGACTCCAAATGTCCTCCGAGATGCAATAAACAGCTCTGTCTGGGACGAAAAGGCCAAGGAAGTTCCAGCTTCAGAGTTTAGGTGGTAGTATAGGGTGACCATATGGAAAGAAGGACAGGGCTCCTGTATCTTTACCAGTTGTACAGGAAAGGGTATTTCAGCAGGCGTCACTTGCATGCAGGCAGAACCTGGTGAAATGCTCTCTTCATCACAGGAGTTAAAGCTGCAGGAGCCCTGCCCTCTTTTGTATCTGATCATTGTAATATAGCTCCTGCAGCTTGAACTGTTGCGATGAAGAGGGAATTTCACCAGATGCTGACTGTATACAAATGATACCTGCTGAAATTTCCTCTTCAGCACAACTGTTAAAGATACAGGAGCCCTGTCCTCCTTTCCATATGGTCATCCTAAGTGATGGTGGAAGATTCTACATAGCATCTGATGAGGCAGGTGGGAGCCGGGATTTATGTGACATTATACAGGGACAGAAGGAACTTGTCCGGCCCAGCCACTGTTGTCGAAGTGGATTTCCTTGGCAATTACAGTTTGTGGGCAGGGAGGTCCAAGGAGACCCAGGCTGGGACCATAATTACCATGGAGGAGCCTTCCCCAACCTGATGCTCTTGAGATGTGTTAGACCACAATTCCCATAATCCCGTTTCAGAATTATGGAAGTTTCAGTCCAACACACCTGGAGGGCATCAGGTTGAGGAAAGCTGCCACAGAAGACATAAAAATGCTATCAAATATAACTATAGAACAAACCTAAAACAGCCTTGACTATAGATGTTACTAGCATGACTGAAAAAGAGAGAGGGGTAATTAGTCTAGGCAGTGGAGGCTGGTGGCTCCGATGTCTGTGGGGCAGTGAATCTGCTCTGGGTGCATATGGAAGTTCCATGGATCGCTCCTTTAGAGTTCTGACTGAAACCTGGAGCGGATTCACTGCCCCACTGATATTGGAGCCACCAGCCTCCACTGAGTCTAGGGTAGGTGTAGGCACCCAGTGCCCTCCAAATACTTTGGACTACAATTCCCCTCAGCCCCAGACAGCATGGTCAATGATTGGGGATTATGGGGAGCTGTGGTTCAAAACCTCTAGAGCAGTGGTTCTCAACATTCCTAATGCCGCGACCCTTTAATACAGTTCCTCATGTTGTGGTGACCCCTAACCATAAAATTATTTTCGTTCCTCTCTACACGATCCATTGTCATGGGATGGTTTGCTAATGAAAATAATACATAACAATAGCTTTAATAATACAAAAGATGATACATGACATAGTTCAGTCAATACAGTTTCCTAAGACCATCGGAAATATGTTTTCCGATGGTCTTAGGCGACCCCTGTGAAAGGGTCATTCGACCCCCAAAGGGGTCCCGACCCACGGGTTGAGAACCGCTGCTCTAGAGGACACTGGTGGGTTGCCTACCCCTCTTCTAGATGATTGTCTAGAAATGTGATTAGATCTGGCTAATAATAAATAGCCAAATATTGGGAAACCTGAAAATACCAACATTCAACAAAGCATGCAGAAAATCTGTCCATGCTGCAAACTGGCAAAACTGGCTGTGATTTCTAAGGCAGTAGATGGTCAAGATGAAGCAATCGTTCTGTTTAATAATATTAAAAATGATATTTAAAAAGCAGCGGGAGAAGTGTATTGTTTCCTTATTTATTTTTGGAATAACAGATGCCCAAGAGAGACTAGACCTTTGATCAATTTTGTAACAAACACAGTGCATTCTTTTCAAAACCACACTTCTCAGTATATAAACCCTGCTGTTCCTTTTATTTCAGTCTCTCCTCTGTCCCAGGAGTTTTTAATCTTTTTTTTTTTTTTAGTTTGTAATGGAAACACTCTTATGTAATATATTTTTTTTATCCGCTCTCATTAAAAAAAAAAGAGAGAAAAGAAATCCCTTCTGATTTCACTCTCTCTCACATGGCTTTCTTGTTTTTCTAAAATCCCAACCACCCACCCATTCAGACATTTCTCGCTTTCATCCTATCTCTTCCCTCCTCACCCCAGTCCTCGTGTTTCCCATTCATGCTTTCCCCCCTTTCTCCTCCATTCACTCCCCCATCCTCTCGCCTGCATCACGTTTTTCATTCATTCCCTTTTGGGCTCCTCTGACCCGCACACACTGCCTGGATAAGCTGCGGAAAGCACATGTGGAGGAATTCAATCCGGCAGAGAAACGAGATTTGGAGGTCGTGGGGTGGGATGGAGACAGAAGGCTGCCTCTAGCTGCGGGGCCCTGATGCTAAGCCCACCCCCCACCCCAATCGCACTGCACGCTCCCATTACACTTTAGGGTGCCAGTGTTTGGGGTTGCGTGGAAAAAGGGAGGGAGGACCCAGATATGTATACATGTGTGCGTGTCAGTGGAGCCTGGTGGCTCCGATTTTGGTGGGGCTGTGAATCCATTCTGGGTTTCAGTCACAACCAGAGCTCTCCAAGGTGCTGTAACTATTGTGGGATGGTGGTGGATAGGATTCAGCATCCTAGATAGCTCCTTTGGAGTCCTGACTGGTTCTGATTGAAACCCAGAATGGATCCACAGCTCCCCCCCCCGAAATCGGAGCCACCAGCCTACACTGTATGTAATGCTGCAGATGATGGGCGAGGAGGAGGAGGAAGGAGAAGCCAGACGCAGCCTGAGCCGCCAAAAACGTGACCAGCCTGGATGCAGCGAAAGCCCGAGGCCGAGAGTGGAGGCCCACGTGGGAGCTAAAAATAACGCCTGCCAGCCCCCGCGCCCGGAGACTGGCGGGCGGGCGCAGGGAGCTAAAAATACTTCCCAGGCCAGGAGAGGCGAAGCTGTTACTGCTCCCTTCTGTGTGCTGACCTGTGCAAGGCCCCTGCTCCGGCTTTTAATAGGCACGTAGGAAAACGGGGGTGGGGGGAATGGTGAGAGGGGATTTCGGTCCAGTTCCTCTTTTTCCCGACTCCCCTCGCTCCCGTATTGCAGCTAGACTTCGGTCTTATTGGATCTCATTTACTGTGGCCGTGTGTATTCATTACCTCGCACGTGAAGCACACCGTCAATATTTTTCTCTTCCTCGTTCCTGCTTTTAAACTGCTTCTTCCTTCTTGATATGTTCGAACAACAAGAACAAGGTTTTCAAGCCCGATTAAAAAAGATACTCCGCCCATGCGCAGTTTGGGGTTTTAGAACCCAATCCTATGCAGGTTTGGACAGGAAAAAAAAAGTCCTACAACTCCCAGCAGAGCTGGCTGGGAGTTGTTGGCCATTTTTTTGTCTAAAGCTGCATGGGATTGCTCTTTTAGCCCTTTAAGTATTCCTACTATGTTGGTTGGGAATTGCAACGTGATTTAGAGAATGGCAGGGAATATTCCTCCTTGATCATCCTCATGATCATGGCAGCCGTGGTGGCTGGGGCATGCTGGGAGTTGTAGGATTTTTCTCCTCCATAGGATTGGGCTCTCAAGCTACTGAAATCACAGCACCGTCGTGACTAGAGAATGGAGTTTGCTTCTGCACCTGGTGCTCTTTGGGTGGTCATTTGGGGTTGGGTGAGTGGTCTTTGGCTCCAGGGTCCAGCCCTAGCTGGTCCACTATAATATTACATCACAGTATGATTTCACTGTGAAATCATACTGTGAAATCACAAATGATTTCAGTTATGAAGCACACCACCCACATTTCTCTTCTTCCTCTGCTACTTTACCAGTGCTACTACATTCCGGCTATGGTAAAGTAGCCTCCACCAGCCTGGAACTCTCCAGCTGTTGTGGATTACTACTCCCATCATCCCTGGCTGTGCTGCTTGGGTTGATTGGCATTTCAGCCCAGCACCTCTGGATTGTGCCATGTTTGAGAAGGCAGAATTTAGAGCAAATCAACCAATAGTTTGCCAACTTTCATTTAAACAAACAAACAAAAATGCTCTGGAAATGTGTAGGTTTTGCATTTAAAATTCATTTAAGTCGTGGAACTGTCATGGCTACTGGAATAAAAAAAGAATTTGCTTCTTTCTGCTGCCCTGATGTTAAACATGTTCACTTGAGATTAAGCACTATTTTGTTGTCCAGAAGGACAGTATATGTCTTAAAGTAAAAATAATAAAATGAGCACCTGTAACTATAGACATGCCTGGCTATAGGTCCCATGACTATAAAATCTATGTGGGTTTAGGGATATGTATAGAATGAGCTGATGACTTGGCATTCAGTTTTATTATCTGAAGAGTTAGCAGCCTGGTTGCCAACTGACTGGTAAAAACTGGTCTGTTCTGCTCCTGTGCTTTTTTTTTTTTTTTAAAAGAATAAACTGATAATCAGAGCCATGATTGTTATTTTTGGAGAGTGTAGAAGCGTTATCATATGTTAACGTCAGGAAATCAAGCTGCTGTATAGGGCATAGGAGCGGTGGTTGCTTACAAATTTGGCAGCCCTTGTTAGTTGATAGTAGATAATGGATGGGATTACTGAAGATGATGCAGATGTGCATTGAGGCTATTCTCCCTGGGCCTCCCTTTAGGATGGGACAAGACTTACAGTGCAGCCCTATGCATGTTTACGCAGAAATAATTCCCACTGAGTTCAATGTGGCTTACTCCCAGGTAAATGTGCATAGGAATGCAGATTGCTATCTTCCTTGGTGGTGCAGAAGGTAAATCCAGGTTGTGCATTAACTGACCATTTGCACATTTGGGGCATGTGAGTTTGAATTTGTAAGTGGCTTAACTCTTCTCTTAAACCAAAGTTGTTGTGGGTTTTTTTTAAAAAAAATCGGATTAAGTGCTTTCATTATATTTTTATGGCAACCTTCAACGTGACTGCCCTGTGTTTTTAAAAACAGGACTGTGATATTTTCAGGCTGCACTCCTACACAAATTTATTTGATGGTAAGCCCCATTGTATTCAATGGGTGTTAGTTCTGAGTACACATGCATCAGATGGTGCTGTTAAGAGCCAAAACCTGATGAGGGGTGCTGTGAGTGGATCTCCCAAAATTTTTTTTAAAAAACTTTAAAGCTGTTGGAGCAATGTGCCATTTATTTATTTATTTATTTATTTATTACATTTCTATACCGCCCAATAGCCGAAGCTCTCCGGGCGGTTCACAAAAATTAAAACCACAATAAAACAACCAACAGGTTAAAAGCACAAACACAAAATACAGTATAAAAAAGCACAACCAGAATAAAAACCATGCAGCAAAATTGATATAAGATTAAAATACAGAGTTAGAACACTACAATTTAAATTTAAGTTAAAATTAAGTGTTAAAATCCTGAGAGAATAAAAAGGTCTTCAGCTGGCGACGAAAAGGGTACAGTGTAGGCGCCAGGCGGACCTCTCTCAGGAGCTCATTCCACAACCGGGGTGCCACAGCGGAGAAGGCCCTCCTCCTAGTAGCCACCTGCCTCACTTCCTTTGGCAGGGGCTCACGAAGAAGGGCCCCTGTAGATGTTCTTAAGGTCTGGGCAGGTACATATGGGAGGAGGCGTTCCTTCAAATAACCTAGCTCCAAACTGTTTAGGGCTTTAAATGTCAATACCAGCACTTTGAATCGGGCCCGGACCTGGACTGGCAGCCAATGAAGTTGTAAAAGGACTGGCGTAATATTATCTCGCTGGCCAGTCCCTGTTAGTAAACAGGCTGCCCTGTTTTGTTCCAGCTGAAGCTTCCGGACCGTTTTCAAAGGCAGCCCCACGTATAACATTTCCCCAATCTATTCTGCTTCTCCCCCTTCCCATAATGCTATTAACACTGTGTGTGTAGATACAGGTACATTCTTTACTGCAGAGCAGCTAATATCAGTTCCAGAAGGGGATTTTGGCTGCAATCCTATACATAGGGTGACCAGATACAAAAGAGGGCAGGGCTCCTGCAGCTTTAACTGGTGTGATGAAGAGGGAATTTCACCAGGTGCTGCATGCATACAAATGACACCTGCTGAAATTCCCTTTTCTATACAACTGTTAAAGATACAGGAGCCCGGACCTCCTTTCCATACGGCCACCCTATAGACTATGCATATTTACCTGGGCCAAAACTGACATTCCTTTAAATCGGTACTGCAGTCTTTTGTAATTTATTCTTTAAAGTATTTATATGGTATTTTATATCTTTAACTGTTTGTGTGGTATTTTAGTCTTTTAACTATTTGTTATCTGGCCAGAGAACATTGGTTATGGGGCAGATTAACAATAGATAAATCAATTATTAAAAAGCAGTTATGCCTTTTGGTCATTTTTACTCTAGAGTAGGAGTGGGCTCCCTGATCCAGATTTTAACACACACACCCAACCTATGCCAGGGTCCTGCTCCAAATCAGGCCCACTGTGCCTATTCTAGAGTAAAAAAAAGGATGTAACTGCTAGACACAGTTTTAAAGTAGTGTCTGGTTTGATCCCCCAAGTTCCATGGAACTTAACGGGGATGACTTTTGAGATGAGATACGCAGGGTTGTTCTTTTATTGCAGGAAAATGACACAGAGGAAAGGGTTAAGCTTACACCATGGTTCTCATCAAACCCAGAGCCCAATACAGGTACTTCGAAGTGAAAATAAAATAATAAAGGGAGATTTATCACTGATCCCTCTCATCATATGGCCTCCTTTGGCTTGAAGTTGTTTGTTGTAATTTTGTTTTCACTGGGGTAGACAACCTGGTATCCAGATGTTTTAAACTACAAATCCCATAATCTCTCACCATTGGCCACTCTGGCTAGGGCTGATGGGAGTGCCACACTCTCTCCCATCTCTGTGCCACAGACTTAAATTATTATTATTTCTTTCATTTCTATACCACCCTATAGCCAAAGCTCTCTGGGTGGTTTACAACAATTCATAAAAATCCAAAGGAGTCTGATATTTTTAACATAGAAAAATTAAAACAATGTAAACAGCCAGAAACAATTTAAATGAACATTGTTTGTCCCAACAGACCTGTTCTAAAACAGAAGAACCAAGTGCCTCATCATACACCATTAAATAGATGGAGTAGCCAATCTCCCTCCCTCTGATATTCCCAGCATCATTCAGCCCCTTATAAAGCAGGTTGATTTAAATCCCTCGATTTGGAAAACAGTCTCAGGGCAGCCTCTGGTGGCAGGAAGGAAGAATTGCACATTGAGGCTTGGAGCGACATTCATAAAATACAAAAAACGGTAGTGGCGATGAGGGCAGTGGAGGCTGGTGGCTCCGATTTCGGTGGGGCTGTGAATCCATTCTGGGTTTCAGCCAGAACCATCCAGAACGCTAAAGGAATTATCCAAAGCACCTTGGATATCTCCTTTGGCATTCTGGATGGTTCTAACTGAAACCCAGAATGGATTCACAGCCCCACCGAAATCAGAGCCACCAACCTCCACTGGATGGAGTGGGAATTCCAAAACTCATATTAGCACCATAGCTTTATTAGCCCAACTTGGAGGTCAAGAAATACTATGCAAGCGTTTGGGTTCTCTACAACTCTTCGTCAGGCAAGATGGTAAATAAAGCAAAAGAGCAGGTGGGCACGGGTGGAGAAAGGGGGGGGGGAAGTTGATGATGGAGTCTACATTTGGTTACAGTCTTAAGATGGAAAGTGGGAAGGGTCTGCCGACATATAAATTCAGCTCTGCTACAGCCTCCCACAAGCTGCCCCCCCCAGATGTGTCAGACTAGAACTCACAGAATCCCCCGGCCAGCAAGTTAGGTTGGCGTTATAATCCCCTGTATCATAGCAGTCTTCAGATAACTGAAAGTCCATCCCATGGAAGATGGGGCAGACATGTTCTTTCTGCTGCTCCAGAGGGCAAGACTAGATCCAATGGGTGGAAATCATCGGGAAATTGCAGATTTCCTGCGCTGTTCCTGCCTATTAACCAGTGAGAAAACCTTTTCTATATGGCCTTTCCAACAGCAGGCAACATTTTCCACCACCACACACAGTAATGCTGCCACCAGGATCTTTTCCTCAGGTTCAGCACTTTTACTTCTCCAGATGCGAGGACAATTGTTCTCTTTATCCCTTTTACCCTTTGGTAGCCATGAGCCCTAGGCATAGGATTTTTGAAAAGAAGAGAAGTATTTATTAATTACTGAATTAAGGCATTAAACAGTAAATAACCACTTTGCTCTTCTCCTGCACATAAATAATCGAGTTACAATAATGTCACTTAAAAGCCTTCGATGTATCTTCTCACTTAGGCACGTTCAGTTCCCACTCTAATCCAATAAACAGAGATCCTGGGCTCTGTCTCTCTTCCCACAAGCTCTATCTAACTTTTCGCTAGGTGCCATTGACCAGAGGAACAGGCTGCTTCAGGGATGGGGTGGTGGGTGGGTGCTCTCCCTTGGAGGTATTTGAGCAGAGGCTGGGCGGCTATTTCTCAGGGATGTTGCAGTTGCATCGTGCAATACAGATCCTGCATTGAGGAGGGGCCGGACTAGGTGACCTTCAAGGCCTCTTCCAAATGTACAATTCTATGATATTGCAGGGTGGGTGACTGAAGATGAGAGACTGTGGCTTGTTGAAAGCCACCTGGTGAAGTTATAGGGGGAGGCAGGATTTGAACCAGGGTCTTTGTAACTCAGTTTCTTATGCCATGGTGTGTGGGTTTAGAGGTTGTTTGGGGTTAAAAATAAAAATAAAATGAGAGGCAAAAAAGATCCATCAATAATATCTCTAGATCAGGTGCTGTAGGATCTTTTTCTGTCTAAACATGCATAGGACTGCCCCTTAACATGGTGGAGGCAGCTGGAAGAGGTCTTCTGAAGATGACCTTAGGGTCCGGGCTGGTGTATGTGGAAGAACCTGACCCTGAACCATTTAGGGCTTCAAAGATTACCCACACTTTGAATTGGGCCCAAGGCACTGGTGTAATATATTCATATTGATGAGTTCCTTTTAACATTCTCTCTGCCTTATTTTGGACCAGCTGAAATTTCTGGGCCCTTTTCAAAGGCAGCTCCACATTTTACACATTGCAGTAATCCAGGCGAGAATTTATCAGAGCGTGGATAACTGTAGCTAGGCTATCTCTGTTCAGATAAGGATGTAGTTGATATATCAGCCTGAGCTGATAAAAGGTGCTTTGCTGTAATAAAATGCCTTTTCCTCCCTGCAAGTTTAGTGAATAAACATGACCATATGAGAATTAGCCACCTGGGGTCCTTGATCATCAGTGCTATTTGCAACATTTCAACCTCCCTCCCTGCCTCCCAGACCCCCGACCTCTTCCCATACAGCAAGACTTCTTTGACTGGGGATGTAAAAGGGATACAAATCTGAATTAGTTACTCCGGAACAACAATCACCATATGGTTCCAGTCTCACAATCACAAACACCATTTAGTGTTGCAGACTCTACTGACACAGCAGGGACAGAAAAAGAAACGAGGAAGGGGGTGTTTACAAGAAGAGACAGAACAAAACGGTGAAAAAAGAAAGCAAGAGGCTGACGAGAGGAGAATGGAAGGGAGGAGCCTGTAGGCCAGAGATGATGATGATAAAAATGATTATATGTATTTGTATCCCACCTTTTTCCCAATACTGGGCCTCAAGGTGGCTATACAAACTTTAAAACACATAAAACTGAAACATATAAATAGAAATATAGAAGAGTTACAAATATAATTAAATCATTTATAGTATTAAAAGGTTAAAAGACAAATGCTGCATTAAAAACAAACAAAAACAGTGCATTAATAGGTCTGGACAATTGCCCAAAGGCCTGATGGAACAAAAAGTATTTGCTTGCCTCCTAATGTGTAACAAGGAGGAGGATTCAGAGCAGACCAAAAGAAGGGCTTCTTCACACTGCACACAGTGAATTATGGAACTTGCTGCTACAAGATGGCCACCAAATTGGATGGCTTAAAGGGGGATTAGATTAGAATAAATCACGGTGGAAGAAGTTCTCAGTGGCTGCTAATGATAGTTACATGCAGGGCTGGCCCAAGACGTTTTGCTGCCTAAGGTGAAGAACAAGATGCCCCCCTCCCATTCCATGTACAAAAATGTTTCTTCAAGACTGAACATCTTTCTTTAATACCAAAGACGGGACAGCATCCTCTGCTATACCTAAAGGCAGAAGGCTATCTTAAGGGACGTGGGGAAGGCCACATGGCACACAATTCTCTCCTCCAACACCTTGCTGCCTCCTCTCAGTATTTGCCGCCTGAGGCAACCATTTCACTTTGCCTAATGGTAGGGCCGGCCCTAGTCTCCCCAAGATCAGAGGTGGGATGTCTTTGATTATCTGTTGCTAGGGAGCAACAGATAATCAGTGGGAGAGGGCGATTGCTCTCATGAACGGTGGCTACTTATGCATCACCAACAAAAGACCCAGCAAACAAAAATACTGCATTCAAAAAGCGGCCTAAGATTTGCATACAATTTGCATATGCTATTATATATAAATAGATGGACATTTAGGAAGGATTGCTACAAAATAAATGGAAATACAGTGCATCTCGCCACAGTGGGGAAGGCTACCTGACCGGTGTGTCTGCTCAGTGAGTCCAAACGTTAAGTGTTCATGGGCAATTTCAGTATCACTGTTTATTCTTCCTTCTGAGGAATCTCAGTCTTTAGACCAGACTTGGCTGGACAGCCCTTCAAACAGAGATCACCTTCAAATAGAAGACTACTCTCTGACAGTGATGCGCACATGCACACATACGCACTCAATGTATGCATGTGCACATGTGCATGCTCACACATACAGACTTCTCACGTACACATCTCAGCATGCAGGGAAGGGAAAGTTTACTATCCCCCAATGATCCCCAGAGAGATCACTTTCCCTTTTAGCAGCACCAGAGCATTGTTTTTGGCCCTGAGGCCAAGTGAATCAGCTAGGCCGTGTAGAAAGTGGGTGGGGTCTTGCCCTCTTTGTGGGCCAAACTGGGAGCCTGCAGGCCTGCAGGCTAAACATCCCTGCTCTAGTGCAGCTCCAAGATATGTATGATCCATAGGCCGCATTTAAGCCATTTGCAATCCAGCTTAAAAAAGAACATCGTATTCAAAGTGCTTCCCTTTTGGTCCCAGGACACCCAGCTATGCAAGGTTGAAAGATGTGCCTCACTCTTTCCTAAGTATTTTGTGCACTGCATCCCCAAGTGATATGTTTTGTACCGTGTATTCCCTGCCCTCCTGTCCCCGGGCTGTGATAGTTTTCCGCTGAACAATTCCCATGGCTACACCTCTGGAACTACATCATGCGTATGAGCTTTCCATCTCGGTATCAACCTTGAAAGGTGGTGCTGCCTCCCGCTTCCTTCAGATCCATTCCTGAAAACCTGCCTTTGCAATGTGGGCTTTGATTTAATCTTCATCCACATCTTTAATCAATATTTGAGTACATGGAACGGCATTCTGGGGATGGGTGCGAAATTTGTTTTGGCAAACTAATTTATAAGTAAAGACCTAAATGGAGATAATGGGTTTTTATTCCACAATGGTAGGGTGACCATATGAAAAGGAGGACAGGGCTCCTGTATCTTTAACAGTTGCATTGAAAATGGGATTTCAGCTGGTGTCATTTGTATGCATGCAGCGCCTGGTGAAATCACAAGAGTTAAAGCTGCAGGAGCTATGCTACAGTGAGCAGATAGAAAAGAGGGCAGGGCTCCTGCAGCTTTAATTGTTGTGATGAAGAGGGAATTTCATCAAGTGTTGTATACTTACAAATGACACTTGCTGAAATTTCCTTTTCTAAACTATTGTTAAAGATACAGAAGCCCTGTCCTCCTTTTCATATGGTTACCCTTCATAATTGAGGCTAGCTTACCAATGCCAGGATGTTGTGTTATCATCAACAAAGCTTTGTAAACAGTCACTAATAATTTTTACATTTAAGCTAAACATAATCATCATAGCCTGCATTTTTAGCATTTCATTTTCCTCTGGCCAGGCTGCTAACATTTCTCTCCCTTTGTCTCTGTGTGTATACCTGCCAACTTAGGATAAAAATCCATGCATATGCTGAAGTCAATTCTGGTTCATGGAAGCATATGTTAGAATAAATGTTTCAGTTTTTAAGGTGCCTCAAAATTCCTTGTGGTGTTTTCTCGAATGGTTTAACATGGCGTTGCTCCTATAATTCCCTTTCAGGATGCCTACAAAATACCTCCTCTATCATCATCATCTACTGGGACAGAACAATTCATACAGACAAGACAATACTTTGCAAGCAATCAGACATAACAGTTATAGACAAAAAAGGAAAAAAAACATTTTCCTCATTGACATAGCAATATCTAATGACAAAAATGTTGTAGAAAAGGAAGAGGAAAAGGGAGAAAAATATACACCACTGGCCATGGAAGTTAAAGAAATATGACAACAGGAAAAGGTTACAATTGTCCCATTAGTCACATCAGTCACCAGCATCACATCAACCTTTTTTTTTACAGAAAACCTTCAAAAACTGGGCCTACCAAAATATATCCACCCCAACATCCAGAAAGCAGTCATACTTAAAACACGTCCAATAGTCAGAAAACTCTTGAATCAGTAAAAGACAGCATGACTTGGCAAAGTCCTTCATGTCTATCTAGAAAAACTGCCACAAGCAAAAAAAAAAGAAAAGAAAAAAAATGATGATGATGATGATGATGATAATAATAATAATAATAATAATAATAATAATAATACATCTTTCCCATTTATTTTGTATCAACCAATACATCTAGTGTAATGAACATGGAAGAAGTTAACTTTAACCCTTGGTTTCCTTACCTGCTCTCTAAAACGAATTCATTTGGTATTATAAATTCTGAAGTCACAGCGCTAGCAAAAGGTGGCTACCAGAACGCTGATTTATTTTAAATTCATGCACCTCTCCTGCAGTGAAGCAGTTTTCCAGCAGATGGTGACAGTACCCTACTGAGCAATAGGGAAGCTGTAGAGCAGCTGCTACGAACCTTGGAAGGTTCCTCTCAGAGGCATTGCCTGGCACCCTTAGCAGATGGATGCCCCCAGCCCCAGATCACGGAGAGGGGTGTATGCCAAGATGCTGCAGCTGGGCCCCAGTTTGTCTAGTCCTCACGGGATCCAGGTTATAGCAGTATTGTATGAGCAAGTACCTGTAGAACTCAGGAATCCTCCACTATAGAAGAACTTCCTACATTTCCCATCCATGAGAGGAAAGGCCATTTCCATTTCAAGTTCACCTTTCCAGCTGAAAAGATAATTGCCTCCTTTTCTGTAGAAGATCTGCCAGGAAGTGGGATAGTTAGACACATTCCTGCTTCCTCCACCCAAGAGGATCCCCAAGCATATGGCCAGGCCAAACTCTTTAACTCCCTAAAAAGGCTCTGCATCTCCCTTGCTGGCTGCCAAGAGAAAACAGCCCATTCAATCCCTGGGACCTATGTAAGGTTTTCCCTCACTTTATTCTCAAATGCTGTGCTGATGATCAGCATTCCATAGCTGAGCCTTCGGCCTCAGAAGTTAGAATGTCTTTGAACATTCCATGAGGCATTACTAGCTCTGTTGATTATTAAAGGAGACATCCAACCACTTTGTACCCTTTATAATCGGCTGGACAAGCTGCAGAAATGTTCTATGACCACAAAGAGTTGGCTCACAGGCTGGATGTGGCCCTTGGAGACCTTTAGTATGGACTGTGCAGGTAGCCAAGTTGCTGGATTTTGCTGCTGCCTCTTGCGGAAGGCGACGTGTGGAAATGAATTATCCCCACTGTGTAAATCACGTCAATCTGCGCAAATCATGCTCCTATCAAACAGCGGATAGGCTTGGGGGAGCATAACTGTGATGGAGAGGAGGGGGCTTGGGAGGGTAATCTCCACATGCCATCCCTTCCATGAAAATTGTGTCCCCCACAGGCCAGTGAACAGCTCTGTGGTGGGCTGGGGAAGCACAGTTTACATGGGGATGATGGGGCTCGTGTGTGCGCAAGAGAATGGGCATTTGTGTATGAGTGAGAGGCAAAAGGAATACTAGCTCTGGCCATGCCCACCATCTGCCCAGGTTGTGTCCCACGCCAGCCCGGATCACTCCCACTGGCATGTGGCCCCTGACCTCCCCAAGACTTCAGGGCCCTGAACAGCACCACTGCTTGTAGGCATTTGAGAGCAATGGTATGGCCCAGTTGGTAACACTGCGGTAGCCTTAACCTTTCCCGTCCTTTATGTGTATACTCTCTCTCTCTCTCTCTCTCTCTCTCTCTCTGCTTTTAGAGTCTTGGAATCATTGTTCATCACCTCTTTTAAGGAACCAGTCCTGTGTTGAGATGCGTCTGAATTTTCCTGACTATTGAACATGTTTTAAGTATGACTGCTTTCCAGATGTTAGTGTGGATGTATTTTGGTAGGCCCAATTTCTGAAGGTTTTCTGTGTATTTTTTTTTTATTTGATGCCAGTGACTGTTGTGACTAATGGAATAATTGTGACCTTTTCCTGTTGCCATATTTCTTTAACTTTGATATCCAGTGGTGTATATTTTTTTCACCTTTTTCTTCTTGAAAGGAATTCAGGGTGGCTTTCGTAGTCCTCCTCAACTCCATTTTATCCTCACAACAACCCTGTGAAGTGGGTGGGTTAGGCTGAGAGACAGTGACTGGTCCAAAGTCACCCAGTGAGCTTCATGGCCAAGTGGGGATTAGAATCCAGATCTCCTGAGTCCCAGTTGGTTGGTTTAACCCTTGAATGATCCAATGCTTCCACTCTGCTCTTGATGAGGACCCTCTGAGTCTAACGTCTTCTCTCCTCCAGGTACTGGCCATTGGCGACAGCAAATAAACATCACACAACGCAGGCAAGCCTCACTAAAACACCCAATCAGGAAGCGGGTACATTATACGGTGCATGATACCATGTGTCACAGGATGCATTTCCAAAGTACATCTCCCAAGATGCACTTTGATATTGTACATGCACAAAGAATCCTAGAGTTTGTGTGAAAGAAGAACTCTCATCAGGGCGAACATGACTGAATTTGTTACTTTCTAAGAAAATAACCAATTCACCCGGGCTGCACATATCCCTTTTCTAAGGCTGAGACGTGATCCATTTCTTCTCTTTTGGTAATTGTTCAGCCTGCTAATCAGATTGCTGGGAGCTGGTGGGTAGAGATGTGAGGAAAACTGCAACATATTCAAATGAGTTCAGATTTCTATGAATCCAACCCATAGTTTCTGCAGAAGACCAGCTTTTCCTGAGTCACATGGATTGTGCAGATGTGTGGATTCTGCAGGTGTTTTTGGTTTTTTTTACTTTCCAGAATTTTATGCAAATTTAGTTGCACAAAAGTACATAAAATTAAAAAACACTGGCCAAAAATGTACATTTCCCCCCATAGGCTAAAGCATAAAGATGCACATTTGGGGGGAATTTGTGCATTTATTTGGGGGGGGGATTTGTGTATTTTTGCAAATGAGAATTTGCCCCAAATCGAATTTGCACAAATTGGGAAAATTGGAAAAAAAAAAAAAAGATTCTACCGATCAGTGGAATGAAAGGGACCTGACAAACTGTGAAATGCAGATGGAACAGATTTTTACATAATCCGTTCATCCCTAGCTGGAAGTGGCATGCTGGTCTTCCTCAGGTGGCGAAATGTCTCAGGTGGTGCAATGCCTCTCCAGTTACGTAGGGAGGTCATGGGCATTGCCACACTAGAGGCCTTTAAAGGCAGCTGGACAGCCATCTGTCAGGGATGCTTTAAGGTGGATTCCTGCATTGAGCAGGGGGTTGGACTCGATGGCCTTATAGGCACCTTCCAACTCTGCTATTCTATGATTCTACGGCCCTGCCTCTGCAAAATGGTGCAATGTAGCCTCTGGTCACATTCTACCAATAGATACATTCATGATACAAATGCAACAGCAGCAGCAGTTCAGCTGCTGACTAAATCGACGTCTTCGCAGCCCTGACCCATAGGAAGCTCATGATGCAGGCAAGCCCTTAGTGGCAGCTGTCAGATGGAGAGAAGGGAAGGGAAGCAGATTCACAGCTGGGCTTGGATCTTTGTATGCCAAGAAAAAGAGGACTAAATAAAAGAAGGAACATTCTCAGGATCTCTCACTAAGGTCTGTCCCTCCTCTTTCTTCGAGGGTCAATCTGCAGTCAATCAAGGGAAAAGAAAATCACATAATGTACGGATCTTAAAAAATCTTTTCTGTCTGCGTTTACGGATTGTCAGACGTTTTTCGTTCCGTCATCTGCTTGTTGATGGAATCGTTTTTTAAAAAATAAACAAAAACAAAACAAAACAGAATTTCATTCTATTTACGCTAACTTGCATTAGTGCTGATTTTGTGCCTGCCCCACCTGGTGCAAGCCACGCCCACTGGCACTCCTAGGGACAGCCATCGCTATAACCCCTTGAGGGAGGGTCTGCCCATTCCATTCCCGAAGGGGTGGGTGGGAGAAGCCATATAACTCTGTCCCTCACCCAATTAATCCCCCCCCCCGACCTCAGACTGTATCAGCTGCAAAGCTCTGTGCTGGCTACGGAAGTCTGTCCCTAGTGGCTGAAGACGTTGCTGCAGGCTTCAACCACATGGGCACATTTAAATTAATGTGTTTTAAAAGCAAAATATTCTTGAGGCGTATCTCCCTAGGGTTATTTTAGTATGCAGGTCAAGTTTCCGGTGTCTGGGGGCGCCATCACATGTAATTCCCCCCTGCTTTGCCTCCGCGTTTTTTACATCCTATGCTCTTTCACTTGTTTGCTTTTCGACTCCACCCCACCCCTTCTCTTTCTCCCTCCAGTTCATTGGTTGCTCCTTCCCCCCTTTAACAAGACAGGTCTTATCAGATGAGTACTTGAACCGCACTGCCTTTCTGCCTGGCAAAAATGGAACGGCCCTTTAGTCTGGCTCTTTGGGGGCATCAAGGGAGTACAATCCTGTCTCTGCAGAGATTTGGGCATTGTACAATTTTTTAAAATGCTTTTGAGCCTGGGATGCAAGGTTTGGGTTTTATATTGAGGCTTGGAGCCGGCTGCTGGGACTTTTCCCTTCCAGGACCTGATGCGATCAATTCAATCCAACAGCAAGGCTCACGTCACAGCACACGCCTCCAACAAAGGAAAACACATTTAGGGAAAATAATCCAGACTTTAGGCATTCTAGAAAAAGATGGAAAAGGCTGGGGAAGAGGCGGGGTGTCAGCAAGACAGGCACGGTGTCTTGTGAGTACCGTACTGCAAATCTGCACACCAGGCATGGCGAGAGTGCACTGAATAATAGCTTGAGTGATAGAGCTCCCAGTTTCATGGCCTTGGTGCTAGGACACTTATGGACAGACAGACACACACCTTCTTATATTATTATAGAGTAGGGTGACCATTTAGAAAGGAGCTACAGGGCTCCTGTATCTTTAACAGTTGTATAGAAAAGGGAATTTCAGCAGGTGTCATTTGTATGCATGCAGCACCTGGTGAAATCCCCTCTTCATCACAACTGTTAAAGCTGCAGAAGCCCTGTTTTCTTGACCAGATACAGAAGAGGACAGGGCAGGGCCAAAAGGGAAGGCCCTCCATAGTTTGCCAGATGGCCACGCCTCTTACCTCTGGCTCCACCTCCTTTCCCCCAACTGTTTGGTTGATGGTTTTCCAGCTTTTGTTCAATTCCCCTCTATTCTCAAAGATTGAAATTCCTCTCCCAGGAACAATTCCAAGCAATAAGGGCTTCAAGCTCAAATACGCTGCATTTGGGTATTTTGGACCTGTGCCTACCTCTTCGTCCCTGTTCACCTCTGGAATGCAGGCCCAAAAGCTTCTCTGAAATTGAATTGGCCCACCTCGGACTGAAAGAGGTTCAACCACACCTGCTTTGCTGTTCTCTCGCAGCCGCCAGCTAAGAGGGGAACTTATACCTTGTCCCTTGAGACAACAGCGACGGGGTAAAAGCCACAAAGTCTTCACCATCCCTGAGTGGCAGCCTTTGAGTTCAGCTTGCTTGTGCAGAAACTGAAGGCACGAGATCACAGATTTGTGAAGCAGGAAGGGAAAGAAAAAAAAATACAGAAGAAACACACTCTGATCCCCTCCTCCCAAAGGGTCAATTTGTTGCCTTGATACACTCCAGAGAACAAAGAAAATAGCCTGAAAGTGTTCTTTATTCATGTGTTGTACAGTGAAAGGAAGGAAGTGTGGGTGGAGGGAGTTTGAAGAGGTTTTTTTGGCTTTTTGTTAAAGCCTTTTTTTTTGCATTGCCTCAAGATATATACATTACATTTCAAAGCAACGAGAATACAGACCTATATGACTGACCAAAGGCATCTTTGTGGTCCTCTGCCCTGTGGTCTATCCCGGGCCAAAAATGCACCCAGACACGGTGCAACCCTATGCATATCTAGAGAGAAAAAAGTCCTATAACTCCCAGCTTATCTCTCATGGCTTTCACAAAAGAGCCTTGGGAATTATAGTTTGGTGAGGGTGCTGAGAATTCTCTAATGGAGATTACGAATCCTCCCCATGGAATTATAGCTCCCAGGAAGATGGACTTTCAGAAAATTCAGCATCTTTATCACTCAGCCAACTACAACTGAAGGCTGACTACTGAGCACATCAAACAACTAGTGTGCGGCAATTATTATCTGCCAAGAACATTTATGCCTCAGCATTTATTCAACTTTTGGAGTCACCCATTTTCCTTCAAAGTTGGTGCAATTAACCTCTTTTTTTCTTGCTTCCTACTAATTATAGGAAAATATCTCTGGAATGGATCCAGACTTGGTTATACTTAGAGTAGCAGACCCAGTGAAATCAATGAGACATGTTAGACACAACTAATTTAAGTCTAGTTTATTTCATTTGGTTGGATCCAGACCTGGGGGGATTCCACACGTCATACTGAGGGCGCTTCCATGCGCCCCCAGTGCGCCCCCAAAGCGATCGTGTAACTTGCCTGTTCGAAGAGACGAGGAAGAGGCGTCCTTGCCGCCGCAGCCACCACCCACCTACCTCCTCACCGGCCGGGTCAGAGAGCTTGGCGGAAGAAGGCGGGGTGGAGAGTGGAAGAAGCAAGGACGCCTCTTCCTCGTCTCTTCCAGGCAAGCTACACAATCGCTTTGGGTGCGCACTGGGGGTGCATGGAAGCACCCTCAGTACGACGTGTGGAATCCCCCATGCTTGGAGTAGACCCAATGAACTCTGTGGGACAAGTCGTGACTAACTTAAGTCTGGGTCCAACCCCCTGGGCCAACTCTAAATGTGACCAAGTTTGAATTTATTTGTGTATGTGCGTGTGTATGTTGATTTCTTCATATTTATAAAATACTTACCACAACATACCCCAATACTCTGTGTGCCCTGTTTTGTGGTTACGCAAGGCTCATGGGGGAAGCCCATGACATTTGAGAGGGACAGATCTGAGCAGGGAGAATCCAGTCTATTTTATTTACTTATTACATGTCTATACTGCCCAAGAGCTGAAGCTCTTTGGGCAGCTCACAACAGTTAAAACCATAGAATACAAAATGTAATCATGACAAATGCCTGGGAAATTAAAGGGTTTTCACCTGGCACCAGAAAGAATACAATGCAGGCACCAGGCAAACCTTTGTGGGAAGCTCATTCCACAACTGGGGTGCCACAACAGAAAAGGACCTCTTCCTGGTAGTCATCCCCCTGGCAGGATTTCCCAGAGAAGGATGGCTGAAGATGGTCTTAGTACCATGGACAGCTCAGAGTGGACAGTACCATGGACAGTTCATAGTGACCTTTGCTAGGTAACATTCTCTCCTATTGGAATCATAGGAGAATGTTATCTTAGTTGCAAGCTAAGGCCAGCTAAAGCCACAAGCTGTAGCATGGTCAACTCGTTTCACTCTGGAGGAGCTGGCTGGACTGCCCTTACCTGATTTAGTTTCTCAAACTTCTGCAAGGCTAGGGAGATGGAGGTCCTGCCTGTGGTTTATGTCTGGGATGTTTTAAACTGGATTCCTGCACTGAGCAGGGAGTTGGACTGGATGTCCTAAATGACCCCTTCCAGATCTATGCCTTTGTTAACTAAGACTATCTATCTATCTATCTATCTATCTATCTATCTATCTATCTATCTATCTATCTATCAATCAATCATTTTTTTAAAAAAATTATTATTGCATTTATATCCCGCCTTTTTCCTGCAATGAACTCACATAATCCTCCTCCTCTCCACTTTATCCTCGCAACAACAACCCTGTGACGTGGGTTGGGCTGAGAGTCTGTAACTGGCACAAAGTCACCCAGTGAGTTTCCATGGCCGAGTGGGGACTAGAACCCGGATCTCCTGACTCCCAGTCTGACACTCTAGCCACTACACCACACTGGCTCTCCTATCTATCTATCTATCTATCTATCTATCTATCTATCTATCTATCTCACATTTCTATACTGCCCAATAGCTGAAGCTCTCTGGGCATTTCACAACAATCAAAACCACAAAGTGCATCAATAAAATGCAATGTAAAACATAAAGCTTTAAAACTGCAGTATGAAAGTACAACCCCAAATAACACCTAGCAGCAATGCAGAGATTTAAAATACAATCACAGCCTTAAAACTAAAAGACTAAAATGACTCCCAAAAGGAGAAGGTCTTCACCTGGCACTGGCCACTTACGCATCGCACAAAAAGTAGGACTGTTTCACCCAAAAAGAGAGGACAAAAGAGGTCACAGGTTTGCATAAATTGTGCATATGCTAATTTGTATGTGTAGAGGCACACTTAGGAATAATTACTATAATTTAAATAGAAAAACAACACATCTCACCATGGCGTGCCTGCTCAGTCAGCTGTCTAGGTGCTAGCGGATGATGGTTAGCTTCAGAGCTCCATTTGCCCTCCCTTTTCAGAGTTCTTCATCGTTCAGTTGGATTGGACAGAAACAGCCTTTCAAATAAGGACACTCTCAAGAGGAAGGTCAAGCAGAGGACTGTCCTCTGTAAAAGAGGACACATGGCCACCCGCTACACAGTGGGCCTGAAGTCCAGCCTATCCATGCAGCTGGATGAGGTGGATACTTTGAGTTGGGGAAGATCACATTTTTGAAATGTCACAACTCCCTGTACATAGAAAAGCAGCCCAGTCAGCAGAAGGCTGGCCTAGAACGTTATTCCCTGTTACTTTTCTACTTGCATCAACATGTTATACTGTATGTATGTGGTTTATTTGTTTGTTATGTGGAGGAGCAGTCATCAGCAGGAGTGCCTGTTCCAGGTTTCGAGGGCCCTTGGGCAAGTCCCCCTCAGTGGCACCTCCTCCCCCAGTGAGTTCATCTTCTCAACACCATTGCCACCAGCTGCCCTTGCACCTCATCCTCTCTCTCATCATTGCCACCATGGGCTTGGCAGATGAATAGCCAATGAATAAGTGGGCAGGGGCATCTACCGCTCCTCCTTCTTACCACCATGGTCGTCTAGGCCAGAGAAAGAGGCAGGCGAACAGACAGGTTGCAATAGGGAAGAGGGAGAGCGGTCCAGGAAGCTCTTCTCAGTGGGCTCCTAGGGCGGCCTTAGGGGCAGGTGAGCTGGGCAGTCGCCTGGGGCACTGAGCTGAGGGAGGCCCTAAGCTATGCTGAGAGAGAGTGTGTGTCAGGCTTATCTGAGGGGGGCTCCAAGCTGTGCTGAGGGAGGTGCCAAGCTATGCTGAGTGCGTGTGTGTTAAGCTGAGCTGAGGGAGGGGGGAGCTCCAAGCTGAGCGGAGGAGGTTCCAAGCTGAGCTGAGGTGGGGGGCTCCAAGCTGAGCTGAGGAGGTTCCCAGCTGAGCTGAGGGAGGGGGGCGCTCCAAGCTGAGCTGAGGAGGTTCCCAGCTGAGCTGAGGGAGGGGGCGCTCCAAGCTGAGCTGAGGAGGTTCCCAGCTGAGCTGAGGGAGGGGGGCGCTCCAAGCTGAACTGAGGAAGTTCCCAGCTGAGCTGAGGGGGGGGGGGGCTCCAAGCTGAGCTGAGGGGGTTCCCAGCTGAGCTGAGGGAGGGGGGCGCTCCAAGCTGAGCTGAGGGGGTTCCCAGCTGAGCTGAGGGGGGGCCCCTCCAAGCTGAGCTGACGGAGACGCCAAGCTATGCTGAGGGGAGGGGGTCACTGAGCTTAGCTAAGCGGGCACCAAGCTGAGCTGAGGGTGACACCAAAGCTGTCCACTTATGGTGCAAATTATCTTAGGGCGATCCCTGTGTGGGTCCTCAGAAGGTGCCCAACCATCTCTACCTTTGACACCAGCCCTGACAAGAAGTACCCCCTGCCTGCACCCCCAAGTGGTATATAGTCTGTTTCACCATCTCAGCATTCTGCCATCTCATTGAGATCTCATATTGCCACATGTGTAAACTTGCATCGCTTTGAGAAATGGCTGGCAGGGATCATTTCCCTTTCCTGGTTTGACTTCTGATGGTCTGTCATCAAGATCACATTTCTGCTGGTGGTGAAGAGAGCCGGTGGGCTCGCCTGTCTGTCTGTCTGTCTGTCTGTCTCTGTCATCTGTCTGTCTGTCTATCTGTCTGTCTCTGCATTCTGGAGAGTCTAATCTTTGCACAAAGCTGCACCAGGGTGCAAACAGCCTTATAAGGAGACTTTGTTCACTCATAGGCACATGAGGATCTTTGCATGTGTGGCCACACGCCCCCCCCCACACCTCCCCACCTGCTAGGTCACCTCAGCTGGCCCCACAACCCTAGCAGCCCCTGCGGAAGGAAGCAAGGAGAGACAATTTGGCAACCGGATCAACTTCCAACCATGTGACGCCAGGCCAGGCTGTGCAGGAAGCGTGTGTTCTCTTACAGCGGATCCCTGCCAAGCCTCTTTCCTCGGATGGACCCTATTCTCTGGGATCAGCTCCCATCAATCTGCCCCACAACCTGGGCTTCCTGGCATGGTTCCCGAGAAGGTCTTTGCACCAGCCATGATCTTGCCCACTTTTTTGTGTTGCTGCAGCTGGGAGGAAGGAGGTCCCTGGGAAGGGAATTGGCCAGCACCAAGTAACTGCTTGGAAAGTGAAGGAGCTTGGAGTAGGGAGGCCAATTTCTTACACCGAGACACTCCCAGATAATTATTCCACAGCAGGGGCCCTAATTTGCCTGGCTGTGCTCTCTCTGTCTCTGTCTCTGTCTCTGTCTCTCTCTCTCTCTGTCTCTCTCTCTCTGTCTCTGTCTCTGTCTCTGTCTCTGTCTCTGTCTCTCTCTCTCTCTCTCTCCCCCCCCCCCAGTCAATCTGGCATAGCTCAGCCAATCCTTGAGCAATTGTGCTCCTTTGCATGTCCTTCATCATGTGCCTTTCATAGGCACAGGATTGGATCTCCTCCCTGGGTGAAGAACATTTATCTTACAATAGCAGCCTGGCAGGCAGAAATCAAGCAGGGAAAGCTTCTCCCTATCACTGGATCCTGGGTGGCCTGGTGGCCTCTTTTACAGAGGACCGTCCTCTATTCGAAGGGCTGTCTAGTCCAATTCCGGTTCAAAGATAAAAGAACCACAAGAACGGCTGATGGTTGCCCATCAAGAATTATCCCCTGAATGGCAGACTGGCACATGGATCCCCTGGTCACAGTCTTGGCTGCAGTATGATAATATATTTCTGCACTATGAGAAAATATTATCATATTTCTATGGGAATTATAACAATTATTTCTTAAAATTGCCTGTATGTCTATAAATTGGTGTAGGTAAAAGTTATGCAAACTGGTCTCCTCTTTTTCGGTGTCATCTTTTTTTGGGGGGGATCCATGGGTGGCCACCTTAGACAGAGAAAGCTTGCCCTGCTGCATTTCTGCAGGCGGGGATGTGGTGAAAGGCACATATGCAGGGCTGGTAAAGAAAGAAAGGAAAAAGAACGGAGGAAGCAAGGGAATACTATGCAACTCACCAATTCGTGCTATGCCATATGCCAATGAGTACAAAGGTAAGAAGAGCCCCACTCGATCAGACCAATGGGGTCCTTCTAGTCCAGCATCTTACTTCCTGTATTGGCCAACCAGCTGTCTCTGGGAAGCCCCTAAGGAGGAGCACAAAGCTTATAGCCCTTTCCCATCATTGCACCTCATCTGTGGTGTAGTGGCACCAGGGCTCGCAGGGACACAAGACCGATACTTTTAAATTAGCAGGGATGCTGATCTCATCTGCCCCCTCCCCCGTAAGAATCCCCTGTTTCCTCTGAGCTTAGGTGCAATCCACACAGTGAAAAGGAATTTCCCCAGCAGCAATATATTTTAGGATGTCTTATTTCTGAATGGGGAATGAAGAAATATTAGCTTTAGGAAAGACCCGCTCCTTGTGGAGATGAAGAGCCTGTTCACACTTCGCCGTGGCAAATTATGGTTATGCAACCCACAATTTGTGGGGTTGTGCACCATGCGTGAGCTGTTTCTATTTTCTCTAAACAATCTCCAATCAGAGTGATTGGAGGTTGTGAGTGTGCCATATGGACCTGGACCAATGGATTGTTTAAGGGCTAAACAGCCCCATGGTTAACCCAACAACAAACCATGGCTTGTCCAAACCATGGGTTGTTCTTTATTTGTTAAAGAACCCCTCAATCTAGATTCACACATCATGCTGAGAACCTCTGATTGTGTGAATCAGACATTATTTACTGAAACCAGAATCAGTTCACAGGTGGCTCACACACCCCTGTGAATTGTGGATTAAATAACCCATGATTTGCTACTGTGATGTGCAAACCAGGTCAAGAACTGCCAGAACTGGTTTGTTGATATGCATCAAGGCAGCTGCCTGCATTTTGGGACTTCCCCTGGGGGGCCTAGCCATGGGGACTGTTGTGATGAGGACCTGCACTTCACAATGTACCACTGCACCATTGCTTTCAGAAACTGGTATTCAGTGGCTTCCTGCCTCTGACCCTGAAATCTCTATATAGGCATGATGTTGCATAGCCATTGATTGACATAACTTTATTCTCCATGAAGCATTCTAGTCCATTCATTACATGCAGTGGTGGGCAGATGTCAGGCTTTGTGGGATCTACTTCATTGTTGTATTTTACTAGAAACTCTGAGATTGACTAACCAAAGCCTGGTGAATAAGAAAAAACAGTGAGAATCAGATTCTGAGCCCAGGAATTTGTTCTGAGTACCAAAATGGAATGAAGCTCATTATACTTCTGCACAAAATTCCACTCCTGGTTACCCCAAGCTTTCTTCATTTCCACAGTATAATTTAAGGCAACGTGGAGTTATTTTGTTGCTGCTATTGCTAAAAGGTTAGGAGTCAGAAATCCTTGCCAATCTATACCAAATCAGCCAGACCTTCTGCCTACCCCATATATATATATATATATATATATATATATATGGATACACACACTCACAATTACATAAGTCACCCAGTGCACTCAGCATGCACAAATAGATGCCACTAAAACATTAAAATTCATATTTTGTTTACCCTTAACAGCTCCAAAGCCCTAATCATGATCATTTCCCCAGAAATTATTCATCTTCCACTTTGCTTTATGAACCATGACTTTGTATGTTAACTTTATCATTCCAAGACTTTTTGGCTATTCATCAACTGATTCATCAGTTCAAATCTTTTCCGCTTGTGAGCAGCGTGAGTTCGAGCTGCTGTCAATGGATTTGAAATTAATTCCATATCCTGTCTTTCTCACTCTGCCTTTTCAACTAGCCTAATAGAATTATTCAAGGGTCTGGGGAAATTAAACATTGTACTGTCTCTTTGATTACCTTTACTACTCCTTCCCAATGTGCTCTAATTTTAGCACAAGACCACCATCTATAGAGAATATGAATATGGTTCTACAAAGATTTTCACTTTTTTTTTTCACTGCAACACTAAGGACTAGGAACTTGCTTCTCTTGTTTTAAGCACATGCATAAAACGATGAAAACTTAATTATCAGCTGGTAATAGATTTTGCCTCTGAGTCTGGGCCATTCCATGCTGCATAGCATATGATGGGTGTCCCGACAGAGTCTCATGTTTGCTTGCTTGCTGGCTTGTTTATTTATGTGCCAGATTTGTACCCCACTTTTCATACAACTGTCCTGAGAGCAGGTTACAATTCAAGTAAATCAAATGACTAATAAAAGTACAGAGACAATAATCAAAATATCCAGACAGATTAAAACAGGGCTACATTAAAGCAGGGAGTTGGCATTTAAACAGTATCTTTGTTATAAAAGGCTGGCCTGGGTGTACCTTAAAAAAGGCCAGCATCCAGGAGCTGTTGCACCAACATTGGCAACTGATTCTAGAGCTTGGGGCTGATGACTGAAAAATATAGTTCTGCAGAGGCTACTATCTTGGTCTTGTGGGAACATAGGAACACGATGCCTTAGACCAGGTGAGACCATTTTCTTCATCAAAGGCAGGGATGTGGAACCTGCAACCTGCAGGCCTAGTCTGGCCTGCAGAAATTCTGTATCTGGCCCAGGGAGCCTCCTTGGATTCCTCCATAAGGTGGTGCTTGCCCTACAAGCCCTGCCGCCTAGAGGAATCCCTGGTGGAGGAATCTCTGCTGTTATCTCCAATCACAGGTAATAATGCAAGCAGTGGGAGGCCCTGCCAGCCCACAGAGGGCCTGTTGGGGGAAATCTACCCACTGCACCACCACCTTTAACACCATGCCTTATCCCGGGGATCATCCCTGTGTGTCCACATGATGCACAGGGGATCCCGGGGGCAGGGAGGGATGATCCCTCCATTTCCCCAGGATAACTGGGACGGCTTTTAGCCTGAGTTCCCGAGACCGTGGGAGGTGTAGGCAGCCGTCCCAGCTTCGTCCCGGTTCTCACGGGTAAACTTGAGGAAGTGGGAACTGGACACAGGGCACAGAGCTCTTCAGGTGCTCCGTGCCCATCGGGGGTGGGGTGGGGGGGAGTGTGAGCGGGTTTTTTAATTAAAAAAACCTTACATTTTTCGATGGAGCGCATGAGCACTCAACTTCTGTAAAAAAAGAAAAAGAAAAAGAAGAAAAAATGGCTGGCATGACATCCCTCATTCCCCCTGGGATGTCACGCACACCGTCTGCACAAAGGGGAGGATCTTGCGATCAGAAAATTGTGAGATCCTCCCCCCTCCCTCTCGGAATGCCAGGAGGTGTAGACGTGCCTTAGTTCTCCATCTCTGATCTAGGGATGCACAACCTGGTGATTGCCAGATGTTATAGACTACTACGTTCCTATTTCTTGACCATTGGCCATGCTGGCTGGGGCTGATGGGACTTGTAGTCCAAAACATATGTAGGGCACCTGGTTGTCTACTTCCAGTTCAATGGAGTCTGGTGGCTCCGACTTCGGTGGGGTTGTGAATCCATTTTGGGTTTCAGTCAGAACCATCTGAAACTCTGAAGGTTCTATCCAAAGTGCTGAACCCTCTCCTCCCCTCCCCCGAGTAGCTCCTTTGGACTGCTCCTTTAGGATTCCTGCTGGTTCTGACTGAAATCCAGAATGGATTCACAGCCCCACTGAAATTGAAGCCACCAGACTCCACTGCCCTGGTCTACAATGCCTGGATTTAGGTAAGGTTACCCACTTCCCTGGCCTGGCTTGGAGGTGAGCAACTTAGTTGCAGCATTTTGAAAGATCAAGTATAAGATGTCTACCAGGTCATTATCATGTGTTTGTTTGTTTATACTAAAACTTGTAGCTCGCTTTCCTCCTTCCAACATGAAGGAACCCTGAAGGGCTTACAGCAACAACCAATAAAGCAATATCAAGCAATCAAATAAAGCAATAAACAAAATACAAGCGCAGCAGTGAAATTAAAAATGAAATACTCAGAAAGAGCTTAAACTAAGTAAAACTCTTGCTGCTACCGCTATACAGAAACTAAGGCTTTAGTCCTATATATACCTATCTGGGAGTAGTAAGCCCTATTGGACATAAAGGCACTTATTTCTAAGGAAAGCGGTATAGGATTCATCCATTAATTAAAGATCTTCAAGCAGTAATGGAACACGGGCAGAGTGGGAGACAACCTATCTCCTGGGGGCAAGAAGACCCACATACCAGGTGCCATAGGGGGAAAAAAAGACCCTCTGATGTGTTTTCACCAGCCATAACTCAGAAGGCAGTGGGATGCCACATCATTGTTTCTAATTTATCAGCACCTAATGTGTGCTTGGTGTAACACAGAAACAATAATAGCAGTATTGAGTCCTTGCCTGGAGGCTCACAGTGGAAAAACACAAAACAAAACATGAAACAAAAGGAGTGGAGAGTTGATTCAGGGTGCTCAAAAACATTGCTGAAAAATCTTCCCTTGTGCAGAAGCCATGCTGGTTCTTTCTCTGCAAGGCTTTTTCTTCTACATATTGAGCAATTTGTAGCCTTAAGAACACTTTCATCCTGTTTTCCCAGGACTAGGCTGATGGCTTTGTAATTTCTCTTCTCCTCTCTGGAGCTGATCTCCCTATTCACACACACACACACACACACACACACACTTACTTCCCTCTCCCTCTCTAACACTTATTGCATTGGCTAATGCCCAATTCTCTGGTCAAAAAAGGGGAGTTTGATTTTGGCGACGATACATATTTTAGTTAAAAGCCGAATAATTTCACATATGACATTTTCAGATTTTGATTTCACACTTCGCTTGCCCTGCTTTTGTGGGTTTCAAAGAAGGCAGATCAATGTGAAAGCGCAAGAGAACAGGGGTGGGTCAGACGGGCCCAGAGGCCGGCATCAAACAGAGCTGCTCCGGCGGCTTTTAATATCATTGGTTACGGCAACGTGCCACATGCAGTTACACAGCGAAGACAAGGAGGTGGAAGGTCGCTGTTGTGCCTCCTGCTGATCAAGACACGTGCAACTACTGGGCCAGCTGAGAGGTCTCGGGCAAGAATGAAAGGGCTTCATGGAGGTGATCTCAGAAGACAGCCTTCCTCAACCTGTTGTCCTCCAGATGTGTCCAGCTACACCTCCCATCATCCCCAACCAGCCACCCACGATCTGCCCTAGGAATTACTCATGCCTAAGGATGTATGGATTTTGTAAATTCTGTTCCGTCTCTCTTTCACAGATTGTCCAGTGCCTTTTGTTCAGTCATCCACTCATTCGCTGAATCAGATTCCCACACACACAATTTCCTAAATTTGTGCAAATGCACAACCCCCAGGTGCAAATCCTCCCTCAAATTGGCAAAACCCCCCCCCAATGCACATCTTTGTGCTTTAGCACAAGGGTAAAATCACTCACCTTCATGCTGTCTTGAACGCTGCTATTGACTCAGAGTCTGATGGGGTGTCTAGTGCATCGTCTTATCTTGTTTTGTGGGATCAGTTTCAGTTTTTGGAGCATGAGGATGTGGACAAGACACTTTCATCTGTTCGACCCACCACATGCTCTCTAGACCCTTGCCCATCTTGGCTTATTTGAGCTAGCCATTGGGGGCTGACTGGACGAATCAGGGGAGTGGTGAACGCAACACTGCGTGATGGGGTGAGACCACTCCTAAAAAATACCTCCCGTGACCCAGAGATTTATGCTAACTATTGTCTGGTTGCAAATACCCTGTTCTTGAGCAAGGTGCTCTAGAGAGTGATGGTGTCCCAATTGCAGGCACTCTTGGATGAAACTGATTATTTGGATCCATTCCAGTCTGGGTTCAGGCCTGGTTTCAGGACGGAATTGGCCTTGGTCGCCCCGATGGATGACCTTCTTTGAGAGAGAGACAGGGGGAGTGTGACCCTGTTACTTCTTCTTATCTCTCAACAGTTTTCGATACCATTGACCATGGTATCCTCCTGGGCCGCCTTCATGCATTGGGAGTTGGAGGCACTGTTCTACAGTGGTTCAACTCCTACGTGCAGGGTCAGTTCCAGCATTGGGTGACTGCACTTCAGCCTCATGGCAGCTGAACTGTGGCAAGCCAAAGGGCACTATCTTCTCCCCAATGTTATTCAATATCTATATGAAGCCGTTGGGAGCAGTCATCAGGAGATTTGGGGCAAAGTGTCACCAGTATGCTGATAACACCCAGCTCTAGCTCTCTGTAACTTCTAAATGAGGAGAGGCCGTGAACATTCTGAACCAGTGCCTGGATTTGGTTATGGCTTGGATGAGGGCCAATAAACTGAAGCTGAATCCTGATAAGACAGAGGCCTTGCGGGTTGGTGGTTCCCAGGTCTGAGAATTGGGGTGTTTGTTTTGGATGGGGTTGCACTCCCTCTAAAGGAGCAAGTCCATGGTTTGGGGGTGGGGTGGGGCTCCTGGATCCATCTGTCACTGGAGGCCTCAGTGGCTTGGAGTGCCCACTATCAACTTAGGTTGGTATGCCAGCTACACCCATCCCTGGATAGGGATAGCCTTGCCACAGTCATTCATGCACTGGTAACCTCACAGTTAGATTACTGTAATGTGCTCTATGTGGGGCTACCCATGTGTGTGGTTCAGAAGCTGCAGCTTGTGCAGGACGCAGCAGCTAGGGTGCTCAGTGCCCACATAAAACCTGTACTAAAAGAGCGGAAGTGGCTGCCTTTAGCTACTGAGACATATACAAGGTTATGTTATTATCCTATGAAGCCCTAAACAACTTGGGACCAGGATACCTGGCAAACCACCTTCCCTTATACACGCCCAGATGACATTTACGAGATTCTGCTCATCATTTCAAGATGAATAGTAGGGTTGTGCTCTGCTCCGTTTCGGGTTGTAGAATGGGGGGGGGAATCTTTTAAATTTCCCCCCAAAATCAGGGGATGATCCGATGTCCTTCAAAATTGGCATGAATAAGGATGTATTTATAAGCTATCATGGTGGCCAGTTAGATGTGTGCAGCTTACAAAATAATGGAGATACATGCATTTCTGTAAATGGGGGGTGGGAATCTTTTAACAATACACCAAAAATCAGGGGATGATACGATTTCCTTCGAAGTGGCCATGCCTAAGGATCTATTTAGAAGCTCCCCTGCTGCCCATTTTCTTGATTCTAACTTGAACACTAAAAAAGTTATAGGCATTTTACATTTTCAATTCAAATCTATGGGGGGAAAACGCGGAGCTCTGGATCCGGAGGCGGATCATCCCAAAGCGGAGTGGACCCAATCCGAAAGTTGCAATCCAGAGCAGATGGGTGTGTGTGTCCGTGCACAGCCTTAATGAATAGAATGCTGTCATGAGGAACCTCGAAGGTAGGCCTTCTCTGTAGCTGCACCCACCCTCTGGAAAACCCTCCAACATGCGGTTCAGGAGGTGGAAAAGATAAGATCTTTCAAACGCCTCCTGAAAACACATCTCTTTAGACAAGCCTTCCCTGGATTGTAACTTTTCCTGGTCTCATGTGACATTTTTAATTTTAATTTTTTTTAAAAAAAGTTTTAAATTCTGACTTGGTATATTGTGGTTTTAACTGTTTTATTTGTGAACTGCCCAGAGAGCCTTGGCTGTTGGGCATGATAAATACATAATAAATAATAATAAATTATAAATGTGCATTGTCGTCCTGTGTTTTTCTTTATTTTACATATTATTCTATGAAGAAATTTGCATAAAATTCCTGAGAGTAAAAAATGGTCCACAAGTCCTCAGAACCCATGCAACTCAGGAAAAAATGGTCCCCTGCAGAATTGGCAGGTCAGATTCATAAAAAATAATAATCAAACTCATTCGATTCCAATGTGGATTTCTCCGACAACCCTACTCATGCCTCCCATGGAAGACTGACTCACTCTTTGGGAATGGTTCAGATGCATACAGAAAACTGGGCTTGGCCAACTGCCTGTCTTCGTGGATTTACAGTGGTTATTTGGGGTTAAAATGGAAGAGCTGTGCAGATGTCCAGTGAATACCTAAAGGTGGGGGATTGGTTCCCAACCTCTTTCATCAAAAACCTGAAGAAAGACTGCACATGTACAACCATATGTGGAAAGGCTCTATGTGCATGAATGGGGGGACAGGGCAGGACAGGAACCTGTCTTTTGCAGGATTTCCAGACTGAGAGCCTATGTACATGCAACTTGTACAGGCAGAGATTCTATTCAGGCCATTCAGGTGAACACACAAAGGCCAGGAGCCAGAGGTGAAGAGCCTCAGGCCTGCGGGCCACATGCAGCCCTCTGAGATTTCCCAGAAGGCCATGCTCTCTTTGTCTTGGCCCCACCCCCTTTTCCTGACCACCAATTATTTGTTGGTTTCCTAGCTTTTGCGCAGTTTCCCCCCTTTTCTAAAATGTTGGAATGCCTGTCCTAAGGCTTATTTACTGGCAGTAAGAAATATAGGCTGCAATATGCTGGTCTTTTGGCTCTGCCACTTTTACCTTTAATCTTGACCACTGATGCTATGACCCCCACCCCCACCCCCATGAGGTCCTCCAAAATGGAATATCACCCTCGGGCTGAAAGAAGTTCAACACCCCTGTACTAAACCGGACAAGAATGCCCACCGGAAAGTATGGGAACTATCTGAAACCCCATATATTTTATTTATTTAATTTATTTATTTCACTTATATCCCACCTTTTTTCCTCTAAGGAACCCAAGGTGGTGTACATAATCCTCCTCCTCTTCATTTTATCCTCACAACAACAATTCTGTGAGGTAGGTTGGGCTGAGAGTCTGTGACTGGCCCAAAGTCACCCAGTGGGTTTCCATTGCCAAGTGGGGACTAGAACTCGGCTCTCCGGACTCCCAGTCCAACACTTTAGCCACTACACCACACTGGCAATGATGAAAGCTATGGGTTGCAGTGGATAGTACTGGGCTCCCCTGGAATTCAGTGCAGGCTACAAATAATGTGAGGAATGGATCCTCGAAGGGAGTGGACTGGGTCACCACATTAATGAGACTGGCAGAGAGAAATGATGGGACATAGCACTTGAGAGACTGGAATGGCTGGCCTGGGGTTGGAGTGACAGTCAGAGCACAGAGCTCGAGATGATGGTCTGGCCTGTGATTTGGAGACTGCTGAACTCGCACAGCGTCTGACTCGTCCTGTGGATTTAAGGGGGCTGAAACCAGGAAGAGAAAAGTACCCCCCCCAATACACCTGAAAAAGGTTTCATTGCAAGGGTTTGCTGGAAGTCATGTG
This sequence comes from Elgaria multicarinata webbii, assembly GCF_023053635.1. Lineage (NCBI taxonomy): Eukaryota > Metazoa > Chordata > Lepidosauria > Squamata > Anguidae > Elgaria > Elgaria multicarinata. The sequence continues at coordinate 18,289,034 of NC_086181.1, forward strand.
CATCATCTGCCTATCACTCGAGGAGAGTCCCCGACTACATTTGCAGGATGTCAACATGAACTCTCTTTGCCTGACATAAGCAGCTGCCTTATCAGATCATTGGTCCATCTAGGGATGTACGAATTTGCTTAAATCAATTCTATTTATGTTTTGAGGAATCTAAGGTGTCCTTCATTCTGTTGTCTGCTCATTGACAGAACCTTTTTTTTAAAAAAAAAAAAAACACACAGAATGTTGTTCTACTTGTGGTAATGTGCACTGGTGCAAATGCACTAATGTGCATTAGTTAAAAACATAATAAGAGCCACGCTGTATCAGACCAAGGTACACAGTGGCCAACCAGGTCTCTACAGGAAACCCACCAGCAGGACTTGAGTGCTACAGCACCCTCCCACCCATGTTCCCCAGCAAGTGGTGTATATAGGCTTACTGCCTCTGATACTGGAGGTACCATATAGTCAACAGGACCAGTAGCCATAGATAGACTTCTCCTACATGAATTTATCTACCTCCCTTTTAAAGCCATCCAAATTGGTGGCCTTTACTAGGGCTTGCGGTAGAGAATTTCATACTTTAACTACGTGCTGTGTGAAGAAGCCTTGCCTTTGATCTCTCCTGAATCTCCCACCAATCAATTTAATGGGATGACCCCGGATTCTAGTATTATGAGAGAGCGAAGAAAAGGTCTCCCTATCCACATTCCCTACACAATGCATAGTTTTGTACACCTATGTCTCCCGTTGCTTGTCCTTTTCCCCACCAAGATAAACAATCCCAGCTGTTGTAACCTTCCCTCAAAGGGGACGTTGCTCCGGCCCTTTGATCATTTTAGTTGCCCATTTCTGCACTTTTTCCAGCTCTACAATAGCCATTTTTATGTGCGGTGACTAGAACTGTACATAACATTCTAAGTGTAGTTGCAGTATAGGTTTGTATAAGGGCAGTATGGCATTGGCAGTTTTATCCTCAGTTCCTTTCCTAATTATGCCTAACATGGTTTGCCTTTTTTTTTTTTACAGCAGCTGCACACTGGGTAGACATTTTCATGGAGCTGTCCACCACAACCCCAAGATCTCTTTTCTAAAGTCAGTCACTCCTAGCTCAAATCCCATCAGGTTATACCTGAATTTGGGTTATTTATTTATTTATTACATTTATATCCTGCCTTTTTCCTCCAAGGAACCCAAGCCGGTGTACATAGTCCTCCTCCTCCTCTTCATGTTATCCTCAAAATAACAACCCTGTGAGGTAGGTTGGGCTGAGAGTATGTGACTGGCCCAAAGTCACCCAGTGGGTTTCCATGGCTGAGTGGAGGCTAGAACCTGGATCTCCTGAATCCTAGTGCAACACCTTAGCCTTGCCACTACACCACACTGGCCCCAATGTGCATTTTACCCTTGCTTACATTGAACCACATTTTACCATGTACATGTCCATTCTTCCATACTGGAGAGATCCTTTTGCAACTCCTCACAATTGCTTTTTGTTTTAACTACCCGAAATGATTTGGTGTCATCGGCAAACTTGGCTGCTTCACTCCAAATTAGGGCCAATGTGCATTAGTGATAATTTACACAAATGCCACCGGTCCGTAGGTTTGTGGAATCCCTGTGACTCGGAAAAAGCCATCCCCCTGTGAAATCCACAGGTCGATTTCATAGAAATCCAAAGTCATTTCAATCCGCTGCGGATTTTCCTGACATCCCTAGGTCCATCTAGCTCAATATTGTCCACCAGTAGCAGCTTCCATGTTTTTGGACTGGATCTTTCCAAACCCCACATGGTAATGCCGCCGGTTAAACCTTTCCCAACACCCATTGTTGCATCTTTCAGCACCTCATAGCAGGGAACTTGGTATCTCTTCTGATGACCCATAACTTTATATGCTCCTCCAAAAATGCAACAGAGTCCCTCAAACGAATAATATTTTTCACTACTTAAGAGATGTACAATTCTTGCAAATTATGGATACATGGGAAAATGTGTGTAATACTTTTATCAGGTCATTCTGAAGATCACAAAAAAATGTGCAAGCTTTTGCAATCCCCAGATCTCTTCGTCAGGCAAGATTTTACATAAAGCAGTGTGTGTGTGTATAGGAGGCAAACGGCGAAAGGGCTGGATGTTGGCATCAGGGTGTCTGCATAGTCAGAGACTCAAGATGCTATGAAGGAGGAGGATTTGCAGGCATTCAAATTGGACTCTGCCAGATGATGTGATGTTTTCTGGTTGGTTTCAGTGCCCTTAGGACCACTGGGGACAAGAAAGCAGCAAGCTATGGTTGATCTTCCATTTTTGAAAATATACAATCCATCTGCTTACCCAAAACTCCACCGTGAGTGAACCAGACACATTCCTTGGCTGAAGGAAAACAGAAGCAGAGATCAACTAAGCAGTCTTTATATTAACAAAGCTGGAGAGAGAAAAATAGATGCACAGAAAATAAGAAAGGGGGAAAAAGCCAGTAGAAGTCAAATTGGGTACTTTTACCTAGTAGTTGGAGGTGATGAACCCTAAGAAAATAGAGTCCCTGTCTCAGGTGACATGAAATCCTACTCCTCCAGTGACGGGCCTTGCTATTGAATGGCTAAATTGGGTATTCTGTAAGTCATACTAAAAACAAGGGCAGATGTGCTAGCCATAAGAAAAATGCCCAAACCCAGAGAATGTAATGGCATTATTAGGCCAGCTCAAAAATCACAACAAAAATGTGCATGCAGGTGCAAGTGGAACTTCCTAGTGGAAATGAAATGTTGGGAGGCCTGAAATATTTCATTGGCAATCAGCACCAGAGAGCCTCGGATTGTTTGGGCTTCTGACCCATTTCTGCCCAGCCTTAGCACAGGGTGCTAATTTATGCCATGCGTAAGCAACAGCAGTTGCTGCTCACACCTCGCTCTGCGTGGGTTCCAGTTTTTACAGCTGGTGTGTGGAGGTGGTTATATTGAGAACAGCCAGGGGAGGGTTGACCCCAAAAAACCAACGCTTGGTGTGGTGGACACAGTGCGCAGAGTTCAGGGGTCAAGGAATCAAATTGGATGCTGGAATCAGACAGCATATTAATTCACTAAGATAGATGTTTTTAGGACAGAGAAGGTAATTTAATGTAGCTCAATTCTTTGATTATTGAGCTTTCTATATCAAGATGGTGTACTAAGATTGAAATATTATGACCACATCATTTAAAAGGCTAGATTAAAAAGATGTGACTTCATACCCTTTCTAAAAGCCAAGAAAGCAGGGGATGATTGTAGCTCTTGGAGAAGTGCATTACACAGTTTGAAGCAATGCAGGAGAAAGTCCTTTCCCACATGCCTGGCAAATGTGCCTCTGCGGTAGGTGGTGCCCTTAAGAAGGCCTCTCCTGCAGATCTTAATAACTGGACAGCTTCATAATTACCCCTTGGCAGGGGCTTCAGGGCTGGAACCAGTGTAGTGTAGTGTAGTGTAGTGTAGTGTTTAGAGTGCTGGACTGGGACTCAGAAGACCTGAGTTCTAGTCCACTCTCTGACATAAAACTCACAAGATGGCTTTGGGCCAGTTCTTGGCTCTCAGTTTATCCTACCTAACAGGGTCGTTGTGAGGATAAAGTGGAAAGGAAGATGAAACGGAGAGGAAGATTATTGTGCACGCTGCCTTCGAATAAAAGGTGGGATACAAATGGAACAAATAAATACAAATAAATAAAAACCAGGAATCTTGTCTCCTGAAGCTAAAATGTAGCTGTTTTCTGAGACCATGTATGCTTAGAATTCTCTGGGCCCAGAAGGTGTGAAAAAAGTCCCTATGATTGAACCCCCCCCCCCAAAAAAAACGCTGTAAGTTCCCATCATGGATCTCAGGCCTTCTCCACCCTGGTGCCATTTGGATGTTTACAGCTAGAACTCCCATTATTCCCAGCTGGGAATGATGGGAGCTGTAGTCCCACTGCTCTGGATTGTGATGGCCCTAAAGATGGCAACTTGGTACCCTCCAGATGATTTGTACTGCAACTCCCATAATCCCCGGGCATTGGTCATGCTGGCTGGGGCTTATGGGAGCTGTTTGTCCAACATATCTGGAGGCCACCAGGTTGGAGAAAGCCCTGGGACCATGGTCTTTGATTGGAGGGTTGGGATGCACAGGGAGGTCATACCTAAGGTGGCTCACAGCAGTGATGCCACCGCCACCATTTAAAAACCGATTTTGTAAGAGTAAAAAGATTGAAAGCAAAGCAAAGCAAATCAGACAGAGTGACCAAGTGCAAAGGAGGACAGAGTTCCTTTACTGTTAATAGTTGTGAAGAAAAGGGAGAATTCAGCAGGTGCAATGTCTCATCATTTCCCGACAAGCTGCATGTGCCAGAATACTTCTTTTGCACAGAATACCTCTTTTGCACAGCTATTAAGGTACATGGGATCCCTCTCCTCCTGACTCTTAAAAACAAGGAGGAAAGCGAAGCAGATACAGCATTCTCTTAGCAGCTAAGAGAACAGTGAAAGCACTACATAAATGTCAGATACTATTAGCATCATCCCAGAATTAAAAGTGGGGCCAGTTCTGTGGATTGAGGTTAAGGGTGTGGCTCCCAAAGAGCCGAGTTCTCTTAGGGAAGGGCTGTAGCTCAGTGGTAGAGCCCCTGCCTGGCATGCGGAAGGTCCCTGGTTCAATCCCCAGTATCTCCAGGTAGGGCTGGGAAACAATCCTGCCTGAAACCTCTTGGAGAGTTGCTGCCAGGCAGTGAAGGCCAGCCTCCGCTCACCTAGTGCCTTCCAGATGTGCTGGCCAGCGTGGCCAAAGGATGGGGATAATGGGAGTTGTCATCCAACACATCTGGAGGGACCCAGGTTGGGGAAGGCTGGTGTATACCACTGTGAGCTAGATCGGCCAGTGGTCTGACTCATTATAGAGCAGTTTCTTCTGTTCCTAGGACTGCTGATCCCGCTGAACCCCTCGAGGCCACAGGGGTCCTGAGGGCTCATCTCAGGGGCACGTTAACAGCTGCTGCGGTGAAGGCAGGACTCTCTTAGAGCTCCAAAGAGCTGATTATTTGCCATGGGGCAACAGGAGTGATGTCTCCCTGACCACTGCTGTGTCATTACCATGGATTCAGCCTCAGAGACATGATATCTGTAAAAAGAACCGAGTCCTGCGGCAGCTTAACGCCTATGGGTTGGATCCAGTTTTTTAGCTGGATCACCGGTGCTGAAGGAAGTGGAGTTTCCTGCCCCCTCCTTCCCACCACAGCCCCATCCATCCCCCTGAAGAGTCAGGGGCATCCCCCAAAATCAGGTGAAGGGGTGTTCCACAAACAGAGCCCTGCCTTTCATGGAAGGCAGATCCTGACCCGGAAACCATCCTGATTCATGGCTACTCAGAAGTACGTCCCACTCACTCCCAGGGAAGTGGGTAGAGAATTGCAGCCCTTGGCAGAGTTATTGTGGCATGAGCTTGGCCAACTTTGTTGGATGAACAAAGTTGTTTAACTTTTGATTTCTTGGTTATTTTTCAGGGAGCTCTTAACAACAAAGAAAACAAAGGCATGGGTTAATATTACAATTATATTGCAGAAACGAGATTCAACGGTTTTGTAGCTAGATGAGTTCCCATTTCATCCTCTTCATTTTCTGATGAACCAGGCTTCTTCCTCTTATCCCAGAATCTCCGTCTCCCCAGAGCCTTGTTCCAGACATTACTTTTTGGAAACCTTAATCATTCTCCAAGCAGACACCCTCAAGTTGTGTTGGACTACAACTCACCATCGCCACTAGGGATGCTGGCTGGGAATGATGGGAGTTGTGATCCAACACATCCGGAGGGCCCAAGTCAAGGAAGGCTGTTCTAGCTTCATGGAGGAAAGGGAAACTGTTAAGCTTTGTTTTCCTCATTCCAAATCGCAGCCACATCTAGTCCCAGGGAAGTCCAAAGAGGGGTGTGTGTGAAATTGACTAGAATACATGGAATGCGACGGAGACCGCTTCTGACCTAGTCAATTTCACTCCTAAAGCAAATTACCCTGGAGCAGCATTAAAAAAATCTGAGCTGAGATTATGATGATGATGAATATTAATAATAACAATAATAATGCCAACCCTATCTACGCAATGATGAAAACCCTACAGAAGATTCGGGCTTCTTCGCATATCTGATCATTCTATTATTTCCCCCAATGCTTCTTTTCATCGGAGGTTCTGTGGTCACACAGCCTGACATCCTGATCCCCAGAAGAGAGCGAGAGAGACTTGTAATCTCCATAATAGGACGGCGGGAGAAAGCGAGCTAGGCGAAGAGGGCCTGAAGCGGACGGGCCGAGCCAAACCACAAGCTACCGGGCAGCCAATTCGCTTTCCTCCCCGTAATGACCGCCAGTCAATCGGCCGGCGCGCATGGTGGCGATTTGCGGGGATTCTCTCTCTCTCTCTCCCCCTTCCCTCCGTCCCCGCCGCTCCTCGCCCCCCTCCCAATAACGCGACCAGCAGATTCCTCCATTTGGGTCAAACCAATCAGGGACGAAGCAACCTGCTTCCTCTAGGTAGAGGGGGACCCATTTCCGGGACCCCCCTCTCCCCCTCCCGCCCACGCGCCGACACACTCCTGCCCACACCACGCCTCGTCCTCCCAGCTGCCCTCCCTCCGCGGCTGCACTCTTCCTCGCCGCGCGCCTTGCCCACCCGCTCCCCTACTTGCGCTCTCTGGCGCTCTCTTGGTCCATCGCTCTCGCTTCTTTGCTCAGCCGCGCGCGCGCTCCCCCCACCCCGCTTTACCCTCCTTCTCTCCCCCTCCTCACTCGCTCTCCCCTCCCCCTCCCTCTCCCCGCTCCCTCCCACCCCCACCCGCCACTATTAGTATTCCACTCCCGTCCGTGTTGCTCGCAGGAGCGCTTTTGCTGCAGCGCTCTCGACGTCGTGGGTTGGTTGGTTGGCTGGCTGGCTGGTCGGGTCGCCTTCTTCCTTGGCAGCCGGGTCGGGTCGGAGCCAGGACGAGCGGTTCTAGGTCTTCGCTTGCTTAGCTGCTGCTGCTGCTTCATCACCATCGTCTTCCTCATCTTCTTGTTCTTCGCCCACTTCCCAAGGCCCCACAGAGGCTCTGATCGGGATCTGTATGGAGCCCCAACGTTAAAGGGGGACCAGGGAGCCCGCAGCCTCCCCCCACCTCTTTGCCCCCCAACTGGGCACGCGGAGGAGGAGGAGGAGGAGGAGGAGAGCAGCCAGCTGCGCCATCGTCGCCAGGAAAAGGGGGGCAGGGGATGCGACGACCACGACGACCCCCACTTTGGTGAGTGTGGGGACAAAGGGGTGCTGGAGAGCCCCCACTTACTTTTAAAGGTGTGTGTGTGTGTGTGTGTGTGTGTGTGTGTGTGTATGAATCCAGCCCGAGGAAAAGGGCGCAGAAATGATCTATAGGAGGATGAATACCCTGTGATGGATGGAGGATTGGGATGGGGGTGGGGGTTGAAGAGGTTAGACTGGGACAGTGATTCGTGCGGGGGGGGGGCAGAGGGGGACTGATAGGAGTCGAGAAATGGGAGGGGTGATGGGTGGACGTTGCTATGGAAATGGCACCATCAACCCCCCCTCTCGCTGGGTGAAAGATGCTGCCCTGCCACCTCCTCCCCCCACCCAATGGGCCTGGTATCCCGCCCCCCTCCTTCTGACCTTCCTCCCCCTGTATAAAGCTCTGCAGGTTCAACTGGTCTTCGTTTAATCTAACACCCGCTACCGCCAGAACAGATCTCTCCCACCAGCATCCATTTACTATGTCCTCTGAGGAGCGCCCCCCCCATCTAAAATGCTCGCCCCCCCTTCATTGCCTGCTCCCATAGCAACACACTGTGCTTCTCCATCCAGCCGCTGCTTATTACTCAGGTCCGATGCCACACCCCCACAATGGGAGGAGGAGGAGGGGCTGCTCTATGGGCACCCCAAGTCCCCCCCCCCCGGGCTCCGAGAAAATGCGTCTCTCCAACGCACCCCGGGGTTTCTTCCCTCGCGCCGCCACCGCCCCGCTTCATTTTGAGGCCCCCCAGCCCTCTCTCGGCCTCCGACTCCCTCTCCGTTGCCCATGGACCCGATTCTACCCCTCCATCCTCCTCTCTCCCATCAAAACCTCTCTTGGCCGCCAGAAACTCACAGTGGATCAGGCAGCCGCTGCCGCCTGCCTCCGGTTTCCCCGTTCCTTCCCGCAAGGATTAAATCCATCAGGAAGCCCTCCGAGCCCACCAAGGAATGCCCTTCCTCCTAAGAAGTCGCCACCTCCTTAACGAAGCTCTCCCGCCTTCTCAGCTGACGCGGCCTTCTCCACTCCCATCATGAGGTCTAGCTGCTTGTGTCTCTCCCCAACCTGGCTGCAGATACCCCAAAGACGGCCTACTCAGTTCCCCAAGGGGGCTAAGCGTCCCCTCTCCTCAACACAGCCTGGCTTCTCGCCACTGTCTGATCTGCCGACCCTGAGACGCCCCCTCCTCTCCCCTTTCATTCGTCGTGATACTTACGGCCTGCCCCATCTTCTCTCTCATAATTAACGCACGGGCCCTTTGGCTTCCCCCTCCCGGCTCCCACAAGGCTCTCCCCACTGGCTCCCAGTACCCTCCCACTCTCCCCCCTATTTGTACTCATCTCACTGAAGGGGGCTCCTAAGCCCCTCTCCGTTTGGCCCTAGGGAACCTTTTCCAACCCCCCCCCCCCCATGATTTGGGACATATTGGCCCATAAGCCATATCTATTTTATTGTCCGATGCTGCTTTGGAAGGGCTCCTGCCCTGAAAGGCGGACAAGAAATATTTATTAATATTATTATTAATAATAGTAATGTCCCATTTAGCCCGTGGCCCCATGGATTTCCCTCGTTTCTTTTAACCTCATCCCAGTCACTCACCTTGAGTCCAACTTGGCTTTCTGCTCCCCCATCCCATTAGCAATCACCACAATTCCTCTTCTACTCCAGTACCCCACAAGCAGAACCAGGTTGTGTTCTGCTTTCACACTCTTACCAATTCACCCTTTATGCAGTTAGGTAATTTTAGATCCTGGATTTAATGGTCTTATTATGCCCCCCGAAGTGCACAACTAACATTTTTCTCCCCCCACTTCCATGCTTTTACAACTGCTTCTGCAGTTCTGCTACGTTAGAACATGGGTCAAATATATATATATATATCTCCTGAGCATGTGCAGTTATGCATTTAAAGCTCACTTAAATCTTCGCACCATCATGACTTCAGGCATAAAATGGAGTTTGCCTCTGCTGCCCCAATGCCTTCAACATCTCCCATGCTTTGGCAGTGGAGGCTGGTGGCTTTGATGTCAGTGGGGCAATGAATCTGCTATGGGGTTCAGTCAGAACCAGTCAGGACTCTAAAGGAGCAGCTGTCCAAGGTGTGAAGCACAGCTCCCTTTCAGCCAAGCACCTTGGGTAGCTCCTTTGGATTTCTAACTGGTTCTGACTGAAACCCGGAGTGGATTCATCACCCCACTGATATTGGAGCCACCAGCCTCCTCCGTTCTCTGAGTAGTCATGGGGGTGGCTGGCTTGCAGGGGCCCTACACTTTAGTCCGAAAGTCCACCCCTAACTAAATCTCTAACTGCCCCACTGCCTTCACTTCTAACCATTTAATCTTTCTCACACGTGGTGCATTATGCGCGACAAAAGCACCCCTCAGTGATGCTTAATTCCCTGAAACAGCAGATAAGGAAGACAACCTGTGTCTGGACTGTACCACTTCAGACTGCAATTAGGGTCTCAGCCGACTGAACGGTCCTCTGTACGTAAACAAAAAAAGAAAAAAGAAAAAAAAGGAGGGGGGAGTTTCTCTGTATGTAAAACCAGATGTCATGGAGAAAGCTGGGCTAAAACTGTGCTTTCTCCCTGACATACTATTTTTCCATATGCAGGGAACTTAAAAACATCCTATGGGGAGGGGAGCATTTTATGATGGGGGCCCACACCTGCCACCTGAAGTGGTACGGTCAAGACACAGGCTTACCTCCTCGTTGGGTGTTTGTAAGAAGACGGCGTGCCGAGATGTCACTGCACAAGCTGCATGCTATCATGGTTACTTTCTAGACTGATTGAAGGTGGGCTGCTGGTGTGATGGCATTTCAGGGGGACTGGAGACATTGGATTGACACATTTCTGCCAGAAAACTGGCAGGGGGGGGAATGAGGGGGGCATGTCTGCAGAAATGGTTACAGGGTTTTTGAGGTATCTGGAAACTCTTGGACTGGGAAGGCTCATGGGTGGGGGTGTGTGATTTAGAGGCATTTCTGGGGCTGTTCTGGCTTGGGAGCAGTTATTGGGGCTGTGGATTTGTGGGGTTCCTTTGAGGGAATATCAGCACCTTCTTAAAACTCTGAGACAGGCCCTGTGGGCAAAGCACTAATTCAAGGCCTTGCTTCCCTTGCTTCCTTTTCTCTGTTACTCTGCTCTGCTTGCCAGTGTTGACCCCCTCATTCGCGAGGCCTGGGGCAATTGCTTCCATTCCCACCCCCAAAGGAATGGCCTGGGATCTGGGCCTGGGGTGTTGATTGACATGTGCTGGTGCGAAGCCACAAACACAGAGGAGATGCCACGTTAGAGCAACAGGGGAACAGCCTGATCTCAGGATGCGCCATGCTGCCAACTTGCTAAGCTAAGCACGTCCAGGACCGGCCAAGACCTGGATGGGGGACCGCATGGGAACCCCACCTCCGCCACTTTGGCTTCCATGATGGAAAGAAAGGCAGGCCGACAGATGCACGAAATAAATGGAACATGAGATCGTGAGGGCCGAGAAGAGGAAATGAGGGTCCAGGTCCTGCAGGTGTATGTGGGAGTGAAGGGGTGGGAATGCATTCCCAGAATGGAGCTAGAAATGCTGTTGGGGGTGTGTGTTTTGCAAGGGCAGGATGGGGTGAGAAATGTTCTATGTGGGTGGGTTGGCTGAAAGAGGGGGAACACAAAGAATGGGGTCACTTGGGGAAGAAGGGAAGAAGATTTGGGCTAGTAATGAATCAGGCAATTGCTGTCTCTAGTCATCTACTGTCTGGTCTGACTGGCATAAGGGCTAGAGTCTTTCTCTTGCTCCCTGGGATTTATTTGTTTTTCTTTTGGGTGGTGGTGGAAAGGGGTTGCGACTGGACTAAGCAACACACCTTTTCCTAGGGTGGCCATATGGAAAGGAGGGCAGGGCTCCTGTATCTTTAACAGTTGTATAGGAAAGGGAATGTCAGCAGGTGTCATTGTTATGCATGCTGCAGCACCTGGTGAAAGTCCCTCTCCATCACAACAGTTAAAGCTGCAGGAGCCCTCCACTCTTGTATCTGGTCAGGAGGGCAGGGCATCTGCAGCTTTAACCATTGTGATGGAGAGGGAATTTCACCAGGTGCTGCATGCATACAAAGGACACCTGCTGAAATTCCCTTTTCAATACAACTGTTAAAAATACAGGATCCCTGCCCTCCTTTTCATTGGGTCACCCTACCTTTCCCCCTCCCCTAGCAGAATATGAGTGACAAAGAGCCCCGAGACAAGTAGAACAGATGTGTTCTTGAGTGTTTGTATATTGCGGTGGTGGGTTATGATGATTGAGTACCAAGGGGCCACGTTGAGGGCGAAGGCAGTGGCGCATGGGCATTCAGGTGGCACATGCATTAACTGCAGGGAGCTCTACTGCTGAAATTGGGCGGGGGGGGGGGGAGTCCAAGGCAGATAATTTTGGGTCATTCATTGTTAAGAAGAGAATGTTAGAGACATCCATTTGGGGACGTGGCATGAAGATTTGGGAAGTAATTTGTAGTGAAAACAGCTGTCGTTAACTGTCAATTTGTACAAGGGTCTTAGGCCTCTATATGTAAATTGGGCTACATCTCTTAGCTTGAGTGTTAATATAAAAAATAATTCACACACACACACACACACACACACACACATTGTATGTGGCTACAGCTGCCTGAAAAGGTGGCCGTGAGGATGTGCTAGAAACAGTTACCATGGCAATGGCAACCAGAGGAATGGGGATGAAAAGAAAGGACTAAGTAGGCCTCTTTTAGTTTCTATTCTAACCCATATGTGTGCTGCTTTTGCCACCCAATTTCCCAACATCTTGTCCCAAATATACCACATAGTTAACAGTTACCTGATTTAGGCAGATAAGGAGGGGTATCTGGATTTCTTGCTCTGTGTGCATGTACGTGTGTAGGAAACTGTCTCTGTGTATGTGTGAACAGGATGGATGTGGAAGAACTTATCTTGTATTGGGTGCAGAAACAGAGACCAGGTTTGAACAAGCAAAACAAACCACTGTAGCATAAATAAATAGACAGAGGGCCTTGCTAGACCTACCTGATAATCCAGTGGGGAGTAGGGGCGACGCCGCGCTACAGCTAGCGTGGGCCGTCGCCCTTTTCTACACGTAACACGCGACGGGGTAAGGGAAAGCCTCGTCGCGTCCTCCAATTTTTTTTGGACTTAAAGGGCCATGTGCGCAGGAGCGCACCAATGGAAAAGTAAGTCTGTTTTTTTTTTAAAAAATAAAGGGTTCCCTGCTCCCCCTGCCCCTGATTTCCCCCCACAATGTCTGATGCCCCCCTGCCCACTCGCTCGCCCATCCTCCCCCTGTTCGCCATATCCGCCCCCCTCGCTCGCCCATCCCTGCTCACCATGTCCGCCCCCTGCCTGCTTGCCCATCCCCGCTCGCCATGCCCACCCAATCACCCGCCTGCCATGTCCGATGCCCCCTCCGTGCCCCCCCGTCCGTGATCTCCCCACCCTGGCTCCGCTCTTCCCCCCCATCTCTCCTGCCGGGTCTGCTCTTTGCCCCGGCCCCCATCTCCCCCCCCTGTGATTCCCCCCCCCGGCCCGATGGGCACAGTGCTCCAATGGAGTGCTGTGCCCAGTGCGTGGCTTCTCCCGGCTACTCGTGAGTAAGCGAGCAGCTGGGAAAAGCCATGGAAGTAGCTAGACAAAAGCCGGGCCATAAGCGGATCTGGTTATCCCGGGTCAAGGGAGGAATTAGCCCGGCCTGACCCCGGGATCCCCTGTCCATCATCTGGATGCACAGCAGGGAGCCCGGACCTCACATCGGGATAACTCCTCGTCTAGCAATGGCCAGAGTGACTTGTTTTAATCCCCCACTGCATATAGGGTGCCATTTCCTAATTAACCACCTGAATCCAGGCAACATGGCTTGTTTGAGGGAGAAACAACCCTCAAATAATGCATGGCCTGCTGCATGGTTATTTGAGGGCTGTTTCTCCCTCAACCCTCAAACAAGCCAACCTAATCCAGTGCAGTGTAGTGGTTAAAGTGTTGAATTGGGACTCAAGAGATCCAGGTTCTATTTCCCATCTGGCCATAGAAGCTCACTGGGTGACTTTGGGCCAGTCACTGACTTTTAGCCTAACCTACCTCACAAGACTGCTGTGAGGATAAAGTGGAGAGGAGGCGCACGTAAGCCGCCTTGGGTTCCTTGCAAGAAGAAAACAGGTGGGAGATAAATGAAAATAAATGAAAATAAAAAACAAGTCATACCACCTGGTTTCATTATTATTTATTTATTTATTTATATAGCACCATCAATATACATGGTGCTGTACAGAGTAAAACAGTAAATAGCAAAACCCTGCCGCATAGGCTTACATTCTAATAAAATCATAATAAAACAATAAGGAGGGGAAGAGAATGCACCAAACAGGCACAGGGTAGGGTAAAACTAGCAGTATAAAGTCAGAGCAAAATCAAGTTTTAAAAGCTTTAAGAAAAAGAAAAGTTTTTAGCTGAGCTTTAAAAGCTGCGATTGAACTTGTAGTTCTCAAATGTTCTGGAAGAGCGTTCCAGGCGTAAGGGGCAGCAGAAGAAAATGGACGAAGCCGAGCAAGGGAAGTAGAGACCCTTGGGCAGGTGAGAGACATGGCATTAGAGGAGCGAAGAGCACGAGCGGGGCAATAGTGTGAGATGAGAGAGGAGAGATAGGAAGGAGCTAGACCGTGAAAAGCTTTGTAGGTCAACAGGAGAAGTTTATATTGGATTCTGAAGTGAATTGGAAGCCAGATGGCACAAGCTGTGCCTTGGTGGGTAATTAGGGAAATGGCACCCAGCATGCTGGAGGATTAAAACAAGCCACCATTGCTTATTTAAGCCATGGTGGCATGTTTGGCAGTGCTTGTTTGATAGGTGGTGTGGCATCCATCAAGGATGGAGTGAGGTGGAGTGGCAGCCATGTAGGAGCATCAGAAGCTGCCTTTAAACCTAGTCAGAATATTTGCCCATTTACCCCAGTGTTGACTGCTCTGACTGGCAGCAAAGCAACAGAGCCCAGGGCAGAAACTCCAATCACATGCTACCAGATCCTTCTTGTAAATCTGAGATTTAAATCTGTCGGTCCAGGTGCTGCTGACTGTTGATGGGCAACAAGTCCCCATGGAACTCTCTCTTCTTATTTCCTATCTTTAAACTGGATTTGGACTGGAACAACCCATCCAATAGAGCATGGCTTCAAAGAGCAAAATCAAGTTTTAAAAGCTTTAGGAAAAAGAAAAGTTTTTAGCTGAGCTTTAATAGCTGCGATTGAACTTGTAGTTCTCAAATGTTCTGGAAGAGCGTTCCAGGCATAAGGGGCAGCAGAAGAAAATGGACGAAGCCGAGCAAGGGAAGTAGAGACCCTTGGGCAGGTGAGAGACATTTTACTCTGTACAGCACCATGTACATTAATGGTGCTATATAAATAAATAATAATAATAATAATAATAATAATAATAATAATGAGAGGACTGTCCTCTGCCAGCTCTCCAAAATAGAGGACTGTCCTCTGCAATGTAGGACATCTGGCCATGCTATGTCCTACATTCAAAGCCTATGCTCTACAATGGGCTATGGGTCCTTCACCAAGACGTCAGGTCTGGCAGTACTACAGCCTTCCCCACCCTGGGGTTCTCCAGATGCGGCAGACTACAACCCCATCATCCTCACTTCCTTGCTCGGGATGATGTGTGCTGGAGTCTGACACATCTGGAGGGAGCCAGGTTGTAGAAGGCCATTGTAGTAGATAGCAAGTGTGTGGAATTCTAGGGGTGTTGTCTAGTCACCACCCCCTATATCACGAGTCACCTAAGCAGTTGAAGCTGCCCTCAGGCATGGTTCTCTTCCCAGATGTATGTCTCATTGGGACAGAGAAGGGAGCCACTATATCCTTGAGATCAATTCAGATTGAAATGACTGGATCATTACCAGGCACCCAAAGAATGGAACCTCCAGGGGGCTAAATATGTGGCATCTTTTGTTTTCCTTGGTCTGGGCAGAGCAGGGGCTCCTGGGAATTTTGAAACATTTCTTTCCAGGTCTGATTATAATTACACTCCTTCTTCTGGTTCAACTCCCTCCTCCAAGGGAGGTTCGGAGGGTGGCAAGAAGGAAAAGTCCCTTTCCAGTGGTGGCCCCCAAACTGAGGAACACTCTCCCTAGTGAGGTTCATCAACATGGTTGTGTTTCTGCTGCAAGGTTAAGAGTTTCTTCTACTGCAAGGCATTTCTAAGCACATTCTAAACTTTTTAACTGCTCCTGGGCTTTTGTTGTTGATTGTGAAAAAAATGTTTTCTGTTTCTGTATGCAAACAGTTTTGTGTGATGTTATCATAATATTTCTAGGGGTTTAATTTTTGTAAACCATCCAGAGAGCTTTGGCTATTGGGTGGTATAGAAAAGTAATAGATGAAATAAACTGGTCCTTTTTACAGCAAAATTGTCAGGTAAGTAATTATAAATGGGCATTTATAATCAATTATAAATTATTATTCTCCCTGGGAGCATGGGCAGGGCAAAGTTGTGAACCAACTTTCCTTCAAGTTTACCATGCCACTCCCACTTCGATCTGCCAAGAGCAGAGGAGAGGAATTTCGGAGTGTCCCAGATCTCCTGCCTTTCTTACGTGTGTGTGTGTGTGTGTCATCATTTTGTAGCATTGGCTTTTGGGATGTGTATGTGTGTGTGTGCGCGTGCATGTATTTATTTTTATTTATGTGCCAGTTACTGCACACGATCATTGAATTCATTGGTTTGTTCTTTGGAATGCATTAAACCAAAAGCAATCAGTTGACTACTGAGGGAGTCTCTCCAAATGGACATCCAGAAATTAGTTGCCCTTCTGAACGGCCAAGGAAATGCACCCTGCACAATTGCCTTTAGGGGACACCAGGAGCCCCATGACCTGTAACGGGGTGAACCACTGAACCTCCTTGTCAAGAAATCCAATTTCCTTCTGTGGCCACAGCTAGACCTAAGGTTTATCCTGGGATCATCCAGGGTTCGCCCCTGCCTGAGCACTGGATCCCCTATGTGTCACCTAGATGAACAGGTTTGTCCCCTGGACGATCCAGGGATAAACCTTAGGTCTAGCTATGGCCTGTGTTTCAGCAGCCTGTAAAGTTCCATTCCATAAGGCTGAAACTGTACGTACCCATTAGGCCACCTGGATGTGTTATCTCCTGCTTCCCCTGGCCTTGAGGCCAGAGCAGAAAAACCCTCACAAATTGGGCTGAATGAGTTCTGCAGAGAATTCACGAGAACCTTCTGCCCCCTAGAAAGCCTGGGCAGATCATTTCTGCCGGCTGGCTTGTGACTGGCTAATAGGGATCACTTCAGATTTGCTAAAGGCTTTTGGGCATAGAACCAAGGGGAGAAAAGATGACGTTGTCTTCACTGGCTTTTGTTTTGCTTGGTCCAATGTTTGCTTGGGAGGGTTTGCTTTCTGAAGTCCTGTTCCATTGCAGACCTGTACCACTGGTACGCATGGACCGGTTGAGTCAGTTTTGTTGTTTTGCCTTGTGTGAGTATTGTTCCCAAACATGGCTCTGTCCCAGGGCCGGTGCCAGACTATTTTGCGCCCTAGGCAAGGTGAGCTACTTTCACCCCCACCCCGCCCAAAAAAATGCCAACTTTGATTTTTAAGAACATATGTTTCCTGGAAAAAATAAGAAGCACAAAACTTGAAACTGCTAAATTTATTTTAAAGTGCAAGAAATACATCGTGCCATTTATAGCAAACAAATTGGAAAGGAACATCTATGGGTCTAAAATGCATTATTTAATAGGAATATTACCTCCAAATAATCCCCCCCAACTCACACGCACGTACACACACACACTCAGCATCACTCACTCCAAAGAAACACACGCATAAACACATGCATTCACTCAAAGACCCCATTCACCCATACATTCTCTCTCTCTCTCTCTCTCTCTCTCTTCCGGGCGCATTCCGGAAGTACAAACGTGGAGCCGCCCCACCCCTACCCCAGCATCCTTGGCTTCGCTTCGGCTGGGCAGGCGCAGGGCGCCATCTCGCCCGCCCAGGCCCAGCTGAATCCTCGGGCCGGGCCAGCTCACAGCCAACATGCGTGAGTGCTGCGCTGTGCCCGGCGCCCCTCTTAGCTTGGCGCCCTAGGTGGCCGCCTGAGTGGCCTCTATGGTAGCACCGGCCCTGCTCTGTCCTTTTGTGTGCTATTCCCTTTCCCCTTTTTGTAAATAAACTTATCACCTATCGTAATTGAAAGTGTCTTCTGCTTTATTCCAAATGGCCTTGGTATTACGCCCAGAGCTGCTTTCCTCTTGCTAATTGCCGCTGTTTCAAGTTTCAGGCCTAGGGCTTTGAAATGGAGGGTGCCGGCTTGGGCCCTTGTTTCGTAACTCCCTCTCACTCTTGAGTATGGCTTGTTTCATAAGCCCCGCTCATAAACCCCACTTACCCCCCCCTCTCAATTCCCCACTCACTAGGATGACCATATGAAAAGGAGGACAGGGCTCCTGTATCTTTAACAGTAATGTAGAAAAAGGAATTTCAGCAGGTGTCAATTAAAGAAGGTGAAATTCCCTCTTCATCACAACAGTTAAAGCTACACTAGCTATAGTAGAGTGGCCAGATACAAAAGAGGGCAGGGCTTCTGCAGCTTTAACTGTTGTGATGAAGAGGGAATTTCACCCTCTTCAATTGACACCTGCTGAAATTCCCTTTTCTATATTACTGTTAAAGATACAGGAGCCCTGTCCTCCTTTTCATATGGTCACCCTACCACTCACCCATGATGAAGCTCACAGGGTGACTCTGGGACCATCACCACCTCTCAGCCTAGCCCTATGTCATATAAGGTTGTTGTGAAGTTAAAACGGGAATGGAGGGAGGGGGGTAGAGCTATGTAAGACATCCTGAGCTCCTAGGTGTAAAAGGAGGGGGGAGAGGGGTGAACTTCGAAGAAGGGGAGTGTAGGGGTGATGGCTCCCCAGGGTGAGAATTAATTGTAGTCCTTTGGCCCTTAAGCTACAAAGGGGGCAGAATGCCATGAGTTGACTACAGTCGGTGAAGTTAGAGGCTGGGATCTGGGGATTTCATTAAGCCCCCCTACCTTCTTACAGTCTCAGTATTTACACACTTACTTGTGTTAGGTTAACAGAAAACAATAAAAATATTTAGAAAATGAAATTTCCGTTAATTTTAAAACATAGTTTTAACCAACGGACTATCTGTCTGTCTGTCTGTCTGTCTATATCCACACACCATTAAATAGATGATCACGGGATCCAAAACCCCGCAGATGTTTTTGTTGTCTGTTTGCTTGGCTCGCCTCTTGGCTTGGCTCTTCGGTGTTGAATAATGACCTGCGAGGAGCCACAATTTGACGTAATGCGTTGGGTTACATTCCTGAATTGGCAGTCTGTCCACTTTGATGAAGAGTGGGCAAGCCAATTGTTTAAAGGCAAGGGAAGAACTTTATATTCTTCAGGGGTACCTTCCTCCTGGGTTAAAATTCCTATCGTGAATGGCAGTAGGTAAACTAGAGGATAAGTGTGGAGATGGTCATATCAGCATGAGTTATGGATCTGATTTGCACATAATAGTAACAACCCATGGTTTATTGAATCCATGGGTTGTCATGATGTGTCAACACATTCGTTTTTTGTTGTTGGATTGTGAACTCTGTGTTGTTTAACCATGGGTTGTCATTACATATGAACCCAGGACTGTGGGTTGTTCGTGGGTTGTTTTGCCCGCTACAGATGTGGCATGCAAAAGTGGTAAAAAACAACAACACTCAGGTTGTCTACATGCCAGCACTACAGTGCTGAAAAGGTGATACAGGGAGGGAGTGAGCAAACATGGATGGAAACAAACAACCCAGAAATTGAGAAAACAAACCACAGATCATTCAGTTGTCTGCCAGACAAATTCTGGGTAGAACAACAAATGATGGGTTAGCAGTATATGTGAAAACTGATAGTTTAGCTGAGAGCCTCCATGAACTTGAACTCAAACCCTAGCTTGGGCATGTCATAGTCTGGCTTCAATCAAATCTTGACCTCAGTTGCCTTTTTGTAACATGGGTTCCCCAGCTGTCTGGGGCAGAATGGAAAACAGCTGAGTTTTGTACTGGGTGACAATGTCATTTGCAGGAAGTCCTATAGGGAGCAGAAAGGTAGGGCAGAGATGGGTGTAAGCGTGGGAATGGCAGGAAGGATTGGGACATGTTGTACGCATCACTGGTAGGCAGGTCACAGAGGACAGTCCTCTATTTGAAGGGTTGCTATTTGAAAGCCTTTCCAGCCCAGTTCCACCACAAGAACTGTTACCCATCAGTAGTTAGTTCCTGAACAGAAAATGGAACATGTAGGCACACTGATCACATGGCTACAATCTTCCACACTATAGCGAGATGAGATGTACTGTATTCCTATGTAAATTATAATCACTATTTCTAAATTTGCATCTGGGAAGACATGATAGCACTCTTCAAATACTTAAAAGGTTGTCACACAGAGGAGGGCCAGGATCTTTTCTCAATCATCTCAGAGTGCAGGACATGTAATAACGGGCTCAAGTTACAGGAAGCCAGATTCCGGCTGGACATCAGGAAAAACTTCCTGACTGTTAGAGCAGTACGACAATGGAACCAGTTACCTAGGGAGGTTGTGGGCTCTCCCACACTAGAGGTATTCAAGAGGCAGCTGGACAGCCATCTGTCAGGTAGGCTTTAGGGTGGATTCCTGCATTGAGCAGGGGGTTGGACTTGATGACCTTATAGACCCCTTCCAACTCTACTATTCTATGATTCTATGTACCGATTGGTGTGTGTGTGTGTGTGTGTGTGAGAGAGAGAGAGAGAGAGAGAGAGAGAGAGACCCTTTTTTGGTGTTTCATAAATGGCCATCCAAGGTGCATATGAAAAAGATAGATTCTTAGAATTAAAGTCCAAACCAACTGAGTATTTGGAGAATGTTGGCGTTTGTATCACTCGAACAGCCTAATCCCCAAAACATCCATAATTGGGAGTGTTGCGAAAACTATTTGAATTAGAGAGCATCAATTTGTATTCTTGCAAGCAAATTTAAGTTAAGAAAATATCTCTTCTCCCCACAAAAGAAGTGTTCTGGCTCTAGAGGAGAAGGGTAGGGGTGAGCTAGATGTCTGCATATGGTGAATCTGAGAGTTAAATGGGAGGGGGAGCTAGATGACAAAAAGAGGAAGCAGATGTATAGGCATGTGGGGTGGTGGGTGGAGGAGAAAAGCTGAAGGAAGCTGGATGTGGCAATAAGGTGGACAGGGTCGGCCCTACCTTTAGGCAGGGTGAGCTGCTTGCCTCAGGCAGCAGATACTGAGAAGTGGCAGCAAGGTGTGTGCCACATGACCTATAGGGTGTCCCCTAAGTTAGCCTGCTGTCTTCAGGTGTACAGAAGGAGCTTGTCACATTGGCAGTACTGAAGGAAGATTCAACGGCCAGTCCAGTGGGCACATGGAATGGAGAGGGGCACCGTCTTGTCCTTCGCCTCAGGCAGCAAAATGTCTTGGGCTGGCCCTGAATGTGAGAATAATGTAAATATGTGACTGATGGAGAATTAGAGTAGTAAAGCTGGAGAGGAGGGTTAGTTTATGATGGGAAAAGGTAGAATATGGAGGGGGTGGACAAAAAAGTCCCCTCAAACTGTTTTTGAGATGTGCGCTCTGGTTCATAAATGCCTTTGAATAAGACTGATCCTAGGCAGGCATGTTTACTCAAAAGTAAATCCCAGTGAGTTTGGTGGGCTTTACTCTAGGGTTGGCAGAGAAAATGAGTTTGAATTTCTATGCCTCTGACCCATGGATTCAGCAGTGGAATGCCTTTTTCGAATCACACAGATTCTGCAGACTTGTGGACCATTCTTTTTTACTTCCCAAAATTTTACGTGAATTTAGTCATAGAAAAATATGTAAAATAAAAAAATAAAAAAATGCTGGTCAAAAATGTGCATTTCCCCCACAAACTAAAACCTGGAAAGGGGCATTAGGGGCGTTGCACATTTTTTGGCAGGAGGATTTGCAACTTTTCATTGGTGCAAATTTGTGCAAAATTTGCTCCCAAGTAACTGAGCACGGGACCCCGGTCTGAGAATACATCCAGACCAAGCTTTCCTAGTGCTGCCATTCCAAAGGCATTGTGTAGCTATTTCGTCTTTTCCTCCTTAATGTTTTTTTTTTTTCTGGTAAGAAAAAATGGTGGAAGAAGTAACGGGAAAACACGGGAGGGCTACAAATTCAAGATGGCAATATTTGGA
Source organism: Elgaria multicarinata webbii (assembly GCF_023053635.1). Taxonomy (NCBI): domain Eukaryota; kingdom Metazoa; phylum Chordata; class Lepidosauria; order Squamata; family Anguidae; genus Elgaria; species Elgaria multicarinata. The sequence continues at coordinate 18,310,561 of NC_086181.1, forward strand.
CAACCCCGCCCCCAGTAAAATTCTGTAGAATTGCATGGTAAAAGCCTTGTCTGGAAGCACACTCAGTCATTTGGGGCACATTGGCAGAAATGGAGAAAAGGAATCAACTCTCTTTCTCCATTTACAAAGGCTTCTATACCTAGATGACCCTCTTCTGCCCCCTTAATTTACTATTTATAAATCTGGGATTATGCAGACTGAATGGCAGACAGGAGAATGGCAGGTTTGGAGGTATGGGGCAGAGAAAGGTGGAATGGAGAGCAGGGATGAGCATTACAGGACCTATACATGTTCTAGGGCACACTTTCCCCAACCTGGTGCCTTCGAGATGTGTTGGACTTCAACTCCCATCAGCCCCAGCCAGGATGACCTCAAGTCAGGAATGCTGAGGATGGTAATCCAAAACATCTGGACGGCACCAGGTTTTCGAAGGCTGTCCTATGGCCATCCAACAATGCATTCATTAACACCTTGGCACTTTGCCCATCAGTGTTTGGGTCATTAGGTTCCAGGGGGCATGTTTCTGTGTGGTAGAAACATTGAGTGAGCCATTTTGCTGCTGATCAAGATTTTTATTATGTTGTTGCTTTATTTTTACACTTAACTCTTGTTTTGATTATATATTCACTTTGATACCTCTGTAGTGTGCGCTATCTATATTTGAGCAATAAATAAATTCTTTAAAAATAAATAAATCCTTAGACTTTGTTACTTTATACGTCCAACAAGCTGGGCCATGATGGACCATGGATTGTAATTGGAGTGTTTCCTTTTGTGTGTGATTTTGTTGCATTGTGGTAGTCTTTTCATTGCCTGTATTTTGAACTTTACTCTGCCATCATCATCATCATCATCATCATCATCATCATCATCATCATCATCATCTATTTAAAAGAATTGTAAGAATTGTAAGCCTCTTTTATGGGTGGAACCCTCCCAAATTCCACATTAAAAGAACGTCAAATGCCCTCTCTTCCCAAAATTAAATTTCTACTGACCATTCAGGTTTTAGTCCTGTTTCAGGGTCAAATGTGATGGATGTTCTTCTTCTCTTTTTAAAGTTTTCTGACTAGAAGAGGCACAGTGCAGTGGGTGAGTCTGAACTGCACTGGGAACGTTGGGAGAAGGTGTGACACAGCCTTCCCCCATCTGGTGGCCTCCATGTTTTGGACTACAACTCCCAGCATCCATGACCATTGGTCATACTGGTGGGGGCTGATGAGATTTGTGGTCCAACTACACCTGGAGGACACTAGGTTGGAGGAAGTCTGGATTCACCCTTTTGTCCTTTGAGCCATTTTCCTGATGAACTGCTCTTCACCAAAATGGCTCTTTGCTGAGACTAGGAAAAAACATATATCCAGCCCATGGAAGTTGGTGGCTCCGATTTCGGTGAGGCTGTGAATCCATTCTGCGTTTCATTCTGTACCAGCCAGACCTGTAAAGGAGCTATCTAAAGTGCGGAAGCCCATCTCCAAACAAGGTCCAGAACCTTGGATAGCTTTTTTTTAGAGTTCTGGCGGTTTCGGAATGAAACCTAGAAGGGAGCTGCAGCCCCACCAAAAACAGAGCCACCAGCTTCCACTGTATGGAGCAGAGGTTAAAACAGGGTATTTTCTCCCACCACCTGGAGTAGGAACCTCAGAAGCCGTTTTCCTGTTGAGCCCAGCGTTGATTCCCTGGCCAGGCAGTGGCTCTCCAGCCAAAGAGAGGCCTTTCCCCATCAACAGCTACTGGAGCCTAAAAAGCGAACAAAGATGGCGATGCCCAGGCGTGAAGCTGGGACCTTCTGCGTGCAAATCATGTGCTCTGCCGCTGAGTGATGTGGCCTTTTCTCATGCTCATGGCGCAGCGGTGTGTGTGGGGGTCTGAATGGTCAGCCATACGCGCTGCTGATCCCACTGGTCCAGCTCCCCGCGGCTTACAGTGGCCAGCCAAATGCTACTGTGTGGGAAGACTGCAAAGAGGGCAGAGCAGTGAAAGTCCCCACCCTCCTGCTGTTTCCCCCACCCCCACCAGCACCTGGCATTTGAAGGAGGGAGGCCACTGATGCATCGCCCAGAAAGGGGACAGGAGAGGACACAGATCTGGCTAACTTTTACATGGGGCTGCTCCTTAGATAGGGATGCAGATTTAGAAAGAATTATTGTAATTTCAATAGAAATACAGTGTACCTCAGCATGGTGGGGAAAGCCGGGACCAGTAACCCATGTGCCTGCTCCATCTTGCTGCCCAGGTGCTAACTATGGAGGGGCGACTTCAAAAAACCTGTTCTCCCTTCTTGTGGTTCTTTATCTTTAAACTGGACTTGGATGGGACATCTCTTCAAATAGAGGATGCCTTCTCTGGGAGGCCCTGACAAAAGACTCTGGTGTGTGTGTGTGTGGCTGACAAAAGAAGTGAGGGTGGGGGGCTTCCAAGAAGAGGGCCTTTTCTGCTGTGGCACCCCGGTTGTGGAATGAGCTTCCCAGAGAGGCTCACTTGGCGCCTACATTGTGCTCTTTTCAGCACCAGGTGAGGAACTTTTTATTTTCGCTGGCCTTTTAGCCTTTTAGCTCTTATTTTAAACCTGTTATTGTATTTTAAATCTCTGCATTGCTGCTAGATTTTGTTTTGTTGTTTTAAGCTTTTACACTCACTCACTCACTCTCTCTCTCTCTCTCTCTCTCTCTCTCTCTTTCTCTGTATTCTGTGGTTTTAATGATTGCAAATCACCCAAAACAGCTTCGCCTATTGGGCAGTAGAGAAATGTAATAAGTAAATAAAGCAGAGGGCTGCCCTCTGGCAACCCTTCCAAGAGAGGACTGTTGTCCATAAAAGAGGATACACAGCCACCCCATTTCAAAGCTACACTGCACCTGAAAATGGAGGTTCCATTTAGTTGTAGTTCTCAATAACTGTTGATAGACAGTGGTGAAGTGGCATATTTTTGAAATGCAGGCTCACAGCATGACGGTCCTGCACAACCATGCCCCAAAGTGAGTCCAAACATTCAGGCAGCTATGTTGGTGATCCATATCAACAAAGCAGTTTTAGCACTTTTCATCCCCACCTGGGGCAGGTGGTTTGTAAAGCGAATGGGTATGATTTGCTTATTCATGACCAAGGCAGGATCTACAGTACTGCTTTACAGTGGTAGTGAAGTGCACTGACAACTGTTGGGGCCCATGACACATCTCCACCAAGCAGGATATAACACTATGAAAGCAGTATGAAAGTGGCATATGGCATGTGGCATGAACCCCAACAGTTGTCAGTGCACTCCAATACTGCTATAAAGTAGGCTTATATGAAAAGGAGGACAGGGCTCCTGTATCTTTAACAGTTGTATTGAAAAGGGAATTTCAGCAGGTGTCATTTGTATATATGGGGAACCTGGTGAAATTTCCTCTTCATCACAACAGTTAAAGGTGCAGATGCCCTGCCCTCTTTTAAATCTGGTCACTCTAGTATAGCTCCTGCAGCTTTAACTGTTGTGATGAAGAGGGAATTTCACCAGGTTCCCCATATATACAAATGACACCTGCTGAAATTCCCTTTTCTATGCAACTGTTAAATTTCAGGATCCCTGTCCTCCTTTTCATATGGTCACCCTATATAAAGCAGTAGTGTAGATCCTGCCTCCATATTCCACTTTCATACCACTTTCATGGTGCTATATCCTGCTTGGTGGAGAACTGGCCCAGGTCATCTCAAAATACTTGGCAGTACCAAAGGAGCAACATATTGGGCCTAGTCGGACCACACACTAAGCTAGGGTTAGGCTGCTAACCGTTTTGCAGCAAATGATTAGTGAGCATGTTTAAACTGTTGTTATGTAGCCACGATGGTTATGAGTGGTTCACACAACTCACTAAGTCATGGGTCACATGACACACTGCTCAAAATGCTTAACCACCATGGCTTAGCATGGCATCTGAACAGGGTCATTGTTGCTGGGAAATTTAATTTCCCCCTGCCTCATTTCCAGCTTTTGTGAGGATTGCATCTAAACTGAAAGGGAACAGAGATGTCTTTGGAGGTGGCAGATGATTGTCACAGCGCTGCAACATCACTGTGAACCCTGGCTCCACTCCACTACCACTGTTGATAGAGCTGTCTTCCATGGATTTCTCTAATCCTTAAAAATAATTTAAAAATAAAGCCATCATCTAGCTACCATCAGCACATCTTGGGACATGAATCCCATAGATTAGTTATGTAGTGTGTGATAAAGTATTTATTTATTTATTACACTTCTATAACTGCCAAATAGCCAAAACTCTGGGCCCTAATCTATACCAAGCAGGATATTGCACTATGAAAGCGGTATGTGAAAGCAGTATATAAGAGGCGGTATATAGAAGTATATAAGAGTCACACTACTGCTTTATAGCGGTATTGAAGTGCACTGACAACTGTTGGGGCCCATTGACACATACCATATACCGCTTTCATACTGCTATATCCTGCTTGGTGTGGCTCCTGCCTTTTATATACTGCTTTCATACAACTTTCGTAGTACAATATCCTGGTTGGTGTGGTATAACCTTAAAAATTCAGTAGAAAACATCAGACAAAAACCATTCACATGCTAAAACAGTTTAAATCAATCAACAATTACAAAAAAAGAAAAAGAAAAAAGTCCCAGGTGTACAATAATACAAATTCCAACTGCATCCTTTTGGCCTGTCCTAAAACGATTACCAGTCAATTTTAGAGGGTGACATGTGCTCGTCTGAGAGTGGGAGATCAATTTCTTTCTATCTACGCTCCTGTAATTTCTGCTGCCAGTGAACAAAGCGAGGTCCGCTTACTATGAGGCCAGTATGATTTGGGCTGAGAAAGAGTGCTCCTGGCTCTGCAGGGGACGGTTGTGTAACGTGAATTGACAAGCCCTGTTTACAAAGGTAAAATGAGAATTAGGTCTCTCGCACCCACCGGGAGCAGGAACCTATGGTTTGTCCAGGCTGTGAATGGCTGTAGTAGGGATGTTCGGATTTTGTTAAATCCGGTCCATCTGCATTTTGTGGATTGTCAGGTGCCTTTCATTCTGTAGTCCACTCATTGGCAGAACTGGATTCTCCCCAATTTGTGCAAATCTGCACTTCCACAAATTTGCACTCATGAAAATGCTCAAATTCCCAACCCCATGCACATTTTCATGCTTTATCCAATGGGGGAAATGCATATTTTTTGGCTGGTTTTTTTTTTTTATGTATTCTTCTACAACTGAGTTTGGCTAAAATTCTGGAAAGTAAAAACAAAACAAGAACCTGTTCCTCCGCTTGTCCATGGAATCTCTGTGACTCAGGAAAAGCCGTTCTGCTGTGCAATCTGCAGGCCAGAATCATAAAAATCCAAACTCATTTGATTGTGTTGCACACTTCTCTGACACCCCTGGGGTGCAGTGACCATGGCAGTGGGTAGTGTTGACTGAGGTTGTCCGTATGCCCTGTGTAGTTGTCTCTTTAAAACAGCCTTCCCCAACCTGGTACCCTGCAGCTGTGGTTGGACTACAACTTCCACCATCCCCAGCCAGCTGGTTAAAACAGCTGGCTTCTTCTTCTTCTTCTTCTTCTTCTTCTTCTTCTTCTTCTTCTTCTTCTTCTTCTTCTTCTTCTCCTTCTCCTTCTCCTTCTCCTTCTCCTTCTCCTTCTCCTTCTCCTTCTCCTTCTCCTTCTCCTTCTTCTTCTTCTAAATCTCTGGGCGGATATGTTTGATTGTTAGTTGAACACCAGATTCTATCAGCGAGTAATTTCCATAGATGCTGATAGTTTTCACTGCCAGGTTAAGGATTCTAGAGTGTTAATTACAAGCAGCAATTTTGGCATGAAAGAGAAGCATTTGCGATGCCGTTCTGCCCACTGAAGAGCTACTGCAGGGGGGGGGGGAGGCAATCTTATTTATACGCGACGATCAAAAGGTTGCTTTCTCCCTTTGGGCTACTGGATGGGAGACCATGCTTTTTAAAAAAAGAAAAGAAAAGAAGGAGGAGGTGTGAAAAGGGGTCAGGAGTGAAGTGCCTGTGAAAAAGACAGTGGGTGATGGAATATATATTTGAGTGAGTTTGGCCAGCGTTGAAAATGTATGCTCTCCTGAGGATTGCAAGAGAGTGCAGCAGCCCTGCAAAATGAACACAGACAAGGGCGAAACAACAACAACAACCCTCCATTCCAAAACAAAACAAAATACCGGGGGGGGGGGGGGAAGGGATCTCTGATGGTTTCTGCAGCAGCCAAAGCATTAAAGGTCAGGGGTTCTCACCAGGGAAGGGTAATGAGAGAGGGGAATGATGCTAGAGAAGGCTTGGTTGGGATTTGATGCCAGGAAACAACATCACATTATTTTACCCTAAACTCCCTGTGCTGGTTCAATGAAGCGTATTGATATGACGTCAGCTGCATAATTTATTTTGATTGATTGGCTTTGGCAGGATTTGAAATATTTGGCAGGGAAGATCAGGAATGAAGAAGTGAGTGGGTGCATGGGATGGTGTGGGGCGGGGATTGGGAACCCCCCAGAAGGGAAGCTCTGCTCGAAGACCACTGGAAAGCCAACCTGCAGCAGAGACAGCCTGCACTTTCCTCAGTCTTTTCTATGCAGCCATGAGGACTAGAAACACGTGTATTTAAAAGGGGAAATTGACATCTGCGGCAAGCCATATTCTTTGCATGTTCTAGAACTGTGTACGTATCGGGCAGTGGGTAAGCATATCATTCTAAGGAGGTTAGGAATGCAAAAGGTTTAGAAATCCTGATTTTTGAGGAGCCAAAGCATAATCACCCTGTGCAACTCACTGCCACAAAAGCCTATGCATTTAATCTGTGGTGCTTCATGCTTACTCAGGGTCTTCTTGACTATTACTGGATTTGGGATTAGGAAGGAATTTTCCACTTAGTCAAAAATTGCTTGCTACTGACTGTAGGCATTCTTGCCCCTCTTTTGAGCAACAGGGTGAACTCCAGAGGTGCTGGACTATACCTCCCACCAGCCCCCGACAAGCTGGATGGGAATGATGGGAATTGCAGTCCCCCCTGGAGGGCGCTGGCTTGGGGAAGTCTGCTTTATAGTGCTTAATTTGCTTAATATGAGTTTTTCAGGTGCTGTGTACCTGACTGATTACTATTCCTTGTTTATGGATCCTGAGGTATGGGACGTGTTCTGTGATGGGGCTGATGGGTGAGGGTCCTGCCTTGAAGTGGTAGGATGAACTAGTATTTGGCAGTTCTACTTCATTGCAAAAACGAAAAAAGAAAAGCAACATTAGTCACGGTTATATAAGTTAGCTCCATTAGTCGCCATTATCTGAAATGCTTGCAAATACAATCTATATCTCTACAGGGGTAAAGGAACCCCTAACCAAGCAGAGCAATCATCGAAACCATAACTGAAGTCCAAATTGCTTGGCAGACAAATTAAAAGGCGAGCTATAGACAGAGAATTGGGGGCAATACAAATCAAAGCTTGCAATAGCCTGAGTGGCAAGAGATTGCTGCCCTGGGCTATCGCTCTGGCAGACTACCTTGTGTTAATGGACTGTGTAAAGCTACAGCAGGTTTCCCCCAGTTATGGAAGGAATGTCATGACTCTCCCCCCCGCCCCGGCACCTCGGACCATCCTGTGCAAAGCAGAGGAGTCTGATGAGGATGAGGCGTGGGCCACTTTCTTGGGCATAGGACAGTCAATGCCTTCTTCAGCCCCCCCCCCAGCGGATACAGCCTTGCCATTGTCCTCTGGCTCAGAGAATGAGTCCCTGGCAGAACCTCCATCTCCCCAGCCTCACTGAAGCCTCAGATTACAAAATCAGGTTAGGAGATATATATATATATATATATATATATATATATATATATATATATATATATCAATTCTATAGCACACAATATCCGAAGCTCTCTGAGTGGAACACAAAAAATTAAAACCACAACATACAGCTGTAAATAAAATAAAAAATATAATGACTTAAAACTGCAGTACAAAAGTGCAATCAGAGTAAAAATCTAACAGCAGTGCAGAGATTTAAAATGCAACAGCAGGTTTAAAACAGCAGAGCTAAAAACTGGAATGCTAAAATGCTAAAAAAAATGCTTGGGAAAATAAAAAAAGGTCTTCATCTGGTGCCAGAAAGAGCACAAAGTAGGTGCTAGGTGAAGAGGTCTGGTCAGCTCCTCCAGGAAGGGTGGAACTGAACACATGACAGGTCCTGTCAGCCTACATAAGGATTCAAGTGGCTTTAGCTCCCTGCTGAGACAACATCCTCCTATTGTCCTAGTGGGAGAGAGCTCCAGCCAGCAAGACTCACTTGGAGCTTTCCAAGGTCCTACTTTCTTCCTGCCTTGCTCTGCCTTCTTGCTGTTATCTTGTTAGCAACTTCCTCTATGAGTTTCATGGGACCACAGATTGGAACAATGTGGATGTGGATAGATGGCAAAGGGATTGTGATCACCGAAGTGGGGGATGTCCCCAAAAGTCTTTAGTACTTCATGGGGTTGTAATCTGCACTCTGTAATATATCTCCACTTGGCTTCCTGCCCCTCACACTCTACTAACAGACAATATTTATTTTTCTAGCTCTGTCCATGAGGACAGAAACCTCTCCCTTAAGGAGCTTGCAATCTAACATTCAACAGAAAGGAGACAACAGAGGAAGATGGGGAGCAGGAGCACATAGGAGAAGAGTATACACAGATTTTCATGACATGTACTTGGACTTAGACTAGTCACAGTGGGAATGAATAGGGAATTAAGATTTGTGCCCAAAAGGTGCACTTTGAGGAGGGATTTGAAGGAAGTAGAGGTGCAATCACAAGGGTGTTGCATGAGGCAGTTCCAGGAATCAGAGGCAGCAAAGAAGAAAGGGATGTTTAGCTTAGACAAAATGCAATTAGTTGTGTGTGTGTGTGTGTCCGGGGGGGGGGGGCGCAGGGGCTGGGGCATGCTAGAGGTTTATAAAATAATGCATGGTTTAGAACCCAGGGCCATCCAATGAAGCTGGATGCAAGGAGGTTCAGGATTGACCACCAAATTGGGTGGTTTTAAAAGGAGATCAGACTAATTTATGGAGGTTAAGGTATCAATGGCTACAAGTGATGATGGCTATATACTGCTTCCAAAATCAGAGGCAGTATGCTTCTGAATACCAGTTGCTGGGGAACAACCCCAAGAGAGTCATGTCCTACTTGTGGACTTTCCCCCTCAAGCATCTGGTTGACCAATGTGAGAAACAGGATGCTGGTCCTGATAGGCCTTTGGTCTGATGTCCTTATGTTCTGATCCGGCAGGGCTGTTCTTATTGTTGAGGGAGTAGGAGACCCTTGGATGGCCAAGGGTGATGCCACTGCAGGAGTCAATGTCACAGGCAGGGATGTATCTGGATATGAGAATGGAGAGGTCTTGTAGGGTAAGGTTGAAGAACTTAATCCAGCAGCGGACAGGAAGCCAGTATAGGGATTAAAGGTGTGGATGTCACATGATCAGAGCAATGAGGGCAATGGATGGTTTGGAGAGCAGAGTGCTGGATTGTCAGCGAAGTGGCCAAGTTGGGACAAGGGATGACCCGAAAGGAAAATGCTGCAGTAGTCAAGGCAGGAGACATCCAGGGGGTGAACCTGTTCCCCACCACCACCAGGGGAGAACAGAGAAAGGGCCGTGTATTTCACAGGGGAGAAGCAACTCACTGATGAATCTTGGGGTCAAAGGAGAGAAAAGGTTGCACTAAAGTTGATGGCATGAAGACAACTGAGCCATAGATTATTTCCTTGCCTTTCCTGTAAGGAAGGTGAGCTCCCAGAGGGGCCCCAGAAGCTGACCCTGCTCCATTGGACTTCCCTATTCCTGCATATTTTGCAATGATAACTGTGGTTAGGGTTGTGTCAAATAGTCTGTTTGGAGTCAAAACTGGTGGTTTCAATAGAGTGAAAATTTCTCCTCGAAAATAAATGAGCCAAAGGCATAGATTGCGTGGGGTTGTAGTGGTGGTGGTGGGGGGAAATGATCTATTTTCCTCGATCATATTCAGCATCATTGTTTCCCTTGGCTCCTTCTGCTTCCACTTTCCTGAATTAGTCATATGGGTAATCCTACCCAATCAGGGATCACATAAGCCCAGTTCATGCGTTCAGCTGGCATGTGCAAGGGTGGAAAGTGTGTGTGTGGGGGTGAAGGCATGCACTCAAGCAGCACCCTCAACATCCTAGAGTATTCAGCTTTTTGCACATTGAGCATGAAGGTCTGTGGATGGGGGGATGATGTAACTATTTATTTATTTATTACATTTTTATACGGCCCAATAGCTGAAGCTGTCTGGGCGGTTCAGTTGAACATGATTACAAACTTCCCTGCAGTCAGGAATCTTGATGAGGCAGAGTTAGGGTGACCATATGAAAAGGACGACAGGGCTCCTGTCTCTTTAACAGTTGCATAGTAGTGAAAATGCCCTTGTAGTGAAAAGGGCATTTCAGCAGGTGTCATTTGTATGCATGTCCCACCTGGTGAAATTTCCTCTTCATCACAACAGTTAAAGCTGGAGGAACTATACTGCTGCTATACTGTGACCAGCTTTAACTGTTGTGATGAAGAGGACATTTCACCAGGTGGGACATGCATAGAAATGACACCTGCTGAAATGCCCTTTTCACTACAACTGTGAAAAGTTGTACAAAAGTTACAGAAGCCCTGTCCTCCTTTTCATATGGTCACCCTAGCAGAGTTCCTGATTGTGGGGAGGCTTCAGTGCATGTCCCCAACACCCTTTTAACCTTCATGTGTGTAGGCTGAATGCTCGCATCCGGCTATATTAAATAGGATGAAGCCATGATGTTGCATTTGATGTGACTCTTTCCCCAGCCATCCATAAAAAATAATAATCACAACCAATGAGCATTGAGCTGTGTGTGGAATCTCAGGTTCCGATGTGAGGAATCTTTAACCATGGTGAATAAAGCAAAAAGCCTTATTCACCATAGTTAAAGCTGTGGTTTAAGGTGTCTACTGAACACGGCCAGTGAGGACAACAGAGAATGAGGGCAAATGATGGCATTTTAAATGAGTGATTTCATTTGTAACGGCTACCAAATAAGATTCAATATTTGTTCCAGTTTTATCACGTATCCTAACCTTTTGGCTGCAACCCTGGGCTCATATACACCAAGCAGGATATTCCACTATGAAAGTGGTAGGGCTGTGCACGGACACCCCCCCCCCCCGATCCGCTCCGGATCCCAATCTGCAACTTTCAGATCAGGTCTGCTCTGCTTTGGGGTGATCCACCTCTGCTCTGCTCTGTGGCGGAGCTCCGGATCTGGATCGGAGCTCTGCTTCCCCCCCCCCTAGACTTGAATTGCAAATGTAAAATGCCTATAACTTTTTAGTTTTCAAGTTAGAAACATGAAAATGGGCACCATGAGAGCTTTCTCATAGATCCTTATTCATGCCCGTTTCAAAGGAAATCGGATAATGCTCTAATTTTGGGGAATTTTAATTTTTTTTAACGTTTTAACCCTCAACCATAACCCCCCAAAACAAAACTGCATACATCTCCATCACTTTTCAAGTTAGAAATATCAAAATAGGCACCATGAGAGCTTCTGAATGTATCCAGATTCATGCCCCTTTTGAAGGAAATCCGAGCATGCCCTGATTTTTGGGGAATATTTAAAAGATTCCCCCCTTTACAGAAATGCATGTATCTCTGTCATTTTTCCAGATACACACATCTAAGTAGCCACCATGAGAGCTTTCACATAGATCCTTACTCATGCCGAATTTGAAGGAAATCCGATCATGCCCTGATTATTGGGGAATATTTAAAGATAAACCTAAATAAGAATCTTTCTCTCTGGTTAAACACTTCAAAAATGAACACAGGGAGAAAAGTGTCTCTGTATGCCTCTGGCTTAGTCCCCTCCCCTCCAACATTGAGATTGGAGGATGCTTCACATAGGCTGATCACTTATCATGATTGGGAGATGAACCTGTCAACGTTAAAAAAATAGGTTCCCCCCTCCCGCTTTACCCATTCAATAAAAATTAATTGCAAACAAACTGCACAATGAAAAGTTCTGAAAATTGACACAAAATAACCCCCAATCATCAGTCTCTAAGCACAGTAAGTTTCAAGGATGGAGCTTTAAAAACAAAAAAGTTATAGGTGTTTCTTTGCCCAATGCAATCCTATAGGGGGAAAATTCCAAAATGGCGGGCAGAGCCCCGAAAACAAGTAGATCGCTCCGCAAATGAGAGAACCGCTCCGCAATGCTCCATTGGCCACCCAACCTGATTCGAATTCACCTTGGGCGGAGGCAAAGCAGGCCACTCCACTACCTCTTCTGTGACCCAAAATGGAGTGAAGCACAGCCCTAGAAAGTGGTATGAAAGCAGTATATAAAAGGCAGGAGCCACACTATTGTGGTATTGAAGTGCACTTCAGGATCTACACTACTGCTTTATAGTGGTACTGAAGTGCACTGACAACTGCTGGGGCCCATTACACATCTACACCAAGCAAGACATAACACTATGAAAGTGGTATGAAAGCAGTATATGATACGTGTCAGTGGCCCCCAACAGTTGTCAGTGCACTTAAATACTGCTATAAAGCAGTAGTGTGGCTCTTTCCTTTTATATACCGCTTTCATATCAGTTTCATAGTGGAATATCCTGCTTGGTGTAGATGAGCCCCTTGACAGTCAGCTAAAATTATTCACTGGTTGCCCACCCCCACCCCACCCAGGATAATTGGTTACCGTCCTGAACAATTATCTTCCTTTTCCAGCCATTTCTTTTGGCATTCCTTGCCAAAAAGGTTCATTTGTTAATTTTGGTTGCCCTTACTTGCCCTTCCTCTCAATTGCCTTTGGTGTCAAAACCACGTAGCCAAGGCAGGATTGGTTGTTGATTTTATTTGCTGGTGTCCAGTGAAATTATCATATCAGATGGAGCATCATGACTCCCAACCAATTCACTCTATCCTTATTGCATTCATCCTGCACCAGCAGCCCTAGGAGGTACAATTCCATTTTTATAGTTTAGGAACTAATGAACTAAGACAGAGAACTGTCCTATGAGTCTAGCAGTATGACTCCTTCTGATTTTTTCTTTCTTTTTACAAACAAGAGGAGAAGAGATAAACATGGGAAGAATATGAGGTTATTGCAATTCCAGGCTTATAGGCTTAGTAGCAGTAGGCACTGCAGTAAGGGGTAGTGTTAGCTTAACAGAAAAGGTATATTTTGAGAAGGGAGCTGAGATGTCCTCATGAAGGCATTTTGGGAGGCAGTTCCAAGCATAAGGGAGAGTGAGGATGAAAGGGTGAAGTGATTTGAAAGACCAAGGGTGCTTCCAGATGAGGCTTTTATGGTGCAATTGCCATGCCTCATTCATGGAATTTTATGGAGATTCCCAATGACACTAGTTTCAGTTGTAACCTTCATGTGTTTTCCCACTGCTTCTTCCATCTTTTTCCTTACAAAGGAAATCCATTAAAGACGGAATAGCTCCCCAATGGAGCTGTTCACACAACCACGGGGGTGGATTGTTTGTTGAATCCAGGGTTAGCGTGTTGTCTGGACCCAAGTCAATTTCCACAGGATGCCTTGTTAACCATGCCGTGTAGCTTGTTAACCATCTTGAACAACCCAACAACAAACCATGGGTTCAGAAAAATAAGCCACACTGCATAGTTAACAAGCCACCTTGTGGAAAATGCCCTGGATTCAGACAACATGCTAACCCATGGTTCAACAAAGCAACCACAGTTCAACAATAACCCACACTCAGCCACTGAATGTGGGTTAGCATGTTGTGTGAAACCAATCAGGGCTAGTTCAGACGTCATGCTAATCCACTGTGGATCACTGAAAAAGCAATGCACAGGGGAAGAGGGTGTTGTGTGTGTGTGAATAATTTCCTTTCCACAGTGGGCAGAGAACCCACATCCGATGCCCACCTGCTGCAAGGTGATTAGTGGACATCCACGGAGGTTCCTGTGTTGTCTGGCAGGAACTCTGTGAGTATTTTCTTTGAATGACCGGCTATGGTTTTACCAGAACTCGGGTTTTATCGGAACTTTGTTCTTTTAAAAATAGTAATTTTTAAGATGGTGCTTATATTCTTTTATTCTGTTTGTTGTTCACCACTTTGAAATCTTTTGCACAGTCAGCAGTATATAAATATTGTTAATAATAATAATGATGATGGGTGATGCTCATTTCGCTGGAAAAATAAATGAATGGCGGTGACCATAGAGTCAGTGGCAAGAGCAACCACCCCTTCCAGCGATGCTCTTGCCACCACCGCCATTCTCCATGGTCGGCGGCCATTTCCCCCCTCTTTTGCAATGATGCGGCTATCGGGCAGCCATTCAGTGCACAGAGGATGGCAGGATGCATGATTAAACTGCGTGGAGGTCAGCAATCTACCTATGGAGGGATTGTACATGGCAGAACCATGGGCGTGCATCATGGTTCCGTGAGCATGTGGTGGGCCCTCTTGTCATGGTTCTGTTACCCCTCCCTCCTCTGTAGGTCCCCTACCCGCGCACCCCTCTGTGCATGACTGAACAGGCCCTCAGTGTTTTTTGATTGTTAGCGCTAGGAGATGTCTATCTGGCAGCATCCAGGAGGCCTTTAGGTGGCTGAGGCTGGCGGAGCTGATTTGGCAAAAGGATATGTTGGAATGTAGGGATGGGGGGGGGGGGGATAGGACGGTGGAGAAGGTTGTACAGGATCCAGGAGCAGACAGGAAGCCGGTGTATGAATTTAAGGACACTGGAGCAACAAGAGGTGTTCCAGATGGAGGGCTCCTAGCGTTATGCAGCTATCCCATCTTTTCCTCCCGGCAAGAAAAAAGATGGAAGCAGCAATGGGAAAATGCGAGAGGGTTACAAGTGCTAGATGATGTCATTTGGGCTGAACTGCCCGTAAAATTCCATGGACGCGGCAGGCCAATTGCATGCTGAGAGGTGCGTCTGGAAGCGGTGGATGCTTTTGGCAGCAGAGTGCCGGACAGAGGCGAAGGGGAGCTCAAGTGCGGCAGCAGGAGGCGCATGAGTCCAGGCCCACTTCCTCCCCCCCCCCCCCGGGCACCCTGGAGTTCAGAGTTGAGCCAGACAAGTCAGGCATGGCTGCCACGAGTGAGTGACGGACAGAGGTCGAGTCTGATCCCTAACAGGATGATGATAAATGTGGCCCATGAATCCGGAGGAGAGTTACAAGGATGAGAAACAGCGTGGAAGCCCAGCCTCGGGAGGAAAGCTTGCAGAACCCGGAGGCTGCCTTGATGGCATCGCATTGGTGCCGCGTCTTCCCCAAACAACACGCTTCCACTCCTTCAGGGTTGTGCTGGGTAATCCCCAAGCCAAAGAGCTAGCGTGGGGTTTATGGCCACCACCGTCCCTCCCTGGCTTCCCCCCTTCCTCCCTGTAAAACACAAAAGGCTCCACTTCAAGAGGGAAACGTTTCTGCCCATGCGTGGGCCTTCTGGCGGCCATTCAGCTTGCTGGCCTGCCCCTCACCATCCCGCAGCTTCCAGAAACCAATAGGAGGTCGCCTTAAGAACATAAGAACTTAAGAAGCACCAGGCTGGATCGGACCAAGGGTCCATCTAGTCCAGCACTCTGTTCACACAGTGGCCAACCAGCCATCGGCCAGGGATGAACAAGCAGGACATGGTGCTACAGCACCCTCCCACCCATGTTCCCCTGCAACTGGTGCACACTGGTCCACCAGGGAACGCCCCTGGAGTGGCTCTGAGCAAGGGCAGACCAGCGGAAGAGCTGGTCTGGCTTCACTCTGGCTGGAAAAGTTGGGTACGTCCCCGACTTTTCACCCGCGCATCTTCACCTCTTTGCCCCAGGGTGGCTTCAAATCTGCAGCTGCATCGTATAACTGACGCCGTGCAGATTCAGAGCCACCCTGGGGCAAAGAAGATGTCAAGACAGCCCCCTGGGCATTGTCTTGTCTAGTACTCTTCAACCTTTGTGGGTTCAGGAGGACCCGGCTTGAATCCTCAACTGCAACATGATTCCTTGCGAATCCCTTCTCATTTTATTTTGTTTTGAAATCATCAGTGGCTGTTTTTCTCCTTCTCTCCTTAGGGCAGGAATAAGCCGCTTGGTGCTAATCTACACCCTTGTTTTGGCATTGTCTCGTGCTCTGTATTCCATTTACGTCATGGTTCTTCTTGGAGTGTTTAATTCCGGAATTTCCTTAACAGCTTTAATAACAGTTTTTCTCCTGATTGTGATTCCCTTGTGGAATATGTGGTCATGAGTGCACTAAGATCACCTCGTCATTACCTGTCCTGAGGAATGCCCAAAAGTTTCAGAACACAATTCTTTTGCTGGGGTGGGGATGGCAGTGGGGGGGGGGATATGTTTTCGGTACTAGGGAGTGGAACCTTGGGTTGGTCAAGACATTCTTTGCCAGTTTTTACTCGTCGTTTCGTTCCACAGCTGTTGTTGCCCTCTGTGTATCTACCCCCAATGAAAATTACTTCTCTGTGCACCTTCGCAGTCACAAAGACCTGCACAAAATAGAGTTGAATGCCTACAACAGAAGCATTGAATGGCAAATATACGGCACCTCCGCCTTACCGCTACTTCGGCCTCGAGCTGTAAATATGCTTGTACACCGAAATAAATAAATTTACTGCAACAGCAATGGCATGGACGTAAGGCAACATTTCATTAGCAATGCTGGTGGCATTCGTCGTTGAAGAAAGCACAAAAACTGGAGAAATACCTGCCTGCTGCGTTCGTTCGCTCCTGCGCAAGCGCGTAGGTACAAGATGCTCTAAAAATTAATAATACCTCTCCTGTCACACATTGCAGGTTTGTGTGACAATGCAAACCGTAATATTCTAAATACCACTCATGCAATCTGTCAAGCTAGCACCACCCATTTTTAGCATGATGGACACAGCACGAGGCTCGGTGTGATATGGGCAAACGGAATGAACCCATTACATATTCTGTGAAAGGTCTTCATCTGTGTGCTACGAATAGGGAATGCACAAGATGGATGGATAAGCCAGTACAGTAATGACACACTTAATACATTGCATTCAGTGCAGATCCCCCTCCAGTGACCTCCAGATGTTTTGGATGGCAACTCCCAGAAGTGCCAACCAGCATCAGGCATTCTGGGAGTTGTAGTCCAAAACACCTGAAGGGCACCCTGCCTTAGGGTGACCAGATATAGTTACACAGAAAAGGGGCAATTTTTTTGGATATGGATGTATTATTTTTGACACCAGTCTTTCCCAAACTGATGCCCTCTGGGTCTTCTGGACTACAAATGCTGTTGTCTATAGCCAGCTGAGGATACTGAGTTTTGTAGTCCCACACATCTGGGGAAGGCTGTTCAATGCAAACACTGCCCAAAAAGGAACTCTGTGCTGCTTCCCATGTGTCACCCTTTCTTTCTCTCCCCACCACCCCTCTGTCCTGTTGCTTGTAATTTTCTCTTTAAAAAGAAATCCAAACAAAAAGAAAATTGCCGTCTTACCACTCGGAAGGCTCACTTTCACTCAGGGCATGTGACCCAATTGTGGGCGGCACTTAGTGCCAAGCTGACAAGTTCCAAGCAGAATGGTTCTTGCTCACAAGCTGGGCTGCATGGGAGGAGGCCAAGGATTCCCCAAACCGCCCCCCCTCCACACCGTTTCAGCTGCTGCTGCTGCTGCTGCTGCTGCTGCTGCCTGTTTCATGCTGTGATCCTGCTCCTCAGAGTCCAGGCTGCTGGCATTGTTAGGAAGCCATTGGAGAGGGAGTGATGCTTCATGGAGCCATCACCAGCAACCACGAGCATGATTGCTGGTGCTGGTAAGCTTATCCCATACTTTGCCCCTGTGCCTCAAATTGCCAAAATCCACTCTCCCCTGCCCCGTGCCAAGTGGGAAGGGCATTTCAACTCAGCACTAGGGAGGAAGCTCATACTGAATGAGATCATCAGTCCATCTGACTTAGCATTGTTTACACCAGGGGTAGATCTCATGACATTTTTGGATTTCAACTCCCAGATGCCCCTGCCAGCATGGCCAGTTGTCAGGAGTGCTGGGAGTTGAAGTGCAAAACACCTGGCAATCAGCTTCCTGCCCACCCCTGATCTACACAAGCCATTCCCCAAACTGGTGCTCTCTGGATGTGTTGGATTACAACTCCTGTCATCCCCAAGCAGCATGGTCAATGGTCAGGAATCTTGGGAGTGGTCATCCAAAATATCTGGAGGGCGCCAAATTGGAGATTTGCAGCCCCACTAAAACAGAAGAAGCCACTGGCTTTAAGAGTGAAATTGACAAGGTCTGAAGCAATCTCACCATCCCACCCCGTATTCTAGTCAGTTTCACCACCCCTTTGATTTCCCTGGGACTAGATGCTGCTGCGATTTGGAAAGAGAAGAAAACTTAGCAGGGCTTCTCTTTCCTCCAGGAAGGCGGACTGGCCTTCCCTGACCTGGTGTGCTCTGTATGTTTAGAGGCGTGCAAAGTGTCTGCTCAGTGCATGAGCCGGAGTTGAGCAGGGGGTTGGACTTGATGGCCTTAGAGGTCCCTTCCAACTCTACTATTCTATGATTTTATGATTCTTTGACTACATACAGGCTGGGTGGTGGTGGTGGGAATTGCAATCCAACACATCCAGAGT
The DNA here is from genome assembly GCF_023053635.1 of Elgaria multicarinata webbii. Taxonomy (NCBI): domain Eukaryota; kingdom Metazoa; phylum Chordata; class Lepidosauria; order Squamata; family Anguidae; genus Elgaria; species Elgaria multicarinata. Next base: position 18,329,183 of record NC_086181.1, read on the forward strand.
GTGCCAGGTCAGGGAAGGCTGGTCTGTACTGCCAGCCAATGCCGGTCAAGGGTTTTAGACAGGAATATTTTCAGGACCTACCTGGAGATGCTAGAAATTGAACCTGCGACCTTCTGCATACAGAGTGAGTGCTCTGCCATTGAGCTATAGCTAAAGATGGATGATCTAGTCTAGACAAAAGAAGCCTAAGGTTAAGGATGGGGGTGGTTTGAAGATATTTAAGAGGATGACAGCCAGTAGAGGGTTCATTTCCACTGAGGAAGTGACAATGAGAAATGGTACTGAAATGCCATGAAGATAGACTTAGGCTGGGTGTTCAGTGTGGGTGGGTGGAGGGAGGTAAATGGCCAGCTGCCAGAAAAGTGGAAGCTACACGATCAGCTGCCTTAGGAAATCATCTGACTGCAGGACCCTTGGCCCAAGCAACCCAAGTGATTCCATGGGGCAGGCAGCAGCATCTTTAGAGATGTTCAGGGAGCTGGACAGGCAGTGATGGATCTCCTGCAGATGTTCAGGGGCATCTCTGGCTTTGCGTGCAGCCTGCAGTGGCCAGTCTTGTCTGGGCTGGGGAGAAGGGCAGGGGCCATGGCTCTGAGGCACAGCACCTGCTTTGCACGCAGAAGGTCCCAGGTTCAAATCCTGGCTTCTCCAAGTAGGGCCGCGAAAGCGCCCTGTCTGAAACTTCGAGAGAGCCGCTGTCAAGTCAGAAACAGTAAGATGGAGCTATGGTATGATTCAGGCAGCTCCCTATGTTTTCAGAGTCAGGTCCATTGCTTACATTTTTTTTAAAAAAAATAAAAGATGAATCAATGAAAGCCGGGACAATTTACTCCACTCTCCCAGCTTACAGGCTGGGGTCCAGCCACACACTGTTGCTGGAGAGAGACCGCAGGAGCTGAACTTCAGGCTTTTGGCATGCAAAGCAGGTGTGTTATCATGCTGAGCTATAGCCCTGCAGTCCTTCTAGACATTCATTATGTATATCACTCCACCTTCCTCCCATGGCACTCTCAAGGACCTAGGATTCCCAGGTAATCTCCCATCCAAAGCACTGCCCGCATCCAGACCGGCTTAGCTGCAGCACAGCTGCTGCTGCTGCATCATGTGCCTTCACACACCACATCTTTGAGGAACAGCTTTTGCTGTTGTTGAAACATGAAGCTGCAGCTGAAGCCTTGTCAGAAGCCAGGCTGGTGGAGGTTTAGGATACGTCTGGTCTGGGCAGTTTTCAAATTCAGTGACTGGGTGAACGATTGCTGAGCAACATCCACAGGTGTCGAGAGCATCAGCACGCCTTCCACCTTTCCCAGGGATTATGACACTCCGTGCCTCTGGTTGCGCCCCTTTGAGAACTGCTAATGCGCTCCTGGTGTGGAGGGAGCGGCAGTCGTCACACGCTCAGAGGTCTTGGTTGCAGGGTAAAGTCGTTCCAGCTCAGCCTTCCCGAGCCTGGGAATGATGGAAGTTGTAGTCCAACAAATCTGGTGGGTGCCAAAGGGGAGGGGGAAGTCTGCTATGGAGAATAATATACCAATAATGATGATCACCTCTCCACCCCCCCACCCCCCGGGGCTGTCTTCTGTCTAAATAACCCTGTTTAAACCAGACTGGAAATTCCCTGGTCCGAAAGAGCTTGCAAGCTGTGAGATGTTTTTGTCCTGGAGGCCAGACTCACCCGCATCTTCGCTGTGAGTGTTGGCCTTCGAGAGGGGCAGGGCGCACCCATGGGGCTTGATAGAGCAGCCTTCTCCCCAACCTGGTGCCCTGCAGAGGGGCTGGAGGATGGCAACTCCCATCATCCCCAGCTAGGGATGATGGGACTTGTAGTCCATCCACTTTGGAGGGCACCAGGTTGGGGACAAAGACTGGGATAGATGGGGGGGGCGTTGTGGGAATAAAGGGAAGAAAAATACCATAAAGGAGCGATTTTGATGGTCCAGGGAAGGGCTTTCGGAAGACGCTGGGTTGGAACAGAGAGGGGCGCCGCTTGCCAACCAGAGAGGAGGAGGCAGCTGCTCCTGGCCTCGCTTTCATGCTGTGTTCGGAACCTTGCTAAAGACGTTGGAAGAACAACAGGATTTCTATTCATTTTGTGGCCAAGACAAAAGTTCAAATTTGGGAGGCGGCCGGGTGGGAGAGGAGGAGATGAGCCCATGTGATGGTGGGCACCAATTATGTGTGTGTGTGTGTGTGTGTGTAGAAACGTATCAAGCCCCGTTCCAGATATTCCTTTCACCAGGATGGTTCCTCCACGCCCCGGTAGGGGGTAATTAATACCCACAAATCCCTTATCCACCCCCCACCCCCCAGTCAGATGGTTCCGGTGTCCTTGTCCTGCGGGGAGAAGCGCAGTCCCTTGCCACCACAGCCCCTCCCTCTCTGCTCTCCCTCTCTCTCCCTCTCTCGTTGTGGGGGCCGAGGAACGTGGGGAGAATATCAGCAGGGAAGAGTGTTTCCTAGCTGGCAGCTCCAGCCTCAGCCTCAGCCTCCTCCTCCTCCTCCTCCCCCCGCCTCTCTGCTCAGCTGGAGGGGACTGGGCAGACCTCTGCGGTGAGCTCCTCCTTTGCATCAGTTCATTGCCATGCACCTCACATCCCGGCTTGCCCGGCCCGGCCCAGCCCAGCTCACAGCCGCCAGCCGTTGGAGGCCTCTAGCCACTGACATTGAAACAAGGCAGGCAGGATTGCAGCTGGTGGGGATCCGGGGGAGGGGGGGAGAGCTTGACGTCAGGACGCCTCGCTTCTCTGAAAAGGCAGCAGGGGCTAGTCAAAGACCTGGGGAGGGAGAGGCTATAACTCCTTGGGCTCTCTGGAAATGGGTGTAGCAGACCTCTGGAGCTTTCTAGGAACATGTTGGGTTTTTTTGGGAAGAATTGACCCTGCGTGTGAATCTCTTTCTTTCTAAATGGAAGTGTCTCTGAGCAGGTGCAGAGTGCCTTCCCTCTTTCCCCAGCCCTTTCCCTTGCCACAAACATCTGGGGTTCGAAAGGAATGCTTCAAGGTCAAAGAGTGCGACTTGGAAGAGGGTGATCAGCCCTTGCTTCTGAAGGAATGAACTTTGGGGGCATGGCTGGGGGGCAGGGGCTGGGAGGGGACAGAGCTGCAGGGCAGGACTCCTGGGTCTCTAGGAAGGGAGTGTGGCGGGGGGGGGGGTTAGGATGAGAAATATGAATCCCTGGAGTTGGAAGCAGCTGGAGTGGGCACCAGAGAGAAGAAAACGCATCACCCCCCTCCCCCAAAGGACAAAAGAGCACACCAATTTTCATAAAATGTGCATATGGTAATTTATTTGGAAATAGCAACTATAATTTAAGTAGAAATGCAATATATCTCACCACACTATGGAAGACTGGGTAGGTGACCTTTGCACCAGCCGCCTCAGTGTGCTGTTCAAGTGCTCAGAGTTGGTGCGAAGTGTAACTTCAAGACCCTGCTTTCATTCTCCCATCTGATGGTTCTTTCTTTTTAAATAAATGTTGAAATAGATGATGCCTTCATGTAGAGGAATGTCCTCTGTAAAAAGGTCACGTGGCCACTTTAGTAAGAAGGTAAGAACAGGAAGGAGATAAGATGGGATTCCCAGTTTCTTTGCAGCATTTTCTTCGTAGGATTGCAAACTGACAAAAGACAACACACAAGCAGCAAACAAAGAAAGTTGGGCTATCCCACTGTAGTGCTTTTATTTAGGGTGACCATGTGGAAAGGAGGACACAGGTCCTGTATCTTTAACAGTTCTATAGAAACGAGAATTTCAGCAGGTGTCATTTGTAGGGCTGTGCAGGGAACCCCCGATTCACCTTGGGGTGCTTGGGGGTTGCCTGCCTCGGTGCCGGAGCTGAGGTGAGATTCGAGCCCTCTGAGGCGACTCGGCATTTTCTAGGTGGCGGCTGCTCAGTCAGCACCCAGAAAAAGCCTCCCTTTCCCCCTCTCCACGCTTACCTGCTGCCGCCAATGCCACCAACGCCTCAGCCGACGCATCTAAGAAGAACCAGGCTGCACGCAATTTTAAGGTATCGCGGGGGCTCTGAGTGATTAGTACCTGACCATAGAGGTACTAACCACTCAGAGCCCCCGCGACACCTTAAAATCATGTGCGGCCTGGTTATTCTTTCTTACATGGGTCGGAGGAGGCGTTGGTGGCAGTGGTGAGGGCAGCAGGTAAGGCCTAGGGCTGTGCCGCTCCAAAGTGGCCCGAGGCACCGCGAAGCTTCAGAGCTGATCAGCTTTGGGGTGAGCCAGAACCACCTTGGAACCGAGGCGAGGCGGGCCCAATCAGCCTGCATTAACTCGGATTCGGGGCCTTAGCCTGAAGTGGTGCACAGCCCTAGTTATTTGTATGCATGCAGCACCTGGTGAAATTCCCCCTTCATGATAACAGTTAAAGCTGCAGGAATCCTTTCCGCTTTTGTATCTGGTCACTCTAGCTATACTATTTTCCCTGCTCGCATCTCATAAACACATCCCCACAGCCCAAAATACAAAATGGCACCCTGGCGGGTTACTGTTACTCAGTAGGTCCTCCGCACATGTTTGGAGTCAGTCTTATTTTCCCATGTTCCAGGATTAAGTCCCAGCATTGAAAACTGATCCCTTGCTGGATGTGCTGCCCTTGGGCTGAAAGACCAGGAGCATATCCAGAAGCCATTTCTTATTTGGTCATTTATAAATTGTAAAATTAATTTGCAGGTGTGCCTTTCTGGCAAACCTGGCCTGAAGTGAGCCTATGTTTAAAAGTCCCAAAGGCTGGTGCAATCTAACTAAGGTAGCCATATGTCAAGATAAGGTCTGGGCTCCTGCACCTTGAATAAATTATTGTGTAAAAGAGGGAATTCCCTTTTTTATACAACTGTTAAAGATACAGGGCCCCATCCTCCTTTTCATAGGGTCAGCCTAGCATATATGTTTAAGAGACCCATGCAGTGTAGTGGTCAGAGATCCAGGCTAGGGCTAGAATTACACTATTGCTTTATAAGTAGTATTGAAATGTACCAATAACTGCTGGGGCACAATCACACTCCATATACTGTTTCATAGGGTTATTTCCTGCCTTTAATTCCAAAAGTACTATAACAATTGCCACTGTGTGTCCTTGGAGGTATAAATGTGGCAGAAGGATATAGCATCACTATGATGGGATTGTAATGATTTGACATAAGGTGTACATCTGGTCTAGGCATGAGATTCAAAACTTTGCTTGGCCATGAAGCTCACTAGGGGATCTTGGGTCAATCACCCCCCTCCCTCTCTGCCTACCCCACCTCACAGGGTTGTTGTGTGAATCAAATGGAGGAGGGAGGTTAGAATAATAAAGTACAGTGGCCTTATGGAAAGGAGGACAGGGCTCCTGTATCTTTAACAGTTGTATAAAAAAGGGAATTTCAGCAGGGGTCATTTGTATGCATGCAGCACCTGGGGAAATTCCCTCTTCATCACAACAGTTAAAGCTGCAGGAGCTATACCAGAGTGACCAGATACAAAAGAGGGCAGGGCTCCTGCAGCTTTAACTGTTGTGATGAAGAGGGAATTTCACCAGGTTCTCCATATATACAAATGACACCTGCTGAAATTCCCTTTTCAATACAACTGTGAAAGATACAGGAGCCCTGTCCTCCTTTCCATATGGTCACCCTATATATGCAGCTTTTCACAGCTCTGACCGACACTACGGCACAGGCTAAGGGGACAGTGACCCAAGGGTCTTTCCCAAAGCTGGCAACCCTATTTTTGCAGCGAGGACAGTAAGGGGCAACCTATTACACAGGCAAAACGAAGTGGTGGAATTCCACATTGCACCACTACAGAGAGCAGGTGGGAAGCCCTACCTTTGAATGCCCCCTCCTCCACATAAAAAAAGCTCCTTGTATGTAGTAAACAAGCCCACCAGGGAGATGGCTATGCAAAAGCATTCTCCCTAACGTGCTGCTTTGCTATGGGGATTTCCCTCCTAAAATGTGGGACTTCACCCCCACCTCTTCCTGCGTAATGTGTAGATTTTGGCCCCTCCAACCCTGGAGGCACCAATCTGCTTACAGTAAACTGCAAGAGCTTAGAGGGATCCCCCGGAGAGAAGGAGGGCCCCTGTAAGGTCCTGTAGTTTACAGTAAGAGGATTGGCACCTATGGGTTGGCAGGGGCTGGAAGCTGGTCAACCTGGGGTGCTTCCAGATGGATGACTCCTGGCATGTCCAATCAGAACCCATTGTGGTTGGGTGACCATATGCCCTCTTTTACAGTGGTTAGTCCTCTAATTGAAGAACTGACAGAGGACAGTCTTCTATTTGAAGGGGCATCCAATCCAAGTCTGGTGGAAAGATAAAGATAAAGAACCATGAAAGAAAGATAAAGAACCATGAGATGAGGAGCTGGTCCTTGAATTTGCCCATCCACAGCACTTATTTATTTTATTTATTTATTACATTTTTATACCGCCCAATAGCCGAAGCTCTCTGGGCGGTTCACAAAATATGCACTTGTATAGCAGACTGCAGCTAGGGTGACCCTATGAAAAGTTGGACAGGGCCCCTGTATCTTTAACAGTTGTATAGAAAAGGGAATTTCAGCAGGTGTCATTCGTATGCATGCAGCACCTGGTAAAATTTCCTCTTCATCACAACAGTTAAAGCTGCAGGAGCAGCTTTAACTGTTGTGATGAAGAGGGAATTTCCTCAGGTGCCATATGCATACAAATGACAACTGCTGAAATTCCCTCTTCGATACAACTCTTAAAGATACAGGAGCCCTGTCCTCCTTTTCATAGGGTCATCCGAGACTGCACTGTTCCGTGCTATGGTGAGATGTACTATATATCTGTTGAAATTATAACAATTATTCCTATATTGCCATCTATATGTATCAATTAGCACATGCAAATTTTATGAAAATCGCTGCCCTCTTTTTGGGGTGATGAAAAGCGGACAGCCTTATTGTGGGGCTGTTCAGTCTTTCCCTTCTTAAAGGATTTTTTTTTTTATGGTAAGAAAAAAGGGCTGAAGAAGCAGTGAGAAAGCACGGGAAGGACAGATGTAAGACGTCTGGACACCCCCGTAAAATTCTGTGAACAAGGCTGGGTGATTGCAGGATAAAAGCTCAGCCTGGAAGCATCCAAATTTTAGCAGATTGTGAGGAACGGAGGTGGGGATGGGAATAAAACCTGGGCTGGAGGAGGATAGTAAAGCAAAATCTTTCAGGCATGCTTTTTTTGCTAGTCACCAGTGGCCTTAAAGCAAAATTGCAGCTGTTGAGCTGGTGTTGTATAGTAGCTAAGAGACTAAGCAGGGAATCTAAAAGAACTCAGTTTGACTCTTGTGCCTGCCAGGAACTCCCTACTGGCCTTAGGCAAGCCACTCTTGCTTAGCCTCAGGCCTAGGGGCATAGTGAGAAGTGGGCATATGGGGTCCCTGCCCTGATTTTATTAAAGCACCTAGCAATGCCTCTGGCCTTCTATCTGCAAGATGGGGGTGGGTGGGAAGAAGAACCTGGGCTGGAGGAGGATAGTAAAGCAAGATCTTTTAGGGGAGGGACTGGACCTGAAATGAATTATGTGGGGTGGTGGAAGCCAGAACAACTGGGATCTTTACATCAGCCAGGGGCAGATGGTAGATCTGGATCTTCTGGTATATCTCTGGGTGATCAGTAGTAGATCATCAAGAATTTTGAGCTCTGGATCATTTAGCATTAGCATCAACAAAATGATTCTTAACCCCCCCACCCCCACCCCAAACGTTGCTGCTGAAATGAAGAAAGCTTGGGGTAACCAAGGCCTCATCTACACCAAGCAGGATATTGCACTGTGAAAGTGGTATATAAAAGGCAGGAGCCACACTACTGCTTTATAGCGGTATTGTAGTGCACTGACAACTGTTGGGGCCCATTGACACATACCATAGACCGCTTTCATACTGCTATATCCTGCTTGGTGTGGCTCCTGCCTTTTATGTACCGCTTTCATAGTGCAATATCCCACTTGGTGTAGATGAGGCCCAAGAGTGGATTTGTGTGTGAGCCGTGTTCAGTTCTGGAACTCAAAAATAAAAATAAAATAATAATAATAATAATAAAAAAATCCCTTGGGTTCAGATTTCTTTCATCTAATTGTATGTCTTTTGCACCAAGTTGCATTGGGTGGATCTCAAAGTTTTTGTAAAAAACAAACAAATCAACAAACCCCGAAGTAGATCCTGCCTGTCTGCCCAACCTTTTGTTTTGCGTGGTGAGTTTAATATGCAAACAGGCAAGCCGCTGCTTGCAAACCAGTGGGGCAGAGGAGAGAGTTCCCTAATGATTGTCAAGGAGCCATGACGGCGGATTCTTTGAGAGTGGGATGATCAGGAGTCTTCTACAAGGGGGTGGGGCAGTTGCTCCTTGGGAAGAAGTGACATTGCTGAGTGCTGAGTCTGCCTTTGCACCCCATCCACGATGAAAGACACCCCCCCTCAACCTTCCCTGCATCTTCCTCCCAGAGGTGTTGCTCTGCCTTTGGCAGGAATTAGTGCTGACGAGAAGGCAAGATTGGAAATTGATTCCTGGGGCTGGATTCATCTTCTTTCCCCGACCCCTATCGATGGCCTGTCACCCCCGTGCCCTTCCTGTCTCCCTCGGAATCTTTTGCCTGAAGGAGATGAGGGATGCAGTAAAAAGACCCCCCCCCTTCCGCACACCCTCCCCGATCCCACCTTCTGCAGTGCCCAGGCTCTCCAATAGCACAAGCGCTTTCTTGTGCAAAGGGGAAACCGAGATACCGGGAAGCTAAAGTTGCCCCCACCCCCCAGATTGGTAAGTGCAGCAGCTCTCAAATTCCCCCCTGCTCAGCAGACCACTTGAAAATTGCTGGAGCGTCTTGGCGGACCACTTCATCAACATTGTGTTGTCCTACAAATCCGGCATTGCTCCTATTTTTAAGCAGGGGGGAACCCTTCAGCGAAATCGTCAAAACCAGCACCATATTATGGAAATTGCAGCCTCTTAGGCCAGGGCCTTGTTAGCCTGTTCGATAATTCATATTCGGTGGGGGTGTTAATCCAGTGCGGGGATAAGTGCATATAGTTTTGGCCAGCCGTACCTATGTGGTGCCTTCCAGATCTTTTGGACTTCAACCCCCATTAGCCCCAGCCAGCATGGCCAAAGATCAAGAATGCTGGGACATGAAGTCCAAAACATCTGGAAGGCACCAAGTTGGGGAAGGCTGGTGTAGACTTTTCTGTGGACCACCTGAATGGAGCTGGGGCATGCTGGATGTTGTAGGACTTTTCTTTTTGTCTAAACATGCATAGGAGTGTGCCTTTAGTCCTTTGACTTATTCTTACTATATTGGTTGGGAATTGCAATGTGTCCTGGAGAATGGCAGAGAATATTCCTCCTGGATCAACCGCAGGATGATGCAGCCCCTGGGCTGGTCCACTTCTGGATTCCTTTTGCCTGCAAGGACCATGAAATACTAGTTGCTGAAATCTCTCTCTTCTGCAGTTCACATTTCAAGGACTGAAAGCCTTGTTGTCAGCAGGCTTCGTTTCCAGTGCTGCCATACTGTCTGCTTGTGCCTTAGTTTAGCCGTGCAAGTTTTAAGTTCACAAATGTTACCGGGCCATGAAGTTCTTAGCAGCCCAAGGACACCCTTCTGCTAGTGGCCTGAAAGCAAAAGTGCTGATGCTGAGCCGGTGTAGTAGTGTCGTAGCTAAAAGACTAAGCCGTGACTCAAGAAGACCTCACATTGAACCTTGTGCCTGCCAGGAACTCCATAGGTGGCCTTAGGCAAGCCACTCTTGCTTAGCCTCACCCCGAGGGACATTGTTAGGAGTGGACATATGGAGTCCGTGCCCCGGTTTTTATTAAAGTACCCAGCAATCCCCCTGGTCTTCTATCTGCAACATTGGAATCATAATACGGAACTGACTTGCAGGGTTGCTGTGAGAATTACGGCAAGATCCAGGATTGGAAAGTGAAGTATTATCATGGGTTAGCTGGAGGTGATTTGAGGAATGTCACAGGTGACCAGGCCAGTGGCTGTTTGCAAGAGGCTGTGTCCACACTCTGCATCTGGACTTCCTTCCCTCCTAGGCCTCTCTCACCAGAGTTTACTCTGCTTTGCTCCTCTGTTTATCCCTCTTGTGCAAGGTAGGCTTTCACTCTTCCATCTCCTCTAGTGAACCTTAGCTTTCATTATCCCAACTCTAACATGGCAAGCCATCCTTTCTTCTTAATACCTACACTACTGCTTTAAAGCACTTTAAAGCACTTTATAACAGTTTTGATAACTGTATATATGGAGTGTGTCCTGGGCCTCAACAGTTGTCAAAACTGTTATAAAGTGCTTTAAAGCAGTAATGTAGATCCTGCCCCAGACATCTTGGCCCCCAGGCCCCGTTTGACAATGCAATGGACATAACACTTCTCAAGTGAGGGACGTCTCCCCCCGCCCGCCCACTCTAACATAGAAAACTCCCCGATTCTTACTACCTGCTCCTACATGTTTCGATTTGTCTACCAAAATACCCACAGGAGTAGTAGTGGTTTTGGTGGTGAACTTAGACCTGGACTACATGTGTCATGGAATGAGGTTGGAGAAGCCCGGGCGTGGGTGGGGGGGATGAACCATACCACTTCTAAATTTAAATTTTATCAGTCTTCTCTGTAAACACACTCCCCGAAAGTAGGGGAGGGGGCAGCCCAAGACATTTGGCTGGCTAGGGCAGTGCAGCAAATGTCACAAACCCCTCCCCCCCGCAAGTCAAGGTACATTGTAACCTTGTCAAGTTATTTTGGCACCTGCAGCAAATGCCTTTCCCCATCCTTTGCCATAAAAATACAATAATAATTAATGAAATTGCTAACAATTTGCTGCCCTTTCAAGACAACCCAAACAAGCTGCTTGAGGGCAGTTGCCTCACTCTGCTTTATGGTAGGGCCGGCCCTGCGATCAGGAAACACAACTGACCAGGCTAGACTCTTTCCCCCTGATAAGCCTTTTTTAAAAATAAATAAATAAATAAATAAATAAATAAATAAATAAAATTAAATAAATTTAAAAAGTTTAAACACCCACACACACAGGGCAGCGTTCAAAAATGACATGCCCCCACCCAATTAGTCTGAAGTGCAATAGATCAGTCTATTTCTGGCCAATCTAAGTTTTGCATGTGATTAAAAATCTGTTCCATCGTGTTTCCGCCTCAATCTGCAAATCTTTTGCTAATAAAAAACAAAACATGAAAATGTACATTATGTACATTTTTCTTCCTCACAAAAACTTGCATTTTTGTACATGAAATCCAAAGCAAGAAAGAATCTTGCAGCACTTTACAAAGCAGGGGTGTCAAACCTCTTTCAGCCGGAGGGCGAAATACAATTTCTGAGAGGCTCTTGGGGGTGGGTGCGTGGGCACATTCCAGTGGTGGGTGGAGCCAAAGGTAAAAGTGGGCGGGAGCAAAGGCAAAAAGGCAAAGGCCAAACTTTGCAAAAATACCGGCATATTATTAGGGTAACTTCAGCTTTGTATGCCACCTAGCTTATTTTGTAGATGGGTGGGGTATATTGAATTATTATTATTATTATTATTATTATTGCTGCTGCTGATGCTCTTACTGCAGTAACTAAGCCTTAGGGGAGGCATTTCAACCTTTTAGAATGGGAAAAAAACCAATACCTGGGAAACTCCCAAACGATTGGCAGTCAGGGGAAACAGGATGGGGCCAGAGAATGGGAAGTGGGCATCTGAGGAGCCCTGGATGGTCAGATTGAGACTAGAGTTGGGCCTGAGGTTCTGACCTCTGTTACAGCCAAACAAATGTATTATGGCCTAGGCTTTCCTGGACCTAGTCCATACAGCATGATCAATTTCTTAGGGCTCATCTACACCAAGCAGGATATTGCACTATGAAAGCAGTACATAAAAGGCAGGAGCCACACTACTGCTTTATAGCGGTGTTGAAGTGCACTGACAACGGTTGGGACCCATGCCACATCTGCACCAAGCAGGGTATAATACTATGAAAGTGGTATGAAAGCGTTTTAAGGTATATGTCAATGGGCCCCAACAGTTGTCATTGTACCTCAATACCGCTATAAACCAGTTGTGTGGCTCCTGCCTTTTCATACTGCTTTCATAGTGGAATATCCTGCTTGGTGTAGACGAGGCCTTAGTGTATCTCAGGGATAGGGAACGTGTGGCCCTCCTGATGTTCTTGGGCTGCAACTCCCATTCGCCCCAGCCAGCATAGCGAAAGGTGAGGGATGATGGGTGTTGCCATGCAACAACACCTGGAAGGCCACACTTTCCCCATCTCTTACCTAGAGGTTTCTGAGGGAGTATCTACACCAGGCCTATATTCCGGGATCATCCCGGGATCATCCCTGTGCATCCAAATGAAACACAGGGGATCCCGGGAGCAGGCAGGGACGACCCCTTCATTTGCCTGGGATAATCCTTAGGTGTAGAAAGGGCCATAGAGCCATTGTGACTAGTAGCCCGATCCTCCAAACCCTCCTCTGACATCCATCTCTGAGATACTGGCCACCTCCACCCCTCGTGGCAATGAATTCCCTAAATGACAGGTTGTGTGAATGCAGACTTATTTATAATTGCAGTCCAACGACACTCAGAGGGCCACCTATCCCACGTCCTTGCTGTTATCTATAAAGTGCCACAAGACCTTTTGTCGATTTCTCTGCAACAGGTGAACACAGCTACCCTTCTGGAAATGTCAGTCTAAAATGGGCAATTTTTGTCTACATTTCTTTGAGCTGAGAATTGTATCTCAAAATTCAGAGAAGTGCAAACGCACCCACCCTGCCTTGCCCAAGGTTTAACTGCATTCTGATCTGCAGATCAGGTGAGTTCGCTGAGAAATGTGGAGTGAACGAAATCCTCCAGCATTTGATGCCACATTCTGCTGCATGTGCAGACCAGGCCTCGCTCCATTTAATTACATCCCTTTCGCAGATTTAACATCATGGCTTTGGAGTGTGTGGGATGGGAAGCGTACTGAAAAGCAGAATCTTCAGCCAAAATCAATGGTCGTGGTGCTTTGATACTGAGAAAAGAAGCTCTCGACTCATCTGTCTTTACCTTACATGGAGAACCAGCCAGAAAATGGATGGGCAGGGAGGCTGAGGACAGGCAAACAGAGGCCTGCTTCAACACAACACATCCGTATGGATTTTGCAGCCAAAGTAGAGTGGCCACCAAAGTGGAGTGGCTTGCCAAAAAGGAAGACAAAAGAGGGTGCCGATTTGCATAAAATTTGCATATGCTAATGTATAGATGCCACTTTAGACATTAATTATGATAGTTTAAATAGAACAATACTACATCTCGCCATAGCGTAGAAGAACTGAACTGTATGCCTACTGTTCAGTCTGCTGTCCAGGTGTTTGCTATTAATGGACCACAGTATTTATGGTCCTTGAGCGTTAAACCAGGAGGGAATCTACACGTCATTGTGAGGGCGCTTGCATGCGCCCCCAGTGCGCCCCCAAAGCGACTGTGTAGATCGTGCCCTGAAGAGACGGAGGAAGAGGCGGAGGAGGAGGTGGCTGGGGAATCCGGCCGCGTCCTTGTTGCCGCCGCCGCCCACCTCCCCGCCGGCCAGGTCGGAGAGCTCGGCGGAAGAAGGCGGGCGGAGAGCGGAAGAAGCTCTCTGACCCGGCTGGCTCTTTCGCCGGCAGCAGGAGTCTAGCGGGGCAAGGACGCGGCCGGATTCCCCAGCCTCCTCCTCCTCCGCCTCTTCCTCCGTCTCTTCAGGGCACGATCTACACAGTTGCTTTGGGGGCACACTGGGGGCGCATGCAAGCGCCCTCACAATGACGTGTAGATTCCCTCCAGGATTGGATGGGACAGCCCTTCAAACAGCCCTTCAAATGGAGGAGTGTCCTCTGTAAAAGTGGTCACATGGCCATCCAAGGCCAAAGGGATGCTGTGATGGCCACTGGCTTAGATGCATCAGAGGGCTTCCCCTAGGGTGGCCATATGAAAAGGAGGACAGGGCTCCTGTATCTTTAGCAGTTGTGTAGAAAAGCGAATTTCAGCAGTTCATCTGTATGCAGGCAGCACCTGGTGAAATTCCCTCTTCATCACAACAGTTAAAGCTGCAGGAGCCCTGCCCTGTTTTGTATCTAGTCACTCTAATATAGTTCCTGCAGCTTTAACTATTGTGATGAAGAGGGAATTTCACCAGGTTCTCCATATATACAAATGACACCTGCTGAAATTAACTTTTCCAGTCAACTGTTCAAGATACAGGAGCCCTGTCCTCCTTTCTATATGGTCACCCAACTTCTCCACCGTTTTGGGTCGATAGGCACATTTGGAATTTTGAGTGCATGTCGAGGGAGCGCTCACAAAATGGCTGCCATGGGCACCTTGCCCATTCATAAAATGGCTGCTATGGTGGGCATGAGCAGCCACAGAACATTCATTTCCCAGAAGCCAAACTGGTGAGTATAAAAGAAAAGTAACCTGCCCCCAAACCTTAAGTTCCAGACCAACGTGGGGTCTGAGGCCTAAAACTCAAAAGGACACAGCACTTTGTTCTGCAGCAAGGCAGCCTCCCATTAATTAAAAAGAATTAATTTAAAATATTAATAAATAAAATAAAAAAACAGGAGGTGCACCAAGGGAGGCATCATGCCTGGACACATTCTTGGAAGATACATCTATCAACAGCTACTCGCTATGGCAGCAAAATGGAAACTCCATGATCAGAGGCAGTAGATCTGTCTCCCTAGTTGCTTGGGGCAGTGGAGGCTGGTGGCTTCGATGTCTGTGGGGTTGTGAATCCGCTCTGGGTTTTGGTCAGAACCAGTCAGAACTCTAAAGGAGCTACCCAAGGTGTTGTACCCATTTGGGGATGTGGTTTAGCACCTTGGATAGCTCCTTTAGAGTTCTGACTGAAAGCTGGAGCAGATTCACTGCCCCATGGACATCGGAGCCACCAGCCTCCACTGGCTGAGGCCTCCATGCCCTGCTTATGTGCACTAGTTGCCCCCTGTCGGAAGTAGAAGCATGCAGGACTAGATAGACCTGTGTTCTGATCCAGCATGCCCCTTCTTACATTCTTATTTGGGGGCCGCTCCACTGGAGGGTTTTTTGCCCACTCCCTCCCCTCCATCCCTTGCAAAGTCTCGTATGGATCGACAGCTGGATGTGAAGGCTGGCCAAATTGCAATTTGTATAATGCATAAATTTTGCAAACGGGACAAGGTGATTAACCGTCAAGTCAGAATAGCTGAGAAAGGCAGGCTGTCCTTCGGAAAAGTGATGTGTGCAGGTGTGTGTGTGCTCGGGTAATCAATCCAGTCATAACCAAAGGGAATTTTATTCCGTGCCTTGACTTCTGGATCCTGACGGACTTCCAAAAAAATAATAATAAAAAAATCCATTGACTGTGCTGCGGAAAGGGAGGAGCGAATTTATTGATTATTTTATTTATTTATTTAAAGTGTTTGTATGCCGCTCCTCAGCTCCCAAAACAAAAAAGGCTCCCGGGGAGGCTTACAACCAATCAGTAAATGAAGAGAATCTCAAGGCACAACATGCAAGGAATAATGGATGGGGAGGGGAAAGGAAAAAAGAGAGTTAGAACAGCTGCCTGCAGCATATAGTGTAGGGTGTGGTGGAGGGGCTGAGGCTGTAATCTGAATACAGATAGTAGGGAATGACCCCGTTGAATATAGTGGGGCGTAGTTCCTGAGTGACTGTGCCGAGAGTTGTGCTGTAAGAGAGTCGCAGAGGGATCTGATGTATCAAGAGCAGGGATCCCTCTTGGAGCCACAGTTGGTTCACACAAGTCAGGCAGAAGGCATGAAGCATCTCCGCCATCCCATTTTCTCCCAACAATTCTTTCCCTAACCCTCCCATTAAATTTAATGGGAGGGGAATACTATGCCACAATCCACCTGTACCCTGCTGCTGATCAATCCTTATTCCTTTCTGTAAATAAGGCTCGCAACACTTGTGATTCATGGCGTGGGAGGGGCAGCGGCTTGTTCGTCCTGGAGACTCCAGGCCCTTTCTTTGAGGTTTCAGCTTTGAACTTAAAAAAAAGAAAAGAAAAAAAAAGGAGTGGGTCTCTAATGATTTCAGCTATGTGCAGTAGATATAAGTAAGTGTGTGGATACAATACGATTGCTCAATAGGACATGCACATGTTTCTGTTTTTGGCCAGTGAGTGCCAGAGCAATGAAGAGCGCACAAGTGCTAGTCTCGTGTGTGTGTGTGTGTGTGTGTGCGTGTGCGTGTGTGTATAAATGTAATTATTGTCAAAACATATGCCTTGTAAAAAATATTAGGCTACTTATATTTTGGTTATAGTAGTTCATCATTAGTTATTATTCCCTTTTATTCCCCTTGTCACCAGAGGTGTGCAAAGTGGGTCTTCTCCACCTCAAAATTCAAGACAGAGCTCTGCTGAAGTGATGCTCTGCCCTGATTTCGGAGTGGCTCCCCATACTCCGCCCCATTGGATTACTCGTAGGAGAACTGCCTGTTATCGGATAACGGCTCTGGACAAAGGAAATCAATCAAATGCTTACAGTTCCCTCATTTTTACAGTTAAAGAGATGAAACTTGGCACAATGATAGCTCTTAAGTAGGGCTTTAGGCATGGCAACTTTGTAGCAGATCCATTCATGCCTTGATTTTTAAGGAATTTTTAAATTCCCCCTCAAACCATTATCGCTCTTAAACACACACACACACACACACACACACACACACACACACACACACACGTTAATCCGTCCCTGCACATTTATGGAGGGAGCTTTTATCCTTTACTTTGCTGATGCAGAGCTGCACTGCTGGTGGTGGAAATTTCTACTCCAGCCTTCTCCAACCTGGTGCCCTCCAGTTCCATTGGATGGAGCACCCCCACCCCCACCCCCACCCGCACCCCTGCCTGCACTGGAAGCCCAGCCAGCCAATAGGAGTAATAGTTTAACTGAAATTAAGCGCCTGCCTGACTCCGGTATAGAAGCTTACTCACCCATGATGCCAGCCAGCTTAGCAGCACTTTCACTGTGGATGATTGATTTCTATGAGTCTGAGCAGAAATGTGCACCCTCCCACCCACTCCATGGCCAGTACTGGCAGCCAGTGGTTGTTTCCCACTCCCCCAAACACTGCGTTTGGAGAACACGGGCACGGACAGTGCTGTGGCAATTCCTAATTGGTTAGTCACAGCTGTCAGTATCAACGCTACCCTTCACCCCACTCAGTGTCTTCCAAATATGGAGATATTCAATACACACACACACACACACACACACACACACACACACACACACACACACACACCATTGGCACCTGAAGAACAGTCAGATAATTTCGGAGACTTTAAAAAGCTCAAATTGGGCACGTCTCCACTCTGATATTAATTGATGGATTTGGAAGTAGCCGATCTCTGCTCTGGAAGATCGAATGCTCCGCGGATATTTGTGGTTACCAGATAATTCCAGGGCGGAGAGCACACCCCTACTTGTCACACATTTCTTAGCAGCAAACCAAGGGTGGCCAGGTGTCCTACTTTTCAGGAGAGAGTCCTTTGCTTTGCAGTGTTGGCAGAGGACAGTCTTCTATTTGATGGGCTGTGCAGTCCAAGTCCGGTATAAAGATCAAGCACCCTAATAAGGGAGAGCACCCAGAGACTTTTGGGTCAGCCCAACGCTTAACTCCTAGACAGCAAACAGTACACATTTCTATCCATGAAAATTGACATATGTAAATATTATGAAAATTGGCAGCCCATTTTGTGTCCCCCCCTCTCTCTTTGGTGATGATGCATTGTTTGGTGATGTGTACATGGCCACCCTAGACACACCTGCATTACAGCCTGCCAGGGGATTGACAACAGAAGGGCCAGCTCCAGGTTTATGGGGGTCCTTGTGAAAGTGCCCTCTGAAAGGCCCCCTCCTATGCCAGTGTGTTCTGGAAGGTTTAGCTGGGACCAGACTGGCAACAGCAAGGCTATGATCAGTGCCAGGCTGCTGGGTCTGAACTGCCATTTCAATTTCCCACAATGCCTCTGATATAGCATTATGGTATTGTGGGAAATTAAAATGGTGGCTTCCAGACTCAGCCATCCAACACATGGATAAGCACTGGTGTGGGCCCAGCAAGTTAGTATTATTGTGCCCTATATTTCAGATGGGGAGATTGAGACAGTGTGTGATAGACAGACAGAGGCAGTATCTACACTACTGCTTTAAAATGGTTTATAACAGTAGTGACAACTGTTGGGGCCCAGGACACACGCCATATACAGTTTTCAAAGTGTTTTCGAAGTGTCATATCCTGCTTGATGTAGTATGGCTAAGGTGGCCATCCTCATTAGACCACGGAAGAGGTGAAATTTGAATTCGGACTTTTGGATTTGTAGCTCACTCTCTTAGCCACTGCAGCTAGGGTGACCATATAAAAAGGAGGACACGGCTCCTGTATCTTTAACAGTTGCATAGAAAAGGGAATTTCTGCAGGTGTCATTTGTATGCATGTCGTACCTGGTGAAATCCCCACTTCATCATAACAGTTAAAACTGCAGGAGCTCTGCCTTCTTTTGTATCTGGTCACTCTAGTATAACTCCTGCAGCTTTAACCATTGTGATGAAGAGGGAATTTCCCCAGGTGCTGCATGCATACCAATGATACCTGCTGAAATTCCCTTTTCTATGCAACTGTTAAAGATACAGGAGCCCTGTCCTCCTTTCCATATGGTCACCCTACACTACACCAGCTCATTAAAATCAAGTGACTCCTACAACCCGGAGATCAGGATTCTACTTCTATGTTTCCCTATACAGTAGGAGATATGGCAGCCACAGTTTCTCCTCATGGCTGAACCTCTCCAGGTTCAGTTCTCTGCTCTCAACCCCTGGCTGAGCTGCTAAATCTGGGAGCCACCATATAAATTTCTCCCAATGCAGCTTTGCTTAGGGTGACCATATGAAAAGGAGGACAGGGCTCCTGTATCTTTAAGAGGGGAATTTCATCAGGTGTCCTTTGTATGCATGCAGCAGCTGGTAAAATTCCCTCTTTATCACAACAGTTAAAGCTGCGGGAGCTATACTAGAGTGACCAGATACAAAAGAGGGCAGGGCTCCTGCAGCTTTAACTGTTGTGATGAGGAGGGAATTTCACCAGGTGCTGCATGCCTACAAAGGACACCTGCTGAAATCCCCTTTACTATACAACTATTAAAGATACAGGAGACCTGTCCTCCTTTTCATATGGTCACCCTAGCTTTGCTCTGGGGCATTATGGGGAAATGAAATGGTGGCTCCCGAACCCAGTCACCCAGCACAGGTGTGGGTCCTGCCAAGGTGTGGGGCACGGCGCCTGGCAGCTGGTCCTGGACAAGATGTTTCTGCTGCTGAGGGTGGGTCTAGGTTGCCGGAGCTGCGTGTGTACTGTGAGGGAGTATGCATTTTCACTCCTCAGCACAGAATGGTACAGCGTTTCTGAATCACCTAAAAAAATCGGCGCTTTTGTTTCTCTCCACCCCCTCCCCCCTCCGAATGTCACAACCCAACTGTCTTGCACTGACGGTAGCAGTCGAAAACCTTGCAAATGTGTTGGCAGTCGCTGCTGCTGCTGCTGCTGCTGCTACCAGCTCTGAAACCAGAGAGTGGGGTGGAGGACTTCCACTTGTCAAAGGAAACAACGCTTGGCACGCTTCCTGTACCTACCAACATTGGAACATTCACAAAGAGGCTTTCCCCACTGACCTCTCCTGTTCGTAGGACTCGATCCCACAGTGTCCCTCCTGCATCCCCAATTTTCGGACTCCTACATCCACAACATGGGTCCAATTTTTAATTTTTTTAAAAAATAAATCTAATACTTCTGGTTGTTGCAAGGGGGAATCCGCACGTAGTTCTCAGGGTGCTTCCATCCGCCCCCAGTGCACCACGAAAACGAGCGTGTAACTTCCACGGCTCTTTTACAGGCAAGTTACACGCTCGTTTTCGGGGTGCACTGGGGGCGGATGGCGGATGGAAGCGCCCTGAGAACTACGTGCGGATTCCCCCGGTCAACCATCATTCGAAGGTGCGGAGGGCTGGCAGGAATTGAGATGGAAACTCCAACTGTGTGATTAGGGTGGTTGTTCGTGAATTGGTAAAAAAAGAGGACACCCATCGCCCCAAAAGCAGGGCACTGTTTTGCATAAAAATTGCATATGGGAGCCAGTGTGGTGTAGTGGTTAGAGTGTCGGACTGGAACTTGGCCACGAAGCTCACTGGGTGACTTTGGGCCAGTCACTGACTTTCAGCCTAATTTACCTCACAGGGTTATTGTGAGGAGAAAACGGAGTGGAGGTGGGCCATGTAAGTTGCCTTGGGTTCATTGCAAGAGGAAAAAAGGTGGGTTATAAATGTATTAATTAATTAATATATGCTAATTTACATGTGTAGATGCGACTTTAGAAATGATTATTATAATTTAAATAGAACTATAGTATATCTCACCATAATATCGAAGACTGTGACCAGGTAATTTGTAGACCTGCCTTTTCAGTTTGCTGACCAGGCCCTTGCTGTTTGATGGGCAACAGCAGGCTCTTATGGGTCTTTATCTTTAAACTGGAATTGGACAGGACATACTTTCAAAGCAAGGACAACTTTAAATAGAGGAGAGTCCTCTGGCGGTCCTTGAAATAGAGGATTGTCCTCTGTAAAAGAGGACACGTGGCCACCCTAGGCCAAACAGGGATGTGGGAGGAGCTTATAGTTAAAAGTGGGTAGGGCTCAGCAGGAAGCTCCTCCCATAACACGATGTAACATGAGAGCCCTAGAAGAGTGTTATGAGCGAAACGAGAGAGAGGCATGAACGGCTGAAATCCAACAGGTACAGTTTTTCCTAGTGGTGTGTGTATGGTGGGGGCAGCCATAAACTGATTTTCTGCCTGCTGTGCAGCGATTGAAGGCACAGGAGCGCTGTCAGAAAAAATGGTGGCAACTCTATTTGGGCTCACTGTAGTGAACCATGAGATTTATTTATTTATTTATTTATTACATTTTTATACCGTCCAATAGCCGAAGATTCAGCATTTGAAATTGTGGGTTTCCTCCCCTCACCCTCTTTCTTTTGGTCATCTATTGCTGGTGACAAAATGCTGGAGGAGGTGGTTTTTTTGGCCTAATCCAGCAAGGAGGCAAAACCGTTCTTTGGGACTTGAGTCTCAGGGCATACACGCCCCGGGAAGACAACTGGAAATAAAGCTTGGCAGATTAATTAAGCTATGCAAATTATGGTCGTTTTCCCAGCAACTGCAAATTCTAGAAACTAGTTTTTTCCCCCTTCCCCTTTTCTTTTTTTAAATACAGCTGTGGCTCTTAGCATGGCAAAGCCTAAAGCAGATGGCAGGGTCCCCCATTTCTGCAACAAGTTCGCGGGCGTGCAGAACATGCGCACATTTTTATGCTTTTGCTCGGTGGGGTGTGGGGGCGGAGAGTGAGGGGGTTTCAAAGGACGCGGCCACCTGGATTTTTATCCATTCCATGTGGACAAAATACTTGCCGCCAGAGGCTGGCATGTCGCCACAGAGAGACTGCGATGCTGAAGGCATGTTTTCGAGGGTGCGATCGCCGTTCCGTGGGTTCCTGCAATTAACGTGTTTGCAGCCGGCAATTTTATGTATGCGGGGACAGCATAACCTGATTTGCCCAAACGGCCTAGAAAGCGGGACGCCGGCAAAGGAGGATCGGGCTCTGGTGCGACTTTGAGTAGACACACTTTCAGCCAGGGGAGCATCTGCTGAAATGTTGCCCATGTTCAAGATGCAAGAGCCTTATCTGCCTTTACATGTGGTGGCCCTCGTTGAAAGCACCCCCCAAACCAGAGTCAATTCTGGATAGCTTGTACGAATATCTCTTCCCTTCTGCCCTGAACATTAGCCACCACTGCTGCTATTTTCTCTTCCCACGTCTCCCTGCCAGAGGATGGTACTCCTGCATGTGTTGAGGTTGTGAACCCCGGCAGGGTGGTGGTGAGGTTGTGACCTCCTTGATAGTTGATATACTTTGCGCATCTTTCTTGGTCTTTGAGGTCACTGCTGTACAGTTTATGTCTCAAAATAGGGTCACAGTAGGAAAAGAGTTCTGGGTTGGCTTACAGTTCCCTGGAGCCACAGTGGAGATGCACAGCAGCCTTGGCTAACACAGTCAATGTGAAAGTTTGTGGGAAGAGAGCCCTGCCCGCTCGGATGACTGACCACAGCAATCTAGTTCCCAGCGATACTCAACATTTGCATAGCTCTTTCAAGTAGGGATGTGCTCCGCTTCTAATCGGACCGGAGAAGCAGTAGTGGAGCGGGGGGCTTCGCCTGCCCTTAAGGCGGAGGCGAAGAGGATTGGGGGGCCGGCGGAGCATGGCGAAGAGGATCGAGGTGAAGGCGGATCCTTCGCCTCGATCCGGAGCTCCGCCGGAAAGGTAAGTGGGGGTTACCGGGCCCTGCCGCTGTCGCTGTCGCCCATGCGGCGACAGCAGCAGGGCCCGGTAACGCCTCCCGCCCTCCTCTCCCTTACCTGCCTCCGTCCGCGGTCCGTCAGCGTCTCCAATTGAGCCCGTGGTTCCAGCAGGAAGTCTGGGCCGCACTTGCGGCCCAGACTTCCTGGTGGAACCACGGGCTCAATTGAAGACGGCGACGGACCACGGACGGAGGCAGGTAAGGCCCCCCTCCTCCTTACCGGGCTCTGCCGCCGTCGCCGCATGGGTGGCGATGGCGGCAGGGCCCGGTAACCCCCCCTATGGGGGGGGACCGGAGTTCCGATCCGGATCCGGAGCTCCGAGCGGAGCGGAGTGGGCACAGGCGGAGTGGGGGCGGGGCGGAGCGGGCCGATCCGAAAATGGCAGATCTTAAAGTGAAGCGGAGTGGGGGGTCCGTGCACACCCCTACTTTCAAGTGTCCTGACCTTTTGACTTGCGTTCTCTAGTCATAATGCTTACAACAACCCTGCAAGGTAGATCAGTAGTACTATGCCTTATGTTGCAGATTGGGAGACTGAGGCTGAGAGTGAGAGAGTGGTTTGCCCATTAAGGCTGCCATCCTAGTTAGATAACAACAGAGGTGAGATTTGAACTTGGAACTTCCTGATTTCTAGCTCAGTCTCTTCGCCACTGCACTACACCAGTTCATTAAAAGCAAGCCACACCTTCTCATGCCTTTTCTTCTCTGGGTGTTTGTTATTATTGTTATTATTATTTTATTTATTTTATTTCTATACTGCCCTAAAGCTGAAGCTCTCTGGGTGGTTTACAACGATTCCTAAAAATACTAAATACAACACAATAAAAATAGCCTACATCAAAAAATCCAAACAACGTAAACAGCTAAAAACAATGTAAAAAACCCAATGTTTTCCTTAAGAGAACCTGTTCTAAAACAGCAGACACAGGGCTCCTCTACACCAAGCAGGATATTCCACTATGAAAGCGGTATATAAAAGGCACGAGCCACACCAAGCAGCATATAGTGGTATGAAAGCTGTCTATGGTATGTGTTAATGGGCCCCAACAGTTGTCAGTGCACTTCAATACTGCTATAAAGCAACAGTGTGGCTCCTGCCTTTTATATACCGCTTTCATAGTGGAATATCCTGCTTGTTGTAGATGAGCTAGATGCCTTATCATAGACCATTAAATACCTGGGAGTAGAGGGTGGTCTTTACCTGGCACCGAAAAGATGACAACGTCAGCGCCAGGCAGGCCTCAGCAGGGAGCATATTCCACAGCTGGGGAGCCACAGCTAAGGAGGCCATCTCCCTTGTTGCCACCTTCCAAATCTCGCTTGGAGATGGCACTCAGGGGAGGGGGCCCATGTTGAAAATAGTGTCTGGGTATGTTCAGGTCTGGAGAGGCGTTCCGTCGATTCAGTTCTTTACCATCTTCCCTTGCCTGCTGAGGTGAGCAAGACACTACACGGCAGGTGGGAGAAGAGATCAGCTGTCAGTGATGGGGAAAGGACAGGCACAAGATGCAAGGCCAGCATTACAATTTGGTATGTTCGGAGGGCACTTCCCAATGTCCATGTCCCCTATAGGGGCCTACTGTCAAAAGCAGGTGTGTTCAACCTCTTTCAGTCCGAGGGCCAAATTTATTGCTGACGGTATGTGGTAGGGTGACCCTATGAAAAGGAGAACAGGGCTCCTGTATCTTTAACAGTTGCATAGAAAGGGGAATTTCAGCAGGTGTCAGTTGCAGGCATGCAGCACTTGGTGAAATCCCCTCTTCATCACAACAGTTAAAGCTGCAGGAGCCCTGCCATCTTGACCAGATACAAAAGAGGGCAGGGCTCCTGCAGTTTTAACTGTTGTGATGACACCTGCTGAAATTCCCTTTTCTATGCCACTGTTAAAGATGTGGGAGCCCTGTCCTCCTTTCCATATGGTCACCCTAGTGGGTGGGTCTGAAGACAAAAGGGGTGGGGCAAAAGGGGCAGGGCTGACATGTCAGCATCTTTTAGCGTAAAACTCATCGTGCCAGTAACTAAGTCGTAGGAGAAGACATTTTGACCATTTAAAATAGGATCGGGGGGGACGACATGCAAAATCTGGGCAACCCTGAAATGTCCGGCTGTCAGGGGAAAGGGAGTGGGGTCAGGAGAAGGAGGGCATTGCCAGATTTTGCCCACAGACCAGATGTTGAGCACCCCTGGTCAAGAGCTTCCTGGATCTACACCTCCTCTTCCTTCTTCACACCATTGTTGCCAGCTCGCTCACCCACTCTCCATTTTGGCCTGGGAGTGGACTGGTGTGGGGAGAAGCCAAATGAGTGATAGTTTTGGGGACCAGGAGCCCTCTGCGTGCTCCCTGTCTGGCAACCAAATGGGTGCTTGCAATGGCAAGGAGGAGGAAGAGCGTCAGCTGGTATTGGCGGCGGTGGTGATGGTGGAGAGCGCGCCACTGAGGTTGTATTACCTTGAAGGCGTATGACCCATGAGTCCCCAAAACATGGAGCTTGAAATGCCAAGGCAAACTTATCTCTTGCTCCCTGGGCAAGCTTAGCAGTGCAAATTGGGCTTACAGGTAGCAATCCAGCAACCCTACAGCCAGGGGTGCCAGAGCAGCTGCTGCGTGGTAAGCCAGAGCGGCACATAAGTGAGTGATCTCCAGCCTTATCCACACAAGTCCTCTTGCGATTTGGTGTCCATCCATCTCCATGCAGAATAATGATTTCCTGTAATGCCACCGTGCGGTGTCTCGACCGTGCCCATTGCAGGCTTTTGCGCTGCATTTTGAAAGCTTTTACTGTCACGATTCCAAGGACTAGCAAGGATGTCAAAAGGATTTTCTTGGCGGTTTTAAGGGGAGTTGTCCAGGGGAAGCACCGTCAAGATCCAAGTGAGCTCTTTGGCAAAGTCATTAATATAAAAGGAGCTCCGTACAAGGCATTGGCTCCTTTGCAAGTTGCCTCATGGCTGGGAGTTGTAGGACAGGACTCTCCCCACCCCGCCCCTGTCTGAACATGCCTAGCATTGCGCCCTAAGATACCCTTTGCTGGATATCTCAGAACGATGACATAACGACAAGCAGACCATAACTCCTTTGCGGGCAAGTTAAGTGGGTGATGCTTAAATCAGAATTCCCAAGCAGAGCGTAATAGTAATAGGCTTTCACTTCAATTTAGTCATATTGGAGAGTAATATGAACCCTCTTAATGCATTTGCTCTGAACGTATAGTTAGGAATGAAGGCAAATATTAAAATACAGGTGGGAGTTGATACAAAGTCTTGCAGTATGGGGTGCTGTGATTCAGGCTGCTGTGCCAGCCATGCCCTTTTGCAAGATATGCCATTCCATCCCCTTGCCATGTAATTTTGCCCCCACCTGCTGGTCAACATTCCATGCCTGCTAAGCATCATCCATCCTCATAGGGGTGTTTTGGGGTCCCCTTCCTCTTAGGGTCCCCTCTCCTTTAAATATCTTCTTATGCATTCTGGATGGGTTGGGTTGCACTGGTTTGGCTACATCCAGTTTTACACCTGGAGAATGAAGCTCGCTATTAGTAACTGGCAGAGGTGTTGAACGTCAGGCCTGTGGGCCAAATCTGGCCCTCCGAGGTTCCCCAATGGCTCCACCCCCTTCCCCCTGATTGTTTGGTGCTTTCCTATATTTTGTATCCCCCTTGCCCTCCAGATTCTATAACATTGTAATACCTCTCCTAAGGCTTAGTTACTGGCAGTAACGGCTTTAAGCTAGAACGGGCTGGAACTTCAGGTTCCATGTGGAATTTTGCTCTGCCCCCTTTTGCCTTTGGCCCTGCCCCTTTTCTAGGGTGACCATATGGAAAGGAGGACAGGGCTCTTGTAGCTTTAACAGTTATGCGGAAAAGGGAATTTCAGCAGGTGTCATTGGAATGCATGCAGCACCTGGTGAAACCCCGTCCTCATCACAACAGTTAAAGCTGCCCTCTTTTGTATCTGGTCACTCTAGAGCTTTAACTGTTGTGATGATGAGGGGGTTTCACCAGGTGCTGCATGCATACCAATGACACCTGCTGAAATTCCCTTTGCTATACAACTGTTAAAGATACAGGTGCCCTGTCCTCCTTTCCATATGGTCACCCTATCTTTTCCCTTCAGCCCTGCCCCACCACTGGAACGCAGCCCTCCAAGAGCTTCACCGAAATGGAATTTGGTCCGTGTGCTGAAAAAGGTCCGACACCCCTGGTAATATAGGTTCTCTCCTGGTTCTTCTTTTATTCTGGATCAGGTGGCAGAGGTGAGAACGTCAAGCTCTATGTCTCTCTCTTTCAGGTTTTCCCAAATGGGCAAGCTCTTGCCAGCCCAGCAGCAACATCACACATTGCGGTGGTGGTGCAACACCCTCAGTTGCAAAGGTGCGCTGGGACGTCACCCCCGTTATTCAGTCTCTTTCTTAGCCTACACACTAGCCAGTATGCATCATCTAACGATGATGATGCATGAACACCACAGGCAGAACCTCCCTGTCCTGTGATGTTAGCTTAGATACATGACTTTCCCCAACAGATTAGTCAGTGCATTTGACTGAAGCCGTGCCTATGGACTGCAACATGTGAGAAAGAGATATCAAACAACACAGATTTGTAGCTAGCTCCCTTCATTGCACGTCCTGTTGTCCAGGGGTGGGCAGAAGCTAGATTTAGATCTACTGGCAGATCTCTGGGTGATCAGGAAAGATTTCTGACTCCCGATGGTTTCACAATAGTAGCAACAGCTTACTGTTGAAAAGGAAGAAAACGTGGGGGAACCAGAAGTGGATTTTTGCGTAGAAGGTGGGTGAGCTCCATTCTGGTATTCTAAAACAAATTCCTGGGCTCAGAATTCCTCAGTCATAAGTGCCTCTTCACCAGGCTCCAGTTGGTGAACCTCAGGGTTCTAGTTTTTTTAAAAAAAAGTAGATCCCACAAGCTTGAAGTCTTCCCTTTCCTGATGCAGTTCACAGGATCTTGTGCTCTTCAATCCTGGCTTCTTTATGTCTAGAGAGGAACGAGGAGAGAGTGAGAGAGAGAGTGAGTGAGTAGATGACTGTGGGTTGTTTTTGACCATAGGTTGTATGTTGAACTGTGGATTGGCATGTTGTCTGAGCCCAGGACATTAACAAGGTGACTTGTTAACCATGACTTATTTTTCTTGAACAAGACACCTTGAGAACCCATGGTTTGTTGTTGGGTTGTTCAGGGTGGTTAACAAGCCACCCTGTGGAAAATGTCCTGGGTTCAAACAACATGCTAACCCATGGTTCAACAAACAATCCATAGTTCAACAACAACCCACACTCAATCACTGTGTGGGTTAGCATGCCATGTGAACAGCCCCAGTGAGAGAGAGAATGGCCAACTGCAACGTTCTCTCCAAACCCAACCAAAGCGTTCCCTAGTCCCCACGACTTCCAATAAAAACTCTGGGCCTGCACTTTTAGTGCCATCACTGGTATATTTGAGTTCCTCAATTGGGCATAATTTTGCAGCTTGGGCCACAGCTAGACCTAAGGTTTATCCTGGGATCATCCAGGGTTCGCCCCTGCCTGAGCACTGGATCCCCTGTGTGTCACCTAGATGAACAGGTTTGACCCCTGGATGATCCAGGGATAAACCTTGGGTCTAGCTATGGCCTTGGTCAACAGGAATAGCCATGGATGCATGACCACTCCAGATGTGCTGGACTACAGCTCCCATCATTCTCAGTGATCTTGGGAATCTGGGGGTGGGGAAACTGCCTTAGGAGGCTAGAGTTGCCTGCCCCTTGCCTTAATTTGAAAGTTACCTGCTCACTGTCACATTTTGGAAAAGATGATTAATTCTATTGCCCAACTGTTATTTTTGCTGGAATCACTTTGCAAACCCCTAGCTTCTAAGTGTGGTGGAGGAGCACACCCTGGGGTGCACAGCCCTCAACAAAGTGCTCCTTCGCCTCTCCAGAACCAGAAGTATTGCCTAGCTAACTTTGAAGAATTCTACCATAAGCCAAATGGCACTGTGGAAGCATTTACTCTGTTACATGGGCATGCAGGATCTTTAGGGAGATGACAACGTGGTTGACTGAACCCCCTTAAGTTGAAATGCTCTTTTTTTTGTCTCCAAAAACATGAAGAGATATATATATATATATATATATATATATATATATATATGACAGTGATCATGAGTTTGAGGTGAGATAAAACTGAATTTGTTTCTTCTCACTTGCTGTCTGATTTCTAAGCCTTCAGTGTGTATTGCCAATACATTTTCAAGCTTATCTGTGCAACACCAGGGACTAAAAACTTAGCCTTCTTAAAATGAAAGCTGGGATTCTTGTGGGAGTTTGCAGAGAGCTGCCTCAGGGCTACATAAAGCCAGAGGGCTTTTAGTAACCCACCTGCGGTGAAGATGCTGTCAATTTTCTCTTTTAATATCATCAGGAAATTAAAACAGGGATCACTGTAATTATGGATAATCACAGGTAGAAAGGCACCACCCACAATTAGAATAATGGCTTTTGGTGGAATTGACACAGTGATCACGTTCCCCGGAGAAATGCTGCTTTTTTCTTTTCTTTTTGGTTTTGTTTTGCCTGCTCAGATGCTAAACCTGGTGGATTTTCTTCTGCGGGTAGGATAATGGCATTTTAAAACCAGATCTGTTCCTTTCCAGAATGGACAGGGTATCCTTGACGCCTCAGTGGCCAGACCTGATATAGAACCCACATTCCTGGCTAAATACTTCAGCTCTGAGCAACTGAGCTATCAGGCACAAACATAGCCAGGCGTTGATCTCTGGCTGGATTCCTCGTTGGCTTGGCATGGTTCATTCCATCATCTGCTGGTGTGGGCTTTGCCAGATACCATGGACAGGAAGGCCAGCTCAGAGCTATGCATCCCAAGAGACACTCTACAACAGGCAAACATGGGCAGTGCCTTCAGGCCAGGGAAGACAGGATGCATATAGAGAGGCTGTGCAGCGGGGTAAAGAGGGAATCCTATAGCAAGTGCAGCAGGTGGGGGGCGGGCGCTCTAAACAAGACCTTATCATGTGGCAGAACTGTTCCTGGACTGTACTATTTCAGATTGGGGTGGGTGGGAACACTGGATGATTGCATACAAGCTCCATCAGACAAGTGTTTTATTGCACGCTCATTGCTGGGCACTCACGGATTTTCGCGGGTCCCTCTCATGATGTCATCTGCCTCCCATGTGCCTCCCGCCCTATCCGCCCTTCCTCGCATGACAACTCCCCCCCCCCGAAAGTCCGAAACATTTTTAAACCCGGAAGTTGCCACTTTCTCCCACTGTGTGCAGGAGAAGCGGCACAATTAGAACAGCCGGCTGACTGGGCCTCGTGCACTTTGCTCGCTTCGTCTTTCAAAAGTAGAAGTACTAAGCAACGGGAACAGGGCTGGGGAAGTGATGGCGGGGAAGCGTGACTTCCCCCATCTAATGGAGCTCTACGTCTCCATATTAATTATTATTATCATCTCTCTTTTCTTGCTCCTGGCATTTTTTCTAGATGAACATGACAGGCTTTGCCAAGTCATGCTGTCTTTTACTGACTCAGAAATTTCCTGACTAGAGATGTGAAGGCCCGGAAAAAACCCCAGAAAAATTCAGAAAAAAATCCGGTTCCCCCCCATTTTTTCCTGAAGCCTTTTTTGTTTTGTTTTCCTGAAAAATTGGAAAAATTGAAAAAAATGAAGAAAAAACGGATTACGGGATGTTTTATTTTAGCATGATGAATAAAATGTTTAAGACAAGGTGTTCAGATATTTAGTTCTCCAAATGATTTCTAAAAACTGTACAATATCAGATTATTACAATGTCTGTGCACCAAGGACAAGCAAGTTGTACATTGCAAACTGAGACTACAACTCTCAAATGCAAGAGGAAGATGCATTTCTGCCTCTAGGGGGCAGCACTGCCATGGAAGCAGAGACTGAAACTAATACTGATAGCTATAGGTCAGAAAATGAGTCTGATTAAATTTCATGCATATTCATTGAATCTTGGTGTGTCCCCCCCCATTTTTTTCAGTTCTTTTTATGGGAATGGGGGCTGTATGTCTTGACACTGGAGGATTAGCGGAGACATAAATAATTTTCTTTGTTACTAATGTTGGTGGTTTCTTCAGTTTTTTTTTTTAATCCCCCCCCCCCCCCCCCGCTCGTAAACTGGCAGAACCAAAGAGGTTCCTTACAGTTCAGGTGTTCCTAACAGTTCAGGAGCTTGTAGTTCCATTTGTTACAAAAAAAAAAAAAAAAAAGTAAATTAAATTTGTAATAATTGTTTGAATACACTAGTTTTAATATACCAAATGTAATAATTTTATGCCAAACCAACTTGGACATAATTACATTTTATGTTCCTAAAGTAACAAAGTGACTTTCAATCTGTAAAAAGTGCTAATATTGCATTATTTCAATTTTTCCGAAAATTTTCAGTTTTTTCCAACCCCCCCCCCCCCCGGAAAAAAACCAGTTTTTTTCCATGGCGTCAAAATTTCCAGAAATTTTACATCTCTATTCCTGACTACTGAACATGTTTTAAGTATGACTGCTTTCTAGATGTTGGTATGGATGTATTCTGACCTAATTTCTGAAGGTTTTCTGGGGAAAAAAAATTGATGTGATGTCGGTGACTGATGTGGCTAGCGGAATAATTGTAAGTTTTTTATGTTGCCATAGTTCTTTAACTTCCATAGCTAGTGGTGTATATTTTTCTCTCTTTTCCTCTTCCTTTTCTACAACATTTTTGTCATTTAGTATTGCTATGTTGATGAGGTAGGTGTATTTCTCTTTATAAATTGTTCTGTCCCGGTATATGTTATGATTGCATTTTTCAAGATTGTTTTGGGTGAGTATGTATAGTATGGTGGGTTGTTTGATGAGGTTGAATTTGATGGCCAGTTGCTGGTGAATAATCATCATCATAATAATCATCATAATAATCATCATAATCATAATGATGATGATGCAACAACAGCTACCTGCCCAGAGAAAAATTAATGTGAGGGAGAAATAGGTTGACTGTGTGCCCAACTTACAGAGGCCAGTCCTCTGTTTGAAGGGTTGTCAGAGGACAGTCCCATATTCGAAGGCATCCTCTGTGTGAACAGCTGTCCAGTCCAAGTCTGATTTAAAGATAAAAAAGCATCAGAAGGAAGAGCAGCCAGGAGCCTTGAAGTTGTCCAATAGCAGTTATCACCTTGACCGCATATGGAGCAGGCATCAGGTCACACTTACCTGGTCTGGTGAGATTGTATTTTAATTTAGATGATAGGAATCATGTCTAAATTGGCATCTATATGTACACATTAGTGTATGCACATTTTATGCAATCCTGAATCCTCTTTTCAGGATGTCTCGTTCCTCTTCTTTAGTTTGAGGGTGGGGGATGAGTAAGTGGAAACACTAGGGAGAAACATTCTAGACTAATCTTCTACCTGTCACGCTAATTTTCTATGCGTTGGCTTCCCCCTTTGCCCTCCCACTGACATGGGTTAGCATTGAATCATGAAATCCCCCACCTGCAACGTCAAGGAACAGTTTTGGTGTTTAAAATGCTTGAGGTGCAGCTTGGAAAAAATAGGCTGGGGGGAGATATGATAGAGGTGTACAAATTTATGCATGGGGTGGCGAATGTGGATAGGGTGACATTTTTCTCCCTCTCCCATAATCCTGGAACCCAGTGGGATCATCCCATGACGCTGATTGGCGGGAGATTCAGGACAGATACAAGAAAGTACTTCTTCATACAATGAATAGTTAAATTATGAAATTCGCTGCCAGAAGACGTAGTGATGGCCACCAAGTTGGATGACTTGAGAATGGGATTAGACCAGGCTAGTGCTTAAATACAAGGCTGGTTGAGAAGTATCACCCTGTACTTAAGGATTCCATTCCTGCTCAAGGATTCTGGCCATTGAGCTGGCTCTTCTCATTTGCTACCGATACCACAGATGGGCCAACATCAACTAGGCAGCATCCCGGGTTGTGACAAACTAGGCTGAATCCCATTGCTAGATAATTTCATCAAATCATCGAAGAGTCGAGTTGGAAGGGGCCTATAAGGCCATCAAGTCCAACCCCTGCATCAAGCTCAATGCAGGAATCCACATTAAAGCATCCTTGACTGATGGCTGTCCAGCTGCCTCTTGAATGCTTCTAAGATGGGAGAGCCCACTACCTCCCTAGGTCATTGGTTCCATTGTTGTACTGCTCGAACAGTCAGGAAGCTTTTCCTGATGTCCAGCTGGAATCTGGCTTCCTCTAACTTGAGCCCATTATTCTGTGCCCTGCACTCTGGGATGACAGTGCAAGATGAAAAATCCTGAATCAACATTTGAAGATGGTTAAAGAGGGTGTGGGGGGGGCATCCTGTTTCCTCCCTTGACTTCCTCCTTGGCTTTCCTTAATGCATAGTAGGAAGGTATCTTCTGCTTTGCCTTTGGCATATATATGCATGAGTGTGCCTAAGGCCATAAGGAGATGTGATGTCTGGAGATGGGGTTTTGACAGGAGATGGCTGGGGCAGGGGATAGCCCTGGGATGGCAAGCCTGCGGGACCCTAAATTAATTGAGGAACCCCTTTTGCAGCATGACTATAGCCAAGCAGAGTCTTAGACCTCTTGTGCATGGGAGGGGAAGCATCCAAGGAGGTCCCACTCAAAACACACCTTCCACATACAACGTGGCCCTTCCTCACCCTCGATATCCCCTTTCTCCTTTCTGCCTCCATGTGGACATGCTGTCTCTTGGCTTTCTTCCCAACCATCTCTTTGCTCAGTATTGATCACACCCACCGGCTAATTTCTCTCCCCCACCCACCCTGGTTATTTAGCTCTAAACAGAGCCGATTGGCTGGATAATTAATTTGCTGCTTAATTAACTCACTTTGAGATGAGATGCCCCGATTGTCCGTCTGCCCACACAAGCTTGAGAATCATATTCCCAACTCTTGGCTACAGGCATTTAATACCGAGAGCTTTGGAGTTGCCAATTCTGCATTCACACACCCCTTTCCTCCTTCGCCCGCTCCCACGGTCCTTCACAAGCGTCTGTCTCATGCCTTGCCCTCGGGGGACCCAGCCAGGCTGTGACTCCGGAACCCGATTGCGTGAATTTGTGCCTGCGTCTCCTGCTCTGATGTCGTCGAAGGCGGGAGGCCAAGCTGCAAAGTGTGGAACAGCGGGATGCTCCACGCCGCACTCCACGCCCTGTGCAGACGGAAGCCCCACAACGGCACCAGGGCTTGCGCTGCTTCACTGTTTGGGCTCCATGCCTCAGCTGTGCATGGGTGCATAGCCAGTGCCTAGCCCACCTGTAGCATGCCGCAAATGTGACAGATTTGGATGGTGATACGCACGCACACTTTTGCTTCTTTCTTCCTCCCTCGTTGTCCTTTACCATGGAGGAATCAAACCTTTTTCAACCTGGAGGCCAAATTTCGATTTTGGGGGTCCTCTTGAGGGCTACATTCTAGCGGTGGGCAAAATCGGCAGAAAGCAAAAGGCAGGGCCCCCAAACCCCGCATACTCCAATCTGTCCTGAATCTCCCACCATTCAGCATCGTTTGGGCTTAAAGCTCTTTCTACCAGTCACTAAGCTTTAAGAGAGACATTTTAACTTTTTAGAATGGGCGGGGGGGGGGACCAGAGGTGATGGGAGTTGTAGTCCAAAGCATCTGGGGGCACCAGGTTGAGGACAGCTTATCCAAGTCACTATTTTTAGGAATATGCCTTGCACCAGCTCAGATTGTCCATGTAGCCTACAGTTATTTATTTTGACTGATATCAAGCTGATCTGATCTGACCCTCTTAACTTGAAGTGCAGGGGTTTGGTCCCGGGGCCGTTTGCATATAAAGCAAGGAGGCACCTTGCCACTTAGCTGTTTCAAAGCGAGGCTGTCCCTTTGGCGTTCTTTATGTTCATATCCAAGGGTGGTTATGTTTCCCCCTGCGGGCACGCAGATTAGACAATCCCTTTCCTTTCAGATGAGAGAAGATGATAGATCGTGTGGGGAAAAGGATGCCAGGGGGAGACCTGATAGAGGTGTACAGAAAGATGCATGGTGTGGAGAATGTGGACAGGGAGACCTTTTCCTCCCCCTCTCTCAAAATCCTAGAAGCCAATGGGGGTCATCCCATGTTGCTGATTGGTGGGGGATTCAGGACAAATAAAAGGAAGAACTTCTTCACACAGCACATAGTTAAATTATGGAACTCACTACCACAAGATGTGGTGATGGCCACCAATTTGGATGGCTTTAAAAGTGGGTTGGATAAATTTCTGCAGGAGGAGGTTATCAATGTCTACTAGCCCTGATGGTTGTGTGCGATCTCCAGTATTCGAGGCAGTAAGCCTGTGTGCACCAGTTGCTGGGAAACATGGAAGGGAGGCTGCTGTTGCACCATGTCCTGCTTGTTCATCCCTGGCTGACGGCTGGTTGGCCACTGTGTGAACAGAGTGCTGGACTAGCTGGACCCTTGGTCTGATCCAGCATGGCACTTCTTCTGTTCTTAAGATGGATAACTCCAGGAAGTGTGGATCTGAGGGTGCGGGGGTGGGGGGGAAGAGAATAAAAATGTGTCAACCTGGGCAGTGGCGAGCCGTGCTTCCGAAGTAACAAGCTTAAGACACTAGGTTCTTCCCACAAGTCTCTTCTGTACCTAAAAGCCTCTTGTCGGAACAGACAGCATATGCAATTATCTCCATGTGTGAGAGGTGCGTTAGGGAGGGGGCTGTTCTTGGTTGCAGAGAACAGTCTTTGCATGTAGGAGGACCCAGATTTAATCCCCGGTACCTCCTGTTAATTTTTTAAACATTTTTTTTTCCTAATGAGTTCTGGAAATTGCTGCCTGCATCACATTTTGTACCTGGGAAACACACACAGGAGTTGTTGTTGTTGTTGTTGTTGTTGTTGTTGTTATTATTATTATTATTATTATTATTATTATTATTTGTATCCCGCCTTTTGCCTAATACTGGGCTTCAAGGCGGCCGTACTGAGCCTCAAGGTACAAAATGCATTGTGAGAACAACTGCTTCGATCACTCCT
Organism: Elgaria multicarinata webbii; assembly: GCF_023053635.1. NCBI lineage: Eukaryota > Metazoa > Chordata > Lepidosauria > Squamata > Anguidae > Elgaria > Elgaria multicarinata. Next base: position 18,364,677 of record NC_086181.1, read on the forward strand.
TGTCTCAGTGAAACACATGGAAGCAAGAGAGCTTGTGGCAGGGATGTTCAACCTTAGGCCCATAGGCCTAAGAGCTGTATGCTAAAATATGCAGGTGCTTTTGGTATGGAGGATATTTGTGGACCCAGCCCGAAATTTCATCTTCAGCTGGAATGCAGCCTCCAAGAGCTTCTCTGAAATTTAATGTGGCCTCTCCAGGCTGAAACAGATATATAATCTGAGGTGTGCCACTTTAGAGTATTGGCTCTAAAGGAACTATCCAAGGTGTTGAACTTATTTTGGTGTGTGTGTGTTTTCAGCACCTTGGATAGCTCCTTTAGAGAACTGAGTGCTTCTGACTGAAACCCAGAATGGATTTACAGAAAGGCAGAAATTGAAGCCACTGGATTTTTTTTTGCCTGCCAAGAGCTGCCCAATCCAGTACCCATCTGGATTCAGACTGAAGCAGAACAAAACAGCCCACTTTGGTTTGGGATTCAGATTTGGAACAGAAGCGGTGCTCAGGCCTAATATATTGTTCCCTGTTGTAATGCAAAGTATTGCAAGGTGGCTTAGCCGCCCAGAGAGCTCCGTCTATTGGGCGGTATAGAAATGAAATAAATAAATAAATAAATAAATAAACAGTCTTGAATAGCCCACTAAGACCCATTAGCTTCATAACAGTAGTGCATGCGCTGGTAACCTCAAGGCTTGACTTCTGCAATGCGCTCTACATAGGGCTACCATTGTATCTAGTTCGGAAACTTCAACTACCGTATTTCTTCGATTCTAAGACGCACTTTTCCCCCTATATAAACATCTCTAAAAACGGGGTGCGTCTTAGAATCGTGGGTCATTTATTACTTCTTAGAATCAAAGCTTTTTTCCCGTTGGTTGTACTGAAATTAGTGTGCGTCTTACAATCGATGGCGTCTTAGAATCGAAGAAATACGGTAGTTCAAAATATGGCAGCCAGGTTGGTCACCTGTACGTCTAGGGGTGAGCATATTACCCCAACATTAAAATCACTCCACTGGCTGCCAATTAGTTTCCGGGCAAAGTACAAAGTGTTGGTCATTACCTTTAAAGCCCTAAATGGTTTGGGTCCAGGTTACCTGCAGGATCGCCGTCTCCCATATAGTCCACCCTGCACACTCAGGTCCTCTGGGGTGAACTTACTTCAGTCAGCTAAAACTAGGCTGACATCAGTTTCCCAGAGGACCTTTTCTTCTGTCGCCCCCAGATTGTGGAACGGCCTTCTGGGGGAGATTCGTAAAATTAACTCTCTGTGTGATTTTAAGGCAGCTTTAAAGACTAGCCTTTTCCGGCAGGCCTATCCAGATCAATGTTAAATCATGATTTTTTAAGATGTATTGATTTCTGCTCTAATGTTGTTCCCCACCTCGATCCAAGGGGAGAGGCGGGTAATAAATAAATAAATATATTATTATTATTATTATTATTATTATTATTATTATTATTATTATCGGCCTGCTCCTGGTGGAGATGAAGACTGCTCGAACTGTATTGTTGAGATGGCTTGCCTCAATTTTTGGACTCTCCTTGGGGACATGGCTATGGGGATTGTCATGACGATCGCCTGCACTTCAAAATTTAACACTATACCCCTGGCTACCCCTGTTGCAATGCAAAGAATTTTGGGGTGGTTTGTTCTCGAATGGGCAACTAAGACCCAATGGGCCTGTTCAGACAACATCCTAAGCCATGGTTAGACTGCTAACCTTTTCACAGCGAGTGGTTAGTGAGTGTGTTTAAACCATGGTTATGTAGCCACCATGGTTAGGAATGGTTCACAAGATACACTAAACCATAATGTTTAACTCAAAATGCTTAATCTCAGTAGCTTAGCATGTCGTCTGAACGGGGTCTTTATCTTTACAAACCACCAGCTCCTGGTGAGGGTGAAAATGGCTAGAACTGGGTTGTTGATATGGATGATCACAGTGGCCTGGATTTTCGGACTCTCCTTGGGGGCATAGCTATGGGGACTGCTGATGAATGCCTGCACATGAAAATGTACCACTACTTTCCTGTTTGTGAGTCTCTAAACATAATAGATAATGGTGTGACATCAGGTTTGGCCTCAGCACCTTGCATTCCTGGGTAGCTGCTGAGCTCCAACCAGTGCTGACGCCTGCTCTGGATCGGGTTCTCCCACTTGCCTGATGCCTTTGGCTTTGCTTTACCTGCTGGCAGGGGGCTGCATCCACTAGCATAGGGTGACCATATTTGGGAAACCAAAAAAGAGGACACCTAGTGTGTGTGTGGGGAAGCAGCTTTCTGAGTCCTGCAGAAAGTACGTTATTCCCCCGCCACCTTAAAGAACCCGATTGGAGTGGAGGAGGGGAAAGGATTTCATTCTGCACCACCACCATCCACTCCAATTGGGGCCTTTTCTGTAATGTCCACGAATGACCCACTTTCCCCTTTAAGACCTCAATTGGAGCTCGGGGTAGGGGAATGATGTGCCTCAAGAAAGCATGTCATTCCCTCCTGCCATGCTAATGGCAGCCTTAAAGAGGAAGGTGTGTCATTCCAGGACATTATTGAAAATTATAGAAAATCCCCCCTGACACCATGGAAAGAACAAAAACCAGGACAAATCCGGGGAAATCCTGACAGTTGGTCACCCTACACTAGCAGCCACTTTTCATTTCCCACAATGCCCTGGAGTGAGGCTATCTCAAGGTACTGTGGGGACATTTAAAATGGTGGGTGGCTCTCAGTTATCTGCTGCAAATTATGGCGTTGCCACCACTGCAGCTAGCAAACCCACTGGAGTGTGTGGGGGGAAGGGAACCAGATTGTAATTTGCCTCAGGCCCCCCTCAAACCTGGAGTCAGCCCTGGCAGAAACAGATCATGAGTCATATGTGTGTGTGCATGCGCCATTTTGTACATTCATTTTTATCCCCAGTCCTGCCCTTTTCTTTTCTGTACAGGCCTTAATAATACCAGACAGTCCCTTGAATTTGTGGGAGAGGGTGAGGATAGAATTCACTAATGAACCAAAGAACGTTGTTGTTGGTTTTTTTGTTTGTTTGTGTTTTGTTTTTTGGACTCCCTTGACAAAATCAAGACAATTGGCAACCCTCGCACAGACCTAGCCTTGGATTTTGCCTGTGTCATCAACTTAGAATTTCACAACTACGGTCATCATCAGCTTTTGTGGTTAGGGAAGGATTCATCACCCAGGACACCTCAGGGCAGTTGTCAAGAGGTGAGAGGGTCATGTGTTTGAGTTTCAGTCGGGATGCAGGCTTTCGCGATCACTTGACGCAGGAGAAGTCACCCCTAAATGCCCTTTCACTGCTTCAACAGCCAGAGTGTCTCTAGAGAAACTAGGTTCCACACACACCCGTCACCCTTTCGATGCAAAATCTAATCCATTGCTTTCCAAGTGAAGGGATACTCTCTGCTACACACCCAGTGAGAGAGAGAGAGAGAGAGAGAGAGAGAGAGAGAGAGTAGAACCTGCTAGTCACACATCGTGATGCTGACACACCTCCTAGCCACACCCCCGTGCCTTTGGTGTGAATGCGAGTGCAAACCTTGATTTTAGCCTACTTTCCCTTATGCTCCTTTGTTGCTTGTTGTATTATTGCACATTTATTGTTCTTTTTTTTTTTTATGTGAACCATCCTGGAAAGACCTCTTGAAGGGCAGGAGCTCAATTCATTTGATACATAAAAATACATTTGTACGCAGGGAGACATCCTAGGCCTTGCCAAAAGAGAGAAAATGTATTATTGAGAGAGAGAGAGAGAGAGAGAGAGAGAGAGAGAGAGAGAGAGAGGACCATTTGCATAACATTTGCAGATTCAAATTTATACGCAGAGGTGCAAATTTAGAAATAAAGACTGTAATTTAAATAGAAATACTATACACTTCCCCAGAGTGGAGGAGACTGGCCAGGTGATCTGTGTTCTTGCTCAGTCTGCTGTCTAGGTGCTAACTGTTGATGGATAACTTCAAGGCTCCCGGCTGCTCTCCCTCCAGATGGTTCTTTGAGTTTAATGTAGACTTGGATTGGACAGCCCATCAAATAGAGGGCTCCTTCAAATAAAGGGCTGCTCTCTGCAAAGTAGAACACCTGGCCACCCTAATTCCCATCACCTATCATATGTTCACAGAATGTAGTGGGTCTTTTCCCCTCTAGGGGGTCAGGCACCCAAAAAACTAAGCTTTGCGACGTCTGAGCCCTGTGATTGCCAGGCAATACTGAGTTAGTGGACTGGCCAGTTCTACCACAAATACTAAGAATATGGGGAGAAACATCTTGTCCCTGGTGGCTCCGTGTCTTCCTGTTTGGAGAGGCCTTCCGTGACAGCAAGTGGCTGGAAGGAGGCGCTTTGCCATTCTGCTAGCTTTACCCTGGCTGCTGCAGGGCTAAGGAGGCAAAGCAGGCCGCTCTGCTGCCCTTGCTAACAAACGGCACCATCATCGAATAAACAAGTAAGCCGCCACCTACACAATGGCCATTCTTGGCACCATGAAATATTTGGCAATACTTCGCCTGTCAAATAATAGGCTGTCAATTGATTCACCAGTGCGTTACACATCCCATAATAATTATTTTCTCTGTCTTGTTGTCGTAGACTGTGCTTGCTTGTGCCAAAGCTGCATTCCAAACATGAGACACAATTTGGCCGCACCCCCGCCTTACTTCCTATTAATTAAAGAAGCATGACTTTTATTCTTTGGATGTTTATGAATTAAATGTATCAATCATCTTTCTGCCCTATCAGGAATCTCAAGGCAGTTCACAAATTCAGATAGGGAAGACATGCAGCATTTATTAAAAATAACACTGCTCTGTGATACAAGAGCACAAAAATAGGGATCAGCAGCAGACAAGGTCAATGTAATAATAATAATAATTACACACAAAATTGGGAGTTGGTTGGCCATCCCTTTTTGACTGCCTTCCCATCAATTCTCATGAATTGGAAAACTCTTGACATACAAATTCCACAAATAATGTCGGTTTTCACTATACTTCAAAGAAAGGTGTTTATTTATGTCCATAAAAACTTTTTTTAAAAAAATTTTTTTTAGGTTAATCTTCTATAATAGTGTATCAAAAATTAAACAAATATAATTAATTGCAAACTGGAGCAAACTGAAATATGAACACAAAAAAGTCTCTGTACACCCTTAAAAAAACAGGTGCAGGCCAAAGTACAATGAGATACCAGTAACATATGTCCTGTAAACAAATCACGAAGGGGTTAAGAGACACCTATAGTTAAAAGTAACCTAGTCAAAGTTTAGTTAGTGCTCAGAAAGGAAGTCTCGAGCTGTTAAATTTGACAAAATACCATTTAAAAGTCTCTGTACACCTTCAGTTAAGTTAAAGCTTTTGTTAGATTGGATTTTTCTCCATAAAAACTGTATTAGCAGAGAACCAACTGGTAACAACAAAACAGCCAACATTAAAAGCAAGCAGATAGAAATTCAACAAGAACCTTTAACCAGCTCCAAATGCCCTGTGGGAATAAAGAGGCCTTGACTGCTCTCATAAAAACAGGAAGGGAGCAAACCTGAGGAGTTTCCAAAGGAATGGAGTTCCGCAGAATGGGCACCACAACACAGGAAAGCCCTGTTGGTTGCATTCAATCTTGTGTTTGCTGAATAATGGGACTGGAGGTTCTGGCATTTTCAGTGGGGCAGAATTAGGCAGGAACTGGGCACTTAACCCTTCCACTTCCTGTCACTCCCCTACAATAGGGTGACCATATTTGGGAAACCAAAAAAGAGGACACCTAGTGTATGTGTGGGGAAACACCTTTCTGAGTCCTGCGGAAAGTACGTTATTTCCCTGCCACCTTAAAGAACCCGATTGGAGTGGAGGAGGGGAAAGGATTTCATTCTGCACCACCACCATCCACTCCAATTGGGGCCTTTTCTATAACGTCCACGAATGACCCACTTTCCCCTTTAAGACCTCAATTGGAGCTCAGGGTGGGGGAATGATGTACCTCAAGAAAGCATGTCATTCTCTCCTGCCATGCTAATGGCAGCCTTAAAGAGGAAGGTGTGTCATTCTAGGACATTATTGAAAATTATAGAAAATCCCCCCTGACACCATGGAAAGAACAAAAACCAGGACAAATCCGGGGAAATCCTGACAGTTGGTCACCCTACCCTACAACTAGCACACAAAACCCTGCGCATGTTTCCCCCCACCCCCCAGCTAAGTTCATCATTTGATCTTGGAGATGGGCTGAGAGAAAACAAGGGCAAAATAGCTGGGCAGGAGAAGTTCTGGGGGAAAGTGTCATGAAAGATAGAGTTAACCTCCCCCTCTTACTTAGGGTGACCATATGAAAAGGAGGACAGGGCTCCTGTATCTTTGACAGTTGTATTGAAAGGGGAATTTCAGCAGGTGTGATTTGTATATATGGAGAACCTGGTGAAATTCCCTCTTCATGACAACAGTTAAAGCTGCAGGAACTATACTAGAGTGACCAGATTTAAAAGAGGGCAGGGCACCTGCAGCTTTAACTGTGTGATGAAGAGGAAATTTCACCTTGTGTGGCGCAGAGCAGTAAAGCAGCAGTTTCTGCAGCTGAAACTCTCCCCACGGCCTGAGTTCGATCCCAGCAGAAGCTGGTTTCAGGCAGCCGGCTCGGGTCGACTCAGCCTTCCATCCTCCCGAGGTCGGTAAAATGAGTACCCAGTTAGCTGGGGGAAAGGTAATAATGACCGGGGAAGGCAACGGCAAATCACCCCGCTGTAAGGCCTGCCAAGAAAACGTCAGCGAAAGCTGGCGTCCCTCCAAGAATCAGTAATGACTCAGTGCTTGCATGAGAGGTTCCTTTCCTTTCCTTCTCCATATATACAAATGACACCTGCTGAAATTCCCTTTTCTATGCAACTGTTAAACATACAGGAGCCCTGTCCTCCTTTTCATATGGTTACCCTATCTTACTCATCACTTTTCCCCTATAAAGGACCCTCCCTAGAGATGTGAAAAACCTGAAACACATGAAAAAGTAAGAGAAAAAGAGAGAGAAAAGAGGAAAATGTCCTTCCCAAAAATCCCTGAGGAGAAAGGGGGTGGGTGGGAGACAACACACTTAAAACAACAACAACACCTGTTTGCCCCTCATTTTTTCCACCCCCACCCACAATCCCGGGGATCCACATCTCTCCCACCAGCCGCCACACCCCAGCAAACATGAGTTTGGGGAACTATTGGCTGACTACAATGTGTATAGTTTCACCGTCAGAGCGTGTGAGTTGTGAGCCTGTCGGCCCTTCGTTGAAACCTCGACTTCGGTCACACTTACGAGGAGGTGTGTGAGGCAAACCACCACCATTCCTCAGTCTCCTGACTGAAATTTAGCGATAATTAGCACTGGCCTCTCTCACCCAGGTTGTTTTAAGAATTATCGAGTTAATCTACATGAAGTGTTTGGAGCACGCTGGAGTGCAAGATAAATGTGAAGTATCCTGGGCTTTTAAAAAATAAAATAAAATAAAAATGTTTAGAGCTAAATCAAAGGTGCGTAAAGGAAGTGTCTGCCTGCAGATGTTCAGAATTTGAGGCAGAATAAGAGACCCACAGTGGCTGGCAGGGTGACCGTGACCTCTCTTTTACAGTCTTCGCACTAAGGTGAGATGCACTGTATTTCTATTTAAAACGTTACATTATTTTCAAATTTGTGAACCGCCCAGAGAGCTTCGGCTATTGGGCGGTATAAAAATGTAATAAATAAATAAATAAATAAATAAATTGATCTGGCCCCAATTGTCCGCAGCACATAGTTAAACTATGGAATTCCCTACTGGAAGACGTAGTGATGGCCACCAAATTGGATGGCTTTAAAAAGGGCATTAGACAAATTCCTGGAGTGTAAAGCTATCAATGGCTACTAGTCCTGATGCCTATGTGCTACCTCCTCCGGTATCGGAGGCAGTATAACTATATACCCCTTGCTGGGGAAGATGGGCAGGAGAGTGCTGTTGTACTCATGCCCTGCTTGTGGGATTCCCATGGGCAGTTGGTTGGCCACTATGTGAGCAGATTGCTGGACTGGATGGACCCCTGTTCTTATCTGCAAAGGCCTTCTGTGTGCAAAGTGGATGTTCCTCTTTGCAGACATTTGCATTGATGTGTGCATATCAGGGTGGGTGGGGACTAGCTAGCTCTGTCTCCTCCTCTATTCACACATTTAATGAATGCATGAGCCCTAACAAGTGAAGAGTGATATCCTACCCTTCACCTTGGGGTAGGATTTGGGAGTCAACAACCATTTAGAACAATCCAACCCTCTAAGCCAAGCAGGTGCAGAAGGTAGATCTGGAACCACTGGTGGATCACTGGTTGATTTGCAGTAGATTGGTAAGGATTTCCAACTGCAGATCATTTAACGATACCCCCTCTGCAAATTGCCCTAATTGTACAGAAGGTAGATTTCCAGATGTTTGGGACAAACTCCCAGAAGCTCCTGCCAGCATGGCTAATGGTCAGGAATGCTGGGCGCTGAAGTCCAAAACATCTGGTGGAGATCTACTTTCTGCCCACCCATGCCCTAAATTATACAGTTGAAATGAAGAGCACTTGGAGGAAGCAGTAGAGTTTTGTGTGGAAAATCTGTGAGGCCTCTTCAGTTCTGGTACCTAAAAATTCTTGGACTCAGAATTCGGTAATTCTTTTACATGCATGTCTTTTGCACCAAGCTCTGGTTAGTGGATCTCAGGGTTCTTGTAACAAACAAAATGAAAGAAGAGTAGATCCCACAAGCCTAAAGTCTGTCTAGATCTGCTCTAAGCAAATCCAAACTGTGATAAAATCTGTTGCTAACTGCCTTAACTGTGGTGTAGCTAGTGTGGTGTAGTGGTTAGAGTGTTGGACTGGGATTTGGGAGATCTAGGTTCTAATCTCCACTCAGTCATTGGGTGAATTTGGGCCAGTCACAGACTCTCAGTCCAGCCTCCCTCACACGGTTGTTGCTATGAGGATAAAATGGAGAGGAGGAGGATTATGTATGCCACCTTAAGTTTTTTAAAGAGGAAAAAAAGGCAGGATCTAAATGTAATCAATAAATAAATCTGCTATAGCTTTCCTGGGAGTTGTCTATATGTGGGGAAAGCCCTGGGATGACTCCACAGTCGTGCTCTGTTGTTTATATTACACAGAAGCCACAGCAGATCCATCCCAGGGCTTTCCATGAAGTTCCAAAATAAAAAAGGCGGGACTTACGCCGACTTCTTTCTCTGGAGTGAGGCCACGACGGCGCATCTCTGCCATCCATCTCTGCTCCGGAGCCCCGGCAGAGGCATGGCCAGGCAGATGGCAACCCCAAATTGGTCGCCATCTGCCCAGACAGGGGGAGGGGGAGGGGGCGGGCCAGCAAGCCGATTGGCTGCTGGAACGCCTCCACGCTTCTTCCGGTGTGGGGAGTGGAAACGCTTGGTGTGGAAAGCCAATGTGGGGGGGAAATGTTTTAAAAAATGGGAGGGACCCATGGACACGCAGCGGTGCTCGTGCGCCGACACACAGTGGCGTGGAGCAGTGGCGGCTCCATCTCCTCTGATGCAAACCCCACGCTCGCTCCTTGGTGTGGGGACAACCCTGCAGGAGCGCAAGCGTGAGTTTTTGTAGGCTTGCAGCGCCAATGCATTGCTGTCCAGACAACCCTCTGAGGGCATGGCTAGACGGAGTGATATCCCGGGATCATCCCTGTGGGTCCACATGACGCATAGAGGATCCTGGGGGCAGGGAGGGATGATCCCTCCCTTGCCCTGGGATTTGGCCCTACACTTTAATCCCATTCCCCCCCCCCCCCCGCTGTTTTGGGATGATCCCGAGACCTTGGGAGGTGAGGCTGGGCATCCCATATTCATCTCAGCTCCTCGCGAGTAACCACAAGGAGCCGGAAACCAGGCACCATCGGGGGCGGGTGAGTGGGAGATCCATGCCCATCAAGGGGGGGAGCATGAGATGTTTTTTCCCTTTTTTCTTTAGTTTTCACTGGGGCGCGAGTGCGTTCCAGCTCCTTCTCCTTTAAAAAAACAATGACACCCTCAACGTGCGCAACATCCCTCCTCCCATTCAAGACGTCACGCAGCCATGTAGACAGAGGGCAACAATCCCGGAAATCTGGGATTGCCCCCTCTCCAGCCCTTTACACACGTAGGTGTAGACATGTCCTGAAGGAATCCCTTGAGTGTTACTTTTCGTTTCTTTTTCCTTTTAGAGGAATTCCTTGCGTTTACCAAGAACTATAGTTCTCAGGATTCCTTGGCTGGGAGCCATGACAATAGAGGCTTGCAAACTGGGGGAACTGGGGAAACACCATATTTGCAATGTCCTAATAACATGCCCCAAAGGCATCCAAAACTGTTAGTGCGCACAAGGTGGAGAGGGGAAAAGTAGACCAGGGAGCCCTTCAGCTATCCCCGGTTTGGACTTTGACGAAGTTAAGGCCTCGTCAATACCAGCTACTTCCAAATAGGAATTCGTTTTTATTTTTCAATTGCACACTGGCTGGTTCACCGGAGCATGTTGGTATTGGGGATTTAGTAGCTTTTAAAAATAAAATAAAATGTTTTGATAGGAGTTTGCCTTCTAGGTCTTACCCTCAGTTTTTCTTTGTAGCTAGTAAAAGCGAAACAAAGCAGATTCTGGTCACGGAGAATCCCTCTGGACTCGATTTCAAGTAAGAATTAAAGATGGGGGTGGTACTTCGGTGTTCAGAACTGTATCCCTGCTTATCATGAGGAATAAACCCATTACGGATGCTCAAATGGGGGAATGACTAACATAAGTGGCAGGGGAATAGTGTTGTGCCAAACTAGACCCCATTACTCATTGTATTTTAATCCTGCCTTTTCTCCAAGGAGCTGAAGACAGTGGGTTCATCTACACCAGCAGGATATTCCACTATGAAAGCGGTATGAAAGCAGTATATAAAAGGCAGGAGCCACACTGCTGCTTTATAGCGGCATTGAAGCGCACTGCAGGATCTATGCTACTGCTTTATAGTGGTACTGAAGTGCACTGACAAGTGTTGGGGCCCATAACACATCTACACCAAGCAGGATATAACACTATGAAAGAGGTATAAAAGCAGTATATGGCATGTATCAATGATTCCCAGCAGTTGTCAGTGTACTTCAATACTGCTATAAAGCAGTAGCGTGGCTCCTGCCTTTTATATACAGCTTCCATACTGCTTTCATAGTGCAATATCCTGCTTGAGCCCAGTGAATGTGGTTCTCCCCAATCACAACAACCCTGTGGAGTAGGTCAGTTAGGCTGAAAGCGGGTGACTAGTCCACAGTCATCCAGTGAGCTTCAATGGATGAGTGGGGATTTAAACATGGGTTTCCCCAGTCTTAGTTCAGCGCTCTAACCACTACACCGCACTCTTTTAAATTTCTCCAAACATCTCTAAGGGGGCTTTCTTTTGAATGTATGCCTGTTTTGTCAGACCTACTTATCCTCGAACTGAATTGGAAAGGCTGAAAAAAGCAAAGACTTGTTCAAGGCCGGCAGATGGGCTAAGTACACATTTCGGCCTGGTCCTGTGTCACTTCTATCACGACAGTGAACTGTCTTCTTCAGAGTTCAGATCTGAAGGACTATTAAATGGTTACATTTTCCAGAGGGCTAGCTGTGCTAGTCTGCTGCTGCAAATATCATAAAAGACTTAACACATTTATTTAGCCTAAATGTTCATGGACGCTCTCCACTTTGTCAGATGCAGATCATTTTGAATTGTTAGCTGTTCCACTGATGTTTGTTTTTTTGCTTTAATCAGGGAGGCACCATTTGGATTGGTTCTGCTCAGAATTACAATCAGGCCCCCCCTCTTTTTTCTTTTTTAGAAAAGGTATCAAGGCACATCTTTTAAGCGAGCCCTTTTAATTTTTGAGTGTTTTTTATGGTCACTTTTGTTTACTTATTTGAAATTGTTCTGGGGTCATCTCTTGAGGGTAAAACCCTTTTAAGGTTTTAATGAGGTGCTTTCTTGTTAGTTGAAGAATGCTTATCTTGTTCTTATTGTGCTGAGATGTGGTGCACTGCTTTGGTGCTTTTTACAATAAGGCAGTATAAAAATACTTCAAACAAAACAAATAAATGAATTTCCCACCTCCACTGCCCATAATATCTTAGGCTGGTATGTATGTATTTTTCAGATTTTTTTTTTACCCACTTTTCATTATAAAACAACTCCAAAGTGGAGTATAAGTAATATAACACAGTAAAATAATACAACATTGTCTGTCCCCCCAATAATCTAATGGGAGAACAGCAACAGTTAACACCAGGGGGCCCCAAATTTTTGGACTTGTGGGCACATTTGGGAATCTGAGATACTGCTGTGGACACCACCTCAAAATGGCTCCTATGGAGAACGTGGCTAGTCACATAATTCATTTATTTATTTACTTATTTAAGGATTTTTATTCAGCCAAAAAAGGCTCTCACGGCGGCTTACAAAAGTATTTCTTGACAGTCCCTGCCCACAGGCTTACAATCTAAAAGACATGACACAAAAGGAAAGGGGACTGGGAGGGAGGAGCAGGAGGGGGGAAAGGAAAGCAAACTCAGGCACTACAATCTTAGTTGTAAAGTTCAGCAGTTACAGTTGACAGCAGGAGTGAGGGGGCTCTCAGCTGGAGCTGGACCCAGGCACGGTGGAGAGGTGGCTGTCATGGGGTGTAGCTAGTCAAAAGGGAGCTACAGAGGTGGTGGGAGGGAGAGAAATAGTCAGGTTGAGAGGGAGGGGGGAAATAGCAAGACAAAGGGGAAGAGGAGAGAGAAAGAGCAAGGCTAGAGGCTAGAAAGAGAGGGAAAGAAGACTACCCTAACATTTCCCAAGACTTTTATTAAAAATATTTTTTTGGAAAGGGGCAGGCAATGGAGAGGTCTGTGGTCCCTGTTGGTGGTCCCTGCAGGGGACACAATGGAGAAAAAGTAAAGAGAGGAAGATTGCATGAATAAACAAATAGGTCTTTAGCTCGTGTCGAAAGCTTGTAAGGCTTGGTGCCACCTGCATAGGAGCGGGGGACGGATTTCCACACAGTCGGGCTGCTTGTATGAATTTTGCCCGCTCTCAGGTTGCTGCACAGCAAACTCCAGGTAATGCAGGACCGTCACGAGGGCATCGCCACTTGAACTTAATACTTCTTTTTGTACCTCTCCAGCTACCAAACTCTGGTAGAAATTAAGCAGGTAAGGGGGGTGCTTTAGTTTATAGTTTTAAAAACTCTTCACTGGCTGCCGATTAGTTTCCAAGCGAAGTACAAAGTGTTGGTTATTACCTTTAAAGCCCTACATCAGTGGTTCCCAAAGTGGGTGGTACTGCCCCCTTGGGGGTAGTGGGATTGCATAGGGGGTGTTAAGAGGCAAGGGGGCAGCAGGGGGCGCTAAGAGGCAAAGGGGGGCGCTCAAGGTGGTCTTTTCCAAGAAGCTCCACTCCAGAAGGTCTTAAAACCCAGGGACATTTTTATGGGAGAAGGTAGCTTGGTTCCAAGCCATATAGGGGAAGAATCCACACATGTATTAATATCGTTTCAGAAGAGTCCTTTTAACAGTGAATTGAAATGTTTCAAAAGCACAAAAACACTAATGAAGAGACATACCCTACTTGGTGTGCCCCGCTATCCTGCACTATGGAGAGTGGTTCAGAAGCTCCTGACTGCATTTCCAACATCATATTTGGTGGAATGTGGTTTTAGTGTGGTCTGCCTACTTCTCTCCAAGCAAAGAAATCGACTCCAGATTACTAAACGTGGTGATTTAAGACTCATGTTAAGTGACTTTAAACCAGACATTTGGAAACTGGTATCACTTCATAAAGTCCATCCATCACATTAAGAATTTAAAGAATAGTGAGGTACTCTACCCTAGTTACTAAATGTGATATCTAATATTCTTGCTAAATGACTATCAAACTTTGAAAAGATGATATCACTGGATCAATTTTAATTGAATAAACTAAAAAATATAATTGGATTTTGAATAAATGTTCAATTAATTGTTACTGTTTTGAATTTTATTGTTATAATCTTCCTTAATGGGTTGTTGAAAACCACTATTCTGAATAATGATTTTTCTAGTGTAGGGAAGGGGGCGCTGGGCATGAGTTTGTGGAACCAAGGGGGCGGTGACCTGAAAAAGTTTGGGAACCACTGCCCTACACGGTTTGGGTCCAGGCTACCTGCGGGATCACCTTCTCCCGTACTATCCGCCCCGCGCACTCAGGTCCTCTAGGAAGAATCTACTTCAGCTAGCACAAACTAGATTAACAACTGTCACCCAGAGGACCTTCTTTTCTGCTGCTCCCAGACTGTGGAATGGCCTGCAAGAGGAGATTCGTCAACTTGACAGTCTTTTGGAATTTAAAAAAGCAATAAAGACTGATCTATTCCGGCAGGCCTGTCCAGTGAAATTTTAGAATGTTTTTAGGATGTTTTTAGGATGTTTTAAAGATGTTTTAATCATGTATGGTATGTTTTTAATCAGTTTTCAATGTGTATTTTATATCATGTTTTTATACTGTTTGTTTTATACTTTGAATGGTTTTAGGCCACAGCTAGACCTAAGGTTTATCCTGGGATCATCCAGGGTTCGCTCCTGCCTGAGCACTGGATCCCCTGTGTGTCACCTAGATGAACAGGTTTGACCCCTGGACGATCCAGGGATAAACCTTAGTTCTAGCTATGGCCTTATTTTTTGTGAACCGCCCAGGGAGCTTCTGCTATTGGGCGGTATAAAAATGCAACAAATCAACATCATCATCTTCATCATCTTCATCATCACACTTCCTCCTTTTCCCCCCTCCCCGCCTCTCATATTTGATTAATCCTATCAAGGAAGGGAATCATCTGGTTTGGGAATGGAAACTCACAGACAAATTAGTGCAAGGTTTTAACCTCGGAATATTAACCTCTTTCCAACTTTCGCCCCTTTGCTGTCCGTCATCCGATCCCATTGGAGACTTCCTGTCTAGACATTGGCCCACGTTGTGTTTTTTGCATGGTTCAATTTCTGTGGCAATTTTTGGTGCTAAAAATTGTAATAATTAGAAAATGGTCTCCCTGCCAAACCCATGAAAATTTGTGCTGTACGTTGCGCTGAAAATTTGGGAGGTGATTCCTTGGTTACTGGAATGGTGGCGTGGCCACTGCTTCTTGTTCCTCGCTCACACTGTGCTCTGATACGGCTGTAAAGAGGGACTACGTAATTCTGGCTGTAGATATGGGTTCCCCCTACAACACACACATATAAATCTCATATGCCCCTAGAGCAGCCTTCCTCAACCTGGGGCGCTCCAGATGTGTTGGACTGCATCTCCCAGAATGCCCCAGCCAGCTGCTGGGGCATTCTGGGAGTTCTAGTCCAACACATCTGGAGCGCCCCAGGTTGAGGAAGGCTGCCCTAGAGTATGGGTGCAGAACCTCCGGCAAATCTGGCCCTGCTGGAGTCCCAGTCTGCCCACCAAGATTTCCCAGAAGGCCGTGCCCCTTTCCCCTGACACCTAATCCATTTTTGCAGTCATTTCCTGGCATTTGCACCTTTCCCTGCTCCCATTTCTAAAAGGTTGGACTGCTTCTCCTAAAGGTTATACTGGCAGGAAGAGCTTTCAGGTAAAATATGAGCGGATTTCTTGTATTCTCAGCCCCGCCCATTTTACTTTTGGCTTCTCCCACTGAGCGGTCCTCAGAGCCTCTCTGAAATGGAATTCGCCCCTCCTAGCATAAAAACCTCCACGAATTTGAGACAGAGGCTAATATGGCCCAGGGATGTCAAGTACGGTGAGTAGGCCATGGTGCTACTCCAACATAACTACATCAGATTACTTTGAATTAGGGGCCTAATGTAGGGTGACCATATGAAAAGGAGGACAGAGCTGCTGTATCTTTAACAGTTGCATAGAAAAGGGAATTTCAGTAGGTGTCGTTTGTATGTATGGAGAACCTGGTGAAATTTCCTCTTCATCACAACAGTTAAAGCTGCAGGTGCCCTGCCCTCTTTTAAATCTGGTCACTCTAATATAGCCCCTGCAGCGTTAACTGTTGTGATGAAGAGGGAATTTCAGCAAGTTCTCCATATACACAAATGACACCTGCTGAAATTCCCTTTTCAATACAACTGTTAAAGATACAGCAGCCCTGTCCTCCTTTTCATATGGTCACCCTATAGCCTAATGTGGGCCGGTGTATTCCAGTGCTAGCCTATCCCCCTAATCCTATTTCTGGGATGGGCCTAGAACCTGCTGCCTTGTGATGGGTGGAGTGCTGTGTCCATTCCAGAAAACACTTGACTCAATGAGAGCTCTCATGAGGATTAGGGTTGAGGCGGAAGTCCATCCCATCCCTATTACCTCTGGGCAGTGTGGGCTACAGCCATGGTGAATGTATGTATTTCTTACATTTATATCCTACCTTTCCTCCAAGGAGCCTAAGGTGGCCCACATGATCCTCCACCCTTTTAACCTCACAACAACCCTGTGAGGTAGGTTAGGCTGAGAGTCTGTGAATGGCCCAAAGTCACCCAGTGAGCTTCAGAGCAGACTGGGGGCTAGAACCTGGATCTCCCAAGTCCCAATCCAACACTCTAACTGGTACACCACACTGGCAATTCAGTGGAGAAGTGATCAACACACCACTGAATTGATCCATGGTAGTATAGCTGGAGCCATCATACACGAGGTTTTGAACCTGGAACTCCTTTATTTTTGGACATCACTCTCTGTACTAGACATGCCTTGTACTTCTCTTAGCATCCTGCGGTTGCTATTCACTGAGCTTGTTTTAGAGCCCTCTGGCTCATTTTATATTTGTGCATTTTCTCTATTTCTGTTGGGATTTGTGTGAATATATTACTCTAAGGATCTGTTTCTTATCCTGGATGCTTTTATCCCGCAATTGCCTTGGCTCATTCACATAATTTTATGGCGGGCCAGGGGCACGGGGTGGTGGTGGGAAGATGTCCATTTGACACCTCCCCATGCTTTCCCACTGCTGCTTCTGCATTTTCTTTTCACACCAAGAAAAAACCACCACCACCACCCAATAAAGAGGAAAAGACAGAATCGCTGCACAATGTGCTTTGATGTGTAGGGCTAGGAGTTGCCTGTGTGGATGTTTCCACCATGATGTGAGCCTCCTGAAGGAGGTATGCAACCGTGACTAGGCGGATGGACAGTTCTCCCAGGACTCCTCCATCCCTCCTGTTCAGGCTGCGTAACAAAACCATGAATCCATCATCGAATTTTTGACCTCCACTCGGGTTGCGTTGCCACTTAGGACCAAAGAGAGAATCCTTCTCCAGGAGCGTAGTGTAATCACAGGAACCACAGTGATCGGGGTGGCCTACTTTACAGAGGACCGTCCTCTGTTTGAAGGGGTGATAGAGATCAGTCCTGTCTTTGAAAGGTTGGGCATGTCTAGACCTCCCGGTGTTCTGGGAGGGAGCGGGGAGGATCTCGTGGTATTCTGCTCACGAAATCCTCTTCCTTAGTCCACATGGGCCACGTGACATACTGGGCATTGAGCCTGTTGCGATGGCCATTTTTTTCAGACAGAAGAGCTGGAGAGCACGAGTGCCCCAGCAAAAATTACAAAAGTATTTTTTTTTAAAAAAAAACACACAACCTGACCCTGCTCCCCTCCCCACCCCCAATGGGCACAGAGCTCCTGAAGAGCTCCATGCCCCATGCCTGGTTCCTGGCTCCTCGCATTTACTCGCGAGTAGCTGGGATGACACCAGGATGGCTGCCCACCCATTCCCGCAGGCTTGGGACGATCCCGAGACCATGGGAAAAGTCTGGATTAAAGCTGTCCCGGTTATCCTGGGGAAATGGAGGGATCATCCCTCCCTGCCCCCAGGATCCCCTGTGTGTCATGTGGATGCACAGGGACGATCCCAGGGTGATCCCCACGATAAGGCATGGTGTAGACATGCCAGTTGTTTCCAGATCCTTAAGGTGGGAGAGTAGCCGGGGGTCTTGAAGCTGCCCACCAGCACTTAGCATCTGGGCAGCAGGCAGAGCAGACACATTATGTAGGTCATCTGGCCACAGACTTCCCCACTAGGGCGAGATGCGTAGCCTTTCTTTTCTGTTCTAGTAATGATCCCCAAATTTGCATCCATGGATATAAAGCAGCACGCATAAATGTTACACAAATCAGTGTCCACTTTTTAAGGTGGGGCAGAAATGGCCACCCTAACGGTGATCATGGCATCACCCAAATGCAATGTGTGCCCCCCCACACACACACTGGATGTGGCATTACAGAGCAAAGCACCTAAAAGTGCCTTGATTGGGCTTAATTACACACTGGGTTTGGGGTGAAGCAATCACTTAACCATGGATATACTTTATCAGTAGTGACAGGGGAGGCTCTGCACCACGGCCAATCCCAGGCTGGCATCAAGAGAGGGCATCCTTAGGAAGCTGTTGAGGCCTGCCCTTGTTATTTATTTGGGCCCGACTAGGCACTCTGAGCTGCATCTACCTCCCCTTTAAATTTCCCACAATGCCCTTGACATAGCATCACTGAGGCATTGTGGGTAACTAAAAGGGTGGCTACAGACACAGCCTCCCAGCATTGCTCTGAGAGTTGCCACTGCAGCCAAGGGAGTCTCCCAAGGCCCAATGGCCGACCCTCACCAGTGGACACGTTGCCCAGGGCCCTCTCCAACCTGGAGCGCTTCCTAGCTGCTCCCATTAAAATTTGAAGGAAACCAATTATGTGGGTGGGACAGTCAATGTGACTGCTTCCCTCTGACATTTGGTTGCTGTTGCTTCTTTCAAATGTTATTTGGAGTCTCTCCTACGTGGCTGCTGGTAAGATAGGAACATAGTTACACTTCTGGGATTAAGGATAAGATGGTGGATGTCACATCCAGCAGCTCTCCTTTTAGCCACCGAGTTTAATCTGCGCTGTGTTCAAAGCTTACCCAGTATTTAAATAATTTGAATATAATTTGTGTGGATAGCACAGCTCTTTTATTCTGGGTAGCTCTTATTATCTGGATCGGTTAACTCCATCATATAAATAAATAAAAGAGCTACCCTATAAAAGAATAAAAGAGGTACCCTATATATAGGAATAGCAAACTCATTGTCCAAGTTTGGTTCGTTATGCAACCAAAACAGCACTAGCCACAAGATTAAACTCAGTATCAGCAGGCTTGGGAGATTGCTGAGGCTTGCAGAAGTACAAAAATATCTTTGGTTGGGGGGACCTTAAAGGGAGAAGGGGATGCCAAAACAGCCAAATGGGGACTGGGATATGCTTAGTGAGCATGGAATGGTGTGGGAGGGAAGGGGGTGCACAAAAAGCTTGGGTGGGTTGGAATGGAGTAGCCTGAGCTTGGCTGGCTGGCTGGAACCCTGAACAGGAGCCCTCCAAAGAGCACTTTTCAACTTGTTTATAAGTGATCTGGAATTTAGAGCGAGCATTGAGGTGGCCACATTTGCTGATGACACAAAATTATTTAGGATGGTTCAAATAAAAAGGGATTGGAAAGACCTTCAAAAGGACCTCTCCAAATTGGGAGAATGGGCAACAAAATGGCAAACACGCTTCATAGTACACAAATGTGAAAGAATGCATGCTGGGGCAACCCCCACCCACCCCAAACTTCACTTACGCATTGTTGGGATCTGAGCTATAGTGACCATCTAAGAAAAAGATCCTGGAGATGTGATGGACAGCTTGATGAGAATGCCAACCCAGTGTGCTGCCGTGAGAAGGGCAAATTCCAGGATAAGTGTAATTAGCAACTGACAAAACTTAGGAAAGGAATTGACTATATCATGGGCCAGGAGAGGGTTGGGTTTGCATTGGAGGAGTCCTGTGAGTGTTTGCTGTTGCCCTCCCTCCCAAGCAGCTGCAAGCAACCTGTGCTCTTTCCCCAGGTATTTAAAACGAGGCTACTAGAGACACCTTGGCCAGGAGAGGGTTGGGTTTGCATTGGAGGAGTCCTGTGAATGTTTGCTGTTGCCCTCCCTCCCTCCCAAGCAGCTGCAAGCAACCTGTGCTCTTTCCCCAGGTACTAAAGCCTTCAACATCCTGTAGGCGCGAGCCTGTGGCTCTCCGCTGTGGGCAAGAAGCCGCTACCTAGAGGTCTACAGACAGTTGAAGTAACAATCCACAATACTCAGACACCTGGAGATTCAGTGTTCTTTGGATGCTGCTAGAGAAGCTCCCCCACATATCAAACCTCTCAGGGTGTACGGAGGAGGGGGAAGAACCAAACAAGAACTAAGGGAACCAGGAATCAAAAGAACCACGGCCATTCAGATGTAACAGCAAAAGGAATTACCAGAAAGACATTGGCCATTGATTATTGGATACCACTTCCTGTGCCTCGCTGGGCTTATTCCTGCTTTCTGGTTAATAGTGTGTAACATCATAAAGAACACAATGGTCCTCACCAGGGGCGGATATAAACAACAAGGTCTGGTTCCAGTCACTGAAGATGTGATCTCCTATACCAAGGCCCCAAAACAATTAAAAATCACTAACTTTTTCCCCATCAACTCTGACGAACTTCTCAATCTAACACTTGAGACAAAGACTCCTGATAAGGAGGTTCTAGACTGGTCCCTGGGACCTCAGAGTATAATGAGGGTCATGGACTGGGAAAACCCAGAGGAACGCAGATGCAGTTTAGCTGCAGAATTCGCATCTGTGGGGGGTCCCCCTTGCAGAGACTGGACGTCCGATTTGCTCGTCTGAAACTCCACAAGGCAGCTCAAAAAGTCCTGTCATACCAACCTGCCCGGATGCATTTTCGGGCAAGAATTTCGATTCTCTACCCCCATATCGAAACATTCGCTCTATTTTCTCTGACGACAAAGATCCCCATGTGGTAGCCAATCTGCTTAGCAGCCAACATGAGCTGACCAAGAGACTGTTTACGAGCTGGGCAGATGATATATCTCTGATAAAGAAGTTTCTCTCAGAATGCAAGGAGCTTCTGACTACATTAACAGTTTTTGCACTAGGCAGATCTAAGGAAGGAATCCAAGGCAACACAAGTGAAATTGAAACTAAGACATCTGAGCAAAAACCGATGCCAAATTCCAACCTTCTAACCACACTGGCTGAAGTATACACAAAAGATGCCCCTGAGCTTGGAGGAGTGGTTTCAGAAATGGAGATGCGTAAAACTGAAGCACAAACAAACAATTCTACTATGCCAAATAGGAAGGTGGGCAGGAGATTGTCTAAGAAGAAAGGGGGCAGTAATTTTAAAAAGACCAAAAAATGTGAAAAATGCTAACTCTGTAAGATACAAGAAAATGGAATTTAAGAAACTTTTTAAACTGCTTGACAAAAGTCCCAAGCAGAAAGCAGATTCAAAAGTTAAGGAAACCAAGAACAAGGAAACTATTGGTGATACTGGCAAACACCAATCTGAAATTATATCTGATACCCCCCTACAGCCCACCTCACTAACATCAGTACAGGATCAGATCCAAGCTTCTGATATGCAGGATCCTTGGACACTAGCCCCACGGAGAAAGAAGCTCCACCAGACGAAGAACGTAAAATATTCCAGTTGGACCTTAATATTGAATCGCCAAAAGTTGGTATTAGTGAATTATCCTAAGCCTGCAGGTTTTTTAACCCAGCATGAACGCAAACGGCACTTAAAAATAATCTTGGGTGCAGTTCTCCCAGGGCTGGTTACTTTAAATAATATTGCCCACGTGGAATACTTATACTATAATTATACACATGCTCGTGCTGTGGTTACCTTCAATGAGTGGGGCAAGGCCAAAACTGTATATGACAGCAGAGAAGCTTTTGCTGGCAGGGGTATTTTTTTCTCAAGATCTTTGGAAAACCTGACACCTCCTCTGGCTTTAGGTCCCTCCAGTTCTTTATACCCAAAAAACACCTGTGAGAAGGAGAAATGTGTCACCACAAATTTAATTGACTTTGATACCACAGACGGAACTCTCTTTAGCCATAGAGGTATAAACACAATGTAGTTCCCAGATAGTAATGAAAGTCCTATTTACAGCAGTATAAGGGTGTCTCCTGAAAACCAAGAATCACTGCTGGACTCAAGAGGATATAATATAAAACACCCGGAGCACTGGGGAAAGAAGCAGGCCGACAACTCAGAAAGCTTGAATAACTCCACAGATCCAGTGGCGGCCTGTGGAATTCCCATTTTTCACATGGTCCACGAAAGGGCTCCGACTCTTAAAGGCCAAGCTGACCAAAAAACAGCATGGGATCAGTGGCACAGATGCTATAAGGATGATGAACCCTAGACTAATGAGGAGATAGCCCTTTTGGACTCTTTCTGTGCGTTGGACCTAGAAGCACAGAAAGATATCCTGAGGCGTCTGACGTCTTTGAGAGAACATTTGATAATCAGTGCAAGCCTGTTGGCTAAGAGAGAAGCACCCGGGTCCGTAGAGGACCGTGCCCTAATCCACCAGAAAAACGATCAAACCAGTGGCAGGGGAGTTGGAAATGGCTCCAATGGAGGGGAGAAAGGCTCACAGAGAGGTCTGGGTATAGCAGAATTTACTCGCCAGGATAATAAACTTGCGCAACATGACCCAGTGGCCAAAGAGATCACTGCAGGTGCCAGCAGACTAAAATCTCCAATATGGGCTGATATGCGATATTTGGAAGAAGAGGAACTAGGATCTCCAGAAAGGCCTGCTGAACCTGTATACCCCCTCGTAAAGGTGATGGGACCAGTGAAAACTAACGTTAGCAAGATCATGACACAGATGGAATTGATGGAAGAGCTGGAGGAGGACTCGAGGCCATCATCAGGGGCTGAGGAAATTGCAAAGGAGCATCAGTCACTTATAGGGGGAGTAACTTCATCTACTTGCCCCAGAGTGACTATAACAACTCAGAGCTTCCCGCAAGGGGGGGTCTGCATCAGTTTGACAAAAAAAGTGCCACTGTAACGTATCACAAATAAGTCTTCTTTCCTGGAATATTGCAGGTTGGCTAAGTAAAGTGGTAGATCCCCCCCTTTATAGAATTCATAAAAAACATGAGATTTTACTTCTTCAAGAGACATGGGCCAGAGAGGATCTATCTATATCATGCTGCCTATATACAAATTTATGTTGTGACCACACTTGGAATGCTGTGTACAGGTCTGGTCACCGCACCTAAAAAAGGGTATTGTAGAATTGGAGAAAGTACAGAAAAGAGCAACTAAAATGATCAAGGGGCTACAATAACTCTCCAATGATGAAAGGTTACAACATTCGGGACTTAGAGAAAAGGTGAGTGAGAGGAGACATGACAGAAGTGTACAAAACTATGCATGGTGTGGAGAAAGAGGCCTTTTTCTCCCGCTCTCATTATAATAGCACCTGTTATCATCCCATGAAACTGATTGGTGGGAGATTCAGGACAGATAAAAGGATGTACTTCTCCACACAGTTAAACAGTGGGACTCATAATGTGGTGATGGCCACCAATTTGGATGGCTTTAAAAGGTGATTAGATAACTTCATGGTGGATAAGTCTATCAACGACTACTAGTCCTGATGGCTACATGCTACCACCAGGATCAGAGACCTTATGCTTCAGTATACCAGTTGCTGGAGAACACAAACATGAGGGTGTTATTGCACTCATGTGCTATTTGTGGAATTCTTACAGGCAGCTGGTTGGCTACTGTATGAACAGAATGCTGGACTCTATAGACATTTGGTCTGATCCAGCAGGGTTCTTAGGTTCATACTACCAGGGCTAGCCCTATCATTGTGCAGAATGAAGCAATTGTCTCAGGTGGCAGATGATAAGAGGTGGCAGCAAGGTCTTGGAGGAGAGACCAGCTGCTTCTGTGCCCCCTAAGTTAGCCTGCTGCTTGCAGGTACAGAAAAGGCATCATTGGTGTTGAAGAGAATTCTGTCAGTTAAGTCAGCTTTTGTAGGTGGAATGGGAATCCAGTTCGCTTCTACGTAGGGATGGAGAGCCACCTTGTTCTTTGCCTCAGACAACAAAATGTCTTGGGGTGGCCTTGCATACTGCAACATTTTGTTGCAGGCCCCACTTGTGCAGTTCTATTCCACTGAATGGTTTGATTCCCATTCCATCTCCCCAGGGAACTCTAGGAACTGTAGTTTAATGTGTGTGTGGGGAGACTACAGAGATGAATTCTCAACCTTTTCACTTAACTGCAATTCCCAGGATTCTTTGATGTGGGGAGGGGGGATGCCATGATATTTAAACTGGCACAGGACCAGTATAAGCTTTTAGCCTCAATTTGACTTTAATTGAGAGAGAACCTTGAACCAGAAAATGGGACTACAACAATGAGATCTGAATTACAGTAACATCTAGATAAATATTTTGGAGCTGGAAAGATGGATTTTAAACTTTAACTTTTGTGGATTTTATTTTGAATATGCATGAGCTCAAAGCTTTTTTTTTTTTTAAGACTCACCAAAGAGCTCTGCAAGGATGTTTACTGGGGGGGGGGGGAGTGAATATGGCATGATTCATGATGTTCACTGTAATCTTCTCTCCCAAAATGAGGATTTAGCCAGCCTGTTGTCAACATAATTTGTGGTTTGGCAGGGCATGACTGAGTGTAATATTTTGCAAGAAGAAAGAGAGAGAACCGTGCAGAGGTGGCAATTATTCTGGATTAATTAATTCATTAAGTAATGTGGGATAAGGTTGTAATCTTGTGCGTGCATCAAGTTCTTATTTGTTTGGTGGGAGAAGGGATACGGGGTGGCAGCGAGATCAGAAGCGCCTTGATAGTGGGTGGCCAGACAAATATCCAGCACTTTTGCACATCTTCCCAAGTAGGCTCTTGTCTTCCAACAGCTCGTGCCACCATAAATCAGATTATCCTCAGTGGCCACACTCAGGGTTCTTTGTTATTTTTGCTATAACAGCTGGGTTGCAGACTTGTGGAAGGGGCGGATTTAAATATGCGGCCTCCCCCATCCTGGTGCCCTTCTGGATGCATTGGACTACAAGTTCCACCAGTGGTGGCTGCAATTTCGGTGGGTCTGTGGATCCATTCTGGGGTTCAGCCTGAACTCTAAAGGAGCTATCTAAGGTGCTGAACTTATTTTGGGGATAAGATTTGGCACCAGGAAACAGCCAGCGCCTTGAGAGTTCTGGTTGGTTCTTACTGAAACTTGGAAGAGATTCACGGCCCCACTGAAATTGCAGCCACCAGCACCCACAGAGTTCAACCCCTCTCCAATGCATTTGGAAGCCACGAAGTTGGGGGAGGCTGGACTGGTGACTAAGGGAGGCCCTGGGCATGATAGGAGGTGCAAATAGGTGTGTGTGTGTGTGTGTATGTGTGTAAGAGAACGAGAGAGCAGGTGAAGGGGGAAGATGTATAGTTTGGGTTTGAAGGCTGCAGGATGTGATGAGAGATGAGAGGTGATTTGGCTGGATTTAAGTCAGATCATGCTGGCGGGGAGAGGGGAGGCGGAGGGCTATTGCACTGAATTTTGGTCCTACCTCAGCCTCTCTGCTAAGCATTGGGCAATTTTAAAATCTGCATCCGCTGAACGGTGTATTACCATATGGAAATCGGTTCCTGCTGGGATTTTCTCGTCTGGGATGTACAGCAGGGCGGCGGGGTGGGGTTGGGGGGGGGCGTTGATGGACGGGCCGGGGGGGGATGCCCAGATCCGAAAGAGGGGGGGGCGAAAGAGGAACCCGGGAGGGGGGTGGGAAAGAAAGAATGAAGAGCCGTTGAGGGTGTGTGGAAGAGAGCCATACAAGGGAAGGAAGGAGAGAGGGGGAGAGGAAGGAGGGAAGGCGGAAGGAGAATTGGAGGAGAGAAAGGGAGGAGGTGGGAAGGAGGAAGGGAAAGGAAAACGGAGCCCACCCTCCCCCCCATCCCCATATTCCCTCCCCCGGCCGCGCTGCCGCTGGGAGGATGCGCCGAGCTTCCGTCCGTCCGCCCCCCCCCCCCCCGCCTCCATCCATCCGCGGCAGCTCCTGCATGCTGAACCCCTTCCCCTCGCAGCTCCACTCGTCGGGGGCCGAAGGCTGATTCGTTAACCCCCCCGCCCCCCGCGCCCGTTTCCCCTTTGCACTGCCGCGGTGAAAGAGACGGTGGGGAGAGCGCGGCAGCCGTGGCGAAGGAGAAAAGGCGAAGGGAGGAGATGGTGAGCGGTTGCCATGGGGATGCGGCGCGGATGGAGGAGGGGGGAGTGTTGGGTACCAGGGATGCAGGAATGGATGGACCGGGGATGGAAAGGATGCACCAGGGCCAACGAGAGAGGAATTGGATTGCTTGTCTGCCCACTGCCTTCTTTGCCTTCTGCATCTAAGTATTCCACCCTCCCTCCTCGCCACGATGTTAGTACATTTCTTTCTTCTGTCTCTTGATCATATTTCATTCTCCTCCCCTAGCACAGGCCCCCTAAACTCCCAACCATAGTCTGGTGGATATCTGCAGCTCTCTGTTCCATTGAACCTCTCACATTCTGTCTTATCCTTCCCTCCCCCCCTCCATACCTTAGGCCTAGTTTCCTCTCAACCCCTCTCCCCCACCCCCCATATTCTCCCTATTAGTTTCTCCAAATCCTTAATCAAGCCTAGCCATGTGATTCCTCCCCACCCCCTCCCCAATCCTGTTTTGCATCTGCCCCTCATTCCGGCAATCTGGCTCCTCCGTCACATTTCCATTCGAAAAATAAAAATCAAGGGATGAATTTTGTTCTCAACCAGGCCTTGGCTGCTTGTCATCTTTGGCTAGGTAAGGAATATTCCCTCCCTCCCCAAGTCAAACTGACTAGTGGAGGGGGTGGAGGAGGAGGGGAGAGAAGTAGTCTTCCTTGATAGAATATAGCTTGGCTTGCTTACTCGACCCAAATCCCAAGTTATCATCTGCATTAAAATCATCATACAGTGGTATACTAAAGACTAAGGAGTTCATTGCATCGTGAATGTTTATAGGTAAGAATCATCAGGTGTAGAGCTACATTGCTTTCACCCCAGCCCCTGTCCTCAGTACAGGCCCATTGTACAGGGCCAAAGCGTAGTGGTAGAGCACCTGCTTTGCATTGCAGAAGGTCCCAGGTTCAATCCCCGGCGTCTCCAGCTAGAGCTGGAAGAGATGAACCCTAGAGAGCTGCTGCCAGTCAGTGTCAACAATGCTGGGTTAGATGGACCCATGGTCTGACTCGGTATGGGCAGCTTCTTGTGTTCCTAGGAATGGATGCCCCTGCTGCCTTGAATTGCTGGTGTGTGTGTGTGTTGGATTAGATGGCATTTGGTCTCCTTATAACTCT
Source organism: Elgaria multicarinata webbii (assembly GCF_023053635.1). Taxonomy (NCBI): domain Eukaryota; kingdom Metazoa; phylum Chordata; class Lepidosauria; order Squamata; family Anguidae; genus Elgaria; species Elgaria multicarinata. Next base: position 18,391,921 of record NC_086181.1, read on the forward strand.
GTGATATCATTCATTATATATCATTCATTCATTCATCCATCCAAGCCGGTCTTTAGCAGTGTAGGAGCATCAGGTACTCTTCCCTGGGCCCCATTTTTCTGGAACCATTCTCCCTGCCCTTGTCCAACCAACAGCTGCTTAAATTTGCAGGGAGGTTGTGACACTAGTTCACAAGTGAGAAATAAAGTTCGTGAAATGATACAGGGCATGGAGAAAGTGGACAGGGATAAATTTCTCCCTCCCTCATAATACTACAGCCCAGGATCACCCAATCCATAGGAAATGGGGGGCAGACAAATACAGGCTGTGTGGGGCTGCTCCTGAAGAGTGTCCAGCCGCTTCAATTGGTGCAAAATGCAGCAGCTAGATTGCTAATTGGTGTATTGTTTCGGCACCATGTCACATCTGTCTTGAAAGGCCTGCTCTGGTTGCCACTTGCTTTCCAAATGCTATTCAAGGTGTTGGTTTTTGCATTTAAAGCCCAAATGGCTTAGGACTGGGCTATCATAGGGCATCTCACTATGAACCTGCTCAGGTATTAAGGTGTGCAGAAGACCTTTTGAGGGCTCCATTACCTGCCAAGTCCTGTTTGTTAGTGAGAGAGCTTTCTCCTGTGTTGCCCCCACACTGTCCCTCAAGAACTACCAGTGCCCACCACTTGCTTGCCCTTTAAGAAAGGCCGTGGAGATACATCTTTCCCATAGAGATTGTTAAAATATATTGTTTTCATGGCGTTTTTAGAGTTTTCATTGTAGCTTGTTGTATAGCACCTTAATGGCTTTTGAGCAGATGTGGTATGTCCAGGTCAATCAGAAATATAAAAAAGAACTTGTTCACAAAACCTGTTGTTTAGAGAATTTGTTGCCATGGGAGGTGGTGGTGGTGGCCACTATCTCAGATATGGCTTTCAAAATAGATTGGAGGACATTTGTGGAGGACCAGGCTACTAGCCACAATGGCTTTATGAAACTTTCAGGGATGGGGCAAGTATGGCCTTCCTGATATTGTTGGACTGCAGTGCCCATCAACCCTCACCATTGGCCATGTTGGCTAGGGCTGATGGGAATTGCAATCTAACAACATCTAGAGCAACTGGTCTACAGAGGCACACTGCTCTAGGTTCAGAGATGGCGTGCCTCTGTAGACCACTTGCTAAGGTGGAAAAACGGCAGCAGGCTACAGCCTCCATGCTTTGCTTCTGGGCTTCCTGGAGATATCTGGTTGGCCACTATGGGAAACAGGATGCTGGAATAGATTGGCTTTAGTGCATCGTTAAGATGTGAATTTTCTGTCACAAGATGTACAGGTGTGATGGGTGCCATCCTGGATTGCTTTAGAAGGGGATTACCCAAACTCATGGAGGATAAGGCTGTCAATGACTACTTATCTGGATGGCTATGCATAACCCCCAGTATTGGAGGCAGCATTCCACTGTATACCATTTGCTGGGGAAGATGAACAGGAGGGTCCTACTGCACTCATGTCCTATTTGTGGACTTACCCAGCTGGTTGGACACTGTGGGATCAGAATGCTGAACGAGATAGGCCTTTGGGCTGATTGGGCAGGGCTCTTCTTATGTTCTTATGTCCACAATGGCCAGGTAAAGCGGTACTGTATATTTTCTCTGCTGTAGTTATGAAAGCTGAATGGTAGACTAGATAAGCCTTTGGCTGGTCCATTATGGCTCTTCTCATGACTCATGAGTCCTTTGGTCTGATCTAGTGGAGTTCTCCTTATGAACGGGAAATGCTGAATGGGGAACGGTCATTGTGAAAAGGATCCATTCAGATCCACAGTCTTGAAACAAACAAGGTGACTTTGGGTCAGGTTAACCTATCTTGCCGGATTATTATGAAGATAAAATTAGGGACCCATTTATGCTACTGTGAACTCTTTGGAGGAAGGATGGGACAGTGCAGTGAAAAGTCAGTGGTGGCGTTTCTTTTGGGCCAGTGCAGTACAAGTCATCTCCAAATGAGACAGCACCCTGGGGCATACATTACACTGCCTTGTAGGGTGGCCAGGTGTCCTCTTTTACAGAAGACAGTCCTCTATTTCAAGGGTGGCCAGAGGACTGTCGTCTGTTTTGAAGGATCCTCAATTTGAAAGGCTGTCTGGTCCAAGTTTAAAAATAAAGACTCATCAGAAGGAAGAGCTGGGCCTTGCAGTTGCCCACCAACAGCCCCTGGACAGCAGGAAGGCATACAGGCCACCCAGTCACAGACTTCCACACTATCGTGAGATGTACTCTATTTCTATTTACATTAAAATAATTATTTCTAAAAGTGCTAAGCATATGCACATTGTATGCAAGCCAGTGCCCTCTTTTGGAATAATGCATTTCCTCTTTTTTGTTTTCGTTTTTGAGATTTGTAAGTTATTACCCTACCGCCTTGAGATGGTGTTTCTGCTAGTCTACTGAGTTAGGAGAAGGATGTAGCACAGCACTGGAGGCAGGGTAGAGCACCCTTCTTGACAAAGTACCCTCCTTTGGGCCCTTCCAATGTCAATGTCTGCCCCACCCCACTCTGGTCGTAGATTTTCCTTTGTGGCAGCAGCTGAACCTGGGAAGTTGTCCACCATTTTAATTCCCCGCAATGTTCCAGAAAGATACTTAGGTTGGGTGCTCCAGGGCACTGCTGGAAATTTCAAATGATGGGTGAGTTCTCTGCCACTTCTGGGGAGGGCAGACAGTCATGGTGTCAGTCCTGATGGGCTCTTCTGGGGAACATGGGCCCTGGCAGCTGTGCAAGAAAGCTGGATGCTACCACTCAGCCTGGCTAGAGGGACAACCAAGTACTTGTTTAGGCCAGTCTTCACATAGTAGCCAAGTCTAGCAGCCATCCAGCTTCTCCCCAGGGGTTCTACAAATAAGGAGTCTGTGTTGCTTGTGGCATCTGTGTTAGAGGTGGAGTACCCCTGTTGTACTGATACCCATGTCAAATACATGTGTGCCATTCACAGTTGATCTGCCACATGGTATTTGGAATTTGGTTATCCTTAATTAAGAATGAAAAGTTAAACATGAATATATATTAGGTCATATGTATGCATACACGCACACTCCACAGACTGGTTTAATAGTCACTGCATTTCTATACTGCCCAATAGCTGAAGCTCTCTGGGTGGTTCACCACAATTAATTACATCTCTCTCAGGGAATTCCAGGTAATGTAGTTTTGTGAGGAGGGACTTGGGATCTCCAACAGAATTCTCAACACTTTTTTGCCAGACTGCATTTCCCAGGATTCTTTGAGGTGTCTGTATGAAGGGAAGCCATGGTCTGGAATTGATCTCATTGAGCTGAATGTATTTCGTATGGGCCATGGGTCCTAATAAGAAGAAACTGTACAACGTACAAATTTCATAGTGCAAAGGATTATATACAGGCACAATCCTATGCATGTTTAGACAAAGAAAGTCATGTTGGGAGTTGTAAGATTTTTTGTCTGTTTGTTTAAATGTGCATAGGATCGTGCCCATAAAAACATTGGGTTGGAGGCCAAACTCATTCTTAGACTAGTTGCATTGATTTCAATAGGTCTGCTCTTATTTTGGATCCAATTCATTGATGTCAAAAGAGACATCGGAGACCGCTAACAACCACAGGTCAACTGACAACCATCACTCAATTCCAACCCACAATCCATTGTATGGGGTGTCAAGAAAGCCGCAGCTAAATGTCATCAAAGTTTATCGTAAAGCCAGACACGAACCCAGTAAAGGCCTTCTTTGACTTGCTGGTAAATAAATAGTTAAGCGCTATACTTTCTCAGGGTATATATCTAGACTACAAACGTCTTATCACTTGACTATTTATTTACCAGCATCAAGCGTTAGAAAAACAAACCCCAATATATAAAATGCAGTTGGCCTGGGGATCTGTTCTGAAAGAAGAATATAATGGCAGCTATTTAATTTGTCTGTATAAATACTTGTAGGATGGTTAAAAGGGCTTTTTGAGCATTTTTTTTAAAAAAAAGAAAAAGATATCACTTCATGAAATATCTGAGAAAGAAGCGGGCTTCCCCCCTCTTCTTCAAGGGCACAAAGGCATAAGAACTGAGACTTTATTTTGTGCAGTAGGGTCTTTATGGGGGGAAAAGAAGAATGGAATTTCCCTTGTTTTGGATCTCTCTGGAACAGTTTTTGGAATTACTTTGAGCACAATTCATCTACCTCCTCCCGTGCACGTGCTTGTAGGAAGTCACTGGTATATAGGTTGCAAAGTCCTCTTGCATGCCTCCATTCCCAATACAGGAATCATATGGCAGGGAAAACCCACATGGACATCTTAGGGAGGGGCTGTGGCTCAGTGGTAGAGCCTCTGCTTTGCACGCAGAAGGTCCCAGGTTCGATCCTCGGTGTCTCCAGGTAGGGCAGGAAAAACTCCTGCCCAAAATCCCGGAGAGCCGTTTCTGCCAGTCAGTGCCGACAATACTAGGCTAGATGGACCAAGGGGCTGACTCAGTGTGAGACACTTCCTATCTTCCATTCCATCATCTGCCTCTCTTGCTTCAACCACAGTTCTGAGCTGGGGGGAGACGTGGATTCCGCAGGGTGTTGCACGTGGACTCAAAGCAGGCATGACAATTGTGCGTGAAGATAGTGTCAAACTTTCCATGTTTTAGATCAAGGCCATCTAGTGCCTTCCAGATGTTTTGGACTACAACCCCATAGTCCCTGAACATTGTCTATGCCGCCTGAGGCTGATGGGAGTTGTAGTCACAAACATTTGGAGGGCAACAGGTTGCCTATCCTATTTTAGTTCACAGCGGATTTTAGTTCATAGAGGATTTTTCTTCAGGATTGCCTCAAATTGCAGTCCTATTTCCACTTGCCTGGGAGTAAATTCAATGAGACTTAATTCTGTATAGGATTGTGCTGTATGCCTCTTACTAATTAATCAGATATAGCTGTTGAGGAACTATTTGTTATCAATACTTAAAAAGATGTACGTACTACCTCTGTATGTCAATGATACAAATCCATTTACAGTTCAGTTGGGCTGATGCTATGATTATAGTCCTAATGATCTCTCTCTCTCTCTCTCTCTCTCTCTCTCTCTGTCATCTATCTATACAGAAAATACTCATAACATCAGCAGCATTTTCAGAATGTAGCTTTATAATGTCATGCATTCTGGCCTTCCTCTAAGGAGCTCAGACTGTTCTCACCAGCTTATTTTACAACTGCCTTGTGAGGTAGGTTAAGGTGATAAAGGATGGCTGGACCAAAGTTGTGGCTGACTGGGGATTAGAAATGGGGAATTCTCAGCTTGACATCTCTTGACTTTGAACAGTGCTGGCTCCAGGGTGTGTGTGTGTGTGTTTGGGCAAGATGCCCTCAATGGGCCCCCTCTTTCAGGGAGTCTACCTACTCAGCACCATTGTCACCTGCTCCTCCTCTTTCTTATCATTGCTACCACTTGCTTGATTGACAAGCAGAGAGCCAAGGTGCGATTAGACAGTGGCATCTACTGCTTCACCTTCTCACCACCAACATTGTCTGGTCCAGAATGAAAGACAAGTGAACAAGCAAGTTGCAATGGTGAAGAGTAGGGGCAAATCCAGAGTGGGGTGACCGTATGAAAAAGAGAACACGGCTCCTATATCTTTCAGCAGGTGTCCTTTGTATGCATGCATCTGGTGAAATTCCCTCTTCATCACAACAGTTAAAGCTGTTGTTAGATACAGGAGCCGTGTCCTCCTTTTCATATGGTCACCCTAATCCAGGGGGCTCTTTTTAGTGGGCCTCTGCTGGGGCATGGACCATTGGCAAATGCCCAGCAATTTCTACCATTGATGCCAGCCCTGACTTTGAATCTTTGTTTATTTGAAATATTTGAGCTTTTAGAGTCAAACACTGCTAAGGCAGCTTCCAAGCAAAGCCTAAATTCACAATATAAGACCAACGCAAGTCTAAAACCACAAAATAAAAATATGATTGCTAAAAAAATGAGAACCAATAATTAAACAAACCACAAAGCAGGAAAATCCATTAAATAATTATAAACCACAATTTCATCACATATGCAGCAGCCAAATAAGATTCTCATTCAGGAGAAGGCAGTTGCAAACACATAAGTCTTTAGAGCCCTCTTGAATGCCTGCAGTAAAGGGACATTGTGTATTTCAATTAGAACAGAGTTGCACAGGTGTGGGGCCACACTTGAAAAGGCCCTATCCCTTATGCCTGCCAGCCTTATTACTCTCACAGGAAAGCACATAGCACAAACTCTGACGTTAATCTAAAAATCCGGGCAGCTTGGTATAGGTCAAGGCAGCCCATCAGGTAATCTAGTCCCAAACTGTTTAGGACTTTAAAGCAGGAGCGGACAGACTTCAGACTTGAGGGATCTACTTTGTCCGTCCCCCCCCCCCCACCAAATGAAATCCCAAGATTTGCCAACCTGGAGCCTGGTGCAAAAGATATAGAATTAGAAGAATTCTGAGCCCAGGAAATTGTTTTGAATATCAGAACTGAACAGACCTCACAGTCCTCCCATAGAAAAATTCACCTCTGGTTATCCCAAGCTTTCTTCACTTTCGCAGTATAATTTGGGGCTGGCGGGGTGGAAGGAGAGTTGTTTTGTGGCTGCTCTTGTGAAATGATTGGAAGTCAGAAATCTTTGCTGATCTACTGCAAATCACCCACTAGATCGGCATCTCCTTTTTTACCCACTTTTGTCTTAAAAGTCAGGACTCACAATTTCAGTTGGGCCCAGAAACGCACCAGCAACCAGTACAACTGGTATAATACTGGTGTCACACATTCCAACCACCTTGGCCCACCGATGCTCAGGTGGCTGCATTTTGCACCAGTTGGCATTTGCGAACTGCCTTTAAAGGCAGCCCGAATATGTCCCAAGAGGAGCATTGGACCTCGCTGAAGATTGCTACCTCCCCAATAATGAAATCTGAAATGATGGAAAAGGTGTGCAAATGTGGGCAGACATGGTTTGGTAGACAGCAAGGCTGGCTTTGTTGAACATCTATGAAGTTGCCTTATGCACAGTCAGAACACTGGTCCATCCAGCTCAGTAATGCCTCATCTGATTGGAAGTGGCACTCTAAGGCAGCCTTCTCCTCCTCAGGATGTTCTGCACTTCAGTTCCTATCAACCCCAACCAGCAGGGCCAATGCACCAGGAATTATCAGAGTTGTCATTAAAAAGGTTGGCAGTTGGGGAAGGCTGCTCAAACATCCCAGGAAAAGGGACGTTCCCAGATGCGTTTATGTGGAGATGGCCAGGCGCTGGACCGAAACGTGCTGGATGTGAATCATGGCCTTGCATAAGCATCTAATTGAGTGCCCAGTGCATCTCACAGGGCTAGGTCGCATGGCACGACAGCCCATCATGGGTTAATTATTTAGGGTGACCATATGAAAAGGAGGACAGGGCTCCTGTATCTTTAACAGTTGTATTGAAAAGGGAATTTCAGCAGGTGTCTTTTGTACATATAGAGAACCTGGTGAAATTCCCTCTTCATCACAGCAGTTAAAGCTGCAGGTGCCCTGCCCTCTTTTAAATCTGGTCACTCTAGTATAGCTCCTGCAGCTTTAACTGTTTATTTAGGGTGACCATATGAAAAGGAGGACAGGGCTCCTGTATCTTTAACAGTTGTATTGAAAAGGGAATTTCAGCAGGTGTCATTTGTATATATGGGGAACCTGGTGAAATTCCCTCTTCATCACAACAGTTAAAGGTGCAGGAGCTATACTAGAGTGACCAGATTTAAAAGAGGGCAGGGCACCTGCAGCTTTAACTGCTGTGATGAAGAGGGAATTTCACCAGGTTCTCCATACATACAAAAGACACCTGCTGAAATTCCCTTTTCTATGCAGCTGTTAAAGATACAGGAGCCCTGTCCTCCTTTTCATATGGTCACCCTAGTTAATTAACTGGAGGAGCTGCAGTGTGTCTCAGCTGCCACTATGAATATGTGATCCTTGACCAGGGGTTGTCATGTCATGTGAACCTGGCCTGTGGGGGACTAGCATGCAAACCAGGTCACAGTGTTGATCATAGCATGGCCACCCGAAAAGGAGGCCAAAAGAGGACAGCATTGTGCATAAAATGTGCATGTGCTAATATATAGCTATAGATGCAAATCTCAAAATAGTTACTATAATTTAAATAGAAATGCAGTACATCTCACCATGGTGTAAGGGTGTGACCAGATAGGGTGACCATATGAAAAGGAGGACAGGGCTCCTGTATCTTTAACAGTTGCATAGAAAAGGGAATTTCAGCAGGTGTCATTTGTATATATGGGGAACCTGGTGAAATTCCCTCTTCATCACCACAGTTAAAGTGCAGGAGCTATACTAGAGTGACCAGATACAAAAGAGGGCAGGGCTCCTGCAGCTTTCACTGTTGCGATGAAGAGGAAATTTCAACAGGTTCTCCATATATACAAATGGCACCTGCTGAAATTCCCTTTTCAACACAACTGTGAAAGATACAGGAGCCCTGGCCTCCTTTTCATATGGTCACCCTAGACCAGATGACCTGTGCGGCTGCTTGTTCAGTCTGCTGCTCAGGTGCTGTTGATGGGCAACTGTTCTTACAGTTCTTTATCTTTAAATCAGAATTAAGAACATAAGAAGAGCCTAGGGTGACCGTATGAAAAGGTGGACAGGGCTCCTGTATCTTTGACAGTTGCATAGAAAAGGGAATTTCAGAAGGTGTTATTTGTATATATGGGGAACCTGGTGAAATTCCCTCTTCATCACAACACTTAAAGGTGCAGGAGCTATACTAGAGTGACCAGATACAAAAGAGGGCAGGGCACCTGCAGCTTTAACTGTTGTGATGAAGAAGAAATTTCCCCAGGTTCGCCATATATACAAATGACACCTGCTGAAATTTCCTTTTCAATACAACTGTTAAAGATACAGGAGCCCTGTCATCCTTTTCATATGGTCACCCTAGAAGAGCCATGCTTTAGCAGACCAAGGGTCCATCTAGTCCAGCAATCTGTTCACACAGTGGCCAACCAGCTGTTGACCAGAATCCCCAAGCAGGACACAGGAGCAACCGCACCCCCTTGTCCATGTTCACCAGCAACTGGTGTATATAGGCTTCCTGCCTCTGATACTGGAGGAATTGGACAGGACCCCCCTTCAAATAGATGACAGCTTCAAAAAGAGGACTGCAAAAGAGGCCACTCTGCTGGGCCACTTGTCTCTGAAGCCCGCTCGTCACACTGTGGCTCCGGTTGCCGTGGCTCTTTGTCTGCCAAGCTTCCAGCTCAGCATGGGTTCCACACACCCAGAGTCAGTGGCTCTAAAACGGCACATGTCAAAGCAGAGAAGGGTGGAGAGAGAACGGCGGCTTGGCTTTGAATGAGCAGCATTAGAAGCAGATGATGCCGGGCAGATATTCACAACTACCTCGGTTTAACTTTAATCTGATTTCGTTAAACCGTCAGAAAGCTGTGTGTGGCGGCGCAATCCATTTAGGAGCGGGGAGGGGACTCGCATCGCTTTCGCTAGCATTGGTGGAGATTAAAAACTGATACAGCAACAAGGTTGTAAATCCGATTATGATCCGCTCGGGCCTGATATTGTTGCAAGCCCTGCGCTAGCCAGAGGGGTGCTTTCGCCTTCTTTTTCAAAGCTGCTCCTCGGCCTGCCACCTTTCTGCTTGCGGAGAGTTGATTCGACGATGCAAGGAACACGTGAGCCGAAACATGTCGTCTGCAGTTGAGGTTTAGCACCAGCTGCGTGCTCGATGCCGTACAGGACGCGGATGCCATGTTACATGGGAAGAATGGAAGGATCTGGCACGTTCCTTTGATCTGGAGGATTTGCCCTGTGAAAGTTGCCCTGTGTTGCTTGGCATGGCAAAAGTACGTCATACCTCGCCTGGGTTATGTAGGAAGCTGAATTATACTGAGTCGAGGGTGGCCAGATGCAGAAGACGACAGGGGCTCCTGGACCTTTTATAATTGTGTAAAAGAGGGAGTTTTAGGTGGCCATGTGTCCTCTTTTACAGAGGACAGTCCTCTATTTGAAGCCATCAGACTCTCCTGTTCAAGTCTGGTTTAAAGCTAAAGATTCATAACAACCGTTGCTCATCAACAACCTGAACAGGCAGGTACACAGCTCAACAGGCCACTATGTCTTCCCCACTATGGTGAGATGTATTGTAGATCTATTTAAATTATCTGAATGATTTCTAAAACAGCAGCCATACATAGAACTTAGCATATGCAGATTTCATTCAGATCGCTGCCCTCCTTTTTGGCGATTCGTAAGCGGCCACATCAGCTATGCCTGCTGATGTTCCCTCTTCTACGCAAATGTTGGCCGTCCTCCTTGAGTGGGACCACTGGTTCATGCCGCTTACTGTTGTCTCCATCAGCCTTCCTTGGCCATGCTGGCTGGGGATGATGGGGGGGTTGCATTCCAGGCCATCTGGAATGCGCTGGGCTGGGGAAGGCTGGAGCAGCTCTTCAGGATTTCAGGCAAGAGACTTTCCCAGACCTAACTGGAGATGCCAGGGATCGGACCTGGGGCCTTTTGCATCTAGGGCAGGTACTCTACCACTGAGCTACAGCCCTTCCCCACTCATTAGAACATAGGGAGCTGCTTTATACTGAGTCACTCTATCCAGCTCACTCTTGTCTATACTGGCCTACCTCAACCTTTTGCTCCCATATGTCCTCTCTACCATGGCCAATGCTGGGAGTTGGAATCCAAACATCTGGGTTGGGTAGGGTGACCATATGAAAAGGAGGACAGGGCTCTTGTATTTTTAACAGATGCCTAGAAAAGGGAATTTCAGCAGGTATCATTTATATATATGGGGAACCTGTTGAAATTCCCTCTTCATCACAGCAGTTAAAGCTGCAGGAGCTATACTAGAGTGACCAGATTTAAAAGGGGGCAGGGCACCTGCAGCTTGAACTGGTGTGATGAAGAGGGAATTTCACCAGGTTCTCCATATATATAAACGATACCTGCTGAAATTCCCTTTTCTAGGTATCTGTTAAAGATACTGGAGCCCTGTCCTCCTTTTCATATGGTCACCCTAGGGTTGGGGAGGGCTGGTTGGAGCAGGGATCTTCTGCCTGCAAAGCTTGAGCCCCACCAGTGACCTATAGCTCTTCCCCAAAGGTCGATCCCTCACATCCCTCGAGGGCAGGTGTGCACAATCTCTTGTACCCCAAGGGCTGCATTTCATTTCAGAGAAGCTTTTTTTTGGGGGGATGCATTCCATCGATGGGCAGGGTAGGGCAAAAACACCAACATCTTTGATCTTAAACCTCATACTACCAATGAACTAAGACTTAGGAATGGCATTTCAGACTTATAGAACAGGGTGGGAAATGCAGAAAAGCTGGGAAACTTCTGAATGATTAGTGGTTGGTGGGAAAGGGGGTGGAGCCAGGGAAAGGGGAGGGGCCTTCTGAGGAATCCCAGGTGGGCCACGTTTGGCCTCGAGGCCTGAGATTCTGCACTTGCTTCACGGGTTCTCTGGAGATGCAGAAAGAGTGCAGAAGGTGGTCTAAGGTACAGAATATAATCTTCAAGGAATTTCAGCTTTAATTGTGTTGAAAAAGCCAGTTTTTAGCTCTTACAGTTGTTGTTGTTGTTATTATTATTATTATTATTATTATTATTATTATTATTATTATTTGTATCCCGTCTTTTGCCCAATACAGTTGTAAAGATATACTTTAACATAAGTGATTCTGAAATCTCAGCTGCTGGACGGGTGTCTGAATAAAAAGCTCAGTGCTGGGGCCAAGTCTTCCATGCCTATCGTGGCTCGTTCGCCATCCGTCTTCCGCGTGTCCCCACCCCACCCCCACCTTAGCAAATCCAGGATATATTTTGCAAATCTTCTCAATTTGCATGATTTATACACATCGTGGAACTTCCCTTGGCACAGACTTTGGACTGCTTGGGAGCAAAATTCGGCGTCTGTAACTTTTAATTTGTGGATTCCTTTTTAAGCACAGGCTATATTGGACCCTGCATGCCTCTAATGACCTTCAGTGTGAAAGAGGAAGACGCGATCTACTGCTCCCTGCAGACAAGTTGCCCGATTGGCTAACTCAGATATTGGCCAGCAGTGAGCAGGGAGAGCAGGCGTGTGGTGGGACAGGAGCAGGGCTGGCATCAAGGGTAGGCGTGACTGGGCAGATGCCGAGGCCTCACACCCCACTAGAGCTCTCTGGCTTTCCTCCTCCTCCTCTTCCCCCATCGGCTTCTTCACCAGCCTCTTGGCCCAGACCACAGTGGACGTGAGAAGGAAGAGCAGGAGACGCCCTTCTGCCTCCTTGCTCATTTGCTCTCTTCCTTTCAAATAAGCAAGTGGCAGCAATGATGAGAAAGTGGATGAGGAGCAATGGTGGTGAGAAGGTAGATTTGCTGAGGAAGGGGACCCCTTGAGGGTGCCTGGCCCAAGGAGCCGGCACTGGACCAGAGGTCTTCATGCTGCATCCACAGGACAGGAGTGACTGAAAGGGGCTTTTTGTGGCTGTGGACTTCTTAAAGGTACAGGTGCGATCCCTGTATCCTGACCTAAAGGTACAGGATCCTTGTATCCTGATTTGAATTTGCTCCTTACTGCTGCTCAGGGATAGGCTTGCAGCTTATTTATTTATTTACAAATAATATTTTAATCCACCCAATAACCACATTTCTCTGGGACAATTGCAAACCATGAAAAGGGTAAAATAGAATCTGAACAGTTAAAAGAATAGAATGCCGTGCAAAATGACAAACAAGCGCAGGTGTATATAAATATAAAGATCTATCTATCTATCCATCTATCTATAAACCTGCCATAAAATCTGAAAAAAACCGAGGTCCATAAAAGCTGCTTAGAGGGTTACGTCCTCCCATTTCGGCAACCGAGGATCCAAAATGTGGTGTGTAAATAAAAGAAGAGTCATAAAATGGCGCTGAGGCATTTGTGTGTGTGTGTGTATCTGTCTGTCTGTCTATCATCAGTCTTCCCAACCTGGTAAAGGAGCAATCCAAAGTGCAAAGGCCTTGTGGAGCTCCTTTAGGGTTCTGACTGAAACCCAGAGAGGATTCACCACCCCACTGACATCAGAGCCACCAGCCTCCATGGCCTGGCATCCTCCAAATGAATTGAACTAGGGGCTCATCTACACCAAGCAGGATATTCCACTGTGAAAGTGGCATGAAAGCGGTATATAAAAGGCAGGAGCCACACTACAGCTTTATAATGGTATTGAAGTGCGCTGACAACTGTTGGGGCCCTTTGACTTATATACCATATACCGCTTTCATACCACTTTCATACTGTTATATCCTGCTTGGTGTAGATGTGTCATGGGCCCAAACAGTTGTCAGTGCACTTCAGTACCACTATAAGGCAGTAGTGTAGATCTTGCAGTGCACTTCAGACCCACTATGAGCCTTGCTAGACCTGGTGGAAAATCCAGGGGAGAGGAGGGGAGATCTTGCCCTTATTCACACGCGAGCCGCGACGAGCTCTGGAGGAGAGCCATCATGGCCACCATTTTGTTTTAGTTTTAAAGTGGCAGCAGCAGCGCAGGAGCCAGGAAAGGTAAGTGGGTTTTTATTTTTTAAAAAAATTCTCCTCCCCCCTCCCGTCCGCGATCTCCCCACCCTGGCCCCGTTCTCCTTCCCCCCATCCGCAATCTTCCCGCCCTAGCCCCGTTCTCCTTCTCCCCTGTCCACCATGTCTGATGCCCCCCCACCCGATCGCCACCTACCCACAATGCCCGCCCTATCACCCACCCGCCATGTCCGATGCCCCCTCCGCCCCCCCCGTCCGCGATCTTCCCACCCTGGCTCCGCTCTTCCCCCCCATCTTTCCCGCCGGGTCTGCTCTTTCCCCCCGGCCCCCATCTCCCCCCCGCGATTCCCCCCCCCCAACCTGATGGGCACAGCACTCCTATGGAGCGTTGTGCCCAGCGTGCGGCTTCTCCCAGCTATTCGCAAATAAGCCGCGTAGCTGGGAAAAGCTAGACCTTCCGCAGTCCCAGGCTCAGCCCGGGGCTGTGGAAATACCGGGCCACAACCAGTGCTGGTTATCCTGGGCCAAGGGAGGCATTAGCCCGGGCTGACCCCGGGATCCCCTGTGCATCAACTGGACGCACAGGGGCGAGCCCCGGTTTCAGCCCGGGCTAACCCGTGGTCTAGCAATGGCCAAAAAAGCAGTAGTCTGGCTCCTGCCTTTTATATACTGCTTTCATAGTGGATTATGCTGCTTGGTGTAGATGAGCCCTAGATATCCCATAATCCCCAGCATTGGCCATTCTGCCTGGGAATTGTGGCAATTGTAGCCAACGCATCTGTAGAGCTCCAGGATGGGGAAGACTGATTCCAGTTTTCTATGATTTGTCAAGGGAAACCACTGACAGGGTGTGTTTTATTTTTTATATTGGGTTATGATAAGAATCTAAGAACTAGGTTTTGCCGCTGTAGTCTAGCCTTGGGGTTCGTGACAGCAGCCATTTCAGGATGCTGCACAATGTCCAGCAACCGATGAGCTGTCCAGAAGTTACAGGTGGAATCACACGCACTACCCTTTTTAAATGATGCCTCCAGGAAACCCACACTGCCATAGTGACAACACAATGTCAAATATGTCTACATGAATTGGCATTTAGTAGACGCTGTATCCATTGCTATGCCTTCATCCACAGGTTGACTGGAAAACCAGTAGAGCCAAGAGATAAAATGGCTTTAAAATATATGGTTTATGTAATGATGCCTATTCTTCTTCTTGGCATGAGTATCGTTATTTGGAAACTGTTCTACAAGATTGATTTAAGAGAATGTGGGATCTAGTTTCAGTGACAAAACTCTGAAGCTATACAAGATGCAGAGGAAGAAGATGATCGATATGCAAATTTGTCAAGAATTGATCTTTGATATTCAAGTGACAAATATAATAATTCTGTACATCTTTACATTTTAAAAAATATATAATTGAGGCTGCAATCCTGCGCACACTTACCTGGGAGTAATCCCCATTGAGAACAGTCTATTTCTGAGTAGACATGTATAGGATTGCACTGTAAGGAACCTGCATGCTAGCCGTTCCCACACACATAAAAAGGAAAGTACATTGGCCCTTTTCACACAGTCTGAAATGGTGCACAATTGCAGTTTGCAAAGGTTTTTTTCTCTCCCCACGGACCATTTGAAAATTGCTGGGTGTCTCAATGGACCACTTAATAGGCTTTTTTTGTTCTACAAAGAAAAGCACATACATTACTCATTTTTAAATAACTCCCCCTCCTTCACTGTTGGCATCATCATCAAAACCAGCACCGTATTAAAACAATCACTGCCCCTAGGCCAGGGCTGTGTTTGTTTGATAATCTGGCCCTGGTCAAAATGGTCTCACTCTCCATCCTGGGGTGGGGTGGGGTGGGGTGTGGGGTGGGAGAAGTAAATCAAGTGCCAGGCCAAGTACAGATATTCTTGACTTCTTCTCAACCTTTCTGCAGGCCTCCTGAATGGAGCTCATGGTGTACAATGACCATTTGTAGTGGGGTGGCATCGTGGACCTGTTGTCCCCACCCTTGACCTCCACATGTGCATTGGCTCTGGCTGGGAACGATGGGGGTTGTAAACCAACTTGCCTGGAGGGCCTCAGGTTGGGGAAGGCTAAAAAACGTTGCTTTAAGAGAGGGATGGTTCAGAAATTGGCCACCCACCTGATTGCCCCTCCTTGGTGAGAATCCGTAGTTCCAGAATGGATGATCTTCAGACCTATCCCCGATGTACCTAGAAGCAGTTTGAGAGATGCAGCTCAGCAGATCTGTTTAAAGAACAGGGGCTCTGTATTGGTTCTGTGATTTGGTGGGTGGTTAAAAAAAAATAGTCCAAAGCAAGAGTTTCTTTGTAACTCTCCTTTGCCAAGTCCATGTACTCAGGTTCGTCAAGGAGTCATTGTGGAGTTGGTACTAGATGTCCATGCCAGCGATCAAGAACCCTGTGTCAATGTGCCCTGGAGGGGTTGCTTGGCAGTGGCAGGTAGCAGTGGGTATCAGTGCCCTAAGCAGCATCAGGTATGGGGTGGAAGTTGTAGAGCGCCTCTACATTGAGGGCATTGTGCGATATTGAAGCATGAGTTTGCAGTAGCTAGAGCCAGACCCTGGTTGTGACTCAGAGCAGGGGTCCCCATCATTTTTGGCCATTTGGGAATTTGAGAACTGCTGTGGGCACTGTCACAAAATGGCTCTCACAAACAATGTGGCTAGTCACATAATGGCCCTTTGGTGGCTGGGGGTGGCTGGCTAGTCAAAACTGAGTTAAGATGGAGGGGGAGAAATAGCAGTGCTGTGTTAGCCTGAATCCAAGTTGAGCTGGACCGATTCGGCCTGCCTGGGCCCGAATCTGAGGTGGTACTGGGTCAGCCCAAAGCACTCCGAGACCAAAGCAGATTGGTACTGAAGCCTTGAGGTATCTTGAGCTGATTCAGGGCATTACTGGGCCACTCACCCACCCACCTGCCTGGGAAAGCTGGCACAAGACCAGCCATGAGTCCGGTTGAGTCTATTGGACTTACCAGACTCATTTCTCGCTCTCCCCACGCTCTCCTGTCACCTCCCGCCTTCCCCGGTCACCTCCCACTGCCAGCGTTGGGACGTAACTTCACATACATGCCTGAGAGCTAAGCCACGATTTAAAGATAAGATTGCAGGGGCTTTTTTAAAAAAAAATGCTCTATGGGTGCAAACTATGGCAGCCATAAAGGGCCATTTCCTTTAGTTTTTGGCCATAGAGCTATTAAAAAAGAGAACCCCAAGACCTTACCCTTAAATCGTGATTCAGCTCTCACGGAAGAGGACACATGTGAAGGTAAGTCCCAGTGGTGTTGGTAGTGGTTTGGGAAGGCATATTTTTTTTATCACTCCTGTTTTACAAGGAATACTTGGGAGATTTGATGTGTTTTATATAAATTATCTAATGGCCAACCAGAATTCTCAGCTAACCTCCAAGGTGGCTAGATTCTGTGCTGCTGCAATTGCTTGCTGGCGTGGGATGATACCATCTGAATGTGATGATACCATCTTAAATCCTATACTATTATGAGTGGGACATGTACAATTTAATTAATTGCTTATTTAGTTGTACTTTTAATTAATTATTTTTATACATATTAGTATATTTATAGCCCCATCTGACTTGGCTGGCCCTGGGAATATCATTGTGTTTACAGTGCTGTTCTGTTTTGCTGGTCTTGTGACCATAATAAATTCTTCTTCTTCTGGAGTCCAATGGACTCCTGGTCACCTTGCCCCTGGCTCTTCTGGGTTGCCTGCCACACAGCCAGCACCCAGGAACCCCACAAAGGCCAAACTGCTTCAGGGCCCCCGAATCTTGTTTCGGCTTCGGTGCTGAAGCAAGGTGGGCAAGTCCTGAGGTGGCCTGAGTTAAATCTGGGCCGTTTTGGAGCCTTCGAAACAGCCTCCAAGGCAAGGGGGGAGGAGATGTCCACAGCCCTAAGAAATAATGAGGCTAAAGGCTAGTAGGGATGGGGAAGCAGCAAGGGAAAGGGGGTAGAGGGAAGACAAAGAACAAGGCTAGAAAATGGGAAAAGAGAGGGAAACTACGGTAACGTTTTCAAAGATATTTAGCCCTATGAAGAGAGACTGAAAGAACTGGGCGTGTTTAGCCTGCAGAAGAGAAGATTGAGGGGAGACATGATAGCACTCTTCAAATACTTAAAAGGTTGTCACACAGAGGAGGGCCAGGATCTCTTCTCGATCCTACCAGAGTGCAGGACACGGAATAACGGGCTCAAGTTAAAGGAAGCCAGATTCCAGCTGGACATCAGGAAAAACATCCTGACTGTTAGAGCAGTGCGACAATGGAATCAGTTACCTAGGGAGGTTGTGGGCTCTCCCACACTAGAGGCCTTCAAGAGGCAGCTGGACAAGCATCTGTCGGGGATGCTTTAGGGTGGATTCCTGCATTGAGCAGGGGGTTGGACTCGATGGCCTTGTAGGCCCCTTCCAACTCTGCTATTCTATGATTCTATTTTTAAAAAAATAATTTTATTTGAAGAGGTAGGAAGTGGAGAGCGTTGTGGGTGCTGAGTGGTGGGACAGAATATTTTTTAGGGGATGCTCAGGTTAGGCATCACTGTATGAGGGTGGGGCCCTGGCAATCCCCCAAGGATGTCTGATGCTGATGGCAGCCCTGATCATTTGGCACATAGTTGAAAAAGATGAAGTGGAAGGTCCATTAATTACATGTTTTTTTAAAAATATTTTTTTATTATTTTCTACAATACTTAAACATACACCATTACAATTAAAGAAACAACATACTACATAAATGTTGAAGAACATCAATATCATATCTATATAACATAATCAAAGTTAACATATAAGTGCACCCCCCACCTTGGGATCTCATTCCTGATTCCAAAATCTCATACTTTCTTCTGCTGGTGGTTTCCCACTTCCCTTAGAAAACACAAATATTAGGAACTGTTTCCAGATTCCTTCAAAATCATTTGTTTTAGCTATACCTCTTCTGAATTTAATATTACAAGTCAATTTATCATTAATAGCTATATCCCATACTTCTTTATACCATTCTTCAATACAATAATCCCCTTGAATCTTCCAGTTCTTAGCTACAATCAATCTTGCTGCAGTCAGCAAATTCGTTATCAATTCCTTAATTTCTTTTTTACATTTTAAATCTTCACATAGTGACAGTAATGCAACTTTTGGTGTTCGTTCTATCTTCATTCCCACAATTTCTTCAATCTCCAAAAACACCATCTTTCACAATTTTTGTACATATTTGCATTCCCACCACATATGTGAATACGTTCCTTTCCCCCCACATCCTCTCCAACAATTTGCTGAGTGCTGATTATTTATCTTATTTAATCTAACCGGGGTTAGGTACCACCTCCATATAATTTTAAAGTAATTCTCTTTTATTCTTACTGACATATTTCTCAACGCTCTTTGTTTCCATAGTCCCTCCCAGCTCTGTTGTCCTATTTGTACATTCAAATCTGTCTCCCAAACCATTTTACCTGAACTATCCATCGACCCTTTCTCCAACAGTATTCTATATATTTCACTCATTAACCCTTTTGATGTTGTTCTTTCCCCCCCATTAATTACATGTGACTGAGACCGCCTTCCCCAACCTGTTGACCTCCCAATGAGTTGGACTACAACTTCCATCATCCCCTGGCTACGCTGCCCTTGGGTATATGGCGCTAGGAACCATTATGGTTCTCTGTGACATTCCTGCCCCCCTCCATTGCATTAAAAAAGGAACCGAGGCAGCTTCACAGAGGCAGTGTAGTGGTTAGAGGGTTCGAATAAGGCCAGGGAGACTTAGGCTCAAAACTTCCCACTCAAACCATGAAGCCCTGATTGGGCAATCCTTAGGATGGCCGTGCTTCTGCTTTTACAGAGAGCAGTCCTCTGTTTGAAGTTCTGTCAAGTAACTGTCCTGTATTTGAAGGTCTAACAGAGATCTGTCCTCTCTTTGGAAGCATCCTGTATTGGAAAAGCTGTCCTGTCCAAGTAGGGTGAGCAGCCAGGGGCCTTGAAGTTGCCCATCAACGGTTAACAACACCTGGACAGTGTACTGACCATGCAAGCACACAGGTCACCTGTCACTGTGGTGACAAGTACTGCATTTCTATTGAAATTATTATTCAATTTTTGCATTTATATACATAAATTACACTGTGTACATTTTATGCAAATCTATCTCCTCTTTGGCCCTCTTTTTGGCAATGCAAAAGTGGCCCACCTGGTGAACATTCCTCTCACAGGGTTCATGTGAGAATAAAATGGGAAGGGGTGACCACATACCTACCGTGAACTCCTCTGAGCATGTATTATTGGGCTGCAACTACCCCTGCCATTGGCTAGGCTAGCTAGGGTGATGGGATTTGTAGTCCAGCAACATGTGGAAGGCCTCAAGTTGCCCTTCCTGCCCCGGCTTGGCCAAAAGGTGAGATTTTTTTGAATGTAATGAAATAAAGTTTAAAAGGGATGGCTATATCTAGAAATACAATGAAATCAAATGAGCTCAGATTTCTATGAATCCGACCTGCAGATTCCACAACAGATCATCTTTTCGTTATTCACATGGGCCATTTTTTTAAAGAAAACTTTCTGGAATGTTATGCAAATTTAGTGATATAAACATACATAAAATTTAAAAAAAAACTTTTCAAAAATGCAACATTTCCCCTATAGGCTAAAGCATGAAAAATTGCATTTTGGGTGGATTGATACATTTTTGGGGGAAGTTTGCATTTTGGAGGGGATTTGCACATTTTTCTTTGCAAGTGCAAATTGGCGCAAATTTGGGAAATTAGCAAAAATATATATGAAAAACTCCTGACAATTCATGAAATGTGGACGGAATGGATTTTACAAACCTGCCCTGTACTCACAAAGAGGATGAACAGATCCTGAGCTGCACGGGGCATCTGTCACTTTCTGGCAGGGGTGGCCCACCAGATGTTCTGGCCTTCAGCTGCCATCAGCCATAGCCAGCATAGCCAATGGTGAGGACTGATGGGAATTGTAGACCCAGAACTCATCTACACCAAGCAGGATATTCCGCTATGATGAGCCCCAAAACGTCTGGAGTTGTTTGCCCCTGTTTTAAGAGGTTTAAAGCCATTTGGTGAGTCTGGTTCACATGCTGCTTATTTTCTGCAAGTGTCACTTGCTCAGCATGCCTCTTGGTTCTCAGCCAACGTTGATGCCATGGTGGTGGCAAACCCCAGCACCTTCATTTGTTCTGCTACAGGAAACTGTTCCTTAACATACAAAAAGTAGACATTTCCCCCCTTGCTACGACCTGGGGATTCAAGTTTGTTTCAGTCCCTTAATCCACTTTCCCCATCTGGAGTCCTCCCAGGTGGGCAACGCCCAGCATTCCTTAAGCACTGGCCATGATGGTTGGGGCTGATGGGAGGTGAAGTCCAAAACATCAGGAGGGAACCAGGTTGGGGAAACCTGCCTGGAATTGTCTATTTTTACTCAGATAAAGTAGTGACAAAGAACTGTAGCTCAGAGGTAGAACTCCTGCTTTGTATATAGAAAGGCCCAGGTTGAATCGTTGACTTGTTCAGGCAGGGTTGGGACAGAACTTCTCTTAAACCCTGAAGAGCTGTTGCCTGGGTAGACCAGCCTCCCCCAAGCTGTTGTCCTCCAGATGTACTGACTACAACACCCATCAGCCCCAGCCAGCATTCGGAGTTGAAGTCCAGCACATCTGAAGGGCAGTAGGTTGGGTAGGGTGGGTGACTTGTGGCCATCCAGATGTTGTTGGACTGCAATTCCTATCAGACCTAGCCAGCATAGTTAATGGTGAAGGATAATGGGAGTTGTAGTCCAACCACATCTGGTATGAGATGGCTTCCTATGTTCCTAAGTATTTCGTCTTCTTAACCATGACCGTTCTGCCAGTTTGGAATTAAAATACAGATGGTGACAATCCAAAGGCATCTCTTATTATCAGTGTTTACTCTGAATAGGACTTAGTACTAAGTAGAATCAATCATGTTTAAATTGCATCAAGAATGTTCACATGGGTTACTGGGACAGGGAAACTAAATCACACAGATCCTTGATAAACCTGGGTCATAAATCCAGATTGAATTGAGGAAGACTTAGTTCGGTGTTCACTTTGTCAGGCTGGCACCAACGTTGTATATTAATCTGCCTGAGACTGTATTGGAATTTGTAGCACATTCATCAGTCTTGAATTACCGAGATGAGGTTTCTCTGAGTCAATTCCAGATCAAATTTGAATAGATACTTCATTCCATATTTTTTTCAGAGAATTGGGTTTATCCAGTTATTAGTGGTACTGAGTCAATTCAGGGCAACTGAGCAAGGCTAGCGAGTAGACATGGCCCCAGGGAGGAGCATGCCACTGGATCTATTATAGTGTCTCCCCACCCCACCTGAAATTGAAATTTACAGGGTGGTGGGTTGAATTTTCAAGGCTAAGGAGATGACTGTGCGAATGGGGGCTCAGGGGTGTATGGAATCATAGTTTAAAAAATGACACACACACACCGCCCCACAATTGTGACTATTTTATTAGATTTCAACGATGTTTTAACCATCACAAAAATTAAAGTCAGGTGCACCTCTGTCCTTCTGGGTTTCGTCTCATAGCTTTACGCAACTCTGTAATTGATCTTGGAAGACTGTGCATGCCTCTTCAGCTGCTGCTTGTGTATCCACCCACTCTAGTCCCCTCTTCATCACAACAGTTAAAGCTGCAGGAGACCTGCCCTCTTGGCCAGATACAAAAGAGGGCAAGGCTCCTGCAGCTTTAATTGTTGTGATGAAGAGGGGTTTTCACCAGGTGCTGCATGCATACAAATGACACCTGCTGAAATTCCCCATTCAATACAACTGTTAAAGATACAGGAAAAATGCAATACTTTCCACATTAGTTCCTTCGGATGACCAAACATAAGGCAACCTCTGGCTCAGAATCCTATCGTGGTTCCGTGGCACAAACTGTGTTACCACCAGGCCTGCATCGATCAGAGGCTACACTTGCAGAGTTACATGGACATCAGCGGAGGATATAATATTTACAGGCCTCATAGTTTCTTGGAGATAAGGTCATAGTTCACACATAGCTGCTCAGATGTCACGCTGTGACATCATTGCCATCTTTTTGTAGGCTGAAATCCTATACTAGGAGTAAGCGCCCTTGAACTTAATGAGACGTCTGAATAGGCATTTATAGGATTGTACTGTTAAGACATTTGTGGGGAAAATAAATAAATTATGTTGTAGTTGATTCCTTCCTTCCAAATATTTCTTGGCCACCTTTCAGTACAGGAGCCTTCCCGAGGTGGCATACAAGAATAAAATTCATAGACTGAACAATTGATGCAGTAATAAACAGAGCAAACATACTCACCCACCCACCCACCCACCAAAACAACAAAAAACAGCATGACAAAAACCTACAACATACAACTGCAATCACAACCCAGTACAATAAAACATAACCAGGGGAAGGCCAACTCAGCAAGTAAATTTTCAGGGCCTTCCTAAAAGCTTGTAATGTTGGTGCCTGGCAGACCCCTGATGATAGCTCGTTCCAGAAGTATGGGGCCACTGAAGAAAAGGCGCGCTCTCTTTCAAGAAATGTGTATTAGGCCCAGATTTCCAGGCAATAGCTAAATGGAATTATTCTATGTGACTAGCCATCACATGGTGGGAGAGTTCAGAGGGTTGTTTTTTTATTTTTGGGTGAGAGGGACCTGTAGGAAATTCGCTGCCTATGTATGACAGGTTCATGCAGTTCTCCTATTACAGGTAATGACTGGATACATTGTGCTACACCACACTGCACAAATGAAAATGTGGAAAGTATTGCATTTTTCCTGTGCTGGAGGAGATGTTTCAAGTCCATGGTTATGATCAGGCTAGGCGGGGTGGAGTGCTCAATTCTGGATGGATTATGCTCTTTGTGTTCCATTGATTATTTTTTAAATCTATGGCGGTTTCCTGATTGAAGAAATCTTAGAGCACAATCCTATGCATGTTTAGTTAGGAAAAAGGCCCTACATTTCCCTGCAGGGCTAGTTGAGTCATGCTGGGAACTGTAGGACTTCTTTCTCTCTCGACTTGCATAGGATTGCACCCTTATGTCCTTAACAATTCTAAGACTCCCCCCGCCCCAGTCTAAACATGCATAGGATGGTATCCTTAGTTGCTCAACTGAGTTTTAGTTGATTAATTGATGGGTCCATTAAATCTACATTAATGTGCATATGAGAAAATAAAGTTCATCTCAGAAGTGGCGTCTCATCTCTCTCACATGTTAGGTGACCATATGAAAAGGAGGACAGGGCTCCTGTATCTTTAACAGTTGTATTGAAAAGGGGATTTCAGCAGGTGTCATTTGTATGCATGCAGCACCTGAGGAAATTCCCTCTTCATCACAACAGTTAAAGCTGCAGGAGACCTGCCCTCTTGGCCAGATACAAAAGAGGGCAAGGCTCCTGCAGCTTTAATTGTTGTGATGAAGAGGGGTTTTCACCAGGTGCTGCATGCATACAAATGACACCTGCTGAAATTCCCCATTCAATACAACTGTTAAAGATACAGGAGCCCTGTCCTCGTTTCCATATGGTCACCCTAGCCACACTGCAATTGTTGCCACTGGAATTGTTGCTGATTTGGTGCCAAACTCTCATGGGACAGGTGGGCTACATGCAGGAGTATTGCCCCCTTCTGATTTAGTTCATGAATTGACTGAATGGTGTAGCCCAGTGATTTTATTAGATTGTAAGCCTATGCGGCAAAGTCTTGCTATTTACTGTTTTACTCTGTACAGCACCATGTACATTGATGGTGCTATATAAATAAATAATAATAATAATAATAATAATAATAATAAT
The DNA here is from genome assembly GCF_023053635.1 of Elgaria multicarinata webbii. Taxonomy (NCBI): domain Eukaryota; kingdom Metazoa; phylum Chordata; class Lepidosauria; order Squamata; family Anguidae; genus Elgaria; species Elgaria multicarinata. Next base: position 18,416,330 of record NC_086181.1, read on the forward strand.
AATAATAATAATAATTTACCTATTATTGCTGACATAGACTAGCTCCATGTTTACTGAGGCATAAGTCTTGCTGACTTCCATGGGAAGTCCCTCCAACTCAACCATCTGTGTAGAACTTCAGTCCTGAATATTTATTCCAGTCAACCAATGGAATCTGCAACAAAATGTTGCAGCGTACAGCACTCATCTTCAGGTTTCCAACCATGCCCTTTTCCAGGATGTTTCATTCCATTCCCGCCCCATTTTATATTGCTTTCCCAACCCCCAAAATAAACTCAGAGTTGCATAGCCACTGAGCACGCTCAGTCCCATTTGGTACTTTTCATTTGTTTGTGTGGATTTTTTTGGTACTTCTGAAAACTTTGTTGCTTTCTCCATGCCTGCCATAACCTCCCTCTTGTGCTTGAATAGTACCATTTTGGCTACTTAAGTAGGGCAACCATATGGAAAGGAGGACAGGGCTCCTGTATCTTTAACAGTTGCAGAGAAAAGGGAATTTCAGCAGGTGTCATTGTTATACGTGCAGCACCTGGTGAAATTCCCTCTTTATCACAACAGTTAATGCTGCAAGAGCCCTGCCCTCTTGGCCAGATACAAAAGAGGGTAGAGCTCTGCAGCTTTAACTGTTGCGATGAAGAGGGAATTTCGCCAGGTGCCGCACGCATACCAATGAAACCTGCTGAAATTCCCGTTTCTCTGCAACTGTTAAAGATATAGGAGCCCTGTCCACCTTTCCATATGGTCACCCTGACTTAAAGATCCACACTCGGAGAATGAGTCTGGTATTGGTATAGGATAAATGAAAATAATAAAGCCTTGTTAAGTTTTTCCCAGTTGAGGAACAAAGAGCCAACTACAGCAGGAAGGAGCTTGGAGTGAGGTCCTTCAGCGGAGCAGATGAAAAGGCTGTGACTAGAGCGCGGGCGTAGTTGTGCTTGGCAAATGAACTACTGGGAGAGCTATAGCTCTCTATGGGGCTCTTCATCAAATTGTGACCCTTCCATTTTGCCAGGGCCTGCCCAGGACATTTTGCTTCCTGAGGCAAAGAACAAGACGTATCCCTTCCCATGTACAAAAGCTAACAGGAGTGGCAGTTGAACATTTCTTCCACACTGGTTGTGTCAGTCGCCATCGATTGCCACAAGAGACAATTATTTTGCTAGAGGAAATTCTGCAGACACAACCCTCTAACAACCCCCCGAGGAAAGCCTTAGAATAAATTACAGGCCGAAATGCATCGGGCTTTGTGAAAATAAATATTTTGCATCCTGAGAACCCGTCTCTCCTTTTTTCGGACCGGGGGGGGGGGGGGAGGGGGGAGATCTACACTACTGCTTTAAAGTGCTTTAAAGCACTTTATAACAGTTTTGACAACTGTTGGGGCCCAGGACACACTGCATATACAGTTTTCAAAACGTTTTCAAAGTGCTTTAAAGTGCTTCAAAAGCAGTAGCGTAGATCCCCCCCTGGCTTGGATGCTTACCTCCTTTTGTTTGACAGGACAGTGGCCTGCACAGCACCTGAAGGCAGCACAGGTTAATTTAGGAGGTTCAAGGCAGGCTGTGTGGCATGTAGTGCTTTCCTTCCACATCTTGTCGCTTCCTCAAAGTGCCTGCCGTTGGAGGCAACTGCCTCACTCTGCCTAATGGTTGGGCTGGCCCTGCATTTTGCAGAGGGAACTGTTGTCCAGGCCCTGGCCCCGAATATATTTTCCTGGGCCTCAGATTGGTTCCACAAAGCCCCTGAGTGTCTCTTGGGGCCAATGGGAAGTTTTTTCTTTCTGCTTAACTGTCATGGAGGGGGCAAGTTAAAGCTTCAGGAGCCCTGCCCTCTTTTGTATCTGGTCACTCTAGCTAAAGAGGGCTCTTGCAGCTTTAACTGCTGTGATGAAGAGGGGATTTCACCAGGTGCTGCATGCATACAAATGACACCTGCTGACATTCCCTTTGCTATTCAACTGTTAAAGATACAGGAGCTTTGTCCTCCTTTCTATATGGTCACCCTTGGCAGGGGGGAATCCCACATAATGAGGTGGACTCAGAGGTATACAATGCAAAATTTTAATTTCCAAGAAAATGCCTCAAAGATGGCATCCCGTCCCCCTGAAACGCCCCCAAGGGTGACTGAGCCTGTTCAGTTGCTTCCAGGATCCATGGGATGTTGAATATCAGATGGGAAAGGGATCCAGAAAGCGCAGCTGGCGAAGAGTGAATTGGGCCTCATACAGCACAGAGCAAGCTCTCCCAGTCTGGCACACTCCCTGATGTGTTGGGTGACAACTCCCCGCACCCAGCATGGCGTTTGTCATCCAACACATCTGGAGAGCGCCAGGTTGGGGAAGTGTGTATGTGTGTGTGTGATTAAAGCTCTTGTAGACTTAGGAACGCACCACTCTATTGGTTTTGCCTGAGCTGATGTCTGTTTTAATGCAGATGAGTCTAGGCCAGGCCAGTGAAAAGAAGTCGCCATTAGCTCCATCCAGGCTCTCTGTGTCAGCCCTGTATCCTCAGCCACAAATCAAGAGAGCCTGTGGAAACGGGCCCATAGATGTCTCTTTGTCCTCCCCTATTCCTCTCCCTCCCCAGTCATTCCCACACTCTGCAAGTATCTGGTTCTGTCCATGCAGTATCGGCCGGAACGCCTTCCCTGGTGTGCCTGCCCCATGTCCATTGGCTGGCACGCTTCCCACCAGGCCTTCACATTTGCCAGCATTCTTGTGCATTGAGAAGAATTCGGCGTATTTCACTGGAATTATGTTGTTTAGCAATCAAGGCCAGACTCGAACCTTCTTTCCACATTTCTATTCCTTCCTTTACAGGATCTCCTTATCCGTCAGCCCCAAAAGACATTGTATAATTATTTAATCTAGATTTTATATATTTGTATATATTTGTAGCCTTGTTATTTTTTTATTTAAAAAAAACATCTTCCGTTCTATGCCTTTTCTGCACATTTTAAACATTTCATCCCCCCATGTTTATTCTTCCTTCCACCCCACTGATTATTTCTCTGCCATTTTAATCTCCCCCTTTCCTTTTCCTAGAACCTCTATTGCTGCATGATTTTTAACTACATTTCCATCATTTCTCCCCATTCTGATATTTCTGCTCCTAGCTGCTTCCTTCTATCTCAATCCCTCTTTTGTAACAATTTTCTTATGTGCTCAAAGCACTTTATAATATTATCTGGGTAGTCTTTACAACAGTCCTGCAAGGTAGCCTAATAGTATAATTCCGATACTACCAATCAGCGTTCCTTAACCTAGCGTTATTCACATGTTTTGTACTGCAACTCCCATTATCCCCAGCCATTGGCCATATTGACAGAGGCTGATGGGAGTTGTGGTCTTGTAGTCTTGTACAAGACTTGTAGGGAGTTGTAGTCTTGTAGTCTGGTGGCTTCTCTAACACCATCTCAGGCCACGATCAATGGAACACATAACTCTTTGTGAAATTGTAGCCAGTGAGTTGCTGTCTGGGGGCTCATCTACACCAAGCAGGATATTCCATTATGAAAGCGGTATATGAAAGGCAGGAGCAACACTACTGCTTTATAGCAGTATTGAAGTGCACTGAACTGTTGGGGTCCATGGACACATACCATATATCACTTTCATAGTGTTATATCCTGCTTGGTGTAGATGTGTCCTGGGCCCTAACAGTTGTCAGTACATTTCAATTCCACTAGAAAGCAGTAGTGTAGATCCTGCAGTGCACTTCAATACCGCTATAAAGCAGTAGTGTGGCTCCTGCCTTTTATATACCACTTTCATAGTGGAATATCCTGCTTGGTGTAAATGAGCCCTTGAGTAGGATTTGAACCAGGGTCTTCTCAGATCACTTTTAGCTGCTACGTTTGTACCAGCTCCTTAATGTCTTCAATTTCCTCCCCACCCCTCCTTATTTCTTCTTGTTCTCTTGTACCCACTCCCTTCTTCCTTCTCATCTCATTCCCCAGTGGGAGAAATCCGAAGAAGCAAAGACATTATTCAGGCCACATAAGATTAGTGAGGTACTTTAACCCGGCAAGCGAGATCTCTGGCAAGAATGTACGGGTTGCTGGGAGAGAGGAGGGAGACGATTCCAGCTTGCACGTCTGTTATGTTTGCAGTTGTCAAGTCTGAAATCCTCCCAGCCACATTTAAACCTCAGGGTGTGTAAACGTTTTTGACAACATATTATTTCTTCATGGACATCAACACTGCAGTCTCCTGCCCTCTTTAGTGCTAAATTAGGACTGCAGTAGTTCAGGCCACGGAGCACTATCCAAAGCCAGGGCGAGTTGCTTTGCGCCATGACATCAGATTACAGTGTGAAGGGTAAGTTAAGTTAGATTCTCTCCACACATGGCAGCTTCCTGCCTTGGCAGCTTGATCACTGGCCATTGTTATTTTTATGGAGCAAAAGGAGTGCTCTCCCCACTGTTAATTCAAAATGTATTAAGGTAGGGTGACCATATGAAAAGGAGGACAGGGCTCCTGTATCTTTAAAGTTGTATAGAAAAGGGAATTTCAGCAAGTGTCATTTGAATGCATGTAGCAGCTGGTGAAATTTTGTCTTTATCATAAGAGTTAAAGCCCCTCTCTCTACAAAAGAGAGGAGGGCACGTGCACCTTTAACTATTGCTATGAAAAGGGAATTTCACCAGATGCTGTCTGCATACAAATGACACCTGCTGAAAATCCCTTTTCTCTACAACTGTTAAAGCTACAGGAGCCCTGTCCTTCTTTTCATATGGTCACCCTAATTAAGGGTGGATAGAGCCATAACAGAACAGACATGAAAAACAAAGAGAGCCATGCTGTTCCATGAAAGAGAGAGGGGGGGGGGATCTACACTACTGCTTTTAAAGCGCTTTAAAAGCACTTTGAAAACGTTTTGAAAACTGTATATGCAGTGTGTCCTGGGCCCCAACAGTTGTCAAAACTGTTATAAAGCGCTTAACGTTTAATAACGTTAAGTTTGTTTTAATGGACCCCAGAATTGTTGTTTTAAATGAATACTGTTGTTGTTTTTATACTGTTTTTATGTTTTTTAAATTTTTTGTATACTTTTAATGTCTACTATTTTAAATTGTTGTAAACTGCCCAGAGAGCTTCGGCTGGGGGGCGGTATATAAATGTAATAAAATAAATAATAAATAAATAAAGCGCTTTAAAGCAGTAGTGTAGATCCCCCCTCCCAGATCTACTGTTAAGGAATTCCGTTTTTTTTTTAGAACCAACCAAAAGTAAATTTCCAAATTACAGTGCCTTCCAAATAGGGTAGTTGGAATGAACTACACCAGACAGCAAGCGGTTTCTGGTGTAGTCAATTTCACTTTTCTGGGGAAGTCAAACAAATGTTTCCGATGCCTCACCTTTGTGCAAGCTTGCAAAGGATCTCTACGCAGGATGAATTCACTTTGGAGCCTGGAAGGATGCACTTTGGATCCACACTAGTGGAGGTAGACGTGGACCTTGGGTAGGGCGATCATATGAAAAGGAGGACAGGGCTCCTGTACCTTTAACAGTTGTATTGAAAAGGAAATTTCAGCAGGTGTCATTTGTATATACGGAGAACCTGGTGAAATTTCCACTTTATCACAACAGTTAAAGCTGCAGGTGCCCTGCCCTCTTTTAAATCTGGTCACTCTAATATAGCTCCTGCACTTTTAACTGTTGCGATGAAGAGGGAATTTCATCAGGTTCTCCCTATATACAAATGACACCTGCTGAAATTTCCTTTTCTATGCAACTGTTAAAGATACAGGAGCCCTGTCCTCCTTTTCATATGGTCACCCTGCATTGGGGACAATGTCCAGGACACCCCCCCCCCCAAAAAAAAAAGGATCACCAAGACATCAACACCTTGACCAGCAAGATAATGCTAGCGGCCTCTAGGGCTCAAACTAGGCCTAATCTACACCAAGCAGGATATTGCACTATGAAAGCAGTATGAAAGCGGTATATAAAAGGCAGGAGCCACACTACTGCTTTGTAGTGGCATTGAATTGCACTGCAGGATCTACACTACTGCTTTACAGTGGTATTGAAGTGCACTGACAACTGTTGGGACCCATTGACACATACCATATACTGCTTTCATACCGCTATATCCTGCTTGGTGTGGCTCCTGCATTTTATATACTGCTTTCATAGTGCAATAGCCTGCTTGGTGTACATTAGGGCCTAGTCACCACAGCATCCTTTTTGTCTCTTGTTTTTTTTAAAGGAGCAGACAACTGGGCACATACATGGTTACAGACGGTCATCTTATTGCTTTTATTTTTAAAAGGTATTCTCCCTTTCTGCGATAAAACACTGCTTATTCCTGAGGTAATGTGTTTATCATCAGGGCAGCAGAAGAAAACGCCATCTTATTTCTGTAGGCATGATGGTGCATTGTTTTAAGTGAGTTTAAAATGTGAACCTCCAGATGCTCAGAGCATTTTATTACTTATATTTATAGTTAGTGTTGGAATACAGGGTCTATTGTTGTTGGCCATACTGTTGTTGTTGTTGTTGTTGTTTTTGCTCCAACATATGAGGAATGTAGAAGCATGGAATGGTGGTGCATGTGCACCAAGAATAGAAATGTCATTGGTGTGCTTCACAACTGAAATAATATACGGGGTTGCGACGGCACCAACCTCACACAGAAGGCCTTGCCTAGCACAGCCTTCTCAAGCCAAGCGCCACCTCTTGAAAAGCCTGAGGAAAGGGTAAAAGCAACACAACCTTTCCCCTATATGTGAGGGAACAAGGTAAAGGGTTTTGGGAAATAGGTTATATTACTGCGGTATTGAACTGCAGGTGTATTGCTGAAATTCCCTTTTCAATACAACTGTTGAAGGTACAGGAGCCCTGTCCTCCTTTTCATAGGGTCACCCTAGGAAAAGCACAAAGGCTGGAAAGCCACCACATGATTGGCGGTTTTGGCAAAGGGGGTGGGGCCCAGGAAAGGGGCGGAGCCATATGGGGAGCCTGATTTACAAGGTTCCCTACAGAAGCTTGCTAAATACCCCTCTAGAAGGCCTTCGAGGAAACCGGTTCTGCCATCTCCTGAGCTCACTTGCTCGATTGGCCAGCTTTGTCACCAGCACAAATCCTCCTCCCTCTAGTTCCAAGACGTTTCGTCTTGTCCTTTTCTTGGTGGATAGCGTGATTAATTCTCTTTTCCCATCTGAGATGCTTTTAAATATTTGAAAACTGTCAGGATATCCGCACTTAATCTTCTTTTCGCTACATATCCACTTGCCTTAGCCTTTCCCTCGCAGGATTTGTCTCTCCGAATCTCATATTTTGTGGCGCTCTGCCGAGTGCTTCTCAACTTGTCAATGTCCTCCCCCATCCCAGATCTCTGAAACACTCCAGATCTTGCAAAAACATGCCAGGAATCCCATAGCTAGGCACAGGAGAGTATCCCCAAAAGCCCAGCAGGGGTGGGACAGAGAGGATGAATGTCTCCTTGGGATCTAAGGAACATGACTGGAGCTCCTTCACGTTGTACCTAAGCAGCCTTCTTCCCCAACCCAGTGATCTCTGGATGTATTGGACTACAACTCCCAACATCCTTCAGTCAGAGGGTTGGAAGGGAGTGTGAAGGCCACCAATTCCATCTCCCCTGCTTGATGTGGAAAATCCAAAACTATAGCATTTCCAACTAGGGATATCATAGAAATCCTCAATGGGACTGAATGAGTTCAGATTTTGATGAATAGACTTGCGGGCCATTTTTTTAATCTTTGGGAATTTTGCACAGATTTCATCATGGAAAAAATATTCAAAATTTAAAACATACACACCCCAAAATGCACATTTCCCATATAAGCTAAAGCATGAAAAAGTGTGTTTTGGGGGAATTTGCGCATTTTAACGCATTTTAACTTGTGCAAATCTAGAAACTAAATCTGATTCTATAGGTCCGTGAATGGCAGAAAGAAAGGCCTTGACAATCTGCAAAACACAGACGGAACTGTTTTTACACAATTGGTATATCCCTATTCTCAACATTTGGCTGCTTAGCTTTTGCTCAAAGACCTTCATTGAGGGAGAGCCCACCCATCCCTCTGGAGCCTTTGTTCCATTGTCGAACTGTTCTTACCATCAAGATGTTTCTCCTAATAGTCAACCAAAACCTATTCTCCCATAGCTTCTGTCCATTAGATCTTATTCTGCCCTCTCAGGGAGCAGAGAACAAGTCTTTGTCTGCTTCTGTGTGTTGGGTGACCATATGGAAAGGAGGACAGGGCTCCTGTATCTTTAACAGTTGTATAGAAAAGGGTATTTCAGCAGGTGTCATTTGTATGCTTGCAGCACCTGGGGAAATTCCCTGTTCATTGTAACAATTAAAGCTGCAGGAGCCCTGCCCGGCCTCTTCTATATCTGGTCACTCTAGAGCTTTAACTGTTGTGATGAAGAGGGAATTTTACCAGGTGCTGCACACATACAAATGACACCTGCTGAAATTCCCTTTTCTGTGCAACTGCTAAAGATACAGGAGCCTTGTCCTCCTTTTCATATGGACACCCTATGTGATACCCTTCAGGTATTTCAAGAGTGCTGTCACATCGCCCTCCATTTTCTATATTCTCCCCCTCCATCCTTTCTTTGTACCACTGACCATCTTAGTTGCCCTCCTTTGAATCTGTTTTAATAAATGTGACTTGCGCAATTTGTGGCATAGCTAGGGTGGCCATGTGTCCTACTTCCCAGAGGATATTCCTCCATTTGAAGACATCATCTATTTCAAGGATAAGCAATTCTATAAATTTTGGCCTACAACTCCCATTACCCCTAGCCAGCATAGCCAGCAGTGAGGCATGATGGGAGTTGTAGGCCCAAACATCTAGAGGGCCACAAATTGCCTACTCTGCTCTATCAGAAGGGTTGCCTGGCCCAAATGTGGTTTAAAGATTAAGAACCATGGCCTCATCTACACCAAGCAGGATATTCCACAATGAAAGCGGTATATAAAAGGCAGAAGCCACACTACTACTTTATAGCAGTATTGAAGCGCACTGACAACTGTTGGGGCCGATTGAGACATACTATATACCGCTTTCATACTGCTACATGCTACTTGGTGTGGCTCCTGCCTTTTATAAACCTCTTTCGTAGTGGACTAACCTGCTTGGTTTAGATGAGCCCTATAAGAAGGGAGAGCAGGCCAGTACCTTGACATTTCCCATCAACACTCGACACCAAGACGGCAGACCACACATGGGTCACCTGGTCACCATCTTACTCACTAGGGTGAGATCTGGTGTATTTCTACTTCAAGCATTATTATTTCTAAATTTACATCTGTAAATATAAATTAATATGTGCAAATGTTATGCAAATCTGTGCCCTCCTTTGTTCCCCCTTTTGGTGTTGCATTTCTCTTTAGGGGCAACCTAGAAGTAGCCACCCTAGACCTAGCCAGCCAAAATGCAGCTCCACAGCTAGGTATTGTGTTCTGCTAGATCTTTGGCTCCTCTGCCCGCCCCACCCTCCTTCCTTTTTGCAGTCACAGGCAGGTAGCAAGGCCAGGATGCTTATCAAGCCCTAGTGGGCCACCATAACTTGGCTGGTTGGCTGCATGCAGCTCACAGGGCAGGTGAGAGGTTGACATCCATCCGACCTTTACTGGTGCTCTGTTTCCGCCCAGTGATTTTCATTCTTCATCTCTGCAGATGCTCCCTAAATGAATGAAATGGGCCCCCATTTAGTGGAAGTCTCATTTTTCATACTCTTGTCATTCCAAAAGAATTGAAAACCCTGAGGGAAAAATACAGGAGGCAGATACGGAAGACGCATGTCTCTATGCTGCGGGAAGTTGCTTGGATGTGTTGGGGATTTTTTTAAAGCTCTCTGGTGGAGTGCCACGGCTCAGTGGTAAAGCACATATTTTGCATACAGGCGCTCCTCGTTTTGTTCCCTAGCATCCAGAGTGTAGAGTAGTGTAGTGGTTAAAGTGTTGGACTACTAGTGTTGGTCAACTTGGGACCCTCCAGATTTTGGTGGACTGCAAGTCCCATCAGCATAGCTCATGCTGAGGGAGGATAGGAGTTGTAGTCCAACAACATCTGGAGAGCCACAAGTTGCCCACTCCTGGACTAGAGAGACCCGACTCCTCACTCAGCTATGAGGCTCTCTGGGCAACTGATCTCTCTGCCGTACCTACCTCTCAGGGTTGTCGTGAAGATAAAATTGGGGTGGAAGAGAACCCTGCATGCCAATTCAAGTTCCTTGGAGAAAAAAATGGGAGACCAGTGGAATAAATAATAACAATAGTTTATCACAAAGGGGAACTGCAACAAAATGTTCCACTGTGGAATGTTCCTATTCTCCAGTCAGTCAGTATTTTGCAGCCACTGAACGTGTTTAGGCCTCATTGGTGGTGGTGGTGGGTTCCCCACTATCAGTCTCCCCATAGCAGTTCTGCTGGGTCTTCCCTGGAGCCTACTGATACCTCCCTCTTGCTTGCGGATGCTGCTGCTTCAGCAAATAAGCAACGGCACTCGGGCTTGGACGTCGGAAACAGTGGGAACGTTGGCACCATCCATGTACGTTCCAAACCCACTTAAAGGATCTCTGGGGCAGGGCTGGGGGAAGCCTCTGCTTGAGACTCTGGAGGGCAGCTGCCAGTAGAAGTAGATAGCACTGGGCTTGATGGACCAGTGGCCTGACTCTGTGTAATGCAGATTTGCATGTTCTCTCTAACTGCACTGGGCTAGTAGCGTTAGAAAACTTGAAACAAAAACCCGATTCGGACAAATTAGCTGGAGAGCTCATCTTTTCTGCATGTTACAAAATGGGATCTAATAAGGATCTTCTATGGCTCTGTGTGTGTGTGTGGGCCAGCATCAAGGATAGGTATGGCTGGGCTCCCGTCAAGGGCTCATACCCCAGCAGGGACCACGGACAAGAGCCTCCTGGAGTTGCTCCCCCTTTTCAGCACTGAAACTAGGGCTGTGCACAGCCCTACCCCCTGATTCACCTTGGAGGCCGATTTGGAGCTCCCAACTTGGCCCTGAGTTGACTTGGGGTGCCTCAGAACTGCCCTGGCCCACTTCAGATTCAGTTCCGAATCCAAAGCAGGGGTGGCTGGTGTGGGTGCCCGGGAAAGCTGGCACGAGCTTAGCCAGGAGTTTAGGGGACTCCCCTCCCACTCACCCCCTGAACCTTGTGAGCTGCTCCCCCCTCCCACCCCTGGGGCTTAACTCAAGCCTCCACATGCACAGCAAGCCATCCGTCCTCCAGGAGAGCCGCTCTGGCCATTTCTGCCCGCTGTAGATTACAACAGTAGATCTACAGCAGGCCAGAACTGCTCTCCTGGTGGATGGGTGGCTTGCTGGCATGAACGGAGGCTTCAGGTAAGTCCTGCAGGCGGGCAGCGTGGAGTGGCCGGCCATTAGCCCGAATCGACCCAAAGCACTTTGACTGCTTCGGGCCAAGGTGGCCCAATCTGGTCCTGAACTGGATTTGAGTTGAGGTGGGCCCTATCAGCCTGCTTTGACTCAGATTCAGGCTTCGGGACCAAGGCCCAGTGCACCTCGCATTGAAACCTGCCTCTTAGACAATGGTGGTGGTGAGAAGGAGTAGTAGTAGATGCCACTTGCAAATTACTCTATTGGCAGATTGACTCTTTGCCTGTCAAGCAAGCCAACTGTAAAAGCGATGAGGTGGAAGACCAATAGGACCTGGTGATAATGGCAGCAAGAAGGTAGACTCCTAAGGGACAGGGGCCATTGAGGGTGTCTTGCCCAAGTGCCCTTGCAAACTTGGAGCTGGCACTGGTGCATAGGGTGACCATATTTTGGAAACCAAAAAGGAGGACAACATGGTCGCCATGTTAAAATTATTTTTAAAAAATAATTTTAAAACCTCAAACTTTTTTTAAAAAATCCTAAAACTCAATGGATGGACAGATCTGTTTCAAACTAGGCATACCTAAAGTCCTTGTTAAGAGCCAAGATTCATCTCTTTATCTTTAAAAATAACATTTTTAAAACTTTTTTAAAAAATCCTCACATTTAAAAAAATTCCTAAAAATCAATGGATGAACATATCTGTTTCAAATTCAGTATGGCTAAAGCTCTACCTAAAAGCTATCATGATGCCAAGTTTCATCTCTTTATCTTTAAAAATGACAATTTTAAAAATAATAATTTTAAAACCTCAATTTTTAAAAAATCCCTTAAAAAATCAACGGATGAACAGATCTGTTTCAAATTTGGTATGACTAAAGCCCTTCCTAAGAGCTACCATCATGCCAAGTTTCATGTCTTTATCTTAAAAATTGACGGAGTTATGCACATTTTTGTTAATTCCCATTAGAGCTGCTCTTTGGGGAAAATCCGGATTTCCCCTCCCCCTCCCGGATTTGTCATCAAAAACCCGGGCAAATCCAGTCATATGATCACCCTACTGGTGCGTGTCTGTGTATGCCGTTCTTCTGTGCACTTTTGGTGGGATCTTTTTATCCCATGGCCACACATGACCAGTACATTCTACCTGGTTTCTGAAGCTGCCCAGGCAGCAACATTTAGATGCGTTTTCTTCACCCGAAAGCAAGTTCCGGTGGACCTACTTGCAGTGTGCTGTGCACGACTCTCGCTGATGATAATAATTAAAAAAGAAAAACAAACCTGGGAGATGAATTTTTCATGCCGTTTTAAAATATTAATTCTTTACTGGGGCATTAAGTAAATGTACGAGGAGGGTTTCTCTGGGAATCCGGCCTTGTATAATGCCAGGAATGTCCTTTGGAATAGGTTTGCCTCGAACCACTTAATCGCTTGACAGGGGTTGAACACTCTGTTTGGGATGCTGAAGACAGCCTGTTCCAGGGCTCCGATCACTGAAAGCGAAAGATATTGAGTGCAGTCCAGTGGGATGGTCCGTCTTTGCCCGTGAGTCCCTTTGAAATGAATGGGAGCTGCATAAGAGCACCAGAGGGAGGCCTTCCTGATGGATTATGTGCTTAAACTATAGAGATATCAAATGCATTCATTTAAATGAATTGCTACCACCATCCGCCAACAAATGAAAAAGATCTTGGACTGATTTCTGGTGGCTACTTAGGTGAGGACATTGGAGAACCTCTCATGTATGGGCATATACATATAGGTACACATTTACCAAGGCCTTTCAGGGCTAAATTCTCCAGGGTGGCTCATAGTTTTAATTGTTTTTAATTGTTGCTATGGCTTTTTTTAAAAATTGCACTGGTTTGAATTTGTTAACGATTTAATACATTTCTAGTTGTGTATATTATTGTTTTACATTGTTCTGATTTTATCTGTACGCCATCCTGAGATCCCAGTGAGATTTATTTATTTATTTATTTATTATTGCGTTTACATCCCACCTTTTTTCCTCCAAGGAACCCAAGGCGGCATACATAATCCTCCTCCTCCTCTTCATTTTTATCCTCACAACAACAACCCTGTGAGGTGGGTTGGGCTAAGAGTCTGTGACCGGCCCAATGTCACCCAGTGAGCTTCCATGGCCGAGTGGGGACTAGAACCCAGATCTCCCAACTCCCAGTCTGACACTTTAGCCACTACACCACCCTGGCACACTGATATAGGGCGGCATACAAAAGTTTTAATAAATAAATAAACATACATACAGACATACTATAATTTAGGGCTGCAACATTTAGGTCGAGATCCTGTAGCCAATTACTTGGGATTTAGCCCCATTGAACCCATTGGGATTTACTGTTGAGTACAGATGCATCAGATGGCACGGTTGGTCCGCCGAGCTAGATACATTCATTAAAAACATTTTGATGGACTGAAAGGTGGTCCTGATTAATTGGGTGGCAGCTTTTTAAATTCGTAACATGACTTTTCTATACCTATGAGAACTGCAGATGGAGCATGCTGCCTTAGAAGAGGCATTCACCCCTATGGGTGAGAGAAAAGCGGGGCTGAGTCATCCAGTGAAGATGAGCCAGAGCAGGTATCAGGGTTAGGCATGGTCGGGCACTTGCCACTGGCCCACAATGCAGGAATGGTCCGATGAGAAGAGCCCCACCCCGGACTTGCTCCTCCTCTTCGCCATGGCAACCTGCTTGTTCACCTGCCTCTCACTCTGGCCCAGGGGGTGGTGAGAAAGAAGGGGCAGTAGGTTCTTAAAGGAAAGGGTTGGGGAATGTGTGGCCCTCCACATGTTCTTGGATTGCAACTCCTATCAGCCCAAATTGGTATGGTTAGTCATCAGGGATGATGGGAACTGTTGTCTGACAACATCTGGAGGGCCACCTTATTATAAGAGATGCCTCTCCTAAGACGATGCAGCACGTGTGTGCATGCGTTCACTACAAAGTATGCTCCCCACCCAATTTGGAATGCAAATGTATGCAGATTTAATTGACTGAAACTCATATGATTAATTCATGAAGATTTTTTTTTAAAAAAAAAAAATTACCCGAAAGCCCTAATGAAATGCAGCAGCCCCTTTTCCAGACAGTGTTGCCCAAAGCAGCTCGCAATGAGAAATTAAAATAGAAGGATAAGGTTACCACCATAAGATCATTTGCAATACAACTAAGAGTGCAAATCCTATGCATGTTTAGACAGGAGAAGAAAAAAAAGTCCTACAACTCCCAGTGAGCCCCAGCCAGCCTGGCTCGATAATTAAACCACTTTGACGACTCCAAACAAGAGCAGCCTGGTTGTCCTGGCATTTTATATACCTCAGCCTTCCCCCAACCTGGTGCCCTCCAGACGTGCTAACCTCAAGTCCTATTATGCTTGGTGGCTGCGCTGGTTGCGGGGTGGGGTGGGGTATGAACTGAATTGTAGTGCAACACACCTAGACGGCACCAGGTTGGGGAAGACTGTCATAAGGCAAGGGCATTCTTGACGTCATAATGGTAATGAGGAGTAAGCAACTTGGCAGCTGCTGGCTCCAGTACATTTATGGACACCTTTCTTGACACCCGCCAAGATTAGGGTGGCCATATGGAAAGGAGGACAGGGCTCCTGTACCTTTAACAGTTGCATAAAAAATGGAATTTCAGCAGGTGTCATTTGTAGGCATGCAGCACCTGGTGAAATTCCCTCTTCATCACAGCAGTTAAAGCTGCAGGAGCTATACTAGAGTGACCAGATATGTAAGAGGGCAGGACTCCTGCAGCTTTAACTGTTGTGATGAAGAGGGAATTTCACCAGGTGCTGCATGCATACAAATGACACCTGCTGAAATTCCCCTTTCTATGCAACTGTTAAAGATACAAGAGCCCTGTCCTCCTTTCCATATGGTCAGCGTAGCCAGGATGCCCTACCTCTTCAACTTAAAACAAATAAATAAATTAATACCTTTTCTTATCGGCGACTGGGATCGCTGTGAACTCTTAGTGCTGAAAAAGTAGTTGTTATTTATTTATTATATTTATATTTTATTTATTTATTTATTTATTTATTTATTACATTTTTATACCGCTCAATAGCTGAAGCTCTCTGGGCGGTTCACAAAAATTAAAACCATCATAAAACAACCAACAAGTTAAAAAACACAAATACAAAATACAATATAAAAAGCACAACCAGGATAAAAACATGCAGCAAAATTGATATAAGGTTAAAATACAGAGTTAAAACAGTATAATTTAAGTTAAAATGAAGTGTTAAAATACTGAGTGAATAAAAAGGTCTTCAGCTGGCAACGAAAGGAGTACAGTGTAGGCGCCAGGCGGACCTCTCTGGGGAGCTCATTCCACAACCGGGGTGCCACAGCGGAGAAAGCGGATATCCTGCCTTTTACCTCCAAGGAACCCAAGGCGGTATACATATTCCTCCTCCTCCTCTCCATTTTATCCTCACAACAACAGCAACCCTGTGAGGTAGGTTGGGTTGAGAGCCTGTGACTGGCCCCAAATCACCCAGTCAGCTTCCATGACCAAGTGGGGACTAGAACCCAGATCTCCCGACTCCCAGTCCAACTCTCTAGCCACTACACCACACTGGCTCTCACAAGTGGGGTCAGACCCCACCTCTGTCTTTTGGGCAGGTTACTTTGCCACACCTACTATGGCAGACATTTGCTGGTGGTACCCATGACAGTTCCTGAATTTGCCAAATGTGCCCATGGCCCCAAAGGGGTTGCCTAACCCATAGTAATGCAGCAGGTGGCAAATGGATGGTATTCCTCATCCCTCCACTCCCCTCGTGTGGTTTGCGTCTTCTTTCGTAAGCCGGGAGCAGGACCTTTTAGGTGATGTCTCCATTTTTGTGCCATGTCCGCCAATCGTGTGGTAGCTTTAACTGCAGGCACTACTTTGGGAGACCTGAAAAACAGGACAATGTTTAACAATGACATAAGGCCTTTTAAAACAAGGATGGAACTTGCTCCCGAAACACATGTAGGTAGCAATGCAGGGACCTTCCAATGATGGGGCAGATCCCTATCAGCTTTTCAGAGGTGAGATCTGTAGCAGGGCCAGCCCAGGACACTTTGTGGACTGAGATGAAGGAGAAGATGTCACTCACACCCACCCCCATTCCATAGAAAGAATCCAATCAGATTGGCAGTTGAATCTTACTTGAACACTCGCAACTGGATGGTATCCTCCACCACACCTGAGGACAGCAGACATGTAGGAGACTCAGGAGGAAGAGTGCAGGAGTGGCCACCCTACCGCCCCACTTCTCAGCACCTGCAACCTAAGATGGTGACATTACTCTGCCTTATAGTAGGGCTGACCTTGGCTCATAGCAACACCTTCCTTAAAGACGTCTAAGGATGGGTGGTGGTGGTAGCAACCTGGAGATTCCTCCTTTACCTTTAGATCTGCAGCTGAGCATTGAGATGAGGCATTCGTACCCCGACCCGTTTTCCTCTTGATCCTGTTGTTTGCCCTTCCACCTCCGGCTGGAATGAACAGAATTCAAGGTGTGCCATGCAGGCAATCAATCAATCAATCAATCAATGGTAGGGTGACCATATGAAAAGGAGGACAGGGCTCCTGTATCTTCAACAGTTGTATTGAAAAGGGAATTTCAGTAGGTGTCATTTGTATATATGGGGAACCTGGTAAAATTTCCCCTTCATCACAACAGTTAAAGCTGCAGGTGCCCTTCCCTCTTTTAAATCTGGTCACTCTAGTATAGCTCCTGCACTTTAACTTTTGTAATGAAGAGGGAATTTCACCAGGTTCTCCATATATACAAATGACACATACTGAAATTCCCTTTTCTATGCAACTGTTAATGATACAGGAGCCCTGTCCTCCTTTTCATATGGTTACCATAATCAATGCTTTATTGTGTCTTAGCAAATTGCCATTATACACAAAGATGTACCATGCAGCAGGTGATGGAGACAGATGGAGAAGGGAATCTAGAAATGGCAGGGTAGTGGGATGGGAAGGCCTCCTGTCACCTAGTCTTTCAGTTCTGCGTCTTATTTCAAGCTAAAGAGAGGAATCTCCAGCTCATAGCCTGACAATTGTGTTTCCAACAGGTGAGGTCTGCCCCTGCCTGCTCTCGATCAGTGGTAAACTTTTAACCTGGGATGTGTGTGTGTGTGTAGGTTCCAACAAATGTTTTGATTCATTATTTGATTTTCTTAAAAGCAGCAGTGGGTGAGGGAACTCTTTTTCAGCGAATGAGTCAAGAGGCAAAAAGTTTTCCAGCAACTCAGGGCTCCAGCTTTTAATTTGTCGATGAAAACAAATGTGCTAAAGTTAGCTAATAGCATGTTAGCTCGAAGAACTGAAATGCTCCAGTGTATTAAAAACTGTTGTAGAGGGATCAGGTATTGCCAGGCGATATTCTCTCTGCACTGTGCTGCTGACATTGGCTAATGTCACACACATGCATCCCTAGCACTGATGCACTTCTGCTGTCATGTTCATGGGTGCCTCCCTGTGAGTGTGTAAATCTGGTGGTGATAATGGCAAGTAATCTGGCCTTCACTGCTGTCTGTATGCAGCGTTTGCCCAGAATATGGGCTGCTTGCCGATGGGGCAGCTCATATGTTTAGTGATCCATTAGGTCTCATCGATTCCACTGGGCTCAGTCTGAGCTTGGACCAAGGCCTTTAAGCAGTTCTCCATAACAGAGAAAAGGCCTTTAATGAGATTTTCTCTACACAGAGTGGGCTAAGAATGGCTCTGGATTCTCATTGGTCACGCTTGTTAAAGGCCTCAGTTGCCATTTTTCTGAGGGATCAAGGCTGAGGCCTGTTGCAGATGAAACTCAGACCTGGTGACATTCACACATGCACATCGTCCACCAGGGCAAACCACCAACACCTATCTGCCCCCACCCCTCTTTCATTCCCACCCCCCATGCTATTCGTTGCCAAATTTCCCACGATGGACCTGATGTGGCATCACTCTGGGGCATTGTGGGGAATTTAAATGGTGAGCCACAGTAGAGCGAGCCTGCTGGGGACACTGGCGCAGAAGGCGGGCATCTCTCGAGCATGGAACCAGTGCTGCTCAAATCAGAGAATATGCATGACCTGGAAGTATTTATATGGGTCAGGCCTTACCACATGACCTGCTCTAGCCTATTGCTGATCAAGGAGCTTCTTTACTAGTCTGGCTGCTTACGCTTTTGCCAGAACTAGGTATTGGTACACAGGGTAAATCCCTACCTGATGGGATTCAACTTCAAGATGTACTGTTAGGGTCAAGCTACACGTGATGCCAAACACACCTTTGAATCCCGGAATTAGGACTTCCCCTTTCTCAAAACAAACAAACAGCGGCACCAAAACCCATGGGGCATATTGGGTTGGATCCAGATTTAATCCAATTGGAGTCATAATGTAAGTGTGTTCTTTGAATCAGTTGTTTTGAATTGCAGCATCATTTTCAGGCTTTTCCTTCTTCCTTTGGTGGACATCTGGAGGGCCAAGCGTTGCCCATTCCTTGCTTATATGCCGCCTTGAGCTCTTGGGAGGAAATATGAGATCAAAATAACCTATAACAGGGATGGGGAACCCTCAGTGCAAAGCACTGCGCCTTAAGCTCCGATTCCATTGGGGCTAAGAGTCCATTCCTGGTTTTCGTCTGTAGGAGCTATCCAAGGTGCTGAAGCCTATCCTCGCAATGGGTTGAGCACCTTGGATAGCTCTTTTACATGTTTGTCTGGTTCCGACTAAGGCCAGATACAGTTTCAAAAGGTCCCTATCCAGCCAGCAGCTTCTCCCTGAAGCAACACCCCTCTCTCTGCAGGGAAGGAAAAGCTCTTATCTCCAATTGGAGATTATAGGCTTTCCCCACTGAAAATCTCTTATCTCCAATTGCCGAGATAAGAGTGGCAAGGGAAGCTTTTAAGTAGCTTGGTTGCAGTGTGTTTGGTGGGCTTTTGAAGGGGGGGATTGTCACAGCTGGGGCGGAAGGGCTAACTTTACAGCTATAATAGGCTGGTATTTGGGGGTATTTGGGTCCCACCCCCTTTGAGATGGGTCCCACCCAACTCCCCCCTGAGAGTTCTCTGAAAATGAAATTCAGCCCATGGGGTTCAGTGCCCTGGTCTAGTGAGTCAGGTTATGCTGAATCTCTAGACCTTGGTTCAGTGCCTCTGGTATATTAAGTCACCTGAGGGCTGCGTGAAACTAGGCTGAAGTTCACATGTTCTCCATGGGGATTCAGGCTGCTCACTCTAGGTCTAGTTCCATGACCAGGTGGGATGTGATCCTGGAAAGTGATTGCCTCTCAGAGTGGAGCAACCTTCCTCACTCTGGTGCCCTCCAGATGCGTTGGACTACAACCCCAATCATCCCCAGCCAGGCTGGGGATGATTGGGGTTGTAGTCCAATGCATCTGGAGGGCACCAGATTGAGATGAATGGAGTAGACAACAGTGCACTGTCTGGACAAATCATCTAACATAGTGTAAAGCAGCATGCCATTTTCCTAAGTTCCAACAGGCAACCCTCGCTCCCGGTATAAAGCTCATGTCAGGCGGATCCTACGCTTGTGTTATTCGGAGAGGCTCAGGCCTTCCTCCACTCCCCTGTCAAAGGATGACGGACAAAGTCTGAGAGCCTCCCCCCCCCCACCCCCAGTGCAGCTTGGAGAGGGGAGAAACGAAATGCAAGGGAATTAATTTAGGGTGAACAATAAGATTAGGGAGTGAAAATCGGCGAAGAAAGATTGAAAGAACCGGGCAGGTTTCGCTGGAAGAAAGGCTCACTCAGGGAGGGCCGGCACGATAACAACCATCAAGCCGTGTAAAAGAGGAGGATATTCAGTGCGTATCACCATCGAGGATAAAGGAAGAAGAAGCCAGCGTGCTTTATTTTATTTTATTATCTTTTAAAAAAAAATGTACAGAAAGGATTATTTTGGTTGTGTCTTAGGAAGAGCTCTCTCACTCCCCTGGTGGGTTCAGGGAAATAATTCCATAAACGTTGTACAAGATCTCACGCTGCGGCATGCTTGGGATGGAAAGTCCTCCGAGGGGTGCAGTTGTCTCAAGTGGCCAGGCGCTTGCATTTCCATTAGCGCGCAATTAAAAGCACACACGCCTGCATGGCGCAGGCTGTAAACCCATGAGAGATGTAACTGTTACATTCTGAGACAAAATACATCAACTCATAACGAATGTCTCCTGGAACGGGCGTTGAACCTCTTTCGGCCCGAGGGCCAGATTCTATTTATTTATTTATTTATTTAGAATATTTATATACTGCTCCCCATTGAAAAAATTCGGAGCGGTGTACAAGGTAAAGTGAAAATAAAAACAGAATAAAACAGTTAAAACCAAATTTAAAAGACGCAATAACAGTAATCCAAGGCTGCATGTTAGAGAAAGGCTTCTTGGAATAAAGACGTTTTCAGGAGGCGCCGAAAGGAGTACAAGGTTGGAGCCTGCCTGACCTCCAGAGGCAGGGAATTCCACAGGAGGGGCGCCACCACGTTGAAGGCTCTTCCCCTGGTGGATTCCAATCGGAGGATGGATCTATGTGGGACCACCAGGAGCAGACCCTCGGATGACCTCAATGACTGGGCAGGTTGGTAGGGGAGAAGGCGCTCTCCCAGGTATCCTGGTCCCAAGTTGTTTAGGGCTTTGTACACAAGTACAATTTCAGAGGAGCTCTCTATTGGTGGAAGGGGCCATAGAGGATGGGGCCAAAATGGCCAGCATATTTAGTTCTAACATCTGACTGCCAATAACTAAGGCCCAGGAGGGGCATTTCAGCCATTTAGAATGGGGAGGGTGGGATGAAGCCACCGAATGGGCTGGATTGGGACCCTACACAGGCAGGATTTGGCCTCCAGACCTGAGCTTCCGCACCCTTGTTGTAAGGGGAAAAGGTGCTGCCTGTGCCTTAAGTGATAGTGGGTTTGGAGGTGGGAAACTCAGGTACAGCTACAAGACTCACCATCTGTCAAGCTAATAACACGGTTTCTGCTCATGCTGGTGCAACCTCTGCCTGTGTGGGTCCTGTGGAGTTGAGCTGGAATAAAACTTGCACAGATCTGATTTCAACACAAACCCTGTTCAGATGACACACTAAGCCATGGTAGTTAAACGTTTTGACCTAAACATTATGGCTTAGCGCGTCATGGGAACCATGACTTTGTGTGTAGTGCGAACCATTCCTAACTATGGTGGCTACATAACCATGGTTTAAACACGCTCACTAACCATTTACTGCAAAGGGGTTAGTGGCCTAACCATGGCTTAGCATGTCATCTGAACAGGCCTGCTTTCTTTAGTTAGAACCATAGTTAGATATAAAACACTGGAGCAATTGGCCGGAATCTTTTAGAGCAGCCTGTCTCCAAGCTGGGGCCCTCCAGATGTTTTGGATGACAACTACCATCAACCCTGATGATCGGCCGTACTGGCAGGGGCTGATGGGAGCTGTAGTCTAAACATACGAAGAAAACTGACATAAGTAGACTGATAACACAAGAACCATGCAAACATGAGCCCCTCTTCGTCCAAAGAGAAATACAGTATGTAAGTCCAAATCCTGCTTTGTAGATGGGCACGCCCTTGTTCCTCTGGCTCACCTCTGCAGATCAGTTCAGTCCCAAAGAAACAGCACAACAGTGGCAAATGGCAACTTATAAATTGCAGCGTGAAGGTCACAGGCCTTAGATGAGATGATAAGAGCCTATAATAATTATTCTTCAGCTTCCCTGTCAAACAAGCTGGCTGCCTTCCTCCTCACTGAGACATCCAGCCCTTTGGGGCTTGCTGGAGTTCCATGGTGTGACTTGCTCAGCTTGCATTTGCTGCAGGTTTCCCCCAACTTCCGGAGACGTTTTGCATATATTCCGTTTGTGTTGGTCCTCTTGCGACAATCACACACACAATTTGTGTTCATTACTGCCAATGGTTTGTGGAATTTGCACAAATAAAAATAAAAAACACACAAAATCCGATAGCTGGTCTGACTCACTGCAAGCTGAGTCGGGCCGGCTAGTAAAGATGAACTGAAGCCCCAGGGGCCAAGCTGATGAAAGTTCATTGAGACACACCCACCCCAATCGGATTCCTTCAATGTTCCTCCTTGCTCTTTCCTGAATTAAGAGTCCTCCCCTACTGGACTAAACCAACCCATTTCTGGGTGTTGCGTTAACAAGTGCTGCTGCCCCTCAACCGTGAAATGCCCTCCCCAGAAATAATCCATTGGGCATCTCCTCCTTTCACCTTTAGGCACCAAGCGAGCTTCTCTTTCCTGAGCTTTAACTGAGCGATAGTATGATCTCCGGTACTCTAAAGCTGTTGCTGCTAGGCTCTGCTTGTTTAACTTGCCCAGTGCGCCACTCAATTGATTGGTGTTAGATAGCCACTTTCGGATTGATCTTTTAATTTATTTTATCTTGCATTGCATACGCTCCAGCTGTTCCTGTTTACTCCCTCGTGATCTGACGATTGTCCCTGGTTAATCACTGCTCCTGTTGTTGCCTTTTTGGGGTGGGGGTAGGGGTGCCTTATTTGTTTGAGTTGCCCTGGCTGTTTTCATCCTTTAGGACAGGGTAGGGTGACCATATGAAAAGGAGGACAGGGCTCCTGTATCTTTAACAGTTGTATTGAAAAGGAAATTTCAGCAAGTATCATTTGTATATATGGAGAACCTGGTGAAATTCCCTCTTCATCACAACAGTTAAAGCTGCAGGTGCCCTGCCCTCTTTTAAATCCGGTCACTCTAGTATAGCTCCTGCAGCTTTAACTGTGGTGATGAAGAGAGGATTTCACCAGATTCTCCATATATACAAATGACACCTGCTGAAATTCCTTTTTCTATGCAACTGTTAAAGATACAGGAGCCCTGTCCTCCTTTTCATATGGTCACCCTAGGACAGGGGTACCGAACTTGCTGCCTTTACTGCATGCACAAAAAGTGCCCTGGCCCTCCCACTGCTAAATTTCCCCACTGCCGATTTCCCCACTGCCTGTAGTCTCTGCCCTCCCTCCCCCAGAGATCCCCAGGTAAACCACTCTTTCCCTGACCGCTGTGATGTGTGTGAGCATGTGTGTGTGCGGGCGGGCCCGGAGCCAGCATCACCTGCTGCGCCCCGCTTTAGGATTCCACTCCTTGCCCCTGTTTTCTAGAACATAAATCTCCAGTGCATTTATATGCATTAGAGATGTGTCTCTAAGGCATATAAATGCACACACATACACACAAAGGGGCTGTGCAGTGTGCAGCCTGCCATTTCACGCACTGCAGCGGCTGAAGTATATTCTGAGAATATCCTCTAGGACAATTATGGGTTGGGATTATTATTATTATTATTATTATTATTATTATTATTATTATTATTATTATTATTGTACAGTTTTAGCCAAAAGAATGTATGCTCTCTTTTGGCTTTGAAATCAGCTGTACATGTGTTGGTTCCCCACTTCAAAACCTCTGATGAACATACAGGGGTTGGATCCAGCATTAGTCCTACACCGAGTAAACCCACTGAAATCAAGGCTAACTTAACTCCCACTGATTTCAATGGGTCCCATTCCAGGTTCAGTTCAGTTCAATCTGTCTTTGCTTAAAACCAAAGATCATTGCAAAACAGGATAGAAGAAGGGTGAAACCCCCCCTCCCACAAATCTAAGTAAGACTGCATCTGGATCTAACCCCTGGAGATTAGTGGGCGGAGCCAGTGGTGACATTGACATTGGGGTCAGTGGGCGTGGCCCTGCACCCACCCTCCATGCATTCATTGAACACATTTAGGAAATGTCTGAAGAGGGCTATAAAAATGTAGGGCTCATCTACACCAAGCAGGATATTCTGCTATGAAAGTGGTATGTAAAAGGCAGGAGCCACACTACTGCTTTATAGCACTATTGAAATGCACTGACAACTGTTGGGGCCCATTGACACATACCATAGACCGCTTTCATGCCACTTTCATAGTGTTACATCCTGTTTGGTGTAGATGTGTCATGGGCCCCCACAGTTATCAGTGCACTTCAGTACCACTATAAAGCAGTAGTATAGATCGTGCAGTGCACTTCAGTACCGCTAGAAAGCAGTAGTGTGGCTCCTGCCTTTTATATACTGTTTTCATAGTGAAATATTCTGCTTGGTGTAGACGAGCCCCTAGAATCAAACTGTCAGGCTTCCGGGCTCAGAAAGGTTGATATCATAACTAGGGAAAGGGATGGTGATGCCTTATTGGGTACTATCTCAGTCTTCAGCCTCAGTCCCTTCTCTGTGAAATGGGAATATTAATAGTCTAGCTGCAAAATGGGGGACAGCTGCCCTACCTTAGATGGTGGTTGTGAGGATTGTGAAGCAGAAGCACATTATTCTTCTTATTTTTACAATCACTCTCATTGTTATTCTAAATATAATACTTTCAAGCTGATTGGTGATTAATGATGAAATCCCTCTTGCCCCTTGTTAAGGAAGGGAACCACTGTAGGAGGAGGATTTGTACGAGCAAAGAGTAATATCTCTCCCCTGGGAGAAGCAAAGTACAAAAGGGTTGTCAAGGGATTTTTTAAAAAACTAGCCATTTTCCATTTCCTCCCCATATTTTCCCTCTCTCCCCACACAATTCTAACTGCCTAGTGCCTGATTTAGATTCTAGACGGGGGCATTGTCTCTTTATGATCAATGCCATTAACCTTCCCTGAGCCCTTGTGGTATGCAGAGCAATAAATAAAAATGAACACATAAATAAAACCGCAGACTAGATACTTGCAGCCCAAGAACGGGCTGGCTGGAGAGTTGGCACCTTGAAAACCGGCTCTTTTCACGGCTCTGCACCACGTCCCATTGTGCCAATACCCGTCCCCCCCAATTCTCGCTTCCTCCCTTTCCTCCCCTGCAACTCACAGATCCTCCCATCCTTAAGCATGTGCCCCCCTTTTTTTTGGACAGGAAAGAATTGCCTTTCATGTCTCTCCCAAGATCTTCAGTGATTCTCAACATTCCGTGACTGACCCGTCCTTCCTCAGTTGCTGGGAACTTCATGATATCACAGCAGACTAGCCATCAGTTAAGGAAGACATATAGGTGGGTGATAGCTAGATATCTAATGATTTATGCCATTTCCTCATCCAACCCTTTCTTTCATTACTCACCCACATTGGCCCGTTGCCCCCTCCACCCTTCTGCTTTTAAGCCTCCCGCCTTCAGTGCCCTGCCATCACTTGTCTTCTTCGATCAATTTCCTCCAAATTCCCGTGTCATCATTCCCCTTCCATTCTACCCCCACCACACTGCTTGCCCTCAGAGTAGCCTTCCCCAACTTGGCACTTTTCAGATGTGTTGGACTACCACCCCCATCAGCCTCAGCCAGCACGGACTATGGCCAGGGACGACGGAAGTTGCAGCCCAACACTTTCAGATCAGGGAAGACAGGCTCAGAGCCATGTGATCCAGAGCCTGGCCTCTTCTGCCACCTTCATGCTTGGCTTCATTGCCCTCGGACAGCCCAGGCCTTGGTGGGATCAGTTCCAGGCTGCGGCTCGGCTAATGGCTTGGCATGGCAATGGCGGGTGGGGTGGGCAGTGGGGGATGAGAGTGTTCAACTAGCAGTCAAGCATGCTACTTGCATGGCTATTTAGAGACACAGTGCAAGGACTCATACTGTGGTATGTGAGGCAGGGACAGCCCTAGATATTTTGTGGGCCGCAATAGTACCCCCAAAGTTAGCTGAATTATTTTGATGTGTGGCAGAAAATGCCATATGCACCTCTCCCCTTCCAGTGGAAACACAATAGCAGCAAGGTAGACAATTAACAACATGCTGCCCTTTTAAGGCACTCAGCATTTGCTGCAAAAGGTGACTGATTCACTCTGCCTCATGGTAGGGCCGGCCCTGACATGAGGACATTCTGTTGCAGTCTTCCACAACCTGAGGCTCTTCAGATATTGTTGGACTACAGTTTCTGTCACCCCTGGACATTGGCCATGTTGGCTCAGGCTTATGGGAGTTGTAGACCAACAGATCTGAAGGTTGGAGAATGCTGCTATATTGCTTTTTACACACACACACACACACACACACACACACACACACACACACACACACTGTCCCCCATTAATCCCTAATCCCTGTTGCCTGGCTCATCCCTGTTAAGTACCTGGACACACCACATATTTATTTATTTTTTAATCCTATTTTGACCATTTTAATCCCATCAGTGCCGAAGGAGGAAATAATCTACCATCAGTTCCCCTCTCCTTCCCCAGGCCAGGCTGTATGCTTCCATTGTTCCAGCTGCCAAAGATGACCTAGGGAAACGGATGGACATTGTTTTGGATTGTGTCCCATGCAAGGATTTTCATGAATCTGCTGGCTCTCTATCCAGGGGTTGGAAAGTGTTTCATGACTGCAAAGTGTGAAATATGTACATACGGGATAATCCCAGCCTTTCTCAACCTGGTGCCCTCCAGAGGTGTGGGACTACTACAACTCCCATCACCCCAGCCAGCATGGCTAATAGACAGGAATGTTGGGAGTTGTAGTCCAACACAACTGGGGGACACCAGATTGAGGAAGCCTTGGATGATTGATCAGAACTTCTCATTCATCATCATCATCATCATCATCATCATCATCATCATCATCATCATCATCTCAAGTTTCTATCCCTCAGTGTTGTGAGAACACACCCACCCTTTTTCTTTTCTTTTTAAAGATGTGTTCAGTTTCTGCTAAAGCACCTCTCCACCCAACCCAAGTATGGTATTGTGTAATTTAGGCTGCAGTCTTATACAAAATTACTTTTGAGTAGGTCCCATTGAACCCAAATAGGACTTGCTTCTGAGTAGGCATGCATAGGGTAGAACTGATAACCTTCTATTTGCTGAGCTTGCATTTCAGGTCAGAAGAAGCAAACTCAATTTTATTCCTGATGGTGCTACACCTGAAGTCAGTTTAAAAATGCTGGACCACACATGCTCAGATGATGATGATGATGATGATTCAGCATTGGCAGAGAGTTTTGTTGTTGTTCTTTGCTCTAACATATCAGGAACACAGAAGCATGCAACGACAGCCTAGAGAAGAAAAATGTTAATCGTGTGCTTCAAAACTGAAGTAGTACACACGGACATCTAAAGCAAGGGGGGAAGGGACGGCCCTACCATTAGGCAATGTGAGGCAGTTGCCTCAGGTGGCAAATGCTGGGAGGCAGCAGCAAGGTTATGAAGGAGAAAACTGTGTGTCATGTGGCCTTCCCTGTACCCTCTAACTAACTCAGGTGTGGTGGAGGATGCTGTCCCTTGCGTCAGTGTTGAAGAAAGATGTTCAGTCTTGAAGGAAGACTTTTATACACAAAATGGGAAGGGGCACCATCTTGTTCTTTTCCTGAAGCAGCAAAACGTCTTGCCCCTGTGTGTGTGTGTGTGTGTGTGTGTGTGTGTGTGTGTGTAAGACCATTAAGTTACCTTGCCACAACACTGAAGATAGTGGTTGATCAGCAAGGTGCAGGGTCCTCCCAGCTATTATCTACAATTACAAACAGCGGGGATGCAGGCAGGGGGGACTCCGCTGGTACTGGGAGAAATTGCTCCATCCAGCGCCACGCCCATGAGGACAACTTGTGTTGTGCCAAGCCAGGGACTGGGCCTTCCTCTGTCAGTGAGGACGTGGTGCAAGCAACGCATCCCTGACTGAAGTTGTGGCGAAGGCGCTGCTCCAGCCACCTCAGTCACAGTGGCTTCATGGCACATGAACTTTTCCTAAGCCCATGCACAGCAAAGCCAGTCCCCAGCCCAAGTTCCAGCTGGTGCTTTTGCTGGGGACCAAATGATGCCAGGGATGTGTGCCATGCTCCCGGCAGTGGCAGCCAGGCCTTCTGACGTCATCTGGCCTGCCAAGGTCCTTGGAGAGTCATTTGTCCGCCCCATCCCAAAACTGTTCCACACCCCTGTTCTAAACATCACTTTCTCTTTAAAAATACGTATACATATTATTATTATTATTTTAAAAAAGGGTTATGATACATCTTTGATCTGAGAACTGTCTTGCAGCATTCAGAGAAGTGTGGAAATGTTTGTTACCTTCCAATGTACACATTACTCTGGGAAGTGAGGATCAGGGGTAGAATGCAGCTAAAGTCCTACTTAGAGTTCGTCATGACTAACTTAAGACAAGATTCATTTCAATGGGTCTATTCTAATCTAAGTAGGACTTCTGTTAGATGATTCCCAGATCATTTCATTTTAGAATGTACAAAGATCAAATTCCTCAGGCCTCCCTAATGTGAACTTATGCATCTGCCTTGAGACCTGAAATTGTGGCAGGATCCAAGTCCAATCGAATGACAATACCTCTCAGTCTGGCATGTCTTGGGTCTTGATTACGATATGCCCAGGTGGCTACAGTGGGACTGGGACAGAGCTCCAGAGATTCCACTATGGCCAGGTCCAAATGCAAGGACAACGGGCAGTCCAAAGTCCAAAGACAAGGAGGTCCATGGAAGAGCAATGTTGACAGGGGCAAGAGAAATCTGGGAACTGGGGCACTGACGTTTAGCCATGTTTGCTTTCTCTTCCCCTCCTTATTGTTTTATTATGGTTTTATTAGAATGTAAGCCTATGCGGCAGGGTCTTGCTATTTACTGTTTTACTCTGTACAGCACCATGTACATTGATGGTGCTATATAAATAAATAAATAAATAAATAAATAAATAAATAAATAAACAAATAATAATCCCTGTGTGCCTGGAACTGAAGGCTTTTTTAACCCGAAGCTTCAGAGCGTCACCCAGACCACAGATCCAAACCATCAGGGTTAGGGTGACCATATGGAAAGGAGGACAGGGCTCCTGTATCTTTAACAGTTGTACAGAAAAGGGAATTTCAGCAGGTGTCATTTGTATATATGGAGAACCTGGTGAAATTCCCTCTTCATCACAACAGTTAAAGCTGCAGGAGCTATGCTAGAGTGACCAGATTTAAAAGAGGGCAGGGCACCTGCAGCTTTAACTGCTGTGATGAAGAGGAAATTTCACCAGGTTCCCCATATATACAAATGACACCTGCTGAAATTCCCTTTTCAATACAACTGTTAAAGATACAGGAGCCCTGTCCTCCTTTTCATATGGTCACCCTAATCAGGGTCACCTGAGGAATGGTCTACTCATGAGTAGAGCCTTTCTCATGAGAATGCCTGTACTCCTGAGGAATCCTTATCCCTCACAGGGACACTCCTGAATCTGGTAGCTAGTTGAGCTTGCACCCTTAGGTGCCTGCACTTCCTGAGGCTAGGTGGCTGCTTGGTGTCTACCTCTAAGTCCAAGGGTGAGGAGAAGGCTAAGTATGTCTTAAGCAGAAGGTATTATGGACGTCTCCCCCGTAGGCCCAGGATTCCCTTGATCTGCCTCTGGGTCCCTCGGCCCAGGCAGACTCTAGCTCATAGGATGACCATATGAAAAAGAGGACAGGACTCCTGTATCTTTAACAGTTGCAAAGAAAATGAAATTTCAGCAGGTGTCATTTGTATATATGAAGAACCAGGTAAAATTCCCTCTTCATCACAACAATTATAGCTGCAGGAGGTCTACACAATCCTATGCATGAGAGAGAGAGAGAACCTGGTAAAATTCCCCTTCACCACAACAATTAAAGCTGCAGGATCATAGAATCATAGAATAGTAGAGTTGGAAGGGGCCTATAAGGCCGTTGAGTCCAACCCCCAGCTCAATGCAGGAATCCACCCTAATGCATACCTGACAGATGGCTGTCTAGCTGCCTCTTGAAGGCCTCCAGTGTGGGAGAACCCACAACCTCTTTTGTATCTGTTTAAGAGGGCAGGACTCCTACATCTTTAACTATTGTGATGGAGAGGAAATTTCACCAGGTGCTGCATGCATACAAATGACACCTGCTGAAATTCCCTTTTCTATGCAACTGTTAAAGATACAGGAGCCCTGTCCTCCTTTTCATAGGGTCACTCAATCTAGCTCATCCTTTGAAGGGGAGTTCTCCAGTGGGGGCAGGTCAGCTGGAGTGCAGAATTCCCCAGAAACACTAGAATGCACTGAAAAGGACCTAAATATTGAAGAAAGATGTGCAGCTTAAACATCCTGGAATTCAGTGAATTTGGATACAGAGGTGAGCGGATCAGGACTGATTTAAGAATGCCTATGTCTGGCAGTGAAGCTTCTCTCATTGATACATTCTCAGCTCGAGCTTCGGGCATTTGAAATTTACAAGCCTTTCTAATTTTCAAGATATGATTAAAACTTTAGTTAGCAAATGTGTCATCATCATCATCATCATCATCATCATCATCTCGGTTTAGGATTAGGCAACCTGGTGCCCTCTAGATGTTTGGACTATAGCTCTCATAATGACCACGGATTATGAGAGTTATAGTCCAAACATCTGGAGGCACAAGGTCTTCCTCCATCTCTTTCCCCTTTTGTCCTCCCTGTGTTAAATTTTAGATTCCAAGGCTTCAGTCTCATTAGGGATGCATATATTTTGTTAAATCCATTCCGTCTGTGTTTTGCAGATTGTCATCTGTCTTCTATTCCATCATCCGCTCATTGATGGAATTGGACTTTTTTTTAGGAAATGGACAAAAATTTCATTCCACTTATGCAAGTCTGTATTGGCATTTGTGCTAATGTGCCTCAGCTCAAGTGTGAATTCGTGCAAATCTTCCCCCCAAAGTAACAAACAAACTGCAAGTTTGCAGATTCTTCATGACTCAGAAAAAGCTGGTCTGCGCAGAATCTGAAGGAATCTGAACCACTTACTTGAGTAGACAAATTGCACTGTAGGTTCATTGGGGCAGGGTCCTGTGCTCTTGTACCATTGTACATCGATGCACCTCGATGGCACTACATTGATAATATAACAACCATACGCCTAGTGCTTCCGTAAAGATAAAAGGACATGATATTCAATCGGCACGGAGCCGGACTTCATCAAAAGAGTTGTTAGGTAGACTCCTATTGAGGCAAATGGTAATCAAGGATGAATTACAGGGTTGAATTGCGTTTTATCCAGGACAACAGCAAAAGTTCAAGGTAAATCATTTACCTTCTTGTAAATCATTTACAAGGAAAAAGGAAAAGAAAAAAAAATCTTTGGCCAGTTAGACAATTTTTCCAAAAGATATGTTAAATTAGAGTTCAGAATCTGAATATGCGATGCTATCTCAAATGTAAAGAGGTGATCCCATGCATGTTTAGAGAGAAAGAAGTCCTACAATTCCTAGCATTCCCCAGCCAGCATGGCTGGCAAGGGAATGCTGGGATTTGCAAGACTTTTTTCTCTCTAAACATGCATGGGATTGTGCCCTTACCACACATAGAGGTAAATCCCATTCAATTCAATAGGGCTTACTCCCAGGTAAAAGTAGACAGGACAGCAGCCTTAGACTTCCTGGCATCTCTGCATCGTTTTGAAGTTTCCAGCTGCTGAATGCCATTGCATGCCAGCTCTCAAATCCTGAGAAATACTCGGAGCCATTGCAGGTCAGCAACAAACTCCTGCTAAACATTGGCGGCCAGATACCTGGACTTGAAATCAAATGTTTCTGTGTCAGCTATCAAAGACTGCAGCCAAGCATCGATTGGCTGACAAATACAGAAAAAGGAATAACCAGAGAACATCTGTGAATATTCCAGATTTGAGTTGAAATTTGGGGAGCGAGTTAAATGTTTTTTAATGTATTTATTTACTTATTTATTTTACAACCCGCCTTTTTTTCCCTCTTGCAAGGAATGCAAGGGGTCTTCCCTGGTCCGCCTCCTTTCCATTTTATCCTCACAACAGCCCTGTGAGGTAGGTCAGGCTGAGTGTCAGTGACTGGCTCAAAGTCAGCCAGGGAGCTACATGGCTGAGTGAGGATCACAACCCGGATCTCCTGAATCCTAGAGCAACATTCTAACCACTACACCACACTGGTTCTCAGCTCTGTTTTTGGCTCATTACACTAGCAAGCCCTGTGTGATCCCTCTCTGGTCTTCCGTTGTCCTTTACAGTATGCGGCCAACAGCATTCCGGTCACCATTCTTAGCAGTGGCCTGTCCCAAGGAACATAGTTGCCTGCCAACCCCTCCCTCCTCCCTCTCTCCCTCCCTCCTCGTTTATTCATCCAAAGATCCCACTCACTTTTCGGCCGATCCTGACCCGGCCTTGGCTTCCTGTCCTTGCCCTAGGTCTCATTAACAAAAGACGCATTCTCTGCTCTTGAATGTTTCAACTTTGCCCTCTCCCTCTCCTTCCTTCTCTCCCATGCCCAGCAGTGTCCGGGAATGTAACTGCTTGAGCAGAGCAAGCCCTTCTGCCGGATCGCAGCCTTATTGGCGCTGGCAGTGTGACCTTGTTTTCACCCCGCTCTCTTCCCCACATTCCTCCTGCGATCCAGCCAGTTTTAATGTGCCTTCCAAGCAACATCCGGTGCATCGATAGCAACCCATTGTAATTGTGAGTACTTTGCATGCAAACTTTGCATGCACACTGGAGAGCCAGTGTGGTGTAGTGGCTAAGGTGTCGGACTGGGAATCGAGAGATCCAGGTTCTAGTCCCCACTTGGCCATGGAATCCCACTGGGTGATTCTGGGCCAGTCACAGACTCTCAGCCCAACCCACCTCACAGGGTTGTTGTTGTGAGGATAACATGGAGAGGAGGAGGATTATGTACGCTGCCTTGGGTTCCTTGGAGGAAGAAAAAGTGGGATATAAATGTAATAAATAAATAAATATTCCCAAGTTTGATTTCTGACGTCTCCAGGTAGTGCTCGGTGAGATCCCTGTGTGAAATCTTGGAGTGCCGCTGCCAGGCAGTGTAGGCCCTGGGAACCTTGACCCTCTTGACGTCATTGGACTCCAACTCCCATAATCCCTAGCCAGTATGGCCAATGGTGTGTATGTGTATGGGGGGGACAGGTTCTCCCCTCATAGCATATACAATACTAAGCTAGATGATCTGACTTGGTCTGACTCAGTATAATACAGTTTCTTGACTCAGAGAGCTATTATTCAAGGCACACATTTTAAATCAGCAGTGCACAACCTGCGGGCTGCATGCGCCCCTCGGCTGCTCCTGGTGTGGCTCGTGAAGCTGGCAGACCCCCCTCCTCCTTTTCCCCACAGCCCAGCTGATCAGCTAGTCTCTGTGTGTGGGGGGGGGGAATTTCTGCGGGGATCTTGCTGGGGTTCTCTCCCAATCTCCAGCAACCCTGTTTCTGAGATTACTGTTTCCCTGCTACTAGTAGTGGTGGAGAGACAGTGATTTCAATGGAGATCATTGGGAGATGGGAGAGGATCCAGGGATCCTTAGATCTCAACAGGCATGGAGGAAAGGTTAAACCTCCCCATCTTTGTGCACTGAGATCTGTGTGGGAAGAATGTGTGTGCATCAATGTGTGAACATGGGATCTGCCACCCTTCAGGATCTGCCGCCTGAGGCTGGGGATTCACTCCGTCTCTTGGAAGGACCGGCCCTGCTCTCTTGCAAGACTCCAAAAGTTCATACATACTTTAACTCTTTGCATTGCATTACATTCCACTGCCTTTCTTCAACATTACTTTTAGCTCCCCATTTTCAAATTGCTCCTAAAGACCATTGGTCGATATCTAATTCAATTTTGTGGTCATTTTTCTTTTCTATTAATTCGAGGTGTTATTTAATTGAAGGTGTCTTTTCCAAGGCCTCTCCAAAGCCCGGAGTTGGTGTGGCATTGATAGCATGCCGAATTTGTTAACAGCCTGGAGTCACTACATTGGTTTTTGGTGCTTTAACTGGTTTTCTCCAATATGTGCGAAATCACCTGTTTATTCCCCTTCTTTTGAACACTGCCATCCCCCTTCCTAGTTCTAATTTTCCCCATTATAACTTGACTCGGATATTTCAGTGTTTTAGATTTTAATTTCAGTTTATCACCATTTTAGTTAGCTAATAATTGCTTTAGGTGGAGTCTTATGAAAAAGATTTTGTTTGAATGTTCTCAGGCAGCCTTCCTCAACCTGGGGCGCTCCAGATGTGTTGGACTACAACTCCCAGAATGCCCCAGCCAGCTGGCTGGGGCATTCTGGGAGATGCAGTCCAACACATCTGGAGCGCCTCAGGTTGAGGAAGGCTGTTCTAAGGGCACAATCCTATGCATGTTTAAACAGAAAAAAAAGCCCTACATGGCTGGCCAGGGGGATGCTAGGAGTTGTAGGACTTTTTTTCTGTTTAAACATGCATAGGATTGCACCTGAATTGACTTTAAGAACTTTGCATGCACTTGAAGTTATTTGAAAGCTGCTTCTTTTGAATTCAGACGTCTGTAACATACAGAGGTCTCTGAATCTCAAAGACTTAAAGTAGGAGTGAAGAAGGGGTGAGCAATTTGTGGCCATCTGAATGTTTTGGCCTACAAGTATCAGAGGCAAGAAGCCTATGTACAAGTATCAGAGGCAAGAAGCCTATGTACACCAGTTGCTGGGGGACATGGGTGAGAGGTACTGTTGCACTTATGGACTGCTTGTGGTTTCTTGGTCAACAGCTGGCTGGGCCACTATACGAACAGAATGACCCTGTTCAGACAACACGCCAAGCCATGGTGGTTAAGCATTTTGAGCTAAACATTATGGCTTAGCATGTCATGTGAACCATTCCTAACCATGGTGGCTACATAACCATGGTTTAAACATGGCTACTAACCTTTGCTGCAAAAGGATTAGTGGCTTAACCATGGCTTGGCGTGTTGTCTGAACAGGCCCAGTGCTGGACTACACAGAACCTTGGTCTGATCCAGCATGGCTCTTCTCATGTTCTTGTGTTTTTAACTCCCATCAGACCTAGTCAGTAAAGCCAGTGGTGAGGGATGATGGGAGCCGTAGTTCAAAATGTCCAGATGACTACAAGTTGTTCACCTGTGGCGTAGGCTTGGAATATCACCAAGTTTTTCAAGCCAAACAAACACTGGAGTCACAAGTCAGATCAAACCGTGGCTCACGTATTTGACACCCAGTTCTGGGACTATAATCTGGACACTCCATTGGGCTTGGCAAAGTGTTTTCTATGGGCAACTGTGACAGATAAGGTAGTTCGGTAGAACAGCACTGAGGAACTGAGTTAAGAAAATGTCTAAAGTGCACACACAATTGGTCTGAACAAAAGAGGCACGGGTTTTTAAACTGAATTACTGTCACTTATATTTTGTTCTCCGATTTTGATAAAGTTGTGAAGAAATTATATATGCACATTTAAAAGCTCATCATTTCCTGTATGTGGTGCAGCTGTTCCTTCTCTGGTTGATGGATGATGCTAAGCTGTTCTTCCCCTTGCTGTGATGACCTTCCTCAGAGCCAAGGGATGCAACTTCCCCATGGCCCTTGATACATGGTCCTTGGCTGTAACAGAGGGCTCATCTACACCAAGCAGGATATTGCACTATGAAAGCGGTATATAAAAGGCAGGAGCCACACTACTGCTTTATAGTGGTACTGAAGTGTACTGACAATTGTTGGGGCCCATGACACATCTACACCAAGCAGGATATAACACTATGAAAGTGGTATATGGTATGTGTCAATGGGCCCCAACAGTTGTCAGTGCACTTCAATACTGCTATAAAGCAGTAGTGTGGCTCCTGCCTTTTACATACCACTTTCCTCCCGCTTTCCTAGTGGAATAGCCTGCTTGGTGTAGATGAGTCCAGAGTGTGCTTCCCTTCTGCTTTGCAATCCCAGGGCAACTGCGTGACTTTGACGTTCATGGGATCTAAGTGCAGCTAACACAGTCTGGCTCCTACCCAAGAAAATGCACCAAAATGCTCAACGTTAAAATATAAACATTCAAAGCCATCAGTAGATTAAACAGTCCACTATGTTAAAGTCTTCTAAAAGCCTGGGGGAAATGATGGTTTGTTTTTTTTAACTTGGCTTCTAAAGGTCAACAGATTAGGTGCCAACCCAATGATCGATGGGCTAAATAACATATATTGGTTGCCATCTATACTCTCAGCCAGTAAGCTTTTGCAGCATTGGAGCCCAGGACCCGAGATCAGTCACGTTACTTGGTACTTGTTCATGTGTGCGTAAGTGTGAGTATTTGAGTGCCTGCATGAGAATACAGTGGGAACAGAGTGTGGGATGTGAGCAGCTGATTCAAACCTCGCATCTCTCACAGCCTTCTATTCTGTCAAGTATGCTGTAGGATGGATTCCTGCATTGAGCAGGGGGTTGGACTCAATGGCCTTTTAGGACCCTTCCAACTCTACTATTCTATGATTCTATGTTTGTGGGCCAGTCAGCACCTCTCAACCTCAATTCTCCGTATATAAAATGGAAATTATAATGGCGTGCCTCAATGGATTGTTATGAACAACGGATGAATGGTGGCACATTAAACCAGATGCTGTACATGTGTACCTTAATGCTTTTGCTTCACTTACTAATTTATTGAAATCATAGGGCCATAGCATGGAAGGGTCCTCAAAGGTTATCTAGTCAACCCCCCTGCCAATGCAGGAAATCTGCTGCTACAGCAGCCCTGATAGGCAGTCATCTGACCTCTGATTAGCTATTCTAATGAAGGACAGACCACCATCTCCTGAGACATCCTGTACCAGGGGAGCCTGGTGACTCCAATGTCAGTGGGGCAGTAAATCCTCCCCAGGTTTCAGTTAGAACTCTAATCTAAGCACCTTGGATAGCTCCTTTAGAGTTCTGACTGGTTCTGAATGAAATCCGGAGTGGATTCACCACCCCACTGACATCGGAGCCACCAGCCTCCACTGGTCTGTACCACCGTCACACAGGATGCTAAACTCCATGCGGAGCTTCCATGCAGGGACTGCAGAACCTCAGGCCTTGGGGCCAAAACTGGTCTACTAAGAGCCCCAATCCATCTCTTCCAGGGCTCCCTAGGTAGCCACGCCCCCTTCCTCATGCTCCCCCCTTTCCCCCTACTACCAATCATTTAGTGGTTTCCTAGCTTCTGCGCAGTCAAAGAGTTGTTATAAGAGACAAATGAGCAATTGAACATTAAAAAAAGAACTAAATTGGGGATGACCACATATGAGTATGGGGAGGGGTATACCTTCCCCACCAGCCTCTCCCCCCCCCCAAATTGCTCTAACTTAATCTCCATTGATTCCAGTGGGTCTACTCTAAATGACGAAGGTGCTTCAACCCATGTTGGGCAAAGAAGTAATTTCCTTGGGCTGTCTTGACTCGACTGCAGATCCATTTCCTGGGCTGACCCTGGTGTTGTGGTTCTTCTGACCTGTAATCATGCTCCAGAGATCTAGTCTCAGGTCCCGGCTTATTTCTCCTTTTCTCTGTCTCTCGTTCCCAGCTTCTAAAGACCTGAGCACCCACCCTGCCATTCACTGAAGCATGAACATTGGACATGGCCACCCGCCGATGCACTCGGAAGCCTCTGCTGGCACCTGGAGTCTCTAGAATGGTGTGGAAGCATCTCGTCCTCTTCTTCCTCTGGCTGCCATCCCTGGTTTGGGGCGGAGCCTCTCCCACCTCCTGCCCGGCGGCTTGTTCCTGCAGCAACCAAGCCAGCCGGGTCATCTGTACGCGCCGGGAGCTGGTGGAAGTGCCTGAGAGCATTTCGATCAACACGCGGTACCTCAACTTGCAGGAGAACACCATCCAGGTCATAAAGACGGACACTTTCAAGCACCTTCGTCATCTCGAGATTCTGCAGCTCAGCAAGAACCTCATCCGTAAGATTGAGGTCGGCGCCTTCAATGGCTTGCCTAACCTCAACACTCTGGAGCTCTTTGACAACCGGCTGACCACTGTCCCCACGCAGGCCTTTGAGTACCTCTCCAAGTTGCGGGAGCTGTGGCTGAGGAACAACCCCATCGAGAGCATCCCTTCCTATGCCTTCAACCGAGTCCCTTCCTTGCGCCGATTGGACCTCGGAGAGCTCAAGAAGCTAGAGTACATCTCGGAGGCGGCTTTCGAAGGCTTGGTCAACCTGCGCTACCTGAACCTGGGCATGTGCAACCTGAAGGACATCCCAAACTTGACGGCCCTAGTGCGGCTGGAGGAACTGGAGCTATCTGGGAATCGCTTGGACATGATCCGGCCGGGCTCCTTCCAAGGGCTGACCAGCCTTCGCAAATTGTGGTTGATGCATGCCCAGGTGGCCACCATCGAACGCAATGCCTTCGACGACCTCAAGTCCTTGGAGGAGCTCAATCTCTCCCACAACAACTTGATGTCCTTGCCGCACGATCTCTTTACTCCCTTGCACCGCCTGGAGCGTGTCCACCTCAACCACAACCCTTGGCACTGCAATTGCGACGTGTTGTGGCTCAGCTGGTGGCTCAAGGAGACAGTGCCCAATAACACAACCTGCTGCGCCCGGTGCCATGCCCCACCGAACCTCAAAGGCCGGTATATTGGAGAACTGGATCAAAGCCATTTCACCTGCTATGCCCCAGTTATAGTGGAGCCCCCCACTGACCTTAATGTGACTGAGGGGATGGCGGCTGAGCTGAAATGTCGGACAGGGACCTCCATGACATCGGTCAACTGGCTGACACCCAATGGGACACTGATGACACATGGTTCCTACCGGGTGCGCATCTCAGTCCTCCATGACGGCACACTCAATTTCACCAATGTGACAGTCCAAGACACAGGACAGTACACCTGCATGGTGACCAATTCAGCTGGCAACACCACCGCTTCGGCTACCCTCAATGTCTCCGCTGTGGACCCAGCCACCACAGGATACACCTACTTTACGACAGTGACTGTGGAGACCATGGACTCAAGTCAAGAGGAATCCATTCCCACAAAGAAGGAGCCCGGGCCAACCCCATCACAGGGCTGGGGCATGACTTATTCCACCACGTCCTTGACCCCGCGCAGCACCCGTAGCACCGAGAAGCCATTCACCATCCCAATCACTGACGTAGCGGAGAGTGGCATGAAGGACCTGGACGACGTCATGAAGACCACGAAGATCATCATCGGCTGCTTCGTGGCCATCACCTTCATGGCCGCCGTCATGCTCATCGTCTTCTACAAGCTCCGCAAGCAACACCAACTTCACAAGCACCACGGCCCCACGCGTACCATTGAGATCATCAACGTCGAAGACGAGCTGCCCGCGGCGGCCGGGGCTCCCGGCGACAGCCACCTGGCGCTCCCCGCCATCGAACACGACCACCTCAACCACTACGCTGCTTTCAAGGCCCACTACAACAACAACAGCGGCGGCGGACCGCTCACCTGTGGCTCCAAGAACCCCATGCTCAATTCCATCCACGAACCTCTCTTGTTCAAGAGCAGCTCGAAAGAGAACGTCCAAGAGACACAGATATGACGGCCGAGAGACCCAGGCGACGGGAAATACTTGCGTGGTGGGAGGGTGGCAGTGAATTCGTACATGTGGTGGGGAGAATGTTGAGGAACAGCTCCTTGACCCTCCCCACACACACAAAAAACACACACACACAGATCTTTCCACCACCGTGGCAGATCTTGGATGCCAAGTTCCCAGCGGACACCTTTGGTTCTCACCAATTTAGCCTTTTACGTTCTCTTCTTTTTTCTTTTGCAGAACAAGGTACTACTCTCACCCTCTGCCTGACCTTCCCCCCCCTTTCTTTTCTTTTCTCCCCTCTTTTTTCTTTACTTATTTTTCTACCGTTCTCCCTTTACATTGGAGACTTTTTTTTATACAGATGGGGCTGTTTCTGTATCCAACTACCTGCTGTATTACTTTAAAAAGAAAGAAAGAAAGAAAGAAAAGGAAGAGAGAAAACAACAAAAGAAGAAAGGAAGGATCACCCGGATTTGTTTTCCTTTTGACGTCATGGGAATAAACTTTAGGAAGAAAAAGAAACCCAAGCGAAATGGGAGAGGAGGAGGAGGGGGGGAATCTTATTTTGAGCTGCTTTCCGTCAAAATTCTATTTTCATCCAAACAGGATATACAAAATAAATAAATTAAATTAAAGAGACGGAAGGTCATGGTGGTGCCAGGGTTCCCCCCCCCCTTTGGAGCACGTGGGGATGCCAGGCGCACAGGGTTCGGGGGAATTTTTTATGACTAGTATTATTACTATGGGATGGCAGGCATGGCCGGTGTGCCCCCCAAGAGACACAGGGGCGTGGAGGTATTTTTTAATTTGTAATAATCTGGGGGTGGGGATGTGGGATTTGGTGGGGACTGCACTTCCGGCCGCAAAAAAAAAGAAAAAAGAAAAAAAGGCCTGTTGATTCCCTTGGCATTTTGGGGTCTGGTCTGAGTTTCCTATTTTAATAAAATCCATAAAGATGTTTCCAACCCTCCCTAGGGTGGTTCTTTTGGGGCAGGGGAGGGGGGATTGTGTGAGCAGCCTTGAGGGTACAGCTCTCGCCGGGTGTGGATTCTCACATGCGCAAGAGGCTTCAAGGAGTGCGCAAAGGTGCAAGAATAACGTCCACTAGGCAGATGCCTATTTAGTGGAAAACACATCATTTCCAAAAGACACACACACATGTCCGTACCTTACACAGTATTACAGGATCAGGCCAGGGTGCTTGCGTGCGTGTGCGTGTGTGTGTGTGTGTGTGCATAAGAGAAAAGCATTCATGGTGTTGCACTAAGGAAGTGGTAGGGAGAACCTGTCCCCCTCCAGAAGTTGTTGGACTACAATTCCAACCAGTCCCAGCCAGCATGGCCAATGGCCAGGGATGATGGGAGCTGTAGTCCAGCAACATTTAGAGGAACACAGGTGGAGTGGAGTATGGCCTCTGCTGATGAATCTGCTTTGTTCCATGGAATTCCAAGGACTGGACATCTTATTTATTTATTTATTTTGGAGCCCAGTATATATTATTATTATTTCATATATATATATATATATATATATATATATATATATATATATGTATGCGCCATCAATGTGCATAGTGCTTTACAAAGTATAAGCTAGGGGTGGGGAACTCGTGGCCCTCCAGATGTTGTTGGACTACAATTCCCATCAGCCCCAATCAGCAGGGCCATTGGTCAGGGATGATGGAAGTCCAACAACACCTGGAAAGCCACAGGCTCCTCAAGTATAAGAAGATAGGCTACCGCACCGAAGGAGCTTACGCATTCTAAAATATGGGGCAGTGCTAGAGGGGCGGTTCTAGTGGGGGTGAGGGCAAGCGCCTCCCCTAACAGGGAGCTCACCATCCCCCTTTGCTGGACTCCTTGAAGGAAAGGCACTTTTCACATACACAAGTGCATTTATATATCATAGAATCATAGAACAGCAGAGTTGGAAGGGGCCTATAAGGCCATCGAGTCCAACCCCCTGCTCAATGCAGGAATCCACCCTAAAGCATCCTTGACAGATGGCTGACCAGCTGCCTCTTGAATGCCTCTAGCATGGGAGAGCCCACAACCTCCCTAGGCAATTAGTTCCACTGTCGTACTGCTCTAACAGTCAGGACATTTTTCCTGATGTCCAGCCGAATTCTGGCTTCCTGTAACTTGAGCCCGTTATTCCGTGTCCTGCACTCTGGGAGGAGTGAGAAGAGATCCTGGCCCTCCTCTGTGTGAAAACCTTTCAAGTACTTGAAGAGTGTTATCATGTCTCCCCTCAATCTTCTCTTCTCTGGGCTAAACATGCCCAGTTCTTTCAGTCTCGCCTCATAGGGCTTTGTTTCCAGACCCCTGATCATCCTGGTTGCCCTCCTCTGAACACACTTCAGCTTGTTCATCTCTGTAGCTCTTCTTCATTTCAGCTGCAGCTCTTGAGCCAACATTGTGCAGCTCCTGACACCTTCTTCAAGATGCCAACAGACCAGTGACAATCCACCGAGGGGAAAGGGGGAATCATCTGACATGCAGAAGAGAGAACCAATTTAATCTATTATTTATATACAGGGTACCTAATAGTAAAGAAAAGAAAGGCAATTCTAACCAGGAATTAATATATTTTTCAAAATCAGAATTAATTTCCTCTTCTGTGTTGTGGGTCTAAAGTAAATGGTCTGCCATTTATTTCAAAAATAATTTGCTTCGGATGGAAGTCTTAATGTGCAATATGCCATTATTTCTCTTTCGGAGATCTTAACATATGGGATACATCTCGCCCACCAAGAAATATACCAAGTTGAGGGAGTTGTTTGGAAGCACGGAGAAGAAAATAGGGGCGGCACCAGCTTCCCAGTCATCCATAGATTCCAATTCCGGTTCCCTCAAGTAAAAAACCTGTGAGTGCCATGCCCTCCGTATCAAAATGGCTGCTATTCAA
Source organism: Elgaria multicarinata webbii (assembly GCF_023053635.1). Classification (NCBI taxonomy): domain Eukaryota; kingdom Metazoa; phylum Chordata; class Lepidosauria; order Squamata; family Anguidae; genus Elgaria; species Elgaria multicarinata. The sequence continues at coordinate 18,458,899 of NC_086181.1, forward strand.
CTCCACTCCCCCTTTTGTTCTTGCATACACACACACCTGCAGGCATGCCTACGCACCCACACACACGCTTGTTCCAGCCTAAAACAGCTGATTGTGGCTTGTGTTCCAGGGACTCAGATCAAAGAGCAGCTAGGGTGACCATATGAAAAGGAGGACAGGGCTCTTGTATCTTTAACAGTTGTATTGAAAAGGAAATTTCAGCAGGTGTCATTCGTATATATGGAGAACCTGGTGAAATTTCCTCTTCATCACACCAGTTAAAGCTGCAGGTGCCCTGCCCTCTTTTAAATCCAGTCACTCTAGTAGCTCTTGCACCTTTAACTGTTGTGATGAAGAGGGAATTTCCCCAGGTTCTCCATATATACAAATGACACCTGCTGAAATTCTCTTTTCTATGCAACTGTTAAAGATACAGGAGCCCTGTCCTCCTTTTCATATGGTCACCCTAGGGTGACCATATGAAAAGGAGGACAGGGCTCCTGTGTCTTTAATAGTTGCATAGAAAGGGAATTTCAGCAGGTGTCATTTGTATGCATATCTCACTTGGTGAAATTTCCTCTTCATCACAACAGTTAAAGCTGCAGGAGCTATACTGCAGCTGTACTGTGACCAGATTTAAAAGAGGGCGGGGCACCTGCACCTTTAACTGTTGTGAAGAAGAGGGAAATTCAACAGTTTCTCCATATAAGCAAATGACACCTGCTGAAATTCCCTTTTCTATGCAACTGTTAAAGATACAGGAGCCCTGCCCTCCTTTTCATATGGTCACCCTAGCTGAACTGACCACTTCTTGTTCATCTTTAGCCTTCCCAACTCTGGGGCCCTCCAGATGTTTTGGACTAGAGCTCTTTGGCCACCTGGCCAAGGCTGATGGGAGTTGAAATCCAAAACATCTGGAGGGTGCCAGCTTGGGGAAGAATGTATAATACAAGAACTAACGTAAAGCTATGATGACCATATGAAAAGGAGGACAGGGCTCCTGTATCTTTAACAGTTGTATTGAAAAGGAAATTTCAGCAGGTGTCATTTGTATATATGGGGAACCTGGTGAGATTTCCTCTTCATCACAACAGTTAAAGCTGCAAGGGCCCTGCCTTCTTTTAAATCCGGTCACTCTAGTATAGCTCCTGCAGCTTTAACTGCTGTGATGGAGAGGTAATTTCACCAGGTGCTGCATGCATACAAATGACACCTGCTGAAATTCCCTTTTCTATGCAACTGTTAAAGATACAGGAGCCCTGTCCTCCTTTTCATAGGGTCACCCTATCTAGCTCATCCTTTGAAGGGGAGTTCTCCAGTGGGGGCAGGTCAGCTGGAGTGCAGAATTCCCCAGAAACACTAGAATGCACTGAAAAGGACCTAAATATTGAAGAAAGATGTGCAGCTTAAACATCCTGGAATTCAGTGAATTTGGATACAGAGGTGAGAGGATCAGGACTGATTTAAGAATGCCTATGTCTGGCAATGAAGTTTCTCTCATTGATACATTCTCAGCTCGAGCTTCGGGCATTTGAAATTTATAAGCCTTTCTAATTTTCGAGATATGATTAAAACTTTAGTTTCTTTGGCCAAAGAGCCAGGTGGCTCTTTGGCCACCTGGCCAAGGCTGATGGGAGTTGAAATCCAAAACATCTGGACGGTGCCAGCTTGGGGAAGAATGTATAATACAAGAACTACCGTAAAGCTATGGTGACCTTATGAAAAGGAGGACAGGGCTCCTCTTTTATATCTGGTCAAGAGGGCAGGGCTCCTGCAGCTTGACTGTTGTGATAAAAAGGGAATTTCACCAGGTGCTGCAGGCATACAAATGACACCTGCTGAAATTCAGTTTTCTATGCAGCTGTTAAAGATATAGGAGCCCTGTCCTCCTTTTCATATGGTCACCCTAGTTAAGCCCCCGTTGCCATGGGCGCTAGTAGTCCTCCTCCTTTCCCGCTTTTTTGCCCCTCAGTCTCCTCACAACAGAGGGGCTCATGAATAATTCAAATGTGGCTCAAGCATAGTGAATCCTCCCTCTGAAATTTGCATGTGGTGCGGCCACGCCCCTTCCTTCGTGCACCACGATTAGCCACTTCCGTCCCCCTCCCTGTTGGTGGTGACAACCTAACTCCGTGGCTGCGCCTGGGGCCCGCCTTCACACCATACTGACTGGCCATGCAGGGCTGTCCATCATCACACTGGTGGAGTGGCTGCCCTGCCTGCTTGGTGCGGAGGAAATTAATTGCAATTAAAGCTCGAGCTTTGAACGTCTTCAAACATTCAAAATTTTCTGCACGTCTGCACTGTTCAAGCTTTAGTTTAAAACAAAAACGAGCAAAATTGGCCTAGTAGATATCAGGTAATAAACCTTACACTACCATATACTTAAGTAAGATGCTAAACTTAGCCTAGAAAGGTTGCTTTGTTTTCACTTTACACAAAAGCTCCCAGTATGGCTATGATGATAAACATAAACAAGTGTTTAATATAATATAGTAAATAAATAAGAGGCTCCAGTGAAGGCAGGGGTAGGCAATTTGTGGTGCTCCAGATGTTGCTGATGAAGGCCTATGGAGTAGCAGTCCCACCACATCTGGAAGGCCACATGTTGGCCATGGCTTCTCTGCAATTCAACAAAGGGCTTTCTGGGGAAATGGGCCTTGAGTGTAGTCCTCAAGAGCAGAAGCAGATAGAATAAACAAGCCAATGGTTAAGATCTTTGTAGTGCAGCAGCTAAATGAAGGTGTGTGTGTGTTAGTGCACACATGCACAAGCACCTAGTATTGCAGATGTATGTGCTTGAGCGTATATGTGTGTGTCTGTGTGTATGCAGATGCATGAGTAAATGGATGCATAAGCATATATCAGCCCCTGTGGTTGCATGCATCTTACGTATTGTTATTTTAATTTATTATTATTACTTATCATATTTTTATATCGCCCCATAGCCAAAGCTCTCTGGGTGGTTTACAAAGATCAAACATATGAAAAAGTATATGCAAAATTTTAAAACATAAAAAACCCCGCACTACAGACAGTAAGACTGCATACATCTAAAAGCAACTTTGAGCAGTCAGCCAAACCATAAAACAAATAAGGGTCGATTGAAATTCATCCCATGCTGCCAAATGCCTGGGAAAAGAGAGAAGTCTTGACCCAGAGCCAAAAAGTTAGCAATGTTGGTCCCCCGTGGGCCTCATCGGGGGAGGGCCACCACCGAGAAGGCCCTCTCCCTTGTTGCCACCTTCCAAGCCTCCCTTTAGGTTTAAAGTGAGAGAAATACAGTCACATGGGTGATGCATATTTCTGTGCTCCGGTGCGCTTAAACATGTGTGCCAATGTGTGACCATGCTTGCACTTTTGTGGGTGAAGTGCATTGATATATACAAGCATCGCTTATGTGTGTGTGTGTTTAAGATGCATCAATCTATCCGTATCCATTCAGGTCATATAGAAGAGGTGATTCAGTACATACACAGAAGAGCTCTGCAGTACAGCAATCTGCAATCATGGATTTATTTATTCATTTGTTTGTGTATTTATTTATTACATTTCTATACCACCCAATAGCCGAAGCTCTCTGGGCAGTTCAGAAAAACTAAAACCACATCATAAAAGTACATCATAAAAACAGTATACAGTATAGAAGTTTAAAGCTATAGTATAAAAATAGAATCAGAAAAACACACACAACCAAGCAGCAATGCAGAAATACAGCAACAGATTTAAAACAGCAAAGCTGAAAGACTAGAACGCTAAAATGCTGGGAAAATAAAAAGGTCTTCATGTGGCACTGGAAAGAGCACAATGTCGGCGCCAGGCAAACCTCTATAGGAAACTCATTCCACAGCTGGGGTGCTACAGCAGAAAAGGCCCTTTTCCTGGTAGCCACCTGCTTCACTTTCTTTGGCAGGGACTTAAGAAGAAGGACCTCTGAGGATGTTCTGAGGATCTGGGCAGGTATGTATGGGAGGAGGTGATCCTTCAGACATCCTGGCCTGAAGCCGTTTAGGCTTTGAATGATAATACCAGCACTTTGAATCAGGCCCAGACATGGACTGGCAACCAATGTAGCTGGAGAATTACTAGCATGATAACAGTCTCCCTGCTCTGTTTTGAACCAGCTGAAATTCCCAGACGGAACTGCAGGGAATGGATGGAGAATTCATCCTCCACAACCTGAATACTCCTGATTTTCTAGTCCCTGTCACCAAAAAATCCCAAGAAAACCTGAATGAGCTATTGGCCAGAAGGTTATGTGTTGATTAACTCTACTGTAGTGGTGAGAGATATGAAGCCCTCCAGATGTTGGCTAAGGAGTTGGAATCCAACAACATCTGGAGGGCCACACCTGCCCACTCATGCTCTACTGGATCTAGGATTAAGAACCCTTTTATTCAATAGCTGACCAGCCACGGCTTTCTCTTGGGCTCTCTGAAGGTGATCAATGGCTTTGTTGGTTTTGGATGGGTGGCTGAGTAGTGAAGGTAAATGGATCTGTAAAATCAAGTGTATCAGCTTGAAAAAGTAGGGTGTTAAACCCTTCCCATGTCCAATCCACATTGCATTTGAAGGGCACCCATCTTCTCCAATGGGTTTTGCAGGGGTCTGAGGTGTGAGTTCCTAAGGGGGAACAGGTGGGAATCTCCTTGGGTCCAATGGCAACAGGTGCATGTGTCCATTTTTCTTTCCATATATTCATGCCCAGTGAGGATTTAGATTAGCATGAACTAGCAGGGAAGATGGCAGAATCTTCCATGGAGACAGGTTTTGTTTTTCGGTTATGCACACCCTTAGCTGAAAAAGAATTCACTACACCTCCACATCCCATCACCTTAAATTTCTCTGCTGCTCATAGTGGTGGTTGCTAATATTGGACTGTGGATAGGAGATAGCAGACAGCTTCCAGCAGCAGGTCAGGGCTTGACCCCATCCACCTGATGCTTACATTGTAAGGGCCAAACGAGGCGTGGCACTCAAGATCCATCACCGGATCTCCCAATGTCTTTTCAAATAAAGCTTAAAAGCAGCTGCAGCAGACAGGGAACCCAATTCAGCTCAGGGCAGTGATGCTAAGGGAGGGGTTTAGCCCCTTTACCCCTGACCCATTTTCCCAATCAAAATCAGCCTCAGCCCCAACAGGTATTTCTTTATTTTATCCCAGGGATGGGGAACCTCTGGCCCGTGGGCCAAATTTGGCCCTGTGGGATTCCCTGGATGGCCCCTCCCCTTTCTTGGCCATGCCCCCTTTTCCCTGACCACCAAACCTTAAGTGTCCCCCCCACCTTTTGCATGGTTCCCCCTCATCCATTCTAAATGCTTCTTCTAAAGCTTATTTCTTGATAGTTAAGAGTTTTAAGCTAAAATAAGCTAGAATTTTGGGGGCATTTCAGCCCAGCCCCCTTTGCCATTGGCCCCACCCCCACTACTAAAATGTGGACCTTGAGAGCTTTTCCAAAACTGAATTGACCTTTGGACTGAGGGGAAGTTCCCCACCCTGGTTTATCCCTTCTAGAAGGGCTATAGCATCTTATGAGGCTGTGGGTTCAATCACAATCGTGCCTAAGAAACAGGTTAAACCCCTCTTCCTCAACAGTGGTACTCTAAGTCAGCCTTTCCCCACTTTGTGCCCTCCATATGTTTTGGAATGTACACAATACAAAATGTACTCGGAATGTACACAACCCTCCCCGCCTGAAGTGTACACAATACGTGTCCATCTCTGTTGTGGACTGTGGCTGCTTTCATGCCTTAGGAAAGAGATGTAGGCCAACCTTCGCCAACTTGGCAAAAAAAAAAAACCCACCAGATGTGTCAGATTACAACTCCCATGCTGGATGTGGATGATGGGAGTTGTAGTCCTACACATTTGAGGGGGTATCAAGTTGTGGAAGAGTGATGTAGATTAATTTGATTGCATTACGTGTAGGCTTGGCCTGAAGTGTACTAGGGTAAACTTCACAGTTTGCATCCGTCGTCTTTTCATGGTTTCTAGTGTCAGGAACCACCAGATGGCTGTAGTCAAATTTCCTGCTTATAGATCCCAGCTATGCTTGTCTGATATCACAACTGATCAAGGGGTGAAAGACCGACAGTGTATCTCTTGTGTGCTTTGGGACTGTGCCTGGGTTCTGCTTTCCAGAGTCCTGGGGGTTAGGAGGATGAGTCAATATGTGTATAGGGGAAGGGTAACTTGGTATTTTCAGTTCTTTATATATAAACTGTTTTGTGCTGGCAAAGTAATGAGTTGAATTTACAACATGAAACAACTTGCGAAGGGTCAGCTTTTTGGTACAACTTGACAGGTTCCAGGAGACTATTAACGGAACATGAATCAACAGTGCAATGCTTTGGATCAATGGAATTTGGGGATGGATCAAGAGGAGCATGCTTTCCAAGCCTTGGGAAGGAGCAGCACAGTGCTATTCTGCAAGGCCGAATTTGGCGCGTTGACATCCCTTCTGGGCGCTAGTAACTTTCCAAACAGATGTTGGCCGTCACAATGTTGTAAGTGGGGCCAGCAAGACAGTGCAGTCCCTCTTGCCTAATGGGACCACTCCTGTTCAGGGTTTGAGCCAGTATCCCCTTGGAGCGAGGAATTCCATTCTCTTCTGCCAGTATTTTTTTTCCCAACTGACACACAATATTCTAGGTCAGTCCTCGGGCTGTTTTGGGATGGTTGCCCCTTTAAGTTTTTTTTTTTTTAAAGAAAGATTATTTTATTATTATTCCTGGTGCTTCTGCAAATCTCAGGGCTCCCCGAGGCATGTTGATACTTTACTCTTGTTTCACAGTGGCCACGTTTTGAGTTGGTTTCTGTTGACACTCACCACCTGTGTTGGCTGTTAGAGGGTATGATGAATATTTGTACTCTGCTGATTCCAATTCTTATATAGGGTGACCATATGGAAAGGAGGACAGGGCTCCTGTATCTTTAACAGTTGTACAGAAAAGGGAATTTCAGCAGGTGTCATTTGTACATATGGGGAAACTGGTGAAATTCCCTCTTCATCACAACAGTTGAAGCTGCAGGAGCCCTGCCCTCCTGCAGCTTCAACTGTTGTGATGAAGAGGGAATTTCACCAGGTGCTGCATGCATGCAAATGACACCTGCTGAAATTCCCTTTTCTGTACAACTGTTAAAGATACAGGAGCCCTGTCCTCCTTTCCATATGGTCATCCTATCTAATGCCACATACTTGCTAGCACCAGGGCCAGCAGAAGGCATTTTGCAACCTGATGCAGAACAGCAAATGGTGCCCCTTCCAAGTCAAGGTGCATAGTACCCCCCAAATTAGCTGAATTATTTTGGTATATGTGGCAGAAAATGCCCTAAGCAACCCTCTCCCTCCAGTAGAAATACAGCAACAACAAGGTAACTAACTAACAATTTGCTGCCCTTTTATGTCACCCAGCATTTGCTGTCTGAGGCGACTGCCTCACTCTGCCTCATGGTAGGGCCTGCCCTGGCCAGCACTCTTTATATTTGGTAGATTCAAGACCGCTATCAGTGTTGTTGCTGGGAAAAGTGGGTGACTGATGATGCAACTTTGTGTGAAACAGGTGGAAATTGCAGGACACAGGTCCCCTCCCATAAACTTGCAACACTAATTTTTCAGTTTGTAATACATGCCCATGTTTCCAAATGAGTTTTATTCTGCTTTGATGGGGAGCATAGTGTGGCTCTAAGCTGATGGGGACATTCACATGTTTTTGCCACTGCAGTCACTGCCTTTTCTTTCTGTTTTTTTTTTTTTTTTTTTTTTGGTGTTGGTGTTGGTGAGAATAATTTGTTCAAATCATATATGTGCACTTATCATTTGGACCCTCACGGGCAGGAATGCAGGAAAGCAGAAATGTCCTTGGAAGTAAAGAGACAGACTTAACACATTTGTAGCTGGCAACTAAAAAGGATTTAGAGGAAGCTACAAAAATGATGGGAGGATCTAGAAGACAAATCTAGGGAAGGAATACTAAATGAATGGCTCTTTCTATCATCATCATCATCATATTATTATTATTATTATTAGCATGTATAGAACTTTATACAGAGTATAAGAGGTGTGGTTCTTGTTCCAAGAGTAGCATATATTCTGAAATTCTACAAAATGGAAACAAAAGAGAAAGGGAAAGAACTGGAGGCACGGATAAAACAATGTCACATTATGTGATTATTCTGACTGTAAGTTTGGTTATAAACTATTCATTATGCTAAATGCATAGCATGTAGATGATCCTAGATTTTTTTTTTACTTTAGTGTAAGGCCCTTTCTACACCTAAAGATTATCCCAGGAAAATGGAGGGATCGTCCCTGCCTGCTCCCATGATCCTGTGTGTCGTTTGGATGTACAGGGATGATCCCGGGACGATCCCAGGGGAAAAGGCTGATGTAGAAATGGCCCAAGTGCAAATTTGAACTCAGATCACACCACCAGATTAAAAAAAGAGGCTAGATCCTATGCATGGCTACTCAGGAGTAAGTCCCATTTGATTGGGTACACTCTAGTCATAATTTACTTGCCCCATTGATTTACATGGGTTTACTCTAAGCATGATTAAGTCTGGATCCAACACAATGAAAACAGTAGGGTCTACGGTGGGGCATAGGATTGTTCGGTTTATGTAGGGTGACCATATGAAAAGGAGGACAGGGCTCCTGTATCTTTAACAGTTGCATAGAAAAGGGAATTGCAGCAGGTGTCATTTGTATATATGGAGAGCAGTTAAAGTGCAGGAGCTATACTAGAGTGACCAGATTTAAAAGAGGGCAGCACACCTGTGGCTTTAACTGGTGTGATGAAGAGGAAATTTCACCAGGTTTCCCATATATACAAAGGACACCTGCTGAAATTCCCTTTTCAATACAACTGTTAAAGATACAGGAGCCCTGTCATCCTTTTCATATGGTCACCCTATGGGCAATGAGATCAGAAACAGGGCTCTGAGCTGGGAGCCCAGAAATTCCCCTCCCCTCCCCTGCACCAAGGGCAGGGGAGGGGAGGAGACTGGAACATCATCCATATGAGGAATCTTATGGCTCTTCCAGCCTCCTTCCCTTCCAGTCCCCAAAACCTCTGCTAGATGGGCAAAATCGCCCATCTAGCTTAAATGCAGAGCTGGTGACCTGATGTGCCTGCTGCTCTGCATGGGATACTTGTAAGATTCCAATTACCAAGGCTTATGAGTACCCAGGGTGGATCATATAGGATTGCGCCATAAGTTAGTCATGACTTACGAGTCCCATTGATTTCAGTCAGTCTTCTCCACTCTTTCCCGGACCCCAGATGTTTTGAACTACAACTCCTGTAAACCCCAGCCAACATGGCTAATGGTCAGGGATTGTGGGGATTGTGGTTCAAATTAACTGGAGAGCAGATGTGTGGAGAAGGGTGACTAAAGCGCGACTAAATCTTGATTCGACCCACTGAGTACGGTTGGACTTACTGATATGCAAGGGCCAAAACAGACATGGCTTTAAATGTGTTCCTAGCAGCTACTGTATGTCTCTGTGTGTGCAAATTGCGTTCTCTCACACAGGGGATATATAAGCTTCCGCACAAGGAGAACCTGTAAACAGACCATGGAAGTCATCAAGGTTTGTTGGGTAGGACAAAAAATAAATTAAAAGTATGCCCCCTCCCCCCTCAGCCTGAAGTGCCAAACATTGCTTTACCGCCTTCGTGAAAACTAAGAGGGAAATCGTCCCCGTTTGGACTGCTGGGGTTTGGCAGACTGTCGTGTGCAGCGGAGCTGTTTTCTGTTCCGGCTCCTGGAGCTGGCGTACAGACAGGGAGACCCTTCCGCTCCGATTTGCTTCATTGGCATGTGGCTCGTTGCCTGACCTTGAGCGTGGCGCTGTAGGGTGGGGCCCGCTTCTTCCACTTGTGCTGGTTGTGTTGACAGTAACTCCGCAGCAGCCCCGGCGTCTCTCGAAAGGCAAGTTAATTCTCCGTGCCAGGGAAGGTGGATGGGACACCTCCCTGTCACCCAAAGCAGAGAGGGACCACAAAGAGAACGACCATCACCGCTCTAGCGGAGCGGCGTGAACATGCGTCATGCGTGAGCACACGCACATTATGCTGTTGTATTAAGTGCTTGTTTAGACTCAAAGGGGATGTAGGGATTTGCTTCAGGCCTCGTCCTAAAGAGCCGATGTGGTGTAACGGTTAGAATGTTGGATTGGGACTCAAGAGATCCAGGTTCTAGTCCCCACTCGGCCCTGCAACCATTGGGGTGAATTTGGACCAGTCCCTGATTCTCAGCCTAACTACCTCACAGGGGTGTTGTAAGGATAAAATGAAGAGGGAGGAGGAAGAGTACCAAGTACGTTGCCTTGGGCTCCTTGCAGGAAAGGCAGAATATAAACACCACAAACAAACCAAAAGAAATAGAGATCACTAAATAATGTGGTTTACTTGCTCCAAAGCATATTTGAAATCAGCTGTCCCCAACCTGGTGCCCTCTAGATGTATTGGACTTCATTCGTTCATTACATTTCTATATCGATGAATAGCCAAAGCTCTTCAGGTGGTTCACAAAAATGAAGCCCCTGAAATACAACATGATTGAACATAAAATAAAATCTTTTAACATTCCAAAAAGTAAAATCATTTGAAGCAATTTTTAAAAAATTAACTAGAAAATACCAGGACCTGATAAAAGCAATGAACTCTAAAAAAAAAAAAGCGGGGTGGGGTGGGGGGGTGGGGGGGAGAGATCTGTCATGTGCCCTCAAATGCCTTGGTGTAGAGGAAAGTCTACTCTAAGCATAACTAAGCCTGGATCCAATCCAATGGAAGTAAATTCTGACATGCATTGTATCATTGTGCTGCTAGCATCTTTTGTTAATCTAGTGATGTGATCTGAGTTCAAATTCACACCTTTGCCATGCAGTGAGGTTAGGGAGGGGGGGAAGCATAACAAGGTTTGCACCTGAAACTTATTTATTTATTTATTTATTTATTTATTACATTTATATACCGCCCCATAGCCGAAGCTCTCTGGTCGGCTTACATTGATGGGTTTATTGATACACATCAGTTCATACAAATGAGATTTAAGAGGGAGAAGCAGGTTTAGCATTCTTGTTCTAATTACATGGATTGATTGCTTTGTCCACCCTTCCATACATCAAGAATATAGCACTAACGTGTGGTATTTGGGGGGTGGGGGTGGCGGCGTCCATTCTAGGCGATGTAAAACTATTCCATCTTTCCCTGTTCTGCGGAAAGACAAAAACAACTAACCTCAAAGATGGAAGAAACAGTTGAAAAACACAGGAAGGTTACAAATGGAAGATGGCAATGTCTAGACCACCTCCCAACCCAGTCCATAAAATTCCATATTTAAGGCAGAGCAATTTCAGGATAAAAGCTTCATCACCACCAAATAATTGTTCTTCTGTTTTATTTCCTTGTGGTTCTTCCCTCTCTTCGGACCACAGAAAACCTGACTATTTCTTTTTCTGGAAAAAACAAACAGTAGCATAACCTCCATAAATCTAGATTGTCTTAGCACAACCTTCCCCAACCTGTTGCCCTACAGATGTTGTGGTCTTCAGCTCCCATCAGCCCCATCCAGTGTGTGGCCAGTGGTCAGGAATGCGTGGAATTGCAATCCCACACACCTGAATGGCTCCAGGGTAGCACTACTCAGGTGCTCTGGTAGCACTTTCCAGAGGTGAAAGGCAAGATGGTCCTCCACCATTCTGCCATGTAGAGAAGCTGACGGGACTGGCATTTGAATCTCATTTCAGCACTGGTGGGAACATAGGAAGCTGCCTTATACTGAGTCAGACCCTTGGTCCATCTAGTCCTGTATTATTGACACTGACTGGCAACAATGGCTCTTCAGGGTTTCAGGCAGAAGTTTTTCCAGCCCTACCTGGAGATACCTGGGATTGAACCGGGGACCTTCTGCATGCAAAGCAGGTGCTCTACCATTGAGCCACGGCCCTGGTAACCACATAGAATCCCTATCCTCCTGAGGGCAACAGGCTTGCTTAATGAGACCCATGCAAGTCCATCTGACCCAGACGGCTCTGTCCTCCAACACTTCCCCACCCCCAGCCTCTGCTGCCTGAGACAGCTGCTTCACAGTGCCTAACAGTAGAGCCGGTCCTGATGCTGTTCTAACATCTTTTTAAAGAGGCATCAGTTTTGATGTGTGCAGTGGTGCATTGGGCATCCCTTCCACATCTCTATCTCTACCCATTTTGGCTTTATGTGCCCATTGGTGCCATTTTCTCTCTCTCTCTCTCTCTCTCTCTCTCTCTCTCTCTCTCTCTCTCTCTCTCTCTCTCCCTGTGTGTGTGTGCATGTTTAATCAGTTTCTCTTCAAATGTCTTTCACTTAACCCTCCCTTAAATAAATAAATAAAAATAAGCAGTGAGCAGGGGGGTGGGCTAGGGGACAGGTCTGGGGACCAGGTCTGGGGCCACCTTGGTTCAAATCCCCACTCAGCTGTGAAGCTCACTAGCTAACTTTGGGGCAGTCACTCGCTCCCTCTCACCTTAACCGAACTCACAGGGTTGTGGTGAGGATAAATGCATGTGGAACCGCTCTTCTATACCTTCCTGAGCTCTACGATTGGCTTAAAAATGCAATTGAGCAGTACTGAACACAGCAGCCACTGTTGCTCTGCAACAGAAAAAAAATCACACCCACTGGAGGGAGATATGTTTCTATATGCAGCCCAATTAAAAGATGGGGGTGCAGATCTGTGGTTCTGGAGAGAGGGGGGGCGTACAGCAAGAAGAAGAAGGAGAAGAAGAAGAAGAAGGAGAAGAAGAAGAAGAAGGAGGAGGAGGAGGAGGAGGAGGAGGAGGAGGAGGAGGAGGAGGCTGGCGGAGAATGGGCTAAGAAGAAAACACTGAGTTAAAAGTATATAACTAACCCCACATATTTTTACTGTTAATGGAGTGGTGTGAATAGAAATGTCAGAGTGGCCCTGAGTGATTTGAGGTGGGCACCCCCATCCCTAAGTTAAGAGTAGCAGCTGGGAATCCAGTGATTTCTCTTTAATTTAGGGTGGTCATAGCTACTTTAAAAGACTGTTATAAGAGCTGCCCAGTCATAAGAACGTAAGAAGAGTCAAACTGGATTGAACCAAAGGCCACCTAGATGCCTGTGGGAAGCCCACAAGTAGGACTTGAGTGCAACAACGCCGTCCCAGCCATGTTCCCCAGCAACTGGCTTACATAGGCATGCTGCCTCTGACACTGGAGGTAGTATATAGCCAGAATATAGAGCTAGTAGCCATCGATAGGATGCAAGCCTATGTAGGAGGAAAATATCCTGTCATTCCCTAGCTGGTGAATGCAGGGAATTGTAGGGCTTTTTACCCCCATCTAAACATGCATAGGATTGCACCTTTATCAAGCATGAATCTGACTAGTCTAAGTCAGTAGCCATCACTGCATTTTAAGGAATCAAAGCCAATAGTTTAACTAGGGTGACCATATGAAAAGGAGGACAGGGCTGCTGTATCTTTAACAGTTGTATTGAAAAGGAAATTTCAGCAGGTGTCATTTGTATATATGGGGAACCTGGTGAAATTCCCTCTTCACCACAACAGTTAAAGGTGCATGAGCTATACTACAGTGACCAGATTTAAAAGAAGGCAGGGCAACTACAACTTTAACTGTTGTGATGAAGAGGAAATTTCACCAGGTTCCCCGTATATACAAATGGCACCTGCTGAAATTTCCTTTTCAATACAACTATTAAAGATACAGGCTGCCCTGTCCTCCTTTTCATATGGTCACCCTAGTTTAACTCTGCCCTCTGTACTTCCTTTTCTCTGTCCCAAATCTCTCACCGTCCAGCTTCATCAGATGACTCTGGGTTCTAAGTATTAGCAGACAAGGAGGAAAATAACTTCTCTTTCTCCACACCATGCATCATTTTATACACTTCTGTCATATATCCCCCCTTGTTCACCTGATTTTCAAACCAGGGGCGGGGGACCTACAGCCGTCCCAGTATTGGACTCCAACTCCCATGTCCCCTGACCATTGGCCATGCTGCTTGGGGCTGCTGGGAGTTGCAATCCACATAGGTTCCCCATCCCCATTTGAAAAAGCACCAAATGTTATATAGGGTGACCATATGAAAAGGAGGACAGGGCTCCTGTATCTTTAACAGTTGTATTGAAAAAACAATTTCAGCAGGTGTCATTTGTATATATGGGAAACCTGGTGAAATTTCCTCTTCATCACAACAGTTAAAGCTGCAGGTGCCCTGCCCTCTTTTTAAAATGGTCACTCTAATATAGGTCCTGCTGCTTTAACTGTTGTGATGGAGAGGAAATTTCACCAGGTTCTCCATATATACAACGACACCTGCTGAAATTCCATTTTCTATGCAACTGTTAAAGATACAGCAGCCCTGTCCTCCTTTTCATATGGTCAACCTAACCTTTCATCTTAGGAACAGCCACCTGAACATTTTGGTTCCCCCTTTCTACATCATGGTTAGAAATGTGAAGTCCTGGGGGGCGGGGGGGAGAGGAATCCAGATTTTTTAAAAACTGTTTTTTTCCAGGTTTTGTTATTTTTTGAATAGTTCTGGGGGGGGGAGAGAACTCCCCCTCCCCTCCAAAAAACTTTCTGTTTTCCTCCTAGCATTTTCCCCAAGGCTTCACATGTCTAATTGCGCTGCCCCTAATTATTAAGATCTCTTGGGTTGTCCCTAATTATTAAGATCTCTTAGGACGAGATGAGGGGAGAGAGAATACTAATTCTGACTCCCATGCTGGGAATGAAAGTAATGTTTCAAAGGCCCACAGTTTGTAAGGGATAAATCCTGTGAATGCTGTATGTCTTCAGAAGGAACGCATGGGAGAAATGTGTCTCCATAGGGGGATGTTTGTGATTGACCCCCCCCACCCCCACCCCACGCTACAAACACCCATCTCCACTCACTTGTCAATCTCCTTCCCAACTTCCTTGTCTTTCCCAGAGTGTCTTCTGTTTCTGGGCCTGGTGGATCCCTGAGGGTAACATTAAAGCGATTAGGGACAATCCTATCAAACTGACACCTCAAGACATCGAAAGGCGGCAGGGGACTGGGGAGTAGAGAGGAACCGCAGCTGGTACCACGAGCAGCAGGCAGGAGGAAAGAAGACAGGCCAAAACGGAGCAGAGACGGGCAGGCGCCGCTGACAGTTTAGGGACATGGCCTGTATTTCCAAAGAACTTGGCGGGACAGCTGCTAACCAAATTTCACGCGTTATAACAAAAGTGCCTTTGACATCCATGCACCCTGCTCTTGTTTTGTGCTTGAATTTGCTCAAATTGATGACGGCACAAGGATGCAGCTTTGGGCAGGATCTACACGACTGGTTTATAGTGGTAGTGAAGTGCACTGACAAGTGTTGGGGCCCAGCACACATCTATACCAAGCAGGATATAACACTATGAAAGCAGTATATGGTCTGTGTCATGGGTCCCAACAGCTGTCAGTGCACTTCAATACTGCTATAAAGCAGTAGTGTGGCTCCTGCCTTCCTGTAAACAGACTTTCATACCACTTTCATAGTGCTATATCCTGCTTGGTGTAGATCTGGCCTTGGATTCAGCTGAGTGAGGCCCTGTTCAAAAGACATGTTAAACCATGGCTTTAACCACAGTGAATAAGGCTTTTTGCCTTATTCACCTGCAGCTTAAGGTGTCTTCTGAACGAGGCCTGAGAGATGCAAAGGAAGGTGGATTCACGTCGGTGGCCCTTTCTACACTTAAGGATTATCCCAGGAAAATGGAGGGATCGTCTCTGCCTGCCCCCGGGATCCCCCGTGTGTCATTTGATGCACAGGAATGATCCCAGGATGATCCTGGGGGGGAAAGCAGGTGTAGGAACGGCTCATGTCACAGTAACTGTGTCAATGTAGCTCAGTGGTAGAGCATGTCCCTGGCATACAGAAGGTCCCAGGTTCAACCCCTGGCATCTCCACATAAGGCTGAAAGAATTCTTCCCTGAAACCCTGGAGAGCCATTGCTGCCAGTCAGTGTCAACGATACTGGGTCAGAGGGACCAATGGTCTGACTCAATATAAAGCAGATTCCTATGTACCTACAGTATGTACGCATCACTTGTGAAAACAGATACTGGTGTGCATGAAGGGAGAACTTGATGATTATTACGCTGTATCCACACTATCATCCTGACTAAGCCAGTGTGTGCATGTGGTGCACGTGTCTCTGTGTGTGCAAATTGCGGTCTCTCACACCGGGGATATATAAGCTTCCGCAGAAGGAGAACCTGTAAACAGACCATGGAAGTCATCAAGGTTTGCTGGGTAGGACAAAAAATAAATTAAAACATGGGACATTTTTGCATTTCATGCGATGCACATAGAAATGTAGGGTGGCCATGTGTCCTCTTATTATTATTATTATTATTATTATTATTTATTTATATAGCACCATCAATGTACATGGTGCTGTCCTTTTACAGAGGACAGTCCTCCATTTGAAGGACTGCCAGAGGACTGCCCTCTATTTGAAGGGCTGGCCAGTCCAATTCCATTTTAAAGATAAATAAGTGTTTACCATCAACAGTTCATACCTGAACAGCAGTACTGAACAGGCAACCAGTCTTCCACACAACCATGAGATGGATTGTATTTTTCTTAAATTCCAGTAAT
Organism: Elgaria multicarinata webbii; assembly: GCF_023053635.1. NCBI lineage: Eukaryota > Metazoa > Chordata > Lepidosauria > Squamata > Anguidae > Elgaria > Elgaria multicarinata. Next base: position 18,475,523 of record NC_086181.1, read on the forward strand.
TATTTCTATATTTCCATCTCTACATAGGAATTAGCGGGTGTAAATTTGATGCAAATCGCCGTCCTCTTTTATTGGCCATTCTGAAGTGGTCACTCTAACCCCATGGTTATCATCTGATCTGCTGGTCTATCTTCATTGTCTGCTTCCTGCATCCATCCTTGCCTCGTGTTGTCGCTTCTACTTCCAGGATGCAAATATCGCTGCTGCTCAGTGATGCTTTCCGCCACTATAATATGTACATTGTAGCCAGGCAGCGGCAATGCACCATTACTGTGGAGAGCTTGGTTGCTATGGAGAATCCTCTCCCTGTATCTCCCTCCGGTGCCTCACCTTTCTGTTGCCTTTTGAGTACAGAGCAGGGATGGGCAGACCTCATGATCTATTTTATTTTCCCCTCCAAAGCACCCCGAGATCCACCAACCGGAGCCTGGTGCAAAGGAGATATGCTTTGAGTTAAAAGGATGCTGAGCCTAGGGATTCCTTTTGAGTTCCAGAACTGAATGGAGCTCACATCCCTTGCACATGCACACACACACACTGGACTCCTGGTTACCCCAAGATTTCATTTCAGCATTATAATTTATGGCAGGGAATGTGATTGCTTTGATTGTTTGAACAGGTGGGAGTCAGAAACCCTGGCAGATCTACTGCAGATCACTTACAGATCTTAACGCTAGATCCAATCTACCTTTAGCCCATCCCTGGTATACAGTACCGGTGGTGATGTAAGGGTCCAGTTACACACAGCAGTGGAGGTATGTCTAGAGAGGTGGGGAAGGTTCATGAAAGGAAGGCACTCATTCATGGAGAAGGTGCTATTTTGCTGCAATACTAACAAAACAGCAACAACAATTGCAAAGAAACTACTAATTAAAACTTATGAAGGGAAATGGACACTGGGGCAATTAAGGCCGGTTTTTCAAGGGATCATCCCTGTGCGTCCAAATGACTCACAGAATATCCCAGGAGCAAGGGGGGGGGAGGGATGATCCCTCCATTTCCCCGGGATAACTCAGTTATCCCGGTTTTACCTGTGGTCCTGGGACAATCCCGAGGACCGCGGGCAGTGTGGGCGCCCATTCCGGCTTGTTCCCTCTTCCCCATGAGTAGCGGGGATCAACAGAGGGAAGGAGCCGGGGGGGGGGGAGTCCAGGATCCTCGGGGTTGGGGTGGGGAAAGGGGTGGGCCTTTTTTTTAACCTTAATTTTCACTGAGCTCTTTCTCTCCCCCCCTTTTTTTTTAAAAAAAGGCAGCTGCAACGGGTGCAATGCCCGTGATGTTGCACGGCTCATGTGAATGGAGGGTGACGTTCCCAGAAGCAGGTAAGTCCGGGATCTCCCCCTCTCCCTCCCTTTACATCCATAGGTGTAGAAAGGGCCTAATGCTACAATCCTATGGGAGTAAGTCCCATTGAACTTAATGGGGCTTACTTCTGAGCAGATATGTACAGGGCTGCAATGTCAGAGAGGCTGCTCAAGGGGCAATTGAAAGGCCATGATGATTGATTAAACCCCCTCCAAAGTCACCATCAACAGGAATAATAAAATGGACAGGAAGCCCAAAGAGGAATTTTTAACTTAACATTGCAAAGGACCTTTGCTAAACAGAGGGTATGTGTGAGTGAACATTACAGAAGGGGCTTGGCCAAGCGGAAGGGCATTGCTGGATAATATATTGCTATATGGAGGGAGGTGTGGAGCTTCTGTTTTGCCTCTATTTCCAGCTAAGCAGTACCTCACCAATGCCAAAGGTAGAACCGTGGAAGCAACTGGAGTCAGGGCTGAACGAGATGTGATGTTGAATGTGCCCCCCAAAGTATAGCAGGTGTTTTTTAAAGTAACAGTAGGGGGGGATCTATACTACTGCTTTTAAAGCGCTTTAAAACACTTTTGAAAACGTTTTGAAACCTGTATATGCAGTGTGTCCTGGGCCCCAACAGTTGTCAAAACTGCACTTTAAAGCAGTAGTGTAGATCCCCCCCCCAGATGTTATTTCCTGCTTCCTTGTTGCTTCTTGTCCTCCAAGCAAGCAGGTGATAGCATTGAGGAGGAGGAGGAGGAGGAGGAGGAGGAGGAGGAGGAGGAGGAGGAGGAGGAGGAGAAGGAGAGGCAGCTGGCAACACTGCTGTTAAGAAGGTAGTTTCACTGAGGGAGGGAGTCCTCACTGTGGGTTAGGGTGACCAACTGTCAGGATTTCCCCGGATTTGTCCTGGTTTTTGTTCTTTCTGTGGTGTCAGGGGGGATTTTCTATAATTTTCAATAACGTCCTGGAATGACACACCTTCCCCTTTAAGGCTGCCATTAGCATGGCAGGAGGGAATGACATGCTTTCTTGAGGCACATCGTTCCCCCACCCCAAGCTCCAATTGAGGTCTTAAAGGGGAAAGTGGGTCATTCGTGGACATTATAGAAAAGGTCCCAACTGGAATGGATGGTGGTGGTGCAGAATGAAATCCTTTCCCCTCCTCCACTCCAATCGGGTTCTTTAAGGTGGCGGGGGAATAACGTACTTTCTGCAGGATGCAGAAAGCTGCTTCCCCCCCCCCACTAGGTGTCCTCTTTTTTGGTTTCCCAAATATGGTCACCCTAGTACTATGACTGTTGTGGTTGTTTATTATGTTATAAAAAATAAAGAAATGGTTTTATATAAGTGTAAGTTCCTTTTTTAGTATTTAGTATATTATTATAGTAGTTGTGTGCCTTTGCTACTCATTGGTTGCTATCATTTACTTTCTGTGAACCGCCCAGAGAGCTTCGGCTGTTGGGCAGTATAAAAATGTAATAAATAAATAAATGTGACCGAGGCCACGCCCCCTTGGGGGCCGGACATGTTGAGTTGGCACCGCCTTGGGGGTGGGCATGTTGGGGTGGCCACGCCTCCTGAGGGCGGCCATTTTGTCCTACTTTTTGGTTTCCAAAATATGGTCACCCTACTGTGGGTGTCTTGTTCCAGGGCCCTCAAAACCTGGAACTAGCCCTGAATCATTAGTATTTTTAAATTCAGGAGAGATGTTGCACCAGTCTGAAATCTTGTCAGGGCGGCAAGCTAAAAGATACCAGAGAGGAAGCAGGGTGCACATCTTTAGAGATGGGGTTTCGCAAGGTTAGCACCACCACTGAGAAGACCCCGTTCAATAAGGTCACCCACTAAGCTTCAGGTGGGATGGGCATGCAGAATGACTGAGAAGCTTGAACCCATGCGGTCGGTCTTATACGTAGGTAGGTTCATATGGGAGAAACCAGCACTTTAGAGTATTGGGCTTTAAAGCTCAGCACCAGCACTTTGCAACTGAGCCCAGAAATAATTAAGGAGCCAAGCAAATGTTGTAGGATTGGTAGAATACAAATGAGACTTGCAACAAAATGGAGTGATACACATCCTCACAAACAGAAGTGCTGTTCAAAGTTCTGGTCAGTCAGTGAGGTCTTCCTTTTGGATATTATATGCTACATTGTACGGGCTAGATTATATGGGCAAGTTAAGGCTTGCGGAATCTACTTTGTGATTAGTTTATTTTTTACTAGAGCACCAAGATCCACAAATCAGAGCCCCGTGCAAAGGGCATACACTTAGAATTGGGGGATTCAGAGCCTTGGAATTAGTTTAGAGCAGTGGTTCCCAAAGTGGGCGGTACTGCCCCCTTGGGGGCGGTGGGATTGCAGGGGGGCGTTAAGAGGCCAGGGGTGTGGGGTGCTAAGAGGTGGTCTTTTCTGAGAAGCGCCTCTCCAGAAGGTCTTAAAACCCAGGGACATTTTTATGGGAGAAGGTAGCTTGGTTCCAAGCCATATAGGGGAAGAATCTACACATGTATTAATATCATTTCAGAAGAGTCCTTTTAACAGTGAATTGAAATGTTTCAAAAGCACAAAAACACTAATGAAGAGACATACCCTGCTTGGTGTGCCCCACTATCCTGCACTATGGAGAGTGGTTCAGAAGCTCCTGGCTGCATTTCCAACATCATATTTGGTGGAATGTGGTTTTAGTGTGGTCTGCCTACTTCTCTCCAAGCAAAGAAATGACTCCAGATTACTAAACGTGGTGATTTAAGACTCATGTTAAGTGACTTTAAACCAGACATTGGGAAACTGATATCACTTCATAAAGCCCATCCATCACATTTAGAATTTAAAGAATAGTGAGGTATTCTACCCTAGTTACTGAATGTGATATCTAATATTCTTGCTAAATGACTATTAAACTTTGAAAAGATATCACTGGTTCAAGTTTAATTGAATAAACTAAAAAAATGTAATTGGATTTTGAATAAATATTCAATTAATTGTTACTGTTTTGAATTTTATTGTTATTATCTTCCTTAATGGGTCATTGAAAACCACTATTCTGAATAACGATTTTTATAGTGTAGGGAAGGGGGCACTGGGCATGAGTTTGTGGAACCAAGGGGGCGGTGACCTGAAAAAGTTTGGGAACCACTGGTTTAGAGCAAGGATTGGGTAGAAGGTACATCTCCTGATATTTTGGACCATGACTCCCAGCATTCTTGAGCATTGCCCAATGCTGGCAGGGCTTCTGGCAGTTAGTCCAAAACATCTGGCTATCTACCTTCTGCCCACCCCTGACTTAGAATACCAGAACTAGAATACCAGTTTTAGGGTCCTTCCACATGGAAATCCACTCCTGGTTTCACCACCACCTTCTTCTTCTTCTTCTTCTTCTTCTTCTTCTTCTTCTTCTTCTTCTTCTTCTTCGTCTTCGTCTTCGTCTTCGTCTTCGTCTTCGTCTTCGTCTTCGTCTTCGTCTTCTTTTTTATTTTAGCAGCATAATTTATATTTTATTTATTTATTTATTTATTTATTTATTTATTTATTACATTCATTACTGTCAGATAGTTCTAGGGACCATAGGATTGTTCCCTTAAAACCCAATGATAAAAGAAAGAGACAGCACCCAACCAATTAAAAAAACCCTCTTTAGTAGCAGATGAGTTTGCATGCCAAAGGCCTGCCTGGATAAAAACGTCTTTGCCTGCCAGAAGTAGGGAGCCAACCTAGCCTCTCTCAGCAGGGAGTTCCAGAGCCTAGGAGCCACCACCTAGGAGTCTCTCTCTCTGTCTCTCTGTCTCGTATCACCATCAAATTTGCCTCCGGTCTTAAAGCCTGGGCCAGCGTGTAATGGAAGAAGGTGGTCTTATTTATTTATTTATTTATTACATTTTTATATCACGCAATATCCGAAGCTCTCTGGGCAGTTCACAAAAATTAAAACCATAATAAAACAACCAACAGGTTAAAAACACAAATACAAAATACAGTATAAAAAGCACAACCAGGATAAAACCACGCAGCAGAAATTGATATAAGATTAAAATACAGCGTTAGAACAGTAAAATTTAATTTTAAGTTAAAATTAAGTGTTAAAAATCCTGAGAGAATAAAAACGTATAGTGGGAAGGTCATTTTGTTGCTGCTATGGTTAAACACCTGGGAGCCAGAAATCCTTGTTGATCTACTGCAAATCACCCAGAGATCTATCAGTAGATCCAGATCTACCTTCTGCTCACTTTGTTCAAAGAAGTGCAAGAGAGCCATTCTGTCCTCCTTTCCCCGGTGTTCTTTTCCAGCTGACATCATCATTCCATGTCTATTGAGCATGCTCAGACCTCACCGGGCTGTTTTAGATGGGTGGGTGGAAGACTGCTTGCAGTTTAAGCCCTTGGTGGCTTAGGTCATACCAGAAAGTGGGGTGTAAATCTTTATCAGGGTTTGTTTCTATAAAGATTTATAGAAAGGATTTATAGAAAGGATTTATAGAAAAGATTTATGTGATATAGGTGGGGTGACTTAAGCCACTAAGGGCTAAACTAAACACTACATTAAATATGTAACAGGCAGCTGATCCTCCCCATTTTGTGCAGCATAGCGTAAGTGCACAGGGCCCTAAACTAGATAAGGACCACCATGTGCAACTAGGGAACATTTAAACTTTCCTACCTAGGCACCCCCCCCCCTCCAATTTTCCACCACCACCACAGGGACTAAACAAAACAAAGAAGAGAGAAAAACTCCATTGGTACCAATGGATCTCCCGCATTTTTCTACTCTATGGGGTGGGGGGATGGGGAGGGGAAGTGGCTGGGTAAGAAGGCTTCCCTACCTGCAAATGGTGGTCCTGTTAGGGATATACAGATTTTGTAAAACCCATTCCGTCTGTGTTTTCTCAGATTGTCAAATGCCTTTTGTTCTGGCGTTCACTTATTCACAGAGCTAGGTTTTTCCCAATTTCCTGAATTTACGCAAATTCGCATTGGCAAAAATGTGCAAATCCTTCTAAAATGCACTTTCATGCTTTAGCCTATGGGGTGAAAATGCATTTTTAGTTCATAGAATAATAGAATAGTAGAGTTGGAAGGGGCCTATAAGACCATCAATTCCAACCCCTTAAAGCATACCTGACATACATATGGTTGTCCAGCTGCCTCTTGAATGTCTCTAGTATGGGAGAGCCCATGACCTCTCCATTGGTTCCATTGGTTCCCTCCAATTGGTTCCATTGCTGTACTGCTCTAAAGTCAGGAAGTTTTTCCTGGGCACTATTGCTTTAAAGCACTTTATAACAGTTTTATAGTGCTTTAAAGCAGTTAAAGTGCTTTATAATTGTTATAAAGCGCTTTAAAGCAGTAGTGTAGATCCAGCCCCGATGTCCAGCTGGAATCTGGCTTCCTGTAACTTGAGCCCATTATTCCGTGTCCTGCACTCTGGGTTGATCGAGAAGAGATCCTGGCCCTCCTCTGTGTGATTTTTTTTTAAAAAATATATCTGGACATTGAGGAGTAAGGTTGAACCCAGGAGCACCCCCAGATGGTGAGCCTGATTCTCCAAAGGGAGTCCTATCCCACTCAAAACAGGTTGTATCTCTGTTCCCAAGTCCATTTATTTCCAGAGCAGCAGCACCTCTGTCTTGCCCAGATTATGCTTCAATTCTGGATTCCACCAGACATGCTGATACTCCCCTCTTCTTTCTTAGCAGCTCCAGTTTGGCTCCAGTCCTGTTGGCACGCACCACCTGGGTTTGCTATTAGAGTGATGCTCAAAGCAGCTAGCCCCAGCCAATAGCCCAATGACCATATTCTATAACAGTCTTCCCCAACCTGCTACTACCTTTATTTTGGACCCCAAGTCCCATCTGCCCCAGCCAGCATGGACAATGGTGGTGGTGATGGGAGTTATAGTCTAAACCATCTGTTTCTAAACACTTTTCAGAGACAGTCTCCATGAAAAGTCTGCCCCACGTAAGGGACCAGGAGGCTTCTGGAATCACGAAAGGCAGAAACAGGTCAAATGTTACTTATTGGATTAGCGGCTGAGCCAGAAACTCTCTGGGGGGGATAGTCCAGAGAATGAAAGCAGAATCTTTCATGTTGTGTTCTAGACCTGACCGACTTTTTGATCCCAGTACTGGCTCCATGTCAGGATACTGTTTTGCAGGTTGGAGCAGTACAATTCTGGCGGTTTGGCAACACTGCTAGCCATCTGGAAGGACAAACTACGCAATTCTAACTTAATATGAATAGCCCTGCTGGATTGGATCTAGGGCTAGACCAGCCTCCCCCAATCTAGTGCCCTCCTGATGTTTTGGACTTCAACTCATCATCCTGGTTGTGCTTTTTATACTGTATTTTGTATTTGTGCTTTTAACCTGTTGGTTGTTTTATTATGGTTTTAATTTTTGTGAACCGCCCAGAGAGCTTCGGCTATTGGGCGGTATAAAAATGTAATAAATAAATAAATAAATAAATAAATTATAAACTCTCATCTGCCCCAGCCAACATGGCCGATAGTCAGAGATGCTGAGAATTGTGGTCCAAAAACCAGAGGCTGGTGGCTCCGCTGTCAGTGAGGCTGTGAATTCCAGCGAGGGCCAGTCATAACTCTAACGGAGCTATCCAAGGTGCTGAACCCTATCTCCAAAACAGGTTCAGTGTCTCGGATTGTCCCTTTAGAGTTCTGCCTGAAACCCAGAACAGATGCACCACCCCATAACATCAGAGCCATCAGCCTCCCGGTTGGGGAAAGCTGTGCTTGATCAAGTTTCTGTTTCCAGGAGCTAGGAGAGCATGGAGGTGATGATCCAGTCCCTGAAGTTTGTCCCAGCAGCAGCTGGCATTCAAAAGTACCTTGAACCTTGTACACAGAGCTTGTATTTAACTTCTACGGCCGGTAATTGACAATGAATCTAAAAGCTCGACGTGTTTTGTCCGATCCCTTTTTAAAAGCCATGAAAATAAGTGGCCTTCATCACACCTTCCGGCTGTGGATTTCATCCATTAATCATTTGCATTGGGCTTTATCAGTCCAGAATGAACCTGCTGCCAATCACCTTAGCTGTGTGCTCCCTCCACCTCCTGCCACCAGCATCAAAAAAGAAAAAGAAAAGATGAGAAGTGAAGCATTCAATTGATGCTCAGGAATAAAACAAGTTACTAAAACATATGACTAGCCCAATGCATTTTGTCAATTATTTTTGTCAGGGCACTGTCAACACATGGCACAAAGACAGACTTTTATTTTTAAATGCTAGCTGCCAAAATAAAGCCATGAATACAATATTGTATACAATTAATGAACAAATTAGGAGCATTGTTTTTGTGTGTGTTCTACCAGCTGGATTTTAACTTGTGGTTGTTGATGTACAATTAGGCTTGTAGAAATATCTTCTCTCATACAGTTTCGGCCACAATAAGTGCCCATGTGTGTTTTCTATTACTGTCATGCAGACACAATTACATGCGTTGTAAAACTTCGTAAAAGCTGTGGCATGCAGGGAGTTCTAGGACCTTTATTCAGACTCAACTTGCATAGGATTAGATGAGCAAATCACTCAAATCACTTTGTATTAGTTATACAAAGAGAATAACATATTTAAAAAATGCAGCACAACAGCAATAGTAGAAACTGAGCAGCTGAAAAAAGAAGCAAGAAATCAAATGAAACAAGGGTTAAACGTTGGTACAAGTCCAGTGAGTGTGAGAAAGAGAGAGGCAGCAAAGAGCAAGAGAGAGAGAGAGAAAGAGACTTCATCTGTCGCTGAAATGTTATCAGAGTAAGCACCAAGCAAGCCTCTCTGCAAAAGGCATTCCAAATTTGGGGCATCACCTTCAGGACAGCACCTTCACCCATCACCTTCCACCTTATTTTTGAAGGCTGGGGCACCCAGAGAAGGTCTGAATTTCAAATATCTGCCCTTGACAATCAGTGAAGTTTGATTTCAGTCTTTGATATTTGGCAGTTGATAGCTTGCAGTACTTTATAGCTGACATGCAATGGTGCATAGTATTTGACAGTACTGCTAGCAGACATGCAATGGTATGTCACAGTGGCTTTAAGTAATTTCCAATTTATGGGGAACTTTCCTACATAAAATTGTCTACCAAAAACCCTCCAGCATGCCTCCCACAGAATTTATTTATTTATTTCCTGTACTTTTAATCGCCCGATAACTAAAGTGACATACAATACATTCAAAACATAGCTTGCAAACATTAAAAACAAAAACAAAACTGGCACAGAAGAAAACCAAGGTGAAACCAGCATCAAAGAATAAAGTCAATACAATGTCATAAAACCAAATTAAAACAGCAGAAGAATAGAAGTACTAAAAGCACTAAAATCAGTTCTTAAAATGCATTGGGGAATAAAAAGAATATGACTCCATGTTGCAAAGGATTCTGGGCTCTCTTTTTTTTTAACCACTACTTTACAAACAGAAATCCCCCCGCCCCACTTTCCCATCATATAGGAGGAAATGCTGATCTATTTCCAAACACAATACAATGCTCTCGTGCCTGTTTTTGAAGTCATATATAGCTTGGAACAACATTTCTAAAGATTTGCTTACTCCCACATGAACCTATCTGAACGTTAAGGTCATTCACTGTGCATTTTCAGAGAGAATTGGTAAGAGTGGACAAGTTCTCCTATTTATTTGTTTGTTTAATTTATCGCCAGCCTTTCTGCCAAAAATGATACTCAAGGCAGCTAACAATAATAAAATACAAATTAAAAACAAAATCTTAATTAGAATGCAACATTTAGAATAGATCCATCAAAATACCATTGGGTGCTATCCTATTGGGATGGCCATACATCTCTGAACTTGGAGGCAAGAGGATGGAGAGAGCTGGGGCTACATCGTAAACTGGCTTTCCCAGTTTCTCCCCTTCCCTACCCACTGGCACACCCTCTTTTCCTCCTCTCTAAGGTTGCCTTTGCGACCTTGGAAAGGCAGCTGGTGCAGTTCTCTCTGTGCCGGCTGGGGGGTGGGGGTGGGGTGAGGAACTTGGATTCCTGGATCTGAAGTCAGAGTGCTGACCCTGACCTTGGATCCAGAAATCTGGACTATCCTACGGCCCCACCAGACTGTCAGATAGTTCTAGGGACCATAGGATTGTTCCCTTAAAACCCAATGATAAAAGAAAGAGACAGCACCCAACCAATTAAAAAAACCCTCTTCAGTAGCAGATGAGTTTGCATGCCAAAGGCCTGCCTGGATAAAAACGTCTTTGCCTGCCAGAAGTAGGGAGCCAACCTAGCCTCTCTCAGCAGGGAGTTCCAGAGCCTAGGAGCCACCACCTAGGAGTCTCTCTCTCTGTCTCTCTGTCTCGTATCACCATCAAATGTGCCTCCGATCTTAAAGCCTGGGCCAGTGTGTAATGGAAGAAGGTGGTCTTATTTATTTATTTATTACATTTCTATACTGCCCAATATCCGAAGCTCTCTGGGCAGTTCACAAAAATTAAAACCATCATAAAACAACCAACAGGTTGTTATTATTATTATTATTATTATTATTATTATTATTATTTATTTATATAGCACCATCAATGTACATGGTGCTGTACAGAGTAAAACAGTAAATAGCAAGACTCTGCCGCATAGGCTTACAAAATACAGTATAAAAAGCACAACCAGGATAAAACCACGCAGTAAAATTGATATAAGATTAAAATACAGAGTTAGAAGAGTAAAATTTAAATTTAAGTTAAAATTAAGTATTAAAATACTGAGAGAATAAAAAGGTTTTCTGCTGGCGATGAAAACAGTACAGTGTAGGTGCCAGGCGGACCTCTCTGGGGAGCTCATTCCACAACCGGGGTGCCACAGCGGAGAAAGCCCTCCTCCTAGTAGCCACCTACTAGTAGTCTTCCAGTTAGCTTGGTCCCGAGCCGTATAGCTCACATTTTGAATAGTGCCTGGAAACAGACTGGTAGTCAGTGAAACTGTTGTAACAAGGGAATCATGAGGACCCTCTAACTAGCTGTGGTCAACAGACTGGCGGAAACATTCTGGACCAGCAGAAGATTCTGTACACTTTTCAAAGGCAGCCTCATGCATGACCATGGCCAGGTCAGGAATGGGTGTTTACTGAAGAACACCTGATGAGCTTCCAAAGAATCCCGGGTTTCCCAGGAAAATGGTTTGAAAACCCATCCCACTGCCATTTCCTTCACCATCCCCACCATCCATGGCTCTCCAGTGAAACTGACACGGTCAAGGGAAAGCATCATCAGTTGCACCAATGCCTTGCCAGTTTCTTCTTTTCATAGAAATTAAAGTAGTGAAGGAAAAGCAAGCAAGCAAACCAACACAAATATCCCTCCCCTTTTCTGAGCAGAAGCAGCTGTAGAAGCAGAGAAAGGTGGCAGGTGGTGAAGCAGTCCCAGAAACTGACAAAAAAGTATCCAGCCTCGGGGGTGGGGTGGGGAGTGGGGTAGGGAAGAAAATGGGCATCGGTGGAATTGATCAGGCATTCCCATGCTAGGGTAGAATGAAAGGAATCTGCTTCAGAGAAATGGCTTGCTGTCCTGACCTAGCTTGGCTCAAGGCTCCCAGTGGAGGTCGATTCAAACCCATGACCCTTACTGGAAGGGCAGCATCACATCTGATACAGCAGAGTCACGTCAGGCTATGTGGGATTAGGCAGCATTTGGGGTAGTTCACTGCAAGGGTGATGTCTGGAACTCACCCAAGGAGCGCTGTTGTCTCAGCAACGTGCAAGAGGCCCCCTGAGGACTTGTTAAGTATGGCTGGTCTGGACTTGATGCTAACCCCACACCCTCTGAGGATTGCTTTGTGTTCCTTAAAGGGGCATTGCTTAATTTTGCAGCCACTGGCTCTCAAGTTGTGGGGTTGGTGAGGATTACATCAAGGGGGGTGTCCTCCAAGTCTGGCAAAGTCACATCCTCTTACCTGGCAGCAGGGCCAGCCCTACCATTAGGCAGGGTGAGGCAGCTGCCTCAGGTGGCAGATGCTAGGAGGCAGCAGCAAGGTGATCAAGGAGAGAACTGTGTGCCATGTAGCCTACTTTACACTCTGTATGTTAGCCTGTTGTCTTCAAGTTCAGTGGAGAATTTTGACCCATCATTAGTATTGAAGACAGATTTATTGGCTAGACCAGTCAGCTTTTGTACATGGAATGGGAGGGCCCCCCTGTCTCAGCCTTTGCCTCAGGCAGCAAAAAACCTTGGGGCAGCCCTGTCTGGAAGGTCCTGGAGTAGCTGATGATGGCTCACCTGATGATGCCTCCTCGCTGTCTGAGTCTTCCTCTGAGCTTCCCAGAGCCAGCAAGGGGACTGAGGCCAGAGACCCTGGGGCTCTCCGAACCTTGCCAGTTTCATCAGGGAGCAGAGAAGAGTACTTGATGGTGAAGGAAATCTGCCTTGGAGAAACTGACAAGGTCCTGTCCTCCCTCTGGCATAGCACCATAGTGCCACGTATAAAGGGAACGGCATGGATATTGGGCAGACATGGGGAACTGAGACACGGGGACAGGATATCACAGCCATGAGAGAGGAGCAGAAAACTGTACAGGACAGTGAAGGCTCTGACTTGGAGCTTCAGTGTCTGGATGAGGAATGGGCTGCGTGTTTCCAAGCTTTGCTCTGCATCATCAAGCCTAGACACTTAGCTCTTTTTAAAATGATGTTGCCTTACCATGCTGCATTGTGAATCTGACCCCGGTTTCTGTATATGGAGCCCTTCTGGGCCTATGCATTGAGCAGAAGGAGAGGTCCGTGCCTTTCTTAGCAAGTGAACAGTCCACACCTGTCCTCTGGACAACATTACATCTCCTTTTGGAGGATATTTCCACATATGGAGCCTTTGACTTACGGTTCCCTTGAGGTGGGCTGGGTGCATCCCTGCAAGTTCTGCCCGTCTGGCTTGGAGAAGCCTTGATTGGCCTGTGATTTGCACAGGTGATGGGAATCCTGGGATGATAAAAATACCTTTGCCCGATGCTCAATTCTCAAACCTCCCCCCCCCTTCCCCTGGTCCCAGTTGGCTCCCTTGAAACCCAGTCACCATGGAAACTCCGCAGCACTGTGGATCCCTCATTGCCATGGTGACTCCACCAGCGCTGTGGATTCCCAGTTGCTATAGCAACTCCGCAGGCTCCAGGTGGCGGCACAGTGCAGCCAGGGAGGGAGGGGGAGTGAAGGAAGGAGGGGTTGGAGAAGGGGAGGCTCAGGAAGAGGCCTCTGCCAAAGCATCTCTGGGTGTGAAAAAGAGATACAGGCCAGAGAGCCAAATTTGGGTACGCAGAATCCGTCAGGATAAAGCCTGGAAACCCATTGGCTTTAGCCCCGGTCTGGGACATGCGTGGCAATAAATACCAGACTGGAAGGTCTTGGGGATGTCACATGAAAGTTGCTTTTCAGTCCACTGAGCAGCCCCAAACCATCTGCATAGGTTTGGGATCAGGGGGGAAATCTTCCCGGTAAAGGGCATGAGTTGTAGCCAGGTTTGAGCCCCAGAACTTCTTTTGAGACACAGGCCTTAGCTAGACCTAAGGTTTATCCCGGGATCATCCTGGGGTCATCCCTGTTCATGTAAATGACACACAGGGGATCCCGGGAGCAGGCAGGGACGACCCCGGAGCGATCCCGGGGTAAATCTTAGGTCTAGCTAAGGCCACAGTCCTATGGATTGTGCCCTCGCTGTTCAGAAGCCCCCGAATTCAGAGGCTTCCGTGATTCCTTTGCCCTGCTGGGCTGAAGCCGGGCAGGGCTGGAGGAGCAGTGGAGCTGATCTTTACCCTCTCCCCTCACCCTGATTTCCTTTATTTTTGCTAGAAGGGCTTTTCAGCCTATCCAGCAATGGCGTTTTGGAAGGGGAGGGAAGGAGGCTAGAGGAAGCTCAGGATAAATTGTATCCTGGCCTCTGCAGGCTCCTCCCCTCCCTGCCCAATAGAACACCCCCTTTTGCCTCTCTCTGAGGTTGATGTTCCAACGTCGGAAAGGCAGCCAGCATTGTTCTCTCTGCACTGTGTGGAGTCAGGGGTTAGATCTCCAACTCCCCCTTCTAAGCTTAGAGCACTGTCTCTGACCTCAGAAGAGATTTTCAAGCCATCCTATGGTCCCTGGGACACTTGTCCCAGGACTATTGGATTGATCTCCTAGAAACATTAGCACTGCTGGAGCTCAGTTCTCACTTCTAGTCTCAATTCCATATCCTTCACATCTGTTCCAAGGAAAAGGGACAACCCGATGCATGTTTACTTGTAAGTAAGGAAGCCAGCACCACTGCATTCATCAGGTTGGATCCAGATTTAAACTGGATCAACTGCACTGTTGGAAGTGGATTCCCCCAACCCCTCCTTCCCACGGCAGCTTCTCCAGCTCCTCGAAAATTCTACACATAGAGTCAGGAGATTGTGCTGGATGGAACAAGCTGTATTTGGTTGGAGGGACCCTTGGCGAGAAGAGCCTTTTCTTTCACGGAAGGTCCAGAAGGCAGATTCTTGATCCAACCCAATATAAGTAAACCCCATTGAGGATCACAACCAAAATCTGTTTTAAGAGCAGGCCAGACTCCTGCAATACAGGAATAACATGGATGCTTCTATGCTAAACCGGTCTGTTGGCAGTAATGGATTGGATGAGGGCAAACAAATTGAAACTTAATCCAGACAAGACAGAGGTGCTCCTGGTCAGTCGAAAGGCAGATTAGGGAATAGGGATACAGCTTGTGCTGGATGGGGTTACACTCCCCCTAAAGACACAGGTTCGCAGCTTGGGTGTACTTCTGGATTGGCCAGTGGTGACCAGGAGTGCATTTGCACAGTTAAAGCTAGTGCGCCAGCTGCGCCCGTTCCTGGAGATGTCTAACCTGGCCATTGTAACACATGCCTTAGTTACATCCCGATTGGATTACTGTAACATGCTCTACGTGGGGCTGCCTTTGAAGAGTGTTTGGAAACTTCAGCTGGTTCAAAGAGCTGCAGCCAGAGTGTTGACGGGGCTAGTTACAGGGAGCATACGATTCCCCTGTTAAAACAGCTGCACTGGCTTCCAGTCTGTTTCTGGGCACAATTCAAAATGCTGGTTATGACCTATGAAGCCCTATACGGCTCGGGTCCAGGTTTTCTGAAAGATTGTATTCTTCCATATGAGCCTGCCTGTGCTTTATATCTTCAGGGGAAGCCCTTTGCTCAGTCCCACCACTATCACAGGTACGCCTGGTGGGAACGCAGAAGAGGGCCTTCTCGGTGGCTGCTCCAGTGCTCTGGAACTCTTCCCAGGGAAGCTAGACTGGCTCCCTCCCTGATGTGCTTGAGGAGGCAGGCAAAGATCTTTTAGTTCTGGCAGGCCTTTGGTGAATGATCAGGACCTCCATCTGTGCCAACAACTTAAAACTGTCATTTTAAAATTGTAAATGTTTTAATATTGAAATGTGTTTAACATAGGTTTAACTTTTGTATATCTCTATTTATAGGTTTTAAAAGTATATGTTTTAAATCTTGTAATGCCGCCTTGAGGCCCAGCATTGAACAAAAGGCAGGATGATGATGATGATGATAATAATAATAATAATAATAATAATAATAATAATAATAATAATGATAATAATAATACTAATGCAGCACCTCTGCACGTGTATTTACAACCTGTCCCCCACATGCTTACAATGGAGACGTCTCCCAGGGTGGGGATAGAATGGCTCCTCCTGCCTGCTTACACAGCTTGGAGAGCTTCTTTAGAGTTCTGACTGGTTCCAGAGCAGATTCACTGCCCCACTGACATCAGAGCCACCAGCCTCCACTGCCTCCTGCCCTCTAATTTTTAAGGATTCACTGCACCCCTTGCAGTGAATTTTTAAGGATTCACTGCACTCCCGCCCTCTAATTTTTAAGGATTCACTGCCACACAATCCCAGCCCACCACTCTTCCCATTACCCACACCTCTCTTATTTCCCACTGCTCTGCTAATACCTTTTGGTTAGGATGGAGTATTAGGCCTCATCTACACCATGCAGGATATTCCACTATGAAAGTGTTTTATAAAAAGCAGGAGCTACATCATTGCTTTATAGTGGTATTGAAGTGCACTGACAACTGTTGGGGCCCATTGACATATACCATATACCGCTTTCATACCGCTACATCCTGTTTGGTGTGGCTCCTGCCTTTTATACACCACTTTCATAGTGCAATATGCTGCATGGTGTAGAGGAGCCCATAGTCACAAGCTTCCTCCCATCCTTTCCCCCACCCTCAGGAAATTCGAGCTGAGAGGTTCTCAAGCTGAGAGTCTGCTGCTGACCACGGGTGGTCCTCATGAGCTCCATTCAGTTGGTCTACACAAAGGTTGTGGAACAGTCCAGAATATCTGAACTTGGCCCTGTGCGTAGGGTGCTGAAGGAGAGGAAATGGATCCACCCCCAGAAAAGAGGACAAAAAAGGGCTGTAGTTTGCAGAATAATTTATAGGGATAGGTGCAAATGTAGAAATTATGCTTACAATTTAAATAGCGCTACAGTACATCTCTCACCATTTGTGAGGAAGGCTGTGAACAGTGTACCTGCCTGTTCAGTTTGATGGGCATCAGCAGCTCTTATGGCTCATTCCTTTCAAATGGACTTGGGCAGGGCATTCCTTCAAGCGGAGGATGGCGTCAAAGGAAGGACTGTCCTCTGCAAAAGAGGACACATGACTACCCTAGCCAGTGCATGCTTGATTTTTTTTTCCTTTTCTTTTCTGATGAAGAAACAGGCCACCAACGATCTGGCTTAGCACCTGTGGTTTTCATAATAGTTGTGTACTGGAATTGTTTTTCACTTTTTAACCACTTCAAATTTTGCACCTTAATGGTTCTGTTTTGTTTTTAGACCACGTTTTATTATAATGTTACTTTATGACGTTTATAATGTTGCAGTGTTGTACTTTTTTTTGTGATTTGTTGTGAACAGCCCAGAGAGCCTTAGCTATTGGGTGGCATAGAAACGAAACAAAATGACACAAAGTAAATAAAATTTCCCTCCCACCCCAAATGATCAGTTCAAGTGACCTGGCCCGCAGCCCGCAAGTGACATCATACAGCGCTGGTTTTCGCCGTGTTGCTGGCACTGAAGGAAAGAGAAAAATGTATTCAGTAGCCCAGCGAGGCCCCCAGCAAATTTTCAACTGGCCCACAGGAAGAAGGAAGAAGTTTTAGAACTGCTGCTGTCTGTGTCTCTCTTTCTTTCTTTCTTTCTTTCTTTCTTTCTTTCTTTCTTTCTTTCTTTCTTTCTTTCTTTCTTTCTCTTTCGATAGACCAAGCAGAAGAACAGCAGAAGCCCTGAGGCAGTTTGAAGGTCAAAGTAATTCAACTGTACCAAGACCAGACATCGCCGCTGACCCAGACGCTGCATTGGAGACCTTTCCCAGTGGGCAGGCAGTTCTTCGCCACGGTTTCCCACTAGGCCCAGGCGTGCCTCTGAACCAAGGCGCATGGTTGACTCTGCGAACCGAGGGGATTTCATGGCTGAGCTTCTTTGTTTTATTTGCGTGCAGCATTTGTTTAAAGCTGAGCTGCAGAGTCCCTCTCAATCTGACGGCCGGGTTCCATTTTGAAGAAGCTCTCGGGGGGGGGGGGGCTGCATTGCAGAGATGGGCAAAGCCAAAGGCAAACAAGGCGGGGAGACAATCACCACCCTTCCCCAAATACCAGCACATTTTACCTTAAAGCTCTTACTAAACGTTAGGAAAAACATTTCAACTGTTGAGAATGGGGGGTGGGGAACTGCACAAAAACTGGGAAGCTTCCAAGCAATTAGGGATTGGGGGACAGAGGGCCTGGCTAGGGCAAAGGGCGAGGCCTTTTGGTGAACGTTGGAGGGCCCCATTGGGCCCCACAGCCTGACCCCTGGCAGAGTTTGGAAACAACCTCATCAATAATAAACCGGTCCGCACCTATTGGTTTGTTCTTCCTCCCTGCATGGCTCTATTTCTGCTTACAGTAGTGGCTGAAGGGGAGGGGATGAAGATAGACACACACACCAAAACACACACACACACACCAAAATTTACAGTTGGGCAATACCTTTATTAGGCCCACCCCCAAATCCCCCTAAAGTGTGCAGGCTTTTGAGTTCTCCAGAACTCTTTGTCAGGCTAGGAAGGGGCAAAAAGCAGGGGGGGGGGGAGGGGAGAAGAAACAAACAAATAAAAAAGTCCAAACATCTGGCCAGATGTTACAGCTGTAAGGTCTGCCGTTTAGATAGGCCCAGTCTCAAAAGGGAGATTTGCAGTCGGAGTGAATTAGTCAGTGGTAACTGGCAGCTATTGCTGGTAGGTGTTACACCTAGCAATGGGCACGTTTCTTGGGATAGAGAAGGAATGGCTGAACTCCACAGTGCATAGTTGAACTATGGAATTCGCTACCGCAAGATGTGGTGTTGGCCACCAATTTGGATGGCTTTAAAAGGGGGTTGGATAAAATCCTGGAGGCGAAGGCTATCAATGGCTACTAGCCCTGATGGCTATGTACTACCTCCTGTAGCAGAAGCAGTAAGCCTATGTACACCAGTTGCTGGGGAACATGGGTGGGAGGGTGCTGTTGCACCATGCCTTGCTTGTGGGTCCCTGATCAACAGCTGGACTAGATGGACCCTTGGTCTGATCCAGCATGGTGCTTCTTATGTTCTTACGTTCCATGTCTGAAAACCCAAAGCTGGTTGTGACTCTGATCTTGAGAAAGGAGACAGAAGAGACAGAGAGAGAGAGGGGTGGAGGCGGCCGCTATCTGAATTTGGGTGCAGAAGCTGAGAGAGCTGTGAGTTTAGCTGGACTGGAAGCAGCCTGGAGGCTATGGGGATCCGCCTGGTTGCTTTTGAGGAATCGGAAGGAAGATTAACAGCTGTGATGCCTGCTGTAGGTGTCTGTGGGCCTCCGCTATTTACTTCTCACCACTTGAGGAAGTGGGGGAGGACTTAATACAGGCATCCTGTGGTGTTTCATGTTTGTTCTACATTGGAAGTCAGCTAGACTGAGGCTGAATCCACACCAAGCAGGATATTGCACTATGAAAGCGGTATGAAAGCGGTATATAAAAGGCAGGAGCCACACGACTGCTTTATAGCGGTACTGAAATGCACTGCCAACTGTTGGGTCCCATTGACACATACCATATAGCACTCATACCACTATATCCTGCTTGGTGTGGCCCCTGCCTTTTATATACCGCTTTCATAGTGCAATATCCTGCTTGGTGTAGATGAGGCTTGAGAATCTTTGTTCTGAGACGATCTCAAAGGGCAATCTTATAGTGTGTGCAAGCGGAGGGGCAGAATTCCGTGGTGGAATTATTTCTCCTTTTTATATCCCATTTGCTTGCCAAGGCCGGAGTAGAGTGGGGGTCAGTGGAGGCTGGTGGCTCTGATTTCAGTGGGGGCGGTGAATCCGCTCCAGGTTTCAGTCAGAACCAGTCAGAATTCTAGCTCCTTTAGAATTCTGACTGGTTCTGACTTCTAAAGGAGGTGGGGGTGTTTTCTTATTTATTCATTATTTATTTGCCTTTCTCGCTCTCCTGCTTGCAGTCAACGGCAGGGAATTAACTACCCCAGCCACAAAGTGAGTGTAGTTGAGGGATCCTTTTTGGGGCATGTCAAGTGAACAAGGAGAACTTTAACTACCTCTGAAATACCACCGCCCCTATCACAAAACACACACACATAGTACTGGTGGATCGGTACTATTGGTACTCGGCAAGTTATCTATCCCCACGGGTTTTGCGCAGGTGGAATCAGGGCGCCTCCCTTTCCGCAATTGGAGAAAGACTTATATGCCCCACCTATCAGCACCTCACTGGTCTTTGACCACCTTTAGGATCAAACTCTAAATCAGGGTTGTTGAACCTCAGGCCCACGGGCCAAATGTAGCCCACCTAGGGCCAAATCCATGCATAGAGAGGTAACAAGAATGGATGGAGATGCATTGGAAGAGTAGAGGGGGCATAGAATGGGGGAGCAAAGGACTATATTTGCTCCTTTGTTTAAAGGGTGGATCAGGGCAAAGGGGGGGGGGATAAATTCCAGTGGTGGGCGTGGCCAAAGGTAAAAGGGGGCAGGGCCAAAATTCTGGCCTATTTTACCATCAAAGCTCTTACTGTCAGGAGCTGAGCTTTAGCAGAGGTGCTTCCATCTTTCAAAATGGGGTAATGCCAGCAATCCACCAAAGCTTTTATGGTTGGGGGAAAGGAGGTGGGGCTGTGGCTAGGGGGCATGGTCTGCTGGGGGGAAAAACAGAGGACCAGATTGGGACTCCTGGAGGGCCGGATTAGCCCCTGGAGTGCTGGATTCCGCCCCCCCCCCCCCCGCCGCAAGACTGGAGTTCTATACCCCTGGCCTTAAGTATCTACAACAGTCATTTCCAACCTGATGCCTCCCACTGTGCTGTTCTACACTCCCATCCTCCCCAGTCAGCAAAGCCAATGGATGAGGGGAGCTGTAGTGCAACACTGCTGGAGTGGCAGGGGGAGACGTCAGGTTGCAGAAATCCCATCTACAATTTCACTCCCCAGAGGTGAATAATCCAGGCAGTAGTGTGGCCAGAGTTCGAGGGGAAGACGCTTAGCACCACCCCTCTTTGTGCCTGTTTTTAGAAGGCATGGTTTGGCTAAAATTGTGGAATTAAAAAAGGGGGTTCAGTGGAGGCTGGCGACCCTGATTTTTTTTGAAGGGGGGCCTGTGATTCCATTCTGGTTTTCAGTCTAAATGAACTATCAAAAGGGGCTGGACCCATTTTGTGGCTAGGGTTCAACACCTTACATAGATCCTTTAGAGCTCTGGCTAGTTCTGACTAAAACCCAGAATGGAGTTCTAGCCCCGCCAAAACCTGAACCACCAGCCTCCAGTGATGGGGTTGCCTTTTATGGGTTTCATTACAGGGTCTCTTCCCTGCCTTTCCCCCCTGCATCACTGGAGCACAGAGACCAGGATTCCAACTACAACTCAAGCCTGGCTTTCTTCCCGCTCACTGCTATGCACCTCCGACGTCTCCTCTTGCCTCGAGTGCCTGCTGGTGCGGATGTCAGCACAAACCTAGTCGGTCTCCATGGAGAGGGGATGTGATACACCTGCCTTCTTGCCACAGGCAATGGCTCAGCTGGCTGCAGCCACCTGGTTCCCTGCCTTGGGCTAGGTCAGGCTTCAGCATCTGGAGTGGAGAGGCAGAAGCATGGAGGCCCTGGGTCTTGGCCTGGTCCAGAGTCCCCAGAGCTTGATGGGGAGAGGAGGAGACAATGATGGGAAGACACTTTCATCTCCCTCAGAGAAGGTGGAGAAAGCGAGGAGGAGGAATCCGTCAGAAGTCCTAGATAAGGCAGGGCAAGACAAAAGTAGCCCGAGTCATTTCCGCAGGTTCTCTCCAAGCAGGCAAAGACCAGTGGAGACCCAAGAGGAATGCATTCTGTACAAAAGCTGTGTGCCAGATTCTGCCCCCAGGAATCCCTCCATTCTACACTCACCGCTATGCAAATCGAAACACGTCTGCACACATTCTCTGCACAGATGCTCATACATTCCCCCTGTGCCAGTTTACGAGGGCCGTGCCCCCTGTTCCAGACACCTGTCCTTGCTCAAACGGTGGGTTGGCTCCAGAATTGGTCCTCCTGCTTAGAATGCACCCCTCAAAATGGACGAGACGTAGTCAGGATTAATTTAAGTCCCATTGATGTCAATGGGTCTGGCTGGAAATCCAGACTGAAATCCAGGTCCAACCTAATGTGCCCCTTCCACCTCAAGAGGGAATGTTGGGAGCGTGTGAGTCTAGACCAGCCTTCTTCAACCTGGGGCGCTCCAGATGTGTTGGACTGCATCTCCCAGAATGCCCCAGCCAGCTGGCTGGGGCATTCTGGGAGTTGTAGTCCAACACATCTGGAGCGCCCCAGGTTGAGGAAGGCTGGTCTAGACACACTGAGCAGCTATCAGCTAGTCACTGACTCTCAGCCTAACATACTTGACAGGGTTGTTGTGAGAATGAAATAGCGAGCCGAAGGATCATGTGCGCCAACTTGGGCTCCTTGGAGGAAATGCAGGAAATAGATGTCACAAAAAATGAAGTGAACTGAAAGCATTCATACTTACATGCATCAGAGTCCTTTATCTTTCAGCCTCATTTCTGACTGGCAGGATGTGTGTATGTCCTACAAGGTTTAGAATAGATTTCCCCAAACCGGTGCCCACCAGCGGTATCGAACTGCAATTCCAATCATTCCCAGCCAGCAAGGGAGTTATAATACAACATAGCAGAGAGACACCAGATTGTGGAAGGCCCTTCCTTCATTCCCTCCTTCCTCTTCCTCCTCCTCATTCCCTCTCATCCTTTCATCTCTCTTTTCATTCTCTCTCACCTTCCTTTCTTCCTCCCTCCCTCCTCCTCCTCCCCCTCTCTCTTATCCCATCCTCTTTCATGTCTCTTTTCATTCCCTCTCATTTTCCTTCCCCTCCTCCTCCTCCCTCTTCATTCCCTCTCATCCTCTCATCCCTCTTTTCATTCTCTCTCATCTACCTCCACCTCCACCTCCTCCTCCTCCTCCTTCTTCCTCATCCTCTTTTCTCTCATCTCGGTTTCATCCTTTTACCCCCCCCTTTTTTTCCATTCTCTCTCACCTTCCTCCCTTCCTCCCTCCCCTCCCTCCACCATTACTGACTCCTAAGGCAGTTTACAATCAAACTTCAAAATACAGTCTGTCATTATAGTACAAATCAAAACAACACTGATAAATAAAACAAGAACGGCAAGGCAGCAGGCAAGCATCATCCAATGACACTGCCAGGGCCACCAAAAGCCAGTGTAGGTGCCTAAAAACCTAGAGTGCTGCCTGTGTCATCTTCATGTTCTTCTCCCCGACCCCTCCAGGTCCCACGAAAGCAGCCAAACCCCTGCAAAGCCCAGGCCACCAAATCTGGCAGAAATAGTATCTGAGGGAACTCCCCATTGACTTGTCTGGGGAATGAGTTCCATGAGCTTGAACCAGGGATTGGAATCTAAGGCTGGTTCCAGCCAGGAGGGGATCTACACAGAGTCGTGAAGGTGTCCTGAAGGTGCTTGCGTGCGCCTCCAGGGCGCCCCGAAACTCATTGTGTAGATCCTGCCTACCTGGTCAGAAGGGGCGGAGGAGGAGGAGGAGGAGGTGGCCCCGCATCGCCCCTCGCGGGGATGGGGTGAAAAGTTCCCGGGCTCAGCGGCTTCACTGGGGAGTCCTTGCCGCCGCCGCCTCCCACCGCCCTGCCAGCCTCCTGCTGCCGGCGAAAGAGCCACCCGGGGCGGAGAGCTCGACGGAAGAAGGCGGGACGGTTGCTTCTTCCGCCGAGTTCTCCAACCTGGGTGGCTCTTTCGCCGGCAGCAGGAGGCCGGCGGGGAGGTGAGCGACATCGGCGGCAGCAGCAAGGACTCCCCAGCGAAACTGCCGAGCCCGGGAACTTTTCACCCCGTCCCCGCGAGGAGTGATGCGGGGCCGCCTCCTCCTCCTCCTCCTCCTCTTTTGGCCAGGTAGGCAGGATCTACACAAAGAGTTTCGGGGCGCCCTGGAGGCGCACGCAAGCGCCTTCAGGACGCCTTCACGGCGCTGTGTAGATCCGCTCCTGGTGACTCCTAGCACTAATAGCCATCACTCTTCTGCTGTAAGCTACAAGAAGAATAGCAACTGACTTTCCACACTACTGGGGATGTTGCACTTGCCCCCTGCATTTTCATCCCGTTCCATTCTATCCTCGCCGTAGGCGAGCCACAGCTTCTGTAGATGGGCAAAATCCACCCAGCCATTTGAAGTTCAGCACATATCGGCTATAACACTTGTGGTGGGCACCATTTCATCACCTCATTTATTTATTTTTAATCGGACTTTTAATTAGTGCTAAAACACTTTTTGGCTGTAATTATGCGGGTTCTTTTAAACAATTTTAAAATATGGGTGAAGTACCACTTAAATGAAAGAGTGTCATAGCACTGAAACATAATAGTGCTAATTTTTTTTTAAAAAAAATGATAGGGGAAAAAATCCTTTTCTGGTCACCATCATTAACCAGGTTGCTAAAATGGCAGTGACTGGAAAGTGTTTTTTTATTATTATTATTATTTAAATTTTCATTATAGTGTTGTAGCACTATAACAGTCTTTGATTTGTTGTTATTATTTTAATATTTTAAGAAATTTAGCCAGAAAAGCAGTTTAGTGCAAATTAAAAGAATGATTAAAAAACCCCAAAAAACAGGGTGATGAAATGGCACTGACTGCAAATGTTTTAGTGCACGTGTGCTCTGCTGCGATGGTTCACTTACCCATTGTACTATTCAACCGTTCTTCTGCAAAAGAGTCATTGTGGTGCAGTGGTTAGAGTGTCGGCCTGAGACTGGAAAGATCCGGGTTCCAGTTCCCACTCAGCCATGAAGCTCACTGGGTGGCTTTGGTCTCAGTTACTGGCTCTCAGCCAAAGTTACCTCACAGGGTTGTCGTGAGGATAAAGTAGAGTGGAGGAGGATCGTTTAAGCCACCTTGTGTTCTTTGCAATAGGAAAAAAAGGCAGGATATAAATGTATTAATACATAGGGCTCCTCTACACCAAGCAGGATATTGCACTATGAAAGCGGTATATAAAAGGCAGGAGCCACACTACTGCTTTAGAGTGGTATTGAAGTGCACTGACAATGGTTGGGGCCCATTGACACATCCCATGTACCGCTTTCACAACACTTTCATAGTGGAATATCTTGCGTGGTGTACGTGTCATGGTCCCCAACAGTTGTCAGTATACTTCAGTACCACTCTAAAGCAGTAGTGTGGCTCCTGCCTTTTAAATACCACTTTCATAGTGGAATATCTTGCTTGATGTAGATGAGACAATACATACACACAAATAGTTGAACTTTCTGCAGTATATATATATATATATATATATATATATATATATATATCAGAAGAACTATAAGGGAAATGCAGGATGGCAATGATTGGATAATGGGCACTTTTAATGCCCATAAAAAGTGAAAGAAAGTGGCATGGAAATTACACACTCCAAAAGGTGTTCCAGACAAACCTCACCTCCCATTTGTAATCCCCCTGCTTCTTCCATCTTTTGTCTTCACTGCAGACAATCTGTTAAGGAAGAAAAGATGCAAGAGCTGCACAGTGTCTATTGATTGGTAGCTCCAGGGGCCATCTTGTCTGGAAGCATCCGCTAAGACCTTCCAAGTGTGGTCCAGCTGGCCAATCTGGTGTACATTCCTCATCCAGAAGCTGAGTGGACCACGACTACCAGTAGAATATGACTTCAATACTGTTGCCGAGGTCACATCCTCCCTACATGGCATGCTCAGCTCTGTCCTCCAACAGGGGGAACATCTGTGAAGCTGCTACTGCTGATGACCCCAACATCTGATGACCCCAACATCTGCCACCTAAGGAGTCACCTTCCAGTGCCAGCTCCAGGTGTTTGAGGGCTCGCAGAGAGGACCCCCTCAATGGACCCCCTTCCTCAGTGGTGTCTACTGTGCTCCTCCTTCTCACCACCACTGTTGTCTGAGCCAGAGCGAGAGGCAGGTGAACAAGCAAGTTGCCATGGTGAAGAAGTGGAGCAACTCCAGACGGCGATCAATGAGCTCCTGCTGGAATGTGGGCCCTTGACAGGTGCCTAACCATGCCTACTCTTGACACCAGCCCTGTATCACTCTGCCTAAGGGTCAGTTTCTCCAAAAATTCAATTCAGCCTCACCCATGCCCTAAAGGAGCACTATTTCAGTAGGGTGACGCTATGAAAAGGAGGGCAGGGCTCCTGTATCTTTAACAGTTGTATTGAAAAGGGAATTTCAGCAGGTGTCATTGGTATATATGGAGAACCTGGTGAAATTCCCTCTTCATCACAACAGTTAAAGTGCAGGAGCTATACGAGGGCGGATCTACACAGCGTACTGAAGGCGCTTGCGTGCGCCTCCAGTGTGCCCCGAAAACGATGGTGTAGATCCTGCCCTGAGAGGCGGAGGAAGAGGCGGAGGAGGAGGTGGCTGGGGAATCTGGCCACGTCCTTGCCGCCGCTGCGGCCTCCGTCCACCTCCCCGCCGGCCTCCTGCTGCCGGCGAAAGAGCCACCCGGGTCGGGTGGCTCTTTCCCTGGCAGCAGGAGGCCGGCGGGGAGGTGGGCGGCGGCGGCAAGGACGCAGCCGGATTCCCCAGCCTCCTCCTCCTCCGCCTCTTCCTCCGCCTCTTCCAGGGCGGGAACCACACCATCGTTTTTGGGGTGCACTGGAGGCGCACGCAAGCACCTTCAGTACGCTGTGTAGATCCGCCCCTAGAGTGACCAGATTTAAAAGAGGGCAGGGCACCTGCAGCTTTAACTGGTGTGATGAAGAGGAAATTTCACCAGGATCTCCATATATACAAATGACACCTGCTGAAATTCCCTTTTCAATACAACTGTTAAAGATACAGGAGCCCTGGCCTCCTTTTCATATGGTTACCCTAATTTCAGGGCATTGTGGGAAATTAAAATGGAGGGCAGACCCAGCTGTCTGGTGCCGGTATAAGGGGGAAAACTATTAAAAGGTGAGGCAGGGTAAGGCAGGCTTCAGCCATGAGCCCTGTGGGGGCATTGACACCTTCCTGGCCATTCCAGTTGCTGGCACTGACCCTGCTCTCTGTCATCCCAGGTAAAAGTACTACATGAACAAGAATCACCTGCTCTTGATTTGAATTGCCCTGAAAGCGCTTTGGCTCTGCAGCCTTTAACATGGGAGGATTTCCACTGTCTCATTCCAAAAGATACTAGCCCAGAGCTCAAAGGAGGTCTTTCCTCCTATGGGACCTTGTGGTGGGCTGGGAATGTTTGTTTAGAGATGGCTTAATTGAGTGTAAAGGAAGCTTCAGGGAGGTAAAGTTAAAATGGTGGTAAAAGCCTCCGGCTCATAAATGCTGAGTGGGGAGTAGTTGAGGAGGTCTCCAGAGGCTAATAATGGGAAATGCTCATCTCCTTGCCGGGAGGGGGCAATGAGGAGCAGCATCAGCTTCAGCCTGGAAAGGGAGTGAGAGAATGAGAGTAGACATTTCTATCCATTTCTTCTTCAAAGTGCAGCTTGAGTTAACTTGATCGAGCTGAAATTAACCTGCATGCACAGTTCTCCTCTTCCTCTCTCAAGCTACCTCTGTTTAGGTTATGCCTTTTGGGCACTGATTTCACACCCTGCGCTCGGGTGGACAGGTGGCCTACTTTTCAGGGGACAGCCCTCTATTTTGGAGGGCCAGCAGAGAACAATCCTCTATTTGAAGGCATGTTCTCTTTGATAGGTTGTCTAGTCCAAGAGCTTTTCTACACAAGGCTTTTATTGTGTACTCATGATGCCTCAGTTATGGTAGTTTGCAGGTCCTTTATATGATGTTGTCATCTTCCAGGTCCTCTCCTTTGTTTTGCAACCATTATTGGTCCCCCTCCACCCCTAATGAGGAAAGTCTCATATTTCCCCCCCCCCATGGCGTTATGCATTTGCACAATTCTGCTATACCACAGCACCATGTAGTGGTTGTGAAATAGAATACTTAGAAAGTCAGAGAAAGAAAAAATGTTGGGAAAGGGGAACATGTGTAAAGGAGCAGATCTTAATCCCGCAAAGAATGTGGAAGCAGAAGCCTTGCTAAAGGTGCAGGTTAAAAGCTGCATGTAGAAAAGACCCAAGTCTGGTTTAAAGTCAAAGGACCATGCATAGGGAGAGAAGCCCAGGGCTTTGACGTTACCCACCACAATTAGATAGCAGACTGAGAAGAAACACAAGCCACTTGGTCACAGAGTTCCCCACTAGGTTAAGCTGTCTTGCATTTCTATCTAAATTTGCACCTATGCTCATATATTTGCATATGCAAATATTATGCAAATTTGTATTCTCTGTATTCCTCTTTTTGGGTGATGTGTAAGTGGCCACCCTAGTGTTGAAGTAAGATTCAACAGCTAGTCTAGTCTGCTTCTCTGCATAGACCAGGGAGAAGACGCCATCTTGTCCTTCACTTCAGGCAGCAAAACAACTTGGGCCAGCCCTCATAGTTGACTTTGGTTGTGTGAGGGTACAAATGACTTGTGTGAGTGAGTTCAGAGTTGGTGGTACAGCAGGGTTCCCATTACAGCCTACTAGCTCTGAGATATTGTGGCCTGGATCCAGCCCTGACCCAAATATATTGAAGCAATAAAATAAATTAATAACTGATATCTTGCCATTTTAATTGTACCTCAAAATGTGCAGTCTGAAGCAGCCTTGAAGCCTTTATTGCATTCCCTTGTGATCTTTTTTACTTTGGGAGGGTCTTGAGGACCCTCCCAAAGTATGCAGAATCCATGGCAGAATTTTGGAGAGTTTCCTCAAAATACTCTTGCAGGTTAGAGGTGTGGAACCTGTAGGCCTCCTGGTGTTATGGGACTTCACTTCCCGTTATTCCTGACCATGGTCCCTTTTGGTTGGGGCTGATGGGACTTGGAGTCCAACAATATATATAGTGCCACGGGTTCCCCATTCCTGCCCTATGTGGCACACCTGCATCCTGCCTTGGGAATAGGGTTAGCATCACGTCTGATGGGGCTCAGGGTAAAGTGTCATCTAATGGGCCTTCCTCTTCTGTCCACAGGCCCTGATAAGCTTACCTAGCTGCAGTAGCAGTGTCCCTTTTAAATTTCATACAATGCCCCAGAGCAATGCTAGTCAGGAACATTGCGGGGAAATAAAAGAGTGGCTTGATTCAGCCATCTGGTGCTGGGCCAGAAAAAAGTATTTAGGTCAGCCCAGGGCAGGCATCAACAGTTGACCTAGAGGCTCTACACAAGGCTATTAATCCACTGTATCTACTTTGAGTTTCATTGCAGAATTGAGATCCGAGCTCTACTTTTCTGCATTTCTGCTGCATAACCTCTAGGTGGCACTGTGGTGTAGTGGAATAGTACATCTACATGAGTAGAAAAGCTTTGTCTTTCTCTTTCACAAAGAATACTGCATGTACTAAAAGAACTCACCAAAAGTGCTGTTTGAAAACAGGAGGGTCACAACATCATCTAAAGAACCTGTAAACAGCTGTAGCCCTGTTAAGAAAACACCTTAAACCACAGCTTTAACCATGGTTAATAAGGCAAAAAGCCTAATTCATCATGGTTAAAGCTGTGGTTTAAGGTGTCTTCTGAACAGGGCCTGTGAGTAGGGAATAACAAGTGCATCACAAATGCCTCATGTAGAAAAGTTCCTAAGGTGGCCATACATCCTCTTTTACAGAGGACAGCCCTCTATTTGAAAGGCCATCCTCCTTTTGAAGGGGTGTTTGATTTGAAGAGCAGTCCTGTCTAGTTCAAGTTTAAAGATAAAGAATTATAGTAAAAACTGTTGGCCATCAACAATTGACACCTGGAGAGCAAATTGAGCAGGCAGGCAGGTACATGGGTCAGCTGGTCACAGCCATCCTCTGAACTACAGTGAGATGCACTGTCTTTCTCTTTAAATTATCATACATTTCTCAAGTTGCAGTTATACATATAAACAAATGGATGCAAATTTTATGCAAATATGTGGCCTCGTTTTTTGGTTTTTTGGTGATGCATTTTGGGGTGATTCATACAAGGTCACCCTAAGCCCAGCTTGGAAATTCGGCCTTGGGAAGAATTCACCCTCAGTGCCAGGAGCAAATTCCTCCTCTTCTGGCCACCTTCACCCCTTTCTGCTTCACCCCTTTCCTTCCATCTATCTACGCACTGTGGCTTCACCTCCCGCACGCCAGCATCAGGGTCAAGTTGGCCACTGCGCTGCTTCTAGGAGAGAACCACAACCTTAGCGGTTGCTAGGTAACCACAGGGAGGATGGCCAGGGACTCCATCAGGACTTCCTTCTTCCCTGCCCCAGGAAAAACAGCTGGTCTAGGAGATGAAGCAGGAGTAGTGAACGGCTGGCTATCTGAGCCCTTCTCAACTGCTAGCATCTGGAACGTGTTTACCACTTCTCCTATGTGTGGGCCTAGCCCAATTTTGCTGGTCAACTTGGTCTGTTCTCTCTTTCCTGAGTCCACCCACATCTTTTAACATTAGCATCATGGGGTGTGTGTGTGTGTGTGTGTGTGATGCGGTGTTTTATCGCTTGGTTAGTTCAACGGCAACATATCGCATGTAAAAAAAGTGAGAGCTTCCCCTTCTAAGCATAACCTTTTCTGGAACAAATTTTGCAGGCCGAAGTGCTTATTATATCTTCATATAAACAAGATTTATTTATTTTTATGAAGTAGAGGCTTCTTGTCCTTTCTTTTCTTCTCTCTTTAGCTTGCACAAACTACAATTACCTCTTCAAAAACTTGTTGCCACCGAATCGGCTGTGAGGGAGAGAACACGCCTTCTTCTGCCTTCCCATCCCAGGGGTTCCTGGCTATCTCAATTTGCATTCCCCGCTACAACTCAGGCAAGCCGGTCATTCCGGATGCCGCTGGTGGGTTGCTAGCTTTTGTTCACTGCCGCAGCAGCGTACGGCGGACAATGTAATCAGCAAGCGACCCTGTCGTCAGAAGGAGAGAGTTGTGTAGCCGACAGGAATGGTGGCTCCTCCTGTGAAGGCGGTGAGGAGGTGGGGGAGAACGAACGAGTAATGAAGACAGACGAAGCTATTTGGCAAAGAAGAATGGGGTGGAAGATATAGCACCTTGGAAGACGCTGAACAGAAAACTAGTCCTGCCACAGGCAGATGGATCGCAGACAGGACTGGCGTCCAAAGTCGGCATGGTTGGGCACCTGCCAAAGGCCCGACCCCAGTAGGGGGCCACTGAAAAAAGGCCCTGCAACCTCTAGCTCTGGCCCAGACAAAAGTGGTGGTGTGAAGATGGAGCAATTGATGCTACTGCCTACTCACTCATAACTTTGCAAGGAAGCAGGTAGTAGCAATCATGATAAGGAACAGGAGCAGGAGCAGCAACTGAGAACAATAAACAGGTAGAATCACTAAGGAAGAGGGGCCTGTTGAGGATGACTTGACAAAGGCACCTCCAAATCCTGAAGCTGGGACTGATCATACAGCCACAGCCGTCTTAATTATGGAGGAGGAGGTGGGAAAAGGGATAGATAAGGATTTGTCTATCACTCACACACAATCCATATGTTGTGCTGTTCCCTCCCTTCATATTCTGCTATAATCTCTGAAACAGGTCAAGACCTTACTGTGGCAACAGCATTGCCCCCCACCCCCACCCCCACCCAGCCACTATCCAAAGTGGAGGCAGATCTTTCATTCTCTTTCGCTGCCTGATGAAAGTGTTCGCTGGTAATTGAAAATGATATGTGGGCAGTTAGATGTAACAGGAAACACGCCATTAAATTTCTGGAGGCTTAAGGGATGGGCTTTAAAAAAATTGGTGGGGGGCAGTATCACGCAGAAACACGATTTTGCAGTCAATAGCACTTTTCGTAGGGGGAGCATTAGGAACAGATGTGAAGGATGGGGGGGGCTCCCTGCTAGATCAAGAGCATGTTTCAGTTCAGAGGCCCCTAGATGTTTCCCTCCCCCCCCCACACACACACACAAATAAAATTGGCCAATCTAAACGTCATCATCATCATAAATGTTTTTCCTTTGGCCTGAAGGAATCCTAATTCTACTCCAGAATTGATCTGCACAATGGTGCAATTGGGCAGTTTTAGATTCTGGACATATTGGTCATGCCAGGTGCAGGTGAGGGCTTTTTAGATGCTAATGTGGATTACTTCACTTCAGGGTATTGCTAGGCACTTAAAAGATTCGGGCCCCAGGCCCATAGGAGACAAATCTGCATGTGCTAATTTATATCTATAGGTGCAAATTTAGAAATAGCTACTAGAGTGCATTTAAATTCCACAGGAGGCAAATCCAGCCAATTAATTTCTCATCCGATTCCTCTCAAATAAAATAAAATCTGCAATTAGTTTGCACCCTGGGCCAGATCATCCCAAACCAATGGGGCAAGTTTGTCTATGCTTAATTGCCATGTAGGGAAAGGTTTTTTGGGGTGGGAGGGGTTGCATGTTGGAAGGAGAGTGTTAACCCATTCCCCCCCCCCTCTGCAATCCCCCTAGAAAAGTGCCTCCTGCATGGCAATTAAGCTGGGGATAAAAATGGCACCAATGGACACTCAAGGCTCTGTGGAATAGATCCGGGCCCTGGGAAATAAATTCAGGGCCACGGCCCCATAAGCCCTGGCTGGTAACACTCCTGCATCACTTAGTTCAAAATGTGTTAAGCTGCTGCATTTGGGGGCCCTCTTGCTCATTCTTCTAAGTGGGGGCCTGACCCTCTGCCCCAAGGTCTTGCTTTGACGGTGCCATAGGATGTGCATGGAACCTCAGATGTGGTTTGAAAGCACTTGCCATTGTTGGCTGCTACAGCATAGGTGCCAATGGAGCGGAGTCTGAAGGATGAAAGTTGCTGGGCCTAGATGCGCTGGCTACCTTCGTGCCCCCACGGGAGACTCGGCTTGAATTGGTCGTGTTCATAACTGAGACGCGCACCGCATGGCTTGAGTTCCAGAGAGAGGACAGTTTATTGGCATAAAGCATGACAGATCTAGCCAAGCCGTTACACCCCATTGTTTCCCTCAAGAAGGAGGGAGGACTTCGTTGGAAGTTAAAAGCTGTGCCTGAGCTCTGGAAAGGGTCGGTGGTGGTGGTGATTGGAAAGTTCATGGTTCCAATGGAAATGAGAAAGACCACCTTTGCAGGCTCTGGCCCATTCTGGTGTCCTGCTTTACAAAGCACATTCCTCTGTTTGAAGGGTTTGTGTAAACTGGAGCCCTCTTTCATCCTCTTCTTGTATGATCCGTTTCCTCTTTCTTTCTTTCTTTCTTTCTTTCTTTCTTTCTTTGGAGATGCCTTAAGCGGCCACCCTGTCTAGCCTTCTCTCTGACTTGTGTTGGCAGATGGGGTAACAAAACGTTTGGATGGCACAGAACCAGCAAACATTCACCCTTCCCTGACTGCTCAGGAACACAGCTGGATGCCTTAAACTGGACTCAGACCATCTAGTCCAATATGGTTGACACGGACTGGCTGCAGCTCCCCAGGGTTTCAAGCAAGATTAGAACATAAGAACATAAGAAGAGCCCTGCTGGATCAGACCAAGGGTCCATCTAGTCTAGCCTTCTGTTCACCCAGTGGCCAACCGGCTGTCGACCAGGAACCCACAAGCTGAACATGGGTGCAATAGCACCCTCTGACCCATGTTCTCCAGTAACTGGTGTATATAGGCTCTGCTGCTGGAGGTAGCATCAATCCATCAGGACTAGTAGCCCTTGATAGCTTTCTCCTCCAGGTATTTATCCAACCGCCTTTTAAAGCCATTCAAATTGGTGGCCATCACTACATCTTGCAATAGCAAAGTCCATAGATTAACTATGTGCTGTGTGAACTTCTTAGCCCTTCCTGGAGATGTCGGGGATCAAACCTTGGACCCTCCGCGTGCAAAGCAGGTGCCTCTACCACTGGGCTACAATCCAAGTGGCTTGTGCTGGGTGTTTGGATCTGCTGGGTATTCGGGTTGCCCTGTGCTCTACTCCACAGAGGGCAGTCCTGTATATATGAAGGGCTGTCAGTCCTCTGTTTGAAGGCATCCTTTATTTGAAGGGCTGTCTGGTCCAAGCCCAGTTTAAAGAGAAAGAACCTTAAGAAGGAAGAGCACTCAGAGGCCTGAATGTTGCCTATCAACAGCACCAGGACAGCAGGCACACAGGTCACCTGGTTTCCCCGCTAGGGTGAGACATATTGCATTTCTATTTTGACCTTCATATGTCTAAATTGGCATCTAAGCATACCAAGCAGCGTATGCAAATTGTATGTGAATCTGAGCTCCTTCCTGTCCTGTTTTTGGGCCGATGCGTCAGTGGCTGTTCTAGCCCCACTGTGCTACAACAAACGGACAGCCCGTGGGTTACGATGGGCACAGGGCCTGTTTTCGTGCTCCCAGAAAGAAGCCCCTCCGTTCTTTATTCTTTCTTCCCTGGTAATTAAAAAGCAGCAGCTGGTAATTTGGCTGTGACACTCAGGGTGGTAGATGAACAGAGCTCTGCAGTTTCACGGCACCCTGCTCGGAAGGGGCCGGGCACATCAAACAGGGCTGGGGACGATCTAAAAAGGAGAGGCCCAGAGTGAAAAGAAGAGAGAGAGGAGAAAGGGAGGGAGAGAAATGAGAGAGGAGCTGTTTATACATTTACAGAGAGACTATGGGCAATAGAAAGCACTGTTGCACTTGTGGGAAAAATATTTTGCTCTGGTTAGGGTGACCATATGGAAAGGAGGACAGGGCTGCTGTATCATTAACAGTTGTATAGAAAAGGGAATTTCCGCAGGTGTCATTTGTGTGCATGCAGCACCTGGTGAAACACCCTTTTCATCACAACAGTTAAAGCTGCAGGAGCCCTACCCTCTTTTGTATCTGGTCAAGAGGATAGGGCTCCTGTAGTTTTAACTGTTGTGATGAAGATGGAATTTCACCAGGTGCTGCATGCATACAAATGACACCTGCTGAAATTCCCTTTCTTATACAACTGTTAAAGATACAGGAGCCCTGTCCTCCTTTCCGTATGGTCACCCTAGCTATGGTATAATGCAGCAGTGGGCCACATGTGCCCTCCCATGTTTATTTGTTTATTTATTTTATTTATTTATTACATTTTTATACCGCCCAATAGCCGAAGCTCTCTGGGCAGTTCACAAAAATTAAAACCATGAAAAGCATAAAAACAACAAAGAATTTAAAAGCATGAATACAAAATACAGTATAAAAAGCACAACCAGGATTAAAAACACACAGCAAAAATTGATATAGGTTAAATTATAGGATTAAAACAGCAAAGTTTAAATTTAAGTTAAATTAAGTGTTAAAATGCTGAGAAAATAAAAAAGGCCTTCAGCTGGCGACGAAAGGAGTACACTGTAGGCGCCAAGCGAACCTCCCTGGGGAGCTCCCACTGGGTCCCCTGTCCCTGCTGTGGCTACTGCCACCCCCATGCCAACAGATTCTCAGCAATTCTGCTAGGAAACAAGGCACACAGTGTGTGTGAGTGTGTGGGGGGGAATTCACGCCTTCTTCCCTAGAAGAATCGCACTCCCCCAGCCTGCCGGAGGGCTGCCTTTGTGTGCCCTCTTGCTCTGGAGAAATGGCCATCTTGCTTAAAAACAGGGCATTACGTGGCCAGTTCTGGAAGCGGCACAGCCCTTTCTGCTGGTGGGGAAGGGGCATGGCCCATGGTAGGTTCAGGGTGGGGTCAATATGCCCACCACCAGCCCACCAAAGTTTCCCACTCTCATATAATGGAATGTTATATATTGCTTGAAATCTGTTGCCGTTATTTGCTCCACAGCTCTCCCTGTTTATAAAAGACAACCCCTGTTCCTTGTAAACCATTGTCCCAGTAGTAAGTCACTATCCCCTCATGAATCAGATCTCCCTATTTTTTGCCTTTGGGGGCTGCCTTGTTAACATTTTGTCAGCCTTGCCCATTTTTAGCATTCAGCTCCCTCTCCAGGGAAGATAACAGCAGGAGTCTATGCATGTTTACTCAGAAGTAAGCCGCACTGTGTCTCATGGGGCCTACTCCCAAGTAAGTGTCTTCAAACTGGCAGCCTTACAGTGCAATCTTACACATGTCTCTTCAGGAGTAAGTGCCCCTCGCGTTCCACGGGGCTTACGCCCAAGTAAGTGGAATTAGGTCCGCAACCGGGCAGTGCACAGGCCTGCTTAGAAGTTACCACCATAGAGTTCAGTGGGGTTTCCTCCCAGGTAATTGGGTACAGGGTAGCAGCATTATATCTGCAGGGAATCAGGTTGATGCATCTCGTCTCAACCCCACATGTGGGTAAATGTACGCGCATGAACTCCAAGGCGCTATGCAGTGCACAAGCTGCCATTTCACACATAGCAGGTGCTGCCGTATGTCGTGGGCTGCTAAAACACACTGTGATGGGTAGTTGCTTTTTCTGAAAGAACAACCCCTTCTCATGGTGTTTTAAATCAGTGGCAGACTGGGCCACTGGGAAAGAAATGAACACTGCATGTACAGCCACGTGCTTTGGGTGACCATATGAAAAGGACAGGGCTTCTGTATCTTTAAGAGTGGTACTGAAAAGGAATTCCAGCAGGTGTCATTTGTATGCATGCAGCACCTGGTGAAATCCCCTCTTCATCACAATAGTTAAAGCTGCAAGAGCCCTGCCCTCTTTTGTATCTGATCATGCTAGGCAGGGTTCATGCCATTTTAACTGTTGTGACGAAGAGGGGATTTCACCAGGTGCTGCATGCATAACAATGACACCTGCTGAAACTCCCTTTTCTACAAAACTGTTAAAGATAAAGGAGCCTCCTTTCCTTATAGTCGCCCTACATGTGCTACAGAGGCTTGCCTAGGTTGCAAGAGTGGAAGGCAGTAAGGCTTGAAAAGTAATCCTTGGATGAAAATGAGGGCATTACTAGGAGTGTGCAACAACTGTGTTTGTTTGTTTCTAGACTCCATTTGTTTCAGCACCCCCAGTCCACATTGGGGTAGGGTGACCATATGAAAAGGAGGACAGAACTCTTGAGTATTTAACAGTTGCATAGAAAAGGGAATTTCTGCAGGTGTCATTTGTATGCACGCAGCACCTGGTGAAATCCCCTCTTCTTCACAACAGTTAAAGCTGCAGGAGCCCTGCCTAGCGTGATCAGATACAAAAGAGGGCAGGGCTCCTGCAGCTTTAACTGTTGCTGAAATTTCCTTTCCTATACAACCGTTAAAGATACCATAGCCCTATCCTTCTTTTCATATGGTCATCCTACATTAGAGTGGTTTTGAGTGGCTGGTTTGCCACTGTGTGAACAGAATGCTGGACTAGCTGGACCCTTGGTCTGATCCAACACAGCTCTTCTTTAAGTTCTTATGTTCTTTTTCTACCTAGAAATTTTCCACATGTGGAAACAAATCAGATCCAGTGGTGGCTGGTGCCCATTTGGGCTGGTGGGGTGACGCTAAGAGGTCCCCAGAGGTGGCGCTAAGAGGTCCCCAGAGGTGAGCCAACTACATCTACTTTGCTACTCAGCCTCTTCCCTTGCAAAGTCTTGACATGACTGTAGGGGTTGCTATCCCAATATAAAGAGGCCTTCAATTAGGCAAAGCAAAGGCTGGTATGGGACAAAAATGACTTGGCAGCTCTTTGGTAGGGTGACCATATGAAAAGGAGGACAGAGCTCCTGTGTCTTTAACAGTTGCATTGAAAAGGGAATTTCAGCAGGTGTCATTTGTGTATATGGAGAACCTGGTGAAATTTCCTCTTCATCACGCCAGTTAAAGCTGCAGGAGCCCTGCCCTCTTTTAAATCTGGTCACTCTAGTATACCTCCTGCAACTTTAACTGTTGTGAGGAAGAGGGAATTTCACCAGGTTCTCCTTATATACAAATGACTCCTGCTGAAATTCCCTTTTCTATGCAACTGTTAAAGCTACAGGAGCCCTGTCCTCCTTTTCATATGGTCACCCTATCTTTGGGCTCAGATGCTCCTCGTTGTTAATCCACTCATGCCTCTCTGTGATGGTCAGATGGAGCAGGGTGGAGGGACACACAGACACTGAGAAGCATCTTGTTCTATGGACACCATATATACTGCACACCCTGCAACCCTGATACCTAGGTTGACCAGAGAACCTCATAGGGAATTATTTTACATGGGGCTGAAGGAGGGGTATCTATCAACACTGCCACTAGGCACCACACCTGGTGGAACTGGAGGCGGGAGGGGCAGAATCGACTCTCTACAATTTTGCAGGTTGCTGCATCCCTCCTTCCCTCCTTCCCTCCCTCCCTCCCTCCGCATCACTGCTGTGGAGCTGTGCTTTTCACTGTCTGCCAGTGTGACCATGGCAACCAGCTGGCATGGCAACCTTAGTGTAAGGAGGCAAGCGGGAGGAAAGGAAGGGGCTGTCAGATGAAGAGAGAGAGAGAGAAAGTCAGGGACCAGGGAATGGGTCGGAGAAATGGTTGTCATGCTCAGGTGCCTAGACGGACAGATTCACCAAGGGAAAATGACAGGGGGATAGATTGCAGGGTCCAGAGCACCAGCAGGGGAGGATGCCTGCAGATTGGATGCACTGAGTGTCAATCTCTCTCTCTCTCTCTTTCTCTGTAGATAGATAGGTCTAGAGAGATAGGATAGGACGGTAAGAGTGTGCCCATCTTTGCATGCCTGTAAGTGTGTATCCCTTTGCATGCCTGCATGGACTGTGTCTGTGCCGCTGGAGCCATTGGTGCGCCTGTGTGTATGTGATGTCTAAAAATGTGTGCATGGCTCCAGTGTAGAATTTAGGAACCAGCCAAGGATGCCATGGCTTAGGGCCTCATATTATGAGGGTCCTCTAAATACGTTGGCAATAACTAAGATGCATTATAATTGAAATCCCTTTAGTTCAAATATGTTTGAAGGTTTGGCATAACTTTCAGCAGAGTTGCCTTAGACAGAGAAAGCGTGGCAACACAGCATTTAGTATTGGAGGCAATAAATGCAGTCTAGCGCCAGCTTAAGAAGTTCAAATCAATTTACTTAATTAGTGCTTTTACACACATCTTTAGAGAAGGCCATTTAACACTGTTTAACTATTTATTTATTTATTTATTTATTTATTACATTTTTATACCGCCCAATAGCCGAAACTACAAGCAACCACTTTCTATTATAATGTTATTCATTCCCCCCCCCCCTTTATTTTTATGGTATCAGGCCTCTGAATCTTGATATGGATTAGCGCCTTGGCATTTCTTAATCCAGCCCTGCGTGGTCTTTGCACCTGTCTTAAGCACATTCCTGATCTTGTAGGGATGTGAATGGATTTTATTTTTCTTCCAGTAGCTGCCTCGTATGCTTCAGGGGGTGCTCTCTCTCTCTCTCTCTCTCTGTGTGTGTGTGTGTGTGTGTAATATTGGAGAGGGCTTTTGGAGTGCTGGAAAGTCCCTGTACATGTACAAAAAAACCAGCACATGGAATGTAGGCTGTGAGCCAATTAGTTTCCAAGTGTGGGTTTGTGGAGACACTTTTATCTTGTGCCCATAAAGAAAAATATAGGCCTGTGTACCTTAAAGATCAATTTACAATTGCATATGAGCATTATTCATCTTGGCAGTTACTCATGTTGATTGCACATAATAAATATTAATTAAGAGACTGAGACATTCAAGGGAGTTATTTTATTGTAGGCCTGTTTGCTCATCACCTTCCATATATGTAGGCTGAAATCCTAAACACACATACTAGGAAGTCTGCTCCATTGAACACAGTGGTATTTACTTCTGAGTAAATATGCGTAGGATTGCAAAATATGTCTGCAATCTTCAGTAGATGTATCAGAGAGTAAGTTTATTGGATTCAGTGGGACTTATTTTCAACCAAACATGCTTAGGACTGCAGTATGCATATTTTTTTTTTAAAAAAATGTTGTTACTCAGCATAAGACTCCAGAATAGGGTCGCATACAAAATTAAGTGACTAAAAAAAGTACCATCTGTGAATGTGGTTTTGATTAGAATGTGTATTTGTGAACATGATGCACTGGAACGGGAGTTTATAAACTGCCTGTGTGTGACAATGGGTTAGGGTGGCCAGATCCAAGAAGGCAGGGCTCCTGTATCTTTAATAGTAGTGTAGACAAAGGAATTTGTCATGCAAGCTACACCTAATGAAATCCCCTATTCTATATTAAAGGTGCATGAGCCCTGTCCATTTTTGCATCTGATCCCCCTAGTGTATGCGTGATAATGTGAGCACAAGCTATGAATGCAGACATGCAATTTCACAGATAGCTGCTAGTGCATGCATGTAATTGCGTATGTTCAATATTTGCTCGCAAGGTGTGAAAACTGCACTCTGTGCAACATACTTTTGCTGAACATTTTAGTTCTTAGAAATTCCAACCTGAAAGCATCTCATCCCAACCCACCAGGCCAGATTTGAGAGAGGATGTCATGTCCAGCATCCCAATCCCTCATCCTAAGAGGATCCCAACCAATTGTCCTCAGAAGAGGCACCTCCTGAGTTAATAGTTCAGGGAGAGGTTACAGAAAGGCATCATGAGGCTTCCATCTCTGCATCCACAGGAGGTCTCATTGCTGTCCTCAGACTCCAGCCATGAAAATACTGTCATGTTACAGACACTCCTGCATCATTGTAGTCTGAGGCTGCTAAAACAGATGAATCCTCTTTAAGAGAAAAATCCTTAGTCAGTATGGAGGCAAAGCTAACCAGCCTAAAGGAAGCCAATCCCATACTTAAGGCTCAGTCATAATCTGCTGATTGCTGGAGCTACATACAGACATGCTTCTGTATCACTTGGAGCTCTCCATAGAGCTGACCTATTCTACTCTGGTTCCTGCCTTCCTGGGAAACATGACTTATTCAAGACCTTGGGGAAAACCTGATCCATAGTGGAAACATTGTAACTCAGGTCTTGCCAGGAGCCAATGATGTGAAGTCCTTGCCACAAAAGAGAACAGAATAGTGGAAGGCAATGTTGGGGATCAGATTATAACATATCTTGATCGATATTCCCTTAAAGCATTTTTTACTTTGAAACCAAATTTCAGTTGTTGGAAAAATAGATTTATCTCCCCCCCCACCCAAGACTTTAAATTCTAATACGTTTGTTTGACAGTCATAGAAAACTGTGATCAGATTATTTTTGAAAGGGTGGGGCTTTAGTAATAAATCCTTTAGGTTGGCCTTCCCTAACATGGTATCCTCCAGACTACAATTCTCATCACCCCCTACCAGTTTGGCCAAAGATCCAGTGGTATACATATACTTAAAAAGTGAAAGAATTTTGAGAGGCCATTGTGGCGTTACACCCCACAAGTCAGTTCCCAAATGTATGTCTGCAGTTTGTAAGTCTGTGGTGAGTTTAGAATGTTGGCCTGAGTGGGTGGAGTTAGAATGTCTTGGGAGGGGGAGGAGTGATATATAAAGGAATGACTGAGGGTATTGTAAAAGACTTTTTAGGTACTCTTAGAGTCTTTAGTGCTCTCTGTGTTTAGAGTACTTAAGTTCTGGGAAATTTGAGGTTCAGTGTAGAGAGTGGTGTCTTTGGAGTGTGGTGTGCATATAGTTGATGTATATTAATCAATACAGATAATAAAGAAAGCTCAAGAGTGATTGTGTGAGAGAAAGGAAAGTGCGTATGTGAATGAGTGGAAGGATTGGACGAAAGGTTTCAAAAAAGTTTTTAAATGTTTTATTTGAAACAAAACTTGTGAACTTTTAAAAATAAGTTTTAATTACTTTGTTTTTAACTACCACAAAAATCCCATGTGTCTGTTTGGCATTTATCATCTGAAGTTTACTCATTTAACACCCACTCTGTCAATAATTCACCTCAGCACATATAACTCACAGTGTTTTATTTTATATATTGAAATCCTTCTCCATTTAACCCCTTTCTCCACATAATTTGGAGGAAGGTGGTTTTTATCCCTTGCCTCAGGCGTATCAAGCGGTGGTGCTTGGCTTGAGCAGGGAGTAGCCGCGGCCAGGCTTGGTGTTCAGAGCCTGTGTCGTGGCAGCCATGTCCTAGGATATTCCTCACAAATGTAAAAGAATTGTGGCTTGTTTTCATTATTGACTACCCCAGGACAGGGGGTGGTAGATCTCTGGAAGATTTGGTGTAAGTCACCAAGGGTTTCCAACTTCCGGTAGCTTCACAGTAGCAAGCAAAATTGCAGGTGTAAAAATAATTCCTCTGCCATGAGTGGGTTTGTGCAAATCACTTATCTCTCAGCCGCAGTTGTTTCTTACCTGTAAAATATGAGTATTAATCAGTTCCCTTTGACCAGATCTCTGTGCAGCTCTGCTGGCTATTATTTTTTCAAAAACCATTTCATTTATATCCTGCCTTTTTTCTCCTTAAGGAACCCAAGGTGGTGTACATAATCCTCCTTGTCTCCATTTTATCCTCACATCAACAACCCGGGGTTGGACTGAGTGTTGGGATAGGTGGGCTGGGCTGAGATTCTGTGACTGGCCCAAAGTCACCCAGTGAGCTTCCATGGCTGTGTGGGGACTAGAACCTGTATCTCCCAACTCCTAGTTCAACACTCTAGCCACTACACCACACTGTCTCTCAATTTGAGTCTTCTGTGTCAGAATCTCCAGATTAGATCCAGATG
Organism: Elgaria multicarinata webbii; assembly: GCF_023053635.1. Lineage (NCBI taxonomy): Eukaryota > Metazoa > Chordata > Lepidosauria > Squamata > Anguidae > Elgaria > Elgaria multicarinata. Next base: position 18,517,931 of record NC_086181.1, read on the forward strand.
TAATCATACTTATAGACTCACTGAAGTCAATGGGAATTTAATCCATTCATTCATTTATACATTTCAGGTTATGAATGAATGAGTGATGACGTTAGTCCCATTGATGTCAATGGGCCTGCTCTAAGTATGACTAAATCTGGAATCAGTCACCAGATTTGTAGCAACCCAGATGTAGATTTCTACTTGATTATGCAGGCCATCCAAGTATATGGCCTATGGAGTGAATCTGGTAATTGGCTCTGCCTCCAGAACCACCATTTTGTATTTTGCCCTGCCTTGTTGAGCCACCATTTTGCTGCATTATTATTATTATTATTATTATTATTATTATTATTATTATTATTATTAGGTTCTGGTTGGTGAACTTTAGCTAGTAAAAAACAAAAACAAAGAAGAACCTGTAAGACTGAAGTCCGCCTACCCCTATCCTAGGATAAGAGTCCTTGACGTCTCTCTGATGATTCAATTCGACAGGCGAATCAGTTAGTTGAAGTGAGTCAAAAAGAGAATGGACCACTCTTTACAAGCTATGTGTTCTGTAACCCATCTCCCTTTCAGCCTGGAATAGGTGACTGTAGAAACCAGTGGTAGGTAACCAAGCACCCTATAGAATTTTTGGACTTCAACTTCTGCAACCCATGACCATTGGCCATGCTGGCTTGATGGCCACCTTGAGAGGGTTCCACCCTTAAAGGTGGCCTAGAAATAAATAGGAGAGAGAGAGAGAGAGAGAGATGAAAGATTTGTGGCCCAAGACGTCTAGACAGCACCATGTTTCCCACCCGTGATGTAAATGATATCAGATTTGTTATCTTTCATGGGCAAAGTCCACAATTCCTTCCCTGTCCTCTTTTCCTTTTTTTAGCAGGGGAACTAAAGTTTGCACGAATCATGCAAGACCATCCAACAAGTCCACAGGTGAGCCGAGATTTGAACTAAAGCCACCCAGCTCAAAGGCCACTGCTCCATCTGCTGGGCCAGGGTGCCTTCCTGTGAGCCTGCTTCTAATATGAACCCGCTGTGGCAAAAAGAGAGAGAGAGAGAGAGAGAGAGAGTCTTTCTGCTTCAATGCAGAGGGTCTCTCTGTTATTAAGATCATCTACAGGGGCCCTTCTGCGTGAGCCCCTGCCAAAGGAAGTGAGGCAGGTGGCTACTAGGAGGAGGGCTTTCTCCGCTGTGGCACCCCGGTTGTGGAACGAGCTCCCCAGAGAGGTCCGCCTGGCGCCTACACTGTACTGCTTTCGTCGCCAGCAGAAAACCTTTTTATTCACTCAGTATTTTAACACTTAATTTTAACTTAAATTTAAATTTTACTGTTTTAACTCTGTATTTTAATCTTATATCAACTTTGCTGTGTGGTTTTATCCTGGTTGTGCTTTTTATACTGTATTTCGTAATTGTGTTTTAACCTGTTGGGTGTTTTATTGTGGTTTTAATTTTTGTGAACCGCCCAGAGAGCTTCGGCTATTGGGCGGTATAAAAATGTAATAAATAAATAAATAAATAAATTCTCCAAGGAGAAAGAAAATAAAAGGGGGAAAGATTTAAAGATGACAGAGAGCAGCCACCTCTTGCTAGGGCAGAGATGGAATAACTGGTGCAGAAAGAAATACAGCTAGATTTATATTACAACTGGTGGTGCAGTGGTAAACTTTATTTATTTATTTGTTTGTTTATTTATTTATTTATTTATTACATTTATATCCCACCTTTTTCCCTCCAAGGAACCCAGTTGAATTTTAAGATGCCTTTTTTTAATGGTGTGCTGCTTTTAATGATGCACTGGTTTTAAACGTTTGGATTAGTTGTATGTATTTTATGGTGTTTTTATTTGTGTTGTACCCCGCTTCGATCCAGAGGGAGAGGTGGGTAACAAAATTATTATTATTATTATTATTATTATTATTATTATTATTATTATTATGGCGTACATAATCCTCCTCCTCTCCATGTTATCCTCACAACAACAACCCTGTGAGGTAGGTTGGACTGAGAGTATGTGACCGGCCCAAAGACACCCAGTAGGTTTCCATGGCCGACTGGGGACTACAACCCGGATCTCCCAACTCCCAGTCCAACACCTTAGCCACTACACCACACTTCGAAGTGCAAGCAATCAGCGTCACAGTCCCTATAGCTATCCCCCCAACGAGAGTCCAAAAATGCAAGGCTGATCCACATCCACAAATTCTAGCAATTTGCATTTCCATCAGGAGCAGGTCTTTTGTAAAGCCAAAAGATCTCAATTACCCCTTCAAAATGCTTTCTACTGCAATAGGGATAGCTCAGGACAATATATTGTCACCCTGCACCAGCTACTCTGAGGATTTCAGCTGAGCTCAGAGGAAGCCAAATGTTCTGATAGGGGTTGCAGCAGCTGATGTCAGTATCCCTGCTAATCAAAATATTCAGGCCTGTGAGCTCCTGGCTCCACTACGGACCAGTGGAGGCTGGTGGCTCTGATTTTTGTAGGGTTGTGATTTAATTCGGTCCGAACCAGCCAGCAGTCTAAAGGAGCTCTCCAATGTGCTGAACCTATTTTGGCTCCTTGAGTTCTGGCTGGTTCTGACTGAAATTCAGAATGGATTTCGAGCCCCCCTGAAATCGGAGCTGCCAGCCTCCACGGCTACTGACAAAATTGGGCCTATTTACTGGATGGGTTAGATAGCCATCCCTAGGAAGGCAAGAAGGGTCTGTCCTGTGACCCCCTTCATCTTCGCCTCCCCAGTCATCAGTCTCCTTGTCTCACAACAACTGGCACATAAGCCTTCAGATTTATTGTGTGCGCCTGTGTGTTTATCTCCTAGGGTGCTTCTACACAACGCATTTACTCTGGAATTGACACTCTTTGATCTCTTGATTTATTATGGGGATCTATTTCACTAGTTGAGCCCTATTGCCACATAGAATCATAGAATAGCAGAGTTGGAAGGGGCCTATAAGGCCATCGAGTCCAACCCCCTGCTCAATGCACCCTAAAGCATCCCCAACAGATGATTGTCCAGCTGCCTCTTGAATGCCTCTAGTGTGGGAGAGCCCACAACCTCCCTAAGTAACTGGTTCCATTGTCGTACTGCTCTAACAGTCAGGAAGTTTTTCCTGATGTCCAGCTGGAATCTGGCTTCCTGTAACCTGGTGAAATCCCCTCTTCATCACCACAGTTAAACCTGCAGGAGCTATACTAGAGTGACCAGATACAAAAGAGGACAGGGCTCCTGCAGCTTTAACTGTGGTGATGAAGAGGAGATTTCACCAGGTGCTGCATGCATACAAATGACACCTGCTGAAATTCCCTTTGCTATTCAACTGTTAAAGATACAGGAGCCCTGTCCTCCTTTCCCTAGGGTCACCCTAGATTCCAGCAAATATGCCAGCCATGAGGAACCTCTTTCAGCTTGAGGGCAGAATTCAATTTGGGAGAAGCTCTCGGGTGTGGGGTGGGGTACGTTGCAGTCAGGTGGTAGGCGGGACTGTAGGCATGAGGGGCAGGGCTAAAAATACAAGAACAAATTAATACCAGCCTATTGTAGGCTAAAATTCTTACTACCAGTCACATAGGAGAGGCCTTTTAACCTTTTAGAATGGGGAAAGAGCTGCACAAAAGCCAGGAAAATATCCGTGATTAGGGAGAAGGGAAGGAGTGGCCACCTGGGGAATGCCAGAGGGCCATATTGGGACCCCAGAAGATCTAGATTTGGCCCACAAGCCTAAGGTTCCTTACCCCTGATCTATGTAATGTGGTAAATATATGAATGTGCACAAGATGTAATGTGTTTCAGATATCTGACTCTTGTTCCCGTTTTTAACTGGATTGCTTTTATAATTACTGTATTTCTAGCTTTTTTTTAATCTACTGGTCTATGACTGTAATAAAATTATGTGATTTGATTTGATATGAATGTGCAATTATTAGTCCCTGGCTGCAGCTTATAGCCTGCATGTATCTATTCCCTACATCTCTATAGTTGAATTAGAGAGAAACATTTTTTGGGCGCCCAGGTAGACTTTTGCCTTGGTATGAGAAGTGAGATTCAGCAGCCTTTGCCGTCCTTTCCAAATCCGGCAATTCTAAAATTTGGAGCAAAGTGACTGCTCTGGTAAGCACAGTGGCACCTTCAGAAACTCCATCTGTTTGTTGTTTTCTGCCTGTTTAAGCTGATGAGATCACGGTTTCGTGAGGCCAGGAAGAGACAATTAACATCTTTGCAGCAGCCGCAGCTGGGCAAAGGAAGGTGGGATCTCTGAGCAGCACCTGTTTGCCTAGTGGCCTGCCCTCTAGCAATGCTGTGGGAATACTGGGCAACATCTGGAGACAGTTGTTGTGTGTGCAACGACTGAAGCCAAGGGGAGGCTGGAACTCCCCCTGGTGGCAGGATGATCAAGGACCATGGAGACAGCCAGGAGGAAACAACCCAAAGATAGAGACATCAATGCCGTTCCCTCAGCATGATGAGAAAAGAAGGGGAGAGAATTAGGCTGGGTACCCTCGGACATTTCAGAGGTAGGGAATTACTGGATTTTAGAAGTCAGGGGGCCTCAAGTCATCTAGTCCAAACCCCCCCCCCCACACACACACCTCATGCACGGGCCTTGCAGCTTCACAGCATCCTGTGAGGTGGCCATCCGGCCTCTGTTGGAATACTTTCAGCTAAAAATGTGAAGGCCTAACAAAACAAAATAGTGGGGAGATGGAAACTGGTGGAAGTTGGTGGCTCCAATGTCAGTGGGGTGGTGAATCTGCTCTGCGTTTCAGTCAGCTCTAAAGGAACTATCCACTGGGGAGAACAGTTTTCTCCCCGTTCCTCCCCCCCCCCCCAAGTTCTTTTTGGAAAATTTGAGAAAAAATATTTTCCCCTGAAATGTTTCTGTTCCCCCTCTCATTCCGCCCCCCTGTTTTTCACATCTATACCTCCAGCAGAGGGGAGCCCATCAGTGCAGAGAAATGGCTATACTATCATTTTTATCAGCATTTTTATTTATTTATATGCCACTTTTCCATGATAAATCCATGCTCAAAAGTGGCTTACAGTAACATCAGGAAATGTACGCAATCAAATATATAGTTTCAAGATAGTTCTGTAACAACTAGAAGTCAGAACAAAATTTAAATAGTCATACGCATAGGAACATTGAAACAACTCACATTAAAAATTACACACTAAAATTAAACCATCCAATAATAATTGGTACTAAAGCCAAACAAGGAACACAACAGCAACAACAACAGCGGTGGCAGCAGCAACAACAACAAATACAAACAACATCAAAATTGCTCCAACAGAAGCTGAAAAGGATGGGGTTGCAAGTTGGAGGTTGGATGGATTTAGCTTCAGCTCTGCAGGCAGATAGAAGGACATGAAAAAAGGAATGTACTTGTTGCACCCCTTCTCATGCCAAGGAACACTGTCCTCCCTTCATAACACATTGATGAATACTCTTCTCCGCCTACGGTCTGCCACATCCATTTACTCTGCAGCAAGCTGGTAAAGAACTGTTCAAAAAGCCAAGAAGAGGCTGGTGGTTCTTTGGGTGAAGAGACACTTGCAAAACATCACACCATGCAATGTGTCAGCAACAGTTCTAAAACAAACCTCAATCATTGTGGTGCATGAAGGGGCAGGCTGCGCACACCCCCAGTGTTCATGTGCTATTGTTGACCTGCATGCGCTAGAGACAAGGTGCATCCACCTCCTCCTCCACTCCATCACATCACATCTACACTAGTCTCCCCCAAACTGGGGCCCTCCAGAGTGTTTGGATGACAACTCCCATCATCCCCCGCCGGCCAAAGGTTAGCAAAGGCTTAATGTGCAATATTGTCTGACTGGCCACGGCTCTCCAGGGATCTGGACAGGCGAATGTTTTGAGCTCTGCCTGGAGATTCCAGAGACTGAACCTGGAACTTTTTGCATGCAAACCATGCACTCTCTTCCCACTGAGCTCTGGCACTCCCCTAAGTGCTCCTGTCAGCACTTTCCTTGAGATGCATGTCTCTCAGGGCCAAAGTAGACTTGACGTCCAATGTGTCTTCGGATTTAATGCACAGGTTTTTAAAATGCAAATAGGAGCAGCACACAGATGTGTGTGTGTGTGTGTGTGAGTGAGTGAGTCCCCTAATAATGATCATGATCTTTGATAGGAAATTTAACCCTTTCTTCCCCTGCTGTGTTTGTGGGGGAAATCCCTCCACTACCACCTGTGTGTGTGTGTGTGTGTATTCCTCCCCCACCAAGCCAGTGTGGTGTACTGTTGGTCTGGGATGTGGGAGACAGAGGGGTCTAGACCCCACTTGGCCATGAAGCACACAAGGCGACTTTAGGCCGGTCACTAACTCTCAACCTAACCTACCTCACAGGGTTGTTGTGAGGATAATAAGCCATGCCTTGCAAGAGGAAAAAGGGCAGTAGTAGTGGTAGTAGTAGTAGTAACAACAACAACCATAACAAAAACAATAATAAAGCAAATATGAATTCCAGAAGAGGGATTTCCTTCAGGTCTACAGCCAGGGGAGGCAAGGCTTAAATTCCCCATCCATGCAGGGCCGGATTAAGGCCAGCTGATGCCCTAAGCACAGCCCAATAATGGTGCCCCCTTGGCCCATACACTGCTCAGCCGGCAAGACATTAAGAGCTCATCCACACAAAGCAGGATATTCCAATATGAAAGCGGTATGAAAGTGATATACTGAAGGGCAGGATACACTACTGATTTTTAGTGATACTGAAGTGCACTGACAACTGTTGGAGCCCATGACACATCTACACCAAGCAGGATATAATACTATGAAAGCAGTATGAAGGTGGTATTTGGTACGTGTCATGGGCCCCAACAGTTGTCAGTGCACTTCAATACCACTATAAAGCAGTAACGTGGCTCCTGCATCTTATATACCATACCGCTTTCATAGTGGAATATCCTGCTTGGTGTAGATGAGCCCGAAGACTCAATAAGTGCTGAAGTTTTCTCTTTTGTGCACCACTTAATTGAACACATTTCATCTTGGGGTCTGAAAAGTAAAGAAGCAAAAATAAACACACACACACACACACACACACACACACACACACACACACGGAATGTATATATTTATAATACTTATAAAAAAACACTGAAATTCATGCAGAAAACGTTGGTAAGACAGTCAAACATACTGAACCCTAGGTATATACTGAGACAAAGATTGTCAGAAAGTTATCTCAGATGTCAGATGACGTCGTGGAACACGTAGAGCCTAAAGCTGGTTTATTTATTTATATTTATTTAGAGTATTTTTATCCCGCCCTTCAGCCAAAAGGCTCTCGGAGCGGCTTACAATGTATCAATAAAGAAGACAGTCCCTACCCTCAGGCTTACATTCTAAAAAAAAAGACATGACACACAAGGAAAAGTGTATGGGGAGGGAAGAGGGAGAAAATAAAAAGAAATTAAGGAGACTGCTTAGGCTGGTGGGAAGGCCCTGCTCCGTCCTCTCATCTCCCAATGGAGGGGCAAACCAACAGCTACTTCTTCCCCACATGGTGAAGATGTTAGCCCTGGGGGGTGGGGGGGTTCCAACTGAAGCAGGCTCCGATGGTGCCTGCCTGCTCCAGTCTCCCTCGCATCTTCTTCCCCACAGGGTGAAGATGGCAGTTAGCCCTGTGGGGGGGGGGGGGTCCAACTGAAGCAGGCTGTGATGGTGCCTGCCTGCTCCAGTCTCCCTCGCTTGGAGAATTTGGTATAATAAAATTGATTTGGTATAAAAAGCACAAATAATAATAAAAAAAACCTGCCACTTAGAATATGCTGCTAGACCCTTCCTATAAATCTGGAATTCCTTAAAATTAGATGGCTACAGCTATGGTACAGGTACTCTGTGGTGCCCCCCCCTTCCCTTGGTGCCCTAAGCACGTGTTTATATTGCTTAAAGTTTAATCCAGGGCTGCATCCATGCCTACTGTGATCCTGATTATTATCAGGCTGATCCATTATCAGTGCTGCCCCCCACCCTTCCCCATGGATGCTGCTTGCATTTTTCTGCAGCTTAATTCATTGCAAAGATGCCTTTCACATCACTTCTGGTTTTGCCCTCCGCTTCAAAGGCATGGAGCTCCTCCTGGAGTGAGACTGGCTCACTTAAGGAACCAGTGGGCTGCCTGCCTTTGACATCGACATGTGTCGAAGTATTGTGATGGCAGCCGTTCACCGCAGATAGAGTCCTTGTTAATTTGCCCGCTAATTCCTTGAAGGAGAAGCTCAAGCTGTCTAGCGCCAGGAACCCGCCTCGAATTCCGCCCTCATTGTGGTGGTGGGGGCATCTTTTTCGGTAGGCTGCATCCAATTTATCGGCCGTCTACGCATTCGCTGGTGCAATTGTGCAAATTCAGCATTTATTAAGGGGAACAAAAAGAAGAATTTGCAAAATACCCAAGCTTGCATCTGCAGCAGGAAGATGAAGACTGCAAGAAGGGGGAAACCTGGTGAGGTTTGTACCAAGATAGGGAGGGAGAACAATTGTCGTGAAATGAAAAGGGGCAAAAAAACGCCAGTCAGGAGACTTTTTAAGGCTGTGAAATGTTGTCCTAATGCAAAGACGTTGCCATCATGAGCAATGAAATAAAATGGAAGGAAAGTATTTATTGTGGAAGTTGCTGATGAATTCCAGTCCATTACTTGAGATAAGAAAATGTCATTTTTTTGAAGGTGGTGATGGATCCAGACTAAGGGCTCATCTACACCAAGCAGGATATTCCACCATGAAAGTGGTATATAAAAGGCAGGAGCCACACCAAGCAGCATATAGCAGTATGAAAGCGGTATATAGTATGTGTCAATGGGCCCCAACAGTGGTCAGTGCACTTCAATATCGCTACAAAGCAGTAGTGTGGCTCCTGCCTTTTATAGACCGCTTTCATAGTGCAATATCCTGCTTGGTGTAGATGAGCAATTCGTTAGTTATGCTGTAGACCCATTGATCCAGCCCAATGTCTTATACAGCACCATTGACGTAATGGTATTTTACAGCACAAGCAACCCCGCTACCTGCTCCAAAAAAGGTCTCCGTCACAAGGCGCTTACAATATAAAGCAGCCGTCCCTAAGCTGGTGCCTTCTAGTTGTTTTGATCTATATATTAAAAAGTCATGCTGAATCTGACGAAAGACCTATCTGGATCAACATTCCGTTCACACAGTGGCCAACCAGCTGCTTGGAGGAAGCCCACATATAGGACATGAGTGCAATAGCGGCACCCCACCCACCCATGTTCCACAGCAACTGGTATTCAGAGACATACGCCCTCTGATACTGCAGATAATATATTGTTGTTGTTGTTGTTTATTCATTTAGTCGCTTCCGACTCTTCGTGACTTCATGGACCAGCCCACGCCAGAGCTTTCTGTCGGCCATCACCACCCCTAGCTCCCCCAAGGTCAAGTCCGTCACCTCCAGAATATCATCCATCCATCTTGCCCTCGGTCGGCCCCTCTTCCTTTTACCTTCCACTTTCCCTAGCATCAGCCTCTTCTCCAGGGGATCCTGTCTTCTCATTATGTGGCCAAAGTACTTCAGTTTTGCCTTTAATACCATTCCCTCAAGTGAGCAGTCTGGCTTTATTTCCTGGAGTGTGGACTGGTTTGATCTTCTTGCAGTCCAAGGCACTCTCCGAATTTTCCTCCAACACCACAGTTCAAAAGCATCTATCTTCCTTCGCTCAGCTTTCCTTACGGTCCAGCTCTCGCAGCCATAGGTTACTACGGGGAATACCATTGCTTTAACTATGCGGACCTTTGTTGTCAGTGTGGTGTCTCTGCTTTTAACTATTTTATCAAGATTTGTCATTGCTCTCCTCCCATCATGATCAGTAGCCATTGATAGCCATTTTCTCCATTAATTGTTATAATCTCCTTTTAAAGCCATTCAAGTTGGTGGCCATCACTACGTCTTGACGTAGTGAATTCCACAGTTTAACTATGTGCTGTGCAAAGAAGACCTGCCTTTTATCTGTCCTGAATCTCCCACCAATCAGCTTCATGGGATGACCCCCATTGGGTTCTAGAATTATGGGAGAGGGAGAAAAATGTCTCCCTATTCACATGCTCCATACCATGCATAACTTTGTGCACCTCTATCATGTCTCCCCTTAGCCTCCTTTTTTCCAAGCTAAACAGTCCCAACTGTGTAACCTTCCTTCATAGGGGAGATGCTCCAGCTCTCTTGATCATTTTACTTGCCCTTTTCTGCTTATCAAAGCCAGTCGGCTGAGCTTCGGAGAGAAGTCTGCTACCATCTGCTTGCCGGTAGCTCATTCCCTGTAGGATCACAGGCCCAGCCTGGGCTAATCATTAACATCGCCCAAAGACGGATCGGCCAAAGGGCACCCAGACAAATAATTCTACTTCTTGCTGGGATCCTGCCACTGTGGAGAGCCGGAGAATAAGGGGAGCAAACCTCGGTGAGTCAGCTCAGAAAGGGGATGGGTTGGAATTACAGCAGCCTTCCCCAACCTGGGGCCCTCTAGTTTTGCCAGACTCCAACTCCCATCATCCATGGCCAGCACAGATGGCTGGGGGATTAGGGAGAACAACATATGGTAGCCAGACTGGTCACTGGTACACCTAGGGGTGACCACATTACACCAGTTTTAAAATTTCTTCACTGGCTGCTAATTAGTTTCCAGGCGAAGTAAAAAGTGTTGGTTATCACCTTTAAAGCCCTACATGGTTTGGGTCCAGGCTACCTGTGGGATCACCTTCTCCTGTACAATCAGCCCCGCACACTCAGGTCCTCTGGGAAGAATCTACTTCAGTAAGTCAAAGTTAGGCTGATGGGTATTACCCAGAGGACCTTTTCTGCTGCTCCCAGACTGTGGAATGGCCTGCCGGAGGAGACTCGTCAACTTAAGAGTCTATTAGCATTCAAGAAAGCTATCAGGACTAATCTCTTCCGACAGGCCTATCCAGTGGAATTTTAGGATGTTTTTAGAATTTTAGGATGTTTTAACAATATATATTATGTTCTTAATTCAGTTTTATGTATTTTATATTTACTGTTGTTCCCCGCCTCGATCAAAATGGAGAGGCGGGTAAGAAATAACAACAACAACAACAACAACAATTTATTTGGAGGGCTCCAGGTTGGGGAAGGCTGGTCTCGTCTAGGGTGACCTTATGGAAAGGAGGACAGGGCTCCTGTATCTTCAACAGTTGTAGAGAATGTTTAACAGCATATGCTAAGTCTGTTTGTTTTTTAATGGACCCCAGAACTGTTGTTGTTTAAATGGATACTGTTGTTTTATACTGTTGTTTATATATTTTTGATGGTTTAAAATTTTGCATACTTTTTAATGTTCACTGTTTTTAACTTTTGTAAACCGCTCAGAGAGCTTTGGCTATGGGTGGTATATAAATTTAATAAATAAATAAATAGAGAAAAGGGAATTTCAGCAGGTGTCATTTGTATGCATACAGCACCTGGGGAAATTCCCTCTTCATCACAACAGTTAAAGCTGCAGGAGCCCTGCCTAGCATGACCAAAAGAGGGCAGGTCTCCTGCAGCTTTAATCGTTGTGGTGAAGAGGGGATTTCACCAGGTGCTGCATGCATACAAATGACACCGGCTCACAGATTTCTATAGGCTTCTGCCAAAGTTGTTCTGTTTGATTCTTTTTTCATGTAGTCTATATATTTTTTCCAATCCGTCCTGAAAGTATCTCTTTTCTTTATCCCTCTATGTGTTCTTAACTTCTGTGTCAACATAAAAACGAGATAATCAACAATCTTCTTGCAATACTTTGTTGGACTTGTCACAATTAATGAGATACTTCTAGTTTGCATACTTTGTGCTGTGCTTTCATGTAATTGACCAAGTGTGGGGAGGGAACGGGGAGGGGTATAGAATAAGTGTTGATGTGTATAGTTTTATGTTTTATTTTTATTCTTGATTTTTGAGTTCAATGTAAATAATAATAATAGTAAAACACACACCAAATGACACCTTTTCTCTACAACTCTTACAGGAGCCCTGTCCTCTTTTCCATAGGGTCACCCTACTCTTGTCAGTGTGCCCCTGCCAGGGTCTGGGCCTTCAGCAGGTGCTCAACAATGCCTACCCTTGATGCCAGCCCTGTCTAAAATGACAGGGTGGAAGGAGAGATTGGAGAGGGGCAGAGAGGAATGCATACCAAGGGTAGCAAGCTAACTAAAGTCAAGGAGAAGAGGAACCTGCAACAAAATGTTACAGCACGGAGTGCTTCCTGTTCAGATTCAAGCCGCTCCATTCCATTCCCCCCTCCCTTCCCAACAATCAGTCAACATTCCACGGCTATTGAGCATGCTCAGTCCTCATTTGGCTGTTTTGGGTCTCTCCCCTCCCTTACAGTTTGAATGGCTGCCAGAGCACTGTCCTCTGTTTCATCTCTAGGTCTGGTTTAATGTCAAAGAACTATAAGGAGGGTAGGGCAGAGGCTCTGAAGTTGCTCATCAAGAGTTAGCCCCAGGACAGCAGACTGAGCAGGTACATATGTCACCTGATCACAGCCTTCCACCCCCACACACACACCCCCACCACCACACACACTATGGTGAGATGTCTTGTATTTCTGTTTAAATAATAGTTATTTCTAAACCTGCACCCATGCATATAAATTTGTATATGCAAATATTATGCAGATTGGTATCCTCTTTTGTCCTCCCCCCCCCCATGATGCATTTTCTCTTTTGGGGTGATGCATAGATGGCCACCCTAAATGGCACTCACAACCTGAACATTGAATATAGAGGGAATGATGGGACACTGTCCCACAGTGTCCTTTTGCCAGCAGAACAGATATCACTGGCATCAGGGACGCTGCTCGGCTCTTAAAAGATTTGGGGCCCAGGGCCACAGGGCACGAATCGGTATAAAATTTATACATGCCAATTTATATCTATATATACAAATTTGTAATAATTACTAGGACGTCTTTAAATTTCACAGAAGACAAACAAAGCCAATTAATTTCCCATCCAAATCAAATAAGTGATTTAATAAATTTGCACTCGGCCCCACCCCTACCCCACCCCAATAAACCTAAATCAGTGGTTCCTCTTTAATTACAATTTATCTGCAATGGCCCTGAACAGGTGTGAAAAAATGCACAAAAATGCACACACACACACACACAAAAGACCATCTGGAAAGTTTTATCATGAACCGTCCCCCTCCTTCTCCCATACAGTCACTCAAACATACAGGGATCAGCACCTTGGCTAGCTCATTTAGAGTTCCTGCTGGTTCTGACTGAAACCCAGGATGGCTTCACAGCCCCACCAAATTCAGAGCCACCAGCCTCCATTTATATACCCACACATACAGAGAGCGTTGAGTGCAGAGCTTAATGTGTAACCAACACTGCCATTGATTTTTACATTTGCAGCTTGCAATGTCTTGCCACAATTACTTTGTTCCCCCTTGTGAGTCCAAGCGAAGATGAAGCTCCAAGTGTTTTGCTCAATGACACGCATTTACAGTCTGCGGCATGAATGTGGGAGCCAAAATAATTAAAAATGTGGAAGTCAATGCAAGCCCCTCCATCTCAGATTCATTCTTCCCTGTGGTAAAACCACATGACTAACACGGCTGTTTCTCTCTCCTCCCCATTTATATCGTGTGGCAGGAAGAATGTCTGGAGGCCAAAGAAAGAGGCGGGTTGGAATTGTGGGCTACGGACATCTCGGTAGGTAGCCTTTCTTGTCAATTTCGGATCACTCCTATATCAACCCTGGCTTTGCCAGTGGATCTGGCAAATCATGTGTATTCTACCTATTCTGGACAAAATTGTCATATGTTCAGCAATAACACAGATGTCTTTTATTTCAAAAGAACATTAAAAATGTGCTTCATTAAACATTTCATCATGTCCCAGTTTAGGGAAGATAACATTATTTGCAGAATACCTGATAGAATGCCATTTTCCTCTGACGATGGTCTGGCTCATGAACTTGGCAGTGATGAGACCTCCACACCAGTGAGTTTGGCGGTGATGAGTCCTCCACACTAATGAGTTTAGTGGTGATGAGTCCTTTACACCAGTGAGTTTGGCGGTGATGAGACCTCCACACTAATGAGTTTGGTAGTGATGAGTCCTTTACACCAGTGAGTTGGCGGTGATGAGACCTACACACTAATGAGTTTGGTGGTGATGAGTCCTTTACACCAGTGAGTATGGTGGTGATGAGACCTCCACAATAGTGAGTTTGGGGGTGATGAGTCCTCCACACTAGTGAGTTTGGTGGTGATGAATCCTCCACACTATTGAGCTTGGGGGTGATGAGACCTCCACACTAATGAGTTTGGGGGTGATGAGTCCTCCACACTATTGAGTTTGGGGGTGATGAGACCTCCACACTAATGAGTTTGGGGGTGATGAGTCCTCCACACTATTGAGTTTGGGGGTGATGAGTCCTCCACACTAGTGAGTTTGGTAGTGATGAGTCCTTCACACTATTGAGTTTGGTAGTGATGAGACCTCCATACTAATGAGTTTGGTGGTGATGAGTCCTCCACACCAGTGAGTTTGGCGGTGATGAGACCTCCACACTAATGAGTTTGGTGGTGATGAGTCCTCCACACCAGTGAGTTTGGTGGTGATGAGACCTCCACACCAGTGAGTTTGGGGGTGATGAGTCCTCCACACTAGTGAGTTTGGTGGTGATGAGTCCTCCACACTAGTGAGTTTGGTAGTGAAGAGTCCTCCACACTAGTGAGTTTGGTGGTGATGAGTTCTCCACACTAATGAGTTTGGCGGTGATGAGACCTCCACACTAATGAGTTTGGTGGTGATGAGTCCTCCACACTAATGAGTTTGGTGGTGATGAGTCCTTTACACCAGTGAGTTTGGTGGTGATGAGACCTCCACAATAGTGAGTTTGGGGGTGATGAGTCCTCCACACTAGTGAGTTTGGTGGTGATGAGTCCTCCACACTAGTGAGTTTGGTAGTGATGAGTCCTCCACACTATTGGGTTTGGCAGTGATGAGACCTCCACACTAATGAGTTTGGTGGTGATGAGTCCTTTACACCAGTGAGTTTGGTAGTGATGAGTCCTCCACACTAGTGAGTTTGGTGGTGATGAGTCCTCCACACTAATGAGTTTGGTGGTGATGAGTCCTTTACACCAGTGAGTTTGGTGGTGATGAGACCTCCACACTAGTGAGTTTGGTGGTGATGAGACCTCCATACAGTGAGTTTGGTAATGATGAGACCTCCACACCAGTGAGTTTGGTAGTGATGAGTCCTCCACACCAGTGAGTTTGGTGGTGATGAGACCTCCATACAGTGAGTTTGATGGTGATGAGTCCTCCACACTAGTGAGTTTGGTGGTGATGAGACCTCCACACTAATGAGTTTAGTGGTGATGAGTCCTCCACACTAATAAGTTTGGTGGTGATGAGTCCTCCACACTAATGAGTTTGGTGGTGATGAGTCCTCCACACTGAGTTTGGTGGTGATGAGTCCTCCACACCAGTGAGTTTGGTGGTGATGAGACCTCCACACCAGTGAGTTTGGGGGTGATGAGTCCTCCACACTAGTGAGTTTGGTGGTGATGAGTCCTCCACACCAGTGAGTTTGGTGGTGATGAGTCCTCCACACCAGTGAGTTTGGTAGTGATGAGTCCTCCACACCAGTGAGTTTGGTGATGATGAGTCCTCCACACTGGTGAGTTTGGTGGTGATGAGTCCTCCACACTAATGAGTTTGGTGGTGATGAGTCCTCCACATTAATGAGTTTGGTGGTGATGAGTCCTCCACAACAGTGAGTTTGGTGGTGATGAGTCCTCCACACTAGTGAGTTTGGTGGTGATGAGTCCTCCACACTAATGAGTTTGGAGGTGATGAGTCCTCCACACCAGTGAGTTTGGTGGTGATGAGTCCTCCACACCAATGAGTTTGGGGGTGATGAGTCCTCCACACTAGTGAGTTTGGTGGTGATGAGTCCTTTACACCAGTGAGTTTGGTGGTGATGAGTCCTCCACACTAGTGAGTTTGGTAGTGATGAGTCCTCCACACCAGTGAGTTTGGCGGTGATGAGACCTCCACACTAATGAGTTTAGTGATGATGAGTCCTCCGCACTAGTGAGTTTGGTGGTGATGAGTCCTCCACACCAGTGAGTTTGGTAGTGATGAGTTCTCCACACCAGTGAGTTTGGGGGTGATGAGTCCTCCACACTAGTGAGTTTGGGGGTGATGAGTCCTCCACACTAGTGAGTTTGGTGGTGATGAGTCCTCCACACTAGTGAGTTTGGTGGTGATGAGACCTCCACACCAGCACATTTGTGGGTCACAGTGGTTCTCTCTCATCTGCTTTCTCCCCTGCAACAAACCTTACCAGTTGACTATCTCTATACCAGGGGATGTGGAATGCCCTTCCTACAGAGGCTCACCTGAGGCCTACATTGTTATATTTTCAGTGTCAGGCAAAGACCATTCTTTTCTCCCAGGTATTTCAGGGACTTGGTTTTTAGATTTATTTATTTTTTGAGGTATTCTTATATATCCTGTGCTGTGTGTTATTTTGCGTTGCATTGTATACTTTCAACCATTTGCATTTCACGTTAATCTTGTAACCCTCTGTATTACGTTTTATTCTTTTAACCATTTGTAATCCAGCTAGAGAACCATTGTTATTGGGTGGATTAAAATACAAACAAGCAATCAACACAACAGGCAGAATGTTGTGGTGGCAGAGAAAGTGATGGGTTCAAGTGCACATACTCCTTTTAAGCAAGGAGATTGGGTAGCACACGAGATCTAGCTGTCCCACCTTGTGCCCCACCAGCAACAGCAGCCACTAGCTGCTAATGGCAGGTTGATCTTGTGGACTAGAGGGAATATTAAAACATCACACACACACACACACACACACACACACACACACACACACACACTTTTAAACACAGGCTTTTCCTAGGGCTTGATTTGGCCTGGGGCAGAATGCCAACCCGCCCTTCCTGTTCTGATCAATGTAATATGCCTGTCTAACGCAAGCCGTCTAATGTTTCATTAATTTGTGCTGATGGCCAGTGTGATAGTTCTCTATGCTCTTATACATATATTCCTAACCTAAGAACATAAGAATTACCTTGCTGGATCAGAACAAGATTGACTTCTGCAATGCGCTCTACATAGGGCTACCATTGTATCTAGTTCGGAAACTTCAGCTAGTTCAAAATATGGCAGCCAGGTTGGCCACCGGTACATCTAGGGGTGAGCATATTACCCCAACATTAAAATCACTCCACTGGCTGCCAATTAGTTTCCGGGCAAAGTACAAAGTACAAAGTACAAACTGGACCCTAAATGGTTTGGGTCCAGGTTACCTGCGGGATCGCCTTCTCCCATATAGTCCGCCCCACACACTCAGGTCCTCTGGGGTGAACTTACTTCAGTCAGCTAAAACTAGGCTGACATCAGTTTCCCAGAGGACCTTTTCTTCTGTCGCCCCCAGATTGTGGAATGGCCTGCCAGAGGAGATTCATAAAATTAACTCTCTGTGTGATTTTAAGGCAGCTTTAAAGACTAGCCTTTTCCGGCAGGCCTATCCAGATCAATGTTAAATCATGATTTTTTAAGATGTATTGATTCCTGCTCTAATGTTGTTCCCCGCCTCGATCCATAGGGAGAGGCGGGTAAGAAATAAATATATTATTATTATTATTATTATTATTATTATTATTATTATTATTATTATTACTGCAGCGTTCTGTTTCCAATGGTGACCATTCAGCTCTTCCTTGATACTCATAAAACAGGGCATGGAAGTGTCTGGGTCCTCCATTTCGGACTCTAAATGGTGACCCCTTGGATGGTGAGGGGGGGATGAATTCTGCCTGCTAGGCCAACTCTGAATTCTTTTTTGACTTTTTTTTTTTTTACAAGAGCCTCAGCAATACTGGTAAATGTGTCAAGCTTTTGTAGATGGTTTTCGTCGCTCTGCAGGAAACAGATTTGGGGTGTAGAAGGAACGGAGCCAATCTCTGCGTTGGCAATGCTTTTCAGTCCGGCTTTCTGTTTCTCCAGGCCAGTACTTGGTGAAACGGCTCCAAGACGACGGCCTCCAGCATGGCTTGGAGCTGGCCTTTGTTTGGAACCGGGACGCTGGGAAGTTGGAGCAGACGGTGCCGGCGGAGCTGCGGCTGGGGAAGCTCTCCGGTTTCTTGGAGCGGTGAGCAGGCAAGCCCAGCCGGGGACGGGGTTTTGGGGGGCATGGCAAGGATAAGCAAAACAAAGCCACCATGAACCCTCAGGCACACTTGCCACACTGTACACCCTCTAGATCAGCCTTCCTCAACCTGGGGTGCTCCAGATGTGTTGGACTGGGAGATGCAGTCCAACACATCTGGAGCACCCCAGGTTGAGGAAGGCTGATCTAGATGTTTTAGACTACAAATCCCAGCATTCCTGGACATTGGCTGTACTAGCTGAGGCTGATGGGCATTGAAGTCCAAAATATCTGGCAGGCACCAGTTTGGGGAAGACTGAGGGTTAGTCACAGCAGTTACAAATATACACTCTCAGTAGTTTCCAGTTTTAGTCCTACGTAGAGGAGACCCAATGAAATGAGTGGGACTTAAGTTAATCACAACTAACTCCATTCCCATTCATTTAAATAGGACTACTGTATGTAGGGCTACCACTGGACACTATCCTCGGGCTGTGCTCCTCTACACCAGCCTTCCCTACAATGGAGAAACTCTTTCAGCCTGGAGGCTGAATTCCAGTTTGGAGAACACCTTGGCAGGCCACATTTCAGTAATGGATGGGGCTGAGTGAAAAATGGGCAGGGCCCCAAATGCCAGCATATTTTAGCTTCAAGCCCTCACTGCCAGTAATTAAGCCTTAAGAGAGACTTCAGCCATTTAGAATGTGGGGAAAACTGCAGGAAAAACACACACCAAAATTGGTGGTTGAGGAAAGGGATAGGGTTCAGCACCTTAGATAGCTTCTTTAAACTTCAGGCTACAACCTGGAGTAGCTTCACTGTATCAGAGTCACCAGCCTCCACTGGGTGTGACCACCTGGGGAACCATGGAGGGATAGATTGGGTCTCCATGCATGTCCTGTCCAACTCAGTTCAAAGCGCGCAGAGGTGCTGAAACCAGCAAGGCAGGTCACATATAAGAACACAGAGGAAAGATAAGTCTCACATCAGGTCATGTCAAGTCAAGTTCAATCATGTCCAATCAGGTCAGGTCTTGTCAGATCAAGTTGGGTCAAATCTTGTTGAGTCAGGGCAGGGCAGAGTAGGTTTGCTGAAGAGCAAGGCAAGATTAGACCAGGCAAAGTGTTTCAGAACCTTGAGCAGCTCCGAGTTAGCTGAGACTTAGTCAAGGAGAGCTGTTGACTCAGCAACAGTCAGAGGCTTTCTAAAGCCTTGCAAAGACCTGCAGTTAGCCACATCCCATCTGAGAAGCAGCTTCTTTCTTTAAGGACCATTGCCTGATTTTATAGCTGCTGGCTCTTCCAGGGTGGTGAAGGCTGTAATGGGGGAGTGTCCTCAGCATCTGAAGAGTTAGATAGAGGCACATCTTCTGACCTGGAAAGCCCTGGCATAGAAAGAGCTGTGTTAATGGAGGGAGTTTTCTTTCCCCCCCCCCCCAAGTCCTCTTTGGTACCAGATGATAGATCGAATCTGGGGGACATGACAAGGCAGAATGGATTTGGCCTGCAGACCTTAGGTTCTAGTCCAAATGGCAACAGCAGTCTCGGGTAGCAAAGTGTCTTTCCCAGCAACTGATCTGATTAGCTAGAGATGCTGCCACAGACTGAACCAGGATCCTTCTGCATGCAAAGCAGGTGATCTTCCACTGAGCTCTGGTCCTTTCACCAATATGGAGTAGCCATATTTTTGCAGAGGGTGGGGTGGGGGGGTCCATGGAAAGAAGCAGGGTGTGACCTGAATGGTATGCCCTCGTCAAGCTCCCTTGCAGCTCTGCAGAGCGTGCCGAGACACAAATCTTGTTAGGTCCCAGACAGCCCCACATGGATGGAGAGATGCCCAGCATTGGCATCTTCAGCAATCAGGACCCTGCATCACAGTGGCTTGGGGTGGCAACATGTTGTGGGCTAATCCTCCTGGGATCACCTGAAAGATTTGCAGTGCATCCATTCTGACATCACTTTTCCATGTTTACATATTTTGCCATCACGGAGCTGTCAGTCCTAGGTACAGTCGTACTCTATATGTTTCAGTCATGACAGGGCTGGCTCAAGACATTTTATTGCCTGAGGCAAAAGACAAAATCCACACACACACATACACACATACACCTCACTTCATTGTACAGAAGCCACCGGACTGGCAGTTGAACCTTACTTCAACACTGGCGATGGGGTGGCATCTTTCAATGTAGAAAGCAGACTTAAGGGCGAAAGGCAAGCGGTGTGTCACACAAGCGCTGTCTGCTCACCAGGTCTCAGCATCTCCTGCCTGAGGCAACTGCCTCACTCTTCCTGAATAATGGTTGCAAATTCAGGGACAGATTTGTCCGTCTGTATTAAAGATAAATAAATCCTAATGTAGTGAAAAGCAATGACCAGCTAGAAGGTGTGACACATATGCTTTTGCATAGTCTCCAGAAGAGTTTGGCCGGGGCCCTCATCTAGAGCGTCTTTGACATTGTTGTAGATCCAGCCTTGTCACTGTGTCTCTCTTGTCTTTCCAAAGCCGTGCTGACATTGTTATCGAAGTGGCACATCCGTGCATTGCCCAGAACTATGGGGAGTCCTTTCTCCAAGCTGCGGATTTCATGGTGAGGGCTCCAGGTGCCTCTAGAGCAGGGGTGTTGAACTACTTTCACCTAGAGGGCCACGTTCAAGTTCAGAGAAGCTCTTGGGAGCCGCAGGGCGGGGACAAACTACCAGCACGTCTTAGCTTGAAGTTCTTACTGCCAGTAACTAACCCTTAGGATGTGCTGGTATTTTGACTTTTTAGAATGGGGATGGGGGTGGGGGGACAGACAAAACCAGGAAACCATCAAATCATCAGTGGTTAGTGGGGAGGAAAGGGTTGGGAGGGGTCAGGGGAAGTGGGCGTGCCCATCTGGGGAACCCCAAAGGGACAGATTGGAGCTCCAGGCGGGATGGATTTGGCCCATGGGCCTGCAGGTTCACCACCCTTGCTCTAGAGGGAGGCATCTGTACATTCTGTCGCCCCTCCACCCCAACCACAGTCTTTTCAAGGTAGGTGGGCACATTTCCTTTCCTTATTTTAGCAAAAAATATCTTTCTTGCCTATCACTAAGATCACATGCGATGCCCAATGGCCTTCACACCAAGATCAAACTTCCTTACTTTTAAAACTTGTCTGCAATTCTATCCCTGAATACATAGGCGTGCACAGCATATTTCATTAAGGTAGGCATCCTGGGATACTTTTTTTTAGAGATGAACATTTATTGAATACTCAATCATAAAGGACATTAATTTTTATTCATTTATTTATTAAGCACTGTAGGCACTGATGCCTACTCCACATCCGGCTTGCCTGACCGCAGGAGGGCCGTTGCCGGTAGGGCATTGGTGGGGCTTTGTAGTGACACTGGCCAGAGGAGGGGCTTATGGAGGGGCGATATTAGCCTTCGGGAGTCCTCTTCCTGGCCTCCTTGAAGCGTGGCTCCTGGCAGAGAAGCTCCTGGCAGAGCGATTTCTTTTCACTCCTGCTGCTGAGAGCAATGGTCCACAATCGGGGTGGGGGTGGCAGCAAAGCAGTCGGAGGGCAGCTGGAGGACCGTTCCTGCTGTGTCTGGATCCCCCTCAGGTTCCCTACTCAATGCCCCCCTCAATTCAGTGTTTATTGCTTGAGACATTAAGTTGTGCCTGGGCACACCCAGCACACCCCTTGCGCACGCCTATGCTTGAATATTGTTTAACCTCTATGCCATCAAATTTCTAATTTTTATAGCTTCCCCACCCCCCACCGGCTAACTACCCATTCAAACTTACATTGGATTATGTCCCATTGAGCTCACAGTGAGACTCCCTTCTAAGTAAACATGCACCAGATGTTGCCGTCAGTGTACAAAATGCTTTACAATTCCATCTCCTTTTATACATGTAACAACCCTGCGAGATCGACTGCTCGGGTCCACTCAATGAATTTGGGCGGCTGAGTGGAGTAGATAATTACTTCCCTCCTCTTCAGAGATGCCCATCTGCGTTGAGCTTTCTTTTATAGAGAGGACATTCTGCAAAGAATGCCACCAAATGGCATTGGTTCCTTCTGAATGGCCTTAGAAATACATGGAATTTATGAATGGCCTTAGCAATCAGGATTGGCATCAAGGGTAGGCCTGGCTGGGCACCAGCCAAGGGCTCGCACACCAGCAGGGGCCCATTGCCAAGAGCGCCCTAGAGTTGTTTCTCGTCTTCATAACTGCAACCCGCAAATTCACCTGCCTCTCACTCTGGCCCAGACAACGGAGGTGGTGACAAGCAGAAGCAGTAGATGCCATGGTCTACTTGCTCTCTGTCAAGCAAGCAAGTGATAGCAATGATGAGAAAGAGGAGGAGGACCAATAGCAACCGGTGGCAATGACATTGAGAAGGTAAGACTCACTGAGAAAGGAATGAATTGCCCGAGGGGCCTTCAAAAACCTGAAGCCAGCGTGGATAGCAATGGCCATATTTAATTGAACGGTATATTCCTGCAGCCACTGGGAAGGAGACAAACATTCACAGGAAAATAAGTTATACCCGCTCCAAGGCTGGCGTAATGCTCATCTTCCGATAGAGGTGGAGCTGGAAGGGGTGTGGATTCACAGCCTCTCCTTCCCACCCATTGGCACACCTCTGACATGCCTCTTCCCCCCCCCCCCCCCGACACCAGAGCTTCGACCCCATAAAGGAACCCCCTGTGGAAGTTTCTGCAGGGGCTGGGAAGAGGAGATCTGAGATAAGATCTCCTGCAAGGTTGGTCCTCTCACCCCACCCTTGGAAGGGGAATTCTGCTATATCCTATAGCTCCGGGGCAGTGCTGGCTTCTTCTTTTGAGGGATCTTGAGCAAGACCTTCTGGGTTCAGGTCTGGTTTTGGGACAGAATAGCATTGGGGGAATGTACCTCTGCCCCATGGCAGTTGAACTGTGGGGTGCCTCAGGGCACCATCCTTTCCCCAATGTTATTTAATATTTATATGAAGCTGTTTGGAGCAGTCATCAGGAGATTTGGGGCAAGTTGTCACCAGTATGCTGATGCCACCCAGTTCTGTTTCTCTGTAACATCTGAATTGAGAGAGGCCATGCACATTCTGAACCAGTGCTTGGATACAGTTATGGCTTGGATGAGGGTCTACGAACTGAAGTTGAATCCCGATAAGACAGGGCCCTTGTGGGTTGGTGGTTCCCAGGTCTGGGAATTGGGGTGTTTTCTTGTTCTGGATGGGGTTGCGCTCCCTCTGAAGAAGCAGGTCCGTAGTTAGGGGGTGCTTCTGGATCCATCTTTGTCACTGGAGGCCCAGGTGACCTCAGTGGCTTGGAATGCCCCTTATCAACTTTGGTTGGAATGCCAACTACACCCATTCCTGGACAGCCACAGGCCATAGCTAGACCTAAGGTTTATCCCTGGATCGTCCAGAGGTCAAACCTGTTCATCTAGGTGACACACAGGGAATCCAGTGCTCAGGCAGGGGCGAACCCTGGATGATCCCAGGTTAAATCTTAGGTCTAGCTGTGGCCACAGTCATTCATGCACTGGTAACCTCACAATGAGTTTACTGTAATGCGCTCTATGTGGGGCTGCCCATGTGTGTGGTTCAGAAGCTGCAGCTAGTGCAGAACACAGCAGCTAGGGTGCTCACGGGGACACCTAGCTCTGCTCATATAAAACCCGTATTAAAAGAATTGCACTGGCTGCTTGTTAGCTACTGAGCCACATACAAGGTTATGCGGTTATCTTACAAAGCCCTAAACAGCTTGGGACCAGCAGACCACCTTCCCGGATGACAACTACAATCCTCAAAGGAGGCCCTACTGGCCATTCCAAAATGAACAGAATGCCGCCATGTAGAACCTCAGTGGCGGGCCTTCTCTGTGATGGCACCCACCCTCTGGAGGACCATGCGGTTCGGGGGGCGGAAAACTTAACATCTTTAAAACGCTTCCTGAAAACACACCTTTACACACAGACTTTCTCTGGCTTTTAGCTTAGCTTGTTTTTATATTGCTTTTTTTAAACTTTTGGCTGGTGGGCAGTATAAAAATGTAATAAATAAATAAGATAAAATAACTAAGACACCTTCAACGGACCCCCTTCCTCGGTGAATTTACATTCTCACCACCACTGTCACCAGCTCCTGTTATTCCTCTTCCTTATCATCACTACCACCTGCTTGCTTGGCAGGCAGTGGCATCTACTGCTCCACCTTCTCACCCCACCCCTGTTGTCAGGGCCAACAGTGAGAAGCAGGTGAACAAGCAGGTTGCCATGGTGAAGAAGAGGCGCAAGTCTAGGGAGTTCTTCTCATTGGGCCCCTTCTCAGATGTGGGACCCCACCAAGAGCCCAATCACGCCTACCCTTGATGCTGGCTCTGCTCCAGAGACACCATCCCAGGGACCATTGGATTGTTCTCTCGGTAAATAAAGTCCACCTCCGGGTTACCACTTGTTTCTCTCTCTGTCTTAAACCCCCTCCCTTGAAGCCCTTCCAGAACCATTCTTGCCTCACTTTGCTTCTCCTCCCTCTCAATTTATTTATATTTATTTTATTTATTTATTACACTTATATACCGCTCCCATAGCCAGGGCTATCTGGGCAGTTTACAGAAATTCTAAAATAGAGGTAAAAACAAGAATACAAAATTTAAAACTCTAAAACACAGAACATGCACACATAAAGCATTAAAAACCGATTAAAAACTAAACATGTGGGTAATTAGGATGTGCCGCCAAAGAGGAAAGAGGAAAGAGGAAAGTCTTAACCTGGCACCGGAAAGATAGCAGCGTTGGTGCCAGGCGAGCCTCATCAAAGTGAGCTGTCTCCTACCCAATCTCTTCTACTCATCAAGCCATGGTAAGAACATCATTTCCACCAAAGACTTATCTAGTCCAGCATCCTAGTTCCCACAGTGGCTGACTGTAGTCTTCTCTTGATCTCCATCCACTGGATAATAGAACTGTCTTGATCTCCACCAACTGGACGGAAAGCATTTGACAAAATCTATTCAATCCTGTTGGGGACTTCTAAATAAATGTGTAAGAACAGTAAAGCGGTCCTCTCCCCAGCCCCAAACCCCGCCCCTGGCTTCCAGACACCAGTCCTTGCAAACATTTCTGTGTCCACTAGGTGGGGTCACCAACAGCCCTGGCAGATCTAGGTACAGAGCTGAAACTCCGCAAAGCTGGAAGACAGTCTGGACACACCCTCTACATACCCAGTGGGGCTCTGTGGGGTGGCCAAGACATCCAGAGGCTGGACGACGCTGGGATGCTTCAGGTAAGATCCTGCAGAGGGTCTGAGTTGAGAAATGGAAAGGTGGAGAGAGAGAGAGAGATGCAGAGCAAGAAGTGTGCGGCAGCTGATCTGCTGCCAGGATTATTGAGATGGGTTGCATTTCTATACCGCCGTTCCTCTGTGATGGAACTCAAGCCAGCCTTTATGGGGTCCCAGGAGGTCACCCATCCAGTCACTGACAAGACCCAGCTCTACTTCACTTCAGCAAAGTGGCGACATCCTGTGCTCTCAGGCCATGCCCCAACACCATGAAATGTTGCACTGTTAATCCGGAGTTCAGCACAGGCATAACACCCTCACACAACGCTGATCTCTCAACCCCTGGCCCTCTCAGCCTCTGCTGTAAGTCCAAGACCCCAAGGAATTCCACTCCTGCCCCCATCATCTCGTTGAGAGCTCCATGTTTTGTGTCACCCGTATAATAGGTGTCGTGGCTAGGCACAAATAAGCCGTGGGGGGGGGTGCATGTTGACTACCCCCGCAGTAAACTGACATTCCTGGCTTAGCGTGGGATCTGACCACATGGGAAACCAACTAACCCACAATTGGTAACCATTAAACCCAGTTTCAGATTTGCAAGGCAAGAACCCAGACGCTCTTGCTCAGATGAGAGTGTGGCCAATACTGGGAAGCATGTAAACAGGATCAATGGTGGAACCCAGTTACCGTTTTGCTGTGTCATGGAAATGACACACTGGTTCAATTTATTTTATTTTATTTATTTTATTTATTACATTTTTATACCGCCCAATAGCCGAAGCTCTCTGGGCGGTTCACAAAAATTAAAACCACAGTAAAACACCCAACAGGTTAAACAGGTTATTGTCAATTACTGTAGCACTTCTAATTATACCAGAATTGCTTTGGAATCCCTACGGTTCTTATTTTATCGTCCTAATAACTCTGGAAGGTAGGTGGATGTCTCTGGATTAAGCTGCCCGTTATTATCCTTGCAGTTAATATTAACATATATATTGCACTGTCAAGGTACGTGGCATAGAGTACCATATGCAAAAGAAGGTTTGGTCTCTGCCCCAGAGATGTCACAAGCTAAACAAACGGAGGGAAAAGAAGCTTTAGGATTTGTGATTTCTCTGACTTTGGTGATTTCCCCCACTTTTCTAGGCATTAACAGTCACCATGGTGAAACACCCTGATAGCTTCCGGCTAGCTGGGCACCTAGGGGAGCTTGCCAAAGGAGCCTGGCAGGAGCGTGTGGTGCTGTACAATGGCCCCGTGCGGAGGCTGTGCCCTCTGGCCCCCAACAACGTCAACACCATGGCAGCTGCCTGTATGGCCGCCCCTAGCCTGGGCTTTGATGGTGTAAAAGGCTGCCTTGTAGCTGATCCTAAGTGAGTTCCTTAACCATGTCTGTTTAGTTTATTAGGATCAGCTGAGAGTCACCGAACAGTGAGCTGGCAAAGAGCAGTGTCATGGTGAGCATGTTGGAAGTTGGCTGGGGAGACCGAAGATTGCACGAGAGAAGGGAAAGAGAGGGACACAACATGTCTCCAAATAGCATAAGACCATCAGTGCAAGATTTTCCAGGAGTTTCTTTTCACAGCACCTGGGAGAAACATTGACTAGGTTCAGACGAGACATTGTGACTGGTCATGGGTTATACCCGTAGGTGCCATGTTGCATATCCAAGCCCCACTTGGGGGAGTGTCATGTCATGTGAACCGGGAAAATGTGTCTTATGCAAGGGTTAAACAACCCACTCATAACCCTAAAACAAACCATGAGTTATGTGAAGGCTTCTTAACACTCGCCAGGTTTGCACAACAACCCCCAGAGCACGGGTTGCGTGTTCAAAATGGGGGCTGCACAGGCCCTGCAGCCTCACCATGGGTTAAATAACCCACGGTGGGCTGTCATGTAAACAGCCCCATTTTAACCCAGTTCACACAACCACAGCTTGGTTAACTCTGCTGTGCGCACTGGCCGGATTTCCTTGATTATCTTTGCTGGCGTGTCTTGCCATGGCATAGCGCGTTTGAGGGGGCAGCAACCACCAAACAGACCATGGGTTGTTGTTGGGTTATTTGAGGGTTGCTGATCCTCCTCCCCAAACAAGCTATGCCCCACCCGGGTGTGGATGAGATGGCAAGCTATGCCAGAAGGGTACTTAGGGAAATCCGGCATGCAGAGCAGGGAATAAGCCTGCAAGCTTTTTGTCTCAAAGGCAACAAACCAGTCTGTAGCAGTTTTCCTCTCCATCAGGAACAGGTCTTTTGTAAAGCTAATGAGTCTTAATGTCACATTCAAGACCAAGCCATCCCCAAATACTTTGCTTTACAACAAGGTATAATATATTGTTGCTGGGAAAATTCATTCCAGCTATTATGAGGATTTCAGTTAAGCTCAGAGGGAACAAGGAGGTCTGATGGGATGATGTCAGCATCCCTGCTGATCAAAACATCCCGGTGCCTTGTCCCTACAAGTCCTGGCTCCACTACCCCATCGAGTCTAACTGACTACATTTCTCTGCTGCAGCCTCCCTGACTACCACGTGGTGGAAATTGAGGCAACTGGGCCAGGGGGCTTCTCCGTCAGCACCAGGCGCAAGAACCCAGCTGCTTGTGGGGCCGTCACAGGGGCAGCCACCTTTGCTGCTTTCTGGAGCAGTTTGTTGGGTGAGGACCGAACCCTCCCATATTTGGAACCTCCCAACTCTCCATCCCGATCATGAGACAGCTTGCTCAAATGGCCCTAACAGCAACCACGTCCCTCATCCTTTGCTGTAGCATCTTAAGGACCGGCATCTTTTGCAGAGCTGTGCCTGGCCTTTCAGAGGACATTACAGGTCCCTCGCTGTGTTTTTAGCTTTCTTTTCCGTCTTTTCAAAAGGCCAGTCTCTAGCTCTTTACTTGTGGAGACATAAGGGGAAGGATGCAGGCAGCATCCTATATAACCGGTACGGGTCCTTATGTAGCCAAAATGGCACCACCCACACACGGGAAGGATCAGCAGACTCAGGGAAAACCCAAAACTTGCAACAGTACGAACAAACTTCAGGGTGGGGAACTGGAAACAGTGCTATGACTGAACATGCTCACTAGGCACAGAATGCAGAGTGTGGGAGTGAGCATGTAATGGTATCCTGGAAAAGGACATGGCTGGCTGGCTGGAAGGAAGGAACATTCCATACTACAACATTTTGTTGCAGGTCCCACTTGTTGTACCTAACTGTTTACTAAAAAGTAAATTTGCTCCTGCTTCCTAATATTCTGCCCAAGCAAGGCAAAGGCACTGTGATCACTAACAAGGACTAGACCCTTACATTTGAATGTTATAACATTAAACTATTTTAAAATTAATATTATTTAATACAACTAAATAATGTAACAATGTATTGAGATCCTGGTATCCGTGTTCTAGTTGTTCAGCACTGATTCTTCATCCCTTTATGCCCCTGGACTACATTTCTGGCTACGGGCTTGGAATTTTGGTAACTCATAATCCTAACATCAATCGCCTGAGCCTTTTAATCCTAACACCTGCATTCTACTAGTAAAGGTGTTACTTTTTATTTAATGCATTCTTGCGTTATATGGTGGCCAGATGAAAAAGATGGCAGGGCTCTTGCACCGTCAACAGTTGTGTATAAGAGGAAATTTCTACCTCTGCTGAAATTCCCTCTTCTACAAAACTGTTAAAAGTGCAGGAGCCCTGTCCAGTTTTACATCCAGCCACCCTACTGCAGCTTTCCCCAATCTAGTACCCGCCAAGTGGTCGAGAATACAACTCCCATCATCCCTGCCCATTGTCCATACTGGTTGGGGATGATGGGAGTTGTGTGCTAAAATAGCTGGGGCCATAAGTTGCCCATCTCTAAATTAAATAATAAAGTCAGTAGTAGAATTATATCCCTGTTCGGCACCCAGCAAAGGCCCGGTGAGGCACCAAGACTGTGCAGGCATTCAAAACCTCTCTACTGAATCTGATTTAGGGTAGAGGGGAAAGGAACAGGATCGTGCCTCTTGGTCCCACCTTGACCTCCTACACACACTCAGCAAAATTTCTGGACGGGCCAACCACACGTGTACAAATTGCACCCTGGGTCCCAATCAGTTTTTACGCATAGAAACGCTTAGAAAAATTATGCGGAACTCGAGGGGCTGCAGAGGTGGGTCTAGCAACACATGGCCTGCAGGCCACATGCAGCCCCCGCTGCTGCCCCCCTCCAGTCCCTAATCATTTTCATTTCACCTGTTTGATTGTAGTTCATAAGGGGCAAAAGAAAGGACACCCCACCTAAGTTACCAAAACATGCCCATTCCTGGTCTAGCACGCCCATACACACTCTTTCTCCGAGGGTTCAATAGTGAGACTCATAACATAAGCACTTTTTCGAAGAACTAGGCGGTTGTGTGGACAGTGTCATTCCATTGTTTAGTCACTAGAGGCGACTTGACTTCATTATATCCGGGTACCGCCAGTATTTTCCAGTGGCTGTTCTGTTCATGTTTGAGAGAGAGAATAACGTTTTTGTCTGGCTTCCCGACTGGTGGATCCTCTGAGCCTTCCATGGCAGCTGTTGAGGGATCAATGCAGGAAAGTGTCATAGGTGGAGGCAAGACTAATATCCAACAGGGTACAGCACAGGCTGCAATCCTTTTATCCACTTACCTGAGAGTAAGCCACACACATATATAGGATTGCACTGTTTATCTAGCACAGAAGGCAAAGTCCCGCTTCAGAAAATCTGGGTGTCTTGGCAATTCTGCAGGAAGTTGGGTGGGTGGGTTTTTTGGGGGGGATGTTTGTTTTTGTGGGAAGGCAATGTTCTGGGCTCTGCTTGATCTCTTCTCTTTTCCTGCCTGCAGTATGCCAAGGTCACGGAGGTCGAGTCTATCTCTGCTGAGCTTTAAGGTGCCTGTTTTCAAGAGGATACGTGGAGGATGTCTGTTGGTGCCGGAGGTTCAATTACAGGGTGCACAGAATGCAGGGAAAGGCAGCAACAATTGAGCAAAGGAGACATATCTGTCCTTCCCGCCCTCCATGCTTTCAGTCTAGCAACAATAGAAACATTGAGCTAGCAATGCCTAGAGCTTCACCTCTGTCTCTTTCCGTAACTCAGCGTTCCTCAACCTGGTGCCCTCCAGATATGTCAGACTACAACTCCCATTATCCCAGCCACCATGGTCAGGGACAATTAGAGTTTGTTTGTTGGATAAGTGTATGTAACACCCAACTGACAGATGTCCTTGGAGCAGTTTACAATCATAAACTTAAACGAAAACATCTCCGAAACAATAAATGCAACAATAAAAATATTTTTAAAAATATTTTTAAATATGAAAAGGTCAGAAGTAAAATTAATCATCAGAGTAACACATTAACAATTAAATGTCTCTTCACAGTGAAGACATCAGGCAGATCTCCCTGGGAAGGAGATTCTACAGATGTTTTGATCGAACGACATCCAGAGGGCCACAGATTGCTCACCCCTGCCTCAAATGATGGCCTTTCTTTCCAAAGTCCACCAGAGTTCTCAGTCTATCAACCATCCACACCAATAAGTTTAAGTAGAGCCGTGCACAAGTGGCCTCTCAAAATTCCCCACCCTATTTGTGGCAGAGAAATTGGGAGGACAATTTCACCAAATTTCTCCAGAGGGAGAAGAAATTCTCCAACAATTTCTCACAGCTCGGCATCGCCATTGACAAGGGTTGCAGAACAGCTTCTTTCTTCTAACGGATTTTGGGTTTTTTGCACTGCCAGTGCAAGTGGCAACACCATCCACTGTGTTGACAGCCTGGCCCACATTTTATTTTATTAGTTTATTTACATTTATAGACCACTCCCCATTCAGAATTTCAGAGCGGTGGACAAAATAAAATAGAACAAAACCAGAATAAAACACATTAAAATACATTATTAAAAGAAACAAAGTACAAAATAAACTACGGCTGGTCATTAAGGGAAGGCTTCCTGGAACAACGTTTTCAGGAGGTGCTGGAAGGAATACAAAGTTGGTGCCTGCCTGACCTCCAGAGGCAGGTAGTTCCATAGGAAGGGGGCCACCACACTGAAGGCTCTTCCCCTGGTGGACTCCAGTTGGACGATAGGTCTATGTAGAACCACCAGGACTATGCCCTTGGATGACCTCAGTGACAATGCCCCACATACCTAGCATCACTCTAGGGCACTGAGGGGAGGGAATGCAGCCACCACAAAAAATAATGGTGATGGGAATATACAGAAAATTCTGAAAAGTATCTTTTTATTTCTAGGAGGTACGAAAAGAAAAATCTCAAGAATTTCCTTTAAGTTTTCTTTCCCCATGAAAGGGGCTTCCATTTTTCTGCATAATTCTCAGAGCAGATTATAATTTATTTTGAGTGTGTGTTGTTGGTGTTTTTGACCTTAAGTAATCCCTGTGAGGTGGCTGAGGGGACTGCCTACATTTTTCTTTCTATTACACATCTCTCTGCTGTTCTACAACCTCCCAGGCTGCTTCCACTCCCTGATCGGGGAAAAAGGCTCTAGGTGAGGAATTAATTCATGATGTCTTCCCCAAGGAGGCTTCAGGCTGTCAGAGAGATGAGGACAGGACACTCACACACATTCCTCAGTCATTTCATAAGTAAGGTCAGCACCAGAACCCTGAACAAAACCCATGAGAATGAATTTCTTTTCGAAAGCAATTTCTTTTCTATTGAATTGAATAAGAATGGTTGGATTTTTTTTCAGTTTAAATGTTTTATTGTTTCAAAAACACAAACATCGCAAAAACAACAAAGAACATACAAAGTTAAAATGGGCTTCCGATTTTCTCCACAGCAAAGATATAACAATATTTTTCTTACTCTATAATTACAAAAAAATCCCCTCTTTCTATTATCTTAAAGTTTTCTTATTCGTTGAATCCACAGAGAAACGAATCATTTTTTTCTAATTCCGCAAAAAAGTCAATAAGAGGTTTCCATTCGATTATAAACCTAGATGTTGACTTTTCTCTAATTATTGACATACGTTTTGCCATCTCCACCAATTCCAACAACTTCACCAGCCATTCATCCATTGTAGGTAATGTTGATCCTTTCCACTGTTTTGCACATAATAGTCTCGCTGCCGTTATCATATATAAGAAGAAGGTTCCATAATGGTTGAAAATTTTGTAGGAGAAATTTTCAGCCCAGCACTAACTTAAAAGTCTGCAATCCTGTGTGTGCTTGCTTAGGAGCAAGTCCCACTGAGCGTACATGAGAGACATCCCGAGAGAGAGAGGCTCCCTCATCAATTTTGGAGGGACAAGGAGTAAATGTTCCAAGCAGCACCCTCGGCAATAGTCACTACATCACTGGAAATTTCAATATCCTCTAGCGACAGAGGAATGGACAGATCACATACAGTTGTCAATTTATTTATTTTTTAAGAAGTGATGCAAAAGAGACTGGGGAGAAAATCTGATCTCCCTTCCTGGACATTTAGCCTAAATAAAATTTAAAAACTTATGTTTTGGACAAACAACTTGACTGCTTTCCCCTTCCCCTTTCTCACCTTGCTCTCTTCTTGTTAGATTCATTATTCCTCAAATTCCATTTCCATTTTGGGGGGGACCGGACATTGTTTGTATTTAGATTTGAGGCAGTCACCCACTTAAATAACTCTTACAGTAAATTTGCAAGCACACTTGCTAGGGAATAAGCCTCACTGAATTCAGTGGGGCTTACTCCTGAGTAAAGATGCTAACCATTTGTCAGACATAACACAAAGTAAGCCATGTGTGTCTGTAAGAAACATTTCAAGTTTCACTGTCAGGTAATACATCTCCTAGAACCAATAGGATATGCACAAAATTGTCTGATCTCTTCATCAGGCAAGATATTACAAAAACAGATGGGCTGGAGAGAGGAAGAAGAAAAAATTGATTTGATGTTGAATCCACGGTCAGAGTCTTAAGATGGAATGGAGGAAGAGCTGCATACATTAAATGGATTGGTTTTACTAGGTGTCATGTAGGTTTCAGGTTACACCTAGGATTGCAGGGAACAAACACACACTTAATGGCTGATTCATGTAATGGGGAAATCATCCATTATGTGTTTGTTTATCTCAATAACCTGAAACCTGTATAATGCCTAGAAGAGCAGCCTTCCCTGACCTGGCATCCTTCAGATGTGTTGGACTGCAACTCCCAATTATGGGCGTTGCTGTCCAATACATCTGGAGGCTGCCAGGTTGGGGACAGCAGAGCTTTAGGACAGAAGTGAGCAGAAAGCAAATCTCCAGATGTTTTGGACTTCAACTTCCAGAAGCCCCTACCAGCATGATCAACGGTCAGGAATGCTGGGAGTTGAAGTCCAAAACTTCTGGAGATCTACTTTCTGCCCACCCCTGCCTCATGGTAACTAACCTGGCGCCATCAAGATGTTTTGGACTACAATTCCCATCAGCCCTATCTAGCACAGCCAATAATCAGCTACTAGGGGAGCTGTATTCTAAAACATCAGGAGGGCGCCAGGTTACATATCAATCTACTTAGGTCTGCAACCTTGTCCAGAACTGACCATGCTGACATCTAACTTTTAACATTGCCAGCCATCCCTGTATTTGCACCGGGTGCTGCACCGATAGAACTTCTCTCTGCAACACAGCTCTTAAAAGCACAACCCATCCGTCAGGAAAAACGCCCAAAACAGCCCTCCCCAACTTGGTGTCCTCCAGATGTTTTGGACTTCAACTCGCATCAGTCCCAGAGAGAATCAGGTAAGGGAGGCTGGGCTATAATTCACGAAAAGAAAATGTTGTTACTGACCTGGGAATAGTAGAAGCCATTGACACAGTCTATTCTGGGAACCATAGTTACCAGGGCTGCGCATCCGCACGCTTTTTATTGCACTGTTACTCACCCTCGCGCTGCATGCTGGGAGTTGTAGTCTTCTCTGTGTCACAATGGAGCTCTAGCTTCTATACCTGTATTATTATTACAGTCAGTCTCTCTCATCCTTCAGTCCTCCCCAGCTTCTGCCTCAATACATACCGGGGGCTGTAGTTTTCCCAATGCCCTGTTGGTGCATTTTGGGAACGGTGGTTCCCAGTTCACTTCCGTCCGGCCCGTGAAGCATGCCGGGAGTTGTGGTTCCATCCTGACGCCCAGGGCTTGTTGGGAAGCGTAGTTTCTCCCTCCTCTGCACAGTCAGACTGGCCTTAAAACAAGCCGTTTCGGGGACAGTCATGGTGGTGGGGAGACTTTTGCGCTTCAGCTTCTTCAGGGTAAGATGTCTTCCATCCAGGTTTCCGGGGGGAAGGCGGGTGTTTCTTTTCCTCGCCGCGGCAGGCATTTGCCCAGAATGGAAAGTGGGTATTAGGCTGGGCAATGGTGGAAGGAATTTAAAAACAAGTCGGGAGGGTGCGGACGTGAGAAGTTACGGCAGCTTTTAAGCCCCGGAACCTGCTTGTACTGCCATGGAAACTCCTAATGAGGAGTGGTTTTGTAGAGCATGTACAGAGTGCGCTCCTCCGGGTAACGCTCTCTCTCTCACTCACACACACACAACCCTACGAGATTGTAGGGGAAAGTATCTTAGTGGAAAAGACGCGGTTGTAGACTCGCCCGGCCATCTCTAGAAACTTTAATACTGCTTGTGGCATTGAGATTCCCCCAATCCATGCTGGCTGCGGTTGGTGGGAGTTGTAGTCCAAGACATTTGGAGGGCCCCCAGCTGGAGACGCCTGGGCTAGGGCGACCAAGCATCTTAACGAGTCCAGGGCCTGGTTCCTTGGCAAATAAGCTGGTGGCTACTTATTTAAAAACGACAACAGTACTCTAATGATGAAATGAATTGTCCCTAGTTAGCTGGTGCAAATATTACTTGCCTTGGGAACTTGGTTAGCCGGGGACTGGCTGGGAAACGACAGTCTCTGCAAATTGCAATCGACTTCGTGTCTTTTAAAGCAAACGAACAAGGTTTCTGATCTTCAAATGTTCTTTAGGGTTGCGGAGGAGTGACAGTTTTTAATAGAATAGTTCAGAGGATTTTCAGTGGTGTCAGAAGAGACAGGAGGTAATGGTGGGGGTTATGGCCTAGATACATATCCTTTAAGGGTGCCTTATTCTGTAATAACTTCCGCTTGTGGCTTCCTACTACACAGATGAAGATATTCATTTCACTTACAGTTGTATCTTGAATTTCTGACTCTTGTGTTTAAAAGTGTTTAAAAGATGTACTGTATTTCTTCGATTGTAAGACGCACACTAATTTCAGTACCACTAACAGAAAAAAAAAAACACCCTAAGACTCACCTACGATTCTAGGACGCACCCTATTTTTAGAGATGTTTATATGGGGGGGAAAGTTTGTCTAAGAATTGAAGAAATAGGGTATTTGTGTGTTGTGCAGTTCAGTAGTGCCTGTGTTTTATTTTCTACCTCTAGCAGTAAATGGTGTATGTGTGTGCGCTTTGTTTGTATCCGGCTGTAGGGACTCCTGTGTGGAATTTGGGGGCATTTTATGTCACTGTGTACTTGGGGCTTTTGCGTTGAGGGTGGCGAAGAACCAGGCGCAGCCTCTGTCAGCGATTGGCCGAGTTTCCCTAATGTCACAGACGGGTGGGGCAGGCAGGAGAGTCTTTACCTGCTATTGGCTGAGCTGCTGTGATCCTAGAGAAGGGCATATGGCAGGGATATAAGAGTCTGGGGAAAGAAGGGTGGAAGTGAAGGCAAGGGGGTAGGAGTCTGGACAAGTCGCTTATGGGCATGAGGGGCAAAAGAGAAGGCCAGAGGAAAGAATCTGAGAGGGCAAGGAAAAGCGGGAGACAGAATGGAAAGTTGGGAGACCTGCGGGTGGCTAGGAGGGGCAGAGGTGAGGAACCCGGAGGCGTTACTGGACATGGAAAAATGCAGGGCTCAATCTAAGGCTTTCTTTTTAAAGTGCCATATGGAGGGGGGATTTTAGGGGGCCGCAATGCACAGGAAGGGGGTTAATCCTTCCCTCCCAAACTGTTATCCCCGTGGAAATCCCCCTACCCCCGCCGCTGCCAATCTTAGGGAAAAAAACCTGCCTGTGTTAGGAAAAACCTCACATTAGCCTGAGTAGATTTCCTCCTCCTTAAGGTTAATTTCCATGTATGGGGGTGGGGGAGGGGCACTGTAGCACATAGGGAAGAGGAATAATAATATAATATATTTATTTATTTATTTATTTATTACCCACCTCTCCCTTTGGATCAAGGCGGGGAACAATATCAGTACAAGAATCAGCACATCTTAAAAAATTCTTGATTCCACATTCATCTGGTTGGCCTGCCGGAAAAGGCTAGTCTTCAAAGCGGTCTTAAAATCACAGAGAAAGTTAATTTTACGAATCTCCTCTCCCTTCCCCTCCCTAGCTGCAGTCCCCTTTGAAAATTGCTCATGGCAGTTAAGCTGAGGGGGGGGGGGAAACACCTTCCATTGACACCTGTTGACATTTCAAGCCCCATAGAAGAGATCTGGGCTTGTGGGCAATAGATTCAGGGCCAAGGCCCCATCAGCCCAGAGCTAGCAAAGCACTTCCAGAGAGCATATGCTGCTGTGAAATTACCGCCAGATCTTTGGCAGTAGGCCACTAATGGGATTGTATTGATTTGTCTGCCTTCTTCTCCCGCTTTGTGATTCTTACTGGGATTTATCTCCAGGGCTGATCTTCTTGGGGAGGCCCTTTCGGGCCGGTGTAGATGTGATGTCAGGGAACCCAGGACAAAACGCGGCATCTGGGCTTTACCACGAGCGGCAGCGCCTTGAGCTGTGTGCTGTCCATGCCCTCAACAATGTCCTGCAGGAACGACGTTTCACCCAGGAGGCGGCTGATGAGATCTGCAAGAAGTGAGTGGTTTGGGCGTCTGGTAGCTTGGCTTAGTGTTTGTATGGCTATAAACACTGCAAGTTCCCCACAGGATGTATACAGGATGCTCCTGTGATCAGTCTAAAGGAGAGTTCTCCAACCTGGTGCCCTCCAGGGATGTTAGACTACAGCTCCCATCATTCCTGTCCTTGAGCCATGCTAGCTGGGAGTGATGGGAGATGTATTTCAATATATCCAGAGGCCACCAAGTACCATCAGCATCCCCTGACCAACACCTGGTTTTGGTTCCAAAGAAAAACTAAATACATTAAAAATGTTTATTTTGGGATTCTGGGGAGATCAACTCTAAGTTCAGAATTAATTACGTAGTAACAGACCAATGGGTTGTTTTTTCCCCCTCATAAGCCTGCCTACTAACATGACCATAATTTCAACTGCAAAACTTGAGAGTTTGCAAAATATGGAAACTGGATGGTGGGCAGCAAGAGGAGAAACGTGTTTGGGCTGGGAAATGTGGCTGGAGCGTGGAGTTGGACAAGTGGCTAGTCCTGGGTGATGCTTAGGCCTGTGTGTATATATTATGAATCCCATGGGCAAAATTGAGAGAAATGCGGTTTGGAGATTTTTTTCATCTATGTTCAGCTCTCAGGTTAGAATTTTAGGAAAGCAAGTAATTGTTTTCTTTTAAGTAGTTATTAAATAATTATTTACTGGACTAAGTATTTGGTAGGTAGGAGGAGGGTGATTCAGTGTGCCTGTTCTAGCTGACCTGTTGGGTCCTGGAGTGTATCTGCATCATTTCCTTTATTTTCCACAATCTGACAATGATGAGGACTAGAAAACTGAAAGCTCCAGATGGAATTACTGCATGCCTCAAATGGAAAAGGTGAAGAGCTCCTCTCACAGGGCTCCATAGGTAGTGCTGCGCACGCACGCGCACCTCTTAAATGGGTCTTCTTTAAACCGCACACACCTCTTCTGCTCAATGTGCACCTGCCGCTCTCTGAAAGGGCCCCCTTCTCCTCGTGTGCTTTGAAGCTGTTGGTTCAGCTTCCTCATCACCGATGGAAGAGGCCACCTGCATCCTTCATGAGTGGAATGGGCAAATCCCAAGGTGTCTTGCATGAGACACTGAGATTCAGTTTCACTGAGAACCATTGGTCATCGTGACACTTTAATTAGCACCGTGCAGATAATATCTTGCACTCTGTAACCACTTCAGTGAAACAGGTGTAAGCTACACAAGTAAGCATCTGAAATACGGCTTCTTCTCCAGTATGGATCTCTTGATTTATAGTTCATTTATACTGTGTTGTTCTGGAACAACTAGGAGCCTGCGAGACTTCCCTGGGGTACAATATTTCTCTGGGAAAGCCAAGACAACAGTTATAAAGGAAGAAGTATGCATCCTTTATTCTTGATGTGTTTTCCAGGGTAACTCTCTGGGGATAAAGGGTTGTCCAGCTTGAAACAAACACAAAACCACCCCAGCCAAACACTAATGTGTGAAATAACATGTTTAAAACGGAAGTAATTTCCTTCTGGACAAGGTTATGTGAACCTGAATGTACAAGAAAAGAACTATCTTAATACTACTCATAGTGATGATGACGATGATATTTAATAATAACATAGTACCTTCCCCAATCTGGTGCCTTCCAGATGTTTTAGACTGTGGCTCCCATCAGCCCCGAGCACTGACCATGCTGGTGGGGCTGATGGGAGTTGTAGTCCAATAAGTCTGGAGGACACCAGTGGGGGAAGGCTGATTTAACATGTAATTCAAGGGAGGTAGCAAAGGAAAAGGAAGACGGAGGATAAATGTGGTAAGAATCAAATCCTTGGTGCCCTCCGGATGGTTTTGACCAGAAGTCTCAGCATCCCTGACTGTTGACGCTGCTTGCTTGGGCTGATGTAGGGCACCAGGAGGGAGAAGGCTGGCTTATAGGGAGTTGGGCCTATTTGCAGTAAGGGACAGGGGAAGGAAGGAAGAGAGGTAGCATCATGCAGGAATTGTGGCAGGCAGTTCCAGGCATAAGGGGCAGCAAGGGAGAAAAGACGGGGTCATTTGGAGCAGTGAGACCTCAGCTATTCCCCAGTGCTTTATTCTGTTGTCTGTGTCCAGCACTCTGATGCTAAGACAAGCCTGTCTTTCTTTCTTTTTCCCCGCTAACAGGCTGGCCCCCGATGCCAGGTGGAACCCCCACCGCAGCTTTCTGGGGACCGGGAACTATGACGTCAATGTCATCATGGCAGCTCTCCAAAGCGCCGGGCTAGAAGCCATCTGGTGGGACAAGCGCAGGTCAGGGAGCAAGCATCTACCTTTGCTTCTTCCAGCTGTCCCCAACCTGGTGCCCTCCAGTTGTGTTGGACTGCAACTCTCAGCATCCCCCAGCTGGCTTGGGGATACTGGGAGTTGTAGTCCAATATAATCTCGAGGGCAACAGGTTGGGGACATCTGGTTTCATCTGTCTCCTTCCCCTCTGCACAAGGGTGCCTTGCAAGCTCCAAGCTTCTGCAAGATTGCTACAAAAGCTGGCTTGCGAGCATCTGCCATTCCCTCTTCCAATAGGACACTCCTGCTTTCTGTTCACTTAATTTGCTATATTTCTATACTGCCTTTGTGCCAAATCGCCCAAGGCAGCTTGCCATTTCAAACATTAGCTTACTGTCAAAGATGCACGATGCGAAAGGAAGCAGGCGTGCGGAGGGCAGAGGAGAAATAAGCAGGCTCAGGTGCTAGCACTTTCACGCTGCGACGTGGTGGTGGTGGTGGTGATGGGAGAACTTGCAGCCTTCCAGATGTTGTTGGACTCCAACTCCCATCAGTCTCAGCCAGCATGGCCAACGGTCAGGGATGTTGGAAGTCAAACAGCCTCCAGAGGGCTGTGATTTCCATCATCCTTGACCATGGGCTGATAGGAGTTGCAGCCCTCCCAGAGTTCTTGGAGTGCATGCTCCCCCACCCCTGCTTTGTAGAGTAACGTGCTGTCCTTGCCAGGTCCCACGTCTCTCTTTCTGTTTTAGGCCGCTGGAGCAGCTCTCCTTGGAAGGAGTTTTTGGGTTCATTGTCAACGTCCCGTCCAACGTGTGTCTGGGCTTCCTGTCTCTTCCCTTGAGGCGTCGGCACTGGTTCGCTGTGCGTCAGCTTGATGGCATCTACTACAACCTCGACTCCAAGCTGAAGGCTCCGGCTCCGATTGGTGGTGAAGCTGATCTCAGGTACTGATAGAATGGTGGCTTTAGAGGCTGAGAAATAGGCAACCTAGTGCCCTCCAGATGTTTTTGATTCAAATGTAAGCCTATGCGGCAGGGTCTTGCTATTTACTGTTTTACTCTGTACAGCACCATGTACATTGATGGTGCTATATAAATAAATAATAATAATAACTCCCATAATCCATGACCATTGCTCATGCTAGGTTTCGCTTATGGGAGTTGTCATCCAAAACATCTGGAGGGTACCAAGTTGCCTGTCCCTGGTATATCCTAAGAATATCTTCATTTTTATTTATTTTAAAATGCTTATGCTGTCGTTACCCCCTCAAAGTGAATTCAAGGCAGCTGATAGAAAAGCATATTGTGCAATAAATTAAAAAAACCACAATGTCAAATGACAAGAAAATCAACAACCACAAATAATAAAACATCAAATCATGGGGTTAAGAACATAAGAGCCATGCTGGATCAGACCATGGGCCCATCTAGTCCAGCACACAGAAGCCAACCAGCTGTTGACCAAGAATCTACAAGCAGGACACAGGTACAGCAGCACCCTCCCTCCCATGTTCCCCAGCAAATGGTGCACCTAGCCTTGCTGCCTCTGCTACTGGAGGTAGCACATAGCTTTCAGGACCAGTTGCCATTGATAGCCTTCTCTGTGCATTTGTCTTATTTCCTTTTAAAGACATCTAAATTGGTATCCATCACTACGCCTTGTGGTTGCGAATTCCATAGTTTAACTATTTGCTGTGTGAAGAAGTCCTTCCTTTCATATGTCCTGAATCTCCCTCCATTCAGCTTCGTGGGATGACCCCCACTGATTATGAGAGAGGGAGAAAAATGCTTCCCTATCCACTTTCTCCACGCCATGCATAATTTTGTACACGTCAATCATCTCTCCCCCTTTCTCTCCTTTTTTTTTCTAAACTAAACAATCCCAGCTGTTGTAACCTTCCCTCAGAGTTGCTCCAGCCCCTGGGTCATTTATTCGCCCTATTCCGGAAGCTGCAGCTTGTACAAAATGCGGCGGCCAGATTGATAGCTGGAACAGGGAGGTTTGAGCATATAAGACCGATTCTGGCCTGCTTGCATTGGCTGCCTATATGTTTCCGAGCCCAATTCAAGGTGCTGGTCTTAACCTACAAAGCCTTACATGGCTTGGGACCACAATACCTGATGGAACGCCTCTCCCGACATGAACCTACCCGTACACTGCGCTCAACATCTAAGGTCCTCCTCCGAGTGCCTACTCCAAGGGAAGCTCGGAGGATGGCAACAAGGGAGAGGGCCTTCTCAGTGGTTGCCCCCCGACAGTGGAATGATCTTCCTGATGAGGCTCGCCTGGTGCCAACGTTATCTTTTCGACGCCAGGTCAAGACTTCTCTCCCAGGCATTTTAACAGCATTTAACAACGTTAAGTTTGTTTTTAATGGACCCCAGAATTGTTGTTTTTAAATGGATAGTGTTGTTTTTACACTGTTTTTATGTTTTTAAAATTTTTGTATACTTTTAATGTTTACTATTTTTAATTGTTGTAAACCGCCCAGAGAGCTTCGGCTGTGGGGCGGTATATAAATGTAATTAAATAAATAAATAAATACATTTTCTGTGCCCAAAAGCCTTCCGGAACAGCCATTGAAATGGCTCCGTTTCTAGTAGCTACCCTACGCATCTCGTTCAACAATGATATCTGGAGGAAGGCCTGTAGGATGTTAAATGGAGCATGCAGTGAGGAATCTATGGAAGAAGGTGGTTCTTAAGGTGCCCAGACTAGGTTCAGAGACGGGAATAGATTAGCCCTGAGTTATACTCTGGGAAAAGGTTAGGGTCTCTCCATCTACCCCAGCAAGTGTATCCAAGGTTATACTCTTTGGAGGATGGTCT
Source organism: Elgaria multicarinata webbii (assembly GCF_023053635.1). Taxonomy (NCBI): domain Eukaryota; kingdom Metazoa; phylum Chordata; class Lepidosauria; order Squamata; family Anguidae; genus Elgaria; species Elgaria multicarinata. The sequence continues at coordinate 18,560,290 of NC_086181.1, forward strand.
AAATAGAATAATGCAGGGGATATGGATCTGAGGGGTTGTAATTCGGGGAAATGATCCCACCCCCTTTTGTATGTGCTGATGTTGCAAGGAGTGATAGGCGCAACTCCCCTGCTCTTCCCTTTCCAGCCCCCAGAAATCTGAAACCATCTTAGAACAGCCTAGGACCAAGATATCTGAAGGGCCACCATCTTCTGCCTCCAGGGTGGCAGATCTGTGGCTCTCAAGGTGTTGTCGGAATTCCCAACTCCCATCAACCCCTGGCCATTGTCCAGCCTGGCTGGGGTTGATGGGAGTTAGAGCCACGAACCTGCATGACGCTGTCCCAGCTTAAGTATTACCCCCTCCAGAGACACTCTTTGGCATGTGCCCACCTTTCTTTTAGCCACTGTGCTAAAACTAGGGCTGTTACCCAAATATATATATATATATATCTGAGGTTGTGATCCTTGCTTACTTACTTGTGAGTAAGGCCCCCTGAACAGTGTGGGGACCTGTCGCTGAGAAAACAGGTTGTGCTGTTGGTTAATTGCATGACTTCTTAAATTTGCACATGGGTATATGCCACAGTTATTGCTTATAACTCTAGCTGTGTTTTTATATAGCTGCAGCTAAAAATAAAATCGAAGCAAAATGTGTATTTTCTGTGTGTGTTTAAGAAGATGCATGTCTGTGTCACAGCGGTCAGCCCCTGTTAGAGGTGCTACAATGGCATTTGCAGCCTGCAATTTTTTGCAATTCGGCTATTAAATAATAAAACTCTTGTATAAAATCTGCTGCATGATTGGGGCGTTTTTTAAAAGCTCTCCGCCCCTCAAAAACAGATTCAAACCTTGCGGCTACAGCTCAAAACGGTTGGTGGAGCCTTTGACAATCAAGGATGTGCTCATTCTTGTCAATGGTTGCTTGTCTGTTTCTGTTACTCAGACTCTGTCCTGAATAATAATAATAACAAGAAGAAGAAGAAGTAGAAGTTTTTACTTGATGACTTATTTTGGAATTGTCAGCTGCCTTGATCCGGCAGTGGAGAGGCAGAAGCGGTTCAATGTAAGCAAGTGTAAGGTGATGCACGTTGGGGCAAAATCCCCCAACTTCAAGTATAACTTAATGGGACCTGAGCGGGTGATGACCGAACAAGAAAGAGATCTTGGGATTGTGGCGGGCAGATCGATGAAAATGTCCACCCAGTGTGAGGCCGCTGTAAAGAAGGGAAACTTCATGTTAGGCATTATAAGAAAAGGAATTGAGAATAAAACTGCCAGTATCGTACTGCCTTTATACAGATCTGTGGTGCGACCACACTTAGAATACTGTGTACAGTTCTGCTCACTGCACCTACAAAAGGATATTATAGAGCTGTAAAAAGTGCAGAAAAGGGCAACTAAAATGATTAAGGGGCTGGACCATCTCCCCTATGAAGGAAGGTTACATCAGCTGGGATTGCTTATCTTGGATGGAGTCATTTTTCTCCCTCTCTCAAAATATTAGAACCTGGGGTCATCCCATGAAGCTAATTGGTGGGAGGTTCAGGGCAAATAAAAGGAAGTACTTCTTCACACAGTACGTAGTTAAATTGTGGAACTCACTACCACAAGATGTAGTGATCAGTGGCTACTAGCCCTGATGGTTGTGTGCTATCTCCAGTATTTGAGGCAGTAAGCCTGTGTGCAGCAGTTGCTGGGGAACATGGGTGGGAGGGTGCTGTTGCACCATGTCCTGCTTGTTCATTCCTGGCCGATGGCTGGTCGGCCACTGTGTGAACAGAGTGCTGGACGAGATTGTTCCTTGGTCTGATCCAGCATCAGGGCACTTCTTATATTCTTAAGTATTAAAGCTTTAAATAAATAAACTAAAATGATTTTTGCATAGAAGCTACCTGGCTTGTTGTGGCCAGGGGAGTTTCCAGACAAGGACAGATTTCATCAAATTCATGTAATGGACTGGGAAAAGGTGGGAGGCGTGTGTGTGCATAGCTGGGGTAGGGGTCAGTGTGGGATCAGCCAAGCTAACATGAAGAGGAGACATGAGGCAGGAGGAATGTGAAGAACACAATATGGCCATCCGGGGGTGTGAAACATGGATGCCATCTGTAATCTAAACAGTTGCTGGAGCATCAAAGCATAGAGGCTCCGAGAATAACCCCTTGCCCTCAAAAGCCACCATTAAGCCAGCTTGTCTCCAAAAGTGCTGCGGTGCTTTTATCTCCCTTCTGGTCAAAGCCAGCCCAGTGATGCTCCTGGAATCTCATTCCTCCTCATGCTGGGCTGTGCTCTGGGGGAGGTCCCACTTGTGCTGAATAGAACAGACGAGATCCCTCCGGGTTAGAGGTGGCAATGGAGCAAGGCCGAAATCTGGAGAACAGCCACCCAGGGCTGGTGCTGGATTTCTGAGAATGGGTGTTTGGGAGGCTGGCCCCAGGCTGCCTCTAGGAGGCCTGCAAGATTCCTGACCTGTTGTTTTTCTCTCCCTCCCCTTCCCCCACAGGGTATTCCTCCAGGATGTTCTGTCTCAGGGCCCCTGCGAATTGCTGCTGGTTGTCCCCCAAGAGACCGGCGAAGCTGGGAACTGGCTAAGCACTGTCAGGTGATCCCTGGCACCCAAGACTCCACCTGGGCCTGCTGGACCTGAAGCACTCTGCTCCGTCCCCTTTGTGCCGGTTGCTGCATGTGCTATGGGGAAGGAGGGCAGCAGTGCCCCTTCGTTTACACTGCCACTCTGAGAGCTGTCCGTGAAATCCATCCTTCCCTCTCCCCTTCCAGGAAATGGGTGTTCCCAGCCCCCCTCCATTCTTTTTAATGACTTTGCCTGTTCCAGGACATTATGGAATAAAGGATGTGGTACCAAGTGGCAGAGGGTCTCCTCCTGGCATGACCATTTAGAGCACAGGAATAGCCATGCAAGGGTCTTTGGCCAACCGGATCTTTCTGGAGGCGGGGGGAGTCTACAGGCAGGGCTTGATGGTGATAGCCGTCCCCTGGGTGATCCCCACCATGTGACAGTCGGTGGTACGAATGTGGCTTCGGCCTGGAGGCTGTGCATCTGACCAACAGGGATAGCGGAGCTCTCCTCTTTGTACTGCTGTGATCCTTTTGTAGAAAGCCATTTCCGCTTAAGCATTGTAATAGGTTCATTGGGTTAAGTAAGAACGTCTTCGCCTTTGCCTTAAATCTGCCCCCGCTTACGCTTTTGAAAGGCGTTGCTCTGAAGGAAATTGGGAGGGAAGGGAAGGGAGGGTGCATGTGGAAGAGCCGAAGATGTCAAGCCAAAGCTTGCGTCGGCGAGTGGAACCTTTTGAGGAGCTTGGGGGCTGTTGTACTCAGAACAGCGGCACTTTCCATTGGGGGGAATATGTGGAGAGCAGTGGTGTAGTGGCACCAAGGTCCGCAGGGACACAGCACTGGCACTTTTTTAGTTGCAGGGACTCAGATATCGTCTGCCGCCCTCTTCAGCATTCCCTGCTCCCTCTGAGCTTAACTGCAATTCTCACTGTAGCTGGGAGGAAAATGAATCTTCCAACAGCAATATATTTTTCCTTGCTGCAAAGCAAAGTATTCTGGTGTGGCTTGGTCTTGAATGTTCAATAAAGGCTGGTTAACTTCACAAAATACTTGCTTCTGGTAGAGATCAACACTGCTAGGACTGGTTTATTGGAATGGATTGACACAGCTGACTGAATTTTTGGACTACCTTGGGGACGTTGCTATGGGGATTGTTACGATGGGAGCCTGCACTTCAAAATTGACCATTCCAGCCCTGGCGGAGTGAGCCGTGCTCCTTCTGTTTTCTCTTGAAGCTTGCCTGTAATGGCATTGGCAGGGAAAATGGAATGCTTTCCAGGCAGGCTGTAGGGAAGATGGGATTAAGAACTCTGGAATAGCCTGGAGTGAAGTCAGAAAGGGAGAAAAGGAGATGGGAATGTGTGTGGGGAATTGGGAAGAACTATTGTACTAGAGTCCTGGTTTGGGCTGTGGAGAGCAAATTGGAGACCCCAGGTTGCAAGCACTCAATGGGGCCTCTCTGCCTTTAATTGTTGGCTGGCAGAAATTCAAAGGGGCAGCTTCTCCTAGCAGTGGTATGTTTGGGGGAACCTGTGCCTGTTGAATTTTTGCCTGCAGTTAAAGCATTAAAAAACCTGCAGGGTGGGAATAGAAGCAGCAATCCTTTCCATACAAGCGAAAACCTTGACCACTTGGAGGTTTTTTTTTTTTTTTCCTGTAAAAGGAAAATCTATCTCTCATGGCTGAGGAGGAAAAATTGCAAAAGCATATGCGGAGCGTCTTGCAAAAGGTCAAAACCCAGCATGGGGAACTGAGCAGTGGTAAGCTACTGCACTGCCCGCCTCTGTGGATCTCCCGTGACTATCCTCCAATGTTTCTGCCCTTTTTTTAAATTTAGCAACTCTGGTTCACGCTGTCCTTTTCCTGGTGGAAAATGCCCCTTACCGCCGCTGCAAAAGCTAAATGATGCAAAACAAATAAACGTGCATCAGAGTTTGTGATTCTTCTGTGTGAAGTGTGATGGTGGAGTGCAGGGAGAATGCCATAAATGAATGGTAGGGAAAGGCTGGGGTGACCACATTAGGGGTAAGTGAATGGGGTGGGGGTGAAAGGGCTTCTGGAGGTAAGCACGGATTTGCGCGTGGGAAATGGTGGGAGGAGGGAGAAAGTCCTTTATCTTCTACCATTTCACAGATTAAAATAGAAACGTCCTTGTATATTGGTTCCATCCCCATTTCCCCTACCTACTATCATTGCCTTGGCCCTAGCTTGTTACACAGAACATTGCTGAAGGCATTACTTTACCATGTCGTTGTGTGCCTTGTTCACTTATTCTGCAGCGGTCAATCCTCCACTGTCCTCAGAAACGTGTGCGCGTAAGCTGACCGTAACAGCTTCCTTTATATTAAACACACACACAACCTCACAATGGCTCTGCGTGTATTTTAAACAGCATTTTGGCACCTAAAACCTCCAGCGATATTTAGGTAGCCATGATAGAAGGGAAGTGGTTTAATGACCATTTGTTGTGGTCCATATGCATTTATTTGCATGTGGGTGCTTGAGTCACGATGCATCTTCCCCCTTCCTCCTTCCCCCCCTTTCCCCAGGTGGTCACTTACGCAACACCCCAAAATATGACAGCAGTTTGCATATGCTAATGTATATGTATGAATGCAAATTTGGAAATCATGGCCATAAATAGAAATAGAGTGCATCTCCCCATAGCAGGGAAGACTGTGTCCAAGTGACCAGAGTGCCTCCTTTTTTCCTGCTGTCCAGGTGTGCTTGATGGACATCTCCAAGGGCCCTTGGTTCCCCTCTTTCTTACATCTTTAAGCTGGACTTGGACAGTTCAGCCCTTCAAAGAGAGGACACCTTCAGATTCATTCATTTCATTTATTATATTTTGATACCACAGTCAGCCAAAGACAATCCAGGACCTGATTAAAAACTCATTAAATGCTGCCAAATGCCTGAACTAAGAGGGTTGCTTTAACTGGGTTCTGAAAGGGTTGGAGCCAGGCAGGCCTCATCAGGGATATTCCATAATTTGAGGGCCACCACTGAGAAGGCCTCTACCGTACTGCTACTCTCCAAGCCTCCCTCAATGCTGAACATAGTGTAGAAGATTGCCCTCTGTAAAATGGGGTGTGTGGTCACCCTACCACCCCAAGATTTAAATTTTTAGAGAATATCACAAAGTGTGTGTGTGTGTGTGTGTGTGTGTGAGAGAGAGAGAGAGAGAGAGAGAGAGAGAGAGAGAGAGAGCTGAAGAATTAGTGCATAGGCTTTAAAAACATTTTTTTAAAAATTAAGCATCTTTGGAGGAGGCAAAACTGCAATTTTCAGTGCAAGTATTTGGAAATAGGGGTTGCTCCTAGTTAAAAACGTAGTTGGGGCAAAGGGGAGTGTGGCCTGGGAGTGGGTGGGTGAGCAGGCATATACAGAGATTGTAACTGGGCCCAAAGGAGGTTGAACAGCCTTGCTGTTCTCAGCTTCAAAGAATTGGCCCTGAGGCTGAAAGCAAGAAAGACCAAATGAACTGGACTCTTTCCCAAAGGCTCTAGCTTTCTCCGGAGGCCTGTGGAGCTAGTTTGTCCAGCTCTCCACCCAAAGACAGTGAGTCTTAGGTACCGGTAAACAGAGGGGGAGTGAGTGAGGGGGGCATTTCAGGGTGAAATAGCCAGTAGCTGCTTCTTCAAAAACAAAAACACTTCCCTCGACTTTGTGGCCAAAGGGGAAGTAAAGTTCTCCTCTCACAAAGGCAGCCCCAGCGAGGCAGGAGAAATAGGCTCTGCTTTTAAGATCCACTGAGTTGACTTCCTCACAGAGTAGGCTGTTGTACGTATTCTATCATCGCTTTGACATCTTTATACCTTGTTTTCAGTGGTTCAGTTTCTGCTTGTTGGATTTTACGGCACACGCTCTGGTGTAATCTTTCTTGCTACTTTTTAAAATCTACATTGGCAATACGCAGGGTTACTAGAAGCAATTGTCGAGCAATTCTCTCCCCCTTTCTGTTCTCATTCTCCATAATACCACCACCTGTTCCTGCCCTGTCTTTTCATAACCTAGAAAAAAAAAACGATAGGCGAGGGGGAAGAAGGAAAGGAAATAATCACGGTCAAATGCTAGATTTTATTGTTGGCGACAGGACAGAGGACTCCAATTTCCAGTCTCTGAAGGTCTGAGGGCTTGTCTGTACGCGCTGTTTAAATGGCGCAGCTGCCAACTCACAGATGCATTGGGCTTTTCCTTGCATTTTTTTGAAATGTCATTTTACTATGACTTTTTCAGTTGCTCCAATATCACCACGTTGTTGTTTTTATCTGTCAGTGGAGGCTTTGGTCCAGGTTAAGAAATTGGGCATACCTAGGGGCGGATCCCAGCGCAGGGTAGGCATGGGAATGCAGGGCAGGGGGCACCAGGCGGTCTCAACAAGCCTCCTAATGGCAGCCAGGGTGATGTAAAAGTCGGGGAATGAAACTAAGGACAGTTAAGATATATAATGCACAGAGTTGCCATCAAAAAAAGGTTTACGTGGTTTTCCGTTCCCGCCATCTGACAACGGCACTGTACTTTTCCCCAGGCTGGATAGCCCAAGTTTACTCCTGCCGTGTAACTCTTCCGCTTCTACTTCGCAGCAGTGATGCTATGGGGTTTGAGGAGAATCAAGAGGCAACGTGGCGGCGTATAGACACAGCCTAGGATGTTATGCCACGATCCTTGAAACTTCTCAGTGTTTTAAACTCTTTATTTTCGCCACCTTTTCCTTTGTGCCTTGCTCTAACACATGCATCTCAATGTGTTGGACTACAGCTTCCAGCATCCCCCACCAGTTTGGGGATGGCTGACAAGTCCCTCGCCCATTGCTCAACATCAGGACCACTAGGCAGTTTCCAGCCTTGATTCTATTGATTCCTCCCAATAGATTGGTGTACCATGTATTTAGGACCATGTTTTATCCTACCTAATATGCTTTTTCAGGCCTGCTTAACATAAACATTGTGTATGATCAGGCTGCTAATTGCGTAATTTAGGAACTAGTGACTTCAGCTGTCTTAATAACAAATGATTAATAATAAAAATAATAGTAATAGGCTTATAATGGTAAATTATAGTGCTTTGCAATCTTGCAAATTATTGCTAATTATTATTAATTATTAATTATTTTTTGTTGTTTATTCGTTCAGTCGCTTCCGACTCTTCGTGACTTATTACTATACTATTATTCCTAATTGTATAGATGGACAAACAAAAGGATATAACCCTTTTTAAATGTGGAAAAACCATCTTCATGAACTTGGTAAAATCTATTGGGAAATACCATTCTTAAGACTGACCAACACATAAACAATTAGTGAGCAAGCTTTTGAGATCTCCAGAACTCTTCAGCAAGCCCAAGTGGGCGAGGCTGGCTTGATGTTGGAGCCACAAAGTCTGCAATTTAAGACTACAAAGAGTTGTGACTAAATGTAGACCGCATGGCTTCAATATCAAGACAGCTTACCCCGCCCCAATCTGCTTAATGTCCAGCCTGATGAAGCCTGTGAAACTTTGGGCACTATTTTGCTTGACTCTGGGTTTTGGAAAACTTCTTATGGCCAGCGCAACTTCCTTTTTCTTTTCTTTTAATGAACTTTGTAGTATATGCATTGGGCTCTGGGAGGCAGTAGAGAGTTGCAATTATTATCCCTCCCCCCCCCCCCTCGCCATATACATAACCACAGTCTGGAGATGGGCAAAGGGCTTCTGTAAAAACTCCCTTGATGTTTAAAAAATAATAATAATCAAGAATGGAAACTTTGTACAGCTGTGATAATGTTAGCTGCCTCAAACCATTTGTAGGTATTTTTTTAGCCCACTTTTCAATCAATAGATTTCCCAAAATATGGTCCAATTAAAATCTAGTAACATAGATAAAATCAAACCGTAATAAAACTATGGAAGGACATGATAGAATCCAGAGGTGGCATGAAACAGCTACGGCTCATGAAATGCCCAAAGAAGAAGGACGTAAGCGGCAGATCTCTTGCTGGACTGGAGATTTTCATCACCGGGTCTTAAAGCGTGGGAGCACACACACACGTATAGGAAGGTGGGATGGGCCCTATATAAATTAAAACGGTAGGAAGAAAGTGGATGTTCTCACTGCCCAATTTTATGGGATATTGTGCAATTTGCTACTGATAATTGCATGGGAAGGTGGAGCAGTGCATCCTCATCAAAGGGTCTTGTTTAGCCCTCCATTTCTACACTTAGGTATACGCAAGCTAGTAGCTCAGGCCCAACTTAGATGTGGTCTCTCTGGTCAGCAGTTACCGATGTGGAGTTCCATTTGGCCAGTGTCATGTTTTAAAAATGCTCTGTGTACATATTCTCCCATCCATACATGCTGTTGGTATATGCCAGAGATCTGTAGAACAGGTGGATGTGCTGATGGCCTGACAACACTGTATATGTATGAGTGGGTGGCAATGGTGTAGCAAAGCCAGGGCTGACAAAGTTGAAGCACCAGGACATTTTTGTTAACAGGAATGCTGACCTTCTATGCCACCCCCTTCAGATTTCCCTGTTCCATCCTAATTTAGCTGCAATTTTCACAGGAACTGGGGGCAAATAAATTTTCCCCAAACAATATATTGTTCCTGGTCTTCTGGGTGAGGGTTTAATCTTTACTGGGCAAGTATTGATAAGCTTTATTTTATTTTTAATATAAAATATTTATATCCCATCTGACCCTGCATATTTAAGGCTGTGTACAACACAATGTAAAACTATACAATATAATTGCCATGATCCAATCAAAGTTAACCATTCTAAGGTTGCAATCCTATACACACTTACTTGTGAAGAAGCCCTACTGAATTCAGTGGTTCTATCTTCTGTGTAAACATGCCAAGTATTGTGCAATAAGTCCCATAGATTTCAGAGGGAGAGATGTCTAATGTTCCCATTAAAATCCATGGGATTGGAACACTTTTAATTTGGCTGAATTATGCAACGTTTAAATATAAACTAAATAGCTCTCTAAACCAATTATAAATAATAACCACCTTGTGTTTTTTTAAAAAATAATAATGAGTGAAGCTTATACTGCCTCTGCATGAGTATATGCGTGCAACACATAGATAAAATAGAATGGTGGCAAGGCAGTCATAAACCTGTGGCAAAAGTCATGTTTACCTCAGTACCTCATGCTTGCTTTGTACCTCATAAAATTATGTGTCCCTGGCGAGATTCTATCCCAGTGCAGATGCTTTTGCCCAAGCAGTTTGTGACAGGAGCTTGTGTTCTCGACAGCTGTTGGCGTCTTTCAATGGCACCGTCCCATCTGCCACTCAACACTCCCTCCGCCGGTGCCAAAGACGCTCGGACAGAGGTGCTTTTGACTCCTCTTGGTACTGGGTGGTCGGGCCCAGTCTTTATTATGTGCCATGTTGTCCCCTCCAGCTGTGGTTCTGCACCCCTACAGCCTGCCTGTCTACCCTCCGGCACCCCAATGTTACTCCGGGCTGGTTCAGGTATGACCATTTGTATTCATATATGTGTGCATGCGTCGGTGTGTGAGCGTGCGATCTCCGTGCCATTGACAGGGCCCAGCTGTGTCTGGCTGGTGGTCTTGAGGGGACAGCTGATAAAGCCTCCCCCACAGATAAATCCCTCCATTCCTAAGTTATTTTTACAGAATTGCTCAGTGATTGAGTGCGAGAGATAGAAAGCCTTTCCCTTGTAAGGGGAGAGATATTTACGGCTCTTGTGGGAACCGAGAGAGATCAATCCATTTGGTACCTGATTCTATGGGTTCTGTTCAGCGTGTGTTCCAGATGGGCTGTGTCAATGGGCAGGCCCCATCATGGGTAAGGTCCCTGTAGGTTTAATTACGCCGTTAAAATGGTGGCTCCTGATGTCGGCAGGCAGAAGGATATATTTTGACAGGAGGGAAAAACGTTTGTGTGGCTAAAGACAAGGTTCATACTGCTCAAACTCTGGGATCTGGGAATTCACCATGTTTGGGGTTTCACTCTTCCCAGAACTGTTTCTCCCCCCCCCCCCAGTAACTCCACACTTTCTCCAATCCTTTAAACCAGCTAACCTGGTAGCTGATCAAAATGCTTTAAGACGCCATGCCATGTGTAAGCCCTTATGAGTCAATGGCCACTTCCGATCCATTTGTGAGGGACTTTACATAGCCATGCTCTCATTTACCTCACAGACGTAAACGCTGCTGTGAACTATTTAATGGGGGAAGGCGGGGGCACACGTGAATAAATGAGCCTAACTGGGCAAGGAAACTGGCATAGAGAAAGACATTGTGATGCCCAAATGGTTTCATCACAGGGGCGGGGTGCTCTAAGATCCCTTGGAGTTATGCTGAGGGTGCTGCTGACACAAAACTCTTGAAGCATGAGGTGTGCCATCGATGCCCCAAAGAACATGGCTATCTCAAGCAATTGCTTGGGTTGCATGTGCCATTCCGCAGCGCCTGGATTTCCCCTGAGAGGAACGACACAACTACCTCTCAAATTGCCCTCACTTTTTTATTTCATTTTTTGTCCCTTTCATTCTCCTGTGTTTTTATTTTTGTGGGTCTCTTGCGTGTGACAGGGAAACAATTTAAAGGTCTGTGGCCAAAGTGCTACCAACAAAGGGAACTGCTTGAGGTGCTTTTGGAATGATTATGATGGTCAGGTGTTGACATTTTTTCTCCTGTCTCTCATCTGCCAAAAAACCTAGCTGAACTCCTAGGTTTTATTTTAATTTATTTAATGTTATTTTCATTTTTTTAAAAAAATCGTTCACCTTTTCTACCTCAGTTAGGCACTCAAGATTGCTCACAAAATAGTTTAAGTGGTTCAAACTCTTGCAAGGTTCTCATTTAGAATATTGCCGATGATTTTATTGCTTCACGATAACGACAAAAGCAGAAACACACAATATTGATGACAAACCAAGGTAGACCCCAGACATGTTGCTGCTTGGGGCAGAAAACTTTAAATGGTAGTAAAAAAAATAGAAAGGAAAAAACTATAAATGATAAATTGACAATTTCCTGCCATTAAATGGTACCCCCAAAACCCACTGCTTGAAGGGGGTACATCCTACCCTTCTCGTGTACCATTAAAGACATGCAAATTGCAGCTATTTTTGTTCTTTTAGGATGAAGAGAGGAGCACAATTGAATTTTTTGTTTTGCTTCGTGTATCACAATACCACTCATGCCAACTGAAAACCTGGCAGAACAGAAAAGCCATTATAAGCTTTCGAAATGTTTACCCTTTTCTTTCACGTGTATTATGAATGGTGAAAACGATGAGAAATGGTTGTGTGGGGTGTGTGGAGGAAACCTTATATAAAGATAAAATATCTGGTAGGAAGTGAAATGAGCCAGGGCAAAGACCCATGCTCAGTTCTGGCTGGAATGTTTAAGATAAGGCCTTCTATCGCTTCCAGTAGTTATTCAGACTAGGTCTTTGTCAAGACTTGGGAGGAAGGGATTTGAACACCTAAGAAGCAGCTACTGAAAGTGCCTCGGGTAGGCAACGAAGTGTCCTCCAGAAGGTTTGCCCTAAAAGTCCTATAATCCTTGACCGTTGGGACTGATAGGAGCTGTAGTCCAAACATCTGAAGAGCACCAAGTTACCTAACTCTGCACTCTTGCTCTCTCTCCACACACACACACACACACACACTCACCATTAGTTAGGGTGACCAACTGTCAGGATTTCCCCGGATTTGTCCTGGTTTTTGTTCTTTCCATGGTGTCGGGGGATTTTCTATAATTTTCAATAATGTCCTGGAATGACACACCTTCCTCTTTAAGGCTGCCATTAGCATGGCAGGAGGGAATGACATGCTTTCTTGAGGCACATCATTCCCCCACCCCAAGCTCCAATTGAGGTCTTAAAGGGGAAAGTGGGTCATTCGTGGACATTATAGAAAAGGCCCCAACTGGAGTGGATGGTGGTGGTGCAGAATGAAATCCTTTCCCCTCCTCCACTCCAATCGGGTTCTTTAAGGTGGCGGGGGAATAACGTACTTTCTGCAGGACTCAGAAAGCTGCTTCCCCACACACTAGGTGTCCTCTTTTTTGGTTTCCCAAATATGGTCACCCTACCATTAGTGCATAGAGGGTACAAGTTCTAGAAATGACGAAGGGACTTAAAGAAGGTGGTTTCAAAGATAAGTAATGCCCACACCATGCAGCATTTTGTTTTTGTTTTTTTAAAGCCACCATTTATAAATATTTGGGATTACATGTATATCCTGCCCTTTCTCCAATGACATCAGGGTGGCTGACATGGGGCTCATCTACACCAAGCAGGATATTCTACTATGAAAGTGGAATATAAAAGTGGTGTATAAAAGGCAGGAGCCACACTACTGCTTTATAGCAGTATTGAAGTATATGGCAGAATCTACACTACTGCTTTATAGCGGTATTGAAGTGTCCTGACAACTGTTGGGGCCCATAACACATACCATATACCGCTTTCATGGAGTTGTATCTTGGTTGATGTAGATGCGTCATGGGCCCCAACAGTTGTCAGTGCACTATAAAGCAGTACCACTATATAGCAGTAGTGTAGATCTTGCAGTGCACTTCAATACCACTATTAAGCCGTAGTGTGGCTCCTGCCATTTATATATCACTTTCATACAGCAGGGTTTTGCTATTTTATTGTTTTACTCTGTACAGCACCATGTACATTGATGGTGCTATATAAATAATAATAATAATAATAATAATAATAATAATAATAATAATAATAATAATATCCTGCTTGGTGTAGATGAGCCTATGGATCCGCCTTCCCCTGTAAAGTGGGTTAAGTGGCTAGGGACCAAGAGTAGGCCAAGTTCACCCACTGAGTTTCATGGCAGAGTGAGGATTTGAATCTACCTCTCTATAGCCCAAGCAACACTCTAGGCTGGTTTGCACGATCACAGCTGGGGAAATAAGCCACTGTGGTTTATTTCCTCTTGCTGCATGTGCTGGTCACATGCCAGAGAGATTAGCAAAATTACTCTTAGCAACATATCATGTCATGCGAACCTGGCCAGGGTGGCTTGTTGCTGTGGGTAACAAACCATCCAGAACCCTGTTGCTCAAGCCAACCTGGCAGGGTTCGTGTGACATGACAAACCATGCATGTGACCAGCAGGTACATGGTGGTTAACAAGCCACTGTGACTTATTAACCACCCTGCAATTGTGCAATCCAGGTGCATGACTGCTATAGTGCTATATCACACTAACATGGTTTGCTTGATCACCACAACCACCATGGCTTATTGATTTATCAGCCACAATGGATTGTGGCACCAACAGGTGCCAAATTGTTAATCCAAGCTGCCACTGCTGTTTTTCAATACATGCTAAGGTGGGTTGTTGAGGTGGTTGCCACCCTGAACCCATGGCAGTTTCAGGGTTGTGGGTGGCTTGTCATCCACATGTAACAAGAAGCTATAGTGTAGGGTGACCATATTTGGGAAACCAAAAAAGAGGACACCTAGTGTGTGTGTGGGGAAGCAGCTTTCTGAGTCCTGCAGAAAGTACATTATTCCCCCGCCACCTTAAAGAACCCGATTGGAGTGGAGGAGGGGAAAGGATTTCATTCTGCACCACCACCATCCACTCCAGTTGGGGCCTTTTCTATAATGTCCACGAATGACCCACTTTCCCCTTTAAGACCTCAATTGGAGCTCGGGGTGGGGGAATGATGTCCCTCAAGAAAGCATGTCATTCCCTCCTGCCATGCTAATGGCAGCCTTAAAGGGGAAGGTGTGTCATTCCAGGACATTATTGAAAATTATAGAAAATCCCCCCTGACACCATGGAAAGAACAAAAACCAGGACAAATCTGGGGAAATCCTGACAGTTGGTCACCCTACTATAGTGTGCTCCTGCCATGCCCTAAATATTCAAAATGGCTGCTGCTCCCTCAACAACAAGCTCTGTGGGGAAATTCACCCATGGTGGCTTCTCTTTACATGCGAACTGGGCCACTACCTCTATGCCTGGAGTGTTATTAGAAGCCAGTGAATGGACAGGCATGGTTTCCAAATTTCGCAGATGAAAGTAGTGTACTTGTAATGTCTGGATTCTCATAGTGGGAATCATTGCTATTAGCTGGCAAAGTCCCCATCCCACTTATACATTGTTGATCCTCTCCTCTTTTGTATTGTATTCATTTGTTTTGCATTTGAATAGGCTTTCCTGGCATTTGCTTTAGAGGTAAGTTGGGGTTGGGGTTGATAAATGGACTGCAGCAGTTTAGAGAGCACAATGCTACAATGGATCTGATAGCACCATTTATGAAACTCTCAACTGAATATGTTCAAACATATTCAGCCACATCTAGGTAGGCGGTTATAGGAAGTGGTACGCTTGTATTTTTGTGTCTGTGCCTTTGTATGTAGGTGCTCTAGAGTCGAGATGGGTTTGCCCCAACCCCACTGCTCAGATATTTATTGCAAGGAAGGATACTAGTGCATCTCCAGCACCTCCTCAAAAGGCAAATTACACACTGTCTCTGGTATACTGCGTACACAGTAGTGGTTGGGGATGATGAGAGTTGTATTCCAACACATCTGAAGGGCACCAAGTTGGGAAAGACTGCACCAGAACATTGTTGCAACGACGTGCTTCTGGGTCATAGTGTATACCAAGGGTGGGCAACTTTGGGGATTCTGGGGGCCATTTTGTCCCTGCCCACCCTGACCATGGCCTGTAGTATGCTGGGAGACTCAAATGATTTTTTAAAAATATATATATTTAGAGGGAAAATGGCCAAGGACATCGTCTTTCCCGTTAATTTATTTTAAAAAATTGGATGGGGGCCACATACATGCTATGCTGCTTGGGTGGGCATCTGGATAATTTTAGAACTTGGACTTAATGGTCTTATGAGGACCCCCCTTTAGATGGGCCTGCTTATTATTTCAATTATGAAACACACCACTAATGCTGAATTCCTTCCTCCACTGCACCATTCTGTGTTTTACAACTGTGTTTTACATTCTGTGTTTTACATTCCTGATATGTTAAGAGCAGAAATACACACACACACACACACACTGCCCATGCAGCCCACATGCTGATGCTGGGCCTGTTGGCCACTGGGCCTCTCACTTGCTGCTCTCTGGATAGTGGTTTGGGACACCCCCCACCCCACCCCAACGGGCTGCAGCGCTCTGGCCCTGAGAACCAGCGCTAGCTGCAGCACTGGGTACCACTGCAGGAGGCCAACCCTGCATCTGCAATTCCACTGCAAAAGTCAACTCAACTCTGCTTTTTTTGTAATCATTTTTTTATTATAAGCTTACCAAAAAAAACCCATACCAAAAACCCACAAGTGTAATTACATAGTTTAAAGGCCTTCATTTCAAATATTACAACATTCTAAAAAAAAAAAGTGGGGGGAAAGGAGTAAATTACAGGTAAACTTTGCTAACAATAGAAGATAGAAGTCCATTCGTGAATGGAGCCTGCGTACCATTCTTTCAAATGTTGCTCTGCTTTTTAACTCATTACAAAAAATAGTTTTCCAAAGACTATCACCTCCAATATCAGTTTTTCAAAATATTGTTGCAAATTTCTATAGGATGTGTGAGATCTTCTTTCACTATCCAGCTCAGTTGTAGTATCATAGTACCTAGGAAGCTGCCTTATAAAGTCAGATCATTGCTCCGTTGGCCCTTGTACTGTTCACACGTCTACTAGAATCAGATCTCCAAGGTCTCAGGCAGAGGTTTTTCTCATCACCTGCTACCGGATCCTTTTTAACTAGAGAAGGCAGGAATTGAATCTGGGATCTAGTCTGCATGCAAAGAAAGCCTGGGCTTTACCCCCAAGCTACAACCCATTTTCATAGTCTAAAAAGCCAATAAACCTCCTCCTATCTGGGGGAAGGGGAAGAACAAGACAATATTAGTCTAGCTGATAGGAGTGCAGGAAAATCTTAGGATTTATTGATTTATTTGTTCCATTTCTATACCGTTCAATAGACGAAGCTCTCTAGGCGGGTCACAACAATTAATACCAGAAATTGCAGCATAAAAATGTAAAATTTAAAAGTTTAAAACTACAGTAAGTAAAACCAGAATAAAATCTAGGGGCAGCGCAGAGATATAAAATACAATAACAGATTTTAAAACAACAGAACTGAAAGACTAAAATGCTTTCAGAAATAAGGTCTATACTTGGTGCTGGAAAGGGCATAATATAGGTTCCAGGCAAGCCTCTCTAGGAAGCTGATTCCATAACCAGGGTGCCACAGCAGAAAAGACCCTCTACTTGGTAGCCACCTGCCTCATTTCCTTTGGCTGGAGCTGCCAAAGAATGTGAATCATAAAATTCTTCCTCTTCCATGTCATCTCAAGACTGACTATATGCAGACAGCTTGTCTACAGCATCCAGTCAGCCTCGTTTCCTCCTATTCCACCCCGCCATCTTGCTTTTTGAAACCTCCTGCCTGATGAAGAGATCTGGAGCTCTCAAAAGCTTGCACATTTTTGTGCGATTTTTGAGTTGGCCCAATAAAGGCATTGCATTATATGGATTTAGGATTTGAGGTCATTCTGAAGCTTTCTTAAAACTCAAAAATGGTTGCACTGTGTTTGGCTCATTGCATTGGGCTGCGGTCTGCAACAGCTATGGGCCACAAAATATTTCCTTGTTACTGTTGTTTTAAAAGCAAAGTAATGGAATTCCGGGGGGGGGGGGGGAACAGACTAATTTGGCTTCCTGCCAAAGGCCCCTCAACAATCCCAGGTCCTGCCTGAGAAAGATCCCTTGATACACATTCTATTTACGAACATGTTTGCCCACCCCCTCTCTGGGGCCCCTCTTGGCTTGTGAGTGACAAGAAGGTGCTGCAGTGAAGCGGAGCTATTTATAAGGATTGAAAGTGGAGCCAACCATGATAAGAAATGGCGTCCGAGAGGGGGGGGGGGCTGTTTGTTTTTCAAACCCTCCAGCAATGTGTGCGTGGGATTCTTGTGCTGAAGGGCTCAGCAAACAGCGCATAAATCCCAGGAGCAGGCTGCACGGCTGGAAAATGTCACCTCTTTATTTGCTTCCTTTATGTCCTAAGTGAGCACACGACTTTATAGGAAACAGGTGGCTCTGGAAAGCACCACCCTCCTTCCACTGCCAGAATAATTTGTTCCTCAGATCAGAGAGGCGTCCTGTGAGACCCCTTCTCTCCAGCCGTGTCTTGTTACGACTGGATCAAACCTGCTAGCTCCGAAACGAGCGGATTTGCATTGCGGTGGATTGTGGGCTGTATTTATATAAAGTTAAAATTCTAAACTCATCTGGCCCTGAAAAGTTCACTCGACATAAGCGGTTAAAAGCGTTCTAAGTAGCACAATGGCAATATAGTTAGGTAAGCCATTGGAAGAGATGATGGCTAATGGTAGACTGGCCATGTGGTCTACCTTACAGAGGACAGTCCTCTATTTGAACAGTCGTTGGGCCCAAGACTGGTTTAAAGATTAAGAACCAATCTGTAAGAAGGGATAGCAGTCAGGGTTGACCATCAGCGCTTAGCCCCTAGACTGAGAAGACACACACAACATGGAAATAAGTACCGTATTTTCTGGCGTATAAGACGACCCCCAACTTTTGAGAAGATCTTCCTGGGTTAAAAAGTCATCTTATACTGGGCGTATAAGACGACCCCCAACTTTTGAGAAGATTTTCCTGGGTTAAAAAGTAGTCTTATACGCCAGAAAATACAGTAATCTTAATTCTGTATCTCTCTACCTATAAAGTAGATTCTGCAAATTCTGTGCATATCTGTTTCCTTGCTTGTCCTCTTTTTTTGCTGATGCATTTCCTCTCTTTTTGGCGATTTGTAAGTCGCCACTCTACTAAGGTGCTTCTCTTGAGTCCCTTTTGCTCTTCTAGAACAGGCACAGGCAGAAGGTAGGTCAGAATCATAAACACGTAGATCCCTGCGCGTTTTGCAGTGGATCGCCAAGAGCAGCTTCACAAAAGCAAGTAAAGTTGTGGGTGTAAAACAATCAAACAGATTAAAAAAACCTTCTACCATAGCTGGCCTTGTGCTAACCAAATCTCTCAGCCTCAGTTGTTCCTCACCAGTAAGATAGGAGTATTGATTGATTGCCTTTGGCCAGATCTTTGTCCAGCTCTCTTGGCCAGTTTGAGTTTTGTGTCAGAACCCCTGCTTTGTAGGGCTCATCTACACCAAGGATATTCCACTATGAAATCTGTATATAAAAGGCAAGACCCACACCAAGCAACATATAGTATATGAAAGCTGTATATAGTATGTCTCAATGGGCTCCAACAGTTGTCAGTGCACCTCAATACCGCTATAACGCAGTAGTGTGGCTCCTGCCTTTTATATACCACTTTCATACCACTTTCATAGTGGAATATCCTGCTTGGTGTAGATGAGTCCTCAGATGTAGAACGCTACTTGTTTATGCTGGCCGTCCCAGTCGGGTAGCTACCTAAGCGTCGCCAATAAAAGGAGAAAAGAGGGCACCAATTTGCATATGCTAATTTCTATGTACAAATGGAAATTTAGAAATTATAACTATAATTTAAATAAAAATACAGTACATCTCATCATAGCGAGTGTGACTGCTCAACCTGCTGTCCAGGTGCTGTGGATAGACAACCTCAAGGCACCAAGCCTCGCCTTCTTACAGGTCTTTGACTTTAAACCAGCCTGGGCAGCCCATGGAACAGAGGACACCTTCAAATAGAGGACAATCCTTTTGCAGTCCTTCAAACAGAGGACTGTCTGCTGTAAAGTAGAACACCTGGCTATCCTATATCCCAGCATACATGGGCTAAAACTGAAAGTTGGCTATGTCCCTCAAGACACCATTTTGTGTTTGGTTCTGCCCCCCAGAGCCTCCATTTGCAACTAGTTAGAGTTGGTGGAGCTTGCCTAGTCAAAATAGTAGATCTTGGAAGAATGAAATCTATCCACTCCTGTTCTAGAAACAGGAACATATTTCTTCGATTCAGTGGTAATGTTAAAGAAATTTTAAAGCATCAGCCTGGAAAATGAACACAACAAACAGATTAATGTTGGTAGAGTTGTGCTGGCAAACTAGGCTGTTTTCACATGTTGCTAATAAATGTTTTTTAGTTAGGAATGCATCATTTTCAGATGATGGGGCAGAAAAGTGGAAAAGAGGCACTTTAAGACTTCTGGATTGGGATTGGGCATCACGGTTTTAAAGTGGTTCTCTGGTCCTTTCTGGACGAGCGGTCTTAGAAAGAGGTGCTGGGAGACTTCTATTCCACCCCATGGCTGTTAGCCTGTGGGGTGCTGCAAGGTTCTATCTTGTCCCCCATGCTTTTTAACCTCTACATGAAACCGCTGGGAGAAGTCATCAGGAGGCTTGGACTGAAGGGTCATCAGTATGCAGGTGATATCAGCTTTACCTCTCATTTCTATCTGCACATCCCAGGAAGGCTGTGGAACTCTTGAACCAGTGTTTGGAGGCTATTTGGGGATGGATGAGGATGAACAAGCTGAAACTTATAGCTTCATCCCATGTACCTGTTTCCCTCGAATTATCCCCTACAGCGCTAAACTGTCGCTTTTGTTGTTGTTGTTAGCTAAATCACACCCTGGGCGGCAGCGCTCCTAAGATCTTTTGCATACCAGGAAAAGGGTTTAAGGGGGGAAATGTAAAAAAATCATTAAAAAATCAACGTATGACCCAATCTGATTCAAATTTGGTATGCTTAAAGCTCTCCTTAATATCTTTTACTGTGCCAATTTTGATGCCTTTCTCTTTAAAATTTATGCAGATGTAACATTTGTTTAATCTGAAGTTTAAGAGTATCAAATCCTGCTCCTGCACCCCCAGTGGCCGCTCAGAAAACAACAAATGATTCGCTCCAGAACTAGTACCAAAATAGGTTGGGTCTTTTGCCTTTGAAGCACAATTAAAGCAGGATGCATGGGAGTACTTCACAGTCAAAGCAGATTATAAACTGGAAAACTTCAGAGTACTTCACAATAAAAGCAGATTATAAGATGGAAAACTTCAGAGTCCTTTGCAGCAATTCGCAGTGACTGCACAGTATAATGCTGGTGTGATAAAGCTCTAAATTAGAAACACAGGAAAATAAAACCAGCCCTTATACCTCTGTAGTTATAGGGATGAGGGCCAGGAGAGGACTTCTAATATAGGGATGGGCAGAAGTTAGATCTCCAAATGTTTTGGACTTCAACTCCCAGAAGCTCCTGCCAGCATGGCCAATGGTCAGGAATTCTGGGAGCTGAAGTCCAAAATATCTGGAGATCTACTTTCTGCTCACCTCTGCTCTAATACCCATGAAAAAAATGTATCAACTGAGGAAAAAATGGCTTGAAAGGTGGTCTTAGTGTCGCTTGGATGTTAACAACTTTCATAAATGATGCATTGGTGTTTTGCACACGACACTAAAATGACTTTGAACTTAATTCGCACTGTTTGCATTTAATTAAAAAAACAGAATTGAAGTAAAGATTTCTACAAAATCCATTTTTGGTCCATTACAATGAAATTACAGTGTAGGTTTCGATAATTAACAAAAATCGCCCACTTCCCTGCTAATAATACTGAAACAATAAATCCATTTCTCCTTCAAACTGCTGTTTCCAAGGCTTTGATGAGGCCTTCTTTGATTGTTAAATGGGTATTTGCACCCATCTTTTGAACGCTGTAAATATAGAAAGCATAAGGAGAGGCGTTTTAAAATCAAATGCTCTTCGTAGCTAGGGATGTCAGAGAAATATGCAGTAGATTCAAATGAATTTGGATTTCTATGAATCTGATGTGCAGATTCTGCAGTGGATTGAATTGTGTGGGATTTGTGGACTTGCAAACCATTTTTTAAAACTTTCTGGAACTGAATACAAATTTAGTCATAAAATAAAATTGGGGGTGGGGGGGAACCGCCAACTGAAAATGCACATTCCTCCCCATAGGCTAAAGTATAAAAAGGCAGATTCTGGGGAGGATTTGCAAAAGTGCACATTTCCTAATGCAAATGCACGTTCAGGAAATTGAGACAAAATCCTATTCCGTCAATGAGTGAATGAAAGATACCTGACAATCTACGAAGCACAGATGGAAGGGATTTATCAAAATACGTACATCGCCTAGTCCTAGCTAACGTAGATTTTTCCTTTGCATTGCAGATGCTAGGAAATTCCCCCCTCGGGATTTAACCTTCTCTTGTGAGAATTATGGGTTGTAAAGCACAGATTCAGCCATTTTTCTACCCAGAAGGGCTACAGCGTGTGATCAGACTCGATGCTGACAACCACATGATCTGCATGCTTGTTTTTTTCTTTACCAAATAGCAGCCAAGCTCCACATGATCCGGATCAAGAGGGGAGAAGGATTTAACCCTTTCTCTCCTGCCACACTCCTGATGAAAATTGCTGCCCCTAGGTTCTATTAGCCATAGGAGGGAAGCTTTCATTGGCACCAATGGCAGCCATGCTCCCTCTGGTCAAATTGGGATTGGGGAGGGGCAAAGGTTAAAGCTTCACCCACTATCTCTCCACTCCCAATCCAGATCCTCCTCCATGGCTGCCGTTTAGTAAAGACAAAACAAGTACGCAAGCGCCAGTCACGAGATTATCACCATATCTAGTTTGGCCCCAAGAGGTGCACATCCCAGAATACACCTCAAGGGTAGGCATGGTTGGACAATTGCCAAGGGCCCACACCCCAGCAGGGGCTCACTGACAAGCCCCCACCCCACCTGTACTATCTGCTCTTCACCTTTACAACCTGCTTATTCACCTGCCTCTCGCTTTGGCCCAGACAATGGTGGTGCTGAGTATGGAGCGGGAGATGCCACTGCTGACTTGCTCACTGGCTCTCCGCCTATCTAGCAAGCAAGTAGTAGCAAAGAGGAGAAAGAGGATGAGGAGCAATAGCAGATGGTGACAGTGGCAACGAGAAGGTAGACTCACTGAAGAAAGGGCCCATTGAGGTGTCTTGCCTGAGGGCCCTCAAAAACCTAGAGCTCCTGCTGCCAGGATGCCTTGCGCAACTTTACAGATGGTGCTGCTGGGTGAACCTCTCAGTATATAGACTGCTTGGTGACCCAAAAATATTGCTGTGTAGTGTATCATCATGCCCCAAATTCCCAGTTGCTTGTCTTTGAGATTAGAGGAGGCTCTTTGCCCATCTGCAGATGCATGGAATAACCATCGTCAGCCAAAGCATTTTGCAGGACTATGGTTCCAGGGTCCACCAGCAGCTTCCAAAAGAGATGTCAGGTCCTAACGTTGACAAGCCCAAGTTCAAGTGAAGCACTGAGGCCGTTTCCTCTAGCTGGGAAAATGAATCATGCAACCGTAAGTGGAAGGTGTGGGTGCTGTTCTTCTGGAAAGGGATCAACCTGTAAGACAGACTGGAGCCCAGTTAATGAAGTGGTATTAGGATGGCCTTGTGGCCTCTTTGAAGGGCTGTCAGAGGATGGTCCTGTATTTGAAGTCTCCCTGTATTTGATGAGCTGTCTGGTCCCAGTCTGATTTAAAGATCAAGAACCATCTGAAGGGAGAGCAGCAAGGGGCCTTGAAGTTGCCCATCAATACTAAGTACCTAAACAATCAGGTCACCTGCTCACAGCCTTCCCCAGTATCTTGAGATGTAATGTATTTCAATTTCAATTATAATTATTTCTAAATGAGTATGTATATACATGAATTCATTTGTACAAGGTTTATGCAGATCTGTTTCATCTTTTGTTCTCTTTTTCGCTGATGGGAGTTTTTCTTTGTTGTCAATATATGAGTGGTCACTCCAGATGGTAAACGTGTGCCTCTGTTGTACCACTACTGGGGCAAAGTACACATTGCTGTATTTCCCACCCCCCTCCGTCAGCCGGGGTGGGGTGGCGATTTTGATCAGGAAAATGGCATTGTAGGGGTGGGGAGAAGGTTAAAATTAAATAATCCCCCCACCACAAAATTTTCAGCTCACCACAAGGCTGCATTTTGATAACAAACACACACAGTGTGGTTTAAGAGCCAGTGTGGTGTAGTGGCTAGAGTGTCAGACTGGGAGTCGGGAGAACCGGGTTCTAGTCCCCACTTGGCCATGGAAACCCACTGGGTGACTTTGGGCCAGCCACAGACTCTCAGCCCAACCTACCTCACAGGGTTGTTGTTGCGAGAATAAAAATGGAGAGGAGGATTATGTACACCATCTTGGGTTCCTTAGAGGAAAAAAGGCAGGATATAAATGAAATAATAATAAACACACACACTGTTTGGTGATCCAATCACAGACCTGCCATGTGAAGTATAGTTCTAGGATTTCCAACATTGGTGCCCCACAACGTTTTGTGTGTGTCCATGACATGCTCTCAAAAGTCTAGATGTGCCCACTAACCCAAGAAGGTTGGTGGATCCTGTTGTTGCTTGTTCTCCAACTGCTGATGAGGGTTTACAGTGAGGAAATGCTCCTTTGTTGAGTGAAAAGTGGATGAACCATGCACATTAAAAACTAGCATATCAGGGGGAGGGCTAAGGTAAAATCCTCTCTACTAGTTTTCTATGTGAAAGGACTTTTTTCTTTAATTTAGTATGGAGTCATGTATTTTATATTTGGTCATATTACTCCTAAACTGCCGTCTAAAATGGTACAGTCTCGACACACGTTTACCACTTGGTTCAGAGATGATAACTTGGCCTCAGTGTCTTCTAGGTTCTTCCAGTGCATGCTTGTGCGGAACAGTGACCAAAATGTCCTCGTAAGAGCTTCCCATCCCATCTGTTCCAAGCTCTAGCAAAGAAGATGTGTGGGAAGAGGGCTCAGAAAGATCAAGTCCAATCTGGTGCAAAGATGTTTGTGCTTTAATCCTCCCCAAGCAGCAGCCTCCATAGGACATGCATTAAAATGGACTTGGCACACACAGCCCACAATTCACAGCATGGCCCTGTGTATTAATGCAAACTTGTGCCGAGGGTTGTACGAGTTCCAGGAACCATTTGGAGACCCATCATTGAAAATGGAGCGGTCCATCGAAGATTTCTGATGATGAATCATCTCTTAAACGAACCAATTAAAGTTGCATAGTGCCAGAACCTTGATATAATGCCCTTTTGGGAGGCTGGGAAAAGCATGAGATAATATACAAAAGCTACCATGTCCTAAAAAGAAAGACCATTTTAATAGTTTTTTCAATTTTCTAAGTAGCGTGCCAGACCCCAAAATAGCCTAAAATAAATATAGTGTAGTGCTAGAGGTTGGGACTCAGACAGGAGAAACCTGGGTTCAAATTCCCACCAGCACATAAAGCACATCAGGTGACTTTGAGCCAGCCATTCTCTTGATCTCGCTCTCTCACACACGTAGGGTGGTGATGTGTCTTGCTTTACAGAGGACACTCCTCTATTTTAAGGTATCCTCTGTTGGAAGGGCTGTCCGGTCTAAGTCTGGTTTAACTTTAAAGATAAAGAAGCTTCTTCATCAGGAGGTTCTTTATCTCAAAGTTGCCCATCAACAGTTAGCACTTGGACAGCACATTTGCTCCCACTGTGGTGAGGGGGAAATTGCATTTCTATTTCCTTCTATACATAAAAATCACATGCAAATCTTACACAAATCTGTGCCCTCTTTTTTCTTGGTGAAGTATTTCCTCTTTCTTTTTTTGAGGTGTGTAAGTGGCTATGCTACTCGCACTATCCTACCTTACAGGGCTGTTGTGATGATAAAATGGGCATGGGGACAATGGTGTATGCCACCCCTGAACTCCTTGGAGAAAGGGTGGAGATGCGTAAGTGGCTATGCTATTCGTACTGTCCTACCTTACAGGGCTATTGTGACAATAAAATGGGAATGGCGTATGCCCCCACTGAGCTCCTTGGAGGAAGAGTGGGATTAAAAAGAAGTTATAAATAAATATAAATGTGCAGCTAACTTTCAATCCTACTGATTGAGTAGCTAAAGCTTGAGATCAGCCCTCCTCAACCTGTTTTGGCTGACCGCTCCTAGCCTTCCTGACCACTTGCTATGCTGCCTGGGGCTGATGGGAGGTGAAGTCCAAAAGATCCTTAGGGACGACAGCTTAGGGAAGGCTGCTTTCGTTGATGGTTCCTACCGATTCGGCGTGTTCTTAGTGCCCCTCCTAACGACATCTCTCTCTACTACTACTACCGCATTCTTTACCCGGTTCCTCCTAGGACTAAGCCCTCTTGGCTCAGATTAATCCCCCGCCTCTGCCATTGGACAGGTGGGGCAGGTGCGTGGGGCGCAGGGCTGGGCCCGCCTGGCCAATTGCAAATTCCAGGCAAATCTGCAGCTGTCCGCCTCCTTGATCGCTCTTCGGTTTTTTAAAAAGCCCCCCAAACAGCTGAAAGGCGCAGAGACGAGCTCCGAATAAGGGCAGAGGTGGGCCGGGGCGAGGCTGATAAGAGGGTGGCCAATCGGAGAGCCGACGTCTGCTGTGGTTTCTCCTCATTGGCTGAAGGGAAAGCACAAGGGATGCCTTTATAGTCCTGGGCCATGGGCAGAGAGAGAGAGAGAGAGAGAGCGCGCGAAAGAAAGGGGGTGTGCGTCCCCCCCCCCTCCGAGCATCCCAGCCTGGCAGAGATTCTGAGAGGTGGCAGGGGATGGGGCCCGTTGGTGTAGGTGGGTAAAATCCCCCCCCCCGCAGGTTCTTGTTGGGACACTTTAAATTAGGGGTTTGGGAGCCTGGGTCCTCCGATTCCCTGTGTAGGGGGCGCGGCGGCGTTGTTAGTGCGAGAGCGGTGGAAAAGCAGGACTCCTGGGTCCTTGAGGAGGAAGGGAAGGGGTGAGCCTAGCATAAAGGTGGGGGCTGGAAGTCTGTTCCCTCCCTCTCTCCCTCCTTCCTGTCTTTTAAGGACGGGATGCTAGACTCTTGGATTTAATGTGAGTGGGATGAGCTGGGAAATCCAAGCCCCACTCCCCACTGAGCTTGCACCTCTATGCTGTAGGCAAATACCTTCCCCTATCTCTACCACCACCACCACCACCACACACACTTTAAGCTTCAGGTCTGTGGCATGGAGATGTTAATGCTGCCCCCACCCCCTGCAAGATTGTTAATGCAAACAGAGCACCTGCCAGATATGGTTGGACTACAATGGCCATCACCCCACTTGTCCACCTGCATTGGCTAGGTGATGTACTTTAGCACACATCCAGAGGGCACCAGGTTGGGGAAGGCTGTTGCAAGATGAAATCTCTGCGGGGCACTTTGAGCACAGAAGAAACATTCTTCTTCCTTGCCTTTCTGAGAAAGGATACTTGGAAGCTCTGGAAAGGAGATCAGCGTATTAGGAGGCGGTTAGTGGATGATGGGTGGTTCTCTGAGAGAGGAGTTGGTGTTCATAGGTGGTGCAGGTGACGATAGAGGCCTGGCCCTGCTCTACTCCTGGAAGTCCTGCTTGACTTCTTTTTCATTTTAAAGGCCTCCATTTGCTCGCTGGTGATTGTGCTTCCTAGCTTCACTGTCTTTCTGCTTTTCCCTCCCTGCAGGGTAGTCCGGATGCCGCAGTGCCACCAGCGGATGCCATGACACAGACGTTCCCAGCTCAGTACCCTCCGCCACCACCCCAGGCCCGGCTGCCTCCACAGTACCATCTCCACAGCACCCCTTCAGAGTACCCGTCCCCCACAGCATCGGATCACAGCCTACGCATCTTTCCTGAGCAGGGGCCGGCTGCGCCAGAGGCCTTACCACTGCCCCCACCTCCTGCGGTAGGTGATGGTTGAGGGGCGGGCTGGCTGGCTTTGCTCTGGCAAATGTCAGTGACTCCGTGGGGGAAGGTTTGTTTTCTGAGGCAGTTATGTGTGTGGGGGGTATTGCTATGGGTCCCAGCCAGGTGTCTGCATAGCGACCCTAACCATTTGGTGCTAGATCAAGATCTAGATCAAGGAACCCTGCCTGGTGTAGAAAATATGGCGAGCCCAGAGAATTGGGTGGCCCTTATTTCCCTTCCCTCTCATCCTCTGCCACGTCTTGCATCCCAAACAGAAGCTATGCAAGGGCAGTGCTGCTTCCTGTTATTCCAGAAGCCTAAATTCCAGGGTTCTCTGGGGAAAGGGTGACATTTATCGGGGTGTGGTGTTTGGCAAGTGGGTTTTCTGAAAAGGGTCAGGGACTTAGGATGGGGATGGTTTAAAGCAGGGCTTGCACTGAGTGGGTGGGCAGGCGTGCAGGGCTTTGCTTGGGTCACGGGGACAATTGCTTTTGCCCCAGAGTCCATTTGGATTTTCAGGGTTGAGCCCTGCCATACGTGAAGTAATAAAGAAGAATGTCTCTGACCATGTGCAGAGAGTCTTTCCCTGCACCACGAAGTAAACCACAACCGGCTCCTATGCTGGTGGAGTTAGAGAGAGGAGTGGAGTGGAGGGGGGGGGCCTTGCAAATTTTTGGGACGGGCAAGGTCTGTGGTGCTCTTCACTTACAAAATATTGCACAGGACAGCCGTTGGGTTCCTGTGAGATTCGTGTGAGATTTTGTGTATAATGCAGGTAGGTGTGTGTGTTTGTGTGTGTGTGTGTGTGTGTGTGTGTGTGTGTGTGAGAGAGAGAGAGAGAGAGAGAGAGAGAGAGAGAGAGAGACACGGTGGGGGTGGGGGACGAGAAACTAGGCAAACACCTGTTTCTCAGCCGTTCTGCAATATTACAAATACTTGGTCCAGCATCCCACATTTTGGATTAATTCCAATCAAAATGGAAAAATCCATCTCCCTCAAGATCCCACCCATCTCATTGGAGGCCACAGCCTCCAGCACCATGAGAACCCCTTGTTTCCCAATTATGTATCAGATTTTCCCCCCGTGATCTCCACATTCTCACCAGCCATGAGCTGATTGCCTGTCTTCCTCTTTCATTCAAGCCACAAGCTCCCCACTCCCCGCCGCGTAGGCAGTGCCGGCTCCAGGTGTTTGGGGGCCCTTGAGCAAGGCGCTCTCCATGGGCCCCCTCCCTTTGTGAGTCTGCCTTCTCATTGCCCCCAGCTGCTTTTGCTTCTCCCCCTCTTTCTCCTTATTGCCACCACTTGCTTGCTTGACAGGCAGAGAGCCAGTGAGCAGATGGGCAGTGGCATCTCCTCCTCCTCCTCCTCCCCGCCCCCATTTCCTGGGCCAGAGCAAGAGGCAGGTGAAAGTCGCAGTGGCGAAGAGGAGGAGAAGTCCAGGAAGCTCTTGTCAGTGGGCCCCTGCTAGCGTGTGGGCCCTTGGCAGGTGACCAATCATGCTTACCCTTGATGCCGTCCCTGCCTTATAGTCCTGGCTCCATGGAAAGCAAGAGGCTTCACCTGAACACACAAAACTTCTTGGGTCACCTTCCCTCCTGCAAAATGCACACACAGCTGAAAACTGGGGAAACAATGTCCCTGCCTTGGGCTTCCTTTGTGCTAGGGCTCACCAGGGATAACCCCCTCGAATCTGTGTCCAGTCCTCATGGGCCATGGTGGTTTGGATGTCATGCAGCCTTGTGGTGCCTTGTATCCTCATATCTATCTGTTCTGCACACTGGAGGCACCCCTTGCACTATAATGTATTTGTAGGGAGGGCTGGGGAACTTGTTTCTGCATGCCATGTTTAGTGTGAAGGGATCCAATGGAGAGTGTGGAGAGGTCCTGTGTGAATACACCGTAAAGAAGGGTGTGTGAGTATGTGTGGAGTCAAAGAATCAGATCCTTTTGGCTTGATCCAGGACTTTCCCACTGCTCCTTCCATCTTTTTTCACCCTACGAACAAATCCATTAAGAATGCCTTTGGACTGGTAGCACCTAGGAGACCTGTGTCTGGAAGTAAATATTTGTGCAAAAGGACTGTGAACTCCTGTCTGATATAAAAACCATAAGCTAATAATATAAAAAACATCAGCTGATAATTCCCAGGCTGAGCATATGCTCAGAGGTGCCTTGTTCCTTAATTCTGTGTATTTCTCTCTCCCCTGATTTCCGCATGTGTTAGATATTTATGCTAGACCCCACCCCACGTGTTAGTTTTTATTTGTTCCTGCATAGATTTTTTTTTAATAATAAAAAAAAAGACATAGGAGGACTATGTCTATGGCACTATCACCATGTGCGCGCATGCGCACACACGCACCTCTGCAGCCTGAAACAGAACAGTCCTCTCTACCACTTCAGAATGCTACACCTCGTTGTGCTGCCATTCAGACCCATCCTGAGTGTCGGGGCAGAAAACTTAGCCACTTAGTCCCAGAGTGCCTGTTTCCCTAAGAATCCTTAGCATTCATATTTGGAGCACTTCTTGCACATCATCTCAGGGATCCTTACAATGGCTCAGGTAAATAACTCAACAAAGAAGCTCTGGATCCACTGTGGCTGCAGTCAGGCTTAAAGTAAAATATATAGGAAATATTAAAAATAAATGCTAACAGGGCATTTAAGAGAGAGTGAGCTAAATGTTTTGACTTCCTCCCTCATCATGGACCTATGACCCGATGATGTCCACCAGGAGAAGAGTTCACCAGGAGAAGAGCCTTCAGCATGGTGGCCCCCTTTCTTGATAACTCCGTGCCAGGCAGGTACCAACACTGTGTTGTTTCCAACGGCACCTGAAAACAGCTCTATTCCAGGAAGCATTCCTTAACTGATAGCCATGCTTTTTATTGTCATTCTGTTTTTTTTTATTATAAAAAAACTATATCATTTAAATAGTGTTTTAACCTTTATGTCTTTTACTATTTCACTTATCTTAAAAAATCAGGACCATCATTTAGGGAGGGATTGCTTTACAGCAGCCTTCCCCAGCCTACCACCCTCCTGATGGGTTGGACTACGATTCCCAGCATGAATTCTTTGCACCGCCATCACTGTCAACTACAGTTCCCAAAATTCCTTAGGGGTGCCATGACAGTTATTAGCTGAAATTGGAGTCTCCAATCTTTTGGGGCCTGGGGGAACTTTGAGAAAGTGCCCTGGCACCATCACAAATTAGCTACTGTAGTGGGGTGGAGAGCCAGTTGTGGTGGGGCTTCCAAAAATGTTGGGAGCACCCCCTCTTCTGTATTTGCATCTGCATGAGTGCTACTCACTCCGGCCTCTCTCCCTCCCCCTCTCTCCCCATCTTTCTCTCTGACTTCCTTCCTTCCGTCTTCCCCCTTTCTCTTTTCCTTTCCTCCCCTCCTTCTTCTCTCTCTCTCTCCCCCTGGTTCCCCCTCTCTTTGGCTCCCCTTCTCTTCCCCCCCCCAACTCTTTATTTCTCTCTTCCCATCCTCATGCAAGTATATGGAGCTATTTCTCCATTCATTTGCATGGGGTGAGGAAAGCCCCACTGCCAAACACTTTGGAGGGGAAGAAGGTCCTCCTCTGTCAAGGTCCCTGTTGCCCCAAGGACCTTTGCAGGGGTGGACTTTGCCCGCCTCCCCCAGCTCCATTGGCTTTAACAGGGATGGAAAAAGCTACCCTGCTGAAAATTGGCTGGAGGGGCGGCGGTGAAGGTTACCTTCCTGCCAGGAACCTCGTTGCCCCAAGAGGCCTTGGTGGGGGGCGAATTTGAGCTGTTTTGCCAAGGAGAACTCTTCCTTCCTCCTCCCCTCCCCCCCACCAAATAGATGGAGGAATCACTCCATTCATTTGCAGAGGGGTCAAATAGCTTGGAGGATGCCTCAGCCTGGCCTTGTGGGCACTGCCTTTAGCGCCATCCCTTTTGCCTTTGACGCCACCAACCACTGGAGTGTTGTCCCCATACGCTTCTTTTCCAAAATGGAACTTGGTCTGTGGGTTGGAAGACATCCGACACCCCTAGTCTAACTACTATTAAGGGAGAAGGCAAAATCCCAGGCAGGTTCCCCCCTTTCTTCTGGCTAGTTGCCAACCTGAACTAGAAGGGATAGGATCTCCAGATGGAGAAGAGGACAGGCCTCCTGCACTTTTAATAGATGTGTCCAAGAGAGAATTTCAGCAGGTGTAGCTTACATGACAAGACAAGCTACACCCCCTTCAACACTACTATTAAAGGTGCAGGAGCCTTGTTGTCTTGTCCATCTGGCCACCCTAACTAGGACCAGCTAACTCTCTCTCCGGTGTGAAAGGGCTGTTGTTGCCTATTGTTTATGCCAGCCTTGCCCCTACCTGGTGTCCTCCAGATGTCTTGCACTTTGACCGTTAGCCACTGTAGCCAACGGTCAGGAATGCTGGGAGTTGTGGTCCAGAAGATCTAGAGGACACCAGGTTGGGGAAGGCTGGTGCATACAGTAGGGTGACCATATGAAAAGGAGGACAGTGCTTCTGTATCTTTAACAGTTGCATAGAAAAGGGAATTTCAACAGGGGTCATTTGTATATATGGAGAACCTGGTGAAAGTTCCTCTTCATCACAACAGTTAAAGCTGCAGGAGCTATACTAGAGTGACCAGATTTAAAAGAGGGCAGGGCACCTGCACCTTTAACTGGTGTGATAAATAGGAAATTTCACCAGATCCTCCATATATACGAATGACACCTGCTGAAATTCCCCTTTCAATACCACTGTTAAAGATACAGGAGCCTTGTCCTCCTTTTCATATGGTCACCCTAGCATACAGTCAATCTTGTCCTGCAAATTTTATAGGCTTTTGATGCACTGCAAACACCTCTTTATGAGGGACAACAGATAGCAGAGTGAGTAAGTACCTTTCAGGTAACAGTGCCTTTACTACTCTACCACGAAGGCCCACTTTGGACAAGTGCTATATACATGTGAAGTATTATGGTTTCATAATGATACCAAATACATCTTCAAAAGTGTCTAGTGCTCAATAAACTCTTAGCAGACCCACTTACCTACACATACCTTGTCGGCCTTTTTACTTTAAAAGAAGGTGAAAAAACAATGTCCCTGCGGGCTGTTTTTACTTGCCATAGGTGACCAGGTGAGTGGTTACTTAAAACTGCATTCTGTCAATGTGAGATAGTCTATTACCATCTCAAGCCGGCACGGGTGGGGTTGGGAGAAGGTGCTGTTAAATAGGTGTAGAGATAATGCTCTACTAGACCTATTAAATAGGTAAGGTTTGAAGGTTTCAAATCCACTCCTGCAGGCTCCTCTCCAAAATAGATAAACCCTGATTCTTGAAAGAACCAGAGGCCCACGTCCCCGTTTTTCACACATGGCCGGGTCTCTCCCTCATTTTCCGCCCTTCAGGCCAATGGATTCCTTTTTTCCTTTCCCCGAGCCAGTGACTCTGAGGAGATGGTCTCTGTGTCCATATTGGGTAACACTTCTTCTTCCAGCCGAGACAGCTGCGCCCCTATCGGATTCCCTGCTCTCTCTTTTCCACTCGCTCTCTCCCCCACACACACTCACCATCTTCCCTAGCAGCTGCTTTATCTCCACACAGGACAAGTGGTGCCTTGTTGATAGCCCCATCTCAAGGACACTCTGCCCTCTGCGAGACTGTAAACAGATTCTGCCCAAGAAAAATTTGGTGCCTGAGGCAGAAAATCCAAACAGCATCCTTTTCCTCTTCCCAGTGGCGAAAAATAATAATACATAAATAAACTAAATAATGGACAATGGGCTGCATTTCAATGCCACCCCAAATTCTGACACTTGAAGCAACCTGCCTCACTCCATATTATGGGAGTGCTGGCCCACCACTTCCAAAAGAAGCCTCAAAGTCTGCTCATTTCTCCCTCTTTTGCTCCCTATCCGAACCCATAGGGTTGCCAACTTACTAGAATAGAAAATGAGCTGGCCTGCTCTTCTGTCTTTAAACAGCGGCAGAAGCTGCAGAAATCAGCATGTCAGCCTTTTCATATCTTGTTGCTAAACATGTTTGCCTTCTCGTTAAGAACATAAAAAGAGCCATGCTGGGTCAGACCAAGGATCCATCTAGTCCAGCCTTCTGTTCACACAGCTGTCAACCAGGGACCTGCAAGCAGGACATAGTGCAAGAGCACTCTCCCAACCATGTTCCCCAGCAACTGGTGTATATAGGTTTACTGCCTCTGATATTGGAGATAGCACATCGCCCTCAGGACTTGTAGCCATTGATAGTCTTCTCCTCCAGGAATTTATTCATTCCTTCAAGCTACACTATTGTTAAAGGCACAGCTGCAGGGCCCAGTTAAAGAGTTGGCAAAGTTACTCGCCAATCCAGCACCTGGTTATTTTGCATCCAGGCTATCTCTGAACTTTCATTTCCTCAGACAAACCAGGCTACGAAATACCCCCTGGGGAAACAAGCTCTAATCCTGTTTGGCTGTCTGCCTCCAGTTCTCACTCACACCCAACCTGGCATTGTCTGCAGAGGATGGCAAGATTGGGCATTTGCAGGGTTCCCAAACCAGCGGAGGGACCCATCGCTGTAACATTGGTACGTTTTCTGCTTTGTACCAGGTGTCCCAGGAGATCTTATATGGCCAAAGGGAATTTATTTATTTATTACATTTTTATACCACCCAATAGCTGAAGCTCTCTGGGCGGTTCACAAAAATTAAAACCATCATAAAACAACCAACAAGTTAAAAATACAAATACAAAATACAATATAAAAAGCACAACCAGGATAAAACCACGCAGCAAAATTGATATAAGGTTAAAATACAGAGTTAAAACAGTATAATTTAAATTTAAGTTAAAATTAAGTGTTAAAATACTGAGTGAATAAAAAGGTCTTCAGCTGGCGACGAAAGGAGTACAGTGTAGGAGCCAGGCGGACCTCTCTGGGGAGCTCATTCCACAACCGGGGTGCCACAGCGGAGAAAGCCCTCCTCCTAGTAGCCACCTGCCTCACTTCCTTTGGCAGGGGCTCACGGAGAAGGGCCCCTGTAGATGATCTTAAGGTCCGGGTAGGTACATATGGGAGGAGGTGTTCCTCCAAATAACCTGGCCCCAAACCGTTTAGGGCTTTAAATGTCAATACCAGCACTTTGAATCGGGCCCGGACCTGGACTGGCAGCCAATGAAGTTGTAAAAGGACTGGCGTAATGTGATCTTGCCAGCCAGTCCCTAGTAAACGGGCTGCCCTGTTTTGTACCAGCTGAAGCTTCCGGACCGTTTTCAAAGGCAGCCCCACGTATAACGCATTGCAGTAATCCAAACGAGAGGTTATCAGAGCATGGATAACTGTAGCTAGGCTATCACTGTCCAGATAAGGGCGCAGTTGGTATATCAGCGTAAGCTGATAAAAGGTGCTCTTTGCCACTGAGTTCACCTGTGCCTCAAGTGACAGTTCTGGATCGAAGAGCACCCCCAAACTACAGACCCGATCCTTTAGGGAGAGTGCAACCCCGTCCAGGACAGGGCAAACATCACCTCACCGAACAAATGAACCACCCGCTAACAGTACCTCCGTCTTGTCTGGATTGAG
Organism: Elgaria multicarinata webbii; assembly: GCF_023053635.1. Classification (NCBI taxonomy): domain Eukaryota; kingdom Metazoa; phylum Chordata; class Lepidosauria; order Squamata; family Anguidae; genus Elgaria; species Elgaria multicarinata. The sequence goes on from NC_086181.1 coordinate 18,595,093, forward strand.
TCTCAGTTTGTTAGCCCTCATCCAGTCCATTACCGTGCCCAGGCACTGGTTCAGAGTTCTCAAACAGAATTCTCAGTTTGTGTGCTCTGCCTCTTCTAGGTTTGGGCGTCCCATTGGAGCGGGGGGGGGGGGGCATGCCCAAGAATACCCCCCCTCCCAAATCCTGGAACTAGCACTGTTCATGGCTCTGCTCCTCTGACTTTCATGACAGTTTGGTATGCAGGAAACAGCCTTTCTCCAACCTTGTGTCCTTCAGATGACTTGGACAGGCTGGGAATTATGGGAATTGCAGTCCATCCCCTGCTCAATGCATAATGACATAGGTATATGCAACCCTATGTTAACATTTGTCTTCATCCTGAGATTACTTGTCTTTTGAAGGCCCTATTTCATGTACAGAATGTTTAATCATAACACTTAATTTCTAAGAGCCTTTAGTGTGGTGGCCCCTTCTCTGTGGAACTCTCTGCCCCTGGAGGTCAGGCAGGCGCCAACGCTAGGTCGCTTCTGGCGCCTCCTGAAAACATCTCTGTTTCGAGAAGGCTTCCCCAGTTGACTAGTCATTGTTTTTCTGGCTCCTTTGTTTTTAAATTGAATAATTTTAATTTGCTTTTTAAATCTTTCTTTTACTGTTTATATCTATGTTCACCGCTCTGGAATCTGTGTCAGATAATTGAGCAGTATATAAATTTGTAAATAAATAATAAATATTGCCATACTGTGTGTAGGTCTGCAGCGTTCCTGGGTCTGGGTCAGTGTCTTAAACCCCATTTATGAGCTTTGTAGTTCGCTCTTTAGCACACCTTATTTTTAGCTCTGGGTACCTCTTTGCTTGCCTTTGTGGGCAAAATAGAGGCTGTTGGGAGAAGTATGTGCCGTGTGTGTGTGTGTTTCTTTCCTTCTCTCTCTCTCTCCTTCTGGAAAGTCGCTGCTAAGTACCAGTTGCAAAAGATCTTCTGGCTGGTAGCAAATCTACCCCTGCAATGACCGCTGTGTCTTTCCCGGACTTAGGGCCTTTCCTGGGGTGTAAACAGCGGCGTCCGTGGACCTCCCATCAAACTCAGGTTTTCTTCCAGGCATCTTGGACTCCCAATCACGTCTCATTAATCCGTGGATAGTTAACCCTTTACTCACTGCGCAACTGCACCTGCCTGTCTTCTCAGCCTGGCACCTTCCCATCCCACCACCCCTGTGCATTTTTATCCTCCCAGCAAATGCTGGGCCTGGGAGGGAGGGAGGGAGGGAGGGCATGGTGGGTTAATCCCTGTTGAACTTGTCTTTTTGAGCAAAAGGGTCGGTAGCACTTGAGGGATGCATCTAGCTTGGGGCGAGGGCGTGTGGCGTATTGCTAGGGAATGGAGGGGGGAGTGCGATGGGGGGGTTTGGGGGAAAGGTTTGAAGGGCTGAGGCGGATTGGCTGCTTGCCTGGTGGATTGTTTGCATTTGTGGGTGGCTGGAATCGGGTCCGTGTGTGTCGTGTTTAATAGCAACTTTATGGGCGTTCCTTGTTAGGACGGCCACTTACAAATTGCCAGAGAAGAGGAGCAAAGTGCATCACCCAAACGAGATTCGCGTACAATTTGCATGTGCTCATTTATATGCATAGGTGCAAATTTAGCAATAATTCTTCTGATGTAAGGAGAAATACAGGACATCTCATCGTGATGGGGAAGACTATGGCCAGGTGACTTAGGTGCCCACCTGTTCAGGTGCTAACTATGGCTGGGTAATGGTTGTGGACTTGGATCAGACAGCCCTACATAGAGGACTGTCCTTTGTAGAAGAGGACATGCAGCCGCCCTAGCCTTTCTGCAGGGACGATGTGCTCAGATAGGTATAGTGATGACACAGCCTCCAAGCCTGTAAGTATGCCCACAAGAGTGTGTTAATTGCGAGGCCTATGGAGCACACAAGTATTGCTCCCCGTATCTTAGAAATGGGATTTCTGTTTGCGGACATTCAAAGGGCCTAAATTCAGGAGAGAGGGGGCAAGGTGAGAGGGCCTTTACCAACATAGAACACCTTGTTCTTGCAGAAAAATAGCAGGAGGTCAGAACCCCTTTCAAAACTGGCCCCGGGTGAATGTATGCATGACTGTTTCCCTCGTGCTTCTGGACAATATCCCTCTGGGGTGCTTCCAGACGAGGCTTTTCTTGAGGCTTTTCTTCTGTCGTTGCCCTTCCTCATTCCTGAAATGTTGACTTTGGGCTCCAGACCTCCAGTATTTCCCCCGTTCAGAGTCTGTTCCTTTCCCTCCCCACCCACCGTCCCCAGTTGTTTTGAGAGAAGGAGGAGGGCTTAGCCACAGGGGTTGGGAGGAACCATAGGAGTCCTAGGAATTTGGTTCAGAGGAAGCTTTATTTGAGCCCAAACCCACTTCTGCCACCACGACTGAATTATGGTGGAGGGAGGATTGCATTTGCAGGATGCTTTTCTTGAACACATTTTTAAGTTTGGGGGGGGGAATGATGGGAGGAAAAGAGATTAAGTAGCTCCTCCCCACTTCTATTCCTTCACTCAAACCTTTGACCTCCCTATTATAAAAAGAAGAAGAAGATTGGAGAACTGTTATGTTTGTCTGCTGTACAATGTCTAGTTTGGCCCTAAATGAAACACATCTGTGTGATTGCCTGAATATACTTTTCCTGACAAAACGTAGAAGCACACTTCCGATTTCGGTATTACAACTCTGAACTCTCAGTTGTTGAAAAACCTGTCACCACCACCACCACCACCATACACGTTTTTGGAATCTGAAAAACCAGAATACCCTTAACAAGTGGAAGTGGGTATTTTGCCAGTCTCCAAATACAAATAAAAGATAAATCAGAAGATGGGTAATGCGCACATTAAATTAGTTCCCTTGGGTAATGCAATAGGCCTAGTTCTCACAAACAGTGGGTAAGATAGTAGACCTTTGTCAGGACTGTACCACTTCAGAGTCTCACATAGAATCATAGAATAGCAGAGTTGGAAGGGGCCTACAAGGCCATCAAGTCCAACCCCCTGCTCAATGCAGGAATCCACCCTAAAGCATCCCCGACAGATGCTTGTCCAGCTTGAATGTCCCTCCATAGAAAATAAAAACTAAATCCCCCTCCATAGAAAAGAACTAAATCCTTACCCATAGAAAGTTAGATGTTAAAAAGAACAGTTCTAACTCAGCCTTCCCCCTGACAAGCTATTTTTCTATGGGCAGGTAAAGTCTAGGTGCAGATTTCCCACCTTATCTGCAGTCTGTGAGAACAAAGCCATAGAGTCAGTCTTGTTTGTGATTAGCCTGTTGGAGGGGATGTTGGTAGCCTCTGGATGTTGGTGGACTACAGCTCCTATCAGCCCTGATGAGAGATGATGGGAGCTGCAGCCCAATAAGAGGAGGAGAGTTGGCCTGTCATGGCTGCTACCGCATCAACTGATCACATGACACTGCTTCACACACCCACACTATGAGTTTCACTCATACGCAGAGTGGGTCGATACATGCCCGTGGTCAGCGTCACATCCCTGTGTGGCCATGCATGCCCCGAGAGAGGCTCTGCCCCTCATTGCTAGACTGTAGCCAGGATTTTAAAGACAAGTTCAACTTTGTCCCGCTGCCGAATGGATTGCTTCCTCTTCCCCCTGCCCTCCACCCCTCGGCACTGCAGACGTTGCAAAAGAGGCTGCGTGCACCTCGCCGTGCCCTCGGCATGTTGCATCGTGGTGACTGCATCGTGGGTCGAGTGGGGGGGCCATCTTGCATGGAGAAGAGAGAGGTGCAGGTTTGGGGCGGCTCTCTGTCCCTCGATCTTCTCCACAAAGACCCCATAAGTGTCCTCTCTCACCCTGTGCTGCTTCTCTCCACTAATGTTCTTCTGTGTGCTAGTGTGCGTGTGTCAGTCCTGTTCATTAACCCGAGACAGAACGTTTGCTGGTGCATTGGGCCATGTCCTTTCTGGATGATGATGTGTGTGTTGGGGGGCGGGGAGGTTGGGAAGAAAAAAGCCCGGTTTTCCTCGAAAAAGGATCTGGTTTTGGTAATGGGGGTTGACAGAAATGAAGAGATCTGGTTACAAGAAAGATGAAGGGCTGAATTCCTTTGCTACAATTGTGCATGTGGTTTTTAAAGGGTAAACAGCGGCTGTGGGAGCCTGATCAGGATTGGGGCCATGGCAGGAAGAAGGCTTTTACCCTTTGCTTTCCTGGTGCAATCTAGTTCCAGATTGCAACCCACTCCCACCGGCCGACTTGCTGTTTACTCTTAAAGGATAATTCGCGTAATTGCTGATCGCGCGCGTGGTATCGCGTTTAGTTCAGCTCCCAGTTTCACGTGGCAGAGGAATCATTAAGCTCTTGCTGGACGGTGCCACTTCAAACTGTCAGTGAGGAGGGGCTCTGTTTGAACGGTCTCCGTAATCCCTTGTGTTTAGAGATGGGACGTGGCTTGGCCCACGGATCGGAGCTCCCCCACGCTTGAGTTAAAAGGATCTTAGGTTGCCAATACTTGGGGAGGCCCTGGAGAGCCTCTGCCAGGCAGACAAATACGAAGTTCTTGGCCAGTGGAGGCTGGTGGCTCCAGTATCAATGGGCAGCCAGTCCGCTCTGGGCTTCAGTCAGGACTCCGAAGAAGTTATCCGAGGTGCTTCCGCGCCTTAGTAACTCCTTCAGAGTTCTGACTGTTTCTGAATGAAACCCAGAGCGGATTCACTCGCCACCATCACCAGCCTCCATTGGGCCAGATGGAGCCAGAGTGTGACTCAATGGGGGGCACTTTGAAGCATTCAACATCAGAATGCTGTTGGCCACTGACTTCTGTTACGTTGGGCAGGGTGCTGGCTCTGGCCACTGCTGCACACATGAACTGGCAACACAGTTCATTTGTCACGGAGCTGCTGTGGAATAGGACTCCCCCTGCCAAAACGTGGCAGCTAGTCTCTCTTTACATCCTCCCACGCCAGCCCCAGTAACCTTTGGCCCTCATAGACTGGAGTCGTCATGTAGGAAATCTCTGTACCCTCCCTCATGTCTGCCTGAAACGTGAAGAGGAAGTGGAGAATAATGATAATTATTATTAATAATAATTAATAATAAATACCCATTGTTGAGAGTTGCCCAGTTTCAACCATCTTGTCCTGCCTGTGGCTGAACGAAGGGACTCAGAAGACTTCCGGCCTTCTGGGCCCCTCGCAGCTCTGTGACGCCACGCACCCTCTACGCAGGGGGTGCAAGGGGAGGGTTGCCTCAGTGGTGTGTGTGATCCTGCTTCGTTTTCCTCTCCACGCCCCCCTTCCGCCCCTTCCCAACTTCAGCCAGAAGAGGTCCCGGCCCCTGAGCTGTCTCCTGAGGCAGAGGAAGCAGAAAACGGCGAGAACAAGGCCCAGCCCAAACGCCTCCATGTGTCGAACATCCCCTTCCGCTTCCGGGATCCAGACCTGCGGCAGATGTTTGGAGTGAGTTGATCCTCCACCCTGCAAAACACCAGGCTGCTTTTTTGACCCATCCTCTTTGCTGATCTCCAGAGTAGGGAGCCTCAGGGATTGACCTGGAAAAAGATGAGGGCCCTGGGTAGCCGCCCAACTTTTTGCCGGACACTGTGGTGCACACTCCAGCACGTTGCTGACTCCAAAGGCCTGGGATGGCACCGCCATGTTGGATGAAAAAAGGGAGTGGGTTGCAGATGCCATATTTCTAGATTGTGGGGAGTGGGGCGGGGGGAGAGACAGGGCCAAGGTACTTGGGATGAGTTGAGTCTCTTGCCACGCTGGCTAGTGGGTGTATGTGGCCATGCCTTCAACAAGTTGTCGGAAAAGCACCAAGTATTTTTTAATGGCCGCTAGCAGGGATGTTGTTTGGCACTTAATGGATTCAGAGCTCAGGCCCACAGGATGCAAATGTGCATTGAATCTATGCATGCTAATTTATATCTATCCTTGCAAATTTAGAAATAATTATGAAGATTTATTTAAATTTCACAGGAGATGAAGCCAGCCAATTTCTCATCCAAATAGTCTCAAATGAAATAAATTCTTCAACCAGATCATCCCAAAGAAATTGAACCAGGTTTTTTTTTAATTCTAAGCGTAATTGCTCTTCAGGGAAATATTTTGGGGGCACGTCTGTTGCAGCATGTAGGGAGAGGGAGTTAACCTTTCCCTCGCCAGCTGTAAGCCCCTTGAAAATTGCCCCCTGAAGAGCAATTAAGCTTAGGAAAAAAATGTTTCCCATTGGCATCAATAGACACTTGGGGGGCCCTGGGAAATAGATTTGGGGTCTTGGGAAATAGTTTTGGGCCCGGGGGGCCATAAGCCTAGACCTAGCAGTACCACTGACATAAAAACTTCGCCTGTCCTTTTTACATATGGTCCTGAAAGGGTCTCTGGGCAAGCAAGGGACTATTTATTGCCTTTGCCAATGACTGACTTTCCCCTCTCTTTTCTAGCAATTTGGGAAAATCCTGGATGTGGAGATCATCTTCAACGAGCGTGGCTCTAAGGTACCCGGCTGCTGCCAAGAACGGGGGGACACGAAGATAAGGGTCTCTGTGGCAAAGCTGTGCAGTGTCTATGCTCTTAGAGTGGCACCACAGAGGTGCAGGATTTGGTGTTGGCAGGGCCAGTCACATCCCACAAGCAATGCCACCCAAGGGTGGCTAGGAGGTCACAGTGGTTTTTCAGAGCACCTCTGACACACGATGTGGTCTTGTTGGTTGTGCCCCAGCATCCTCTGGGATGCTGCAAGGGATTCTGGAGAGCCTCTCTGGGATCATGCGATGCAGGTTTTGTCAGTTGCAAAATGGCCCGAGATGCCCCCCGAGTGCCAAATTCAGGATCCTGAGAATGTCAGCTGCCATAGCAGAATTGCTCTGCTCGATTGAACCAAAGGTTTAACTTTCTAGTCCAGGGCTGTCAAACATTATTATTATTATTATTATTATTATTATTATTATTATTATTAATTTATTTATTTATTTATTTATTTATTTATATAGCACCATCAATGTACATGGTGCTGTACAGATTACACAGTAAATAGCAAGACCCTGCCGCATAGGCTTACAACCTCTTTCAGCCCAAGGGCTGAATTCTATTTTGGAAAAACTCTTGGGGGCCACATTCTAGTTGGGGGCAGGGGCAAAGGGATGGGACCAAAATCCCCCTCCAAAATACTGGCATATTTTAATTTAAAGCTCTTACTACCAGTGACTAAGACTTAGGAGAGGCATTTCAACCTTCTAGAATGGGGCGGAAAGGCCAGGAAAGCACTGAATGATTGGTGGTGAGGGAGTGCAGAGGAAGGGGTGTGTGGCTGTCTGGGGAACCCTGGGGACCGGATTGGGTTCTGCATCCTTGTATTGCTATACAATAAATACTCCCCGGCTGCTAAATTCGAAGGGGGTTCAATGTTGGTGTGCATTGGGGAATTAGCTGGTATCACCTTCTCCATTCACAAATAGATCTTTTTGGCTTCCATGCTTACAAGGGTCTGTTTCTCCCAGGGCTTTGGCTTTGTCACCTTTGAAAACAGCCAGGATGCTGACCGGGCACGGGAGAAGCTAAATAGCAGCATTGTGGAAGGGAGGAAGATTGAGGTGAGGCTCTTTCTTAGTCTCTGTGTGTGGTGTGTTTCAGCATCCAAATGTTATAACCTCTGACTGCCAACTGAAGCTGTTGGAAGTTAGGGATGCTTAGCGCAGCTGTGCATTGCTTCGGCTCCGAATCGAAATCCCAAGCCAAAGCAGGCCGACTCGAACCAAATCTGTCAGGAACAGTAGCAGGTTGGCTCCAGCTTCCTGAAGCGCCTGCCAGTTTTTGAACTGGCGACTCCCTTGAGGAGGCCCAGATGGCTGCAGGCACTTATGGTAGGTCTAGGTAAGGAGCAGGGGGATCACGCAATGGCGGGGCTTATTTGGTGGGGGGTGCTATCGTGGGCACGTCGGATGTCCAGATAATTTGGACATCTGACTCTTGCTCCAGATCTGGATCCAGAATGGGGTGGAGTGGGGCCGATTCGGAACTTCTGAATCGGCCTCTGAAGTGGGTAGGGCAGGCCATGCACAACCCTACTGCTCAGTCCTATAAAAGAGGAGCCTTGATCCATGAATAATAGCAAATCCATTTCTCCAAATGCTGGTCCTTAAGTTAAATTTTGGAGGTGGGGAAATGAAGTATCCTGGAAAAGAGCACTCCGCACTGCAACATCTTGTTGCAGGTTCCACTTAGATGATTTAATGCTCTCCTTGTCTGTCCAGCAGGCAGGATCCGGTGTGTGTGTGTGTGTGTGTGCGTGTGTACCTGCATGCACTTTCAAGGAATACCATCATAGCCATAAACAATCTAACGCTTGTTAATACACTCTAAATTTCCCACCTTCGAGACTGTGTCTGAGTGGCTAGAGCCTGTGTCTGTCCCGCTTCTTTGAGGAAAAGCTGACAACAACTTGACGTGTGTGTGTGTGTGTGTGTGTGTGTGTGAGAGAGAGAGAGAGAGAGAGAGAGAGATCACCTCTGCTTCCCCCTCTGCTCCAGGTCAACAACGCCACTGCCCGTTTGGTCACCAAGAAGCCCCCAGCAGCACCTGTGATGAATGGTACGTACATTGTATCCTTGGATGCAGAAACTTCTCACACACACACCCGCCCCAGTTTCGGTTATTTAGCAGAAACGGAAAGACGCTGATCGAGTCCCTCTCTACTTTATCGTTACTTTATATGTCCTGTTGCCCAGTCTGAGACTGAAAACAGGTGAGCCCTGGCTTAGACAAAGCCTTGTGTCTTTTTTGTATTTTCATTCACATATATAGCCTCTGCCAAGAAGCCTCTGCCATGGCAGTGTTGCTGAGCTGTCCATTCCCCAATTCTTCAGCAGAAGTGCCTTAAGGGGTAGAGATCTAAAATAAAGGTCTAAACCAAAGCGCAGTTAGCAGGCCTAGCTTTATATGACAGATTTAGTCTGTCAGGTCCCTGTCTCTCATGTGCATACACATGGTGCTATACCCTGGTTCGGTAGCGTGTGTGTGTGTGTGTGTGAAGCTGCAAACACATGGGTAAGATCACTGTGTGAGCATGTGGGAAAGATTTATGTCATGAATGGGCAGCTTAGGGCCTCTTTGCCCCTGCTGGGGCCTTCACCCTTGTCCCCTTCTAGGGCTTCTGGGAGCACATTTTTGCTTCAAAACAAAGGCACATGCTCCTTGTTTTAAGGATAAACAAGACCTTGTCCTAAAGAGAGCCCAACACTTTTTGGCCACTGCAGCAGCAAATTCAGGGGTAGCGGGTGCTGCCAAAAAGGCCCGGTGTGTGCATGTGTGATGCCCAGGGGTCATCTCTTGCCCATTCCTGACTATGTGTTCAGTCCCTTCCACATAATTGTAGCATTCACACATAAGATGTCATAATTCATAATTCATTATGACATAATGTGTCATAATCACAATTCACACATTATGTGTCCCTTCCACATAATTGTAGCATTCACACGGAATAACGGGCTCAAGTTAAAGGAAGCCAGATTCCAGCTGGACATCAGGAAAAACTTCCTGACTGTTAGAGCAGTATGACAATGGAATCAGTTACCTAGGGAGGTTGTGGGCTCTCCCACACCAGAGGCAGTCAAGAGGCAGCTGGACAAGCATCTGTCAGGGATGCTTTAGGGTGGATTCCTGCATTGAGCAGGGGGTTGGACTCGATGGCCTTGTAGGCCCCTTCCAACTCTGCTATTCTATGATTCTATGATTCTATGAACAACAGTGGTGTGGTATAGCGCCCCAGGGAGTGGATTCCGCAATTTTTGGTGTTTGCTTGTGAAGGGGGGCATTTTCTGCCATGGCTGGTGTGTGTTCTGGTGAGGTTCTTTTTGGATGCAGTGGGAAGGATCCGAGTATCATTATGTGCGGGTGAGTGTAACGACAATTAAGGGACGGATTTCTTTTCTGTGTCACACATCCTCTCCGCCCCGGTGTGTCTGTCCTTTTGTAGGATGGAAGATCAATCCTGTCGTTGGGGCCGTCTACGCTCCTGACCTGTACACGGGTAAGTGGGCTCTGTGGTAAAGTGCATGCAACAGTACTGTGGTGAGTGAACAGCTAATATTTCTAGGAGGGGGGGGGCATCTTCTTCCCAGAGGCAGCATGGGAAGCAGAACGCCAAAGTTAGTTAAGAGCTCTAAGCTTCAGTCGTGTTTTAGATGAAAAAAAGCTGCTTTAGGTTTGTAAGAAGCTATGTCTGTTCTTACTGGAAGCCCGGGATCCTGCTAAATCTCTATTTCAGGGCTAGGCAGCTTGTAGCCTTCCAGATGTTTTGGCCTACAACTCCCATGACCCCTCGCCACTGGCTATGTTGCCAGGGACTGATGGGAATTGCAGGCCCAAGCACCTGCCAGACCGCAGGTCGCCCGCCCCTGCTCTATCACAACGGACCCTTCCTGCCATTTCTCTCCCCCTCCTTATCTGGTCGCAGTCCCATTTTCTCCCCTCGCTTGACCCTCCTGGGCCACTTACCCCAGCTCCCAATCCCTGCATGTATTTAGGATGGAGTTGCGTAAGCTCTGTTTGATGACTCCCCTTCTTACTACTGACCCTCTGCAGCGCTGGTTCTGCCAAGAGGCAGAGGGCAGGTTAGGACGTCACTTTAATCCAGGATGGCTTAATAAGCTACGGACAGTAGCTTAGTTTTTAAGTAGTCCATGATACCCTGCCACACGCATGGGCTAATTAGCTACTGTTCGTACCTAATTAAGCTACTATGTGTAATTTGAGTCGTCCTCCTGTCCCGCTGCAGTCCTGCTGCCCAAGAGCTCTGGTATCCTATCTTCTCTTGCAACGTTTTAAGCCCATTGAAGCCTCTTGCCCCTGAGACAATACCGGGTTTAAGCTGTTCCCCATACCAATACCGTAGCAGCGCAGGATTTTGAAAGTGCCTCAGGTGTCCCCCCAACACCCCCAAAAAATTCAGCTACGGGGTGAACAGAAAGTGGAACTCCAAACTTCCACTCCCAGCATCCCTGGCCATTGACCATGCTGGCAAGGGCTTCTGGGAGTTGAAGTCCAAAACATTTGGAAAACGACCTTCTGCCCAGCCCTGCGCTACATACTACACAATGTAGCATAAGGTGTAGTTTGCTCCTCAGGGCATTTTGGGCTCTTCTGTCCCCTTCTCTGGCAAATGCTTTAGACCTCACAATGTGCTCTCATTTATTTATTTATTACATTTTTATACTGCCCATTTTTAGAAGGCGTTTAAAAGCTATAACACTTTCCGCCTCCCAAACCACACGGGGGGAGGGTTTTTCCAGAGCATAGGGGCCACTACAGATTGCACCCAGTTCTATTGACCTCCATGTTCAAGTCTGCCCCCCCCCACGGCCATTTCTGTCCCTAATGAGATGTGCATTCATCCTTTCTTTCTCTCTCCTGCCCCGCCCCTCTCCCTCTGCATATTCTGCTCCCTCCCACCCAGTGGCAAGCATCCCTTACCCCATGATGGCACCGGCTGCCCTGGCCTATCGCGGGGCCCTGCGGGGGAGGGGCCGAGCTGCCATCTATAATCCCATCCGAGCGGCACCCGCCCCCTCTCCAGTTCCAGCCTATGGCAGGTGAGCATCGCAGGGGCAAGGTGGGAGGATGACCCTGCTGGCTGTTTATTTTTCATGGGGAGAGGCCATAAAACAGCCTACCCTACCCTGGTGCCTTTCAGGTGTGTGTGTGTGTGTGTGTGTGTGTGTGTGTGTGCGTGTGTGCTTTTATTTATTTATTTAAAGGTGTTTTTTCTCTCCACTGCGCAGCTAAAAAAGTTCCTGGGGTGGCTTTTTCAAATTTCAAATTTTCAAAATGTATTACGGTCAGAGACCAGCAAAATAAAAATAGCAGGAAATACAATCATTTTAAAAGCAAAATACAGTGATGATAAAAGCAAGCCAAATTAAGAACAGGGAGACAAAAGTTGCAACTAACAGTCTCTAACCATCAGGTTAGAATAACTACAATTACAACTATTGTAAAGACAGTCCTGTTAAAGACTGAAGAACAGGAATCATGTATCCGAAACACAAAATGTCATAAACGAAATAGTAATTGCAGAGGCTTACTATCCTTGGTTTATCATAATTTTTCTGCAGGTGATAGCAGAAGCACAGAATCATGCTACATCTGATAATAGGTGTTTTAAATGAAATGCTTCAGATCTCCCTGGTTTTTTTTTTAAAAAAAGAATTGGGGTAATAAGATCTTTACGGAGGTCACAGTAAAAAAGACAGTGGAGTAATACACGGGCTTCAATTTCCACACTTCCCATGTCACAAGGGCATATTCGCTCTTGAACAGGGATCTTATTATATCTGCCTTCGAGGAGTATAGAACATTTAATCTGGTTAACATAAAAGCTTCCCTATATTTGGGAATTGATAGGCTTGACATATAATTTGGCATTGCAAATGCTCCTACATAGTCCTGATAGTTGGGATGGCGTTGGCATACAGCCTGGGGTGGCTTACATATAATCAGTAAAACAAAGCAGTCCCTGCTTGCAGACTTAAAGTTTAAGAAGACACGGCATGTGTGGAAAAAGGATTGGGAAGGGGAGGCTGAAAAAAATCAAATCATTCAGTACAGCCCTGCTGGAGTGGCTGCTAGCGGTTAGGCCGGAGGGTTCTTCGCAGGGATGGAACTACAATTCTTATCATCCCCAGTCCTCACACTGATTTATCGCTTTCTTTTCTCCTTCTCTACCCACCCAGCGTACTCTATCCTGAGGGTCTGTACGGTTCTGATCTCTACGTAAGTCCGTAGATGGTTGTCTTCAGGGAGCAGGATTCAAAGGTCCTGTACGTTTGCTGGGGCCAGCAGTCTGAGGGCAGAGAAAGTGGGGGGAGAGGCGCTGCCTTCCTGGGCCCTGAAGGGGAAGGGCCGTGGGGTGGATCTTTGGGGCAGCTCTGAGGATGGGTGAGCTAGCAAATAGCACTAGTGAAACCGGCAGGCCAGATGGAGTCAGCAGGAGGGAAGGGATGCTCCAGGAACAACGCTTAAGATGGCATGGGGAAGGAGGCTGGGGTGGAGACATAGGAAGCTGCCTTATACGCGGTCAGCCTCTATATATCAGCTCCTGGGGAACATGGGCAGGGAGGTGCTGTTGGACTCCTGTGGATTTCCTGTGGGCAGCTGGTTGACCACTGTGTGAACAGAATGACGGCCCAGATGAGCCTTTGATCTGATCCTGCAGCATGCTTCTCGCATTCTTATGCCACCTGCCCTCCAGATGATTTAGACTTAAATTTCCACCAGCCTCAGCATGGCTAAGAATCAGGAATGTTGGGAGTTGTAGTCCAAAACATCTAGAGGGCACCACGTTGGGGCAGGCCGGGATAGCAGGTCTCCGGGATGCAAAGGGAGTGCATAGGAGGAGAGAAACCCACCGGGCAGGAGTGGGTTTTTTTGGCAAAAAAGTGACCCTGTGGACTGTAGATGCAGTTAGGTTGAATAAAAAGGTGGGTTCATGCTTGGTTGGTTGAGGAAAGGGGAAAGGAGCTGTCTGGAGCAAGTCTTGTTTTCCTTTGAGAAATTGGGAGGAGGAGGAGGAGGTTTCTGGACTCACACACATTGTGGGCAATTGGTCTGATTCTTCACTGTTCTTTGAATTGCAGGGCTACCCTGCAGCTTACAGAGTGGCCCAGACGCCAGCAGCAGCAGCTGCAACAGCAGCAGCAGCTTATAGTGATGGGTGAGTGGGAAGCAGAAGAATCCCTCGTGTCTCTAGTCCGGTGCCCCTAAGGCGGGGTGTGTGTGTTGAACCTCTTTCAGCCTATGGACCAAAATCAATTTGGGAGAAAGCTCTCGGGGGCTGCATTCCAATAGCGGGTGGAGCCGAAAGTAAACACGGCGGGGCTATAGGAAAAGGGTGGGCCCAAAATGCAATGTCCAGAAAACCGTCATCAGTTGGCCTTTGGAGGAAGTGGGGGTGGGGCCAAGGGGAAACAGGGGTGGGGCCATCTGGCGCAACCGGGGGGGTGGGCTGTCGGCCCTGGCCTGCAGTTGGGCTGCATTCGGCCCATGGGCCTAAGGTTCAACACCCTTGCTCTTAGGGCTTGCTTACAGATGTCCTCTTGGGTCTTTCCCCTCCCCCTCTTGCACAGGTATGGACGGGTCTACACTACTGCCGAGCCCTACCACCACGCAGTGACGCCCGCCTATGGAGTCGGTGCCATGGTGAGCTATTGTATCACTGGGCGTGTCCCATCTTGATCCTAGAATCACAGAGCTGGGTGGGGGGACAGAAGGCCATCTCATCCGATCCTCCGTTGCAAAGCTGGATCCCCAGGGATCTGCCTAGGCCCTGGCCATGTAAGCACTGTGCAAGTTCAACTGGAGGGAAGTTGCTTGAAGAGCAGACAGCTTGCGATGGTGAAGGCAAGTGAGCTTGACTCACACATGGGAAGGCAGCCTCCACCCAAAAGAAGGATTCTGTCTTAGACTTGCTCTAGAGTGGGAGGGGGTGGTTTCCTGCACCCGCCCAACCCCCTGTTGAACATTTTTACCTCCATCAAAAAAACCAACCCCAGCCCAAGTTAGGTGACTACTTAAAAAAAAAAAGGTGGAAAATGATGGTGTGTTCAGGAGTGAGTGCCTTTCCTTTTAACTGGCTTGAGTTGTCCTTGGTAATGCAGCATTGTGACAGCAGCCCCTACACTCCGTAACTCTGAGATGGGCCTCCGACTCCCATCAGCCCCTAGCCAGCATAGCTGATGGTAAGGGATGATGGGAGTTGTAGAGCCACAAGTTGTCCACCTCTGCCATAACTGGGTTATTGCTCAGGTATCTAAGGAGGGCGGAGGCAGAACATGCAATCACAAGAGGGGAAAATGCTGCTGAAGCAGCAATTGAGGGGAAATAAGATCTGTAAACAGGATTGCAAAAAAGATAAACTCCTTCCTTGGGAGAATATGTCCGTCCCTTCCATCCCCCGAGGTGGGGATATTCCTCCTCCCTTCGCAGTGATTTCAAACCTGAAAATCAGAATGGGAGAATATTTCGCTTCGATCTGTTGTTGTTATTTGTTCCCGAGACTGGAGCTTCTTCTGTGCAATTTACCAAGAAGCAGTTTCAGTGTTTTCAACAATTGCAGCAGGCTGACCTTGCCATTTTATGAAGGATTTCTCGCAAAAAGAACCCTAAATAGCTGCGTAATCATACAATCACCGGCGATCATACAATCACTGTATTCTTAGAGCCAAAGAATACAGATGTCCATGCAAAGGAAGAGTTCTGATCTGTACACAGCAGCCAGTGTTTCATGCAGGGTTAAGATACAGAAGGGCAAAAAATCTTTATCCTCTCAGCGTTCATGAAAACCAAGGTTTCAGGTTGCTTTTTGGTCACTGGGAACTCAAAAGAAAACTTTTTTGGGGAGCTCCCAGCACTATATTGCTGCCATCCCCAAACTGGTGTCCTCCAGATGTTTTGGACTACAACTCCCAGAATTCCTGACCATTGCCCATGCTGTCTGGGGCCAGTGGCAGCTGAAGTCCAAAACATCTGCAGGTTGGGGAAAGCTCCCATATCAGGCGTTGCTTGGCTGCATTGTTGCAAAATGATCAGCAGATGGTAGTGTTTGCTTGACCATTTAGGGTTTTCCAAGGTTCATAATGAGTACAACTCACATTCACACTCTTTGGTCCTATGTGGGATTCCAATTCTGATGCTTAACGTTTAGCAATTTAACAAGTCCCAATGGGGGAAAAAAATTGCAAGACAGAATTGCCTTGGTCTTCTGTGGCATATCCAATATGGAAATTTTGTATCTCTTGTATATTTATTTATTCATTCATTCAAAAAATGTTCTAGATCGCCTGTCAAAACGTATACAACATAAAAATCTATCCAGGATTGGAAGTTGAAGGCCAAACCATAACGTCAATATTCAAATTTACACTATCAATAGACAACAATCACTAAAAAACACTAAAGCCATAGCAGATGGCCATCCGTTAAAAATCATAACAGGTCTTTGCAAATCATCAAATGCAGAGGCGAATAAAAGAAAAAGGCTTCTATGTGCGCCTAAATCGCAGCAAGGTTGGCAAATGTTTGGTTTTGGGTGGAGAGGGTGTTACCACTGAGAAGGCCCTCTTCCTGGTTGTCACAAGATGGGCATCTGCAGGATGTGGCCAACCAGGAGGGCCTCTGCTGATAATCGAGGCAGCCGGACAGGTCTATACGGGAGAAGGCATTCTCTCGGATATCCCTGCACAAGCTTCACATGTGAGGACAGCCGTGCAGCTCCCCAAAGGAGGGATGCATGGAAGTTCTTTTTTGAGATGTGAAAGAGAAGCGTAGAGACAGGAAGCATGAGGTGCTTGTGCTGCCTGCCTGCCTCCACCCACCCCTCTCCATGTGGACCTTCCAAATCATCTGGAGTTATTTCCTCTTCGGGATGTGCACCCTTCGCTGGGTGGATCGTGCTTTATTTTAGACATTCAGGGTTGATCTGTGATGGGACAGGGGTGGCTTGTGTGAATGGGCTATATTTGAGAAGGGGGTTGGACTAGATGATACATACAAATACCAACTTCATTCTCTGAGTAGGGACCCTTACATAGCCAAAATGGCACCATCCACTCACAAGGGGGAGGTATCCACAGGCTTGGGGGAGCCCTGGAATTTGTGGAAGTACTAAAAGACTTCAGGAAAAGAGAAAGAAAAACCTTAAGGGCAGGGAACCCTCAAAGTGGAATGCTGTTGGACTATTGGGGCGGGATGGAATAGAGTATCATGGAAAGGGGCGTGGCTGGCTGGAACCCAGAACACCAGCACTCCACACTGCAACACTTTGTTGCAGATCCTATTGTTTAAATACAGTATATGGCTAAAATGTATATAGCACTTTCTAGACTTGTGTACTTCAGTGGACAGGTCCCACCCCCTTTGGAGCTGATGGTGTAATATTTTGAAATGCAAGAGACTCCAGAGGAAAGGGAGAAAATGGGAGAAGCAGTTGCGTTATGGCTAGGGTGTTTGCTACAGGAGAGGCGGGGTGTGGGGGAGTCCAGAGCTTTTGGATTCCTTCCTGTTCTCTCATGTAGACTCTCTCTCTGACTGGAGGCTCGCCTCCCATGCCTGCTTTCTCTCTTTCTGGCAGGCCAGCTTGTACCGAGGAGGATGCAACCGCTTCACTCCATACTGAAGGACCAAGCGCTGGTGCTGAGCAAGTCGGAGGCGCCTGTGAGCTGATGGCACAGATGGTGGGACCCGGCGCTGAGAACTTTGTGTGTGTGTGTGTGTGTGTGTGTGTGTGTGTGTGTGTGAGTGAGAGAGAGAAAGACAGGCAGGGAGGGGCTTGGCTCAGATACCTCACAACCAGTAATACACTTGACACTGGAGATAGCTCAGGAGTTCCCCGTGGCCCCTGTGGACAGCTCAGGAGTTTCCCATGGATCCCATAACAACCTTCAGCATGACTCTCAATTCTGGTCTCTCCTGCGTTTTGCTGTCAGACCGAGGCCAGTGGTTGGATGGCAAACCAAATTCAGATGCAGAACAAACTGAAAACATGCAGTCCCAGCTCCTGTAGGTTTCAGGAATTGGGATCGCCAATTCCTATGATGGGGTGGGGGTGGGGGAATGGAATTTGAGTCTCGTCGAAGTCCTTTCTTTGAACCCTATCCTACAGTTCTCTGTGCTCCGCAGCGGGCTTAGGGAAGCTTTCAATCTCATTATTGGGTCTTCTTTGTCTGATTCTCCCAGAATGTTGAAACCGCTTCCAAGCGGTTTAACAGTTCCATTGTCCTGCTAAGCAACCTTGGAAGACGTTCAAGATGGGAGCTAGGTCTCTTAACCATGAATACTCAAGCCCTGCACTAAATGGCAGACCAGTCTTCCTCAATCTGGTGCCCTCCTGGGGGATGCTGGGATTTGTAGTTCAATGCATCAGGAGGGCACCAGATTGGGGGATGCTGTGATAGTCTCTGGTGTGTGCGGAGGAATGATGCCATTCGGAACTGTTTTCAAACTAGTCCCTGGATTTAGAGCCACCCACACTACAAGCGTTTATCAGTCCTAGCTTCCCCAAAGAATCCTGGGAACTGTCATTTCAAAATGCGGAGGCACCTCACACACACACACGTGGCAGTTCCCAGGGTTCCCTGGGGAGAAGGGAAATATGGTTTTCCCAATTGAGGTCTTTGTGTTATAGACACATCATATGGCAGGGCAAGGGAAGCCTGTGTCCCTCCAGATGTTGCTGGAGTGCAGCTCCAATCATCCCTGACTATTGGCCTTGCTGGCTGTGGCTGATGGGAGTTGTAATCCAACAACATTGAAGGGCCACAGGTCCCCTGCCTCTGCCATAGGGGTTAGTTCACGTTCAGAATTGCCTGTGGCACTCTCCCCTTCCTTCTCTCATTCCCTGTCTTTTTCCTTCTCTTTGACTGCTCTTGTATATTTTTCTCCTTCATGCTGTGGTCCTGCTGTACTCCTTTCTGTGTGCTCACCTGTATTTCAGATCTGCTTTGGGTATCAGCTCAGGACAGGGAGTGGTTGAAGCAAAGCCTCCTTTTTTTTCTGTGAAAACTTTTGAATTTTTTTTTTTTAATGATGATGATTTTAAAGGGGGAAATCATAGTATTTTGTTTATAAATATTATTTCCCTACTTTTAATTTTATCATGGAAAAATGTAAGCATGTTTCAGTTTTTGTCCTCCTCCCCCCCTCAAATCGCTGTGATGCAGAGAAATGGCTTTGCGCACAGGGATAGCAGAGATTGTCCTTGCATCAAGAAAACACAAACTCAACCCAAGGGATAGATTCCATGTGACGCTATTCAACAAGCGGATTCTGTTTTGCACAGCTCCCCTAGGCACATAGAAAGGGTTTTGTACATCTGTGCAGGGAGAAGCACGTGTATCCACACGCGCTCGTGTGCGCGCGCGCACACACACACACGAGTTCTGGATCCTGGTCAATGTTACATCAAGAATTAAACATTTTCAGAAAATGTAGACTGCAATCCATGCAGTTAGGCATTTCTACACTCTGTTGGTATCAATCTTGTTCACGTTCCCCCATTCAAATCCATGGGACTTTCTAAGTGCCTGATTTTGCATGGATTGCTCCTTCATAACCATATATATATATATATATATATATATATATATATATATATATATCCTATTTCTTTGATTCTAAGATGCACTTTTCCCCCCATATAAACATCCCTAAAAATGGGGTGCGTCTTGGAATTGCAAGTCTGTCTTAGGGGTTTTTTTTTCTGTTGGTGGTACTGAAATTAGTGTACGTCTTACAATCGATGGCATCTTACAATTGAAGAAATACGGTATGTATATAGGATATAGCTGGAAAATAATTTAGCATCGCAATCCTAGGCATGATTACTCAGAAGTAAGTCCTGTTGCATTCAATAGGACTTACTTCCAGATAAGTGTGTATAGGACTGCAGCGTGTATATGAGTGTGTATACACATACTCTGTGTGTGTGTCATATCAGATATAAAAAAATCGGTGAATTAGTAACCTTGAGAACTTTTTAGAATGCTGGGATGTAGATGTAGATTGTCCCAGTGAAGCAAATGGGTATTAATGCATATTTTATAAAGCATGTAACTTAGTGCAGTTCTGAAGCTTAAGCCTTTGATTTTTTTTTAGGCAATTGAAACAACGCCCAAAACGCCCCCAGAACTGGAATATGTCTTTACCAGAGCTTTTGTTTTCCCCAGAAGGCTGCTGATCCCAAAGCAGAACCTGTTTTCTATTCCTAGCACTTCTGCTTCACATGTATTTCTGGACTTTAGTGTCTCTGGCAGTGTCTGCTCAGCTCACGGTGCAATATCTCAGGGAAACCCTTCTAAGTAGATGCTTTGTTCTTCTTTTCACTGTTTCCTTGTTACTGTAATAAAATCCTGATTCTGGCTAATTTCTATTACTCTGCCTCTTCTTCCTCCTCGTCCTCCTCTGTTGCTTCCTCTTTCCTTGTCCTGACTGATGATTTGCTTCTTGTTTCCATTTCTCCACTCTTGGTTGGCAGGGGATGAGGTGTGTGTGCGCGTATCCGTGCGTGAGTGTGTGTGTGAGTGTGTGGAGGTGCGGGGTTGCAGATTGAGTCTGAAGACAGGCAGACTTTCATCCAGAGAGCTGAAAGTGGCTTGAAAAAGAGGAATCACTGCTCTGGGTGCAGACATTCACCCCTCCCCTTTTTTGGCCTCTTGTTAAATAGGTTTGGAAGGTTCCCCCCTCTTTTATTCAAACAAAAAAGCCTGTCAAACCTGTTTGACCACAGGTCATAGCAGACCAAAAGAACCGTGTATATGCCATGGGAAATAATGCCTCTGTCAAATCATTTTTGAGTGTTGTAAACACTCTTTGTCTGTTTCCAGTCTAAGAAGACTTGACTGTTAGGGGTAACACAGGTGGAGTAGCTTCCCTACTGCTCTTTGGAGCGGGGAAAACCTGTATCAGCCATTTTTGTCTCTTAAACTGCCACAGAGCCTTATTGTAGGGCCAGGATTTCTCTATAGCCACAGCAATTTGTGTGTTCTTCTGGATGAGTGTCAGGCTCAGAATCCAGTTCCCTGAGAACCCAAGCTTTCTCTCTCTCTCTCTCTCTTCTCTCTCCTCTCCTCTCCTCTCTTTTTTAAATTAAAAAAAAACACGTAAGTTTCTAGTCCTTGTGGCCAAGGAGCTTGAAAGCATGTGGGCAATGCCTTCTGAAATCTATGAAAGCAGTGAAAGGGTGGGATTTCAGTTCTCTGCCCAGTTCTATGTCCCAAGAGAGATGCACACGTTTTCAAAATATGCGGCTTCTTTCCCTTACCTCTGCTATCATCATTTCTAAGGAGATTTGTGTAGGGTTTCTTCTCCCCCCTCTGGCCACCTGAGGTGCAGGCTGCAGTTGGGGAACACCATTTTGGAAGGTGTCCATGCAGGAAAAACGTCAAATTCCTGCAAATAGGAAACTAAATCAGAACACGGGGGGAGAAAAGGTTTTTTTTTTTTTTTAAAAAAAAAAAAAACCCTCCCCTTTTGCCTGCTGTGTAGGGCGGCAGCTTAGACATCGCCAAAAGAAAGACAAATTGGGGTGCTGATTTGCATGTAATTTGCACATGCTAATTTGTATGTATAGAGATGCAAGTTTGGAAACAAGTTCTATAGGTTAAATAGAAGTGCAGCACATCTATCTTCC
Organism: Elgaria multicarinata webbii; assembly: GCF_023053635.1. Taxonomy (NCBI): domain Eukaryota; kingdom Metazoa; phylum Chordata; class Lepidosauria; order Squamata; family Anguidae; genus Elgaria; species Elgaria multicarinata. Next base: position 18,616,249 of record NC_086181.1, read on the forward strand.
CCTAGTGGAGAAGCCCGGCCCTTTGCCCCCACCTACCAATGGAACGCAGCCCCCGAGAGCTGCTCTGAAATTGAATATCGGACCTCCACCTGAAGGAGGTTCCCCACCCTTGCGCTAGAGACAAACCATAGATTTCCATTTCCTCCTCCTTTTTTAAAAAAAACAACAAAAACAAAAAACTGTGTTCTGCTCCACATGGGAGTTCTAGTTTTTGCTTTTAAACTGGTTTGCATGTGACCTCTGGCCATGCTTATTTTGATTAACTTGGCTCCAAGTTAGCACCTGGCAGAATTTAATATGAAACTGACCGCAAGGGAATGGAGCAGATACGATTTCAATTGGAAAGGAGGCATTTTGCCTCTCAAAGAAATAGGTCTGCACTTACCTATTATTTATTTATTTATTTATTTATTTTCTATACTGCCAAATAGCCGAGGCTCTCTGAGAGGTTCACAACAATTCCTAAAAATAAATACAAAAACTACAGTATTACAAACATTATGATAAAACATGGTCTGAAGATGCAAAATTTAAGACAATTAAATAGCTAAAAACAATTTCAATGCATTATTATTATTATTATTATTATTATTATTATTATTTCAATTTACTACTACTGAAGTTATTATTGAAATTATTGTTTCAGTTCACTGCTGTCATGACTGTTACCACTGAGCCTTACTCCCTCCTTGGCCACTTCCTCTCATTCTCTTTTTCATTGCTTGCTCTTCTTTTCTCTTGCTCCTCTTTGCTTGCTCACATGTTTCCCTTTCTTCTTCCTTGTTGCTTCACCTCGTGGTTGTGCATCTCCCATCATTCTTCCTTCTGTTCTGGCTTGCCTGCTTGCTCATTATCTCATGCTCTCTTCTTGCTTAGTACACACACACACACACACACACACACACACACACGGTCAGAATTAGACAAACAATAGACATAATGAACAAGCCGCCATTGGTCCTTCTAGCCCAGTATTGTCGGCGTTGACTGGCAGTGAGTTACAGGCAGGATTCTCTCCTAGGCCTACACGGAGCTGCCAGGAATTGAACCTGGGGCCTTCTGGATGCAGAACAGATGCTCTACCGCTGTGCTACGGCCCTTTCCTTGAAGGGAAGGGATGGGGATGGGGGTGGAGACGGAATGGCTGGACCTCTTCCCTCTGCCCATTTTTCTTCTCAAGATCACCCATCTGTTTACTCTGATTGGAGGGTCGGTGTGTGTGTATATATATATATGAGAGAGAGAGAGAGAGAGAGAGAGAGAGAGTCTTACCCTTGTAGGGTTTAAAACAGCTACAGGGGGATTTTGAGCAGAGAAATGTCTGGAGAGCTTAAACTGGCCTTTCTCAGCTTGGTGTCCTCCAGGGATTTTGGACTACAACTCCCAGCATTCCTGTCCATTGGCCGTGCTGGCTGGGGCTGAGTTGAAAACATTTGGTGGGCACCTGGTTGGGGAAGGCTGGCTTAAGCAACTCTTGTCCACTCTCCTCCTCCCTCTTTCTCCACTTATACTCACAGCTTCCTGAGGCTGCATTTATATATATTTTTAAAGAAAATACTGGAGGAAATCTTATACATGACCACATCTTGCTCCTCGTTTGACCCTCATCCGCTTGGCCTTCAGCCTGATCCTGCGCTCTCTGTCTTCCCCCTTTTTCTCTTCCTCACTCCCTCTGCCTTCGCTCGCTTCTCGTTTGCTTTCTCCTCCATCGCTTTTGCTTCCTGTCTTCTTATGTGCGCTTGCTGGCTTGCCGGCCTTCCTTCCCTCTGTCGCTCTCTTTCCAACTCAGCCAGGCGCGTCTGCTCATGTTTTCATAATCCTGCGATAAGTCAATGCAGCATGAAAGCATGAGCCGGCGTCTCCTGTTCTCCTATGATCAGTCGTCGTCGCTTTGCTCCTCTCCTTGCCCAAGTTCTCCCGGTGTTAGGATGGCCAGGTGTCCTCTTTTACAGAGGACAGTCCTCTATTTGAAAGGCTGCCAGAGGACCATGCTCTGTTTGAAAATGTCCACTCCTGGAAAGCGTGTCTGGTTCAAGTCCGATTTAAAGATCAAGAACTCTCAGAAGGGAGAGCACCCAGAGGCCTTGAAGTCACCCATCGATACAGGCAGGCAGGCAGGCGCAATACCTGGTTGCAGTCTTCTCCACCATGATGAGATGTCCTGTATTTCTCCTTAAATAAGAATAATTATTTCTTAATGGTGAGATGGATTGTATCCCTATTTAATTATAATACCCATTTCTAAACTTGCACTCATATATATATATATATAGCGAGAGAGAGCATGTTCAAATATTATACACACTGTGTTCCCATTTCTGGTGATGTATATGTGGCCACCTTACCTGCTAAACTGTAAGAGCAAGTTCTTGCTATATTGGGCTGTCATCAGGGGAGGAAAAGTCACCAGCTGAAAATGATGGTGAGACCTCGCCTTGCATGCACGTGGCTTGGGGGCAACAAAAAATGCCGGGCTTCAGCTTTTGCATGCCTTCTCTCTCTCTCTCTCTCTCTCTCTCTCTCTCTCTCTCTCTCTCTCTCTCTCTCTCTCTCTCTCTCTGTCTGTCTCCAGCTTTGCTTGCGCTCTGTTTAGCCGACATCTCCATTGACATTCTTACTATCTCTTATCTCTCTGGTGCCACTTTGCTTTCTCTCTGCCTCCTCTCTCAGGCTTTCTCTTCTTTCCTTTCTCTCCCTCTTACCTCTTCCTCTTCCTCCTCCTCTTCCTCCTCTTCCTCTTCTTCCTCCTCCTCCTCCTCCTCCTCTTCCCTCTCTCTCCCTGTTTGAGGGCCAAATCAGACATTGTGCAAGAGCCCCATGATAGGACCTTGAGGTGTATTATTTTAACAAACAAACCAGTCCACAGGCAGCTATCGGAACAGAGGCCCTCCCTGCTGCCAGCACCATTTTCTTAACGCAAATGCCTTCCCTCTGCTTGAGGACAGGGTGTGTGTGTGTGGCATGAATACAAGTATCTATATGCCACGTCTCTTTTGGGCTTTGTTTTTATTAATTTATTTTACTTTTAATGTTTTTATTTATTGCTCTTTATTAATTTTTATTTATATAGCTGTTTTTAGATCAATGCAGTCATGTATGTCTCCTAGTCCCCATCCTGTCACTGATCAGATGTAGCCTTGCTTAGCTTCAACAATGTTAAAGTGATGATGGTGTTATTATGTGCCTTCAAATCATGCCATGGGACCAGTTCCCAGCTCTCCTCATCACTTCACTTCTTACTTTTTCTTCTTCTTTCTATCTTTCCTTCCTTCCTTTCTAATTTTCCTTCCTTTTTTTCCTTCCTTCCTTCCTTCCTTCCTTCCTTCCTTCCTTCCTTCTTTCTATCCTTCTTTTTGTCTTTCCTTCTATTTTCCTTCCTTCCTCTTCCTTTCTATCCTTCCTTTTTTCTATCCTTCCTTTTTCTTTTTCTTTCCTTTCTTCCCTCTATTTTTCCTTTCTGTTTGTCTTTCCTTCTCTCTTCCTTTCTATCCGTCCTTCCTTCTTTCTATCCTTTCTGTCTTTCCTATTTTTCCTTCCTTCCTTCCTCTTCCTTTCTTCTATGCTGCCTTCCTTCCTTTTCTCTGTCTTTCCTTCCTTCTATTTTTCCTTTCTATCTGTCTTTCCTTCTCTCTCTTCCTTTCTATCCATCCTTCTTTCTTCCTATCCTTTTTGTCTTTCCTATTTTTTTCTTCTTTCCTTCCTTCCTTCCTCTTCCTTTTTATACTTCCTTTCTTCTATGCTGCCTTCCTTCCTTTTTTCAGTCTTTCCTTCCTTCTATTTTTCTTTCTATCTGTCTTTCCTTCTCTCTCTCTTCCTTTCTATCCATCCATCCTTCTTTTTATCCTTCCTTCTTTCTGTCTTTCCTTCCTTTTCCTTCTATTTTTCCTTCCTTCCTTCCTTCCTTCCTTCCTTCCTTCCTTCCTTTCGTCCTTCTATTTTTCCTTTCTATCTATGTTTCCCCCGCCCTCTCCCTTCTATCCTTCCTTCCTTCTTTCTGTCTTTCCTTCCTTCTATTTCCTTTCGTCCTTCTATTTTTCCTTTCCATCTGTCTTCCCCCCCCTCTCTCCCTTTCTATCCTTCCTTCCTTCTATCTTTCTTTCCTTCCTTCTATCTTTCTTTTTCCCTCCCTTGCCCAGGTCCTTTCTCTTTCCATTAGCCTGCTGCTCTTCTCTCCAGCTCCATTCTTGCCTTGGCTGCGTCGCCACCTCCTTTTGCTCTCTGCACTATTTGCTTGTCTTCCCCATTCGCCTCAAGCTCTCGCAAGCTCTTTGCCTTTCTCTTACCCTGACCTCAATGCCATCCTTTTGGATCACTTATTCAGAACCAAACCAGACCGGTTTGGCTACGAGGACTGGTGGGAGGCAGGTCCTACAAAAGCAAAAAAAAAAACCACCCTTGCTTTCTAGCCAAGCCAGTGAATGGGTGTGTTCAGGGCCAGTGTCAAGGGTCGGCATTGTTGGGCAACTGCCAAACGCCCACATGTCATCAGGGGCCCACAATCAGGAGCCCCCTCACTTTGCTCTTCCTCGCCACCCTGGCAGCCTGCTTGTTCACCTGTCTCTCTCATTCTGGTCCAGACAATGGTGGTGGTTGGTGAGAAGGAGCAGCAGATGCCGCTGCTTGCTAGCTCACTGGTTCCCTGCCTGCCAAGCAGGCAAGTGGTAGCACAGATGAGAAAGCGGGTGTGGAGCAAGAACAGCTGGTGATCGTGGCTGTGAGAAGGCAGGCTCCGTGACCCGGTTCACATGTAAAGACGGCAAATCCTGCGTTAATATAACCAGCTGTGCTCAACCTGGGGACGTTACGTGTGCGGGACCTTATGCGATGAGCAAAGGCGTGCACATCCAGTTTGGCCCTCAATTGCCCAGTTTTGCTTGCCTGCTCTCTTCTCTTGCTTGCATGCTGCTTCTTCATCTCTCCTTCTCTTGAGTTTTGCCTGCCCCTTCTTTCTCTGTTTTCTGTGTGTGGCTTTTGAAGCTCTCCAAGCATCCAAGGGCTGCGAACAAAGAACTGGAAGCAAATGGGTGAGGAAGAGAGTAAAGGGACACTTTTTAACCATTAGATTTGATCTAGTGAGGCTGTAGGCAGACACATCTTCAAATGGGAGGAGGGGTGTGTGTTTTTCCATTGGGGGGGGCGCTCTGCTCCTCACTGGCTCTAACGACATGTGCACAGCCTCTGAATACAACATTACTCTCCTCCCCACATCAAGTGGGCTGCTTGCTTTCTGTTCCTCCCCCACTCCGCCTGAACCTTGCATATTGATCTGCTCAAATTTTATTGGCTCATCATTATTTTTAACTATTGTCTTTGCCCTTTCAAAACTGCTTTGAGAAGGGAGATGGTAGTTTTGTGATGGTCGTAAAAGCCAGCCCATCAGCGCTGTGCATAGCCCTGTGCAAGGGCTGCGCAAGGTGACATCGCCACTGTTCAAAGTTTGCTTCTGGTGAAAACCAGAAGAATGAATTTTCCTCTGAACATGATCCAAGGTGGAAGAGGGTACATGTGCCCAAAGTTCTACAGTAGGCTCACAGCCTCAGTATCGAAAGGGGTGTGCAGAAGATGAAGCTAGGGATGTATGAGCATTTTGGTTTTGCTCACAAAACGTGAGTATAGCCCATTCGAGGCCTCGGATGCAATCACATCTCCACCGAAAATGTTCGCAAATCATCCAGTGCATGCTCGCAGTTGTCCATCTTCCAGATTTAAAGTTTGATTCACACACATTTTCTAATTTGGGCAAATTTTCCTAGTGGACTAAATCAACCCAGCTTTAGTCTATGGAGGAAATTTGGGCAAATTTCAGGAGATTTGCGCAAATCTCCCATTTGGTCAGTACTTGATTTGCGCAAATCTTCCATTCTCACAAAGCGAGCGGCAATCGCAAACAGGAATGGGAGTTGAGAGATGAACAGTGAGACAACATTAGGAGAATCCTGGCGATCTCAAACATCGCTTATTTGCCCTTTCCTAGACGGAGCAGACTTGTTCTTTGTTGCAGGATTAGAATGAATTGGGTAGAAAATGCAGGGAAGCAGATTTTGGTGAAACAGGAGAAACTCCCTAATGGTAAATGGCGTTCAAGAGTAGAAAAGAATGCTTCATAGAGGCTGGATAGTTGTTGTCAGGCATGGTGTAGATGCATCCTGCTTTGCAGAACCTGTATCGAACAGGGCCTCGCGCATGATGGCCTCCAAGGTCCCATCCAACTCTTAAATTCTATGGAAATTGTGCATCTGTAACCATAGAGGGCTTTCTTTTTTATTTTATGTTTTGCACCTTTTAAAATTGATTTTACAAGTAAAGGGCTTACCTTAACCTAGAGACCCACTTCACACAATGCATCCCAACGATGCATCTGCCCTGAAACAAATAGAAGCTTACACAGGTTGTAGCTCCATCCTGGGCATGTCGTTGCTAAATCCCTCTATGTAAAATGTACTACAGAATACAGGAATAGGCAACCTGTCCCCCCTCCAGATGTTTTGGACCACAGCTCCTATAAACCCCAGCCAGCATGGCAGATGGGCAGGGATAATGGGAGTTGTACTGCAAAACATGGGGAGGGCACCAGGTTGCCTGCCTCTGTTCTGTAAGCTCCACGCTGTGTTGGACTGTGGCCAATTGGTAGTGTCCATAAGTGAAAGGAACAGGCTTAAATGAGCTTAACTCTTCATTGGACTGATGCTCAAATGTGTTTAGTATGCATGTGCTATAAAAATGTGAATGTAAGAGCCATACTGGGTCAAACCAAGGGTCCATCTAGTCCAGCATTCTGGTCACCCACAGGCCAACCAGTGGGCAATCATGTCCTCAAGAGGACCCTTCCCCTCCCCCCCCTTTTTTTTGCAGATCTTGATACTCAAGGAGGTTTATAGTGAGTCAGGTGGTCCCTTAGACAGCCAGGTTCTAAGCTGTTTAGGGATTTAAAGGTTAAAACAAACACCTTGAACTAAGCCCAGAAAGCAATTGGCAACCAGGGGAGGTCTTCCAAGACAGGTGTAACATGGTCTTGATTCCATGCACCGGTTAGCAGCCTTGCTGCCACATTTTGCATCAATTGAAGCTTCCAGATCCTCTTTTCAGAGGTAGCTGCACATAGAACACGTTGCAGCAGTCTAAATGGAATGGATAAAGGGAAACAAAAAGCCCAGGGATTAAGACAACAAGCTACGGTTTGTTCTGTTGTCTATCAGACAAATCTTGGGGCGGACAATGTGCTAGAGGTTAAATAAACCTTGAGTTAAAGTTAGGTGTGAACCAGGCCCCTCTGTCCATTCCCACCATCTCTTTTTCAGGCTCTCTTTCTCCCTTTTCCTGCATTCACATGATTTCTTGTCAATGCCTTACTGTCCTTTCTCATTCCTTCTGTGTGCATACGTTCCACTTCTCTAACCGTGTCCAAATCCTCTACCATGCTGCTGGTCTTTATCTTGCATTTGGCTGCCTGATCAATCTTTTTCTTTTGCTCATACAGAGTACTATTGCTTTGCGCTCTTTCCTTTGTGTCCCTTTCCTGTCCCATTTGCACGTCCTCTGACTTAACCTCTTACTGTCTTTACATCTGCATTTTCTCAGACACGCTTTGTTCATTTGCACAATGGCCTGCTTGCTTGCTTGTCCGTGGTTTCTCTTCTCTCTTCTCTCCTTTTTCAACAAGTTTCCACCATTTGCCTTTTTTAGAGTTTCCCTAAAGGTGAAATACCACTTGATTGAATATTTTCTGGGACTAGGAGCTCCTTCAGATGAGTGTTTTATTGCACACTTGTTACTGGACACTCAAGGATTTTCGTGGGTCCCTCTCATCGTGTTGTCTGCCTCCCATAAGCCTCCTGCCCCTTCTAACCTTTGCGCCACAAAAAAACACCCCAGTAAGCCCAACTATTTTAAAGATGGAAGTTGCTGCCATCTCCTGCTGCATGCAGGAGAAGCAGCAGGATCAAAATGGCCCCCTGAATGGGCCACGTGCATGTTGTTTACTTCTTCTTTCAAAAGAGGAAGTAATGAGGGACAAACATGCGGGTGGAGAAGTGACAGTAAGCAGACACGATTTTCTCCCTTGTGATGATGCTCTAGGAGAATCAGTTGCAATTAGGAAAGAGGGTAGGAATGGTTAGGCTCTTGCAGTCCTCTCAGCAAGATTCTTCTTCTCTTCCTGTACAGGTTTTGTACAATTTCCAAGCTGCCAATGCTGAATCGGGAGTAGTGCTATGGGAGTGGTAAAGGGGAAATTGCTACAATTGCTCTCTAGAATAATCAGAATGACACAGTCTTTCTTTCTCTTGCTTGCCTGCTATTTCCTTTCTCCCCTCTTTGCTCCCTGGCATTAGCTCTTGCTTCCTCGGGCACTGATTCTTTTCTCCAAATGTCTTTTCACATGATCTTTAGATCGCCTTCTGCTTTAAATCATCTTCTGCTATCATCAGTATAAAACTAGCATTGGCTGGGATTTATATTTTATTTCATCCAAATTTCTTCTTACACTAACTGCATTCATAAATGATACCAAAGCATGAGATGTATTTTATAGTATCGCCTATGAAAACTCCTTATTCTCTTTGGTTTTACTTGTACAAGTGACTCTGTATATCCTCTGTTCCTTTGCTTTTTAAACGTAACATAGGACCTACATTTAAATTTCCTACTGTATATGTCCATCTTTCATCTTCTCCTCTGTCCTTACCCCTTTCTTTCTTACTCTTTCCTCCTCGCTTTCTGTTCCCTGTCCTTCTCAGGCTCTCCTTCTTGGCTCTTAAAAGACAACAACTCATTTAAAAAGGGGGGGGAGCAAAAATGGTGAGGGTGTCACCATATAGGTTGAGATGCAACCCTGTTGTGACTCAAACCCACCGGTTGAACACCAATGCATAGTTTTGTATACTTTGCTGTTTTCCTGTCTTTTCTCTGCATTCCCCTATTCTTGCCTGCCCTGTGCCATTTCTCCTTGTACACTTCCTTTCACTCATCTGCTTTTGCCCAGTGGTCTCTTCTTGGCTGCCTCTATTTTTCCCTACCACTCTCTACCCACCATCTCTCTCTCTCTCTCTCTCTCTCTCTCTCTCTCTCTCTGTCCTTCCTTCTACTCCAGGACTGCTGAGGTGGGCCTGGTTCAACACTTTTCTAATTTAAGCATGAATTGTTTAAGTAGTTCTGGATGATTCCTGCACTCATCCCGTGTGTGTGTGTGGCCCTACGTTCTCATGCAGTGTCTCCAATGATGCTCCCTCAAGCAGGGTGGGTGGTAGTGTAGCAATGTGTGGCCACAAAAGGAATACCTAGATATTTCTGTGAGGAGAAGCTATATTAATTTGTTGAAATGCAACAACAAAAAGCATTCATGTAGTATGTTACGAACGAACAGATTTACAGTGTTGCCTAGGTGGATATGGGAGCAAAGCTGGCATCTAGGTTAGTTGCAGGGCCTAGTCCATGAGATTCTGTGTCTTGTACTGGCCTGTTGTTGCTGGTGAGTAGCCCTGTCTCTTTAGGAGGCTGGCTGTAAGCAAGGACAGGCCTACCAATCATGTGTAAGTATGCATCTGATGAACTAGTCTCCAGCAAAGGAAGGCTGCTGTTGCCACAATATATTGGTTAGTCTTTAAGGTGCTATCAGAGTGCTTTTTCTTCTTGGGGATACTTCTGTGATGTTCTTATAACTGGGCATAAGGCCCATTGAAATGGGTTCCCTCTGGTAGGGATAGACAGATCATTCTTTTTCTGGTCTGTGTCATTGGTGCATATGTTCACTCACAAGTCCATGTGTAGCTCCCAAAATGTTCATTTCTAAATCCATTCTGATACGTATTTTTGTGCCGAAGATTCTGTTGTGACTTTCAGAGAAGTGCAAAATCTAATGCCTAGCTATGTTCCAACCTGTACATTAATGCAAGACGTACAGGTCCGCGTGGTTCATATCGGAAGCTACAAAGATTTAATTCCTTGCGCATGCCTGTCCTCTGATCATGCTACTTCCCTGTTAGTCTTTGCTTTGCTACTGGCTTTCTGTCTCTTGCTCACCTTATTCACTGATTTTCTCTTTTTCTTTGCATGATTTCTTGCCTATTCTTGCTTCACTCATATAGGGTTCTTGCTTTTCTTCCTTGCCGACTCTTCATTCTTACTCGTTCTTTTCATTTGTCTTTTTGTGGAATCCACATTTTTCTGTCGTTTTTATCCCTGTGCCAGGCATGATTTAGAAGTTGATTGAGATTCCTACTTGCATACCCCCTTACTGCTTTCTCTCTCCCCGGGCTAATTTACACCCCCCTCCGGTGCTGTTAAGTAATTTTAGACTCCGGACCTAATGGACTTACACTGTTCCCGGTTAGATGATCGTGCATCACTTCAAAGTGGGATAAGCCAGCCCCACTACGTTTGGGAGCCCTCCTGCTCATTTTGTTGAATGGGGTTCTCGACATCTGCCTGAAAGTCCTGTCCTGATGGCAGCAGTGCTCAGATATCTGTTGGCTGCTCCTGGAAATCTACTTGCAATTATTGCACATGTGCAACCGCAAAGAGGAAGGCATTGCTTCCCAGTCTCTTACCCCATGTCATCACAAAACCTTCAGCCTCTCTCTTTCTGCTTCTTGCCTCTCAAAAGACAAACACTCCTTTAAAAGGAGAGAAAAAAAAGAAAGCAAAAATGATGAGGGTGCCACTGATAGGACTTACATTTAGGGTGGGGTGCAACCTGATTGTGAATCCCAACCCAGCAGTTGAAAACCAGTGCACTGTTTCGTTTACTGTTTCCCCGCTCTTTTCCTTGCAACTCCCTTCTTGCCTTCCCTGTGACATTTCTCCTTGTACCCCTGCTCACTTCCGTTTTCTCATCTGCTCCTCTTGGCTGCCTCCATTTCTCCCTCTCTCTTTTTTTCTCTCTCTTGCAAATCATCTTTAATGATGGCGGTGCTTAATTCTCTTTGTGGTGTGTGGGGCCTTGTATGAACCACTCCCCACAACCCAAGAGCTATTGAGCACAAGTAGTCACTTTAATTGCTCTCTATCATCATCATCATCATCATCATCATCATCATCATCATCATCATCATCATCATCATCCTGCCTTTTCCCCAGTACTGGGACTCAAGGCGGTTTACAAAATTAAAACATCTTACCCCTTTCTTTTGCTCTCCTGCACTCTCCTATTTTCTCTCTTCCATTCTTTTCTATCCTCTCCCTCTCCCCCCTCTCCCTCCTCCATTCCTCTTCAATTTAGTTGTTCTACCACTATGCAGCATGCAATTTACTCTATAATGGCCACTCGGTTGAAGTGATACTTATTTAGTGGTAATCAAATAATAAGTGGCGGATACTTCATGCAATAAGGCAAGAGAGCTACTCCATTATTGCTCTTTCATACAATCAAGCTATGATCAAACATGTGAAAAAGCACTCAACTCTTCGCTAAAACAGTTGCTTGAGTGATTCTTTTTCTGCTTTGATCACATTCGCCTCTTTCCCATCCATAAAGGAGCTCAAGAACTCTGGTAAGCAGACTAGGGTGAGATTTGGTATGTGTTCAAGCCATAATTTTAATGGTGAGTCCATTATGGAAATACACTCACCATAGTTTGACACATGTCAATCATGAAGCCACCCTCGCTGTTCTTGGACCCGGGCTGTGCAGAACACTGATCAGCTAGCTCCTTCGTTAATCATGAAGCCACACAGAGTGTTCTTGGAGCCAGATTGTACAGAACAGATTGGTTGGCCCTTGTATCAATCATGAGGCCACCCTCCCCCTTCTTGGAGCCGGGCTGTGCACAGCACTGATTGGCTGGCTCTTGGGTCATTCACAAAGCCACCTCTTCCCCCACTTCTTGGTGAACTTCTTGTTGAAATATGTTGAGTTTCTAAAACTTTGATGGCATAGCCATGCAAGGTGCTTGTGTGTATTGGCAAGAGTCAGCACTCAGTTTGGAGCCCGTTATGTGTGTTCTTTGAGAAGTGAAGGCAGAGGGAAGCAGAGCTTTCCCCAAAGTAGAAAACCCACATCCATTTCTGTTCATGGGTTTGTTTGGCTTGCCCAAAGCCAGCCTCTTGAGCTTCATGGCTGAGCCACGGTTTGGAAATAAAACAAATAAGCTGTGAACTTCACTTGGAGACACTGCTCCTCTTGCAAAGGGATGGATGAAAGATAGCATGTATGTGTGTGTGAGCAAATGTTGTGTGGGAGATTTCCCCCCTGTCCAAGGCAGTGCCAAAACCGTATATGATTAGGAACTAAGTAACAGTATTAAAACACATTTTTGTGTGTTCCCATTGGCTTGGATTTTTAAAACTCTATTTCCTCATACTGGTTATGCCCCCCCCTGTTTTCTGCACCCCTCCCCCACTGCTTTTTAGCAAGGATTTGAACACAGGTTTCTCTGGTCCCGGGCTGGTATTCTAACTGCTACACAACAGTGGCACATAGCTAAACTGCATACTTGTATTTGCTGTATCCACCCCACAGTCTATGAGAACATGCAGCCCCCACCCCCCAATCCTTTTCTGGCTTTATTTTCCCACATGAAATGTTGTGGTTCGAAGTCACCATTCATGTTCCTGACAAAAAGACACCTAAGGATCGGAAATGCCAAGAAAATGACACATTAATACCCTAGAGTTATCAAGACAGAGAGGAGAAGTGACTTTACAGTAGCCCAGGTGTATTCATTATCCAAAGCAGGTCATGGAATGTAATTCACAGTTCTAATTTTTAATGATGGATCTCCTCATTTGAACTTTACAGACTTTCAAATTGTGTGTGACAATACTGTATTTCGTAATAAAAAAAATGAACTTAATTTTGCTCATGTTCAGAATGTTGGCTTTCTTCAGAATATTCATCCATACTTTTTTACGTGCACCCCAATCCTCTGAGCAATGAGGTTTCAGAGATTCAAATGCCTCAGTGATTTCCTCGGAATGAGATTACTGGAGACTGCTGTTTTGTAATATTTGCATTTATTTACGAATATAAAATCTGAGCACAGTTTACCACCCCAACAGGGGTCCCAAAGTTCACTGCTCCTGCATCAGACCCAGAAACTTCAGTTAGTGGCCAGAAACCAGCATGCAATGAATAGCTCATTTAGAGAAGCCCTAAATTATAGTAACAAATACGAGCACAGAGGTTCACAAACACAGAACTGACTGACAGGAGGAGAAGAACACAAGTCCTATACACAAACCTATGGGAGCAGTGGTGGCTACAGCCAAAGTCCTTTAACTTTGGCTATAGGACAGTACAGAAATGTAATTAATAAAGGGCCTGTTCAGACAACATGCTAAGCCATGGTTAGGCTACTAACCCTTTTGCAGCAAATGGTTAGGAATGGTTCACATGACAAGCTAAGTCATGGTTGACATGCCACACTAAGCCATAATGTTTAGCTCAAAATGCTTAACCACCGTGGCTTAGCATGTTGTTTGAACAGGGTCAAAATAAACCCTTTCAGACCATGTTCCACACACCTCTGCATCAAACACTAGGGGCCCTGATTCCCCTGTGTCCTCCCACTTCTTTCATCTTCTTGTTACCACAAAACACCCATTCAGAGAGAAAGATGCAATAGCTGTGCAATGCCTTTTGACTAGTAGTGCTTGGAGCTGTCTGTCTGGAAGAGCCCATCAGTCTGAGTTTTTCCCCAAATACTGCCATCTTCTTCACAGATTAACCACTTGATGACCTCATCTCCCGAGAAAGGAGAAGGTGTAAGATGGAAGACACCTTTGCAGTGGTGGAGTGATAAATGTTGAAGTGCAGGTGCTCATAATGAGAGCCCCCATAGCCACGCCCCAAGAAGATTTTTTAAAAAATGCAGGCAGCTGTTTTGATCCATATCTATCAATGTGCTGTTTGGAAAATCTTTTACTCAGGACCACAGTGAGGATTGCATCTAAACTCAGAGGGAATAGCAAAATCTGAGGAGGCTGGAAGATGATGTCATTGTCCCTGCAAGTCAAAAAGTACTGTTGCTTTGTCCCTGCAAGCCATGTTGCACTACAACACTGTCTCTTAGAAAAAGTGTCTGGCTGCTCCCTCAGCCTTTGTTAAAGATAATCTTGAGAACAGGAGGTCCTGGGCAAATCTCAACAGGTCCAAGGCTAAGCTCAGGTAACCCAGAGAGATGAAAAGCCCATTCATAGAAAATTAATGGAAAACTAACAAAATTTATCCTGTCCCATCTTATAAAATGTACATTAAAAATACCCATTATCGATTAAGTTCAAAGTAAAAAACAACAACATGCACACAATGTATGAATTATCATTCCTGATGTAATATTACTAGAGAATCACCTGGAAAGAAATAAAGAGAAGAGTTACAAAACAAAATCCTCTCTCCAAATATCACGTTCTCTCATTCATTATTATTTGCTCTCTGAGATTCCCTTCAGGCCTCAACACAATAATGTAACATTTAGGGGCAAAAATGGAACCCAGTGACCCAGCACTGGAGGCCAAGATGGAGAAGATCTCCACAGTCATCATGAATTTCCCCTTTGTGCTCAGGTAGACTAGAACAGAGGAAACCAAAACACTAACATGCTGAAGGTGATGAATTTGGCTTCATTGAAACGGTCAGGTAGTTTCCTGGCTAAAAATGCCACGATAAAGCTGACAAAGGCTAAGAAGCCTATGTAGCCCAGGACACAGTAAAACAGGGTGACTGATCCTTCATTACATTCTAGGATTATTTCTCTCATCACAGGGTGCATGTCATAATCAGGGAATGGAGGAGAGGTTCCCAGCCAAATTGTACAAATATCTACTTGAATAAGGGAGCAATAAATGGTTTGGGTCCAGGTTACCTGCGGGATCGCCTTCTCCTATACAGTCCGCGCTGCACACTCAGGTCCTCTGGGGTGAACTTCAGTCAGCTAAAACTAGGCTGACATCAGTTTCCCAGAGGACCTTTTCTTCTGTCGCCCCCAGATTGTGGAATGGCCTGCCAGAGGAGATTCGTAAATTTAACTCTGTGTGATTTTAAGGCAGCTTTGAAGACTAGCCTTTTCCGGCAGGCCTATCCAGATCAATGTAAAATCAAGAATTTTTAAGATGTATTGATTCCTGTTCTAATGTTCCCCGCCTCGATCCAAAGGAAGAGGCAGGTTATTATTATTATTATTATTACACACAGTGGAACTTGCTAGTCTTTTCCCCACCCATTTCTTCATTCTGGATCCTGGTCTGGTGGCCATGAAGGCAAGAACAACAGTGATGGTTTTGGCCAACACACATGAAATTGTCACTGTGAAAATGACACCAAAAGCCATTTGTCGAAGAGGGCAGGTCACTTTCTTTGGTAGGCTGAGGAACAAGGTGGAGAGAAAGCAGAGCAGGAGAGAGGTAAGGAGCATGTAGGTAAGATTGCGATTGTTGGCTCTGACGATGGGCGTGTCTTCATGCTTAATAAAGATGGCTAGGACCAATGCTGTGAGCAGAGAAAAAGAAAGAGCCAAGAAAGCTAAGGCCATCCCTAAAGGTTCTTTAAAAGACAGGAAGATTATCATCTTTGGAGTACATTGTGATTGGTCCTCATTTGGATACTGATCTTCTGGGCACTGAACACAGGTACCCATATCTGAAATAAAAGATGAGATGCAGACACTTGGGTTAAATTGTAGCAGAGGTGTTTCCAGAAAAAAAATCATATAATGTGATATGTTGGGTCATGCATATACGGTGTTGCTTGCTAGCTCTCCCTAAGCCACCTTATAGATGGACAGAAGAGCCAACTCTTGGTGGAAGACTTATAACATGTGGACTGTGGTGGTAACTACAAGTGGAACTTCATTCTCCCATTACATGAATTGTCCAGCATGAAATGAAAGGGTCCATTTAGGTTTAATAACCATGGGATACACTGCTAGTTATGGCAGGCTCCTCTTCTGCTCCCTCCATCCTGCTCTTTATCACTTTTAGCAGTTGCTACTGCAGCTTCTCCTAAAGGTTTCCTGAATTATTGCCTAGGTGCACAATGCATTTGATGGCTTTAGGTCCTGTCTAAATGCTTTTGGCTAGACTCCTGTAAGGTAACTCAAATAGCAATCCTATGGCCCCTGAGAGAGTGTTAGAGGGACATAGGATTTTTCACATTCCCCCTCCTGAAACTGTAGACTCCCTGCTCAAGGCTCACCTGGCCTACAAAGGCATATACTCTTCTGATTAACATTTGAAGTAAAAATGGTGATCCCATTCTGCCAAGTCACCCCAAACTCCTCCTAAAACAATAAACAAAACAGAGATCCCATATTCCCACCTGTACATCAAAGATGTGTCACACCCTTTGTTTAGAAGACCCTGAGACTACTGGGACTTGCAATGTAATCTTATTCTATTTACCTATGGGTGCTGGAATGCTGCAATCATGCCCCATCCGGTGAAAGCTTCTGTGCCACACTATTCTGTCCTCATCAATGTGAAATTCCTTGCCTGGGCCAGCCTTCAATTCCGTCATTCCAACTTCAACTCTCCTGAAGGAGTTGTTTGGAAAAGTGACCAAGTTGGTCATATCGAATTCAGTCTCTAATTCCATATTCTCACCAAAAGAAACTGTTTCTCCTGCACCATTGTTAAAGGAGACGCTCTTAAGAAAGGGTTGGAGCTGCATTTGCAGGAGAAACAGAAACAGAGGGACAATTATTTAAAACTCAAATATTTGTCCTTATTGGGACTGGGACAGAGCCAGGCTGCAAATGTAGCTTTTTTCAAGCTCGGAAAAGATCCAGAAAATTCTGATGGTAATCTCTATGGGGCTAAATGGGGAGAAGGGGAGATGGAGAAAGGGAAGCTACGATGGTGGTGGTGAGAAGGTGGTGAAAGAAGGAACGGTCCCTGATGTTTTCTGCATCCCTAATGTCAAAACACTTCTTGAAGAGATGTCTGCTGAGTGTTTCTAAGGAGTTATCAGATGTCGGGAAAGGTGAATTGTTTTCCACTTGCCGGCATCTGAGAATAGAAGCCTACCTATTGAGATTAGGAACCGCTAAACACACACACACACACCACATTTGGTTTCTTCTCTCCTTTTAATTTTTTTTAAAGCCTGCATGTAACTTCTCTGACCCAACTGGACAACTGGATGTAGAGTGCCTAAGTGGTGCTACAAATAGAGTTTCAGACTCCCCTTTTAGTTCTCATTTAAAGATAAATGGTTATTCAATTGCAGTGAATTGAGATTCATACAGAATCATTATCAATTGTGCCTTCAATTTCAGCATCATTCCTTTGCTTTGCAAAATTAGGTGGCTGAGTGTGAATAATTTTGGAATCAGAACAGGGCCACTGAGAAACAAGAGGGAAGTCACAGCATGCTTGAGTAAACCTGGGGAAATTTTAAAATGGGGTTTCCCCTAAAAAAAACCATCTACGTGGAGACATTGCAATAGCAGACAAGGACATGTCTTGAAGATTCAAGTGCCTGTCTGATTAGCTGTTGTATATGGGATGGGGGAAGTTGCAAACTTGGTCTTTGCCTCAGGCAGCAAAATGTCTTGAGCTGGCCATCAACTGAAAAAACTAGAAGGCAGGGTGGTCAAAGAGTAACTCAGGACCGAAGAAAAAGCCAGGCAGTAGGGTCAGGGAACAAACTAGGAGTAAGAATCAGAGAATAAGCCAGGAGGCAGGATTGAGGAGCAACCCAGAAACTAGGACAAAATAATAATAAAAATATAGGAACACACCAGAGCTCAGGCAGACCTTGTTGCCCAAGCAAGGCTCAATTGGAACACAAAGGCCACTTAGACTCCTTCCTGTCCTAGAGAATGTAATAGTCAGTCTGGGTGAGTAGACTCAGTTCTAGGGACTGGAGATACATCACTGAGAGCTTCACTACATGAGTGATTTATTACACACTCGTGACTGACCACTCGCAAAAGTTTGTAGGACCATTACATGATGCTGTCAACCTCCAAGACATCTCACACACCTTCCCCTGGTAATCTCACTTTTAAAATGGTGAGAGATAATGTACCATTTAAAATTATTGTGGAACATCACAGGCCACTAGATGGTGCTGTTTCATTTATGGAGCATTGCCAAGAATTTTCAATTACAAATCAAGGGGTGGCCATTGGTCGCCACCTAAAGGAGCCATAGTCAATGTGGAAAGAACCCAGAAGAAGAAGAAAAATGGTAAGGGTGCAGGGTTTTTCCTCAATGTAGTGATGCTCTGAGAAGCTGCCACCTACAATTCAAAGGTTCACCACTTGGGAAGCTACACAGAAGTTCCTGACAGGAGGTTAAATAAGTGATAGTAAAGAGATTAAGGTGTTTAGAGTTTTACGTAAGTGGTTTGAGGGAGGGGGTCTTGGAGGCTTTCAAGTGAGGGGTGGGAAGATGATTTCAATTATCTTGGGGAAAAGATACAGTATTTCCTGACTTGGGGACAAAATGGTTTGGTGTATTCGGAGCTAATTTATATTGAGCCTGGGTGGCTGGGAATTTTCCTGGCACGAACAGTGAGCTTGATGGACCACTGGCCTGTTTCTGTACTTTGAGGGCTGCTGTGACCAAGCGTATTGAAAGGTAGCATGTAAATCAGAAAAATAAATAAGATGGAGTGCTAATGGACGTACATCAGGCTTTATTGCAATATCGCTTAGTAATAGAAAATGATAGTTAATGCATTCTGCACAAGCATGCAAAAAATCATAAGATAGAGAGTTTGTTTGGAAAAGTGTTGTCTAAATTACACAATTGATTCATATCATGGAAAGTGGGGGCCTAATCCTATCTAGTTTCTTGTGTTCATAATTCAGATGTCTGCAAAGAATTGCTTTGGGAAATAATTGACCACATTGCCTAGTGCTTTCGGCATTTGCAATGAAGTCAGCACAACCCACCCTAGTCCCATGATATTCTGAGGAGACTACTGATTTGCTGAATTACTAGGGTGACCATATGAAAAGGAGGACAGGGCTCCTGTATCTTTAACAGTAATATAGAAAAGGGAATTTCAGCAGGTTTCAATTGAAGGGGGTGAAATTCCCTCTTCATCACAACAGTTAAAGCTGCAGAAGCCCTGCCCTCTTTTGTATCTGGCCACTCTACTACAGCTAGTGTAGCTTTAACTGCTGTGATGAAGAGGGAATTTCACCCTCTTCAATTGACACCTGCTGAAATTCCCTTTTGCACTTTACTGTTAAAGATACAGGAGCCCTGTCCTCCTTTTCATAGGGTCACCCTATGAATTACCCTCTACGTAGGGTGACCCTATGGAAAGGAGAACAGGGCTCCTGTACCTTTAACAGTTGTATAGAAAGGGGAATTTCAGCATGTGTCATTTGGATGCATGCAGCACCTGGTGAAATTCATCACAACAGTTAAAAATGCAGGAGCACTGCCCTCTTTAGCTAGAGTGACCAGATACAAAAGAGGGCAGGGCTCCTGTGGCTTTAACTGTTGTCACAAAGAGGAAATTTTACCACATGCTGCATGCATACAAATGACACCTGCTGAAATTCCCTTTTCTATATAACTATTAAGATACAGGAGCCCTGTCCTCTTTTTCATATGGTCACCCTAGTATTACCTACTAAAGCAGCTGCACAAATAATCTGTGTCTACCACATAACACAGCTTTGTCCAACCCAGTACTTTCCAGATTTTGGGGACTACACCATTTTTTGGGACTGACCATTGATCATGCTGGCTGGGGAAGATGGAAGTTGCTTTAAAACTTCTGGAGGGCACCATATTTTCTGTTACAATATTGTGGTGTGACAGAGATGCTAGGATACTTTAGTATCTCTTCTTTATTAACTGTTCTTTGCTGTTCAGATTAGGTCTCAACACAATAATGTAGCTTTTGGGGCCAAAGATGGAACCCAGTAAGAAAACACTGGAGGCTAAGATGGAGAAGATCTCCACAGCCACCATGGATTTCCCTTTTGTGCTCAGGTAGACTGGAACAAAGGAAACCCAAACACTACAAAACACTAACATGCTGAAGGTGATAAATTTGGCTTCGTTGAAACTATCAGGCAGTTTCCTGGCAAAAAATGCCACAACAAAGCTGACAATGGCCAGGAAGCCCATGTAGCCCAGGACACAGTAAAACAGGGTGACCGACCCTTCGTTACATTCTAGGATGATTTCTCCCATCACGGAATGCATGTCAGAATCAGGGAATGGGGGAGAGGTTCCCAGCCACACGGTACAAAGGCCTACTTGGATAAGGGAGCAATAACACACGATGGAGCTTGCTAGTCTTTTCCCCACCCATTTCCTCATTCTGGATCCGGGTTTCGTGGCCACGAAGGCCAGAATCACAGTGATGGTTTTGGCCAACACACACGAAACAGTCACTGTGAAAATGACACCAAAAGCCATTTGTCGGAGAAGACAGGTCACTTTCTCTGGTGGGCTGAGGAAGAGCAAGGAGCAGAGAAAGCAGAGCAGGAGGGAGGTAAGGAGTGTGTAGGTGAGATTCCGATTGTTGGCTCTGACGATTGGTGTGTCCTGATGCTTAACAAAGATGGCTAGGACCAATGCTGTGAGCAGAGAAAAGGAAAGAGCAAAAAATGTCAAGATCATCCCCAGAGGCTCCTTAAAAGTTAGGAAGCTTATTATTTTTGGAAGGCATTGAGATTGGTCTTTGTTTGGATAGCGATCATCTGGGCACCCAACACAATTATCCATGTCTGAAAAAAGAACAGATACAAACTCAGCATGAGTTAGAGTGGAGCTCTCAAACCTCTTGGGTGAAATGGCTCTTATTAAGATGGCAACTGTTGTGTAGGGTGACCATATGAAAAGAAGGACAGTATGCATGCAGCACCTGGTGAAATTCCCTCTTCATCACAACAGTTGAAGCTGCAGGAGCCCTGGCCTCCTGACCAGATACAAAAGAGGACAGGGCTCCTGCAGCTTTAACTGTTGCGATAAAGACGGAATTTCACTAGGTGCTGCATGCATACGAATGACACCTGCTGAATCTCCCTTTTCTATTCAACTGTTAAAGATGCAGGACCGCTGTCCTCCTTTCCATATGGTCATCCTACTTTTGTGACTTATATCCTCATTGCCAATTTGCTTCTGGGTTCAATTCAAAGTGTTAGTAATTATCTCCAAAGCTCTGAAAGACTTGGGTCCCAGATAACTGAAGAATCACCGCTTTGTAGTCTCAAAAATCTGGTGTAGTCCCCAAAATCTGGAAAGTAGTGGGTTGGAGAAAGCTGTGTTATGTGGTAGACACAGCCTATTTGTGCTGCTGCTACAGTAGGTAATACTAGGGCAACCTTATGAAAAAGAGGATAGGGCTCCTGTATCTTAAAAGTTATATAGAAAAGGGAATTTCAACAGGTGTCATTTGTATGCATGCAGCATGTGGTAAAATTCCCTCTTTATCACAACAGTGAAAGCTGCAGGAGCCCTGCCCTCTTTTGTATCTGGTCACTCTAGCTAAAGAGGGCAGGGCTCTTGCAGCTTCAACTGTTGTGATGAAGAGAGAATTTCACCCGAATGTTGCATGCAGACAAATGATCCCGGCCTCCTTTTCATATGGTCACCCTATACAACAGGTGCCACCTTAATAAGAGCCATTTCACCCAAATGGGGTTTGAGAGTATTGTGCCAATATGTTCTGCAAATGGACAGTTAGTGGAATCCCAAGGCCATGAGCTTCATTGAGCACAGAAGGCCGAAGACATTAATAACAGCCATGGCAACACTTTCCACACTGCCACAGTCGTCTTGCACAAGACGTAACAGGACGGATCTCTGAAAACTCTGTCTTGTCTCTTACCCTTCTGGTATGAAATCTTGCCTTGAGGACATGGAGCACAAGCATAGCAGCAGAATTTCTTCCCCTCCTCCTTTTTTCTGCTGGAACCGGGAGGGCAATTTCTGTTACACACCGAGAGGGGCGGCACCTGCCCATTTGAATGAGACATGAGAACAGTTTAGCACACAGAAAATAGGGGGCTTTCACAGAACTGGACTTCCATTTTCTGGGCTGCAAGCCATCAAGTGGTCGGAAGAAATGATACGCTGGATGTTCAGAATATTTGGAATGCAATAGCCAGCTGTGGACCACTAAATGTAAAAAAAAAAAGAACCTGTGTTTTTAATGCTTTGCAATCTTTGTAAACTGCCCAGAGATCTTGGGCAGTACAGAAATTTCATAAATGAGATGAAATAAAATGCCATTCAATATGACAAAGGACATCCCTAGAGCTCAGAAGATGAGGCAACAGCAATTTAGATATGAATGATTTATTTATTTTTGTAAGTGAGGAACATGTTCTGAACAGTGATCTTAAAGACCAAATTACTTGGAAAAATATGTTCCCTTCTGAAGTGTAGGCGCTCTTCATGAGCTTTCCACATG
The DNA here is from genome assembly GCF_023053635.1 of Elgaria multicarinata webbii. Lineage (NCBI taxonomy): Eukaryota > Metazoa > Chordata > Lepidosauria > Squamata > Anguidae > Elgaria > Elgaria multicarinata. Next base: position 18,638,570 of record NC_086181.1, read on the forward strand.
AGCATTCTATTCCACGCTCATGATTGGTCACTCATTGAAGTTTGCAGTTCCTTTTCATGACGTCATCAACCTCCGATGCCTGACCCACTGTTTTCAAGCGGGAATCCATGATTTTAGAAAACCCTGAAAATGCAGTAATGAATAGGAAATGCGCTATAAAACAGCGCTATCTGCTGGCAGTGGAACTGAAACATATGGCAAAAACAAGGTTGGGGTGAGCATGTGTATTGTGCTGGTCGTTAAACCTGTGAAGGGTCCAGAAGACAAAGCCTCCGTAAGGCTGTAGGATTTTTGCTGAATGTGGAGAAGCCCATGTCATCCCTAGTATCTACTTCGTTTTTCATTTTTACTCTAGAGTAGGTAGGGTGACCATATTTTGGAAACCAAAAAGGAGGACAACATGGCCGCCCCATGGGGTGTGCCCACCAACATGTCCAGCCTCAAGGGGGCGTGCCCACCAACATGTCCAGCCCCTAAGGGGGCGTGCCCACCAGCATGTCCAGCCTCCAAGGGGGCGTGCCCACCCAAACATGGCCTTGGTCACAGGTCTGATTTCACAGCACACAATGAAGACAAACCTGTTCTACATAACATCTTAATGTTAAAATCACTGAAATAAAGTATAAGTGAGACATTCAATGTATCTGAAATTAACTCCATTCATTCCTACTTCTGTAGCTTTTGCTGTATGTTGAAGCTTTTGCTATACTGTGTGCTCAGCTACACCAAGCAGGGTGTTCCAATATGAAAGCGGTATATAAAAGGCAGGAGCCACACTATTACTTTATAGAGGTATTCAACTACACTGCAGGAGCTACACTACTGCTTTATAGTGGTACTGAAGTGCACTGACAACTGTTGGGGCCCATGACACATCTACACCAAGCAGGATATAACACTATGAAAGTGTTATGAAAGTGGTATATGGTATGTGTCATGGGCCCCAACAGTTGTCAGTACACTTCAATACTGCTATAAGCAGTCGTGTGGCTCCTGGCTTTTCTATACCGCTTTCAAAGTGGAATATCCTGCTTGGTGTAGATGAGCCCTGTGTGTGATACAGTCTTCCCTTCCCTCAAATATCTTTTCTGACTGCAAATCCTTCACTGGATGACCATAGTCTAACCTTTCCTAACATTTAACATTGTTTCCCCATCACCTTACTGCATACTGCTACCACTGAACAAATGAAGCAGTTGACAAGTATACAACAACCAAACAACCAAGCATTCAGAAAGAGTATAAACTACTATTAGCCTGCAAACATTAGCCATGGAACAAAATGGATTAAAGCGTGTCTTAGCTTGTTTCAACTTCAACCAGACATAACAGTCAAAAACAACCGAGAAAAACACACCTACACTGAAATTGCAATACCTAATGACAAAAATGTTGCAGAAAAGAAAAATATACACCACTGGATATGGAAGTTAAAGAACTATGGCAACAGGAAAAACTTACAATTATTTGTTAGTTACATCAGTCACCAGCATGACATCGTGGTTGTTTTTACAGAAAACCTTCAAAAATTAGGCCTACCAAAATACATGCACGCCAACATCCAGAAAGCAGTCATACTTAAAACATGTTCAATAGTCAGGACATTTCTGAATCAGTAAGAGACAACATGACTTGGCAAAGCCCATCATGTTCATCTAGAAAAACCACCACAAGCAAGAAAAGAGAGATAGATGATGATGATGATGATGATGATGATGATGATGATGACGATGATAGCAACCCTGTTAATTTTTTAAAAGTTTCTTTAAGAAGGATGAACAATTGTCAGCCACTGTTACAAAATATACATCATGCCAATTATAGTAAACAAATTGGAAAGGAAGGTCTATGGGTCTAAAATGCATTATTTAATAGGAACATCACCTCCAAATCATCCCCCCAACTCACAGAAAACTACAGCCACCCCCACTACAAACATGCACATGCATTCATTCAGTCAAACGACCAGGCATCCCATTCAGACATCAAAACACTCACACTGCCAGCACACGTGTGCGCGCACACATACACACACACACTCAGCATCACTCACTCCAAAAACACGCATGCACACATGCATTCACTCAAAGACCCCATGCACCCACACATTCTCTCTCACACACAAACACATACACAAACCTCAGTCTTAACTCCTACTCTATCTTCTCTTCCTCCTGCTTGCTTCTTCTGCGCTGGGGGGTGGGGTGCTGGAGGCTGCATTGCTGGAAGTTCCTGCACGTAGCCCCCAACCACTCAACTCGCCCTCGCCGCCCACCCCTCATGGCAGCCATCTTGAATCTCGCCCGAACTCACGTGAGATCTCGGCTGTTGGCTGGGTCTCGCAGAGTTCCCAGCCAGCTGCCGAGATCTCGCGTGAGTTCGGGCGAAATTCAAGATGGCCGCCACCACTCGCTGGGGAAATTTAGGCCTGGTAAGTTGGGGTTGCTGCGGGCCGAGTAACAACCCCAGTATTTTGGGCCCCAAGTCCGGTTCCTCCGGACCCCCAGCTTTCCCAGGAGGTTTCCGGAATTTTCCGGAGGGTATGGGCAGCCTAAGAGTTGGTAGAGAGGGCATGAGGACTTTAACCCTCCCTCCTGCTATGGGCCTGATCCAGATTGGAGGGGGATGTCTGCCATTTCGAATACAAAATAGCGATCCATAAAGGTTCATACTGCCATATCTGCCAGTCTTTAGCGGTAAACAATCTAGACTTCTCCTTTGGGAGAAGGGTTCAAACTCTATGTGGGATCAGGAAGCTATTTTTGAGTCCTTGTGAGACCATCCCAAGAATAATTTCCATATGGTTGGGGCTCCATCTAGGACATATCGTCATGCTTAGGGTGACCATATGAAAAAGAGGACAGGGCTCCTGTATCTTTAACAGTTGCATAGAAAAGGGAATTTCAACAGGTGTCCTTTGAATATATGGAGAACCTGGGGAAATTCCTCTTCATCACTACAGTTAAAGCTGCAGGTGCCCGGCCCTCTTTTAAATCTAGTCACTCTAGTATAGCTCCTGCAGTTTTAACTGCTGTGATGAAGAGGGAATTTCACGAGGTTCTCCATATATACAAATGACACCTGGTGAAATTTCCTCTTCATCACAACAGTTAAAGCTGCAGGTGCCCTGTCCTCCTTTTCATATGGTCACCCTACTCATGCTGCATTCATAGAACTCTAAGCAAAGTAAGAGATCAATTTTTATTCAATAATCCTAGAATGGGTGTGATTTTGGGGTGGGGTGGCTTTGGCATGTGTGGATTTGGTAATGTCTCGACATCATTGCTCAGAACCCCCACTACACATACTGTATATAGGCCTACATAAACAGGGAATAAGAAAGAATGCAGGTTTCAGCTCACCAGTGTTTCAGAGATGCAGCGCACGTTGCTTAGAACACACTGAAATTGTGATTTACAACATACTAATAGTCTATTTTGTTGTGGATTTTGCAATCATGTCCCCACCTGGCGAAAGCTGCTGTGCCACACCATTTTGTCTGCATCGATGGTAAATTGCTTGCCTGGAGCAGCCTGGAGGTCCATCCTTCCAACTTTGACTCTCACGAAAGAGTTATTTGGAAATGTGACCAAGCTGGTAATATCGATTCCAACTTCTAATCCCCTCTTTTCACCAAAAGATACTGTTTCTCCTGCACTGTTGTTAAAGGAGATGCTCCTAAGAAAATGGTGAAGCTGTATTGAAAGCGAAACAGACACAAAGAGACAATTACCTATAGCTCAAATAAAACATCTCCCCTTGCCTTTCTCATGGATTCGTTCACCTAGGACAGAGTCAGCTCTTTAAAGCTTGGATTAGGGATGCCTCCAGACACCACCTAGCAGTATCAATAAAAAAAAGTCCTCCCCCCCACCCTCAATGTCCTTTTCGTGGTAAGTTGAAAGAAGCAGTGGGACAACAGGAGGATTACAAGTGGAAGACATTGTTCAATGGCTACTTACCCTAATATTTATATGCTACCTCCAGAATGAGATGCAGTATGCCTATGTACACCAGTTGCTGGGGAACATGGGGGGACGGGACACTGTTGCACTCACGTCATCCTTGTGAGCTTCCCATGCTCAGCTGGTTAGCTACAGCGTGATCAGAATGCTGGACTAGATGGAACCTGCTCTGATCCAGCAGGGCTCTTCTTATGTTCTTATATTGTTCAGACCACACCCTACCCTTAAAATTCTGATGAATGGTACGGGGTGATTGCCCAATGAAAGTCTCATCTGAAAGGACCCTAGATCCTGAAAATCATTATGCGAACATCCATGGAAGTTTGTTTATACTGACACATGAAGCTGGCTGTACAAAGTTATACCATTGGTCGGTCTATATTAGTGAACTGCTTTGATTGCAACCCCCTCCATAACAAGAGGGACACCTCTCACTGCACAGACATACTGTTCATTGACAGCACCTGGCTTGTCTGGATTGACTCTCTGTTTATTGTTCTTCCAGTCCATTACCACACCCATTACCTGATTTAGCTACTGTCTCACCTGGATTCAATGAAAAGGAAAGATGGAGCTGGATATCATCTGCATATTGGTGACACCTCAGTCCACACCTACAGATGACTTCCCCAGTAGTTTCATGTAGGTATTAAACAACATGGAGTATAAAATAAAGCCCTATGGAACCGAAGCAGTTGCGGCCCAAACTTCCTGGCTGAACCGCGGGCTCAATTGAAGAAGCCGACGGACTGCGGACGAAGGCAGGTAAGGCCCCCCTCCCCCTTGGTCCCTTACCGGGCTCTGCCGCCGTCGCCGCATGGGTGCCGACGGCGGCAGGGCCCGGTAAACCTCCCCGCCCTCCTCTCCCGGCCTTACCTGGCACCACTCCCCTCCACTGCGGAGCTCCGATTCGGAGCCGGAGCTCCGCAGCGAAGAGGAGCGGAGCGGGGCAGAGCGGGGGGTCCGTGCACACCCCTACTGGTAACCCTTTTGCAACAAATGGCTAGTTAGCAAGTTTAAATTATGGTTATGTAGCCATCATGGTTAGGAATGGTTCACATTCACAAGGCAAGTTAAGTCGTGGTTCACATCATATGCTAAGCCATAATGTTTAACTCAAAATGCTTAACCACTGTGGCTTAGCGTGTCATCTGAACAAGGTCACTGAAAGCCATTGTCCAAGAGAACCAACAAGGTTACACTCCCCTGTCCCTTTCTTGACACAGCCCACAGGGTGATCAATATAGTTTCAGTTCCAATATCACACCTAAAACATAATTGAAATGGAAGTAGATCAAATCCAGTTTCATCAAGGAGCATCTGGAGTTGACAGGCCACCATCCACTCAAGCACTTTGCTTAGAAAAAGGATTTTGTAACTGGCCTATAGTTGTTACGTTTCTTCAGGAGAGGCACCCCCTTCTCTCAAGGAGGAATGTACAACCTCCTGAAAACAGCCAAACTTCCTATTAGATCTAAAAGAAGGGCAAAGCTTAGCATACAGGTAGTTGACCAGACATGGCCAAGAACCTTGTCCACATCTTAAGGCCTCAACAACTGAAAATGATCCAGAACAGGAACAGACAGTGCTCTGGATACCTCCACTAACTGAACTGCATTACCTATGGAGTCTAGGTTGTGATGGATGGCAATGACTTTTATCTTCAAGATGTCTTGCAAATATGTCTCAACAGGCTACCAAGGATTCCACTACCTCTTTCTCTGGACCACATTGCAATAGGCCTCACAACACCTGGGAAAAAACTCCACTGGATGGCTCTGATAAGATGAGATGGCTGTGGAAAAGAACTCTTTCTTTACCATTATAACCTCCACAGAATAGACTCAATAATGACCTCAAACATGTGTTCAAACAGATTATTCATTTATTTATTAATTTCTGTATCACCCAGTAGCTGAAGCACTCTGGGCTGTTCACTACAGGCATCTTCCTCTACCTGTGTCCTAGCTGTCTCCCCTTTTGTTTCATTGCCCTCAGCTCAAGTATATACTTAGGAACTGCACAAGGTCTGCTCAGAAGGAGAGACTTCTCAGTTGTATTTATGTCAACTGCTTGAGCCATCATATGAATGACAATGCTTTTGACAGAAGCACTAGCCGTACCAGCAGGATACACCACTAGGCTCCTCCAGAGTCCATCCACCTTCAGGGATGGGCCATTCTAACAAGCCTAACATCCTTCTGGAAGTGTAATGCTGCTGAAAGCCTAAATCTCAGTCGGAGGTGATCTGACCATGACAAGGGAATAGATGCTAAACCCCCAACTTCCAGATCACCCTTCTCCTTCCCAATCAAGAACACTAAATCAAGAGACTACATGTGTTAGGCTGATGATGTGTCAGGTCATGGTGGGTATAACGTCTTCAATTGTCTTGAACCACATGGCTTTGACTTGATGATGAGATCCTTCAAAACAACCATCCTGTGAGTCCTCAACACCAAGGCCAGATCTACACCGTGTGTCAAATAACTGCGAATGTGGAATAAAAAGCAGGAAACAACACAATGACATGGTATCTGGAATGTGAAATGTGCCCCAAGAGCAGGGCCTGTGCTACCATAGAGGCCACTCAGGCGGCCGCCTAGAGCGCCAAGCTAAGAGGAGCACCACGCAGCACTCACGCACGTTGTTGGCTGTGAGCCGGCCCAGGCTGGCCTGAGGATTCAGCTGGGCCTGGGCGGGCGAGATGGCACCCCACGCCCGCCCAGCCGAAGGGAAGCCAGGGATGCTGGGGTAGGGAGGCAGCTCCACATTTGGACTTCTGCTCAGAAGCTGCCCTCCCAGAGCCACTCTAGCCACCCGGAAGCTGCCCTCCCAGAGCCAGGAGGCCGCCACCGCCAGAAGAAGAAGAAGCACGTGGCGAGCTCGACCCTGGCTCAAGCCAGCCTTTGCCTTACTCCCGAGGAAAGGGCACCAGGTTGCCTCACCTCTCTCCTCAAACAGGCCGCGATGTCTGGGCAGGTGGGCAAGCGGGACTCCCTCTCCCTTCCCCCAGGAAAGCTAGGGACTTGTGGACTCCTCGCAAGGCAAACTCTCCTGCTTCCCAATCCTGCATGCGTGGATCAACGGGACTTGCATCCAAGAAAGCGTTGCACTGGGAGGCACCAGTGTGGCCTGATCCGCCTATGCCTCCTTACTCAGAAGCCTTATTCCCCTGAGTAAACGTGCGGAGGGGATCGGGACGCCAAGATGCATAGCGGCTTGCATTCGCACAGAAGTAAGTCCCAGTGAATTCCAGACGGCTCGGTCCCAAATTGAAGTGAGCTAGTCCCAGCTCTCCACTCGGCACACACGTTCGGACTTCCATGCAATTTGCGGTGTGTGTGTGTGTGTGTGTGCAAGTATCTCGCCTTGCCTAGGACGCAAAATAGTCTGGCACCGGCCCTGCCCAAGAGTTATCAGTGCACTTCAATACTGCTATAAAGCAGTAATGTAGATCCAGTGCAGTTCTAATACCACTTCTCTCAGCTCAGGTAGGGAAAACAATGGGCAGTGGGGTGGGTGGTATGCCATCAAGAGAATCCCCAATCTTACCTGAGTACCTAACTCAAGACACAAACACTCAAGGGTGAACAGGAAGCTTAGACCTCCCCAACCCACAATCTCTCTCTATAAATTGGACTTAAGAAAAGGATGTTGAAGTGTGAACCATTCCACTCTTCAACAAATTATCCAAGGAGAAAAGGCACAGGAGACAAAGTGAAACGTTCTTGAATTGAAAGATGGAAGGGAAGAGGAAAGAGTTCAAGAGATCAGTAAGAGAAGAGCGGGTTTGTGATCTTCTCCACTATTGTTGCACTGGAAATCATTCCTGTCTGTCTCAAGAAAGCCATTAGGGTGCAAGGTGGCTAAGCATCCAAGGTGAACAAGAAAAGGGGAGAAACGTCTCAGGATGTTGTAGACAACTGTATTGTGAACAAGCCCAACAGGTTAGAATTTCTACCACTCCTGAAACTGCCTGTAGGTTTTGAGACACTCACTGGTGTTTGCAGCTCAGTCCAGATATGAGAAGATCTTGAGTGAATTGCCCTGCCATGGCAACCCCTATAAGAAAAAACTTGTACAAAAGTATAAAAAACATAGCTTCAACTCATCCCATGTAGCTGCCAGTGTACAGATATGAGATAATTTCTGCAGACATTGTTGCAAGTGAGTATTTAATATTTAAACTGTTTTATTATAAATATATGCACAGGCCTTGTTTACAATGTGCCCTATAAACATTTTAGATGTAATACGGTTTTATAATTTATTAATATGCACAGGCCTTGCCTGCAATGTGCTTTTTCAGTTATAATAATTTTAATGCTTGATGGTCCCATTCATTTGTTCATATATGTAGAAACAGAAAGCCAGAGGCTGAAACGTGTTGGGCATAATAATAATAATAATAATAATAATAATAATAATAATAATAATAATAATAATAATAATATATTTATTACTCGCCTCTCCCTCTGGATCGAGGCTTGGAACAACACCAAATAAAATATAATACATTAAATTAGTTATAAGAGCATATATAACATCATATAAAACCAATGCAATATTAAAATAACAATCACAACATCTTAAAATTCTTAGGTTTAAAATTCATCTGGGTAGGCCTGCCGGAAGAGATGAGTCTTCACAGCTGTCTTAAACTCAGAGAGAGCATTAAGCTGACGAGTCTCCTCCAGCAGGCCATTCCACAGTCTGGGAGCAGCAGAAGAGAAGGTCCTCTGGGTAATGGTTGTCAGCCTAGTTGCGGCTGACTGGAGTAAACCCTTCCCAGAGGACCTGAGTGTGCGGACTGTATGGGAACCCGCAAGTAACCTGGACCCAAACCATGTAGGGCTTTAAAGGTAATAACCAACACTTTATACTTCGCCTGGAAACTAATTAGCAGTCAGTGACAATAAAGTTGTCTACAGCATCCTGAGACGTTTCTCCCTTTTTTTGTTGAAGAAAGCCATTACCTGCCAAGGGTGCCAATCCTGAGGCTCTAGCAAGCCTTTCACCGTTGCTCTGTGTTTTGCCATGGATATGTACATTGCATGTAATGCATGTGCCACAATGTACACAGCATTGTAGACATTGTAGCTGTGGCTAGTCATGCTCATTTCAAAAGCAGAAGAAGGGAGGTCATCCAGCCTCTCCTCTCCAGTGCAGGGTTCACTGTTCTCCTTCTCCATAACGGAATTTGGTAAGAAACAGTTGAATGTTTGCGCCCAGAACTCCTCCAGAAAAACATCTTCCATTACTTTGGAAAGACTTCTGCCCAGAACAAAATGTTTGAATCCTTGCACCTCATTCGAGTGAACCGTAAAGGAGATGGAGCCATGAAACGCTTGCATATCCCAGCTCATCTGATAGATCACTGCTGTAAAATCCAGCTGAGTGGTCATAATCCATACCTTGCCTAAAGTAGTATTGGGACTATTTTCCAGTTCACCTACTGCTAGCAATAGTCGCAAAGAAACCATGAACTTGGTCTCCCCAAAGACAACAACAGCATTGGCTTTGCTTTCCAAAAGAACCTGATAGATTTGGAGCCATCTGGGATGCATGTCATAAGAATCCGATAAATAAGAGGCTTTTGACATTCTCTCTGAGAAGGCAAAGCAAATGCCTCTCTTGGAAAGCAGAGGTTGCAGGGCCTGCATGAATCTCTCTCCACTCTCATCATCCATCGCAAGGAATCCAACCCATGTCCATCCAAAATGCAGAAGCAACTCAACAATACCGTGGTGTTGATAGAGTTCTTTGGGGACCATCTGGTAGAAGGCAATGGTCTGGGCTTGGCCAGTCTTCTCTGGAGCAAAGGAGCCATAACTAAACTAAAAGGAAATAAATAGTTCTTTCTCATAAAGGTGATAGATGGAATACGTGTGTGTGCCTACATGAATGAGAGCAGTGGCCAATATATTGTATTTGGGAGCCGCTTCTCCTGGTATGCCAAACTGTCCATGTCAAGTTAATTAAGGGAATGTACAACCTAGTGATCAGCAACTTGCTCACCTGACCCTGACTCAATTCCGAATGGAACTGTCAAATTTTATGGACTGAAGCTATGCATCAGAGTGCAGGACACGGAATAACGGGCTGAAGCTACAGGAAGCCAGCTTCCAGCTGGACATCAGGAAAAACTTCCTGACAGTTAGAGCAGTACGACAATGGAACCAGTTACCTAGGGAGGTTGTGGGCTCTCCCACACTAGAGGCATTCAAGAGGCAGCTGGACAACCATCTGTCAAGTATGCTTTAGGGTGGATTCCTGCATTGAGCAGGGGGTTGGACTCCATGGCCTTGTAGGCCCCTTCCAACTCTGCTATTCTATGATTCTATGATCTACAACTATATATGCATAGGGCTCCATTCATACCTTCTTATCTATTCCAGCAGGCCTATCCAGTGGGATTTTAGGATGGTTTTAGGATGTTTTAATAATGTATATTATGTTTTAAATTTAGTGTTATGTATTTTATGTTTGTTGTTGTTTATTCGTTCAGTCGTTTCCAACTCTTCGTGACTTCATGGACCAGCCCACGCCAGAGCTTTCTGTCGGCCGTTGCTACCCCTAGCTCCCCCAAGGTCAAGTCTGTCACCTCCAGAATATCATCCATCCATCTTGCCCTTGGTCGGCCCCTCTTCCTTTTGCCTTCCACTTTCCCTAGCATCAGCCTCTTCTCCAGGGGATCCTGTCTTCTCATTATGTGGCCAAAGTACTTCAGTTTTGCCTTTAATACCATTCCCTCCAGTGAGCAGTCTGGCTTTATTTCCTGGAGTATGGACTGGTTTGATCTTCTTGCAGTCCAAGGCACTCTCAGAATTTTCCTCCAACACCACAGTTCAAAAGCATCTATCTTCCTTCGCTCAGCTTTCCTTATGGTCCAGCTCTCGCAGCCATAGGTTACTACGGGGAATACCATTGCTTTAACTATGCGGACCTTTGTTGTCAGTGTGGTGTCTCTGCTCTTAACTATTTTATCAAGATTTGCCATTGCTCTCCTCCCAAGAAGTTTCTTCTGATTTCCTGGCTGCAGTCAGCGTCTGCAGTAATCTTTGCGCCCAGAAATACAAAGTCTGTCACTGCCTCCACGTTTTCTCCCTCTATTTGCTAGTTATCAATTAAGCTAGTTATTGTTTATTTCTGCCTCGATCCAAATGGAGAGGTGGGTAAGAATTATTATTATTATTATTATTATTATTATTATTATTATTATTATTATTATTATTCTGATGAACATGTGCAACCCCTGAAGGCAGTGGTTGCATTCCCCTCCTTTGTCTAGTTTTTTATTAAATACAGTTTGAAGGTGTGAGCTTATGTCATTCTTAAATTATTAGAATTTTCTGAATAGAAATTAAAAAAAAGGTGTTGTGAAATCATCAAGCTGATCTCTTACCTGGGGAATCTTGTAAATGCCTAAAAGAGTTTCCATGTGGTGAGAAGTTTGAAAGTCAAGTCCTCCAATGATGGCGATCAGATTTTTCTGGCGATTGCATTTGTAGTTGGGTACAAATCCGTCCTGTGTGGAGAGAAGCTCTAGAGTGGCCCGATAAGTCATCCTTTCATTGAAATAACTGTCATAGATGTGGAATCCCAAGGTGACATTTGGCAAGATCTTGGGGTTCTCGTTGATTTCTTGGACGGCAAACACCAAGGCCAGAAGATGCTGGTAGTTCTTGGGCACGACGCTGCAATGAGAGTTGCAACCAGGAATCACGGGGCTATAAGAAACATCACATGTGGCATCTAGACTAACCTCAGTTCTTGTCACGTTACGCTGAAAGGGTTTAACTCCCATTAGTATACATTTTCTTGGTTTACTGTGTAGTTCTTGTTAAAATCATCTTGATGGACTTATGATGTGTACTTTGTTAAAAGCTTTCAGATTCTGTGAAGTAAAAGCATGCATTCTGTTGTTGGTTCCCTTGAACGTTAGTTGATCCTGACATGATGACTTCCACTCTTATGGATGGTTTAATGTAATTTATCTATTTGGATTTTTTCGGCACTTTCAGGGCATAGCCCTCCTAAGGCAGCTCACAACATTAAAGTAGCATAAACTATTAAATGCGGTATACCAACTCCACTCCAGCAGGAGTGTAAATCTGCATCATACTTCAATGGAGGGCAGACTGGAGCAAAAATATGTTCAGTGTCCATTTAAAGGCTAGTAAGATGGGGCCATGTGTACCGCCATAAGGAGAGAATTCCTTAAGTGTTGTGGCCACCACTTAAAAGGCCCAGTCTCTGGTGTCTGGCAGCCTGAAGGATCTTAGTGGTAGGCCAGAGAGCAGGGTTAACTGAGGCCTAATCTACACCTATCACCATGTTGCAATGGAGGAGGGATAATTGTGAGGTTTCCAGTGTCCACGATCGTCCCTCATGGAGCACATGCGAGGGATTTTTCCTGTGCATAAAGGAGAGCCATTGCAAGAGGATGTGCACCCCGTGCTGGTGCTTCCAAAGCTGTTTCAGGAGAAGTGGATGGGTCATAACAGATGAATACAGGGCATGGATTTTTTAAAATACCTCCTCCAAGATGCGCACCAGCGCAAATACACAGTAATGCAGGGAGGGATAGGTACTGTGTCAAAGATGTGCTCCTGCGCATTGATATGGCTGTGTTAAAAAAATGCACACAGTCAGTGCTAAAAGACATCAATAGCCTTTCAAAAACTGTGCCGAGAATGGTGGCTGCCCACTGCCGCACATGTCTGAAACTCCTGGACACACCCCTGATTGTGGGTTGCCAATCCAGGAGCTCGTGCTGAACAGTCACAGCTTCGGGAAGGGGGGGCACACCAGCCGCGGACTTTGGGACTGTAGCGAGAGAGCTGGCAAAACCATGGCAAAAGCAGTCAGCGATATTCCTGAATAACTGAGGGGTCATCCCTACATCACCGCAGGAGTAGGTGAACGTCATGTGGAGGGGTAGGGACAACCTTGATATTATTCCGGAATAAATCACTGGTGTAGATAAGGCCTGAGTAGATTCATAACTTCTCATCATTAGTTTTAGACCTGTTCCAGACATCCTGATTCTTGATTTTGGCCTTGCCACTGTGTCTATTCACCTCATTTATTTCCTTGCAAAGACAAGTAAAAAAAATTATTTCGTTGAACTTTTGAATTGTTGGTTATTGCTTATTGTAGGGTGACCCTATGGAAAGGAGGACAGGGCTTCTGTATCTTTAACAGTTGTACAGAAAGGGGAATTTCAGCAGGTGCCATTTGTATGCATTTAGCACCTGGTGAAATTCTCATCTTCATCACAACAGTTAAAGCTGCAGGAGCCCTGCCCTCTTTTGTATCCGTCCAAATGTGCACTTTTCCCACAAACAACAACCGTCACCTTACAATCAGGAATGAAAATGAGGTGGACAGAGCTTCGAGGTAGAACTCTGAGCACCACAGCATGCTTCAACTTCACTGATTCTCCAATCCCCAGCATTCATTTTGTTTAACCTTTCTGCACAAAGTGCTTTGAGAACACTTGCAAATGCGGTATATTATAAATGTCATCCATAAAATATCATAAAAGAAATAGAAGCTGGTGAAGTCATGCAGTTTCTATCATGGCTCCAAGACTGAGCTTTGGAATATCAAGAAAAATTACAGAGTCATAAAGATGCAAGTTTACAGATCCTAAGGGTGGGACTTCACAGAACTGGAGACGATCCGTGGCTGCTGCTATATCTCCTCCTCCTCCTCCTCCAGCAAATAGCAGGTATGGAAAAGCATGGTGGCCTTTCATAACAAAATCCTTCCAAACTCTGGTGGATTTTCAACTTATTCATATTCTAAAGAATTTCAGATATAGGATAGGAAATATTCCATTATTCTCAGACCTGACAGAAAAAATATTAAAAGGTTTCCAATAAGCAATGAGTGTTTGGTTGTTGTTTTGTATCCCATCTTAAGCAAACCGCTCTTTTCTTTCAGAGTCCTCAAAAAGGCACCTCCACTAAGATTCACAATATTTAAATAGATTTTAATGGACATGGTTAATTTATATGTTAGGCATAAGAGTGGGGGAGGAGAAATGTAGAGGATACATGAACTGAGATAATTATCCTAAGGTTCCATATTTTATTTATTTATTTAAAATGATTTCCCCAGCACTCTGGCTAGTGTAAACTATCCTAAAGCTACAGTCATAATGATATCTATAAAGAGGAGTGCAAAAATGCAGGTGCCCAGTCAAAAAGGGCTCCTAAGAAAGAAGTCTGGGTGCCTGTACCTGAGGGCTCATCTACACCAAGCAGGATATTCCACTATGAAAGCGTTATATAAAAGGCAGGAGCCACACCAAGCAGCATATAGCAGTATGAAAGTGGTATATGGTATGTGTCAATGGGCCCCAACCATTGTCAGTGCACTTCAATACCACTATAAAGCAGTAGTGTGGCTCCTGCCTTTTATATACCGCTTTCATACTGTTTTCATAGTGGAATATCCAGCTGGTGTAGATGAGCCCTGAGTTGTTGAAGAGGAAATAAAGATGGCTCTCAGCTGATGTGTCTAAAGTCTTGGCCACTTTCTCCTCTTATTTCCTTGCTTTGTTCCTAACAGAAGTACTTCTGTTAGGAATTAGTCATGTAAATCACCTGATAATTGAAAAATAAAATAAAGTACTTACAAGAGATTAAGATTTTGATGGATGGGCAGACATTCTTTGAAGGCTTCGTTGTCAAGAGAGGATAAGAGATGAGAAATAACCCCACCAATGATAAGGTCACCTGGCTGATAGTAGTGGTGTGGGATACGGAGCGGATCATTGATGGTGGTGCGATAGCTGATATGAGCCTTGTGCACCGGATGTGGAAAGAGCAAGATTACTAACACTATAAATAGCACCATACTGAGCACAAATCTTTCAAACAGAGGCAAACTTAGAATACATTGATTGCAATCAGTGGGACTTAAGTTAGTCATGAATGAATCTGGATCCAACCCACCAGCTCCAGTGTTTCTATCTACAATATTAGCATTAGTGTAATCTTAAATGGCACTTGGCTCTACCAATACATCACATAAAATCCTGGTGCCTCAGATATAACTTGAGAGAAAAGCTGTGACCAACCAAATGAATACTGCCTCACCCACTATTGTAGTGCTTGGTTGGAGTGACAGAAGGGATTTTTAATAACTGCATTTAGACCTCAGAGTTTGCTCACTGGAATGCTATGGAGGCCTTCCCAAAAGATGTTTCAATTACCACGGGTGTGATAATAACAGGGGAGATAATAATTATTTCTCTGTGTCATCAGGCACATCAGAAGAATGGAAGAAAACTTGTTTGTCATATCTTACCACATGTGGCCTCTGTTGGACAGCATGTTGAATAACCCACAATGAAGAAAAATAAATGAACAAGAGCTGGATATTGGGAAAATACCAGGAAGGAGGACGTGAACCTGTTTGGTAACTAATTAGGAACGCTAAAGTTCTCCTAAATGGGGTAGTTGTATTTGCTGCGGTGGCAAATTTGTTGTTCTCGTACCATAAGCTTTAAATATGTGTCAAGGACTAAAGAATTCCCCTGACTTCTGGAACCAGAGAAACCAGAGTATATGTGTGGAAACATAAAAGTTGTTCATAAAATAAAAGCTGGGTGTTTGTTTTGTGTTCAAGCTTCTATGGCATCCCTGTTTTGAAAACAGTATTATTGTTAAGCAGATGGAGTACAGAACTCTGGCATAACTTCACATACAGGAAGATAGATGGTCAAAGATGACTGGGAGCCAGTGTAGTGTAGTGGCTAGAGTGTTGGACTAGGAGTTAGCAGATCCAGGTTCTAGTCCCTGCTCAGCCATGGAAGCTCACTAGGTGACTTTGGGCCAGTCACTGTCCTGCAGCAACACTTGGTTTCCGCAGTGCACCTTGCTGGCTGCAGAGTAGTTGCAGGACCCAGGCCCATATCAGCAGCACTCCCAGATGGGCTGATGCAGAGCAGCCAGGAAAGGGCGATATAAGAAAGGCATTTCCACCTGTGCCTTTGCCACAGCAACACAGTCTTCTGTAGCTTGTTCCTGTCTTCCTGTGATTTGAGACCTTGCCTTGGTTGACCTTCTGCTTTGCCTGACCACGCCTTTCACCTCCGGCCCTGCTTGAACCCTGTTGTTCCTGGACTCTGAACCCTGCTCGTCTCTGGCCCACGCCTTTCGCCTCCTGCCCGGCTTGGGATCTGTTTGCCTTTGGACTCTGGACCTCGTCTTTGCCTCTGGCCCTTCCTGGACTCTGTTGTCAGTTCCACCGCTGTCCATCCTAGCCCCAGCATTCCTGCGCTGTGAGGCCTTGCCGCCCACACCCCGGACCCTGACAGTCACAGACTCCCAGTCCACAGACTCTCAGCCCAACCGAACTTGCAGGGTTGTTGTTGTGAGGATAAAATGGAGCGGAGGAGGATTATGTATGCTACCTTGAGTTCGTTAAGGAGGAAAAAAGGCAGACTATAAATGTAATAATAAGTAAACTGTTCGGAAGAATGCCCTAACTAAAGGAGCTCTGTTCTCCTAACATCAATACTGTCCCACATGGCAAAGTGAACCACAAGGGGGAAAAGAACATGAAATTCAGGTCAGGTTCACTTTCCCGAACTACTAATGAGGTAATGGCAGGGTAGGAGTTTGGGACAGGGGACGTGAGCAGTGTGATGTTAATAATAATATGGTAATAAACAGAACCTTGAATTGTGCTTAGACACAAAATAGAAGAAAGTGCAAACGAACCACAATTTGTTGTCATATGTTCTCTGCAGCCCCACTAAATTGTTTTGTGCCATGTGGAATTGTGTTATACATTTTTGTTTTTGTTTTGGGGAGGGCCCATAGTTCAGTGGAAGAACTCATACTAGGCATTCAACCTCTGGCTTCCCCGTTTGGAAAGGATGTCAAAGAGCAGGTTGAGAAAGCGACTTTGATTTCTACCTTAGAAAGGGTGACCATATTTGGGAAACCAAAAAGGAGGACAACATGGCCACCCTCAAGGAGGCGTGCCCGCCCCAACATGCCCAGCCCCTGAGGAGGCGTACCCATCCTGACAGGGTACTCACACTACTTTGGCAGCCCTCTCATAAGTAAGGTAAGCAAAAGAATCCTGAACCTAATCCGTGAGAAGTGAAACTGAATGAGAATGGATGGGAGAAATTTTCAGCCCAGCATTGCTTCACATAGAGCTATTCCAAGAAGGGAAGGTCTGAATTCAAAATCACATGGTAGTGTTTAAAGGGGTGTTTCATAAAGGTGGGAAGACTGAAAGGAATACAAGCCATTTATTTCTATGATATAAACAAACTTAAAACATAATATTGTTGTTACAAACAGGTGAGCAGGATGAAGACATTTAATGTGGATTAGGCAAGGGGTGGATTTTGCATGAGGCACAAACATTGAGTTTCTTTTTGCAGCTGCAGATCCGGGCCCAGGCCTGCCTGAAGGACGATGGCAAGGAAAACTTGAAACGTTTCTTTCCCTGTTGGGCTGAGGAGGAGGAGGAGGCAGCCTGGATTTGGGTCCTCACTGGACTCTCCTTGGTCACCCCTCCCTTGCTGAGGGCCAGGGTGCCTGGGTCTCCAGGGGCACTGCTGTTCCTGGCCCCGCTGCAGGGCTCTGGGGAAGGTACCCTTTCGCCCAGCTTCACCCTCTCCAGCAGCCTCCATTTCTGTTCGTGGGTCTTCTTAAACTGTTCAGGCCTCTCTCTCACGATGACTACTGGGAACAAGTGATGGGGTGGGTCTTCCTGGCCACAGGCAGAGTGGGTGGCATCTGGCAGTTGTTCCTCTGGCCTTTTTTCAACTCCTCTGTCCTTTGCTGGGATTTGGACATCATCCTGCTCCTTGGATGTCTGGATGATTGTAGGGTGGCTGAGCTCTCCCATCACTATTTTAGATGCTGCATCCTGCGAGGAGGGCTCCATTTGCTTTGGAATCCCAGTTTCATTCCCAGGAGGCAGGAGGTCTTCTGCAGGGGAGGGCTCAACATATGCCCAATCCTGGGAAGGCAGGAGTGTTTCTGCCTGTGGCAGAGGGAAGGCGGATGGCACCTGCTTGGCAGCTCCTGGGTTTGCCCAGCTGCTTGTCTCCTCATTTCCACCACAGCCTCCTGTGCCTGTTGGTATGGCTGGCGAGACGTGGGGAGCAGAGAGTTCCTGGGGCTCTGGAGGGCTGCAGGAAGAACCTGTGGGGAGACAGAAAGACACAGAGATAGTCTGACATGTTCCCTGGCAAGACACCTCCCAACTCATCCTGGCCTCATCTCAGAAACTCAGCTCCAAGCCTCAGAAATTCAAGCCACAGACCAGGAGACCCAAGACTTAGTGAGGCTGCTTCACTGGGTCCCCCCCCCCCCCGCCCAAAAGCTCAGGCAAGAGAGGCTGTTGTGGGATGTGGGCATTTGGGTGGAGGCCCACAGTAAGAGAATGTCCAAGTGTGCCTGGTATTGGTAAACACCCTCTCTTACATAACAGCACCTTTTAAAATAGGAGGCCCTCAAAAAGGCAAAAAGAAGAAACACCCACCTCCAAGAGAGTCCAGCTGAGACAACTGTCCTTGGGTGTTGGTGCTTCCACCAGGGGAGATGGCTTCAGCATCCGGGAGAGAGATGCTAGCAGGGTTCATCCTTGGTTCATCCATTCCAGGAGACAGAGGGCTGGTCCTTCCTAACAAGAGGCTCATGTCAATGTTATCTGCCAACTGATCTGGGCCCAAGCTGGACTCTCTTCCTGATGTCACTCCCGCATCACAAAGGCCTTTTGAGAGATGAGGGAAGATGGCTTGACCTCACAATGGCAACCTAGGCAACCAGCTAGCCCTTCCTCACTACTCTGAGTAGGGGGAACCTACACTCAAAGGTGCGCCCTTTCCTCCAGCTGGAGCTCAAACTGTTCAATACCAGCTGAGGTTGTGTCTAGAAAACATAATGCAGATTAAGCCATTTCACTAGAACCCTTTTCTCATTTCCACCCTTTGAGCCAATAAGGCTACAGAAAGTGCCTCTCGCAATCAACCTCTGCTTGGCCAGAGGAGTGTGTGTTCCTTTGAATCCCAGCAAGAGCTCTCAGGGTATGCCAAAAAGGAGGTCCCACTACAGAATAGGCCCTGCCCTGTGTTTCCACAAATGAAGGCCTTTATCCTGCTGCGCAGGAGCAAAACAGGCAGTGATCAAGCAGGACTCCCTGACTTTTACTGGCACCTAACATGCCTTCAATAATATCCCACCAACCTGCCAGTGCAGCAAACTGATTGTGAAGCAACAGAACTCTCCCCCAGTTTGCATTTAGTGTGGGTTTGCCATGGAGGGCTTCTTAAAGGCTGCTAAGACACACCCCACATGAAACCTCCCACCCCACATGTGTCCTCCTTAATTCCAGCTTTTGCTTTGATTTGTGTGCATGTTGCTTCCTCAGTATGCAGCACTAGACACATAACTAGGGTGACCAGAGGACCAGGAAAACCCCGGAGACCTCCAGAAAAGTAGGGATCTCCAGGGCAGCTGGGGCTGGCCCCCAATTTACCAGGGGTGGGGGGAGGATACACACGTCTTCTGTGTCTTCCAGAGGAGCTCAGATCAGCTACGCCATTGGCGTAGCTGATGTGAGCACTTCCTGGAGACAAAGAAGATAGCGCACACTTCCTCCCCGCCTCAGACAAATTGAAGGGACTTGTGAGTATTGGGAGAACCATGGGGCACATGTGCGCTCCAATAAGGATGATGGCTGGACACAGGGGAGGAAAAGGTAGTTTTTCCTTTGCCTGACACAATCTGCAAAAATCCTCCTGATAATATTATTGTGGTTTTAATGTCCTTAGCTACACTTATGGAAAGGTGGGATCTTAATATGTAAAATAAAGAAGCTTTTTAGATGGTTTTGTTTTAGTGCTTGTGGGTTTTTCTGGGGCTGAATGATGTATGAAGGTTTGGGATTTTTACTGGGATTGAAGCTTGTGGATTTTGTAATGTTTAAGTTTTATGTTTTAATTGTAATATTCTATTAGCATTTGTAATATACTGAACGAGGTTTGTAAGCTGTTTTAAGACCACCCCCAATCTTTATTAAATGAAAGCTTCTGGCGGGGGGTGGGGGAGCTAAGGGTTCCAATGGGAAACCAGCAGGAAGCAATGGGAGTATTGGGAAGGGTCGTGTGCTGTGCCTGAGAATAGTTGTTTTTAAATGGATATTGTTGTTTTTATACTTTTGGTGGGTTTAAATTTAGTATATCTCTTTGTAATGTTCATTGTTTTTAACTTTTGTAAACCACCCAGAGAGCTTTGGCTATGGGGCTGTATATAAATGTAATAAATAAATAAATACAGAGGAAAGGTTTGTGGGTGATCCAGAAAGGAGGAGTTTAGATGGATCTTTAAATAGAGTGAGTGTGGCTTTACACATTCTTGCATTGAGAAGGGAGGGTGTGTGTGTGTGTGTTTGTGTGTGTGTGTGTCGGTAGGTATACAAGGATGGACATATAATGGGTACACAGGTCCACAGGATGTTTGCTTGTGTGTGGATGGATCTGGTGTGTGTGTTCTATTGATATTGTATGAGGATATTGTATAACTTCTGATACGTGTTCTTTATTTCAGTGATTTTAACATCAACATATTATGTAGAACAGGTTTGTCTTAATTGTGAACTGTAGAATCAGACATGTGACCAAGACCACGCCCACTTGGGGGCGGTTTTGTCAGGATGGGTGCGCCTCCTCAGGGGCTGGGCATGTTGGGGCTGGAACGCCTCCTTGAGGACGGCCATGTTGTCCTCCTTTTTGGTTTCCCAAATATGCTTACCCTACACATAACGTTGTCAGGGTGTGACTCTCTGCGCAGCAACGTAAACATGACATTTTTACCATGAATGAAGCCCACCCCCAGGCAGCAATGGGGTGGGGGGAAGGGATAGCATTCAGTACTGATAAAGGGGCTAAATTTAGCTTCCTATCCAGACAGATGAGCCCCTTGAGTGCACCAAGGACAATTGCCCTTACATTAAAGCAAGATAGAACAAGACAATATATTGCCATATATGCTTTTGTAAACTGTAGACAACTTCAGTCCCAGAAAGCTCATTTATTCTGTCTCTCATACAGAATCTTCCAATTTTCCTGTCCTCAGGAATATGCCTAATCCTCTTTAAAGCAATTTCACCCAGCAGCTGATCTGGGCAGGCAATACTGACCGAGTTGCACCAACGCTCTAAACCTTTTAATTTTAGAAGACATCACCACCTTTATTTTTAGAACTCTGACTTTAGGAAAATTTATATCCTTCCTTTGCGGGTTTGGATGAAAGGAAGGTCATCCCTTGAAAGGCTATTCTTATTGAACAATTTTAATGAATACATAACTTTTAGAACTACTAATTTTCTTGTACTGGCCATGCTCTTGAACACGAAGGCCAAGGGGACGGCTCTACGTGGAACTGTATAATGGCTGGTTGCGAATGACAATAAACTTGACTTGGACTTGATAGGCAGCTGGCTAAATTCCACTTTCACCTAGGCCGGATCTACACTAGTCTTATAACGTTGTTAGTGTCCCTTTCTAACGTGGTTCTCTGTATCGGTTCTCTGTAGCTATAACGTTACTGCAGGGCACATGGTTCAATCCTTCCGTTGTTCTCCCTCCTCTGTGAGAGCTGTGCGGGGCAATTGTCATAAGCACATACAAACTCTCTCCCTTTCAAAACATCTTAACACCAGTCCCAGAGAATTGCCTGAACGCGTAGGAGTCAGCCACTTCACTAAAGCTAAGCAGGGTCAGGTCTGGTCAGGGTTGGGATGGGAAACCAAATTGAAAAGTTTTAGCAGCAGCCGCATTTAAGTCCCGCTAGTCATGAGTTTTGGACTTGGGACCCTTGTTAACTTTCCTGCAGGGAGCTACAGCGATCCTTTGAGTGCTCCTCAGCTCCTTTGCAGAGAGGGGGGAAATGTTAAAAAAAAAATCATAAAAAATCAACCAGTGACCCAATTTGATTCAAATTTTAAGGCAGGATGCATGGGAGTACTTCACAATAAAAGCAGATTCTAAGGTGGAAAACTTCTGAGTCCTTTGCATGCAATTGTCAGTGATTGTACAGTATAAGGCTGGTGTGATTTATCTGCTGTAGCAGATAAGATAGCAAACGGGGCAAAGGAAGGAGAACAGGAAGTGGGCGGAGCAAACCCAGCAGCTCTGAGAAAGGGACAGGAGAATTACCGGTAGGACGAGGCACATGAATCTGTAGCCATGCTGAAACTAAGAAACAGAACCTGTAAGTACGACTCATTTACAACGTTGGAGACCCAGGGTCAAGTGACGCTATGCGTCACAGTAACCCATTCAAAACGTTAGAATAACACCAGTGTAGATTCCAGAGTCTTGAAATATCTTTCTCCAACACGGTGGCTTCTAAGGCTCCTCATACCTGATTCCATTACCTGCCTTTCTTTTTGTACAGCCACCATTTATGTCATCTTTTTATTTCATTATCTGCAGGATTTTTTATTCCACTGTTCAGCCAATAGAGGCTCCCAGAATATAGGGTGACCATATTTGGGAACCCAAAAAGGAGGACAACATGGCCACTCTCAAGGAGGCATGCCCACCGCAACATGCCCAGCCCCTGAGGAGGCGTGCCCATCCTGACATAACCACCCCAAGGGGGCATGGCCTTAGTCACTTATCTGAGTCTTTTTTTACAGTTTTTATTTATTTATTTTATAATACACAAACCACGTCCATACTTATTTTGCAACCCTTCCCGTTCCCTCCCCATTCCCACCTTATAACATAGATTACCTGGCCATTAGACTTACGTGCATGTATCAATTAATTCACTGGCTACTGCAGGCATTTTAGGTTGCAATACTCACTCACTGAAGAGCAAGTTCCGTTGTAATCAATGGTTCTTACTTTTGTTCAGACAAATACAGGATTATACTGTTAATAAATTAGTTCTTTCTTATCAAAGCCCATCCTGCTATAAAATAATTAGCCTTGATTGAAGGTGCATACAGGGCCATTAGTATTTTTATTGCTGTTCATGATAAATCTTCACTGCGATAGAATTTAAGCAAGTTGAACAGTGCAATCCTATATTTGTGATCTCAGAACTCTCCCTCTCCCTCTCTCTCTCTCTCACGCACACACACCAGATCCATCTGTCCATCCATACACAAACAATCTTTCTGTGTACCCATTATATGTCCATGCTTGTATACCGACACACACACACACCTCCCTTCTCCTCAATACAAGAACATGAAAAGCCACACTCACTCTGTTTCAAGATCCATCTAAACTCCTCTTTTCTGGATCACTCACAAACGTCTCTTCCATCTTTCTCAGGCACCGACACACGACCCTTCCCAATACCCCCCATTGCTTCCTGCTGGTTTAATTTAATAAAGATTGGGGGTGGGCTTAAAACAGCTTACAAACCTCGTACAGTATATTTCAAATAACAATAGAATATTACAATTAAAACATGACAACGTCAACATTACAAAACCCACAAGCTTCAATCCCAGTAAAAATCCCAAATCATCATACATCATTCAGCCTCAGAAAAACCCAAAAGCACTAAAGCAATACCATCTTAAAAAGATTCTTTGCTTTCCATTTTAAGATCCCACCTTTCCATAAGTGTAGCTAAGGTCATTATAAACACAATAATAATCTCTTCAGGATGATTTTTGCAGATTGTGGCAGGCAAAGCAAAAACTACCTTTTCCTCCTCCCTGTGTCCTCCTCCCTCCCCCGTGGTCCCCTCTTCCACCTCTCTTCCCACAGACCTTTTCCTCCTCCCTTCCCCCCAAAAAAGCACGTAGATGTGCTCCACGTTTTTCCCAATACAAGCCCTTTCAATTTGTGAGAGATGGGGAGGGCGTGTGTGTGTGTACATGTATGTCTTATATGTCTCCAGGAAGTGCTCAGATCAGCTACGCAAATGGCGTAGCACTTACGCAAATGGTGTAGCTGATCAGAGCACCTTCAGATCAGAGCACCTTCAGAAGACACACAGAAGTGCTCGCTTGCATGCCCTTCCCCCAACCCCGGTAAATTGGGGGCCACACCCGGTTGCCCTGGTGATCCCAGAATTTCTGGAGGTCTCTGGGGTTTTCCTGGTCATCTGGTCATCCTACCTTAGAAAGTTGATGGCACTCAAAGTAGAGAACACTGAGCAACACTGACCAATGGATTCACTCAGTAAAAGGCAGTTTCAGTACAAGGCTGCTTTGACCATGCTGGTCTCTGTCACACAATACACACCTTTATCCTAGTCAGCAATATAAGCAGGAAGTTTAATAGGTTTTGGATGAGCATGCAAAATTTTATTTAAAAATTGTAATAGTTATAATGCACTTGAAACCTGTTGTTGGCCTAATCCTTTCTACACAGAAGCCTGTTTAATAAAGGCCTGCCAAGAAAAAGGACTGACAAAAATGCACTGTGCTATGCGCATTTGTCTTCCAGTGTGACACCAGGTTCTGACAGGGTGATTCAACCAGAGACCCCAAAGGCCAGATGAAAACGGGCATTAGATCATGTATCACTGAAGGCACAAACCCATATTTAGTAGGGATGTGCTCCGCTCCGATTAGGAGCGTAGAAGCAGTAGCGGATTGGCCTGCTCCGCCTTACCCAGAGGCGGAGTAGGAGCGGACCGCGGACCCCCTGGAAGCAAGGCGAAGAGAAGCGCCCATTTTTCGGAGCTCCGAGTTCAGGCGGAGCGCTCCGGTCGCCATCTTGAAAACATTTCGCCATAGGATTGCATTGCGGCAAATAATCGCGCATAACTACGTTGTTTTTGAAGCTATCATTCTGGAAATTCTTGTGCACAGAGAGTCGTGGATGGGGGTCATTTTGAGACCACTCTCACCTCTCTGCGTTGTCTGGGTCGCGGGCTATATTTTTGTGAAAATCGGGTCAACCGCGCGGCTCAAACTGCGTTTTCGGCTTTTCGCCCATAGGATTGCATTGAGGGAAAGAATCGGGGATAACTGGGGGGGGGTTTAAGCTATCGTTCTGGAAATTCTTGTGCACAGAGAGTCGTGGATGGGGGTCATTTTGAGACCACTCTCAACTTTCTGCATCGTACGGGTCGCGGGCTATATTTTTGTGAAAATCGGGTCAACCGCGCGGCTCAAACTGCGTTTTCGGCTTTTCGCCCATAGGATTGCATTGAGGGAAAGAATCGGGGATAACTGGGGGGGGGGTTTAAGCTATCGTTCTGAAAATTCTTGTGCACAGAGAGTCGTGGATGGGGGTCATTTTGAGACCACTCTCAACTTTCTGCATCGTACGGGTCGCGGGCTAGACGTTTTTAAAAAATCGGCGGGAAAAATACCTTTTTCAAAGGGCTGAGGGGCAGAGTCAGCTCCCGGTCATGATGATCCCAAAGTTGGAGGAGGGCATAGGCAAAACAGGTAACTTGGGATTCTGGGAAACTTCTCTTTCTTCATCTGAACGGGCTTTTCCCCGTGTTTTTTAACACAGTAGCCCCACCAAATGCACAAACACAACCTGAAATCATATACTAAGCCAAGAATAAGAGATAGAAACACAGCACTGCTCCCCACCCTAACCTTGGTGAACAACTGAATCGATGTGGTGCAAGGGGATGAGCTCCCCTAGGGCATCTCATCGTGGACGTGCCCCCACTCTCTCCTGCACTGGAAGGCCATTAGAGCCTTCCAAAGAGAGTAAAACGGTGGAGCAATGCCTATCATGAGTTGAAGTGAATGGTCACTTTTCAGTGGTGGAGCAATGCCTGTTCTGAGTCGAAGTGAGCGTTTTACTTCTTCTCAGAGCTGTGGCTGTCAGTGTCTTGAACTGGCAGCTACTTCCCCCTCCCCCAGGCACGTCCCCCTATTGCTGGTAAAAGACAGATATAGCCTTTTAAAAAAAGTTCTTCTTGTTGTTTATTGAGCAACACTGCTGCTTTTAATTCCACCCCTCCTTTGTTTATTGATTGATTTATTCCATTTTATATGCATTACTGGCTTATCCTTGGCTCACTTCCTTATGCCCCCAGAAATGCCAGCTGCATGCCTGCCTGCCTTCCCTCCCTCCTCCCCTGCCCACCTCGCAGGGATGTTGTGTGTGGGGTGCCCGATTTTCAAAAATTTGCCAAAAATCAGGGGATGATGGGATTGCTTTGAAACTTGGCATGCGTGTGTATATCCCCATGAGGTGTCATGGTGCCAAACATGAGGTTTCTAACTTGAACAGAAAAAAAGTTGTATAATTTTTTAGCTTTCAATGCAAGCCTATGGGGGGGGGAAACGGAGCTCCGGATCCGGATCCGGAGCTCCGGGCGGAGCGGAGCGGAAGTGGGTGGAGCGGGGGCGGGGCGGAGCGGCCCGATCCGGAAAATGGCGGATCTGCAAGTGAAGCGGAGCGGGGGGTCTGTGCACACCCCTAATATTTAGATCTACTTCATTCATTCATTCTGCATTAAACTTTTGTTCAATTGCAAAGGGGGGCTGAGCATGGATTGGAGAAATTTAAGGTAATTGGACTATATTGGTATAGTAATCCTAGGTTGGATGGAATTTACATCTCAGAGTGGATGCCAACAAAATAAAAAGAAAATACAACACATAAATAGAAATAATAAGTATGATGAGGGACAGCAGGGAAGTTATTAACCATATTGCAGTGTAACAGAAAACAGAAATGATAGGATACTTTATTATCTGCTCTTTATTAACTGCTCCTTGCTGTTCAGATTTGGCCTCAACACAATAATATAGCATTTCGGAGCAAAGATGGAGAACAGTAAGCCAGCACTGGAGGCCAAGATGGAGAAGATCTCCACAGCCACCACGTATTTCCCTTTTGTGCTCAGGTAGACCGGAACAAAGGAAACCCAAGCAATACAAAACACTAACATGCTGAAGGTGATGAATTTGGCTTCGTTAAAACTATCAGGCAGTTTCCTGGCAAAAAATGCCACAACAAAGCTGACAATGGCCGGAAGCCCATGTAGCCCAGGACACAGTAAAACAGGGTGACTGACCCTTCGTTACATTCTAGGATGATTTCTCCCATCACGGAATGCATGTCAGAATCAGGGAATGGGGGAGAGGTTCCCAGCCACACGGTACAAAGGCCTACTTGGATAAGGGTGCAATAACATACAATGGAACTTGCCAGTCTTTTCCCCACCCATTTCCTCATTCTGGACCCTGGTGTGGTGGCCACAAAGGCCAGGAACACAATGATGGTTTTGGCCAACACACATGAAACAGTCACTGTGAAAATGACACCAAAAGCCATTTGTCGGAGAAGGCAGGTCACTTTCTCCGGTGGGCTGAGGAAGATCAAGGAGCAGAGAAAGCAGAGCAGGAGGGTGATGAGAAGAGCGTAGGTGAGATTCTGATTGTTGGCTCTGACGATTGGTGTGTCCTGATGCTTAATGAAGATGGCTAGGACCAATACTGTGAGCAGAGAAAAAGAAAGAGAAAAGAAGACTAAGCTCATCCCCAGAGGATCTTTATAACACAGGAAGCTTATCATCTTTGGAATGCATTGCGATTGGTCCTTATTTGGATAGTGATGGTCTGAGCACCTGACACAGTTATCCATGTCTGAAAGAAGAAGAAGAGATATAGGCTAAGTGTGTATTGGACAGGATCTATCAATGTAGCATGAAATGGAAGTACCAGACGTAAGCTGGCTGGAAGTTAGCACCTACTGTGTAGAGGAGTTGTGAGTAGGGCTGTCAGGCATTTAACAAAATCTTCGTTGATCAATAATAATAACAATAATAATAATATTAACTTTATTTATTTATTTATTTATTTATTTCCTGCCTCTCCCTCTGGATCAATGAAATAGGTTTAAATCAAGATCTTCATAAGTGTGCATGTTAGTAAACCACTAATGTTGGAAAAACAAATTTGTTGCTTTATTTTACAGGGTGCATATGTATGTCACACAGTATGTTGTGTCTACCATCTGCAGGTTTTATAATTACTGGTATTTAAAAATGAACTAAAATACTCAGTGTTGACAGTTTAATTACATGCAACTATTTAGTTAATTTATTTTTTAAAAAATGGTTAAACTAACTAACTAATTTTTTACAGCCATGGTTTTGGAGCCAATTCTGGTTGTACAATTAATATGTGGATTGGAGTGTTTCCTACAAACAATTCTATGCACTGATTATTCAATCTTAAATGAATGGGAAGTTTAAGGCCAGTAGATTATGGGCTCATTTACACCAAGCAGATCCCTTCTGGGATGAAATCGTGCCTTGGGGACATGGAGCACAATCATAGCAGCAGAACTGTTCCCCCTCCTTTGTTTTGGTTCTGGAACCAGCAAGACACTTTTTGTTACATTCCGAAGGGGGTGGCACCTGCCCATTCGAATAAACATGAAAACAGTTTAGTAGGTAGAAAATAACGGGCTGTAGGAAAATTAAGTTGCAAATCATAAAACCATTTAAAACAGCAGGACTTGCTTCCAAATAAACTTGCATAGGATTACATTGTTGGAGTCCCATTTTACTGGACTACAAACAATTAAGACATAGAACCATAAAATGAGTGGGTTGGATCCAGGCTAGAAAGCTTGCATTTAGTTCCCACTAAAATCATTGGGATTAAATTAGGTCTTAACGGTGATCTTAATCATACCTAAATTCAGCTATTTTTATCTGGGTCCAACCCAGAGCATTTCCCATGGGATAGTCTCAAAGACAATCAATCAATGGTGTATACTCCCAAAGCTATCTTTGCTCACTTCTAATTGGCCTTTGGTATTCCAGTTTAATTTTGTTTAAAATGCTCAAAGAACAGGTTTTAAGACATGCTGAGTTCCTAGACCTCTGTTCAGTGTCTTCATCAAATTGTAACTTAAACTTAAGTTATGAATCAACATTTTGACAGCTCATTCCTGTCTTCCTGTGATTCCAGACCTTGCCTTGGTTGACCTTCTGCTTCACCTGACCACGCCTTTCGCCTCCGGCCCTGCTTGAACCCAGTTGTTCCTGGACTCTGAACCCTGTTCGTCTCTGGCCCACGCCTTTCGCTTCCGGCCCGGCTTGGATTCTGTTTGCCTTTGGACTCTGGACCTTGTCTTTGCCTCTGGCCCTTCCTGGACTCTGTTGTCAGTTCCACCACTGTCCATCCTAGCCCCAGCATTCCTGCGCTGTGAGGCCTTGCCGCCCACGCCCCAGACCCTGACAGTCACAGACTCTCAGTCCGCAGACTCTCAGCCCAACCGAACTTGCAGGGTTGTTGTTGTGAGGATAAAATGGAGCGGAGGAGGATTATGTATGCTACCTTGAGTTCTTTAAGGAGGAAAAAAGGCAGACTATAAATGTAATAATAAGTAAACTGTTCGGAAGAATGCCCTAACTAAAGGAGCTCCATTCTCCTAACATCAATACTGTCCCACCTTTTTGGGAAACCAAAAAGGAGGACAACATGGCCACCCTCAAGGAGGCGTGCCCACCCCAACATGCCCAGCCCCTGAGGAGGCGTACCCATCCTGACAGGGTACTCACACTACTTTGGCAGCCCTCTCATAAGTAAGGTAAGCAAAAGAACCCTGAACCTAATCCGTGAGAAGTGAAACTGAATGAGAATGGATGGGAGAAATTTTCAGCCCAGCATTGCTTCACATAGAGCTATTCCAAGAAGGGAAGGTCTGAATTCAAAATCACATGGTAGTGTTTAAAGGGGTGTTTCATAAAGGTGGGAAGACTGAAGAGAATAGAAGCCATTTATTTCTTTGATATTAACAAACTTAAAACATAATATTGTTGTTACAAACAGGTGAGCAGGATGAACACATTTAATGTGGATTAGGCAAGGGGTGGATTTTGCATGAGGCACAAACATTGAGTTTTCTTTTGCCCCTGCAGATCTGGGCCCAGGCCTGCCTGAAGGACGATGGCAAGGAAAACTTGAAACGTTTCTTTCCCTGTTGGGCTGAGGAGGAGGCGGCAGCCTGGATTTGGGTCCTCACTGGACTCTCCTTGGTCACCCCTCCCTTGCTGAGGGCCAGGGTGCCTGGGTCTCCAGGGGCTCTGCTGTTCCTGGCCCCGCTGCAGGGCTCTGGGGAAGGTACCCTTTCGCCCAGCTTCACCCTCTCCAGCAGCCTCCATTTCTGTTCGTGGGTCTTCTTAAACTGTTCAGCCCTCTCTCTCACGATGACTATTGGGAAGAAGTGATGGGGTGGGTCTTCCTGGCCACAGGCAGAGTGGGTGGCATCTGGCAGTTGTTCCTCTGGCCTGTTTTCAACTCCTCTGTCCTTTGCTGGGATTTGGACATCATCCTGCTCCTTGGATGTCTGGATGATTGTAGGGTGGCTGAGCTTTCCCATCACTATTTTAGATGCTGTATCCTGCGAGGAGGGCTCCATTTGCTTTGGAATCCCAGTTTCATTCCCAGGAGGCAGGAGGTCTTCTCCAGGGGAGGGCTCAACATGTGCCCAATCCTGGGAAGACAGGAGTGTTTCTGCCTGTGGCAGAGGGAAGGCGGATGGCACCTGCTTGGCAGCTCCTGGGTTTGCCCAGCTGCTTGTCTCCTCATTTCCATCACAGCCTCCTGAGCCTGTTGGTATGGCTGGCGAGACGTGGGGAGCAGAGAGTTCCTGGGGCTCTGGAGGGCTGCAGGAAGAACCTGTGGAGAGACAGAAAGACACAGATAGTCTGATATGTTCCCTGGCAAGACACCTCCCAACTGATCCTGGCCTCATCTCAGAAATTCAGCTCCAAGCCTCAGAAATTCAAGCCACAGACCAGGAGACCCAAGACTTAGTGAGGCTGTCTGGCTGCTTCACTGGGTTCCCCCCCCAAAAAAAAAACCCTCAAAAAGAGAGGCTGTTGTGGGATGTGGGCATTTGGGTGGAGGCCCACAGTAAGAGAATGTCCAAGTGTGCCTGGTGTTGGTAAACAGCCTCTCTTAGCGTAACAGCACCTTTTAAGATAGGAGGTACTCAAAAAGGCAAAAAGAAGAAACGCTCACCTCCAAGAGAGTCCAGCTGAGACAACAGTCCTTGGGTGTTGGTGCTTCCACCAGGGGAGATGGCTTCAGCCTCCGGGAGAGAGATGCTAGCAGGGTTCATCCTTGGTTCATCCATTCCAGGAGACAGAGGGCTGCTCCTTCCTAACAAGAGGCTCATGTCAATGTCAATGTTATCTGCCAACTGATCTGGGCCCAAGCTGGACTCTCTTCCTGATGTCACTCCCGCATCACAAAGGCCTTTTGAGAGATGAGGGAAGCTGGCTTGACCTCACAATGGCAACCTAGGCAACCAGCTAGCCCTTCCTCACTACTCTGAGTAGGGGAAACCTACACTCAAAGGTGCACCCTTTCCTCCAGCTGGAGCTCAAACTGTTCAATACCAGCTGAGGTTGTGTCTAGAAAACATAATGCAGATTAAGCCATTTCACTAGAACCCTTTTCTCATTTCCACCCTTTGAGCCAATAAGGCTACAGAAAGTGCCTCTCGCAATCAACCTCTGCTTGGCCAAAAAGGAGGTCCCACTACAGAATAGGCCCTGCCCTGTGTTTCCACAAATGAAGGCCTTTATCCTGCTGTGCAGGAGCAAAACAGGCAGTGATCAAGCAGGACTCCCTGACTTTTATTGGCACCTAACATGCCTTCAATAATATCCCACCAACCTGCCAGTGCAGCAAACTGACTGTGAAGCAACAGAACTCTCCCCCAGTTTGCATTTAGTGTGGATTTGCCATGGAGGATTTCTAAAGGCCGGGGGAGGCTGCTTGGCCTGGGCCCGAGGGAAGCAGATTTATTTCTCTGAGCCCAGAGTGGCCACTACTGCCGATGCCAGTTCCCCCCTTTCAGGCTTAACTACAACGCGATGGGGATGGACAATTTTCCATCAGTGGCACACTTGGCGAGGAAAGCGCTAAGACACACCCCACATGGAACCTCCCACCCCACACGTGTCCTCCTTAATTCCAGTTTTTGCTTTGATTTGTGTGCATGTTGCTTCCTTAGTATGCAGCACTAGACACATAACTAGGGTGACCAGAGGACCAGGAAAACCCTGGAGACCTCCAGAAAAGTGGGATCTCCAGGGCAGCTGGGGCTGGCCCCCAATATACCAGGGGTGGGGGGGAGGATACAAGGGTCTTCTGTGTCTTCCGGAGGAGCTCAGATCAGCTACGCCATTGGCATAGCTGATGTGAGCACTTCCTGGAGACATAGAAGATGGCGCACACTCCCTCCCCACCTCAGACAAATTGAAGGGACTTGTTAGTATTGGGAGAACCATGGGGCACATGTGCGCTCTAATGAGGATGAAGGCTGGACACAGGGGAGGAAAAAGTAGTTTTTCCTTTGCCTGACACAATCTGCAAAAATCATCCTGATAATATTATTGTGGTTTTAATGTCCTTAGCTACACTTATGGAAAGGTGGGATCTTAATATGTAAAATAAAGAAGCTTTTTAGATGGTATTGTTTTAGTGCTTGTGGGTTTTTCTGGGAATGAATGATGTATGATGGTTTTGGGATTTTTACTGGGATTGAAGCTTGTGGATTTTGTAATGTTTAAGTTGTTTTATGTTTTAATTGTAATATTCTATTAGCATTTGTAATATACTGAACGAGGTTTGTAAGCTGTTTTAAGACCACCCCCAATCTTTATTAAATTAAAGCTTCTGGCGCGGGGGGGGGGGAGCTAAGGGTTCCAATGGGAAACCAGCAGGAAGCAATGTCAGTATTGGGAAGGGTCGTGTGCTGTGCCTGAGAATAGTTGTTTTTAAATGGATATTGTTGTTTTTATACTTTTGGTGGGTTTAAATTTAGTATATCTGTTTGTAATGTTCATTGTTTTTAACTTTTGTAAACCACCCAGAGAGCTTTGGCTATGGGGCTGTATATAAATGTAATAAATAAATAAATACAGAGGGAAGGTTTGTGGGTGATCCAGAAAGGAGGAGTTTAGATGGATCTTTAAATACAGTGAGTGTGGCTTTACACATTCTTGCATTGAGAAGGGAGGGGTGTGTGTGTCGGTATACAAGGATGGTCATATATTGGGTACACAGGATGTTTGCTTGTGTGTGGATGGATCTGGTGTGTGTGTGTGTGTTCTATTGATATTGTATGAGGATAGTTGACGGCCATGTTGTCCTCCTTTTTGGTTTCCCAAATATGCTTACCCTACACATAACGTTGTCAGGGTGTGACTCTGCGCAGCAACGTAAACATGAAATTTTTACCATGAATGAAGCCCACCCCCAGGGCAGCAATGGGAGGGGGCGAAGGGATAGCATTCAGTATTGATAAAGGGGCTAAATTTAGCTTCCTATCCAGACAGATGAGCCCCCTTGAGTGCACCATACACAATTCCCCCTACATTAAAGCAAGAAAGAACAAGACAATATATTGCCATATAAGCTTTTGTAAACTGTAGACAACTTCAGTCCCAGAAAGCTCATTTATTCTGTCTCTCATACAGAATCTTCCAATTTTCCTGTCCTCAGGAATATGCCTAATCCTCTTTAAAGCAATTTCACCCAGCAGCTGATCTGGGCAGGCAATACTGACTAAGTTGCAGCAACGCTCTAAACCTTTTAATTTTAGAAGACATAACCAACTTTATTTTAGAATGAAAAGTCTACTCTGACTTTAGGAAAATTTATATCCTTCCTTTGCGGGTTTGGATGAAAGGAAGGTCATCCCTTGAAAGGCTATTCTTATTGAACAATTTTAATGAATACGTAACTTTTAGAACTACTAATTTTCTTGTACTAGCCGTGCTCTTGAACACGACGGCCAAGGGGACGGCTCTACGTGGAACTGTATAATGGCTGATTGCGAATGACAATAAATTTGACTTGGACTTGATAGGCAGCTGGCTAAATTCCACTTTCACCTAGTTGAGGGAGTTTTGTCTGTGGAAACATGACAGGCTCCAGTTCTGGTCTATACAGAAAAATTTGTATGGAATGAGCTTCCCACCTTCCAGTCACAGCCGGGGCTCTCAGCCTTCAGATATCATGTTAGTCCTCTATGCTAAGAGACTCCAGAGTCTTGAAATATCTTTCTCCAACACGGTGGCTTCTAAGGCTCCTCATACCTGATTCCATTACCTGCCTTTCTTTTTGTACAGCCATCGTTTATGTCATCTTTTCATTTCATTATCTGCAGGATTTTTTATTCCACTGTTCAGCCAATAAAGGCTCCCAGAATATAGGGTGACCATATTTGGGAACCCAAAAAGGAGGACAACGTGGCCACTCTCAAGGAGGCGTGCCCACCGCAACATGCCCAGCCCCTGAGGAGGCGTGCCCATCCTGACATAACCGCCCCAAGGGGGTGTGGCCTTGGTCACATATCTGAGTCTTTCTTTTACAGTTTTTATTTATTTGTTTTATAATACACAAACCACGTCCATAGTTATTCTGTATCCCTTCCCGTTCCCTCCCCATTCCCACCTTATAACACAGATTACCTGGCCGTTAGACTTATGTGCATGTATCAGTTAATTCACTGGCTACTGCAGGCATTTTAGGTTGCAATACTCACTCACTGAAGAGCAAGTTCCGTTGTAATCAATGGTTCTTATTTTTGTTTAGACAAATACAGGATTACACTGTTAATAAATTAGTTCTTTCTTATGAAATCCCATCCTGTTATAAATGAATTAGCCTTGATTGAAGGTACATACAGGGCCATTAGTATTTTTATTGCTGTTCATGATAAATCTTCACTGCGATAGAATTTAAGCAAGTTGAACAGTGCAATCCTATATTTGTGTTCTCAGAACTCTCCCTCTCCCTCTCTCTCATGCACACACACCAGATCCATCTGTCCATCCACACACAAGCAATCATTCTGTGTACCCATTATATGTCCATGCTTGTATACCGACACACACACACACCTCCCTTCTCCTCAATACAAGAACATGAAAAGCCACACTCACTCTGTTTCAAGATCCATCTATACCCCTCCTTTCTGGATCACTCACAAACCTCTCCTCCATCTTTCTCAGGCACAGACCCACGATCCTTCCCAATCCTTGTACAAGGCCTACAAGATGGCCTTGTAGGCCCCTTCCAACTCTGCGATTCTATGCTTCCTGCTGTTTTCCCATTGGAACCCTTAGCCCCCTCACAGAAGCTTTAATTTAATAAAGATTGGGGGTGGGCTTAAAACAGCTTACAAACCTCGTACAGTATATTTCAAATACCAATAGAATATTACAATTAAAACATAAGACAACGTCAACATTACAAAACCCACAAGCTTCAATCCCAGTAAAAATCCCAAACCATCACACATCATTCAGCCCCAGAAAAACCCAAAAGCACTAAAGCAATACCATCTTAAAAAGATTCTTTGCTTTCCATATTAAGATCCCACCTTTCCATAAATGTATCTGAGGTCATTATAAACACAATAATAATCTCTTCAGGATGATTTTTGCAGATTGTGGCAGGCAAAGCAAAAACTACCTTTCCCTACCCCCTGTTTCCTCCTTTTCCTCCTCCCTCCCCCATGGTCCCCTCTTCCACCTCTCTTCCCACACACCTTTTCCTCCTCCCTTCCCCCCAAAAAAGCACATACATGTGCTCCACATTTCTCCCAATACAAGCCCTTTCAATTTGTGAGAGATGGGGAGGGCGTGTGTGTGTGTGCACATGCATGTCTTATATGTCTCAAGGAAGTGCTCAATTCAGCTACGCAAATGGCGTAGCACTTACGCAAATGGTGTAGCTGATCAGAGCACCTTCAGAAGACACACAGAAGTGCTCACTTGCATGCCCTTCCCCCATCCCGGTAAATTGGGGGCCACGCCCAGTTGCCCTGGTGATCCCATAATTTCTGGAGGTCTCCGGGGTTTTCCTGGTCATCTGGTCATCCTACCTTAGAAAGTTGATGGCACTCAAAGTAGAGAAAACTGAGCAACACTGACCAATGGATTCACTCAGTAAAAGGTAGTTTCAGTACAAGGCTGTTTGACCATGCTGGTCTCTGTCACACAATACACACCTTTATCAGGGAGACAATCTACACTTGTCTAGATGAAACGTAACAAGTTGGCAGAGATGACGTCAGCAGTCACGTGATGCTGTTGTTACGTTTCTTCTGACTTTTAAAACTGTTCCACTTTCCATTAAAATCGTTTTAATACTAACAATGTGCCCCAACCTTTCGTTGTTTTCAACGCCGTGTTTCAAAGCCATGTCTCGTGACCATGGTCTTTGCTTCCTGTGAACAGCAATTTTGGCTGAAGTGGGAGTGTTGTGTGTTGGGGAGGCTTTAATCTTGCTCCCCCAGTGATCCCAAGCAGTCTGGGAACAGTGATTTTGGCTGTGTTGAGATCACTGGAGTGGGGAGGTTAAAGCCTCTCCCCAGTGATCCTGTGTGTGTGTGTGTGAGAGAGAGGGGGGGAATATGTGTGAATGGCTATGCAAACGGACAAAGGCAGAGGCGCATAAGTGAGGGCTTTGCTAGATGAGGGGAGGGAGAGCTGGCACAACGCGACGAGGGGGAGGGGGAGGGAGGGCGGTGAAAGAGGGGACAGAGGCTTAATTTTTTTAAAAAACGCTTATCTTTCGGGGCGCACGTGGCCCCTTTAAAACGCTGCAGGGCTTCCCTCGTCCCTACCCGTCGCCCCGCCTCCCTGCCATCCCGGCAGGTCTAGCAAAGCTCAGAGTCACAGGAAGAAGGAGGTTTACTTCAGAGACGGTATGAGCATAATGAAGAAAGTTCTAAAGAAGAGTGTAAAACGTTAGAAGAAAACGTATTTCGGTTGACTGGGCTCAAGTTGCATTTCCTAACGTAGCAAGGAAGGACGCAACAATGCACTTAAACAACGGTGTAATGAATAGTGTAGATGACGCCCTAGTCAGCAATATAAGCAGGAAGTTTAATAGGTTGTGGATGAGCATGCAAAATTTTATTAAAAAATCGTAATAGGGATAATGCACTTGAAACCTGTTGTTGGCCTAATCCTTTCTACACAGAAGCCTGTGTAATAAAGGCCTGCCAAGAAAAAGGACTGACAAAAATGCACTGTGCTATGCGCATTGGTCTTCCAGTGTGACACCAGGTTCTGACAGAGTGATTCAACCAGAGACCCCAAAGGCCAGATGAAAAGGGGCATTAGATCATGTATCACTGAAGGCACAAACACATATTTAGATCTACTTCATTCATTCTGAAGGATGCATTAAACTTTTGTTCAATTGCAAAGGGGGGCTGAGGATGGATTGGAGAAATTTAAGGTAATTGGAATATATTAGTATAGTAATCCTAGGTTGGATGGAATTTACATCTCAGAGTGGA
Organism: Elgaria multicarinata webbii; assembly: GCF_023053635.1. Taxonomy (NCBI): domain Eukaryota; kingdom Metazoa; phylum Chordata; class Lepidosauria; order Squamata; family Anguidae; genus Elgaria; species Elgaria multicarinata. The sequence continues at coordinate 18,675,818 of NC_086181.1, forward strand.
TGCCAACAAAATAAAAGGAAAATACAACACATAAATAGAAATAATATAATGAGGGACAGCAGGGAAGTTATTAACCATATTGCAGTGTAACAGAAAACAGAAATGATAGGATACTTTATTATCTGCTCTTTATTAACTGCTCCTTGCTGTTCAGATTTGGCCTCAACACAATAATATAGCATTTCGGAGCAAAGATGGAGAACAGTAAGCCAGCACTGGAGGCCAAGATGGAGAAGATCTCCACAGCCACCACGTATTTCCCCTTTGTGCTCAGGTAGACCGGAACAAAAGAAACCCAAACAGTACAAAACACTAACATGCTGAAGGTGATGAATTTGGCTTCGTTAAAACTATCAGGCAGTTTCCTGGCAAAAAATGCCACAACAAAGCTTACAATGGCCAGGAAGCCCATGTAGCCCAGGACACAGTAAAACAGGGTGACCGACCCTTCGTTACATTCTAGGATGATTTCTCCCATCACGGAATGCATGTCAGAATCAGGGAATGGGGAAGAGGTTCCCAGCCACACGGTACAAAGGCCTACTTGGATAAGGGAGCAATAACACACGATGGAGCTTGCTAGTCTTTTCCCCACCCATTTCCTCATTCTGGACCCTGGTGTGGTGGCCACAAAGGCCAGGAACACAGTGATTGTTTTGGCCAATACACAAGAAACAGTCACTGTGAAAATGACACCAAAAGCCATTTGTCGGAGAAGGCAGGTCACTTTCTCCGGTGGGCTGAGGAAGAGCAAGGAGCAGAGAAAGCAGAGCAGGAGGGTGATGAGAAGAGCGTAGGTGAGATTCCGATTGTTGGCTCTGACGATTGGTGTGTCCTGATGCTTAATGAAGATGGTTAGGACCAATACTGTGAGCAGAGAAAAAGAAAGAGAAAAGAAGGCTAAGCTCATCCCCAGAGGATCTTTAAAACACAGGAAGCTTATCATCTTTGGAATGCATTGCGATTGGTCCTTATTTGGATAGTGATGGTCTGAGCACCTGACACAGTTATCCAAGTCTGAAAGAAGAAGAAGAGATATAGGCTAAGTGTGTATTGGACAGGATCTATCAATGTAGCATGAAATGGAAGTACCAGACGTAAGCTGGCTGGAAGTTACCACCTACTGTGTAGAGGAGTTGTGAGTAGGGCTGTCAGGCATTTAACAAAATCTTCGTTGATCAATAATAATAACAATAATAATAATAATAATAACTTTATTTATTTATTTATTTCCTGCCTATCCCTCTGGATCAATGAAATAGGTTTAAATCAATATCTTCATAAGTGTGCATGTTAGTAAACCACTAATGTTGGAAAAACAAAGCTGTTGATTTATTTTACAGGGTACATATGTATGTCACACAGTACGTTGTGTCTACCATCTGCAGGTTTTATAATTACTGGTTTTTTAAAAATGATCTAAAATACTCAGTGTTGACAGTTTAATTACATGCAACTATTTAGTTAAATGATTTTTTTTTAAAAAAATGTTTAAACTAATTAATTTTTTACAGCCATGGTTTTGGAGCCAATTCTGGTTGTACAATTAATATTTGGATTGGAGTATTTTCTACAAACAATTCTATGCACTGATTATTCAGTCTAAAATGAGTGGGAAGTTTTAGGCCAGTAGACTATGGGCTCATCTACACCAAGCATATATTCCACTATGAAAGCGGTATATGAAAGGCAGGAGCCACACTACTGCTTTATAGCAGTATTGAAGTGCACTAAAAACTGTTGGGGCCCATGGACACATCCCATATATCACTTTTATATCACTTTCATAGTGTTATATCGTGCTTGGTACTGGAGTGCACTGACCACTGTTGGGGCCCAGGACACATCTACACCAAGCAGGATATAACACTATGAAAGTAGTATGAAAGCGGTGTCTCAGTGGGCCCCAACAGTTGTCAGTGCACTTCAGTACCACTATAAAGCAGTAGTGTAAATCCTACTGTGCACTTCAATACCACTATAAAGCAGTAGTGTGGCTCCTGCCTTTTATATACCGCTTTCATACCACTTTCATAGTGGAATATCCTGCTTGGTGTAGATGAGCCCTAAATTGCTAGGAACAGCAGCCTTTTTTTAATGCCATTGTTTCTTATCCCCTTCAGCAGAATCCTATTAGCTTCTTTAAGATCTCCTGTGGATCCATCCTCAATAATTTCCCCCTTGCACTAAATAACATGCCATAATTTAAAATGATTCGGAAGATCCTACATTTTACAATGTAAAAATCTTATATAAACCATGAAAATCTTATATAAACCATGAAAATGCTAGCTACACCGTCCCAAGCCAGTGGTACACTCTGAATCATCATTAAAGCATATCCCATATCACCCACATTACTACAAAGGCAGGAATGATGGCTTCTGAAACTAAATCAGAAGAAGGAGGTGAAAGTTCATCAAATGGTGTTTCTGACTAGTGCCCCAGCAAGGGTTGCAATTGCACAAAGTGGATTGGATCCAGACTTAGTCTAGATGTTGATGGCTCTGGTTTCGGTGATACCGTGAATCCATTCTGAGTTATAGGGCTCATCTACACTAAGCAGGATATTCCACTATGAAAGCGGTATATAAAAGGCAGGAGCCACACCAAGCAGCATGTAGCAGTATGAAAGCGGTATATAGTATGTCTCAATGGGCCCAAACAGTTGTCAGTGCACTTCAATACCGCTACAAAGCAGTAGTGTGGCTCCTGCCTTTGATATACTGCTTTCATACTGCTTTCATAGTGGAATATCCTGCTTGGTGTAGATGAGCCCTTAGTCAGAACCAGCCAGAACTCCAAAAGGAGCTATCCAAAGTGCTGATCTCTCTCCCTCAAATCAGTTCAGCATCTAGATAGCTCCTTTCGAGTCCTGGCTGCTTCTGACTAAAACCCAGAATGGATCACAGCCCCATCAAAATAAGACCCATCAGCCTCCACTGAGTCTGGATCCCCAAGTGCATTGTGATTGGTCCTTCTTTGGATAGTCAACCTATCTTTGAAAATGACCGGTTGTGTCTCTTACCCTTCTGGGATGAAATCGTGCCTTGGGGACATGGAGCACAATCATAGCAGCAGAACTGCTCCCCCTCCTTTGTTTTGGTTCTGGAACCAGCAAGACACTTTTTGTTACATTCCGAAGGGGGTGGCACCTGCCCATTCGAATAAACATGAAAACAGTTTAGCAGGTAGAAAATAATGGGCTGTAGGAAAATTAGGTTGCAAATCAGTCTAACCTTGGAGTAAACCCATTTAAAACAGCAGGACTTGCTTCCAAATAAACTTGCATAGGATTACATTGTTGGAGTCCCATTTTACTGGACTACAAACAATTAAGACATAGAACCATAAAATGAGTGGGTTGGATCCAGGCTAGAAAGCTTGCACTTAGTTCCCACTAAAATCGTTGGGATTAAATTAGGTCTTAACGGTGATCTTAAACATACCTAAATTCAGCTATTTTTATCTGGGTCCAACCCAGAGCATTGCCCATGGGATAGTCTCAAAGACAATCAATCAATGGTGTATACTCCCAAAGCTATCTTTGCTCACTTCTAATTGGCTTTTGGCTTTCCATTTTAATTTTCTCTAAGATGGTCAAAGAACAGGTTTTAAGACATGCTGAGTTCCTAGACCTCAATTCAGAGTCTTCATTAAATTGTAACTTAAACTTAAGTTATGAATGTTTCCTGCAAGATAGGAAGTAAAACTTCATAAGGATTTTGTAGATGTTGACACAACCGCAGGACTAGTATGTGTGTGAGTGTCTCTGAATTTGGAAGACTATGGGCCCATCTACACCAGGCCAGATATTCCACTGTGAAAGTGGTAAATAAGAGACAGGAGCCACCCCAAGCAGCATATAGCTGTATGAAAGCGGTATACATGGTATGTCTCAGTGGGCGAATGTGTAGTTGGCAGGGAAAAGAGGCACCACTGAACAGATAATGAATAAGAGACTAGCTCTGAAAAAAGTTAAGACCAGACAAAGAGTTCTGGTTCGTAATAGTCTCTTATTCATTATAGGTCTCAATGGGCCTCAACAGTTGACAATGTACTTCAATACCGCTATAAAGCAGTAGCATGGCTCCTGCCTTTCATATACACTTTTATATCGCTTTCATAAGGCAATATCTTGCTTGGTGTAGATGACTCCTAAGTCAAGGCCACCATTTTGTTGTAGGAAATGGTGGTTTGGGTACAGACAAAAGAGTTTGGAGATACTGTGTGTGTGTGTTTGGGAGGGGGGGAGAAACAAAGCAGGAAATTCTCAGATCAATTCAGACAAAACTATTCAGTTCTTCTGTTGGCAAAATTCCAGTGTTAGTGGCTAATTGCCACAGGACAAGCGCCATTAGTGCAAGAGACAGTTCTAAACAAGTCAACAGGCCTTGAACGTGAGTGCTGAACTTTCTCAGATTTCACTGCCAGTTATAGAACCTTGCAGGTCGTGATTGGCCAGACTTTCTCTCTTAAAATTGCATGCTTCCAAACTTTTGTGCTAAAACTTTATTAGATGTCGAGCTGAGATTTCACTTCCTTTATCTACAAAATGTGCAAAATTCTCATTAGAACTGGAGCAAAATAGCTGATCCCACCTGGCTGAGATTGCCTAAATGCCTGCTACAAAGAGACCTGCATTAAAAAATGTCAGCAAAATACAGGTTTGATGTCCCACCCATGTTTCAAAAATGTATTATCAATTGTTTAGAATATACTAGATTTGTGATCCGCAGTGCAATGACCTTCCATGTTCCTACATATATTTGCAAGCTTGGATGTCTGGACAGAAAAGCATCTATGGTATGAGGACAGTTAAACACTTCTTACTAATCCAACCTGCCAGCCAGGCCTAGGCAAAGAGTCATCATGCCTTCTTTTTCTTAGGGCAAATGATGTTTTAAATGGCTAATGGGTACCTTCTGAATGGCAAGGAAATACCTGAAAAGTCCTGAGAAGGGGGCAAGGCATTCCTCTGGCACCCCAGCTAAGGATGATATAATCTAGGTTTGTAAAAAGGAACCCCCACTCCCTAAAAGAAGTTCCTGTTTGTTTGGATTGGTAGCAGTGAGCAAGGAGATCTCTGCAAAGTGACTTTTAGGGGCTCCCTGTCTCTGGAGATGGAATGTGGGACTCTGGAATTTGCTGCTTGCAGGAGTTAAGACGCTTTCTCATCCCATGATCAACCTGTATGCTTAAATAAATTGCTATATCACAAGCCCCCAGTGACTTCCTTCTTTAAAAAACAAAGCTGGCTAAGTGCTGCACCCCCAAATCTTCTCATCGCTCAAAGATGTGGCAATCATGCCCCACCTGTTGGAAGCTTATGTGCCACACCATTTTGTCCTCACTGATGGTAAACTCCTTGCCTGGAGGAGCCCGCAGATCCATCGTACCCACTTTGGCTCTCGTGAAGGAGTTGTTCGGAAAAGTGACCAAGTTGGTCATATCGAATCCAGCTTCCAATTCTCTTTTCTCGTCAAAAAATACTGGTTCCCCAGCACCATTGTTAAATGAGACACTCTTAAGATAGGAGTGGAACTACATAGAAATAAAAATAGAAATAAAGGAATATTTTAAAACTCAAACTTCTCACCTTACAGAATGCAGATTGTTTCCACATGGGGCAAAGCCAGTGTGTGAGCGGAGCTATCCTAAAGCTCAGACTGGAGTTAGAAAATGCTATTGGTGCAAATCTCTGTGAAGCTAAATGGGAAGAGAATGAGGCCTTCTTAGGTCTAGCTAAGGCTAGACCTAAGATTATGCCTGGCATAATCCTTAGGATTATGCCAGGCAAATGGAGGGGTCGTCCCTGCCTGCTTCTGGGATCCCCTGTGTGTCATTTGGATGCACAGGGATGATCCCGGGACAATCCCAGGATATAGGCCTGGTCTAGCCATGGCCTGAGACTGAGGGCTCATCTACACCAAGCAGGATATTCCATTATAATATGGAATTATTATGTAAACTGCCCAGAGAGCTTCAGCTATTGGGCAGTATAGAAATGCAATAAATAAATAAATAAATAAATAAATAAATAAATAAATAAATAAATAAAACATTATGAAAGCGGTATATAAAAGGCAGGATCCACACTACAGCTTTATAGTGGTACTGGAGTGCACTGACCACTTTTGCGGCCCATGACACATCTACACCAAGCAGGATATAACACTATGAAAGGAGTATGAAAGCGGTGTCTCAGTGGGCCCCAACAGTGGTCAGTGCACTTCAATACCGCTATAAAGCAGTAGTGTGGCTCCTGCCTTTTATATGCTGCTTTCATACTGGAATATCCTGCGTGGTGTAGATGAGCCCAGAGCTAAAAGTAAGGGAAGCGAAGTGCAGTTCTCTGAGTTGCACATGCTCAGGCTTAGTTACAGCCCTAAATGCAGCCTTCCAGAGAACTCCTGCCTTCAACTGTAGGGTGACTATGGGCTCATTTATACCAAGCAGGATATTTCACTATGAAAGTGGTATGAAAGCAGTATATAAAAGGCAGGAGCCACACCACTGCTTTATAGCGGTATTGAAGTGCACTGCAGGAGGTACACTACTGCTTCGTGCGCCCCCAGTGGCCGCTCAGAGAACAACAAAAGATTCGCTCCTAAAGAGGTAGTCAAATAGGTTAGTTCTTTTGTCTAAGAAGCACAATTAAAGAAGGATGCCTGGGAGGACTTCACAGTCAAAGCAAATTATAAGCTGGAAAACTTCGGAATCCTTTGCATGCAATTTGCAGTGATTGCACAGTTAACCCTGGTGTAATAAAGCTATAAGACACACCTGCCTGAGTAGCCAGGACAGGGTACTAGAATAAACAAATGCAGCATACGAGAGGCGGAGGAGAGCAGAAGGCTTGGGTTTTCGAGCAGTGTTGAAGCAATCAGATAGAAGAGCAAGGTCATGATCTTCCATGCTGATTTAGAGACTGGAGTTGCTCATGATCCTGGATGCCACCATCATTTCAATGACAATAGAGGTGAGTCTCAAGAAAGGCATTACCTGCCAAGGCTGCAGATCCTGAAGCACCAACCCCGCTCCTTCCGCCGCTGCTCTATATTTCAACCTGAATAGATACATGGAATGTAAAGCATGTGCTATTGCATAGACAGCATTGTAGACACTGTAGCTGTGGCCAGTCATGCTCATTTCGAAAGCCGCTGAAGGCAAACCCTCCAACTTCTCGTCCCCAGTGCAGGTTGCTTCACTGCTCCCGTCGTTCAGAATGCAGTTGGAAAGTACACAGAGAAACACTTGCGTCCAGAACTCCCTGATGAAGCCGTCTCCATTTGGCCGGCATGGATTTCTGAGTTGAAGAAATGCTTTGAAACCTTGCACCTTGTTGGAATGAACTGTGAAGGAGATGGAACCATGGAAAATTTGCATATCCCAGCCCACGTCATAGTTTGAAGCAGTGAAATCCATCTGAGCGGTCATAATCCACACCTTGCCTACTGTCGTATTGGATGCAGATTCCATTTCACCTAAAGCTAGCAATGATCGCAAACAAAAGATGGATGTAGTATCCCCATAGACAACAACAACATTGGCTTTGCTTTCCTCAATAACATGATACGTTTGAAGCCACCTCAACTGGTTGTCATAATACCCTTCCAAGTATGTGGCTTCAGTAGTTCTCTCCGAAAAGGCAAAGCAAATGCCTTTTTGGGACAGCAGAGTTTGCAGAGCCTGCAAAAACCTCTCTCCACTCTCATTATTCACGACAAGGACTCCAACCCAAGTCCATCCAAAGTGCAGAAGTAATTGCACAATGCCGGTGTACTGATAGGCTTCGTTTGGGACCATTCTGTAGAAAGGAGAGGATTGGCTTTGATCAGCATTCTCTGGAGCAAAGGAGCCATAACTGAGCTAAAAGGGGGGAAATAGAGGGATATATTCCATAAATCCACTAAAAAGAATGGACTCGTGTATCTTCATTTAGGATAATCATGGCCAGGCAGTTTTGGTTATGGCTCCAATATTCCTGCTCAGCCAAACTGACCAGGATGCAGCAAGTCAAGTTGAAAAAAACCTGTTTAATTATGAGATCTGAAATGTAAGTTGTTCCAGACATTTCATTCAGATTCAACCAGGAGATTGCTGGCTTTCTGTTCTCATATTTTTATGGAAAGGAGGAAGATTATGTATGCCACCTTGAGTTCCTTGAAGGAAAAAAGATGGGATATAAATGCCTGAGACCTTCCACATGCAAAACATGTGCTTTAGCACTGCTATGGCCCCACCCTGGTTATAATCTTTTGTAAACCGCCCAGACAGCTTCGGCTATGGGGCAGTATATAAATAAAATAAATAAATAAATAAATAAATAAATAAATAAATAAATAATGTTATTGATTTTGATTTTGATTTGTAATAGAATAAAATAACCTAGTGTTGAGTGCAAGATGTATTAGACTTCAAGCATGCCTTTGTCTTGTTTATTCTTTACATTTGTAGGTGGACATGGCAAACAACATAGGTTTATACACAATACATGTGATGCGTGAAGTGGCCAGTTAACAGCCTTATTCTACATATATTTATTCACAAGTAAGTCTAAGGAAATTTAAGGAAACGTACTCTCAAGCAAGTATACCTAGGGGTGCAGCGTAAAAGAAGAATATTTGTTTAAAACAGTATTATGGGAAAGGAGACCTATGCAAGAAAATATGTGGCAGGGAAGTGTAGCTGTTCCATGGATTGAAAGTAATGGGAATGAAGAATGAAAGCTTTCAAAATACACAATGATAGCGTGGATCTTTCTTGACGTTCCATATATGGAAGCATAGCGTATCTCATTGCCCTGCTTAAGTATATATAAGTCTTTGTGAAATACCTGCCACCCATGACATATGGTGTTTCCAAACTGTACAGATATCCTAATATATTGTATTCTCAAAAAGAACTGTTACTCCAACAAACCATTGCAGCTTGACTAATGCAATCTTCTCAAGATGTGGGGGCTGATTACCATGAGCGTAATGACATTTTCACCTAGTGAAAACTCAAGATGTGGGGGCAGAAGGTAGATCTACCTACTGGTAGAGTTCTCAGTGATTGGAAGTAGATTGGAAAGAATTTCTGACATCCAATAGTTTAACACCAATGGCAAAATGGCTGCCCTTCTGCATTAAATCATAACGCTAAAACGAAGACAGCTTGGCATAATCAGTAGTGGATTTTTGTGTGGAAGGGCTATGAGTTCCATTGAGTTCAGGTACTCAGATCAAGTTGCCATGGTTATAATTTTTCAATTCCACGCCTATGTCTTTTGAACCAGGCTCCAATTTGTGATTCTAGGTTTTTTTATGTAGTTCCTACAAGCCTGAGATCTGCCAGTGCATGAATTAAATTATCTCTTTATATTAGGATTGTCCCTCTATCCGAGTGAAACTTCTCTGTATCTCTGAAAAATAAACCCTTTCTGGATAAAAAGAAGTGGAAGAAGAAGCAACATTGAAGCCTCCGAGCCTTTAACTTACCTGTGGAATCTTGTAGATGCCTAAGATGGGTGACATTTGGAGGGAGGTTTCAAAATCAAGTCCACCAATGACTGCCAACAGATTTTTCTGGATATTACATTTGTAGCTAGGGAAAAACCTCTGCTGTGTGGAGATGAGGCCCAGAGTGGCCAGGTAGGTCATCCTTTCATTGGCGTAATTATCATAGATGTGGAATCCTAAGGTGATATTAGGTAAAATCATCGGATTCTCATTTATTTCCTTGACAGCGAACACCAAGGCCAGAATATGCTGGTATTTCTTTGGCACTACGCTGCAATGAGAATTACATAACCTATCACAGATAACTCATGAAATCATTGTCATACTACACTGCTGCTTCTGCTGTTACAAGGACATGTGCTACGAAGAAGACCACCATTTTACACTAACACATCACACTCATTCAGAATACTCAAACCAGCCTTCAACGATTTGCAATTTAAACTTATTTAAATGTGCATAATGGATTAATTGTTTAAATTCAACAAAATAAAAGGTGCATTAAAACTTAAGAATATTAGGAAATGCACACGGTTGTACATAGGCAACATTACAAATAAAACGGTAAATACCGAAATAAACCCAAAGTTTATTTTTTATTTAATTTGAGGGGGGGAAAGATTTGAGTAAATTCTATTTGAAGCACTCTATGAGATAGATTCAGATTTAGTCAGAATACTCCCATTGAAATCAACAGGACTTACAATTAATGACTAATTTGATTACCATTGATATCAATGAGTGTGTTCTAAGGATGACTAAAACTGATCGAACCCTATATCTAGTATTACTATTAACTATTCTATGACTACCATCTTAATCATATGATGAACAAATGGTTTAAAAAGCGAGCAATCCACCACTGGATTATCAGAAATTGTTTCCGGTGGTTGATGGACAGTAAAACTGGTTTCCTTTCATAATGTGTGCATCTGTGTGTAGGTCCCAGCTGCCACCTCCTCCTAGTTCCTTGGAAGAAGAATTCCCAAATCAGACACTATTATTTATAGAACACATAAGTCCTGGTACTTCTTCGTTAAATACTACTCAGGAAGAAAACATCTGTGAAAGAGAAAAGAGCAAAATATCCCAGCAATTTACATGATTTCATATCTCACTGGCACTTAGATCTCTATCTCCCCATTATTCCAAGGTGGCTTTCTAAAGATTCAGTTGGCTCACGAAGTTTGCAATATTTTTTGCATGATTTACACCTCAGCTGTAAATAAATACTGTTGAAATCAATGGGGCATAGTTCAGAATAACACAGTTAGTTAGGATTGGGCTGCTAGTATCAACCTGTTAGTGGAAATGACGAAGTCCTTACGCGATATTAAGGATTTGTTGGATGTTAAGGTATTCATTGAATTCTTCATTATCAAGAGAAGCTGAGTAGTGGGAAACCAGCCCACCAATGATGATGTTACCTGACTGATGGTACTCATGGGGAATATTGAGCAGATTACTGGTGGCACAAATACTGGCATGTGTCCTTGATACCATGTCCAGCAGCAGAACAAGGACTAGCACCATCAACACCACCATACCTTGGATGGCACTCCTTTCTACAGATACATAGACCCAATTTCTAGTTTACAGCTCCTTTGCAGGGAAGCCAAAAATCAGCTCTCTGCCCCTCCCTCTTTCCTAGCCGCTGTTTAAAATAGCAAAGATGTGTTTTTTTATATATCTGCATGTGCTAACGGTCTCTAGAAATCTATGGAGGCCTTATCAAAAGGGGATTGTGACCAGCACAAGTATGATAATTACAGGGGAGATAATAATAAGCTTTCTGAGGAAAAGGTACATCAGAAGAAAGGAAGAAGACATGTTTGTCATAACTTTTCACAAGTGGTCTCTGCTCTTCTGGGACAGCCAAGATCCATATAGTAGGGTGACCATATGAAAAAGAGGACAGGGCTCCTGTATCTTTAACAGTTGGACTGCAAGAAGATCAAACCAGTCCATACTCCAGGAAATAAAGCCAGGCTGCTCACTTGAGGGAATGGTATTAAAGGCAAAACTGAAGTACTTTGGCCACATAATGAGAAGACAGGATACCCTGGAGAAGAGGCTGATGCTAGGGAAAGTGGAAGGCAAAAGGAAGAGGGGCCGACCTCTTCCTTTGGATGATATTCCAAAGATGGATGGATGGATGGATGGATGGATGATATTCTGGAGGTGACAGACTTGACCTTGGGGGAGCTAGGGGTGGCGACAGCCGACAGAAAGCTCTGGCGTGGGCTGGTCCATGAAGTCACGAAGAGTCGGAAATGACTGAATGAATAAACAACAAACATTTGTATATATAGGGAACCTGGTGAAATTTCCTCTTCATCACAACAATTAAGGCTGCAGGTGCCCTGCCCTCTTTTAAATCTGGTCACTCTAGTATAGCTCCTGCACTTTAACTATTGTTATGAAGAGGGAATTTGGAAGACAACCAGCGATTGGTTGCCTTCCACCAAGAAGAGGCGGGGGCAGCTCTGGGACCCAGAAACCCCACGCTCCCTCCTTGGCATCGGGATTCATCAATGTCATCCTGGGAGATGGAAAGTGTGGGATTGAGGAGGGAAGCAGCGCCAACCCGGTGCCATGAAGACAGCCCCCACATTTGCAGAATGAAAGCTAATTTTGGGTTCAAGTACTGTCTTTACGATATAACAGCCATTCTCGTTGTCACACAGGCTAAGCTGAAATAACATGAGGAAAAAAAGAAAGAAAAAGCACTGTGGTGCTGTGAAGGATGATGAATCTTTAATAGTATTGTCGAAAAATAAGACTTTTATTTTTAAAAAGCTCAAAAAGCTCAACGTTTTGGGTAACAGGGTCCTTCGTCAGGAGCAAAGGTTGACACTTTTTCTATGACGCGTCCTTGTTGAAAGCTGTATTTTAACACAGCTTTTGACGAGGACGCTCCATAGAAAAAGGCCTTAGCTAGACCTAAGGGTTATCTCAGGCAAATGGAGGGGTTGTCCCTGCCTGCTCCTGGTATCTCCTGTGTGTCATTTGGATGTACAGGGATGATCCCGGGACGATCCCGGGATATAGGCCTGGTCTAGCCATGGCCATAGTGTCAACCTTTGCTCCTGACAAAAGATCCTGGTTTCCGGAACGTTGAGCTTTTTGAGTTTTTAAAAATAAAAGTCTTATTTTTCAACAACAAGGTGAAATAACACCCATTTGCACTGCCATATTTACAGATGTGAAAATATGGGGGTGAAGCAGATTTTAGCATACGGTATATTCTTTTGCAAAGGATGGAAGAGGAGGTTACCCTTTGCAGCAAAGTTCATGTGACACTTGTAGCAGCTTTTCTAATTTTCTGGATATCCTAGGGAAAGATCACTACATGGTGTGAAGGTTTGAAGCCTACACAGGCTTGGGTTGTGTTTAAGCCTGAAGGCCCAAAAATCTCCTGATGGGAGGGGACAGTACTGAGTTGCATTTCCCCCCTAAAGGAGTTAAGTTTCATTTCCCAATTTTAGGTTACCTGATTGTATGGTTTCAGTTCTGGGGGAGGGTATAAAAAGGGGTGGAGTTAACTGTTCAGGAGGAGAGAGAGGAAGAACTACAGAGAGGGACTATGAGGAAGAACAGCCAGGAGAAGGCTGGAAGGGACTCTAGGCCAAAGCCTACAGGTGAAAGAGTAGATAGGCTAGAGCAGTGGTTCCCAAAGTGGGTGGTACTGCTCCCTTGGGGGTGGTGGGATTGCATTGGGGGGCGTTAAGGGAAAAGGGGGCAGTAGGGGGTACTAAGAGGCAAAGGGGTGGCAGGGCGGCCCTCGAGATGGTCTTTTCTGTACCAGGAGTTTTGTTACAGAAGGAAATTTCTGATCGCTATCCTGCAGTATGGACAGTGGTTCAGAAGCTCCTGGTTGCATTTCCAACATCATATTTGGTGAAATGTGGTTTTAGTGTGGGCTGCCTACTTCTCTCCAAGCAAAGAAATCGACTCCAGATTACTAAACTCATGTGAAGTGACTTTAAACCAGACATTGGGAAACTGGTATCACTTTATCAAGCCTATCCATCACATTAAGAATTTACAGAATAGTGAGGTACTCTACCCTAGTTACTAAATGTGATATCTAATATTCTTGCTAAATGACTATCAGACTTTGAAAAGATGATATCACTGGCTCAAGTTCATCAATTACGTTAAATTGAATAAACTAAAAAAATCTAATTGGATTTTGTATAAATATTCAATTAATTGTTAGTGTTTTGAATTTTATTGTTATTATCTTCCTTAGTAGGTCGTTGAAAACCGCTATTCTGAATAATGATTTTTATAGGGTAGGGAAGGGGGCACTGGGCACAAGTTTGTGGAACCAAGGGGGCGGTTACCTGAAAAAGTTTGGGAACCACTGGCCCAGAGGAACTTGCATTTTTATTTTTTATTTTTATTTTAAATGCCTTTCAAAGTCTTACAGCTCTATTTGAATAAATGCTTTAAGTTTATGTATCTTTGCCTTATATCATATAATCTAGTGAATAGTTGTTGTTAAAACCTGGTGTTCAAGAGTGTCATTTACACCAGGCCTAAACCCCACGTTACTAAGAGGGGAAGGTAAAAACTTTACATCAGAGGAGAAGAAGGGCTCTTAAAGAGGCACGATATCTTTAAGGAGCTGATCAAGGGATCCAGATAAAGGAGGAATCTTGACAATGGAGATATAACACTGTTGCCAAAGGGACTTTTGAAATTAAAATGGTGGCCATAAGCCACTAAGAAGAATATCACTGCTGCCACACCATGTGGTGGAAGCTATAAAAGGTAAACAAACTTCCACATCTGTTGAGTTGAAATTTCTGCACACAGGCAAGTACATATTGAGGGAATAGGAGTGCTCAAAAAGCATGTGAGGAAGAGGCTTGATGCGGTCTTGTCAAGCTTTCAGGAGGGTCGCATGTGTCTTAGCAGTACGTCAGCATCGTTAGACTGCAACCTTGGAAAATCATTCAAAAAATTGCAGTTAGGTGACGGGTCTGTAGGGCTTTGACTTTCTTTCTCTCCATTTTATTATGATGGCAGCAAAACAAAAACATGGGGTCAGTCCATGCCCTCCTTCAGTACCCCTCCTGAAACTGCTGAAAGAAATTGCTGGTGAGGGGGCATCAGAGAACATATTACTTATATTGTGGTGTGACAGAAAACAGAGATGCTAGGATCCTTTAATGTTTCCTCTTTATTAACTGCTCCTTGTTGTTCAGATGGGGTCTCAACACAATAATATAGCATTTGGGGGCAAAGATGGAACCCAGTAAGCCAGCACTGGAGGCCAATATGGAGAAGATCTCCACAGCCACCACGTATTTTCCCTTTGTGCTCAGGAAGACTGGGACAAAGGAAACCCAAACACTACAAAACACTAACATGCTGAAGGTGATGAATTTGGCTTCGTTGAAACTGTAAGGCAGTTTCCTGGCAAAAAATGCCACAACAAAGCTGACAATGGCCAGGAAGCCCATGTAGCCCAGGACACAGTAAAACAGGGTGACTGACCCTTCGTTACATTCTAGGATGATTTCTCCCATCATGGAGTGCTTGTCAGAATCAGAGAATGGGGGAGAGGTTCCCAGCCACACAGTGCTAAGGCCTGCTTGGATAAGGGAGCAATAACACACAATGGAGCTTGCCAGTCTTCTCCTCACCCATTTCCTCATTCTGGACCCTGGTTTGGTGGCTACGAAGGCCAGAATCACAGTGATGGTTTTGGCTAACACACATGAAATGGTCACTGTGAAAATGGCACCAAAAGCAATTTGTCGGAGAAGGCAGGTCACTTTCTCTGGTTGGGTGAGGAAGAGCAAGGAAGAAAGAAAACAGAGTAAGAGGGATATGAGGAGAGTGTAGGTGAGATTCCGATTGTTGGCTTTGACAATTGGTGTGTCCTGATGCTTAATGAAGATGGCTTGAACCCATGCTGTGAGCAGAGAAAAAGAAAGAGCCAATGAAGTGAAGCTCATCCCCAGATGCTCTTTGATGGATAGGAAGATTATTATCTTTGGAATGCATTCTGATTGGTCCTTGTTTGGATAGAGATCTTCAGAGCATCTAACGCAATCACCCATATCTGGAAAAAGAGAGAGAAAGGGAGAGGGAAAGATGCAGACTCAGGTTGTGTTGGAGAGGAACTGTCATTGACTCCCTAGCATTCTACTGGAAGTACCAGAAGCATTCCTACTAGACAGAACTGATGAGGGATGTATGATTATACGGATAAACTTTATATTGAAACACTCTTTAATTTTTACTCATGTACATGTTCTTTTAAATTATCATGGAAGTTAATGCACGGTCAGCGTGAATGGATTCTCCATACTTGCAAATGGATACTTATTTGGATATTTGGGCCTTAGCTAGACCTAAGGTTTATCATTTACATGAACAGGGATGACCCTGGGACAATCCCAGGATAAACCTTAGGTCTAGCTAAGGCCTTGGTCTGCTTTTGTTGAAGTTTATGTATAATTCTTAGAAAGCTGTATTTTCAGACAGACAGACAGACAGACACACACACACACACATTTCATATGCATGAATTTAAAGTGATGTAGTCAAGGGCCTCATCTACACCAATCAGGATATTGCACTATGAAAGCGGTATGTAAGAGGCGTGAGCAATACAACTGCTTTATAGTGGTAATGAAGTGCACTGACAACTGTTGGGGCCCTTTGACACCTACCATATACCACTTTCCAGAGCCACTCCCCGTCCTCTTCCTGGTGGAAGGCAACCAATCGCAGGTCGCCATCCACCAGGCACCGCCACGCCACGCCACGCCTCCACTGCAACTCTAGACCAAGGCTTTCAGGCTGTCTTGACGCCATCTTGCACATCCTCACATCACTCCAGAGAAAAAAGTAGAGGTAAATCCCTGAATTTTTTTTCTCCGCAGCTTTGGCGGAAAGCCCCAGAGTGGGTGCGCGATTGCAGCTACATCATAGAATCGACGCCATGCCCCCGCGCTCCCACCCCAGGGCTGTCTGAGCATTTAGACAGCCCCATCTCACTTTGGCTTCAAAATTTTAACTGAGGATTCAGGAACCAAGGGTTTCAAAACTGAATATTCATGCATATGCATTCACCCATAGAATAGGCAGTGTAAAATAATGTACAATTATAACTAATATAGCCTGCAGAAGGAAGGCAAGCAGTATATAATTCAGAGGATGAAAAATATCCCTGGTACGTTAATGCCTAAAGCTCAGATCCTGGTCACATTTTCTTTAGAAGTGGGTCAAAATTTAATTTATTGGGACAAGTTTGGGGAAATATCTACAAAATTAGGCTGTAAACCATGGAATTAGCCCCAGTTACTGAAACTAGGGGCACATATCCAGAGGGACAACCAGTGATCCTTAGATTTGTCTGGGACTGGGAGATTGTCTATCAATTAAAATCTGTTAACACGTCACACACAATTTTTGCACATTTGTCTATCATGAGATTAGTACGAACACATAGCTACTTGGGATCCTACCTTTTTATTTCACTTTGGCAGGTGGGTTTGGCCTGCAGAAGGATCTGCATATGCTGTTTGGATCTACATCTGCTATTTGACATGGGAGCTCAGCATGGGCTGAATTAATTAGAGACCCCAAGTATCCGTCCAATTATACCCAAACATGACATATTAGTCAAGAACAATTATTTTTCTCTCACCTAATCAGTATCTTTCATTCAGAAGAATGTGTCATGCATTTGTCCTTGTTGTTTTGTGGAATAATATGAAAAAATGAACACAATCATCAAAAAATGTATGAAGACGTTTATTCCATTTGTGGTATAGGAATTCTGCTATATGTAAATGTAATTTGTTATACTTATAACCATTGTTAAGATAACTGGCTATTCTGCTTTAAGTGTTAAGATAACACTTTCTGCTTTAAACACTTTTGCAACTTGTCTTTAAGAGTTCGTATTGGGTGTAATAATTTATATGTGTAGGAGCGTATACAGACATCTCATGGTCTTTTGTTATGTGTTTAACTGTACTCAGTATATGCAGTTGGGTGCTCTTTGGGCTCTGTTCATTTTTGTATTTTTCCAAATGCAGACCATTTTTCTGTTTTTCACAATCATCCAGGAACACTTAGCTTGTCTGTTAGTTCACTGGGTTGGTAGCATTAACATATCACATGAGAAAACACAAAAGCAGAAATGACACAATACTAAAAAGGCACATGGGATACATGGAGGGAGTGGGCAAAGGAGGAGGGAGACAAACAAACCAGAGATTGTGAAAACCATGGTTTATTTGATTATCTGCCAGATTAACCCTGTAAAGAGTAATAAACCATTGGTTAAATAAACCGTGGGTTAGCATTATGTGCGAACCAGTTCGTAGCATCAATATCTCACTTGAGAAAAGCAGAAATTACAAACTTGAGCATTCTTTAATGTTTCCTCTTTATTAACTGCTCCTTGTTGTTCAGATGGGGTCTCAACACAATAATAAAACTTTTGGGGTCAAAGATGGAATCCAGTAAGCCAGCGCTGGAGGCCAAGATGGAGAAGATCTCCACAGCCACCACGTATTTCCCTTTTGTGGGAAACCTGGTGAAATTTCCTTTTCATCACAACAGTTATAGTAGCAGCTGCCCTGCCCTCTTTTAAATCTGGTCACTCTAGTATAGCTACTGCAGCTTTAACTGCTGTGATGAAGAGGGAATTTCACCAGGTTCTCCATAAATACAAATGATACCTGCTGAAATTCCCTTTTCTATGCAACTGTTAAAGACATAGGAGCCCTGTCCTCCTTTTAATATGATCACCCTAAGAGACAGGGACTTCTCATTGGTGGTGCTCTGACTCTTTCCCCCAGGTCTACTCACCTGGCACCTACTTCACTACCTTCCATGCGCCGAATGAAGGCTATTTTAAGCTCCCCAGTGTGTTCTGCATAATATTGTTTTGGTGCTGCCTGGTTTGCGTAGCCATCTTGGAAGTGATTACCATAACTAAACAGACTGGGATCTACTTCAGTGTCTTCTAGGTGAAGACTATTTTATTCTCCCAGGCCCATTGGGGTAAATATTTTAATACTCTGCTTAGTGTTTCATTGCTGGTTTTGGAGTAGACTGACTTTGTTGACATTTTTATTGCTCTTTCACCAAGTAATGTATTATATCGGCATAGGAGCTCTAAGATTTTCTCCCATTTTTTGTATTTTCTACCTTTGTGTTTTCCAAACTTCCTGGGCTGAACATGTATACTGTTGTACAGGATTTGGGGACTTTTCTACAGACATAGCCATGCTGACAAATGTGAGCAGTGTGATGTTAACAATATGGTAATAAACAGCACCTTGAATTGGGTTTAGAAACAAAATAGAAGAAAGTGCAAACAAACCACAATTTGTTGTCATATGTTCTCTGCAGCCCCGCTAAATTGTTTTGTGCCATGCTGAATTCTGTTATACGTTTTTGTTTTTGTTTTTGGGAGGGCCCATAAATCAGTGGATGAACTCATACTAGGCATTCAACCTCTGGCTTCCCTATTTGAAAAGGATGTCAAAGAGCAGGTTTAGAAAGCAACTTTGATTTCGACCTTATAAAGTTGATGGCACTCAAAGTAGTGAAAACTGAGCAACACTGACCAACGGTTTTACTCAGTAGAAGGCAGTTTCAGTAAGAGGCTACTTTGACCATGCAGGTCTGTGTCACACAATACACACCTTTATCCTAGTCAGTAATATAAGCAGGAAATTTAATATGTTGTGGATAAGCATGCAAATTTTATTAAAAAATCATAATAGGGATAATGCACTTGAAACCTGTTATTGGCCTAATCCTTTCTACACAGAAGCCTGTATGAAAAAGGCCTGCCAAGAAAAAGGACTGACAAACTTGCACTGTGCTGTGTGCATTTGTCTTCCAGTATTATACCAGGTTCTGACAGGGTGATTCAGCCAGAGACCCCACGGGTCATATCAAGATGGGCCCGCCTTAGGGGCTGGGCATGTTGGGGTGGGAACGCCTCCTTGAGGGCGGCCATATTGTTCTCCTTTTTGGCATCCAAAATATGGTCAGCCTATCTGACAGGGTGATTCAACCAGAGACCCCAAAGGCCAGATGAAAAGGGGCATTAGCTCATGTATCAATGAAGGCAATGACCTTCTACACAAACCCATAATTAGATCTACTTCATTCATTTTGAAGGATGCATTACACTTTTGTTCAATTGCAAAGGGGGGCCGAGGATAGATTAGAGAAATTTAAGGTACTTGGAATATACTAGTATAGTAACCCTAGGTTTGATGGAATTTACATCTCAGAGTGGATGCCAACAAAATAAAAAGCAAATACAACACAAAAATAGAAATATTAAGTATGATGAGGGACAGCAGAGATCTTATTAACCATATTGCAGTGTAACAGAAAACAGAAATGATAGGATACTTTATTATCTGCTCTTTATTAACTGCTCCTTGCTGTTCAGATTTGGCCTCAACACAATAATATAGCATTTCGGAGCAAAGATGGAGAACAGTAAGCCAGCACTGGAGGCCAAGATGGAGAAGATCTCCACAGCCACCACGTATTTCCCTTTTGTGCTCAGGTAGACCGGAACAAAGGAAACCCAAACACTACAAAACACTAACATGCTGAAGGTGATGAATTTGGCCTCGTTGAAACTATCAGGCAGTTTCCTGGCAAAAAATGCCACAACAAAGCTGACAATGGCCAGGAAGCCCATGTAGCCCAGGACACAGTAAAACAGGGTGACTGACCCTTCGTTACATTCTAGGATGATTTCTCCCATCACGGAATACATGTCAGAATCAGGGAATGGGGGAGAGATTCCCAGCCAAATTGTGCAAATGCCTACTTGAATAAGGGAGCAATAACACATGATGGAGCTTGCTAGTCTTTTCCCCACCCATTTCCTCATTCTGGATCCTGGTTTGGTGGCCATGAAGGCCAGAATCACAGTGATGGTTTTGGCCAACACACACGAAACAGTCACTGTGAAAATGACACCAAAAGCCATTTGTCGGAGAAGGCAGGTCACTTTCTCTGGTGGGCTGAGGAAGAGCAAGGAGCAGAGAAAGCAGAGCAGGAGGGAGGTAAGGAGTGTGTAGGTGAGATTCCGATTGTTGGCTCTGACAATTGGTGTGTCCTGATGCTTAACAAAGATGGCTAGGACCAGTGCTGTGAGCAGA
Source organism: Elgaria multicarinata webbii (assembly GCF_023053635.1). Lineage (NCBI taxonomy): Eukaryota > Metazoa > Chordata > Lepidosauria > Squamata > Anguidae > Elgaria > Elgaria multicarinata. The sequence continues at coordinate 18,696,498 of NC_086181.1, forward strand.
GAAAAGGAAAGAGCAGTGCAAGCTAAGCTCATTCCCAGGGGTTCTCTAAAACACAGGAAGGTTATTCTCTTTGGAATGCATCTTGATTGGTCTTTGTTAGGATAGCCATCTTCTGGGCATCCACCACAATTATCTGCATCTGGAAAAAAGAAGGGATGCAAATTCTGAATGCCTTGCAGAGGAACTGGCAGTGAGACACTAGCATTTAAAAAGAAGTACCGAAAGTATTCCTAGTGGAGATAAAATGTGATGCTTTCGGTCTGCAACTTAACATTACACATTGGGTAGCTTATGTGCATAGAGTATGCTTGCTCTCCAGAAGCCATCATCTGTACTCCAGATGTGCTGTGGGGCCAAGTACTGATTTTTTTCTTGAAAATAATTACATTTCTCTTTAGTTCTGGTAACGTAAGTCAAATAATAAGCCATTCATTTCCTTCCAGTTCCAGTTTCTTTCTGGTTTTAATATGGATTAATCATTGACTTGCTTGATACACCTTATTTCATTACTCATAACTCTTAGCCCCTAGATCTCCCATTTACAGACCAAGTTTACTTTCAGACATGTTGGAAAGGGAGTTTCATTTCTTTAGATCTATGGACTGTTTGAAGATTTACAACCTCTGGGTTGGAGTGGCCCCTTCAGACACACATTCAATCTGCCCTGTACCAATTATAAAAAGGGCAGATCCATTTAGGGGTAGCCCTACAAACTGTGGGATATATTACTAGTGATCACACATTTCCCTTCTCCTTCCTTACTGTTCCTTATCACTTTCTGAGTTATTTCTAGGAGCAGAACACATATTCTGGTCTGAAGTCCTGCCTAATGCATTGCTTGTTCTTTTGTAAGGCACCGTATGGATCCATCCTGAATGAGTTATTTCCTATATAATGCAACATACCATAATTTAAAATGTATGTGAAGGTTCTTATATTTAAACTTCTGCGAAATATTAGAAGAAGGGTTATATGCAATGTTGATCCTGCTTAGAGCTGACCCATTAAATTAATGGGACTTCAGTTACCATCTATTGTATGAAAATGCTGGCAAAAGAGACTTAGGCCATTGCTAGACAAGGGTTTAGCCTGGGCTGATACCTGGGCTCACCCCTGTGCGTCCAGATGATGCACAGGGGATCCCAGGGTCAGCTTGGGCTAAACCCTCCCTTGGCCCAGGATAACCGGCACCGGTTGTGGCCCGGTATTTCCGCAGCCCCGGGCTGAGCCCGGGGCTGCGGAAGGTCTAGCCGGTTCTGCAGCTCTTTCCGGCTACATGGCTTACTCGTGAGTAGCTGGGAGAAGCTGCGCACTGGGCCATCGGGGGAGATCATGGGGGGGGAGAGATGGGGGCCAGGGGGAGGAAGAGCGGACCCAGCGGGAGAGATGGGGGGAAGAGTGGAGCCAGGGTGGGGAGATCACGGCCAGGGGGGGATCAGAGATCGCGGCTGGGTGTGTGTGGAGGGGGCATCAGACATGGCGGGCAGGCAAGCGAGTGGGGGGTGGGCGGGGGATAGGACATGGCGAGTGGGTGGGTGGGTGAGCAAGCAGGGGGGAGGGCGGGGGATTGGACATGGCGAGCAGGCAAACGGGTGGGTGAGCAGGGTGCGGGCAGGGGATCAGACATAGTGAGCAAGTGGGAGGCGGGCAGGGGATCAGACATGGCGAGCGGGGCGGGCAGGTGGGGGATCGGACATGGCGGGTGGGCATGGAGGCATCGGACATTACGGGGGAGGCAGGGGGAGCGGGGAACCCTTAAAAAAAAGACCTACCTTGTTGTTGGTACGCTCCTGAGCACGTGGCCCCTTTAAGTTTTTTTTTAAATGGCCGACGCGATGGGGCTTTCCTTTACCCCGTCGCATGTCACGTGTAGATGGGTGACGGCCAGCGCTACCTGCAGCGCGTTCTCACCCCTACTCCCCACCGGATTAACAGGTAGGTCTAGCAAAGCCCTTATACTATTCTAAGGCCAATAGTAGTCTCTGAGTCATCATCAATCACATCCTTATGGAGGGACAAATAATGGCTGAAAGAATAGCTGCAGTCAACTCATCCAATGGTATTTCTGAGTAATACCCCCAAAAGGCCTAAATGGACACAGTTACATTCCAGGAGAAAAACCCATCCCTTGAAGTTGGCAACATGGTCCCCAGGAGCGCCTCTGGACACCTGCTTTGTGAAAATGGATATCCCTAGGCACCCATTTTGTGATTGTGTCCATAACACTTTCATAATATTCAAAATGTGTCTCCCATCTCAAAAGTGTGGATATTCCTGCCTAACCTATAAACTTTTCTGTGTCAGTGATTGATAGTCTAATTCCTTTAACACTGCCACTGCTGTTTTGCACAAAATCTAACAAGAAATAAGTTTGAAAAACTTTATCTTGTGTCTCTTACCCTTGTTGTCTGAAATCTTGCCATGGGGACATGGAGCACAATCATAGCAACAGAATTTCTCCCCCTCTTTCTTTTTCTTTCTGGAACCAGGGGCACAATTTTCGTTGCAAACAGAAGGAGGTGGCACCTGCCCATTTGAATAAGTCAAGAACCGTTTAGCACACAGAGAGAAAAAGATCTGATGGAGACTGAGGGTGTGTTGGTTGAGCTAGTAGACAATTTAGGTTCAGTTTTGGGGGCTATACACAGTTAACTTCCTGACTGTTAGAACAGTACGACAATGGAATCAGTTACCTAGGGAGGTTGTGGGCTCTCCCACACTAGAGGCATTCAAGAGGCAGCTGGACAACCATCTGTCAGGGATGCTTTAGGGTGGATTCCTGCATTGAGCAGGGGGTTGGACTCGATGGCCTTGTAGGCCCCTTCCAACTCTGCTATTCTATAATTCTATGAACTGGCTGAAAGTTACAGAGACATGGTTTGCAGTCACAATAACACACTTTAAAAAAATCTTTTTTAATCGTGGCTTGTCATGAATGAGGCAGCATGCTGTTTTTTTACTGTTGCATCCAAACTGTACCTCTGGCTTGTCTCAGAGAAATAATAACCCATGGTTTTGTTCTAAGGTTATTTCTCTAGTTTGTTGGGGGAGAGACAAGCCAGTGGTTTGGGTGCAATGCTAAACAACCTGTGGACTTGCAACAGGAATGAACCAGCTGCATGCACCAACACACTTGTATGTTTCTATTGGGCAGTATAGAAAAATGTAATAAATGAAAAATGAATGAAATGGGGGGTAAAAGTGTCTTCTTTTACGCTGGAGTCAAGACGTTGTTCTTGCTGGTTTTATTGTTCGTTTTATTGTTAATTGCTTTTTAATTTTGATTATGTTTTTATCGCTTTTAATATTTTAACTGTTTTTATGTATTTTATTATCATAAGCCGCCTTGTGAAAGCTGGCTTCTGTCCTGAAAGGCGGCCAAGAAATGTTTTAAATAAATAAAAAAATAAAATATAAAGGCCTGCCAGAGGACTGTCTTCTATTTAAAGCTGTCCTCTATTTGAAGAGCTGCCCAGCCAAAGGCCAGTTTAAAGGTAAAAGAGCCGTGAGAAGGGAGAGCAGCCAAGGGCCTCAAACTTGCCCATCATCATCAGTTAGCAGCCGACTGAGCAGAAAGGCACACAGGTCACCTGGTTACCATCTTCCCCACTACATGGAGATGCACTATATTTCTATTTAAATTAAAATAATTATTCCTAAATTTGCATTCATACATATAAATTAGCATACGCACAATTTATTCAAATGTTTACTGTTTCGTCCTCTTTTTTTAGTGATGCATTTCTTCTTTTTCAGCAAAGCTTTCTTCTTTTTCAGCAAAGCATCAGTGAGCACTCTATTTCCCTATAGTTTGTAAATATTGAAATGGAGCCCTACCTGCTTAAAGCTCCTGTGCCACACCATTTTGTCCTCATCGATGGAAAATTCCTTCCCCGGAGGAGCCTCCAAATCCATCTTTCCAACAGCAACTCTCATGAAGGAGTTGTTTGGAAAACTGACCAAGTTGGTAATATCGAATCTGGCTATGAATTCCCTACTCGCACCAAATGACACTGTTTCTCCCGCACTGTTGTTAAACAAAACGCTCTTAAGAAAGGGGTGGAGCTGAGTAGAAAGAGAAACAGAAGCAAAGAAACAATTGTTTCAAACTCAAACATCGTCCTTCTTTAGAACTGCATTATTAATTCCACATCGGGCAGAGCCAGCTCTGTAAATGCGGGTATTAGCAAAAAGCTGGGATAGAAATTATTTAAATAAATAAATGTCTGAATGCTTAGAAAGGATCCAGGAAAATCTTGTGTCAACCTAAATGAGTATAAGCCCCACCCCCCACCCCAGAGAGTTTCAATGACTGGGCAAGATAGGAACGTAATAAATGAAATAAATAAATAAATAAATAAAATAAACGGGCAGGATGAGACAGAGGAAGGTAAGATAAGATGATAGGGAGGAGATGATGTTGACAGGATGGGCAAGTGTCCTCTTTTGCAGTCCTCTGTTTGAAGGAGTGCCAGAAGACAATCCTCTATCCTGTATTTGAAGGGCTGTCCAGTCCAAGACCGCTTGAAAGGCAAAGAACCATCAGTAGGGTGAGTAGCCAGGGCCTTGAAGTTGCCCATCAACACTTTAGCACCTGGATAGCAATTGAGCAGGTAGGGACACAGGTCACCTGGTCACACTCTTCCCCACTATGGTGAGGTGTACTGTATTTCTATTTGAATTATAATAATGATTTCTAAATGTGCATTCATACATGTATGAATCAGCATATCCAAATTGTATGCAAACCGGTATCCTGTTTTCTTGGGTGATGCATTTCCTCTTGGCAACACATATGCAGCCACCCTAAAGGGGATGGGCCCTTTGCACATTGCCCTCTCTACCCCCAATAATTCTTCAAGCATTGTCGAATGAGAGCTTCTAAGGAGTTATGTCGGATATTGGAACAGGTGAACCAGCTTCCATTTAAGAACTTCTGTCACTTAACCAGGACAATGACATGGTTTAGGATATGGGCCACTATAATTTATATCCTGATTAATTAACAGAATTGTAATTAATATATATTATTGTGACCGAACTACTATAATACTCTGTTTTATATTGTACTTTGTGGTGTATATTGTTGATGTTGATGATGTTGGCTAAAACCTAATTTGGTTGCATAATAAAGATTTGGATAACAGACCTCCCCTTGGTTGACTGAGTTTAGGACCTCTTTCAACCCTCCTCTCTTTCTCTCTAGACAGAATGCAACAGAACTCTCAGGTTTCCTTCAACTTGATGTAACTCTGCCATTATCGATGGCTTCTGAGCCAGGGTGACCAAACGTCCGGATTCGGCCGGACAAGACAGGAAATCCCGCCCCCAAATGGCGTCCGGCGGGAGATTTCAAATTCCCCCCAAATGCCCGGGAAAATCGGGGCCCTGGCCCAGCCCTGCATCCCCCAGGGACGCTCTCCCCTTCTGCTCTGTGGTGGGACAAGCGCACCAGCACAGAGCAGAAGGGCGGCGGCGCTGGGAGGAAGGAACTGGGAAGCCCGTCCCTTCCCCTCCACACCCGCCCGGTAACCCTTTGTTCTCCTTTAATCAACCCCCATCTGAGATTAAGGCAGCAAAGGCTTCCAGGTTAAAGAGGGTGTGGTGGTGGTGGATTCCAAGGAGTGGGGCTCTCACACACGCGTGCACGCACACACACACAAGCGCTCTCTCTCCCTCACTCTCTTTCAACGAGGTGCAGCAGGGATGTTCAGATCTCCATCCAGCGCCCAAAGAGTTAAAGGCATACAGCAGAAGAGTAACGCGCACACACACACACTCGCTCACTCACTCTCACACACACACACATTCACCATACGTTGGGGGTGTGCAGCCAACAGCCACCCTCCACTACAGCCGGCCTCTGCGTGTATGTGTGTTTGTGTGAAAGCGGGAGGCGCGCACGCACGCACTCCTGGGAGAGAAGGACGACCCGTCAGGGGCTGGACGCGAGGAGGTAAACAAACAATAAGAGCGCCCCGCTCGTGCAGCAAGGGCTTCCAGGTTAAAGAGGGCGTGGTGGTGGTGGATTCCAAGGAGTGGGGCTCTCACACTCTCTCTCTCACACGTGCGCGCGCACACACACACACAGGCGCTCTCTCTCCCTCGCTCTCTTTCAAGGAGGTGCAGCAGGGATGTTCAGATCTCCATCCAGCGCCCGTTAAAGGCATACAGCAGGAGAGTAACGCGCGCGCACACACTCACTCTCTCTCTCACACACACATTCACCATACATTGGGGGTGTGCAGCCAACAGCCACCCTCCACTACAGCCAGCGTGTATGTGTGTTTGTGTGAAAGCAGGAGGCGCGCGCGCACGCACTCCTGGGAGAGAAGGACGACCCGTCAGGGGCTGGACGTGAGGAGGTAAACAAACAATAAGAGCGCCCCGCGTGCGCAGCTCTCCTGCCTGTGTCCTGGGCTCGCCCCCACCCCCGCGCTATATCATCCACCTGTTCAAAATCTTGGAAAGGGTGAATTTCCAGCTCCTTCCCCGCAGCCCAGGGACGCTCTCCCTTTCTGCTCTATGGTGAAGAGATTCCCACCCCCCACCCCCCAAAAACAAATATTAGCTTCAGAAGAGGGATTTTCTTCAGGCCCACATAAGGGAGGAACGGGCTAAATAACCCCACCACACCAGCTCTGATACTGATAATTACCAGTCTCCTCTCTCCATCTGGTATTATTTCCATTTAAAAAAAATTCACTTTAAATGCAAAGCCACATTTAGTCACGTCTGGTTTGGCTCATAAAAGAAAATGCAAGGTGAGATTGTTTCTGGAAGCACTTAGGGCTCTTTTGTTCTGTTTGATTTCTATATAGCTCCTTCAATACAAAGATTACCAGGGTGTTTACTGTAAAACATATGTTATATTAGTTATTATTACTAATATTATTATTGGCCATCTTTCAGGGCAGAAGCCCAATTAAAACAACAACATAAAACAACAAATTAGTCAGCTGAGTAAAAGCAGTAATAAAACTAGATAATAAAACACCTCAGACAGTAAAAGCTCAGAAAAATAAGATCTTTACCTGGTGCTGGAAAGATATTAATGTAGGTGTCAGGTAATTGTCTTGGGGAGGGTGTGGATTTTTTCCATGCTGGGTGATTGTGTAGGGATGTGTGGATTTTAATTTTTATCACCTTTCATAGAATCATAGAATAGCAGAGTTGGAAGGGGCCTACAAGGCCATCTAGTCGAACCCCCTGCTCAATGCAAGAATCCACCCTAAAGCATCCCTGACAGATGGTTTGATGAGCCCTTTGATGAGGCTCATCAAACCATCTCCCTTTGATGAGCATATGTGAGCTGTGTATTGCTGTTGTTATTTTACCTTGAGTGTGTGTGTGAATGAATTTTTATTTTTGACTTAAGGCTCATCTACACCAAGCAGGATATTCCACTATGAAAGCGGTATATAACATGCAGGATGTACACTGCTGCATTATAGTGGTATTGAAGTGCACTAACAACTGTTGGGGCCCATTGACATGTACCATATACTGCTTTCATAACCGCTTTTATAATGTAATATCCTGCTTGGCATAGATGTGTCATGGGCCCCAACAGTTGTCAGTGCACTTCAGTACCACTATAAAGCAGTAGTGTGGCTCCTGCCTTTTATACACCACTTCCATACCACTTTCATAGTGTTATATCCTGCTTGGTGTAGATGAGCCCTATGTCTTTGAGATTATGGTTATTTTACAGTATGGCTTTCTTTTTATTGTACTAGATTTTTCTGCTTCATTTGTTAATATGAATTTTCTGCTTCATTTGTTAATAATGCTCCTTCTCTTGCTGGTGATGGTGATAATGGATGCTGATTCTAATAATAATGCTCCTCCTTCAGTTGCTGGTGATGATGATAATGGATACTGATTCTAATATTAATAATGCTCCTTCTCTTGCTGGTGATGATTGCTGGTGGTAGTTGTTTATTATGTTATAAAAATAAAGAAATGGTTTTATATAAGTGTTAATTCTTTTTTTAGTATTTCGTATATTATTATAGTACTTGTGTGCCTTTGGCACTCATTGGTTGCTATCATTTACTTTTTGTGAACCACCCAGAGAGCTTCGGCTAATGGGCAGTATAAAAATGTAATAAATAAATAAACGACCGAGGCCATGGCCCCTTGGGGGCCGGACATGTTGAGTTGGCTCCGCCTTGGGGTGGGCATGTTGGGGTGGCCACGCCTCCTGAGGGCGGCCATTTTGTCCTCCTTTTTGGTTTCCAAAATATGGTCACCCTATCTGAGCAAGCTGCCACTGACATCAATTTCTCCCTGGCTTTGAGGCCAGGGTGACTTCAGAGCTTCAGGATTGTAATGTGAAAGGAAGGGACACATTCAGCAACTTTCCCAGTCCACACCAAGGAAGGACCTACGCTCCTCTTCCTGAAAAACGTGGAGCATGAATTGCTGGTTAAGTACATGTACGAAGCAAACTCTGATTCTATAAAATGTATTAGCCTATCCCAAGTATCAATCCAAATGTCTTTATTAAAGATTCAAAATAAAGAGAAATAGAGTTAAGTGTACTGAAAAAGATGGCTGGACTAGGGGTCTGAGACAAGCATAAAAATCTTTAACTTAACTTTCTTTATTGCGATCTATAGATCCATAAAAAGAAAAGAAACAAACAACAAACAACCAAACACAAGAATCAGACATGAAATCATACAGTTAGAGCTATTATCAACTTTAGTCTAATACACAAAGAGCTCTAATCTTGGCCGCCACTGTAAGAAATTTAGCAACAGCCAAAGTTACACTTGAAGACTTATCTTCCAACAGAAACTTAACATAAAATTTGCCTGAAGTTCTGGACAGTTTGCTCAACAATGGGGTAATCATAAGATGGCGGGCCTGATTATAAAAGCTACAGGACAGAAGGATATGCTCCATCGTCTCCACTTCCGTATTCCTACAGGGGCACCGTCGTTCCTGATAAGGGATACCAGCATATCTGCCCTGAAGTAATTCAATAGAATAAACATTGCATCTGGCCTTGGAGAAGGCAATACGATATTTAGCGACCGACAAGTTCTTTAGATAGTCAGCCAGCTGAAGAGGCCCAACGTAATGAACGTGCAATGCACTGGGAGAGCAAGAAACATGAGAGCGAGCGCATAAGTCGCAGAAGGCTATATCCCACAGTCTTTGTTTGATAGCTTTAAAAGCAAAATTCAAGCCCAGATTAAGGAGGAGGGAAGAGGAGAGACCTATTGAAGCTGCCTTACTGGCAAGAAGCTTGGACCAGCTGTTCACGTAGTTGTCCTGAGCCAGACAGGGAAGCAGACCTGAGCCCCTCCCAAAAAGACTAACTTCCATCCAAAATTTTAAGGCAGACCACCAAGCCCTAAGTGAAAGAGAGCTTTCCCCGGTTTCCAACAAAAGTACCGAATTAGGGACACACTTTGGGAGTTGAAGAAGGGTCCTCAAAAACCTTGTCTGCAGCCTATCTATCTCAGATGTTAATCCCCCTATCCAGATATTGGAGGCATATAAAAGCTGGGCTGCAGACTTGGCATTAAACACTTTGATGGCAGACGGTATAAACATTCCCCCTTTAGTAAAGAAAAAGCGTGTTATTACAGCTGAACTGACTGAAGCTTTATTAAGGGTGGCCGATCTATGGGCACTCCAGGACAGGGTATGATGGAATAGCAGCCCCAGGTAAGAGAAAATTTTCACCTGGAGAACAGCATAAAAATCTTCCCTGGTGGCTTTCCATTTGTTTCCAGACGCAATTGAAGGTGCTGGTTGTGATGTTAAGCATTATCACACAGGGGAAAATCATGTTTTGCTTACCATCGCTTCTCTACCTATGCATTTGTCCCTCATTACTTCTTTTGAAAGAGGAAGTAAACAACATGCACACATGGCCCCTTCAATGGGCCGTTTTGATCGCGCTGCTCCTCCTGCACACAGCAGGAGATAGCAACTTTATTTTAATCATGGGAAGAAGGCTTGAAGGGGCAGGAGACGCATGGGAGGTGAACAATATTGTGACTTCCGTGAGTGGCCAATCATGAGTGCACTATAAATCACTTGTTTAGAGAAGATCTTAGTGATGGGCTGCATAGGTAATGTGGGGCAAAAGTTGGGGGAAGCTCTTATGTAGAAGCTATGCTAGGGTGACCATATGAAAAAGAGGACAGGGCTCCTGTATCTTTAACTGTAATGTAGAAAAGGGAATTTCAGCAGGTGTCAATTGAAGAGGGTGAAATTCTCTCTTCATCAACACAGTTAAAGCTGCAGAAGCCCTGCCCTCTTTTGTATCTGGCCACTCTACTATAGCTAGTGTAGCTTTAACTGTTGTGATAAAGAGGGAATTTCACCCACTTCAATTGACACTTGTTGCAATTCCCTTTTCTACGTTACTGTTAAAGATACAGGAGTCCTGTCCTCCTTTTCACATGGTCACCCTAAGCTATGCTGACAGGAAAAATTAGGCAGAAATGGCCTGTTAAGTGCAGACAAGCAGTGCCCCTGCCCCCAGTATTAAGTCTGAGTTACCTGCTGGGGACTCGAAAGACCATTTCTGGGGACCCCCATGGCTCTGCCTCTGATGATCTACATCCCACCAGGCCTAGTGGGCACCAGCCACCACTGAACTGAGACTAAAAAGGATGTGACAGGTTTGTCCTTGTATAGAGATATTATGATATGGGATTTTTGTATTTGGCTTGATCAAGGATTAACAGGTAACATGCTTAACTGCATCACATTTTCATGGAGAAAAGGCACAGGTGAGACACACTGTTGTATCTCCCTGTCACTGAGGGATGAAAGGGAAAAGTAGGGAGTTCAGTTTAGAGATTAGCAAGAAAACAAGCATTTAAAAAGCGCTGTTGAGCACACATCTGAGAGTCATCATTCTTCTGCTTAGGTCAATAGAGCCGTGTCTCAAGAAAGGCATTACCTGCCAAGGCTGTAGTTTTGGAAGCTCTGCCCTTGCTCCCTTCACCATTGCTCTGCGTCTGGATCTTAATAGGTACACGGCCTGTAAGGCATGTGCCACAGCATAGACTGCATTGTAGACACTGTAGCTGTGGCCAGTCATGCTCATTTCAAAAATAGACGAAGGAAGGCTTTCCAGCTTCTCCTCTCCAGTGCAGGCTTCACTGTTCTCTGTCTCCATATTGGAATGCGGAAAGGAGCAGCTGAATGTTTGTTCCCAGAACTCATCAAGAAAACCATCCTTATTTGTCTCAGAGGGATTTCTGAGCTGAAGAAATTGTCTGAATCCTTGTATCTCCTTTGAATGAACTGTGAAGGAGATGGAGCCATGGAAGATTTGCATATCCTGCCTCATTTGATAGACCAGTGCTGAGAAATCCAACTGAGCAGTCATAATCCACACTTTTCCTACAGATGTGTTGGCCATCCTTTCCACTTCACCGACTGCTATCAAAGATCGCAAGCAAAGCATTGACTTGCTTTCCCCAAAGACAACAACAGCACTGGCTCTGCTCTCCACAATAACTTGATAGATTTGGGACCATCTCCACTGCATGTCATAATAATTTGGAAAATAAGAGGTTTTGGGAGTTCTCTCTGAGAAGGCAAAGCAGATGCCTTTCTGGATAAGCAGAAGTTGCATGGTCTGCAAAAACCTCTCTCCACTCTCACCATCCACAGCAATAAATCCAACCCATGTCCACCTGAAGTGTAGAAGTAAGTGAGCAAGGCCAATGTATTGATGAGCTTCATTTGGGACCATCCAGTAGAGAGGAGCAGACTTAGTTTGATCACTCTCTTCTAGAGCAAAGGAGCCATAACTGAGCTACAGGGGAATAAAGAGACATTTCCATAAATGTAATAGAAGGAGTTGCTAATTAAGCTAGGAATGGGCAGTTTTGATCCGCCTCTGCTGCTAGGCCAAAGTGTCCAGGATTGAACAAGGCAAGTTGATGAAATCCCTATATAACCATTGCATTTGAAATGCAAACATTTTCCTAAAAGCACATCTAGCTTCGGCCTGGGAAAGAGTGGGGTATGTTCCTAATACAGCAAATTTTTGGAAAGAGGGGTTAGTAAAATAGTTTATGTCCCTAGGAGTTAGTCTGGTGCCTGAGTCAGTCTGGGGGTGAATGCTGTCTGTGCCTCAGATTCATCCATGTAATTCCTTCTCAGACTTGAACCAGACTTTACGATGAATGTCTATTGGCTGACAAAAAGGGCTAAATGCATGTCCAGTTAGTTCCCTTTCCTCTTGGTGTGACATACTGCTAGGGAAACACTTGACAGAATATCACCAACAAGGTTTTTCCTCCCTCACTCCTAGCAGGAGCCAATAATGTGAAGGGATTGTTCACATTATTGAACATTATTGAACATTAGAGGAACCAGACCCCATAGCTGCCATTTTCAGTAGTAAATATACCTCGATCATAGCATTAACTTTGAGCTTCAGAGTGAATGCTTGTAAATTAAAGAGTTGTTTATCAAGCATGATCAACCTCCACTGCTCTTGCTTTCAGATGAAAATGTGCCTGAAAAGTTGGCTTTGACATTTTACCTTTTTATACATTATACACCAGAAAACCCAGGTTTACCATAGAGGAGCCAAGATATATCGTAGCTACTTGCTGAGTATACCAGTATGTGTGCTGTGTGTGCGCGCGCCAGCACGGGCGCATACATATAACACTTTGTAACAAATATTTGCCCCAGAAGCCTTTCCATCTTACAATACTCCTGCATCAATCTGCATAATAGGTTACCTTGAAAATATTCATCCAAAAGGAAGATTATTGATCTTCTTCAAATTTCTTTCATAAAATTGTCTCTCTCATAAGTTTATAATTTTCAGGTTGAAAACTAATAGAAGCATTCTAACAGAAACATTTGTGCTGACGTACTGCAACTTTTGATTGAGCCTTTCACTGACCTAGGAACCTGCTATGAGAAAGAGGACATTTTCTCAGCTAAACTGAGGAAAAAGCAAAATGAGTTTCAGATAAGAACATTGAAAAAAGGATAACTGCTTACTAAACAATTCTACATGTTCAGATTATGACACAAATAAGTAAACATAAAATACTTTGGAAAAAAATAGAAATAAACAGGACCTATGAAAGGGAAGCAGGTGGTATCTGGTTTGGGGAACTTTAAGGAAATGTGCTCAGAAAAGCTGACAAGGTAACGAAATATATTACCGGTATTTTCCAAAATCATAGCTGAGAACTCTGGGAAAACAGTAATTGATAAACAAATGTTTTGTGGAAAGCATATCAACAGTTCAAAAGAAATCATTTAAATATAAAAGCCCAAGCACAAGAACTCTAGGACATTTCACCTGTCCTCACAGAACCAAACATCAGTTCTCACAGGATGCATCTGTCCTCCGGAGGGCAATCACAAAACAGAGACCATTACACTAATACTATGAATACAAACTGTGAAACGAGATAACTACATTAACTAAACATTCAATTCTTTATTGTTACAACACTTACAATATGCATAGAATGTTATAGAATTTTTTATATAAGAAAATTCAGAGCTACTTTTTTGCTATAAATATAATGCACAGATGATGTATAGTTATGACGCAATATGTTTGCTGAGAAACTGCCCAAAATGAGACGTGTTATTAAAAAGCACATATTTGCTATAAAAACTCTATACAGAGTGAAACAACTATTCCGGATTGTATTTGAATTTCATTCTTTCATCAGTCACTCTGTATCAGAAACGTTAGTTCATGTATGGTGCTTCACATTTTACTTGCTTTCCTCTCCATGAGTGTTGCAGATACCGCTACAAGCACAAAGGTGATAATTATTGAACAATACTTGTTCCTGCAAAACTTACTGAAAGGTTGCTTAACTCTTATAATAAGGTATTCTGAAACATGGTACCTTCCTGCATTAGGACTTTTAAATTTCTTAGAGCCAACCATCAGTAGTGTTCTGCAGGATCTCACCTACAGGCAAAATTAAAAGGTGAGACAATTATAAATATAACCATTCTTTTTAATACATAATATAACAATTAACTTGCCTGTAAAAGCCACAATCTTGACCAACGTAAGGGAGGAAGTAACTTACTGATAGGAAGAGGCACCATAATATATAGTGTGATTTATTGCAAACAGCTGTGTTAACGAGACCATTTGGTTAGAATAAAATTATTTAAATTTAATTACAGTCACAGTGAGGGCTTTCAGAAAAAGCCCTCACTATGACCGTAATTAAATTTTGTGATTGTTAACTGTGTGGGCTCCTCTCTGCTGTTGTGTATGCTCCGGAGGACAATGGCCCTGATCCTCATTTTTCTTCTCCATATTGCTACAAGCTCAGAAATGCCATGTAGGTGAGATATTTTATTACTTTAAAGGCAATACTTCAAGAAATAATAATAATAATAATAATGACTGAACTTAAAATATTAAAATGTGTTTTGTTTGCAATTTTTATGTATTCTTGTACTGCTCTTATATCATGAAATGTAAAATCCACTTAAGATTTTAAAGTAAAAAATGAAAATTCATGCCTAATCTCAGAGTCTTCTATCTAATAATTCTCTGTGTTAATACCAGAAATTTTGCCAACTTACAATTCCTTGGTGATATATTGTACCTGGAATATGGCATGGGATATGTTACCTGTTAATCCTTGATCAAGCCAAATACAAAAATCCCATATCGTAATATCTCTATACAAGGACAAACCTGTCACAACATCTTATACTAAAGAAAAATAATGTGTGAATTAATGGATTGAAGTTTGTGTGAAACAGTATTTTAAGGGAAAAGACGCAATTTCTAAAAAAAAAATGTCACCTGGCTGGAATCTCAAGCAGTTACCTGGGGGAAGGTGTCTCTCTGTGGTGTGTACACATACATATACATACTAACAGAGAGAAACACAAACACACACATACATGAGAGGTATACTTTCTTTTCAAAATATGAGCAAATAGTGTGTGAAAGAATGGATTTTCTGTGATAAAAGACAGAAGAGCTGAACAATGGCTTTGGATGGTTAGAACTAGGAGCCCTCTGTTTGGAAAGTGCTCTAGCACTTTCATAACTACAAGATAATCAGCATCTGTTTAATTTTTCATACTCAGATATCTTTTATTAGCATAATGTTCCAACAGTGCAAAGATGTTTTCTCCCAGTTGAGTTAAACAGTAAAGCATGCATTTGTTTTTTTCAACATTAGGACTCTCCTTCTGTGTCAGTCACTGTCTGTCTGAAGTACAAAACTTTTCTGGACAGAAGTACCCATGTCTTACCTGTGGAATCTTGTAGATGCCCAAGATGGCTGCTATGTGGTGAGACGTTTCAAGGTCCAATCCCCCAATGACTGCTACCAGGCTTCTCTGGGAGTCGCACTTGTAGTTAGGTACAAACCTATGGCGTGAAGCAAGAAGTTCTAGAGTAGCCTGATACGTCATCCTTTCATTGTAATAACTATCATAGATGTGGAATCCCAAAGAGGCATTTGGCAAGAGCTGAGGGTTCTCATTGATTTCCTTGACAGCAAATACTAAGGCCAGAAGATGCTGATAGTTCTTTGGCACAACACTGCAATGAGAGTTACATGCTGCATAACCAAGAGGTAGGCTATGCATCATAAAATCATTTCTATGCTATGCTACCACTATTTCAAGAACATGTGCTGGATAGTAATGTGCTTAGCCATGTAGGCTAGGAATTATGAGAGTTTCAGTCATCTAGAAGGCACCAGGTTGGAAAGGCTGAGCTAGTTTAAAGCAGTCGTACTTTTTGTTTTAGACCCATAACACACTTTTAACAGCAGCATGTTGACACTGTAGCTGTGGCAGCCTTATTTTTAATTTCCAGCTTATGATTCAGTTATAATTTGTACATGAATAGTGCATTTCGTTCAAGTAACTACGGAGGTCTAACAATGAGAGAGGTGAATTGCTTATCTGGGGAGGCTTGCCTCTGGTGCTGTTTTGTCCTGTTGAAAGACTCCAGACCAGAGACCAAGATTTCATGATAGGTATAAACTAGGGTGACTATATGGAAAGAAGGACAGGGCTCCTGTATCTTTTAATGGTTGTATAGAAAAGAGAATTTCAGCAGGTGTCATTTGTATGCATGCAGCACCTGGTGAAATTCCCTCTTCATCACAATAGTTAAAGCTGCAAGAACCCTGCCCTCTTTTGTATCTGATCATGCTAGACAGGGCTCCTGCAACTTTAACTGTTGTGATGAAGAGGGAATTTCACCAGGTGCTGCATGCATACAAATGACACCTGCTGAAATTCCCTTTTCTAGACAATTGCTAAAGATACAGGAGCCCTGTCCTCCTTTCCATGTGGTCACCCTACATACAACCTGTCACCTGCAACTTAAGCACTGTTTGGAAGAAAGGGTTTGGGGGAGGACCAAGCGAACAAGTGGAACTCACCAACAAGAGCAGGATCTCACATTCCACTGATGCATTTATATCTCCATATCTCCTTAGATATGTTTAGATCCTGATGGGAAGGTTTGTCCCCTCTGTCCCACCTGTATTGCTCCAACCCAGTCCTACCCACCCAAGCAGATGCTTTTAACTAAAACTTGAAATGTTAGATCTGATCATGGATCTCCTATATCTCGTATACTTTGGTCCTAAGTTTTGCAAACATCTTTGTACAAGTAAATCCCAGTGAAATCAATGAGACTTAGTGCTGAGCAAACATGGTTGGAATTGGACTACTAGTATCATCTCATTAGTGGGGGGAAATAAAGTCCTTACAAGAGGTTAAGAAGCTGATCAATGGTTGGGTATTCTCTGAAGCCTTCAGTGTCAAGAGAACCTAAAAGGTGAGACACAAACTCACCAATGATAATGTCACCTGGCTGATAGTACTCATGTGGAATACGGAACAGGTCACTGGTGGTACAAATAGTGGTATCTGCCTTGCACACTATGTATGGTGCCAGAAGGAAGTAGACAAATACCATGAGCACCACCATACTGAGGGCAATTCTTCCTTCTAGATAGAGATCAATATATTTTCATCTATAATGTTATGATGAATGTTGGAATCACTAGTCGAATACTCCAATTAAAACCCTACTTCACAAAAGAAAAACTGAAATCAGACTCCCAACTCTCCCTCTTTCCTGCCCTTTGCTTGGAATGGTAGACAGGGTTTTTATCATTTCATTTAGACTTTTGAATGCCTGCCTGGAAATCCATGGAGGCCATATCAACAAGGAGATTCAGTTATATGAGTGTGATAATTATAGGAGTGATAATAGCAGTCTATCTAGGTCATCAAGTCCATCAGAAGAATGGAAGAAAACATGTTTGTCATATTTTTGCAGGAGTGGCCTGTGCTATTTTGTGAGACAGCAAAGGAAGGTATAGAAAAATCTACAGGAAGAGAAAAACAAAAACAGTTGGACATTGGGACAGAATCAGTTCTACCCCTGGCCTCCAAATCCTCCCACCTAATCACTTCCATCCTTACTCAATGAGGCTAGAAAACTTCACATCTTGTCTGTTGCTGTTGCATCTAGCAACTGCAAATGTATTATTATTATTATTATTATTATTATTATTATTATTATTATTATTTATTACATTTATATGCCGCCCCATAGCTGAAGCTCTCTGGGCAGTTTACAAAAGTTAAAAACAGGGGACATTGGGTATGTTCCCAAGCTGCATTATGGAATAGTTTTCTCTTTTCCCTGGCACCAAATTTCCTTTGAGGGTTGGGAGAGGGCTGAATTTTGTGTGAGGAATTGTACAGCATAATTCCAGGTATATTTACTCAGAAATAAACCCCACTAAGATCAACAGATTAGTTCCAAGTACCTTTGATCTAAAAACAATAAAAGGATGTGTCTGGTCATCCATCCAAGACAGTGAAATCTGGACATCTGAAATTTGCCACCAATACTAAGGGGATCTTAGGGGAGTGCACCGTGGAGTCATTTTCGTTTTAAAATGCATTAATTAATTTAAATTAATTTGTGTGTCCAAACTGTCCATGTGGATGAAGACTGTAGTAAAACCTTCAGCCACTTGGAGCAGACTTCCCTAACACAGCCCATTAATTAGATGACGCCTTCAAAAAGAGCTCAGTCCTCTGGCAGCCCTTCAAACAGAGGACTGTCCTCTGTAAAAGAGAACACATGGCCGCCCTACGAATCCATACAGTTTGAAGCCAGATATTAGTAAAATAAGGGAAAGAGATATATGCATGCTGTGAATCCCCAACCAGGGCCGGTACCAGACTATTTTGCGCCCTAGGCAAGGTGAGCTACTTTCACACACACACACACACACACACACACAAAATGCCAACTTTGATTTTTAAGAACATATGTTTCCTGGAAAAAATGAAGCACAAAACTTGAAACTGCTAAATTTATTTTAAAGTGCAAGAAATATGTCATGCCAATTATAGCAAACAAATTGGAAAGGAACGTCTATGGGTCTAAAATGCATTATTTAATAGGAATATCACATCCAAATCATCCCAACTCACACGTGCACGCACGCACAAACGCACACACACATACACACACACAGCATCACTCACTCCAAACACACGCATAAACACATGCATTCACTCAAAGATCCCATGCACCCCATTCACTCATATATTCTCTCTCTCTCTCTTCCGGGCGCATTCCGGAAATCCAAATGTGGAGCCACCCCACCCCCACCCCCACCCCAGTGTCCCTGGCTTCGCTTCGGCTGGGCAGGCGCGGGGCGCCATCTCGCCCACCCAGGCCCAGCTGAATCCTCGGGCCGGGCAGCTCACAGCCAATGCGCGTGAGTGCTGCGCTGTGCCTAGCGCCCCTCTTAGCTTGGCGCTCTAGGCGGCTGCCTGAGTGGCCTCTGGTAGCACCGGCCCTGTCCCCAACTCTAACAGGACTGCTCTTGTTCAAGCTTCAGCCTTCTCCTGCAAGGACAGATTATGTTACATCCTCTGCAGCCTAATTTTCTTAGTGATGAGAACTCCAGGGGCATGAATACGTTGCCCAGGGATGGTTTCCTTGGAACAAGACAACTGGAGTCTTACAGTGTTTTGTATTATGTAGTTTATTTGCACAACTTATATAAGAATGTGGTCGTCTAAGGCTTATTACTCAAGATCTAGCAGACAGATTTTGCTCATTTTTGTTTTAAAATGAAATTTCAGCAGTGCAGACGTGCAGAAAATTTTGAAACTGTGAAAAAGTTCAAAGCTCAAGCTTTGAGCAATTCAGAGAGGGATGAGACAAAGGAGAGGTTACCACATATGCCCCTCATTATGCATGTAATGTAACATGTGACTGTGTGTGTGTGTGTGTGTGTGTGTGTGTGTGTGAGAGAGAGAGAGAGAGAGAGAGAGAGAGAGAGAGAGAGAGAGAGAGAGAGAGAGAGAGAGAGAGAGAGCATGTGTAATTATGCTTACTCCTGTGAGATCAGAGTGACCATTAAGGATGCTTGCAGACAGAGGGCTCTAGTGCTACCAATCAGAAGATGTGCGGCTATTCCATCTTTTTTTTTTTCTTAATAAATTTTCTCTGGTAAGAAAAAAGATGGAAGAAGCAGTGGGAAACATCGGAGGCTTATAAGTGGCAGCCTTTTTTAGCAGTCATTATCAGAACTATGTAACTTTACAATTGGTGCCTGAGTTTGCTTGTTTTCCTCTTCCCTCCTCATCCCTCCCCTTTTTCTCCTTTTGTGTCATATCTTTTAAATTCTGAGTTTGCAGCAGGGAATGACTTGTGTGTTTTGAACTGAATTTATGTAATCTGTCCTGGGACTTTTTAAACTTAAAAGTCAGGGAAACTTTATTACACTGATTTATTACACTGTATTACAAGGCAATTGACAATGTTTTGTGGGCAGTTCCCCAAATAGGGCTAAACTCATAAAAGATAAGAACACTTCTAGAAAATAATGTGCTTTAAAATAAATAAGTAAATAAACAGGCAGTCTGAGATCTCCTTTTCCCTCACTGACAGTTGGCCCTCAGGCTCGTGCCTACGTTGCGGTTAAGTCTCAGAGCGCTTGTGATTGGCCAAGGGTCGCGTGCTAGTTAACCTTATATACGCACGCCTTTTTAAAATAATAATTGAACACGCCTTTTTCCTGAACGGCAGCCGTTGATTGGTTGAATTCTGGAATGGAAGGAAGGGGAGGGAGGGACGGGCATTGGCTTGCTGATGGCACCACAACCACTAAGGCCGAGGAAGGGGGCTGGGTCAAGAGAAAGAGAGCAGGAACCTCGCTCCCGTTCCGTAGAAATAGAAGCCATGAGAGTGACACGCAGCCTAAACTTCCGGTAAACCAGAAAGCCGCCATTGCCTGTGTTAAGTTAAAGGCCTCTCTTTCCGTCTCTGCGTTCGCTGTTCATCTTTACGGGACAAGACGGCGCCCTTCGGTTTAGCGACGTTGTGCTTAGCGACCCTCTTCTGTTTTACACTGGGAAGTCTGAGATGAAAAACCACGTCGGTTTTAGAGCGGAAGGCGCCCGGCGCGCGGGCCTCGAGGCTGTGGGGCGCTCTAGTAGTTTCCTAGCTCTACGGCCTCCGCTCGCGCACCCTTCTCGCGAGAAGTGCCGGGATTTCCTTTTCCCCAGTCAGCCTTCGAAGCCGCGCCGGCGGTGTCCCGAGCAATGGGAGTGGGGAGGTGAGAAACCAGAGAGAAAAGCCATGGAGGAGCCCCTCCCCCCCCGCGCTCCCCTTCCTCCTCAGAGCCGTCCTGGTGCAGGGGGACAGTGCGGCGGCTTTTCCGCCCTGCTGCCGGGTTTTCCTTCTTCACCGGCCGGGGGAACCTGCAAGGCCTTAGGGAAGGGGGCGGGGAGACGGGACGGGGAGAGCTGCTGTAGCCCCGCCCACTTCGTGCTCCGGGAATCTCTTCCCCTCCCCTGGCGCGCGGGTCCTTCCTCAGTCTCCCTCGGGTTTGCAGGGAAGAGGCTCGTGGCTTCCCCATCACTTTGGTATGGCCCTCAGTTACACCCCCCCCTTTCTTCCTGTTTGCTCCAGATCAACTAATCCGGAGTACCTAGCATCCCCCATCCCATTCCCTGCTAATAATGCTATTTACAACCCTCGCAATCAGGAAGAGGTAGAACCGTAAGCAGGTCTGCGTATGGTAGGGTGACCCTATGGAAAGGAGGACAGGGCTTCTGTATCTTTAACAGTTGCATAGAAAAGGGAATTTCAGCAGGTGCCATTTGTATGCATGCAGGACCCAGTGAAATTCCCTCTTCATCACAACAGTTAAAGCTGCAGGAGCTATACTGCAGCTATACTGTGACCAGATTTAAAAGAGGGCAGGGCACCTGCACCTTTAACTGTTGTGATGAAGAGGGAATTTCACCAGGTTCTCCATATATACAAAAGACACCTGCTGAAATTCCCTTTTCTGTGCAACAGTTAAAGATACAGGAGCCCTCTCCTTCTTTTCGTATGGTCACCCTAGCATATGGGTTAAATTGTTTGTGGGTTATATGTGTTACAGAGGTATGGATAGTGTCAGACTTGGACCAGGGGAAGCTGGCTTCAATTCCCCACTCAGCCCTGAAACTCATTGGGTGACCTTGAGCAAGTCGTTTCACAGTGACTGGGTTCACACAATATGACAACACACACTCAAGTTTGAGTATGGGCTGAACCGTGGGTTGTTGTGTTACGTGAATACAACTGCGCCAACAAACCATGGTTTGTTAACCACAAACAATCCACAAAGAGAAACCCATGGTTTGTTTTTGTGTTGTGAACTGTGAGTTGTTTGTGGCAGACCATGGTTTGTTAGTACAACTAGGTTCACAAAATGACAAATCATGGATCTATGACAGCTCAAACTTCAGTATAGGTTGCTGGGTTGTGTGAACCCAGGCAATGTAACCTACCTCACAGAGTGGTTGTGAAAATAAAATAGGGGACTCTCATGAGCTCCTGGTTGGGCAGGGTGTGTGTGTGGGGGGAGGATGAGGTGTGTAAAAGATGATGATGGATGGGGGAGCGGAATCCTTCAAGGATTATCAGCAAATCGCTGTGAGAAGAGTCTTATGGATGATGTAACTTACATTTATTGTATGCAATAGGTCTTTTTGAAATGTCATTCTATTCTTCCCCTTTCTGCCGTGTGTCACACACATGCTTCTATTTAGGTCCCTCTATTTTTATTTCTTCTTTTGTTGAAATGGGGGGGGGGGGAAACAACTTTATCACTCTTACGCCACACTAATAGATGCTGGTATACTTTCTTTGCATCATCTTCTGTTCTTCATATTCCCATCTCGTAGCATTCTTTGGATTCCATGACTATTACATAACTTCTTGACAAGCGCAATGCGGTGATTCTCGCTATATCCAAATGTTAGCCACTGTGGGAGACTAGAGCAAAAAAAATTTGCCTAACATAATACAATGAAACACAACATAAAGAAAGAGCATGAATAGGCTAGTTCAGCTTTCCTAATCATGTGCCCTCCATCTGGGAGTTGTAATCAAACACTTCTGGAGGGCACAAGGTTGGGGAAGGCTGGGATAGAAGTTAGTGGGTTTAGTGGACCTTTAGGCAGAGTAACTGTCTCTTGGCTTCAGCTTTCCAGCCTGTGGTTTGAGCAATTTGGTTGGTGGTCTTTTTTCTGGCATAAAGACAAGAGCATAAGCAGTCTTCCAAGGATACCAGCAGTGGTTTGCACAGTCCAGGGTGCTCTAGTTTTAGGATTGCCCCAGTTTTAGCTGTATTATTTCAAGGTTTCTGAGAGATTGCTTTCATGTAATGGGGTTGTTATATGTGGCCTTTCATTTTTTCTGCTGAGCAATGAGATATGAAGACCTGGGATGGAGGGAACTATTTTCTTCTCTTTTTCTTGTTTCCCCATCCTTTTCAATGGCTTGGAAAAGAATGGAGGAGTATTTCTTCTGAAATTGTCATGTTCCCTTGGGCTTTTATGTACAAACTTGTGCAAGAGCACTGGCATGCAGTTTCATAGAGGCAGTTTTCCTTCTCTCTGTGGTCACAGGGAATTTTGTCTCAGTAGAAAATAGCAAATTCATAGAGTTTTGAGGTACGGTGATGTCAAGACGAACTCCGTCTCAAGGCAAAATCTTTCAACACTCCCCTCCTGTAGACCTGTGCAACTGAAACAGATGCAAGTAGGGCCTCATCTACACCAAGCAGGATATTGCACTATGAAAGCGGTACATAAAAGGCAGGAGCCACACTACTGCTTTATAGTGGTATTGAAGTGCACCGACAACTGTTGGGGCCCATAAGACACATACCATATACCACTTTCATACTGCTATATCCTGCTTGGTGTGGCTCTTGCCTTTTATATGCCACTTTCATAGTGAAATATCTTGCTTGGTGTAGATGAGGCCTAGGTATCTGTAATGACAAGAGAGGCTGAGCAACTTCCGTGCCAAATTTATATTCCATGCCAGTGCAGAAAACTCACAGAATGTGTAATTGGGTGAAGGATTCAGCTTCCTCAGCATCATAGTTTTTCAGGTGTCTTCTGAAGATAAGCATGAAACTGTGCGCAAGTGTGGTGAGATCTTATAAGCCAGAAGAGTGGCTGAACAAGATTTCAAGGTGTTATGTCATGGCCTGGGACTTTACGGCCATGCATAGCTCGTTTCAAACCCTGGTTACAAAAATAAATCCAATAAATTCTGCAAAGCAAGCAAACTTCAGATTGCAGAATTGT
The DNA here is from genome assembly GCF_023053635.1 of Elgaria multicarinata webbii. Classification (NCBI taxonomy): domain Eukaryota; kingdom Metazoa; phylum Chordata; class Lepidosauria; order Squamata; family Anguidae; genus Elgaria; species Elgaria multicarinata. Next base: position 18,720,156 of record NC_086181.1, read on the forward strand.
GTTACTTTTAGTGCAGAACCTGGGTTAACTCGATGCAGAATGTTTCGCCTTTTGTAGCACACACGGCCCAGCTCTTGGCGCTTCTGAATTCCTGACTTGCCTCTTCATCTGCTTTATACTCTTGAGCTCTTCGGATAGTGTGGCTGATAAATATTTTCCCCCACCTTTTACAGATGCCCCGTCACTGCTCTGCCACTGGCTGCTGCACCCGTGATACACCTGAGACGCGCAACCGAGGCATTTCCTTCCATCGGTGAGACCTGATGCCATCTTGTGCCCTTTCAGTCTCCCATTCAGATCGCTGTCCATTTTGAATTGAAGGCTGGCTGGGATTAGTCTGCTGTAGTTGTAGCAGGAAATGCCACAGCCCAGGCCATCTGTATCATTACCGCTCCAAGGAAGTCCACTATTTTCCTTGAGCTTGAGAAAAAGTAATCAATAGTTCTGCATGTGGCATCTCGGCCTTGCCAGGCTAACTCTGATTCACCCCGTGTATGTCCTCACAGGCTTCCAAAGGACAACCCCCGGCGGGCCATGTGGTTGGAGAACTGTCGGCGGAAGGACATGAGTGGCCAAGGCCTCTGGGACCCTGCCTCCAAGTATGTTTACTTTTGCTCCAAGCACTTTGAGAAGAGTTGCTTCGAACTGGTGGGCACCAGGTAGGTTATCAGAATATGAAAGAGCATGATAGGTTCAGTATAATTGAAATAGTCAGAAATCATCACAACTGGACAGTGGCTTAGATGCCATGCTTCTCGCCTGCCCAAGGACCTCCACTTCCCTTACTCGGCTTCGTCCTTTTTCTTCTGCTGCCCCTTACGCCTGGAACGCTCTTCCAGAACACTTGAGAACTACAAACTCAATCACTGCTTTTAAAACTCAGCTAAAAACTTTTCTTTTCCCTATAGCCTTCAAATATTGAGTTTGTTCTGACTCTATACTGTTTAGCTTCACCCTACCCGGTGCCTGTTTACACTTCCCTGTGCCTGTTCGCATTCTCCTTCCCTCTTTATTGTTTACTACAACTTATTAGATTGTAAGCCTACGCGGCAGGGTCCTGCTATTTACGGTGTTATCTGTACAGCACCATGTACATTGATGGTGCTATATAAATAAATAATAATAATAATAATAATGTCACACTTGGCATTGGTGAAGGTGCTACCAAGAAACTGGGCTCAAGCGTGGCTTCCATGTTTTCAAAGAGTTCTTGCAGAAAGGGTGAGGAAGTGAAGTAAAAACGACTTGAAGGCCAGAAAATGAAATGTATTGAAGGCAGAGAAGAGCTGTCATGGTTATTTCAGGATGGGTAGTTTGCAGTTCACTCTTCATGGGGAAACAAATACCAACGCGAGCAAACACTGAGAAGGTAGGCCTTGACAAATCCAAGTTTGAAACCAGCAGGCTTTTAATTTTCAACAGTGAGATGACTGGCCTTTAGGACAGGCTGCAGTCACGGGCAGCAGCACATTTATGTGCCATGCTTGTTGGGCACATTTTTTGTGGGGAGGAGAGGGAGATCTTGAGAAGGATCTTAGTTTGCAGGTACTGGTTCTGTCCCAGTGTTTCAAGTCACTGCAACTCAGAGTAGGCAGTACAGGGGAGGATGGACCAATGGTGTAGTGCAGCAAAGGGCAACTTAATATCTTCATATGAGCAGGGGAGAGAAGAGAAGCAGGGCTATTCCATCACCTCTGCTGAGACATCATGTTCCTTTGGCTCTCTCCAAATGTCACCTAGCCAGCAACCATTCCACAGTCTACCTGAAACTTTCCCATCCCAGACAGACATAATAAGAACTGTAACTTTTAAGAACTGGTGCCCACGCTTGTTTTTGTTTTCTTCCTCCTCGTTCCTTTTGCCTTTTGAGTCATGTAGTTTAGATAGCTGAAAACAGGGACTGTCTCATTACTGATGTTTGTAAGGCGCTCTGGAAGCCTTGGCTAAAGAGAGCTTAAAATGCTTTAAATAAAGAAGAGATTTATATTGTAGACAGAGAAGGAACTGGATTTTTTGTTGTGAGGGTAGTGTCACAAAGTCAGGACTGTGTAAATTGAACCTTCAACATGTGCCTGTGCAGAGATCTAGGCAAATAATATTGCAAAGTAGAATGTAACTGGCTAACTGTAAATGTACAAGCACCTCCTGCAGTCCGATGGCTCTCAATAAATCATCCTACTGCCCAGCGGTTCCACAAATCAGATGTCCTTCTTCCAGAGAGTAATGCTAGGTTGTTTGCAGCCAGTGTTGGTTTATGTACATCGATGCTTCCTTTGTAGTGGTTACCATCGGCTCAAGGAGGGTGCTGTTCCCACCATATTTGAAGTTCACGCCAAACCACGCCGAAAATCAAAGCTAGGCAACTCCAAACTCGCAAAGCGTCAACAGAAGAAGAGGTGAGCATTGACCTTGTCTTCCCTTGCTTTGTGCCAGGTGTTTCCTACTTTACTGTTCAGTTTTATGCACGTTTACTCAGAAGTAAGTCCCACAATATTCAGTGGGGCTCCTAGGTAAGTGCATATAAGATTGCAGCCTTACTGGCGAATTGGCTCTGTCTGTCAGTAGTTTGAGATAGAGGGATTTTTGGGGAAGCATTATATGCTACAATTGCAGAGTCTGAAATTGGGAATAGAGGGAGGAAGAAAGAGAGAGAGATTGAGATCAGTAGTAGGCTAGGTAAAATAATACGTGGAAAACACAGATCTTGGATTGTAGTTTAAGAGCCAAGTAGATCTGGTTATTCCCAGCTGTATTGTGCTTGTTTCATCTCATTTTATCCTTCAACAGCCTGGTAAGGTACATTAAAGGAGAGAATTATGTGCTCAGAACTGCCCAAAGAGGGTTTTTTTGTTTTGGTTTTTGCTTCCCTATATCCAACTCTGATGCTTTGTCTACTGCTCCATGCTGGCAGGCTTGCTTCTTGAGCCTTGTAGGAAGTGTCTCAAGTGAGGACATGCCCTCAGTTTCTGCCTGGTTTATTTTGTTCACTTCTACTTGCTCCTGCTTGGGTGGGAGGAGTGTGGCAAGTCTTCTCTACTGCCCTTCTGCTTGACCCTGGTCCTGTTTCGTTTTCACAGCTGCAGCCTTTGCTCAGAGGAGGAGTCGACCTCGTTGTGCATGGACATCTCATGCTTCCCTGCGCAAGAGCTACCAAGCCCTGGGGCTGCTCCCACCAGCGGCGAGCCCCGAAGCCAGCCCATCCTTCCTGAGCCCGAGCCAGAGCGCTCGGCCACCCTATCAGACATTCCCCTGGAACAGTCGCCAGCTGCCACGGGCCAGGAAGAAGCATCTCCTTCTCCAGCTCTCCCGGAGCCTGTGGGGAATCCAGCCCATCCCGTTTCCCTCTCCCTGTACATGCTGCGCCTCCCTCCCCGGGCCGGTGCCTACATCCAGAATGAGCACAGCTACCAGGTGGGCAGTGCCTTGCTGTGGAAAAGGCGGGCCGAGGCGGCACTTGATGCTCTGGGGAAAGCGCAGCGACAACTGCAGGCCTGCCGGCGCCGGGAGCAGCGGCTCCGTCTGCGCATCTGCGAGCTGCAGCGGGAACGGCGGCCGCACAGCGCTGACACACATCGGCGGCTCAAAGAGCACCTGCAAGTCTTTGAACTGCAGCTCCTCAATGAACTTGAATAACTCTGGGATGGGCCAAAACCAGTCTTCCCGTATTTGGCACAGTCTCTGCTCTGGGCTGTATATTTCCCTTGGCCAAGCTGTGCGTTGGAGCTTGGGGCCCTACGAACTAGGTGGCCGCTTGATGCTTGCCTCCTTCCCTTTTACTGTTCGTGTTTACTCCCTGTGAATAAAGATTGTTTTGTATAACTGGATGCTCCCAGCTCAGCTGAAAAACATCCGGTTAAACTGTGGTCTTCCGTATGGTGTTGCCCAAGGCAGGATCCTATTATTTCTAGCAAGTAGCTCTTTGGTCTCACTTGTGAGGAGCTTGGAACAATCAGTGGGTAGTAGAAGAAACTTCTTGCTCTTCTCCTTTGAGTTATAGGGGTTGAAGGGTCTTAATCAGTAGGCCCTCCCGTTGCCTTAAAAGCATCCTCACCCCACCGACACTCTTCTGCACAATAGATATTTCAAGCTAATTAACCTGAATCATACAGATGAAAGGATGCTGTGTCAGCAGGCAAAAAAAAAATCTCCTAGAGAATACTCTAATAAAACTATTCAGATGATACTAGTAAGTAAGCCCAAGCCATAAGCTTAAATGGAACCTGTCCTGTTAGAATTAATACGAAGCAAAAACTATCCACTGGAGTGGAGTTAGGCCTGGTCTACATAAGAAGAAGAGAAGGCAGCTGCCAGTACAGAAATGAGGGGAAACCTCTAGGTCAGGGTCACGGAACCTCGGCCCCAGGCCCAAATTCAATTTTGAAGGAGTTCTTATAGGCTGCATTCCAGTGGTGGGCAGTGCTGAAGGCAAAAGGGATGGGGTCACAAAATACCAGCATATTGTGAAAAGTTCTTACTGCCAGTAATTCAGCCTTTGGAAAGGCATTTCAATCTTTAGAAAAGGAGGGGGGAACTGCACAGAAGCTGGGAAACCAATGATTGGTAGTTGTGTGTGGGGTGTATCTGGGGAAGCTTGAAGGGCTTGATTTGGCCCTGATGTTCTCCACCCTTGAACTAGGTGCACATAGTATTTATTAGGCCCAACGCATTTCAAATAGGCTTTTTCTTAGGTGCGCTCTTCAACACAACAGCCTGTGCTCTCTACTCTTTAAGTGATTTTGTTTTAAGCTCTGGAAGGCCCGGATGAGGATACACATTCTCATTCAGATTTGCAACAAAAGACATGTTTGTGTGCCACCATCTTCCTTGGTGGATTGTGGCAAGTGTTCTTCAACTTGGACCAAAGTGATTTCCATGGTTTGCAGCAGTTTTAGTGTAAAGACCCCTTATGCAGGGATCAAAAGAACCTATAGCTTCAACAAAGCCACTGACATTCCAACAGGCTTGTATTTGCAAGAGGGGTTACAGGTGTCTGCCCCCCTGAATATTCACCTTTTATTTTAAAAAGCTAGTCTCTAGCCCTTTTCTTGTGGAGATATAAGGAAAATCATGCAAGCAGAATTGTATGCAACTGCGCACTCATGTTCTAGCCAATGAGTGCAAAGGCATTGGGATAGCTGCCAAGGATGAAGTCTTTTCTTTTTTAAAATTGTATACATTTTAAATGTATTGTTAGATACAATTAAATAATACACTATGCTATCTGAATTGAATTTCTGAATGTCCTGCAACGATCCCCTGCCTCCTCACCAAAACATGCATGGCTACAAGCCTGATTCTAAATTTTGCATGAGAACTTGCCAAGGTCCAAGGCAGCGTGAAAGAATTACATGCCCCGTCTCTTCCAGCTTAAGGGGCCCTACAGAGAATGCCTTGTGTGAGGGTTCCCCAAGTCCCAGACCTGGGTTTGTCTTTTAAACAATACACATTTTAATTTTTCATCTGTTACATTTCTATTCTGTCCAGTAGTAGAAACTACACCCAGTGCTGTTACATGCTCTTCCCCTTTTGCCTTTGGTCCAGTGGCTTTTGCTTAAAGGCCCACCCGCCCATGGAATGTGATCCCCCATGAATTTGACCCACAGGGTGAAAGACATTCAAAACCTCCTGTTCTATGTTCTATAGGCAGGGACAGGATACCTTTCAAAAGATTGGGGACCTCCAGTTGGGAAGCCCTACCACCACCACAGGGCTAACTAACATGAACTGCCCTGTGAGAAAGGAGGAGTGAGGAAACCAAGCAGGCAAAGGGAACACAGGTCCTGCTCCAGTTCAACGGGTCCCACACCTCTGGAGATAATGGGAGAAGGGCCTTTCCATCAAGCCTGCTGACAGTACTTAATTAATATTTTTTTCCCTCTTCCCTCCCCTTTCCTTTTTCCTTGTGTGTCATGTCTTTTTAAATTGTAAGCCTCTGGGGACTGTTGTTTTTGCTGATTGATTGTAAGTTGCTTTGGGAGTTCTTTTCTGGCTGAGGGGTGGGATAAAATACTTTAAATAAATAAATAATGAATAATAAATAGACCAGGGATAAAATGGGGGTTGAGGTTATCTAGAAACCCTTCTCTCCTTTCTACAAGTACCAATGCCACTCACCTTGAAAATCTGACCAATTTAACCTGAGGATATCCCGGTGTCAAGAGAGAAATGAAGTGGAGAAACCTGCTCCTTGCTCCTCCACTCTCAGCTGCCAGTTAGGACTGCCAAGTAAGAGTCAATGGCAACCTGATTGGCTTTGTGACCTCACCTGTCCAGTGTGACCTCACATTCACAGGGTGTGTCTGGGTAATTGCCTAGGAAATAAACTCCCCCTTTTACTTATGTTGGCTCCTTGAAAGGATTAAGCCCTTCAATTCCTCGCTCTGCAAGTGCTTTAAAATGCCTACTAAGCCCGTACAGTATATTTTACTAATTCAACTTGTAATGTGACTTGTTTCTATATCTGAAGTACATATCTGCAATAGAAAAGAGTGAAATCAAGTGTTCAACTTTGGCTATGTTATGCCTAGTGTGTTCACACACTTGAGTTCCCTCTTAGCAGATAGACTAAGGGCTAAACTGCATGTGATTCTGAATTGATTGATTGATTGCATTTCTATACCGCCCAATAGCCAAAGCTCTCTGGTTCAGAAAAATGAAAACCACTCAAAGTATAACACAACAGTATAAATACATGATATAAAATACAATTTAAAAGCACAACCAGGATAAAAGCAGCAGTGCAGAAATACAAATGTAAAATTCAAATTTAAAACAGCAAAGTTAAAATTAATTTATAGACTGTTAAAGTACTGGGAGAATAAAAAGGTCTTCACCTGGCATCTAAAAGAATATAGGTGCCAGGCGAACCTCCTTAGGGAGCTCATTCCACAGCCGGGGTGCCATAGCAGAAAAGGTCCTCCTCCTGGTAGCCACCTGCCTCACTTCCTCTGGCAGGGGCTCATGGAAAAGGACCCTTGAGGATGACCTTATCCGGGCAGGTACATATGGGAGGAGGCGTTCCTTCAGATAGCCTGGCCCCAAGCTGTTTAGGGCTTTGAATGTTAATACAAGCACTTTGAATCTGGCCCAGACCTGGACTGGCAGCCAATGAAGCTGGAAGAGGACTGGTGTGTTGTGGTCTCGTTGGCTAGTCCCTGTTACTTGAAGATAAATGTGTTACTTGAAGATACATGTTCTTTTTCGTTTTGTTTTACTTTAAATAGCAGCTGCTGCACCATCTGACTGGGATTGTGGCAAATAGGGAAGTGAGCTTAATTCTTCCCATAGTTTGATTCTGTTGAAACTCCCCACAAAGCTGCCAAATAGATGTGTGTGGAGGAGGTGAAAATGTTAAACCTCCCTGTGAATTGTTCCAAGTCTGCGGGTGTGGGTGTGTTGTTGTTCAGCATCACATGTACTTTGACCCTAAAGACTGGTAAAAAGCTTTTTGCTATAACACGAAGTTGTACCGTATAATCTGAGTTTCCCATGATTCTGGGATACAATTCTTAGGATCGCATGTGACCACACATTGCATCCAGTCACCTGTGCAAAATTGCAAGGGCTGCACATCTCAGATTGCACATTGTTTAGCTGACACCCCTAAAACACTGCCACTGCTTGTGTTGTCAGACCAGCCAGGGAGGTGTCATTCGGTGAACATGTGCAAATGTCTTTTAGTCATATTAGTCCTCAGTAGCAGCCTACAAACAAACATATTTTAGGGCGACCGTATGGAAATGAGGACAGGGCTCCTGTATAACAGTTGCATAGAAAAGGGGATTTCAGCAGGAGTCATTTGTATGCATGCAGCACCTGGTGAAATTCCCTCTCCATCACAACAGTTAAAGCTGCAGGAGCCCTGACCTCTTTTGTCACTCTAGCTATGCTAGCTATATTCTGTGCATGCTCTCAGTATTTCTGTTTCATCACGGTTGACAAACTTGTGTGTGTGTGGGTTTTTGTTTTTGGGTTTTTTGCTCTAACATTCCAGCAATGTAGAAGTAACTCTAAAGCATGGAACAGTGGCTGGGGAGAAAAGAAATGTTAATTGTGTCCTTCACAACTGAAGAAATACATATATAAGGTGTCTAAAGCTCCACTCATTATTGCAGTCCAAAGTGAGACACCTTGAGAATCATTTCATCAAAAGGCGGAGTATACATCTTTTGCCAATACTTTTTTTTTTAACATCAAAGAGTCCCATGTCATTACTTACGTTTCTGCATGTCGATCAGCTTGCAAAGAACATAAGAGCCCTACTAAGTGTCCCAAAAGGAAGCAAGAATGAAATTTTAAAAATGCCAGCAGGCTGGGGGGGGGGAAATGGCAGTGAAAAGGAATGAAGCCACAGAAGGGCAGTGTAGTACAGGAAATGGGAGTATGTGATTGTTAAGGAGGGTGATGGAGGGAATTTCTTTCATTAAGGAGAACCAAATTTGGTGCATAGTAAGCCCTCCGAGCTATTGACTAGGCTGGCCCAAGACTTCCGGGCTGGGAACAAGAGAAGACTGAAGCAGACAAAATACTAAAAGGCAGAACCAGAAATGGAAGGTGGCAAGGAAAGTAAGTTCTTTTTCATGCTACAGAAATATTACAAATATTTGCTGGGATGCCTTCTCCATTCATAGGTTTCCAGTAGACGTCCAGTCCTTCCTCTCCTTGGGGTGGGGTGGGGTGGGGTCAATCCATATGTAAAAAGGGATAAAAGACAGGCCCGAGGCATTCCGGAACGCCTCTTACTAACATTTTGTTTGTATTTTTAAACTGCCCCTGCCTTGCTCCTGTTACCATTTAACAGTTTAATCTAATTTCGGGGAGGAGACTGCTGCGTGCAAAACGTTGCCTGCGCTGCCGCTTGAACTCTGCGTGTACCCCAAGCAATCTGGATCACTGCGCCAATTTGAACTTCAGCAGTGAGTGCGTGTGTTGTGGGAAGGGTAGAGGATGCGATACTGTTTTTATCTCCAGCCATTCACATGCTGACAGATAGTGGCGGGGGAGAACAGAAACGTAGCCCTCTCGCTTCCCTGTCACTTTCACTTTCACTGACCGTGCAGGCGGAAAAGGCAGACAGCAGAAACAGAAGTTTGCTGAGTTTCTTCGCAAGTCTCCTCTCCACCCCACCCCACCCCAGTGGGTTAATCTGAACCTGAGTTAGAGACAGAACATCGAGGGTAAGTGTGGTTTGAGAGAGGCGCCGTCGCTTCCCAGGTTGGTTGTGCACAGCACGCACACACACCTTTTCTTTTGTCCTCCTGTCATCTGTGGCTCAAACAGGTTTTCCAGGGTTCAGTGAAGGTTGGTGGCTCCGATTTCGGTCAGGCTATGGATCCATTCTGGGGTTCAGCCAGAACTCTCAAAGGAGCTGTCCAAAGTGTTGAACCCACTTTGGGGATATGGTTTTGGCACCTTGGAGAGCACCTTGAGAGTTCTGACTGAAACCCAGGATGGAGAAACACTTCTTTTTCTTCTGAGTGATACCAACAGTTATGTGACACATAAAATGGCTTTGTTTGCTCTGACAGCAAAAAAGGTTAGGAACAGAGAACTAGACAGAATTGCCATACAACTGCCATGGAGATTCAGACTGCTGAGTGAAAGCTGAGTTTTAGTTATGGTAAATTCTAAGTTATCTGTACAACTTTCTACTTGTATTTTTTACCCCTCTGTACCCCCCAAAATTGAGTCTCTCTACTTGAAAATGGCAGGGCTATTTATTAGGAGAGGGAACACAAGCCTTTTCTGCCAGCTGAGGTTCAAGTAATGGATTGGAGGGGCAGGTGATGGTAAACCCCTCCAACCTTTCCTTCAAATCACAGCTCTAAGAGAAAACCACCTTCCGTATCTTGGTTGTAGATCATGTTACTTATAAGTCAGCCCTCCTTCCATAATGGTTGTTTTCTTGCCCATACGTTCCTTTTTTATTGCCTTTCCTGCAAGCAAATTGTTTCTGCAGAACAAACTGCCTTCTTTCTGTACTGCCTCTTTCTCCAAACATTTCTGTAAATGGGACGGGAGTAACGTGCAGCTGTCTTAGTCAAGCCCAGAGGTTTTCCTGGCTAGTGATTCAGATTTCCAAGAAATGGCCTCTTCCTCCTTCTGGAATATTGCAGCGTGCATAGCTGCTGGGTGAAAGCGAAACTAACTTCTCTGAGCAGTGACAGCAGCAGCCACCCATAAATCAATGCTCCAGTTGTCTGGTGTTTATGCAACAATGGTATTTGCCTCTGTCCCCCAAACTGCAGTAAGACCCTTCCAACTTGACCCCATCAAAACCTCTGCACCTCTTCCAGCTGTTTTGAGAGAAATTCTAAGGCCCTGACCCACAAACGTTGGCTTCATTGACGTGGGGGTTAAGCTATGTCCTTGCTGAACTTTTGAAATTAGCAGGCTCCTGATGCACACTTTAACAATTGTACCCCGTCTCATACAAACCACAGCCCCTAAGCTTCCTTCCAAGCAGGTGCACAGATTTGCACATTTTCATATCCCATGTCTTTCCCCCTAGTTGGAATGCTTATGGACATTCTGTAGCTTCAGTCAAATAGCTGCAGGACAGGGGGAGTGAGTGTCACAAACAGCTAGAAGGCAGATCTTGGCTGATGGCAGGGGCCAGAGTGTGCTGCCTCCTTCGACTCTCAGTTGCCCTGGGACTGCAGTCAGAGCTTGCGTATTCTTTCTTTGCACAAAAGCTGCACCTGCTGAAATCTCCTCTTTTACGCAACTATGAAAGGAGCAAGAGCCCTATCCTCTTTTGCATCCGGGCACTCTACACTTCCCAGCAGCCTTCCCACACATGATGCCCACCAGATGATGTAGACTACATAAACCCATCATTCCTGACTGGCTGGGGCTGATGGGAGCTGTAATCCAATAATGCCGAGGGCACCACATTGGGCAAGGCTGAATTATAGAAACTTCAGCTTCCACCCTTTACTCCTTTCACCCAGTTAGAAAGGATTCACACGCAATTCACACACACCTTCTTCTGGAGTCCTAACCACTTTCTCCCCTCCTTTTCCAGAAACGTCTCACACTCAGGGCCAAAGATGTCCGACAGTGTCTGCTGCAAACTTGTTGTCTATCTGGAGGATCTGACGGACGAGGAATTCAAGAAATTCAAGATGCACCTGGAACACTACCCACTGGAGGAAGGCTACAAGTGCATTCCGCACTATCGGATCGAGAAGGCAGACAGGATAGATATAGCAGAGCGCATGGTCAAGGCCTATGAAGACACCATGACATTGCAGGTGACCGTCAACATCTTGGACAAAATAAATAAGAAGGAAGTGTCATCAAAAGTCAGAAGTGAAATGGCGGCATGTAAGTAAAAATGAGACACACATTTTTACTTACTCACACTCACACTGTTTTGAGTGACACACTCAAAACACACAGACAGTGGCAACCTCGAATATTGTTGGGCTTTGCTCCTTCATAGCCTATTTGCCACGGATTCTGGTCCATGAATCTACATCAAGCAGGGTTGAGAAATGCATGTCGGCTTTTGAATGTCAGACAATCCCCACCCACCGCACATTCAGGTTGTGTGGCAAACGTTCTCCATTCATAAGAGAGGCATTTCAACATTTTAGAATGGGGTGGGCGATGCGGTGCAATAAAGCTGGGAAACCACAAAATGATTGGAGGTCAGGGGAAAGGGAGAAACCTAGGGAATCCCGAAGAGCCAGATTGGGATCTGAGGAGAGCCGGATTTGGTCCCTGGGCCTGAGGTTTCCAATCCATACTCTAAGGACACTAAAAGGGAAATTCACAGCATTGCATGGACATGTTTGAGGGACGTCTTTTACTAGCCACAAGGTAAGCTGTGGGTAGTTTTGACTCAACAATCACAATACTACCAGCTAAAGCACTGAGGTGGTAAGGGAGAAAAATCACACGTACCGTATTTCTTCGATTGTAAGGCCACAGCTAGACCTAAGGTTTATCCTGGGATCATCCAGGGTTCGCCCCTGCCTGAGCACTGGATTCCCTGTGTGTCACCTAGATGAACAGGTTTGACCCCTGGACGATCCAGGGATAAACCTTAGGTCTAGCTATGGCCTAAGACGCCATCGATTGTAAGACGCACACTAATTTCAGTACCACCAACAGAAAAAAAAAAACCTAAGACACACCTGTGATTCTAAGACGCACCCCATTTTTAGAGATGTTTATATGGGATAAAAAGTGCGTCTTAGAATCGAAGAAATTGGGTAAGTTATTTGCAGATATATATTATGGGTTTTTTTCTTGAGAAGCCTAGATCATATACATCAAATGAGTATCAGCAGAAATATTTATGCTAGGTACATCGTCTGAAAAGGTCCTGGTGGTTGTTCTTGTTGTTGTTGTACAAGTGAATACTGCAACAAAATATTGTAGTGTTCCTGTCCAGGGTTCCAGTCAATCATGTCCTCTTCCCAGATATTCCATTCCATCCCACCCTTTCCATCAGCATTCCATACTCACTGAGTTGCTTGGTTATCATTGAGGTTTTTTTGGCAGGGAGTGTTTACATTAGGTTCCCCTAACCCTGCTGAAACCTTCCCCTTTTGCGTGGATAGTGCCATTTTGGCTGCAAAAGGATTCACACTCAAAGAATGTATTTGGGTGTTAGTACATAGAGAATTTCATCTTCTTCCAAAGAACCCAAGGGGGCATACATGGCCCTCTTTGTCTTCACACCAACCCTGTGCAGTAGATCAGGTTGAGAACATGTTAGTGGCCCAACTTTGTGGCTGAGTGAGGATTTGAAGTAGCACTCGGATTATTTTGCGTGTATGGTAGGGGCAGGGCAGAGAGTTCAAAGTAAGGGGGAGGGCTTAATAGAAACCCAGAATCCTCAGTCCTGACTCATCCCCAAGTCAATTCCCCCCACTCATAGCCTTCCAAAAACAGTCATTAAGGGGGGCCATCACAAAAGGCAAGGAGAGCTGGGGAGTTGTAGCCCAACACATCTGGGGGGTCCCAGGTTGGGGGAGGTTGTCTGCACCAGGTATGGGCAGAATGTAGGTCTCCAGCAGGTTGTCTATACATCTTCTTTACCACATGGTGGCTGCAAATTGGTGCTACATTGGTTATATGGTGCATCTGTCAATTCACAGTCTTTTCCCTGAAGCTGTGCAAGCAAAGTCACCACGGCCCTCTGCTGTGTGACCTCGCTCTGGCTTTGAGCTGGGGTGGATGGGGACCAGTGATTGCTCATCAGAAGTCAGGCAGCAGGCAGGCCCAGCAAGCCAAATGACCACTGGAAAGCCCGTGCTGCCTCCTGCCATTTAGGTTACCTGCTGCTACCCACAGCAGCGAAACCGTGGGGTTTAGCAGCAAAGCGGAAGCAAAGGTCCAAGCACTTCAGGCCTTGAACCAGAAAGCAGGCAGGCCGGAAAGCAGAATGAGAAGGTTCCCATAGCAACTACAGAAATAAAGGAGTCTCGAGGGGGAGGACCTCGCCCATGTTAATAAATCTTCTTTTATTTCACTCTGGTGTGGTTTGTGAGGTGTAAAAAATAAGCCAAAGGCAAGGGCGGAACCAAGGAATCTTCTGCAATAATATTATTAGTAAAAGGTTTATTAAAGTGCCAGGTGCCTACGCGTTTCGAACGCGGTTGCGTTCTTCCTCAGGGCTTTACAGAACTGCACTAACGTTATAAAGCCCTGAGGAAGAACGCAACGACGTTAGAAACGCGTAGGCACCTGGCACTTTAATAAACCTTTTACTAATAATATTATTGCAGAAGTTTCCTTGGATCCGCCGTTGCCTTTGGCTTATTTTTTACTCCCCTACGGGGTTTCCTTCTTTTCGCACTTGTGGTTTCTGAGGTACCTAAGGTGGGGTACAGTTTAATGGGGGCAGCGGAAGGGAAGGTGAGAGGATAGGGGGCTGGGCAGGGCTGCTGTGAGGCTGGACATGGGTGGCGAGTCCCAGAATCAGAGTGCAGCATTCTGAGGAATCATCCCAGGGTTGGGATCCTTTGAATTATAGGAGAGATAAAGGCGTTCCAAGGGTGGGCTGTCTATGGCAGCGGACTACATATGGCTCATGCCTGATTTACACCTATTTTCAGACTGATTATACGGTAAGTGTTCACAGCATTAACACCCCAAACAGATCCATGCTCCCTAAAAGATTTCTCTAGAGCAGAGGTGGTGTGTTTGACGCATCTGATGAAGTGGGCTATAATCCAAAAAAGCATATGCCAGAATAAACGTGTTAGTCTTTAAGGTGCCACAAGACTGTTTATCTTTCATTCAGATAGAACTTAAAGGCACATCTGCATAGATCTGGCCAAGCCAATCTCTGTCTCTCTTCTCATTATTCCCTGGGCTTCCTCAATCAGTGGGTGGGTATAAGGGCTCCTTGAAAGATCATTCAACCCAACTGCAAAACCCATCATGTTTTTTTTATATTAGCAAAGGCAGAGATCAATTTTACATGGGGATTAAGTTAAAAAAAAACTCATTAGAAGTCAGAATGAAACCTGCACAGCTCCTAGTAGAATCTAATCCAATTAACCTTATACTAGTTTACCTAGGAGTAAGGCCCATTGAACTCAGTGGAACGTATTTCTGAGTAGACATGCTACAAGGAGCACAGCTTTTCTTAGGTTTTACCACTGAGTTCTATGAATCCAGCTTAGAATACTCAGTATGGGGGGGAAAAGAGGAAACCTCCTTGAAAATTTAATCTGTTTTTGAACCAGAATTATTCTCCCCATGGGGGAGGTGCACCATTCCTGGAGATACTGCAATACCAGGTTGATGCATGGAGTGGATGGAGCAAGCCCCTAGTCCAACTCCCACTTCCAAAAATCCATTTAATATATAGTTCTCAAATAGAGAACATATCAGATATTAAACTGATAAGAACAGATACTACACTTGATCTTAGCCAAAAGGCCGAGAAGCGATAACTGGGCTTGCCCTGAAGCAGAAAGGCACCTTCTCCAATGGAATCTGAAGTTTCTACGAGCAGCAGTAAGTTGTAAATGTGCCTGTGGCACAGACCGGGCAGCCCAACTTGCAAAACCTGTGGATATATTCTGAAAACGCAACTCCTTCCACCATATATTTGAACAGCTTCCTCCCAGGACAATTTAATCACAGATTTTGTGCATTCTCTCCACCTCGTCACTTTCATGAGTTTCCACCTCTTCCATTGGTGTTAAATTTGCATGAGCCTGCCCACTGCCTCTTCCCAGGATGTTCTGTGCTTCTGTTAACCCTCTTTGGCGTTTAATCATCTGCAGACTTTTCAACTGGCTTCCTCCAGCTGAGCCTCTCACACCAACTTGATCTGCCTAGGAAGTTCTACCTGTTGAATAATTGCAGTTTCAAGGACCCCTTCATTCCAGCAAAATCCAATCAGTCTTTGAGGCATGTTGATGCAAATTTTCTCATTGTCTTTCTTTTGCTTTCAAATTGCTTGATTGACAGGAATATCGTTTTCTTACCCATTTATCCTGTTTTTAGAGCAGTGAGATCAAAACAAAGAGGGGAGGGTCTGCTCTTCGCAGTCCTCTTATAGAAAGAATGAAAAAGTCAGACCACTAAGAGAAGACAAGAAATAAATGCATTTCAGGAAGGAGAGATAAGTCTAGAACAGCCTTTCTCAATGTTGGCTCCCATCTGCCCCAACCCATATAGCCAATGTTCAGGAATGCTGGGAGTTGTAGTCCAAAACGCTTAAAGGGCACCAGGTTGGGGAAATCTGGGACAGTGTGTCATGGAATTTCGGAACATGACCAAGGTTGCTTTCTTGCCCAAACGGCCTTTATTTCTCATCAGTAAGACAGACCACATGCTGCAGCAGAATCTCCTTGACGCTCCAGAAGAACAGACTGCTGCCCAGCCTCTGTTAGCAAAATATTTATATATTTATTTTATTACATTTAAATACCGTCCGATAGCCGAAGCTCTCTGGGCAGTTTACAAAAGTTAAAAACAATGAACATTAAAACAGATATACAGAAATTTAAAACCATCAAAAGCTTAAAAATAATATCAATTTAAAACAATATTTATTAAAATATGTAGGATAAATGTCATCATTGATCATTCTATGAGTTTAACAAATCCAGTTACAGCTTACACTGATAAGACTAGGTTACTACTACACGTGCGCTAACTACTCTGTATTCCTTATCTCAAACAAAACTTGTTCAGCACTTTGAGTGTTTCTCACAGGCACAGCTGCACATCCACGAGGCTTATCAGTAACATTCCAGCTCACACTCTGACCTTCTATTAAAATTCTATCACTTACAAAAGATGCTAATAAAATTCCATAACAAGTAGAAATCTCATTTCTTTGTAAACCAGAGGTTTCTCTTCCATATGTACTCAGGTTCCAACCTTTTCAAGAGGTCCTTGAAACTGCAATTATTCAACAGGTAGAACTTCCTAAGCAGATCAAGTTGGTGTGAAAGGCTCAGCTGGAGGAAGCCAGTTGAAAAATCTGCAGATGATTAAACGCCAAAGAGGGTTAACAGAAGCACAGAGCATCCTGGGAAGAGGCAGGCTCATGCAAATTTAACACCAATGGAAGAGGTGGAAACTCATGAAATTGACGAGATGGAGAGAATGCACAAAATCTGTGATTAAATTGTCCTGGGAGGAAGCTGTTCAAATATATGGTGGAAGGAGTTGCGTTTTCAGAATATATCCACAGGTTTTGCAAGTTGGGTTGCCCGGTCTGTGCCACAGGCACATTTACAACTTACTGCTGCTCGTAGAAACTTCAGATTCCATTGGAGAAGGTGCCTTTCTGCTTCAGGGCAAGCCCAGTTATCGCTTCTCGGCCTTTTGGCTAAGATCAAGTGTAGTATCTGTTCTTATCAGTTTAATATCTGATATGTTCTCTATTTGAGAACTATATATTAAATGGATTTTTGGAAGTGGGAGTTGGACTAGGGGCTTGCTCCATCCACTCCATGCATCAACCTGGTATTGCAGTATCTCCAGGAATGGTGCACCTCCCCCTTGGGGAGAATAATTCTGGTTCAAAAACAGATGAAATTTTCAGGGAGGTTTCCTCTTCCCCTCCCCCCCCCGTACTGAGTATTCTAAGTTGGATTCATAGAACTCAGTGGTAAGAACCTAAGAAGAGCTGTGATGGATTAGACCAAGGGCTCATCTGCACCAAGCAGGATATTCTGCTATGAAAGCGGTATATAAAAGGCAGTAGCTGCACTACTGCTTTATAGTGGTATTGACGTGCACTGACAACTGTGGGGGCCCATGACACATCTACACCAAGCAAGATATAACACCATGAAAGCGGTATATGGTATGTATCAATGGGCCCCAACAGTTGTCAGTGCACTTCGATATCGCTATAAAGCAGTAGTGTGGCTCCTGCCTTTTATATATCACTTTCATAATGGAATATCCTGCTTGGTGTAGATGAGCCCCAAGAGTCCATCTAGTCCACCACTCTGTTTATACAGTGGCCAACCAGCTGTCAACCAGGAACCCACAAGCAGGACACAGGTGCAACTGCACCCTCCTGCCCATGATCCCCAGCAACTGGTGTATATGGGCTTACTGCTTCTGATACTGGTAGTAATCCAGAGCAGTATTTGCTAAACAGAATCAACAATGGTAAAAATGGATGTCTACATGGGAACTCTGCTTCCTGTAATCTCTCTGTTCCCTGGCATGAGGTACTGTTTGCAAATTGTGATTATTCCTACCAAACTCTTCTGAGCATGTACCTACATTTCCAGGAAATGATACAGGTTGCCTGATTGCCTTTCTTTTGGCTCGTAAATTCAAACATCCTCTAATAAAAAGATAGATGTGATCTTACCAGCATTCTATCTGGTATGTCCTTTATTTGAGCACTATGGAGTAGATTTTTGAAACGGGGAGATAGAATATGAGCTTGCTCCATTCATCCATTCCATGCAGTAACGTGGCTGAATACATATGGATTCAAAGCCAGTCTTTTAAAAGCTAAGCCCTCTTGCCGGGATGGACACATCTGTCATTTTAGTTTCTCCCACACTTGGATATTTTTTCGTTGTGTTGAGTCAGGGCTGCCACCTCTCCCCCCGCCCTTTCTTCCAGCCTTCTCAATTTTAAAAGCTACATTGCAGGAAGGTAAAACATGGCCCTCTAATACGAGGAAGAGTTGTAGCTGTTGAAGTTGGCTGGTGCGGATGGACGAGAATTTGGTTCTTCTGTTTGTTGTTTAGTAATAACTTACTAACATTAACAAGCTTCTTTATATAGAATGGAAAGAATCTGAAATGAAAGAAATTCAAATGCGGAAGAAAACAAAACTGTCAGATTCATCCCACCCTAGAGAGAACATTTGATTAATTAATTGATTAGTTTGCTACATTTTATCCCATCTTTTCAGACAATTATTATTACCCAGAGTGGTGTGCAGAACTTTAAATGTATACAAGATAAACTACTTGTTCATAAAGGCTAGCTCAAGAATTTCATACTGGGGTTTACCCTGCTTAACGTTTAGCAATATGTAATGAGACTGGGTCTGTTTTTTGGCTCATAGTTTTTAAAGTTGTTATAGTGGTTTTAAATGTATGTGTATAATGCATGTTTTGTGGTTTTTTAATTTTTGTATATCATTTTTAAGTGTTTTTATCTTATGTGAACCACCCAGAGAGCTTCGGCTATGGGGCCGTTTGCAAATGCAAATAATAATAATAATAATAATAATAATAATAATAATAATAATAATAATAATCTCTCCTACTAGGCTTACAAACTAAATTGAGGACGCACAGACATTATAATTGCCTTATATATGTAGGTTAAGGCAATTCTGATGAGCTACTTGATTACTCACTTTGCCTCCCATGTGTGTATCTGTCTGTGTGTTTTGCAGATAAAACGTTACTTTAAGAGATTTGTTCTTCATATGAGACGTTACTACTTAGAATGTTTTTGATATACCTTATTTATTTGTCATTCCACATCTATCAAAAGGAGTTTGAGTAAGTAGCTTGTCCAGTTAATGAGCTGATGTAGGATAGCAGCTAATAATGCCATCCTAAATATATTTACTTGGAAGTAAGTCCCATTGAGTTCTACCAGGCTTACTCTCAGGAAAATGGTTATAGGATTGTATGTTTATTGAAAAGTTGCCAGTTCAAATTTCACCATAGTAAGAGTGATCGATAGGGAGATTTATTTATTTATTTTATTTATTTATTTAAGGATTTTTATGCCGCCATTCAGCCAAAAAAGGCTCTCACGGCGGCTTACAAAAGTATTTCTTGACAGTCCCTGCCCACAGGCTTACAATCTAAAAGACATGACACAAAAGGAAAGGGGATTGGGAGGGAGGAGGAGGAGGGGGGAAAGGAAAGCAAACTCAGGCACTACAATCTTAGTTGGAAAGTTCAGCAGTTACAGTTGGTAGCAGGAGGGAGGGGGCTCTCAGCTGGAGCTGGACCCAGGCACGGTGGAGAGGTGCCTGGCTGCTGCTTCCTCCCTCACTAGTGGCCTCTCCAGAGACATTTAGGACAGGTATTTGGCTTGCTATTAATATGGATGTTGATATTGATCTAAATCAAGGTTAGGCAATCCATTGCCCTCTAGATGCTTTGGAATACAACTCCCTCAATCCGTGAAAATTGGCCTGGCTGGCTGGGGCTGATGGGCGTTGTAGTCCAAGTCACCTTCCCCTGATTTAAATGAAACTGGGTTGTCATCTGCTTAATCATACGAGTTTTTGTCGATGAGATGAATAAATTAAGTTGCCACTCAAATAAAAGCAATAATTCTGGAGCAAAAAAGCAGAGATGAGGTATGGCAGGCATCATTTTGGAAGAGGCATTCCTGCCCATCTGAAAGGAAAGTGAGGGTTCCTTTTCTAAGGTACCACCTGCAGGTTTTTGTAAGGTATTATTATTATTATTATTATTATTATTATTATTATTATTGCCTTTCTTTAAAACAAATATGTAAATCTGATGCCTGATGAATTAGGACAACTTTTTAGTCGATCAAAAGATTATTTTAAAAAACTTCTATTGCCGCATCATGAATAATACAATATCATTAACAACATCAGACATAATAAAGACCAACAATACAAACAATCATGTTCCCGTATCTGTCTGCATTTCGTGCCCATTGCGATAACGTATCCGCCTTATTAGCCACTTATTATTATTATTATTTATTTATATAGCACCATCAATGTACATGGTGCTGTACATGGTGCCACTGCCTTCCATTATATTTTCGACACCAGTTCAAGGCTTTTCTCTATTCTGAGGCATTTGGATCCTGGATTTCTTTTGCAGTTTTTCTGACTGCTCAAGTTGCTTTTAGATATATACGCTGTTTCTGTGTATATTGACTGTTTGCGTGCTTTTTATGTTTTTAAATTTTGCATATTGTATTTTTAGTGTTTTTAACCTTTGTAAACCGTCCCGAGAACTTCAGCTATGGGGCAATATAACAACAACACAGAACTGTGAGGTCAGGGCCCAGATGTTTTAGACGTCAACTCCCAGCATTTCTGCCCATCCGCTGGGCCTTGAAGTCCAAAATATCTGGAGATCTACGTTCTGCCCACCCCTGGTCTATGTCGTACCTATTCTAGTGAAAGCGTCTGATCCTAATTGCTTCAATTCAATGATATGACTGCTGGGAAGGGGCACGTTTCTTTCCTGGATGTTGATTAGAGGAGTAAAGGAGTTTCATCATTCATTCATTTAAAACAACGCTAGCAACGTGAACGGGCTCTCTTTTTTTGGTCCTTTTTTAAAAACAGATTTCCGGCAGCCGCCAAAACCCTTGACGAAGAAAGAAAAAAAAGAAAAGGAAGAGAAGATATTGTCCAACCTCCATAACAAATTTTTGGGGACTCAAAAGAAAGGTGAGCTGTCAACAGGTGAATACAAGGTGCTTTCTGATGAAAGGCTGGGGGGGGCAGCACTGCAGCAACGGTGGGCACAGAAGGTACAGCTGTGCTTACTGCTAGACCTCTGGGCGATCTAAAGCAGTTTGCCAGGATTTCGGACCCCAGTGGTGTAACAGAAGCGACAACAAAAAGACCTTTTCTCCCCCACCCCCTTTGTTTTAAATTAAGTGGCTGAAGCAAAGAAAGTTGGGAGAAAAAAACAGGAGTGTATTAGCATGCAAAAGAACGGGGAACTGTGCTGGAACTGAAAACAAATCCTAGGCTGAGCATGTGCTTAGAAGTAGGGGTGTGCACGGACCCCCCGCTCCGCCCCGTGGGCCGATCTGAAAATTTCGGATCGGCCCGCTCCGCAGCACTCCGCCCGTAGTCCGCTCCTCTTCGCCGCGGAGCTCCGGCTCCGAATCAGCCCGGAGCTCTGATTCGGAGCCGGAGCTCTTCGCCGCGGAGCTCCGGCTCCGAATCAGAGCTCCGCAGTGGAGGGGAGTGGCGCCAGGTAAGGACCCCCTCCCTCCTCTCCCTTACCTGCATCCGTCCGCAGTCCCTCGGCTTCTTCAATTGAGCCCGCGGCTCAACCAGGACTGCAGACGGATGCAGGTAAGGGAGAGGAGGGAGGGGGGGTTTACCAGGCTCTGCTGCTGTCGCGGCGGCAGAGCCCAGTAAGGGACCAAGGGGGAGGGGGCCTTACCTGCGTCCGTCCGCGGTCCCTCGGCTTCTTCAATTGAGCCCATGGCTCAATCAGGAAGTCTGGGCCGCAAGTGCGGCCTAGACTTCCTGGTTGAGCCGCGGGCTCAATTGAAGAAGCCGAGGGACCGCGGACGGACGCAGGTAAGGGAGAGGAGGGAGGGGGGTTTACCGGGCCCTGCCGCTGTCGCCGCATGGGCGACAGCGACAGCAGCAGGGCCCGGTAAACCCCACTTACCTTTCTTGCGGAGCTCCGGATCGAGGCGAAGGATCCGCCTTCACCTCGATCCTCTTCGCAACGCTCCGCCGGCCCCCCAATCCTCTTCGCCTCCGCCTTAAGGGTAGGCGAAACCCCCCGCTCCGCTCCTGCTTCTCCGGTTCGAGGAGAAGCGGAGCGCATCCCTACTTAGAAGCATCCTGTGCCTTAATTCCAAGTGTGTATCTGTCCCCCACTATTTCAGGACTGGCTTGGTTTGGTGCACCCCAAGGTTCTAGTAAATAGCAAAGTAAAGTGGAAATGCTAGCATTGTCCTCCCTCTTACCCCCATAATGCTGCAGCTAGGCCATTTATTACTGCTAGCTATCTGGAATGAGATAAATAGCAGCAACTAGCTGCTATGTGCAATAGCATAGCTATCTCTATGTGATCGAACAGTCCTCCCCAAATTGGTATCCTCCAGATGTTTTGGACTACAGCTCCCCGCATTCTTATCCACTGGCCATCCTGATTGGAGCTTATGTAAGTTGTAGGCCAAAACATCTGGAGAACCACGAACTGCCCATCTCTGCTATGATAGAAGTAAATGAGATTACCATTGTAATCCTATTCATGTTTGCTCAGCGGTAAATCCCATTCTGAGTAAGGGTGCGTAGGCCTGAAGTCTATGACCTCATCTACACCAAGCAGTATATTGCACTATGAAAGTGATATGAAAGTGGTATATGAAAGGCAGGAGCCTCACCAAGCAGGATATAGTGGTATGAAAGCTGGATATGGTCTGTGTCAATGGGCCCCAACAGTTGTCAGCGCACTTCAATCCCACTATAAAACAGTAGTGTGGCTCCTGCCTTTTATATACCACTTTCTTACCACTTGGTGGAATATCCTGCTTGGTGTAGATGAGGCCTATGTTTGCTACCAGGGGCAAATCATGTTGCAGGATACTGCTGAAGAAAAGATTTCCTATAAGTCACTGGAGTTTTGCCTCCCACCCACCCCCACCTACACAGAGCAGAGGTTCACACAGGCTCCACAAACCAAGGGTACCTTCAGTATCAGAGGCAGTAAGCCTATATACACCAGTTGCTGGGGAACATGGATGAGAAGGTGCTGTTGCACCCATGTCTTGCTTGTGGATTCCTTGGTGACAGCTCGTTGGCCACTGTGTGACCAGAATGCTGGACTAGATGGACCCTTGGTCTGATCCAACAGGGCGCTTCTTACGTTCAGATGGATCTTTTATTGTGCAATCAGTCTGCCTCATTCACAGAATTTCATGGGGAATCCAGAGCATGCTGTCTTCAATGTGTAACCCCCCTGTGTTTTCCCAAAGTTTATTCCATCTTTCCATACTAGGACAAAAAATCCATTAAAGGAGAAAAGCAGAATCACTGCTCAGTGGCTTTTGACTGGGAGCACAAGGAGCCCTCCTGGAAGCATCCAAAACCAAACAAAAGAAACTCTTTCCTCCTTTTCAGATGACCAGCAGTCAAAATGGCTCAGTAGCTGAGGGATTACGAAGTGCCTGGCAATGATGTTGACGGCACAATTGATAGCGTCCACGACCCACTGCCATCCCCATTTCCCTCCACTAAATTGAATATGCCAGTGACTTGAGACATGGAAAAGTTTTTCCCTTCTGAAACTACTGCTTCCTTTGAACCGAAAGACTTCTGGCTTGAAGCATCCTCAAGGATAGCCTAACTCTACATTTTTCCTGGTTTAGAATCAATTTAAAAGACATTTAATTTTTTTTTTTAAAAAAAATACCAAACTACATAATTTGGCTTCCATGGACTTTCCCCCACACTTCTCTTTCCTCCTACCAAGGAACTTGTGTTTTTTGCCTAAGACAAGGGTCCAAAACCGTAGGTCTGGGACCCAAATCCATCCTCCTGGGGTCCTAATCAAGGTTGTGAGCATTACCAGGGCCGGCCCTACCATTGGGCAGAGTGAGGTGGTCACTTCAGGTGGCAGATGCTGGGAGGTGGCAGCAAGGTATTGGAGGAGAGAGCTGTAGGCTACATGATCTGCCCTGTACCCTCTTAAGTTAGCCTGTTGCCTTCAGGTGCGGTAGAGGATGCTGTCCCATCACCAGTGTTGGAGAAAGATTCAGCTGCCAGCCCAGTTGGGTATCTTGTCCTTTACCTTGGAAGCAAAATGTCTTGGGCCAGCCCTGATCATTACTAATGCATCCTGCAGCTTCTGGATCCATCCCATTGTGCTAATGAATGTGGAAGCCATCACTCTAATTTTCCCTCTGTCTCTGTCTTTAGTGGAGGTGACCCTGGACCCCAAAACTGCCTTCCCTACGCTCATCCTTTCCGAAGATCGGAAAAGTGTGCATCTCGGCCAGCGAGCCCAGACTCTTCCTGACAACCCCGAGCGCTTCAATTTTTTACCGTGTGTCCTGGGAGCGGAAGGCATCGACTCTGGGACTGTCGACTGGGTGGTGGAGGTGGGCAAGGCCAAAAAGTGGTCCATTGGGGTGGCCCGTGCATCGATAGAAAGAAAATGGAACCAATACATCACTGCTACTGAGGGGTTTTGGGTGCTGAAGTTGTTTGATGGAGAATACATGGCCTCCACCACCCCTTCCACCATCCTTACGCTGTGGAAATCCCCACGGCGGATCAAGGTTCACCTGGACTTCGATTTTGGCACCCTTTCCTTTTTCAACGCTGATTCCATGGAGTGCATCTTTACCTTCAATTATCCTTTCTCTGAGAGGATGCTTCCTTTCTTTGAGGTCTGGGACACGGAGATCCCCCTGAAAATCTGCCCCAGTGATCCATAGGGGCACATGCACAAGATAACTTAGCCTGCAATCCAGGACTCACTCACTTGGGAGTAAAGAGCTCAAGCAGGCAATTCCATTCTAGCCCCTTTCCATTTGGCTTTTCTAACTGACATGTGACATTCCATGCTACTGAGCATGGTCAGGCCACATTGGGGTAGTTCTTTTTCTTCTTTCTTCTTTTGGGGGGAGGGGGCAGTAGTTCCCTTAATTTCTTAAAAATAATAATCCCTTGTTTCTTTTGTATTTTTGCAAAGCTTGGAGTTGAAACATAAACTGGACTTTAAAATGGGGTGGTCACTTATAAATCACCCCAAATGAGGACAAAAGTAGATGGTGATTTTCATAAAATTTACTTATGCTAATTGATATGTATACTTGCAAATAGGAATAATTTAAATCCATAAGCAATTTTCTGTGGTGAGTAGAACGGTGAAACAAATTAGCAGGGAAACACAGGAGGGTTAGAAGCAGAAGATGATGTCTGATCCCCTTGTAAAATTGGCTAAATATGACAAGGTGTTTGCATGATATAGCTTCATCTGGAAGCAGGGTTAGTGTGGGTTCAGCTCATCGTAACCTGATTTCTGGCCTAGTTTTAGCACTGAAACAACTTCAGTTGTAATGAGGATGGGTGACCTATGTCAGGAGAAAGACAGGAAGTGGGATCCTGAAAATTCCGCTGGACCTTTCAGCAGCAACATTTGATACTGCGGACCATGGTTTCCTTCTAGGCCCACCCTTTGAGGTGGGGATCGAGGACATGATGCCCCATGCCACATATTTCCAAAATATGGTGCATGGGGGCTATTGCTCTGTCCGATGACAGTTACGGAAGTTTTCCACATCAGGCTTTTAACCTGCACCTTTACCAAGCCTTCTGCTTCTGGATTGTTTGGCTACTTTATGCATGTTTTTTCCCCCCTGGGATTTTTCATTCTCAGCCTTTCTATATGTTCCATTAAACAACCACTAGGTGTTACTGTGGTATAGCAGAATTGCACAAATACTAAGGATGTGCTCCGCTTCTCCTCGGACCGGAGAAGCAGAAGCGGATCGGGGGCTTTGCCTCCCCTTAAGGCAGAGGCGAAGAGGATCGGGGGAGCAACGGAGTGTTGTGGAGCGGATTGAGGTGAAGGCGGATCCTTCGCCTCGATCCGGAGCTCCGCAAAAAAGGTAAGGGGGTTTACTTGGCCCTGCTGCTGTTGCTGCTGCCCATGCGGCGACGGTGGCAGAGCCAGGTAAGGGGGAGGGGGTCTTACCTGCATCCGTCCACGGTCCCACGGCTGCTTCAACTGAGCCCAAGGTAGTCTTCCTGTTTGAGTCCTCGGGCTCAGTTGAAACAGCCATGGGTCTGCGGACGGATGCAGGTAAGGAGGTTTACCTGGCCCTGCAGCCGGCGCCAGTGCAGCGATGGTGGCAGAGCCAGGTAAGGGGGAGGGGGTCTTACCGGCATCCGTCGCAGCCTGTCGCCACCTTCACTAGAGCCCATGGCTGCGGGCTCTAGTGAAGCTGGGATGGGCAGGGACAGACACAGGTAAGGGGGAGGAGGGAGGGGGCTTACCTGGCGCCACTCCCCACCGCTGCGGAGCTCCGATTTGGAGCCAGAGCTCCGCAGCGGAGCAGAGCGGACCCTAGGCAGATCGAGGCGGGGTGGAGCTGGCCCAATCCGCAATTTGCGGATCGGGCGCGAAAAGGATCGGGGGGTCCGTGCACATCCCTAACAAATACACAATGCCGCCATTCACAAAAATACCAGACTTCCCTCATTAAAAACAACAACACTATAATGTTGAATCATGAGTGCACAATAAAAGCCTTGTGTAGAAAGGTTCCTTGTCAAGGCTTCCGTGCCAATTTTCATGGTTTTAAGCCAATATCCCATATATTTGGGATCTTGTTCATGGTTTTTTATATGGCTGGAAAGAATAAAACTTTCTATTTGGTGAGTTATGAGCCTACACAAATTCAACGTTAATTGCATCTCCATTCTGCCTCTCTCTAAGGAATGTGAAAGTTAACAAGATGGGAACTCTGAGGAATGTGAAAGTTAACAAGTTACTCCAGGGACTTAGGTTGTCTTAAGTGCTTCAGGGAAGAAAGATTTTTGCCCATGATAAGTCAGATATAAAAACCTATTTTAATGAAATATGTCCCTATGCAGAATGTTTTCATTCCAGTATTCCAAACTTTTAAGACCAGGAGCTATGGGGAGTGTATGTAATTGTCGCTGCTTATTTGGCACAGAATTATGAAGGATCTGTATCATAGGAAACAAAGAACCTCTGGAATGGATTTAATGCAAACAGCAGGTAAATGACTAATGGTGGATTTGCATGATTAAAGTGTGTATTATTCCTGACACATGTGCACACACACACATACACATACAAACACATTATGGAAGTAACAGCTCCTTTCAGTAGTGTTGTATAAACAGGAAAAAAACTAGAAATAATTATTTTGCATGTGTCTGTGTGCAAGGTAGACAGTAAAGCATATAAGAAAAAGTAACAAAAAGTAGACTTTACAGGCATAGGAAAATCAGCCCCAAGGAGTTCCTTTTGGGCTATTCCTGCATCCATTGCAGCCCCACCATATTTAAGGCTGTGATTTTTAATTCTAAGTTAAGCAGAATTAAATAGAAATTCTACCACTGCGTGGAATTATTATTATTATTATTATTATTATTATTATTATTATTATTATTATTATTCCTCATAATTTCACTTATCCAACCAGGGATTTTTAATGCTTTGGTTGACAAATTAAAAAAATGAACATTGTTGGGTTCGTCAGGCTTATAGAATTATATGAATGCAATCCTGTGGTAGATTTTTCAAACACCAAATTATGCCCTGACAGCTCATGACTTGTGAATGATATTGTCATGCCACGTTCACACTTGAGAGCAGTACCTGATGTTGCAGTGAGATAAAGTTGTATACGGAGCAGAATAATAGGAGCCTGCAGTTTTCTCAAGATGATACAGCAGTTTTTAGAAGCAAATCTGTTGTATTGTCGTAAGGTGACCATATGTCAGGAAAAAACTGGATTGGTCAGTATTTTGGGTAACACCTGGATTATGAAATTTGAAGAAAAATCTGGATTTTTGCCATCCTCCCCAGCCAAAGGGCAGCTCTACTTTAATGGGAATTAACAAAAAATGCTTATATCTGTCACTTTTAAAGATAAAGAGTTGAAACTTGGCACGATGATAGCTCTTAGGTAGAGCTTTAGCCATACCAAATTTGAAGCAGATTCATTCATCCATTGATTTTTAGGATTTTTAAAATTTGAAGTTTTAATTAAAAAAAACCTGTCATTTTTATAAAATAATAAAGAGATGAAACTTAGTGCCATGATTGCTCTTAAGGAGGACTTTAGCCATGCCAACTTTGAAGCAGATCTGTTGATTCGCTGAGGTTTTTTAAATTTATAGGTTTTAGAATTTTTTTAAAAAGTCATTTTTAAAGGTAAATAGTTGAAAGCTGGCACCATGATAGCTCTTATAGAGGGATTTAGCCATACCAAGTTTGAAATAGATCTGTTCATTCATTGATTTTTAGGATTTTTTTAAAAAAGTTCAAGGTTTTAAAATTATTGTTTTAAAAAACTGCTGGAGCCATATCCTTCAAACTCAGGTTGTCAAACCTCCTTTTTGGGATCTTGCACCTTGAGCAGTTTCAGCCCTTGGCCTCAAGCGGTTCTCCAGTTTTTAGCTAAGAAGTGCTGGGAGGGGGGGCACCTTTCCTGTTGCAGATTTGGTGGGCAGCGAGGTACCTGGAGCTCAGCAGAGGTGAGGTGTCCACAAGTCCAGCCAGGCTGTGCACTTGGACCCTGTGGTTGGGGTTAGGGTGACAGATTATAGCTTGGTCGCATCCGGTGAATTTTTTTTTAAAAAAAATTCCACCAGCAGCCACCTCTGCCTGCACCAACACTGGACTCTGAGACGCTCTTAAAAACACTCTGTATAGCACACCAGCCTCTCAAGGCTCAGCTACCGCAATCTCTGAGTTGTGTCTTCAGTCTAACTCTGTCTCTAAGAGATATGCCAGCCTGCCAAAGCCACAAATCTATATATTTTTCTCTGACATGCACTTCAAACTTTCCGCATTGCATGACAGCAGTGCAAACAGAGCCTAGCTCACAAGTGAACAAAGTGAAGTGAAAGGGAAGGGGTAGTGAAGCGAAGCAACGGCATGCCAGGTTCCAACATCTGAAGCAATAGGGCATCCATAAAGATGAGAGCCTCTCTCCCGACTGGCACCACACTGTTGGTCGTGAGAGTTTTTCTCTAAGGATGACCCTTCATCTCCCATGATGAGGAATTCTGGGAAAAAGGCCTCTGGCCCATGCTGTCTTGCCCTAACTCTCACTGGCTCTCTCTTGAAAAGCTGCTTTCAAGCACCAGTATACAACCTTCCATTAGTTGTTGAGAGAAGGTGGAGGTTTGTGATTTTCCTCTCATTCCTTGTGCTTTCTTGCCTACCAAAACACCTCTTCTGTTCTCTTGAGTATTTAATGGCATTGGATGACTTCTATGTTACACACACAAACACACACACACACACACACAGCTGCTGTTTCTCTGCTTCTTGTACTTTGTGTCAAATCTGTGGTTTTTCATTGGTTTTTAATATTGGTGTTTCTCCCCCGCCCCACTTTTCTATTTCCGATTGCTTAGCTGCCCTGAGGCTTCTGCAATAAGGCAGGACGTAAACCTTTATATCAACAAAGAAACATCCTGGGCTCAGACCATACTGTTTCCATTCAAGCTGTTTCCTATTGCAGACTGATCAGCCCTCAGAGTACATGAGATGGGAAGGAATGATAATGAGACGGCCATAACAGAATTCATCCTGTTAGGCCTCTCGAGTAACCCTCACACAAAGCTGACCCTCTTTGGCCTCTTTCTCCTCATTTACCTCATCACTGCCGTGGGCAACGGCCTTCTCATCCTGCTCGCTGTGGTGGATCCCCATCTGCACACCCCCATGTACTTTTTCCTCGGCAACTTGTCTTTCCTTGACATCTGCTATACTACCAGCAGCATCCCCCAGATGTTGGCTCACTGCCTGTCCGTCAGGCCAACAATGTCCTATGCCCGGTGTTCCGCCCAAATGTATATCTCCCTCTTCTTGGGGATGACCGAATGCCTCCTTCTGGCGATGATGTCCTATGACCGCTGGGTGGCTGTGTGCAACCCGCTGCGCTACATGCTCATCATGAACAGGAAGGTTTGCATTGCCATGGCCACTTTTTCATGGGGCAGTTCTTTCCTCCTGATCCTGGTGCCTTCTCTCACCACACAGGCCTCCCTGTGCGGGCATAACATTATCGATCACTTTGTGTGCGAAATCCAGGCCGTACTTACACTGGCCTGCTCGGACACCCGCAGCAACCAGGCTCTCATGTCTGCCACCAGCATCTTCACTTTGCTTCTGCCCTTTGGCTTCATCGTGGTCACCTATGGCCGTATTATCGTGGCTGTGCTGAAAATGCGATCCACAGAAAACAGGAACAAAGCCTTCTCAACCTGCAGTTCCCACCTCATGGTAGTAGCCATATTCTATGGGACAGCCATGTCCATGTACCTCCAGCCTCCAGCCAAGTCTTCCTCGGATAAAGGCAAGTACATTGCCATATTCTATGGCACCATCACTCCCATGTTGAACCCCCTGATCTACAGCTTAAGGAACAAGGATGTGAAGCAAGCATTCTGGAAGGTGGCTGGGAGGAAAAGGTACCACTCCTGAAGAAGCCTAATCTGGACCCGGAGGACGTTAACAACTACAGGCCGGTGGCTAATATCCCTTTCCTTGGCAAGGTGCTTGTGCGGGTGGTTGCAGGACAACTCCAGGCACTCTTGAATGAAATGGATTATCTAGATCCATTTCAATCAGGTTTCAACTGTGGGGGCCCATGACACATCTACACCAAGCAGGATATAACACCATGAAAGCAGTATATGGTATGTATCAATGGGCCCCAACAGTTGTCAGTGCACTTCGATATCGCTATAAAGCAGTAATGTGGCTCCTGCCTTTTATATATCACTTTCATAATGGAATATCCTGCTTGGTGTAGATGAGCCCCAAGAGTCCATCTAGTCCACCACTCTGTTTATACAGTGGCCAACCAGCTGTCAACCAGGAACCCACAAGCAGGACACAGGTGCAACTGCACCCTCCTGCCCATGATCCCCAGCAACTGGTGTATATGGGCTTACTGCTTCTGATACTGGTAGTAATCCAGAGCAGTATTTGCTAAACAGAATCAACAATGGTAAAAATGGATGTCTACATGGGAACTCTGCTTCCTGTAATCTCTCTGTTCCCTGGCATGCGGTACTGTTTACAAATTGTGATTATTCCTACCAAACTCTTTTGAGCATGTACCTACATTTCCAGGAAATGATACAGGTTGCCTGGTTGTCTTTCTTTTGGCTCGTAAATTCAAACATCCTCTAATAAAAAGATAGATGCCATCCTACCAGCATACTATCTGGTATGTCCTTTATTTGAGCACTATGGAGTAGATTTTTGAAACGGGGAGATAGAATATGAGCTTGCTCCATTCATCCATTCCATGCAGTAACGTGGCTGAATACATATGGATTCAAAGCCAGTCTTTTAAAAGCTAAGCCCTCTTGCCGGGATGGACACATCTGTCATTTTAGTTTGTCCCACACTTGGATATTTTTTCGTGGTGTTGAGTCAGGGCTGCCACCTCTCCCCCCGCCCTTTCTTCCAGCCTTCTCAACTTTAAAAGCTACATTGCAGGAAGGTAAAACATGGCCCTCTAATACGAGGAAGAGTTGTAGCTGTTGAAGTTGGCTGGTGCGGATGGACGAGAATTTGGTTCTTCTCTTTGTTGTTTAGTAATAACCTACTAACATTAACAAGCTTCTTTATATAGAATGGAAAGAATTTGAAATGAAAGAAATTCAAATGCGGAAGAAAACAAAACTGTCAGATTCATCCCACCCTAGAGAGAACATTTGATTGATTAATTGATTAGTTTGCTACATTTTATCCCATCTTTTCAGACAATTATTATTACCCAGAGTGGTGTGCAGAACTTTAAATGTATACAAGATAAACTACTTGTTCATAAAGGCTAGCTCAAGAATTTCATACTGGGGTTTACCCTGCTAAACATTTAGCAATATGTAATGAGCCTGGATCTGTTTTTTGGCTCATAGTTTTTAAAGTTGTTATAGTGGTTTAAAATGTATGTGTATAATGCATGTTTTGTGGTTTTTTAATTTTTGTATATTGTTTTTAAGTGTTTTTATCTTATGTGAACCACCCAGAGAGCTTCGGCTATGGGGCCGTTTGCAAATGCAAATAATAATAATAATAATAATAATAATAATAATAATAATAATAATCTCTCCTACTAGGCTTACAAACTAAATTGGGGACACACAGACATTATAATTGCCTTATATATGTAGGTTAAGGCAATTCTGATGAGCTACTTGATTACTCACTTTGCCTCCCATGTGTGTATCTGTCTGTGTGTTTTGCAGATAAAACATTACTTTAAGAGATTTGTTCTTCATATGAGACGTTACTACTTAGAATGTTTTTGATATACCTTATTTATTTGTCATTCCACATCTATCATGAGTAAGTAGCTTGTCCAGTTAATGAGCTGATGTAGGATAGCAGCTAATAATGCCATCCTTTTTTTAAAAAATTTTTTTTATTACTTTTCCACATTAATTAGACATACAACCTTACAATAAATGAAAACATCAAAACAACTACTACATACATGTTGAATAAATGTTGAATACATTTGTATTGAACAGATATTACCTATAAAATATCATACCATAACATAATCCTTCTTAACATATAAGTGCACCCCCCACCTCGGGATCTATTCCTGATTCCAAAGTCTTATCGTTTCTTCTGCTGGCGGTTTCCCACTTCCCTTAGTAAACACAAATATTAGGAACTGTTTCCAGATTCCTTCAAACTCATTTATTTTAGTTATACCTTTTCTCCACTTAATATTACAAGTCAGTTTATCATTAATAGCTATATCCCATACTTCTTTATAGCAGTCTTCAATAAGGTATTCCCCTTGAATCTTCCAGTTCCTAGCTACCATCAATCGTGCTGCAGTCAGCAAACTCGATATCAACTCTTTAGTTTCTTTTCCACATTTTATATCTTCAAATAGTGACAGTAATGCAATCTTTGGTGTTTGTTCTAATTTCAATCCCACTATTTCTTCAATTTCAAAAAACAACATCTTCCATAATCTTTGTACATATTTGCATTCCCACCACATATGTCTAATAATGCCATCCTAAATATATTTACTTGGAAGTAAGGCCCATTGAGTTCTACCAGGCTTACTCTCAGGAAAATGGTTATAGGATTGTATGTTTATTGAAAAGTTGCCAGTTCAAATTTCACCATAGTAAGAGTGATCGATAGGGAGATTTAGGACAGGTATTTGGCTTGCTATTAATATGGATGTTGATATTGATCTAAATCAAGGTTAGGCAATCCATTGCCCTCTAGATGCTTTGGAATACAACTCCCTCAATCCATGAAAATTGGCCTGGCTGGCTGGGGCTGATGGGAGTTGTAGTCTAAGTCACCTTTCCCTGATTTAAATGAAACTGGGTTGCCATCTGCTTAATCATATGAGTTTTTGTCGATGAGATGAATAAATTAAGTTGCCACTCAAATAAAAGGAATAATTCTGGAGCAAAAAAGCAGAGATGAGGTATGGCAGGCATCATTTTGGAAGAGGCATTCCGGCCCATGTGAAAGGAAAGTGAGGGTTCCTTTTCTAAGGTACCACCTGCAGGTTTTTGTAAGGTATTATATTATTATTATTATTATTATTATTATTATTATTATTATTATTATTAAAAATGCCTTTCTTTAAAAAAAATATGTAAATCTGATGCCTGATGAATTAGGACAACTTTTTAGTCGATCAAAAGATTATTTTTTAAAACTTCTATTGCCGCATCATGAATAATACAATATCATTAACAACATCAGACATAATAAAGACCAACAATACAAACAATCATGTTCCCGTATCTGTCTGCATTTCGTGCCCATTGCGATAACGTATCCGCCTTATTAGCCACTTATTATTATTATTATTTATTTATATAGCACCATCAATGTACATGGTGCTGTACATGGTGCCACTGCCTTCCATTATATTTTCGACACCAGTTCAAGGCTTTTCTCTATTCTGAGGCATTTGGATCCTGGATTTCTTTTGCAGTTTTTCTGACTGCTCAAGTTGCTTTTAGATATATACGCTGTTTCTGTGTATATTGACTGTTTGCGTGCTTTTTATGTTTTTAAATTTTGCATATTGTATTTTTAGTGTTTTTAACCTTTGTAAACCGTCCCGAGAACTTCAGCTATGGGGCAATATAACAACAACACAGAACTGTGAGGTCAGGGCCCAGATGTTTTAGACGTCAACTCCCAGCATTTCTGCCCATCCGCTGGGCCTTGAAGTCCAAAATATCTGGAGATCTACGTTCTGCCCACCCCTGGTCTATGTCGTACCTATTCTAGTGAAAGCGTCTGATCCTAATTGCTTCAGTTCAATGATATGACTGCTGGGAAGGGGCACGTTTCTTTCCTGGATGTTGATTAGAGGAGTAAAGGAGTTTCATCATTCATTCATTTAAAACAACGCTAGCAACATGAACGGGCTCTCTTTTTTTGGTCCTTTTTTAAAAACAGATTTCCGGCAGCCGCCAAAACCCTTGACGAAGAAAGAAAAAAAAGAAAAGGAAGAGAAGATATTGTCCAACCTCCATAACAAATTTTTGGGGACTCAAAAGAAAGGTGAGCTGTCAACAGGTGAATACAAGGTGCTTTCTGATGAAAGGCTGGGGGGGGCAGCACTGCAGCAACGGTGGGCACAGAAGGTACAGCTGTGCTTACTGCTAGACCTCTGGGCGATCTAAAGCAGTTTGCCAGGATTTCGGACCCCAGTGGTGTAACAGAAGCGACAACAAAAAGACCTTTTCTCCCCCACCCCCTTTGTTTTAAATTAAGTGGCTGAAGCAAAGAAAGTTGGGAGAAAAAAACAGGAGTGTATTAGCATGCAAAAGAACGGGGAACTGTGCTGGAACTGAAAACAAATCCTAGGCTGAGCATGTGCTTAGAAGTAGGGGTGTGCACGGACCCCCCGATCCGCCCCGCGGGCCGATCTGAAAATTTCGGATAGGCCTGCTCCGCAACGCTCCGCCCGGAGCTCTGATTCGGAGCCGGAGCTCTTCGCCGCGGAGCTCCGGCTCCGAATCAGAGCTCCGCAGTGGAGGGGAGTGGCGCCAGGTAAGGACCCCCTCCCTCCTCTCCCTTACCTGCATCCGTCCGCAGTCCCTCGGCTTCTTCAATTGAGCCCGCGGCTCAACCAGGACTGCAGACGGATGCAGGTAAGGGAGAGGAGGGAGGGGGGGTTTACCAGGCTCTGCTGCTGTCGCGGCGGCAGAGCCCAGTAAGGGACCAAGGGGGAGGGGGCCTTACCTGCGTCCGTCCGCGGTCCCTCGGCTTCTTCAATTGAGCCCATGGCTCAATCAGGAAGTCTGGGCCGCAAGTGCGGCCTAGACTTCCTGGTTGAGCCGCGGGCTCAATTGAAGAAGCCGAGGGACCGCGGACGGACGCAGGTAAGGGAGAGGAGGGAGGGGGGTTTACCGGGCCCTGCCGCTGTTGCCGCATGGGCGACAGCGACAGCGGCAGGGCCCGGTAAACCCCACTTACCTTTCTTGCGGAGCTCCGGATCGAGGCGAAGGATCCGCCTTCACCTCGATCCTCTTCGCAACGCTCCGCCGGCCCCCCAATCCTCTTCGCCTCCGCCTTAAGGGTAGGCGAAACCCCCCGCTCCGCTCCTGCTTCTCCGGTTCGAGGAGAAGCGGAGCGCATCCCTACTTAGAAGCATCCTGTGCCTTAATTCCAAGTGTGTATCTGTCCCCCACTATTTCAGGACTGGCTTGGTTTGGTGCACCCCAAGGTTCTAGTAAATAGCAAAGTAAAGTGGAAATGCTAGCATTGTCCTCCCTCTTACCCCCATAATGCTGCAGCTAGGCCATTTATTACTGCTAGCTATCTGGAATGAGATAAATAGCAGCAACTAGCTGCTATGTGCAATAGCATAGCTATCTCTATGTGATCGAACAGTCCTCCCCAAATTGGTATCCTCCAGATGTTTTGGACTACAGCTCCCCGCATTCTTGACCACTGGCCATCCTGATTGGAGCTTATGTAAGTTGTAGGCCAAAACATCTGGAGAACCACGAAATGCCCATCTCTGCTATGATAGAAGTAAATGAGATTACCATTGTAATCCTATTCATGTTTGCTCAGCGGTAAATCCCATTCTGAGTAAGGGTGCGTAGGCCTGAAGTCTATGACCTCATCTACACCAAGCAGTATATTGCACTATGAAAGTGATATGAAAGTGGTATATGAAAGGCAGGAGCCTCACCAAGCAGGATATAGTGGTATGAAAGCTGGATATGGTCTGTGTCAATGGGCCCCAACAGTTGTCAGCGCACTTCAATACCACTATAAAACAGTAGTGTGGCTCCTGCCTTTTATATACCACTTTCTTACCACTTGGTGGAATATCCTGCTTGGTGTAGATGAGGCCTATGTTTGCTACCAGGGGCAAATCATGTTGCAGGATACTGCTGAAGAAAAGATTTCCTATAAGTCACTGGAGTTTTGCCTCCCACCCACCCCCACCTACACAGAGCAGAGGTTCACACAGGCTCCACAAACCAAGGGTACCTTCAGTATCAGAGGCAGTAAGCCTATATACACCAGTTGCTGGGGAACATGGATGAGAAGGTGCTGTTGCACCCATGTCTTGCTTGTGGATTCCTTGGTGACAGCTCGTTGGCCACTGTGTGACCAGAATGCTGGACTAGATGGACCCTTGGTCTGATCCAACAGGGCGCTTCTTACGTTCAGATGGATCTTTTATTGTGCAATCAGTCTGCCTCATTCACAGAATTTCATGGGGAATCCAGAGCATGCTGTCTTCAATGTGTAACCCCCCTGTGTTTTCCCAAAGTTTATTCCATCTTTCCATACTAGGACAAAAAATCCATTAAAGGAGAAAAGCAGAATCACTGCTCAGTGGCTTTTGACTGGGAGCACTAGCAGCCCTCCTGGAAGCATCCAAAACCAAACAAAAGAAACTCTTTCCTCCTTTTCAGATGACCAGCAGTCAAAATGGCTCAGTAGCTGAGGGATTACGAAGTGCCTGGCAATGATGTTGACGGCACAATTGATAGCGTCCACGACCCACTGCCATCCCCATTTCCCTCCACTAAATTGAATATGCCAGTGACTTGAGACATGGAAAAGTTTTTCCCTTCTGAAACTACTGCTTCCTTTGAACCGAAAGACTTCTGGCTTGAAGCATCCTCAAGGATAGCCTAACTCTACATTTTTCCTGGTTTAGAATCAATTTAAAAGACATTTAATTTTTTTTTTTAAAAAAATACCGAACTACATAATTTGGCTTCCATGGACTTTCCCCCACACTTCTCTTTCCTCCTACCAAGGAACTTGTGTTTTTTGCCTAAGACAAGGGTCCAAAACCGTAGGTCTGGGGCCCAAATCCATCCTCCTGGGGTCCTAATCAAGGTTGTGAGCATTACCAGGGCCAGCCCTACCATTGGGCAGAGTGAGGTGGTCACTTCAGGTGGCAGATGCTGGGAGGTGGCAGCAAGGTATTGGAGGAGAGAGCTGTAGGCTACATGATCTGCCCTGTACCCTCTTAAGTTAGCCTGTTGCCTTCAGGTGCGGTAGAGGATGCTGTCCCATCACCAGTGTTGGAGAAAGATTCAGCTGCCAGCCCAGTTGGGTATCTTGTCCTTTACCTTGGAAGCAAAATGTCTTGGGCCAGCCCTGATCATTACTAATGCATCCTGCAGCTTCTGGATCCATCCCATTGTGCTAATGAATGTGGAAGCCATCACTCTAATTTTCCCTCTGTCTCTGTCTTTAGTGGAGGTGACCCTGGACCCCAAAACTGCCTTCCCTACGCTCATCCTTTCCGAAGATCGGAAAAGTGTGCATCTCGGCCAGCGAGCCCAGACTCTTCCTGACAACCCCGAGCGCTTCAATTTTTTACCGTGTGTCCTGGGAGCGGAAGGCATCGACTCTGGGACTGTCGACTGGGTGGTGGAGGTGGGCAAGGCCAAAAAGTGGT
Organism: Elgaria multicarinata webbii; assembly: GCF_023053635.1. Taxonomy (NCBI): domain Eukaryota; kingdom Metazoa; phylum Chordata; class Lepidosauria; order Squamata; family Anguidae; genus Elgaria; species Elgaria multicarinata. The sequence goes on from NC_086181.1 coordinate 18,757,995, forward strand.
CCATTGGGGTGGCCCGTGCATCGATAGAAAGAAAATGGAACCAATACATCACTGCTACTGAGGGGTTTTGGGTGCTGAAGTTGTTTGATGGAGAATACATGGCCTCTACCACCCCTTCCACCATCCTTACACTGTGGAAATCCCCACGGCGGATCAAGGTTCACCTGGACTTCGATTTTGGCACCCTTTCCTTTTTCAACGCTGATTCCACGGAGTGCATCTTTATCTTCAATTATCCTTTCTCTGAGAGGATGCTTCCTTTCTTTGAGGTCTGGGACACGGAGATCCCCCTGAAAATCTGCCCCAGTGATCCATAGGGGCACGTGCACAAGATAACTTAGCCTGCAGTCCAGGACTCACTTACTTGGGAGTAAAGAGCTCAAGCAGGCAATTCCATTCTAGCCCCTTTCCATTTGGCTTTTCTAACTGACATGTGATATTCCATGCTACTGAGCATGCTCAGGCCACATTGGGGTAGTTCTTTTTCTTCTTTCTTCTTTTGGGGGGAGGGGGCAGTAGTTCCCTTAATTTCTTAAAAATAATAATCCCTTGTTTCTTTTGTATTTTTGCAAAGCTTGGAATTGGAACATAAACTGGACTTTAAAATGGGGTGGTCACTTATAAATCACCCCAAAAGAGGACAAAAGTAGATGGTGATTTTCATAAAATTTACTTATGCTAATTGATATGTATACTTGCAAATAGGAGTAATTTAAATCCATAAGCAATTTTCTGTGGTGAGTAGAACGGTGAAACAAATTAGCAGGGAAACACAGGAGGGTTAGAAGCAGAAGATGATGTCTGGTCCCCTTGTAAAATTGGCTAAATATGACAAGGTGTTTGCATGATATAGCTTCATCTGGAAGCAGGGTTAGTGTGGGTTCAGCTCATCGTAACCTGATTTCTGGCCTAGTTTTAGCACTGAAACAACTTCAGTTGTAATGACGATGGGTGACCTATGCCAGGAGAAAGACAGGAAGTGGGATCCTGAAAATTCCGCTGGACCTTTCAGCAGCAACATTTGATACTGCGGACCATGGTTTCCTTCTAGGCCCACCCTTTGAGGTGGGGATCGAGGACATGATGCCCCATGCCACATATTTCCAAAATATGGTGCCTGAGGGCTATTGCTCTGTCCGATGACAGTTATGGAAGTTTTCCACATCAGGCTTTTAACCTGCACCTTTACCAAGCCTTCTGCTTCTGGATTGTTTGGCTACTTTATGCATGTTTTTTCCCCCTGGGATTTTTCATTCTCAGCCTTTCTATATGTTCCATTAAACAACCACTAGGTGGTACTGTGGTATAGCAGAATTGCACAAATACTATGGATGTGCTCTGCTTCTCCTCGGACCGGAGAAGCAGAAGCGGATCGGGGGGCTTTGCCTCCCCTTAAGGCAGAGGCGAAGAGGATCGGGGGAGCAGCGGAGTGTTGCAGAGCGGATTGAGGTGGAGGCGGATCCTTCGCCTCGATCTGGAGCTCCGCAAAAAAGGTAAGGGGGTTTACTTGGCCCTGCTGCTGTTGCTGCTGCCCATGCGGCGACGGTGGCAGAGCCAGGTAAGGGGGAGGGGGTCTTACCTGCATCCGTCCACGGTCCCGAGGCTGCTTCAACTGAGCCCAAGGTAGTCTTCTTGTTTGAGTCCTCGGGCTCAGTTGAAATAGCCATGGGTCTGCGGACGGATGCAGGTAAGGAGGTTTACCTGGCCCTGCAGCCGGCGCCAGTGCAGCGATGGTGGCAGAGCCAGGTAAGGGGGAGGGGGTCTTACCGGCATCCGTCGCAGCCTGTCGCCACCTTCACTAGAGCCCATGGCTGCGGGCTCTAGTGAAGTTGGGATGGGCCGGGACAGACACAGGTAAGGGGGAGGAGGGAGGGGGCTTACCTGGCGCCACTCCCCACCGCTGCGGAGCTCCGATTTGGAGCCAGAGCTCCGCAGCGGAGCAGAGCAGACCCTAGGCAGATCGAGGCGGGGCGGAGCGGGCCCAATCCGCAATTTGCGGATCTGGCGCGAAAAGGATCGGGGGGTCCATGCACATCCCTAACAAATACACAATGCCTCCATTCACAAAAATACCAGACTTCCCTCATTAAAAACAACAACACTATAATGTTGAATCATGAGTGCACAATAAAAGCCTTGTGTAGAAAGGTTCCTTGTCAAGGCTTCAGTGCCAATTTTCATGGTTTTAAGCCAATATCCCATATATTTGGGATCTTGTTCATGGTTTTTTATATGGCTGGAAAGAATAAAACTTTCTATTTGGTAAGTTATGAGCCTACACAAATTCAACGTTAATTGCATCTCCATTCTGCCTCTCTCTAAGGAATGTGAAAGTTAACAAGACGGGAACTCTGAGGAATGTGAAAGTTAACAAGTTACTCCAGGGACTTAGGTTGTCTTAAGTGCTTCAGGGAAGAAAGATTTTTGCCCATGATAAGTCAGATATAAAAACCTATTTTAATGAAATATGTCCCTATGCAGAATGTTTTCATTCCAGTATTCCAAACTTTTAAGACCAGGAGCTATGGGGAGTGTATGTAATGGTCGCTGCTTATTTGGCGCAGAATTATGAAGGATCTGTATCATAGGAAACAAAGAACCTCTGGAATGGATTTAATGCAAACAGCAGGTAAATGACTAATGGTGGATTTGCTTGATTAAAGTGTGTATTATTCCTGACACATGTGCACGCACACACACACACACATACACATACAAACACATTATGGAAGTAACAGCTCCTTTCAGTAGTGTTGTATAAACAGGAAAAAAACTAGAAATAATTATTTTGCATGTGTCTGTGTGCAAGGTAGACAGTAAAGCATATAAGAAAAAGTAACAAAAAGTAGACTTTACAGGCATAGGAAAATCAGCCCCAAGGAGTTCCTTTTGGGCTATTCCTGCATCCATTGCAGCCCCACCATATTTAAGGCTGTGATTTTTAATTCTAAGTTAAGCAGAATTAAATAGAAATTCTACCACTGCGTGGAATTATTATTATTATTATTATTATTATTATTATTATTATTATTATTATTATTATTATTATTCCTCATAATTTCACTTATCCAACCAGGGATTTTTAATGCTTTGGTTGACAAATTTAAAAAATGAACATTGTTGGGTTCGTCAGGCTTATAGAATTATATGAATGCAATCCTGTGGTAGATTTTTCAAACACCAAATTATGCCCTGACAGCTCATGACTTGTGAATGATATTGTCATGCCACGTTCACACTTGAGAGCAGTACCTGATGTTGCAGTGAGATAAAGTTGTATACAGAGCAGAATAATAGGAGCCTGCAGTTTTCTCAAGATGATACAGCAGTTTTTAGAAGCAAATCTGTTGTATTGTAAGGTGACCATATGTCAGGAAAAAACTGGATTGGTCAGTATTTTGGGTAACACCTGGATTATGAAATTTGAAGAAAAATCTGGATTTTTGCCATCCTCCCCAGCCAAAGGGCAGCTCTACTTTAATGGGAATTAACAAAAAATGCTTATATCTCTGTCACTTTTAAAGATAAAGAGTTGAAACTTGGCACGATGATAGCTCTTAGGTAGAGCTTTAGCCATACCAAATTTGAAGCAGATTCATTCATCCATTGATTTTTAGGATTTTTAAAATTTGAAGTTTTAATTAAAAAAAAACTGTCATTTTTTTAAAATAATAAAGAGATGAAACTTAGTGCCATGATTGCTCTTAAGGAGGACTTTAGCCATGCCAACTTTGAAGCAGATCTGTTGATTCGCTGAGGTTTTTTAAAGTTATAGGTTTTAGAATTTTTTAAAAAAGTCATTTTTAAAGGTAAATAGTTGAAAGCTGGCACCATGATAGCTCTTATAGAGGGATTTAGCCATACCAAGTTTGAAACAGAGCTGTTCATCCATTGATTTTTAGGATTTTTTAAAAAAAGTTCAAGGTTTTAAAATTATTGTTTTAAAAAACTGCTGGAGCCATATCCTTCAAACTCAGGTTGTCAAACCTCCTTTTTGGGATCTTGCACCTTGAGCAGTTTCAGCCCTTGGCCTCAAGCGGTTCTCCAGTTTTTAGCTAAGAAGTGTTGGGAGGGGGGGGCACCTTTCCTGTTGCAGATTTGGTGGGCAGCGAAGCACCTGGAGCTCAGCAGAGGTGAGGCGTCCACAAGTCCAGCCAGGCTGTGCACTTGGACCCTGTGGTTGGGGGTAGGGTGACAGCTTATAGCTTGGTCGCATCCGGTGAATTTTTTTTTAAAAAAATTCTACCAGCAGCCACCTCTGCCTGCACCAACACTGGACTCTGAGATGCTCTTAAAAACACTCTGTGTGGCACACCAGCCTCTCAAGGCTCAGCTACCGCAATCTCTGAGTTGTGTCTTCAGTCTAACTCTGTCTCTAAGAGATATGCCAGCCTGCCAAAGCCACAAATCTATATATTTTTCTCTGACATGCGCTTCAAACTTTCTGCATTGCATGACAGCAGTGCAAACAGAGCCTAGCCCACAAGTGAACAAAGTGAAGTGAAAGGGAAGGGGTAGTGAAGCGAAGCAACGGCATGCCAGGTTCCAACATCTGAAGCAATAGGGCATCCATAAAGATGAGAGCCTCTCTCCCGACTGGCACCACACTGTTGGTCGTGAGAGTTTTTCTCTAAGGATGACCCTTCATCTCCCATGATGAGGAATTCTGGGAAAAAGGCCTCCGGCCCATGCTGTCTTGCCCTAACTCTCACTGGCTCTCTCTTGAAAAGCTGCTTTCAAGCACCAGTATACAACCTTCCATTAGTTGTTGAGAGAAGGTGGAGGTTTGTGATTTTCCTCTCATTCCTTGTGCTTTCTTGCCTACCAAAACACCTCTTCTGTTCTCTTGAGTATTTAATGGCATTGGATGACTTCTATGTTACACACACAAACACACACACACACACACAGCTGCTGTTTCTCTGCTTCTTGTACTTTGTGTCAAATCTGTGGTTTTTCATTGGTTTTTAATATTGGTGTTTCTCCCCCGCCCCACTTTTCTATTTCCGATTGCTTAGCTGCCCTGAGGCTTCTGCAGTAAGGCAGGACGTAAACCTTTATATCAACAAAGAAACTTCCTGGGCTCAGACCATGCTATTTCCATTCAAGCTGTTTCCTATTGCAGACTGATCAGCCCTCAGAGTACATGAGATGGGAAGGAATGATAATGAGACGGCCATAACAGAATTCATCCTGTTAGGCCTCTCGAGTAACCCTCACACAAAGCTGACCCTCTTTGGCCTCTTTCTCCTCATTTACCTCATCACTGCCGTGGGCAACGGCCTTCTCATCCTGCTCGCTGTGGTGGATCCCCATCTGCACACCCCCATGTACTTTTTCCTCGGCAACTTGTCTTTCCTTGACATCTGCTATACTACCAGCAGCATCCCCCAGATGTTGGCTCACTGCCTGTCCGTCAGGCCAACAATGTCCTATGCCCGGTGTTCCGCCCAAATGTATATCTCCCTCTTCTTGGGGATGACCGAATGCCTCCTTCTGGCGATGATGTCCTATGACCGCTGGGTGGCTGTGTGTAACCCGCTGCGCTACATGCTCATCATGAACAGGAAGGTTTGCATTGCCATGGCCACTTTTTCATGGGGCAGTTCTTTCCTCCTGATCCTGGTGCCTTCTCTCACCACACAGGCCTCCCTGTGCGGGCATAACATTATCGATCACTTTGTGTGCGAAATCCAGGCCGTACTTACACTGGCCTGCTCGGACACCCGCAGCAACCAGGCTCTCATGTCTGCCACCAGCATCTTCACTTTGCTTCTGCCCTTTGGCTTCATCGTGGTCACCTATGGCCGTATTATCGTGGCTGTGCTGAAAATGCAATCCACAGAAAACAGGAACAAAGCCTTCTCAACCTGCAGTTCCCACCTCATGGTAGTAGCCATATTCTATGGGACAGCCATGTCCATGTACCTACAGCCTCCAGCCAAGTCTTCCTCGGATAAAGGCAAGTACATTGCCATATTCTATGGCACCATCACTCCCATGTTGAACCCCCTGATCTACAGCTTAAGGAACAAGGATGTGAAGCAAGCATTCTGGAAGGTGGCTGGGAGGAAAAGGTACCACTCCTGAAGAAGCCTAATCTGGACCCGGAGGACGTTAACAACTACAGGCCGGTGGCTAATATCCCTTTCCTTGGCAAGGTGCTTGTGCGGGTGGTTGCAGGACAACTCCAGGCACTCTTGAATGAAATGGATTATCTAGATCCATTTCAATCAGGTTTCAACTGTGGGGGCCCATGACACATCTACACCAAGCAGGATATAACACCATGAAAGCAGTATATGGTATGTATCAATGGGCCCCAACAGTTGTCAGTGCACTTCGATATCGCTATAAAGCAGTAATGTGGCTCCTGCCTTTTATATATCACTTTCATAATGGAATATCCTGCTTGGTGTAGATGAGCCCCAAGAGTCCATCTAGTCCACTACTCTGTTTATACAGTGGCCAACCAGCTGTCAACCAGGAACCCACAAGCAGGACACAGGTGCAACTGCACCCTCCTGCCCATGATCCCCAGCAACTGGTGTATATGGGCTTACTGCTTCTGATACTGGTAGTAATCCAGAGCAGTATTTGCTAAACAGAATCAACAATGGTAAAAATGGATGTCTACATGGGAACTCTGCTTCCTGTAATCTCTCTGTTCCCTGGCATGCGGTACTGTTTGCAAATTGTGATTATTCCTACCAAACTCTTCTGAGCATGTACCTACATTTCCAGGAAATGATACAGGTTGCCTGGTTGTCTTTCTTTTGGCTCGTAAATTCAAACATCCTCTAATAAAAAGATAGATGCCATCCTACCAGCATACTATCTGGTATGTCCTTTATTTGAGCGCTATGGAGTAGATTTTTGAAACAGGGAGATAGAATATGAGCTTGCTCCATTCATCCATTCCATGCAGTAACGTGGCTGAATACATATGGATTCAAAGCCAGTCTTTTAAAAGCTAAGCCCTCTTGCCGGGATGGACACGTCTGTCATTTTAGTTTCTCCCACACTTGGATATTTTTTCGTGGTGTTGAGTCAGGGCTGCCACCTCTCCCCCCGCCCTTTCTTCCAGCCTTCTCAATTTTAAAAGCTACATTGCAGGAAGGTAAAACATGGCCCTCTAATACGAGGAAGAGTTGTAGCTGTTGAAGTTGGCTGCTGCGGATGGACGAGAATTTGGTTCTTCTCTTTGTTGTTTAGTAATAACTTACTAACATTAACAAGCTTCTTTATATAGAATGGAAAGAATTTGAAATGAAAGAAATTCAAATGCGGAAGAAAACAAAACTGTCAGATTCATCCCACCCTAGAGAGAACATTTGATTGATTAATTGATTAGTTTGCTACATTTTATCCCATCTTTTCAGACAATTATTATTACCCAGAGTGGTGTGCAGAACTTTAAATGTATACAAGATAAACTACTTGTTCATAAAGGCTAGCTCAAGAATTTCATACTGGGGTTTACCCTGCTAAACATTTAGCAATATGTAATGAGCCTGGATCTGTTTTTTGGCTCATAGTTTTTAAAGTTGTTATAGTGGTTTAAAATGTATGTGTATAATGCATGTTTTGTGGTTTTTTAATTTTTGTATATTGTTTTTAAGTGTTTTTATCTTATGTGAACCACCCAGAGAGCTTCGGCTATGGGGCCGTTTGCAAATGCAAATAATAATAATAATAATAATAATAATAATAATAATAATAATAATAATAATGTCTCCTACTAGGCTTACAAACTAAATTGAGGACACACAGACATTATAATTGCCTTATATATGTAGGTTAAGGCAATTCTGATGAGCTACTTGATTACTCACTTTGCCTCCCATGTGTGTATCTGTCTGTGTGTTTTGCAGATAAAACATTACTTTAAGAGATTTGTTCTTCATATGAGATGTTACTACTTAGAATGTTTTTGATATACCTTATTTATTTGTCATTCCACATCTATCATGAGTAAGTAGCTTGTCCAGTTAATGAGCTGATGTAGGATAGCAGCTAATAATGCCATCCTTTTTTTAAAAAATTTTTTTTATTACTTTTCCACATTAATTAAACATACAACCTTACAATAAATGAAAACATCAAAACAACTACTACATACATGTTGAATAAATGTTGAATACATATGTATTGCCGCATCATGAATAATACAATATCATTAACAACATCAGACATAATAAAGACCAACAATACAAACAATCATGTTCCCGTATCTGTCTGCATTTCGTGCCCATTGCGATAACGTATCCGCCTTATTAGCCACTTATTATTATTATTATTTATTTATATAGCACCATCAATGTACATGGTGCTGTACATGGTGCCACTGCCTTCCATTATATTTTCGACACCAGTTCAAGGCTTTTCTCTATTCTGAGGCATTTGGATCCTGGATTTCTTTTGCAGTTTTTCTGACTGCTCAAGTTGCTTTTAGATATATACGCTGTTTCTGTGTATATTGACTGTTTGCGTGCTTTTTATGTTTTTAAATTTTGCATATTGTATTTTTAGTGTTTTTAACCTTTGTAAACCGTCCCGAGAACTTCAGCTATGGGGCAATATAACAACAACACAGAACTGTGAGGTCAGGGCCCAGATGTTTTAGACGTCAACTCCCAGCATTTCTGCCCATCCGCTGGGCCTTGAAGTCCAAAATATCTGGAGATCTACGTTCTGCCCACCCCTGGTCTATGTCGTACCTATTCTAGTGAAAGCGTCTGATCCTAATTGCTTCAATTCAATGATATGACTGCTGGGAAGGGGCACGTTTCTTTCCTGGATGTTGATTAGAGGAGTAAAGGAGTTTTATCATTCATTCATTTAAAACAACGCTAGCAACATGAACGGGCTCTCTTTTTTTGGTCCTTTTTTAAAAACAGATTTCCGTCAGCCGCCAAAACCCTTGACGAAGAAAGAAAAAAAAGAAAAGGAAGAGAAGATATTGTCCAACCTCCATAACAAATTTTTGGGGACTCAAAAGAAAGGTGAGCTGTCAACAGGTGAATACAAGGTGCTTTCTGATGAAAGGCTGGGGGGGGCAGCACTGCAGCAACGGTGGGCACAGAAGGTACAGCTGTGCTTACCGCTAGACCTCTGGGCGATCTAAAGCAGTTTGCCAGGATTTCGGACCCCAGTGGTGTAACAGAAGCGACAACAAAAAGACCTTTTCTCCCCCACCCCCTTTGTTTTAAATTAAGTGGCTGAAGCAAAGGAAGTTGGGAGAAAAAAACAGGAGTGTATTAGCATGCAAAAGAACGGGGAACTGTGCTGGAACTGAAAACAAATCCTAGGCTGAGCATGTGCTTAGAAGTAGGGGTGTGCACGGACCCCCCGCTCCGCCCCGTGGGCCGATCTGAAAATTTCGGATCGGCCCGCTCCACAGCATTCCGCCCGTAGTCCGCTCCTCTTCGCCGCGGAGCTCCGGCTCCGAATCAGAGCTCCGCAGTGGAGGGGAGTGGCGCCAGGTAAGGCCCCCCTCCCTCCTCTCCCTTACCTGCATCCGTCCGCAGTCCCTCGGCTTCTTCAATTGAGCCCGCGGCTCAACCAGGACTGCGGACGGATGCAGGTAAGGGAGAGGAGGGAGGGGGGGTTTACCGGGCTCTGCTGCTGTCGCAGTGGCAGAGCCCGGTAAGGGACCAAGGGGGAGGGGGCCTTACCTGCGTCCGTCCGCGGTCCCTCGGCTTCTTCAATTGAGCCCGCGGCCTAGACTTCCTGGTTGAGCCGCGGGCTCAATTGAAGAAGCTGAGGGACTGCGGACGGACGCAGGTAAGGGAGAGGAGGGAGGGGGTTTTACCGGGCCCTGCCACTGTCGCCGTATGGGCGACAGCGACAGCGGCAGGGCCCAGTAAACCCCACTTACCTTTCTTGTGGAGCTCCGGATCGAGGCGAAGGATCCGCCTTCACCTCGATCCTCTTCGCAACGCTCCGCCGGCCCCCCAATCCTCTTCGCCTCCGCCTTAAGGGTAGGCGAAGCCCCCCGCTCCGCTCCTGCTTCTCTGGTTCGAGGAGAAGCGGAGCGCATCCCTACTTAGAAGCATCCTGTGCCTTAATTCCAAGTGTGTATCTGTCCCACACTATTTCAGGCCTGGCTTGGTTTGGTGCACCCCAAGGTTCTAGTAAATAGCAAAGTAAAGTGGAAATGCTAGCATTGTCCTCCCTCTTACCCCCATAATGCTGCAGCTAGGTCATTTATTACTGCTAGCTATCTGGAATGAGATAAATAGCAGCAGCTAGCTGCTATGTGCAATAGCATAGCTATCTCTATGTGATCGAACAGTCCTCCCCAAATTGGTATCCTCCAGATGTTTTGGACTACAGCTCCCCGCATTCTTGACCACTGGCCATCCTGATTGGAGCTTATGGAAGTTGTAGGCCAAAACATCTGGAGAACCACGAACTGCCCATCACTGCTATGATAGAAGTAAATGAGATTACCATTGTAATCCTATTCATGTTTGCTCAGAGGTAAATCCCATTCTGGGTAAGGGTGCGTAGGCCTGAAGTCTATGGCCTCATCTACACCAAGCAGTATATTGCACTATGAAAGTGATATGAAAGTGGTATATGAAAGGCAGGAGCCTCACCAAGCAGGATATAGTGGTATGAAAGCTGGATATGGTCTGTGTCAATGGGCCCCAACAGTTGTCAGCGCACTTCAATACCACTATAAAACAGTAGTGTGGCTCCTGCCTTTTATATACCACTTTCTTACCACTTGGTGGAATATCCTGCTTGGTGTAGATGAGGCCTATGTTTGCTACCAGGGGCAAATCATGTTGCAGGATACTGCTAAAGAAAAGATTTCCTATAAGTCACTGGAGTTTTGCCTCCCACCCACACCCACCTACACAGAGCAGAGGTTCACACAGGCTCCGCAAACCAAGGGTACCTTCAGTATCAGGGTCAGTAAGCCTATATACACCAGTTGCTGGGGAACATGGATGAGAAGGTGCTGTTGCACCCATGTCTTGCTTGTGGATTCCTTGGTGACAGCTCGTTGGCCACTGTGTGACCAGAATGCTGGACTAGATGGACCCTTGGTCTGATCCAACAGGGCGCTTCTTACGTTCAGATGGATCTTTTATTGTGCAATCAGTCTGCCTCATTCACAGAATTTCATGGGGAATCCAGAGCATGCTGTCTTCAATGTGTAACCCCCCCCCCTGTGTTTTCCCAAAGTTTATTCCATCTTTCCATACTAGGACAAAAAATCCATTAAAGGAGAAAAGCAGAATCACTGCTCAGTGGCTTTTGACTGGGAGCACTAGGAGCCCTCCTGGAAGCATCCAAAACCAAACAAAAGAAACTCTTTCCTCCTTTTCAGATGACCAGCAGTCAAAATGGCTCAGTAGCTGAGGGATTACGAAGTGCCTGGCAATGATGTTGACGGCACAATTGATAGCGTCCACGACCCACTGCCATCCCCATTTCCATCCACTAAATTGAATATGCCAGTGACTTGAGACATGGAAAAGTTTTTCCCTTCTGAAACTACTGCTTCCTTTGAACCAAAAGACTTCTGGCTTGAAGCATCCTCAAGGATAGCCTAACTCTACATTTTTCCTGGTTTAGAATCAATTTAAAAGACATTTAATTTTTTTTTTAAAAAAAATACCGTACTACATAATTTGGCTTCCATGGACTTTCCCCCACACTTCTCTTTCCTCCTACCAAGGAACTTGTGTTTTTTGCCTAAGACAAGGGTCCAAAACCGTAGGTCTGGGGCCCAAATCCATCCTCCTGGGGTCCTAATCAAGGTTGTGAGCGTTACCAGGGCCGGCCCTACCACTGGGCAGAGTGAGGTGGTCACTTCAGGTGGCAGATGCTGGGAGGTGGCAGCAAGGTATTGGAGGAGAGAGCTGTAGGCTACATGATCTGCCCTGTAGCCTCTTAAGTTAGCCTGTTGCCTTCAGGTGCGGTAGAGGATGCTGTCCCATCACCAGTGTTGGAGAAAGATTCAGCTGCCAGCCCAGTTGGGTATCTTGTCCTTTACCTTGGAAGCAAAATGTCTTGGGTCAGCCCTGATCATTACTAATGCATCCTGCAGCTTCTGGATCCATCCCTTTGTGCTAATGAATGTGGAAGCCATCACTCTAATTTTCCCTCTGTCTCTGTCTTTAGTGGAGGTGACCCTGGACCCCAAAACTGCCTTCCCTACGCTCATCCTTTCCGAAGATCGGAAAAGTGTGCATCTCGGCCAGCGAGCCCAGACTCTTCCTGACAACCCCGAGCGCTTCAATTTTTTACCGTGTGTCCTGGGAGCGGAAGGCATCGACTCTGGGACTGTCGACTGGGTGGTGGAGGTGGGCAAGGCCAAAAAGTGGTCCATTGGGGTGGCCCGTGCATCGATAGAAAGAAAATGGAACCAATACATCACTGCTACTGAGGGGTTTTGGGTGCTGAAGTTGTTTGATGGAGAATACATGGCCTCTACCACCCCTTCCACCATCCTTACGCTGTGGAAATCTCCACGGTGGATCAAGGTTCACCTGGACTTCGATTTTGGTACCCTTTCCTTTTTCAACGCTGATTCCACGGAGTGCATCTTTACCTTCAATTATCCTTTCTCTGAGAGGATGCTTCCTTTCTTTGAGGTCTGGGACACGGAGATCCCCCTGAAAATCTGCCCCAGTGATCCATAGGGGCACGTGCACAAGATAACTTAGCCTGCAGTCCAGGACTCACTTACTTGGGAGTAAAGAGCTCAAGCAGGCAATTCCATTCTAGCCCCTTTCCATTTGGCTTTTCTAACTGACATGTGACATTCCATGCTACTGAGCATGCTCAGGCCACATTGGGGCAGTTCTTTTTCTTCTTTCTTCTTTTGGGGGGAGGGGGCAGTAGTTCCCTTAATTTCTTAAAAATAATAATCCCTTGTTTCTTTTGTATTTTTGCAAAGCTTGGAATTGGAACATAAACTGGACTTTAAAATGGGGTGGTCACTTATAAATCACCCCAAAAGAGGACAAAAGTAGATGGTGATTTTCATAAAATTTACTTATGCTAATTGATATGTATACTTGCAAATAGGAGTAATTTAAATCCATAAGCAATTTTCTGTGGTGAGTAGAACGGTGAAACAAATTAGCAGGGAAACACAGGAGGGTTAGAAGCAGAAGATGATGTCTGGTCCCCTTGTAAAATTGGCTAAATATGACAAGGTGTTTGCATGATATAGCTTCATCTGGAAGCAGGGTTAGTGTGGGTTCAGCTCATCGTAACCTGATTTCTGGCCTAGTTTTAGCACTGAAACAACTTCAGTTGTAATGAGGATGGGTGACCTATGTCAGGAGAAAGACAGGAAGTGGGATCCTGAAAATTCCGCTGGACCTTTCAGCAGCAACATTTGATACTGCGGACCATGGTTTCCTTCTAGGCCCACCCTTTGAGGTGGGGATCGAGGACATGATGCCCCATGCCACATATTTCCAAAATATGGTGCATGGGGGCTATTGCTCTGTCCGATGACAGTTACGGAAGTTTTCCACATCAGGCTTTTAACCTGCACCTTTACCAAGCCTTCTGCTTCTGGATTGTTTGGCTACTTTATGCATGTTTTTTTCCCCCTGGGATTTTTCATTCTCAGCCTTTCTATATGTTCCATTAAACAACCACTAGGTGGTACTGTGGTATAGCAGAATTGCACAAATACTAAGGATGTGCTCTGCTTCTCCTCGGACCGGAGAAGCAGAAGCGGATCGGGGGGCTTTGCCTCCCCTTAAGGCAGAGGCGAAGAGGATCGGGGGAGCAGCGGAGTGTTGCAGAGCGGATTGAGGTGAAGGCGGATCCTTCGCCTCGATCCGGAGCTCCGCAAAAAAGGTAAGGGGGTTTACTTGGCCCTAACAAATACACAAGGTTTCATGCCTCCATTCACAAAAATACCAGACTTCCCTCATTAAAAACAACAACACTATAATGTTGAATCATGAGTGCACAATAAAAGCCTTGTGTAGTAAGGTTCCTTGTCAAGGCTTCCGTGCCAATTTTCATGGTTTTAAGCCAATATCCCATATATTTGGGATCTTGTTCATGGTTTTTTATATGGCTGGAAAGAATAAAACTTTCTATTTGGTAAGTTATGAGCCTACACAAATTCAACGTTAATTGCATCTCCATTCTGCCTCTCTCTAAGGAATGTGAAAGTTAACAAGATGGGAACTCTGAGGAATGTGAAAGTTAACAAGTAACTCCAGGGACTTAGGTTGTCTTAAGTGCTTCAGGGAAGAAAGATTTTTGCCCATGATAAGTCAGATATAAAAACCTATTTTAATGAAATATGTCCCTATGCAGAATGTTTTCATTCCAGTATTCCAAACTTTTAAGACCAGGAGCTATGGGGAGTGTATGTAATGGTCGCTGCTTATTTGGCGCAGAATTATGAAGGATCTGTATCATAGGAAACAAAGAACCTCTGGAATGGATTTAATGCAAACAGCAGGTAAATGACTAATGGTGGATTTGCATGATTAAAGTGTGTATTATTCCTGACACATGTGCACGCACACACACACACACACATACACATACAAACACATTATGAAAGTAACAGCTCCTTTCAGTAGTGTTGTATAAACAGGAAAAAAACTAGAAATAATTATTTTGCATGTGTCTGTGTGCAAGGTAGACAGTAAGGCATATAAGAAAAAGTAACAAAAAGTAGACTTTACAGGCATAGGAAAATCAGTTGAAACTTGGCACAATGATAGCTCTTAGGTAGAGCTTTAGCCATACCAAATTTGAAGCAGATTCATTCATCCATTGATTTTTAGGATTTTTAAAATTTGAAGTTTTAATTAAAAAAAAAACCTGTCATTTTTTAAAAATAATAAAGAGATGAAACTTAGTGCCATGATTGCTCTTAAGGAGGACTTTAGCCATGCCAACTTTGAAGCAGATCTGTTGATTCGCTGAGGTTTTTTAAAGTTATAGGTTTTAGAATTTTTTAAAAAAGTCATTTTTAAAGGTAAATAGTTGAAAGCTGGCACCATGATAGCTCTTATAGAGGGATTTAGCCATACCAAGTTTGAAATAGATCTGTTCATCCATTGATTTTTAGGATTTTTTAAAAAAAGTTCAAGGTTTTAAAATTATTGTTTTAAAAAACTGCTGGAGCCATATCCTTCAAACTCAGGTTGTCAAACCTCCTTTTTGGGATCTTGCACCTTGAGCAGTTTCAGCCCTTGGCCTCAAGCGGTTCTCCAGTTTTTAGCTAAAAAGTGCTGGGAGGGGGGGCACCTTTCCTGTTGCAGATTTGGTGGGCAGCGAGGTACCTGGAGCTCAGCAGAGGTGAGGCGTCCACAAGTCCAGCCAGGCTGTGCACTTGGACCCTGTGGTTGGGGGTAGGGTGACAGCTTATAGCCTGGTCGCATCCGGTGAATTTTTTTTAAAAAAAATTCCACCAGCAGCCACCTCTGCCTGCACCAACACTGGACTCTGAGACGCTCTTAAAAACACTCTGTGTGGCACACCAGCCTCTCAAGGCTCAGCTACCGCAATCTCTGAGTTGTGTCTTCAGTCTAACTCTGTCTCTAAGAGATATGCCAGCCTGCCAAAGCCACAAATCTATATATTTTTCTCTGACATGCGCTTCAAACTTTCTGCATTGCATGACAGCAGTGCAAACAGAGCCTAGCCCACAAGTGAAGTGAAAGGGAAGGGGTAGTGAAGCGAAGCAACGGCATGCCAGGTTCCAACATCTGAAGCAATAGGGCATCCATAAAGATGAGAGCGTCTCTCCCGACTGGCACCACACTGTTGGTCGTGAGAGTTTTTCTCTAAGGATGACCCTTCATCTCCCATGATGAGGAATTCTGGGGAAAAGGCCTCCGGCCCATGCTGTCTTGCCCTAACTCTCACTGGCTCTCTCTTGAAAAGCTGCTTTCAAGCACCAGTATACAACCTTCCATTAGTTGTTGAGAGAAGGTGGAGGTTTGTGCTTTTCCTCTCATTCCTTGTGCTTTCTTGCCTACCAAAACACCTCTTCTGTTCTCTTGAGTATTTAATGGCATTTGATGACTTCTGTGTTACACACACAAACACACACACACACACACACACACACACAGCTGCTGTTTCTCTGCTTCTTGTACTTTGTGTCAAATCTGTGGTTTTTCATTGGTTTTTAATATTGCTGTTTCTCCCCCACCCCACTTTTCTATTTCCGATTGCTTAGCTGCCCTGAGGCTTCTGCAATAAGGCAGGACGTAAACCTTTATATCAACAAAGAAACTTCCTGGGCTCAGACCATGCTATTTCCATTCAAGCTGTTTCCTATTGCAGACTGATCAGCCCTCATCAGTACATGAGATGGGAAGGAATGATAATGAGACGGCCATGACAGAATTCATCCTGTTAGGCCTCTCGAGTAACCCTCACACAAAGTTGACCCTCTTTGGCCTCTTTCTCCTCATTTACCTCATCACTGCCGTGGGCAACGGCCTTCTCATCCTGCTCGCCGTGGTGGATCCCCGTCTGCACACCCCCATGTACTTTTTCCTCGGCAACTTGTCTTTCCTTGACATCTGCTATACTACCAGCAGCATCCCCCAGATGTTGGCTCACTGCCTGTCAGACAGGCCAACAATGTCCTACGCCCGGTGTTTCGCCCAAATGTATATCCTTCTCTTCTTGGGGATGACTGAGTGCCTCCTTCTGGCGATGATGTCCTATGACCGCTGGGTGGCTGTGTGTAACCCACTGCGCTACATGCTCATCATGAACAGGAAGGTTTGCATTGCCCTAGCCACTTTTTCGTGGGGCTGTTCTTTCCTCCTGATCCTGGTGCCTTCTCTCACCACACAGGCCTCGCTGTGCGGGCGTAACATTATCGATCACTTTGTGTGCGAAATCCAGGCCGTACTTACACTGGCCTGCTCGGACACCCGCAGTAACTGGGCTCTCATGTCTGCCACCAGCATCTTCACTTTGCTCCTGCCCTTTGGCTTCATCGTGGTCACCTATGGCCGTATTATCGTGGCTGTGCTGAAAATGCAATCCACAGAAAACAGGAACAAAGCCTTCTCAACCTGCAGTTCCCACCTCATGGTAGTAGCCATATTCTATGGGACAGCCATGTCCATGTACCTACAGCCTCAGGCCAAGTCTTCCTCGGATAAGGGCAAGTTCATTGCCATATTCTATGGCACCATCACTCCCATGTTGAACCCCCTGATCTACAGCTTAAGGAACAAGGATGTGAAGCAAGCATTCTGGAAGGTGGCTGGGAGGAAAAGGTACCACTCCTGAAGAAGCCTAATCTGGACCCGGAGGACGTTAACAACTACAGGCTGGTGGCTAATATCCCTTTCCTGGGCAAGGTGCTTGAGCGGGTGGTTGCAGGACAACTCCAGGCACTCTTGAATGAAACGGATTATCTAGATCCATTTCAATCAGGCCTGGTTTTGGAACGGAAACTGCCTTGGTCGCCCTGTGGGATGACCTCTGTCGGGAGAGAGACAGGGGGAGTGCGACCCTGTTGGTTCTCCTGGACCTCTCAGCGGCCTTCGATACCATCGACCATGGTATCCTTCTGGATAGGTTGTCTGAGCTGGGAGTTGGAAGTACTGCATTGCAGTGGTTCCACTCCTACTTGGATGGCCGATTCCAGAAGGTGGTGCTGGGGGATTATTGCTCTGTGCCGTGGCTTCTAAGCCATGGGGTTCCACAGGGCTCTACCTTATCCCCTATGCTGTTTAATATATACATGAAGCCGCTGGGGGAGGTTGTCCAGAGATGTGGACTGAGGTGTCATCAATATGCGGATGATACCCAGCTCTACCTTTCCTTTTCATCAAACCCAGGTGAGGCAGTGACTGTTCTGAACCAGTGCCTGGGCACGGTAATGGACTGGATGAGGGCTAACAAACTGAGACTCAATCCAGACAAGACGGAGGTACTGTTAGCGGGTGGTTCATCTGTCCGGCGAGGTGATGTTTGCCCTGTCCTGGACAGGGTTGCACTCTCCCTAAAGGATCGGGTCTGTAGTTTGGGGGTGCTCTTGGATCCAGAACTGTCACTTGAGGCACAGGTGAACTCAGTGGCAAAGAGCACCTTTTATCAGCTTAGGTTGATATACCAACTACGCCCTTATCTGGACAGAAATAGCCTAGCTACAGTTATCCATGCTCTGATAACCTCTCGTTTGGATTACTGCAATGCGTTATATGTGGGGCTGCCTTTGAAAACGGTCCGGAAGCTTTAGCTAGTACAAAACAGGGCAGCCCATTTACTAACAGGGACTGGCCGGCGAGAACACATTACGCCAGTCCTTTTCCAGCTTCATTGGCTGCCAGTCCAGGCCCGGGCCCGATTCAAAGTGCTGGTATTGACATTTAAAGCCCTAAACAGTTTGGGGCCAGGTTATTTGAAGGAACGCCTCCTCCCATATGTACCTGCCTGGACCTTAAGATCATCTACAGGAGCCCTTCTCCGTGAGCCCCTGCCAAAGGAAGTGAGGCAGGTAGCTACTAGGAGGAGGGCTTTCTCCAATGTGGCACCCCGATTGTGGAATGAGCTCCCCAGAGAGGTCCGCCTGGCACCTACACTGTACTCCTTTCGTCACCAGCTGAAGACCTTTTTATTCTCTGAGTATTTTAACACTTAATTTTAACTTAAATTTAAATTTTACTGTTTTAGCTCTGTATTTTAATCTTATATCAATTTTGCTGCGTGGTTTTATCCTGGTTGTGCTTTTTATACTGTATTTTGTATTTGTGTTTTTAACCTGTTGGTTGTTTTATTGTGGTTTTAATTTTTGTGAACCGCCCAGAGAGCTTCGGCTATTAATAATAAATAAATAAATAAATACCTCTGAGAGCTACCAGGGCTTTCCTTTTATTTTCAGCCTGGCTGTCCTTTTCTTCGGATGCAGCCTTCCACCAACTTCATCCCTTCCAGTGATGTTGGAATAATAGTCCCATCATCCTGAGCCAGCAGGAGCAGGTGTGATGGGAGTAGTAGTCCAATGCAACTTGAGGGCAACAGGTTGGAGAAGGATTTTTTAATGTGTATTTTTTTTAAGTAGTTGCATATTGGCATCTGCGAGGATCTTTGCCGCCACATCTGTTAGCCCAGCATTTGGAAAAATGGCAATTTGTCATGAACATTTCACAGCCTCATTAAACAGGGGAACAAGGCTTGAATTGTGGTGCTGATCGGTGCAGTAGCAAATGCAAACGTTTTCTAGGTTGAACACTTGCTCTCTGACACTGAGCTTGAAAGTCCAGCTGTTGTCAGTGGACGCTGGTGGCTCCGATGTTGGTGGGGCAGTGAATCCACTCTGGGCTTCAGTCAGAACTCTAATGGAGCTATCCAAGGTGTGCTGCCCTTCTGCAAAGCACCTTGGAGTGGTTAAGGCCAAGGAAGGCTATGCTATGTACAAGTAGAACGTGCAGCAAAACGCTGGTGCTCGGGGTTTCCTCCACTCCACCCCATTCCTCCTCTCCCCATTTTTCCATCCCCCCTGAACAGTCAGCCAGCATCCTCTGGCCCCTTA
Source organism: Elgaria multicarinata webbii (assembly GCF_023053635.1). NCBI lineage: Eukaryota > Metazoa > Chordata > Lepidosauria > Squamata > Anguidae > Elgaria > Elgaria multicarinata. The sequence continues at coordinate 18,777,508 of NC_086181.1, forward strand.
GCATGTTCAGGCCTGAATGGACTCTTTTTTACTCTCCCCGTCTCCATCAAGGTTTAATTTTACTAAAGTGTTTATATTTCTGCAAACTTCAGGGTTCCCCACCAATATCTGTGTCGTGTGTGTGTGTGTAGAGCTGTTATGGCTACCTAAGCAATGGCACTCAGAGCCTGGATGTTGGTATTGGAGAGAATGGTTTTTCAAAACATGTATACCCACCGTAAGCCTATCAAGCTTTCTTGCCAGTACGAGGATTGCTTAGAAGTGGAGAACATTTAGAAGGTTTCACGTCCTTGAAGAGGCTTGGATGCAATTTTAAAAGCAACATTTCATGTAGATCATAAACAACTCTTTGTGTCCATATTCATGATCCTAGAATTGCCCATCAATATTTACAGAATGGTAAGCAAAAGGGCGGATCACATTGCAAGGTACCAATCAATTACAACAGCTGCCAGTAGCATGTCATCAACAGTCATTGCTACTTTCCTCTGCAAAGAAGGTTTGAATTAAACACTCTCATGCCCCCTCGTATTCCTTTTCCAACACTCAAGTGCTTGGCGCTTGTCTTCAGCTGAAGCTTTCCCCCGAGGTACTGCCCCCTTTCAAAAACAGTCCAGTTGCTTTATATAGAGTAAGTGTGGTAACACAGCATTTAGTATTGGAAGCAATCAATACAGGCTAGAGCCAGGTTAGAAGAAGTTGAAATCAACTTCCTTTATTAGTGCTTTTATACAAATATTCAGAGAAGGTTATCTAACACTGTTTAACTACAAACACACTCTTTGTGGATCTCTACCCAAAGATCTTTTCTTTTCCTGCTTTTCCGCAACTTAACCTCTAGGTGGCACTGTGTTATAGTGGAATACAGCAATTACATAAGTAAGAAAACACTTTTTCTTTCACTTCCAGAAGTAATACAGCCATTTCCTCCACTCTACTAAATAAAAAACAATAACAGGAAAGTGCTCCTAAAAGACAGAGGTGAAACTGGAGGAATATGACATCATCTGAAGAACCCGTGAATAACAATGATCAACAAGCACACAATAAAGCACAAACACATAAAAAAAAAAGCCTCGTGTATAAAAGCTGTTCATTTATTATATATTCAACTCAGACGGGACAGAAAACTAGATTTTTAATTAGGCTGTGCTCCCCAGTGAATTGCAGTGAATTGTCTCTCTGAAGTTGAGACACTAAAACTGGAAAATAATCAAATGAGAGAATGTAGTAATAACAGCTCTAGTGAGTCACTTTCTGTTTGTTTATTTATTGATCTGAAAACTACTGCAAATGGGTCCTGCTCCTGCCGATATTATGGGAGATGCAGACCTGACTTCAAAAATACATATAATTGTGAGTTTTAATTTCATGGACCTATGGGATAATATTATGTTTATTTTAGAATGCCCAAATGGCACATGCTGTGTCCACGTCTAGCTGATTTGCGTGCCTTTCAGTTTGCACAAGCTTGGGCCATTTCATGAAATGAAGCCCCGATTCTTGAAGAAAGAGTCCTAGGTGCTATGGTGAGTGACCCTCTTTTCTAATTACGCCTAATAAGAATTGCCATTTTGCCACCAGGCCAACTATGATTTCCTTCCTGACACAACAGAATAAGGGTATGTCGCATCACAGTCCAACGGACCATATCATCCAGGTCTCTTCTTTCCAAACATGATCACTGGATGCCACTGAGAAGCTTGATGTTACTCATATCATCTGTCTCCAGCGTCTGATAATCAGAGCTATGGGAAGATAGGAAACCGACTTATACTGAGTCATTGGTCCATCTAGCTGAGCATTGTCAACATTGACTGGCAAGAGCTCTCCGGGGTTTCAGGCAGGATTCCTTCCTAGCCCTACCTGGAGATACTGTTCTACACTGAGCTATGGACCCTGTCCTCAGATACAGGTAGCATAGTATCAGTATACACTGAAGTCCCATTCTTAGCTACTGTCAAGGATAAAAATCTACTTTGGTTCTAAGGCAGTTCTGTTTTATTGAGCATAATACAGCTGTATGGAAAGAGTCCTACAGACAAAGAGCTTCTCCCCTGGCAGTGTGGAAAGCTACACGTGGATGTTGCCTGCTATAGATTATTCACACTGCCGTGGCTACTAGTCAGTGGTAGTCCGACTTTCCATGCAGTTTTCTAATACCCTATTAAAACTGATCAATGTAGTGGTCACCACTTTGTCTTGTGATAATCACTCCATTAGTTAAGTAGGTGTTGCAGGGAGAGGGAGGGTTCCTTTTCTTTGCATTGGATCCAGATTTAGTCATCCTTAGAGACTGGGAATTAAGTTAGTAATAACGAATTCAAGTCCCGTTGATTTCAGTGAGTCTCCTCTAAGTATGGCTAAGTCTGGATCTACTCCTATGTCCTAAACCTATTGTTAATCAGTTTCATGGAGTTGGATGCAGATTTAGGCATACTTGGAGTAGAACCATTAATATCAATTGGGCTTAGATTAGCTATGACTAACTTAGGTCCCATTCATTTTAATAGGACTATTCCAAGTTTGACTAAGTCTGGATCCAACCCATGGAATGTTCTTGAGTTCTAGTGTTTTGATCAAAATGGGAAGGAAGAAGGTGAGGCAGAGGCATATATATTATAATACACATTTTACTCAATCCGATTTCTGCCTATGACAAATTATAAATATCAAAATCACCTCCTTTGAAAACTGTAGGATGTATCAGTTATGCTGGAAGTGGAAGAACTTCCTTACACAGCCTAACCTACCACACAAGTAGGTGAGGTAGGAAGAGTGAGGAAGAGTTCCGTAAGGAAAGACAGGATAAACATGTAATAATAATAAGATGGGTACATATTAAGAACTATGATGAAACTATTTAATTGGTCAAATGTTAGAGAAGAGCATCTATAGATTTTTTTAAAAAAATATATCAAATTTCTACCCTGTTCTTCATGACTTATGCAAAGAGTTTAAATATTTCTTTCTAAAAAAACAACAGTGTGTGTGTGTGTGTGTGGTAAATACATGCGTACATAAACACATTACTTTTTGCTTGGGAAGTTCTATGTAAAAAAATGTGTATGTCACACACACACACATACACAAAACATTGTAAGAGATTTAGATCACCAGAACTCTTTCACAGCCAGTACTATCAGAAGAGGAAAACATGAGGAAAAGTTGGAAGAAAATTTGCTTACAGGTAGATGCTACTCATTGGTTCCTAAATGTGTCACCTAAAAACAGAAGAAGCAAAAGAAGAGTCAAGCATCAAGCTGGTGTTTGAAAGCAGGCAATTATTATATGAAGCTTGCCCAGCATATTTTGACCAATGGTCTTCCTCAGGAACAAAAAGTCCTCATGTGTTTTATTCTGAAACATCAGTTAAAAGAAGCAAGAATGCTGTGCTAATCCTTGAGAGGGGAATCCAAAATCCTCAGTTTGGCAACACTTTTATTAAGACCAACCCAAAATCCACAAAAGCTGTTATCAAGTTCTTCAGAACTTTTTATCAGGTTAGTTGGTACCAAAAGCAGGGCATGAGGGAAGAAACAGAAAAGTTCAGACTCCTGGCCAGTTCTTATGGACCATGAAGTCTGCAGTTTAGCTAGGCCCAGTCTCAAAATGGAGATACGCAGTCTGAATGAGTGAGTCGGTGGTGAGTGTTAGCAGTTCAGTTTGGAATCTACCAGCAGAGGAAGAAGTTGTGCTCCCACTCGAAGAGGGACTTTGGACTATCCAGTAGGTAATTCTAACCATTTGGCCTCAATTATTTTTTTACCTAGTACACCACCTAAAATTAATCACTGGCTTTGTTAATAGAAGTGCTATCATGTTTCTCTGCACTTCTGCTCTATGCTGACTCAGGACCCTGTGTGTTCCTCACAAGACAAAAAGCAGATCAGAGTGTCAGCCAGCAATTGAGTTTTCAGAAATGAAGGTCAGCCATGGCCTGTCTTTCCCAAAGTGCATAATGTGATACCTCCATCACCTACTACTGACTAACTCATTTTGCAAGTCTCCACCTTGAAACTGGGTCAGGCCATTTTGCATCATCTGTCCTGATGAAGCATTCTGGAGAATTCAAGAGCTTGCACATTTTCGTGTCATTTTGGTTGGTCTTAATAAAGATATTGACCAATTACAGTTAAAAGACCTCACTCAAACAATGTTGTTTTTTAAACAAAAGTTGATTTTTTTTCAGCCCTATTTTTTCCAGTGCTATGGGCTGATGTTCACTATCTTCCCTTGGGTTTACTGTTACACCAGAAAATAAATGGGTGCTTCTACGAACACAGACACAATCGAGGACACTGCCGATTCATTCATTCATTACATTTACATCCCACATTTTTTCCTCCTTAAGCAACCAAGGGAGCCTACATGATTCTCCTCTTCTCCTTTTTATCCTCACAACAACAACCCTGTGAGGTACTTTGGGCTGAGAGTCTGTGACTGGTAGGGTGACCATATAAAAAGGAGGACAAGACAGGGCTTCTGTATCTTTAACAGTTGTATAGAAAAGGGAATTTCTGCCCCCTTTTGTACCTGGTCATGCTAAGCAGGACTCCTGCAGCCTTAATTGTAGTGATGAAGAGGGAATTTCACCAGGTGCTGCATGCATATGAATGGCACCGGCTGAAATTCCCTCTTCAAAAGAACAGTTAAAGATACAGAAACCCTGCCCTCCTTTTCAGAGCTTCCATGGCTGAGTGGGGATTAGAACCAGGATCCCTCTACTCCCAGTCCAAATCACTAACCACTACACCACACTGGCTTTCACTGGTTCTCTCTTGAAAAGCTGCTTTCAAGCGCCAGCATACAACCTTCCATTGGTTGTTGAGAGGGGGTGGGTTTTTTCCCCCTCATATGAGGCCCAGTATTGGGCAAAAGGCAGGATAATAATAATAATAATAATATAATAATAATAACAACAACAACAACAATAATTCTGCTTTTCTGCCTTCAACACAATACCACAACACAATTCTTCTGTTCTCCTGAGCATTTATTTATTTATTTATTTATTTATTTATTTATTTATTGCACTTATATACCGCTCCCATAGCCAGGGCTCTCTGGGCGGTTTACAGAAATTCTAAAATTAAGATAAAAACGAGTATACAAAATTTAAAAATGGCAGTTAATGGCATTGGATGACTTCTATGTTACACACACAAACACACACACACACTGAACTGCTGTTTCTATGCTTCTTGTACATTGTGTCAAATCTGTGGTTTTTCATTGGTTTTTAATATTGCTGTTTCTTCCCTGCCCCATTTTTCTATTTCCTATTGCTTAGCTGCCCTAAGGCTTCTGCAATAAGGCAGGACGTAAACCTTTATATCAACAAAGAAACATCCTGGGCTCAGACCATACTGTTTCCATTCACTCTGTTTTCTATTTGGACAATGCTAAGCCCTCAGAGGACATGAAATGGGAAGGAATGATAATGAGACGGCCATGACAGAATTCATCCTGTTAGGCCTCTCGAGTAACCCTCACACAAAGTTGACCCTCTTTGGCCTCTTTCTCCTCATTTACCTCATCACTGCCGTGGGCAACGGCCTTCTCATCCTGCTCGCCGTGGTGGATCCCCGTCTGCACACCCCCATGTACTTCTTCCTCGGCAACTTGTCTTTCCTTGACATCTGCTATACTACCAGCAGCATCCCCCAGATGTTGGCTCACTGCCTGTCGGACAGGCCGACAATGTCCCATGGCCAATGTTTTGCACAAATGTATATCTCCCTCTTCTTGGGGATGACCGAATGCCTCCTTCTGGCGATGATGTCCTACGACCGCTGGGTGGCTGTGTGTAACCCGCTGCGCTACATGCTCATCATGACCAGAAAGGTTTGCGTTGCCCTGGCTACTTTTTCATGGGGCAGTTCATTCCTCCTGATCCTGGTGCCTTCTCTCACCACACAGGCCTCCCTGTGCGGGCATAACATTATTGATCACTTTATGTGCGAAATCCAGGCTGTGATTCCGCTGGCTTGCTCGGACACCCGCAGCAACCGGGCTATCATGTTTGCCACCAGCATCTTCACGTTGATCCTGCCCTTTGGCTTCATTGTGGTCACCTATGGCCGTATTATCGTGGCTGTGCTGAAAATGCAATCCACAGAAAACAGGAACAAAGCCTTCTCAACCTGCAGTTCCCACCTCATGGTAGTAGCCATATTCTATGGGACAGCCATGTCCATGTACCTACAGCCTCAGGCCAAGTCTTCCTCGGATAAAGGCAAGTACATTGCCATATTCTATGGCACCATCACTCCCATGTTGAACCCACTGATCTACAGCTTAAGAAACAAGGATGTGAAGCAAGCATTCTGGAAGGTGGCTGGGAGGAAAAGGAATCTCTGATGGCTACCAGGACTTTCCTTTTATTGTCAGCCTTGCTGTCTTTTTCTTTGAATGCAGCCATCCACCAACTTCATGACTTCCAGTGATGTTGGAATACAACTCCCATCATCCTGATCCAGCAGAGGCATGCTGGGTGGGGTTTATGGGAGTCGTAGTCCAACACATCTTGAGGTCAACAGGATTTTCTAATGTGTATTTTTTTTTATGTGTCTGCAGAGATCTTTGACACCACCACTGTTAGCTCAGTGTTTGAAAAAAAAACTTCAATTTGTCATGGACATTTTGTAGCCTCATGAAACAGGGGAGCATAGTCTTTTCTTTTCTGAGGTCTTTTTTTTTAAAACTCCCTTTTCTTTTTTGTGCTTCTGTGATGCCCTGGGTTCCCTCCAAGCAAGTTGATGCATCCCTCTTCACCAGGGGAGGTGCCATTTTTGGCTACCTAAGGAGTGGCATGCAGCCTTGAACACTGGAAGTCTGACTAAACTGCTATCCAGCTTCTTGAATAGGACATGAAATATTATTGTACTTTTTCAACCATAGTAAGGAAATGTAACTTTTTAAAACAGCAAAAAAATCAAATACACAAAGTATAGAATTCATGTAAATGACATCCTTGTAGCATATTAGAATTATTATTCCAATATGCTACAAACAAAAGCCACTTTCTCATAAATCCCTCGGTATTTCTTCTCCTTTGGTTTCCTGAATAATGAGTAATCTTAGGCATGACCAGAACATGCCATATCTTTACCATTCTGAAATGAGAGGACCATCACTTTTTCCACCTACTAGCTATAACATGTATCTTTGTTGCTCTTAATAAATTAATTACTAATTCAAAATCAGATTCTGGTAATATGGGGCTCCATCACTCCAGTGTTATAGCCCACTGTCACCCTGCGTTGTATGTTGATGAATCACATGACATCACCCCTGTCCTCCCCTGATCTTGCATTCCCCCTCCCTTTTAGCACTGTCTTTTGGTGTGGGGAAAGTCTGGTTCTTCCAACAATGCGAAAGGACACCGCTCTACCCTCAATGTGTATTTTTAGGGGGCATGTGTGTCTAAGGGCAGTCTCACTAAAAAAAGAGGAGGGCAGTGCAATTTTCCATGCAACCATGAAGGGGGAGGGAGGGAGGTCCCATTTAATTCTATGTTCTTACTCCTGAGTAGGCATGACCAGGGGTACATTTTCACCTTAAAAGAAATGTGATAAATGCACCCTCCTTGCCCACAGCTCCCTCATTTTTAAAGATAAAGAGATCAAAATTAGCACAGTGATAGATCTTTAGTAGAGTTTTCAGCAGGCCAAGTTTGAATGAGATGGGTCCATCCCTTGATTTTTCAGGATTTTTTTTTAAAAAAAATCCATTAAACCCTTTTCATGTAAGGCCACAAGTGCAAAGGATGGATCCTTTCATCATGCTAAGCTGTGCATTTCCAAGTTTATAAAATAGTGAACTGCTGGTTCCCTTACTCAAGAGTAAATCCCATTGATTTCAACTGCATTTACATCCAATTCATACTAAAATCCCATGTATCCTTACCTTTGAGTAAACCCCATTTTAGCAAGTCTGTCTGTTCAATGGGGTTTACTCAAAGGAAGGCATGCATGGGATTTTAGTATGACTTGACCCCTACCTGTAAGACAATGGGATTGCTCCTCATCGAATATAAACCTGAATTTTCCTTGATTTGAATCTAGGCAAAGAGCGTCACAATGCAGCAGCAACAGCAATTTATCTCCTGATTTTTTTTTATAGTGCAGTTATTAATGTGCACATGTGCACATACGAGGCTATGGATTATAGACGAGCCAAGCTATAAATTTTATCTGCGGAGCTCTGCAGATTCATAGACGAGGAAAACCAAGAGGGGGGAAGGAACGAGGCAGTAAGGGAGGACCTGAGAGGGGGGAAAGTAGTACGTTGCAAAGGACAACCCTCCAAAAAGAAAACAGAGTCTTTTCTCCAAGGAGCGAGATGGAGACTGAACACGTCTCCTCCCTCTGGCTGCCTGTTCCCCCCTCTTTGTTTAATATTATATGGTCTATCTGCAGAGCTCCACAGATCATATAATTTAAAATGAAAATGGCGAGAAGGAATGAGGGAGCCAGAGGAGGACGCGATAGGTGGGAAGGCAGGAAATCAGCCAATCACTTTGTCCTGCCCTGAAAGCTCCACCCACATATCAAAATGCGATTTAACTCTCCCAACGACACATAACTATAATGCGGTGCAAACTAGGATGTTGATCCAAAAGTCGCGATAAATCGCAAATACGAATATGCGCATTTCTGCATTAAAAGCCTGGTGCTACGGCAAATGGACGCCTGCATGATATGTCCTAAAACATGAATCTGTGCATTTACGTCAGTGTAAAGAAGCTTTATAGACAACCCTTTGGGTGGAAATGCAGTTGAAATCAATGGGATTTACACAATGCTGCAACCCACTCCAGTTCACACTGCAAAGCCTCCATGTAGGGTGAGGGGAATGGGCATAGCCTAGGTAACAGGGAATAACCATGAAAGTACATAGGAGATAGACACAGTTTTCCTGAAGTGAATTCTGTAACAAGAGAAGCTACTTCCTAGGAAAAAGCAGTGCAAGACCAGGAGTGCTCCATGTCGATTACTAGGGAGGGCGAGGTGTCCAACTACCACCAACCAATGAACTGTAGGGGGAGGTACAAAGGGGATCTGAGAATGCATCTCAACGGAAGAACACCAATACACTGGTGGGCAGGAGAGGAGAGGAGTAAAGATGAATGAAACGTAAAAGTAAGCGCTCAGGGTTTCATACGATAAGAAAACAAAGACAGATAATTCGAGGGCAAACCAGGGCAAATGTGTAGGTGTGATGGAGCTCACAGTTCCTTGCTTCCTTTAGGGAGAGAGTCGTATGATCCCTGCTTCTTGCAGAGGAAAAGGAAAAAAGAGGAGGGAGCAACAATTAAGAACTGATCGAGCTACACAACATTCTCTGTTGTCCCCTAATGTATGGATACAATGAACAAACAAATAAGGACCTTGTACATTAATTGCCAAGCTGCATTGATACAAGAAATTCATACAATTTTAGCTGGATAACGTGTACACTTTTTAAAATAATGGTTTTTTTAAAAAAATTAAAACAATTGTTCTTTTGAAATGTATACACATTACAGAATTATCTCTTATATTGTGTAACTCATAGGGTGCATTATTTTAAAAAGTATGCCCTCTGCATAAAGGCTGTTCGGTCCAAGCCCAGTTTAAGGCTAAGGAACAGTGAGACGGGGGAGCAGCCAGGGCCTTTTGAAGTTGCCCATCAACTAGACAGCAGACTGAACAGGCACAGGTCTACACAGGTGACCTGGTCACACTCCTTCCTAGGAGGGTGAAGTGTTTTCTATTGCTTTTTTAAATTCTAGTCATTGTTCCCAAACAGAATTAGCTTGCAGAAAATGTTATACAAATCTGTGTTCTCTTTGGGGAGGATGTATTTCCTCTCTTTCTGTGCATGTATGAGGCATAAATGACCACCCTACTCTGAGCTTTTCTGCATGAGGCTGTTTATCTCTATATCTACTTTCAGTTTCTTGACAGAATTGAGATTGGAGCACAACACAAAGAGCTTTTTCTCTTGCTTTGCTGCAACATAACCTCTAGGTGGCACTGTGATAAAGTGGAATATTGCAGTTACACAAGTAAGAAAATGCCTTTTCTTTCACTTTGAGAAATAATATTGCCATTTCTGCTACTCTACTAAGTAAAAACAAATAAACAAAAAACAACAACAACAACAACAACAGGAAAGTGCTCTTAAAAACAGAGGTGAAACCGGAGAAACATGACATCATCTAAAGAACCCATAAACAACTGTGATCAGAAGCACACTATAAATCTCAAGCACATAATAAATGCCTCGTGTAGAAAAGCTGTTCATTTATTATACATTCAGCTCAAACGGGACGGAACGCTTGATTTTTAATTAGGCTGTGCTCCCCAGTGAATTGCAGTGAATTCTCTCTCTGAAGTTGAGACACAAAACCTGGAAAATGATCAAATGAGAGAATGTAGTAATAACAGCTCTAGTGAGTCACTCTTTGTTTATTTATTGATAGATCTGAAAACTACAGCAGATGGGTCCTGTTCTTGATGACATTATGGGAGATGCAGACCTGACTTCAAAAATACATATAATTGTGAGTTTTAATTTCATGGACCAATAGGATAATTTTATATTTATTTTAGAATGCCCAAATGGCACATGCTGTGTCCATGTCTAGCTGATTTGCGTGCCTTTCGGTTTGTACAAGCTTGGGCCATTTCATGAAATGAAGCCCCGATTCTTGAAGAAAGAGTCCTCGGTGCTATGGTGAGTGACCCTCTTTTCTAATTTTGCCTAATAAGAATTGCCATTTTGTTGGGTTATTTTGCCAGAACTTTTCTCTCTCTGGAACTCTGTTTGTGCTCAGAAACAAACACATATCACGCAGGTCTTACACAGCAGAGCTGGTTTATTTCCTTCAGGCTTCTGTGCAGTTCAATTCAGATCAGTTCAGATCAGCACACTGAGGCATACACACAGAGAGCAGTGATCATAGAGCAGTGATCAGTAAGCAGTGATCAGTTCCATTTTACACAAGTGAGAAACTATATACAGATCTACACAATTCTTATCTACATTACATACAGCTGTGATGAGGCTAACTTAGAATCTTGGCAAGGTTCCCAGAACAGCCTCTATCTCAAGGTAATTGCCCACAGATAGACTTTCACTGTTTAACCCTGAGATAGCCATACACACACAATTTTAATGACTAAGCAAGTATTTCTTTTCATATACTTAACAGTCCTCCTCTTGCGCATGTTGTTTAAATTGTGTTACAATCTGAGACCCAGCTTTAAAACATCTCTTTGTGTTTTACCATTGAACGTTCCACCTGTCCTTTCTCATTTTGTTTTACTTTGAATACCCATTTACTGTTAATGGCTTTACGACCTTCAGGTAAAGGTACTAGCTCCCACGTTTCATTTTTTTCCATTGCTCTGATTTCCTCTGACATTGCTTCATGCCAGCCCTGAGCTTCTGTAGGTTCCATCTCCTGAATTTCCTCAAATGAAGTAGGTTCATAGGCTATTAGTAAAGCTCTATGAGAAACCTGTTTGCTTTGGTATTCATCTGAATAACGAATTGGAGCTTTGCGTTCCCTTTCTGATCGTCTTGGCATAGTTACAGGCATAGTTTCCTCCTCTACAGTTTCTTCCCCCTCCCTCTCTTGCTGAGATTGTTCAGGAATTTCTTCTGTTTCTACAGCTTTCTGTTCTACAGGCAAACTTACATACTGTTTTGTTTCCTGCATTTGTTCATGAAAAACTACATCTCTGCTCACAATTACACTTTTGTGATATGGAGACCACAAACGATAGCCTTTTGTTTGTGTATCATATCCCAACAGTTTACATTCCAAACCTCTCTGAGCTAGTTTTCCTGGTCTGTTTTCTTTCTGAATATGAGCAAAACATTTACTTCCAAAAACCCTTATATGTGACACTCTAGGTTTTCTTTTGTAAAACATTTCATATGGAGTTTTTTCATGTACAGAGTGGTAAAGCCTGTTTAACAAATAATTTGAGGTGGACAAAGCTTCTGCCCAGAACAGGTTAGACAATCCTGACTCTTTCAATAGAGCTCTTAACATGTTCTGCAAGGTTCTGTTTTTCCTTTCTGCAACTCCATTTTGAAATGGTGAATATGGAGCAGTAAGGTCATGTTGTATACCCTCATTACTGAGGAATTTTTTAAATTGGTTGCTAAGAAATTCACCTCCCCGGTCCGTTCTTAGATTAGCTATAGGTTCTTTAAATCTATTTTTACTCCACTTAACAAAGGCTTTAAACTTTCCAAAAGTTTCACTCTTCTGTTTTAACACATACACAAATCCAAATCTACTGTAATCATCAACAATAGACAAGAAAAATCTGTTTCCTCCTTGACTTGTCTCAAAAGGACCTGCAAGATCTGCATGAATTAATTCAAAAATTCTTTTTGTTGTTCTCTTACTATGTTTTGGAATGTTTGACTTATGACACTTGGTTTCACTGCATACCTTACATTCTACATAGTTAGAACATGGTTTGATTTTCACCCCTTCACACAATTCTGGAATCTTAGAAATTGTTTTATAGTTAGCATGACCAAACCTTTTATGAGTTAAATGGATGCACTCTTGGTGTGGTTTGCAATTGGCTATTGTTTTTGTTGTGACTTTGCTGGCTACAACTTCATTTTCTGTACAAGTATTAATCACATACAAAGATTCTTTCATTATTCCCTGCACACACACCTTGTTTCCCTGTTTTATAGTACAATTTTCTTCAGTAAAACAAACCTCATACCCCATTTCTGTTAACTGAAACACACTTAGAAGGTTTGTTTCTAATTCTGGTACATATAAAACACTTTGTAGTTCAACTCCCAGACAATCAAAATATACATTACCCACACCACAAATCTGGATTTTTGTTCCATTTGCAAGGGTAACACACTTTTGCTCTGAAGTAGAAGTTTCCAAGGTTACAAATGAAAGTTTGTCTTTTGCCATACTTATTGAAGCCCCAGAGTCCAAAAACCAAGGATTTATTGTCTCTTTGACTCTTGCTAGAAGACACTTCTTTGTTGATTCAGCTTCATTCATGTTGTTTTCTTCTCTCCACTTTGCTGTTGACTGCTTTTTCTTCTTGTTGTTGCAATCCCGCCGTAAATGTTCCGTGGAACCACAATTAAAGCATTTCCTTGCCTTTAATGCAGCCACCACATCAGAAGATTTATGGCTTTGTTGAAATTCAGCCACAGGATGTTTAAAACTCTGTTGTTTTGAAGCTTGTCTTCTTTCATAGGTTTCCAGTAGTTTTCCAGCTACATACTCGAGGGTTAAATTTTTCTCCTCTTGACTTTCCATCATGGTGACAACCGCATCGTACGATGAATCAAGACTTGACAAAATCACATAGACTTGGTGTATAGTTGTAAACTCCATCCCTCGTGCCCTGAGTTGATTGAAGATTTCTCTCATGCTTTTCAAATGGTTTGACATAGACTCCCCTGGTTTCAGCTTCATTCCATACAGCTTCCGGGTTAGAATTATTTTACTGCCCGCTGTTTCTCTTTGATATACAGCTTGTAGCGCATTCCAGCACTCTTTTGATGTATTCAAAAACTGAATGAAGGAAATTTGAGAGTCTTCCACAGCTAATGCAATAACTGCCATTGCTTTTGCATCGTCCTTAAACCATTTAGCATTCTGTGGATCTGCTCTATCTGGTGGATCCTCTGTGACTACATACCACAGTTCAGCCTGAATCAGATACATTTGCATTTTGTAAGACCATAATGCATAGTTAGAGTCATTCAGCTTTTCCAACAATTGATGCAAACCAGACATATTAGCTCCTGCCATTTCCTCTGCTTTAGGAATTGGTATCTCACCGTCCTCCTGCTCAGAGTCCTCCTCAGAGTCAGCCGACTGAGATTTTTCCTCACTTTGCAGCACTGGCTTTAGCTTGATGTCTTCCTCCATCAACAGTTTTCTGTTTTAGCAGACTCCTGGTTCTGATACTGCACCGTTCCCACCAAGTTCTGGTTCTTCTGCCTGGGTTACGCTGGCGTAGGCTGGTCTAGGCTAGACTGGGCCCATAACCTTTGTTGGGTTATTTTGCCAGAACTTTTCTCTCTCTGGAACTCTGTTTGTGCTCAGAAACAAACACACATCACGCAGGTCTTACACAGCAGAGCTGGTTTATTTCCTTCAGGCTTCTGTGCAGTTCAATTCAGATCAGTTCAGATCAGCACACTGAGGCATACACACAGAGAGCAGTGATCATAGAGCAGTGATCAGTAAGCAGTGATCAGTTCCATTTTACACAAGTGAGAAACTATATACAGATCTACACAATTCTTATCTACATTACATACAGCTGTGATGAGGCTAACTTAGAATCTTGGCAAGGTTCCCAGAACAGCCTCTATCTCAAGGTAATTGCCCACAGATACTTTCTCTGTTTAACCCTGAGATAGCCATACACACACAATTTTAATGACTAAGCAAGTATTTCTTTTCATATACTTAACACATTTTGCCACCAGGCCAACTATGATTTCCTTCCTGACACAACAGAATAAGGGTATGTCGCATCACAGTCCAACGGACCATATCATCCAAGTTTCTTGTTTCCAGACATGATCACTGGATGCCACTGAGAAGCTTGATGTTACTCTTATCATCTGTCTCCAGCGTCTGATAATCAGAGCTATGGGAAGATAGGAAACCGACTTATACTGAGTCATTGGTCCATCTAGCTGAGCATTGTCAACATTGACTGGCAAGAGCTCTCCGGGGTTTCAGGCAGGATTCCTTCCTAGCCCTACCTGGAGATACTGTTCTACACTGAGCTATGGACCCTGTCCTCAGATACAGGTAGCATAGTATCAGTATACACTGAAGTCCCATTCTTAGCTACTGTCAAGGATAAAAATCTACTTTGGTTCTAAGGCAGCTCTGTTTTATTGAGCATAACACAGCTGTATGGAAAGAGTCCTACAGACAAAGAACTTCTCCCCTGGCAGTGTGGAAAGCTGCACGTGGATGTTGTCTGCTATGGATTATTCACACTGCTGTGGCTACTAGTCAGTGGTAGTCCGACTTTCCATGCAGTTTTCTAATACCCTATTAAAATTGATCAATGTAGTGGACTTTGTCTTGTGATAATCACTCCATTAGTTAAGTAGGTGTTGCAGGGAGAGGGAGGGTTTCTTTTCTTTGCATTGGATCCAGATTTAGTCATCATTAGAGACTGGGAATTAAGTTAGTAATAACAAATTTAAATCCCTTTGATTTCAGTGAGTCTCCTCTAAGTATGACTAAGTCTGGATCTAGTCCTATGTCCTAAACCTATTGTTAATCAGTTTCATGAAGTTGGATGCAGATTTAGGCATATTTGGAGTAGAACCATTAATATCAATAAGGCTTAGGTTAGCTATGACTAACTTAGGTCCTATTGATTTTAATAGGACTATTCCAAGTTTGACTAAGTCTGGATCCAACCAGATTGTGGATTCTCGTCACAAGACAAGAAGCAGATCAGAGTGTCAGCCAGCCTTTGTGTTTTCAGAAATGAAGGTCAGCCATTGCTTGTCTATCCCAAAATACATTTCTAGGTATGATGTGATACCACTGACTAACTCATTCGGCAAGTCTCCATTTTGAAACTGTGTCAGGACACTTTGTATAACCTGACTAGATGAAGCATTCTGGAGAATTCAAGAGCTTGCACATTTTTGTGGCGTTTTGGTTGGTCTTAATAAAGATATGACCAGTTACAGTTAAAAGACCCATTCAAACAACGTTTTTAACAAAAGTTTATTCATTCATTACATTTATACACCACATTTTCCCCTTCTTCAGGAACCCAAGGCGGCATACATGATTCTCCTCTTCTCCTTTTTATCCTCACAACAACAACCCTGTGAGGAAGTTTGGGATGAGAGTCTGTGACTGGTAGGGTGACAATATGGAAAGGAGGACAGGGCTTCTGTGTGAAAAGCACATCATTACAAAAATAAAAAGTTCATTGTTTATCTATACACGGCACCAGAGCTTGTCTCTCATTCTTCCACCTTCCTACTGGTGCCAATTCCCTTCATCTACCAGTGAATGTGGATTAGAACCAGGATTTCCCTACTCCAAGTCCAATTCACTAATGACGACACCACACTGGTTCTCACTGGTTCTCTCTTGAAAAGCTGCTTTCAAGCACCAGCATACAACCTTCCATTAGTTGTTGAGAGGGGGCTTGACCGGGTGGCAGTTGGTGCTTTGCCTCATATTTCTTGTGCTTTTCTGTAGGGCTGTGCAGACCGTTTTGGGTCATAGAAGCGGGAGCGGAGCGACCCGCTTCACCTCTGCCAAAGGCAGAGGCGAATCGGGACAGGGGGGCAGCGGAGCGACACAGAGCGGTTCTTTCATTCGCAGAGCGCTCCCTGTGTTTTCGGAGCTCCATCCACCATTTTGGGCATCTTTTTCTATAGGATTGCATTGGGCGAAAATAAATGCCTATAATTTCTTTGTTTTTAAAGCTAGATCCCTGAAACTTACTGTGCTTAGAGATTGATCATTGGGGGTAATTTGCGTAGATTTTCAGAATTTTTTGTTGTGCGGTTTGCTTGTAATTAATTTTTATTGAATGGGTAAAAGTGGGAGGGGGGAACCGTCTTTTTTTTCAGCATTGATAGACAGGTTCATCTCCCAATCGTGTTGATAAGTGATCACCTGATGTGAAACAGACTCCAATCTCAATGTTGGAGGGGGGACTAAGCTAGAGGCACCAAGAGACAATTTTCTTTCTCTCTCTTTGTGGGTTAGGACTTCGGTCAGAGTAGAGGGCATTTCTGTAAATGGGGGGAAATATTTTTTAAAATTCATTAAAAATCAGGGCATGATCAGATTTCCATCAAAATGGGCAAGAATAAGGATCTATGTGGGAGCTCTCATGGTGCCCAGTTGTATGTGTGTATCTGGAAAAATGACAGAGATAACTGCATTTCTGTAAATGGTGGGGAATCATTTAAATATTCCCCAAAAATCAGGGCACAATTGAATTTCCTTCAAAATGGGCATGAGTAAGGATCTATTTAGAAGCTATCATGGTGCCAATTTTTATGTTTCTAACTTGAAAACTAAAAAAGTTATAGGCGTTTGACCTTTTCAATGCAAGTCTATGGGGGGAAAGCGGAGCTCTGGATCCGGATCTGGATCCGGAGCGGAGCAGAACAGAGGCGGATCATCCCAAAGTGGAGCGTACCCAATCCAAAAGTTGTGGATCAGGATCGGGAGCAGATCGGGGGGGTCCGTGCACAGCCCTACTTTTCTGCCTTCAACACAATACCACAACACAACTCTTCTGTTTTCCTGAGCATTTAATGGCATTGGATGACTTCTATGTTACACAAACACACACACACACACACACACACATACACACACTGAACTACTGGTTTTCAGCTTCTTGTACTTTGTGTCAAATCTGCGGTTTTTTATTGGTTTTTAATATTGCTGTTTCTCCCCCACCCCACTTTTCTATTTCCGATTGCTTAGCTGCCCTGAGGCTTCTGCAGTAAGGCAGGACGTAAACCTTTATATCAACAAAGAAGCTTCCTGGACTCAGACCATACTATTTCCATTCAGTCCATTTCCTACTGGAGACTAATAAGCCCTCAGAGGACATGAAATGGGAAGAAACGGTAATGAGACGGCCATGATAGAATTCATCCTGTTAGGCCTCTCGAGTAACCCTCACACAAAGTTGACCCTCTTTGGCCTCTTTCTCCTCATTTACCTCATCACTGCTGTGGGCAATGGCCTTCTCATCCTGCTCGCCATGGTGGATCCTCGCCTGCACACCCCCATGTACTTTTTCCTCGGCAACTTGTCTTTCCTTGACATCTGCTATACTACCAGCAGCATCCCCCAGATGTTGGCTCACTGCCTGTCGGACAGGCCAACAATGTCCCATGGCCAATGTTTTGCACAAATGTATATTTCACTCTTCTTGGGGATGACCGAATGCCTCCTTCTGGCGATGATGTCCTATGACCGCTGGGTGGCTGTGTGTAACCCGCTGCGCTACATGCTCATCATGAACAGGAAGGTTTGCGTTGCCCTGGCCACTTTTTCATGGGGCAGTTCATTCCTCCTGACCCTGGTGCCTTCTCTCACCACACCTTTCTCATTGTGTGGGCATCATGTTATCAATCACTTTGTATGCGAAGCTCAGGCCGTGCTTACACTTGCCTGCTCGGACACCCGCAGCAACCGGGCTATCATGTTTGCCACCAGCATCTTTACTTTGCTCCTACCCTTTGGCTTCATCGTGGTCACCTATGGCCGTATTATCGTGGCTGTGCTGAAAATGCAATCCACAGAAAACAGGAACAAAGCCTTCTCAACCTGCAGTTCCCACCTCATGGTAGTAGCCATATTCTATGGGACGGCCATGTCCATGTACCTACAGCCTCAGGCCAAGACTTCTTCGGATAAAGGCAAGTACATTGCCATATTCTATGGCACCATCACTCCCATGTTGAACCCCCTGATCTACAGCTTAAGGAACAAGGATGTGAAGCAAGCATTCTGGAAGGTGGCTGGGAGGAAAAGGTACCTCTGAGAGCTACCAGGACTTTCCTTTCATTTTCAGCCTGGCTGTCCTTTTCTTTGGATGCAGCCATCCACCAACTTCATGCCTTCCGGTGATGTTGAAATAGTAGTGTCATCATCCTGAACCAGTAGGGGTATACTGGGTGGGGTGACGGGCGTTGTAGTCCAAGAAATGAGGTCAACAGGATTTTTAATGTGTATTTTTATGACTCTAAATGGGTCATTTCCACCACCACTGTTAGTTTGCTGTTTGAAAAAATTGCAATTTGTCATGGACATGTTGTAGCTTCATGAAACAGGGAAACCAGTTTTTTTTGGGGGGGGGTTGATGGTGTGTGTGTGTTTGTGTTTTAACCCCCTTTTGGGTTTTTTGTTTGTTTGTTTTTGCTTCGGCAAAGCCCTGGGTTCCCTCCAAGCATGCTGATATCTCCCTCTTCAGCATGGGAGGCACCATTTTGGCTGTCTAAGGAGCGGCACGAAGCCCTGAACATTGGAAGTGGAGGGATTGTTGATTCAAATCCATAATCTAAATTCTGCATCTGGAACAAGTTGTGTAACCCTGGCAAATGTACGTTAGCTTCTAGAAGAGGCTGTCTTTCTTTTGGGTTTGGCTTACTTGGTTTAGGGTGCAGATGCTTTGATTTTATTGCAGGAATTGGGTGGGGGGGGGATGTTTCACTGCTTTCTTTGATTCTGATGGACCTGGAAAAGACAGCTTGGGACTCATCAAACACTGAGCAGTTACAACTCCCCCAATCCAAGATCCCACAAGGTTCCGAAGTACAAGCTTGAACGAGATATGTCCTGCTTGTTGCTTGACCATGGGCATCTGATTGGTCACTGTGTGAACAGAACACAAAATAGGTGTTTGATGTGCTTCAACATGACTCTTATGTTCTGAGTAGAGATGACTAAAGATTGCACCATCTCCATGGGCATTGTGGAAGTCTCCATGGATGCATCCTCATGCTGGGATTATTAGAAATAGACCCTTTGGAATCACAATAGATTTACTTAGACTAAGGGGGATTCTACACGTCGTACTGAGGGCGCCTGCATGTGCCCCCAGTGCGCCCCCAAAGCGATTGTGTAGCTTACCTATTCGAAGAGACGAGGAAGAGGCATCCTTGCCGCTGCCGCTGCTGCCCACCTTCCCGCCGGCCTCCTGCTGCCAGTGAAAGAGCCAGCCGGGTCGGAGAGCTTCTTCTGCTCTCCGCCCCACCTTCTTCCACCTTCTTCCGCCAAGCTCTCCGACCCAGCCGACGAGGAGGTAGGTGGGTGGCGGCGGCGGCAAGGACGCCTCTTCCTCGTCTCTTCGAACAGGCAAGCTACACGATTGCTTTGGGGGCACACTGGGGGCGCATGCAGGCGCCCTCAGTACGACGTGTAGAATCCCCCCAATTCAAATCAATGGGACTTACCAGTGGCTTACATGTCCCATTGTTTTCAATGGCTCTGTTCTAAGTATGACTAAAGTGGTATCCAACTTCTTGAATACTACATGAAATAATCTTGTATTGTCTCAGCCATAGTAAGGAAATGTAACTAATTAAAACAAAAAATACACATGTACAATGTATAGAAGTCATATAAATGACATCCTGGTATCTTATTAGAATTATTATTCCAATATCCTGCAAACAAAAGCCACTTTTGTAGCATTACTAGCAATGTATGGAAATCTTAAATGTAATCAGATGGAAAAAGAATTAATAACGAACCTGTTAACAGCTGCAAGGTTAATGATATCCAAAAATTGGAAGTTTCAAGGAGATTATGATATAGAAGATTAGTATAAAGAAATATGGGCTATTGCTATAAATGATAAATTAACATGTAATATTAGATTTAGAAGGGGGATAATAAAAAACAATGATTTTGAAGAGATATGGAAATTGTTCCCAGAACATGTATTTTTAAAAGGGAGAGGAAGAACACCTCCAGAAGATTCAACGCAATTTTGGAAACTAGAATAAGATCCCGAGGTTGGGGGGCACTTATTAATGTGAGTTAGTTAAAAAGAAGAATGTATAGCTAAGAAATAAGAGGAATGTTGTGTTATGTATGTATATGATTTATTATGAGTTGTTGTTAAATAATAATAAAAAAATTGTAAAAAAAGAATTTTTATTCCATTATGCTGCAAACAAAAGCCACTTTCTCATAAATCCCTCGGTATTTCTTCTCTTTCGGTTTCCTGAATAATGAGTAATCTTAGACATGACCAGAACATGCCATTTCTTTACCATTCTGAAATGAGAGGACCATCACTTTTCCCCCTTACTGGCTATAACATGTATCTTTGTTGCTGTTAATAAATTAATTACTAACTCAAAATCAGATTCTGTTACTATAGTCTTCAAATAACTGTTTTTGGGATGTTCTGGTAAAGCCTTTCCCCCCCCACAATGATCCTAATAACCAAACCTGAGTAATAACTGGAAAAACCCAAAATATATGGATCAAGTGATGTGGAATGTCATCATGTAGTCCTGTGTAGCACATGACCATAACAAACCACTGTGTTAAATTTCCCTTCAGTAGCTTCAAGCCAATATTTCTAGTTTTTACAGTTGCTTCCTTATCCGTCCCATCAAGAAGGATCACAGCGAACCACTAGGAAATTCAAGCTAGGATTAGGGGCAGTGAGTCATGGACAAAGGACATATCAGATGGTTGTGATCCAAGTCTTCTGTATCTCAAGTTTTACATAGGCAGAGCATGTTACATTTCCATAACATCTGTCTAAGAATCTCAAAGCTTCTCTTCTCTTCTCTGTGAGCCATGGAGCTTTATCACACCAGCGTTATACTGTGCAATCACTGTGAATTGCGTGCAAAGGACTCCGAAGTTTTCCATCTTATAATCTGCTTTTATTGTGAAGTACTCCCATGCATCCTGCTTTAATTGCGCTTCTTAACCAAAAGAAGTGCAATATTTTGCTACTAGTTTTTGAGCGTATCATTTGTTGTTTTCTGAGTGGCCACTGGGGCGCAGGAGCAAGATTTGAAGAAAAATTAAACAAATGCTTACATCTGCGTAAGCTTTAAAGATAAAGACATCAAAATTGGCAGAGTAATAGACATTAAGGAGAGCTTTAAGCATACCAAATTTGAATCGGATTGGGTCATCCATTGATTTGTTATGATTTTTTTACATTTCTCCTTTTAAATCCCTTTCCTGGTATGCAAAGGATCTAGCCACCCTGTAGCAGCAGCAACAACAATGGCGACAGCTTAGCGCTGTAGGGGATAATTCGAGGGAAACAGCTACGTGGGATGAAGCTCATGCACAGTAAAAACATGTCATAGAGCCCTCTTGGGACTCTTCCACTTCAGAATACAAATGGGTGGGTGGGTCACAGTTTGAATCCCTCCTCCACATTTAAAAACCCCCAACTTTCTGGAAGTTAAAAAGAATTCAGCATGTAAAGATATATTAGAAGTCATCTCCATGACACCAGTTTTCTACAGGCAGAATGTATTTTGATGGAGAGATGATTTGCACTTCTATTCTGAAGTGGTTCAGTACAAGAAAGGCTATAATATGTACGGGTAGGACATACCACAAAATGCTGATGCTCAGGATTCCATCTACTGCACTCCCTTCACCCTCTCCCCATTTTTCCATCCCCCCTGAACAGGGAACAGGGAAGCTGTAGGCTGAAACATTTAGAGTGCCATAAGTTGCCCACCCATCGGCTCACCAAGCGCACAGTGTTGGTACAAGCATAAATCGGGTTGGAGGTGAAACCTGGTATGCTTCCAAGTATATTCTTTAGGGCAGGGGTTGAAACCAGGTGGCCTGCAGCAGGCCTGCAGCCCCCAGTACTATCCTGCAAATCCTTCTTTTTTAAGGAAAAAATGGCACCCATAGTGGCTATGGAGCGCCAAAAGGGTCGAAAGCATCTTGCATCAGACCCCCAAAGAACAACAACATGGACGCCTGCAGCCCTCCCAAAGGGTGCTTCTACTTTAACAAGCCCAAGCTAACCCCCGAGGTCTCTCTTTGTCCCTGCCTATCCTAGGGTGGTTGTGTGTCCTACTTTACAGAGGACAGTTCTCTATCTGAAAGTCTGTCAGAGGACAGTCCTCTAATTGAAGGTACCCTCTACTAAAAGGCTGTTCAGTCCAAGCCCAGTTTAAGGCTAAGGAACAGTGAGAAGGGGAAGCAGCCAGGGCCTTTTGAAGTTGCCCATCAACTAGACAGCAGACTGAACAGGCACAGGTCTACACAGGTGACCTGGTCACACTCCTTCCTAGGAGGGTGAAGTGTTTTCTATTGCTTTTTAAATTCTAGTCATTGTTCCCAAACTGTCATCTATACACAAGAATTAGCTTGAAGAAAATTTTATACAAATCTGTGTCCTCTTTTTTTTGGGGGGGGGAGAATTTCCTCTCTTTCTGTGCATGTATGAGGCAAAAATGGCCACCCTACTCTGAGCTTTTCAGCATGAGGCTGTTCATCTCTATGTCTACTTTCAGGGCTCATCTACACCAAGCAGGAGATTCCACCAAGTGGTAAGAAAGTGGTATATAAAAGGCAGGAGCCACACTAGTATTTTATAGGGGTATTAAAGTGCACTGCAGGATCTAAACTACTGTTTATAGTGGTACTGAAGTGCACTGACAACTGTTGGGGCCCATAACACATCTACAGTAAGCAGGGTACAACACTATGAAAGTGGTATGGAAGTGGTATATGGTACGTGTCATGGGCCACAACAGTTGTCAGTGCACTTCAATACTGCTATAAAGCAGTGGTGTGGTTCCTGCCTTTTATATACTGCTTTCAGACCACTTTAATAGTGAAATATCCTGCTTGGTGTAGATGAGCTCTAAATTTATTGACAGAATTGAGATTGGATCTCTACCCAAAGAACTTTTCTTTTCCTGCTTTTCTGCAACATAACCTCTAGGTGGCACTGTGAGAAAGTGGAATATTGTAAGTATACAAGTAAGAAAATGCCTTTTCTTTCACTTCCATTAATAATAAAGCCATTTCCTCCACTCTAGTAAATAAAAAACAAAACAACAACAACAGGAAAGTGCTCCTAAAAGACAGAGGTGAAACTGGAGGAATATGACATCATCTAAAGAACCCGTAAACAACTGTGATCAACAAGCACACAATAAAGCACAAGCACATAAAAAGAAAAGCCTCGTGTAGAAAAGCTGTTCATTTATTATATATTCAACTCAGACGAGACAGAAAGCTAGATTTTTAATTAGGCTGTGCTCCCCAGTGAATTGCAGTGAATTGTCTCTCTGAAGTTAAGATGCTAAACCTGGAAAATGATCAAATGAGAGAATGTAGTAATAACAGCTCTAGTGAGTCACTCTTTATTTATTGATTGATTGATCTGAAAGCTACTGCAAATGGGTCCCACATATTGCAGTAATCCAAATGAGAGGTTATCAGAGCATGGATAACTGTAGCTAGGCTATCTCTGTCCAGATAAGGGCGCAGCTGGTATATCAGCCTAAGCTGATAAAAGGTGCTCTTTGCCACTGAGTTCACCTGTGCCTCAAGTGACAGTTCTGGATCCAAGAGCACCCCCAAACTACAGACCCGATCCTTTAGGGAGAATGCAACCCTGTCCAGGACAGGGCAAACATCACCTCGCCGGATAGATGAACCACCTGCTAAAAATACCTCCGTCTTGTCTGGATTGAGTCTCAGTTTGTTAGCTCTCATCCAGTCCATTACCGTGCCCAGGCACTGGTTCAGAACAGCCACTGCCTCACCTGGGTTTGATAAAAAGGAAAGGTAGAGCTGGGTATCATCCGCATATTGATGACACCTCAGTCCACATCTCCGGACAACCTCCCCCAGCGGCTTCATGTATATGTTAAACAGCATAGGATAAAAATGTAATAATAATAAGATTTATTTATTTATTTATTTATTTAGAATATTTATATACCGCTCCCCATTGAAAAAAGATGGGTACATATTAACATCTATGATGAAACTATTTAATTGGTCAAATGTTAGAGAAGAGCATCAACAGATATTTTTAATATATCGAATTTGTACCCTGTTCTTCATGACTTACCCACAGAATTTAAATAGATATTTCTACAAAACAACTACTTTTTGTGTGTGAGTGTGGTAAATGTGTGCGTGCATAAAAACATACACTTTTTGCTTGTGAAGTTCTATGTAAATTCTTTGTGTATGTCAGAAACACACAAACACACATTTAGGAACCAATGAGTAGCATCTACCTGTAAGCTAATTTTCTTCCAACTTTTCCTCATGTTTTCCTCTTCTGATAGTACTGGCTGTGAAAGCGAATTCTGTTGATCTAACTCTTTTGCAAAGTTTTTCTCCCACTTGAAGAGGGACTTTGGACTAACCATTTGGCCTCAGTTGACTTATTTTTGCTCTATGCTGACTCAGGAGCCTGTGTTTTCCTCACAAGACAAGAAGTAGATGAAAGTGTCAGCCAACCTTTGAGTTTTCAGAAATGAAGATCAGCCATTGCTTGTCTACGCCAAAATACATTACTAGGCATAATGTGATACCTCCACTGGCCCAGAGTCACCCAGTGAACTTCCATGGCGGAGTGGGGATTAGACCCAGGATCTCCCAACTCCCCGTCCAATTCACTAACCACGAAACCACACTGGCTCTCATTGGTTCTCTCTTGAAAAGCTGCTTTCAAGCACCAGCATACAACCTTCCATTAGTTGTTGAGGGGGGTTGACAGGGGGGTGGTAGTTGGTGCTTTCCCTCATATTCTGCTTTTCTGCCTTCACCACAATAACACTACGAAACTCTTCTGTACTCTTGAGCATTTAATGGCATTTAATGACTTCTGTGTTACACACACACACACATACACACACACACACATTGAACGACTGTACTGTTTCTCTGCTTCTTGTACTTTGTGTCAAATGTGTGGTTTTTCATTGGTTTTTAATATTGCTGTTTCTCCCCCACCCCACTTTTCTATTTCTGATGGCTTAGCTGCCCTGAGGCTTCTGCAATAAGGCAGGACGTAAACCTTTATATCAACAAAGAAACATCCTGGGCTCAGACCATGCTATTTCCATTCAAGCTGTTTGCTATTGCAGACTGATCAGCCCTCATCAGTACATGAGATGGGAAGGAATGATAATGAGACGGCCATGACAGAATTCATCCTGTTAGGCCTCTCGAGTAACCCTCACACAAAGTTGATCCTCTTTGGCCTCTTTCTCCTCATTTACCTCATCACTGCCGTGGGCAACGGCCTTCTCATCCTGCTCGCCGTGGTGGATCCCCGTCTGCACACCCCCATGTACTTCTTCCTCGGCAACTTGTCTTTCCTTGACATCTGCTATACTACCAGCAGCATCCCCCAGATGTTGGCTCACTGCCTGTCAGACAGGCCAACAATGTCCTACGCCCGGTGTTTCGCCCAAATGTATATCCTTCTCTTCTTGGGGATGACTGAGTGCCTCCTTCTGGCGATGATGTCCTATGACCGCTGGGTGGCTGTGTGTAACCCACTGCGCTACATGCTCATCATGAACAGGAAGGTTTGCATTGCCCTAGCCACTTTTTCGTGGGGCTGTTCTTTCCTCCTGATCCTGGTGCCTTCTCTCACCACACAGGCCTCGCTGTGCGGGCATAACATTATCGATCACTTTGTGTGTGAAATCCAGGCCATGCTTACACTGGCCTGCTCGGACACCCGCAGTAACTGGGCTATCATGTCTGCCACCAGCATCTTCACTTTGCTCCTGCCCTTTGGCTTCATCGTGGTCACCTATGGCCGTATTATCATGGCTGTGCTGAAAATGCAATCCACAGAAAACAGGAACAAAGCCTTCTCAACCTGCAGTTCCCACCTCATGGTAGTAGCCGTATTCTATGGGACGGCCATGTCCATGTACCTACAGCCTCAGGCCAAGTCTTCCTCGGATAAAGGCAAGTACATTGCCATATTCTATGCCACCATCACTCCCATGTTGAACCCCCTGATCTACAGCTTAAGGAACAAGGATGTGAAGCAAGCATTCTGGAAGGTGGCTGGGAGGAAAAGGAACCTCTGAGAGCTACCAGGACTTTCATTTCATTTTCAGCATAGTTGTCCTTTTGTTTGAATGCAGTCATCCACCAACTTCATGCCTTCCAGTGATGTTGGAATAATAGTCTCATCATCCTGAACCAGCAGGGGCATACTGGGTGGGGCTGATGGGAGTTGTAGTCCAAAAAATGAGGTCAACAAGATTTTTAATGTGTATTATTATTTTTTTATGGCTCTGCAAGGGTGTTTGCCACCACCACTGTTAGTTTGTTGTTTGAAAAAATTGCAATTTGTCATGGACATTTTGTAGCTTTGTGAAACAGGGAAGCCAGGCCTTTTTTGTTTTGTTCTGAAGGATGTGTGTGTGTGTGTGTGTTTTAACCCCTTTTGGCGAAGCCCTGGGTTCCCTCCAAGCAAGTTGATGCCTCCCTCATCAGCATGGGAGGCACCATTTTGGCTATCTAAGGAGTGGCACGAAGCCCTGAACACTGGAAGTGGAGGGAATGACGATTCAAATCCATGTTCTAAATTCTGTGTCTGGAACAAGTTGTGTAACCCAGGCAGATTTCTTTTGGGTTTGGCTTATTTGGTTAAGGGTGCAGATGCTTTGATGTTATTGCAGGAATTGGGGAGGGGGCGTGTTTCACTGCTTTCTTTGATTCTGATGGACCTGGAAAAGACAGCTTGGGACTCATCAAACACTGAGCAGTTACAACTCCCCCAATCCAAGATCCCACAAGGTTCCGAAGTACAAGCTTGAACGAGACATGTCCTGCTTGTTGCTTGACCATGGGCATCTGATTGGTCACTGCATGAACAGAACACAAAATAGGTGTTTGATGTGCTTCAACATGACTCTTATGTTCTGAGCAGAGATGACTAAAGATTGCACCATCTCCATGGGCATTGTGGAAGTCTCAATGGATGCATCCTCATGCTGGGATTATTAGAAATAGACCCTTTGGAATCACAATAGATTTACTTAGACCAATTCAAATCAATAGGACTCACAAGTGGCTTACATGTCCCATTGTTTTCAGTGGCTCTGTTCTATGTATGACAAAAGCGGTATGCAACTTCTTGAATACAATATGAAATAATCTTGTATTGTCTCAGCCATAGTAAGGAAATGTAACTACTTAAAACAAAAAACAAAAATACAAATGTACAATGTATAGAAGCCATATAAATGACATCCTGGTAGCTTATTAGAATCATTATTCCAATATCCTGCAAACAAAAGCCACTTTCTCATAAATCCCTTGGTATTTCTTCTCCTTTGGTTTCCTGAATAATGAGTAATCTTAGGCATGACCAGAACATGCCATTTCTTTACCATTCTGAAATGAGAGGACCATCACTTTCCCCCCTTATGGCTATAACTTGTATCTTTGTTGCTGTTAATAAGGGGCTGCCTTTGAAGACGGTTCGGAAGCTGCAGCTCGTGCAAAATGCAGCGGCCAGATTGATTTCGGGAACCAGAAGGTTTGACCATATAACACCTGCTCTGGTCCACTTGCACTGGCTGCCTGTATGTTTCCAAGCCCAATTCAAGGTGCTGGTTTTGACCTATAAAGCCTTACACGGCTTGGGACCACAATACCTGACGGAACGCCTCTCCCGACGTGAATATACCCGGTCACTACATTCAACATCTAAGGTGCCTACTCCGGGTGCCTACTCCGAGAGAGGCTCGGAGTGTGGCAACAAGGGATAGGGCAGTCGGTGGCCCCCAGACTGTGGAATGATCTCCCTGATGAGGCTCGCCTGGCACCAACGCTGCTATCTTTCCGGCGCCAGGTTAAGACTTTCCTCTTTGCCCAGGCATATGGCGGCACATCCTAATTACCCACATGTTTAGTTTTTAATCGGTTTTTAATGCTTTATGTGTGTATGTTCTGTGTTTTTGAGTTTTAAATTTTGTATACTTGTTTTCACCTCAATTTTAGAATTTCTGTAAACCGCCCAGAGAGCCCTGGCTATGGGAGCGGTATATAAGTGTAATAAATAAATAAATAAATAAATAAATAAATAAATATTAACGCCAAATCAGATTCTGTTACTATAGTCTTCAAATAACTGTTTTTGGGATGTTCTGGTAAAGCCTTTCCCCCCACAATGATCCTAATAACCAAACCTGACTAATAACTGGACATACCCAAAATATATGGATCAAGTGATGTGGAATGTCATCATGTAGTCCTGTGTAGCACATGACCATAACAAACCACTGTGTTAAATTTCCCTTCAGTAGCTTCAAGCCAATATTTCTAGTTTTTACAGTTGCTTCCTTATCCGTCCCATCAAGAAGGATCACAGTGAACCACTAGGAAATTCAAGCTAGGATTAGGGGCAGTAAGTAACACCAGACTGTCATGAACAAAGGACATATCAGATGGTTGTGATCTAAGTCTTCTGTGCCTCATATTTTACATATGAAGATCCTGTTACATTTCCATAACATCTGTCTAAGAGCTTTATCACACCAGCGTTATACTGTACAATCCCTGCAAATTGCGTGCAAAGGAAACCGAAGTTTTCCAGTTTATAATCTGCTTTTATTGTGAAGTACTCCCATGCATCCTGCTTTAATTGCACTTCTTAACCAAAAGAAGTGCAATATTTTGCTACTAGTTTTTGAGCGTATCATTTGTTGTTTCCCAAGTGGCCACTGGGGCGCAGGAGCAGGATTTGAAGAAAAATTAAATAAATGCTTACATCTGCATAAGCTTTAAAGACAAAGACATCAAAATTGGCACAGTAATAGATATTAAGGAGAACTTTAAGCATACCAAATTTGAATCAGATTAGGTCATCTGTTGATTTTTTTGCATTTCCCCCCTTAAACCCATTTCCTGGTATGCAAAGGATCTAGCCGCAAGGTAGCAACAACAACAACGGCAACAGCTTAGTGCTGTTAGCTTAACGGCAATTAGCTTAGGATAATTCAAGGGAAACAGGTACGTGGGATGAAGCTCTAAGAATCTCAAAGCTTCTCTTACCATCTCTATGTCTACTTTCAGGGCTCATCTACACCAAGCAGGAGATTCCACCAAGTGGTAAGAAAGTGGTATATAAAAGGCAGGAGCCACACTAGTACTTTATAGGGGTATTAAAGTGCACTGCAGGATCTAAACTACTGTTTATAGTGGTACTGAAGTGCACTGACAACTGTTGGGGCTCATTACACATCTACACCAAGCAGGGTATAACACTATGAACGTGGTATGGAAGTGGTACACGGTATGTGTCATGTGCCACAACAGTTGTCAGTGCACTTCAATACTGCTATAAAGCAGTGGTGTGGCTCCTGCCTTTTATATACTGCTTTCATACCACTTTAATAGTGAAATATCCTGCTTGGTGTAGATGAGCTCTAAGTTTATTGACAGTATTGAGATTGGATCTCTACCCAAAGAGCTTTTCTTTTCCTGCTTTTCTGCAACTTAACCTCTAGGTGGCACTGTGTTATAGTGGAGTACAGCAATTACATAAGTAAGAAAAGACTTTTTCTTTCACTTCCAGAAGTAATACAGCCATTTTCCCCACTCTACTAAATAAAAAACAAAAAACAACAACAGGAAAGTGCTCCTAAAAGACAGAGGTGAAACTGGAGGAATATGACATCATCTGAAGAACCCGTAAATAACAATGATCAACAAGCACACAATAAAGCACAAGCACATAAAAAATGCCTTGTGTAGAAAAGCTGTTCATTTATTATATATTCAACTCAGACGGGACAGAAAGCTAGATTTTTAATTAGGCTGTGCTCCCCAGTGAATTGCAGTGAATTGTCTCTCTGAAGTTAAGACGCTAAACCTGGAAAATGATCAAATGAGAGAATGTAGTAATAACAGCTCTAGTGAGTCACTCTTTATTTATTGATTGATTGATCTGAAAGCTACTGCAAATGGGTCCTGTTCCTGATGACATTATGGGAGATGCAGACCTGACTTCAAAAATACATATAATTGTGAGTTTTAATTTCATGGACCAATAGGATAATTTTATATTTATTTTAGAATGCCCAAATGGCACATGCTGTGTCCATGTCTAGCTGATTTGCGTGCCTTTTGGTTTGCACAAGCTTGGGCCATTTCATGAAATGAAGCCCCGATTCTAGAAGAAAGAGTCCTTGGTGCTATGGTGAGTGACCCTCTTTTCTAATTTCGCCTAATAAGAATTGCCATTTTGCCACCAGGCCAACTATGATTTCCTTCCTGACACAACAGAATAAGGGTATGTCACATCACAGTCCAACGGACCATATCATCCAGGCCTCTTGTTTCCAGACATGATCACTGGATGCCACTGAGAAGCTTGATGTTACTCTTATCATCTGTCTCCAGCGTTTGATAATCAGAGCTATGGGAAGATAGGAAACCGACTTATACTGAGTCATTGGTCCATCTAGCTGAGCATTGTCAACATTGACTGGCAAGAGCTCTCCGGGGTTTCAGGCAGGACTCCTTCCTAGCCCTACCTGGAGATACTGTTCTACACTGAGCTATGGACCCTGTCCTCAGATACAGGTAGCATAGTATCAGTATACACTGAAGTCCCATTCTTAGCTACTGTCAAGGATAAAAATCTACTTTGGTTCTAAGGCAGCTCTATTTTATTGAGCATAACACAGCTGTATGGAAAGAGTCCTACAGACAAAGAACTTCTCCCCTGGCAGTGTGGAAAGCCGCATGTGGATGTTGTCTGCTATGGATTATTCACACTGCCGTGGCTACTAGTCAGTGGTACTCCGACTTTCCATGCATTTTTCTAATACCCTACTAAAACTGACCAATGTAGTGGCCACCACTTTGTCTTGTGATAATCACTCCATTAGTTAAGTAGGTGTTGCAGGGAGAGGGAGGGTTCCTTTTCTTTGCATTGGATCCAGATTTAGTCATCCTTAGAGACTGGGAATTAAGTTAGTAATAACGAATTCAAGTCCCGTTGATTTCAGTGAGTCTACTCTAAGTATGATTAAGTCTGGATCTACTCCTATGTCCTAAACCTATTGTTAATCAGTTTCATGGAGTTGGATGCAGATTTAGGCATACTTGGAGTAGAACCATTAATATCAATTGGGCTTAGATTAGCTATGACTAATTTAGGTCCCATTCATTTTAATAGGACTATTCCAAGTTTGACTAAGTCTGGATCCAAGCCACGGAATGTTCTTGGGTTCTAGTGTTTGGATCAAAATGGGAAGGAAGAAGAAGAGGCAGAGGAATATCTATTATAATATACAATTTCCAATACAATTCTTGCCCATGACAAAATATAAATGTCAAGGTCACCTTCTTTTGAAAACTGTAGGATGTATCAGTTATGCTGGAAGAACTTTCTTATGGTCACACAGCCTAACCTACCTCACAAGGTTGTGTGTTAGGAAGAGTTCCGTTAGGAAAGACAGGATTTATTTATTTATTTATTTATTTATTACATTTCTATACCACCCAATAGCCGGAGCTCTCTGGACGGCTCACAAAAATTAAAAACATTCAAAGTATAAAACAACAGTATAAAACCATAATATAAAATACAATATAAAAGCTCAACCAGATAAAAACAGCAGCAATGCAAAATTACAAATTTAAAACACCAAGTTAAAATTTATTTATAGACTGTTAAAATGCTGGGAAAATAAAAAAATGCTGGCATCTAAAAGCATATAATGTAGGTGCCAAGCGAACCTCCTTAGGGAGCTCATCCCACAGCCAGGGTGCCACAGCAGAGAAGGCCCTCCTCCTGGTAGCCACTTGCCTCACTTCCTTTGGCAGGGGCTCGTGGAGAAGGGCCCCTGAGGATGACCTTAGGGTCCAGGCAGGTACATATGGGAGGAGGCGTTCCTTCAGATAACCTGGCCCCAAGCCGTTTAGGGCTTAAAATGTTAATACCAGCACTTTGAATCGGGCCCGGACCTGGACTGGCAGCCAATGAAGCTGGAAAAGGACTGGTGTGATGTGGTCTCGTCGGCCAGTCCCTGTTAGTAAACGTGCTGCCCTGTTTTGTACCAGTTGAAGTTTCCGGACCGTTTTCAAAGGCAGCCCCACATATTGCAGTAGTCCAAATGAGAGGTTATCAGAGCATGGATAACTGTAGCTAGGCTATCTCTGTCCAGATAAGGGTGCAGCTGGTATATCAGCCTAAGCTGATAAAAGGTGCTCTTTGCCACTGAGTTCACCTGTGCCTCAAGTGACAGTTCTGGATCGAAGAGCACCCCCAAACTACAGACCCGATCCTTTAGGGGGAGTGCAACCCTGTCCAGGACAGGGCAAACATCACCTCGCCGGACAGATGAACCACTCGCTAACAGTACCTCCGTCTTGTCTGGATTGAGTCTCAGTTTGTTAGCTCTCATCCAGTCCATTACCGTGCCCAGGCACTGGTTCAGAACAGTCACTGCCTCACCTGGGTTTCATGAAAAGGAAAGGTAGAGCTGGGTATCATCCGCATATTGATGACACTTCAGTCCACATCTCCGGACAACCTCCCCCAGCGGCTTCATGTATATGTTAAACAGCATAGGATAAAAATGTAATAATAATAAGATTTATTTATTTATTTATTTATTTAGAATATTTATATACCGCTCCCCATTGAAAAAAGATGGGTACATATTAACATCTATGATGAAACTATTTAATTGGTCAAATGTTAGAGAAGAGCATCAACAGATATTTTTAATATATCGAATTTGTACCCTGTTCTTCATGACTTACCCACAGAATTTAAATAGATATTTCTACAAAACAACTACTTTTTGTGTGTGAGTGTGGTAAATGTGTGCGTGCATAAAAACATACACTTTTTGCTTGTGAAGTTCTATGTAAATTCTTTGTGTTTGTCAGAAACACACAAACACACATTTAGGAACCAATGAGTAGCATCTACCTGTAAGCTAATTTTCTTCCAACTTTTCCTCATGTTTTCCTCTTCTGATAGTACTGGCTGTGAAAGCGAGTTCTGTTGATCTAACTCTTTTTTCTCCCACTTGAAGAGGGACTTTGGACTAACCAGTATGTAATACGATCCATTTGGCCTCAGTTGACTTATTTTTGCTCTATGCTGACTCAGGAGCCTGTGTTTTCCTCACAAGACAAGAAGTAGATGAAAGTGTCAGCCAACCTTTGAGTTTTCAGAAATGAAGATCAGCCATTGCTTGTCTACGCCAAAATACATTACTAGGCATAATGTGATACCTCCACTGGCCCAGAGTCACCCAGTGAACTTCCATGGCTGAGTGGGGATTAGACCCAGGATCTCCCAACTCCCCGTCCAATTCACTAACCACGAAACCACACTGGCTCTCATTGGTTCTCTCTTGAAAAGCTGCTTTCAAGCACCAGCATACAACCTTCCATTAGTTGTTGAGGGGGGTTGACAGGGGGGTGGTAGTTGGTGCTTTCCCTCATATTCTGCTTTTCTGCCTTCACCACAATAACACTACGAAACTCTTCTGTACTCTTGAGCATTTAATGGCATTTAATGACTTCTGTGTTACACACACACACACACACACACACACACACATTGAACTACTGTACTGTTTCTCTGCTTCTTGTACTTTGTGTCAAATCTGTGGTTTTTCATTGGTTTTTAATATTGCTGTTTCTCCCCCGCCCCACTTTTCTATTTCCGATTGCTTAGCTGCCCTGAGGCTTCTGCAATAAGGCAGGACGTAAACCTTTATATCAACAAAGAAACATCCTGGGCTCAGACCATGCTATTTCCATTCAAGCTGTTTCCTATTGCAGACTGATCAGCCCTCAAGAGTACATGAGATGGGAAGGAATGATAATGAGACGGCCATGACAGAATTCATCCTGTTAGGCCTCTCGAGTAACCCTCACACAAAGCTGACCCTCTTTGGCCTCTTTCTCCTCATTTACCTCATCACTGCCGTGGGCAACGGCCTTCTCATCCTGCTCGCTGTGGTGGATCCCCATCTGCACACCCCCATGTACTTCTTCCTCGGCAACTTGTCTTTCCTTGACATCTGCTATACTACCAGCAGCATCCCCCAGATGTTGGCTCACTGCCTGTCGGACAGGCCAACAATGTCCTACGGCCAATGTTTTGCCCAAATGTATATCTCCCTCTTCTTGGGGATGACCGAGTGCCTCCTTCTGGCGATGATGTCCTATGACCGCTGGGTGGCCGTGTGTAACCCGCTGCGCTACATGCTCATCATGAACAGGAAGGTTTGCATTGCCCTGGCCACTTTTTCGTGGGGCTGTTCTTTCCTCCTGATCTTGGTGCCTTCTCTCACCACACAGGCCTCGCTGTGCGGGCGTAACATTATCGATCACTTTGTGTGTGAAATTCAGGCCGTGCTTACACTTGCCTGCTCGGACACCCGCAGTAACTGGGCTATCATGTCTGCCACCAGCATCTTCACTTTGCTCCTGCCCTTTAGCTTCATCGTGGTCACCTATGGCCGTATTATCGTGGCTGTGCTGAAAATGCAATCCACAGAAAACAGGAACAAAGCCTTCTCAACCTGCAGTTCCCACCTCATGGTAGTAGCCATATTCTATGGGACAGCCATGTCCATATACCTCCAGCCTCCAGCCAAGTCTTCCTCGGATAAAGGCAAGTACATCGCCATATTCTATGCCACCATCACTCCCATGTTGAACCCCCTGATCTACAGCTTAAGGAACAAGGATGTGAAGCAAGCATTCTGGAAGGTGGCTGGGAAGAAAAGGTACCTCTGAGAGCTACCAGGACTTTCATTTCATTTTCAGCCTAGTTGTCCTTTTGTTTGAATGCAGTCATCCACCAACTTCATGCCTTCCAGTGATGTTGGAATAATAGTCTCATCATCCTGATCCAGCAGGGGCATACTGGGTGGGGCTGATGGGAGTTGTAGTCCAAAAAATGAGGTCAACAGGATTTTTAATGTGTATTATTATTATTTTATGGCTCTGCAAGGGTGTTTGCCACCACCACTGTTAGTTTGTTGTTTGAAAAAATTGCAATTTGTCATGGACATTTTGTAGCTTTGTGAAACAGGGAAGCCAGGCCTTGTTTGTTTTGTTTTGAAGTGTGTGTGTGTGTGTGTGTGTGTGTGTGTGTGTGTGTGTGTGTGTGTGTTTTAACCCCTTTGGGGGTATTTCAGCTCTGGCGAAGCCCTGGGTTCCCTCCAAGCAAGTTGATGCCTCCCTCATCAGCATTGG
Organism: Elgaria multicarinata webbii; assembly: GCF_023053635.1. Taxonomy (NCBI): domain Eukaryota; kingdom Metazoa; phylum Chordata; class Lepidosauria; order Squamata; family Anguidae; genus Elgaria; species Elgaria multicarinata. The sequence continues at coordinate 18,813,278 of NC_086181.1, forward strand.
AGGCACCATTTTGGCTGTCTAAGGAGTGGCAAGAAGCCCTGAACACTGGAAGTGGAGGGAATGACGATTCAAATCCATGTTCTAAATTCTGTGTCTGGAACAAGTTGTGTAACCCAGGCAGATTTCTTTTGGGTTTGGCTTATTTGGTTTAGGGTGCAGATGCTTTGATGTTATTGCAGGAAATGGGGAGGGGACGTGTTTCACTGCTTTCTTTGATTCTGATGGACCTGGAAAAGACAGCTTGGGACTTATCAAACACTGAGCAGTTACAGCTCCCCCAATCCAAGATCCCACGAGATTCCGAAGTACAAGCTCGAATGAGATATGTCCTGCTTGTTGCTTGACCATGGGCATCTGATTGGTCAGTGCATGAACAGAACACAAAATAGGTGTTTGATGTGCTTCAACATGACTCTTATGTTCTGAGCAGAGATGACTAAAGATTGCACCATCTCCATGGGCATTGTGGAAGTCTCAATGGATGCATCCTCATGCTGGGATTATTAGAAATAGACCCTTTGGAATCACAATAGATTTACTTAGACCAATTCAAATCAATAGGACTCACAAGTGGCTTACATGTCCCATTGTTTTCAGTGGCTCTGTTCTAAGTATGACAAAAGCGGTATGCAACTTCTTGAATACAATATGAACTAATCTTGTATTGTCTCAGCCATAGTAAGGAAATGTAACTACTTAAAACAAAAAACAAAAATACAAATGTACAATGTATAGAAGCCATATAAATGACATCCTGGTAGCTTATTAGAATCATTATTCCAATATCCTGCAAACAAAAGCCACTATCTCATAAATCCCTTGGTATTTCTTCTCCTTTGGTTTCCTGAATAATGAGTAATCTTAGGCATGACCAGAACATGCCATTTCTTTACCATTCTGAAATGAGAGGACCATCACTTTCCCCCCTTATGGCTATAACTTGTATCTTTGTTGCTGTTAATAAGGGGCTGCCTTTGAAGACGGTTCGGAAGCTGCAGCTCGTGCAAAATGCAGCGGCCAGATTGATTTCGGGAACCAGAAGGTTTGACCATATAACACCTGCTCTGGTCCACTTGCACTGGCTGCCTGTATGTTTCCGAGCCCAATTCAAGGTGCTGGTTTTGACCTATAAAGCCTTACACGGCTTGGGACCACAATACCTGACGGAACGCCTCTCCCGACGTGAATATACCCGGTCGCTACGTTCAACATCTAAGGTCCTCCTCCGGGTGCCTACTCCTAGAGAGGCTCGGAGTGTGGCAACAAGGGATAGGGCAGTCGGTGGCCCCCAGACTGTGGAATGATCTCCCTGATGAGGCTCGCCTGGCACCAGCGCTGCTACCTTTCCGGCGCCAGGTTAAGACTTTCCTCTTTGCCCAGGCATATGACGGCACATCCTAATTACCCACATGTTTAGTTTTTAATCGGTTTTTAATGCTTTATGTGTGTATGTCCTGTGTTTTTGAGTTTCAAATTTTGTATACTTGTTTTTATCTCAATTTTAGAATTTCTGTAAACCGCCCAGAGAGCTCTGGCTATGGGAGTGGTATATAAGTGTAATAAATAAATAAATAAATATTAACGCAAAATCAGATTCTGTTACTATAGTCTTCAAATAACTGTTTTTGGGATGTTCTGGTTATGCCTTTCCCCCCCACAATGATCCTAATAACCAAACCTGACTAATAACTGGACATACCCAAAATATATGGATCAAGTGATGTGGAATGTCACCATGTAGTCCTGTGTAGCACATGACCATAAAAAACCACTGTGTTAAATTTCCCTTCAGTAGCTTCAAGCCAATATTTCTAGTTTTTACAGTTGCTTCCTTATCCGTCCCATCAAGAAGGATCACAGCGAACCACTAGGAAATTCAAGCTAGGATTAGGGGCAGTAAGTAACACCAGACCGTCATGGACAAAGGACATATCAGATGGTTGTGATCCAAGTCTTCTGTGCCTCATGTTTTACATATGAAGATCCTGTTACATTTCCATAACATCTGTCTAAGAGTTTATCACACCAGCGTTATACTGTACAATCCCTGCGAATTGCGTGCAAAGGACACCGAAGTTTTCCAGCTTATAATCTGCTTTTATTGTGAAGTACTCCCATGCACCCTGCTTTAATTGCGCTTCTTAACCAAAAGAAGTGCAATATTTTGCTACTAGTTTTTGAGCGTATCATTTGTTGTTTTCCAAGTGGCCACTGGGGTGCAGGAGCAGGATTTGAAGAAAAAATAAATAAATGCTTACATCTGCATAAGCTTTAAAGATAAAGACATCAAAATTGGCACAGTAATAAATATTCAGGAGAACTTTAAGCATACCAAATTTGAATCAGATTGGGTCATCTGTTGATTTTTTTGCATTTCCCCCCTTAAACCCATTTCCTGGTATGCAAAGGATCTAGCCGCAAGGTAGCAACAACAACAACGGCAACATCTTAGTGCTGTAGGGGATAATTCAAGGGAAACAGGTACGTGGGATGAAGCTCTAAGAATCTCAAAGCTTCTCTTACTCTTCTCCATGAACCACGCACAGTAAAAGCATGTCATACAGCCCTCTTGGGACTCTTCCACTTCAGAATACAAATGGGTGGGTCACAGTTTGAATCCCTCCTCCACATTAAATAAAATAAACCAACTTTCTGGAAGTTTTTTTAAAAAATCAGAGCCTGTTACATTTAAAAATGGCAACTCCCTTGAAGAGGTTTATTCGGCTGCAAGTGCTCACAATGGGTTGAAGTAAGGTGCACGGGGATCATGTGGTGGAAGGTCCGGATTGGTCCAAAGCCCTTCAGACCCTATCTGACCCAATTCAACCCGAATTGTCCCAGAGCTGGCATGCTTCGGTTCTTGTCCAAATCAGCCCATTTTTGACTCAGAATTTTGATCCAGAGCCAAAGTGTTGCATAGCCCTAAATATGACCCACTTCAATAAGCCATTACATTAAAAGTCTTTACAACTACCACTCAAACCTGGTGTCAGGATTGTCATGAATATGCAACTGGCAAGTCTAGGAGCCTTTTCCCCAAATCTTTAGACAACCCAGGCTCTATTGCTCCTCCTCCTCACTGTTGCTGCCTGTTCATATTCCCTGCTGCCTGTCCATCAATGGTAGAATCCAAACACCTTGCCTCGCTGTGCTTTTTTAAATAACTCATTTAACCAGACATTTTACTGCGGCTTCTGCTTAACGATTCTTTTGTGAGATTAAGATCAGATCCTCCACACACTTTTTTTTTTTTTTAGGTTTGTTTCTTCTCTGTGTTTCTATGTGTTCTGCTACATAAGCTCTAGGTGGTGCTGTGGTGTAGTGGAATTGCACAACTACACTATACAACACTAGCATTTCATGATGCCATTCCTCAAAACATAGGACTTTTGCCAACTATGAAAATAATAATTATTATAATAATAATAATACACGAAAAAGGTTGGAATGCACAGGAGATGCCCTGGAGGATAACAACATCACCAAAGCACCTGCAAAGCACCATGAGTGAGGAATCATGAACAAAAATAAATGGCTTGTGTAGAAAATCTCTCTCTCTCTCTCTCTCTCTCTCTCTTTCTCTGGGAGGTGGTTCAGTCTAAGGGAGAGGCAAGTGAATGGGCAGCCGTGAAAGCAAGGAAGAGGTGATGCAGGGAGTGGGGGCCACTGAGAGCATCTTGCCTCAAAAACTGGAGCGAATGCTGCTGCTACTGGAAGGAGACAACATCTGGATGCTAAGAGAAGTAAGTTAATGTCACATGACCACAAACTAGGAATTTACTTTCCCCCCCAGGATTCTGAAAACTGCCCCCTTCACCTCCTTGTTCCTGAGGCTGTAGATCATAGGGTTGACCATTGGAGTAATAACTGAGTAAAAGAGGGAGATCATCTTGTCTTGCTGGGCTGAGTGAGTGGAACGGGGCCTCATGTACATAAAAATGGCTGCCCCATAGAAAAGGGAGACCACCGTGAGGTGTGAAGCACAGGTAGAGAAGGTCTTCCGGCGCCCAGCTGCTGAGCTCATGCGCATGATGGTTGCCACAATGCGGGTGTAGGAGACAAAGACCAGGGAGAGAGGGATAATGAGGACCATTACAGCTACAGCAAAGATGACCAGTTCGTTGATGTACGTATCAGCACAGGACAACTTGAGCACTTGTGGGGCCTCACAAAAGAAATGATCAATGCGGTTGGACTTGCAGAAAGGCACGTGGAAGGTATACACTGTGAGGACCACTGAATGCAGGAAGCCCAGGATCCACGAGGCAGCAGCCATCTTCGCACATGCTCTATGTCCCATCACTAGCATATAGTTCAGGGGGTTGCAGATAGCCACATAGCGGTCATAGGCCATAACAGCCAGCAAGAAGCATTCAGTAACACCAAAGGCAAAGAAGGCATAGTTCTGGGTGGCGCAGGCCAGCAGCGGGATGGTCTGAGTACGGCTCTGGAAATGGACCAGCAGCTGGGGCACCGTGCTAGAGATATAGCAAATGTCAATGACTGCAAGGTTGCGGAGGAAGTAGTACATAGGCGTGTCCAACCGTGAGTCAATGCTGGTGACCCCAATGATAAGACTGTTCCCTGTGAGGGTCACCACATAGATGGCCAGAAAGACTGTGAAAAGAAGGATCCGGCTATGGGGAACGCTGGCAAAGCCCAGTAGGATGAATTCCTTCACTGCTGTTCCATTTCCCATGGCTTTCAGGACTCCAGTGCTATTGAAAACAAGAAATAATAGGATGGAGATACATCAGCATTTCACCTACCTCCGTCTTGAAGAGAAGATGGCATAGTGCATTGGTTAGAGTGTTGGACATAGACAGAGGAGACCTGGATTCAAATTCCCACTCAGACCTGAAGCTCAGTGGACGATCTTGGACCAGTCACTGCCTCTCAGCCTGGCCAGTGATATATAAGACTGGTAGCACCTAAATTCCTTGCGGTTCCAGCTCAGGGGATCATCACAGTAAATTCTACGTGCTGAAATTGTTGTTTTTCTTAAAGTCCTGCAGATTGCATTTATTGCTGGGACAAACTGAGTGGTAGAACTGTGTTGTGACTGGGCTTCTTTGCTGAGTTGGGATCAGTGGGGTTCTGAGGGCAGTTATGACAGTTTTACTATTTTACTTGCATAACAGAAGAGAAATACTTCAAGTGGTGTCAGTGAGATGGTTAAACCTCTCACTTCTACAAGGTGAAGTCCTGTAGGATGATAGTGATTGATTCTGATGAACATTTAATATTTGTTGGCAAAGATTCTGCAATCCTACGTCCACGTTCCTGGGAATATGTCCCACGGAACTCAAGGGAACTGATATCTGAGTAGACGTTATAGGATGATGCTGTTATTATTTGTCTAGTACCTAAAAACACCTTTAAAATAGTAATGTGTACTTAATTCACAGACCTCTTCAATTAAAATTGGACCTCACCGATTAATCACCAAGAAAAGTTCGGAAAAAAGAAAAGAAAAAGAAACTGACTGAAACTTAGGGCTCATCTACACCAAGCAGGATATTCCACTATGAAAGTGGTATGAAAGCGGTATATAAAAAGCAGGAGCCACACGACTGCTTTATAGCGGTATTGAAGTGCATTGACAACTTTTGGAGCCCATTGAGATATACTATATACCACTTTCATACTGCTATATGTTGCTTGGTGTGGTTCCTGCCTTTTATATACCACTTTCATAGCGGAATATCCTGCTTGGTGTAGATGAGCCCTTAATCGCATTATGTGAGGCACCAAACAAGGTGCCTCACTACCTTTAGCTTTTACAATAGGGATGATAGCTAATATGTTCAGACACAATCCCAAAAGTACTGGCATTACAATTATTACATGACAATGTAAAGTAAATTTATATCCAGATGACCTTAGGCATGAATGCTGTCAGATCCAAAAGAATCAATCTTAGAAATGACAGGCACTATTAAAACATAAGAAACTTGCTGACCTCAAAATACATTTTAATAAACCAGAGAGGCTATGCCTAAATATGCATAAAGATTCCCATTGTAAAATGCAAGAAAGATCTGGCCTATCAATACAATGAAATATTTAGGTACACACATACATCCAAAAACAAAATACCTTTGAAATTAAATTTTAAGCCATTAATTTGACAAATAAAGCCAGATTATTATTTTTTAAAAAAAGGCTAAAGTCAACTTATCATGACAGTGAAAATGACTATCCTCACCCAAATCACATTTTTATTTCAAACTTTACCAATCCAATTATCACTAGAAAGATTTCCAGGTGGACAATTATATAAAGGCGACAATCCTATCAATTGCACCTTCGCCTCTCGGAGTCTCCCAAACCCGGAGACTTCTGAGTTTCCGATGCCCTGCTGGGCTGAAGCTGGCAGGGTGCAAGGAGTGGCAGAGGTGATCCTCACCTCTCTGTTCTCCGTCATGGGTGTTTTCACTAGACGGGCTTTTTAGCCTGTCTAGCGAGGATGTTCCAGAGGGGGAGGAAGGGAGACTGGACGAGGCTCGGGATAACTCATATCCTGGCCCTTATGACAGCCAAAGACTGACATTACAACATTGGAATGATAAATGTTCGCCTCCTATAATGCAATGACCGAAGGACCCAACAACGCCAACAACATTTGAACAGGTGGTATATAGGCGCCACTCGAGAATGGGATAAATATAAGTATATTTGGACTGCTTTTCTTGAAGCTTATGCATAATTGTCTTCTTTTTCCAGAATGTCATTTTTGATGGCATATTGATATTTCTATGCATGTAATTTCTTGTTCTCCCCCACCCCTTCTTTTCACCATCTGTTTTTGTGTTGTTAAATTCACAATAAAAAGGAATAAATTATTTTTTAAAAAACCAACCTCATATCCTGGCCTCTTCAGCCTCCTTTTCTCTGCCCACCAAAATGCTCCCTTTCCTTCTCCTCCAAGGTTGCTTTTCCAACATTGGAGAGGCAGCCGGCACAGTTCTCTACACGCTGGCCATGAGGGGGAGGGATCCGGGTTTAGATTTCTGACTTCCCCTTCTTCCGAGGTCAGAGCACTGTGTCCCGCCTTGGAGGGGTTTTCTGAACCATCCAGAGACCATCGGATTGCTCTCAAAATCTTTCTCATACAAAAGGGAAAGAGCTCTAGAATCAATAAAGCACTAGGTATAAATGTATAAAATAGGCAGGTCCAGGTATCCCAAATACAAGATGAAGTATACCAGATAAGGTAACTTACAACAATAATTCACAACAATATAGTAAACTGCTGGACCAGAAGTAGCAGAAACCAGTTTCTCCAATTATACCATTTTTATATTGTATACTCTTCTATGATGCAGACAACTCGTAGGTGAAAGGGGGAAATAACGAGATGAGTAATCTTGGTATCAAATTCAGGCCACATTTATTGAAGATCTGCAAAGGGAAACTGGGCGGGCCCTAAACTACGCCAGCCACTAGCTAGGCATTTATATCGGGCGAAGCATTCTATGTCTGGAGAGTGGCATCAGATGATTGCCACACCCAGGCCATACCCCTTTTAGGGATGGTAGACCGACCCATGCCACTCACCCCACCTCTCAGGTGGCCTTATCCCCCCACTGGGGCCACACGACCCTCAGCAGAAGACCTCAGGTATCATCTGTCACCAAACAACAGTGCCACAGAATGATCCCCGTCCCTTTCTTCTAAGCGTGCCCGCCCTGCTAGCCTGAGCCAAATGCGACCAAATTAACCAGAATCAGAATACTGTATTTCCTGAGACAGTCTCTCCCTTCTTACAGTGTGAAGTAAGTGAAAAGACACACAGCCCAGGCCAATCAGACGATGTGCCAAAAATTCCTACTCGGACCCAAAAAGGGCGACCAGGTAAAAGCCACACTGCATACAGGGAGGGAGGGAGCCACACTTAGAAGAGCCTGAAGGGCTGGGTGCCGCTGACTGATATAAGCACAGTCACCCAACCCCCGGCTGAGTGGCGCCAAATATCCCCCAATGGGAAGGGAGCACATCTCTCTTCCCTCTGACTGCAACTACCTCCCCGCGGCCAGTGCCAGGACGTGGTGGAAGGGCATTTCTGTCAATACAAAGAATGGGAAGCAAAAGAACTAAAGGAGTAGCACATATGTCAGAGGAACAACTCAAGGACAAGATGAAACAAAAATAGATTGGATCCAAATACAGCAGCCCATCTTACTTCAAATCCCAGAGCATGTATTCAGGCAATTTACACCTCCTCACAGAGTTTGAGAACCTATTGCTACACTATAAATCATATTGTAAAGGACTTGTTTTAAACATATATAAAATATAATCTTCAAGGTCAGCAGGAAATTGAAGAGGATTGAAAAGCTGTTTGGGGGAAAGATCTAGAGTTCCAGATAGCTGCTGATAAATGGAAAGTACTGTGGAATAAAGTCACTATCCGCTAGAATTCGAGAAAGTACAATTAAGAGCATACATAAATGGTACTTTTCCCCATTGATGTTACGTTGTATTTACAATGCACCAAGCACTTTGTGCTGGAGAGGATGCAACCAATTAAGTTCATTTATTGACAGGTGGCGGAGCTGTGAGAAGGTGAAAAAAATTGGCTGAATGTTTTTGGAGATGGTAGCAAATTAATTGGAGAAGGAAGAGGTTGCAACCCCAACTAGCTCTGCTAATGGTGTTTGAAGGACATACCTTACAGAGAAATGATACTGCTTTTGTTGGCAGCAACACACAAAACCCTATTTGTAGAACATTGGTTTAATTAAGTTTGGAGCATTTCCTTAGCTGAAAAACTAACAAAGTAAATACAGATGATGATGATGATTTATTTATATAGCACCATCAATGTACATGCTGCTGTAAATAGTAAATCAATAAAACAGCAAGGCCCTGCCACATAGGCTTACATTCTAATAAAATCGTAACAAAACAATTAGAAAGGGGGCGCAGGTGCAGGGGACAATAGAACTAACAAGTATAAAAGTAAGATCAAAATCAAGTTCTAAAAGCTTTAGAAGAAAAGAAAAGTTTTCAACTGAGCTTTACCAACTGTAATTGAACTCGTGGTCCGCAAGTGCTCTGGAAGAGAATTCCAGGCATAAGGGGCAGCGAGAGAAAATGGGGAAGCTGAGCAAGAGAAGTAGGAGCCTTTGGGCGGGTTAGAAACATAACATTCGATGAGCGAAGAGGATACACAAAAGGATACACAGAAATGGATTTTTATTTTTATAGGGTTGCTTGTTTGTTTGTTGCAGTAGGATTGTTTTATTGAATTTGCAAACAGGAATTAGAAACTCCCAAACACCAACAGCAGGTTGTGGAAAAACACATCGAATCAATGTTCACCCCTTGCTCAATCATGGGAAGCAATGGCCTCTCACAGTGTACATCACTGTAATAATACCTCCAGTTGTTCCTTGTTTAAAACAAAATAAGGTTGTAGTTTTTAATTTAATGAAAGCTAAGAATTTCAGAGGAATTCTGTACTGATTTGATGTTGGAAGAGACACCATCAGTACAAGTTCATGGAGAATAAAGCAATTAATGGCTCTTCGTTATGGTGCCTATATATTACCTTGAGTATTAATACAATGTGCTTCTCAATACCAGGCACTAGAAAGCATGTGAAGGAGAGTGCTAGCACAAACTCTAATGTCTTGGGGAGGGTGGGGGAGGACGTTAAGGACGTTACCTTGAATCGTGGGGTTTGTCCAAGGACCATCAGTGTCAAAGGCCCCAAAAATGTGGCCCAGGGATAGGAAATACGGAGGTCAACATGACTGTTGTTATAAGGGGAAGTGGAGTGTGTCTGCCTCTTGGGATTCCCAGAAATTCCCACTGTAATGATCTCCCTCCTTATCTTCAAAGGTAAAGGTGCCTCCAGTTCCTATGGGATTGTACCAATTTATGGAAGCCAGCTTCATTAGATCTGAATTGAACGCTATTATAAGATGTGTATTGTACTCTGCAGCCCTGAGCAGGTCTGGTGATGTAATTGATTGAGGCTGCAGCCCTAAACTGACATAATAGCGTACATTCCATTGAATATGGTGGGACTTGTGTGTGTAGCTGCAAACCATTCCCTGCTTGTTTGTTTGTGAATCTAGGTTTATCACAAAAGAGGAAGAGGGAGGGAGGAAGAGGAAAGAGGGGACAGACGGGGGGGGGGACAGGAAGTGTAAGAGGCAAAAGGTGAATAAAGGAGCAGATTGCTTGCTCAAGGCTTTGACCAGAATTCCCCCAAACACCAGCTACCACCACCTTCTTATTTATAGAGAGCAGTAGGTCCCTCCTCTTTATATCCTTAGCATGTTGGGTGAGATATGCCCATTTTCAATTTTCAAATCCACCCAGACCAGAACATCAGTATTTAATAGTATAAACATATATTTATTTAATAGCTCAGAACAAACAACAACTGATTGTTATTAATAATTCAATAAACAAAAAACCTACAGTTTACAAAACAATGTTAAGGATGTACACTTTTCAACCAAACACCAAAAAGCGGGGAAATTGGGAGTTAAGGCTCGCCATCCTTAACGCCACATCCTCCCTAAGGAGGCAGAAAGTACCAGTGAAATTCTCATTCTGCCAAAGCAGATAAACCATGAGGACAGGATGGAGAATAGGGTATGCAGAGGTGACTGTGGGGTTGTGGAAAACTGATGACGAACAACTTAGAGCCACCTACTTCTTTTTTGTTGTTTAGAGCAGCCCTTCCCCAACCTGGTGCCCTCCAAAGGTGTTGGACTGTGATGATGGAGCAGGTAAGAAACCCCCCCCCCACTTACTTGCTCCATCGTCGCTGGGCCCGGGCTTGAACTGATCCCTGGTCCACACGGAAGCTCAATTCAAGCCTGGGCCTGACGACAACGGAGCAGGTAAGAACCCCCTCCTGCCTGGGCTCTTACCTGGACCCGACGCCACCACTGTATGAACTGGGGCAGTGGCTCCAGGCAAGCCCCCCCACCCCACCCCACCTACCTCCTCCATCATCGCTGGGCCCGGGCTTGAACTGAGTGCTCTGGTCCACCAGGAAACAAGCCCGCACCTGCAGACTTGCTTCTGGGTGGACCCGGGGGCTCGATTCAAGCCTGGGCCTGGCCATGACGGAGAAGGTAAGTGCTGGGGGGGCTTGCCTGGAGCCGCTGCCCCCGCAGTTTGTGCAGCGGCGGGTCCAGGTAAGGTGCCAGGCAGGAGGGGGGCTGCCTGGAGCTGCCGCAGTTCATGTAGCGGTGGTGGCGGGTCCAGGTAAGGGTCCAGGCGGGAGGGGGGGTTCTTACCTGCTCCGTCGTCACCTGGCCCAGGCTTCAATAGAGCCCCCGGGTCCACCCAGAAGCAAGGCTGCAGGTGCAGCCTTGCTTCCGGGTGGAACAGGGCACTCAGTTCAAGCCCGGGCCCGGCGACAATGGAGCAGGTAAGTGGGGTGGGGTGAGGTGGGGGCTTGCCTGGAGTTGAAGCCTAGGCCTGCCGCTGATGGACCAGGTAAGTCTACTGGGGGGGCTTACCGGGAGCCACTGCCGCTGCCGCAGTTTGTGTGGCGGCAGTGGCGGACCCAGGAGGGACGGGGGGCGGCTTACCTGCTCCGTCAGCAGCAGGCCCATGTTTAAATTGAGCCCCTGGCTCCACCCGGAAGCAAGGTGGTAGTTGCAGCCTTGCTTCCGGGTAGGGCCAGAGCGCTCAGTTCAACCCCTGGCCCACCCCCGAAGTAGCAGGTAAGTGAAGTTGGGGGGTGGGCTTGCTTGGAGCTGCTGCAGCCGCCACAGTTCATGCGGCAGCGGCAGCGGGCCCAGGAGGGACAGGGGGGCTACCTTCTCCGGCGGCGGTGGGCCTGGGCGCTCAGTTGAAGCCCAGGCCCACCACCACCAGAGAAGGTAAGTGGAGTGGGGGGTGGGCTTGCCTGGAGCTGCCACCGCTGCAGTTCATGCGGCGGCAGCAGCGGGCCCAGGTGGGACGGGGAGGCACCTTACCAGCTCCGGCTGCAGCAGGCCCGGGTTTAAATTGATCCCCTGGCTCCACCCAGAAGCAAGGCCGCAGTTGCAGCCTTGCTTCTGGGTTGGGCCAGGGCGTTCAGTTGAAGCCCAGGCCTGCCACCGACGGACCAGGTAAGTGAAGTTGTGGGGGGCTTGCCTAGAGCCACCATGACTGCTGCAGTTTGTGCGGCGGTGGTGGTGGGCCCAGGCGGGGTTGCGGGCCCAGGCGGGACAGGGGGTGCCTTACCTGCTCCAGCAGTGGCAGGCCTGGGTTTAAATTGAGCCCCCGGCTCCACCCAGAAGCAAGGCTGCAGGTGCGGCCTTGCTTCCGGGTGGACCAGAGCACTCAGTTCAAGCCCGGGCCCAGCGACGACGGAGCAGGTAAGTGGGGTGGGGTGAGGGCTTGCCTGGAGTTGAAGCCTGGGCCCGCCGCCGCCGGACCAGGTAAGTCAACTGGGGGAGGCTTGCCTGGAGCCACCGCCGCCACCACAGTTCATGCGGCGGCAGGCCCAGGAGGGACGGGGGGGGCCTACCTTCTCCGGCGGCGGCGGGCCCAGGCGTGGCGGTGGGGACAGGGCCCGCCGCCGCCAGACAAGGTAGCCGCCCCCATCCCTCCCTCCCCGTCCTTCCCATGCCTAATCAGGTATTAGTTGTCATCATACTGCAACCCTTCTAGACAGGCTGGAATTTCATTCTCCCTGCTACTACAATCATCCTAGTCCCATGGCCAGCTGATAGAAATTCAGCAGAATCAATTGGTCAGGATTCCTCCACCCTTGTAATATATATATCACCACACGACAAGGTTTGCATGAATAAATGTTCCTCTATGAAAGACTCTCTTGAAATAGAAAACTAGGGGTGGGGAGTCAAATTCTTCCTTCTTCTTGGCATGCTAGTCTTCTTTGTGTTGGGTGTGGGGAAGAGAGAATATGGGAGATCATTCTAATAGGCAGCACACCGGCTGGAGTCTGAAGTGATCCAGGAAAGGTTTGAACACTTCATTGGGTTGAATGTATCATCAGCCTACCTCAACCTGATGCCCTCCTAATGTGTTGAACTAAAACTACCATCATCTCCACACAGCATGGCCATGGTGGAAGTTGTAGTCTAGCACATCTGGGGAATTTGGGGAAGACTGGTATAAATTGGGGAAGACTGGTATAAACTGATACAAGCAGTTCCTAGCATCCCATATGATGCCCTGAGATCCCAATGATAATAGGGCAGCAATATTTTAATAGATAAATAAATTCACGTTGGGCTTTCCTGGCATGAGAAAGAAAAAACGTTCCCTCCGGGATCCCTCCCCTTCCTCCAACTTGTGATTCAGCCTAAAAATGGAGTCTGTATAACTTCCATGTATTCCTCAAGTTCGGTAAGTGTCAGCCCTATATTTTGATCCTGGGACGTTTTTTGTATTCCTTTGTGTCCCTTTGAGACTTCAATTCCACGTAAGCATGTTTCAGATGAGGCTGCAATTACCCCCAAAATAGAAAATTATTTGAGAGGGCTAATTCCAAATCCACTCAACAAGCTATTTTTAGCTATTCATGAAATGTGTCTTCGCTAACTTGGTGTACTCCGGACATGTTGGAATACAACTCCCATCATTCCCAACCAGCATGGCCAATGAGAATGATGGGAGTTGCAGACTAAATACATCTGGAGGGCATCAGGTTGGCAAAGGCTGCACTAAACCAACCAACATTCATATTATCTTTCTCTGGAAGAATAGGCTGGGCTGACCTCTGGGTCTAATCAAGGAATGTTGTCTCTCCGGGCAAAATAAACCCTGCTTACATTGGGCTGGGAATTCTCCAAGAGTAACAATTCTCCCATGTGAATCAACCCCAAGGCACCAGGATATGTTTATATTCTGTCACACAGATCTGCAACAGAGACATGGGATATATATCTTTGTGGCAGTTTGGATACAAAATAAGAAGAACTGAAATATGCATGGGATTTATTCCTTTGACACGACTAAGACTATTAGCCATGAACTGAAGGAAATACGAAGGGTGTGTGTGCTTCGTTATAGTGAGACTCACTGGTAAATATATTTTATCTATCAGGGATGATTTAAACTTGATTGCTGAACTGATGACCTAAATGGTCCCTTCCAAGTTATATGAATATATGATAAAAAACACTCCTGTTGTAACTTATTCTTGATTTTCTACTAGTGGGTTATTCTTGATATTTTTTTTAACTTTTTTGTTAATGGGTGACAAGAACCCTAACAATTGTTGAGGTTGTTTAATGAACTTTTTTTTAATGTACAACAATTGCAATATGGCTGGGGGGAAAATAAGGGTGAAATAAAACACATCTTACCATTTTGTCCTAAAGGTCCTGTAGACCAGATAAACTAACCTCTCTTACTTTTTTTTGGTGCCCCTCCCCCAGAACCTTTCGGCTGGCTATGGGCCTGCTTCTCTAGTGACATGCTCCAGTTTGTCAATATTCAAACGTGGCATCCAGAACTGAGGGAAGACTCATGAAGACCTGTGGATTTGTGCTGAACTTCCTGTAAGCTACATAGATCTTCCTGCTCTTGGGTGCAGTTGTAGGAGTTTTCGTTATTTAGCCTTGCATTTGCCAATGTTATAAATGTAGCTTAGTGATAAGAATGCATGCTTTGCATATACAAGTTTCCAGGTTTAAGTCCCGGCATCTTTCATTTAAAATGATCTTTGGTATCAGTAAGGACCTCAGAGAGCTTATCTCTGTCAGAGCAGACAAACGCTAGATGGACCAGTGGTCTTCGGTTCCTGTGTTTATGAAGGCACCATATGAAGTAGGGATGGCTATCAACTTGGACAGCTTTAAAGGAGGATTAGACACATCCACAGAGGCTATCAATCACTACTAGTCATGGTGGCTATATATTAGTATCAGAGACAATATGGCTCTGAATAATACCAATTTCTGGGGAACCTATGTGGAAGGGTGCTATTGCACTCATTACCTAATTGTGAGATTCCTACTGGGATATCTGGTTGCTCACAGTGGCAACAAAATGCTGGACAAGATAGGCCTCTTGGTCTGATCCTGTAGGGTTCTTCTGATGTCCTTCAGGTTGTTGAAGCTATTGTAATTTTGAATCAAGAGTAGAGTGGATATGCATGTCTCCTCCTCCTCCTCCTCCTCCCCCTCCTCCTCCTCCTCCTCCTCCTCCTCCTCCTCCTCTTCTTCTTCTTCTTCTTCTTCTTCTTCTTCTTCTTCTTCTTCTTCTTCTTCTTCGGACAGTCCTCTGTTTGAAGGCATCTTCCACTTGAAGGGCTCTCGAGTCTAAATCTATTTTAAAGATAGAAAAGAAAAGAAACATGGATCAGGGGCCTTGAAGTCACCCATCAATAATTAGCAATTCTGGACAAGATATGTCTCTGTTGCAGATCTGTGTGGCAGAATATAAACATATCCTGGTGCCTTGGTCTGATCCTGTAGGGTTCTTCTGATGTCATTCAGGTTGTTGAAGCTATTATAACTTTGAATCAAGAGTAGAGTGGACATGTGTCCTCCCCCTCCTCCTCCTCTTCCTCCTCCTCCCCCTCCTCCTCCTCTTCCTCCTCCTCCTCCTCCTCCTCCTCTTCTTCCTCTTCTTCTGAGGACAGTCCTCTGTTTGAAGGCATCTTCCACTTGAACGGCTCTCGAGTCTAAATCTATTTTAAAGATAAAAAAGAAAAGAAACATGGATCAGGGGCCTTGAAGTCACCCATCAATAATTAGCACTTAGTCAGTAGACTGAGCAGGCACCCAAATCACCTGGAAGAAAGGATGGCAAAAGAGAAACACACACCAAAACAGCCACATGCTGCCAAAGGACTAGGTAAAGGAATCAAATTGATGCAGAAGGAGCAAGAGACAGAGAGAAGAGGGTGGGAGGGAGGGAGGGCGGAGCAGGAGGAGGACCAGGAGGTAGATAAAGGGAAATTGCAAGCAAATATTACAGGAGCAAGGGGGCTTTGGATCTGAACCATTCCCAGCTATTGGACCCCACTTTCCTTTCTGGTAACAACAACAACAACAACACAAAAAAGGATATAGTCATCAAAATGAGCATATGAAATTTTAGGGCAATGTCTATTCCAAAGTTAACACATGGGAACTGCAACGAAAAGTTGCTGTGTACTTCCCAACCCCTAAGAGAAATGCATTCAAGGATGTACCCTGAGCAATAATATGCAGCCCACCAAAAGGAAATTTTGCCTCTGAATCACTTGTGACGTATTCAGTTCCTATAACCTGTTCTGCACATGTTAGAGTTTAGTGGTGATGATGTGATCATGTCCCATGAGATATGCACCACAAAGGAGAGAAATGCAAAGATTGCAAGATTGGCTGAAATAAACACAATGTTCAGTTGCATGTATTATCCCTCTGGTTTCCGCATCTCCCCCAACCTCTCCCCCATTTCAGATATACAACATTGAGCAGATGGGGAATCAAAATGCAACAACCGAATTCGTCTTCTTGGGCTTCTCCACCTTCCCCAAGCCCCACGCCTTGTTCTTCCTCCTGTTTCTCGCAATGTACATCACCACGCTGCTTGGCAATGGGCTCATCTTGGCCACTGCATGGCTGGATTCCAGCCTCCATACACCCATGTACTATTTCATCGGTCACCTGTCGTTCCTGGATGTCTGCTACATATCGGTCACGCTGCCCCACATCCTCAAGCATCTGCTAGCCAAGATCAAGACTATTTCCGTCCAGGCCTGCCTGGTGCAGCTTTACTTCCTGGTCACTTTTGTGGGGGTTGAGTGTCTCCTCTTGGCCGTGATGGCGTATGACCGCTACGTTGCCATCTGCCATCCCCTTACGTACACCCTCGTCATGAATAAGAAAACGTGTGCCCATCTGGTGGTGGCATCCTGGGGCTGCGGCTTCCTCAACTCAGTCCTGCACACAGCCATGACTGCCCGCCTGCCCTTCTGTGCTTCTCACAGCCTCAACCACTTATTCTGCGATGTCCCCCAGCTCCTCAAGCTGTCTTGCACAGACACGTCCATCAACCAAATCACCCTGCTGGTAGTCACGCTGCTGTTGGGCGTCAGTCCATTTCTCTGCATCGTGGGTTCCTATGTCCACATTGCGGCAGCGGTCTTGAAGATCCGCACCACCCAGGGCCGCCGCAAAGCCTTCTCCACCTGCACTTCTCACCTTGCAGTGGTCACCTTGTTCTACACCACCTGCATGTTCAATTATAACAGGCCGAGCACCAGCCATTCTGTCTACATGGACACTTTGGCATCTGTGCTCTACAATGTGGTGACTCCAATGCTGAACCCAATTATATATTGCCTGAGGAACAAAGACATGCAGGAAGCTCTGAAACATCTGCTCAGCCCCAAAATGCCATCCTCCCTTTAGCTCAGCTTTCCCCAACCTGGTGCCCACCAGATGTTTGCTTGCTTGCTTGATTTTATTATGGTCATAGACCAGTCAAACCAGATGTTTTGGACTCCATCTCCCAGGATTCCTGGCCTTGCTGGATGGGGCTGATGGAAGTTGACATCTGTGATGTCGCATTTATATATGTTATGAATATGTTGTGTAATGATTCTGTATTTTTCCGTTAAGTAGATGTAGAGTGATAGGAGTGATAGGAGGTATGTTGTATTTGCATATATGAGATGATTGGCTGGGTGAGTGGGTGGGTGTGAAATGGTGTGTGAGCTGTGACTGTGGAATTTTGAATGGGGAAGAGATAAGGTCTGGGAAGAAATAGATAGGGCTTGTGAGAAGATAGGTAGTACCTAGGATCTGTGTTTATAGAATTGGAGTGGTGACTGAGTGTACATGGGAGAGAGAGGACACATAAAAGGTTTTAAATTGACGTTACTGTAACTCAATAATTTATGTGCAGAAGGAAATAAAAGTGGTTATTAACTTCTTAATACCTTAATTCTGTATATAATCAATATTTCTCTCCTTTTCATTGTTATTGTTAATTACATTTCTATACTGCCCCATAGCCAAAGCTGTCTGGGCACTTTACAAAGGTTAAAAAACATGAAAAATACAATATGCAAAATTGTTGTCTGAATGCAGAAACCGGGACATTTTCTGTGTGGTGGCTCCCTAAACAACCCAACAATAGGTTCTCCAGCTGGCTAGTTGGAGAATAATAAGCCACACTGCATGGTTAACAAACCACCATGAAGAAAATATCCTGGGGGGATTCCACACGTCGTACTGAGGCCGCTTCTATGCGACCCCAGTGCGACCCCAAAGCGATCGTGTAACTTGCCTGGAGAAGAGACGAGGAAGAGGCGTCCTTGCTGCCGCCACCCACCAACCTCCTCGCCGGCCGGCGAGGAGAGCTCGGCAGAAGAAGGCGGGGTGGAGAGCTTCCGCTCTCCACCCCACCTTCTTCCGCCAAGCTCTCCGACCCGACCAGCAAGGAGGTTGGTGGGTGGCGGCGGCAAGGACGCCTCTTCCTCGTCTCTTCTCCAGGCAAGTTACACGATCGCTTTGGGGTCGCACTGGGGGCGCATGGAAGCGGCCTCAGTACGACGTGTGGAATCCCCCCTGGTTTCAGACAACATGGTTCAACAAACAACCCACGGTTCAACAACAACCTACACTCAACCACTGAGTGGGAGTTAGCATGTTGTGTGAACAGCCTCACTGTGAAGCAGCCTTACCTCTGAATAAATGTGCATATGATGGGCTGCAAGTCACATGAATTTCTTTAGAAAATATATAGAAGACAAAACACAGGAAAAAGAAGTAAAAGCTGTTAAAAAGAGGACATGAAATGACTGTAATGGGAAATGTAAGTCAAGTGAAAGAGAAAGGAGGGGCATTTCTTACATGCCATCCAGCTTTTTCAAGGACAAACCCTGCCGCTGTAGCTCAGCCGTGCATGTTCCTATCCACAACTGCAAAAAGGCTGCACTTTTATTCTGTGCTTTCCCTACTTCACAGGTTTTCTGCATTAAGAGAGAGCCAGTGTGGTGTAATGGCTAGAGTGCTGGATTGAGAGTTGGGAGATCCAAGATCTAGTCCCCACTCTGCCATGGAAGCTCACTGGTGGTGACTTTGGGCCAGTTACAGATTTTTAGGCCAACCTACCTCACAGAGGTGTTGTTGTGAGGAGAAAATGCAGAAAAGGAGTGCCTAGGAGGAAAAAAGGCGGGAAATAAATGTAATAAATGAAATGCAATGAATGAGACTTAGGGGTGCATAGGATGTTTACAGGCGCAGGATGACATGCCCTACCCACTTCTGCTTCTGGCTCCACCCACTGTTACTTTGGCCCCACCTACCACTGACGTGTCCCCACCCACCCCCATACACACACATACAACAAAGTCCCCACAAGAGAATGTGACCCTTGATAGGAAAAAAAAGTTCCCCATCACTGGTCTGGACTATAGGCTTCTTTTCTGGGAGCCAGTACCTGCTGGAGCATTAGAGCTGTAAACATCCATCTTATGCTCAGCCTATATATATGTATAAATAAACCAGATGTTGCCAATACACATACCATAAACCTCCAATACCTCATTTTGCAGAAACAAAAACCTTGATAGGGTGACCATATGACAGGAAAACCTGGATTTGTTAGGATTTTTGGTAACAAATCCAGGAGGGGGAATTGTGAAATTTGAAGAAAAATCTGGATTTTTTTCCATCCTCCCCATCCAAAGGGAAGCTCTACTTTAATGGGAATTAATAAAAAATACTTCCAGCTCCATCACTTCCTCTCCTCTCCCAGAAGTCTTGCTAAAAGGGGACTTCTGGCAGTGACACGTTTGCCATGCCATGCGTCCCACTTTCTCCTGAGCCAGGCAGTGAATCAGACACATTTCTCCATGGCTAGGCAGACACATTTCTCCATGGCTTCTGGGAGAGGCAGGGAAGCAAGCAAGAGAGCAGTGGCTTCTCTACCTCTCCTGGAAGCCTCACAAGACTTCTGGAAGGAGGTGTCAGACATCACGAGATGTCAAACACCTTATCCTGGAAGTCTTGCAAGACGCAAGATTTCTAGCACTGCTGGGACATCAGAAACCCAGACATTATTTAGAAATATTTTTTTAAAAAAAACCCTGGATGTCCCACGGGGGAGCAAAAACCCAGGGAAACCCAGGGAAACTGGATGTACCCTACTCCAGATGTTGTCAGAAAACAGTGCCCACCACCCGCCACCGCTGCTTATGCTGGCTGGGACTCACCTAGGTCTGCAGGCCTAAAGAGCCGATCCCTGCCTTCCAATCCCTCAGGCCTTGAGCCATTCTCTGTGCAACTTGCCTTTTGTGTGAGGACTTTGCCCAAGCTCCTGCTTGCTGCCTTGGATTTTGAAGTCTCTCACTCAGTCAGGAAGCTCAGGTGGTAATTAGGGACTACTCCCTCCCTCTGAGCATAACCAGGGTTGTTGTGAGAAAAAAAGGAGGCAGGGCAGGGCTGGGGGCATAACTATGTATGCTGCTCTGAGGTCCTTGGAGCTGGGGTGAGTTAAAACTAAAATAAATGTCTGTTAACAGTGGGGTTATTTTCGTCACTGTTGATCCACAGGTCTGAATTACGATATGCAAAGCTACACTATGCGAAGAACAACAAAAGCTTGGCTACTTGTTGAACTACAAGCAATAACTGCATACCTGGCCAGAAAATGGGCCACAGGCCTGACTTGGCAGAGAGCAGTATTACCAACTAGGGATGTGCTGCGCTCCGATTAGAATCGGAGAATCAGAAGCGAATTGGCCTGCTCCGCCTTGCCCAGAGGCGGAGTACAAGCGGACCTCGGACCTTTAGAAGCACGGCGAAGAGAAGCACCCATAGGCGGAGCGCTTCTCTTTTTACGGAGCGTTCCGACCGCCATTTTGGAAAATTTCACCCATAGGATTGCATTGCGGAAAAGAATAGGGGATAACTGTGTTGTTTTTTAAGCTATCTTTCTGAAAGTTCGTGTGCTTAGAGAGTCGTGGCTGGGGTCATTTTGAGCCTACTCTCAGCTCTCTGCATGGTGCAGTTCGCTTGCTATAATTTCTTTAAAAAGCGGGTAAAAAAAGCGGGAGAGGTACCTTTTTGAAGTGCTGAGAGGCAGATTCATGATCACATGATCCCAAAGTTGGAGGAGGGGATAGGCAAAACGGGATACTAGTAACTTGGGATACTGGGAAACTTCTCTTTCTTAGTCTGTGAACAGACTTTTCCCAGTGTTTTTTAAAACAGGAGCCCCACCAAAAGCACAAACACAACCTGAAATCATATACTAAGCAAATAAATAACAGATAGGAAACACAGCACTGCTACCCACCCTAACCTTGGTGAACAACTGAATAGATGTGGTGCAAGGGGATGAGGTCCTCTAGGGCATGTGGATGTGCCCCAGTGCACACACTGTGTCTTGCCCTTGGAGGGTCATCAGAGCCCTCCAAAGAGTAACTAGTGGAGAGAGACTAATGCCTCTCATGAGTTGAAGTGTTAATTTGCTTCTTAAAAACTGGTCCCTAGACAGGGCCAGTCAAATTGGCATATCCCCCTCCCCTTGGGCACGTCCACTTTCCTCTTACTGGTAAAAGACAGATATAGCCTTTTTAAAAAAATTCTCGTTGTTGTTTATTTAGCAACACTGCCGCTTTTAACTCTACCCCTCCTTTGTTTATTTATTTATTTATTTATTCCATTTTATATTTACACCCCATAGCCCAAGCTCTCCTGGCTTTTCCTCTTCAGTGAGATCAGGCAGGCTTTCATTGTGGTTCAACTCCTTGTTGTTGCTATTAATATTAATTAGTACTGCTATTAACATTATTGTTGTTTAGTAATGGCTGTGATCACAGTGCAGTCAATCAACTCTGAAGCAAGGATCACAAAGCTTTACTCTTATCCTCCTAGCCTCCTAGTTATGGGATGCAAAAGAAAAGGCTTCTCTCTGTGCTGCTCCCACCTCACAGGGATGGTTTGCATTACTAGCTTTGAAACTATCCTTGGCTCACTTCCTTATGCCCCCAGAAATGTCTGCTGCCTGCCTGCCTTCCCTCCCTCCTCCCCTGCCCACCTCGCAGGGATGGTTTTTGTGTGTCTTGCTTTGACTCAGGGGATAAGTCCTTCTTGCGCTCAGTTAGACTTTTTGAAGTTCCAAATCAATTTTTCAAGTGTGGAAGAAGATTCATATAGGTTTATCTCTACTCCCCAATTCATGGCATGTTGGGATTTCCTTTGAAATGTCCCCATTGAGCTGTCTGCAGCTTTAAATCCCTGAGAAACGGGGGTCTCCGATTTTCAAATATTCCCCAAAAATCAGGGGATGATGGGATTTGCTTGAGTCTTGGCATGCATGTGTATACATACATGAGGTGTCATGGTGCCGAACTTGAGGTTTCTAACATGAAAATTGACATAGTTCTAGCATGGGACTTGATTTGGGGTGAGTTAAAAGGTTAAAGCCATGCCAAAAATCAGGGGATGATGGGATTTGTTTGAAACTTGCTATGAATGTGTATCTAGATGGCAGCTGTAAGGGTGCCCACTTCATATATTTTTTATCTGTCAAAAATGTCAGAGAAAATCCCATGTTTGAAAATGGGGTGTCCGATTTTCAAAAATTCCCCCAAAATCAGGGGAGGCTTGGATTGGCTTGAGGCTTGGCATGCACATGTATCCATGGATAAGCTATCATGGTGCCGAGTTTGAGGTTTCTAACATGAAAATTGACGGAGATATCGAATGGGGTGTGAATTAGGGTTATGGGTGCTGCGTTAGAGGTTAAAGCTTGGATTTGCTTGAGTCTTGGCATGCGTGTGTATCTGTCCATGAGGTGTCATGGTGCCAAACTTGAGGTTTCTAACTTTAACAGAAAAAAAGTTGTAGGGTTTTTTGGATTTCAATGCAAGCCTATGGGGGAAGCGGAGCTCCGATCCGGATCCGGAGCTTCGCAGCGGAGCTTCGCAGACTATAGGCGGAGCGGAGCGGACCGATCCACAATTTGCAGATCTGGAAGAGAAGCGGATCAGGGGGTCTGTGTGTTGGGTTTGCCAGAACTTTTCTCTCTGGGATTCTGTCCGTGCTCAGAAACAAACACACACCATGCAGGTCTTACATAGCAGAGCTAGTTTATTCACTTCAGACTTCTTTTGCAGTTCTGTGCAGTCCAGTTCCATTTTACAAGAGTGAGAAAATATATACAACTATCTACACGGTTCTTATCTACATTACATACAGCTGTGATTAGGCTAACCCAGCCTCAAGGATCTTTGAGTATTTATATCATTAACACCATGATATCTTAGAGAATCTTGGCAAGGTTCCCAGTACAGCTTCTATCTCAAGGTAATTGCTCACAGATAGTCTGTTTGCTTTTGTATTCATCTGAGTAACGAATTGGAGCTTTGTGTTCCCTTTCTGATTGTCTTGGCATAGTTACAGGCCTAGTTTCACTTTCCTCCACAGTTTCTTCCCCTTCCCTCTCTTGCTGAGATTGCTCAGGAATTTTTTCTGTGTCTACGTCTTTCTGTTCTACAGGCAAACTTACATACTGTTTTGTTTCCTGCATCTGTTCATGAAAGACTACATCTCTGCTCACAATTACACTTCTGTGATACGGAGACCACAAATGATAGCCTTTTGTTTGTGTATCATATCCCAACAGTTTACATTACAAACCTCTTTGAGTAAGTTTTTCTGGTCTGTTTTCTTTCTGAACATGAGCAAAACATTTACTTCCAAAAACCCGTACATGTGACACTCTAGGTTTTCTGTTGTAAAACATTTCATATGGGTTTTTTTTCATGTACAGAGTGGTAAAGTCTGTTTAACAAATAATTTGAGGTGGACAAAGCTTCTGCCCAGAACAAGTTAGACAATCCTGACTCTCTTAATAGAGCTCTTAACATGTTCTGTAATGTTCTATTTTTTCTTTCTGCAATCCTATTTTGAAATGGTGAATATGGAGCAGTAAGGTCATGTTGTATACCCTCCTCACTGAGGAATTTTTTAACTTGGTTGCTAAGAAATTCACCTCCCCTGTCCGTTCTTAGATTAGCTATAGGTTCTTTAAATCTATTTTTACTCCACTTAACAAACGCTTTGAACTTTCCAAAAGTTTCACTCTTCTGTTTTAACACATACACAAATCCAAATCTACTGTAATAATCAACAATAGACAAGAAAAATCTGTTTCCTCCTTGACTTGTCTCAAAAGGACCTGCAAGAGCTGCATGAATTAATTCAAAAATTCTTTTTGTTGTTCTCTCACTATGTTTTGGAATGTTTGACTTATGACACTTGGTTTCACTGCATACATTACATTCTACATAGCTAGAACATGGTTTGATTTTCACCCCTTCACACAATTCTGGAATCTTAGAAATTGTTTTATAGTTGGCGTGACCAAACCTTCTATGAGTCAAATGGATGCACTCTTGGTGTGGTTTGCAATTGGCTACTGTTTTTGTTGTGACTTTGCTGGCTACAACTTCATTTTCTGTACAAGTATTAATCACATACAAAGAATCTTTCATTATTCCCTGCACACACACCTTGTTTCCCTGTTTTATAGTACAATTTTCTTCAGTAAAACAAACCTCATACCCCATGTCTGTCAACTGAGACACACTTAGAAGATTTGTTTCCAGTTCTGATACATATAAAACGTTTTGTAGTTCAACTCCCAGACAATCAAAATATACATTACCCACACCACATATCTGGATTTTTGTTCCATTTGCAAGGGTAACACATTTTTGCTCTGGAGTAGAATTTTCCAAGGTAACAAATGAAAGTTTGTCTTTTGCCATACTTATTGAAGCCCCAGAGTCCAAAAACCAAGGATTCATTGTCTCTTTAACTCTTGCTAGAAGACACTTCTTTGTTGACTCAGCTTCATTCGAGTTGTTTTCTTCTCTCCACTTTGCTGTTGGCTGCTTTTTCTTCTTGTTGTTGTTGCAATCCCGCCTTAAGTGTCCTGTGGAACCACAATTAAAGCATTTCCTTGCCTTTAATGCAGACACCACGTCAGAAGATTTATGGCTTTGTTGAAATTCAGCCACAGGAAGTTTAAGGCTCTGTTGTTTTGAAGCTTGTCTTCTTTCATAGGTTTCCAGTAGTTTTCCAGCTACATACTCGAGGGTTAAATTTTCCTCCTCTTGAATTTCCATCATGGTGACAACCGCGTCGTACAATGAATCAAGACTTGACAAAATCACATAGACTTGGTTTATAGTCGTAAACTCCATCCCTCATGCCCTGAGTTGATTGAAGATTTCTCTCATGCTTTTCAAATGGTTTGACATAATAGACTCCCCTGGGGCTTTGCTAGACCTACCAGGTGTTCCGTCGTTGAGGAGCGGTGAAAGCGGATTTTCCCATTCAGCCGTGACGCCTCATGCTCCACACCTGCCTTCGATTTGTGGCGGAAGTTTGTGCCAGTTGTGCTGTTGCCGCCGTGAGCACGGTTGCGCAGCCACACCGGCCTGATTGCCGCAGCTTTTTTTTCGCTCGCTGCATGGTTTGCGCACGTCCGAAAGACCGCAAACTTGCTCAGCTGTCAGCGATGCCGCCGCTGGCCCCGGCGGCGGCAGCGGCGGCAGCAGCGGCAGTGGCAGTGCCAGCTGAAGTGCTGCTGGTGCTGTTGAGGGTCAACATTGATGCGCTCACTTCCTGATGGGGGTCGTGGCGGGTGTCATATGACCCGAGGTCAATCGTCTGCATGGGCACTCTGTGCCTACATCTCCCATCATGCCTCTGAGGTGTCGGCGGCGATGACCGCCTCTGTGCCCTGTGCCCCATCCCAAGGAGCCAACCCACATCTGGCTGCAGCCATGGCAGCAGCCCACAAACAGCTCTGCCCTCTGCCAGCCTGGTACCCACACTAACAGGCAGCGTACAGCACCGCCATTATGCGGCCACGGTAGCTGCCCACCGCAAGGAGTCACCAGCCACTTTTCCGGTCCTCCGGTCCTGCGCAAACTGTCACTGGGGGAATAAAAAAAAACCACTAGAACAGGCGCACATCCCCCACCCATCCCCCACACACCCCAGCAGCACACTAGCCACTTTTCCATTCCTCCGTTCCTGCGCAAACTGTCACTGGGGGAGTAAAAAAAAAAAGCCGCTCCGCCGCGCTGCCCCAGCTGGCGGACTGGGCGCAAATGGCGGAGGCGGCTTGACCGAAGCCACTGTCCACTCCCCCTTAGCACGCCTTTTCCTGCCCAGTGCGGACCGCAGTGACCTCACATCCTCCCACACGTACTCCGAATTACCGCGGGACGGCAGGAAAAGGCGCACTAGAACTCACTTTTTTAAAGTCAGGATAAAGAGGCTTCACCACAGGATAACGGCGGATCCTCGTGAACGTCATCTGGAAGCCTCGACGTGACTGCAGAAGGTAACGCGCGCTAGAGCCTCGTCTAGTAACGCCCCTGGTTTCATCTTCATTCCATACAGCTTCCAGGTTAGAATTATTTTACTGCCTGCCATATCTCTTTGATATACAGCTTGTAATGCATTCCAGCACTCTTTTGATGTATTCAAAAACTGAATGAAGGAAATCTGAGAGTCTTCCACAGCTAATGCAATAACTGCCATTGCTTTTGCATCGTCCTTAAACCATTTAGCATTCTGTGGATCTGCTCTATCTGGTGGATCCTCTGTGACTACATACCGCAGTTCAGCCTGAATCAGGTACATTTGCATTTTGTAAGACCATAATGCATAGTTAGAGTCATTCAGCTTTTCCAACAATTGATGTAAACCAGACATATTAGCTCCTGCCATTCCCTCTGCTTTAGGAATTGGTATTTCACCGTCCTCCTGCTCAGAGTCCTCCTCAGAGGCAACCGATTGAGAGTTTTCCTCACTTTGCAGCACTGGCTTTAGCTTGATGTCTTCCTCCATCAACAGTCTTCTTTTGTTTTAGCAGACTCCTGGTTCTGTTTCTGATTCTGCACCATTCCCAACAGGTTCTGGTTCTTCTGGTTATGCTGACGTAGCTTGCGAAGCTGACGCATCTGGGCTAGACTGGGTAGTCTGGGCAGACTGGGCCCATAACTTTTGTTGGGTTTGCCAGAACTTTTCTCTCTGGGATTCTGTCCGTGCTCAGAAACAAACACACACCATGCAGGTCTTACATAGCAGAGCTAGTTTATTCACTTCAGGCTTCTTTTGCAGTTCTGTGCAGTCCAGTTCCATTTTACAAGAGTGAGAAAATATATACAACTATCTACACAGTTCTTATCTACATTACATACAGCTGTGATTAGGTAACTCAAGGATCTTTGAGTATTCATATCATTAACACCATGATATCTTAGAGATCTTGGCAAGGTTCCCAGTACAGCTTCTATCTCAAGGTAATTGCTCACAGATAGTCTTTTCCTGTTTAACCCTAAGATAGCCATACTTACACAATTTTAATGACTAAGCAAGTATCTTACTTTTCATATACTTAACACAGTGCACACCCCTATTACCAACCCCTGCTCACACATGGCTGCAAGCCAAAGCCAGGGCCACAGATGGGAGAGACAGGGAGCAAAGAGCATAATAGCCTTCATGTTGATTGAAGTTCATTGACCCAGCAGCAAGGATTTCTTCATCTTATCCTGCAGGGACAAAGGGGAAGGGAGAATGAAAACTTCATCTCATTCATAGTTGCTCTTTGCCCTTTACACACAGCAGGGCTTGGAAGGAGCCTGCCGCAAGCGGTGTGCCTGTCGCTTCCAGGGCATTGGGTGAGAATCCACAGCCCAGCCATGCCGGGCCTGTACACAGCTGTGCTTGGGCTCCTGGTCCTCCTGCCCCTTGTGGGGAATTTCTTCTTCCCCTACCTTTGGATGGACCTGGTCTTTCTCTTCTCCGTAATACAGAAGGGATACAGAATTGAGAAGCGTCTCCAACGCAAACCTCCCGTCACCATACTGGACGTCTTCTTGGACAAAGCCCAGAAACACCCGGAGAAGCCCCTGATTCTCTTCGAAGACAAGTCGTTTTCCTACCGAGAAGTCGACCGACGCAGCAGCCAGGTGGCCCGAGTGCTCCAGGGCCACGTGGGGCTGAAAGAAGGGGAAACGGCAGCTGTTTTCTTGAAGAACATCCCAGCCTATCTCTGGGTCTGGCTGGGCTTGGGGAAGATTGGCTGTGCCATGGCCTGCATCAACTACAACATCCGACTGAAGTCTCTCTTGCATGTGCTCAGTTCCTGTGAGGCCAAAGTGTTACTGACCACTCCAGGTGAGGAAATCTGTGTGCAAGTGGGAAATGGTTACACCCAGGCAGGAAAACAAAAGCATGTTTACGCTACAGGCTTAAACCTCTTTGGTCACAGTCCTTCCCAGTGCAAGGAATCATAAAAGTCCATGTTTGGACACATCCCTATGTAACTTCCCCCACTCTCCCTGGAGACGTACCCCAGTCACAAAGCTTGATTTTGCAAATTGCAAACGAGCCTGCCCACTTTAGTGGGTGTTTGCCAAGCTCTTTCTTCCGTGCCAATTCCTTATCGTCTTCATGGGCTGCCTACTTATCTCTAGACTAAATTCACGGAGTTGATGCTGTGGATTCATGGTGGAAGAAAGGGACGAGTGGCATTTCTGCTCTTTTCCTCCCAACAAGTTTCCTCCCATTACATTGATCTCTCTTTTTCTTTTAGCCCCCATACTTGGGGGAGAGGGAAGGGAAGGGAAGTGATTATTATTTTATTTTTATGTCTGCATTTCTTGCATTTATATCCTATATTTCCTCCAAGGAAATGTCTAGGGCTAAGGTGGGGAGATGGACTTGATTGCCATTGAGACCTTTGCAGGTTTACGATCATGGGAGCTCCGTAAGAGCTTTCAGTCAAATACACTTACGGAGCCCTTTTAAGAGCTTCCGAACACACAAAGGTCTCGATGGTAGCTGTGTTTGTGGTGGGATGACCATGAACGCCCTCTTTTACAGACAAAGCCCTCTACCTGAAGGACACTCTTTTTTTTGGAAGGTAGCCTCTATTTGAAGGGTTGCCCTCCAGTGTAACGTCCAGTATCAGAGGCAGTAGTTGCTGGGGAACATGGGTGGGAGGGTGCTGTTGCACCGTGTCCTGCTTGTGGGTCTCTGGTCAACAGCTGGTTGGCCACTGTGTGAACAGAGTGCTGAACTAGATGGACTCTTGGTTTGATCCAGCAGGGCTCTTCTTATGTTCTTATGCCCTCTTCAATTCCAATTTAAAAATAAGGATCCAAAATAATAGTTTTGCCACTTAGGGTTCCTTGCAAGAGGAAAAAAAGGACAATGTTGTTTTTGTTGTTGTTGTGATGCACCTGGAGAGCAGACTGAGCAGACAGGCACACAGGTACCCAGCTCCTAGTCAATCCCACCCCTGCCACCAAGATTGTTAGGGAAAAATCCCCAACCAGAAGGGATGGAACAAGGAAACCAGACAAGTCCAGATGCAGTGACTATTTCTTTATTAACTACACGTGTAGGAGGAACCTCACCCTTGACGGATCAAAAGCAAGATTCTCTACTCCTCATCCACAACCAACGTCTTTTATAACATTCCACGTCCCTCCTGAGGAGCTTATACTCCTCCCTCCTCCCATCCCTTATTGATTGCAGAGTTATACATTTTCCATAAACGAAACTATTTCTAACAGCTAACAGCACATAATATTTTGACAGCTATGCCCTGTTTATGTACCAGATAAGCACACACACACACCATGCAAAGGCAGGCAAAGCTAACTTTGCTGACCTCATGGGTGGGCTTTCGTGATAACAAGCACAAGTCCGCCGACGTGTCTGGGATAATGGCACCATGGATCCAAGATCCAAGCCTCAGAAGCTGTGGTTTTGTAAGCTGCTACATTTGACCAGGCAGATTAGGGCCTAGTTTGTGTGTTAGAAAGTACAGGGCAGCCTTGAGCAACTGCCAACTGCATTTCCGATGACTCTTAAGAAATGGAAAAGGGGAAGGGAGGGGTTTGGTGGCAGAAGCTTGAGTGTTTGCTGTACACTTTTCCCACAGAAAGGGAGTCTTTTGGTGGGGGTCTTTTGACCCACCTTAATAAGTTGTATTGTATTTCTATTTAAATCATAATAATCATTATTTCTAAATTTGAATCTATACATACACATTAGCACATGTAAATTTTATGCAAATGATGTCCTCATTTGTAGTGATGCATTTCCTTCGTTTTGGCGATTCCTAACTGGCCCCGGGCGTATGGGGGACATTAGAGCTGGGGCTCCTCTGTGCATCCACAATCCCCTTCTCCAATTTAACCCTACCAGTGTGTTGGTGAATGAACGCACAGGGCAATACAATCAAGATGTAATCCTGATGCTGCTCACTGTAAACCCCATTAGCAATTATTTAAATGATTTCAACTCACTTTTCCCAAAATGGTTGAGTATTTCTGATAAGAATGGAAGAACTGTGCTGGATCAGACCAAAGGCCTATCTGGCCATCCAGCTGCCTCTGGACCTTCCAGGGCAGGATCTACACTACTGCTTTAAAGCAGTAGTAATATACTACTACTTTTAAGCAAATACTTAAAAGGTTGTCACACAGAGGAGGGCCAGAATCTCTTCTCGATCCTCCCAGAGTGCAGGACACGGAATAACGGGCCAAAGTTAAAGAAGCCAGATTCCAGCTGGACATCAGGAAAAACTTCCTGACTGTTAGAGCAGTGCGACAATGGAATCAGTTACCTAGGGAGGTTGTGGGCTCTCCCATGCTGGAGTCCTTCAAGAGGCAGCTGGACAAGCATCTGTCGGGGATGCTTTAGGGTGGATTCCTGCATTGAGCAGGGGGTTGGACTCGATGGCCTTGTTGGCCCCTTCCAACTCTGCTATTCTATGATTCTATGATAAAGCGCTTTATAACAG
Source organism: Elgaria multicarinata webbii (assembly GCF_023053635.1). Lineage (NCBI taxonomy): Eukaryota > Metazoa > Chordata > Lepidosauria > Squamata > Anguidae > Elgaria > Elgaria multicarinata. The sequence continues at coordinate 18,844,061 of NC_086181.1, forward strand.
TTTTGACAACTTTTGGGGCCCAGGACACACTCCATATACAGTTGTCAAAACTGTTAGAGAGCGCTTTAAAGCAGTAGTGTAGATAATTGCCCAGATAATTCTGGGGAGACCATAAGCAGAAGCTCTCCCTGGAGACATACTGTACTCAGAAAGCTGTTTTGCAAATTGCAAAAAAACTTGCAAACTTAAGCAGGGGTTTACCAAGCAACCTCTTCCATGCCAATTTTGTATCATCTTCATAAATCCATGAGACTGGTGCTAATGGTTTAATGTAAGTTGTAGGACTTTTCCGTCTAAACATAGGCAGGATCTACACTACTGCTTTATAACAGTTTATACCAATATTGACAACTGTTGGGGCCCAGGACACATTCCATATACTGCTTTCAAAGTGTTATAACCTGCTTGGTGTAGATCAGGATTGAAATATGGCAGGTTCTTGTCCCTGACCTTAGGTACGAAAGACGAGCGTAGAAAAACACTGCAGAGGACACCACGTATCAGTATACTGAGGTGCGACTCGAACAGGGTCGGACCCTGATCGGAGCTTGCACACCACTTTTATTCACATAGGGTCAGCTGACAATGGAAAAAAGGGAGTGGAATGAAGGGGGTGGGATGCACAAAGAAAAAGGGGAGTGGAATACATTTACACAACCTGTGTGAGAGGAGTGAGCTAAACAGGATACCTTTACCTAATCCCATCTCCCTTCCCTGCCATTCCACATCTCTCTGGAATGTGTGAGTCAGCTACTTCCTCTAGCAGGGTCTACAGAAAACACAAAGGGCAGCTTAGAGTTCAATTAACCCCTTCATTTCTTACAATCCCCCCTTTGAGACTCACTTCTTCTTTAAAATGATGTGAAGTCTCACTTATCTGTTTTACTTTCACGAGGTATCATGGTGTATTTTCTTCTCGAGTCTCGATCTTGCTGGCTTAGGGCCATGTAGGTAACTCTTATTTGCTTTTGAGTGACTGACTCAGACACATTACGAATCAAAACAGTAAGGCAGGGAATACAGCATGGCAATAAAAGAAACAATAATAACACCATGAGCACTATGGGAACCAGACTGCGAAGCCATCTAATATCAGGCAACCATGACCATAGCCAAGAAAAGATAGAATCACTTCCTTCATTCTTCTAAGGGCCTTCTTGAATCAGCGTTTCCATATGATGGATAGTGCGGTCAATACTTGGTGCATAATCAGAAATATACATACAACAATGGGACTTGATCAAAACACACACACCTCCTTTCGCGGCTAAAATAAAATCGAGGGCTTGGCGATTTTGTAAGGCCACATTCCTAATTTCACTTTGTTCCTTGGCCAACATTTTAACACTAGAAATTGTATCATTGAACAAACTCTCCGTCCAATTGGATAATAGGTGTAAGTCTCTATAATTAAAGGCAACTCCCACTCTTGGAATTATTCTTCTAGCAACCTCCGTCCCTCAATTAAATCTTAAGGGAGAGTTAACTTCCCTTCGATTACGAAGCCTTCTTTTGATTGTGACCTATGATGAATAATTAAAGGGGATAGCATGCACTACCAATCTTTTACTCCCCCCCTTCCCGGTGGAACATGCAGACACATCTAACAATCAGATACATTTAGGGTTTTTGACAATTGCTTAATATCCTGAAAATATGCATTTTTCTCTCATAGATGTTTTTCTTTATACTCAAGAGCATATACCTGGGAAAGAATGGTAAGGAACAACACAATTTTTGCCCACACTCTCATGATTCTACAATTGCGAACTCCCCAAATATAACTGTGAGAAGCACCAATAGTATAAAAAGTATGAGTGCAAATATTCTCTTGTGTACTATTGTCCGTGAGTGTAGATTTTAAGCTTAGCCCTCCCAAGGTGCTTTGAAGTATATGTCTTTTCTTTGCTGGCTTCTTGTGTGGGACCCCTGTCGGCTCCCGGTACTGCGGCAGGGGGACCTACGTTGGTGTCCTCAGGGATGTATGATTTTAATCTAAACAATGTGTCCATTTAGCTGATCCCAGCAATTTTACACAGGCATACATCACCAGTCCAACCACATATGGCCCTTCCCAAGACTCCCCCAAAGTCACTTTATTCCACTTCTTCAGCCACACTCGGTCTCCTGGCTTGTATTGATGCAAGGGGGCGTCTAAGGGAAGTGTCTGGGTCGTCACTGCATATTCTCGAAGCTGTAAGAGACATAACTGAAGGCCAGTTAAATGTTCTCGTAATTGGCTGTCTCCTATCTCCTATGTAACTCCAAATGAATGTGGCCGGGGAATGGGGGGTGGAAATCCAAAAAGCATCTCAAAGGGAGACACCCCCACCCCCTTTCTGGGCATGATTCGAGCTTTTGTCAGGGCTCTTGGTAACGCCTCTACCCAAGACATCTGAAGTTCTATTTGTAATTTTTGCTCTTCAGAGTCCTATTCATTCTCTCAACCTGCCCTGAGGCCTGAGGCCTCCAGGGTGCATGCAGCTTCCACTCAATTTGCAAAGCTTGTGTAAAAGCCTGTGTTACTTTTGAAGTAAAATGAGACCTTAAGTCACTCTCTAAACATTCAGATACTCTATACCTGGGGACAATCTCATTGTAGTTTAACAACTACAATGCGGGCTGTACAGTTTTTACAAGGAAACGCTTCTACCCACCCCGTATGCTGGCAAACAATAACCATAAGATATTTATATCCCTTGGAGGGCGGGAGCTCAGCAAAATCAATTTGCACTCGTTGGAAAGGGTAATATGCAAGCGGCCGACCACTTGGTGGCACTTCTTTTGCAGAAGGTCCAGCCTTCTGACATACTTGACAACTCTGGGTGACCCGCTTCGCTGCCATGGTGATCCCTGGGCAAAACATTTGCCCTTTAACATATTCAATCAGGGCTGTCATTCCCGGGTGCCCCAACTGGGCATGAATCATTACAGCAAGGGGTGTACTAAGGCCTCTGGGATATAAATTCTTCTATCTGGGAGCCCCTTCCATCTTTCTGGGAGGTCCATCACGGTCAGCTCTTTTTCTAGCGGCCTCTTGCGCTGCCTCATCTGCTAGCTGGTTTCCTTTTTGAAGGTATGGATCAGTGCTCTTCCCGTGTGCTTGCACATGCACTATGGAGACTTTTTCTGGAAGCTTGACAGCCAAAAGCAGTTGTTCTAGCAAACTCTGGTGTTGTACAGGCTGTCTATTTGAAGACACAAACCCCCGAGTGGACCAAAGTCTAGCATGGGCGTGGCAAACCCCAAATGCATACAAACTGTCTGTATAAATGTTCACTTCTTGCCCCTCTCCAAGTTCAAGGGCTCTCATTAATGTCATTAACTCAGCTGCTTGAGCTGAATATTTACTGGGCAATTTCTCTAGGTACTTTCGAGCGGGTTTAATCATGATTACAGCACATCCGGTATATCTCTGTCCATCTTTAACAAAGCTGGATCCATCCACAAACATCTCAAGGTCTGGCTTCACAATTCACCTGGTCCCTTCTTCTGCCCCTCTCCTTCCTTCTAAAATGCTGCTATCATCTTCACAGTTCTCTTTTCCTTCGCCCTTTCTTCTTCTTCGTCTCTTCTCTCAAACACCCCCCTTGCTATCTCTAGTAAGGCCAGCAGGGGCAATCTCAGAGCTCCCAGAGTCTTTTGGAGCTTTCTCTGAATATCTGGGGCAGCCTGCCCGATAAATTGCATAGTCATTAAATGCAAATTCTCTGGTAGGCTCATATCAAGGTCCATATTCTTCTTCGAACTCTGTCTTCAGCCTTTCCAAAAAGGCAGCTGGAGTCTCATTCTTCTCCTGCCTGATATCAAGGGCCTTACTGAGATTCGGGGCTTTCCTGGCTGACTTTCGCATTCCTTCTAGTAGCAGAGAAAAATATCTCTGGTGCCTTTCTCTTCCTGCATCACTATTCACGTCCCAACCAGAGTCCTGTGTAGGGAGGGCAGCTGTAATTTCATTTTCAGTGGCCCCAGGCTTCCCGGACAGAAACTGCACTCTTGCTCTTGCCAATATCGTGGACTTAATCTCCGGCAGGCAAGAATTAAGGAGCATTTGGGAGTCATGCCATGTGGGCAGTGGGTACTAGCGAGAGATTCACTCTCCTGACGCGGATGCCATGGGGGCCGTGGGCATGGTATATGGAGGAGGCACAAGATCATCATCTTCTTGCTGAAACACTTCCTTTTTTTTTTTTTTTTTACAGAATGTTTCAATGATTCTTCTTGAGGTTTTATTCTACGGATCACCATGACAGGGTTGCAGGCAAACACCCATTTGGGTGGTGGCTTAGAGGTGACCACAGTCTGCCAAGGAATCGATATAGGGAAATTGATCTAGTCTCCTTGCGTCTGTCACTATAACATGAACAGCGCTAACAAGTGCCGGGGAGAAAGAACCCTCTTTTGGCCAAGAAGGACAGAGAACAGGCCATTCTTTTTCACATAAGTGCTGCAACCTATCCCTCTTCATCTTAACACCATAATCACCACAAAATGCCTTAAAATTCTTCAAACAACATCCTAGAGGCGTTTCCCCTCCTGAACGGGACTGTGCACCACCCATCGTGACGGGGTCCTAGGGTCTGCTCCCAAACACTCTTGCCAATCGCTTTGCTCCTCGCCGGCCCTGATCCGCCTTTCAGCTTGCAATCAGAGAACCGCGGCTAAGAGCTCCACACTCGCTCGGACCGTCGGACCCTGCTCGGAAGGTCTCCTTAGTGTCCTTCAATCAACTCCACACAAGCAGACCCTGCCCTCCCTCTATGTGTCTGGCGTTTCACAGATCACACTCACCGGGTCTCGGTGCACTCCTTCCATTCCCTCGGCCGACCCTTTAGGCGCGTCTGCAGTGGCTCGAGCCTAGCCCGTTTCCGACCAGTGGGTTCTACGGAGCTCCAAAGCGCGGTCCCACGTTGGAGAGACAGCTGAACTCAGCCGGTCGCGACTTCTCTTCCACCGTGCCTTCGCAGCTTTGGACTACCGCAGCCCACTCAGGGACGGATCCGAGTCCACGGCACCAGAAATTGTTAGAAATATGGCAGGTTCTTGTCCCTGACCTTAGGTACGAAAGACGAGCGTAGAAAAACACTGCAGAGGACACCACGTATCAGTATACTGAGGTGCGACTCGAACAGGGTTGGACCCTGATCGGAGCTTGCACACCACTTTTATTCACATAGGGTCAGCTGACAATGGAAAAAAGGGAGTGGAATGAAGGGGGTGGGATGCACAAAGAAAAAGGGGAGTGGAATACATTTACACAACCTGTGTGAGAGGAGTGAGCTAAACAGGATACCTTTACCTAATCCCATCTCCCTTCCCTGCCATTCCACATCTCTCTGGAATGTGTGAGTCAGCTACTTCCTCTAGCAGGGTCTACAGAAAACACAAAGGGCAGCTTAGAGTTCAATTAACCCCTTCATTTCTTACACACCCTGAATGAAGTAAACATTTCAACAAGATGTATTCAAACCAGTGAATCCTGCTCCTGTTTTCACATGTATCTGCATGATGCAAAGTTTATCTTTAAGAAGATCCAGTATGCTAGTGCAAAGCCCACGTCTCCATGGGCAGTAACAGTCCTGCTCTTTCCCTCCTTTTTTGCCCCTCAGTCCCCTCACCACAGAGGGGCTCATGAATGATGAAAATGTGGCTCATGCATAGTGAATTCCCCCTCTGAAATTTGCATGTAGCACGACCTTGTTCACTCCCTGATTGGCCACCTCTGTCCTCTCCCCACTGGTGGGGGGCAGCCTAACTGCACGGCTGCATCTGGAGGCTCGCCTTCATGCCATACTGATTGGTCAAGCAGGGCTATCCATCATCCCGCCTGCCCTGCCTGCTTGGTGCAGAGGAAATTAATTGCTATTAAACCTTGAGCTTTGAACTTCTTGGAATTTTCAAAATGTTCTGTATGTCTGCACTGCTCAAGCTTCAGTTTAAAACGAAAATGAGCAAAATAGGTCTGGTTGATCTCGAGTAATAAGCCTTACCCAACAACATTCTTATATAAGATACTTTAAAAATTAATGTCTCTTCCTAACCATATATTTTGATTTATAACTCTGGTCTTTACCTGTTCTAGGATATAATCATTAACCCAAAAGTGTGTCATTCTATACTTTATTTAGACAGAACTGTCTTCTAGTTTGTGCAATAGAAATAAACCGTACTGTTGTCAGAAATTTTATGGGGCTCTATGTTCTTCTTATTACACCATAAAAGAGGCTTTGATGGAGTCTCTAACCCAGGGGTGAGGAACCTTTTTCAGTCCAAGGCCTGAATTCTAATCTAGGAAAGATATCAGGGGTCACATTCCATCTTTGGGAATAACAAAAGGCAGAGTTTGTGGGAGCAAAATGATATCCTTAGCAAATTTAAACTTACTGAGAAGTAAACAGGTGAAGCCACTGCATGTCTACTCACATGTCTACTCACAAGTAGGGCAAGGATTACCCTCAGAAGTAATCAGGACTGAATCAATCAGCAGCTTCCTTCCCATTTTTGCTACAATGTAATTTCCCTTTAATGATGTTTGGGCATCTATCCTGGAGCCAACATTGGTAGCCTGACAAATTGTTCTGGGGACAGGGAGGAAATGGGAGCATGCTGCCAATTCGTGCAGTGCAAAGCTGCTTTTGCTAGAAACTTTCAGACTCCATGGGCCTGTTCAGACATTCATGGAGGAGTGGGCAGGGGAACCACAGCAAGGGTAGGAGTAATGGAACCATGACAAGCATGCCACCACTCGGTTGCAGAACCATGCTGTGTACCATGGTTCCGATACCCACCCCCCTCCGTGCATCTTTAATCACTCATCCTATTATCCTCCACATGCTGAATGGGCAGCTGGCAGCTGCTCTATTGAGGAAAATGGGGGCAAAATCACTGCCAACCATAGAGATGGGTTGTGGTTGCAAGAGTGTTGCCAGAAGTGGTGGTTACTCTTGCCAGCAGACTCTATAATCACTGCCATTTTTTCCTACTGAAAAGGGCTGAAATACCCACGCGATTCCCACCAGATGACACAGGAATCACCATGGATGCCCACTAATCATCTTGCAGAAGATGGGTAGCAGGCATGGGTAGTCTGCCTACTGTGAGAATGGAATTCTCCCCACACACGACTAGGATGACCATATGAAAAGGAGGACAGGGCTCCTGTATCTTTAATAGTTGCATAGAAAAGGGCATTTCAGAAGGTGCCATTTGTATGTATGCAGCACCCGGTGAAATCCCCTCTTCATCACAACAGTTAAAGCTGTAGGATCCCTGCCCTCTTTTGTATCTGGTCACTCTAGTAGAGCTACACCTTACACACCACATGCTAACCCACTGTGGGTCGTGATTTTCAGCGAACCATGATGGGTTATCTTGTTGTCTGAACAGGCCCCATGTGTCTTCATTGAAAGAGGGTGACTGCAGTTTTACAGTGACTTGACAGATCTAGTTAAGTATGAAATTGCAAATGATGTATCCTAAAAAGCCATTGTCTATAGACAGGCTCTGCACTCTGAACTTATATTAGTGGGTTACTGTTCATAATCAATTCACATCATGCTGTATCATTGAATTTTGGGGGATTTACCTTGGAGTATAAGGCCATAGCTAGACCTAAGGTTTATCCCAGGATTGTCCTGGGGTCAAACCTGTTCATCTAAGTGCCACACAGGGCATCCAGCGCTCAGGCAGTGACGAACCCGGGATGATCCTGGGATAAACCCTAGGTCTAGCTACGGCCTAAGTGGGTTTTCCAAAACGAAGGTTGGGAATTAAGGTCCAATCAAACCTATCTTCTTCCTCCCCTTAAAGATTTGAAATCGGCCATTGAGGATGTCCTGCCTACTCTACAGAAGGAAGGGGTACGGGTTTTCTACCTGAGCGATGACTCCCCAACGGAGGGTGTGGAAGCTTTGCTGGGAAGGATCAAATCCAGCTCAGATGAACCGGTGCCTCTTTCCTGCAGAGGCAATACAACTCCTACATCTTCACCCATTTATGTTTTTACCTCTGGGACCACAGGTGAGGAGGAAGGATTTGTCATTTGTGGGAGGGGGGAGCTAAGAAGATCTGAATAGGAGAAGTTACGATTAGGTATGGAAAACTTCCTCTCTCTTTGTTTCTTTCCCATCACTGGGAAGTTTAGATGATGCCTCTTCAAGAAGGGCCATGGTGAGCACAGGCATTGCAATATCTGGCACTTCCAGCTAAACAAAAAGCTTCATCATATCTACCCGTTTCTTTCGAATTATCCCATAGCGTATGAAAGCCGTTGTTGTCATTGTTGTTAGCTCCATCACACCAACGTTATACATCCACCTCCGCCCTGCTCCAGTATGTTCCCCTGGAGGCCTGGGCCGGACTCCGTGGAGCTTGCTTGGGGGCTTCTGAGGTGGCCGGATGGCTCTGCTCCTTGTCTTCCTGCTCCAGCGCACGCCCCAGGAGGTCTGGGTCTGCTCCGGGCTCCACGGCGCTCACTTGGGGGTTGCCGAGGAGGCAGCCGGGTGACTCTGCTCCTTGTCATCCTTCCGCATGCCCAGTGGCTGCTCAGAGAACAACAAAAGAATCGCACTTTCTGAGGTCCAAAACACATCACTTTTTTTGGGGGGGGGGAAGCACAATCAAAGCAAGACACATTGGAGTACTTCACCGTAACAGCAGATTATAAGGTAGAAAACCTTGGAGCCCTTTGCATGCAATTCGCAGTGATTGCACAGTATAACACTGGTGTGATAGAGCTATCAGAATCTCAGGCCACAACTGGGAACGGCCTTTGCCTGCAACACTGGAGAGACTTTGCTTTTGTCCCGGTCACCAAATGTGGGATCCATCAAGTTTTTAGCTCTCTACTGACAACAGAATAGGGTGTGGGCTGATGGAAAACATGGTAGAAAAGGAACTCTGAGATCTGCTATGTCTGCTCGGAATTATGCAATGATGGAAAAGGTGGAAATTGTTACGACTGTGGATTTGGGTAGTAGCGGTGGACTCTCATTATGGGTGCGGTGGGCAATTTCCCATAGAACTGGTGTTTCCCACAACTCCCAGCCTTGTCTGGTACCACCTTCTCTATCCCATCCCCCATTTCCTCAAGAACTGCTCCTGTTGAGCAGTCCTTGGGTAATTGTTACTTTTCCCCTTTTTTTCTTAACCACTTTCCCCCATGGGCATGTGTTAATTTGAGCATGAAACAGGAGGGGAAATCTTAAATCTTCTCTCCTGAATTGCTGTGGTCCTGAATAGGGGCCACTTGTGCTTACCCCGAGGTAAGTCAATCATGCATACAAACATAGGCCGAGTCTACACCAGCCATTTATTCCACAATAATATCGAAGTCGTCTCTATGGGGCCACATGACGCACAGCGGATCCCGCTGTGCCCTCGGCTCCAAAACTCGCTTATTCCGGGATTTTGATGACTGTTTTTTGTCACGGTTTCCCCCCTCTTTCACTACAGTCCCAAAGCTGGTGTGTCCCCCCCACTTCATGAAGATGTTACTGTTTGGGGGGAGTTCCTGCCAACCCGCTGTCAGGGGAGTGTGCATGGGCCTCCCCGTGTTTCATCACTGAGTGGTTGGGTGTCTGTTTTACACAAACATATTGAGGTGCAGTAGCGCATCTTCGACAGAGTTCCTATCCCCCCATGTGTTGCTATGTGTCTGCACAGGTGCACATCCACGAAGAGTTAAAGACAATCTGTGCCCCATACCCATCTGTCTGGACCTGCCAACTTCTCCCGATACACATTTGAAACTGCCATCATGGGGCCCACATCCTCCCGCAACCGCTCTCCTTTACCTGTGGGAAACTTCAGTTGCATGTGCCCCATGAGCGCCGATCGCGGAAGCAGGGAAAAGGGCTGTAGGTGTAGATTCGCCCCATAGCTGTGCTAGGAAGATGAACATCACTTGTTCCCAATGTGGAGAAGAAGCCAAGGGTATTTCAGTGTTAAAGAAAGGAAATAAACAACACCTCCATCCCCTTCCTCCCAAAAAGTAAGGAAACCCTGCTCCCCACTCCACTCCAAAGACATGGCATATAAAGGTCAATGCAGCTGCTTTGCAAGGCAGGAAAGCGGAAGGGGGAGAATGAAATCACAGAAAGAGTATAGCGGAGATGTGCTGCAAAGGCCTCTGAGATATATGTCAGGAGACAAAGGGGGTGAGCACCTGATTGTCTGTCAGCAACAGTGTGGCATATTTGTGAAGTGATTAAAGAACCTACCATACCTTGTTTTCAGCACAGCTCATTGTGACATGGGATCCAGCCCAGATCCAGCCCGGAGATGCTTTCCAATGCGATTCAGTTTAAAACAGCATTTTCATCAAGTTGGATCTACTGCTCCTGTGGCACACACAGCCAATTGAAGTGGTGTATACAAACGAAGAGAGAAGAACCGCTTTTGCCTGGCAAATTGCATGAGGAACGGCATTAGTTCGGGCCTAAGTGGGTGGAGTCTCACAGCATCAACAAGCTTCTTTTTTTAAAAAAAGTCATTAAACTTATGCACAGGTTCACTCCTCTGAATGAGCGAGATTTGAAACAAAAGGCAAAGCAATTCCTTTCCCCATCTCTCCCAATGCTGCCATGCCGAGTAAACTCAATGGAAGGGAACTGGAATTATTTATGACTAGATATGATCAGCGGACTGTTTTTAGCATGCTGACTTCACGGCTCATTTGGGGAAAAAGAAAAAGAAAACTATCAGTGGAGGGTGAAGCCAAGTCCTCTCCTTGGGTCCATCGTTTGTTGATGCGACTTTCCGTTCCCCCACATCAGGCTGCTCCCATCGGCACCACAGACAGTATCACTCGTTGAGGTCGAAGTTTGAAGTGACAGGAAAATCCATCACAAAAAGACTACCTAAAAATGCAGTTTATGATATGAAAGCCTGTGGTTGCTGTGAACAGCGGGGAAGATCATGTGTCACAAATGTGTGTGAGGTGCAGTAGAACTGGAATAAATCTGCTGGGTAGATGGGGCCCCGGGCTCTTAAACTTACTTGCATGACACTCAGCTTGCTTTGTGTGTGTGTGCAATAGGGTTCATAGTGATATTGAAAACTCTGTGTTCCAAGGATGGCTTTTGTCTGTTTCTGGATGAATCCTTTCCCCCTCCATGCGTCTACTCTTCACTCTAGGGCTAGGATGCTGATTTAGGGGTCCCCCTCAATGGGCGGGCAGAAGTGGCAGGTCCTCCCCATGGCTGCTCCTCCAGCCATCTGAAAGTGCTACACAGAGGGACAAGGGATCCTGCTGAATGGAGTGAGCTATGGTGTAGGAGGTAGAGGGGGTTACATCTTTATACATTTCTATATTGCCCCATAGCTGAAGCTGTGGAGGCACCAGCTGCAAGTGGAGCCCTTCTTTCACTGGAAGGTGGATTCTGGATCCAAACTAAGATCTTGGAGTTAATCTGCATGCCTTTCTATACAAGATGTTCCTGCTATGGAGCATGGAAATGTGGGATCAAAGGGGCACTTTTGGCTATAAGGCCTGCCAAGAAAACGTCAACAAAAGCTGGCGTCCCTCCAAGAGTCAGTAATGACTCAGTGCTTGCATGAGATGTTCCTTTCCTTTCAGGGCTCAGAGAACACAGACACACTCCTCTGCTTTGCATTGGTGCTCTGAAACTTATTTGCATGCCACAATGTGCACTTGCCATGCAATGGCTTCCCTCTGTGGTTTAGGTCCCTTGGCTCTGCCTACTGTGAGCCCCTGCCTCCACCTACTGCTACCTGCCCTGCCCTCTGCTGCACCAGCCCCAATGGTATCAGCAGTTACTGATGAGAGGGCAACTCATGTGCCTGCAGATTAGGGTTTCTTGTTTGAGAAAGCCAATTAAGGTTGTTAAATGAGCCTCTTCCTTTTCTCTACCTGCTTCAAGGGTTACCGAAAGCTGCTATCATCAACCAGAAAAAGATGTTCAATGCATCCAACCTGTTTGTCCTGTGTGGAGTCCATTCCAAGGATACCATCTACATTCCACTTCCCTTGTACCACATGGCTGCACTTACTGGGGTTTTAGGATGCTTGGAAGTTGGTATGTATGGAATGCCCATGAGAGCCCAAACACACGCCCGCTGTAGGTGTGCGGTAGGCAGACAGAGACAAGATAACAATACTAATACATCATGCATTTGATAGGTGGGGAGAGAGAACGAGAGGCAGGCCTGGAAGACAACAAGGCCTGATTCTGTGCCATCTAGGGCTCATCTACACCAAGCAGGATATTCCACTATGAAAGCGATATGAGAGCGGTATATAAAAGTCAGAACCCACACTACTGCTTTATAGCAGTATTGAATTGCACTGCAGGACCCACACTACTGCTTTATAGTGGTACTGAAGTGCACTGACAACTGTTGGGGCCCATGACACTTCTACACCAAGCAGGATATAACACTATGAAAGTGGTATGAAAGTAGTATGTGTCAATGGGCCCCAACCGTTGTCAGTGCACTTCAATACCACTATGGCCTTAGCTAGACCTAAGGTTTATCCTGGGATCATCCCTGCCTGCTCCCGGGATATCCTGTGTGTCATTTACATGAACAGGGATGACCCCGGGACAATCCCGGGATAAACCTTAGGTCTAGCTAAGGCCTATAAAGCAGTAGCGTGGCTCCTGCCTTTTATATACCAGAATATCCTGCTTTGTGTAGAAGAGCCCATAGACTCTCCCATCTCACAACAAGGGCCATCTACCACCAGCTGCCACATCCAAATGATCTTGATTACATTTTATATGTTAATATGATTTATTGTGATTTCATGAATATATTTTGATTTTTTAATATAGTATTGGAAGGATTTGTAACTTGAAAGATTGGAAGGTAAATAAATGTAAGAAAGTATATGTGACCACTCACACAAACACAGAATTAAATGTAATTGTTATGTATGTACGTTTGCATAAGGTTTGGTGATAACATTCACATTCTAATCCTTAGACAATATAGATGGCCCCATAACCCAACTACTCCCCGAGGTGAGGAGAAAGGGGGATCGGACTGGATGCCAAATATGACAAAAGGCTGAGGGCTTGTCTACAGGAGGCCTTTATCATGCACTCGTTATTACCTCTTTGTGCACTTATCTGCCGATTTGTTCCCATATCCATGACATTTCTAAAGTATAAAACAGCTTTAGGGTGGAAGTTTCTCTGTGACAAGGGACAGGCAGCAACCCAAGCGCCTAATTTCAGCTGCAATTTTCTACAAACTTTTCTTCCTTACTTACTTTAGCAGAGGTAAATTATTATTAAGGCTGGTAAATGATATGCAAACGTACTTACATGCTTGTAACTCAAAACATGTGGTGTAGGTGGTGAGCAATTTAAGCAAGCAGTCCTTTCTTTGGCCTAAAATGCCTCATCTAAAGAGGCAATGGGGGTAAAACAGAACTTAAAATCGTTACATATCCAGTAAAGAAGAGGGTGGGTTCAGTTCTACTGACCATCTGAAATGTAATTTGTAATTAACTACAATGATCTCATGTATGTTTACTCAAAAGTAAGTCCTACTATGTTCAATGAAATTTTCTCCCACCCAAACCTTTCATCTGATGGCATCTAATTTAGGTTCTAATCCTAAATATTGCACCAGCTGATCGCCCCAAACACTTTGCAGGTGTAGCCCCATGGAGAGTGCTTTGCAATAAACTCTAATGCAGGGGTGGACAACTTTGAGAGCGAACTGGGGACCACTTTTGATACCCCTGTGGACTCCCCTGTGGGCTGCATTCTTGCCACTATGCCACTGAATTTGGTGTCTTGGTGGCAAAAAAAAACTATGGTGGTTTGCCACTGAATTTTGGCAGCAAAATGGTATGAAAGGCTTAAATGGGCGAATTTAGTTTGTTTTAGTCTTGTTTTAGCCTTCTGTGGTGATTGGCTGCCAAAATTGACTGGGCCGTGGCAGGGGCATATGTTGCCCATGGCTACAAATTGCCCACTCCTGCCCTAATGCATTGAATTTAGAAAATTCAAAACTATCAGTGATCACTTTAGCACCATTCCTAACCAACGCTCTCTTGCTCTCTCTCTCTTTCTCTCTCTCTCTCTCTCCTTCTCTCTGCCCTCCTTATATTCATAAGGAGCTACATTTGTCCTGAAGTCAAAGTTTTCTGTTTCCCAGTACTGGGATGATTGCAGACGATACCGTGTCTCTGTGATCCAGTATATCGGAGAAATTATGCGCTACCTGTGCAACGCACCAAAGGTAATTCATGAGAAAGGAGGCCAAATATATGGGGGAAAAACACTGAGTAAGGAATATAGATTGTTCTACTGAATCCGTCTAGGCCTGGTCTCTAGCAAACAACAGTGCCAATGATATGATAGAGACATAGGCTCAGCTCAGACAGGGTCATGGCGTGCTTGCTGGCTGTGCACTTCCTTCTCCCCTGCCCATCACACAGCCCAGTTTCCACCCACACATCCTGTTTAATGGTGGCCGCCGTTTTCTGTGATGTCCATAATAAGAAATTGTTTTAGCACACAAGCTACCCACCCTGGTTTATACACGCCCGTTTGCCTCCAAACAGGACCAACTCAAGGCTTGAGTGGGTGCACGGCAAAGCAGGCATCCTCTCCCCATGGCCATTTCTAAGGCTCCCAAAAGCTGAGTTCACTTTTGGGGTATTGCTGGGTAAAAAATTGCTACCAGGAGGAGTTTTCTTGTTGTTTTAAGAAGGCCCATGGCAGGACAATGGAGACTTTCGCTCCCTCTTTCTCTTTAAACTCAATTTTTTAAAAAGACCAGGGTTGGGGGCAGAATGTAAATCCCCTCCTCCAGAGCACCATGGTTGCAATGCAAATTATTGCTGAAGTCGCTTTCACAAGAGTAAAGAAAACCATGACACATAGCTATGCTATGAGTGATTAGCTAGGGTGACCATATGGAAAGGAGGACGGGGCTCCTGTATCTTTAACAGTTGCATAGAAAAGGGAATTTCAGCAGGGCCCATTTGTATGCATGCAGCACCTGGTGAAATTCTTTCTTCATCACAACAGTTAAAGGTGCAGGTGCCCTCTCCTCCTTTTCATATGGTCACCCTAAATTAGCTGTGTAGCAATACATGTAGTTTGACCCCAAGTTGGATGTTATCTAGGCAGGAATAACCGTGTAAAGGTCCCTCATTGATCAAATGGATTGGCTATGAATAAAGTTTATGCAGCCAAGCAATGATCCCCTTTGTCATGTTTCCTTGCAGAAGGAAAGTGACCGCGACCACAGTGTTCGAATAGCCATCGGTAACGGCATGCGGTCGGAAGTCTGGAAGGAGTTCTTGCGCCGATTTGGACCCATCCAAATCAGAGAGATATATGGATGCACAGAGGGGAATGGTGGGTTTTTAAACTACACGGGGAAAGTTGGAGCCGCGGGAAAGACCAACTTCATCTACAAGGTAATAAGAGTTACACACTGGAAAAGCTCAGGACTTCTATAAATCTGTTGTGAGGATGGAGAGACCATTAGCCTGAAAGGGCTGATCTACACAAAGCAGGATAGTCCGTTATGAAAGCGGTATGAAAGCAGTATATAAAAGGCAGGAGCCATACGTCTGCTTTACAGTGGTATTGAAGTGCACTGACAACTGTTGGGGCCCATTGACACATACCATATACTGCTTTCATACCACTATAGCCTGCTTGGTGTGGCTTCTGCCTTTTATATTATACCACTTTCATAGTGCAATATCCTGCACATAGTGCAATATCCTAAGGTTCTGCTGCAGTTCCTATACAAGAACAACAGCTTCCCAGTAGGTCAGCTATAACAACATTCCAGTTCATGTACAATATGCCTGCCCTCTATTTCTGCCTTGTGGGTTCATGTTTCCACTTTCCATCTGTTCCACTTCAGAAACTGGCCCAGTATGAACTTATTCAATACGACATTGAGAAGGATGAGCCTGTGAGGGATGAGAGAGGGCTTTGCATCCCCGTGGCTTTGGGTAAGCTAACAAAATAAGCATTCAGACCTGGACTGGGCTTTGTGTTGTCATAGTTCTGCCCTACAGGGAGATTCATCGCTTCTAAATATGAAAAATGCTGCTGTGCATCTCTACTTGCAAGGAAGACGAGTAAGTTCCCTCCTCACATGGTGCAGGAGAAGTATGAAAAGATATAAGTGCTTTATGTTAAACATGAAAAAAAAAAACCTTTTCATCAGGGATGGGCAATGTCAGGGCAGGATCTACACGACTGCTTTAAAATGGTTTATATCAGTAGGACAACTGCAGGACACGCTCCCTATACAGTTTTCAAACCATTTTCAAAATGTCATGTTCTGCTTGGTGTAGATGTGGTCCAGGTGGAGGGACTGGACAAAAAATCCTCAGCATCGTCCCCAAACTGCAACCCCAAGGATCCTTTGGGGGAATCCACAACACTTGAACTGACTTTTAATAGCTGAGAGCAACCTGACCTCACTCACAGCAGTACAATAGATGGGACATTACTACATTTTGGTGTGACTGTTATAGGCTCCTATCAGATAGCGCCCATGATGAATGTGCAAGTTCAGATTCGGAATTCATTTTATAGCATTTGTATTTTAGAAAGAATGCCAGGGGTGGGCAACTTGTGGCCACCCATATGTTTTAGGCTACAACTCCCATCATCCCTCACCATTGGCTCTGCTGGCTAGGTCTGATGGGACTTTCAGGCCAAAACATCTGGAGAGCCAGAATTTGCTCACCCCTGAAGTATGTTCAAGGAGTTACATAAAGGAGTTTTACAGCCCTGCAAAAAAGAAAAGAAAAGAAAAGAAAAAGCATTACAAAGCTGTCTTTTCTGCCCAGCGATGCTCTGCAATTCAGAGAGATTTTCTTCCTCATGTTTTATTGAATAGGTTCTCATTATGGATAAACTTGATCCAACCAGTCTACCTATTCAGTCAATTTCCTGAAACGTGGCTCTCCTGGGGCCCCAATCCAGCCGTCGGGTTTCCCCAGATAGCTCCACCCACATTTCCTCAACCACCAATCATTTGGGGGTTTCCTGACTTGTGCAATTTCCCCCTCCACCATTTTGAAAGTTTGAAATGCATCTCCTAAGACTAGTTACTGGCAGTAAGAGCTTTACCTTAAAATATATTGGCAATTTTGGCCCCACCGCCTTTGCCTTCAGTCCTGTGCACCGCTGGAATGAGGTCCCCAGAACATTCTCTGAAGTTGAATTTGGCTGTCAGTGTTTCCCTGGACTAGGGAAAGCAGCTGCTCTTTAGAAATGAACAAGCTTCACCTTCCAGACCTTACACCTGAAATATTATTTAAGTGGCAAACCTGCTCTGGGGCTGCCATTTTCTCTCACTGCTTGTCCAAAAATGGCTGTCAGTGTAGCACTTTAACAAAAGCACCTCAGCTCTTTCAGCTTCTTCACTTAATCACACAACTCTTCATGAATGCTGAATGCCACATTTTATTGACTTGGCCTTGTATCTGTCAGTGTCTCTCCTAGCATTGAGAAACCCGTTCTTCCCTTAGCATTCAGTTGTTGGGGTCTTCACCTTGGAGAGGGACATCCAACTTGCTGTACTGTCCAGCAACAAAACCCATCTGAAATGTGGCATCATCCACACATTATGATGTCATAAGATGATGTAGCCTTAATTATTAGGTATTGTGATTGTGATGGAAGTGAGAGACATGGGAAGTGTACAGACAAGAAGGACGCAGACAAGCTGGAACATGTTCAGAGGAGGGCAACCAGGATGATCAGGGGTCTGGAAACAAAGCCCTATGAAGAGAGACTGAAAGAACTGGACATGTTTAGCCTGGAGAAGAGAAGACTGAGGGGAGACATGAGAGCACTCTTCAGATACTTGAAGGGTTATCACAGAGGAGGGCCAGGATGTCTTCTCGATCATCCCAGAGTGCAGGACACGGAATAATGGGTTCAAGTGACAGGAAGCCAGATACCAGCTGGACATCAGGAAAAACTTCCTGACTGTTAGAGCAGTATGACAATGTAACCAGTTACCAAGGGAGGTTGTGGGCTCTCCCACACTGGAGGCCTTCAAGAGGCAGCTAGACAACCATCTGTCAGGTATGCTTTAGGGTGGATTCCTGCATTGAGCAGGGGGTTGGACTCAATGGCCTTATAAGCCCCTTCCAGCTCTACTATTCTATGATTCTAAGGTGACATCCTGCTTCTCATCCCTGAGTATGAGAGGCCTACAAGCAAGGCATGAAGGCAATGGACCCCTGACCTCTGCAACTAGTAGTACTCAGAGGAATACGTCCTCCCAACCTTAAAGATTCTATGTAGCAAAGCTGTATACTGGGGGCCGGGAACCTCCTTCAGCCTGGGGGCTGAGTTTAATTTCAGAGAAGCTCTTGGGGGCTGGATTCTAGTGGTGGGCAGGGCCAAAGGCAAAAAGGTTGGGACCAACAATACCAAAAATATCAGCATAGTTTAACTCAACTAAGCCTTAGGAGGGGTGTTTTGAATAGTTTAGAATTGAGAAAAATGCACAACAGTTGGGGAACCACAAAAAGTTGAGGGAAAGGGGAGGTTAGCCAAAGGATGTGGACTTTGGAGGGAAACCCATGAGGTCAGATTGGGCCTTAGAGAGGGCCAGATTTGGCCCACAATCCTGGGGTTCCCCATCCTTGCTACATATTGATAGTGAACTCATTATCAGAGTATGGCTCCTTCTCCAGCCAAAATGGCTGCATCCAAGCACAAGGGAGCTATCAGCAGGTGTAGAGGAACCCCAAGACTTGCAGAAGTTGAAAAGAAAATAGAGGGGGAATACCCTAAAAGAGGGGGAAAACAACAATGCACAACAGCACAATGGGAACTGAATGTGGCCAGTGGCTGCAGGATGCTTGCTTGGATTTGGGGAAAGGGGGCACTGGAAAATAGGGTGGAGGTGGTGTGGTTGGCTCCAACCGTAAATGAGGCACACCCGACACTGCAACATTTGTTACAGGTAGGGTTGCCATATTCTGAATCCACAGAACTGGGACAATTGGGGGGGGGACTTTTCTTTTATTTCTCCCCTCTCTCCTTTCCTCTCCTTCACCCCCTCCCCTCCCCCTCCCGCTCACAAAACTCTCTTTCTTCCCCCACAAATAACCCAGCAGCTCTGCCCGGTGCTTACCCTAAAGCTGCGACTGCAACCAGCCAAGCTCACCAAACTATTTTGCATTGCATGGGACCCAGGCAGCCTTTCCTTGCTACTGGTCCTCTTCTATGCAGCCACAGGTGCAGTAAAGTGAGTCATGGTGAGTGACTCAGCTGAGCCTGTGGAGGAGCAGCGGCACTCTGGAAAAGGCGCCAGATTGATGCGTCTTTTTCTCTGCTCTTGCCCCTCCACTGAGCAGGCTCAAGGCACCATTTCGGAGGTTGGAATTTCTCCGGCCGGCTGGACCAGGGGCCCTTCCACACGCCGTAGTGAAGGCGCGTGCATGCGCCCCAACTACGGCCCCAAAACGATAGTGTGTACCAGCCTGAAGAGATGGAGGCGGCTGCGGCGGCTGGGGAATTGGGCGCGTCTGCCGCCGCCGCTGCCGCCCTCCTGCTGCCTGGGTAAGAGCAACCCGGGTCGGAGAGCTCGGCTTCCGCCTCCGCTGAGCTCTCCGACCTGGGTCGCTCTTACCCAGGCAGCAGGAGGCCGGCGGGGGGGGGGCGGGCGGAGGCGGCTGGGGAATCCGCCGCCGCCTCCCCGCCTCAGCCGGGGCTCCGGAAGAGCCGCCAGGAGTAGGCGAGGAAAAGGGAGGAGGCAGCGGTGGCGGTGGTGGCAGGAGGAGGCGCGCCGCTTTCCTCGTGGGCTTTCCCCCCTCCGACCCAGGTCGCTCTTACCCCGGCAACATCTTGGGGCGCGTCTGCTGCTGCCGCTGCTGCCGCCGCCCTCCTGCTGCCGGGGTAAGAGCGACCCGGGTCGGAGGGGGGAAAGCCCGCGAGGGTCGGAGAGCTCGGCGGAGGCGGAAACCGAGCTCTCCGACCCGGGTCTTACCCAGGTAGCAGGAGGGCGGCAGCAGCGGCGACGGCAGACGCGCCCGGATTCCCCAGCCGCTGCCGCCTCCGTCTCTTCAGGCTGGTACACACTATCGATTTGGGGGCGTAGTTGGGGCGCATGCACGCGCCTTCACTACGGCGTGTGGAAGGGCCCCAGGAATCCGAGATTCTTGACTGACCGTCCGGGAAACTATGACATTCCCGGTTTTCCGGGATGTATGGCAACCCTAGTTACAGGTCTAATTTGCTATGACAGGCAAGAGTTGCCAGGCCTCTCCTCCATGCATTCCTCTGAACCCCTTTTAATGCTGTCAAAGCCAATGGCCATCAGGACAATCACATATGGATGGCATGAAGGGGTACTTCTCTTTTGTCTGTTCTGGATCCACTGCCCATGAATTTCATTGGGTGACCCAATGGAGGCCACGGCCCTGCCATATTTATGCTTACTGCTGGGTTCAAGCATGCTCAGATGCTTCATTGGGTTGAGGGATAGTTGCCCTGCGTTAGCACAGCAGAGTCCTAAACGATAGGGTCATGTAGTGGTCCTGTTGGCTGAATGGCTTCTGCCGTTGTAACCTGAAATCAGGGGTGTTAGGTTCTATGGCTTACACTGAGAAAACCGTTCAAAAGATTGAATGGAAACATGCCAATGTAGGGGCTTGTCTTGATGAGGGGAAAGCCCTGGAAGGGATCTGCAGTGGCGCTAAGTCATTTATATGACGCAACAGCCATCGCGGGGCCATCCCAGGGCATTTCCTCCGAAGCTCTGGTTTAAAAAAGTCAGGGACTTACCCCGACTTTTTCCTGTGGAGCAAGGCGACATTGGAGATATGGCCAGCAGATGGCGACCCCTGATTGGTCATCATCTGCCCAGACGGGGGAGGGAGTGGGCCAGCGAGCTGAATGGCTGCCGGAATGACTCAGTGCATCCGCCAGCTTCCGGGAGAAAGAAGAACATGGCAGGATCCAAGTGGGGAAAAACGGAGGGGAGGGATGCGTGGATGGAGGGAGAATGGTGCTGTGGCAGAGAGTGGACCGGAGTGCATGGGGCAGCGGTGGCAGCTCCTCCTCCTTCGCAAACCCCACACTCGCTCCCTGCAGTGGGGACAAGCCTGCAGGAGCACAAGTGTGGAGGTTTGGGGGCTTGTGGCACCAATGTGCCATCATATAGACAGCTCCTAGGAAACATGGATCTCAAGGTGGTCTGTGCAAATTTTGAGGTATTAAAGGCAAGAAATGGCTTATCTATAGGAGTTTCAACTTTGATCAGTTTTGACCAGGAGTGTGATAGGTTTTATCTGGGATTTCAGCCTGATGGACTTACATGGGATTTGCTTTGTAGTAAATATTTTTTTCTGTTTGTACATCTTATTTTGGAAAACAGTTTGATATCTGACATAAGGGAGGAGGTGTAGTATGTGTTTCAGTAGCATCAGCTGCATGATAGATTCAGCTGCACAGGTTCCATGTGTCCATTCCAGAGAACAGACAAATCTCAGATGTAGGTCCACCCCTCTGCTACTGTCAGCCATCCAGTTCCATGGGAGTGGTGAAGCTTGAACTAACCACAGCATAGGATGCCGTACCATATGCGTATTGCCAAAATAGTGCATCTGTTAAGGCTGTGTCCCTCAGCAGTTGCAATTTCTCAGCAGTTTGGAGCTTGAGTGAGTCACATGGGTCTGCTCCCTTGATCTGCACTCTGGAATACTGGGGTTGACTTCAGTGGTGTCATTCCACCAGCAGGCAGGAGCTCTTGGCAGAATGGATTC
The DNA here is from genome assembly GCF_023053635.1 of Elgaria multicarinata webbii. Lineage (NCBI taxonomy): Eukaryota > Metazoa > Chordata > Lepidosauria > Squamata > Anguidae > Elgaria > Elgaria multicarinata. Next base: position 18,865,803 of record NC_086181.1, read on the forward strand.
ACACACATCCTTCACCATCCTCCATGCACCTCCCAAATATGCAACACACATGAGTAGCTACAGGAGGGAGGACAGGGAAGTCCCATTCCACAAGTTAGTTTCCCATTGTGCAAGCATTGGTTTCCACTCCTGCAACACTACTAGAACTATCAAAACACCACAACTGGATACTGCCCCCAGTAATGAAAACGGTAGTTCTGGTGGGAGCAGATATAATTGATGCCAGAGAGAGAGGTAGGAAGGTGTGATCTCCCCAGTAACATTGTCCAATCCCCACTTGAAGCATTGGAGATGACAGCCTGGTCCTTGGTCCTTTGCCGGACGATGAGCGTTAGTTGATTCTATTTGATTCGCTTTCCCCTTTCCAGGTGAGACAGGTTTAATGGTGGGCAAGATCACTAGGCTCACCCCATTCGACGGTTATGTAGGAGACCGCAAGAAGACAGAGAAGAAGATTCTTCAGGATGTCTTGAAGAAAGGAGATGCCTACTTCAACAGTGGTGACCTCCTGATACAAGACCACGAAGGCTTTATATACTTCCAGGATCGGGTGGGAGACACTTTCCGGTGAGTCTCACTACACATGAGGCCGCATGCCAGCAATGGGCGGAGCCACTGCCCAAAGTGGGTGGAGCCACTCCACTGCTGGTAGGTGGCTCTCCAATGTGGTTGCCTTGACCATTCTCTGTCACAAACTGAGCTGACTTCTCTCGCATCTTCGGAAAAGATGAGAAGTAAGTGGAGCGTTTGGGGGACGTCACAATGGCTTTCCCACCTTCACTCCCTTCTCCAGGGCGGCGGGGGCTTTGGGTAGTTCAGAGACAAGGAGGGGCTGCATTGGAGGCCTTCACAGTTGGAAGGGGAGGTCAGATGGATTGAACTTGGCCCACTGGCCAGAGGTGCCCAAGACCCTGCTCATAATAACCTGTAGTTCAGCTGTGTCACTCCAGCCCATGCAATTTTCTGCCATAATAAATGTGCTAATCCTTAAGTCAGCCTTCCTCAACCTGGGTTCCCTCAAGATATGTTGGATTACAACCCCAGCACTCCAAAGCTAGTATGGCCTGTTGAAGGGATGGTGGGAATTTTAGTTGGACACCAGGTTGGGGAAAGCTGACTTAAGATGTCCTGTGACCCTCTGAGCTTTTCTACATGAGGCTGTTAATTGGCTGTTAATCTACTTTGGTTTCCTTGCAGAATTGAGATCTGACCACTACATGAGGAGCATTTCCTTTCCTGCTTTTCTGCTATGTAACCTCAAGGTTGGGTGGTTTAGCAGAATAATACACAGGAGGAAATCTCACACTTTCACCATTCAATGCTGCATTTTCTCTGCCCTAAAAAACCTCACGGAAATTGCTGCTTAGACACAGAAGCAAAACTAGAGGATCACAAGGTTGTTTAAAGACCCCGTAAATGGGTCTGTGCACCACCTCTGGCTAAATACCCAAAACCGAGGTGAGGCCTGCTGTTTCGGCCCACCTCACCTCAGTTCTGAGTCGGTTCTGTGTCAGCCTGAGGCACCCCGAGGCCGAAGCAGATCGGTACTGAAGCTTTGGGGTGCCTCAGGCCACTTTGAAGCAGTGCTGGGCCCTCCCTCCTGCTGACCCAGGAAAGGCTGGCTGTGAGTCCATTGAACTCACCTCCCTCTCCCCGCTCATCTGAAGCCGCTGCCGCATCGCCGCTTGCCACATCACCGCCATGACCAGGAAACGCGGTGTCTTCCTGAAGCCAGGTCGTGATTTCAAGATATCGTGGGGTCTCTGTATTTTGTATATCCATGGCTGCAAACTATGGCAGCCATAAAGGGAAAATGGCCCTTTGTGGCCGCTGTAGTTTGCAATCATAGATGTACTAAAATAGAGCCCCCCAATATCCTAAAATTGCGGCCTGGCCAAGGCGGCAATGCGGTGGTGGCAATGCGACACCAGCAGCAATGCGGCAATGGGGCTATGGCAGCGGCAATGGGGTGATGGTGGTGGGGGAGATGGCAGTGAGAATGCAGCAGCGGCACAGTGGGGGCGGCAGCAGTAGGTGAGCAGGTAAGTCCTGGTGGCAGTGGCTCTGGGTTGGGGGGGGCGAGGGAGCGGTGTGGGAGGGAGCAGGGAGTCGGGTGTCCAGTGGACCCCTGCCCAGCCTTGGGGGGGGGATCTACACTATTGCTTTTAAAGCACTTTAAAGCACTTTGAAAACGTTTTGAAAACTGTATATGTAGTATGTCCTGGGCCCCAACAGTTGTCAAAACTGTTATAAAGCGCTTTAAAGCAGTAGTGTAGATCCCCCCTTGCTCCTGGCTTTCCTGGATGTCGGCTGCATGTCTGGCACCCAGGAACCCTCAAGTCCAAATCACCTGGGGGGGATCTCACCACAGCTTCAGCACTGAGGCAGGCAATGCCTGAAGCACCCTGAGTTGAATCGGGGCCGTTTTGCAGGCTCCAAAATGGCCTCCGAGGCAAATTGGGGGGACCATGCACAGCCCTACCCATAAACCACTGTGAGCAGGGAACGAGGAGTGCATAATAAATGCCTTGTGTTGGAAAGTTCCTTCTTGTGTCATCTTACAGGGGGGTGGGGTGATCATGAGGATTACAAGAAGACCTCATATGTGAAGTGCTTTGACCACATGGATGTGGTATGCAAGTGCGGAGTAGTATATTATTACCGAAATGAGGAATTTGCACAAAATGAGGAATAGTCCGGACTAACCCCTCTTGCCATTGCAGCTGGAAAGGGGAGAACGTGGCCACAACAGAGGCTGAGTCGATCCTGGAAACCCTGGACTTTATTCAAGAAGTCAACGTTTATGGGGTGCCCGTGCCAGGTGGGTTTGAGATGCTATTTTAAACAAACAATAGTCCATCCTTGTGTTATTATACATTGGGTCAATCCCAATTTCAGCTGGATCAATTGCGCTGGTGGAAATGCATTTCGTTGTCTCCCCCTTCCCATGGTAGCCCCTCCGGCTCCCTGAAGATGCCTCACAGAGATTCAGGAAACCCTGGTGAAGGGAGTGAGCGGTGGGGGGGGGGGATTTCCCAAAATCAGGTAGGGGGGATCTTCTGTGAGAGGAGCCCTTTGTCTCACAGAAGGTCCCTTGCTCTCAGATTACACTCATTATAATCTGCTCCCCCACAACATGCTCCAAGAAACATCGGTTAGGACAGCCATGTGCACACATTGTTTGTGTAGCTCCCTGAACATCTAGATTCTGTGAACTGATATGGGGATGGAGAGTCCCGAGTTAGATGGGCCTAGAGTTCCCTTCCTGCCGGTGCATGAAAGGTTTTGCCATGTCCTTCGTGTTGCCTTGTTGCATTTTATATTACCGCAGAGTGGCATGTGTGGAATAGAAACTTGATGGCTACAGGAGGGGGTGTACTCAGACAAGACACACACACACAGAGAGAGAGAGAGAGAGAGAGAGAGAGAGAGAGAGAGAGAGAGAGAGAGAGGAAGGCCATGTGGACTAGCCCTGCCTCTTGCTGTACCTGGTGGCCCCACTCTCCTTCCATCCTCATATTTGGTCAGATTGAAGGTGCACACAGAGCCCTCGTCTATACGACTGCGGTAATGCTGCGCCCAGTGGAGTGAGCTGTGGCACAGCTGCATTGATGCTCCTTCCTAGCATCTATATGAGAAGGAGCGCAGTTGAGGGGTTCCAGGCACGGGAACTGCAGCGGCCGCCCAAAGGAGGCGCCTGGGAGCATCCTCGTGCCCTCTGTGTTTGTGTGTGTGTGTGTGTGTGTGTGTGTGTGTGTGTTTTGTTTAGCAGCAAATGTGAAGGATCGCATTTACAGCTAACTGGAAGGGGGGAAGAATGAGGCAGCTGGCTCTCCTCCCTCTGAGCTTGCTCTGGCTGCCCTGTTCCTCTCCCCCCCCCCCCTGGTTGCGAACCTTTGCATCAAAAGATTAAAAATAAAAAAACTGGGGGGTGGAGAGGAACAGGGCAGCCAGAGCAAGCTCAGAGGGAGGAGAGCCAGCTACCTTATTCGTGACCCCAACACGGTGCTGCAGGCAGCAGTGCTTGACTCCATGCTGCCCCATTCCTCTCTCCCCTGATCTTTAAAATGTATTACTGTGGTGCCCGGAGGTCCCTGTCCACCCTCTTCCCCCTTTAATTTTTTTTTCTTAAAATGGCTCTGCAGAGCTGCGGAACCTGGCTCCAAGCTAAAAAAGTCGGAGTAAGTACCCAACTTCTTTAGCGTGGAGCTCTGAGGCTTTGCCCCTGGATCTCTTCGGAATGGCGGCTGCATCATGTAGATCAGTGGTCCCCAACCTTTTTGGCACCAGGGACCGGTTTCGTGGAAGACAATTTTTCCACGGACCTGGAGGGGGGGCGGTTGCCTTTCCTTGCCAGCCGCAGCCACCCTCCCTCCCTCCTCCTCCTCCCACCAAGCATCAGCCCAAGCTGCAACCTGCTCCGCGTTCGGAGTGCCGATGGCGCCGTGTGCCTCCAGCCCATCCACGCGCAAGACCTGCTCCTGCCTGCAAGCGGCAGTGACAGCCAGGGTCATGCCCGCCTGGTCCCTGAGAGGGAGGAGCAGAGCTGCGGCAGCCTCCCCACCCTGCCACCACACCCGGAAGCTGCTCTCCCACAGTGGCTCTGAGAGATGCTGGAGTGGGGGAGGGGGCGGGCATGGCTTTGCTTCGGCTGGGTGGGCGCCCAGCTGAAGCGAAGCCAGGGCGCTGGCGCGGGCGGGCGACTTCGGAACGGCGTGCCTGGAAGTCGCTCTCCCAGAGCAGCTTCCAGCTGGGCGCACTGTTCCGAAGTCCCCCATCCCCACCCCAGCGTCCTGGCTTCGCTTCGGCTGGGCAGGCAGGTAGGAGTGGGTGGGTGAAAGCAGCTCACCTGCGTGGCCCGGTTCCTAACAGCTCACCTGCGCGGCCTGGACTGGGAGTTGGGAACCCCTGATGTAGATCACCTGCCACCACTTCGAAGCTACCCCAGGGAAAAGCACCTGCGTAGATGTCCCCAGAGAGTAACAGAACTCTTCCATGCCAGATGGGACCTCCCGGTTGGCCGAGAACCCCCTTCCCTTTGCACAGAGGAGCTCTATGCATGTACAGCACTATGCACAGGCTGGCCAAAATATGGAGCTCAAAGGATGCCAGACTGCTAGAGATGTCAGGGGCAGAGTTAGTCCATGTGACCCCTCTGAACTCTCTGCCCCTTTACTTCTAAACAAAGCAGTTTTGCAGAGGAGATGCTGAAAACGGAGGGGATGCATGAACAGAGCACTTTTACCTTGCAACCCCACTGCTTTCTACCTGCGGGGTTCCGAATGCCTTTGCCTCACAAATATGCATGTGGGGTTCCTCAGTGGGGGAGGAGAAAAGGAGCTGAGAAGGGATTGGACTTGGGAAAGCAACTGGAGGGAGGGTTAAGGACTCACTTCTCCATTGCAAATCTCCCTCTCCCAAAGTTGCTTTGCCTAGAAATGGAAGCCAATGAGGTTTTTTTGGGGGGATTGGGGGGGGTTTACATGTAATATGTAACTCGACTCTTAATCACCCCAATCTGGTTTGTTCCAGGGCATGAAGGAAAGATTGGGATGGCAGCCATACGGCTGAAGGAGGGGCTCTCCTTTGATGGCAAGAAGCTATATGTACATACCCAGGACTATTTGCCCAATTATGCCATACCTCGTTTCATTCGTATCCGGGTGAGAAACGTCTCTGTTGCAGAATCTCTTTCAGCCCAAAGGGGGCGTTATTTTGGAGAAGTTCTTAGGAGAGACATTTCAGCGTTTTAGAATGGGGTGGGGGGAATGTGAAACAGCTGGAAAACCATCAAATGATCAGTGTGGTGGGGTAGGGGGGAAAGAGCATGGCCATCTGGGCCCCTGCAGCAGATCAGATTCCCCCCTACACACACACACACACACACACACACACACACACCTTACTCTCTGCAATGCCCCTGCCACAGTAACTTGAACAGCTCATAGGACACGTTGAACAGCAATGGAGAATAGAAAAGAGGGAATGAGCAAAACCTAGAAAAAACACCAAATGATCAGTCATCTGGGGTTCCCCAGTGGGCCAGTTTTGGCCTGTGGGGCTTACGTTCTGCACCCCTGCCTTACTCTCTGCGATGCCCCTGCCACAGTAATTTGAATGACTCATACAACAAGTTGAACAGCGATAGAGGATGCCAACACAAATGGGAATGGCGGCAGGGAAAGAAGCAATGGAAGTCTTGAATGTTTCAGTATAGGGTTACATGACCAGGACTAGTATCTATATGAGAGGATGGTGTGGTGGGGATATTCTGGGCTCTGGGGATACATTTCAGGATCCTGGGATAAGTTAAGTGCTCAAATAGCACTTTGATCATGTGTGGAATTTCTTAAGATTCCAACACTACATCTCCCATCCTGAAGGGACATGTTTGTTTCTGAGACACCTTCTGGGAGGAGGCAACTTTCCTTTGTAGTTGCTCCTATCTATAAAACAAGAAACAAGCTCAGTCTGGTTCTGTACAACTGGAGCAGTTGACTCCTTCCCTACTACCATAAATGAGGAGGAGTTGTTTTAGACCAGGGATAGACAACTTTTTTGGGGGGGGGGTAGAAGGGCACGTTAGAGGCTGCAGGACCCTTCAGGGAATGCACAGGTGGGCAGGGTTGGTCGTCGGTGAGGCTAGGAGACACCCTGCTTGACTAAAAAGACTGTGGTGGAGGAGGTGAAGACTTCTTTTCCCGCCCCCCAGCAATCCTGATCAAGTTCATTATTTCTCTGCTACTAATAGTAGACTGGCACAGCAATTTGTTCACCGCCAGCCAAGTGATAGACGATCAGCTGAACAGCGGGGGAAAGTGGGCAGGGCCCCATGAGCTGCACAAAAAGACAGAGAGGCCCAAGGGCTGCATGCAAAGTGTGGGATTCTAGTTTCCCACCTGTGTTTTAGAAGCGTTCTTCTCCCCACCCCACCACCCCGCAAGTATAGCTTTGGCTTCTATGAGGCCTAAATTCATGTTTTAGACACTTAGTGAAGAGGAAAGGTTTAAACGCTCAGGCTTCTTTGTGGTTTTTCACGCAGGAGGCCATGGAGATCACAGTAACTTACAAGCAGAGCAAAAATCAGCTGGTGAAGGAAGCATTTGACCCGGCCACCATCAGTGATCCCCTCTTCTTCCTAGATGACTTGGAAAAATGTTACGTGCCGATGACTCAGCAGATCTACAGCTCCATCACAGAGAAGAAGCTCAAGCTGTGAAAGGGGCTTCAAGCCACACCGTGCGATGGTCTTCTTAACATCGGGTGGCCATATTTTGGAAACCAAAAAGGAGGGGGCCCCAATGTGGCTGGCCCCCAAGGGCCCCCAAAATGGTCAGCCTCCAATGGGGCATGTCCACCCCAAAATGGCCTTGGTCACGCGTCTGATTCTATAGCTCACAATTAAGATAAACCTTTTCTACATAATACCTTAATTTTAAAATCAATGAAATAAAGAACCTCAGCTCCGTGCCCCCTGTCAGCTCAGCTTAGCATCCCCCCTTCACTTCAGGTTGGCACCCCCTGCCAGCTAAGCCAGGCATCCCCCTTCACCTCAGCTGTGCCCCCTGTCACCTCAGCCTGGCATCCCCCCTTCACCTCAGTTTGGCACCCCCTGTCAGCTCAGCCAGGCATCCCTCCTTTACCTCAGGATGGCGCCCCCTGTCAGCTCAGCTTGGCATCCCCCCTTCACCTCAGGTTGGCGCCCCCTGTCAGCTCAGCCAGGCATCCCCCTTCACCTCAGCTGTGCCCCCTGTCACCTCAGCCTGGCATCCCCCCTTCACCTCAGGTTGACGCCCCCTGTCAGCTCAACCAGGCATCCCCCCTTCACCTCAGCCTGGCATCCCCCCTTCACCTCAGGTTGGCGCCCCCTGTCAGCTCAGCCAGGCATCCCCCCTTCACCTCAGCCTGGCATCCCCCCTTCACCTCAGCTTGGCATCCCCTGTCAGCTCAGCCAGGCATCCCTCCTTTACCTCAGGATGGCGCCCCCTGTCAGCTCAGCTTGGCATCCCCCTTCACCTCAGCTGTGCCCCCTGTCAGCTCAGCCAGGCATCCCCCCTTCACCTCAGGTTGGCGCCCCTGTCAGCTCAGCCAGGCATCTCCCCTTCACCTCAGGTTGGCGCCCCCTGTCACCTCAGCCTGGCATCCCCCCTTCACCTCAGGTTGGCGCCCCCTGTCAGCTCAGCCAGGCATCCCTCCTTCACCTCAGGTTGGCGCCCCCTGTCAGCTCAGCCAGGCATCCCCCCTTCACCTCTGGTTGGCGCCCCCTGTCAGCTTAGCTTGGCATCCCAGCAAACAGCATTCTACTGTTCTGGCTAATGGCCAATTTTGGTTGTGTCTTGATTTTATTATCTATAAGGGAATACTGTACTGATTCCAAGAGATATATCTCAATTGATCAAAATAAACTTAAATAAACTGATCAGTGAGATTACACAAGATATAGACAGATGGGCACTGTTAAAGTTGAGACTGTGGGGTAAAATCAACACACTTAAGATGAACCTTATATCTTGAATTCTTTATGTTGTACATGGGATCCCTTTACTCATAACTGGCAAATATTTTCAACAACTTAATGCTTGTTTTGTAAATTCTTCAGGGGTTCTTCCCCACCTCGAATATCTTTGAAATGGATCCAGCTTCCAATTAAAGAAGGTTTTCCATACCTAGCTTTGTATCATTGGGCTTACCTATTGGTTTGAACTAAGTTTTGGTCTTCCTCTGCTTCCTTGGAACTGCCATCATGGTCAGTTCTCGCAACCTTATGGTTAGAACCTCTTCCCAAATGGATAGCACTCAGTTCTTGCCGTATCAGAGTAAGTAACCGCCCTCTACAATTTTGGCTGCTCGAGAGACATGGCGTATAATATCATGTCAATTACAGTTTGATCCATTCTCTCATGCAAAATTGACTATATGGGGAAACACAGATTTAAGAATTGGAAAGAAAGCATTTTTGTGGAGGACATGGATGGAGAAGATGATTTTTACTCTGGATCAATTAATAGACTCAGACGATGAGTTTTTGTCATTTTCAGACTTCTGTGATAAATATAATTTACCTGCTACGGCCAAATGGCAATACTTGCAATTGCAACACTTGCTGGAATCTAGGTTTGGTCCAGCTGCTTTAACAGCTTCAGAGCCTCCAGAACTGTTAGAAACACTTATAACAGCTGAACTGACACATTGATCCATGACATACATACATACATACATACATACATGCATATAGATCAGCAGTAAATAAATATGATACCCATAGTTTAAGACTGGAATGGAATAGAGAATTGAAGTGCCCTATCTTGCCTAACCAATGGATGGTTGCTCTAGCATCTGTATTTGAAGCTTCTATGGATCTCAGGTTACGTCTTATTCAGCAAAATAATAATAATCTGTTTCGGGTTTACTGGTACTCCACAACGCCCTTTTAATAAGGGATTGTCTAACTTGCACAACTGTTGGAGATGTGTTATCTAATGCTTCTTTAATTCATGTGTTTTGGCAATGCCCCATAGTTGCCCCTTTTGGGAGGAGGTTATAATAAGGATGAACTTTGTACTGAAACAGTCTATATTATGGAATAATGTCCATCTCCTAAATTACCTACTGGCTTCTTGGAAGTTAAGACATGGTGTGGATCTACACTTCTGCTTATATCGATTTTTTGAGCCTTTGTAACATTGTAACTTGTATCGCTACCTTGTATACCGTTGCTCAATAGCGTTACTCACCTTTTCTTGTAACGTTGTTCACACTGTTCGTTGCCCCGTGGTCTGTGTTGTTTCTTCTTCTTGTTTCTGTGATCCTTGCAATTCCCAGGCTGTCCTTTCTCTGCACCTCCCACTTCCTTGTTTTTGTATTTTCCACATCTCTCTAGCTAACATTCCTTTATGCGCATGCTCTTAATTTCAAATCTTTGTGGCAGGAGTTCTTCAGAGAGAGTGGTTTGTGGATTGTCGGAGTTGTCTGTCTCTTGAGGAAAGTGTAGGAATGCCTGGTGAATGGAATGTGTTAAACCTTTCTCATTTTTTTAAACATTTTTTCAATGGCATTACATGCAACCTACCTCGAGTAAAAACTTTTTTAAAAAAATATATTAAAGGATGCGCATATGCACATTTCTAATTTAATTTGTTTTTTTAAAAAAATAAATTAAGGATGCGCATATGCGCATCCTTTAATAAAAAAAAATTCAAAAAAGTTGTTACCCAAGGTAGGTTGCATGTAATGCCACAGAAATAATGTTTAAAAATGAGAAAGATTTAACACATCCCGTTCACCAGTTCTAATAGCGGTTACTGAAGGCGAGTAGAGGAAGTTACATCAGACAGGAAGCCTGGTGAGGGATCATGTGACATTAGTTTCGCAATGCGACACAGAAGACATCGTAACAACAGAGCACATTGAAGGAAGTCTAACGACGCAGAAGCATTACAACGAAAGGTAAAATGGTACAAAACCTTTCTGTATAATGTTATAAGGAACACATCACGTGATCACTGACATCATCCAGAGCTCTCTATATCGTTACAGCTACAGTAATGTAGATTTGGCCCAGGTCAGTGCAGATGGATCTTCAGAGCCCTTATAACAGCCAAAAGGCTTATACTATCACATTGGAAGGACAAATCCACACCTCCCATAATGCAATGTGAGGACTTAACAACATTATCAACTTTTGAACGGGGAATACACAGATATCTGGGTCAGCTTTTCTTGAAACCTTTGTATAGCTCTCTCCTTTTTTTTTTTTTAATTGAATGGTACACATGGAAATTCACCCTAATACTATATACTTGATGTATCGGTTTTTTCTTATTTTCACAATGTATTTTCTGTTATATTTTCCCAATATTCACAATAAAAAGGGGGAAAGAAAAGAAAAAGCTTGGCATTCCCCTTCACCTTAGTTTGGCACCCCCTGTCAGCTCAGCCCTCTGTCTATCAAGTGACAATCCCTTAGGATTTTCCTTGTAAGGTGTGTGTGTGTGAGATTAATAGCCCTTGATAACTGGCTATATACATTTTGAGCTTTGCCTAACATACTGTTATACCCTCACACCCCAATTCTCCAAGAAGTGAGAACTTCAGGGGTGTGAGCATTACCCAATAGGGTGACCATATTTTGGAAACCAAAAAGGAGGACAACATGTCCGGCCCCCAAGGGGGTGTGCCCACCAACATGTCCGGCCCCAGGGGATGTGTCCAGCACCAAGGGGTGTGTGTGTGCCCACCCCACATAGCCTTGGTCACATATCTGATTTTACAGCACACATTTAAGACAAATCTGTTCTATATAACATCTTAATGTTAAAAACACTGAAATAAAGAAGTGAGAAATTCAATGTATCTAAAATTAACTTCACTTACTCCTACTTTCATAGCTTTTGCTGTACTTTGAAGCTTTTGCTTTATTCTGTGTGATACATTCTCCCCTTCCCTCAAATATCTTTTCTGACTGTATCCTCACTCTGCTGCAAGCTGCTGCTGCTGCTGCTGCTTCTCTCTCTCTCTCTCTCTCTCTCCGGCGACTCTCGCCAGCTGCCCCCACCTCCTCTCCTTTGGCACCACCACTCAACTCTGATGCACCCTTAAAACACTCTGGTTGGCAAGTCAGCCTCTCAGGGTCAAGCTCTGTTGTACTTTGAAGCTTTTGCTATACAGTATGTGATACAGTCTCCCCTTCCCTCAAATACCTTTTTCTGACTGCAAATCCTTCACTGGATGACCATAGAGTCACCTTTCCTAACATTTATCACTCTTTCCCCGTCACCTTTCTCATATCCATACTCACAGATTCAGCATACTGCTACCAATGAACAAATGAAGCAGTTCACAAGTGCAGAAAAATCTAGCACAACAAACTAGCAACCTAGCATTCAGAAAGAGTATAAAATACTATTACCCTGCAAACATTAACCATGGAACAAAATGGACTAAAGGCTTGTTGCAGTCACTTCTCACTAGCACCTCTTAGCTTATTTCAACTTCTGGTTTATCAATGAGAAACTAATCTAAAAATGTGTCTTTATACCTCTGGTTCTTTAGCCATGTAAACAAGACCATGGTCAGTAGCAATACAAAGAAAGGCCAGAACGGATGCCCATTATCACAATGCTAGACAAGGTTCATTCCCTCTTTTTATTCAAATATCTCCTGAATTTACACTGCCTCATGTTGCAGAGAACAGAAATCCCAATCAGGGCCCTCTAAGAAGAGAGCCGCTCAGTGTGCCTGGAAGCCCCTTTCACAGCTTGAGCTTCTTCTCTGTGATGGAACTGTAAATCTGCTGAGTCATCGGCACATAACATTTTTCTGAGTCATCGAGGAAGAAGAGGGGATCACTGATGATGGCAGGTTTGAATGCTTCCTTCACCAGCTGAGTTTTGCACTGCTTGAAAGTTCCTGTGATCTCCAGGGCCTCCTGTATGAAAAACCACAAAGGACCCTGAGTGTTTACACCTGTCCTCTGCACCAAGTGGCTAAAACATGAGTTTAGGCCTCATAGAAGACAAAGATATCCTTGTTGGGGAAAGGAAGCTCCTAAAACTAGAATCCCACACATTACATACACGCAGCCCTTGGGCCTCTCTCTCCTTTTGTGCTGCTTATGGGGCCCTGCCCACTTTCCCCCCGCTTTTCAGCTGATCATCACCTGGCTGGCAGGGAACAGATCTCTTCCAGTGTTGCTATTAGCAGCAGGGAAAAGCAAACCTGATCAGGATTGTTGGCGCAGTGTGTAAGGAGAGACCTTAACCTCAAGCTCCCCCAGCAATCTCTGTAGGCAAGCAGGACGCCTCCTAGCCTTATCTGTCACCATCCCTGCCCCCCTATGCTTCCGCTGAAGGGTTCTACAGCCACCAAAATGGCCTTCCACCCCCAAAGAGTTGCCTACCCTGACCTAAAACAATTCCTCCCTCATCTGTGGTAGCAGGGTAGGAGTCAACTGCTCCAGTTGTATGGAAGCAAACTGAGCTGATTTTACAGAGATAAGCAATCACAGAGAAAAGTTGCCTCCTCCCAGAAGATGGCTCAGAAACATACGTGTCCCTTCAAGTTAGGAGAAGTAACTTTGGGATCAAAAGGCAGCCCACCCATGTTCAAAGCACAATTTTAGTACTTCACATATCCCAGGATCCTGAAGTATATTCCATTAGCCTTTTTTATTATTATTATTTAAGGATTTTTATGCCGCCATTCAGCCGAAAAAGGCTCTCACGGCGGCTTACAAAAGTATTTCTTGACAGTCCCTGCCCACAGGCTTACAATCTAAAAGACATGACAAAAAAGGAAAGGGGATTGGGAGGGAGGAGGAGGAGGGGGGAAAGGAAAGCAAATTCAGGTACTACAGTTGCAAAGTTCAGCAGTTACAGTTGACAGCAGGAGGGAGGGGGCTCTCAGCTGGAGCTGGACCCAGGCCCGATGGAGAGGTGCCTGGCTGCTGCTTCCTCCCTCACTGGTGGCCTCTGCAGTGACAGTTGGTAGCAGGAGGGAGGGGGCTCTCAGCTGGAGCTGGACCCAGGCCCGATGGAGAGGTGCCTGGCTGCTGCTTCCTCCCTCACTGGTGGCCTCTGCAGTGACAGTTGACAGCAGGAGGGAGGGGGCTCTCAGCTGGAGCTGGACCCAGGCCCGATGGAGAGGTGCCTGGCTGCTGCTTCCTCCCTCACTGGTGGCCTCTGCAGTGACAGTTGACAGCAGGAGGGAGGGGGCTCTCAGCTGGAGCTGGACCCAGGCACGGTGGAGAGGTGCCTGGCTGCTGCTTCCTCCCTCACTGGTACCATACCATCCTCTTGTATAGGTACTAGTCTTGGTCGTGTAACCCTATACTGAAACATTCAAGCCTTCCATAGTTTCTTTCCCTCCCACTGTTCCTGTTTGTGTTGGCATCCTCCATTGCTGTTCAACTTGTTCTATGTGTTGTTCAAGTTACTGTGGCAGGAGCATTGCAGAGAGTAAGGCAGGGGTGCAGAACTTAAGCCCCACAGCCAAATCTGGCCCACTGGGGAACTCCAGATGGCTATGCCTCATTCCCCACCACTGCTGATCATTTCGTGGTTTTCCAGGTTTTGTTCGTTCCCTCTCCCCTATTCTAAAAGGTTGAAATGTCTTTCCTAAAGCTTACTCATTGGTAGTAGAGCTAGGCTGGGGTGGGTGTTGTTGTTGTTTGCATTTTTGGCCCTGGCCCTTTTGCTTTTGAGCCCACCTACCACTGGAATGTGGGCCCGAGGGCTTCTCCAACTGAAATTCAACTCATGGGCTGAAAGAGACTCTGCAACAGAGACATTTCTCACCTGGATACGAATGAAGCGGGGTATGGCGTAACTTGACAAATAATGCTTGGCATGTATATACAGCTTCTTGCCATCAAAGGACAGCCCCTCCTTCAGCCGTATGGCTGCCATCCCAATCTTACCTTCATGCCCTGGAACAAACCAGATTAGGGTGATTAAGAGTTGAGCTACACGTTACATGCATAATGAAGTAAGGGTAGGGAGTTCAGAGGGGTCACAGGAGTTTCTCTAAGTGAGCAGTTTATAGCATGCTGATGACTGGCCACTCACAGAAGTTTGCAGGTCATTTTGATGATGTTGTGAACCTCCTGCACATCTCCTGCTCCTTTCCCTGTTTATTCTGTTGTTGTTGTAGTAGTAGTTGTTGTTTTAAAAAAACCTTGGATATCTGGGTTCTTCTAAAATTTCTCAGGATTTCCTACCATGTGCAGTCTAAGTTGCGCTACAAAACACAGGGTGCTGTCCTATTCAAATTCATGAGCACATAAAGTTTTCCATTACACAGAACATGGTTGCCACTCTCCTGGAGTGTAATGCAGCCCGTTACAATTGTATAAGAGAAGCAGGAAGCAAAGTGCCTATAAGCAAATGTGATTTCCCTTTAATCTAAAGAAGCCCCCAGGCTAACTCTGCCACTGACATATCTAGCAGCTTTGCCTCCTTAAAAAAAAAAATCATTTTCCAAAACAAAATCAACAAAGAGAAAAGAGAAAGAACAAGATAAATAATGAGAAAGAAAAATAGATAAAAACAAATACATTGAATTTTAAATTGAATCATTGACAGAGCATAGCACTCTTGAACACTATTCATATTTTTTTCACTATTACTTTACAGTCCAAGACATACTTGTAATCCATGGCCTGCTTGGAAGCTTTCTTTATATGTCTTCTGTATGTCAAAGTTATGTTTAGTCTCTTTTCCATAATCTGAGGAAGTTCTCAAGCCTATTGACAAATTGAAAGCAAATAAATCACCAGGCCTAGATGGTATCCATCTTAGATTTCTCAAAGAACTCAAATATGAAATTGCAGACCTCAGAAAAATATGCAACACGCCCCTAAGCTCAGCCTCTGTACCAGAGGACTGGAAGATGGCCAATGTAACACCAATTTTCAAAAAGGGATCCGGGAGGAAATCCTGGAAATTACAGGCCAGTTAGCTTGACAGCTGTTCCAGGTAAATTGGTTGAAAGCATTATTTAAGACAAAATTAGTAAGAATATAGAAGGACAGTTCCTGCTGAAGAAGAATCAACACTGCTTCCGCAAAGGCAAGTCCTGTCTCCTTAATCTGCTAGAATGCTGAGAGTTTTTGTTTTCTGTTGGGATCCTTTATAGAGAAAGGTAAAAAGAAGTCCCAAAGGAGCGGGTTGTGACAAAGGGCTCCTCTCACGGAAGGCCCCTTCGGCTGAATTTTGGCAATCCCCCCTCCCCACTACCACAGCTCACCCCATCCAGCAGGTTTTCCCGATTCTCTGTGTAGCATTTTCAGGGGGCTGGAAGGGCTGCCATGGGAAAGAGGAGTTGGGAAAATGCATTTCCACAAGGGCAGTTAATCCAGTTTAAATTTGGATTTCGCCCAATGTATAATATCACAAAGGTGGACTGCTGTTTATTTAAAATGGCATTTCAAGCCCACCTGGCACGGGCACCCCATAAACGTTGACTTCTTGAATAAAGTCCAGGGTTGCCAGGGTCATCTCAACCTCTGTTGTGGCCACATTCTCCCCTTTCCAGCTGCAATGGCAAGAGGGGTTAGTTTGAATTATTCCTCATTTTGTGTCTATTCGCAGTTTTGGTAATAATACACCACTCAGCACTTGGATACCATTTCCATGTGTTCAAAGCACTTCACATACATAGTATTCTTGTAATCCTTACAACAACACCCTCATCCCAGTAAGATGACACACAAAGAGCATTTCTACATGAGGCATTTATTGTGCACTCATCATTCCCTACTTACAATTATTTATAAGTTCTTTCAACAACATCATGGCCCCCCAGTTTTGCTTCTGTGTCTGACCACCACTTTCGGTAGGTGTTCTTTAGAGCAGGGAAAATGTGGCATTTAATTATGAAAGTGAAAGACAGTGTGATTTCCTCTTGCGAATTTGTGCTATTCCACTATACCACAATGCCACCTAGAGGTTACATAGTGGAAAAGCAGGCGAGGAATGCTCCTCATGTAGTGCTCAGATTTCAATTCTGCAACGAAACTAAAAGTAGATGCAGCGAATTAACAGCCGATTAACCTTGTGTAGAAAAGCTCAAAGGGTCTTGTGACACGTTAAAACAGCTTTCCCTAACTGGGTGCCCTCGAGATCTATTGGGCTGCAACTCTCACCATCCCCCAGCCAACCATGCTGGCCTGGGGATGCTGGGGGTTGTAATGCAACACATCTTAAGGACACCAGGTTGGGGGAGGCTGCCTTAAACACTAACAATTTTTTTATTTCAGAAGGTTTCATCGGGCTGGAGTAAAACACTTGAACTCCAGTCCATCATGCGCTGGGACAGGGGAACCTCTGGCCATTGGGCCAAGTTCAATCCATCCAACCTCCCTTTCCATCTGTGAAGGCCTATAATGAGGCTCCTCCTTGTCCCTGAAGCCCCTCTCCTCTCCAAATCCCCCACCACATTGGAGAAGGGATAGAGGTTGGGGGAGCCAACCTCTATCCCAAATGCTCCACTCACTCCTCACCTTTCCCTGAGAGCTGAGTGAAGTCAGCTCAGTATATGTGTGTGTCACAGCGAGAGAATGGTCCAGGCAAGCAAACTGGAGAGCCACCTACCAGCAGTGGAGTGGCTCTGCCCACTTTGGGCTGTGGTTCCACCCATCGCTAGCATGAGGCCTCTGAGGTGCCCCACCCTTGATCAAGAGGTTCCACACTATCTCATATGGTTTGTATACAGACTTTTTAAAAATAAATAAATCACACTATATCTGTTAATCAGCTCACTAATGCCAGGAAGGAACGCCTCCTCCCATATGTACCTGCCCAGACCTTAAGATCATCCATAGGGGTCCTTCTCTGTGAGCCCCTGCCAAAGGAAGTGAGGCAGGTGGCTACTAGGAGGAGGGCTTCTTCTGCTGTGGTACCCTGGCTGTGGAATGAGCTCCCCAGAGAGGTTTGCCTGGTGCCTACACTGTATTCCTTCCATCGCCAGCTGAAGACCTTTATATTTTCTCAGTATTTTAACACCTAATTTAACTTAAATTTAAACTTTGCTGTTTTAATTCTGTATTTTAATCTATATCAGTTTCTGGTGTGTGGTTTTATCCTGGTTGTGCTTTTTATATTGTATTTTGTATTTGTGTTCTTAGACTGTTGGTTGTTTTATTATGCTTTTCACAGTTTTAATTTTTGTGAACTGCCCAGAGAGCTTTGGCTATTGGGCGGTATAAAAATGTAATTAATAAATAAATAAATAAATATTATCCAACAATGGTTTCTCGAATGACCACTCAAGTTGCACTGCCTATATCTCTTTCATTTCATTTCCCTCTGACTAAGAGCATTTCTACATCAGGGGAAATCCTGCAAATTTATTACAGCTTTCTGTTTCTGTTTTCGTCCCACAATCATGATGTGCTCCCTTTACACATACTTCTCTTCCCTCTTTCCCCTTTTACCAGGAGTTCTATATGTTTCATTGATGCAGCCACAAGATGGCACTGTACTCTGCCTATTCCTATATTGGGCTTTCCTCTTTACATGCTGAAACGGAAAAGGGTTCCTCTTGTTACTAGTATTTTTTCTGTTTCAAACTAAGTGGCAGAAATCCTTCCAAAGAATGAGAGAGGCACTGTAGTTTTACAGCATTGTGCAATCAACCCATAAACTTCCATGATTGGCCAGTCATCAGCATGCTATAAATAGCTTGTTTAGAAAAGCCTTAAGTGAGCTCTAGTACCAAAACCTTATGCACCAGTCTTTAAGGCAAGGATGGGGAACCTCCAGCCCATGGGTCTGATAAGGCCTATGAGCATTTCCCTTCCAGCCCAGCAGTCTTCTCCCCTGGCAACTGATCTGAGATATGAGCTTTGCCCTGCAGGGTAGACAAGGTGGGGCCAGGGGAGGAAGCTGCTACTTGATTCACTCCTGCTTCCTTCTGAGCCTTGCCCTTGCTTACTTCTAAATAGACATGCATAGAATTGCTGTTTAGGATGCTATTTGAAAGTGCTGCCAAGTGCTACTTTCCTCCTTACTTCTGAGTAGACATGCAAGTGCTTGTCTTGCTTACTTCTGAGTAGACATTCAGAGGTTTGGTTTATGGGATGTTATTTGAAAATGTTTTTGAGTGATTCCTGCATACTTCTGAGTAGACATGCTTCCTACTATAAAATGGTTATAATGGCATTTCAGGGGTGTGGTTTGATTTTTTTTTCCATTCCCAAGCCATTTTTGCCTTTGTCCCCATCACCAGTGGAATATGGCCCTTGATAGCTCCTCCAAAATGGAATCTTCGCCCTCAGTCCAAAAACTGTTCCCTACCCTTAATAACGCTATATCTGTGGATAGGTATGGATAAGACAGGTATTGTTACACCAATATTAAAGGTGGAGATGGCAGAGGTGAGATTCAAACTGGATGCCTGAGGTCTACCCAACACTAGCTCTCCAGGGGTTGGCCAGTATTTCTGAAGCCTACCCAGTCAAGTTCTAGAATCTATGCCCTACATTACTATTAGTCATAATATCAACAATTGCTGATACATCAGCCATCAGCAACAGATCCTACCCATCACATGTAGTGCGTAATGAGACTCACCGGAAAGTGTCTCCCACCCGATCCTTGAAGTATATAAAGCCTTCATGGTCTTGCATCATAAGGTCACCACTGTTGAAGTAGGCATCTCCTTTCTTCAAGACATCCCTAAGAATCTTCTTTTCTGTTTCCTTGTGGTCTCCTGCGTAACCAAAGAATGGGTTGAGCCTAGTGATCTTGGCCAGCAGTAAACCTGTCTCACCTGGAAAGAGAAAAGGGAACCAAATGGAATCAACTATCGCTCATCCTCCGGCAAAGGACCAGGCTGTCATCTCCAACGCTTCAAGTGGGAATTGGCCAATGCTGCTTGGGACTCGATGGCCTTATAGGTAGGGATGTGCTCCGCTTCTCCTCGGACCAGAGAAGCAGGAGTGGATCGGGGGGCTTCGCCTCCGCTTAAGGCAGAGGCGAAGAGGATCGGGGGAGCCGTAGAGCGTTGCGGAGCGTATTGAGGTGAAGGCGGATCCTTCGCCTCGATCCGGAGCTCTGCAAAAAAGTAAGGGGGGTTTACTTGACCCTGTCGCTGTCGCTGCCACCCGTGTGGCGACGGCAGCAGAGCTAGGTAAGGGGGCAAGGGGGAGGGGGGTCTTACCTGCATCCGTCCGCGGTCCCGCAGCTGCTTCAACGGAGCCCGAGGCCTAGCCTTCCTGTTTGAGTCCTCGGGCTCCGTTGAAGCAGCCGCGGGACCGCGGACGGATGGAGGTAAGGGAGAGGAGGGAGGGGTTTTTTACCTGGCCCTGCTGCCGCCCATGCAGCGACGGTGGCAGAGCCAAGTAAGGGGGAGGGGGTCTTACCTGCGTCCGTTGTGGCCCATCCCAGCTTCACTAGAGCCTGCAGCTCAACCAGGAAGTGTAGGCCGCAACTGGGGCCTACAGTTCCTGGTTGAGCCGCGGGGTCTAGTGAAGCTGGGATGGGCCGCAATGGACACAGGTAAGGGGGAGGAGGGAGGAGGCCTTACCTGGCGCCACTCCCTACCACTGCGGAGATCCGATTCGGAGCTGGAGCTCCGCAGCGGAGCAGAGCGGCCCCTAGGTGGATCGAGGCGGGGCGGAGCAGGCCCAATCCGCAATTTGCGGATCGGGAGCGAAGAGCACACCCCTACTTATACGCCCCTTCCAACTCTACTATTCTATGATTCTATGATCACACCTTCCTACAACTCACCTTGGTATCAATTATATCTGCTACCATCGGAACTACTGTTATCCTTATGGCGACAGTATCCAAACATAGTGTTCTGCTAGCTCTAGTGATGTTGCGCTAGTGGAAACCAATGTTTGCACAATGGGAAACTAATTTGTGGAATGGGACTTTCCTGTACTCCCTCCTCCAGCTCCTCAGGAGGGCTGTAAATATGGGGGTACATGGTGGGGAATCCATTCTGCCAACCTTTCCCTCCTGCTGGAGGAGTGACACCATTGGATCCAACCTCAACTTTCCAGTATGCAAATTTAGGGAGTGGCTGATAATGGCAGAGTGGTGGACCTACATTCCAGATTTGTCTGTTCCATGAAATGGACACATGGAATCTATGCAGCTGTATCTACCTTGCAACTGAAGCTACTAAAACACATCCTACACCTCCTCCTTTATTTAAGATACCAAACTGTTTTCCAAAAAGATGCTGTCCAAACAGAGAAATGTTGATTACAATGCAAATTCCATATATGTCTATGGGATAGAAATCCCAGATCATACCTATCAGGGACATCCAACTTGCTGCACAGGGCTGTAAAACTCATTTATGTAATTCCTTTAACAAACTTCAGGGGTGAGCAAATTCGGGCCGTCCAGATGTTTTGGCCTGAAAGTCTCATCAGACCTAGCCAGCAGAGCCAATGGTGAGGGACAATAGGAGCTGTAGGCCAGAACATCTGGGGGGAGGGCACAAGTTGCCCACCTCTGGCATCCTTTATAAAATACAAATGCTATAAAATCAGTTCCAAATCTGAACTTGCAAATTCATCATGGGTGCAATCTGATAGGTGCCTGTAACAGTTACACTAAAATGTAGTCCCATCCTATCTCTTGTACTGCTGTGAATGAGGTCAGGTTGCTCTCAGCTATTAAAAGTCCATTCAAGTGTTGTGGATTCCCCCAAAGGGTCCTTGGGGTTGTAGTTTGGGGACAATGCTGAGGACTTTTTTTTTTTTTTGGTCCCTACACCTAATGTTACCCATCCCTGATGAAAAGGTTTTTTCATGTTTAACATAAAGCACATGTATCTTTTCATACGTCTCCTGTACTGTGAGCTTCATCATACCTACCCATTTCCCTCAAATTATCCTATAGGTGCATGAACGATGACGTTGTTGTTGCTAGCCCCATCACACCACCTCCACCATGCTCCTGTGAGTGCCCTGGCAGCAGCCTTTTCCCCGGGCAGCAGCGGCAGGGGAGGGGGAGGAAGAGGAAGAAAACTTCGCACCGACAAGAGGATCTCTTTATGGGAATGGTGGGGGTGACAAGGGAGAGACGCTCCCTCGGGGCCCCTCTGCTTTTTCTGTGTGTGTCTTTACCCAAGAGTAAGTACAAACACACACACGCCACACACACTAGCAAAAGCAACTTCAAAAAAGCTTACTATTTCTGTAACTGGCAGGGATAGGATTGAGCTGTTAGTATCTTTACTTGAAAGTAAGTGCCTTTCTGAGTGCCAGAATGCTTTGGCTAGGCAACTCTGCTCTCCTCATCTTCCTGTGCCCCTAGTAGCCACTCGGAGAACAACAAAAGATTTGCTCTTAAAGGGGTCCAAAATACGTCGCTTCTTTTGGTTAAGAAGCGCTATCAAAGCAGGAGGCATCGGAGTCCTTCACAATAAAAGCAGATTATAAAGTAGAAAACATCAGAGTCCTTTGCATGCAATTCACAGTGATTGCACAGTATAACGCTGGTGTGATAGAAGTTTGTGTGAGGAGGGAACTTACTCGTCTTCCTTGCAAGTAGAGATGCACAGGAGCACTTTTCATATTTAGAAGTGATGAATCTCCCTGTGGGGCAGAACTGTGACAACACAAAGCCCAGTCCAGGTCTGAATGCTTATTTTGTTAGCTTACCCAAAGCCACGGGGATGCAAAGCCCTCTCTCATCCCTCACAGGCTCATCCTTCTCAATGTCATATTGAATAAGTTCATACTGCACCAGTTTCTGAAGTGGAACAGATGGAAAGTGGAAACATGAACCCACAAGGCAGAAATAGAGGGCAGGCATATTGTATATGAACTGGAATGTTGTTATAGCTGACCCACTGGGAAGCTGTTGTTCTTGTCTAGGAACTGCAGCAGAACCTTACAAGCTAAAGGTCTCTCTGTCCTCACAACAGCCCTTTGAGGTAGGTTGGACTGCGAGACAGTGATGGGCCAAGGTCACCCAGTAAGCTTTGCAGTTGAGCAAATATTTGAACCACCTTCTCCTTGGTCTAAGCCCAATCCTCTAGCTGCTGTAACTACAGTTGTGCTCCGCCTCGGACCGAGGCCCTGAAGCCAAGCTGAGGTGGGCTGATTCAGCCCGCCTTGGCTCAGTTCTGAGGCGGTTCTGGCGAAGGCGGAGGCAGCCCGAAGCTGAAGCCAATTGGCTCTGAAGCTTCGGGCTGCCTCAGTGCTTTTGGAGCCAGCCCTCGGCGGGTCCCTTACCTGCTGTCATCCGCCACCGGCGGTGCCACCTTGATTCTGGCGGCTTCCAAGGCTGCTGACACAAATGACAGGAAGTAGGCTGCATGTGGCCTACTTCCTGTCATTTGCATCAGCGGCCCCGGAAGCTGCCAGAAGCAAGAAGAAGGTGGTGAAGGCAGACGGTGGAGGCAGAAGGTAAGGAGACTGGGGAAGCCTTTTCTGGGTGCCAGCTGCACAGCCCAGCTGAGCAGCTGGCACCCAGAAAAGTCTGAGTCGCCTTAGTGGGCCCAAATCTTGGCTTTGGCACCTAGGCAGGTCAGGCAACCCCCAAAGCAAACCTGAGCTGAACTGGGTCTGCTTCGGGGGCTCTGAGCCGGCCTTCAAGGCGGATCGGGGGGTGGGTGGGTGCACAGCCCTAGATGTAACTCACTCATTCTGTAACATAGTAGCGCTTTTCTACACGAGGCACTGAGTGTGTACTCATCATTCCCTGTTCATGGCTGGCTGGGGCATGCTGGGAGTTGTAGCACTCTTTTCCTTCTACACATGCATAGAATTGAGCCCTAAGATTTATGGAAGTCCTGAGCCTTTCCAGTGTGTAACTCTCATTACCTTGTAGATGAAGTTGGTCCTTCCCACAGCTCCAACTTTCCCTGTGTAGTTCAAAAACCCAGCATTCCCCTCTGTGGAACCATAGAGCTCTCTGATTTGGATGGGTCCAAATCGGCGCAAGAACTCCTTCCAGACCTCCGACCGCATGCCGTTACCGATCGCTACTCGAACATTGTGGTTGTGGTCACTGTCCTTCTGCAAGGAAACATGAGAAAAGAGATAGCATAGCTATGTTTCATGGCTTTCTTTACTCTTGTGTAAGAGACTCCAGCAATTATTTGGATTGGGACCATGGAGGAGGCAATTTACATTTTCCCCAAACCTGGGGTTTGCCCTGGGGATGGATCCACACTGGCGGCAGGTCATCTATATGACACAGCCGCTATCGCAAAACCATCCACGGGCAAACCCCCGAAGTTCCAATTTTAAAAAGCCGTGTACTTACCGCGATTTTTCCCACTTGGAGCGAGGCGATGACAGCACCTGCCATCTGTCGCCTTGCCTTGAAGCTGCGGCGGTGGTGTTCCCCAGCTGATGGTGACCCTGATTGGTCACTATCAGCTGGATAGAGGAGGGAGTGGGCCAGCGAGTCCAAGAAAAAATACTACTACAGACTCATCCATCTTTTATTGTTTCAATCAATCCTTTATTTACAGTCAATAGACCAGAAAAAGAAAGGTACAGTCATTCCAAGCAAAAGGTTAATAAGATAACCTAAGCATATAAAACATATAGTTAATAATACATTTTAATACATAAAAATCAAGGGTAAAAGGGAGTAAGATCAGAGCAAAAATGGGACATGTGTTAACATTAGACCTTGAACAGAACATAGGAGGAAAATTCAAGCAATCATACATGGTCTGGTGAGAATGGCCAGATTCAGAAACTTGGCAACCGGGGGCTCTTCCACACATCGTACTCAGGGCGCTTCCATCCGTCCCCAGTGCACCCCAAAAACGATCGTGTAGCTTGCCTGTAAAAGAGACGAGGAAGAGGCGTCCTTGCCAGCGCCACCATCCACCTCCCTCCTCGCCGGCCGGGACGGAGAGCTCGGCGGAAGAAGGCGGGGCGCCGAGCTCTCCGTCCCTGCCAGCGAGGAGGGAGGTGGGTGGTGGCAGCAGTGGCAGCAAGGACTCCTCTTCCTCGTCTCTTTTACAGGCAAGTTACACGATCGCTTTGGGGTCGCACTGGGGCCGCATGGAAGCGGCCTCAATACGACGTGTGGAAGAGCCCCCAGACAAAGCCTGTATAATAGGGCGTATCAGCTCTTTTCTGATATCATCATAGAAACTACAAAAAAAAGGACGTGGGTAATGGTTTCTACTTCAGTTTCGTTACAAGGGCAGCATCTTTTGCATAAAGGAATTTTTTAAAATCTACCTTCCATCAACCTGGAAGGGAGGGCATTAAATCTGGCCAAGGTAAATGCCCTCCTATACTTGGGAATAGTCAACCAGCATAAATATAGAGGACTATCTTTATTAGTGTGTCTAGTTAGGCCTAATGAGTATGGGGAGCATGGGCCACAGGCAGCTCCCTGTAGTTCCTGCCGGTCAATATCTGCTAATCGCTGTTTAACAATCGATTTAGCCTTTGCTAGGTCCATTACTAGCAGATGAGGAGGCGAGAGCCCGATAGTGCAGATTTTTTCTTCAATCATTTTTGCCCAGTGGGATTTATCGGGGTCCAGCGGGATCAGTGAGAGTAGAGAGTTGGAAATAGTGGCTAAGTGGCAACGAAGCCAAAAATATATAGTGTAGGTCCACGCTAGACAATTAAGCGAATTAAGTCCTGCTTCCAAATTTAAAACAGCGCCAGAAACACATCTTGGGGCACCAAATATTAACCTTAGAAAGAGGTGTTGGATACTTTCAAAAGATCCTTTGTAATAAGGTAGCCAGATTGGTGACCCAAACAAAGTCTGGGACACCGTTTTGGCTCGAAAAACCCGGATGGTTGCTGGTAGAAATTTTCCACCCTTTGTGTAGTGAAACCGAGCAAGCGCACCAGCTGCCTGCTTGGCCTTGGTCTTTACATGCTTAACATGGGTACTCCAGCTTAGGGTTTCCTGGAACCAGATCCCCAGGTATTTATAGGAGTCAACCTGGGAGATTCTCTTCCCCTCCATAGACCAGATGAATTTTGTCTTCCTTTTACTGAAGACCATCACCTTGGATTTAGAGTTGTTAATTGTTAGGGAATTCTTCTCACAGTAGTCTGCAAAGCCGTCCATTAGACGTTTAAGCCCCAGACGCGTTTGTGATGTCAAGACAGCAGCATCAGCATATAAGAGGAGAGGAACTGGGGTTGGGCCAGTCTTGGGTGGGTGGAATTGTATTGTCGCTAGTGAATTAGGGAGATCTACTAAATAAAGGTTAAATAGGGTAGGTGCCAGAATGCAGCCTTGTCTGACGCCTTGCTCGGAGGCTATGTCATTAGTAAGATGGCCATACTTGCTGTATCGCATCTGGACTAGAGTGTTATGATATAATGATTGGATCAGGAATAGAAGTCTGCTCTAGAAGGAGAGGTGTTTTAATTTCCCCCAAAGGTGGGGCCGGGAAATTGAATCAAATGCGGACTTAAGGTCCATAAAGGCAGCAAAAAGTTTGCCGCCCTTTGGGGCAGTATATTTATATGCCACATGGGCCAGGACTTGGCAGTGGTCAAGAGAAGAACATCCAGATTTAAACCCAATCTGTTTTCTTCCCAGGATATTCTTTTCACTGATCGATGCTTTTAGTTTGTCGTTTAGGAAACTCGCATAGATTTTCCCCACGATAGATAACAGGCTAATAGGGCGGTAGTTGTATGGATCGTCTTTAGGGCCCTTTTTGTGTATTGGAACAATGAATGCTTTCAACCACATCACTGGGATTACTCCAGATTTGTTTATCAAAGAAAAGAGGGATGATAAGAGGGCAGACCACCATCCAATGTTACATTTCAGCATCTCAGGGGGAATGCCATCAGGTCCAGGCACCTTGCCTAACTTTAGCCACATTATTAAATCCTCCACATTCGTATAATCAACATTTGGCCACTCAGGGGTGTTTGGGGGCAGGTTGGGGGCAGAGTTTGGTTTAGCGCAGTTCCCACAAACGACCCGGAAGTGGGACTCCCAAATCTCAGGAGGGATATGACAGTCTCCACTCCCATTGCGATTACTTAAGGCATCTGTCACTATTTGCCAGAAAGAATTCATGTCGTTGGAGACGGTGGCCACTATCAACATTTGCCAGATTTCTTTGTCTGCCTCATTTTTCTTCCGTTGAATAACTTTTTTATAGTTCTTTTTTAAGTTATAATATGATCTGGGTAATCGGGAATCATTGTTCTCTCGGTATGAGCGGTATACCCACTGAATTTTTCTTTTTAGTTGAACACATTCTCAGTCATACCACTTTTTAGACCGAGTTCTTAAGCTTTTTGGTTTAGGAGCGTTGCTATAAAATGCAGAGTACAGCATTTGGGACAGTTCCTCATAGGCAAGCATACCACTTTCAGGAGACTTGGCTACAATAATACGTTTGGAGATGTTTGAGATAAGTGGGGAAGAGCTAAGGGACTTAAACAGAACTTCAGAGTCTTTTAGCCATTTAATCCTTTTAAAGGTTGGTGTAGGATTCATATTAGAGAGGAAAGGATGTTGCACTATTGTCTTTATATTCCCTGGCAGGGTAAGGTAGAGCTCCAGGGGCAAGTGGTCACTGTCAAGTCTCTCAGCTATTTTAAGTTTACAGCCCAGTGTTTCCAATTCCTTATGCGCTAAGACGTAATCAATCGTGCTGGATCCCTTGGAGGAGATGAAGGTGAACTCTCCTTGTTCATCAACAGTACCATGGCCATTTATAATAATTAGGTCGTTCCTTGTGGCAAATTGTAATAAGCATAACCCTGCATTGTTGGTGTAGGGGTCTTTTGAAGCTCGAGAGTTGGCTCTTAAAACTGTTTTGAGTGCAATCAGGCTATCTCTACAGGTAGCTGGGTCTGCCAGATATCTACCTGTCCTAGCATTTAGGTCACCTGCAATGATTGGGTATGCATTCAGCTATTTTGTTATCCAGTCAGAATAAAGACAGTCAAGTTTAAGCCATATGTCTAAAATTTCTTCTTTACGCGCTAGAGGGGTGATGTAAATATTTATCAGTAGTATAGTCATCTTGCAAGTCGTCAGTTCCAGGATCAAGGCGTGTGCTGACGGATCTCTTTGGGGGAGCTTGGTGATCTTAACATTCAAAGCGGTAGAAATCAGAACGCAGAGCCCCTGGCTGGCTCTGCCTTTCGCGCTGGTGGAGTATGCAGGGAGGCTGATAGAAGTATATCCATTCAGATAAATGTCATCCCGACACCAGGTTTCTTGCAGCAGAATGTCAGTGTCAGCCAGATAGACAAGGAAATCGTCATTCTTACATTTAGTGCTCCATCCAGCTATGTTCCAAGAGATAATTTTTAGAGGAGCCGGGGCTTCCTTTTCCTTGAGTCAGTCGAGTTCAGTTATTGTGTTCAAATGGCCTTTCGTATTTTCTTGAATGCAGCCATTGATAGATTTAAGTTGTGGACTCATTAGGGCTCTGCATAGGCACTGGTCATTGTTAGACTTAGGGACTGTACTTGTCGTCGGCTCTGAGTGTTGCGTGTGGAGTGGATTGGATTTAGGGGAGGCTTGAAGTTTACATTTATATGTGGTAGCAGCATCTTTATTGGGATCTGCCATTTGGCCCAGATTGGTCAGGCTGGTTAGCAGGGCCTTTGAGGGGAGTCGGCCAGGTTTTGAAACCAAGATCTTAGGGCTCAACGGTGGACCTTCTTTTCCTAACTGATAATTCCAATCTCTATCTAGAGGCTGCCCTATCGACTGGGGTTTGATAGCCTCATTAGGGGTTGTAGTTGCGTGGTGAAGGGGCTCAAGGAGCATTGACGAGTTTAGCGCTAGAATTTTGTTTTTCAATTGTAACTTGAGTAAACGTAGATATTTCAGTGAGGAGAGTCTGAGTAAGATTTTAAGTTGTTCCTGGATCGGCATAGCTTCATAGCTGTTAATTAGATTAATTTCATCTGTCGATAGGTCCTCATAGAGGTCAAGGACACTGTCATAGTTATTGTTCACTTTGTTCTCAGATGTTTTAGAGGTTTCTTTATTCTTGCTATTTTTGAGTAGAAGTTGGTTACTTGGACCTTGATCCTCAGTTGCTGACAGATCAATCAAATCCTTTACTGGAGACTCCTTACAAGGAGGTCCAGTTAAAGATGATGATCCTATAGGATATGCTGGAGGCAAGTCTTTGAAATATCTATGTATCTGCATGCCATGTCTGCTAAATGTCTCCTTAACCCAGAAAATTTTGGTAACTGTATCGGGGAAGGCAAATGTAACGATAGCACGAGCATTGTTATAATTGTAAAAGACATATTCTACTTTTTGGATAGATGCCGCGTGCAGTTCCAAATGGGTAATAGAGGACAGGATTGCTCTGATGGTATCAGGTCTCCTTTTATCTTCGGATAGTTTGAGATCACTAGGGTTTGGTTTTGTAGTTGGAGCTGCCAGTTTTTATTTGGTATACTAAGTGCTGCCGTTCGAGATGATATCAGAGGTACTGAAATTGGAATTGGGAGGGAGGGCTTACTTGGTAAGTTCCGTGGTGACCATGGGTCTAGGGAGACATCTTCGATTATAGCACACAGAACTTGCTCTTGGGAGCCGAGGTTCTGTGGCAAGTGGGGTCCATTGATGGGGGCTCTGTTAGTCTCAGCTTCAGCTCTCATTGTTGATTCTTTCAGCTTCTTGTCTTTATCCATTGTTTCCAGTATCTTAAACAGCCTGGCAAAGTTTAGTTTAGGTGATGGTCTCGTCCTGCCTGCAGATGTTTTAAATTTTTTTGTTTGTTTTTTTAGTTGCATGAGATTTAACTTTAGCTGTTTTACCTTTAGGGTTTCGTTTATACTTCACAGAGTCGACTATATATTTTAGGTTGGTATGGTTTCTTCTTGTTCTGTTGTCTTTATCATTATCTTTATATTCACTTTTGCTCTTATTGGTGTCTTTAGCTTGAAGTTTAGATTTAGAGAGCTTCCTTACGCTGGAGTTTTTAAGAGTCTCCCTGTTCCTATTGGCTATTGCTGGGGGCCCACTGACGTTAACAGCCTTAATGTCAGAGTTTGAATGATGTTGGGAAGTCTCGCAGTTAGGGTCTCCAGAATTAGGCTGTTCTCCACCAGTAAGTTTGGCGATGGAAAAACTGGTTAGAGTAGTTAGGAGATCTTTGCATTCTGCGAGGAATTTTTTAATAGAGGGTAGGTCTTCAGCCTGATCTAGCAGTAGCCTCCTGTTCCTCTCATGGTGGTTATTGAGTAGATTTATTAGATCTATTTGATTACTGCTCTTTGTTTCACGGGGGATTGAGTAGGGAGAAAGGCAGGAAATTGAAAGAACATTTTCCTTGCACTGTGCATTGGACTGTTTGTCACTTTGGCTCATTAAGTAGTCGGGTAGGCAGACAATGTGCATATTGCTAGATGATGGTGTTTCTTCAGACAGTACTAGTTCAGCAGCTAGGCTGCGGGTACAGTCGTCTTGTTTGTTCTTCTCCGGGATCCTCATTATACACTGAAGGCCAAGAGACCAATCCAATATACTTCCACTATGCTGTGTTGATTCCAGTTTCGAGCTGGATTGTGACTCTAAATTAGGACAAAGAAAGTCTGTAATTTGAAGTTGTTTTGGGGCATTGACGTAAATCTCCATATCATCAGTCACCGGGGTGATCCCCTG
Source organism: Elgaria multicarinata webbii (assembly GCF_023053635.1). Lineage (NCBI taxonomy): Eukaryota > Metazoa > Chordata > Lepidosauria > Squamata > Anguidae > Elgaria > Elgaria multicarinata. The sequence goes on from NC_086181.1 coordinate 18,895,871, forward strand.
TTGTTTACAGCCATCTCTAGTAAGGACCATTTTGTCCGCTATGAGGTTCGATTTGTAGAAAACATCTGCCTTAGATCTCAGAGGCTGTGCAAATAGTGTCAGCCCCCGAGTTGAAAACAGCAGAGTTTGGTAGTACAGTCAATATGAAGAATAGGAGTTTGCAAATAGTCTCTTGTCTCTTGTCTGTTCTCTTGTCTGTTCTTTCAAGTTCCTAGAGCTCAATTAGATATTCATCCCACGTACCTGTTTCCCTTGAATTATCCTCTATGGCACTAAGCTGTTGCCATTGTTGTTGTTGTTGCTACTGGGCGGCTAGATCCTTTGCATACCAGGAAATGGGTTTAAGGGGGGAAATGAAAAAAAATCATAAAAAATCAATGGATGACCCAATCTGATTCAAATTTGGTATGCTTAAAGTTCTCCTTAATATCTATTACTGTGCCAATTTTGGTGACCTTATCTTTAAAGCTTACGCAGATGTAAATATTTGTTTAATTTTTCTTCAAATCCTGCTCCTGTACCCCAGTGGCCACTCGGAAAACAACAAATGTTACACTTGAAAACTAGAAGCAAAATATTGCACTTCTTTTGGTTAAGAAGCACAATTAAAGCAGGATGCATGGGAGTACTTCACAATAAAAGCAGATAATAGACTGGAAAACTTCAGAGTACTTCACAATAAAAGCAGATTATAAAATGGAAAACTTTGGAGTCCTCTGCACACAATTCGCAGTGATTGCACAGTATAATGCTGGTGTGATAAAGCTCATAGTCAGATCAAAAAAATACACAAATGCTATCTTTACAAGCTCCTCGCCTCCCCCCCCCAATCTGCACCTTTCTTTTGGCATGTTGACAAACAACGTGGTGCCTTAGGAGGTGAGCTGGAATATGTGTTTACAACCCCTTCAAATTCACAGGCCAAACAGGAAAAACAAGGCAAATGTCAAAAATTACAAATAAAACAGTTGGTCCTCCTCAAAGGCATGAGGCCTGCAAATGAATAATTGTTAGGCATGCAGCATCAGATTACTTAAATGTTTGTCACAGCAGGGTAGCAGCTCCATGGTTCTCCAGCGTGGCCATGCCAGAGAAACCCATGAACACCCAAAAGGTTAAAAAAAAAGAACTTTAATAAGTGGGGAGAAGCGCAGACGTGTCCCAGCACTCATGCAATAACGTGCAGCGGTGTGCAGGTGCAGCCGAGGCTCCTTCCAGCACTTGCGCTCCTTGTTGTGCGGATCGCTGGAAGGAAGACAAATGCGGGAGATCGAGGGCTCGAGAGTACCAATGCACCCCCGTCTAGACATGGCTCCAGTCTGTTTTTTTAATTAGGGGTTTAAAGAGAGAGAGAGAGAGAAAGAGAGAGAGAGAGAGAGAGAGAAAGACTCCACAGACCTGCCATGGCCTTTCTTAAAACAACAAGAAACCTCCTCCTAGTAGCAATTTTCTACCCAGCAATACCCCAAAAGTGAACTCAGCTTTTGGGAGCCTTAGAAATGGCCATGGGGAGAGGATGCCTGCTTTGCCGTGCACCCACTCAAACCTTGAGTTGGTCCTGTTTGGAGGCAAACGGGCGTGTATAAACCAGGGTGGGTAACTTGTGTGCTAAAACAATTTCTTATTATGGACATCACAGAAAACGGCGGCCACCATTAAACAGGAAGTGTGGGTGGAAACTGGGCCGTGTGATGGGCAGGGGAGAAGGCGGTGCACAGCCAGCAAGCACAGCCATGACCCTGTCTGAGCTGAGCCTATGTCTCTATCATATCATTGGCACTGTTGTTTGCTAGAGACCAGGCCTAGACGGATTCAGTAGAACAATCTATATTCCTTACTCAGTGTTTTGTCCCCATATATTTGGCCTCCTTTCTCATGAATTACCTTTGGTGCGTTGCACAGGTAGCGCATAGTTTCTCCGATATACTGGATCACAGAGACACGGTATCGTCTGCAATCATCCCAGTACTGGGAAACAGAAAACTTTGACTTCAGGACAAATGTAGCTCCTTATGAATATAATGAGATACGGGGGGGGGGGAGTTTTATATACCACTCTCATACCACTTTCATAGTGGAATATCCTGCTTGCTGTAGATGAGCCCTAGATGGCACAGAATTTTTATTTATTTATTTATTTATTACATTTTTATACCGCCCAATAGCCGAAGCTCTCTGGGCAGTTCACAACAAGAATCAGGCTGTGTTGTCTTCCAGGCCTGCCTCTCATTCTCTCTCCCCACCCATCAAATGCACGATGTATTAGTATTGTTACCTAGTCTCTGTCTACCGCACACCTACAGTGGGTGGGTGTTTGGGCCCTCATGGGCATTCCATACATACCAACTTCCACACATCCTAAAATCCCAGCAAATGCAGCCATGTGGTACAAGGGAAGTGGAGCGTACATGGTATCCTTGGAATGGCCCCCACACAGGCCGAACAGGTTGGCTACAAACAACATCTTCTTCTGGTTGATGATAGCAGCTTTTGGTAGCCCTAGAAGGAGGTAGAGAAAAGGAAGAGGCTCATTTAACAACCTTAACTGACTTTTTCAAGCAAGAAACCCTATTGCACACACACACACACAAAGCAAACTGAATCCTGCAAGTAAATTTAAGAGCCTGGGGCCCCATCTACCCAGGGGATTTATTCCAGTTCTGCTGTACCTCACACACATTTGTGACACATGATCTTCCCGGCTGTTCACAGCAACCACCGGCTTTCATATCATAAACTCTCCATTTTTGCATAGTCTTTTTGTGATGGATTTTCCTGTCACTCAAACTTCAGTTTGGTTTGGGAGTTTGAGTGACCTCAACGAGTGATACTGCCTGTGCTGCCGATCGGAGCAGCCTGATGGGGGAAACGGAAAGTTGCATCAACAAACGGTGGACCCAAGGAGAGGACTTGGCTTCACCCTCCACTTTCCCCCACAAATGAGCCGTGAAGTCAGCATGCTAAAAACAGTCCGCTGAACATATCTAGTAATGAATAATTCCCGTTCCCTTCCATTGCGTTTACTCGGCATGGCAGCATCGGGAGGGATGGGGAAAGGAATTGCTTTGCCTTTTGTTTTAAATCTCGCTAATTCAGAGGAGTGAACCTGTGCATAAGTTTAATGACTTTTTAAAAAAAGAAAGAAAAAAGAAGAAGCTTGTTGATGCTGTGAGACTCCACACACTTGAGCCCAAACTAATGCCGTTCGTCATGCAATTTGCTAGGCAAAAGCAGTTCTTTTCTCTTCTTTTGTATACACCACTTTAATTGGCTGTGTGTGCCACAGGAGCAGTAGATCCAACTTGATGAAAATGCTGTTTTAAACTGAATCGCATTGGAAAGCATCTCCGTGTAGATGAGGCACGGGCTGGATCCCACGTCACAATGAGCCATGCTGAAAACAAGGCATAGTGGTTTCTTTAATCACTCACTAATAAGCCACACTGTTGCTGACAGACAATCAGGTGCTCACCAGCTTGCCAGGGTTTGTTTCCCCCTTTGAGCTTCATCCCACGTACCTGTTTCCCTCAAATTATCCCTACGGGATAATTCGTCGTGGCCTATTTGGATGACATTTTGATTTTTTCAAAGGATCTGGAGGAACATCGCGGTCATGTCCGGTCCGTCCTGCAGGCCCTCTGCAAACATAGATTATATGCAAAACTAGAAAAATATGCATTCCATCAGGATACGATGGACTTTTTCTGGGTTACAACATTTCCCCTACCGGGCTCCGAATGAACCCTCAGAAGGTCCTGGCAGTCGTGGACTGGGAGCCACCTGGGGACTTATTGGTTTCGCTAATTTTTATAGGCGCTTCATTAAGGGGTTTTCACGCATTGTCAAAAATGCGTCTGAAAGGGCGCCAAGTTTTGTTGGACCCCTGAAGCACAGGAGGCTTTCGTACACCTGAAATCCGCATTCACAGCAGCCCCCATCCTCGTGCACCCGGATCCGCAGTTCCCCTTCACCGTGGAAGCCGACGCCTCCAGCCTGGCACTCGGAGCTGTCCTGTCCCAACGACAGGGGCCACAGCAGCTCCTTCACCCTTGCATTTTTTACTCACCTCTGTGGAGCGGAACTATGATGTTTGGGACAGGGAGCGTCTGGCCATAAAGGCGGCCTTTGAGGAATGGCGCCATTTGCTCGAGGGGGCTATGCAACCTGTACAGGTTCTCACCGACCAACGAAACCTAGAACATTCTCAGGCCATGAAGTGTCTTCGACCATGCCAGGCGCACTGGGCCTTATTCTTCACAAGGTTTGACTTTCAGGTTACATACCGGCCCGGCTCCAAAAATGGAATGGCAGATGCACTCTCGTGCACTAAGGAGGCCTCGCCTATAGAAGACCCTGACCCGACTCCCATCCTGTCTGAGACCAACTTCCTCTTGGGAGCAGGAGTTCCTGTTCCAGGTCCGGGAGGCCCTGCCCATGCTCTTATGCCCAGACTCAGCAGGGCCCTGGTGAACCACCAGACCCTGCCAGGCAACAGTTGGGGGATGTACAGGCCAGTTGTTTGTACCACCAGGGTCGGCTCTATATCCCAGAGGGACAGTTGCGGCTTTATGTTTTGCATCAGTGCCATGATGCGTGCACCGCAGGACATTGGGGGTACGCAAAGACCTTGAAGTTGCCTCCCGTGCCTTCTGGTGGCTAAGTCTTCAAACAGACTTGAAGAACTACCTCAGTTCGTGTGAGAGCTGCGCCCGAACCAAGGTGCCTCGGCAGAGGCCTCAGGGACTACTGCAACCTCTGCCAACCCCGGCCAAGCTATGCTCAACTATTTCCCTCGATTTTGTGGTCCATCTGCCCTCCTCCAAGGGTCACACAACCATCATGGTCATGTTAGATTCCCTCACAAAGACGGCACATTTCGTTCCAACCCGCAGGGTCCCCAGTGCCTGCCAAACAGCTCAGCTTATCCTCGACCATGTGTTCCGGCTCCATGGCCTCCCCGAGGCAGTCGTGTCTGATCGAGGCACGCAGTTCACGTCAAGGTTCTGGGCAGCGTTCCTCACCCTCCTTGGAGTGGAACGGAGATTGTCCTCAGCCTATCACAGGCAGATGGGTGGGCAGACCGAGCGGGTAAATCAGGTGCTGGAACAATATCTGCGTTGTTTTCTGAGCTATGATCAGGATGACTGGGTGGACCTCTTACCTCTGGCCGAGTTCGCCTATAACAATGCCAGCCATGCCTCTACGGGGCAGAGCCCTTTCTATGTGAACTTTGGGTACCACCCATGGAATCACCCCAGTACACCTGCAGCCTCTCTTGTCCTGTCTGCCGACGACCACGTCTCCCACATCCAGGCTACACAAGTGGAGGTCATGTGGCATCTAGAAAAGGCCAAGGGGACCTACAAGGAGCAGATGGATCGCCGCCGACAGGCAGGTCCGCTGCTTCAACCCAGAGACAAGGTCTGGCTTTCTATGGAGTACCACCGGTCAGGTCGCCCTTCTGCTAAACTGGATTACCGGTACCAAGGACCCTTCAAAGTCCTGCGGCAAATTAATCCCATAGCCTACAAATTGGATCTGCCGCATACTCTCAGAATACATCCAGTGTTCCACATCTCCCAGTTGAAGCCCTATCTGGCAAACCCATTCCCCAGGCGCACCATCCCACCACCACCGCCTGTCCAGGTGGACGACCACGAGGAGTTCCAGGTAACCCAGATCCTGGACTCCAGAAGACACCAGCGCCAGCTGTTCTACCTCGTAGACTGGAAAGGATACGGCCCAGACGAACGATCCTGGGAGCCGGTGGACAATATTCATGCACCCGCTACACTCCGGGCATTTCATCGTGCACATCCGGACAAGCCTGGACCCTAGACAGGGGATGGAACCCCATTCTCAGAGGGAGGGGGTACTGTCAGGATCGGTACTATTGTTGAGTGCTTACACGACCCAGGTCCACGCTCAAAGGGCTGCTCTGCTGCAGAGTGCTAGCAGAACTCAGGCCCTGGCCAACAGCATTTCATGGTGGGTTAATTCAGTGCAGCTGGGAGCAGCTAGAGTCAGGGCTATTTAGGGCCAACATCAGGGCTCCAGCTTTTGCCACAGCAACACCATTTCTGTGGTGCTCAGCTCCTGTTCCTGACACTTTGTTTGTTCCTGATCTTGGACTGCTCTCTGGACTACAATCCTGCTCTTGCCTCTGCCATGCCTTGTTTTTTTGGATCTTGGTCTGTGCCCTGGACCACGACCTTGCTTCTGGCCCTGTCTGTACTTGGGTTTGACCTTGCTTTTTGAACCCTTGTTCTGCCCTGGACTTGCTACTACCGCTGGCCCTGTTGGACTCTGGTCTCCGCCACCTGGTTGCCCCCGGAACCTCACCCCTGCCTCTTGCTCCCGCCATGTCGTGGTTTTACAAGTAAACCGGTCTATCCCAAGACAGCTTATGTGTGTTAGTCTCTGTACACCTTTGCTGTCCCAGGTCCCAGCACCCAGTCTGCGCTCCCAGCCATCCACACTCTGGACTGTTACAGGAGCATGATCAAGGTATGTCCAGGGCCCTTGGTGTCCGGGTGGGAGGCCACTTGCCTGCTGCAAGCCCAGGCCCCGGCCTAGTCTCATGTGAGCTGGCAGGCGGCCCAATGCTGACAGGAACCTGGGGAGAGGGGGACACCTGCTCCCCCTCCCCCCAACCTCCCTGCCCCCTAGGTCTGCCAGATAGCACTGTATCAGCAGCCTCCAAGCAGCCCGTGCCCCGCGATGACATTTAATTAATAAACTGATATGCTACAACGGCGTATGTTACCCCGGATACAGCTTGTTTCAAAGAAATGCTTACAGCTGCGTAAACTTTAAAGATAAAGACACCAAAATTGGCACAGTAATAGATATTAGGGAGATCTTTAAGCGTGCTGAATTTGAATTGAATTGGGTCATCTGTTGATTTTTTTATGGTTTTTTACATTTCCCCCTTAAACTCACTTCCTGGTATGCAAAGGATTGCTGTCGCCCGGTAGCAAAAACAGCAACCATGAAAGCTTGGCACTATGGGGATAATCCAAGGGAAGCAGGTACATGCGATGAAGCTTTAAGTTTCTCCAATGTTGCAGGCAAAGGCCGTTCCCAGTTGTGGCCTGAGATTCTTTTTTTAGCTGGAAGCGCCAGAGATGGCAATGCCTGTGCTCACCATGGCCCTTCTTGAAGAGGCATCATCTAAACTTCCCACTGATGGGAAAGAAACAAAGAGAGGGGGAGATTTCCATACCTAATCACAACTTCTCCCATTCAGGTTTTCTCAGCCCCCATCCCCCTAGGACAAATCCTTCCTCCTCACCTGTGGTCCCAGAGGTAAAAACATAAAGGGATGCAGATGTAGGAGTTGTATTGGCTCTGCAGGAAAGAGGCACTGGTTCAGCTGAGCTGGATTTGATTTTTCCCAGCAAAGCTTCCACGCCCTTCGTTGGGGAGCCATCGCTCAGGTAGAATACCCGTACCCCTTCCTTCTGTAGAGTAGGCAGGACATCCTCAATGGCCAACTTCAAATCTTAAAGGGAGGAAGAAGATAGGTTGGTTGGACCTTAATTCCCAACCTTCGTTTTGGTAAACCCACCTATACTGCATTGTCTATAGACAATGGCTTTTTAGGGCACATCAATTGCATATACATCCCTAACCGGGGGGACATCTACATGCATGCTTTACCACAGGGTAGCTTCGGAGTGGCAGCAGGTGAGTTACATGATGCAGCTGCCACTCCGAAGGGATCCAGGGGCAAAGCACCAAAGCTCCGAGCTAAAAAAGTGGGGGACTTACCTTGACTTTTTTAGCTTGGAGCCAGGCTCCCCACCTCTATGAAGTCTTTTTAAGAAAAAATATATTAAAGGGGGAAGGGGGTGGATGCGGGGGGGAGGAACGGGACAGCCAGAGCGAGCTCAGAGGTAGGAGAGCTGGCTGCCCTCTTCCTCTCCCATCCCCGGTGCTTCCAGCAGCGGCAGCCGGGGAGAGAAGAACAGGGCAGCATGGAGTCATTTTTGATAAATTTCTGATAAATTATAAGAAATACTCAACCATTTTGATCAGTGGGGAGGAAGCAGCAGCCAGGCACCTCTCCATCGTGCCTGGGTCCAGCTCCAGCTTAGAGTCCCCTCCCTCCTGCTGCAACTGTCTCTGCAGAAGCAATCAGTGGGGGAGGAAGCAGCAGCCAGGCACCTCTCCATCGTGCCTGGGTCCAGCTCCAGCTGAGAGCCCCCTCCCTCCTGCTGCCAACTGTCACTGCTGAACTTTGCAACTAAGATTGTAGTGCCTGAATTTGCTTTCCTTTCCCCCCTCCTCCTCCCTCCCAATCCCCTTTCCTTTTGTGTCATGTCTATTAGATTGTAAGCCTGTGGGCAGGGACTGTCAAGAAATACTTTTGTAAGCTGCCGTGAGAGCCTTTTTTGGCTGAATGGCGGCATAACAATGCTTAAAAAAATAAATAAAAGCAAGTTAAAATCATTAAAATAATTGCTAATGGGATTTACAGTGAGCAGCATCAGGATTACATCTTGATTGCATTGCCCTATGCGTTCATTCACCAACACACTAGGAAGGTTAAATTGGAGAAGGGGATTGTGGATGCACAGAGGAGCACCAGCTCTAATGTCCCCCATATGCCAGGGCCCAGTTAGGAATCGCCAAAATAAAGGAAATGCATCACTACAAATGAGGACATCATTTGCATAAAATTTACATGTGCTAATGTATATGTATAGATTCAAATTTAGAAATAATGATTATGCTTTAAATCGAAATACAATACATCTCACCACAGAAGCTTTGTGTTAGGCCCTCTGAAGAGTTTTTGGGGATGGACTCAGAGGAGGAGGAAGCAGAACCTTTACAGGCAGAGGCTAGTGTCACGGCTGCTGAACTGGTGCCAGCTGGGAGTGGGGTGCAGGAACGGAACACCCGCCTGCTAAGGGTGGTGCAACACGGCAGCTTATAGTATGGAACCACAAGCGCCATCAGCCTCTTGAAGCCTGCATTGTTGACGAGGCTGAATGGCTGGTCATCCGATGTCACCATCTCACCGATGCAGGTGGTGATCTGGGTGGGCCTTTGTCATGCCCTGCACAGAGATGGAGTCAGGAGATGAGGAGGAGGTGGCAGAGGCTGGACCTAGTACCGAGAAGCCCAGCTCAGGTAGTGAGGAGGCTGGACTGGCAGAAACTGTGGCAGAGCCTCAGGGAGAAGAGCCAAGGCCAGCTGGAACCTCTGCCAGCTCTGAGGGCTTGATGCCAGCAAAGGCTACGGAGGAGCAGCAGAGGTCTGAGGAGGAGGCGGAGAAGCCTGGTTTCAGCCAGTTGCGGGCGGAGAAGGCAACCAGACGCTGGTCTCACCGCCTCCACCAGAAACACCAGGCAATTAGGGATCAGCTGAGAGGCCATGACTCAGCACTCTGACTAAGGATAAAAGCGCAGCTGTGAGACATGCAAAGTTGTCAGAGATTATCTGAGCATTCTGGCGGAAGCCTTTGCTCTTGGATCTTGTGACCTCGTGCCTTGTTCCTGAATGCCTGGATTTTGATTCCTGTCTTGATTCCCGGACCCCGTGACCATGTCTGCCTACTCTGGATTCCTGCTTCGACCTTGGACCGGTTTGTGACTACGTCTTGCCTGTTGTTGCCCCTGACTCTGGACTGTGTTACTGGTTTGTCGCTGACTGCTGGCTGTGTTTGAACTTGGACTGCATTATCCAATCTCCTCTTTGCCACGCTCCCTTGACTTTGGACTGGACATTGACTACTCTACAAGCCTGCTCCTTGAACTGTTCCTGTTCCTTGACTTTTGCAGTCAAACCCCCGTTTTCCCCTCCTTTCCCTGCACTGTCTAGCTTCTGTAAATAAACACCTTCGTTGCCTAGCTACCGGCTGGTCTTATCCTTCTTTGTCAAGCCATTTGGCGGCTTTCCCGGACAGTGTTGGAAAACGCCATCTTGTGGATCCATACTTCCCCCACCCCATGTCCTCAAGGGTTGCCTGCCTAACCCTCGTGGGGATGGGAGATGGAGAGCTTAGAATGGCCATGGTAGCAGCAGCAGCAGTAGTAGCCTTCTGCTTTCCCCTGGAACCAGTCGCCTTGGAAGTGCCCGCCTCTTTCCCCAGCAAGATCGACTGGTGCTGCCTCTGCAGATGCATCTTCAGGCTGCTGGTTCCATAATGCCCTGTAGCTGAACCCCTGCTTAGGGTGACTTTGAAGTGGCTACAGACAGCAAAGCGGGGATCCACTCCCACCTCATAGTGGTCCCACACAATGCTTGTCTTTCGCTTCCGTGGTGACACCAATTGCCCACCTGAGCTCTCTGGTGTCGCCACAGAAACAGAGGTTACAGCGGAAGAGGGGTTGGATGAGACTGGGGAGAGAGCCTCGGCCTGCTGGTGCTCCTCAGCACCCACATCCTGGAGGACCGCCTCCTCCTCCTCCTCCTGCCCCTCCACTGTGCTGAGGACCTCGTCTATCAGGTCTGGAGACAGGTCCATCAGTGGGCTCGTGGCCTCAAACAATAATGAAGGAGTTGGGGATACTACTAATACTCCTCTAATGGCACTAATGCTGCTGCCGCCTGCCTCTTGCAAAGGGGCACTTTTCCCACCCTCAAAAAGAGAACTCTGGGCACAAGTTGGAGAAGAGGGTGCCTCTGCCTGCTGCTTCTCCTGCTTCTGTTGAGGAGCAGCCAGCCAAGGACTTGCCCGTTTGATTTTCACAGCAGGAGAGGCTGCCTGCTTTCTGGTGCCAGCCTTCCCTTGACCACCACTGCTTTCAGCACACCCAGCCACAGATGTGCACCTGCTCCCTCTTCTCATGATGATTATAATAATAATAATATAATAGTAATAATAATAATATATAGTTGGGGAAATGGGACAAGTGTGTATGCTTTGCCCAAACTGGATTTGAAGAAATGCTCAAACTTTATTTGCTTTTTTGCAATTCACAAGCAGTGCACACAGCACACTCACACCATAACACACACACAGTCCAAAGTAACACACACACACACACAGAGAGAGAGAGAGAGAGAGAGAGAGAGAGAGAGAGAAGAAGAAGAAGAAGAGGAGGAGGAGGAGGAAGAGGAAGAGGAGGAGGAGGAAGAGGAAGAAAGAGAGGATAATTTTTTTGGGTATTTTTTGTATTTTTTTATATAGAAGAAGGAAGATGAAACACAGTCACAGAACAAGGCTTTAAGAGGGGGAAGAGGGGGGGAACCAACCAAACAAACAAACAAACACTCCAAAAATGAAAAATAAAGTTTATATAAAATCAAAGTAAGGGAAAAACACAGAGCAAACTAAGCAAACAGTCAGAAACAAACAAACACACACACACACCAAGCTAAATCCTAATCTCCTCCAACTCCAAACACAGCAGCAACACAGAACTAACTCCTCTCACCACTATACCAAACCCACAAAGAGACAGAAAGGAAAAAGGTCTCAGGGTGGCTCTGCCTTAGTCCCCCCTCCAACATTGGGATTGGAGGATGCTTCATGAGGTGATCACTTCTCATCAGGATTGGGAGTTGAATCTGCCTGTCATCACTTAAAAAAACCTTACCCCCTCCCGCTTTTAACATTCTAAACAAATTAATAGCAAGCAAACCGCAGCATGCAGAGTGCTGAAAATAGGCTCAAAATTATCCCCACCCACAACTCTCTAAGCACAGCAAGTTTCAAATAGATAGCTTGAAAAACAAAAAACTTATCCACTAATCTTTTCTGCAATACAATCCTATGGGCGAATAAATCCAAAATGGCGGGCGGAGCGCTCCGCGAAAAGAGAAGCGATTCACTTATGGTCGCTTCTCTTTGCCATGCTTCTCCAGCCCCCCAATTCGCTTCTCCTCCACCTCAGGCGGGGGCAGATCACCCTGGTTCGCTGCTGCTTCTCCGATTCTAAGCAAAGCGGATCACACCCCTAACAGTTATGGCTTGGATGAAGGCCAATAAACTGAAGCTGAATCCCAATAAGACACAGACCTTGTGGATTGATGTTTCCCAGGTCCAGGAATTGGGTTGCACTCCCTCCAAAGGAGCAGGTCCAAAGTTTGAAGGGGCTCCTGGACCCATCTTGGTCACTGGAGGCCCAGATGAACTCGGTGGCCCGGAGTGCCCATTATCAACTTTGGTTGGTATGCCAACTACACCCATTCCTAGATAGGAATAGCCTTGCCACGGTCATTCATGCACTGGTAACCTCACAATTAGACTACTGTAATGTGCTCTATGTGGGGCTGCCCATGTGTGTGGTTCGGAAGCTGCAGCTAGTGCAGAACACAGCAGCTAGGGTGCTCACGGGGACACCTAGCTCTGCTCATATAAAACTTATATTAAATGAACTGTGCTCGCTGCCTGTTAGCTACTGAGCCACATACAAGATTATGCTGTTAGCCTACAAAGTCCTAAACAACTTGGGACCAGGATACCTAGCAGACCACCTTCCCTTATATACACCCAGACAACAACTACGATCCTCAGAGGAGGCCCTACTGGCCATTCTGAAATGAACAAAATGCTGCCATGAAGAACCTCGGTGGTGGGCCTTCTCTGTGGTGGCATTCACCTTCTAGAGGACCCTCCCTCATGTGGTTCAGGAGGCAGAAAAGATAATATCTTTTAAACATCTCCTGAAGACATACTTTTTTACGCAGGCTTTCCCTGGTCTTTAATGCAGCTAGTTTTACATTGCCTTTTAAACTTTTAATGTTTTAAATGTATACTTGTATTGTATGGTTTTTAATTGTGAACTGCCCAGGGAGCTTCAGCTGAAGGGCAGTATAAAAATGTAATGAATAAATAAATAAAATAAATAAATAAATAACCATTTCCCACTTGCACACAGATTTCCTCACCTGGCGTGGTCAGTAACACTTTGGCCTCACAGGTACTGAGCACATGCAAGAGAGACTTCAGTCGGATGTTGTAGTTGATGCAGGCCATGGCACAGCCAATCTTCCCCAAGCCCAGCCAGACCCAGAGATAGGCTGGGATGTTCTTCAAGAAAACAGCTGCCGTTTCCCCTTCTTTCAGCCCCACGTGGCCCTGGAGCACTTGGGCCACCTGGCTGCTGCGCCGGTCGACTTCTCGGTAGGAAAAGGACTTGTCTTCGAAGAGAATCAGGGGCTTCTCTGGGTGTTTCTGGACTTTGTCCAAGAAGACGTCCAGCATGGTGACGGGAGGTTTGCGTTGGAGACGCTTCTTGATTCCGTATCCCGTTTGTATTATGGAGAAGAGAAAGACCAGGTCCAACCAAAGGTAGGGGAAGAAGATATTCCCCACAAGGGGCAGGAGGACCAGGAGCCCAAGCACAGCTGTGTACAGGCCCGGCATGGCTGGGCTGTGGATTCTCACCCAATGCCCTGGAAGCGACAGGCACACCGCTTGTGGCAGGCTCTCTCCAAGCCCTGCTGCGTGTAAAGGGCAAAGAGCAACTATGAATGAGATGAAGTTTTCAATCCCCCTTCCACTCTGTCCCTGCAGAATTAGATGAGGAAATCCTTGCCACTGGGTCAATGAACTTTAATCCAGGGATGTTGGTTTTTTAGGGTACAGTTGGACACAAAATGTGCAGTTGGGGGTGGGGGACTGCATTTGGAAATCTGATAAAGTGCAGTTGAAAAAAGCACTTCGACTTGACAATGAGCCATCCTGTGAGGCATTGCTGTCTCTTCCTCTTGGCTATTACTGAATGTGAATCTCCCCCCAAGAAGCTTAAAAACAAGTATAAAGTCTGGGTGCCAAAAAGACCGAAAAGGCAAAAGAAACAATGACAGAGTGCAATTATGCACTTGCACTTTTGCCACCAAATTTTGTTCCATCACTTTGTTGTCCAAGTAGGGGAACTTTGAAATTGTTTTGGAAGCCTGGAAAATCGTCCTCTAGCAACACTCTCTTTGGACTATTATCAAGAAACTGGACACTATACAATTCAATGAAAAAAAACCTACGGTTTATAAAACAACGTTAAGGACGTACATTTTTCCACCAAGCACCAAAAAGCGGGGAAATTGGGAGTTAAGGCTCGCCAGCCTTAACGCCACATCCTCCCTAAGGAGGCAGAAAGTACCAGTGAAATTCTCATTCTGCCAAAGCAGATAAACCATGAGGACAGGATGGAGAATAGGATATGCAGAGGTGACTGTGGGGTTGTGGAAAACTGATGACGAACAACTTAGAGCCACCTACTTCTTTTTTTGTTTAGAGCAGCCCTTCCCCAACCTGGTGTCCTCCTTTTTGGTGCTTGGTGGAAAAGTGTACGTCCTTAACGTTGTTTTATATACCGTAGGTTTTTTGTTCATTGAATTTCATGGCTTTTTGTAAAGGATGACGAGAGCTCTGCCCTCTTTTAAATGCAGTCACTGTAGTATAGATCCTGCAGCTTTAACTGTTGTGATGAAGAGGGAACTTCACCAGGTTCTCCATATATACAAATGACACCTGCTGAAATTCCCTTTTCTATGCAACTGTTAAAGATAGAGGAGCCCTGTGCTCCTCTTCATATGGCTAGGGTCACCATATAAAAGGAGGACAGGGCTACTGTATCTTTAACAGTTGTATAGAAAAAGGAATTTCAGCAAGTGTCATTTGTATGCATGCAGAACCTGGTAAAATTCCACCTTCATCCCAACAGTGGAAGGTGCAAAAGATACACTAGAGTGACCACATTTAAAAGAGGGCAGCGCTCCTGCAGCTTTCACTGTTGCGATGAAGAGGGAATTTCACCAGGTACTGCATGCGTACAAATGACACCTGCTGAAATTCCCTTTTCTATGCAAATGTTTAAAATACAGGAGTCCTGTGTTCCTTTTCATATGGTCACTCTACAGGAGCGAGACATGCTAAATCCAGCAGCAGGTTGTGACTCCGAAGTCAGTGGGGTGGTGAATCCGCTCTGGGTTTCAGCCAGAACTCTAAAGGAGCTTTTCAAAGTGCTGCACCTATTTTGGGGATGGGGTTCCACGCCTTGGAGAGCTCCTTTGGAGTTCTGGCTGGCTATAACAGAAACTTGACACGGATTCATTGCCCCACTGACATCGGAGTCACCAGCCCCCACCAGGTGACCATATGAAAAGGAGGACAGGGCTCCCGTATCTTTAACAGTTGCATAGAAAAAGGAATTTCAGCAGGTGTCATTTGTAGGCATGCAGCACCTGGTGAAATTTCCACTTTATCACAACAGTGCAAGCTGCAGGAGCTATACTAGAGTAATCAGATACAAAAGAGGTCAGGGCTTCTGCAGCTTGCACTGTTGTGATGAAGAGGGAATTTCACCAGGTGTCATTTGTATATATGGAGAACCTGGTGAAATTCCCTCTTCATCACAACAGTGCAAGCTGCAGGAGCTATACTAGAGTAATCAGATACAAAAGAGGTCAGGGCTTCTGCAGCTTGCACTGTTGTGATGAAAAGGGAATTTCACCAGGTTCTCCATATATACAAATGACACCTGGTGAAATTCCCCTTTCATCACAACAGTGCAAGCTGCAGGAGCTATACTAGAGTAATCAGATATAAAAGAGGTCAGGGCTTCTGCAGCTTGCACTGTTGTGATGAAAAGGGAATTTCACCAGATTCTCCATATATACAAATGACACCTGGTGAAATTCCCTTTTCATCACAACAGTTTATTTATTTATTTATTTATTTAAGGATTTTTATGCTGCCATTCAGCCAAAAAAGGCTCTCACGGCCGGCTTACAAAAGTATTTCTTGACAGTCCCTGCCCACAGACTTACAATCTAAAAGACATGACACAAAAGGATTGGGGATTGGGAGGGAGGAGGAGGAGGGGGAAAAGGAAAGCAAATTCAGGCACTACAATCTTAGTAGCAAAGTTCAGCAGTTACAGTTGACAGCAGGAGGGAGGGGGCTCTCAGCTGGAGCTGGACCCAGGCACGGTGGAGAGGTGCCTGGCTGCTG
Source organism: Elgaria multicarinata webbii (assembly GCF_023053635.1). NCBI lineage: Eukaryota > Metazoa > Chordata > Lepidosauria > Squamata > Anguidae > Elgaria > Elgaria multicarinata. The sequence continues at coordinate 18,911,784 of NC_086181.1, forward strand.
CTTCCTCCCTCACTGGTGGCCTCCCCAGAGACAGTTGGTAGCAGGAGGGAGGGGGCTCTCAGCTGGAGCTGGACCCAGGCACGGTGGAGAGGTGCCTGGCTGCTGCTTCCTCTTTCACTGGTGGCCTCTCCAGAGACAGTTGGTAGCAGGAGGGAGGGGGCTCTCAGCTGGAGCTGGACCCAGGCACGGTGGAGAGGTGCCTGGCTGCTGCTTCCTCTTTCACTGGTGGCCTCCCCAGAGACAGTTGGTAGCAGGAGGGAGGGGGCTCTCAGCTGGAGCTGGACCCAGGCATGGTGGAGATGTGCCTGGCTGCTGCTTCCTCCCTCACTGGTGGCCTCTCCAGAGACAGTTGGTAGCAGGAGGGAGGGGGCTCTGAGCTGGAGCTGGACCCAGGCATGGTGGAGAGGTGCCTGGCTGCTGCTTCCTCCCTCACTGGTGGCCTCTGCAGAGACAGTTGGTAGCAGTGCAAGCTGCAGGAGCTATACTAGAGTAATCAGATACAAAAGAGGTCAGGGCTCCTGCAGCTTGCACTGTTGTGATGAAGAGGGGATTTCACCAGGTTCTCCATATATACAAATGACACCTGGTGAAATTCCCTTTTCATCACAACAGTTCAAGCTGCAGGAGCTAAGTAATCAGATACAAAAGAGGTCAGGGCTTCTGCAGCTTGCACTCCCTCGCCCGCCGCACGCTCACTTACCTCCCTTCGCTCACCGCCTGCTCCAGGCTTCGAAGCCAGGACGCTGGGGTTGAAGGCGGAGGCTTTAGAGTAACCCACCCGCGAAAAGACACTGACAATATTTGCTAGAAGAGGCAGCCATTTTCTCTCAATGTTCCAATATAGCTGATATAGTAAGAATGATGGAGACAAGCTGGAGAGGTTCAGAGGAGAGCACCCAGGATGATCAGGGGTTTGGAAACAAAACTCCATGAAGAGACTGAAACAACTGGGCATGTTTAGCCTGGAGAAGAGGAGATTGATGGAACCAGTTACTTAGGGAGGTTGTGGCCTCTCCCACACTAGAGGCCTTCAACAGGCAGCTGGAGAACCATCTGTAACGTATGCTTTAGGGTGGATTCCTGCATTGAGCAGAGGTTGGACTCGATGGCCTTATAGGCCCCTTCCAACTCTACTATTCTATGATTAAAAATGCATTGCTGTGATTCAGGGGGCTATGACAGTTTTGTGCGTGGAAAGGGTAATATTTTCTCTTTTTGCATCCTGTTACTGGAAGCATCACGGGTAGATGAAGAAATACTCTTAAGTCCATAAGGGTGTAATCTTATGCATGTTGAGAGGGGGTGAGGCCTACAACTGCCAGCATGCCCCAACCCGCAAGACTGGCTGAGGAATGCTGAGAGTTGTAGGATTTTTACATTTCTATCTAAAAATGCATAGGATTGCACTACTGGGCCAGGTTCAGATATTATTTAAACCTTATATTCAAGTAAGGAGGTATGATACATGTAAATGTATTGTAAACCACCCAGAGAGCTTTGGCTACGGTGAGGTATATAAATGTAATAATAAATAAATAAATGATTTATTGCTAGTTTGTAAAAAATATGTCATGCCAACTTTTTATCATGGGATGTCAATGGAATAAGTTTCTAGGTGTTCAGCTATACATTGGGGCACTGAATAGCTGCTGAGAATAAGTTTGATACAATTCTGAAAGTTACTGTACCGTTTCCACCCTTATAAATAAACGCACAAAACTGTCATAGCCCCCTGAATCACAGCAATGCATTTTTAATCATAGAATAGTAGAGTTGGAAGGGGCCTATAAGGCCATCGAGTCCAAACCCCACCCCGCACCCCTGGCTCAATGCAGAAATCCACCCTAAAGCATCCCTGACAGACATCCCTGACAATGTCTTAAGAGAAATATTTTTACAGAGATTTATCCATACACACACCCAAACTCCCCCAGTAAGACTTTGAGATTAACACTGCAAAGGCTGGAATCTGTACAATTTTCAAGCGTGCAAGCTAAATACAGTTCTGTAGGCTTGCATCCCAAACCTCTGCCTGTTTTCCTACAGATTTTGATGAGACTTACTCCAAAGTAAGTGCTAAATGATTACACCCCTGTAGCCCATTCCTATCTAGCAGTAAATTCAAAGATTTTGTTCCATGTCAATGTGCACAGCATTACAGTCCTAAATACTAGGCATGTGCTCCGCTCCGATTAGGAGCGGAGAAGCAGTAGCGAATTGGCCTGCTCCGCCTTACCCAGAGGCGGAGTAGAAGCGGACCGCGGACCCCTAGAAGCAAGGCGAAGAGAAGCGGCCATTTTTCGGAGCTCCTAGTTCAGGCGGAGCGCTCCGATCGCCATCTTGAAAACATTTCGCCCATAGGATTGCATTGCGGGAAATAATCGGGGATAACTGGGTTGTTTTTGAAGCTATCGTTCTGAAAATTCTTGTGCTCAGAGAGTCGTGGATGGGGGTCATTTTGAGACCACTCTCACCTCTCTGCGTCGTGCTGGTCGCGTGCTAGAATTTTTTAAAAATCGGGTAAACAAACGGACAGTGCGGGTCAAACGGCGGTTTTCGCCCATAGGATTGCATTGAGGAAAAGAATCGGGGATAACTGGGTTGGTTTTTAAGCTATCGTTCTGAAAATTCTTGTGCACAGAGAGTCGTGGATGTGGGTCATTTTGAGACTACTCTCACCTCTCTGCGTGGTGCGGGTTGCGCGCTAGAATTTTTTTAAAAATCGGTGGGAAAAATACCTTTTTCAAAGGGCTGAGGGGCAGAGTCAGCTCCCGGTCATGATCACATGATCCCAAAGTTGGAGGAGGGCATAGGCAAAACGGGTAACTTGGGATTCTGGGAAACTTCTCTTTCTTCATCTGAACGGACTTTTCCCAGTGTTTTTTAACACAGTAGCCCCACCAAATGCACAAACACAACCTGAAATCATATACTAAGCCAAGAATAAGAGATAGAAACACAGCACTGCTACCCACCCTAACTTTGGGGAACAACTGAAAAGATGTGGTGCAAGGGGATGAGCTCCCCTAGGGCATCTCATCGTGGACGTGCCCCCACTCTCTCCTGAACTGGAAGGCCATCAGAGCCTTCCAAAGAGAGTAACCCGGTGGAGCAATGCCTATCATGAGTCGAAGTGAGCGTTCTACTTCTCTCTTAGTGGTGGAGCGATGCCTATTATGAGTTGAAGTGAGCGTTTACTTCTCAGAGCTCTCGTGGTGAAGCAATGGCTTTCTTGAGTTGAACTGGCAGCTGCTTCCCCCTCCCCCGGGCACGTCCCCCTATTGCTGGTAAAAGACAGATATAGCCTTTTTAAAAAAGTTCTTCTTGTTGTTTATTCAGCAACACTGCTGCTTTTAATTCCACCCCTCCTTTGTTTATTTGTTTATTTATTCCATTTTATATGCATTATTGGCTTATCCTTGGCTCACTTCCTTATGCCCCCAGAAATGCCAGCTGCATGCCTGCCTGCCTTCCCTCGCTCCTCCCCTGCCCACCTCGCAGGGATGTTGTGTGTGTGTGGCTTTGACTCAGGGGAGAAGTCCTTCCTGCGCTCACTTGGAGTTTTGGAAGTTCCAAATTTTGCAGGTTTAAGCCCCGCCAAAAAACAGGGGATGATGGGACTGCCTTGAGTCTCGGCGTGCGTATGTATCCCTGGATAAGCTTTCATGGTGGTGAGTTTGAGATGTTTTTTTAACGTGCAAAATTGACGGAACTATGGAAAGGGGTGTTGGATTTTCATAAATTCCCCAAAAATCAGGGGATGATGGGACTGCCTTGAGTCTCAGCATGCGTATGTATCCCTGGATGAGCTTTCATGGTGGCGAGTTTGAGGTTTCTAATGTGCAAATTGATGGAGCTATGGAAAGGGGTGTGAATGGGGTGCCCGATTTTCAAAAATTCCCCAAAAATCAGGGGATGATGGGATTGCCTTGAAACTTGGTGTCCATGTGGACACATGGATAAGCTATCATGGTGCCGAGTTTGAGGTTTCTAACATGCAAATTGACGGAGCTATCGAAAGGGGGGTTATGGGTGGTGCGTTAGAGGTTAGAGCCGCGCCAAAAATCAGGGGATGATGGGATTGCCTTGAGTCTGGGTGTCCATGTGGACACATGGATAAGCTTTCATGGTGCCGAGTTTGAGGTTTCTAACATGCAAATTGACGGAGCTATGGAAAGGGGTGTGAATGGGGTGCCCGATTTTCAAAAATTCCCCAAAAATCAGGGGATGATGGGATTGCCTTGAAACTTGGCGTGCGTGTGTATATGTCCATGAGGTGTCATGGTGCCAAACATGAGGTTTCTAACTTGAACAGAAAAAAAGTTGTATAATTTTTTAGCTTTCAATGCAACCCTATGGGGGGGGAAAACAGAGCTCCGATCCGGATCCGGAGCTCCGAGCGGAGCGGAGCGGAAGTGGGCGGAGCGGGGGCGGGGCGAAGCGGCCCGCTCCGAAAATCGCGGATCTGCAAGTGAAGCAGAGCGGGGGGTCCGTGCACACCGCTACTAAATACATTCGCAGGACACCCCCCTCCCTTCAAGATCCTTGCAGTATATGACCCCATATACATCTGCATACACATATGCCACTCGTATTCCCCTCCCAGATATCCCTCCCCTCCTCTCCCTCCACACACACACACACACACACACACACACACACACACACTCCCCTGCAGACACGAAGGGTGGGTGGGTCTGTCTATTAGAGCTTTATCACACCAGCACCCATGTACCTGCTTTTGCAGTTGTCTTGCTACTGCTACTGCAGCACAGAGCTACCAGCTTTAGACGCTGTTGTTTTGCAGCAATCCTTTGCAAGCCAGGATGTGAATTTAAGGGGGAAATGGCGATTTTTTTTGCAAATTAAGCACAATTAAAGCAGGATGCATGGGAGTACTTCACAATAAAAGCTGATTTTAAGGTGGAAAACTTCTGAGTCCTTTGCATGCAATTTGCAGTGATTGCAAGGTATAGCGCTGGTGCAATAAAGCTCTTAAGCAGCCAGCCCCCTCCATTCACCCAGCCACCATCCCCCACACACACACACACACCTCAGTCTAACCTTATAGTTGCTGCTTCTTCTGCAAGCTTCTTTCTTTCTTTTTCTTCCTCTCGGCCTAGGCAGAGAGTGGGGGGGGACTCTTCCAGGAAGTCCCAGAACGCGTCCCTCCAGCATTGATGGGGCCTTGTACTTGCTCGCACGATCTTGGAGCCCAAGTACAATGCCCCATCGAGGCAGGGAGGGGGCAGGATGCTTCCAGGAAGTCACAGAACGCGTCCCCCTCCCCCAGCCTCGATGGGACCTTGTAACTGCCCTGCACGATCTTGCAGGTCAAGTACAAGGCCCCATAGAGGTAGGGAGGGGGCGGAGATGCTTCCTGGAAGTGGTGCTTCCTGGTTGCTGCTCTTCGTGCCCGCAGCCAGCCAGAACTTTTCTGACTCTCTCCCACTCACTCCCTTCTCCCCCCTCCCTCCTCGGAACCTTAGGCGCATGCGTGAGCTTATCGGAGTCCCATAGGCTAACATTGGATGCAAATAAATTAATAAAAAATCAACGGAAGCAGATATTGCAAAAAGAAAGGCCATTCCATCAATGTGATGGACAAGGGAACACGATCCCATCAATGGATTGGAAGGTAAGGGTCCCAATTTGGCGCTATTAGTGCGCAAAAAAAGGGTCGCCAAACCGGAAGTGGGCCTGATCAGTTTGAAACAGAGATGCTTCCCCCCCTTTTCCTGCTTTAAACTGCCATCCAGCCCTCAATATTGCACAAAACTTCCTGAAATGCGCAGGGTATGTAAAGCCAGCATTTCTTTCTAGCAGTACTGCGTTTCAGAAAGATTTCTGAAATATTTTTTATTTTAGGCTGCTAGGTTGACCCACCCCCCAGCAACTCCATTTAACATGGCAGAATGCTCGTTTTACTGACCGTCCTTAACTACACTGTACACAACTGTGTGCAGTGTAATATGGTTTGAACAAAGGTGATGGCTTTCTGTCCCACTACATGATTTAACAACTCCTATTTGGAGTTGGGGTCAGCTATCGGAAGGAACGTCTCCTCCCATATGTACCTGCCCGGACCCTCAGGTCATCCTCAGGGGTCCTTCTACATGGGCCCCTGCCAAAGGAAGGGAGGAGGGAGGAGGGCCTTCTCTGCTGTGGCACCCCGGCTGTGGAATGAGCTCCCTAAAGAGGTTCACCTGGCACCTATACTATATTCTTTCAGACGGCAGGTGAAGACCTTTTTATTGTCTCAGCATTTTAACAATCTATAAATTTAATTTTAACTTTGTTTTAAATTTGTATTTCTGCACTGCTACTGATTTTACCCTGGTTGTGATTTTATATTGTATTTTATATCATGTTTTTATACTGTTTGTTTTATACTTTGAATGGTTTAAAATTTTTGTGAACCGCCCAGGGAGCTTTGGCTATTGGGTGGTATAGAAATTCAATAAATACCTCCCTACTCCATCCTTTTCAGATTTACTTCAGAGTAAGTCCTATTGAACTCAAAGGGACTTACTTCTAAGTAGATAAATTTAGAATTATGCTGTAACAAGCAGCAAGTGCCTGGCTCTTGCTGGGATGACAATGCTTTGCATAAGGGAACCATATGGAAAGGAGGACAGCGCTCCTGTATCTTGAGCAGTTGTATAGAAAAGGGAATTTCAACATTTGTCATTTGTATGCATGCAGCACTTGGCAAAATTCCCAGTTCAAGTTGCAGGAGTCCTGCCCTCTTGCCCAGATACTAGAATTGCCCACTTCCTTACAGGCCCCTATTTCTGTAGCTCTGCAGATTAGCAAGTGATTGAGTTCTTATCTCTGTCCTGTGACAATCTTTTGCCTGCTGACTTCTGCAGATTAAGCTACCAGTAAAGAAACTGACCAGGAGGTTTCCTCCAGTGATAGCCGGATAGTCAGAATTAACATCTACACTGATGAGTTCAAGGGGAAACTTTTATTGGACCCTGTTGCTCTTGGCATCAAATGGGAAAGGGTAAATAAACCTTTGTTCCAAGGTTGCTATTTTGTTTTGGTTTTTGCTTAGGAACCTCGCAGTGCACACCACTAGACTCTGAATTATGGTGTGAAGGTATGTGAGGTAGGCCATCACTTTGCTGAAGCTAAGCAGGCCTGGATGGGAGATGTGTGGATAGTGTCATTGCATGGTGGAGTCCCTAGGTGGCACTGGAGCTTCCTGGAGCTGTTCTGTTCTGGGATAGGGTCATGATATACCCTATTTCTTCGATTCTAAGACACACTTTTTTCCCATATAAACATCTCTAAAAATGGGGTGCGTCTTAGAATCGCGGGTGTGTCTTAGGGGTTTTTTTTCTGTTGGTGGTACTGAAATTAGTGTGCGTCTTACAATCGATGGCGTCTTGCAATCGAAGAAATATGGTAGGTTAGTCTCTAGGTGGCATTGGACTTCTTTGTATCTGGATGGAGGCAGGAGTTCCCTGTGTCCAATGGTCTGTTCTTGTTTAAGTCAGACAATAAGGTTCTTGTCTAGCTTCTTGAGAAGTGTGTTCCCTAAGACTTCAATGACTTAGGAAGCTCATGTATGTATGCTGTCTTGAGCTCTACTGGGAAAATTATGCAGGACAGACAAGTATATAAAAGTAATTGGGTGCTTTGATATACCACCCATCCACCTATCCACAAAGTCAAGTGGGGAAGGATGGTGGCTTTGCCCCCTATCATGGTTTCCCTCATTGGAGCTCAGTCATCTCTTCCTCATGGCATGTGGCTGCAATGACCCAGCGTTGGTTAAGGTGGCTCTTGCAGGCTAGAAACACACAAGTTCTTTGCTGCTTCCAGATGCCTGCTCATTTCAGACATGTCCTTTTAAGATAGGGTGGCCACGCACACATTGCCAAAAAAGCGGAGAAAAAAGGACACAGCTTTGCAGAACATTTGCATGTGCTCATTTATATGTATATACAGCTAGAAATACAGACAATTTAGAAATGGTCCCAATGGATCGAGAATCCACCTTATTGTGTGAGAGGAAGGAACCTTCCATGAGAGGTGGGGCTCCGCTCATGTAAGGTCATCCTAGTGAGGGAGACTGATCCAGGGGACCTGTGTACCTACCTGCTCAGTCTGCTGTCCAGGTGTTCACTGCTGATAGGTGATTTGAAAGCAGATTTGCTCTCCCTTCTAATCATTATGAAAGCTCTTTATCTTTAAATGTGACTTGGAGTGAACAGCCCTTCCAATGGAGTGTACAATAGAGACTTAATATTGGTGCTTGACTGAGTCCAGTTCAAAATGCCCCCCTCAGTGATCTAAACATTTCACTATCTCAACCCTTTTCTCTTTGATTGAAGTCCTCTCAGGATGTTGAACTGCCTGGCAAGGCTAAATAAATCTTCTGAACCCAACTTAAATATATTACTTCTCAGGGCTGGTCCTACTAATAAGGAGAGTGAAGCAGCTGCTTCAGGTGGTAGATGTGGGGGTGGGGGTGGCAACAAGGTTTTGGAGGAGAGAACTGGGGGCTACTTGATCAGCCCTGCACCCACTAGTTAGCCTGCTGCCTTCAGCTGTTGTGGAGGATGCTGACCCATCAGCAGTGTTGAAGAAAAATTTAGCTGCCAGTCCAGTCAGCTTTTGTACACAGAACGGGAGGAGGGAATCATCTTGCCCGTTGCCCCAGGGAGCACCCTATATTCTCTGTCCTATCTTGCCACACCCACTGGAAACATATTGCTAGTAGCCTCTGCCCAACACCCATCCACCATATCTTGGGTGGATTGCATTGACTTTGGAGAATGTTCCAAGGTGACAGTGGCTGTTTCCCAGCCTCTCTGGTTGGCTACACAGAGGCCTCCACTTTTGAACCACTTTGTGGGACCATAACCTAGAGGTCACTCCTGAAATTCAGCACCGATTCTACTTCTTCTGTTGTTCTAGCCAAGGGGTTATTATCAGGCCATTTAAAACTAGCTAGAAGAGAATGTGGCATTTCCTCTACATGGGGTAGGTTAGTAGAGCTCAGGGGGTACTGATCGAGGTAGATGAATACCACATTGTGGGAGGGATTTAGAATTCACGTTGTGTGAAAGGAAGGAAGCTTCCATGAGAGGTAGGGCTCTGCTAATGTAAGGTCCTCCACTGAATTTTTGGGGATCCTTCTGCCCATTTTGGGGGGATTCCATGCACATCACAGAACACTGCATTCAGCCAGGGTTCCTTACCCTTTAGGAAGCATATTTGGGGACCTGGAAGAGCTGCCATGGGAAGGAGAGGCCAGGGAAGTTCACTTCCACCAGTGTAGTTGACCCAGCATAAATCTGAATCTAACCCATTGGTTTCTGAGGCTGAGAGCTGATTCACCCTCCTGGCTCATATTAGGCCCCGGACTACGTCTGTATAAACTGTACATATCCATGTGATAGGAAGCAAAAGCATCCTAGTGGGTGGGGAATAGGGAACTCTTGCTACTGCTACCCATATTTGTGTTCCATGATACCCATGGCAGAGCAAACATCTTGTCTGAAAACTGAAGGATGCAGTCTACAGTGAGATAAAACTAGGGGGACCATATTTTGGAAACCAAAAAGGAAGACATAGCTAAAATTAACTTCACTTACTCCTACTTTTGTAGCTTTTGCTGTACTTTGACGTTTTTGTGATACTATGTGTGATACAGTATCCCCTTCCCTCAAATATCTTTTCTGACTGCAAATCCTTCACTAGACTCACCTTTCCTAACGTTTAACACTCTTTCCCCATCACCTTTCTCATATCCATACTCACAGATTCAGCATACTGCTACCAATGAACAAATGAAGCAGTTCACAAGTGCAGAAAACTAGCATTCAGAAAGAGTATAAAATACTATTACCCTGCAAACATTAACCATGGAACAAAATGGACTAAAGGCTTGTTGCAGTCACTTCTCATTAGCACCTCTTAGCTTATTTCAACTTCTGGTTTATCAATGAGAAACTAATCTAAAGATGTGTCATTATACCTCTGGTTCATCATCATCATCATTATTATTATTATTATTTGCATTTTTATACCACCCAATAGCCAAAGCTCCCTGGGCAGTTAGCCGTGTAAACAAGACCATGCTCAGTAATACAAAAAAAGGCCAGAATGGATGACCATTATCACAAAGCTAGACAAGGATCTTTCCCTCCTTTTATCCAAATATCTCCTGCATTTACATGGCCTCAGTGTGCAGAGAACAGAAATCCCAATTAGTCCAGAAGCCAGAGCAGGATTTATTTACCCGAAGACTGCAAAACCTTAGTGAATATTTTTTTTGTTTATATATGACATAAGTGTCTCAGAAAAGTGAGTCTTACAAAATTCCAGTGGTGGGGGGCTGCGTGATGACATCATCAATGTGGCTGCCATGCTATTATGTAGTTGCTACATTTGAATATGCATAACTTCTCACCCGTTTATGTTACAGAGATGGTTTTTTTTCCTGAAATGTTTCATACTTAATGACAAATATTTTTTGTAATTACACAGTTTTGTTAACTCCATTAGTTTTGGAGATAATTTCATTTGAACATATAAAATCAGTGTTCACATTGGTTATGTGTGACATTTAACCATTATTTACTTTAAAACTATACGACTTTTGAAAGAATACTCAATAACAAAAAGTTGCATTTTTAATGAGGATTAAGAAAATGTATATTATTATTATTATTATTATTATTATTATTATTATTATTATTTATTTATTTATTTATTTTATATAGCACCATCAATGTACATGGTGCTGTACAGAGTAAAACAGTAAATAGCAAGACTCTGCCGCATAGGCTTACAATCTAATAAAATCATAGCAAAACAATAAGGAGGGGAAGAGAATGCAAACAGGCACAGGGTAGGGTAAGCAGGCACAGGGTAGGGTAAAACTAACAGTATAAAGTCTGCGCAACATGTATAATAACATGGGGTTTACCCCAACACTTACGGAATTATAACTGATATCTTGTTATACGTCCACGTTCTCAGGATTGTATGATTTTACAGTTTATCGTACAGGGCTTTCATTTCAAAAGCATCCACCATAAATATCTCTCGATCTGATGCACAGATCATTTTGAACATGTTCAACCATGATTTTTACAGTTGAACATGTTCAAATGTTTTTTACAAAATTTCAAACAGGACGAGTATGATGAAATATTTAAAAAGACAATTTATTAGGCTGAATTGTTTTTAACCAATATTTTTTAAAATCTTCAGCAAAAATTTACAATTTACAAAATAAAAACTATGTTCTGTGAGAAGGGTTAACAAATAAATTTCATCAGATGCCCTCTTTGCTTTCATTGGAACTGCTATCATCACTGTCAAAATCACTTTCCTCATCTTCTTTTCACTGTCCTCTTCTGTGGCCATTCCAAGATTTTCAGGGAGTGTTGGACCATCGTACCATTTTATATGGTACCTGCCATTTTCCAAGTACCAGCCGTGTTTACCAGGATGAAAGCCCTGTACGATAAACTGTAAAATCATACAATCCTGAGAACGTGAAAGTATAACAAGATATCAGTCATAATTCCATAAGTGTTGGGGTAAACCCCATGTTATTATACATTTTCTTAATCCTCATTAAAAAATGCAACTTTTTTGTTATTGGGTATTCTTTCAAAAGTCGTATAGTTTTTGAGTAAATCATGGTTAAATGTCACACATAACCAATGTGAACACTGATTTTATATGTTCAAATGAAATAATCTCCAAAACTAATGGAGTTAACAAAAATGTGTAATAACAAAAAATATTTGTCATTAAATTTGAAACATTTCAGGAGAAAAATCATCTCTGTAACGTAAATGGGTGAGAAGTTATGCATATTTAAATGTGACTACATAAAAGCGTGGCAGCCATATTGATGATGTCATCACGCAGCCACCCCACCACTGGAATTTTGTAAGACTCACTTTTCTGAGACACTTATGTCATATATAAACAAAAAAATATTCACTATGCTTTTGCACTCGGTGGGGTAAATAAAACCTTCCTGGCTCTTAGACTAAATCAGGGACCCAAAGAAAACTCAAAAATAAGTCTGAGTAACTATATACAAGAGTGTGACTTTGAGAGTCCGAACTCTGAACAATCTCAAAGGCACCCCATCCTGATATTGTTGTTTTCTCGGAATCTAGGGGATGTGTGTGTGTGGCCTTCACCCTTAAGAGAGGGGGAGGGGAGGCACTCTGCACATGTCCACAAACAGGCTTGACGAAGGGGGGCAAATGCCCAGGCCCTTCAGTACAGACTTCGGATGGAGCACTTGGTGGGTGAGAAGTGCGGGCTGAGGCCGTCCCAGCAAGACTTGGCCAGAGCTGCACGAGTCCACTGAGAGCTCCTTACCTCCCCCTCCTCAGCAACGGTACTTCTCGACACTCTATCAAGGAGCTGCATCAGCAATGAGAGGAGGAAAGCGCCTCTCAGAAGACATGGGCACCTGAGGGCCACTAAAGCCATGTTGGGAGGCATAGTACTGGTGTGTAGAGTGGCTGATTTTAAATAAAGCATGGGTTAGCAAACCAGGTCTCTATGTGTGAACCACGTCACTATCTCTCAATCCTCAATCAGCTCACACCTTCCTGACCTCTCATTAACTGCCTTTGTTCTCCTTCTACCAGGCTTTCTCCAACTGCTGCTCACCCCGCCCACCATTCCATCCTAGCCTCAGCTGTCAGTCTTTGCATCTGTGTCAAAATTTCAATGTATTTCCCCTAAGAGTGTGCATGCAATTTTCCTTGGTTGTGTCACCCATACTTTATCTCATACTTTTTGCTCTGTTGGTATCCCAATGTCATCTTCCCATATTATTTTCAGGCCATCTGACATATTCATGTCTAATTTGTGAATACTTTTTTTGAAACCAATCCTTTTGTGCTAACCGTATGTTCTAATAATATAGCTCCAAATTTTGTCAAGTTTTGGGTCACACTTTGTTTTACTAAGGGATTTGTAATCAAATAATGTTTTAATAAGGGATTTATATTAAAATAATGTCTTTGATGAAGGAGCATCCAATTCATTTGTATTCCCTGAAGCTTTTCTTCTAATTTCCCTACTGTAAGGGGGATTTATAGCAAAAACTTAAAACTCTGTATTTGGTAAGCCTGGGAAGAGGTTGTACACATGTAATGATGCTCATGCATAGAACTCTTTCATATAAGTAGGGACTCTCCCCAATTGGTGTTCACCTCTTGCATGGAGGAGCTATATGTGCATATATCACCTTCTCACACACTGGCCAAACATGTGGATGGAAGGGGTGTGGCCACCAGGTACAGCAAGCTGCAGGGTTAGTCCACACGGCCTCCTCATATAGTCTTTCAATGTGTGCATGTGTCTGTCATCTAAACCCCACTGCCCTCCTGTAGCCATCAAGTTTCTGTTCCACTCATGTGCCAGTTAGGTATCGCTGTGCCCTAATGTATGTTGCAACAAGGCAACATAAAGTGCAGGGCAAAACCTTTAATGCACTGTTAGGAAGAGAACTACGGGCCAATCTAGTCCATCTAAGTTGGGACTATTCATCCCCAAATCAATTCACAGAATCCAGATGACCACACAAACAATGCGTACACATAGCTGTCCTAACCAGCTCTTTCTTGAACATGTTGTGGGGGTACACATTATAATGGGTGGGATCTGAGAGAACGGGACCTTCCACAAGATGAAGGGTGTGATGTTTTACTGTTTTTGATGCCATATATCTATTATAAATGCTGTTTGGATTTCATATGATAAGGTTGGTAAGTGGTTAATTCTGTTGGGAGGGGGAGTGAGTGCATGGAATGTTGGAGTGAATGCTGATTGGCTGTTGGATTCAAGTGTGTGAAAGGGGGGACAGTTGAAAATCAGTTAGTAGTAGAGAGCAGTTAGAGAGTTTAGAGTTGGCAGTGAGAGAGTCAGGGTTTGTCTGCTGAAGGGAGTGGCACCACAACTACATTATCTGCCCTGTAACCGCTAAGTTGGCTTGCTGTGTTCATGTGTGGTGGATGCTGTCCCATCACCAGTGTTGACGAAAGATTCAACTGCCAGTCCAGTCAGCTTTTGTATATGGAATGGGAGGGGGGGCAACCTGTCCTTTGCCTCAGGGAGAAAAATGTATTGGGCTGATCCTGTTGCCACCCTCTCTCTCCTATCCTGCCACACCCTCTAGAAACATTTTGCTAAAAATAACTGTGCCCAACACCCATCCGCCATATCTTGCTCCACCCTTGTCCATATTTAACTACAGCCTTGCTGCAAAGTTTTTGCAAACCATCCCGAGTGTTTTATTTTTAGAACACCCTCCCTAACAATCAGCTGCTTTACACTCCTGGCTATTCTGCCTCAAGGGAACTGGAGCCAGCTCCTCTATCGTGATGAGCAAAGTGGCCTGGGTGGCAGCGGCTGCATTGCAGATTGGGCAACTAGGCACACTTTCCATTCTCACTACTTTTCTTTCTCTTCCTCTGCCACATATCAGAATGTGCTGGTGACTGGTTGCAACTGCAATCAGGACCAGCCCTACCGTTATGGAGAGTGATGCAAATGCCTCAGGTGGCAGATGCTGGGGGAGGCAGCAGCGGCAACCCCCTGGCCATTCCACCTGAATCCCCAGCCACTCCCCAATCGTGGAAGACCTCTGTGTTTGCCACACTGTCTGCCCTGCACCCGCTAAACTAATCTGCTGTTCTCGGATTACCCCATTGCCAGAATTGAACTAAGATTCAACGGCTGGCCCAATTGGCTTCCCTACATGGAAAGGAGGTGGGAGCCATTTTGTCCCTTGCCTCAGGCAGCAAAATGTCATGGGCAGCCCTGATTGCAATCCTATATGCATTGACCTTGGAGAATGCTCTAAGGTGATAGTAGCTGTTTCCCAGCCTCTCTGGTTGGCTACAAAGAGGCCTCCACTTTTGAACCAGTTTCTGGGACCATAACCTGGAGGCCCCTCCTGAAAGTCAGCACCATTTCTAGTTCTTCTGTTGTTCTCCCCCAGGGCAGGGGTGTTCTGGCCATGTAAAACTAGCTTAAAGAAAATGTGTTTTTTTCCTTCTACATGAGGCAGGCTAGTAGAGATCAGGAGATGCCAACTTAGGTGCATGTATAACACACTGGGAATCCAGAATTTGCCCTGTGGGAGAGGAAGAGGCCATCCATGAGAGGAAGGGCTCTGTTAACGTAACATCCTCCACTCAATTTTATGTGATCCTCTCTGTCCAATTTGGGAGGATCTCCTCACACCACAGCTCATCACATTCAGGAGGGTCTCCTGACTCTCTGTGTAGCATTTTCAGGGACTTGGAGGGGCTGCTGTGGGAAGGAGGGAACTGAAAGGTCCACTTCCATGCGTGCCATTGATCCAGCATAAATCTGGATCCAACCCATTGTTTTTGGTGGCTGGGAGAAGTTTCACCTGAATTTAAAAGGCAATGTTTCCATGCATCACCATCAATTGTGAACGACACACAGATGGGTCTCTCTGAAACCCACAAAAGTGGCATCTGGGAAAGGTCAGTCAACCCCTATTTCCTGAAAACAGATTCCAGGTTTCTCACTAGGGCCTCCTGGCTCACATTAGGCCCTGGGCTGCATCTGTATATGCGTACACAACGATTTGCATTTGTGTGATAGGAAGCAAAAGCATCCCAGTGGCTTTGGAGCAGGGAACTCTTGTTACTGCTGCGCACATATATTTTCCATGACATACCTTGAGCAAAGAAGGACACAGTCTACAGTCATTGTGGGGTGGAGGGGATAAAACAAAATACACTGTATATTTAGTACCCCAAACTAACTTGCGCAGATTTCTCAAGGAAAAATACACAAACATCTGTCTTAGGTTGGCAGATCAATCCCTCCCAGCAGAAGCCATAGCTGTTCTTGGGCTCCCTGCGCCACTAGGTCCACGCAGAAGACAATTGTTTGGTGTGCCTGGAAGCCCCTTTCACAGCTTCAGCTTCTTCTCTGTGATGGAGCTGTAGATCTGCTGAGTCATTGGCACGTAATATTTTTCTGAGTCATCTCGGAAGAAGAGGGGATCATTGATGGCAGCAGGGTCGAATCCTTCCTTCACTAGCTGACTTTTGCACTGCTTGAAAGTCCCTGTGATCTCCAGGGCTTCCTGTGTGGAAAACCATAAATGCCACATTAGAGTTAGAGCAGATCAGGCCGGGGGTGGGTGGGGGGGCTGTGTACTCTCCTAAGGAAGTCAGCACCCTCTTACCTTAGGGATAAGAGTGGTGATGTTTATTCTGTGGGTGATGGCCTGCATTTACACCAGACTGCTAAAGGCCAAACCACACTTGCCAGAGGAGAAGCGCTGCTGTTGGCATGCAAGGATCTGTGAGTCTATGGCTTTATCTTGAAGCATATCATCAGCTGGCTTCTAATGGTGGCTGAATTAACTCACCCTCCTCCATAGGCCTTAATGTCCAGAACAGGGCCCAAGCATAGAGGATAAGGCTATCAGTGGCTACTAGTCATGATAGCTATAAGAACACAAGAAGAGCCCCGCTGGATCAGACCAAGAGACCATCTAGTCCAGCACTCTGTATATTATCTACAGCAGCCTTCCCCAGTGTGATGCCTTCCAGATGTTTTGGACTCCAACTCCCAGCCAGCTTGGTCAATGGGAGTCCTAGGTCAAAACCGCTGGAGGACACAAGGCTGAGGAAGGCTGACCTACAGGATCAGAGACAGAATGCCTCTGTATACGGACTGCTGGGGAACACAAGTGGGAAGGTGCTATGTTCTAATTATGGGCTTCGCACAGGCAACTAGTTAGACACTGTGAACAGAATGCTTCGGTCTGATCCATCACAGCTCTCCTGATGATCTTATGGGGCCACTTTACCAGAGCTCAGGTTGCTCAGGATGTAAACCTATTACCATAAAGAAAAACACCAAGGTGCAATACAAGAACCACTTTTTCCCCACTGTGGGGATAACAGCAGCTTTTGGAGGGCAATTTAAATTTGGAAAATGGGGAAGGGCTGAAAATCCCTTACCACAGTACTGATGCTACCCCACCCCAGTGGTTGCTTGAAACCTAAAGCAAATGAACAGATCAGGAGATTGAATTATGGGTCTCCTACCTCATAAGTGGTTTGCCCCACTCACTGTAACTGCTCTGGGTACTCTCCCTGCCTGAGTTCCCATCTTATGTTGCAATGCTTGAACTGCACTAGGTGCTTTGGAAAGAATTTGAGCTCACAAATAAATTTGGCCTCAATGTTTTAAGGATGACCACTGAGCGTGTTTAAGAAAGGCGTACAGAGGGCTGGCACTACCATTAGGCCAACTAGGCAGCCGCCTAGGGCGCAGACCTCAGAGGGGCACAGTACTGCCCTTTAAGGGTCACGGTTTTATACAAATTAGCTGTTTTAAGAAGAAAAAAACGTAATAAAAGGAAAATATAATAGTTCAGAAATTCTTCTTGAACAGCTGAATCGAAGTTGGCAATTTGGGGGGGGGGGTGCGTGCGTGTGGGCAAGTAGCTCACCTTGCCAAGGGTGCAAAATAGTCTGGCACTGGCCCTGGGTGCATGTTCTGCCTCCCCTGTCAAGAAATCCATTTTCCTTCTGTGTCTCAGCAGCCTGAAAAGTCCCATTGCGTGAGGCTGTGCCTGCACATATTCGATGGGTCATCTGTGTGTGCTATCTTAACCCATGCCGGGCTTCAAAGCCATAGCAGCTCCCTCACTAGTTGGAGTGAACGAATTCAGCTGAGTGTTTGTGGGAACTTTCTGACACACACACACATACCCCAAAAGCCTGAGAAAGCTGTTTCAATTATATAATAAAGATCACCTTAGCTTGGCTAAAGCTTTTGAGTATAAAACCTGGGGGCCGGGGGCTACAGCCACAGCTGCCCGTTGTCTTTGTCTTTAGCAGCCTTTGCTTTGGACTCCAAGTATCTCCATTCGGGCCCTGTCCTATTGGAAGCCCCATGCTGAGGTGCGTATAGGCAGGTTTAGGTGTGTTTATTATTTTTGCCTTGAAGTATGGTTTCCAAACATTACTCTGGTTCTTGTGTGTCTTTCATTTCCCTTTCCCATTCTTCAGTCAGTTCACTACCTCTTATAACTGGCGCCTCATGTTAAATTACCTCAGTATTGAGAGTCTTCCACTTGGTTAATGCTACTGTTTTAAGATTTCAGGCCTAAGCTTAGAAATAGTGGGGGGCCAGGAGCAGAGGGCAGATGTGTCACCATGCGCAATCGCCTGCTTCTCAGTACTATCGCCGGCTTCTCCACCACCACTGCCAGCTTCCTCTCTCAAGATCCCTGTTTCAAGCTGGTGATCTCGCAAGAGGACACCAGCAATCTCGTGAATGGATGCCGGCAATAGCAGCGGGGAAGCTGGTGATTGCGCCGAGGAGTGGGCAGTCATGCGTGGCGAGGATACATCTGCCCTCTGCTCCTGGGCCCCGG
Source organism: Elgaria multicarinata webbii (assembly GCF_023053635.1). Lineage (NCBI taxonomy): Eukaryota > Metazoa > Chordata > Lepidosauria > Squamata > Anguidae > Elgaria > Elgaria multicarinata. Next base: position 18,930,223 of record NC_086181.1, read on the forward strand.
TAAGTCCAGCCCTCCCAGGCACTGCATGCTGGGGATTGTTGGCTCTCCCGGGGCCTAGGACCGTGCAGGACAATGGTGAATCCCATCCTAAAATGGCAGATCTCGTTCTAAAATGGTGGATCCTGCCATAAAATGGTGGATCTGCCACAAAATGGCCTCCAAGCCTCGGATTCGAATATCTGAAGTTTGAACCTTGCACAGCCCTAGTGTTTTATCTTATATGCCACCTTCAGGGAGTTCTGCCCTCAAAGCCAGCCGACAAGTAATTTTAAATGAAAATAAAATAAAACAAAGTAATGAGAGAGGTGTCTCACCCTGAGGCGGACAAACTGAGGTATGGCATAGCTTGGCATGTAACGCCGGGCATGTGCATACAACTTCTTCCCATCAAAGGAGAGCCCGTCCTTCAGCCTTATGGCTGCCATGCCGATCTTTCCTTCGTGCCCTGGAACAAACCAGAAAGGGGTATTATAAGGGGGGAAATACATATTACACACAAACTAAAAGCCCCAATGGCTGCTTCTTTTAGGCAAAATAGTTTTGGGAGTGGGAGGTTTCCACTGGAGGAGCAGCAGGAGAGGAGGGGATGGATAAGCTCTTTCCTCTCCAGTGGTATTTTCTGGTATACCATCCTGGAATCCACTTTGGCCAATGAAAGGCAGCCTAGACATTTTAAAAATAAATAATCGCCATCCAAGCCCTTTCCCCCTGTGGAGTTCCAGGAGTGAGGTGTGAGGGGCAAACATTCAACCCCATGTAGGAGAAACCATTGGGGGATATTGACCCAGTTTGTATATTATGGCACCAAAACATGAGTTCGTTAACCCACGGTTTGTGGGGATGCACAATAGGGGTGTGCAAAGTGGGTCTTCTCTGCCTCAAAATCCGATCTGGAGCTCCATAGAGGTGATTCTCTGCCTCAATTTCAGAGCGCCCCACTCTCCGCCTTGTCAAATTACCCGTTGAAGAACTGTTCAGTATTCGGGTAACCGGTAGTAACAGAAATGCTTACAGCGCCCTCATTTTTAAAGACAGAGATAAACTTGGCAAAGTGATAGCTCTTAAGGAGGGATTTAGCCCCACCAAGTTTGAAACAGAGGTAGTCCCTGGTTGACCCCAGGATCCCCTGTTGGACGCACAGGGTCTACCTCAACCTAACCCTGGAATAAATGGCAGGTGTAGATTAGGCCATGGTAAGCCACAATGTTTAGCTCAAAATGCTTAATGTATGTTTTACTATGTTGTTGTATTCTTTAAGTTTTGTTCTGTGAGCCACCCAGAGAGCTTTGGCTATTGGAGTATACATAAATGTAATAAATAAATAAAGTTTCAGACCCACCTGGCACCGGTACCCCATATACATTGACTTCCTGAATGAACTCCAGTGTTGCCAGGGTCGTCTCAACCTCTGTAGTGGCCACGTTCTCTCCTTTCCACCTACAACAAGAGAGGAGTTATTACCATTGGGTCATTTTCCTTTTTGGATTTGGTAGAGACAAATGTCCATCCCTTGTTTATAATATACTACTACTTGCAGGCCTCAGGTGGTTCCTGATCATTCTGACTTCTGATGCTGGCCCTAAGTTCATGGCAGATTCAAACCTAAGATGGAGGAGGCCTGGGTAGAGGGTGACCTTACCAGCCGATCGTCCTGATAGTCAAGTTGTAAAGAGAGAGAGAGAGAAAGAAGCCTCATACTCTAGCAGCCCCCTAGCCAATCAGAATGAGGCTGGAGAGGAGAGATAGAATGGGTGGCAGAAAGGCTTACACCAAAGTGCTCCTACAGGGACTGAGCCAAGCAGCAACCAGCCAATAAAAACGTTTTGTGTCAGCTGTGGTCCTGGCTGGAGGTGTGACTGTTTTCCTTTTGTGGCTCAGTCTGAGCCAGAGCCATTTTTCTTGCTGAGTTTTAAAATTTTGTTAGAACTTCCTTCCCGTTTGCTGAGAGGAGCTAGCCAGAACAATCTGGCAGGGGCTACCATGGGAGAGAGATGATGGGGAAGCCCACTTCCATCAACACAGTTGATCCAATGTAAATCTGGATCCAACACAGGGATAAGAACATAATAAGAGCTGTGCTGGATCTGACCAAGGTCCATCTAATCCATCATGCTGGACACACAGTGGCCAACCAGCAGCTGACAGGAAACCCACTGGCTCAGTTCAGACAACATGTTTCTCTACAGCGGTCTTAGAACTCCAACGTTGAGGAATGTGTTGTCTGGAGGGGAAACTCCACCCCACGGTGGAGGTTTTTTTTTTAGAAAACACTCAAAGCTGAATATCCCCACTGTGCAGAGGAGAGTTCCTGCACAACTGTTGTGTTGTGTGTTGCATGGAGGGCTCTGTGGAGTTTTCCATTGCGTTGAGTTGACTTTTCCCACTGGCTTCAGAGTTTCCTGGCAAGAGCGGCGAAAGGAGGGAGTGACGCTCTAGGAGAGCTGCCAGGATTGGGTTTTTGCCGCAATGGCTGATTGGATACCATCAGGAGGACTTGGGGAGGAGAGAGGGTGGAGGAACTGTCAATCAAACATTGCGATGGATTTTACTCAACACAGTAGCCCACGGTCACACAATGGTGGAGTTAGAACATGTTGTGTGTGGAGTACCTCCTAAAAACTCAACTGCTTAGTGGAGTTTTCACACCACATTGACAAACATGTTGTCTGAACTGAGCCACTGTGTTCAGTTGGATGAGAAACCAACTGAACACAGTGGGACTAATTTCTATATAGACAAGCATAGGATTGCTCTGGGTATGTGCTATAGGTACCTCTCATGACACCAGCAGTAGTCACAGCAGCCACCACAGCATCACACTCCTAAAGGGCAAGAAAACAGTTCCCATCCCACTTAGTTGGGTGGGACTCACCGGAAAGTATCTCCCATTCGGTCCTGAAAATATAGAAAGCCTTCGTGGTCTTGCATCATGAGATCACCGCTGTTGAAGAAACAGTCTCCTTTCTCCAGGACATTCTGGAGAATCTTCTTCTCCGACAACTGACGATCTCCTGCGTAGCCAATGAATGGGTTGCGTGCTGTGATCTTGCTCACCAGTAAACCTGTCTCACCTGGGTAGGGAAAGAAGAATCGGAGGAATCAAATGATTAGCCAAGAGCCCGGGGCAAGGGTACCCTCCAATGGCGTGGGTTTTCCAGAAAACATTCTGGGAAAATTTCAGCACCCCTATATCAACGAACCTCTGATTGATCATGTTTGATTTAATATAGTAAGCCAAACTAAACAAGTATGCCTGTTACTATTATGTATTGTATAAAATACATGAAACTTTTTTTTCCAGTAGCCAAAAAAAAAAACACTTGAGCTGGAAATATTTGGTTATTGTTACACGCAGGCATCCCACTTCTGAGAAGTGAGATGTTTCAGAGGTCCCAACACTTACTCTGGTTTCAGATTCCTTAAAGGCAGTTATTGGAGACCTATGGTGCTTCTATGATATAAGGCTTATTTACACCAGGGGTATTGAACCTCAGGGGCCAGATCCTGCTCATGTGGAGTCCAAACCTGGCCCTCCAGGGTGTTGGATCCTGGAATGGATCCTGGTTATGTTTTCCATTGCTTTGTTAATTGCTGAGGATCTGGAAGAACAGAAGACTCAGCAGAAACTTAAAGGTCAACTCTACACCTGGACATTGAGTGTCATAATTGAATAATTGTCTAACTGATTGTCTTCAATTAAGGGTTGCAAGGAGTTGCATCATTGTACAGGTTGTCTATAAAAGTAAATGTGTTTTCATGTTCACTACTACTACTTCCATGTCCCTTACCCAACTTGATGCGAGCTGTATTGACTGACCGTTTGTAAGTATTTGTATCTGTACTGCCATAACTAAATTATATATTTATTTGCCAGTAAAAGGTTTATTTTAACCTACATAAATCTTTGTCTTAATTCACGTCTTTGCTGACTTGGCTGAGAACAGCTGCAATCTCTGCTAGTCTCTGGAAGGCCCAGACAGAGACTTAACACAAAAGGTTATGTGCCAGAAACCCAGTCTGTGCCATAACTAATCAGCTATTAACCATAACTCAACAACAGGGTTCCACAGATGACCATGTCCTCTTGACCACATCACTTGAGAGAAATCATCTGACAACCCCACAAGAGAGAAATCAGAACTCCAGTGACACAAACTCCAGTTCATGCCTGAACATTGCTGTTATGAACTTACCTGTGGCCACTCGGATGCAAAGCCCTTTCTCATCTCTCACGGGCTCATCCTGTCCAACGTCATATCGAATAAGTTCAAACTTTACCATTTTCTGAAGTGGAACAGATAGGAAATGGATGCATCAGTCAAGAGGGCAAAAATTCAAGGCAACTGCATTGTACATGGATCAGGGTGTATTTTTTGAACAACGTCACAGCAGTGGGAGCTGGTGACTTCAATTTCGGTGGGGCTGTGAATCTATTCTGGGTTTCAGTCAGAACACTAAAGGAACTCTCCAAGGTGGCAAACCTCTTTGGGGGATGGGGTTCAGCTCTTGGACAGTTCCTTCAGAGTTCTGGCTGGCTGTGACTGAAACCCAGAGTGGATTCACAGCCCCACCAAAATCAGAGCCACCAGCACCCACTGCCTAAAATACCTGGGAGCTCATTATTCTTGTCTAGGAATTGTAACAAACCTTAAAGGCTTCACACTGGGGCATATCTGCCCAGCTAGACCACATGACAGAGCCGTGGCAGAAACTGCCATAAAGGGTAAAGAAAAAATTTCCTTGCAAATCATCCAAACCATCACATAGAAAAAGCACTTGGCCGTTTCTATAAAACTTGTATCAGTTTAGCTGTCATGGCTTCCTTCCACTCCACCCTCTGCTGAAAGTTCTGGGAATTGTAGTTTGGGAAGTGTTGGGAATTTTCTGTTAAAGATCCGTCTTCTTCCCCCCCCCCTGCTCCCTCCCCCCCCCCCAAAAAAAACAAAGTTCTCAGAGTATCTTTCTTGGGATCTCGGGAAGATGATTAAACTTGTTTAGGGTTGCAACTCTATGAACATTTATTTGGCAGTTCAGTCCCACCAACTTTAGTGAGAGTTTTGAATACGCATGTCTAAATTTATTCCTTTGAAATGTAAATCCTTTCCATTTTAATGTCTATAAATGTATTACATTTCAAGGCACCATGCATAGCCTCCCCTCTTATCTTCATAACAACCCTTTGAAGTAGGTTGAAGTGAGAGACATTGACCAGCCCAAGCTGTCTCTGTAAGCTTTCCAGTTGAGCAGAGATCTGAACCCAGCTCTCCCTGATCCAAATTCTATTCCCTAGCTCAGGGATGTCTGGATTTTGTGAAATCTGTCTCACATGTGCGTTGTGGATTGTGCAGTGTCATTCATTCCAGTGTCCGTTCACAGACAGATTTGATTCCCCCGTTATGTGGAAAAATGCACAACTAATTCCGTAAGAAAGTTTGCAACAATTTACATACTCTGCTTGTACGTAACATTAAGCTTGTTGTCCCCTAGGCCATTCAACTTATGTGAACTTCCCATTCTTTACACAGTTGATCATGGATGTCAGCAGATTCTCAGGCAGTTGCCCTGGACTTCGGAACCTGTTTTGTTCCCCACCACCTTTTCGTTTAAAACAAGATTAAAACACCGTGTTGTCCCAAGTCAGGCTTGCAAATTTATTTAATGATTTGTTGCTGGCAGGGCCAGCAACTGTGACTAAGACCTGCAACACAAGCACTTGTTTCAAGAGCTGAAGATCATTTGCATGCCAGGAACAGCTTCACCTGTAGCATTTCTGTTTGTCCCATGGCCCTTAAAAGCATACAGTGCCAGCCCCAGGTTTTGAAGGGCCCTTAGGCAAGGCACCCTCAATGGGGCCCCTCTCTCAATGAGCCTCCTTTCTTCTCACCACCATTGTCACCAGCTGCTATTGCTCTCCATCCTATTTCTCAACAGGACCGGCCCTACCATGAAGCAGGAGGGTGCGGGTGCAGCAGGCAGCAGAATATGGGAAGAGCAGCACTCTCCCCCTCCAAAGGGTCTGCCACTTCTTGGTTCTGCTGGCCGGCAGCCAACAAGACCAAGAAGCAGCTGCTCGCACACCCATGTGCCTACTGCCTCACCCCGCCTTGCCTCCCATCAGCCTGTGCCCCACCTGTGCACCTCCCAACCCAGCTGGCCCTGCCCATCTGACTGCCAGATGGCTGGCTTACGTTTCTTGGCACGCATATGTAAGCCTGCGTGACCTGGGTTTCATGGTAACAGAAAGAGGGGAATTGAAGGGTGTGGCATTTGGGAGGGGTTGGAAGGAGGAGGGGAAGAGAAGGAGAAAAGGAGGAGAAGGAAAAAGGAAAGGAGGAAGGGTTTCCAGAGATTTTGGGAAGACAAGGAAGAGAAGGCAACGTTGGACAGAATGGCTGTAAGGAGCAGGGAACTGGGCAGCCTGCCACAGTGAACAGCATTTCAGGAGCGGCATAAGAAGTTTACCCGAGCAATGCACAGGGCCCTGCACAAACGGCTAGACAGTTATTTAGGAGTTGAGATAACTCAGGGACTCACAGTGTGTTAATGGTTAAGTTGTTACTAATAAATTCTTAAGTTTTGTAAAAAGAAGGGCTTCTGTGTTTGACTAAGTCTTGGTGCCTCACCCAGATTCCTTACTTACGGTCACACCTGCTTCTCCAGCACCCTACCTTTAAGGTGTTTCCGCCCTCAGGAGCCATGCGGCACATGTGCAAGTTTGGGCAAAGTATTGCGAGAAATCCTGGAAGTTCTGGGACCTCTTCTGACACTTTGATTTTGTTCTGACTTTATACTGCTAGTTTTACCCTACCCTGTGCCTGTTTGGTGCATTCTCTTCCCCTCCTTATTGTTTTATTATGATTTTATTAGAATGTAAGCCTATGCGGCAGGGTCTTGCTATTTACTGTTTTACTCTGTACAGCACCATGTACATTGATGGTGCTATATAAATAAATAAATAAATAATAATAATAATAATAATAACATGCAGCCAAGACATAAACACCTTAAGGGCGCGCCCTGCCTCGCCCCGCTGATGAGACAGGCAGGCATATCTGCACCAGGAAAAGTAAGCTAACTGGCCAGCAGGCATGCAGATCGATTGGAAGGGAGGGAGGTGGCCGCGGGTCCCCACTTCAGGCATCGACCTGCCTTGGGCAGAGCATATTTCTCAACGTTGCTACCGTTTGTTCACTTGCTTGCTTGACAAGCAGACAGCCAGTGAGCAAGTCGGTGGTGGCATCTACTGCTCCTCCTTTTGGGCCAGAGTGAGAGGCAGGGAAACAAGCAAGATACCAATGGTTAAGAGGAGGATCAACTCTAGGAGGTTCTGGTCAATGAGCTCCTACTGGGCTGTAGGCCCTTGACAGGTGCCCAACGACGCCTACCCCCAGCTTCGGGACCAAGCTCTGCACAAAACCTGCATATGTGTGCCATTTTGGAAATCATTTACTTAGGATACAATTAGGTATCACAGGGGGAAAAGCCCTCCAATTAATTTCTCATCCAAATAGGACAATTAATTTGCACACTACCTCAGATATCCCAAGCCAATGATAAAATGTCCCATTCCCCCCCCCCAAGCTTAATTGTTATGCAAGGAAATTTGCAGGCGGGGGGGAGGGTTTGCAGCATGTGAGAAGGGGAAACGTAACACTTCTCTCTCCAGCTTCAATTGCCCTTGAAAACGGCCCCTTCCATTGGCACCGTTGGCAAAAGCCCTTTAAAATTTAACTGGGTGTTCCATAAAGCAGATAGTTAGACATGCATGGTCAACACATCTGGAGACCTTCCAATTCAGCACGTTACCTTGTAGATGGAGTTGGCCCTTCCCACCGCTCCAACTTTCCCTGTGTAGTTTAGGAATCCAAGATTCCCCTCTGTAGCGCCATAGAATTCATAGATCTGGAGGAATCCGAATCGGCGCAGGAACTCCTTCCAGACCTCCACCCGCATGCCATTCCCAACTGCCATTCGCACGCTGTGGTCACGCTCACTGTCCTTCTGCAAGGCAACAGGTCAAGAGAATTGTTACGGAAACAAACTTCATTCATTGCCGCTTGCCTGGTGGGACCCTTTGCAACGTGTTAATTCATCGTGCCCCGATTACATCCTCGTTAGATTACTGCAATGTGCTATATGTGGGTCTGCCTACGAAAACTATTCAAAAACTTCCACTGGCCCAGAGAATACGGCTGAGAGACTGTCAGCATATGTAGACAGGTCAAAGAATTTCACTAGTTACTCATTTATGGCCTGGCACCATTAAGTGGTTCTGGCTTGGAGACAAGCTATGGTTTGCAAAGGACACCAGGTAATGATAAAGAGAATTAGAGCATGCAAGGGGCACATGGGAAGCTGTTTTATACCAGGTCCGGTTAGTCTTACATCTACCCCAATATGGTCTCTGGGGGCTGACAATGGCCGTCCAAGTTCCTGGAGAGCTATCTGAGGATTTTCCCTATCACCTCGTACCTGATACTTCATAGAATCATAGAATCATAGAATAGCAGAGTTGGAAGGGGCCTACAAGGCCATCGAGTCCAACCCCCCGCTCAATGCAGGAATCCACCCTAAAGCATCCCTGACAGAGGGTTGTCCAGCCGCCTCTTTAATGCCTCTAGTGTGGGAAAGCCCACAACCTCCCTAGGTAACTGATTCCATTGTCGTACTGCTCTAACAGTCAGGAAGTTTTTCCTGATGTCCAGCTGGAATCTGGCTTCCTTTAACTTGAGCCCGTTATTCCATGTCCTGCACTCTGGGAGGATCGAGAAGAGATCCTGGCCCTCCTCTGTGTGACAACCTTTTAAGTATTTGAAGAGTGCTATCATGTCTCCCCTCAATCTTCTCTTCTCCAGGCTACTTCTAACTGGAGAAGCTGAGGGCTGACCCTTGAATCTTCTGCATGCAAAGCATGAGTTCCTGCACAGAGCTATGGTTCTTGGGAGCACAGCAGCAGAAAGCCCATTCATGATGTACATAACCCTTTATGACTGAACCGCATGCTCTGATTCTGGCTCAGTTGTAAGGGATTTAGCGCAACCATCCATTTTAATTCTTTGCAACATTTCTCTCTCCATCCCTCTGCCGCACACACACATGACATACTTGACCGCTGCCCATTACCTTAGGTGCATTACACAGGTAGCGCATTATTTCTCCCACATATTGGATCACAGTGACACGATAGCGTCGGCAGTCGTCCCAGAAATGGGAAACGGAGAACTTAGACCTCAAGACGCATGTGGCTCCTTCGGAGAAGCAAGGAGAGGGAGAAGGTGGCTTAGGAGTGGGGTTACTGTGAACACAAGTGTGGTGAAGACAAATGGAAAAACAGAGCCCACGGCAAGTCTGTCAACTGCAAGATGGGCCCAGCAGGGCAGCTAAAATCACAGTGTAAATACCACCACATCAAACACAAGCTCAGCCATCAGATTTGACCCCCCAACCCCATACTTCAGGAACGCTGAACATCATTTCCTGCTAGTTGCCGTTTGCCCTCCCGCCACCCAAGGCGCTGTTTCCTACAAACAGCACCTTTAGAGGCAAAGGGAAACAGGAAACAGGAAACAGGTGCAGGCCCAGCACATAAAGCAGGAGCCCATTTCAGATAGAGACCCCCCCCCAGCTCCTTTTTCTCCAAAGTCAAAATGGCGAGTTTAAGCATGCTTTGTAAACAAGCTGCTTCATATAACCAGGCGTTTGGCCCTAAAGTCACTCTGAAGAACAGATCCATGAAGTATCAAAGCCACATTTTGCTACAATTAGATTCTCAGTCGAAAAATATTAACTGTAAAAATACAACAACAACGGTTTATTGCAGTCAATAGACCATTCCAACAAAAATTACATACAAAAGGACTGAGCATACAATGAGCTATTAAAAAGACAAGTAATCATAGAGGATCTAATAGAAATGGCCAAGTTCAAAAACTTGCTCGGTGATTGATTTGTCTGAGTTCCGAAGTAAAAGGGACATTAAGAATTCAATTGGGTGACCAGGAAAAGATTGGTTTCTCTTCAGATCGTATAAATCTTTCGCCTTTTACTAAACATATATTTAGTGATTACGGGTTGGAACCAGGCTTGGTCATACATATGGGTTTGTTCATTACACTTTTAGACTGCCCAATAACCAGATTTCTGTGCAGGTAAATTAAAGAAAATCCAAAATGGTAAACAATGAGCTCTATCACACCTACTTTTTTTTCCCCTGGCATGCAGCCATAATTTCCACCTCTATTTCGTTAGCATGTCAAGCGCTGGCCACTTTCACATGTGTGCATTGTTGCACTATTTCACCTTGTTTACCTTTTCACCTGTGCCGGCTCATGCTCCCTGGTATCGCCGCCCCACCCCGCCCCTTCTCCTTCCCTCTCCAATTCATTGGTTCTTGTGGTTGGCGGACATTCTGATGGACGTGGGCACCTCCCCCCTGCTCTGGTGTTGTTGTCTAAAGTTTAGCAATTTAGCATTTCATTGGCTGGGCACCTCGTAAAGAGGGGGGGGAAGGGGGGAAGTTGAAATAGGTGGATGATAGAGCAATGAGAGTGGGGCTGGAGCAGAGAAAGTCCGTTCGACCGACTTGGCACACTGGAGGAGAACTGCCCCCACATCTCCTCTTTTGTCAGCAAGGCCGCACCCTTCAACGCACATGCCCCCAAGAAGGGGGCATAGCATGAGAACAGCAATACATGGGGAAAGAAGGGCAGTTTTATCCCACATGGAAAAAAATATTTCACTTTCCCCGCCCCAGAAAAACATGGAAAATGGAGGGGGAAAGGCGAGATGACTGCAGGACAAAGACGACTAGCTTTATCACGCCAGCATTCTACTGTGAAATCACTGCGAATTGCGTGCAAAGGACTCCGAAGTTTTCCAGTTTATAATCTGCTTTGACTGTGAAGTACACCCATGCATCCTGCTTTAATTGTACTATAAAGGGAAAAGAATCGAGGTATTTAGCTACTAGATTTCAAGTGAATTATTTGTTGTTTTCCAAGCAGCCACTGGGGGCGCAGGAGCAGGATTTAAAGAAAAATTAAACAAATGCTTACATCTGCATAAGCTTTAAAGATAAAGACATCAAAATTGGCACAGTAATAGATATTAAGGAGAGCTTTAAGCATACCACATTTGAATTGGATTGGGTCAGCCGTTGATTTTTTATGATTTTTTTACATTTCCCCCTTAAATCCATTTCCTGGTATGCAAAGGATCTAGCCCCTTAAACCCTTTGCAAAGGATCTTAGGAGCGCTGCCACCCGGGGTGTGATTTAGCAACAACAACAATACCAGCTTAGCGCTGTAGGGGTTAATTCAAGGGAAACAGGTACGTGGGATGAAGCTAGACATCATGTGAGGATCGTAGGGCAAAAAGGTAAACAAGGCAGAACAAAACTGCAATAAAATGCTGGTGTGATGGAGCCCAATGTTTAGAAATGCATTTTAGACCCACTGAAATCAATGGGACATGTTAATCATTGGTTTCAGTGGGTCTACTATAAGTATGATGAAGTCTGGATCTACCTCACCCCACCCCGGTCTTTCTCATGTATCTCATATCTAGCTCATATACATATACAGATGCATCGACTGATTCAGTTCACACGTCCCAACTCCCCTGGGTTGTTTAAAACAGGAGTTAGTTGTGAGTGCACAGGGGTTAGTGATCATGCTGCCTCCTGCTCAACTGTTTCCACTTTGCAAAACAATCCCAGGAAGCCCCATGATGGCTGAACATGGACTTTTCTACAGGAGGCATTTATTGTGCAGTTGTTATTCCCTATTCACAGTTGTTTACAGGTTCTTTAGATGACATCATAAGCCTCTAAATTAACTTCTGTGTTTAAAAACCACTTTCGGCAAGTTTTTGTAGAGCAGGGAAAATGCAGCAATGAATTGTAAAAGCAAAAGGAACTCCTTTTTTTTTAACTTGTGTACTTATGCTATTCTGCTGTACCACAGTGCCATCTAGAGGTTATATGGCAGAAAAGCAAGAATGAAAATGCTCTTCGTGTAATGCCTGGATCTCAATTTTGTGGTGAAACCAAAAGTACATACAGTGGATGAACAGCCAATTAACAGCCTCGTGTAGAAACAGTCTATGACTCTTTAAAAAAACCAATCAAACTGTTAAACAAATGTGTTTATATTATAAGACCCATGTTCCCCCTGCTTTGAACATTTCAGACATTCACATTGGTTCAGGAGCTAATGATGAAAGACATAAATTCCCCCCAAATCTATAGATTTCTTTAAAAATACATGAGAGAGGTGGGAGAAGAATTCAGGAGTTGCCAACAACAACAGAATTTGCACACAACACACACAGAGGGGGGGATCATTGTTTATTCACTCTACTCACATCTTGCATTTCAGATTTTGAAATCCAGGTTTGTGGATGCATATCCAAAGTCTGAAGTCTGCATGTGAATTGTACTCCTGAACTTAACACGCAAACACACACACACACACACACACACACATCCCAATTCACTAAAGGCACCCCACTTAACTAAAACACATCCATCCAATCCATCTAATATATTAATATCTTATCACATCTCTGATGGCTGTCACACACCTGTAGGTAGATATCTGTGTTGACTGTCAGGGACATTATATACATACCAACCTCCAAGCACCCTCCAAGGCCAATGAGAAGGGCTGCCGAGTGATACAGCGGGAGCGGGGCGTAGATGACATCCGTGGGACGCACCCCACACAACCTGAGCATGTGGGACACAGTCATCAGCTTCTTCTGGGTGATGGGAGCAGCTTTTGGTAGCCCTAAAGGCAAGTGGAGAAAAGGATCATTAAGTGACTCCCTGACTTTCCTTCCCACAGCCACAAAAACCAATATCCATAGATTCAGTCCCCGAACAGTTAAGGGCAGACATTGCAGATCTGAGAATTCATTTTTCTTCCTCGTTTCAGGTTAACCTACAGCCTGTTCTGCAGTGAGTAGAGAGCTAGAAACACGACACACCCCAGCCCTTTTGGCTGTGTGGCAAAGGGGACAAAAGCAGGCACATATAAGTGAGTGCAGGCTGTAAATACGACTTCAACAGCAGGCCCTGCAATGGCGATTCCATAGTCCTCACTGTCTGTACTGCATTTGCAAGGAAACAGACTGGGAACCATAACAGGCTTAAGTCATATGTGAAAAGTATCTGGCCTATAATGAAACTGCCTTATGCTGTGTTGGACCATTGGTCATGTAATCCACTATGGTCTACTCTGACTGGCAGTGACTTTCCAAAGTCTCAGAGCTCCTCTAAACGAGTAATTTATTGCATGCTCGTGATTGGCCATTCACAGAATTTTTCGGGTCGATTTTATGACATCAACAACCAGGACGTCTCTGACGGAATCCTTTGGAAATCCTGGGATAAAAAGAACCACTTTTAAAGTGGTAATGGCAGGGAAACAGCAGGATCTTCCATCAGTAGATGGCGCTATCTCAATAGAACTAAGATGGAACTGAATGGAGGGGGAGTATTCAATTCAAACCCATTGTCACCCCTCTCCCCCAATGTAATGCAGCCCATAACAATCGCACCAAAGAACCAGGAAGCACAAAAACCCCGGGTAAACAATGTGATTTCCCTTAATGTAGAGATGCTCTCAGGCAGAGGTGTAAGTTCAGAACCAATTTTAGCTGGACTGAACCTGCATACGTGTGAGATACAAGGGTCAGCATGGTGGAGTACCTTGCCAACAGCCCACGGCCCAGCATGACCCCACCGAGTTCCCTCCTTTTGCTCTGGCTCCTGAGTTGCTCCTCTTCACCATTGCAACCCGCTTGTTCACCTGCCTCTTGCTCTGGCCCAAACAATGATGGTTGTGAGAGTGGGGAGGAGCAAATGCTCCTGTCAATCAAGCAAGGGGCAGCAATGATGAGAAAGAGCATGAGGAGCGACAGCAGCTGGTGACAACAGCAATGAGAAGGTGTCCTCACTGAGGGAAGGAGCCCATTGGGGGCATCTTGCCAAAGGCCCTCAGAAACTTGGAGCTGTCAACGTCCATGTGCTTGATCACTAGGCTACAGCCCTTCCTGAATATGAATATATATATATATATATATATATATATATATATATATATATATATATACACACACACACACACACACACACACACACACACACACACACACACATACACACACATCCCTCCTCATAGTGCCCCAGGGTAGGACAGGGAGAAACAAAGAAAGATTTCCAGGAACAACAGCATGTTCCTCTCTTCACTCGCTCAACCAACACCTTGACATTTTTTTCTATCTTCTCACCAGTGGTCCCTGAGGTGAAAATATACATGGATATGGACTGAGCCGTCACATTGGCTCTGCAGGAAAGAGACACCGGTTCCGCTGAGCTGGATTTGATCCGTCCCAGCAAAGCTTCCACGCCCTCCGTTGGGGAGTCATCGCTCAGGTAGAAAACCCGTACCCCTTCCTTCTGTAGAGTAGGCAGGACGTCCTCAATCGCCGACTTCAAATCTTAAAGGAAGGAAAAAGATAGGTTTGAGTGGAAGTTTCTTCATAACCGTAGTTTTGGGAGCTCCAACATGCTGCTGAAATTCCAGTTAAGAAACATGTACTTTGAATATGAATATACAGCCAGTGTTGCTTGGTATAAAGAGCTGTATGTAGAAAACAGTATTTTGGGTAAGTGTGTGCATTTTTTGGAACCCATTCAGTTTAATTTTCATTTGTTGTCATGAATAAAGAATGGCTACCATTTCTGTTGCACATATTTGTACCAATTGTAGTGGTGGCGGTGCGGCTTACTTTTATTTGCCAGCAATGGCACTGGTGATTATTTAGCTGCCTGTTTCTGATGGCCACCATTTTATTTTTCCTGAATATCCTTGACCAGCTTTCTGCAACCTGGGGCCATCCAGATATTTTGGACTACAACTCCCAGCATTCCTGACCATTGGCCATGTTAGCTGGGCCTGTTGGGATCTGAATCCCAAAACATTTGGACGGCGTCAATGGGGGAAGGCTGCCCTAGACATTCTGTTCTTCGAGGGCATTCTGATTTATTTAATTTTTAAATAGTGGCCACCACTTGGGGAGACCAATTTTTGTGGTGGCCACCATTCTTTTTTTCCTGGAATGTCTTGGAACAAGTCAATGTCCAGTAAATTCTGGGGAAACAAAATGGGGACAATCAGAAGTACCCACCAAAATCAAGTCCGCTGTCTCCGCAGACGGCAGCAAAAAAAAACCCCTCCAAGTCAGACAAAGGCAGTGACCAAGCATAGCAAAACCAAAGGGAAGGAATGGAATAAATGTGAATGTAACAAATGAATAACAAAACAAATACAATTTGAATGGATGGATGGATGGATGGATGGATGGATGGATAAGTGAAAGAATGTTTTAATAATAAAGAATGGAGTAAAGAAAATGGGGTGATATTGCACACACAGTTTAGACAGTTCACAGATATAGAGGAGAGCTGTGAAGCTAGAGTTTATTAGGGCTGTGCTCCACTCCATTTTGGATCCCCGAATCTGGAGCAGGCCGATCCGGACCTCTGAAGCCTGGTTCCGAAGCGGATTGGAGGAGATCTGGATCGGGGCAAAGCGATTCGCACCATTCCGAAGCGATTCGGACCGTTCCGAAGCTCCAGACACAGGTAAGTGGGGGGCAAGGGGGGCTTACCTTGCGCCAGCACTGCCGCAGGCCATGCAGTGACAGCGGCAGAGCCAAGCAAGGGGGCAGGGGGCTTACCTGGCGCCAGTGCCACTGCAGTCCATGTGGCAATGGCGGTGGAGCCAGGTAAGCGGGCAGGGGGGAGGGGGGCTTACCTGCATCCGTCACGGATGCATATTATTATGCTCCCTGCCCTTAGAAAAATCAGTCTCTCTTAGCCTCTGTGCCTCATCTGTAAAATGGGGATAATAACACTGGCACACCTTACCTAGTTATTGCAAAGTTATACCTAGTTATACCTAGTTTTTGTGAACCACCCAGAGAGCTCCAGCTATTGGGCGGTATAGAAATGTAATAAATAAATAAATAAATAAATAAAGGACAATCAAGAAGGGAACTGCAAAGCATCTCCAAGACCCCCCCTCTCTCTCTCCCACCCACCTTTCCTTTCCCACAAACATCAGCAAGAGTTCCTCTTATCTTGCTATTCCAACTCGATATCAATGTACTGAGGCTGAACAGAGAGTGATCTGCCTAGGTCAAGAATTGGATAGGAGTTGCTTCATTCTCTTTCCAAGGCCTCATCTGCACTAAGCAGGATATTGCACTATGAAAGCAGTATATAAAAGGCAGGAGCCACACCAAGCAGGATATAGTGGTATGAAAGCTGGATATGGTATTTGTCAATGAGCCCCAACAGTTGTCAGTGCACTTCAACACCACTATAAAGCAGTAGTGTGGCTCCCGCCTTTTATATACCGCTTTCATACCACTTTCATAGTGGAATATCCTGCTTGCTGTAAATGAAACCCAAGGCTAAAGTAGTCCTGAATTGTTTTCTTGAGGCCTTCCTCCCTCACTTTCCCATACCCCAGCTCACTCTTTCCTGATGCCCACAGGCAATCTTTCAGACTGATTGAGCAAACGTCTTCATTTTCACCTTAAACACGTTATAACTTGTCTATCAAGTTGGGAAACAGACCTTTAAGACTCAAGAAAACACTTTTGAAAAGTCAATAAAAACGTGTTTTGTTTTTTAAAAAGAAATGCTTAAGCAAAAATTATATAGCAGCCACAGGCAACAACAAACTAGAAGGGATATTGGGAGCAGAACATTTCTCTGAAGAACATGTTTAAATGGACTAAGAGCAGGAATCCTCCAAGCCTCAGGAAGTAATTGATTCCACAACTGAGGGGCCACCAGAGAAAAAGCCCACCAGGCTAACTGGTGGTGGGTTTGGTCAACAGAATTTCTTGTACCAGATCCTAAGAGCTTTATCACACCAGCGTTCTACTGTACAATCACTGTGAATTGCGCACAAAGGACTCCGAAGTTTTCCAGCTTATAATCTTTTATTGTGAAGTACTCTGAAGTTTTCCAGTTTATAATCTGCTTTTACTGTGAAGTACTCCCATGCATCCTGCTTTAATTGTGCTATAACTGGAAAAGAATCGAGGTATTTAGTAGGGGTGTGATCCGCTTCTCCTCGGATCGGAGAAGCAGAAGCGGATCGGGGTGATCCACCTCTGCTACAGGCAGAGAAGTGGATCGGGGAGCTGGAGAAGCATGGCGAAGAGAAGCAACCATAAGTGGATCGCTTCTCTTCTCGCAGAGCGCTCCGCCCGCCATTTTGGATTTTTTCACCCATAGGATTGCATTGCAGAAAAGATTAGTGGATAACTTTTTTGTTTTTCAAACTATCTATTTGAAACTCGCTGTGCTTAGAGAGTCGTGGGTGGGGGTAATTTTGAGCCTATTTTCAGCACTTTGCGTGCTGCGGTTTGCTTGCTATATTTTTTTTAAAAATAGGGTAAAAAAAGTGGGAGAGGTACCTTTTTGAAGTGCTGAGAGGCAAATTCAACTCCCAATCATGATCACCTGATGAAGCATCCTCCAATCCCAAAGGTGGAGGGGGGATAAGCAAAATGGGATACTTAGTAACTTGGGATACTGGGAAACTTTTCTTTCTTAGTCTCTGAACGGACTTTTCCCAGTGTTTTTTTAAACAGGAGCCCCACCAAATGCACAAACACAACCTGAAATCATATACTAAGCAAATAAATAACAGATAGAAAACACAGCATGGCTACCCACCCTAACCTTGCTGAACAACTGAATAGATGTGGTGCAAGGGGGTGAGGTCACCTAGGGCATGTGGACATGCCCAGTGCACACTGTCCTTGGAAGGTCATCAGAGCCCTCCAAAGATTAACCAGTGGAGACTGGAGAAGCTATGCCTGTCATGAGTTGAAGTGTCAGGTAGCTTCTTAAAGACTGGTACTTACTTAGGGCCAGTCAAAATGGCATAATTCCCCCTCCCCCTGGGCACGTCCACTATCCTCTTACTGGTAAAAGACAGACATAGCCTTTTAAAAAAATTCTTCTTGTTGTTTATTCAGCAACACTGCTGCTTTTAATTCCACCCCTCCTTTGTTTATTTATTTATTTATTACATTTTATATTTATACACCCCATAGCCCAAGCTCTCCTGGCTTTTCCTCTTCAGTGAAGTCAGGCAGGCTTTCATTGTGGTTCAACTCCTTGTTGTTGTTGTTGTTGTTGTTGTTGCTATTAATATTAATTAGTACTGCTATTATTAACGTTATTTTTGTTGTTGTTTAATGGCTGTGATCACAATGCAGTCAATCAACTCTGAAGCAAGGATCACAAAGCTTTACTCTTATCCTCCTAGCCTCCTAGTTATGGGATGCAAAAGAAAAGGCATCTCTCTGTGCTGCTCCCGCTTCACAGGGATGGTTTGCATTACTGGCTTTGAAACAATCCTTGGCTTACTTCCTTGTGCCCCCAGAAATGTCTGCTGCATGCCTGCCTTCCCTCCTCCACCTGGGTGCTGCTGTGATGGGGCATCTGCCGGGACTGACTTCCCCATAGATCTATGGCATCTCTGCCTGCCTCTCTGCCCACCTGGTGCCTGGGAGCTGTACTACATGATGGGCTTTGTGGTTCAACCCCACAAGCCTCTGGCATGCTTGCTCCCAGTGCTGCCTGTCCTCCTCTGTGCCTGCCTCGAAGGGATGGTTTGTGTGTGTCTTGCTTTGACTTAGGGGATAAGTCCTTCCTGCGCTCACTTAGACTTTTTGAAGTTCCAAACTTTTTGAAGATTTGGAACTCAATTTTTCAAGTGTGGAAGAAGATTCATATTTAGGTTTATCTACTCTCCAATTCATGTCATGGGATTTTCTTTGAAATGGCCATGAATAAAGCCCATTGAGCTGTCTGCAGCTTTAAAAATCCCTGAGATACTGGGGTGTCGGCTTCTCAAAAATCGCCCAATAATCAGGGGAGGCTTAGATTTGCTTGAGGCTTGGCATGCATGTGTATACATGGATCAGGTGTCATGGTGCCTAATTTGATGTTTCTAATGTGAAAATTGACGGAGTTCTAGCATGGGACTTGAATTGGGGTGAGTTAAAAGGGAAAAAAACCCGCCAAAAATCAAGGGATGATGGGATTTGCTTGAAACTTGCCATGAATGTGGATCTAGATGGTATCTGTGAGGGTGCCTGCTTCAAAGTTTTTATCTGTCAAAATGTCGGAGTAAATCCCATTTCTGAAAATGGGGTGTCCGATTTTCAAAAATCCCCCCAAAATCAGGGGATGCTTGGATTTGCTTGAGGCTTGGCATGCTTGTGTATACATGGATAAGCTATTGTGGTGCCAAGTTTGAGGTTTCTAACATTAACAGAAAAAAAGTTGTAGGCATTTTTGGATTTCAATGCAAGTCTATGGGGGGGAAGCGGAGCACCGATCTGGATCCGGAGCTCCACAGCAAAGCGGAGTGGACCATAGGCGGAGTGGAGCGGACCCAATCCGGAAGTTGCAAATCTGGAAGAGAAGCAGATCGGGGGGGGGGGTGTCCATGCACACCCCTAGTATTTAGCTACTAGTTTTCCAACGAATCATTTGTTGGTTTCCGAGCAGCCACTGGGGGCGCAGGAGCCGGATTTGAAGAAAAATTAAACAAATGCTTACATCTGCATAAGCTTTAAAGATAAAGACATCAAAATTGCCACAGTAATAGATATTAAGGAGAGCTTTAAGCATACCAAATTTTAATTGGATTGGGTCATCCAATGATTTTTTATGATTTTTTTTTTTTACTTCCCCCCCCCTTAAACCCTTTACAAAGGATCTTAGGAGCATTGCTGTCCGGGGTGTGATTTAGCAACAACAACAACAACAACGCTGACAGCTTAACGCTGTAGGGGATAATTCGAGAGAAACAGGTACTTGGATGAACCTCTAAGAACTGGGAGGAGGCTCCTGCAGAAATCCCCGGCTCGGATCGTAAAGGGCTCTAAACAGACAGCACCAGCGCTGGGAATTTAGCCTGAAGCAAACAGGCAACCCATAAAGTTCATACCAAATTGGTACAGAAGAGGGAACCCGTGGTCTAAGTCTGCAAGCTTTCTATGCAATTTGCAAAATGAACTTTGTGCTGCATTTCAGGGAATACAGCGAATGCACTCTTCACGTACAGTAAGTACCTCCAAATCTCTTTAACAAAGCTGTTAACGTGACTCTTACCTGCACAGTCAAGTTTCAACAGACAACACAGTGATCAAGATTTGCTTGTTGTTGTTACTGTTGCTGCTTTTGTGTGTTTTTCAGGGAAAGGGGGGGGGAAGAGGGAGGAGAAGTCAGCAGGATTCTCTCCACTGGGAAGAGCCGTGACCAGAGATTGAGAGCTGTAGTGTACAAATGTGACTTTCATTCCCCTGCCCCATCCCCCTGGATACAACAACGTGGTCTAGCTCACCTGGAGTGGTCAGAAGCACCTTGACCTCACAGGAGCGGAGCACGTGTAACAGAGACATAGATCGGATGTTGTAATTGACGCAGGCCATGGCACAGCCAATTTTCTCCAAGCCCAGCCAGACCCAGAGATAGGCTGGGACGTTCTTCAAGAAAACAGCCACCGTTTCCCCTTCTTTCAGCCCCACATGGCCCTGGAGTACTCGGGCCACCTGGCTGCTGCGCCGGTCGACTTCTCGGTAGGAAAAGGACTTGTCTTCGAAGAGAATCAGGGGCTTCTCCGGGTGTTTCTGGGCTTTCTCCAAGAAGACATCCAGCATGCTGAAGACAGGCACGCGTTGGAAACACTTCTGTGTTCTGTATGCTCTGTACAGTATGGAGAAGAGAAAGACCAGGTCCAACCAAAGATAGGGGAAGAAGATATTCCCCATGAGGGGCAGAAAGACCAGGAGCCCCAGCACAACTGTGTACAGGCCCGGCATGGCTGGGATGTGGATTCTGAGCCAATGCCCCCGAAAGGGGCAAGCGCACTGCTTCTGCTAGGCTCCCTCCGAGCCCGGTTACGTGCAAAGAGCAAAGAGCAACTATGAATGAGAAGTGATTTCCACTCTCCCCTCCCACTGTTCTTGCAGGCTGATTTGAGGAAGCCCTTGGCTCCCAGTCAAGAAACGTTAACTGGCAGCAGATCGCTCTCGAACGTTGCCAGGCTCTCCTTTCTCCCCGACTCCTCCCATCTGTGGTGCTGCCTTTGCGTTGCAGCAGAAGGCAGGTCTCGCACACAGCATGGGCCGTTTCATGAGCTTGTACGAGCCACCCTGGGAGGCACAGGTTAAGGGCGCTTCCACGATAAGGCTTTTTATTGTGCAACTGCCCTGGCTCGATTCATGGAGGCATCTAGATGGAATCTTCCGTTTGCAACCCTCTCTTGTTTTCCCAATACTTCCTCCATTCCTGTTTTTACCAGGCCGGGGTGGGGGGATGATTTAGGAGGAATTATGCATTAGTTGCACAAGGCATTTGGGTCAGTAGCACTAAGTAAGGTGGCCAGGTGGCCTAGTTTACAGGGAGATTTGAAAGCGTCCTCTGTTTGAAGGGCCAGGTCTGGTTTAAAGATGAAGAACTATGGGATCAGCCAGGGGCCTTAAAATTGCTCATGCATAGTGAGCACCTGGACAGCAAGCACGCAGGTCACCTGGGGGGAGTGTCTACATGGTGCCGCTTTACCTACTGATTCCCCCCAAAACCTGCAGGGTTACATGGCAGGAGCACGTGTGGGCTGTCCAGCCATTAAAATCCACACTGTTGCGGTCAGTAACGAGCACCAAATATCAAGTGATTGAAAACCTACTAAAGCATTTTTTTCCTGGTGACTGTGCGCAACATTGGGCCCGTTCAGAAGACACCTTAAACCATGGCATCAACCACACTTTTTGCTTTATTCACCATAGTTAAAGCCATGGTTTAAGGTGTCTTCTGAACATGGCCTGGCTTAACTACCATGGTTAAAGCCATGGTTTAAGGTGTCTTCTGAACACGGCCTGGCTTTCTGGCTTAACTACCATGGTTAAAGCCATGGTTTAAGGTGTCTTCTGAACAGGGCCTGGTTTTCTGGCTTAACTACCATGGTTAAAGCCGTGGTTTAAGGTGTCTTCTGAATGGGGCCAGTGTAGCTTTGAAAGCTTGTAGCTGTGTAGCTGCACTGCTGCTCTTCATTGAATGTATGTGTTACACATAAGAACTGCCCTGACTTTCGTTCCAGAATGAGACCTTAATGTCCCCATGGTGGCCATTACTGAACACTCATCTGGAGCCTCCCCTATATTATCATGCCTACCCAGCACTGAACTGAAGCCATCACTGACACATGCACAAACAACCGTGATGACATTGGAGCAAAGTAAAAACTCTTGGTAAAACAACACATCAAAAAAGCACAGCTTTGAGGAGAACAGGATTATGCAGCTGCAAGTTGATGGCTACGTCATATCAACAACGGAGCACAACTGGGCAGCCAGAGTCTATACAGCGTATAGGCAAACCCCTGGTCACAAGCTTCTTCACTCAAGTCAGATGGCTGTATTGTATTTCTATTTAAGTTAGGGTGACCATATGAAAAGGAGGACAGGGCTCCTGTATCTTTAACAGTTGCATAGAAAAGGGAATTTTAGCAGGTGACATTTGTATATATGGAGACCTGATGAAATTCCCTCTTCATCACCACAGTAAAAGCTGCAGAACTATACTAGAATGACCAGCTTTAAAAGAGGGCAGGGCACCTGCAGCTTTAACTGTGGTGATGGAGAGGAAATTTCACCAGGTTCTTCATATATACAAATGACACCTGCTGAAATTCCCTTTTCAATACAACTGTTAAAGATACAGGAGCCCTGTCCTCTTTTTCATATGGTCACCCTAATTTAAGTTATAGTACTTATTTCCACATTTGCAGCTCTATAAACACAAATTAACATATGCCACCCTATTTTTGTCCTTTTTTTAAATGGTGATGCAATTTTCTCTTTGTTGTGTGGTGATGTTTAAGTTAGGGTGACCACATGGAAAGGAGGACGGGGCTCCTGTATCTTTAACAGTTGTATAAAAAAGAGGATTTTAGCAGGCAACACCTGGTGAAATTCCCTCTTCATCACAACAGTTAAAGCTGCAGGAGCCCTGGCTAGCATGACTAGATACAAAAGAAGGCAGGGCTCCTGCAGCTTTAACTGTTGTGATGAAGAGGGAATTTCACTAGGTGCTGCATGCATACAAATGTCACCTGCTGAAATTCCCTTTTCAATACAGCTGTTAAAGGTACAGGAGCCCTGTCCTCCTTTCCATATGGTCACCATATTTAAGTGGCTGCCCTTGGGCTACATTTCAAGCACTGGGAAACCTTCATTTCCCACAGCTGAAAGTGTCTAAATGAATCATCTAAAAAGTCACTGGCCTTTTCAGGACAGGCCATTTGAACAGCCCATATTTCCAAATCGCAGCCTTGCTCAAGATAAAGGAACAGGAAGGAACGTACAGAAACTCTTTCAATACCCATGATATCAAGGAATTCAATTAAAAGGTTAATACATATCATGAAACCTTTTTGCTGTAAAATGTAACTTCCATATGAAGTTATAAACCATGTAATTGAATTCCTTGTCCCCAAAAACATATATTTAGACACCAGAATTACATTTGGAAGTGTTTTACGAGGTGAAATAGCTGCAGTTAAAATTTGGCGGCAGCTATTTTGAAAGATGGGATCTAGAAAATCTGTTCAAACATTTAGCTGCCTAAGCTAGGGTGACCATATGAAAAGGAGGACAGGGCTCCTGTATCTTTAACAGTTGTATTGAAAAGGGAATTTCAGCAGGAGTCATTTGTATATATGGAGAACCTTGTGAAATTTCCTCTTTATCACCACAGTTAAAGCTGTAGGTGCCCTGCCCTCTTTTAAATCTGGTCACTCTAGAATAGCTCCTGCACCTTTAACTATTGTGATGAAGAGCGAATTTCACCAGGTTTTCCATATATACAAATGAAACCTGCTGAAATTTCCTTTTCTATGCAACTGTTAAAGATACAGGAGCCCTGTCCTCCTTTTCATATGGTCACCCTACCTAAGCACAGTTTAGTGTGCTGTCTGAACAGGCCCAGTGGGGTTTACTTCTGAGTAGGCATGGCTAGAGTGAAGGGATCAATTTTCCAGAATTTTTCTCATTCTGGAAGGTCAAGACTAAATGGCCATCAGCCTCCCTAGCTGGTTACCTGCTTCTGATATATTTAAATAATTATATTATTCTTGATCTGAAAGTTATTACTGATATGCTCCTCAAAAACCTCTTTTTCATCCCTAATTGGAATAGGCCAAATCCGACCCACCTGGGGTCAAAGTCTGATCCTCAGGGCTACGCCCCCTTCCCCTGGCCCCATGCCCTTTGCCAAACAGCTGATCGTTGGGGGGGTGTCCCCCAGCTTTTGTGCCCCCCTCCTCATTTTAAAAGATTGACATGCCTCTCCTAAGGCTGAGCTGCTTGCAGTAAGGAAGGCTCCTTGTTACTCATACTTTCCTTGACATTGGTAGATAACCATGCTGGGACTGACCCTTTCCTGACCTGCAGTATACATTCTAGCTTAGCTTTGACATTCTATACATAGAATGTATAGAATGTTGTGAGTAACCACCCCAAGCCTTCTGAACAGCACTGATTCTGTTGAATTCCCTTTCAACTTCCTGGGTACCAGTTTCTCCATTTTAAGGGGGGGGGGACCTCTTTTGAAATTAAGTGTGACTCAATTTTCTTTTGAAATTAAGGGCTTGTCTACACCAAGCAGGATATTCCAATACGAAAGCGATATATAAAAGGCAGGAGCCACACTACTGCTTTATAGCGGCATTGAAGTGCACTGACAACTGTCGGGGCCCATTGACACATACCATATCCCACTTTCGTACCACTTTCATGGTGTTATATCTAGGGCTGTGCACGGACCCCCCGATCTGCTTCGGATCCCGATCCGCAACTTTCGGATCGGGTCCGCTCCATGTCGATCCAGCAGTGGGCTGCTTCACTTCGCTGCGGAGCTCCGCAGCAGAATTGGAGCTCCGCAACAGCGGCGGTGGTGGTGCCAGGTAAGGCCCCCCTCCCCCCTTATCTGCGTCCGTCCACGGTCCAGCGGCTGCTTCAACTGAGCCCAAGGACTCAAACAGGAAGACCAGGCTGCTGCGGCCTGGTCTTCCTGTTTGAGTCCTCGGGCTCAGTTGAAGCTGCTGCCAAACTGCGGACAGACGCAGGTAAGACCCACCTCCCCCCTGCCCCCTTACTTGGCTCTGCTGCCATCGCCGCACGGGCAGCGGCAGCGCCAGGTAAGGCCCCCTTACATTTTTTGCGGAGCTCCAGATCGAGGCGAAGGATCCGCCTTCATCTCGATCTGCTTTGCGACGCTCCACTCCCCCCCCCCCCGATCCTCTTTGCCTCTGCCTTAAGGAGAGGTGAAGCACCCCGATCTGCTTCTGCTTCTCCGATCCTAAGAGAAGCCCTAGTTATACCCTGCTTGGTGTAGATGTGTCAATGGGCCCCAACAGCTGTCAGTGCACTTCAGTACCAATGTAAAGCAGTAGTGTAGATCCTTCCTTTTATACCGCTTTCATAGTGGAATATCCTGCTTGGTGTAGATGAGCCTTAAGTGTGACAGTGTGGAATGTCACACTTATATAGAAATTAGAAGGGGGAGAGAAAGAAATTATAGAGCACTGTGGCCTCCTCTGTTGCAGGTTGGTATTCATGGAAATGGGCATACAAGGCAGCATCTTTCTGACCAGTTCAAGCATTAAGATCACCTGCCAAGATCACAGAGGCTTCAGGATACAAATCTGTCAGCTTATTGATATACTCCTCCAACTTTAACCAATCTTCTTTAACCAATTGCTTTTCCCTATGTGGTGGCATATATACATTAATTACTAGTAAAATAAATGAATTACACTTTAGAATCAACGCGGTGGCCAAATAAGTCAGGGGCTCCAATCTAGATAGGGAGGCCCTGATGCTTGTAGCTATTAGAATACCCAGTCCTCCTTTGGGCCGCCCACCTTTGTTACTAGGAGTTGCATCTAGAGAGTAGGAGGCAAAGCCATTTATAGATAGATCCTCTCTGGCCCATGTCTCTTGAAGAAGTAAAATCTCATGCTTTTTAATGAATTCTATAAAGGGGGGATCTACCACTTTACTTAGCCAACCTGCAATATTCCAGGAAAGAAGACTTATTTGTGATATGTTACAGTGGCACTTTTTTTTTTTGTCAAACTGGTGCAGACCCCCCTTGCGGGAAGCTCTGAGTTGTTAGAGTCACTCTGGGACAAGCAGATGAAGTTACTCCCCCTATAAGTGACTGATGCTCCTTTGCAATTTCCTCAGCCCCTGATGATGGCCTCGAGTCCTCCTCCAGCTCTTCCATCAATTCCATCTGTGTCATGATCTTGCTAACATTAGTTTTCACTGGTCCCATCACCTTTATTTATTTTATTTATTTATTTATTTTATTACATTTGTATACCGCCCCATAGCCGAAGCTCTCTGGGCGGTTTACAGAAATTAAAAACAGTAAACATTAAAAACAAGTATACAAAATTTAAAACCATCAAGAACATAAAAACAACAATATCCTTTTAAAACAACTATTCCAGGGGCAATTAATTACAAACAACTCAGCATAATGTTAACTGCCTGCAAAAAGAGAAAAGTCTTAACTTGGCACCGAAAAGATAACTATGTTGGTGCCAGGCAAGCCTCGCCGGGGAGATCACTCCACAACCGGGGGGCAACCACTGAAAAGGCCCTCTCCCCTGTTGCCATCCTCTCAGCTTCCCTCGGAGTAGGACCTTAGATGTTGAGCGCAGTGTACGGGTAGGTTCATGTAGGTTCATATTGTTTTTAAAAAGGGGGGGGACCTCAAGCCTTTAACTAGACAATAAATTAAAATAAAAATTCCATTAGCCACTGACAGCCTCTGTCTTCAAGAAATCTGTCTATAACAAGGATCTGTTCTTGTTGATCAGTTTAAGGTGCAATCTCATTTGTGGATTCACCTTTCAACCCTACATACAAAATCATAACCTATACAGTCAAAACAGCTGACATCTGTGTTAAAAAAAAAAAAAATTACGAGGGGGTATACAGGTTCAGCAGGCCTTTCCGGAAGTTCCTCTTCTTCTAAATATCGCATATCAGCCCATATTGGAAATTTTAGTCTGCTGGTACTTGCTGTGATCTCTTTGGCCACTGGGTCATGTTGCGCAAGTTTATTATCCTGGCGAGTAAATTCTGCTATACCCAGACCTCTCTGTGAGCCTTTCTCCCCTCCATTGGAGCCATTTCCAACTCCCCTGCCACTGGTTTGATCGTTTTTCTGGTGGATTAGGGCACGGTCCTCTACGGACCCGGGTGCTTCTCTCTTAGCCAACGGGCTTGCACTGATTATCAAATGTTCTCTCAAAGACGTCAGACGCCTCAGGATATCTTTCTGTGCTTCTAGGTCCAACGCACAGAAAGAGTCCAAAAGGGCTATCTCCTCATTAGTCTAGGGTTCATCATCCTTATAGCATCTGTGCCACTGATCCCGTGCTGTTTTTTGGTCAGCTGGGCCTTTAAGAGTCGGAGCCCTTTCGTGGACCATGTGAAAAATGGGAATTCCACAGGCCGCCACTGGATCTGTGGAGTTATTCAAGCTTTCTGAGTTGTCGGCCTGCTTCTTTCCACAGTGCTCCGGGTGTTTTATATTATATCCTCTTGAGTCCAGCAGTGATTCTTGGTTTTCAGTATACTGCTGTAAATAGGACTTTCATTACTATCTGGGAACTTCTGGGTGTTTATCCCTCTATGGCTAAAGAGAGTTCCGTCTGTGGTATCAAAGTCAATTAAAGTTGTGGTGGCACATGTCTCCTTCTCACAGGTGTTTTTTGGGTATAAAGAACTGGAAGGACCTAAAGCCAGAGGAGGTGTCAGGTTTTCCAAAGATCTTGAGAAAAAAATACCCCTTCCAGCAAAAGCTTCTCTGCTGTCATATACAGTTTTGGCCTTGCCCCACTCATTGAAGGTAACCACAGCACGAGCATGTGTATAATTATAGTATAAGTATTCCACGTGGGCAATATTAGTTAAAGTAACCAGCCCTGGGAGAACTGCATCCAAGATTATTGTTAAGTGCAGTTTGCGTTCGTGCTGGGTTAAAAAACCTGCAGGCTTAGGATAATTCACTAATACCAACTTTTGGCGATTCAATATTAAGTTCCAATTGGAGTATTTTACGTTCTTCGTCTGGTGGAGCTTCTTTCTCCATGGGGCTAGTGTCCAAGCATCCTGCATATCAGAAGCTTGGATCTGATCCTGTACTGATGTTAGTGAGGTGGGCTGTAGGGGGGTATCAGATATAATTTCAGATTGGTGTTTGCCAGTATCACCAATAGTTTCCTTGTTCTTGGTTTCCTTAACTTTTGAATCTGCTTTCTGCTTGGGACTTTTGTCAAGCAGTTTAAAAAGTTTCTTAAATTCCATTTTCTTTTATCTTACAGAGTTAGCATTTTTCACATTTTTTGGTCCTTTTTAAATTACTGCCCCCTCTCTTCTTAGCCAATCTCCTGCCCACCTTCCTATTTAGCATAGTAGAATTGTTTGTTTGTGCTTCAGTTTTACGCATCTCCATTTCTGAAACCACTCCTCCAAGCTCAGGGGCATCTTTTGTGTATACTTCAGCCAGTGTTGTTAGAAGGTTGGAATTTGGCATTGGTTTTTGCTCAGATGTCTTAGTTTCAATTTCACTTGTGTTGCCTTGGATTCCTTCCTTAGATCTGCCTAGTGCAAAAACTGTTAATGTAGTCAGAAGCTCCTTGCATTCTGAGAGAAACTTCTTTATCAGAGATATATCATCTGTCCAGCTCATAAACAGTCTCTTGGTCAGCTCATGTTGGCTGCTAAGCAGATTGGCTACCACATGGGGATCTTTGTCGTCAGAGAAAATAGAGTGAATGTTTCGATATGGGGGTAAAGAATCAAAGTTCTTGCCCGAAAATGCATCCGGGCAGGTCAGTATGACAGACTTTTTGAGCTGCCTTGTGGAGTTTCAGACGAGCAAATTGGATGTCCAGTCTCTGCAAGGGGGACCCCCACAGATGTGAATTCTGCAGCTAAACTGCATCTGCGTTCCTCTGGGTTTTCCCAGTCCATGACCCTCATTATACTCTGAGGTCCCAGGGACCAGTCTAGAACCTCCTTATCAGGAGTCTTTGTCTCGGGTGTTAGATTGAGAAGTTCGTCAGAGTTGATGGGGAAAAAGTTAGTGATTTTTAATTGTTTTTAGGCCTTGGTATAGGAGATCACATCTTCAGTGACTGGAACCAGACCTAGTTGTTTATATCCGCCCCTGGTGAGGACCATTGTGCTCTTTATGATGTTACACACTATTGACCAGAAAGCAGGAATAAGCCCAGCGAGGCACAGGAAGTGGTATCCAATAATCAATGGCCAATGTCTTTCTGGTAATTCCTTTTGCTGTTACATCTGAATGGCCGTGGTTCTTTTGATTCCTGGTTCCCTTAGTTCTTGTTTGGTTCTTCCCCCTCCTCTGTACACCCTGAGAGGTTTGATATGTGGGGGAGCTTCTCTAGCAGCATCCAAAGAACACTGAAACTCCAGGTGTCTGAGTATTGTGGATTGTTACTTCAACTGTCTGTAGACCTCTAGGTAGCGGCTCACGCCTACAGGATGTTGAAGGCTTTAATACCTGGGGAAAGAGGACAGGTTGCTTGCAGCTGCTGGGGAGGGAGGGCAACAGCAAACACACACAGGACTCCTCCAATGCAAACCCAACCCTCTCCTGGCCCGGAGTCATTTCAGGTAGGGTGACCATATGAAAAGGAGGACAGGGATCCTGTATAGGGTTGCCACACATCCCGGAAAACCGGGAATGTCCCGATTTCCAGGAGATTCTGAAATGTCCCTACGGGCTGAGCAAGAATCCCGGATTCCTGGTCCAGCTGGCTGGAGAAATTCTGACCTCCAAAATGGTGCCTTGAGCCTGCTCAGTGGAGCGGCAGCAACAGAGATAAAGACGCATCAATCTGGCGCCATTTCCAGAGCATTGCTGCTTCACAGGTTCATCTGAGTCACTCACCATGGTTCATCTCATTGACCCTGCGGATGCTTAGAAGAGGAAGAACAGCAAGGAAAGGCACACCTGCTCTCCTCAGGCTACCTGAGTCTCATGCAATGCAAAGGAGTTTGGTGAACTTGGTTGGTTGTGCTCAGATCTTTAGGGTAAGCGCAGGGCGGAACTGCTGGGTTATTTGTGGGGGAAGAAAGAGAGTTGTGGGGGGGACAGGAGGGAGGGAGCAAGCAGGGGACAAGGGGGTGAAGGAGAGGAAAGGAGAGAGGGGAGAAAGGAAAGGAAAGTAACTCCCCAAAAAATCACCCTTCAAAACTCCACCTCCTTGGATTTGGGTTGCAAGCCTTAAATCTGTTAATTGGAAGTAAGTTGCAGTGAATTTAAGACGTCTGGTTTTACAGTTGTTGATGTTTTAATTGAAAAATTGGGCTTTGCAAAAATTGGGCTTTCCCTAGACCTTTATATATTGCTCAGTTTTTTTTTAAAAAAAAATCCTAACACCACCACCACCCAAAAAATTGTCCAGGTTTTGTGGATTCAGAAAATGGCAACCCTATTCCTGTATCTTTAACAGTCGCATAGAAAAGGGAATTTCAGCAGGTGGCATTTGTATATATGGAGAACCTGGTGAAATTCCCTCTTCATCACAACAGTTAAAGCTGCAGGAGCTATACTAGAGTGAGAAGATTTAAAAGAGGGCAGGGCACCTGCAACTTTAACTGTTGTGATGAAGAGGAAATTTCACCAGGTTCTCCATATATACAAATGCCACCTGCTGAAATACCCTTTACAATACAACTATTAAAGATACAGGAGCCCAGTCCTCCTTTTCATAGGGTCACCCTATTTCAGGCAGCTGAACCCTCCGGATGTATCAGACTGCAACTCCCATTGTTCCAAGTCATGAACATGAAGGCTGGGAATGATGGTACGTGTACATCCAACACATCAGGAGCACATCTGTTTGGGGTGTGTCCAAACCATGTGCTTATCCAGTCTGTATACTTGGGGTCACCCATTACTACAAATAAACTTTTTGATCAAATTTAACTCAGCAATTTCACTTGGGAGTCTCCCTTTGGAATTGACAAGTGGTGACTTTCTTGGCTTGGCAACGGGCTTAATTGCTATGTAGGTAAGCAAACTAATTTTTCTTTCTTTGCAGAAACAAAAAAACAACCACATACTTTTAGTATGTGTTCCCTGCACCAGTTACCTTTGTTCTTTTCTCTCTCTTCTTCTTCTTTTATGTGCGCTAGGGGTGTGCAAAGTGAGTCTTCTCCGCCTCGAAATTTGAGCCAGAGCTCCATTGACGCAATTCTCTGCCCTAATTTTGGAACGGCTCCCCTTACACCGGCCTGTCGGATTACCCATAGGGGAACCGCCCATTTTTGGATAACTGCTCTAGTCAATAAAATTAATCAAATGCTTACAGCTTCCTCATTTTTAAAGATAAAGAGATGAAACTTGGCATGTTGATAGCTCTTAAGGAGGGCTTTAGACAAGTTTGTAGCAGATCTATTCATGCCTTGATTTTAAGGATTTTTTTTATAAATCCCCTCAAACCATTATCCCCTTAAACAAACAAACACACATTAATCCACCCCTGCACATTTATGGAGGGAGGTTTTATCCCAGCCTTCTCCAACCTGGTGCCCTCCAGATCTATTGGATGGACCCCCCCCTCCTGCACTGGGAGTCCAGCCAACCAATAGGAGTAATAGTTTAACTGAAACAAAGAGCCTGTGGAAATGTGGATGATCGACATCTAGGAGTCCAAGCAGAAACACACTCCCTCTCCTCCGCCACCAACCCCAAGGCCAGAATCAGCAGCCAGTTAGTGTGTTTCCCACTCCCCCGAACACTGCTATTGGAAGAGAACATGGTCGTGGACAGCACTGTGGCAATTCCTAATTGGTTAGCCACAGATGTCAATATCAAAGCTACCCCTCACTCCACTCAGCGTCTTCCAAATATGGAGATACTCAGTTCACACACACAGAGAGAGAGAGAGCATTGACGCCTGAAAAACAGTTGGATAATTTTGGAGATGTTGGAAGCTCTGATTGGGCACATCTGATATTAATCGATGGGTTTGGAAGCAGCCAATCTCTGCTCTGGAAGATCAAATGCTCTGCAACTCAATTTCATCTCTAGCCCTCAAACAAGGCATCCCAGTGTAGGAGTTAAGGGGCTGGGCTATATATAGACTGGCTGAAGGGACTGGGATACTGGGGCAGAGGAAAGGGGTGGAAATTACTGGGTGGAGGAGGGCGAGGGCGAGGGCGAGGGCGAGGGCTGGGCTGGGCTGGGCTGGGCTGGGCTGGGCTGGAGCTCTCCTTGCCATGCCTGCACTGCTGCCAAATTTGATAAGCACACACAGCTTGTTCGCATAACAGATAGTTCTTTCACAATGCTCCACTACTCATTCTTTCCAAAGAAGCTACACCCATACCATTGGAACTTTCTAGCACCAGGGCAAGTATGGAGCATGATATATCACAAGTTTAAAGCGATTTTAAAATCCCGGGCTGCAGACTGCAAAAACTGGCCACCAAAATTGCAATCGCACATGACGGTGAGGTTTTCTTCTGAGTAGGCATGGCTAGAGTGAAGGGATCCGTTTTCCAGATTTTTCCTAAATCTGGAAAATGTAGATCAGCCACCAGAACTGTGGTTTCTGGAGTTGATTCTGTCCATCGGACCCCCTCGGCCCTTAGAGCAGGGGGTGGGTGGCTCTCCAGATGTTGTTGGGTGGTGAGTTTCATCAGCCCAAGCCAGCATAGCCCAACAACATCTGGGGTGCCTAAATCCCTGCACCAGAAGGGAGCACGGGTTTTTTTGGCAGTCATCCAGGTACTGAAGCTGCCCCTCCCACTTCTTCCCACCCTCATTCTGGCTTCCGACAACTACCGTATTTCTTCGATTCTAAGACGCAGTTTTTCCCCTAAATAAACAGCTCTAAAAATGGACTGTGTCTTAGAATCGATGGCATCTTAGAATCGAAGCAATACGGTAAGAGGAAAAGAGGAAGCTCCTGCAGCAGCCTCAAGCCATGCGAGCGAGGAGGAGCTGGTTGAGTAAGCGCCTGGTTTTTTGTTAGGCAAATTTATTCGTAAGTCCCATCGATTTCCATGGGACTTACTCCCGTGTCATCGTCCCCTGGTGCACAGACAAGTAAAGAGCGGGACTGGAGAGTTAAGTTTACTCTTTGTTTCAACGCCCCCCCCTTCTTCCCGTGCAAACGGCAGTTTCTTCTCTCACAGAGGGAAAAAAGAAAAGGACACAACCATTAGAAGAAAGCGCGGAGGGGTGGGGAGGAGGTTGGCTGGGCGGTGAGGGAAGTATTTCTTTGATTATAAGATGCCCTTTTTTCCCAAATAAACATCTCTAAAAATAGGGTGCGTCTTAGAATCAATGGCGTCTTAGAATCGAAGAAATACGGTAATCAGAGGTCACTTCCAGCCAGAGAATGCCTCCGCAGCGAAGCTGGAGCAATGTTACATGGTGAAAAGACCCTATTAACCTCACTCCAGGCAAAAAAAAGTCCTGACTTTTACTTGCAGCTTCAGGAGAAAACCCCGCGGTGCCTGCAAGGTGCCTGCTGCGTTGTATAACAGATACAGAGCTTTATCACACCAGCGTTATACTGTGCAATCACTGTGAATTGCAAGCAAAGGACTCCGAAATTTTCCAGCTTATAATCTGTTTTTATTTTGAAGTACTCCCATGCATCCTGCTTTAATTGTGATATAAAAGCAAAAGACTAGCCATATTTTGATACTAGTTTTCGAGCGTATCATCTGAGCGGCCACTGGAACACAGGAGCAGGGTTTGAAGAAAAATTAAACAAATGCTTACATCTGCGTAAGCTTTAAAGATAAAGGCATCGAAATTGGCACAGTAATCGATATTAAGGAGAGCTTTAAGCATACCAAATTTTATCCGTTGATTTTTTATGATTTTCTTACATTTCCCCCCTTAAACCCACTTCCTGGTATGCAAAGGATCTTGCCACCTGGTTACAACAACAACACCGACAGTTTAGCGCTGAACGGATAATTCGAGGGAAACAGGTACGTGGGATGAAGCTAACAGTGTCACTGTGCAGCCACCACAGAAGATGCCATAGAGCAGGGGCAGTCCCCTACCCCTGCTCTATGGTATCTGGCCTCCCACAACAAAATATAATTTCTCTTTCCCCACCCGCCTCATCCCATATACCAAAAGTGAACACAGTTTGGATTCTTATGCAGCCAAAATTACCCTGCTCACAAACACGTGGAAAGTAGCAGCAGGATTGGGTAGGACGACCATATGAAAAGGAGGACAGGGCTCCTGTATCTTTAACAGTTGTATTGAAAAGGGAATTTCACCAGGTGTCATTTATATATATGGAGAACCTGGTGAAATTATTATTATTATTATTATTTTATTATTATTTATTTATATAGCACCATCGATGTACATGGTGCTGCACAGACCACACAGTAAATAGCAAGACCCTGCCGCATAGGCTTACAATCTAATAAAGTTGTAGTAAACAATAAGGAGGGAAAGAGAATGCAAACAGGCACAGGGAAGTGTAAACAGGCACCGGGTAGGGTGAAGCTAAACAGTATAGAGTCAGAACAAACTCAAAGTTTAAAAGCTATAGGGAAAAGAAAAGTTTTTAGCTGAGTTTTAAAAGCTGTGATTGAGTTGGTAGTTCTCAAGTGTTCTGGAAGAGCTGCAGGTGCCCTGCCCTCTTTTAAATCTGGTCACTCTAGTATAGCTCTGCACTTTAACTGTAGTGATGAAGAGGGAATTTCACCAGGTTCCCCATATATACAAATGACACCTGCTGAAATTCCCTTTTCTATGCAACTGTTAAAGACACAGGAGCCCTGTCCTCCTTTCCATATGGTCACCCTAGGACTGGGTGGGAGATGCATGAAGATTAATACTAAGGGGAGAACTGAAACGAAGGGCAAGAATAAGGACGTGCACATGCACCTTAAAACAGCTTTGGGGAGCTGGAGGTCTAGCCCAGCCTTTGTCATGCTGTTGCGTTGCAGGTGTGTCATCCTACAATGCCAATCATGTCCAGCCAATGAAATAACTGCAGGGCACCTAGTCAAGGAAAGCTGTCCGAGGCCATTTTTTAAAGCTTGCAGATTCCCACTTGGGACTCAGGCAGCAGGATTAGCCTAGAAACGGCTTTAACAAACAACCTTCAGCCAAAGTCCAAATTCTCTTCTGGTTATATCACTGTCTTCCTCTCCTCCCCCTCCTTCCTTGTTTTGTATTAACGAGCAGTGTTACAACATCCTTTCTATTGTTCCGCTACAGAGGTCAGTATCTGGGAAAGAGGGCAGGGCTCCTGCAGCTTTCACTGTTCTGACAAAGGGGGAGTTTCACCAGTTGTTGCATGCATAAAGTTGACACCTGCTGCAAGTCCCTTTTTTATTTTATTTATTTAAGCATTTTTATGCCGCCATTCAGCCAAAAATGGCTCTCACGGCGGCTCACAAAAGTATTTCTTGACAGTCCCTGCCCACAGGTTTACAATCTAAAAGACATGACACAAAAGGAAAGGGGATTGGGACGGAGGAGAAGGACACCTGCTGAAATTCCCTTTTCGATACAACTGTTAAAGATACAGGAGCCCTGTCCTTTCCATATGGTCACCCTAGATTAACCAACTAACTAGAAACAAAAACAAAAAAGTACCATTGGATTTTAATTTCTTTACTTATTTATTTGCTTTCTGGCCAGTTCCCAGAATGGTGAGGGGAAACCACTGTTTCTTTATGTCAATTAATAAAATTAGAATGTGTTCTTTTTTTAACTTTATTTTCCCCCCTGAATTTACATAGCCTGAATTTTCAAGCACAATCCAATTAGTTAGGATGCGCAGAGGGGTTAGGATGCAGTGAGCACATTTGGAATTTTGAGAGAGTACCATGGGCACTCTCACAAAATGGCTGACATGGGAGGGCTTGCCTGTCCTGTTTACAGGTGGGTCGTGCCCTAAGCTGGGTTTATTTATTTATTTATTTATTTATTACATTTTTATACCGCCCAATAGCCGAAGCTCTCTGGGCGGTTCACAAGGCAGGCCAAGCAGTCCAGGTCCTCCCCGTGAAATTACAGCCAGGTATCACAAAGCAGAAGCGTAGTCAGATCAGTCCGTAGTCTCTTGCCAAGGGGTCATGGAGCCAAGCATGGAAGCATTCAGGGAGTGTCCAGAAAAGCAATATCAGAAGCATTGCCGAGGATCTACGAATCAGAGTTGTGATGCAGCCAGGTCAGGAAGCCAAGGAAACAGACTTACCTTCAGCAAGGTATTCCTGGGCCTGGTCTGATTTATAGCCAGCTGTTAATTAGCACAGCTGGGTCATCAAGACCGGGTGTAGTACTTAAGTGCTCTCTCCTACTATGAGTGGGGTTTCCTCCTTCCCTGTTCCAGCTGTTTGCTTTTTCTCCGCTGCACTGGCTGAATTACATCTAGCTCGCCCTCCTGCAACTCAGACAACTTTGGCATGCAGGCCGATGTGCCAGGCTGCTCTTCTGCCTCCTGCACTTGTAAAACCTCTGAAATGCTGTGGATTGGGGCTTCTACCCCTCCCTGTGCCTCTGGCTGTGGCGCTATGAGCTGGCTCTCTTCCTAGAGGTGAGGCATGACCTTGCCCATCCACACAATGGCTGCCATGGTGGGTGTGGCTTCCATGTAGGAAAGCTGGTGAGAAGAAAAGAAAAGTAACTTGCCCAAGAACCTTAATGACAAGGCAGAGGTAGAGGGTGAGCTCCTGAACACAAAACCATTCTTTTAAACCTACAGTTTTCTGTTCCAAAACTCATTTCACAGAAGGTAAACTGATCAGGCTCAGAAGCAAGTAACTCGGCCAAGAAACTGAGTAAAAGACAGAGAATTCCATTCAGGAGAAGTCTTTGTGGGGGGCACATTCTAATGGTGGATGGGGCCAAAGGTAAAAGGTTTTGTGTGGGAGACAATGAGCCCAGCTCCAGGGCCAGCCCTGCCATGAAGCAGAGTGAAGCCATCTGCTTCAGGCGGCACCATGTAAAGGGTAGGAAAAGTTAGGAACCAGTGTCTGGATGGTGCAACAAGACTTGTAAAAGCAGGCGTGGGGAACCCATTTCAGCCAGAGGGTCAAATTTGATTTTGAAGAAGCTCTCGGGGTGGGGTGGGGGATTCCAGTGGTGGTGAGGGAAAGGCAGAAGGGGGCAGGGCCAAAATACCAGGATATTTTGGCTTAAAGCAAAATGCCAGGATATTTTTAGCTCTTACTGCCAGTAACTAACGCTTAAGAGAGGAATTTC
Source organism: Elgaria multicarinata webbii (assembly GCF_023053635.1). Taxonomy (NCBI): domain Eukaryota; kingdom Metazoa; phylum Chordata; class Lepidosauria; order Squamata; family Anguidae; genus Elgaria; species Elgaria multicarinata. The sequence goes on from NC_086181.1 coordinate 18,967,641, forward strand.
AAGCTTTTAGAATGGGGTGGGACTGCACAGAAGCTAGGAAACCACCAAAGGATCAGTGCTTGGGCAAAAGGGGGCTGGCCATCTGGAGAGCCTAGGAGGGCCAGATGTGGCCCCAGGCCTGAGGTCCTGCACCCTCGCTCTAGAAGCTTTGAACTTCAAAGACATTCAAAGTTAGTCAGTTGGTATGTTACCTTAAAATGCGAATGTTTTTAAATATTTACAAAATATGTACACGGATGTGTATTTTGTAGGTTGGAACCAGCCTGGCTCTATGGGGTAGGATGATATGAGAGTGTGAAAGGAGTATGGCTTCTGCCCTAAAATCCTGCCCTCTAAACTCCAACTCTGTCAATTTTGTTCCTGTGCCTTTGAGAACAACTTGAATGGGCCTGGAAGTTTCCTCCCATCACATCACAAGGGCTTCTCTGTTGCATAGGCAGCGCAAATTTCCCACACCAAAAAGTTGCAAATTATACCACAACCCACCTTCACAATTGGGATATCCAACCAGGCGAATGTAAGAAGGAACCTTGCTTTAGTGGTGTGGAGATAAACTTGCTTTAGTCATGAAAATCTGTTTTCACCTGCACTTATTTTTTAAATTACCAGAAGATGTTTTCTCTAGCACTGATGAGAGAAAATATACTTTAGCCACTTTTGGGGAGGAAGCAATGCTTTTGGGGTAAGCTGGTTACCTTGTGACTCTCTCTGAAGTGCCACAAGTTTGTTTGCTTGTGCACATGTTCACCGTTAATCGTATTGATAAAAGCCGTTCAAAAGCCTTTATTAAACAGTTGCAAAACTGCTAGGCTAGGAAAGGTGTGTCGCTGATGTCACTGGTGCTAACCAATACACTCCTATTCCAGTCAAAACAGTATCCATTTCCTTTCCAGAGGGAAATCACCTTTTCTGTATTTTGACATGAACCATATGAAAAACTTGCAGAGCAATGTTTTCCAGGGTTCACCTCAGGACAGAAGAGGGATTGGTACATGCTTTGAGAGAAATGATAGCCTCTGCCCCTCTCAAATATTATATCTTCTTTTGTCCATAAAAAGGTTTTGCAGTGCTTCAAAAACCTGCACAGCCCATTTGATCAGAGACAACAGAAATGAGTGTGTCAGCAGCATGTGTCCTCTTTGACAGAGGAGTGTCCTCTATTTGAAGGGCTATCTATTCTAGTTTAAAGGGAAGAAAACACACACAAGAACTGTTAGCACCTGAACAGCAGACTGAACAAGCAGGCACACAGAGCTCAAAGTCTTCCACACTGTGGTGAGAGATACTGTATTCCTATTTAAATTTGAATAAAAACAACTAAATTTGCATCTGTACGTATAAATTAGTGTAGGTGAATTTTGTCCTCTTTTGGGGTGATGCATTTCCTCTTTTTTGGCAATTCATAAGTGGGCACTTCAGTCGGCTTTATTGCATGACATTTGAGACTTTCAAATATCTGAAAGGCAGTCACATTAAAGATGAAGGGAGCAGACTGTTGATCCAGAGGGCAGGTGTCAAGTTTCCTTCTATGACCTGAACCCCCTGAGCGACTCCTTAAGGACTTCTGCCTCTTTAAGAATCCTACCTTCCTTCTAACCCTTCCCCTTCCCAGTAACATGGGGTATAGGCTGTAGAAGTGGGGTGAGGGATGCTCTAGGTTTAACACAGCAGTTTACTAGTAAAGTAAAACAAGCAACTTACAACTAAAATTTAGTCAATAGAGCTGAGTGATACAAAAGGCATTAAAAGAAAATAAAAGTAGCAAAAACGCAAGTTCTTTTACCCTAAGCTTCACCTAGACTTCTTCAAGCTGCATCTTTCTGCTCCTTCCTCATTGTCTGGTCTTTCTCTGACTCTCTCCTGGCTGGTTCTCTCACACTTTTATACCCTTTCCCCCCAGAACATAAAGTACTGTCCCCGCTTTGAAGAAATGAATCTTAACTGGAGAAATGCAACTACTCCTCTCAACTAAAATGAAACTACCCTCCCCCAGATGAGAAACCCCAAGCCTATAAGGCCTGGCTTTATTACCTTGCTTCAGTAGGCCTCAAACCTTCACAGGAGAACTAGAACCAAGGGGCAGAAATGGCAAGGAAGCAGAATTAGGCTGAAAGTTAGGAGGAACCTGCTAATGGCCGGAGATGTTTGGCAGTGGAACGGATAGCCTCCGGTGGGCTCTCCTTTGCTGGAAACATCTAAGCAGGGGCTGGCTAGGCCACCAGGGATACGGTATACATCATACAGTTAAGGGGGCTGCTTATAAAATTGAAAGTTTGGAATGTAATTCCTTTTACAGTGGTGAAACTACGAGCCCTCCTCTAAAAAGATATAAGGACCACTTGGCTGATATTCTGCATCATGAAACACATGCTAGACCCTGATCCCTTCATATCCCTTCAACGTTAATGAAGCTCTCTCTGCTAGCCATGTAACAGAGCCTCCAAAAGAGAAAGATTAAAGAAGCAATGTTTGTTGACAAGCTAAAACCTGATAACATCTCAAGGATGAGATGAAGCAAGCCATGATATTCTTATTAATGTGGCTTGTTTGGCTGTTGAATACAAGTATTGATGGTTAATCCCTGTTCCCTTATTGAGGTTTAGTCTGTTCCCGATTGGTTCTAGCTCAGCATATAAGTAGTATTATAGCATACTCTTGTTTGTGACTGAAGCTGGTGTATACCGAAACGTCTCACATTTTAAAATCTGTTGTTTGAAAAATTTAAAATGATAAAAAAATAAATTCTAGAATTTTCAATTTTTAAAAAAAATCTATAAAAATGTATAAACTGGGGGGGATCTACACTACTGCTTTAAAGCGCTTTATAACAGTTTTGACAACTGTTGGGGCCCAAAACACACTGCATATACAGTTTTCAAAACGTTTTCAAAGTGCTTTAAAGCACTTTAAAAGCAATAGTGTAGATCCCCCCTGGATGCAGTACTTGTGGCTGTTGGTTTTGCTTTCGGAGTAAGCATCTCATCGCCTGCATAATGGTTGATTCAGGGATGCTATAGTTGCATCCTGCATTGTAGATCCAGCACTGAGCATGGGGTTGAACTAGGGCCTAATTATACCAAGCAGGATATAGCACTATGAACGTGTTATATGGTATGTGACAATAGGCCCCAACAGTTGACAGTGCACTTCAATACCGCTCTAAAGCAGTAGTGTGGCTCCTGCCTTTTATATACCGTATTTCTTCGATTCTAAGGCGCACCCCATTTTTAGAGCTGCTTATTTAGGGGAAAAAGTGCGTCTTAGAATCGAAGAAATACAGTACCGCTTTCATAGTGCAATATCCTGCTTGGTGTAGATTAAGCCCTAGACTTCCAAGAAGTTTCCGATTCTAAAATTCTAGGATTCCAGATGCAAGTCTCCTCTCACAAAACAACAGAGGTTTTGAAGTGCATAGGGAGGTTTCCCAACAGAGATATGCCCCCCCCACCACCTCTTTACTCATAAGAAGAGCCCTGCTGGATCAGACCAAGGGTCCATCTTGTCCAGCACTCTGTTCACACAGTGGCCAACCAGCCATCAGCCAGGGATGAACAAGCAGGACATGAATGGAACAGCAGCCTCCCGCCCATGTTCCCCAGCAACTGGTCCACATAGGCATACCACCAAACAATCCCTGCAGAGCTGCTTTTCCACAGAAGGAAGGGTCTTGTTATACATTTCCCCATGTAACGAGTGGGTTGGCCCTTGGTATTTTAATAAGAGTGGGATAAAAGGCCCTACGGTTTGTCCTTGGTATGAAGCAGCTTCACGTGGGTTTGCCTGTCAAAATGCTGCACACAGCAGAAGCTGAAGGAAAAGTTGTAGCGTGTTTTGGAGAGAAACAGCCGAGCCTGTTCACACACGCACAATCCTCTTCAGACCTTGATGTTCGACTTTGCTCTGAGGTTTGCTCGGGAGGGGTTTGCCTCTGTATTCCCGGCCTATTGTGTGCTGCACAAACAAAAAAAGATCACTTGCTTAAGAATGTAGGTCAGGCGTGCTGTACGAGACAAAGTTTTGTGCACTGGGTTCCCCCTGGCGGCCCATACCCAATGGGACCGGGCGGAGGAGCGCACCTTGCAAAAAAACAGAGGCAGCCTGTGATTTCCGTTGGAAAGAGCCGAACAATTTGCACACTGGCTCCAGAAGCTTTGGATTCTTAGATCTGTTACTTAGATCCATTTTTAAGACCAGAGACCTTCACAGCTAAAAACCCGTAATGTTTAAGGGCAACTTGTTCCCTTAAAAACCCGCAGCATCGCAGCTGCGGGGTGGAAACGTTAAATCCCCGTGGCCAGGAGGGAGCGCTGGCTTTCAGTGGGGCCTCGGGGCAGCGCAATAGGGAGGGACCTCACGGTTGCCCGTCCACAGGAGCTTTGAAGGAATCTTTTAAATAAGAGCTGATCTTTTGGGAAGAAAAGGGAAGGAAATGGAGCAAAATAAAATAAAGTTCAAGTAATCCGAGGAGCTGCTAGTCAGTGAAGCGTTTATGAGCACACACCCTGCCCTCTGCCCAGCCTTCTTCCCACGATCTATCTGCAGCCACGATCTGCCTTTGGGACGACCTCAGCCTGAACCCAAAGTGAGGTCACCACCAACAAATGGAGGAAAGACAGTGGTGACCTCACAGCAAAGGACTTACCGCGACTTTTTAAAAATGCAGTTTCGGGGGAAATCCCCATAGTGGCTGCAAGTTGGCACCTGCGTCACATAGCCAACGCCGTGCCGCTGCGCAGGCACCGCAGGGTATACTGAGTATATAGACAGCCCCTACATCAGGAGCACAACAGCCCGCCCTGCTCCCAAAGAATAGCATTCTCTTCTCGACACAGCAGTAAGCAGGCTAGATTTTCCCAAAAGGTCTTCCAGATAGAAACAGTGAAGATTTTTAACCTTTTCAGGACACACAGCTCAATTTCAGGACCTGAGCTCTGTGTCGAAACATTTCCCAAGGGGCTGCTGTTTGTGGGGTGCTGCTGAACCATACTCCCAGAATCCCTCGGGGGCGGAATCAGAGCTGCAAGAAAGCTACGGCAATAAGAGGGCTACAGAGAGGCTTCTAGGATCATCAAGTTCAACACCCGCCCTACAATACTGAATCTGAGCCAGTGTTTGCACCAATATTGGGCATAAACACAACTGCATGTGAAACCTACCTTGGGAGCCAAAACTATAAAGCATAGGGTGTTTTTCCTGGTGCCAGTACCCAGCATGATTGGGCAAGCACCAATGCCTTTGGGCTCCAGAGACGTCAATGGGGTTGTTCCCCGGGAAGTTGCTGTCATTATTAATTTTTAATGTTTAATTATTTAATTTCAAGGCGGCGGCAGCCACCACCACCACCACCACCACCCCACCTCTGAGGGGCTGTCTACGCATGGGGAAAGTCCCGCGGTGGCTGTGGATCTGTGCCCCGTCAACTTCCCCACAAAGCTGCATTTAGAAAAAGTCAGTTATTTATCCAGACGTGTTTTTTGTAGTTGTTGTTGTTTTAAAGGGAGCAACATCAACACGGTGCTTCCTCTGTGTAACGTTGCTCCGAGGCCAACCCGAATCAGCGATTCGTCACCTTCCACCAGGAAGAGGGCAGGGGTGGCTGCAGTACCCAGATGGCCTCCCAGAAACCCCACGCTTCCTCCTCAGCGTCGAGATTACCTGATGCCACCCTGGGAGAAGGAAAGCGCAGGGTTGAGGAGGGAGGCAGTGACACCCCGGTGCCTTGAAGAGAGCCCCTGGGTCCGGTCCCACCATAATGATGCTAAAGCACAGTAAAGGGACCACAGGTATCTGTGGGGAAGAAGATGGTGGATGTTCCAAAACCTTATCTCCTCTTCCAGGCTTTAAACGACTTCCCAACCTTGAGTTGCCATCTCTTGAAATCAAATATTTCAGTACCTGGGCAGAGCCTTTGGGTCAAGGGGAGTGGAGCCCATAACCACTCTAGGGGGAGAGTCCAACTAAACTCCTACTTTGAGTAGACCCAGCAAAATGAATGGGACTTAAGTTACTCATGACTAACTTAAGTCCCGTTCATTTCAACGGGTCTACTCAAAGTAGGAATTCAGTTGGATTCTACCCCAGAGGTTTCCAGCTTCCAAGGATGCATTTTATAAGAGAGGAGGGAGAAAACATAGGGGAGGGGGGACATGCACAAAATGTACCGTATGTACTTTTGCCCTAAGCCTTTGAGATTTTAATTGGTTTCTCTAAGCTCCATCTGATTTAATTGGTTTCTCTAAGCTCCATCCGATGAGTGTTTTATTGCACGCTCGTTACTGGGCACTCACGGAGTTTGCTCAGGTCCTTCACATGACGTCGTCTGCCTCCCACGTGCCTTCCACCCTTTCTGGCCTTCCTTGCTCCCAGCATTTTAACAAGTCTATAAATAAATTTTAACTTGGTGTTTTAAATTCGTAATTTTGCATTACTGCTGTTTTTATCTGGTTGAGCTTTTATATTGTATTATATATTATGGTTTTATACTGTTGTTTTATACTTTGAATGTTTTTAATTTTTGTGAACCGCCCAGAGAGCTCCGGCTATTGGGCGGTATAGAAATGTAATAAATAAATAAATAAATAAATAAATAAACCCTCTTTAAGTCCGATGTTTTTTTTAAACTTGGAATTGCTGCTCTCTCCTGCTGTGTGCAGGAGAAGCAGCACCATTAGAACAGCGGACTCAATGGGCCTCGTGCTTGTTTGGTACTTCCTCTAGAGCAGCCTTTCTCAACCTGGGGCGCTCCAGATGTGTTGGACTACAACTCCCAGAATGCCCCAGCCGCTGGCTGGGGCATTCTGGGAGTTGTAGTCCAACACATCTGGAGCACCCCAGGTTGAGAAAGGCTGCTCTAGAGGAAGTAACTGAGGAAGGAAAAGAAGGGTGGAGAAGCGAGGTGGGGAACGTGTTAACCCCCGGTGTGATAGAGCTTTCTGTCAGCTTCACCTCTTTCTTGATTGTTCCAGAAGATCTGTCCAGGCAGGTGAAACATGCCTTCCGGGCGATTACTCATTCACCCTTCCAGTTCTAATGAAAATATTGCCAAATGGGAGCTTGTAAACCTAAGAATGTTTTCATTTCCTAATCATTTATTTATTTATTTATTACATTCTTACCGAAGCTCTCTGGGCGGTTCACAAAAATTAATCATGAGTGACAACTTCCACGATTGGTCGTAAGAAAAGAGAAAAATGATCGTTGATTCCTACAATGATGTCCTTCTGTAGTGTTGTAGAGGCAGCCAGAATTATAAAGGAAAAATGTGTTTCCCTGCCATTTACTTCATCCTTTTTCTTATGGAGGACAATCCATTAAAGAAGAAAAGGCAGAATAGCTGCAAAATGCTTTCACAGGACTCCTCTACCTGGAAGAATTTTCTAACTCAAGGGTCCAGAACCCCTTTCAGCCACAGGGCTAAATTTGATTTTAAGGAAACTTTTGGGGCCTGCATTCTAGTGTGGGCAGGGTCAAAGCAAAGGGGTGGGGCAAAGGGGGCAGGGTCAAAATACAAACATTATAAAAAATACCAGCCTATTGTAGCTTAAAGCTCATGCTGTCAGTAGCTAAGCCTTAGAGGAAACATTTCAAGATTTAGAATGGGGGGGGGGGGGTGCAAAAAAAAAACCCACACAAAACAATTTTTGTTTTGTGGCTGGAGTTTTTATGGGATTTCAAGCATCAGGATATGAATGGGCCTCTTTCATCTCCAAATCATGGCTACCTTCCTATCCATCCCCCCCTCCCCGCCAAAAAAACCCATAGTTAAACCATATGGCATCTTTATATGACAAGGAAATCACTTTGCTTACCTGTGGTGTTTGTAATTCCTGCTTTTTGGCACGATTGTTATGGGCTGCATTACACAAGCAGAGAGGGACGACCAAGTGATTTGAATTGAATACTTCCTTTCCGTTCAGTTCGACTGAGTCAGCGCCATCTAGTGGAGGAAGATCCCGCTTTTTTCGGATGCTACCACTTTAAAAGTGGCTCTCTTAATACTAGAATTTCCAACAGTTTACCGCAAAAGATGTCCTGATCATTGATGACATCATGTAAAAGACCCAAAAACTTTTGTGAGTGGCCAATCAGGTGCGTGCAATAAATTGCTCGTTTAGAAGAGCCCATAATGCAGGGTTTGCACGTAATGACAACCCGCGATTCAGCAACCCATAATTCAATGACAACCCACACACAACTTATACTCTGGGTTGTCATTACATATGAATCAGGCCATGTGTCAGGAGACAAAAGTCCTTATTTTGAATCGATGCACTGTGAAAGAAATGTAGTCTTTCTTCCAGGGGCGATCATTTTCATTAGTGGCCTACAATGCATAGTAAAATAAACAGGGCTATTTGCACTTAGCTCAGATTCAAAGAGATTCAAATTCTGCACCTGGGTAGTACAAATTCTAAGCCTAGAAAAACTGGATTCTGTGACAAATGCTATATATTTTGCATATGGAGCAAAATGTGCAGCCTTTCTCATATAGAAATGTAATAAATAAATAAATATTTTCTGTAATTTATTACTTGATTTTTGTGATTTCATGTAAGCCTATATACTGATAGTAAAATCAGTGAAGTCACACATGAGGAAGCAAGCATGAGAGAACCCCAAGGTTTGCAGAAGTACAAAATGTTTAGAAAAAAAATCATAAAGTGGAGGTACAGAAAACAAAACTAGCCCAATGAGGACTGAGCATGCTCAGTGGCCACAGAATGCTGTTGGCACATGCAGAGTGGTGGAAAACCTAAGGGGAGGGGAAATGGGAAAAGATGGCTAGCATCTCCACGCTGCAACGTTTTGTTGCAGATCCTTACAACTCTATCCTGACTTTTTAGCTGGCATTGCCCACACACTTCCAAGTCATACAAGTTTGAAAAAAGGGTGAAGCAGCAAGATTAGCAGTAGGTTAGAGACATTGTTTATATTCTTTCTTTATTTAGTACATTCTAATTCTGACCAATATCTAATGTTGTCTGCGTGGATTACAACAACTTAAATAACTAAAATTGGAGTATGCTTCTGATGCCCTCATCGCCTGCCACTCTTTGAGTGGTCACTGGGGGATGGGCAAGATGCTTTCCCAAATATTAAGATCTCTGAAAGAAAACTAATGGCAGATTTCACATTAAAACTACCACCCTAAACATCAGATTTCTGAAATAAATGGAAAAACAGTTACTTTAGGCCTACACTCCAGAAGGGAAAATTAATTTTAATTTTGAAAAATATTAATTTGTGGTTAGAATTTCTTTTCCTTTTTCCTTTTCTTTTTCTTACTATTAAGCACCCTGTATACAAATAATGAGCATCGTCACACAGGGGAAAATCATTTTTGCTTACCGTCGCTTCTCCACCCGCGCGTTTGTCCCTCATTACTTTCTCTTTTGAAAGAGGAAGTAAACAATGTGCATGTGGCCCATTCAGGGGGCTGTCTTGATCCCCCTGCTTCTCCTGCATACAGTGGGAGATAGTGGCACCTTCCATCTTTAAAATAAGTCGGACTTACTGGGGTGTGTTTTTGTGGCGTGAAGAAGGCCAGAAAGGGTACAAGGCATGTGGTGTTAGGGAAATTTCCCGAAACCCAGTAGGGATGGGGAGGGGGAACCTGCCTACAGCACCAAAGAACCGGGCAGAGTGACAAAGAGTGATTTTACTTACCTCATCCTTTCACAAATCCCGGGTTGATTGCTGTGCTCAGCCTCCCAACCCCAGATGGGGGTGGATGTGGGATCCAGCCCACCCTGCACCAAAGAACCAAGACAGCACGGGCAGGAACAACGCAATGCAAACTCACCCTGTCCTGTCCTGCTCCTAGAGCAACGCACCGTTTGCTCAGATCCCACTGCTGACACCAGATTGTTAGGGAAGGAACGACTCCAGACCAGTCCAGATGCAGAGGCTTTATTTTACTACGTACGTAGGAGAAGAGCTCACCTCCAGCGAGCCGAAGGCTGAACTCCCTACCCATTGTCCACATCAGCATACTTTTATACTCATCAAAGTTGCTCTTATGAAATCATACTTTTCCCTCCTCCCTCCCGTGACTGATCACAAGTCCCATACATGTTCCATAAACAGAAAACCATTCTTACATAAACAATGCCATATTTTGGCAGCCTATGACCGGTACAAAATGTTGCATTCTGTTCTTTGATAAACACCCCAAGGAGAAATTGAGAGTCCAGAGTATACCCTGACCCTTCCAAAATGCCCAGTCTGGGGACTTAAGTGATAAATAATGCAGCGATGCGCCTTCATGTCTCTCCTGGTTCCTAAACACAAAGCAGATGTGTTTGAGCAAAAAGCAACATGTGACCATGGCAGATAAGGAGCTAAGAGATCAGGACAGCCTTGAGCAGCTGGTCAAAGAGGTTCTCTTTGTCACCAAATTGTAAAACAAGGAGGGGAGGGGGAAAAGGGATCAGAGTATTTCTGGGTGCTTAGGCACTTTTCCACAAGGGGTTTTAATGGGGTATTTTCAGATTTCCCTGTCAGCGGGAGCCAGACGACATCGTGAGAGGAACCTGCGAAAATCGGTGAGTGCCCAGTAATGAGCATGCAATAAACCACTCCTCTGATGGAGCTCTCAGTAAGTCTAACTTATTTTTAAAGACGGAAGTTGCCGCTATCTCCTGTTGTGTGCGGGAGAAGCAGCGCCACCAGGTTGTTTGCTTCCTCTTTAAAAAGAAGAGGAAGTAATGAGGGACAAACGTGATTTTCCTCTGTATAATGACCCTCAATGGCTTTTGACTGTTGGTGCTGGGAGGTCTCCTGTCTCAAACTTCTGAGTGCCCTGGGGATCATTGACAGCTGCCCCATTGAAAACAATGGGGAAATCCGGGCTTTGACTGTGGCTGTGGTTAGGTATCCTCTAGGGTGACCCTATGAAAAGGAGGACAGGGCTCCTGTATCTTTAACAGTTGCATAGAAAAGGGAATTTCAGCAGGAGTCATTTGTATATATAGAGAACCTGGTGAAATTCCTTCTTCATCACAACAGTTAAAGCTGCAGAAGCTATACTAGACTGACCAGATTTAAAAGAGGGAAGGGCACCTGCAGCTTTAACTGCTGTGATGAAGAAGAAATTTCACCAGGTTCTCCGTATATACATCTGACACCTGCTGAAATTCCCTTTTCTGTGCAACTGTTAAAGATACAGGAGCCCTGTCCTCCTTTTCATAGGGTCACCCTAGTAACCTCCTTCTTCCTGGCAAAAAGAATTCCTGATCTTTCTAATTCCCTTCTTCTTTTGTGTGGGGAAATGTGAACCAAAGAATTACATCTCAGGATAATTGCGTTATACCTCTACAATTTTCCTATCTCTGAGGTTGCCTCCGCTCTATCTCTACGGGTCATTTGATGCTTGTCTCCTCGCTACTGTATTTGCATATTTGTTGCGCGCCCTCAGGATTTAGAAGCCGGTCTAGGAACTTGATCCTTTAACTCTATGAACCAACCGCTTTGGCGGTACTATTCACTAGCAAGTTTTTGTGTCACGTCTATGGTTCGTCATCTTCCTAGTAGGATCCCCTGCTATTATTGCTCATAGACTTGTAAATATAGACTAATATACAGAAACACTTTCCGGGTTCAATAGTACTCCCCCCGCCACGCGATAGAAGTGGAATTTTCCCATAAAGACCAATGGAGAAAAACAGGATTTTGTTTCAACTATGGTTGGACGCTAGTGTTCCGTCCCGCCGATGTGCTTGTAAGTCAATGGAGCGCAAAGCACGTGCAATGGAGCAGAGAGAGAGAGCCCTGCCCTTTTTCCTACCTGGTCACTTGAACTGTTATGACGAAGAGGGAATTTCACCAGGTGCTGCATGCATCCAAATGACACCTTGCAGGAGCCCTGTTCTCCTTTCCATATGGTCACCCTCACACACACACAAATACAAACCGCATTACATGAATACAACATGATAATTAAGCGTAATCAAAGTAAATCAACATACAAAATTTAAAACAATTTAAATAGCTAAAAAAAGGGGGGCGATTTGTAATAAATAATAATTGGTAAGCTGTCCTGAGAATTGAAGCCTACACTACTACCTTTAAAGCACTTTGAAAACGTTTTGAAACCTGTATATGCAGTGTGTCCTGGGCCCCAACAGTTGCCAAAACTGTTATAAAGCGCTTTAAAGTAGTAGTGTAGATCCATTGCAGGGCGACATGAGTATAAAAATGCGGAGTGGGAGGAGTGAGTGAGTGAGTGAGTGTCGGGTGGTGAATTAGGTGAGGCAGGAGAGGGAGATAGACGCGCCTTGAGTTCCTTTTCCTGCCCTGCAGGCGCGCTGTGCTCTTCCTCTACTTTCTGCAGTGTAACCAAAGAGCGCGTGTGACTCTTCTTCTTTCTGCATCTATGGGCAAGCAGCCCTTCCTTGCCTTTGTGCGGTGCGGAAGTGACAGGAGGGCGGAGACGTGTGCGGAAGGAGGGCGGAGGAGGAGGATGAGCCGCTGCTGCTGTGGGTAGTCCCGACCGGAGACCCAGGAGGTAGGTGCACGGAGTCCCGCCCCTCCTCCCCAGCCCGGGCGTAAGCCACGCCCATTCGTTCCTTGACACGCCCCATTCGCGCCCCAGTCCCCGTGTCTGTTCGGTTCGCAGGTGGAGGGCCGGGTCAATGCATGCTCGGACGCCTGAGGTCTTTTTGAATAGCGGCGGCTGGGCTGGAAATATATGCGTGTTTGCAACTGCGGTGGATGGGGAGGCAGGCTTCAGCCCCAAATGAGAGTGCCTCTGAGCATGTGCAGAGTGCATTTCACTGCCAAGTAACGCTCCTCTTCCCCCACCCCACCCCCTCTATGTATCTGGAGGCAGGGCTTCTTGATCCGAAGATGGGGCTTCTAACCAAGACCAGCCACTCATAGACTAGTAGAGTTGGAAGGGGGCTACAAGGCCATCAAGTCCAACCCCCTGCTCATTGCACTCCTTTTTCTTTTTTTCTTTTGGCAATTAATGACGGGTGACTGAGATGTGTGAGTGTCAGCACTGCAGGGTTCAGTGCTCTTGGGATCAGAGGTGTTTTGTTGCAGTGAAAAGAGATTCCTGGTAAAATAGGGTGGTAGGGCCCACCTGCAGCTTGAAGACATAGGAACCTTCTGTGCACAAAGACGTCGGGACCTTTGAATTGGGCTCCAATCCCTGAGTCCGTTCCCCAACCTTCTTTCTATCACTGGTGCCTCTTGATGTAGCGGAATGCACTGTACTGGGTTGAGTATCTCTGCCTTTCTATGCTAGGATCAAGTGGTGTATACCCCTCCATGGCTTTCCAAAATGGAGAGCAGCCTTCCCCAACCTGATGCCCTCCAGATGTGTTGGATTACAGTTCCCAGTGGTGAGAATGTTGTGCTGCGGCTGGGGAAATCCACTTAGCCAGGAAGCTCACTGGGTGGCTTTGGCCCAGTCACACCCAGCCTAGCTCACAGGGTTGTAGTTGTAAGAGTAAAATGGAGAGGAGGGGGATTATGTACGCCAACTTGGGTGCCTTAAAGAGGATAAAAGGCGGGATATAAATGTTAATAATTATTATAATTATAATAATAAATATCTGACAGGCACCAGGTTGGGGAAGGCTTATACAGATATACTAGCTGATATTTAGTGGTGTAACATACGCCGTTAAATATCATTGCATTTTATTTCTTTATTCAGTCATATTTCTTTGTAAACACAATTTACAACCTCGTTGTTCTCAGGTACAACACTTAATGAGCTCAACAATCAAACTCTTGAGAGAGCAACATATGGAGAGCGACACGGATGGGAGAGGGCGACTCGCCCCGCCCACCCGGGCGCTGGCTCTCTCGCTGAGGCGAAGGCTGGAGAGCCAATCCCGGCTCAAGTGCGAAGAGGGCGGGAAAAGAGCACGAGGGCACGCGATGGAGTGAGGTGGTGGTGGTTGGTTGGTTGGTTGGTTTGGCTTGCCTGCCTCAGCTCGGTCGCTGATTGGCCGCTGGGTCTTAGAGTCCCAACCGTCATCCCTCCCTCCCACTCCCCACCTGTGTTTGAGTTGCTGAGCTGTAACAGTGGGGCGGGGCCATGGTTGCTTAGCAACGCTGGAATCTTCATGGAAACATACCTGCATACCCAAGCCTTTTATATACATAGATAGTTGTTATTGTTGTGATCTCCGAAAAATAATAGATTTTTTCCACCGTCTATCACGCATTTGAAATCTTTGGAGTGCACTTTGGTTGGTTCCCATATAATGCGGTACGGGGGGCAGGTTTGCACAAGCCTCGGAATCAGACATACCTCCGGACAACCTCTTCTAATTTATGCTCAATATCTTTGTCTTTTGGTGACGTTACACAGTCTTGTTGCCTGCTTTTTTAAAATCAGCAATCAGTCCTTAGTATGTTACCACTTAATTAGTTGGTCTACCTGCCTATTTGATGGTTCCCCCCTTGATCCCATGTTTCATCAATGTTATATTGATGATGACTTCTTGTACTGTCTTTTTTTCTTAGATTTTATTGTGTTATTGTTGGGTGGAGGGTGGGTTTCATTGTACGACGCTTAAGGAATTTATTCAATACAGCTTTCCCTAATCTAGTGCCTTGCAAATGTCGTGGACTTCAACTCCCATCAGCCCCAGCCGCCAATGCTGACAATTGTAGTCCAAAGCCTCTGGAGAAAACTGATTTAATAGGCATCTCTTAAACACAAATGATTCATTCATAAATAGGGGTGCATATTCTTGAGTCCTATGGCAGGGCAGGCTATTTGTTTAAATGAGTTTATTGTTACCATTTGCATCCTCTAAGCCAGGGATGGATGGGCAGAAGGTAGATTTCCCAGACGTTTTGCAATTTAGTCCCCAGAAGCTCCTGCCAGCATGGCCAGTGGTCAGGAATTCTGGGAGTTGAAGTCCAAAATGTCTGGGGATCTACTTTCTGCCCACCCTTGCATCGAAACAGCAGTGTCTCTTCGAAGAAGAAAGATGAATAAGGTTTTTGAGATGGCAGGTTATGGCCAGATTGAAGCCTGTTAGTTTTCTCCGTTTCTTTCCGAATAGATGGGCAAGAGTTCTTCAAGAGAAGACCAGCGCAGGAACATAGGAAGCAGCCTTATCCCGGGTCAGACATATTTGTCCATCTAACTCAGTGTTGTCTATACCCTGGCTGGCAGCTGCACTTCAGGGTCTGTGATTTATTTAACTGGAGATGCCTGAGATTGAAGCTGGGTCCTTCTACATGCAAGGCGTGTACTCCAGTTCTGAGCTGCAGTCCCTCGCTAATGGGAGGGTGGTCCTCAGTGTAGGTGCCCCTTTCCAGTACTTTGGGCGGGGTAGGGGAGTCCAAACTGGCCACAGCTGTAACCCTGCCCGCTGTTAGTAGTAGAGCAGCCGGTAGGGTGACCATATGAAAAGGAGGACAGGGCTCCTGTATCTTTAACAGTTGCATAGAAAAGGATATTTCAGCAGGTGTCATTTGTATATATGGAGAACCTGGAGAAATTCCCTCTTCATCACAACAGTTAAAGGTGCAGGAGCTATACTAGAGTGACCAGATTTAAAAGAGGGCAGGGCACCTGCAGCTTTAACTATTGTGATGAAGAGGGAATTTCAGCAGGTTCCCCATATATACAAATGACACCTGCTGAAATTCCCTTTTCAATACAACTGTTAAAGATACAGGAGCCCTGTCCTCCTTTTCATATGGTCACCCTAGTATAGTGACTCTAGTATAGCTCCTGCACCTTTAACTGTTGTGATGAAAAGGGAATTTCCTTTTCTATGCAACTGTTAAAGATACAGGAGCCCTGTCCTCCTTTTCATATGGTCACCCTAGCAGCCGGTCTCTTGTGGAACACAGTTGTGTTGCTCAATACTGAAACAGTGAAGTAACTGGCTTGAAAAACGTGTGCAAAAACTGTCCCTATACTGAGAACTTTCATTAGTGCGGGAGTCTCCAACGTAGAGCCTGTGCCCCAGACACCTCTCTCTGTGCTCACTAGGATCCGTGCCTCTCCTGAATTTTATTTTCTTTCTTTTTTTTCTTTTTTTTAACATTGTTATTTAACTTGGAGGCAAAGTGCAACCTTCCCAGTGCCATCTTTATTTGGGTTTCAAAAGGTGGTTTTGTGTTTTGGAGCTCAGACCCTCACTTCTGCTTTGTATTAGGTTCTTTGGCAACTGCAGTGTAGTGGCTAGAGTGTTGGACTGGGAGTCAGGAGATCTGGGTTCTAGTCCCCGCTTGGCTATGGAAGCTCACTGGGTGACTTTGGGTCATTCACAGACTCTCAGCCCAACTTACCTCATAGGGTGGTTGTTGTGAGGATAAAATGGAGAAGAGGAGGAGGATTATGTGTGCCTCCTTAAGGAGTAAAAAAAAAAAGGCAAAATATCAATGTAATAATAATAATTATTTATTTATTTGTTTATTTATTACATTTTTATACCGCCCAATAGCCGAAGCTCTCAGGGCGGTTCACAAAAGTTAAAACCGTAATAAAACAACCAACATGTTAAAAGCACAATTACAAAATACAGTATAAAAAGCACAACCAGGATAAAACCACGCAACAAAATTGATATAAGATTAAAATGCAGAGTTAGAACAGTAAATTTTAAATTTAAGTTAAAATTAAGTGTTAAAATACTGAGAGAATAAAAAGGTCTTCAGCTGGCGATGAAAGCAGTACAGTGTAGGCGCCAGGCGGACCTCTCTGGGGAGCTCATTCCACAACCGGGGTGCCACAGCAGAGAGAGCCCTCCTTCTAGTAGCCACCTGCCTCACTTCCTTTGGCAGGGGCTCACAGAGAAGGGCCCCTGTAGATGATCTTAAGATCTGAGCAGGTACATATGGGAGGAGGCGTTCCTTCAAATAACCTGGCCCCAAACCGTTTAGGGCTTTAAATGTCAATACCAGCACTTTGAATCGGGCCCAGACCTGGACTGGCAGCCAATGAAGTTGTAAAAGGACTGGCGTAATGTGATCTCGCCGGCCATAATATTATTTATTATTAATAATAATAAATAAAGTTACCTTTATTTTGTTTTCAAGACTTGGCCTCTGGGAAATGAGGGTTTTCTGACCGGCCATGTTAGCCATTTTATGAATGGGCGACCCCCAGCCATTTTGGGACACACTCTAAAAATTCCAAATGTGCCCACTGACCCAAGAAGGTTGGGGAACCCTGCACTAACGGAACAAAGTAATGTAAGTCAGCCTGTGTGGTTGTGTTGCTCACTTCACCCCCTCTATGTTGCGTTTCAGGATTTGAGCTGAAGGGAGAGCCTCGCTTGACGTCTTCACCTGAATCGCCTGCTCTCCTTTGGAAAGGTCTCAGGCCCAAAACAACTGGAGGCGCCATGGCCGAAGCTGTCCACTACATCCACCTCCAGAACTTTAGCAAGTCCCTCCTGGAGACCCTGAACGGGCAACGCCTGGGCGGACATTTCTGCGATGTGACGGTGCACATCCAGGAGGCCACGCTGCGAGCCCACCGGTGTGTGCTGGCTGCCGGCAGCCCCTTCTTCCACGACAAGCTGTTGCTGGGGTACTCTGAAATCGAGGTGCCCCCGGTGGTACCGAGCCAGGTGGTGCGGCAGCTTGTGGAATTCATGTACAGCGGCTCTCTGGTGGTGGCCCAGTCTGAAGCTCTGCAAATCCTCACGGCCGCCTCCATCCTGCAGATCAAGACCGTCATCGATGAGTGCACCCAGATCATCTCCCAGAGCCGCAGCCCCAAGCCCCCCACGGCCCCCCCGCCGGTGCCCCTCTCCCTCCCCCTCCCCAGGGTTCTGCCCGCCAAGCCCCAAGAGCAGCCTCCCAAAGAGGTCATGGGGGGCGTGGCGCGGCCCGGCGACCTCGAGGCCGCCCACCTTGACCCACCCAAGCTGCTCTGCGCCTCGGAGGTGCGGTACAAGCTGCGCGACCTGCTCTCCTCCCAGCACAGGGAGGCGAGGGGGGGCCCCCCCTGCGAGGGGGGCGTCAGTGACGGGGAGGCGGGGGGCTCTTACCTGCACCCCGCCGAGGCGACGCCCAGCTGCCACAGCCGCAAGCAGCGCCAGCCAGTGAGGCTTCAGCTGTCCGAGGCCATGCCTGTCATCATCAAGGATGAGGAGGAGGGGGGTGGCGCGGAAGGCAGGGAAGGGGGGGCAGCAGACCGCGAGGCCAAACTGAGCTGCTTTGCGGAGTGTGGCGGGAGTGGGAGCTTCCCCGCCGGCTTCAATGACGAGGCCGAGGCAAAGGATTCTGGGAACGCCGGCGGGGCCAGCAGGAAAGAGAGCCTCCACCTGGATTATGCCGCCTCCGAGGGACAGGATTTCTTTGGGAACCAGGATGTCTTTTCGGAGTCCTTCATCCCATCCTGGCAGGGGGAGGAAAGCAGCGAAGAGGCTGCCGCTGGACGGGACAGGGAGAAGTTCCACTCGGACTGCAGCTTGGAGGCTTCTAACCTAAGGAGCTTGGCTGGAGAATTCAAGCCGGACTTGGGCGGCCCCTCCTCGGCGTTTCCGCCACGCAGTACTAGTGGCGGCGGCAGTGGCTTGGCCTTTGTCTCCTCGCTGGGCATCCAACGGGAGCTCAAGGCTGAGGTCAGTGGCACCAACACAGCCACCAGCACCACCAGCATCTTCCAGTTCCACCTGCCCCAGCCTGGCGGGGTGGCCCAGAGCTTTTATAGCATACAGCAGCAACAGCAGCAGGAGGCTGGTGCCAGCAACATGGTGCAGCTCAGCCCGAGCGCCATGGTCACAGGCCCCCTGCACAGCGGGGAACAGCAGAGTCAACAGCCGGGTCCGTCACGCTGCTCCGAACCCTCTTACCAGTGCAGCCACTGCCAGAAGACCTTCAGCTCCCGCAAAAACTACACCAAGCATATGTTCATCCATTCCGGTAATGGGTGCTCTGAGGTCAAAATTCCTGGGAAGGGGGGTTGTTGGCAGGGCAGTGGGTGGGTGGGTGGGGAAGAGCAAAGCCAAGCCCTTGAAAAATGACTGTTTATTTCATTTATTGACTAAAACATTTTTATCCCGCCCTATATCACTCGGATCTCAGGGCGGCCTATAGATAAAACTATGTTGCTGTTTATTCGTTCAGTCGTTTCCAACTCTTCGTGACTTCATGGACCAGCCCACGCCAGAGCTTTCTGTCGGCTGTCGCCACCCCTAGCTCCCCCAAGGTCAAGTCTGTCACCTCCAGAATATCATCCATCCATCTTGCCCTTGGTCGGCCCCTCTTCCTTTTGCCTCCCACTTTCCCTAGCATCAGCCTCTTCTCCAGGGTATCCTGTCTTCTCATTATGTGGCCAAAGTACTTCAGTTTTGCCTTTAATACCATTCCCTCCAGTGAGCAGTCTGGCTTTATTTCCTGGAGTATGGACTGGTTTGATCTTCTTGCAGTCCAAGGCACTCTCAGAATTTTCCTCCAACACCACAGTTCAAAAGCATCTATCTTCCTTCGCTCAGCTTTCCTTATGGTCCAGCTCTCGCAGCCATAGGTTACAACGGGGAATACTATTGCTTTAACTATGCGGACCTTTGTTGTCAGTGTGGTGTCTCTGCAATAATATAAAACAATAAATATACACAGCTAAAAACAAATTAAACCATTCATCAAGCTAAAACCAGTAAAGAATTTAAAGGTATTAAAACCAATTACAACAGTTAAAACAACGTGCAAGCTTGGTGAATTTAACCCTCAATGGCTTTGTTAAAAAGCCATGCCTTTACTTGGTGCCGGAATAACGTCAGCGTTGGCGCCAGTCGGGCCTCCAAGGGGAGGGCATTCCGTAGTCAGGGAGCCACAACAGAGATAGCCCTCTCCCATGTCCCACCGTAGCATATGCCTTGCGTTGGTAAGACATGGAGGAAGGATCCTCCAAAAAGCTCAAGTCACGGGCAGGCATATATAGGGAGAAGCGCTCCCTCAAGTATCAAGTTCCCAAGCAGCCCAACACCTTGAATTCTGACTGGAAGCGTATAGGCAGCCAGTGCAATTCTTTTAAGACTGGTGTTATATGGTCTTTGTGGGATGTCTAGCTGCTGGATTTTGAACTAGCAACAACGTCCGCGTCATCTTCAAGGGCAGCCCCACGTAGAATGCATTGCAGTAGTCTAATCTGGAAGTTACCTGTGCATGCACTACTGTGACTAGGTTATCCCTGTCCAGGAAAGGCCATAGCTGGTGGATCAGCCGAAATTGACCCCAAGTACTCCAGGGCACGGAATCCACGTGGGCTTCCAGTGCTAAAGATGGATCTAGGAATACTCCCAAGCTACGCACCCGCTCCTTCAGAGGGAGTGCAACCCCTTCTAGAACAGGTCGCTTACCCAATTCCCAGACTCAGGAACCATCAATCCACAGAACTTCCATCTTATCAGGATTTAGCTTCAGTTTATTGACCCTCATCCAGCCCGTTACAGCCTCCGGGCTGATCGCACAGTTGTGGTGTGAGGGCACCAGGTTGGTGAAGGCTGGTCTGGGTGTCCTTCAGGCTGTATGATTCAGCCACATGGTTCCTTTGTCACACACGGCAGATGCACAGAGACCTCAAATGGTGCAGATGGTCATTGGTTCTATATTCTACTAACATTTCTACCCCACTTTCCTCCTTCAACAAAAATGCTTGACAGAGGTAGCAAAATATAGACAATAGCAATTATCCCCACTAATTAAAAAAACAAAATAAGCTGGCTAATTTATTTGAAGGGCTTCATTTTGGAAAAGTGGATATGTAAGCTAAAAAAATCAGCCATTTCCTACCGAAATATCCTACAATATCCAAAAATCACGTAAGCCAACTATGAAGTTATGTATTCAAATGGCATACATTCGCTTGCAGGAGGAAGCAGATTATGAAGGCATGTTTAGTGGATGCTTTGTCACTGCTGAGTTGCCTAAAGGTGAGGTAACCCTTAATTCAGGTGTCCCAGCCTGGTGCTCTCCAAATGTGTTGGACTGCAACTCCCATTAGCTTCGTCATGGAATGAATGAAGCTTTATTGAATAAGTCTTCCGACCACTTCAAAAATCAAAACTCACATCATCATTAAAAACAGACAGGCGTGAATTAAAATTTACGATTTAAAATTATAAAACAACGTACAATTCTTATATAATGTATTATTTATGACTAACGGTTAATAAAACCCCTTCGTCATTGGCTCTATGTTCTGCTAAAATTTCTACCCCACATTCCCCCTCCAACAGAGATACCCAACGCATTAGCAAAATACAGGAAACACCCAAAGCAGACAATAGTAATTATCGCTATTAATTAAAATAACAAAAGTAATTAACAGCACAACAGGATGAAAACGGGGTGGGGGGTGGGGATAGTAGAACCCAGCTTCACAAATAATAACTGAAATAGCAACAGAGAGAACAGCTTGGTGAAAAAGAAAAGTCGTCAGGAACCAGCAAAATACAAGTAAGGAGGAAGATCATGTAGCTTTCCCCAACCCTGTGCCCTCCAGATGTTTTCAACTACAACTCCCAGTATCCCTGACCATTGGCCATGTTGGCTTGGACTGATGGGAGCTGAAGTCCAAAACTCTCAAGGAGGCTAAGCTAGGGAAGGTTGATCTAAGCTCTTGGGGCAGGGCGTTTGGCATACAGCACGGGTGTGGAACCAAATCTGGCCGACCTGGGCTCCCAATCCGCCCCTTCAGAGGTTCCCACCCCCGTTGCTCTGACCACCAATTCTTTGGTGATTTCCTAGCTTTAGTGCAGTTCCCCCCCCCCCAATTCTGAATGGCTGAAATGCCTCTCCTAAGACTTAGATACTGGCAGCAAGCGCTTTAATCTAAAATACTTAGGTGTTTTGGGCCCACCCCTTTTGATATTTGGGCCCCGCCCACCACAGGAATGTGGGCCCTGAGAGCTTCTCCAAAATTGAATTCAGCCCCCAGGCTGAAAAAGGTTTGACGCCCCTGATGTGCAGGGTGCTGCCACAGAAAAGGCCCTATGCAATTTGATGATGTAATTATTGTTAGAATTATTTGTTGGTATCCATTTTTATAGATTGCTGTTATGGTCGCCCTTCAGTATCAAAAGAAGGGATGCCCCTATAATCCCAGGATGGAGAAACTCAGGCCAAACCTAGCCCATCTGGAGTCCCAATCTGGGGGGCCCAGGTTTCCCTAGATCAGCGGTTCTCAACCTGTGGGTCGCGACCCCTTTGGGGGTCGAACGACCCTTTCACAGGGGTCGCCTAAGACCATCGGAAAACACATATTTCCGATGGTCTTAGGAACCGAGACAATTCATAACAGTAGCAAAATTACAGTTATGAAGTAGCAACGGAAATAATTTTATGGTTGGGGGTCACCACAACATGAGGAACTGTATTAAAGGGTCGCGGCATTAGGAAGGTTGAGAACCACTGCCCTAGATGGACATGCCCCCTTTTCTCCAGCCACCAATAATTTGGTGGGTTCCTGTTGGGTTTTGTCCCCTTTCTAAAATGTTGGGAAAAACATTTGTATCCCGCCCTGTATCACAAGGATCTCAGGGCGGCGAACAGATAAAATGCCACTCCTAAAGCTTAATTACTGGCAGCAAAGAGCTTTAAGGTTAAACATTTTAGTCGTTTTTGGCCCTGCCTCTTTTGGCCCCGCCCACTCCTGGAATGCGGCCCCAGAGAGCTTCTCTGAACATGAATTTGGCCCAAGGGCAGAAAGAGGTTCTCCACCCCTGCTTTAATCAAAGGCTGGGTTTAGGGATGCACAGATTCTGTAAAATCTACTCTGTCTGCATTTTGAGGATCGCCAGATGTCTTTTATTCTGTCATCTGCCCATTGATGGAATCGGATTGTTTTTTCGTGTGTCCGAATTTGCACAAATGCAACTTTGCATAAATTCACAGGTAGAAAAAAATGTGCAATTTTGCCCAAAATATGCAGTCCCCCAAATGCGCATTTTCACGCTTTAGGCTATAGGGGAAATACGTATTTTCGGCCTAGTTTTTTTTTTATTCTTGGGTATTTTTATATGAGGAAATTTGCACCAAATTCTCAAAAGTTAGAAAAATGGTCTGCCGGTCCACGGGATCCGCCCAGTAGGAGCGGAATCCAAAGGTCAGATTCATAAAAATCCAAACTCCATGTAATTCTCCCTCCGATTTCTCCGCCATCCCTAGCTCTGGGGCAGCTTCCCACCCCACCGTCCAGAATCTCGCCCTCTCTGTTGACCTGCTGTGTCTTTCTCCCCCTCTCGACAGGCGAGAAGCCCCACCAGTGCAGCATCTGCTGGCGCTCCTTCTCCTTGCGGGACTACCTGCTCAAGCACATGGTGACCCACACGGGGGTCCGGGCCTTCCAGTGCTCCATCTGCTGCAAGCGCTTTACCCAAAAGAGCTCCCTCAACGTCCACATGCGCACCCACCGCCCCGAGCGCTTCCAGTGCTGCATCTGCAACAAGTACTTCTCCCACCGCACCTTGCTGGAGCGCCACATGACCACCCACACCGCCTGGAAAGGCGGGCAGCCCGACCCCCCGGGGCCTGTCGCCGTCGCTGCCGCCTCCGCTGCCGACTGGAAAGAGAAACCAAACATCGCCACCACCGCTGCCTCCGCTGCCGAGGGGACCATCGCTGCCGCAGCCACCGGCACGTGGAAACCAGGGGAGCCGTCTGCTGAGAGCGCCATGGCTAGCTGGAAAGCGGGGGATCCGGCCCCGGGAGAAGGCAGCCTGGTGGCCTGGAAGGGGGAGGCGGCGGGGGAGGGGCCAGTTGCCGCCTGGAAAGGGGATCCGGCTTCGGAGGCGTCCATGCAGCCTCATACGGCCTAGGGCGTTGATGGACTGATTTTGACCGCTTTTTGGATTCGCCTTGTCCAGATGCTCGCGGCGCGGCATCAGGGCTTGCTTTGGGTCCTCTGGTCTCTGGAAAAGCATTGCGCAAACTGGAACGCTCTCCACACGGGAGCAGTCCTCTCGGGCCACCCTGTGGACACGAGGCAGGTGGTAGATTGGAAAGTGGAGAACGGTGGTGTTGTGGCGTCCCCGGCCCGTGGGGTTCGCCGGCGGAGGACGGGGACGTAGCTGCGGTCATGACGCTGTTGCCGAAGCTGTTTGTAGCTGACCTGTAGCTCAGTGATGGAGCGCGTGCTTTGCATGCAAAAGGATATCCGTCTGATCTCAGGGGGCGGCTGGGGCAGGTCTGGGAACGGCCTGTGCCTGAAACCTTGGAGCGTTTGCTGCTCAGAGTAGACATTGGTGGGATCCAACAGGGCCGCTCCGTGGCTCGTGGCAGCTCTTCTGTAAAGCAGGGGGAAACGGCTCCATTCTGTGCCGCTATTTTTGTCACTTCGTTATTTTTAAATGGGCAGGCTTGGAGGTGTCATGTCGGTAAGCTTGCAACTGCCTCACCCATCCTGGCACCCTCCAGATGTGTTGGGCCACAATTCCCATCATCCTCAGACAGCAGACGGAATGCGCACGAAATGGAGGCAATTTTCTACTTGCCACCAGAATAGAAACTCGAAGTAAAAGTGAGAGCCGCTCTTATTCTACTATCCTACCTCGGATAGAAGTGGGAGAAGAAGGATAGCATCCCATAAAATAATAGTATCCCTTAATCAAGTAACTGCTTTTTGCAAGTCTTCTTTGTATCCACAGCATGATTTTGTCTATCTGTCTGTCTCTCTCTCTGTAGATATATCTATCTACCTTTAGGAGGGGTGAAGCATAGTAATAGAGCACCAGGTTTGCATGCAGAAGGTCTCAAGTTTGATCTCCTGATGGCCACCAATTTGGATGGCTTTAAAAAGGTGTTGGATAAATTCCTGGAGGAGGAGGCCATCAATGACTTCCAGCTCTGACGGTTATGTGCTACCTCCAGTATCCGAGGCAATAAGCCTGTGTTGCTGGGGAACATGGGTGGGAGGGTGCTGTTGCACCGTGTCCTGCTTTGTTGGTCCCTGGTCAACTGCTGGTTGGACACTGTGTGAACAGGGTGCTGGACTAGATGGACCCTTGGTCTGATCCAGCAGGGGTCTTCTTATGTTAACTCCTGGTCGGGCTAGGAAAGAATCCCGCCGGAAACCCTGGAGAGCTGCCAGTCAGTGTTGTCAATACTGGACTAGATGGACCAAGGGGCCGACTCAGTCTAAGGCAATTTCTGATGTTCTTGTGGGAGGTGTCGTCTGACACATCAGGCTTAGGGCACAATCCTATGCGTCCTCAGACTGATAAAAGACCTACAACTCCCAGCATTCCCCAGCCTGGCTGGGGAATGCTGGGAGTTGTAGGACTTTCCCCTCACCTAAATATACATAGGATTGTACTCTTATGGTGTTCCTAGCTTGCATTTCCACAATGGTTGGATTCCAGGGATTTTCTTTCTTTTTAGATCGATCAAGTTATCAGAGACTTTCCCTTCTGTTTTACCCTTCTCTGGAAGAAACGGTTAATTTTACGTATGTATAAGTCACAGAGCAGCTGGACATTAGATGAGAATTTTGGAGAGGGACCAAAGCTCAGTGGTTGAGCACGTGGTATGCTTGCAGGTGATCCTCTGGCATCTCCAGTTAAAAGGATTTCAGGAAGCAAGCGATGGAAATGACGCCCTCACTGCCTGGAGAGCCACTGCCGGTCAGAGTCAACAACCCCGGGCTATATGGACAAAGAGCCTGGCCTCTTATAAGGCAGCTGTCTCTGCGTTTAATTCCATGGGATCAAACCGTCATTCAAGAACCAAAAGATCTGTGTAGCTTCCGGCCAGAATCCCAGTCCTGTGGTGTGGCTGGAAAAAAATTCCCGTCCGTTTCCTGTACTGTCCCAAGTGAGCAGTGGCCTCACTTCTGCCAGTTGCGGGGCCGCCTGCTTGCTGCGTTTTTGGGGGGTCATTGTTGTTCATCCCAAGGCAGTCTTGACTCAGTGGGTACCGCTTGCTAGCATAGGTGGTTTACGAATGGGAATGTAAAATTCTGTGGGCAAGGCAAGGCGATGCTGCTGTATAGAACATCCCCCTACCCACATGCAAAGAAAGTTATGATCAGAGTTCTGTATCTTCAGTAGTTCTGTAGAGGAGGGAGTTCTGGAATGTGCAACTTTTCATATTCCCCTTCAGGTTAGCAGCATCTGCAGCTATTCCCTATTGCGTACTGCTATCAAAAATATAGGGGACCCCTTTTCCTTGCCCTCTGGCTACCCTTTCTTTACTACCTAGCACTGCCTGTGGTAGCCTCCCCCAATTGCCTTTCCCCCTCAAATCTTCTCTGGCACTTCACTTGCAAAAAAACATAGTATAATGGGACCTTCTGCTACAGTCCCCTTTGCATCTGAATAGCATTCCTATGGGACCAACCACAAAAGACATGAAAATGCACATAAAGAAAAACACACACACACACCCGCCTTTTTCTTTTCTTTTTTTCCAGTGAAAAGTGGATTTGGGAAGTTGCTACTTCTGAGTCCTGAGTGGATGGGTAATTCTCTGCTTGGTCATTGTATCACAGCCATGTTTAAAAACTCACACATTTCAGGATGAAATGCCTCTTTCTCGTGCACATGAAGGTTTCGAGGAATATTTCATTTCTCTGGCTGTCACCCAAAATATGTCATACGTTTCTCCACCTAAAAACCAGGTGGTGTTTTGGAGGGTTGTGAATATATATATATATACAATAGAACAATAATGTTTAATATACAAAAATAAAGTAAAAGTTAACAATAGCGTTGCTTTAAAAGTGCAACCTCATATTGCACAAGACCAAATACCTAAGAAACACAACGTGAAGTAAAAAGGCCAAACGTGTTTCAACACGACGTCTTCATCAGTGGCCAATGCTAAAACACAATGTACAGAAAAGGTATGTTATATAGTATACAAGCAGGGGCAAAAGGACTAAACACAGGTTACTAATTCTTGTTTGGAATTTAGACAAAAGGGTGCAAGTATCAGACAGAGCAGTTAACATACCGGGCTGCTGTATGCTCCCTGGAGACTTAATTGGGCTGACTTATAGTTTCCACAGTTATATGGTAGACGATGTCACTCCCATTTGAAAATAATACTGGACCTCCAAAGGAAAATGATAAAATATTTACACAGTGATACATATGGCAGTCCCGTGTTATTAATGCAAAATCCATTGTAGGTCTCACTCTAAATCAATACATCAAAAAGTTTACTTACAGCCTCTTCAAACCTCCTGGGTCAGTCTTTAGATAAATGGCATTGAGGCTGGCTGATTTAAAGCGGAGGTAAGTACTGTTCGTTTATAGTTTAATTAAGCCTTGTGATCTAGCAATCTAGTACAGGGCAAAATAGATCTAATTCCCAATTTCTATTGATGGCCAATTAGGTGGTAATTGATGCTTAGCCATTTTATAGAATATAACCACACCCCTAATGATGTTAAATTCTGGGTTATTGAAAAGCAGAATGGCTCAGGAGCTCAGTTGGACTTAAAACTGAAAAGAAGAGAATTATTTTGGATCTTCACCCTGCAAACGAAAATACCAAAAGGGCTCAACGATTAATGTAACTGGTCTCCCTATTTGTAACATTTGTATGTATAGTTTTCTATGTATAGTTCTTTAATGCTGCATGTTGGCTCATTGTATTGACTTATTATTGTATATTAGGATTATATTATGAAGTACTGTGACTCCACATCCGAAGCATCAATTACCACCTAATTGGCCATCAATAGAAATTGGGAATTAGATCTATTTTGGCCTATATTAGATTGCTAGATCACAAGGATTAATTGGCCTATAAATGAACAGTTTATAACTCTTGTGAGGAAGAGGGAATTTCACCAGGTTCTTCATATATACAAATGACACCTGCTGAAATTCCCTTTTCTATGCAACTGTTAAAGATACAGGAGCCCTGACCTCCTTTTCATAGGGTCACCTTAGATTGCGTTTCCAAGGGAGAAACTGATATCGTTTGGGCTGTTCTTGGAACCTAGGGGCTGTCTAAATGTTGTCTTTGCCACGCTGTGGCTACAAATCAGTGCTGCGTCAGTTATATGATGCAGCCTCCAATTCAAAGCCACCCAAGGGCAAATAGATGAAGCTGCTCTTTGAAAAAGGCAGGGACTTACCCCAACTTTTCCCACTGAAGTGAGGTCACCATGGCTCTTCCACAATCTGACCTCGCTCCGGCATCAAGCCGGGGGTGTTCCTGGGTGGAAGGTGAGCTCTGATTGTTTGCAGGAAGCCAGGCGGGGTGGGCCCGGCGAGTCAAATGGCCGCCAGAAATCCCATGCTGCCTCCGCCGGGAGTACCTGCTGCCATCCCGCAGCAGCAAAAGCATGGGGTTTAGCAGCAGTGTGGCACCAAAGCGGTGCTGTGAAGGCAGGGCCCTAATTACCCTTACAGCTTAGCAAGTGGATGCAGCTTTCCTTAGTCTTTTCAGTCAATTACTAGAAAATAAAACGAGAAGCATACTTATTAACTGCTGTGTTGGTTGGAACATTCTGTGGCCTGTCAGGGCAGCATTACGGAGAATTCGAGGCAACGGCAAACCACCCCGCTATAAGGCCTGCCAAGAAAACATCAGCGAAAGCTGGCGTCCCTCCAAGAGTCAGTAATGACTCAGTGCTTGCACGAGAAGTTCCTCTCCTTTCCTTCCCTACCCACAAGGTAGGACCAGCCCCCCTCTCAAAGACATGCATTCACCAACCCATGTTAACACCGTCACATGACAGCTATTGGCTCAGATGGTTTTAAAACAGGGTTGTTGGATCTCTTATCAGCTCAAGGGCCGATTGCCAATTTGGAGAAGTTCCCAGGGTGCACATTCCATGGGTGCAGCCAAAATGCTCAGACTGCCAGTAATTAAGTCTTAGGAAAGGCATTTCTACCTTTCAGAATGGGTGGGGTGGGGGGGAAACTGCACAAAAGATAAGCCACAAAGCAATTTGGGGAAAGGCACCATGGCCTGGGGAAGAGAGTGTGCCATGTGGGAGGGGCAGACTGTGACTCCAGGAGGACCATATTTGTCTTATGAGCCTGATGTTCTACACCCCTGCTTAAAAGGTAAATTGACAGATTCCTGGAAGATCTGCCATAAGAGATACATGGAATCTCCAACCAGAGGGACCGTGTACCTCTTGGGTTTCATGGGGTGGGCAACACCTCCATGCTCTGCTTGTGAGCCTCCAAAGAGCCATCTGGCTGCCCCTGTTGGAAACAGAACACTGGGCTAGGACCATGCAACTGCCTTTGGGCTGGTCCAGCAAGGCAGTTCTTACTACCTAAATATATGCAAACTAGACCATAGCCTTCTAAAACACACACACAAACTTAGTAGCTTATACTAGCCTACATTCCCATGAGGGTGGCCATGTGTTCTACTTTACAGAGGACAGTCCTCTATTCCCCTTTATTTGAAGGGCTGTCCAGTCCAAGTCTGATTTGAAAAACAAAGACTATCAGAAGGGAGAACAGCCAGAGGGCTTGAAGTAGCCCATCAGCAGTGAACACCTAGACAGCAGGGAATGCACCTTGCACACGTCACCTCACTTTCTTCTGTGAGTAGGACTGTATATCCTGTTGCACTGTATATTTAAATTGTAGCAAGTTCATACAGGTGCATCTATACTATATTTGCATATTTTTGTCCTCTCGCTCTCTGTCTCTTCGTGGCACATTTCTTCTTCTTTGGCAATGCTTAAGTGGCTGCCAGAATTCCCAAGCTGACCACGTAGGAAAGGGCTCTTTCTGCAGCTAGCAGACTGGTGGAGAAGGAACAGCCTGAGGGCCAAGTTTGGAGGAGGTCTCGGTCTGTGTGTGCATAGTGGGGGGTGGGGCACACTCCACCGGTGGGCGGGTCTGAAGGCAGAGGGAGCATAGCCCAAACACCCAAACTAGGTGCATGTTCTAGCTTAAAGCTCTTACTGTTGGACATAGGCGTGCGCAAGGGGTGTGCCCAGGCACACCCTAATGTCTCCAGAAAGAAGTGCTGAATTGAAGGGGGCATTAAGTAGGGGTCCAGATGCAGCGGGAAACAGCCCTCCGGCTGCCTGGCTGCTCTGCTGCCGCCTCCATCCCACCCCACAACAGTGTGCTGTTGCTCCTGGCAGCAGGAGCGAAAAGAAATCACTCTGCCAGGAGCCTCCCTGTTGGGAGCCATGCTTCAAAGAATCCAGGAGGAGGCCCCCAAAGGATAATATCGCCTCATAAGCCCCTCCTCTGGTCAGTGTCACCGCAAAGCCCCACCAATGCTGGGGCTTGAAGAGAGCCCCTCATCTCCTGCAAGGGCCCTCCCGTGGTCAGGCAAGCCAAACACAGAGTAGGGTATCAGTGTCTACAGTGTTTAATAAATAAATGAATGAATAAAAGTAATGTCCTTTATGATTGAGTATTCAAACAACGTTCGTCTTTAAACATAAATAAAATTCCCTTGGTGCACACCCTAATGAAATGTGCTGTGCATGTCTATGCTGTCAGGAACTGAGAAGAGGTATCTCAACCTTTTAGAATGGGGCAGGTGCACAAAACCCTGGAACCCACCAAATGGTTAGGGAAAGAGGTGTGGCCTTATGGGAACCTCGGAAGGGCCGGATTAGGACCCCGGGCCTGAGGTTCCTCACCCCTGATGCCAAAGCAGTGAGTAGGTGCACAGTCACGGAGTCGCCTGCAGAGTAAATTGTTCCAGTACCCCCCTTTTTCCCCTTGGAGGGCAGCTAGTATTGACTGGAGGTTGGCACCACCACTGCAGTCCAGATGAGTCTCTTCCTCTAGGATGACTTCCTCAATCCAGTGCTGTGCCGAATCTGCCACCTCCCAAGAATAGTACCTTGCTCAAGGGGAGGAGAGATGTATGCCAGCTTTCAGCCACCACTCTTGCCTATGTTGCAGCACTGGGTCTCTTCAAGACTAGGGCTACCAACTGCTGAACCTACAGAGGTGCCTGTTCCTTGAATGCTTTTTGCTGCTGGGAGACATTTGGTAGGTGCCCCTTCTAACTGTTTACATGATGAAGCACAGAAAGTGGGCAAGATATCCTTCAATACTTTGGTGTGTGTGCGTGCGCGCGCATATCACAGTGTCATGAGTATGTATGACTGGCTCCAATTCCAATGACACCTACCCAGGGCCAGTGTCAGGCACCTACCAAGGGCCCATACCACGGTAGAAGCCCCCGGACAAGAACTTCCTGGAGTTGTTCCTCACCATCTCAACCAGTTTGTTCATTCCAATGCAATAGCAATGTTGAGAAAGAGGAGCAGTATCAACTGGCGACAATGGTGGGGAGAAGGTAAGACTCGCTGAAAGAGGGGGCCTGTTCCCCAAGGGCCCTCAAAAACCTGGAGCAGGCATAGACGACCATTAGTCATGTTTCTTCCCCTACATTCACTGCATGTTTCTCCGCCCAGGAGTAATGGCTGCAGCATGATTGTTTTGTGGAGCTTAATGCTCACCTACCCCATAATTTGAAATTCCCCTGGGTGGTGGGGGGAAATACTGCCTGTATTATGATGCCTCAGTAGTTGCTTGCTAGCTGTTTGTCCCAAGGGCATAGACTGGCCGCTTACTGTTTTAGACATTCACTGTTTCTAATGTATGGAGGAAATCGATTACACAGGCCCTGCCTCTTCTAGGAGTTCCCCAGCGGGCCTCCTGCCGTCTGCTTGGGCCTTGAGAATGCACAATGCCTTTGCTTTGAAAGCAGAGCAGAGGGCATGGAGGAGACACATTGGCAACAGCCCAGAGTTTTCACATGCCAGCTGCTTCCTGGGCCTCCAGGGATACAACTGTCGGAGCAGAACTGTTCTCAAAAAGTTGAAACTTTTAATAGCACCCAATGTGGGCTAATTAACTCACTGTCTCTCAGGGAGGAGGCAGGGCGGGTGTTAAAAGCCCTCCCTCTGAGCTTATTTACACCCCAGGCTGAGAAATGGCTGGAGACGTCCTTTTAATCTATCCCTAAGCAAGTTGTGACAATTAGAGCTCATTATCTTCAGTTCTCCGGTAGGCCCTGTTACCTCTTTGGGGAGATTTTACTACTGAGAGAAAGAGAAAAGACCTTGGGGGGTGATGTTACCAGTGAAATGTGGTACTTTAGCCTGCTCCAAGAATGGTTGGATGGACCCACAGAATCAAAGGTGGAGGTCTGCTGGCACAATGGTGGCCACTTATGAATTACCAAAGAAGAAGAAACACGTCGCCAAAGAAGGCGGCAAGTGATTTGCAGGAAAATTGCATATACGAATACACAAATTTATAAAGCAATTATTATAATTTAAATAGATATACAGTACTGAAGAGAGGGAGTTTGCAGCTGGTTTGAAAGGACCTAAGGACAACCTAATTCTCAGTTTGCTCTCTTAGCCACTATGAGAGTTTAGTCACTGTAATTAGGGCAGTTGTGTTCTGTATGAAACCATCCAGATACTTTTATTTCAAGGGTGTCATAGTATTAAATGTTTTTATAAACAGTACTTATAATTTGCTGTGACACTCACATGTTATCAAAAATAAGAATCCAGCACTGTATGAGCATCCAATTTATCAGTTTTGGTATTTCCTCTGTTTTGTGTAGGTGGTCAACTTCACATTCTACTCAACCACATGTTTACCCTTGTTTGACTAAATCCTGGTACAAAAACGTTGCACCCTTTTGTGGCTATGGACTTGTGTTTTCTAGTGCTTGTCCATACCATGGCCAATGGAGGCATGGGGAATTTGCTGATCTTCTTAATATTTGATTAGGGCAGAAGATTCAGCTGTAACTCAATTTTCAGTGCCATTCAAGATGACGAAAAGGTGGCCACAATCCTTGATTGTCCCCCAGGATGAAAGCAATATACTGGGATTGTACCACATAAAACCATAGTCACTACATACCAGAGCCAATTTTAGACTGAAATCCTATGCCATTTACCTGGGAGTATGCCCCATTAAACTTTTGAATAGACACACATAGGATTATAAGGTCAGAGATGGGGGAAAGTTATGACTTGCATCCCTTACTTCCAGGGTTGGATCCAGACTTGGACATTCATTTATTTATTTATTTATTTATTTTATTTACAATATTTATATACCACTCCCCAGTCAAAATTTTGGAGCAGTGTACAAGATAAAATAAAGTAAAAACAGAATAAAACACTTTAAAATATATTTTAAAAGAAGCAAAATGTACAGTGAACCGTGGCTGGTCATTAAGGAAAGGCTTCTTGGAATAAAGACGTTTTCAGGAGGCGCCAAAAGGAGTACAAGGTTGGAGCCTGCCTGACCTCCAGAGGCAGGGAATTCCACAGGAAGGGCGCCACCACGCTGAAGGCTCTTCCCCTGGTGGACTCCAATAGGAGGATGGGTCTATGTGGAACCACCAGGAGCATGCCCTCGGATGACCTCAGTGACTGGGCAGGTTGGTAGGGGAGAGGGCGCTCTCTCAGGTACATGCTTAGAGTAGACCCATTGCAATCAATGGGACAAGTCAGTCATGACTAACTTAAGGTCCTATAAATTTCAATGGGTTACTGTAAGTATGACTAAATCTGGAACCAACCCCTGGCATCCATTTGGAATCGCACTGGGTTTTTAATGTGCACACAAAAAGGGAGAGAAGTCTCAGGATGCTATAGAAAGCCAGTTGACTGGACAGACACGACTCATAATTCAATCCATAAAATAAATATCTGTCGTATGTGGGATAGCAGCATAATGGAGCAGCTGCTGTTCTACCAAAAATAGCTCTTTATTTCCAGTGTATGTCAGTAAACATCTGCAGCTATGGAAGATGTTTGAGCAATTTCTTGGCCATATTTTTAGGGAAATTATTGTACATATTTGGAGAAGAG
This sequence comes from Elgaria multicarinata webbii, assembly GCF_023053635.1. Classification (NCBI taxonomy): domain Eukaryota; kingdom Metazoa; phylum Chordata; class Lepidosauria; order Squamata; family Anguidae; genus Elgaria; species Elgaria multicarinata. The sequence goes on from NC_086181.1 coordinate 19,001,368, forward strand.
AAGGTGAGAAGTTTACCTGCTTTTATAGAAGGTCTCACCTCCTTGAAAATTATCAAAACATGTTGGGAACAAAGAAAAAATGGCTTTATTTCTGTGTTGGATGCCTTTATTTTTTGCCGCTTGTTGGGAGTCACTTTGTACCCAAATTTTGATAGGTTATTTGTGCCCTGCCTTTCCAGCAAGAAAATGGCACTGAAAGCAGCTTTAAAAAAATGAAAGTTGGTGAAAACAATAATGAAACATACATTAAAAACAGTGACAAAATAAAGAGCACCCAGCTAAACAAACCAGCTTACAAACCGAGGGTCTGCTTGAATAAAAATGTATCTGCTTGCTAGTGGAAGGACAATATTGGGTCCTATTTCTTTGCATTAATTACTGGGACTTGCTTTTGTTTAGACCTGTATAGGTTGGACTGTTAATCTTGACTCGGATAACAGGCTTAAAATAAATATTTGAAGTCTGGAAGAAGGAGGAGGAAGAATAGCATTTTCTCCTGTACAAGATACTGCAAGTTGTAGTTTTAGAAAAATATGTTATAGGGCTTCCATGAGATAAGGCATCGAAATCTTACAATGCAGTAGCAACAACTCTGCATTTATGGAACGAAATAAAATCTATAAAGAGTGCCTCGGAGTGTAACTCTTCCCTCTCTGGAAGTGGACTTGACTGCCATGTCATTCTTCAAGAAGAAAGCTTCCATGTAAGGTAAAAAAAATCACACTGACAAAAGACAGTGATAAAATACATGCTTATTGTTCATGTCCCTTTCATTTCCTGGGGTCACCCACTTGACAAGAAGTTCAATCTGCCATTGTTGCGGTCTGTCTCTATGGTTACTGTGTGGTTGGGACCAGAGAGTTATGGTTCCCCCTGGTGGACATAAAAGGAAACTTCCACAAAATGGGTTTGTTGTAGTGGTTGCCAGATGGTGGGAGATGCAAGAGAAGTTCTATTAAAAGAGTTTGGTCTGTCCCTGCTTTAAAATATCAACTGCGCCAAAGCTAATGTTGAAATATATTAACTTGAGCTTAGCGCTCTGCAGAGCTAAGAGCTGAGGAGAAGGTCCAGAGGACACATGCCGGTGGTGGATGGGCTGGAGTCAAAAGGAAGGGTCAAAATACCCCAAAGATCAGCATATTTTAGTTTAAAGCGCTGACTGCTGATAACTAAGTCTTAGGAGAGGCATTTCAACCTTATAAAATGGGGGGAGGCTGCACAAAATACAGGGAACCAACAGTAAGTGATTGGGGGGAAAGTGGTGAGATCTGGAGAACAGGGCATGGCCATTTGGGAACACCAAACAGCCGGATTGGGACCGGCGGGGGGCAGATTGGACCCTGAAACTGAGGTTTATAGGCTGACCATATGAAAAGAAGGACAGTACTCCTGAATCTTTAACAGTTTTATAAAGAAGGGGATTTCAACAGGTGTCATTTGTATGCATGCAGCACCTGGTGAAATTCCCTCTTCATCACAACAGTTAAAGCTGCAGGAGCCCTGACCTCTTTTGTATCTGGTCACTCTAGTTTAGCTCCTGCAGCTTTAACTGTTGTGATGAAGAGAAAATTTCACTAGGCGCTGCATACATAACAATGACACCTGCTGAAATTCCCTTTTCTCTACAACTGTTAAAGATACAGGAGCCCTGTCCTCCTTTTCATAGGGTGAGCCTAGATTTGCACCCCTAGTCTGAGCCACCGGGACAAAGCAGAAGATAGATCTTCTGATGGTTTGCAATACATCATCAAGGGTTTCTGTCTCCCAACCATTTAACAACAGCAAGGCAACCAGAGTGGTCTTTTGTATGAAAGGACTGTGAGCTCAGTTCTGTTCCAGTACTGAAAACAAATTCCTAGGCTCAGATGTGCTCAAAGGCATTTGTTTTGTTTAATTCTAAGTGGCTTGTCTTTTGCCCCTGGCTCTGGTTGTTGGATCTTGGGGTTCTAGTAAAACTGCCCACCTGAGTAGCCAAGGCAAGGCAAGTAATAGAAATACATCCATTAAGGCTGAAGCGCCCATGTGCAGAACGCAAGCACCTCATTCCTAACCCCAGCAAGAATTCCCTCCCACCATGTTTTATTTATTTTTATTTATTTATTTGATTTGTACCTCACCTTTCTACTAAGAAAAGTAGCACTCAAGATGGCTTACAGTCAAAAATAAAACTTGATTAAAACAATGCATTAAAATACCATTAAAACACAGCAATGACAAAATAAATACAGCAGCCAACCCAACAAACCCATTTGCAAGCTAAAGCCCTTCTTGAATAAAGCAGTCTTTGCCTGCTGCCAAAAGCACAGCAAAAAGGAGGCAACTTAGCCTCCCTTGGGAGGGAGTTTCACAGCCTGGGAGCTGCCACTGAGAAGGCCCTCTCTTGTGTCACCACCAAACATACCTCTGAAGGCACCGTTGTCAAAAGAAGTACAGCTCCCAAAGATCTGAAGACCCGGGCAGGCTTGAATGGGAGAAGGCGGTCTTTCAGGTAGCCTAGCCCCAAACCATATAGGGCTTTGTAGGTCATAACCAGCACTTTAAATTGTGCCCAGAAACAGACTGGCAGCCAGTGAAGCTGTTGTAACAAGGGCGTTCCAGGGGCTGCGTAGATGCGGTTATACAACACAGCGGCGATCTTGCAGCCTTCACAGGGCTTTCCCACAAAGCTGCAATTTAAAGAAGTCGAGGACATACCCCAACTTCTTCCCTGGAGCGAGGTGAGTACGGCGCATCTGCTGTCTAACCTTGTTCTGGCGTTGCAGCAGAGGCATTCTTGTGTGGATGGCAAGCCCTGATTGGTCGCCCTCCACCTGGGCAGGGGGCGGGCCTGGCGATCTGAATGGCTATTGGAAAGCCCACATCCTCCCTCTGTGTCAGGATTAGCCACTGCCACCCTGCAGCAGAGAAAGCGTAGGGTTTCTTTATATGTGGCAGCAACCTGGAGCCATCAAGGCAGGGCCCCAAACTTCCTGTAACTGGCCCCAGTCAACAGTCTAGCCACAGCATTCTGGACCAGCTGAAATTTTCAAACATTTTCTAAGGCAGCCCCATGTAGAGCATGTTTCAGTAGCCCCAATGGGATGTAACTAAGGCATGTGTGACCATGACTAGATCAGACATCTCTAGGAATGGGCTCAGTTGGCACACAAGGCTCAACCGTGCAAATTGACCACTGCCAAAACCTGGGCATCCACCGTCAGAGTCCAGAACTACACCCAAACTGCAAACCTGAGTCTTCACGGGGAGTGTAATGCCTTTCAGCACAGGTTGTGTGTCTATTCCCTCATCTCTGTTTCGACTGACTAGGAGCACTTCTATCATGTCTGGATTAAGTTGCAGGGTTGTTGTTGTTGTTTTTGCCTTCATCCAGTCCATTACCAACATCAGACACCGATTTAGAACAAGAACAGCCTTCATATGATGTTCTTATGTGAACTGCCCAGATAGCTCCAGCTATGGGGCGGTATACAAATGCAATAAATAAATAATAATACGCGCCAACTGTCCAAGGTACCATGAACACATTGATGTCCATATCGTCTGGGCCCTGTCCCTGGCTTTTCCTTTTGAGGATGTCCAGTTAAAGAGCTCCATCACCCCATCCTTATAGTCTGCTGTCACGGCGAATTGCATGCAAAGGACTCAGAGGACGTCAACCTTATATTCTGCTGTTGTGGTGAATTGCATGCAAAGGACTCCTATGACACTGACCATGTCCTGCTGTGATTGTGATTCTCCCCCCCCCCCCCTTAGCAACGTATTTTGGTCATTAGAAAGTCTGGTTCTTCTAGTAATGCGAAAGCACACTGCTCAAACTTCAACATGTATTTTCATCCATCTGATGTTCTGTGGGTGTGTTTTAAAGGGGCAGCTTTGCTGACGAAAGAGAGGGGTTGTGCCTTTTCTCTAGTGGGTGTTTTTAAATGCCAATTCAAATCCTTTCCTCCTGCATCCTCCTGAGTAGGCATTTTCACCATAAAAGAAATGTGGAAAATGCATCCTCCTTGCTGGCATCACCCTCATTTTTAAGGATAGAGATCAGAATTTGCAAACTGTTAGATCTTAAGGAGGGCTTTCAGCATGCCCAATTTGAATCCGATTGGCTCACCCATTGATTTTTAATGATTTTTTAAAATGGAAATTAAACAAATGCTTACATCTGCATAAGTTTTAAAGATAAAGAAATCCAAATTGGCACAGAGGGCTTTCAGCATACCAAATTTGAATCAGATTGGGTCATCCCTTGATTTGTATGATTTTTTAAATTTCCTCCCTCAAACCCTTTGGAGCTTATAGTCCACTAGTGCAAAGGAACGTAGGAGCGCTCTTCCATTCCTTTGATCATGCAAAGCTGTTCATCTTCAAGTTCATGAACTACAGATGTGCTGTTCCCTTACTCCAAAGTAAATCCCATTGATTTCAACTGCTAACATCACATGCTGACTTACCTTTGAGGAAACCCCATTGAACAGAATCTTACTACTGAGTAAACACATATAAAACTGATTTTTAATAGCGTGGTCACTCAGAAGCTTTCTTTTTTAAGTCTTAAAACAGCAAGCTGGAAAGAAGTGCTTTGCAACCCCATGCTTAGTTCTGAGTTCTTATTTCCGTTTACTAAGAAGTAAGTCTCTCTATTCAATGGGGTTTACTTAAAGGTAATTGGCAGATGAGTGATAGTGATCAATGCCCATACACATGCAGTTCATGGAAGGGGGAGGGAGGTTTTCCGACAGGATGAATGGAGGGAAAGTTGTCCAACTTCCAACAACCAATAAACTGTAGGGGGAGGTACAAAGGAGATCAATGGGTGGAGGCGATGGTGTGTGAGAGTGAACCTCAGTGGGATAACAGCAACACGCTACAGGAGAGGTGTAAAGAGGCTTGCGACTTATACGCACACAAGTGTAAGTTTGCAAGCTTTCATACGCTATGGAAACGAAGTGGGATAACTGGAGGGAAAACCAGGACAAATGTGTAGGTGTGATGGAGCTTAAAATGTTGTTGATCAGGTTTTTCCAGTTTTCAGCTCTTTCTCCAGTGTCACATCTGTAGCAGTGAAATTTTTGAGTGGGGAATGGATGCATCTTGTCTCCAGTACACATGCATTTCCTTGTTTGGACATGAACACCAAAGCAATACAGTCCGTCTTATTTATTTATTTATTTATTTATTTATTTATTACATTTCTATACTGCCCAATAGCTGGAGCTATTGACACTTTACTCTCTGTAGCTACCAAGGTATACATTGAACTGCTGATAAATTATTGTAGGGCGATTACGATAGTGGTAGGCAATGCTGGACACCTTTCTTGTTGCTCGCCAAGGCGTTCTGCCCCTCCCACTTTTTATTTTAAAAAACAACACAATTTTGAGAGGGAACATGTGTATGGGTAGTGATCCAGAGTGAAAAAAAGAGATGGTGGGGAAGGAATGAGTTGACTGGTGGAGAAGCGGGGTGGGGGGGACAAAACAGAGTTTGCCTTCTTTGAAATCGGTTACTGTTGGTGCTGAAAATAGGCTTCAAGGGGTTTGTTTAGTGTAAGGGGGGGGAGTTTTAGATCCCATCTATGCCTTATGCAGGATAAGTCTATTAATTCCTGACACCAGGAATTCCAACATGGGCCAATTCCTGTCTGCAGGAAAGGGCTTCTGCCCAAGGAAATGTACCTATAAAGCCTTATGATGCTTGGGACCACAATACCTAACAGAACGCCTCTCCCAAACTGAATCTACCTATACACTACGCTCAACATCTAAGATCCTCCTCTGGGTGCCTACTCTGAGGGAAACTTGGAGGATGGCAGCAAGAAAAGGGCTTTTCAGTGGTGGCCCCCTGATGATGGAACAATCTCCCCGATGAGGCTCGCCTGGCACCAACATTGTTATCTTTTCGGTGCCAGGTCAAGACATATCTCTTCTCCCAGGCATTTAACAGCATATGTTGAGTTTTTTAACTGACTCCAGAATAGTTGTTTTAAATAGATATTGTCTGTCCTGGGATGTAAACTGTTTTTATGCTTTTTATGGTTTTAAAATTTGTTTATCAGTTTTTAATGTTCATTGTTTTAATCTTTGTAAACCTCCCAGAGAGCTTCAGCTATGGGGCAGTATATTATTATTATTATTATTATTATTATTATTATTATTAATAATAATAATAATAATAATAATAATAATAATAATGTTCTTGGAGGTTCTTAGTAGCAAAAATCCGCCTGGGCCCACGAGGGTAGCATCCATCCCTCCCGGTCCCCAAGAGACACACATGGCAAATTTTTGCCCCACTGCTACCTGCAGGACAAAGGGGGCGCAGGTCCAGGCGGACCTCACTTCCACCCTGATCTACACACACCCTTTGTCCTTTCCCCTGCTGTGGTAATGGCAAGGGGGATATTCTTCCCCCCTCTGCTGATGAGGGCCTAAAAGGGTGGAGAAATCGCATATTTTCCCCCTCCGCTCTAATGGCAGCACCCACAATTGGTGCTGGGAGGAGGCAAAGCATGCTTTCCAGTGCCTTCAGAAAGTGCGCAATTCTTCCAGCACACTAATGGCTTGCAAGGGGAATTGCACACACTTTCTGTAGGCACTGGAAAGTGCACATCGTTGAGCACTCAGCCAGGTGAGTTCTTCATTCACTACAAATTGAAGCTTCCACCCATTCTTTCTCTTCTGTGTGTGTGTGCGTGTAGGCCTGATGCTCAGCTTCACCCAGAATGTAGTTCATTTCCCCACCAAGGCATAACTTGGGCCAGAACTACACCTTGTGTCAAACCATTATGAATGTCGAATAGGAAGCAGGAAATAACAGTATGAAAGCGGGATATGGAATGTGGATTGTTCCACAACAGTTATCAGTGCTTCAGTACCGCTATAAAGCAGTAGTGTACTGTAGATCTAGCCTTGGTCGTGTTAACGATTCCCATTTGCTCAGGTAATTCCCCCCTAAATCAGCTTGTACATTTGAATCTTTGCAAACCTCCATAAGTGTGCCATTGTGGCATGATCCTCTCCAACAGTGTCTGAGTGTGGATCTCCTTGGGTGGGAATCGCCTTCTTAGCCACAGACCCCCTGTTTGCCAATGTCTAAAGATTCCTTATATGCGGGTGTGTAGGTCTCATTCGAACATGTGTGAATTTGTATACAGGTCTAACAATAGCACATCATGTAACAATCAATATCCCCTTGGCACTGAGGTGGCAACGTAGGGCACTTCCAGATGGGTGCTTTTATAGGGCACATTTATGGCGCGATCACCCTGCACTGAATTTTACAGGGGGTCCAGATGTTGTCATTTTTCATCGGTAACCCTCCTATGTTTTCCCATGGCTTGTTCCATCTTTTTTTTCTTAGCAGGAAAAAAAAAGTCCATTAAAGGGGAAAAGATGAATTGCTGTCTTTTGATTGGTAGCTCTCTGTCTGGAAGCTCGCAATGCCAGGGCTGGCTGGCTTTTTGTTGCTTCAGGTGAATTAAACATTTTACTGGCCCTGTTCATATTAACCTTTAATATGACATGAGTAGGGTGGGGATGGGAAACAATGGGCCCATTCAGAAGACACCTTAAACCATGACTTTAACCACAGTGGTTAAGCCAGAAAGCCGGGCTGTGTTCAAAAGACACCTTAAACCACAGCTTTATCCATGGTGAATAAAGCAAAAAGCCTTATTCACTATGGTTAAAGCCATGGTTTAAGGTGTCTTTTGAACACAGCCCGGCTTTCTGGTTTAACCACCATAGATAAAGCCATGGTTTAAGGTGTCTTCTGAATGGGCCCATTGTTTCCCATCCCCACCCTACTCAAGTCATATTAAAGGTTAATCACCATGACTATGGCCCCATTAAGAAGACACCTTAAACCACAGCTTTAACCGCTATGGTTACGCCAGAAAGCCAGGCCGTGTTCAGAAGACACCTTAAACCATGGCTTAAACCATGGTGGTTAAGCCAGAAAGCCAGGCCGTGCTCAAAAGACACCGTAAACCATGGCTTTAACCATGGTGGTTAAGCCAGAAAGCTAGGCCATGTTCAGAAGACACCTTAAACCATGGCTTTAACCACGATGGTTAAGCCAGAAAGCCAGGCCGTGTTCAGAAGACACCTTAAACCATGGCTTTAACCACGATGGTTAAGCCAGAAAGCCAGGCCGTGTTCAGAAGACACCTTAAACCACGGCTTTAACTATGGTCAATAAGGCTTTCTGGCTTAACCACTGTGGTTAAAGCCATGGTTTAAGGTGTCTTTTGAACACAGCCCAGCTTTCTGGCTTAACCACCATGGGGCCAATAACAAAATAAACAATCAAGAGTCGACCAGGGTTACTATTTTCTTATTTTCATTTTTTAAAAAATATCCATCACTTCTGTACTCGCTCATTTTTACAACTGTCCCATGTGGCCTGTGGGCATCAAAGGGCTCCCAGTTGTATCCTGCTAGACCGCAAGAGGTTGTCCACCCTCACCGATGATCTGCTAATCTGCCTTGATGTGTCTCTTCCCAAAGTGAATGCGGCAGCATTCTCCCCACCAAGGCATCTTCAAGGAAATCTGGCATCCCAGCCAGTTGCCTAGTTTGCCTGTAGGTTTTGGGCCGTCCCCAGCCCAGAAAACATGCTGGAGCATTCGCTGCGATGGGGCACACTTCTCCTGCAACAGACTATCTGGAGTTTACCAACTGCTGTAATGCACCAGCAACCTGTCCTGTATATTCCGTATATTTCTGGCATGGCGCTGTAGCGGGCAACATACAGGCTGACCTTTCACACATTGTACAATCGTACAGGTGGTTCCGGTGTGTCACGCACAACCACAGGTGGTCCCTTGCTGTAGATTCTCCGAAGCAGGGCATAACCTGAACTCACCTTGCAGCCTCAATAGTTATGCAGGAAGCTTTACCTAGAGTCAACTCCAGAATCGAGCTATTTAGGAAAACAGGGGAAATCCCTGCAGCGGCCCCCATGTTCCATCATGGTGTTCCAGCACCAATGGACCGACAAGTCTATTTGCAATGGGTGTGGTGGTGCAGGAGGAGGGCAGGACCCTGGCTGCAAGGGTAGCATCGCCGGTCCTCCTCCGCGCCTCCTACAGCAGCATGGAGACGCTGGTGCCGCGCAAGGTGGGAGCTGCGGCTGAAGCGCTTGTGGCACTGCGGGCAAGCGTAGGGCCGCTCGCCCGTGTGGGTGCGCTGGTGCTCCAGGAGCCGCGCACTCTCGCAGAAGCGCTTGCCGCACTGGACGCAAGCATACGGCTTCTGGCCAGTGTGGAGGCGCCGATGCTGAGCCAGGTTGGAACTCCAGGAGAAACGTTTGCCGCAGCAATCGCAGGCGTAGGGGCGCTCCCCGGTGTGCATGCGCTGGTGCTGCCGCAGGTTCGAGAGTTGCGTGAAGGCCTTGGGGCAGTCCGTGCACCGGTAGGGTTTCTCCCCCGAGTGCGTCCCCAGGTGGCGCATCAGGTGCGAGCTTTGGCCAAAACCTTTCCCGCACTCGATACACTTGTACGGCTTCTGGCCTTCGCTAGAGGAGACAGGGGAAGGTTTGGCGGTTAAAACCAGGGAGAAATCGCCAGCGCCAAGACTCCTGGGACTCAGTTCCAGATCAGGGCTCTGAGGTTCGGGCCCCGAAGGTTCGTCTCTCGACAACATCTTTTTGGCAGCGAAGGCTTCCTGCTCACGTTCCCACCTGACATCTGCGGAGACACTATCAGCGTATCCCAGCTTGAGAAAAAAAGTAACAAAACAGGCACATTAGCCGCATGGAAACATAGGGACAGTGCCAGCTCCAGGGTTTTGTGGGCCCGTCGGCAAGATACCCTCCATGGGTCCCCTCCCTTAGTGAGTCTGCCTTCTCACTGCCATTGTCACCAGATGCTCCTCTTCCTCCTCCTCCTCATCATCATCATCACTGCTACCGCTTGCTTGCTTGCCAGGCAGATAGCCAATGAGCAAGCAGGCATAAGAATATAAGAACACAAGAAGAGCCATGTTGCATCAGACTAAGGGTCCATCTAGTCCAGTATACTGTTCACACAGTAGCCAACCAGCTGTCGACCAGGAACCACAAGCAGGACACAGGTGCAACAGCACCCTATCACCCATGTTCCACAGCAACTGGTGAACATAGGCTTACTACCTCTGCTACTGGAGGTAGCATCCATCTATCAGGACTAGTAGCCCTTGATAGCCTTCTCCTCCAGGAATTTATCCAACCCCCTTTTAAAGCCATCCAAATCGGTGGCCATCACTATGCCTTATGCCACCTCCTGCTCCTTCTTGCCACCACCATTGTCTGGGCCAGAGGAAGAGGCAGGTAAACAAGCAGGTAATGGTGATGTGGAGAAGCAAGTCCAGTGGGTTCTTGTTAGGGTTTAGGTCCTCAGCAGGTGCCTGACCAAGCCTACTCTTGAGGCTGGCGCTCATAGGGACACTGGTTCATTTATCTCTAATGCAGGGATGGGCAACCTGTGAACTGCCCAGAGAGCCTTGGCTATTGGGCGGTATAGAAATGCAATAAAAAAATACACAAATCTTTTTGGCTCTGAAGGCTGCATTCAGTGCCAGTTAATGCATAAGGGGCCAAAGATGCACACACGTGCGCGCGCGCACACACACACTTTCCCCCACCCACCCACTGTCGTATCTCCAAGCCCTCCCACTGCTGTGCGAGACAATGAAGACGTGTGCCAAATAATCTACAAAGCTTTATTCAGCCAATAAACATCTCTTCGCATCTGAAGAGAGATTAAACACTAAGAACTTTCCTCTAGGCCAAACCTGGCTAACTAAGAGAGACAATTGTCCATTCAACAAAAGGGAAGGTCATTTCCCTGAGTCCCTTTCACTTCAAGGAGGATTCCTTGGAAGAAGACTTTGGCGAGACACTAGCCGAGCTGATCACCTCTCGCCTACTTTTAGCTCTGCCGGTTTAAACCTGCAGCAGAGCCCGGGATTGCCCAACTCTAAAGTCCCTTCCCCCTCTGAGGATTCCTAAGTTCCCATAGACTCTAAGTTGTTAACATTTTCACTGATAAGGTCCAGTGCAGATTCATCCCTGGCAGGTGAAGAACCTGGGAGAATCGTGAACAGGGGTCCACAGTTTTGCCCGCCACACTCGCCATGGTGAAAAATCCAGTCCGTTTAGGGCTAGAATGGTATAAGTATGGACTCCACTTGATAGGGCTGGTCAGTGGTAAAAGAAAGTGCATGTTTGACTTGGAATACAAGAGCTCACCAACAAGGCTGTACAGCTTTGAGCATGTGGGATTTTGTGTGAAAACAGATACGTGACACAGAACCCACTCATTCCCTCTTTGGCTAACGGACACAACACAGTGCTTTCTGTGTGAGACCCATACTGTACAGAGAAAAGAACATAGGCGGTGCAACAGCTTCCACATGCTGTATGCAAAAACGATCGATGGAAAACAACGCTGTAGAAGCATAGTTGCACATTGCAAGGAAATGCTCCCACACATAACACCCTTGCAGGCAAAAAAGAGAGGAGAAAAATCCAGGAGTATTTAGGTTCAGCTCTTTGCTGTTTTCAGAAGTGAACACCCTTTCTTCTAATACACTCCAAACCATCTGGACTGCCAGGGAAGGGCCACGGCTCAGTGGTAGAGCACATGCTTTGCAGGCAGAAAGTCTCAGGTTTGATTACCGGCATCTCTAGGTAGGGCTAGAAAAACTCCCACCTGAAACCTTGGAGAGCGGCTGCGAGTTAGTGCTGACAGTACTGGCTAGGTGAACTAATGGTCTGGCTCAGTATAAGGCAGCTTCCTAGGCAACTATATAGAGTGGGGAAACAAGCCAGGCACATCAAAAGGAATTCCCAAGTTCCGAACACCCAGAACCCAGACTGCCTTACCCAGGGAAATGAGTATCTCATAATTCTCCTGCATGCTGTCCATCAAGTCCTGCATTTCCTGGAGCGCATAGGGTTGGGCCTGGGACAGAGGGTAAGGATATGGAGAATTTTCAAATATATTTCAAATACAGTGTTATTGACAAGTGGGCTTGCTGCTTTTTATCTGGCGTCTTAACCCAGCCCAGCCTCTGAGACTGCTGCAATGAAAGTCACCCCCATACATTCATAGAGATAAACCCATTCAAAATCCCCCCCCCCCCAGTGGAAATATCCCAATTTAAATCTGGCCACGCTGTGCTTGATTAATTCCAACCACTAGGGAGCACATCCTAACCATGATCCTTACTGAAACTGGAAGGGTTGTTTAGAAGTACTTCAGACCTCCTCAGAACATAAGAACAACAGTTTTGCAGAATCAGACCCAAGTCAATCTAATTCAGCGCTGGTTCCCAAAACGGCCCTGCGGAGTCTTCTGGGTGTCCACTAGCATGACATGTAAGCATCTTGATCAGGAGAGTTCATAAAGCACATTTTCTGCAGGCAGAAAGTCACAGGTTTAGTCCCTGGGATTTCCAGCTCTGGATGGAATAGACCCTCCTCTGATATCAGACCCTGGAGAGCTGCTGCCAATCAGAATAGACTAGTGGTACCGCCCTCTTCTGGCCCAAGGCCAAATTCAATTTTTGAGAAACTTTCAAGGGCCACATTCCAGCAGTGGGCGGGCCTGAAGGCAAAAGGGGTGGAACCAAAGGCAAAGGGGCGGGGTCAAAATACCAGCATATTTTAGCTTAAAGTTCTTACTGCCAGTAACTAAGCTTTAAGGGCGCAATCCTATACATGTTTAGACAGGAAAAAGTCCCACAGCATGCCCCAGACAGCCACACATAGGACTGTGCCCTTAAGAATTTTAAATTATTATTTTATGTATTTTATTTAAAGAAGTTGGCTACTGCTCCATATCCAAAGATTTCAGAGCAGTGAACAACAGAAAGGAGGAGGAGGAGGATATATAAATAAAAACATGTTAAAATTACTCTTTTTAAAAGAAATCGAGTTCTAATAAAATGCAATCAGTCACTCAAGGAAGGTTTCCTGAAATAATATTTTCAGGAGGTCATCTGGAAGCAACACAACACTGGTGCCTGCCTGAGTCTGACCTCCAAAGGCAGGGAATTCCGTAAGAAGGGGGCCACTACACTGAAGGCTCTTCTCCTACTGGCCTCCAATCGGGCCATAGTCCATGTGGAACCACCAGGAGCATTGCCCTCACTTGTCCTCAGGGACTGGGCAGGTTGGTAAGGGAGAAGGTGCTCTTTCAGGTATCCTGGTCGCATATCGTTTAGGGCTTTGTACACTTGTACTAGAACCTTAAACCTGGCCGTTAGCTGAGTGGGGAATTTAGCCATAAGAGATGCAATTTAGAATAGGGGAAGATGGGCAAAAGTTCAGTAACTACCAAACCTTCTTTGGAAGAGGTTTGGGCCTGGGAAAGCGGAAGGGAATGTGGTCAATCTGGGGAACCCTGGAAAAGCAAGTGATGTAATCTGACTTGCTGGATTGGGGCCCCAGGCCAGACTTGGCTTGAGGTTCAACACCCCAGGAACAGACGAAATGGACATATAGTCTGTCTTGCTATAAAACAGGTGCCTATGTTTCTGTGAAGGTGGACGGCCATCCCGGTTGCTTACACAGACATTTGGCATTTGAGATACAAGAAAGCAATACCTCTGATTGTGCTTCCTATCCTTTCATATTGCACAACCATCAATTGCAGTCTGAATACATCCCAAGCTGGAAAGGTTCATATGTGGCAATGGGATGAAACCACTATTGGGCAAGGGAGTACCTGCACAACTATTGGCTTATTTATGTAGTGTCATTAGTGTGCATGGCGCTTGACAGAATCATAGAATTGTAGTACTGGAAGGACCTTAGAGGTCATCTACTCCAACCCCGTGCTCAATGCTGGATCTACAATGCGGGATGCAGCGACCGCATCCCTGACAGATGGCCCTCCAGTCTCTGCTTAAAATCTCCAGTGACAGAGAGCCCGCCCCCTCCCGAGGCAGCCCCTTCTTTCTCCTCACAACAATCCTGTGGGGCAGGTTCAGCTGGGGTACTGACTGGCCAAAGGTCACCTAGCAAAGTTTGTGCCCAGGCTGAGTGGGGACTTGAACCCAGTTCTCCCCAGTCCTTGTCTGACACTACACCATGCTGGCTCCCAGCTAGGGTGCAGGAGAGTTCTAAGCAGCGATGGATTTCTAAAAGGAGTCACGTGGGACTCACCCCTGCTTCAGAGCCTCTCGCTTTGTCCCGAAAACACTGACCCCTGCTAGGGTGACCATATGAAAAGGAGGACAGGGCTCCTGTATCTTTAACAGTTGCATAGAAAAGGGAATTTCAGCAGGTGTCATTTGTATGTATGTATGGAGAACCTGGTGAAATTCCCTCTTCATCACAACAGTTAAAACTGCAGGTGCACTTTCCTCTTTTAAAATGGTCACTCTAGTATAGCTCCTGCACCTTTAACTGAAATGATGAAGAGGGAATTTCACCAGGTTCTCCATATATACAAATGGCACCTTCTAAAATCCCCTTTTCTATGCAACTGTTAAAGATACAGGAGCCCTGTCCTCCTTTTTGTATGGTCACCATACCTGTACTTCCCAGCTGCCTGTGGGTGAACACTGGTGAGAGAAAATGCACTCTGCACTTGCTCAGAGACATCTTTCTTTAGCATACCTTCATATTATAACAACAACAACAATGACACCTCAGGGACTGGGCATAAGTTTTGAAAACAGGTTCTGGGGCTCAAGTGAAGCTAAGTGGCTACACCTTGCACAGGGAACGGAAGAGGGGGCGGAGGGGAGAGGAGCTCCTTGCATTAAGCAGTCACAACTGCAAGGGAGCATTTCTTTGGGAACTAGAGCTGCCAGCCCCGTGTGCATGACACATCCACATTCACCGTCCCTGGGGGGGGGGGGGGGGTGCACAGGCACTACCCCTACATACACAGAAGGGGCGGCAGCTTCTCTGTTTCTCCCTAGCACACACCTTTACCGTTTCACACCTGGGCTCCGCTCGCTCCGGAATCTTCCCTTCTGACCTCAGACGCTCTGCTCAGAGCTGGGCTGAGCTGGTGCCTCCCTGCTCCGGCAGCAGGGGGAGGCAGGAGGCAGCCGGACCTGGATCCTGCTCAGGGAGGCGGCGGCGGCGGCATTGGTGACAGCTTGGGGGAGAAAAGAGGAGAAAGGAATTGGACCATCCGCAGCCCAGAGTCCCCGCAGAGGCAGCCGCTCTGGCCACATGCAGGGACCGAGCCCGGATTGCACTCCATGGTTTTAACCCCTGGTATTCTTTGTACGCGGGGCTCGGGTTGGCATCGGAGGCGAACTTGCCACGAACCTGCAAACGGAGATGCTTTGCGAAGAGTTGTGCCCATAGGGATTGTGGACAAAGGCGCTGCGCTTTAAGCGGCTCCATGACTTATTCAGCTAGGGTCAAAAACTGTCTATCATAGACCCAAAACAACAACAACCCCAAATCTCTCTCTCTCACACACACTCACACTCACACACACACTTTGTTGGAAGGTATGGGCAATGGTGCAGCTAAGTAATTTTAGACCCTGGATTTACTTGTCTTGCCCCCATTCCATGCTTACTTCTACATTGCTCATATGTTAAGAGCAAAAACAAAGAAACACTTTCCAATTCTGATAAAAAGAAATACTCTGAACATGTGCAGTTTTGTATTTTAAACTGCCTCAAATCATTGCACCCTCGCGGCTACAGGAATAGAAGAGTTTGCTTCTGCTGCCCACATTTACTTGGGAATAAGCGTTGTTTCATTGTAGTAATAACTGAAGTAAATTATTATTATTATTATTATTATTATTATTATTATTATTATTATTATTATTAAAAAATGAGCATCAATAGCCATATATCTGACCAGCCAAGATCTCGTCCCTGGGCGAAGAACCTTTGTCTAACACCCTGACTACAAAATGCTTTTAAATTAAGAAAAGATGTCATGATGAATGTCAGCCCTAAAAGGCCCCGACATGCTTATTCTGTGGCTTGTTTGCCACTGACCCTGCCATCCTCTGGGTGATCATTTGGGGCCTCAGGGGGCCTGGAATTTGGCCCTGAGTTCCAGGGCTTGCTGCACCACTGAGTACAAGAACATAATGATAGAATGGGCCATTTGTTAGGACATTGCCTTCATACCCTCCATCTTACAGAGGAATATAGGTATCCTTTGTAAACCGCCCAGACAGCTTCAGCTATGGGGCGGTACAGAAATGTAAAAATAAATAAATAAAAGTAATTACAAGACTTAATTGGATCCAGGGTGCATGTGTGAGATTTTCCCCAACCCACCTTTCTTACTGGCCCCTGAACAATCTGGTTTTCTCAGATCTCAGTGCCAGCAACAGGTTTTGGAGGGCCCTTGGGCAAGCCACCCTCAATCAGCCCGCTCCCTCAGTGAGTCTGTCTTCTCGCCGCCACCACCAGCTCCTCCTCCTCTCTCATCATTGCTGCCACTTGCCTGCTTGACGGGCAAAGACCCAGTGGGCAAGTAGGCAGGGTGAAGACTGCTCTGCCTTCTCACCACCACTGTTGCCTGGGTCAGCAGATTGAGACGGTGAAGAGGAGGAATTCCAGGCAACTCTTGCTATTGGGCTCCTGCTGGGGTGCAGGCCTTTGGCGGGTGCCCAAATATCCCTAGCCTTAATGCTCCTCCTGCTCCTCCTCAACTTGTCCTTCCTTCAGCTCAGCTCCTCGTTTATTCTGTACCCCTTCCTTCAAGCATCAGTATCATGTGGTGTAGTGCTGGGCAGAAGATAGATCTGGATGTACTGGTGCATCTCTGAATAATTTGCAATAGATTGGCAAGGATTCCTGACTCCTATTTGTTCAACAATAATAGCAGCAACCAAATGACTCTCCCTCTGCTTCCGCCACCCTAACGTGGACAGCTGAAAGGAAGGAAGTTTGGGGTAATCAAAAAGGGATTTACGTGTAGAAGGATTGAGCTCTGCTCAGCTCTGGGACTTTAATGCTAAATGTAGGTCTTTTGCACTGGGCTCCAGTTGGTGTGTCTGGGAGATCTAGAATAAAATTAAATAAATATTTCAAGCTTGAAATCAGGCCACACTGGCATTAGAATGAACGTTGAACTAGGATAACTTAGACCAGAGTTCAAATTTGAACTTACAAAGCTCACTGGGGGTCCCTTGGGCCAGTCTGCCTCCATCTGAACTACGTCACAGTGGTGCGTGTGTCCTTGGTGGGACACACTACCTTCAGCTTCTTGAAGGAAGGAAGGGATAAAAAGGTAAAAAAGTAAATCAGAGGTGGACAGTTTTAGCAGTCTGGGGGCCACTCCACTGAACTGTGGCAACTTGTGGTGGTGCAGCTACAGCAAAAATGGCAGATTTGCCCTTTAAAACAAGGTGCATAGTGACCACATTCCTCATTTTAAAGGCAAATCATACTCCCGGAAGACCGGGAGTTTTTCATTGAAACAACACACGCTCACTGTCCCATGTTTTCCCACCTACGATTCCCCCTGGCTCAGAAAAGTTTTTCACTGTGGCACGATCTTTGACCATGCTTCAGCCAAATTAGCAGCTGCACTCCTTTACAGCATTATATTGATAACATAATTTACCCTGAACACTTAGACCATTTGAGAAGATTCCATGGCATCACAGCATTCAACCAATAGCTGGCAAAAGACTTTCAAATAGGCAGGCAGGTCAACAGACAACTTGTTCTTAAGCCTATCTGTGGTTATGAGAATCAGGTTCAGGGAAAAAACACACAACGCCCAGTCTGTCATTCCTCTTGATTTCTACCCATTAATAAAACCTATGCAACATTACAAAAAATATAACAAAAATAAAACAATGGAGTAATTAAACAATTAAAAAGAAAGCTCAGAGAATCTGAACTAAAATACACCTAGGCCTTCACACCAAAGAATCATATTTACAGATACCTCTGATGGCAGTTAGGATTTTAGCACCATTTTTTTAAGCCACTAAGATTGGGTCACTTGACTATTAGGCAGCAAGAAGCACATATTTCTTAAGGCACAGTCAGGTTGCAACCCATATATAGTATCCCCAAGACACTTTGAATGTGGTAATGCTTATAAAGGTCATGTCCATAGTGTATCAGATCTTCCATTTCTGAGGATGCACAAATACACGCTCGTTGTACATAAGGCATCTGATGGCACCAGCCATCGAATACTGCTGTTGGCCTGGCTTGACATTGTAGAGCTATAAAAACTTGTCTAAGTCTGGGAAAGGTCAGATCTGCGAAATATGAGATGCTGAAATGGCTACCTTAATAAAATCCATAAAAACACACACGTTTAGAAGATAAAATGGCCCGCCGATCAAACATAAAGTTTTGACTCAATCTCCATTTTCGCATCTCTTTCTTAGAAAGGGTCTGTTCAGACGACATGCTAAGCCATGGTTAGTACGCTAACCCTTTTGCAGTAAATGGTTAGTGAGCATGTTTAAACTGTTATGTAGCCACCATGATTAGGAATGGTTCAAATGAAAGGCTAAGTCATGATTCACATGACACGCTAAACCATAATGTTCAACTCAAAATGCTTAACCCCCACGGCTTAGCGTGACGTCTGAACAGGGTCAACGTGAAACAAAGAAGTCCTCAAAAATGGAGTATGATCGAAGATCATTAAAACTAGAGACCCATGGAGTGCAAGACTCAAGGCCATTTATATGTAATTCCTGTTGGAATTAAAGGTGCTGCCTCTATTACCAGAAGGAGGGGTGGCTGCTACTTTTGAAACAATGGAGCTACTGAAAAACATCGATTTTGGGGATCACCTGAAGTATAAGATGCTCCCTGTGGAAAAATCAGCCACCAGGAATATCTGTGCAATGATGTTTCATGTCTGGTTCTTGTTTTTTCATGGATCTATGGATTGCAATAAAGAAGTATGGTATGGTATGGTAATATCTGTGCAAAGCCCTAAGTGTGTCTTTCCTTTTACCATCCCTTTATCCTGACCACTGTCTTGCTGATGTAAACAAAGCAGCACTTTCACCAGCCAATGGTTCAAAATAGCCACACAAAACACTTCCATGCAACTCTTTGAACTTTTAATACATCTTGAATGAAGCCATGGAGATTACAGGGCGAGATGTTAGTAAAGAGATTTGTGGATGAAGAAATATAAATGGCTGCTGCTAAGAGAAGCTACAAATGGAAATGAAAACCACCTAAAACTACAAAAATTCTTGTAACTGGTGCGTTTGACTATCTAATGGCATCCAGACAATTGAAACAGGACAAAAGGGATTTTTTTCCTTAGTGCTTCAGCTTTGCTAGCTCTGATCCAGTGATGACAGCTCCTACATCAGCCTTCCCCAAGCTGGCAACCTCCAGAGGGTGTGAAGTACAACTGGCTGGGGCTGATGGGAGTTGTAGTACAAAACCTCTGGAGAGCACCATGGTAGGGAAGGCTGACCTACATGCTGCCCCACACAATGAAAGGGGGAGGATGTGGGCTTTCCAGATTCAAATCAGAGAACCTGCTTGTCCCTTTAAAAGCTCAGAATATAAGATAAGTCAGAGAAGAAAAAAGGCCAACAGGTAACCTGATGTTTCTGGGATGCCCACAAGCAAGGCATGAAGGTAACAGGCATTCCCGATCTCCAAGCAATTAGTATCTGGAGGCATACTGCCTCTGAATATGGAAGTTCTATTTAGCCATCATGGCCAATAGGCTGATCCCTCCATGCATTTGTCTAATCCTGCTTTAAAGCCATTTAAGCCAGTTACCTGGTTTGCACATCACGGTAAGCCACCGTGGGTTAATCCACCCACAGGGCTCCAAGACGCATGCCAGCCGCCATTTTGAATATGCAAACTGTGGCGGGGGTGCACTGCGGCTTTTCATGCCATGTGAACCCAGGCATCGTGGGTTATTTGAGGGGTAAACAACCCTCGGATAAACCTAGAACAAGTCGCCAACGCCACTAGCGTATTCAAAATGGTGGCCAGTGCACGTTTTGGAGCCCCACAGGTGAATGAAACCACTGTGACTTATTGTGACTTGTGAAGCAGCCCAGTTTCAATTCACGTCATATGACAGGGATGAAGAACCTGTGGCCCTGCAGATCTTGGTGGAAAACAGCTTCCATCAGCCCTGACCATGCTGGCTGGGGCTAATGGGAGCTGGAATCCAACAGCATCCGGAAGGCCACTGGTTCCCCACCTGTATCATATGACAAGGAATTCTGTAAGTCAATAATACATTTTGTGAAGTAGGACTTTCTTTCATCTGTGCTGCCAGTCAGTTTTACTTGGTGAGCCCCGAGTTCGAGTCTTATGGGTGTGGGAGAGAGAGAGAGAGAGAGAGAAAATCTCTGTCCACTTTCGTGACAGCATGTAGGTGTTATCAACCACTGCCTTGACCAGCCGCTTTCATCCACCTTTTTTCTAGAGGCAGGAAATGATTTACAGAGCCATGGGGGATCCCACCCCGTTTCTCCATCAAGTGGCCTGCCCCTTTGTCCACACTTCTCCCACACCTTCTCTGAAGTAAAACCGAAGCTGCACTGGCTGCGTCATGTGCAGAAGAATGGTGGCCTCTATCCTATCCTGCTGCTCCAGGACTTTTAAAGGGACAGATCAGGTCTTGGAGTGGCAATCCTGTGGTATAGCCTTGCTGTGTGAGAATAGCCTCCCACCTTCTCCCCCTCCCATCTTCTTTTTCAAAAACAAAACACATCAGAAATGAGTGCTGTAGCTTTGGGGAGTGGGGAGGACCCATCCTTCAACCAACATTTCAAAAGGAAAGTCATTATTCATTATTGTTGATTTGCATTTCGGTCCCACTTTCCAGCCAAAGCCGTAGCCCCCGGCAGGGCTTACAATCATACGACATAGAAAACAGCCAACCATGACACTAAAAAACCATTTAAAAACAACGAGAGAAATAAGAAGCAACTGAGCAAAAGAAAACATTTCCAAAATGGCAGAGTGTTGCTGTGAAGAAGAGCAGACTTGCTGGTGTACTATCCACCGCCTTTTCCTTTCAAATCATCACAAGGACCTTTCTGCATTTGGGGACTGCCCAGAAAAAACGTATGTCAAACAAGACAGTCTCCATGACGTCACGGGTGCTATCCAGTCGGTGTCTATGATGTGCTATCGCATTTCAGACAGCCGTCCAAACTGCTAGCCAAGGAAAGAACGGCACATCCCAAGTGTCAATCTATTGTGGCTTGATTGTTTGGGAAATATAAGATCCCTGAAGCGGAAGTGCTTGCTTGAAGGAGCATGTCTGGATCTCATGCCACAAATGACTCTGGAAAGGCCCTAACTCTGTATGTGGGTGGAGTGGGGCTTGCACACTCACAGTACCCACCCAGTGCCCAGAGCCTCCCATAAGTCTCAAGGAGGCTTTCCAAACGCAGAAGCACGGCCAACTCGGCCCTCTTATTTCCAGTCACTGAACAGAACCAGCTCTCTGAAGG
This sequence comes from Elgaria multicarinata webbii, assembly GCF_023053635.1. NCBI lineage: Eukaryota > Metazoa > Chordata > Lepidosauria > Squamata > Anguidae > Elgaria > Elgaria multicarinata. The sequence continues at coordinate 19,022,768 of NC_086181.1, forward strand.
TGCCGGGCAAATGGCTAGCAGATTGTGATCCAAAGTGTGGCTCATTGAGGCAACTGGACAGGACAAAGTCTTCCAGGTCCAGAGAATGTAACTTCCAAGCAGGCTTGAACTAAGATGTTTTCAAAATTAACCCGACCTAGCATTCAGCTCCTGTAGACCTATAGACTCCTAATATCCTGAGAGTCCTAGCTCTCACTTGCTAACAGACTGTGACCTGAAAAGTGTCAAAGAAAAATATATATCCACATTTCCAACAGGACACCTACAATAAAGCATGCAACTTAAGGCAAAGTATGCACATTTGCATAAGTCTTCTTCTTGGTGTGATTCTTAAGGACAAAGTCTCCGTTTTTCCGGTTACTGAATTTTGCATTTCCGAGCGCAAAATGCTCAATGCGGCCAGTCCCCTTCTCAGTATTTTTTTCGTTTCTTTAATTGGGAATTTTTTTGTTGTGAACTGGCAGATAGGTTTGTGGCCTGGTCTTTTATGGTGAGCATTTGTAAGGCCTCACAAGGATCATATGAGTCTTCTGATGAGTGCTGAGGCCGGACCTCTGTCGGAAACTTTTCCCACATTCCATGCAGCGATACGGTTTCTCCCCTGTGTGAATTCTGTGGTGGATGGTAAGGTGTGAGCTCACGCTGAAGGTTTTCCCGCACTCGTTGCATTTGTAAGGCCTCTCCCCCGTGTGGATTCTCTGGTGCAGGATGAGGGTAGAACTCTGACTGAATCTTTTCCCACAGGCTTGGCACTCGTAAGGCTTCTCTCCGGTGTGGATTCGCTGGTGTTTCGTCAGGTGGGAACTCACCGAGAAGCTCTTCCCACAATCTGCGCATTTGTAAGGCTTCTCTCCCGTGTGGATGCGCCGGTGGAGGACAAGGGTGGAGCTCTGGCTGAACCTTTTCCCGCAATCGTTGCACTCGTACGGTTTCTCGCCGGTGTGGATTCTCCGGTGAATAGTGAGATGGGAGCTCACGCCAAAGCTTTTCCCGCAATCGGCGCACGGGTACAGCTTCTCGGCAGAGCGGGGGGCTCTCTGGGGCTGGGCGAGGCTAGGCTGAGCCTGAGCAAGGCTCTCCCCACACTGGACACACAAGTTTGGGCTAGGCCCCATGTACACCCTGGGTGGGATAGTGGGGTTGTCTTTCGGCATTGGAGGAAGAAGAGGAGGCTTGGCCCATCCTTTCCCACCATCCTCACCTTGCTGCCCGGCTTGACTCTGGCCCCGGTAAAGGGAGCCTTCTGACCGCCCCGGCAACTGCTTCTGTGCCTGCACAGCCTCGGCACTTCCAGGCTGGGAACTGGAGTTCATGGTCCCTCCATCTAGCAAAAGAAAGAGGGTAAAGCCACCATGGGGAAAACCTGGCATTGTTTCAATAGATGCTAGTTTATATTTTCGTGGATACTTTACCTTGCTGGCTTGATTGAGTGTTGTTTTTAAGTGGTCGTACCCACCCACCCCAAGCTCTTTGGATGGACTGGGTCAGAAAGAGCCAAATAGCACCCATTTGCTGATGTCACACCTTAGGAGCACTGCTCTGTGTGAAGGGTCGCACCCTGACCTGTGGTTCAGAAGGCCACAAATCAGATAGTGGCACTAGTTTCTAATTCCTGACATTCTGCTAACTGGCAGAATTCATGGGAATTCCACCAGAGTTATTACATTCGCTCACAACCCACCAAATGCTGTGATGTACAATTGCTGAACACCCAGGGACAGGAAATCACCTCCTAACGTTCTTTCATCTCTCCATCCACCACAAGATGGAGTAATCCTAATCTACTGAGCCTTTTCTTTGAGTTAATAAATAAGTAGGCATCCTAATACATTTTTCTTGCTGGCTTAACATGCTATCTTCTGGGCTGCACAGAAACTCTCCAGCCCGATCAAGAGTTCTGCATAACTCAATCGCTTGCAGATTCTTACGCCAGCAGAAGTCAATATTATTATCCCCATACGTTTTTGTATTTCTGGGATCTCAAGTTTGCAATAGTCATCCTTTACTCCTTAAAGTTTTATTTTTTAAAAAATAAATAAATAAAAAGAAATAAATAAAAAGAAAAGTCCTTACCTAGTGAGAGTAGAGTCCCATAATTGTCCTGTACAATGTCCCTGTAGACAGGTCTCTGGCATGGGTCCAGAAGGGCCCACTGTATCTCAGCAAAATACATCAGTCACTTCTGCAGAAGGCTCTGGCCTCTGAAAGAATAAGTATCCCCTGCTCAGAATTGAACACCAACCCTGTTGCTGTGGAGCCTGTCATATGGCCAGACCTCTGGTGACAGTATCTGCTCTCCTGACCTCAAAGGCTCAAAGCCACTTTGAGATAGCACTCGTTGCTCTACCCTTTATATCAGGGGTGGGGAACCTGCTGCGGCCCTCCGGATGTGGCTGGACTACAACCCCTATCAGCCTCAGCCAACATGGCCAATGGACAGGAGTGATGGGTGTTGTAATCCATATCAATCCTGTCCTACATCAGTCCTCTAGTATCTCCTGCCTCCCCAACAAGGCTTGCCTGTGTGCGCTTTTAACAACTTCGCAACTGGCAGGAATTCAACAGGTGAGGCTTTTCCTGGCCCTGGAAGAGCAGCAGCAGCGGGGGGGCGGGGGAAGCCTCTCCTGCCAAATTTCTGCAGCCCACGCAAGATTTTTAGAGGTACACCAACCCTGGGAGGGTGGGTGGTGGGGGGTGTAAGAGAGAAAGGTGGCCACCTTTCCTACTTCCGCCACCCCACCTCCCCACCCCCAAGATCTACGTCATTCTCGCGTCTTGAAAGCTTCCCCACACCCCGCTCCACGTCTCTTGTTTATATACGTAGGGGAGACCCAGGTTTTGAAACCAGCGAAGGGGGATTCAGACGACCGCTCAGAGGTTCTGAGAAGATTTGCCATGCGTTGGCTTCTCTGGTTTATCATAGAGTGTTTTACTTAATTTATTTATTTATTTATCCCCCCCCCTCCTCCCACCCACCCCCCACCCCTTTCTCTCTCCTTCCTGAGGAAGTTGCCTGGCTGCGTTGCTGGACTTTGGCCGGTGCCCAACCCCGATCGTTCAGAGTTACCTGGAAGTCTCTGGCTTCGGGATTTGGCCCCTGAGAGCCGCAGAGTTCGCGATCGCCCCTAAAAACAAAATCACGAGGCTACGAGACCTTTCTTTCTCTCTCTCTCTCTCTTTTCCCCCTCCTCCAGAAGATGTGGCTGGAGCCAAACCGAGATCTCCTAAGCCGAAGGCTCCCGGCAGGCGGAAGGAATCTACGCTGCCAGGGCGGCTGCTACGAAAGCAGAAGGAGAAGCAACAACCAGGGCTCTCCCTTTCTCTCTCTCTGGTTCTGACCTGGGAAGTTCAGCCCCCAAAATCGTCAGCGGTAGCAGGAGCGAGAAAAAATGAGCACAGTCGCCTCCTTTTTTTTTCTCCCCCTTCTCCTCCTTTTTGACAATGGCCAGAGCCCTCTAGCGGCATCGCTCCTGTTTTGCACGCGGAACAACCCCAAACAAGAGAGGCAGCTCCTGCTCCAGCCCGGCCGGAAGGAAGGAAGGAAGCCCTCCTGGGCCCAGGCAAGCCCGAAGCACGGAAGCAGAGCGGGGGAGCCTGCTGGATCGGGCCCAACGTGACGCTTTTGATCCAGGGCTGGGGAACAGGGGCGGCCCTCCGGATGTGGTTGGACTAGAATGGCCAGCGGCCCACACATCTGGAGGGCACCAGGTTGGGGGAAATGGGGAGATTTGGTGATTTATTTATTTCGTGTTTTTTTATACCGCCCAATAGCCGAAGCTCTCTGGGCGGTTCACAAAAATTAAAACCATCATAAAACAACCAACAGGTTAAAAAGCACAAATACAAAATACAGTATAAAAAGCACAATCAGGATAAAACCACGCAGCAAAATTGATATAAGATTAAAATACAGAGTTAGAACAGTAAAGTTTAAATTTGAGTTAAAATTAAGTGTTAAAATACTGAGAGAATAAAAAGGTCTTCAGCTGGCGACGAAAAGAGTACAGTGTAGGCACCAGACGGACCTCTCTGGGGAGCTCATTCCACAACCGGGGTGCCACAGCGGAGAAAGCCCTCCTCCTAGTAGCCACCTGCTTACAATGTGCCTAGGCTGTCTTTCGGGGCAGGAGCCCTCCCGAGGAGCCTTACAACAATAATAAAAACCCTTATAATAACAAAAATAGCTGATAACAGCAAAAAAAAATTGCAATTTTTTAAAATTAAAAACAAGAAACACCAGCAATAAAACTTCTGGCCTAGATAGTACAAAACCCCTACAACACAATTGCAGCTACAAACAAGAACAGCCCAATCTGGAACCAGATGTTGCAGTCCCAACAACATCTGGAGGGCCACACGTTCCCCATCCCTGTGATAACTTTTACTGATAGATTGATTTAGTTTTAGCAATATATGTTTTATTTAGTTTTAGCATCCCTGGGTTAATCGAATGGAGGCAGCTTTCAAATGAGATCGGGTTCTTGGCCATAATAGCTCAATGAGTCCTCCAGAATTCAGGCTGACATGCCACTGAGTGACAGTTGCTTTAATCCCCCGCAGGGCAAACATGGGAGAGGGGCTTATTGCCTTGACACCTTACTTGCCCAGCACTACAAAACTCCAGGAGGTATCCACTTGTGGGAAACCAGGAGCTGGAAAAGGTGGGCCTTTGACCTCATCTGATATTGCTCTCCTGTCTTGTTCCTACAAGGCTTAGAGAGCTATCTAGTAGATAGGGTGACCACATGGAAATGAGGACAGGGCTCCTGTATCTTTAACAGTTGTGTCGTTTGTATGCCTGCAGCTCCTGGTGAAATCTCTTCATCACAACAGTTAAAGTTGCAGGAGCCCTGCCTAGCGTGACAGGGCTCCTGCAACTTTAACTGTTTTGATGAAGAGGGAATTTCACTAGGTGCTGCATGCGTACCAATAACACCTGCTGAAATTCCCTTTTCAATCCAACTGTTAGATACAGGAGCCCTGTCCTCCTTTCCATTATGGTCACCCTACTATCTAGTCCAGGGGGTGAGCAATATGCTGCCCTCGGCCTCATTTCAAAAGCCTTCTGCAAGCAATCCGTTCAGACCACTGAGTGGGGAGAAAGAAGAGACTGAGAGAGAATGGGTGGCAGAAAGAGGGAAAGACAAAAGAGGCAGCTCCTCTCCTTTTGGCTTCAGCACTACGCAACAAAGCAGTGTGTGTGTGCGCATGTGCAAACAGATTATCCCTGAGGGAATGGACAAAAAAAAATTGTTCTCCCCTAATCTAGTCAACCCAGTCATTTTGTTTCTAAGATTAGTTTTAGTGGAATTGTCCGTGGGAACCTTGCTTACATGCAGCCCACCACTCCTGCTTCTTCACAGAGCACCTGATATTCAGATGAATAGTGAAAGAGAAAGGAACAAGACCTTTGGTGTAGTGTCACCTTGGGACCAGGGAGACCTGTGTTCAATTCCCCACACAGCCAACAAGCTCACTGGGTGACCTTCTTGGGACAGCCAAGCACTCAGCCAAACCAACCTTAGAGATTTGTTGTGGGGGTCAAAACCAGGTAGGGGGGGAAACCATGTATACCCCTTGAGCTCCATGTAGGTAAAAACACAGGAAATAAATATCCTAAAAGGAAGATCAAATGCCATTTAAAAGCCCAAACAAGGAGCAGGGGACTTCACCTGGCCTCTTACAGATCCCAAAAGAGCCAGGCATACATGCTTAGGATGGAATTCAATTATTTAGGTGCCACCACTGAAAAGTGGGGTGAAGGGGACTGCACTGTTTTTCTGAGCATTCTGTGCAGAAAGACATTTTAACTTCCTGCTGGCAAACAAAGGAAATCTGCCCAATGGCAGAGGTGAATGGTTTAAATGTTCTAAGTGCATTGCTTTATTTTTCCATACAGAAATGAATGAGCCCCATTCAGATATACTGGGAGAAAGTAAAAAAAAAGTGAAATCAGGGACACCATTAGAGTGAAGGCCAAGTCTGCTATCTATATCTGCTTCTGTTGCCCCCAACCACTGAGAACCAGGTCTGTTCCTTTATGCATAGCCCCTCCCTGGGCTGTGTTTCTTGGCTCTGAGACTATGACGGAATTTTGGGGGAGTGGAATGAAATGCTAGGAACTATATATAGATGCTGACAATGATTTATTAATCCACTATTGCTGAATAATTACAGCAGACCTCTACTCATCTGGGATGAAGAGTCAGGGTTTCCGAGTTTGAGAGCATAACCTTCGGGCAGTTTGGAGCTCTGGATCTTTATTTTTAGAAATGAAAATAATAATAATGCCTGCAGCACATGAAAAATAAATAAGTGGAATATATTTTCAAGCTGAGTGAGCAAGAGGTTTATAGGATGCTGTTGAGTTTTAAGTCCTGGTGAACCATGGTCAGCTAGCCACAATTTAGCCAAGAATAGGTATTATGGAGGGGGGCAGTGGGGGATTAAAGCATCAGTCCATTTCCATGGCATTTGCTTCCAGCAGCAAAAGTAAGCAGTACCAGAGCAGAAAATGAATATATACAAGATTTATTTCATTAAATCTTTTCTATCCCACCCTTCTGACGCAAAAGCACCACACGGGGCAGTTTACAACATTTAAAAATTACAGTTTCATTAAAAACAACAATATAAAACAACCAAGAAGAGAGAGAGAGGGCTGGCATTTAAAACCAAATCATAAAAACATTGTCTGCTAAAAACAAAAGCCTGCCAGAATAAGATGGGCTTCAACGTTTGCTGCAAAACACCAAAAGAGGAAAGGACACACAAAGGCATTCCATAGTCTGGGTACAGTCACTAAGGATGTCCCATCTCTCTTCCCATTCAAATGTGCTTCCACCCTAGATAGGACACAGAGAAAGGCTACTTCTGATCTTAGCAAAGTGGCGATCCCTAATGCATCATGGAAGGAGCCTTTAAGCTATTTAGGGCTTTAAAGGTAATCACCAGTACTTGAAGTGGGCCTGGAAGGAGATTGGGAATAGTACAGCTCTTGCAGGATTGACATCACATGATCCCATGTGCAAGTGCCCACCAACACTTTTGAAGCTGCATCCTGGACCAACTGAAACTTCAAAGGTGCCCCCTTCTGGAGTGAGTTGCAATAATCCAACCTGGATGTAATGTGACTAAGGCCTGTGTTGCCATGGCCAGGACTGACCCCACCGCCCTTGGGAAAGGGCATAGCTGACATACCAGCTTTAGCAGGTCAAAGGCACTCCTGGCTACAGCTACTACCTGGTCACCCAGGTGTAAAGTTGCATCCAGGAGCATCCTCAGACTATGACCCTGATTCTTCAGGGGGAGCACTACTCTATCCAAAACAGGTTGAATCTCTATTCCAGAGACCATCTCCTTTTGGACCAGGAGCTCCTGTGTCTTATCTAGATTAAACCTCAATTTGTTAGCCCTCTTCCAGCCCTCTAGGCCCCCATTCAGAATGTCAACATTCTATGGTACTTTAGCACTTTACACACATTGGGATGGATCCAGAGGTTCCTTTCCTCCAACAGGAGGAGTTGAATTTGATAGAGGAAAGCCTCCTAAATGAGAGCTCTTCGTGTTGGAGGAAGGCAACCTCTGGAATCAATACATCTATGTAATCTTTACTACACCCCTGCAAGGTAGGTAAATATTATTAAAATATTTACATTTATATACTATATTTCTGCCAATGCACTCAACATATTCAATATAAAATTATGGCTTACAATATTTTTCCTTAGAAAAGGGATAGGAAGGGGAGGGGGGAAATGGACAAATTCAGGTACCTACCTATACAATATTATTATTCCCCTATTGCAGATATGGAGGGCTTGAGAGCAATAGACAAGGTGACATCTCAACCAGGAGTTTTTTGTTTGCAGTCTTGTCTGTGATCCACTATTTTGAAAACCATTCTTATATTTGCTTCAAAGCTTAGTGTGAACCTGCACACACACACATTCACTCACAAATCACCACAAAAGTTCAAATTCTCCTCCAGGCAGGCAAAAACATCTAAAATGCTTTTAGGGCTTCTTTCTTACCAGATATCAGTAGCAAGACCTCTTGTCTGTGTGGGAAAGACCTCACCAAATACAGAAATATGCTCTGGGTCCTGGAGACACTATGGGATGGGTCCAGACTTCGTCTTATTTAGAGCAGATCCATTGAATTCAATAGGACTTAAATCAGCCATGACTAACATAAATCCTATTGAATTCAACGGGTTTCCTTTATGTATGACTAAGTCTGGATTCAGCCCTATTTATCAGCACCAGCTGCAGTCACTTTTGTGTCTGCTGCCTTCTAACGGAGAAAAATAGGGTCTCTTTAACAAAAAGAATATTATTTTGTGTGAAAAGGTGATATAAAACATAAAGCCAGAATTGAAGCAGGATTGCTTTTCAATTGACATCCACTTGTATCTTCTTACACCTACCACCCAAGAAAATCTGCTTGAACCATCTTCTACCATATTGTCTGGAGCTCCCAGATGGGTTCTAGGGCCAGACCTAAACAAGGTGCAGTCAAATTTAAAAGGGACCATGAAAATTGTGGAAACTGTCCAAATGGAAATGGGCTCAAATGGTAGCTTGAATTAATAAATAATGCATTTCAAGACTAGGCCTGGCCTTCCCTACCCTTAGAAATCGTGTGCTAGCCCATGGGTCTGTCAACAAAATGAGATGCATTTTCAATTTCTGGCAAATGGCTTCGATTTCTTGCTTCTGGAGGATGCCCAAACTTAGAGGCCCAGTTCCAACATGTTGACAATGCCTGGGTTGTTTAACCCCCAAATTATGGGAATCAGTAGAGCACGCAAGCCATGCACTTGTCATTTTGTTTTAATGAACAACCCAAGAATGGGTTGTTTTATGACATGTGAACCTGGAAACTCTGGGTTGTTTATAGGTTAAACAACCCAGAGTTATTAGATTGTAAGCCTATGCGGCAGGGTCTTGCTATTTACTGTTTTACTCTGTACAGCACCATGTACATTGATGGTGCTATATAAATAAATAAATAATAATAATAATAATAATAATTAACCCAACAACAAACTATAGGCAACTGTTGCCATGGCCAGGTCTGTGTTAAATTGCAGTAACTGGAGTCCCAATTACTTAAGACCGATGATGTCAAAAAGAGGCATTTTGGAACCAAAGAAAAGGTGTTTATTTCATACAGAGAAAAGACAGACACTATTAGTACAATAGGAAAATAGAGCAAAATACCAAGGGCAATACCAGGAAAAGAAGATGGTGGTAGTGGGGAACCTGGACTTCAGTTTGGCTATAATACTGCTGTGACAGCATTTATGATTGTTTAAGGCATACCCATTGGCAATAATAAAAACCATAGAAAATACAAACAAGTCCAAACAATCCAAAATAAATCCCACCCCATCCCCACCCCCACCCATAAGCAAAGAAAATCAATCTGCTCACCCCTCAAAATAAAAATTCATGAACATCAAGCTGAGACAGAGTAAGGTAAATGCCCTTATAAAACCGGTCCCATAGATGACACCAGACTGGAATGAGCAGGGACGAGTGTGTGTCCCCCACCCCAATTGCTGGAGCCCTATGTGAAATGAAATTGGTTTTCCATTGTTATGCACTAGTCAGGGGGGAAATACTTTTGTCAGACAACACCAAGAAATTATAGCTAAACCATAAGCTGGAAATTAAAAGGAGACCACAATCCTAAGCATGCTTACTTGAAAGTTAACTCTATCAAAATTAATAGATTTACTTCAGAGAAAATATGTTTAGGATGGGAACGTTAGCGTGAAATACACCATTCTTTATTTCAGAAATCTAACATGTGGAACAAAGCCCCTCTGCCAAAATGCAGTTTGCCCCTTCTGTGTCTCACCACTTTCTCCCTGCAATTGCTACACATGTAGAATCATTCACAAATTTGAATGAAAGTCTCCTATCGCTACTAATAAACAGCCATTGTATAGCTATTCCATCTTTTTGTCCTTAATGGTTTCTTTTCTGGTAAGAAAAAAGGTGGAAGTGGCTGTGGGGAAAACATGGGAGGGCCACCACACATTTCAACACTCCCCTCATAAAATTCTGTGAATGAGGCAGTGCAATTGCACAATAAAAGCAGCGTGTAGAAGCATCTTTGTGTATCCAGTGCCGCAGAATGAGGGGAGAAAGGACTGTACCACTTCAGATTGTGGGAGGGTGTCCAGATTTTTGAATGCTCCTCTATGTGGGAAGCACCTTAAAAATGGAAAGCCAGCACAGGTGGTACAGGTGCTGGGATACTCCCTGCTGTTCTAATTTTCTATGAAGGTATTTATTATTTTATTTTTAAAGGAGTATTCACAATTACGGTCCACCACCTGCAATCTGAATTGAGGCCATCCATCTTATCACTTCATTCTGCTGCATGCATAGAGCAGGCCTTAAATGCAACTCAGCTCAGATTTTATTAGCTGTGGTGAGATTAGCTACGGTAGGGTGACCATATTTGGGAAACCAAAAAAGAGGACACCTAGTGTATGTGTGGGGAAACACCTTTCTGAGTCCTGCAGAAAGTACGTTATTCCCCCGCCACGTTAAAGAACCCAATTGGAGTGGAGGAGGGGAAAGGATTTCATTCTGCACCACCACCATCCACTCCAATCGGGGCCTTTTCTATAATGTCCACGAATGACCCACTTTCCCCTTTAAGACCTCAATTGGAGCTTGGGGTAGGGTAATGATGTGCCTCAAGAGAGCATGTCACTCCCTCCTGCCATGTTAATGGCAGCCTTAAAAGGGAAGGTGTGTCATTCCAGGACATTATTGAAAATTATAGAAAATCCCCCGACACCATGGAAAGAACAAAAACCAGGACAAATCCGGGGAAATCCTGACAGTTGGTCACCCTAAGTTATAGCTGCATCTAGGCCCCTGGTGTTCCTCATTTCTGTTGTTCCTACAACGCAAGTGTTTCTTTCCAAAATGGATGCCAGAAAGGCCCCATTCACTGTAGCAAAGATGCTGCATTGCCCAGGAAACCAGCAATTTGTCTTTTTCTATCTAGAGAATCAGTGGTTCTTTCTTGACCAAACACAACACCTGGCTTCCTTTGTATAACCTTAGAAGTGTCTAAATTTCTGACACAAAAATATGCGCCAGGACATTGACTTCCAAACACTATTAATTCGCTTTGGTGTATTAAGAAGGTACTTTATACCAGATCAGATCAAACTTTGGCTCTGTTCAAGACACCTTAAACCATGGCATTAACCACAGTGAATAAGGCAAAAAGCCATCTTCTGAACCTTTGTCTGGTGTGGACTCGTTAATGAAAGCTTACAGCAGCCTTCCTGAACTTCGTGCTTCACACGGTTGGATCCAGATTTAGTCATGCTTAAAGAGTGGACCACTTGAAATCAGTGGGACAAGTAAATCATGACCAACTTTTGTCCTATTCATCTCAGTGGGTCTACTCGAAGTAGGCCTAAATTTTGATCCAATCCCAGATATTTTGGTGTTTGATTCTCATCAGGCCTAGCCAGCATGGCCAATACTCTGGAATGCTGGGAATTGTAGTCCAAAAGCATCTGGAGGCCATCAGGTTGAAGAAGGCTGGCTTATGCAATCATAAATCTTTAAGGTGCAACAAGATTATGATTTCCGCCCCCCCCCCCACTCCCCACCCTATAACAGGGTTGAGATTCCCTTCTAGATGTAAATGCCCCCCGTTTTCACAAATATGGAGGCTAGAGATGGCCAACAGAGAACTCTGACACATAAAGGAGAGGAACTAGCCTTGTTGTTGGTGCCTTAGTAAGACAACAGAAGGTCATCCAAATCCAGCTGTACATTTCACCATTATTTTCCTATGCTAATGCTTTCTTAGGAAGGTATCTCCAGGTTAATTTTTATTTAGCGATATCTTGAGGGACACTTTTAAAGTAGGAGGGAGGGTCAGCAGCTGGCTACAGGCCAGTTCTCCCCAGCTTGGTGCCTTCCAGATGTGCTGGGCTACAATTCCCAATGTCCCCAGACAGCATATAGTTCAACATATCTGGAGGGCACAGGTTGTGCTATAGGGAAGTGTCTATGTGAAGGTATATTTACACACCACAGAAGAATGGGGTGGGGGGAATCACCTCACAGTAACTTGTTCTGTCATAACCTCTCTCTCAAGTGAGCTTACACAAAAATATATGTGGGTTTTGTGTCCATTATCAGAATTCCTCACATGATTGTTGAGAGCTGGCTGTGTGGAAATAGGTTGTCTTGGACTGTTCTTTGTCTTTTTAAAGGGCTATATAATACATATTTATTTCTTTTCTAGTTCACTACTAGAATTTTTTTTAAAAATGTGAACATATGAGAGGGAGAATGTATTAATAGCCACCATACCAGGGATATATATATATTTGTTTCTTTCTTTAAAGGGGACTAGATAAAAGATATGCTCAAATACTAAACAAAATATGGTTATTAAAAAATTGTTTAAGCTGAAGGATGGGAAAGGGCATACGATGGCCATCTGCCCTACTTTATAGAGGACAGTCCTGTATTTGAAGGACTCTCAGAGGACAGTTCTCTACCTGAAGATGCCCTCTATTTGATGGGCTGCATAATCCAGTTTAAAGATCAAGAACTGTGAGACAGAAGTACACCCAGGGGGCTTGAAATTGCCCAACACCAGCAGTTGGCGACTTAGCACCTGGACACCCAATTGAAGAGGCCCACAGGCCACCTGATAACATTCTTTCCCACTATGGTGAGATGCACTGTATTTCTATTATAGTCATTATTTCTATATTTGCATTTACTATAAATATATGCATATACTATAAATAGTATATTTGCATATACTATAAATTAGCATATGCAAATTCTTGTTTCAGGGATGCAAACTTTGAGCATTCTAATTCCTCATGCAATGAGAACCACGTGGAAGTGGCTACACCCCTTGTGCCACACTCCACAATTGGGAGGGTGAACATTTGCAGCGGGGAGCCTGTTCTTCTCATGTAGGCACTCTGCCCATCTAAGCACATGGGGGATTAGAATGCCTGAATAGGGCTACAATTGAGTAGGTACCTATGACAGATGTACGCAGATCTCCTACAGAACTGCTGGGAGCTAATTTCTCCTTTTTACCATGTACTGCCTGATCCACAATGGCAGAAACCTGCATAATTGATTTCACCAGAGACCACAACAGTGCAGGGGGGGGGGGAATGAGCATATGCCACCACCACGGATAAGTTTTACAATATTGCCTCCAGTTCTGAAAAACTGTCATCTATATACAGCCTTTGAAAATTTAAAATAAAGGTTTGTCACTTTTAAGTTTGCGGTAGATGCCCCACAGGTTTTGAATAAGCAAAATCACAGACCAGATATAATAAAACAACATGATGAGTACAGTGAATATTAAGCTCTTCCAAGTAGAGATGTAACATTTTGAAGGCATGGAGGGAAAACCCTGTTTCTTTCCGGGGGGGGGGGGGGAATAGAAATTTGCGAGGTGGGGAATGGAAATACGTGAAATACTTACTTTATAAAACCTTAACCTATGGACAGCATAAAATGCTTTTTTTTTTAACATTTAGCATATCAAATTGTACTATTTGGCATATTTATGAAATTTACAGAGCAACAGAGCATTACAGAGCATGTTTACTCAGAAGTATGACCTCCTGTTGAGTGGAGCTTACTCCCAGGTAAGACTGCCACCTCAAAAGTATAAATGCCTTAGTTTTATAGCAGGTTGTCTGTTCAGGTCAAAGGACAGGAGATGCAGGATATTTGCTTGTAATCTCCAAACGAGATCAGAGGTTTGCAGAAGGCAAGCAAGAATTCGAAACCTTTGGAAGGCCCTGAATGCTCCCGTCATCAAGATGGCAGCATCTTAAGTGCAGAAATGCATCTAGGATTTGAGCCTTTTATGTTTGTAGTATACACAGCAATTATCATTCTCTAATGCTGTCGATTGTCTTACATAAAAAATATTCAATTATACGTTTTGAGTAAAACTTTATCTTGAAAGCATTTCATTTATTCCAAAAGAGAAAATATAATTTTTTTTCATTGTTGGAATAATTGGAAATAAATGTCCTGGGGTGGGAGATATCCCACCCCCCAGGATTTCTCTGGTTTTCTTCCAGTCTCATCCCTACCTCTAAGTCCCATTGAAATCCACTGGCCTTTGGCGTTCACTTCCCTGGACTGCATCCCTAACACTGGGAATGAGACCACCTACTGTTTCCTCAGAATTAATTTAGTAGTCTTACTAATGTACATGTATACAGTAGACTGCATTTGGTGGGCCGTATGTTCCCCATCCTCACTTTTGACATATGCACAAAGCCAGCAAAGTCTGCATACTTCTTTCCTCTTGCTTATTCCGTGATCAGGCAACAAGGAAAACACAACAGTTCCCTACTACTTGAGACTCATAGTAGGCCATTTTATAAAACCATAGGATCATAATTAGGCCCCGAACCATTAAGCCTTCTCTTTACAGGCAGCCATTTGTGCTATGGCGCTCTTCCACTCTCCAGAAATGTTTCAAAACTGTGGCTTTTTGCCTTCAGAATAGCAGGCTGATAGCCCCATTTTTCTTTAATTTTGTGCATTTTCACATATGCCCACAAACAGCAGTACAGAATTTCATTTCCGTACTTTCTGATCTCCCAATGTAGTGGCAACTGAATTAATCTGCTTCACTTTGGTGTGTTAGCACTGGTGAGATGGAGTACTTGACTACTGAAGTAAACTACTGCTGTTTCAGAGTTTAGGTGCACACAAATACCTGCAACCTTTGGGCGGGAGGAAGCTCTCTGGCTGATGTCAGGAGAGGGGTTTAGCAGAAAAGCAAAAATAGCCAGTGTGTTAGATCCAAACTAAATTAGTCACTTTTAATTGATTTCAACGGGATTGAAGATAGTTGTGACAAACTTCATCCTATGGATTTCAATGGGGCTAAAGTCCACGCAACTTAATTTGGATCCAATCCAATGTTGTTGGTTTGCTGGATTTTAAGTTTGTGGAATGGGGGTGGGGGAAGACGACCACTGTTCTATAATGGAGGGACAGATGGAGAATAGAAAGCCTGGATTTGTAAACTATGGTCAGAGGTTGCATCTCCCTAGAAAATTCCCTCTCTTTCCACTCTGCCTGAAAGCTCCTTGGCAGACAGCAGGAGAATAGTGTTACGGCAGCCCAGGTAGGGACAGGTAAGAAAAAAGCAGCAAACTCCATAATAGGAATTGTTGCCTTCTAGTTGATGTTGGAGGAAGTAGACCAGAACTCTCCCTCCTGCTCCAAGGCAAACACACTGGACTTGTGCTCCTCCCTCTAAGCATGAAGACTCAAATTCACCAGCCTCAGACCCAAGGGAAGGAACACAACCTGGTTGTGAAACCAGTCACCAAAGAGCAAGGGAGAATGCTCATCCCTTCAAGTCTTACTGCACTGTGGTGGCACCAACTTTATTAGGGTTATTCCCATCAAAAGACAAAGCCTGACCTTAGAAAAGGAACCCCAAAGGCAGCCTTCTGCAACCCGGTGCCCTCCAGATGTGTTGGGACTGCAACTCCCTTCATCCCCAGCCCACAGTGGCCATGCTGGCTGGGAATGATGGGAGTTGCAGTCTCAGCACATCTGGAGGTAATCAGGTTAAGGAAGGTTACCCTAAGGCAATGAAAAGACTGCAGTGTTCATTTAGCATAAGAGGGCAATATCCCAAGCATGGTTTCAACAGTTGCCGAGTCCTGGGAAATGCTGAACAAAGAAAGCCAGCTATTACAAGTCTTTACTACACAGAATACTGCACCATGCAGTCCGGGTTCGTGGTTTCAGTTTTTCCACACTGTTCTAGCAACTCTTATGAACAAATGTCAAGCTCAGTGGCGTTTTCAATTCATAAGAAGCAGAAGGAAACGTATTGCCATGCTCTCTTAGCAGGCATGTCAGATCAGTGTACACACATGTAGAGAAAGGAAAATATGAGATTACGCAAGAGAATGAAAGCAGGCCGCCTTTCGACCCCATCATTCTTGGTGGCACTTTCAATCTCTCTATGAATTTTGTTATGCTACACCTAGATGGCCACCAAGATGGCATTCTGATATATAAGAACTGGTTCCTCCATTTTGTAACTAGAAAGAGTTTGGAAAAAACACAGAGAGAAGAGTGGCTGGCTATATCTTCCAGGCAGCTCCCATTGTTATGACCCACTGAGGCTTAAAAAATAATAATCTTGTTATTTAGAAAACTGGTACAATTGTTAGAAAGTACTTTCTCTCCTACTACAACCAACGAAGGGTTTGTTTTGCAGGTTGCAGTTAATTCTTGGCTCCTATTTCCATCTACCAGGTTTTAATTTCTTTCTTTTTCTTTTGAAATTCAAACCTTTTATGAAATCTTTGCTCCACAATTGCAGTCTTTATATGTAGCTGCATTTCCCTGATTCCAAGGAACCCAAATTAAAAACAATACAGACAACGTACCCAATGTGTCCATTGCTCTTGCCAAGGCCAAATGCCAGGTATAACTTAGTCAGCCCTATGTGAGGCCTTGATCTAAGAACATGGTTGTGCCCTTGTGTGGTCAGTGCTCCTGAAGAGTCAAGAGTGTCCATACCCTCAAACAGCCACAAATCTGGAGGCACCTCAGAGTAGTTAAAGCCACAGACAATGAGCTGTTGGAAACTGTTTGGTTGAAGTCCCTAGAAGGGTGCAAAGAGAGTCAGTATTTCCACGGGGCACAGGTCTGAGTGAAAGCAGCGTTTCAGGGACTCCAGTTAAATATTTGCCTGCTGCTTCTGCTACACTCCTAGTGTGCTTCACAGCAGCAGGATTTCCAAGTTACAACTCTGTCAGTTTACGCAAAAGAGTCCCCAACTGTCTTCGTAAAAAAAAAAATTCAGAAGAAAACATACGGACCGTTTTGTATTGTGGTTGATGACATTCCTAATTCCCCCCCACCCCATTCAAAAGGCCTAGTTTTAAAGACCTTTAAAAATAAAACAAAAACTAATTTGGGGTCTTCTTTTTTTTATCTACCTCTAGTCCACGCTAGAGTTATGCTGTGAAGCATATAACTATACCAGCCACTAGTTTTGTATAAAGATAAAAGTAGCTACGATTGACTGAAGAAGCAGAGGGTTTAGGAAACACAAAATAGCATATGGGGTAGCTTGTGCACTCCACAGGGACTGGGACGAAACTTCTGCTCAGCCTCACAAAATGGCTGACTTGGATAAAGTCACTATCTCTTCCTCATTTCTCCACCTGCAAATTGGCCAATATGTTGGGAGGATAAAAGAACATGAAGACCAGGGCAGTAAACCTGGCACTCTCCAGATGTTTAGGACTACAACTCCCATAATCCCCAGCCAGCATGGTCAGCGATTGTGGGAGTTGTAGTCGAAAACATCTGAAAGGCACAGGTCGTGTACCCCTGATCTAGACGGGTAGCAAACTCAGGTGCTGAGTTATGAAGGCTACATAGCCAAAACGGGAGAGGGAGATGCCAGCAAAAATAGGGGGAAAAAAAGAATCTTTAGGATCAAAAACCTAAGGGGGCAAATCCCTCTACACCCGATAAGGACAGAATATGCTCAGTGGTCACAGAATGCTGAATGTCTTTTGGAAGAGATGCAAAAAAAACAACAAAAGAGGGGAATGTAATGGAGTAACCCCAAAAGAGGGCATGGCTGGCTGGAACACCGAACAGGAGCATTCACCATGCAACTTTTTTGTCGCAGGCCTCACTTGTAGACAGGATGGGTGTAAAGCAAGCTGCAGAGACTGGATGTGCTACAGAAGAGATAAGGTAAGTTCCAAGAGTTGGCTTCCGAAACAAAAAGAGCCATTTTTTCTGTCAAGGGATACTGAAGTGCTCAGGAGACAGGCACAATGCTCCTATGTTCCCTGCACGATTTCTTTTGGGCATTGCCGGCAGATGTTAAATGTAATACAACCATTATTCACCCGGACAGAAGTGGTCAAAACTGAAAGTTGAGGGAAGAGTTACTCGACATTCATGCCCAGTGAATCACCCCCAGAGAGATGCCTTTGTCTCCGCAGATTGGCAAATTTACAATAGGACCACACATCCCTGCTGACGCTGGAGGTGAAAGCAGGGGGTTTCAAACACCTCTCACAGAGTTTTAAGTGCATTTCCCGTGGGTTTCTTATTTTTGATGACCGCGTCCTCTTTCTCGGTAGGTAAGCTAGAGTTTTAAAAAGGCGCCTTCATCTGTGATACTGAAGAAAAGCAGACTGCGTCAGGCAGATTGGAGGCCTCCCTTTCCATCTGAAACAAAGGGAACAGTTCGCAGCTCCAGCATCTATAAAATAGTCTTCGCTAGACCTGCAGAACTGAACTGAGTAGGGGCGTTTCACGTGAAGTGACTTTCTTCTCCCCGCAAGCCTCGTATAAACACTGCTGAATGCGTTACGTTCAATTCTCTCCCAAGTCACAGCAGCGAAACACCAGGGGATTTGAGAATGGAGGAAAGAGGTGAGAAAGTAGTCATCCTTCAAAAGATGTAACTATGTCCAAGCGCTCTACACTGGCCATTTCTGATCCCAGGCCGGGGGGGGATATGGGAGCCAATTAAACCTTGTGGGTCCTCTGGTGTCTTACGAGATGGGAAGCAGCCCCGAAACCTTTCCCGCAACTGGCACATTTGAAGGGCTTCTCGCCCGAGTGCGTGGCCCGGTGGCGCTCCAGGTGGGCGTTGCGAGTGAAGCCTTTCCCACAGTCACGGCAGGAGAAGGGCTTATCACCGCTGTGGATGCCCTGGTGGCGTTGGAGATGCGCACTGCGGGTGAAGCGCTTGCCACAGTGCACGCAGCGGAAGGGGCGCTCCCCGGTGTGCGTGCCCTGGTGGCGGGTGACGTGGGCACTACGGGTGAAGGCCTTACCGCAGACCCCACACTCGTAGGGGCGCTCTCCCGTGTGCGTGCTGTGGTGCCGGGTCAGGTGGGAGTTGCGCCCAAAGGCTTTCCCGCAGTAGGTGCACTTGTACGGCCTCTCCCCCGAATGGGTCTCCTGGTGTCGCGCCAGGTGAGCGCTGCGGGCAAACGTCTTCCCACAGTAGCTGCAGCTGTATGGGCGGTCTTCCTCTGGCACCTGCTGCCCGAGGCGCTTCCCGCCCAAAGGGCGCTGAAGGCCGGAGTGGGTCGCGAGGTGCCGGGTCAGGTGCGAGTTGCGCCGGAAGCCTTTCCCACAGTAGGGGCACGTGTGGGACTTCTCCCCCATGGCGGCTGGTCTTCAGAAGGCTCTCGTGCAAAAAGGCTGTGCCTGCCGACAACACTTCGGCCTGACCTGGAGCGGTTAAGCCAACTTCCCCTGCCCCCAGTGCACAGTGAACGAGCGAGGGTGATCCTTTGGTCACCTGTGCTGAGGTAGCCGATTTAATTTTGTGGGTTTTTTTTTTGTTTCCTTCTAAGCCTTGTCTCAATAACTTCTCTGCAGTCCCTGGATCAGCAACGCTTTCTTTGCATTCACTGTCTATTGAGGGCAAAAAAAGAGAGCAAAAAAAAAAAGGGGGGGAGAAGAAAGGGGGAAAAAGAAAGAAAAACGCAATGAGTTGCTGCTAAAGCTGAGTAATAAGGTGGGATGAAAAGGAAATAATGGGCAGTATCCAATACTAGCATCTGTCAGCACTAAAGAAGCGAATGCTCTTACAACATGGAGCTAGCACAAGCCAGGAAACTAGCCCATTATTACTGCTTCTGGAGCAGGACAAGTCAACGGAGGTCCCTTCTGTGAGCTCCATTGATGTTTCCCAATCTAGCGCTAACTTGGGCTAGTTTCTGATGGCGCTACCTTCTGCTTTGCTAATGTTAGCTTCTGTTAGTGCCAGCAGCATTGGATATTGCCCAATATAATGTGGACTAATAAAGTTCAAGAATACTTCATCTTGATGTTTACTCCCACCCCATGACATGCACAACCCAGCATACAAAACACACATAAACTTCTAATACTGGCTCAGATATTTGGTGGAAGAGCAGTAGACAAAACCCAGCATTTTATCACATGTGATATGAAAGTTCTGTTACGATGTTGTTGTTGTTATTGTTTTATTATCAACGGTCATGATGTATATTGGACCTTTAGTTTCAGTAGAGTGGATCCAGGCTTAGTCGTGCTTCAAGCAGACCCACTGAAATCAATTGGACTTTGTTCACAAATGATTTGCCTCAATGATTTCAATAGGTCTCCTGAAAGCATGACTATGGCCATGGCTAGACCAGGCCTATCTCCCGGGATCGTCCCGGGATCAACCCTGTGCATCCAAATGACACACAGGGGATCCTGGGAGCAGGCAGGGACGACCCCTCCATTTGCCTGGGATAATCCTTAGGTCTAGCTAAGGCCAATGTCTGTATCAAAGCCAGTAAATTGTTATCTTTAAAAGACAAGATGTTGCTCAAGAACTAGCTATTTGTTATATTTATTCTTCATTTTTCAGCTAAGACTGGCACATTTCTTTAGAGCAAGCCCTTTTGAATAGTGAGCTTTACTTCCAAATAAAGATGCATATCTATATGATGACAATGACAGTCCAAGTTCCAGGATCTTTTCTCTGGAGACAAGCAGGGGAGAAGGAGCTGCAGATGAACTCAGGGGTTGGCTGATGGTAAAGATGCAAGCCATAGAAGAAGCATTTGAGTGCAATGTCTTCTGATACCAAATTAGTTTATTACAATAATGTTTGGTGGCGCTACGGGTTTCTCCCAGAAAATCCATTGCACCAGCAAATACTCTTGCTATTGTGTTAGAGGTTTCTTTTGCTGGTGCGATGTCATTTACGTCAGCAGTAGTGTTGAGCAGGATACTAATATTGATTGTTTGTAAGAGGAGGAAACCCCTTTCGCGGAAGAACGGTTATTGATTATATGTCATGTTACCAGCATGATTCAATCAACATCTTAATATGTATTAAGAGAAGCAACAAATAGTCTTCTGGTGTCTTAAAGATGAACACATTTATTCTGGCATACACATGCATGGACTTAGGGTGACCATATGAAAAGGAGTACAGGGCTCCTGTATCTTTAAAGTTGTAGAGAAAAGGGAATTTCAGCAGGTGTCACTTGCATACATTCATCACCTGGTGAAATTACCTCTTCATCACAACAGTTAAAGCTGAAGGAGCTAAACTAGAGTGACCAGATCCAAAAAAAGGCAGAGCTCCTGCAGCTTTAACTGTTGCAATGAAGAGGGAATTTCACCAGGTGCTGAATGCATACAAATAAAATTCCCTTTTCTCTACAACTGTTAAAGAGACAGGGGCCTTGTCCTCCTTTTCTTATGGTCACCCTACATGGACTATGCTATAGTTCACGAAAGCTTATGCTAGTATAAGGGTGCAATCCTATCCGGACACTCATCAGCCTCCAAACTCAGAGGCTGACGGGCATCCTATGCACAGTGGGAGGAGCACAGAGGCATTTTGCCTGTCTACCTAAGGTTCTGCAGAGGGGGAAGAAAGGAGGTTGGGGAGGCCTAAGGATAGCAAGTCTCTCTGCTTCCCCAATCCCCTCCCCTCCCACAGAACTGCCCCCTTTCCGTCCTCTCCAAGGTTGCTATTGAGAGCTCAGAGAGGCATCCTGAATGGATCTCTCCATGCCAGCTGCGAGGGGGAGGGGAAGAAACTTGGACTCCTGGGTCTGAGATCAGAGCACTGTCTCTGATCTCGGATTCAGGAATCCGAACTATCCTATGCACACACCCCAATGCTGTCTAGGAGCCATAAGACTGCTGTCTAAGGATGTCACTCCTGGATTGTGCCTTAAATCTGTTAAGTCTTTAAGGTGCCACAAGACTCTTTGCTAATATTGCTGCACTTGGCTAACATGGATACCCCTATGGAAATTACTAAGAAAAGATAAGCAATTGGCAAGATACTTTTGCAAAGCAAATTCTCATGTTATTATATATTGGAGCAAAAGTATAAAGCAGATTTTTCTTCTTTACTGTAATTTTTGTTCTATTCTTAGTTGTATTTTTTTCCCATTTCAAGGCTTGTTAACTTGACTGCACATCCAAGGGGTCCCTTGATCATGATTACAAATCTGCAGGTGAAGATTTGTCTGGTTAATTTAAATCAACATGAGAAACCATTGTTGGCTTTCCTAAGCTATAGTCCTTTGAGTTTATAGAAAGAGGAGGATGCCCACATCTCGAGTTTTCAACTTTTGTGTGGCTAGCTCTCCTGCAAGCTCTGGTGTGCTTGCAAATGTATTCCTCAGCAATTGAAGCCTTGATGGGCCATGGGTTTACCAAACATAGCTTATTTAAGAGGTATCCATTTTGTCAGACCCATCATCCTACTCTCCATCACCAGCACTTATTATCTCCACAAAGCTCCAAAGCCCCCACCACCACCAAAAAAACCTTTTGAGGTTGATGGTAACATTTGAAATTTTGAGAGGGTGTCATGGGCACTGCCACAAAATGGTTGCAATTGGGGGGGATTTGGCCATTTATAAAATAGGGTGACCCTATGAAAAGGAGGACAGGGCTCCTGTATCTTTAACAGTTGCCTAGAAAAGGGGATTTCAGCAGGTGTCATTTGTATGTATGGAGAACCTAGTGAAATCCCCTCTTCATCACAACAGTGAAAGCTGCAGGAGCTATACTAGAGCGACCAGATTTAAAAGAGGGCAGGTCTCTTGCAGCTTTAACTGGTGTGATGAAGAGGAAATTTCACCAGGTTCCCCATATATACAAATGACACCTGCTGAAATTCCTTTTTCTATGCAACTGTTAAAGATACAGGAGCCCTGTCCTCCTTTTCATACGGTCACCCTACATAAAATGGCTGCCCATGGTGGGCATAATCACAAAACACTCATTTCCCACAAGGCAAACTGGTAAGACTCAAAAGAAAAGTAACTTGCCCAAGAACTGAAGTTCAAGGTGGAGGTAGGGTCTGAGCAACAAAACACAAAACCAGTCCTTTGGCCTCAAATAAATACGGTGTTGGAGTGAAGCCCTTTGTGTTGTACCAAGCCAGCCTCCCAGTTTAAAAAAGAGTTGGTTTTTTTGAAGATCTATAAAAATAAAATAAAAATCAGGAGAGGCAGGAAGCCCGGCATGTGCCAAGAGAAGTATCCATGGACACATCGGTTAATACGGGCACCACACTGGAGACCCTATAATTAAATGTACACATTATGGTTACAACTTGGAACAATTCAGAGTAAAACTAAAAGGAAAGGTGCTTTGAAGCAGCCACATGCAGCCCAATCCTACGCATCTTTACTCAGAATTAGGCCGCACTTGAGTTGAATGGGACTGCCAAACATGCAAAGGGTTGCAACCCTAAATTGAGCAAGAATGATAATTTCAAAAGGATTGCATCTTCCTGGAGCTCTTTGCCTTTTCCTCATGCCTCTGGCTGGCAGTAGCGTCCCCTCACCACTCCTTCAAATTGATTTTGAAAGACATCTTTTTTCAGACATGTCTTTACTGAACCACAATCCCAGCACCTGTACTGCCCCTGTTCCTCTCCCTACCCCCATTGTCACCAAACATCTGTCAACCTCTCCCATCGAATGGCCATCGAATATGGACTGCATGCTCTCTAGACAGGACCATATCACCCTGTTTTGTATAGCGCCTAGCACACCGCTAGTGCTAAATAGCCATTCTTTTAAATTCTATATACAGTAGCATCACTGCATCTGATGGTGACTGCATGTGATTTATCAGTGATAAATCACATGCAGAAGTCCCCAGGTTAATTTCCTAGCTTCTCCAATTAAAGAGATCAGTTATGAGGTCCTGGGAAAGACCTGAGACCTGGAGCACTGCTGCCAGTCACAGTAGATAACACTGGGCTAGATGGATAGTCTGATCTGGGATAAGGCAGTTTCCTATACAAACAGTTACATAAAGAAATAGGTCCCTGCCTCAATGAGCTTACAATATAAATCAAATCTTAAACAATATGTAAACAAATTGTGCTTGAGAGGTTTGGGTTGTATCCAACAAGTTAGGAACATAGAAAGCTGTGTAATACTGAGTCAGACATTGTTCCACATAGCCCAGTATTGTCAACACTGACCGGCAGCTGCTCTCCAGGGTTTCAGGCAGGGTTCCTTCCCAGCCCTTACCTGGAGAAGTCGGAGTTCAAACCTGGAACCTTCTGTATACAAAGCATTACTCTACCACTGAGCCCCAGCTCCTCCACAGTTATATCCAATGTCAGTCTAATGCAAGTCTCATTCATTTCAATGGGTTTACTTGAGGATGGCTAGCATTGGCTACAACCCACCGTTTGTGGGTAAAGAATGAACCAAGCATTCTTGTAACACATCACAAATGCAACATTAGACAGTTGGATGTATGCATCCTTTGTGTATTACACCTTAGGGATCAGAGTTGCAGTCAGAGGATGAAATGGAATAACCCGCAATAAAGTCGTAAGAACATAAGAAGAGCCATCCTGGGTCAGACCAAGGGTCCATCTAGTCTAGCATTCTGTTCACACCGGGGCCAACCAGCTGCCCAAGGGAAACTCACAAACAGGATCTGAGTACAACGGCATCCTCCCACCCATCTCCCCCAGCAACTGCTGCAAGTAGGCATCACTGTCTCTGAGGCTGGAGGTACCATATAGCCATCAGGACTACTAGCCATTGATAGCCTTCTCGTCCAGGACCTCTCACCCCCTTTTAAAGCCAGTATTCAAAATCCCGCCCAAGCCTGGGCCGTTCTCTGCCGCAGAAATGGAGGGGAAGGAAGAAACACAAAGGGAAAGGCAGAAAGACAAATCGAAGGGAGATCTCCCTCCTCTAAACTGATCTGGGGATCGGAGAAGAAACGGGGGCGGGGGGGTTGCCCTTCACTGGCATTTCCCCATAAATGGGTGTTTTCATGCAAACTCCCTTCCCTTCCTTGCCCCATAGATCGGACTCCACCCTGTATCCATCTTGGGAGCTCTCACCGATGCAGCCCCAACGCAGGGATCCGGAAAGGGTTTGCGCGCCTTTGGCAGGCACATTCCAACCTCGGCAGGCCTGGGAGGGAAAGAGCCACCCCCTCCGTGCGTGTGTGTGGGCAGTGGCGGGTTCATGCACAGGAAAGGACCCCTCCGTGCATCCTGTCCCCCACCCCCACCCCGCTTTGCACCGACAGCTCCAGCTCGATGGTTTTAACTCTCTTCCTGCCAACGATCAAGGGGAAAGAAAGCAATGCATGCTATATGCGACCAGTGTGCGTGTGCGCGTGAAAATGAGAACGCAGGCTCCGACCGTTTGCAAACTCTTTCACAGACGTGAGATGCGACGATCATGATGATAACAATGGCCTGGTTCAGACAACACGCTAAACCACGCTTCTTAACCACAAAATGGCATTCCCTTAACTATTTTGTGGTTAAGCAGCATGGTTTAGCGTGTTGTCTGAACCAGGCCAATGTGTTTTTCATTGGCCCCATTCAAAAGACATCTTAAAGCATGGTTTTAACCACAGTGGTTAAGCCAGAAAGCCAAGCTGTGTTCCGAAGACACCTTAAACCAAATGATGATGAATAAAACTTTTGTAAACCACCCAGAGAGCTTCAGCTATGGGTGATATATATATGAAATAAAATAAATAAATAAAAAGCTTTATTTACTGTGGTTTAAGTTGTCTTCTGAACATGGCCTGGCTTTCTGGCTTAACCACCATAGTTAAAGCCATGGTTCAAGCTGTCTTCTGAATGGGCCCACTGTGTTTTAATTTATTTGCATATAGGGGTTTTTATCAGTGACTATAAGCTGCCTCGAGTGCCATTTTTGATAGAAAGGCAGGAGACAAATCTAATAAATACAAAATCCATAAGATGATTAGTTAAGGTTTTTTTTTTTTTTTAAATCCTAGTTCGAATACTGAGATAACATCAGTCTTTCAGGATAATAACACTGGCCTGCCTTAAAGGGTTGATTTACAGATTACTAAACTGATGTGGTGTATGCATGTGAACAGCTTCGAGCACACTGAAGCTGCAATACTGTACCCACTTACCTGGGAGTAAGCTTCATTGAAATCAATGAGATGTATAGGACACAATGTCAAGGGCGATGTAGACTTTTAAAATGGATAGTAGCTTTCGTTGGATAATAAGAACAGCTCCGCATGCTTCCAGACACTAAGGGGCGATAGAGAACGTGTTGTATCAAAAGACACTTGTTCATCCACCTTGTTATCCTACAGTTTGAATTGGCTCTTTTCTCCTATTCCCTCACTTTCCTTTTCCTCTTTTTTGCCTCTGCAACAGGCAACGTGCTCTCCCCCTGAAGGAAGCAAGTAACCATATCTCATGTCTTCATGTACTCACGCTCATGCACCCAGCTTTTAACACTGTTAGATAGACTTCATTGACAATGTGTTTAAAAGCACTAATAAAGTAAAGATGCAATCCCTTCCATGTTTAGACATGGTTGGCTGGAGGGATGCTTGGAGCTGTATGACTTTTTCTGTCGAAACATTCATAGGATTGCACCCTAAGTTGAGTTGAACTTATAGACTGGCTCTAGCCTGCATTTATTCACTAATAAATACTATGCTACCGCGCTTTCTTTGTATAAGGCAACTGTGCTGTAAGTCACATTAGACCATCCAATAGTTTAAAAATTTGAACTGTTTTAATGTTCATGCTTTTACTGTTTTAAGGTTTGAGTTTGTTGAAAGTTACCTTGATTACTTTTTTAGCAGACAAGATGGTATGTACATGTAGCAGACAAGATGGTATGTACATGTTGAAATTAAACAAACAAATAAAGTTCTATATAAACTGAAATCAAACTTTTCATTACAGAATGTTTGAAGTTACAAGTCAAAGGAGAGGTAAGCAACCTGGTGCCCTACAGATGTTTAGGAAGGCAACTCCCTTAATTCCTAATCACTGGCCATGCTGGCTGGGCCTGATGGGAGTTGTAGTTCAAAACATATGGAGGGCACCAAGTTGCCTACTCCTGAGTTGAGACACATAGGCAGTGAAGCAGCTTACCTTGTTCCTTGGACAGCTGTGTAACTTTGCTTGAATCCTTTGCTTATCAAACAAAAGGCTCTTCCAGCCTGTGTGAAACCACGTCCATTTGCTATCAGTGGAGGCTGGTGGTTCCTATTTCAGTGGGGCCGGGAATACCCTCTGGGTTTCAATCAGAACCAGACAGAACACTGAAAAAACCAATCCAGCACTTTGAAAGCTCCTTTAGAGTTCTGATAGTTCAGACTGAAACTTTGAGCAGATTGATCCATTCTTTATTATTTATTTAAGGATTTTTATGCCGCCATTCAGCCAAAAAAGGCTCTCACGGCGGCTTACAAAAGTATTTCTTCTTATTATTATTTTTATTTTATTTATTTATTTATTTATTTATTTATTTATTTATTTATATAGCACCATCTATGTACATGGTGCTGTACAGAGTAAAACAGTAAATAGCAAGACCCTGCCGCATAGGCTTACATTCTATTAAAATCATAGTAAAGCGATAAGGAGGGGAAGAGAATGCAAACAGGCACAGGGTAGGGTAAAACTAACAGTATAAAGTCCAAACAGCATCAAATTTAAAAAGCTTTAGGAAAAGTTTTTAGCTGAGCTTTAAAAGCTGCGATTGAACTTGTGGATCTCAGATGTTCTGGAAGAGCGTCAGTAGTTAGACAGAGATAGCCTATCAAGAGTAGGTTTCTTGAGGATGGGAGAGACTGTAGCATGTTTAAAAGCAGAAGGAAATGAACCAGAGGACAGAGAAGTCTTGACAGTCCCTGCCCACAGGCTTACAATCTAAAAGACATGACACAAAAGGAAAGGGGATTGGGAGGGAGGAGGAGGAGGGGGGAAAGGAAAGCAAATTCAGGCACTACAATCTTAGTTGTAAAGTTCAGCAGTTACAGTTGACAGCAGGAGGGAGGGGGCTCTCAGGTGGAGCTGGACCCAGGCATGGTGGAAAGGTGCCTGGCTGCTGCTTCCTCCCTCACTGGTGGCCTTATATATTTAAAGATATATTTTGTTCTAAATTTTAAATTTTGATCTAAAAGTGGAGGACTGAGTTGATAGAAGATAGAAAATAGAATGTATACACACACACACACACACACACACAAATTCTATCAACTCAGTCCTCCACTTTTAGAACAAAATTTAAAGCCCTAAACATTGTGGACTTTCCTCAGAGTAGGAGCCCCAGTCCTCTGATTGGGTCTACAGTATTACTTCTTGTTTGACATGTAAAGAATCAAGCTGTTAATTATCAAACTATCAGAGAACAGCATGTATCTTAGGCCCATAGCCATTGTGAAAGTTTGAGGCCTCCGGAGGCAAGGTAATAAACTCAGGCCTAGAGGTTTGGAGTTTTCTGTTGGGAGGGGATATCCTTGAGAGGAGTAGTTTCATTTCTCCAGTTAAGGTTCATTCCCTGGTTAAGTTTCATTCCCCCCAAAAACAGAACTTTACTTTCTGTTTTGGGCACAGAGGGCATAAAAGAATGAGACAGACCAAAACCAGAGGGAGACCAGGGCCAGAGAAAGACCAGAGCTTGTGGAAGGAGCAGAAAGAAGCAGCTTAGGGTAGAAAACATGCTTCTTTTTTCCTTTTAAGGCCTTTGCATCACTCAGCTTTATTGACTAAATACTTCTATTGTAATTTGCTCATTTTACTTTACTAGTAAACTGGTGCTTTAAGCCACAAGTGTCTGAAGTGCTACTCACCCCACATGCACAGCCTAATCCAAGGGAAGAGGGAGGTAAAAAGAAGGAAGGTGGGACTCTTAAGGAGGCAGAGATCCTTAAAGAGTTGTTCAGGGAGTCCAGGTCATAGAACAAACACTGACAGCCAGAGTTGGGAGCTGAGAGAGCTTGCCTCTTTTTTTCTAGAAAGTGGGCAGCTCTGTATTTTCTTTGGGTGTCCCCCCACCCCAACACAGCTGGCTTCTGTCACCTGTTGGAAGGACTAAAGCAACCACTAGTCAATTCAAACACTCTGACAAGCCTTACCCAATCTGCCCCACCCCGATATGTCAGACTACTCCTGGTGACTGTGGATGATGGGAGTTGTAGTCCAACACACCTGGAGGGTGCCAGATTAGGGAAGAATGCCCCACTTCACCTTCTGGAGAATTCCCTTTGTTTTAGCTCCCCACCACCACATGCCTTTTGTTTTAGCGAGAACTCACCAGCCTTACTTTGCTTTATCTTTTATCTGAGGAATGCTAGGATTTGTGGGACTCCCCCCCCCCCCCCGGTCTAAACAATGATTGGATTGTCCCCTGGATCAGTCACGGTGTCCAAATAACCGGCAGCTTTGGGTAGTGAGGACCCATATAGGTCCATCTCATTTTCCTCTTTGCAGAACTGGGTTGTAGTGCTGCTGTTCTTCCCTTTCCACCCCCTTCCAGGCAGCTGCCCCCACATGTATCTACCCCTGACAAGCAGCCTGCACCTTCTTGCTGCTGTTCCGAAATGGGAAACCCAAACCCAGGTGAGACCTCAGAGGAGGAGGACTGGGATCCCACAGCCGACCCCTCCCACAGAAGAATTGGGGGGGGGCAATATGAGGAGCCCTGTTGCAGAGATGCCTCACTTGAGATCTTCTATCCTGAGCCCTCCTATACTGAGCTCTGCCTTGGTTCTGGACTCAGCTCCCTCATCTCATGGCTCTCCAGTGCACTAGTGGTTGACCAGGTGGGAAACTTTGTCATCAGAGAGTTTGCCTAGGGTCTACTCGGGAGGAGGGTTAAAGTCCAGCTGCAACTGCTGAACCAAGAAGAGAGATAGCTGACAGCATGTACCGTATATAAGTTGTCTTCTCCCAGACTGTTGCTGTATTAACAGCTCTCTTCAAGCCATTTTTCCAGTTCTGTGCACTGAACAGGCGCAGTTAGTTATGAAAAGAGGGGTCTGGTTATGTAGAATGGGGAAATAAATGGGAGAAGGTTATATACAGCAGTAGAGACTGGATTTTGCAGGACCTTTACAAATGATTCCTTCTGTGACTCCATCTCCATGAGTGTGCACCTTTCCTTGATACAACCACCATCTATTTGCTTGGCCTCTCTCTCTGAGCCCAATCCACACCACTAACCAGAAGGCAGGAGCAAAGGAAGTGGAAGCTGCCCAAGGGAGCTTTGGCTATTGGGCGGTATAAAATGCAATAAATAAATCAATACATAGAAAATGACAAGAATATAACAAGACAAGAAGCACACACAAACAAAAAATAATTTAGTATCTTTATATAGAGAATGCATAAACAATCCACAATAGGTACAACATGAATATCAATATGTTGAATAGTAACATTCCGTTAAGCAATTCACCAAACTATAACTAAGCTAAGAACAATAAATAAAGCCAATTAAACTATAATATCTTACAGGAGGCAAAGGAATACCCGGTGAAGACAATGTTGCCTTGGCTGACTTTAAGCCTAGATGTGGGTGGGAGAGAGAGAGAGAGAATGAATGAACTATTTGGAATAAGGAAAGGGCTAGGTAGATCCCAGTTTTTAAAATATAACACATTTATAAAATGTGTAACCTGGCTGCAATCCTATATCATTTACCTGGGATTATGTTCCATTGAACTCAATGGGACTTACTTCTGAGTAGGCATATATAAGATTGCACTATATAGTTTTTAATAGCCCCTTTGGTGCCACCCAGACAAACTATTGCTCCTTCTTTTCCTTATTTCAGCCTTCAGACTGACCCTTGTCCCAGCATGCCAATTTTGATCCCCTCAATTTATGATTGTTTTTTCCCACCAGAACTCCCTTTGTTCAAATTTATGGCTGGCTTGATACGATTATGGGAGGAGAGGACAATTTTCCGCTGCTTCTCCAAGAACATGTGCTCATCAGAGGCATTCTCAAATTGGTTTGGAGCTGTAGCAGTAGAGTTCAGGGGACAGGAACAGGGAGTGGCCAACCAGGCTCCAGAGATGTTATCTGTAACATTGATTTACTTCAGGGGCAGACAGACTTCAGGCTTGCAGGATTTGCTTTATTGTTGCTGTTTTTACAGGAACTTTGAGATCCACCGACCATAGCCAACTGCAAAAGACATCCACTTAAAATTAAGGAATTCCGAGCCCAGGAGTTTGTTTTGATCGCTAGAACTGAATGGAGTTCTCAGTCCTACACAAAAATTGATTCCTTGTAACTCCCTCCATCTTTTTATTTTTTTCCAGCGGTATTATTATTATTATTATTATTAATTTATATAGCACCATCAATGTACATGGTGCTGTACAGAGTAAAACAGTAAATAGCAAGACCCTGCCGCATAGGCTTACATTCTAATAAAATCATAGTAAAGCAATAAGGAGGGGAAGAGAATGCAAACAGGCACTGGGTAGGGTAAAACTAACAGTATAGAGTCCAAACAACATCAGGTTTTAAAAGCTTTAGGAAAAAGAAAAGTTTTTAGCTGAGCTTTAAAAGCTGCGATTGAACTTGTGGATCTCAGATGTTCTGGAAGAGCGTTCCAGGCGTAAGGGGCAGCAGAAGAAAATGGACGAAGCCGAGCAAGGGAAGTAGAGACCTTTGGGCAGGTGAGAAACATGGCATCAGAGGAACGAAGAGCACGAGCGGGGCAATAGTGTGAGATGAGAGAGGAGAGATAGGAAGGAGCTAGACCGTGAAAAGCTTTGAAGGTCAACAGAAGAAGTTTATATTGGATTCTGAAGTGAATTGGAAGCCAATGAAGAGATTTCAGAAGTGGAGTAACATGATCAGAGCGGCGAGCCAAGAAGATGATCTTAGCAGCAGAGTGGTGGACCGAGACCAACGGACTGATGTGAGAAGGAAGGCAGGCCAGTGAGAAGAAGGTTGCAGTAGTCCAACCGAGAAATAACCAGTGTATCCTAGCTCCTTCCTATCTCTCCTCTCTCATCTCACACTCTTCGTTCTTCGTTCCTCTGATGCCATGTTTCTCGCCATGTTTCTTGCATTCTCTTCCCCTCCTTATTGCTTTACTATGATTTTATTAGAATGTAAGCCTATGCGGCAGGGTCTTGCTATTTACTGTTTTACTCTGTACAGCACCATGTACATTGATGGTGCTATATAAATAAATAAATAAATAATAATAATAATAATAATAATAATAACATAACCATGATTTAATCACACTCATTAATCATTTACTGCAAAAGGGTTAGCAGCCTAACCATGGCTTAGCATGTTTTCTGAACAGGTGAATCTGAGTGGATCTGAGCCTCAACTAACAGCAGGTTGCAGCATCTTGTTACCCAACCCAATCTGGGGCTAGGTGCTAGGGCCACACTGCCCAGGGTCTGAGTTGGACACATAGGCACAGCCACACATTAATCTCTGGCTGAGTTCAGACAACACACTAATCAACAGTTGTTTCCCATTCCGTTCCTATTACCTCCCCCCCAATTGATTAGCGTGTCGTCCGAACTCAGGCTCTCCTTTCCTCAGTTCTGCCTCTCTCATTTTGAAGCAAACGTAAGGAGTGGCAAGCTACAGTGAAGAGCATGTGAAGAAACATTAACAATCTCAGATATGCAGATGACACCACTTTGATGGCTGAAAGCGAGGAGGAGCTGAGGAGCCTTATGACGAAGGTGAAAGAAGAAAGTGCAAAAGCTGGGTTGCAGTTAAACCTCAGAAAAACCAAGATTATGGCAACCAGCTTGATTGATAACTGGCAAATAGAGGGAGAAAACGTGGAGGCAGTTACAGACTTTGTGTTTCTGGGTGCAAAGATTACTGCAGACGCTGATTGCAGCCAGGAAATCAGAAGATGTTTACTTCTTGGGAGGAGAGCAATGACAAATCTTGATAAAATAGTTAAGAGCAGAGACACCACACTGACAACAAAGGTCCGCATAGTCAAAGCAATGGTATTCCCCATAGTAACCTATGGCTGCGAGAGCTGGACCACAAGGAAAGCTGAGCGAAGGAAGATAGATGCTTTTGAACTGTGGTGTTGGAGGGAAATTCGGAGAGTGCCTTGGACTGCAAGAAGATCAAACCAGTCCATACCCCAGGAAATAAAGCCAGACTGCTCACTTGAGGGAATGGTATTAAAGGCAAAACTGAAGTACTTTGGCCACATAATGAGAAGACAGGATACCCTGGAGAAGAGGCTGATGCTAGGGAAAGTGGAAGGCAAAAGGAAGAGGGGCCGACCAAGGGCAAGATGGATGGATGATATTCTGGAGGTGACAGACTTGACCTTGGGGGAGCTAGGGGTGGCAACGGCGAAAAGAAAACTCTGGCGTGGGCTGGTCCATGAAGTCACGAAGAGTCAGAAGCGACTGAACGAATAAACAACAAACCCTCTTCAAAAAACCCAGCTTGACTGAGGGGACCGGAATATCATCAGACTGCCTGTAGTTGTAAATGCCCCACTTAAATGACTCCAATATTCCCTAAACAGCTGAATTAGTTATTTGCCATTCAGTCTATACAGCGTTAGCCAGTATCAACCTTCACAACATCAGAAAGCATTTTCCATATTTATTTATTTTTGCTGGAAGCAAAATAAAAAGTAATGGTGTGGGTGGAAGGGAGTTAGAAGAGGAAAGGCTGGGAGGGGAGAGGGGGGAGTTGCCTAATGCAATCAGGAGAGGAGCAGCAGCAATGCAAAGCCATTTTTGCTAAGCAAGTGTTCCCATTGATAAAACAAAACCAAAAAAAACCCAAGTTTTCCTTAAAAGGAACTACGAAGCCTCAGCTATATGGGTTTGGTCTAGAGCTGAAAGGATTACCTGGCTGGAAGGGGGAAAGTGCCTGCTGGTTTTTCTTTCACTGACTGAGTTAATCAGCTCTCTGAAAGGCAGTAAGTAGCCCAACTGGAAGCAAAATAAAAAAGTAATGGTATGGGTGGAAGGGAGTTAGAAGAAAAAAGCATGGATGACTGAGAGAGAGGGAGAGAGAGGGGGGGGGAGAGAATTGCCTAAAGGGATCACAAGAGGGGTAACCATAGGAATGCTAAACACATGGAGGTTTTCTTTAAAAGGAGCTATGGGGTCTAATTGGCAACTGAAAGGATTACCTGGCAGGAAGGGGAAACACAACCTGCACATTAGCAGCAGCTGGTCAGGAGACTTTTTCTTTAACTGACAGAGTCACTCTGCTCTCCCTGCAGGAATAGCCCTACTTCAACAGGCAGGCAAGCAGGCTGAGGAAAGAAAGCGCGCCTTTTTCTACTGCTCCTCCTCTGCACAGGCGCAATATAACACCAGTCAAAGGGAGTGACACAGCTGAGCCTGTGCAGGAGCGGCAGTTCTTTGCAAAAGGCATGCACACCTCTTTCTCTTCTGCCACAGGTACGCTGCTCAAGGCACCATTTTAGAAATCAAACGGCCAGACTGGGAATCCGGGATTCTTGCCCAGACAGTCAGGTCATTTTAGACAGTCACAGTGGGGAAAGAAGCTGTTGTGGCTACTTTCCCTGCTCCCACAATTGCCATTTGCATAATTTCCCTTGCTGCAGCCTGGGTTGGCGTGTTGTCCAAAACACAGCATGCAGCATGGCATGCAGCACAGCAGGAGTGGTTTTACACTACAACTTCTACTGCATGTCATAGATTATAGGGTGGGTACAATCTATGGCTTGCGGTAGAGGTTGTAGTGTGAAGCCACCCGTGCTGTGCCACACGCTGGGTTCGAATGACACACCAACCCACACTGCAGCAAGGAATTATGTAAATAGCAGTCACATACATGGCACTTGCGGGGCAGGGGGAGGCCACAATGATTTCTTTTCCCATCCCGATAGTTTGAACAAGTCTTTAGATGTTTCGCCCAGTTAGAAAAGCTAAGCATTCATGTAGGAACCTTGAATCAGATATCCTTTTGTCCGGGTTCCTCCTCTGACCTGGATCCCCTGAGCAACTTCTGAAGGATCTCTTCCTCCTTAAGAGTCCCACCTTCCTTCTTTTTACCTTCTTCTTCCTAGTAGCATGGGGTTTAGGCTGTAGATGTGGGGGAGTGATACTCAAGACACTTCAGGTTAAGTACAACAATTTACTAATAACGTAAAACAAACACCTTACAACTAAAGGTATTTAGTCAATAGAGTTGAGTGATACAAAGGCATTAAAAGAAAATAAAAGTTGCAAAACCGCAAGTTTTTACCCTAAGCTTCACCTAGACTTCTTCAAGCTGCATCTTTCTCTTTCTTCCTTATGGTCCGATCTTCCCTGACTCTCATCTGGCTGGTTCTCTCACTCTTTTATACCCCTTTCTCCCAAAACTGTTCCCGCTTTAAAGAAGTGAAACTTAACTGGAGAAATGATACTTAACCAGGGAATGTCTCAGGAATAGCCCCTCCCAACAGAAAAACTCCAGACCTCTAGGTCTGAGTTTATG
Organism: Elgaria multicarinata webbii; assembly: GCF_023053635.1. NCBI lineage: Eukaryota > Metazoa > Chordata > Lepidosauria > Squamata > Anguidae > Elgaria > Elgaria multicarinata. Next base: position 19,058,087 of record NC_086181.1, read on the forward strand.
ACTTTGCCTTTATAGGCCTCAAACCTTCATACCTATCCTTGGCTTTTGCATCTAAAAAATGATAACAATGCCTTCCATCATAGAAATGTTGTCATTTGTCTGAGCATATTTCAGGTATGCTAAGAATGCAAAGAAGTAAATGATGGCCTATGGAAATAGAATATAGAAACTCTACTTCATTTTTAAGTTGTTACCAACAGTATCCAGTGGAGTAGCCATGATGGATTGTTGCAGCACACACAACAGAGAGCTGTATGGCACCTCAAAGCCTAATACATTTTTGTGGCATAATAAGCTTTCCTAGACTACAGCTCCTAGACTTCATCAAATGCATAAAATTTCCTAGACTTCATCTAATGCATAACAACTGTATGTGTTCTGAACGCTAGTTGTGTGTGTTTTTATTTTGGCTCTGATACCTTACCTGGAAGACTAATAGGGTGACCATATGAAAAGGAGGACAGGGCTCTTGTATCTTTAACCATAGAAAAGAGAATTTCAGCAGATGTCATTTGTATGCATGCAGCAACTGGTGAAATTCCCTCTTCATCACAAAAGTCAAAGCTGCAGGAGCCCTGCCCTCTTTTGTATCATATGGTCACCCAATATAAATATATTTCACAGATTGTTAACAATAGAATACAAACGCAGGAGGAGTGTCCCTATGAACAATGTAAAAGCACAAGCTGGTCATTTGTCCCTGATTGCTCTACTTCAGTATATTAACATCTAAATGACCCCCACATGCCCTGAAGGTGACCTGTGTTTGAGGAAACAAGGAAACCTAATGTCTTGTCCAGAAATTAAATATGTGCCTCTTCTAAAAGCCACCTCCAACCACAACAGTTGAATTTTTCAATAGGCTTGCAAGGTGGAGTAAAGTGTCAATGAAAAAGTCTAGAATTAGATCATCACACCATAAAAGATAAATATGGGGGTCTTGGGAAATGGAGCTAGCTCAGTTATCAATTCATAAGAACATAAAGCCTCACAGTGAGTATGGCCATACCAAAAAGCTTCAGTGGGACAAATATCTCAGAGAAAACTAGATTGGTTTTGTCTGCAAAATACTCCTCCAAACTTTCTTATCTGAGCTATTTTCCCACCCTATTCCAAACATGCCTTCCTGTATTTCCAGAGTCTGTTATGTGTTAAAGACATAAGTGGCATATAGGGCTGGAATATTAAGCATACTTGAATGAAAACCTTACTATACATAGTGAGACTTGCCTCTGAGTAGACATGCATAGGATTGTACTATAATTAATAAATGAGATTTGCCTACTTGCTCTCAAATATGGTAAAGTATTATGGCAATTTAGTATCTAAGCTAGACATAAGGTCGCCACTTATGCATCTCCAAAAAAAGAATACACTAATCTGCATAACACTTCCATATGATATAGAGATGCAAATATAGAAATAATGAGTATGATTTAAATAGAAACTCAGGGCATTTAAATAGAAACTCAACTGGGGAAGACTGAAAAGGTGACATGTTTGCCTACTGCTCAGTCAGCTCTCCAGCTACTAATTGTTGATGTGCAGTTTCAAGGGCCCTGTTCTCCCTTCTTTTGTTTCTTGATTTTTAAACTGGACTTGGACTGGGCAGTTCTTCCAATAGAAGGTGCTTTCAAGTAGAGGACTGTCCTCTGTAAATAGGACACAAGGGCACAACCTGCGCTCTGTTGAGAGAAGGCAGTTGCTGATATACCTTGACATAATTTAAATAGTTAATTACTCTAACAGCCTAAAATTTAGGTAGATGCTCATAATTTAGGTAGAATTATGAGATGCTCATAATTCTCAAGATTATTTTTCAATATTTAAACAATATTACATAAGAACAGAAGAGCCATGCTGGATCAGACCAAGGGTCCATCTAGTCCAGCATTCTGTTCAGAGTGGCCAACCAGCTCTTGACCAGGAACTCACAAGTAGAACATGAGTGCAACAGCACCCTCCCTCCCATGTTCCTCAGCAACTGGTATACATAGCTGTACTGCTTTTGCTACTGGAGGTAGCACATAGCTTTCAGGACTAGTAGCCATAGGCCTTAGCTAGACCTAAGCTTTATCCCGGGATAAACCTTAGGTTTAGCTAAGGCCATAGATAGCCTTCTCCTCCAGGAATATATCTAACCCCCTTTTAAAACCATCCAACCTGGCAATCATCACTACATCTTGTGGTAGCGAATTCCAAAGTTTAACTATGTACTGTGTGAAAATGTACTTCCTTTAACAAAAACACAGACTTTTGTTCAAAATTCTGAATTAGTAAGTAATATGACAGAAAAGAGAGTGGATCTGAGTGGACCTTCATTTAGATCCCCTGCTCAAGTCAGTATATGTCAGCTTACCTGACCTTGTAGGTTTGTTGTAAGGACAAAATATGATAGCTTCATTTAGATTGCCCTGAAATCCATGAGAAGAGCAGTCATAGCAAATAAAACTTGGAAGCTGTTCATTTGTTATTTAGTCATGGCGGAGATTGATGGAGTCACTGGAGCACTAGACAATGAGTGAATCTGTAAGGAAATATTGTGTCACTACCCATTTGAGGCCTGTCTCTTTAGACTCCTAGGTATTTGTGTGTTTTAGGTATTTTACTGACAGATTCCAGAAAAGTAGCCAGTTTTAATATCAGGGGAATGAGATGCAGAAACAATAGTATTCTATGATGTCTCAATATGAAAGAAGTTTTAACAATCCTCTGCATGTTTAAACCTGCCTTAAAAAAAGGCAGCTAAAACAAATAGATCATACATGCATTCATAGATTCTGACGCTTGGATTTTGGCAAATCTGCACAGGGAAAGAGATTCGTAATTGCAGGGGAATTGCTGAGAAGATCTCAGTGTTCCTTTCTTGTCTGAACTGGCACATAGATGGAACAATTGAGTGAATCTAATCCCCACAAACTATACCTGAGGTGAGAAATTTCATAGGGTAGCCAAGATTTTCAAAAAATTGTCTTGTGGCACTATAATATTGCAGCATAAGCTTTCATGGAAAAGAACAAACTTTATTAGATGCAGGAAGTGGACTCTAGTTACGAAAGCTTATTCACTGCCACAACATATTCAATTTAAGGTGCCACAGTATTTTTAAGATATTATTTTTGTTGTTTACTCCAAGTCCTCAGAATTAGGTGAGATATCAACAAATAAATTGTATGGACATTCACTCCTCACTTGTCTATGAAGTAAAAGCATCCCTCAAACTTATTTTATTGTCTGTTGGGTTTCTTGGTGTTAGGAGCTAACTTGTGGCTTGAGGGGCAACTGTGAATCTGGAGTCGCTCATTATCCTAGTAAAGTAACTCGAGGGTCCATTGGCCTGTGTATACATGTGTGTATGCTGGTACTGGTACCACTTCAGAGTCATTTCCCATTCAACGGGGAAAATATCCTAAGTGGTTCAACCATTTAATAATGCCTTGGGTTCCAACATGGAGGATAACTTGAAGGGATCAACAACGAGAAAGATGGATGAAATTGATTGGCTCGTCCCATCCAGGCAGCCTGGCAATATGAGACCATTACTGGTTCTTTTCCTGTTAATCCAAAACCACACACATAAAACCATATAGGGTCGCCATGGTTTCAGCCTCTTACACCTCAGACAGAGGGCGGGACCTGAGTTTACGGGTTTTCGAACCTTGATCTCTCTCTCCCACCTCTCCGCCTCCAATAAAACGGATTGGACGAACTAAAAAACCTAGCGGCACTTGATTGGACAACCCTGTCGTTTCTTTCCCCCTCCCCTTTCTTTGAACGGCCCCTCCCTCAAAAGAAGTCTAGAGCTTGCCAGTTGGTTGATTTAAATGTCGGTCAATCATGCGACGTCTCTCCGAAACTACGGATTGGTTAGAGAGGAAGTTCAGCCCTGCCTCCTACCAAGCCGAAAGGCGCGCATTAGGTTCTATACTACTTCTCTCCGCCTCTAAATTTCCCGTCATTCAGTTGGCCGAGTGGGCGGCGCTTAGGGGGGAGGAGGCGGCGGAGTGAGCTGTGACCGAGTCAGGCCTCTGTGTGTGTGTGTCGGCTGGCTGGCTGGCTGCGCGCGCTGCTCCCCTTGTCTCGCTCTCTCGCGCTCTACCTTCGTGCAGCCTCGCGGCGCGTGCGAGTGGGAGGCGGCAGCGGCCAGCCGGTCCCCGCGGGTGGCGAAGCGTCCCGTCGAGGCCGCAAACGGCTCCAGCCCCACGAGGCCCAGCTCCTGCGCGCGCCTGCGCTCTCGCGACTGCTCGGCTTGCTGGCGGCGGCAATCATGTCGGCCTCTGCGACGGCGACGGCCCCTGCTCCGGCGGAAGCGGGCGGCGGGGGAGGCGGCGCCGCCGGGGACAAGCAGCGCTCCTCCTCCGGCCCCCTCAACGTGGAAGGCATCGACCTCCTGGAGAAATGCGGGGTGTGCCGCGAGCGGCTGCGCTCCGAGCGGGATCCGCGCCTCCTGCCCTGCCTCCACACCGTCTGCAAGGAGTGCATTAAAGTCGAGCCCGCCTCGGGCGGCGGCAACAACAAGGAGGGTCAAGGTGAGACAGGGCGGCGGCGGCGGCGGCGGGATGGGTGTGTGTGTGTGGGTGGGTGGTAGGCAGGGAGGCATCACTTAAAATAGCTCCCCGAGTAGGGGAAAAATGGGCCCTGTTCCCCGAGGGAGGCGAGAGACAGAAAAGAGGCTTGCAACGGGCAGGTGTGTGTGTGTGTGAAATGCATTGTCTTTCTATCTCTTCGCCTTCCCGCTTCCAAACTCTTTGGGAACATGGTGTTCTTTGCAGTACGTCTGAGTGGGAAGCAGCGGCGCTGCTATATCTTCTGCATAGAATACATTACACGATGAGGCCTGGCGGGGAGGGGGGGGGAAGGTGGCAATCGTGGCCAGGAGGGGGGTCGTGTAAATGGGAGTGCAAAAAATGGAGGTGGAAGAGGAGGGGGCGGGGAAGACGTGTGGAATTATGGGCTGGGAAGTGAAGGCCTTTCTCCCCCCCCTTTTTTTTTTAAATGGAGGAAATGTGAGCGGGAGGGCACGTTTGGGTGGCGGGGAGGGGAGGGGGGATCCACCCGGGTCTTGCAGCAGCTACTGCAAGTGGGTAGGGAATGAGAGAAGGAGCGCTGCGGAAGGGATGGTGGAGGAGGTGGAGGAGGATGCGTGTATGGCGGCGGAGGTGCAGCGAGGGAGGCGTGGCCACGTGCATTCCGACGAGGGGGGCACGGCGAGGGTGTTACGTATCGCGAGACGTGGGGAGGTTCCTGCTTCGCCTCGGAGGTTGGGGGCTGGGGAAGGGCGGGCGACGGATGCTTACCTTCCGCGCATTCCCGCCTTCTTCACCCGCAAGAGTCAAGCCCCATCCATCCAGGTGACGGTCTCGCCGCGGTTGAGCTCTTGATCCCAAACGAAAGGAAAGGGGCCTCCTTAAACCCGTGTGTCTGTGTGTGTGTGAAAGAAACTGAACTAAGGGACCTTGGAGACATAACGTGAGTTTTGCACGGGTTTGCAACACTTTATTACGGATGGGAGTAAGGGGAGTAAGTGGCGTTCTATTCGATGGGGGAGTGAACCCCACTGGGAGAATGGGGTGCTTTTCAGAGCAGGTGTTGTATACAAGGTTGTAGTCCTCTAGGAAAGTGCATTATGCTGCAATCTTATGCCTGGTTACTAGTAAGTTCATTGGATTTAATGAAATTTAACCTGCATAGGATTGCAATGTAAAGAGCTCGAAGAGACGGCTGTTCTTCTACCTCAGTATCTAAGACACCTTACATCCAAAAACTTCTCAATGTTGTTGAGCCAGTATGGTAGCTATTATTGAGTAATTCAGATGATAACTGTAAATGAAGAATTCTCAAAGTCCCAAATCTTTCCAGTAAGCAGGCCAAAGTTGTATGCCCAAAAAGAAGGCCAAAAGATGTGTTTTCATAGCCCTTGCCTTGCTTGTCTGTCCTTATTCCCAACTCCCAGTTCTTACTGCATCTCCAGGTATGTTCCAAGACTCTTGGAGTTCATTCCATTTTTGTGCATCCTTACACTCCCTCTCTGTTTGCCCTTACATTGCTTTCAGCAGTAGCATGAACTGGAATGCTTAATTTCATATGTGCAAAGCTTTTGGAAGCATATCTTAAGTCGTATCCAATGTTAAATCTACGTTATTATTTGGACTTGTATTCAAATCTCCCAGATAATTAGACCATCAGTGATTTGCAAATGTTCAAACAGTACTTGGAGATATAGGTCCACTGGTATTCTTGGGCACAAGGACTACAAGAATTAAGTCTTCTTTTCTGCCACTTGATTTCAAGGAAACATGGTTAGTTCCTTTTCTGTCCAGTTTAGTGCATGCAAGTTAGCAATTGTCTCTAGCCTTGAACTAGCTTCTGAGTATGTGATTTTGTGCAATCGCATCCCACAACTTCCCACAACATTAGCAGAGTCCCGGTTCAGGGAAATTCATGGCTTCAGAGCCAGTAAGTAAAGCGCCTGTGGTTGTTGTCTATATGAAAGATCATATCTTTTATCTGGATTCCAATCTAAACAATCATGGTTATAACAGTCATGTATTTAGATCAAACCAGTGATCCTGCCTTTGCTGACAGACAATGTTTGGCTTGTTTATGGTGAGAGTTCAAGCTAACAGGCCAATTCATACTTTGCTGATACAAAAAAAGTTTTTTTTAATGCTTTTAATCATTTCCTTTTGCTGCATTGCAGTTACCACAAGCAGCTTAAAGATAGCAATCTTCCAGGGTACATCTTGGAGAGTTGGAAAATGACTTAGATTCCCAGAAACGAGCGACGATTTTTAATACATTAAAAGCCAAGCTTTTAAGTTCTTCCAGGGATGCCTGACCTCCCCTCGTTGTTGTTGTTGTTGTTGCTTAAATGTAAATGCAATTAGGAAAAAACCTGCCTTTCTGACTTCTTACTAATGTCCAAGTGAAAATTGCCTTGGCTTCAAGGTGCTTATTTTATTTTATCTGGGTTTTTTTTTGGGGGGGGGGGGGACAAGCAACCACAAAGTTTCCATGAAGCTGTGTAGGGTTTCCTCTGGTAAGAAATTTCTGTAGTCTGAAGCTGAACTTAACCCTTTTCTCCTGTCCCCATCCAGTCCCTTTTCTCCTTTTCATGGACAGCACATTTTGCATGACATAAAAGAAATGGGTGGAAAACTATTGGAAAGCAAAGCAGAAGCAAAAATGAAGTCAAGACAATATGGAAAGGTGTAGCCAATTCTCTTCTACTTAGCCAAAAGTAGAAAAAAGTATTTTTCGGCTGTGTTCTTTCTGTAGGGGTTATTTATGGCTGCGCTGTTAATACTTGGGGCGGGGGATTCTGTTTAAGAAAGGAGATTCCTTATTGCTGTGTATTTGTTTTCTGCAGAACTGGTAACTGGTAGTCTTCTCAGGAGTCCAGACAAGATGGAGAACTCTAGTAATGTTGCAAGGTGCCATTGAAATACAGTCCAAAAAGAAAGGCCTGGTGTGACATTGTGATTAAGGCTGAACTGTGAATTAAGTAAATTGGTTTGGATCTTAACCTATGCTGCACACTCACATGTTGGCCTTGGGCAAGCTATAAATTAGCAGCCTCAGCACTCCACACTTAATCTGCAACACTCAAGTAATAACACTGATTTGTATTAGGATTGGAGCTATTAGAATTTCAACAAAAAACGATGTGGGGCAGCCAGTGTGGTAGAATGGGTACTATGGGGAGACATATTCAATTGCCTACACAATCTTGAAACATACTGAGTGTCCTTGAGTTGGCGTATCCTACCTCACTGGTCTGTTAAGATAAAATGGGACTGGAGAAGCGTGCGCACACACACTTATACTTCTCTGAACTCCCTCAAGGAAAGACAGGGTGTACATTATTTACAAATAAGTAAAGCAATAGGAATTAATGGTTGGGTCTGTAGAGAAATGAGATGGTGTAGAATGGGCTGTACTGCTCAGAAGGCAGATGATGGCTCACATTTCTAAATGTTCACCTATGTCAGCTTCCCCTAACAAGGTGCCCTCCAGATGTGTTGGACTAAACTCCCAGCATTCCCCAGCCAGCTCTGATGGGTAAGGGATGCTGGGAGTTATTCTTCAACACACCTGGAGGGTTCCAAGTTGGGGAGGGTTGCTCTATGTGAATAAATCCCTGTAGGTAAGCAAGCGCATCAGCAAGAAGAGTAAGCTTGAAACTAAATTTGGTGTTTGTAGTGCTAGATACGTTCAGGTTAAAACCGGATAACCAATCTTAAATATTTAACTTTCCATTTTCTGTGAATAAATATATAAAAATAAATTAAATGCAATTTGTTTATATAGGATTTTTAGGCCATCTTTTAAGGCATAGCCTTCACAAGAAAGTTTACATAAAACATGTAACATTCTAAGCAAGGTTGAGGGTCCACTACTGTGAAGGCCCTGCTTCTCAACATGATAGATCTTGTAGGTGGGCAAATGAGCAGGGCCTTACATAGTGGAGGATTGTAAATGTTTTACTTGCCCTCATGAAGGTGCTTTAAGGTTTTTTGTACACACTTTTTTCCCAACACAACATACTTTTTTTTTTTTTACTCTTTTGAAATGCTTGAGATAAACCCAGCATTGAGCTTTCTTTAGGTGGTTCACTTAGGAATAATGTGGCAACTTCCTTTTCTCCCAATAGCTCAAGGGCAAGCTGATGTTCCTTTTAAGTATGTAAAGATTGATGATCCTCTTCCCCCCAAGTGGTGTCTGCAGAGTTATGGAGAGAGGAGATAAGATTTTACCTCCCCTTAATGTTTGTCCATACCTTGCTTTGTAAAGCAAATGAGAACAAGATAGGCGATTTAGCAGAAGGTGTGGGGGAGGGCCAGCTTTGGCAAACTTTACAACTTCCTTCAGCTTCTGTTAACACTGTGCACAAAAGACTTGGGAGTGATCTTCAATGGCAATTAAGGTGGAGCTTCAATTTCACCAAAGGAAAAAAAAGTATTCATTTGGAAGGGAAGAATTATATTCTTAAGTATGTTCTTAAGTATATTCTTGCTAACTTTGCTCAGTTAGCAAGAATATTTTTTTCTGTGCTTCTCTGCATATGTTTTATGTTGTGCATGCCTACGAAGATAAAACCTGTTTTGCTGTAACAGAACTATGAAAATTCTTAGTTGGCAAGGCTGCGTGTAAAAGGGAAGGAAAGAAGATTCTTCCACACTGGTGGTTTAAAATTGTTGCAGCATTTGGCCTTCCATAGCTTGGTTTTAGGGTTTTCTTGCATACTACTTGAACACAAGATTAAGTAGTACTGGATTTAGGCCTGTGCTAACTACTTTGACTCTTGTACTGTTGGCGCACATTGTAACAAAAGTATTATAGTCTTCTTGTTCTATTTGTGTATACTGCTGACCAGGAACCCATTCTAAGCTCCCTTGTGGGCCCTTGAATTATGAAAATAATACTGACTGCTGTTCTGTTTACAATAAAATTAATTCATCCTTACTGTGCAACAATTTGAACTGACTCCTTTGTGCATTTTTATTCAGCCATAGATGTTTGATGCTCAATTTAGTGTGTTCTACAGATATGTAAGATAACAAAGGCACACAATTAATCTAGGAACGTTTCCTCTTCTGGGTATGATCTAAAAGCATAGAGGAAGCTCCATGGAAATGCAGGCTCTGCTATCTCAGTGGAGGAATGATGTAATGCCTGGCCCAGGGCCATTGTTTCAAAGTGCTCTTTTTGGTATTGTATTCTAGTCTTTGGAACTAGAGGCGATATGTTGGAGCAAAATTAATTTAATTAATAAAATCAGGGTAGAAATGGAAACTCTCCTTCCCTATCCTTAGTGTTCAGTGTGTTGCAGCATTTAATTCAAGACAAAGACTTGAACAATAATAATTAGTAGGTCTTGTGACTGCAAGACAGGAGTCTGGGCTTGTATGGTAACTTAGGCCACAATCTTAAAAGATGCTTATTTTGGGGTAAGTCCTTGGAGTAAGTACCATTGAATTTGATGAGACTCACATCTGAGTAGATGTGCATAGGATTGTGCTGCAAGGTTTATAATACCAAGGGCTTTCCAGGATTCATAGTTGCACCTCATATTCTGTATTGCATTTGTGCCTGTGGTTCTGATCACCATAACATGTTGTATTTTGGTGTGCTGTGAAAAATACTTCATGAGGTGGTAGTTTGGTGCAAAGTATGCTGGCTTATCTCTGTAGGTTTTGGTGTTCTTGTTCATTTGGAAACAGCATTGCTTCTTTTCCTGACCTTGCTTGATTTAGAGGCGTTCCTAGTGATGGCCTCCTCCCCTGTTTATATGCTGACTGCACAAATGTGACTGTGGCTTACATCCAAGCAATAACATTAACTCTTAACGGGCTGCTCTGTTCTGGGCCTGTCTTCTGAGCGAAGTAGAGCAGCTTGCCTTGAAATACTTTCAGTAGAACAAGTGGTGCAAGTGGAAAGCTAAAATCGATTCTTAAAATGAGATGCTGCTCCTGGTTCAAAGACTCCTTGCAAATTGTAGCTGGGTCTTGCAGAAGCGGTCAGTAATCCCTCCCTCAAAAGCACAATTCTCAGATTTCTTGAGGGAATGCCATTAGATGTTACTAGAGGCATGCTTTGAGTATCTCTCTATTTTCCTCCAGTATTGTCATGTTGCTGCCTGACCCTTAGAAATATAAATGCCTTAAATATCCACCTAGAATGGGGTAGGAAACCTTTTCGCCCATGAAGGCTGCATGTGGTGGTGGAGGACGACCAGGGCGCACATGCCCACCCTTTCGCATACCCACAAAACTTTCCCCCTACTCTGTCTCCATTACAGACAGACCCATACACACAGTCTCCACCACCACCACCACTCAAACACAAACACATCTCTGCTTTAGCTCACTGGATTCTGTGACTTCCCTCTCAAGGATAATGTTGAGAGGGAAACCACAGATTATGGAGGGCTAGAGCATATTTTGCTGCTCTAGCCCGCTGTTTTCCATGATTCTTCTCACAAATATTACAGTGGGCTAGAGCAGCAACAAGAATATTTTTGCTGAGAAAGAGAAACCAATGGAGTACAGCAGCCTAGAGCAGCAAAATGCCAATCCTTGGCCCTAAGGGGGGGAAGTCTGGTGGGAGATGTAGGGAGGGGAACTGAGGGAGCAGCAGTTAAGGTACCTGTTGGGTCCAGGGGAGAGCCACTGAGGGTGCCATGTTGCATGCGCCCATCTAAAACACGGGCTGTATCAGCCAGATATGTTTGGGAAACTGGCCCTATAATTTGATCGATATACTACTACTATTAATATATTTGTTGCCCACCTCTCCCTCTGGATTGAGGCGGGATACAACACAAATGCAAACACCATAAAATACATATAACTAATTAAAACATTTAAAACTAATACATTATTAAAAGCAGCACATTATTAAAAAGGCATCTTAACATTATTAAATATTTATTTAACATCATTAAAAAGATATACTATGTCTGACTATGGAGGTTCCACTTAAACTGGTGGTTTATAGCTGTTACTTGTACATTTTTAAGAAGCCAACTAAGCTAATGCCATATCACATCTTGTTGTAATGCTAAATTCTCGATTAAGGGGTTCTTAAAGTAGCTTTGCATAAGAAAAAATTCGTTCGAGCCAGATCTTAAGAACTTGCTTAGTGACAATCGTATGGTGCTTGGAGGGAATGTTGTGAATGTGGTGCAGGGTCAGAATTAATTGAAAGTATATTTCCTGACTGCTAACTTGTATGATAGGTAGATATGGGAGGGGGGGTTGCGTATGCATGTGTGATATACTGTATGGTGTAGCTGTTCTAATAGGTTCTAACCTGATAGTGTTGTGAACACTTAAATTTGTTGGTGAGATAAGTTATGGCAAGTAATTGTAAACATTTGCTTTAATTGGTAGTTTAATTGTAGCGTGAAGTGCTTTGGGAACATTGATGAGCAGTATACAAATAATGCAAATATAAATTAAACCAGTGTAAGCTGGTACAGCATAGGCTGTAGGGGAAAACGTAGAGTTTGAAACTGGTTTTTTAGGAATCTTGGACAGAATGCCCTCTTAGCGTCCCTCCTTCCCCCAAGTAAATAACTGGATAGCTTGGTTTGCTTACTGTCCTATATTGATTTCTGTGTCACTTTCAAAGCGCAGATTAAAAACATGTCAGTCCATACCTATATTTACGGTATAAAAACATGAAAAGGATGACGAGGAAAGCAAGCAAACATGGACACCGGTTCTTAAGGCTGCATGGTAGTTCCTGTAACCAGCTGCAATATAATGGAAGGCGAGGAGGAGCCAAATGGCAGCTGGTGTCTTATCCAAGCTAATGGGGGTGGGTCCTGCTATCCTATCCCACCCTCTGCACCCATATGTAAAGTGGGTGTGTCTTCTTTATTTTTGTAATGGTAGTGGTGGTGGATTAGCAAAGGCATCAGCAGGGTGGGGTTTTTTGTGGGTAGCCAATATTCCGGTTGGATTGTGAGCAGCTGACCAGGTAAGGCAGGTGCATTGGCTTATGTGTTGCACTAGTCCTCTAGATCTGCAAGGCTAGATCCTGAAAAAGCTGCACAAGTGCAACCAACAGTGTAGAGCTGGTGAAAAAGGCAGGTTCTGCTCTGTGCTCCCTGCAGATTTGTCCTGATGCTTCTCCTTCTCTTTACAGTGGTCGACTGCCCAGTGTGCAAGCACCAGTGTTACTTAAAAGACATAGTGGAAAACTACTTCCTGAGGGATGGTGGCACAGAGGCGCTTGGGGATGCTAGAGATGCCAACCAGGTAATGGGGTTACTTCCCTTCAGGGGCTTCTTATTCCAGTGTTCCTTTGCTTGATCTTTTGAATGTGTTTTGGCTCTTTCCAACTCTCTTGGACTGGGGTGGGGGGAACCTGTTCTTGATCAACTATTCCCCTTCTCCCCATCAGTGTTGCACCAGCTGTGAAGACAATGCCCCAGCCACCAGCTTCTGTGTCGAGTGCCAAGAGCCCTTGTGTGAGACATGCGTGGAGGCTCATCAGAGAGTGAAGTACACGAAGGACCACACCGTCCGGTCCACAGGTAGGTGGCCACATAGGGAGAAAGATTCATGGGCTGCAAGGATTCCTGGTCGTGGACGCTGGGCTGTGTGTCGCTTTATTGGAGGCAGTGTGGGGCATGGCACTTGTGCGCAGCCCCGGAGTGAGGGGTCAAAAAGATGCGCGAGGGAGATCGGAAGTGTCCTGTGCAGTTTAAGAGCTTGTTAGACTGCCGACACGGCTGAGCAAACACTTGTGTGGAACTCCTTGAATCCTGAATGGACTAATGGACTAATACTTCCATACAAGCATGGGTTATCTTCTCTCCTACCAGCTACTTCTGTTGCTGTGTGAGGGGACTGCCTTGCAGGAGTAACGGGTGCCCCCTCTATTCCATCCTAGGCTCCTCTAAGTCGCAGGAGAGAGAGAAGACCGTCTACTGCTCCGTCCACAAGCATGAGCCGCTGGTGCTCTTCTGCGACACGTGTGACACCCTGACCTGCCGGGATTGCCAGCTGAATGCACACAAGGATCACCAGTAAGCATTCCAGTTGGCTGTATGAAAATGTATTTGTTTCTCTAGAGCAGGAGTTGGGCAACCTGTAGGCCAGAACATCTGGAGGGCCAGAAACATCTGGAGGGCCACATCTGGAGAGCTTCGGCTATTGGGCGGTATAAAAATGTAATAAATAAATAAATAAATAAATAAATCTATCTCATCCCTCACCATTGGCTCTGCTGGTTGGGGGGATGCCGAGAATGGCAGGCCAACACATCTGGAGGCCACGAGGTTGGGAAAGGCTGATCTTGAATGATGCCATTCATTGTTTCCTGAGACTAACTGTGGAGTTAATTACACTGTCTGTCTTCCTGAGTGCATTTCCATGCCCACATGGATAAGCTCCATTGTGTTATTTGGGATTTACTTCCAAATAAACTTGTATAACCTTGGGCTGCTCCTGTCTTGGAACAGGGCTGATGAAAGTAAAGGGGGGAAATTTTGTGTCATGTGAGAAGTGCAGTATGAGATCTTCACAGCACTCTAGCCAGTAGCTTGGCTATGGTCAGCGCCAGCTCCCCATCCAACGATATCCTTTCCCCCTCCCTCAAATCCAGCTGGGTTTGCTGATAATATGCAGTGATTCAAGATAAACGTTGGCCGTCTTTTAGCCTCGATTCTTAGACTAGTTGTGTGTATAGCACAACCATTAGAAGTGTTAGCTCCAAACATCTGAAAGCATCTCTTTTGCAGGTACCAGTTCTTGGAAGATGCGGTTAAGAATCAACGCAAGATGCTGGCCTCCTTGGTCAAGCGCCTGGGAGATAAAAATGCCAATCTCCAGAAGTCAACCAAGGAAGTGCGCACCTCGTAAGTGCCTCTTGCTCAGAAGGCCTGATCCTCGGGGACGTGGTCACCCTTGCACATGCGGCTTTTGTACATGCACTCTTCAAAGGGTTGCAAAAACGAAAGAGGTAACAAAATTGTCCTGCCGTTCTGGGATACGTGAAGCCCTGAATGGTGGAAGCTGTTTAGTCTTCGCTCCTCCTGAAGGATGGCAGGCGTGCATCGTCGCTCTAACTTTCTTCATACTGATCATCTGGAAGGTTGTCTAGTCAACAGCTTGGTGGTTGGCTTTCTCCTCTTCCACAGATTAGCCAGTGGACTGATGTGTGTTGTGCTCCATGAAGTTTATAGTATTCCACTACTCCATGAAGTTTGCTAGATTGGGCGGCTAGTTGTCCTATTTCAGCCTTGTTGACTATTTAGAGTGATTGAGGATACAGAAGGGGAAAAACTCACATGATGATCTGAGCTCTCTGGAGGAAGACCAAGACTGAATGTCTTTGTTTGGCCTCAGCTCAAGTAAAGGCTAAGCTCTGGGCTCTCCTTTATAATCACTACCCTCATCTCATTAATGAGGTTTGCTTTTCATTTGAGAGCCAGTGTGGTTTAGTGGTTAGAGCGTTAGACTGGGACTAGAGAGATCCAGGTTATATTCCCCACTTGGTCATGGAAACTCACTGGGTGACTTTGGGCCAGTCTCTGGCTCTCCGCCTAGCCTACCTCACAGCATTATTGTGAGGATAATATGGAGAGGAGGACTCTGTGAGCCGCCTTGGGTTCCTTGCGTGAAAGGAAAAGACAGAATAGAAATGCCATCATAAATGCAATTCGGGAAGAGCAATGTTGGTGTGTTGCTGCTTTCTCTGGCAGTAGCATCTATGAATTGTAACGACAGCTTGACTTAAGGAAACCGTATGCTTCTACCTCAACAGGATTCGGCAGGTGGCAGATGTGCAGAAGCGAGTGCAGGTGGACGTGAAGATGTCCATCCTGCAAATCATGAAGGAGCTCAATAAGCGGGCCAGGGTGCTGGTCAACGATGCACAGGTAAAGACTGGAACGGCAGAACATACCCGGCATGAGGAGAGAATGGGTAGATTTGGGCGTGAGGAGATGCCTACTAGTTACGCATAAAGGTTATCGGAATGCCTCTAGGCTATCTTAAGTAGGAAATACTTTTACATCTGCAGCCATTCTCTGGTCAAGGGCAGACTATTTCTATATAAAAAGCAAATAAATAAATAGCTGACTTTGGCCCCGTTCAGAAGACACCTTAAACCATGGCTTTAACCATGGTGAATAAAGCAAAGAGCCGTATTCACCGTGGTTAAACAAGTGGCTTAAGGTGTCTTCTGAACACGGCCTGGCTTTCTGGCATCACTGCTTGGGGTGTAAGTCCATATCTGGAGCAGTACAGGCCATTGTCGCAGGTACCGGCTGAGGAGTGATCTTGACTGTCTTGGTGCCCATGTTGGAGGCTCAAGTAGCCGCCACGGCTCGGAGTGCCTTTTACCATCTTTGGTTGGTTCGCCAACTACGGCCTCTCCTGGACAGGGATAGCTTGACCACGGTGGTACAGGCATTGGTAACCTCAAGATTGGATTACTGCAGCGCGCTCCTGAAAACATCTTTATTCCAAGAAGCCTTTTTTTAACATGCAGCCTTGAATCTCTGTGGTGTTGTTGTTTTTTGCTTTTTTAAAATTTTGTTTCAACTGTTTTATTCTGTTTTTATTTTCATTTTACCTTGTACACCGCTCCGAAATTTTTTCAATGAGGAGCGGTATATAAATAGTCTAAATAAAATAAATAAATAAAATATCAGGTGCTATTAAAAGCCTGGGCTGAGCAAAGTGGCATTGTGCGCGTGATGCTTATGAGCGAGAAAGAACTTGGTCTCCTTGGAAGTTAAATGTGTTTGGGTTTTCCCCTTTGCAGAAAGTCACTGAAGGGCAGCAAGAGAAGCTGGAGAGGCAGCACTGGGCCATGACAAAGCTCCAACGGCACCAGGAGCATATCCTCCGCTTTGCCAACTGGGCCCTGGAGAGTGACAACAACACGGCCTTGCTGCTCTCAAAGAAGCTGGTAAGCTGTGCTGTTTTCCCTAAATATCTTGGAACGGGAGGAATTGAGCGTTTTCAAGTCACTTAGTGCGCTCCGCAGACTTTGGTGTTCCCTGAAAGGTGGCATATATTCAGGAACGATCTTAAATCAGCTGGGTCTGATGTGTTTGAGGCTGTGTCTGCGTCATGCCTTCCGCTTGGTTGCAAAAAGGTGGGACTATATTCCGTGGGAACCTGCCTTGGCTCTGGGCTTTTTTGTCTAGAAGCAGACCCGTTTTGGCAGCTTTCAGCAGTCCGTTCAAATCCCAAAATCAGTGCAAAAGAGAAGTGACTGGTCAGCTACAACTTAACAGTACTGATGAAAATGACAGGAGCGTTTAATAGATTCCGCCTGGTATATTGAGCTTCTCTTGTTCCTCCACCTTTGTGCTCCAGATATACTTCCAGCTGCACAGGGCTTTGAAAATGATTGTGGATCCTGTGGAGCCCCACGGAGACATGAAATTCCAGTGGGACTTGAATGCTTGGATCAAGAGCGCCGAAACATTTGGTAAGAGACGGAGGCGTGGAACGTTCTCCGTTCAAAGCACACATGCTTTGGGGGAGAGGGAATGGAGGCCTTAATTTGGGCTCACTGTTCCGGGTGGGCTGCAGCTCCTTGGCAAGGGAGAACACTCACTATGCCATTTGTAAAGGAAGCACGCCCCAGCAAAGCTGGCTTGCCCACTGGATTTTGCACAGATCCCCAGAACAAACGCACACAGCTCGCAGTTTGGAGGGTTAAGCCCAATTTTATTCAGGATAAGGGTAGGATACATAGGATTAGCATACTAAAACTATTAAAACATGCAGATATATATAGAACCCAGACCAAGCAAACTAAAACTAAGTTGCAATATCATACATCACCCAGCCATGATGTCTGCCAGCTCAGAACAAAACTCCTTTTCAAAGAATACCCTTTATAGATACTTTTCTTGCTCCTTCCCCCCCCTCCCTTCGGCTCTCCCTGCGAAGATCTTTCACACCTTCCCCAGAGATGTTAATTTTTCCACTCAAGGCCGGTCAGCCTTGCCCCAAGCAGTTCCAGGATGTACCAGAACGCCCACATGCAGCTGGCCGCTTATCTGTTCCGCTCCTAAACAGATGAGTGAGGGAGGAAGCAGCAGCCAGGCACCTCTCCATCGTGCCTGGGTCCAGCTCCAGCTGAGAGCCCCCTCCCTCCTGCTGCCAACTGTCTCTGCAGAGGCCACCAGTGAGGGAGGAAGCAGCAGCCAGGCACCTCTCCATCGTGCCTGGGTCCAGCTCCAGCTGAGAGCCCCTTCCCTCCTGCTACCAACTGTCTCTGCAGAGGCCACCAGTGAGGAAGGAAGCAGCAGCCAGGCACCTCTCCACCGTGCCTGGGTCCAGCTCCAGCTGAGAGCCCCCTCCCTCCTGCTGTCAACTGCAACTGCTGAACTTTCCAATTAAGATTGTAGTGCCTGAGTTTGCTTTCCTTGTCCCCCTCCTCCTCCTCCCTCCCAATCCCCTTTCCTTTTGTGTCATGTCTTTTAGATTGTAAGCCTGTGGGCAGGGACTGTCAAGAAATACTTTTGTAAGCCGCCGTGAGGGCCTTTTTTGGCTGAATGGCGGCATAAAAATCCTTAAATAAATAAAAATAAAAATAAATAAAACCATAACAATAGAATAATTTAACATTTTAAAAACAGCCATTCCCAGTATGAATTTACCCCTTCCTTACACCATCTATTGTCACACAGTGATGCAGCTGTATACCAGGATGGACATTAGCAATTGAACAGTCATAGCCTGGTTTGGCACACCTTCCCTTAAAGGCAATATTTTGAAGCCACAGGGTACAATAACCTTACTGAAGTGAAGCGGGTTTGGGTCTGGCTGATGCTTGGAAGGAAACCACCTGGGAACTTTCCTTGGAAGAAAAGTGGGAATGTAAAAATATTAAACTAGGGTGGGGATGGGGTGGGAGTAAGGAAGGCAAAGGCCACACAGGTTACAATTTTCCAGTCTCCAGAGATCTAAACACATGTTCTGAGACACACAATTTGTATAGCACTCCGTCAGCATGTTTTGGCTGCATATTTAGTGAAATACTCTGAATGAGGACATCAGAATTTAGAGCAGAGGACCTGAATCTGTTCGCAGTTCATTTATACTTCCCCCTAAGCTAACTCCATAGATCACAGTCTATGTTGATAGTGCTATATTAATATTGACATGGTGTGTCAGAAGGGTGGGGGATATTGAGAATGGGAAGTTTGCAAGCCACAGAGGAAGGAGAGGGAGCCATACAGAGTACAGGTGCTCAATCACCTGAAACCGATTCTTGTGCTAATACATCTGTGTATCAAGACACACAGAAAAAATCCTCTTCAAAATGAGCCCAGGCGACACTCAACTCACTCTACTTGGTGAATACATATTTTTTTTTACATTCAGTAGGTAGTAAGAGTACTGAGACATAATGTACAATGCTGTAATATGCTCAGAGATAATAGCATTTGGACACAGTGGCCTGGTTCAGACAACACGCTAAACCATGCTGCTTAACCACAAAATGGTTAAGGGAATCCATTAACCATTTTGTGGTTAAGCAGCACGGTTTAGCGTGTTGTCTGAACCAGGCCAATATGTGACGGCTGTCGGGACCCTGTGCTGGAATGCTGAACTGTAAGAACCACTTCTGGCCCTACCCCAACATGGCAGTTTTCATATTCTGTATTGAGAAGAGTATAAAAACACCAGCTCTGAAAATTAAAACATGCAATTCCTTTTCTCCCCTCCCTCCCTTCCTTCCCTCTAGGTCAGATAGTTTCAGAACAGAGTGGTTTGCCAGTGACCCCCAATGCCCAGACACAGCGGGCCAATGCTGCATCTGGAGGAGTGGCAGTCAGGCAGGGCTCTGTTCCGCCTTCTCAGGTACCGGCTCTTTATGCAAATTCTTTCCCATGACTGCCTGGCTCTGTAGAACCAGCAGCCTCAGCTGGTCAGTCCGTCTGTATTCTTGGGAGTGCCTGGCACAGTGGTGGAGATGCTAACAGGGCAGTTACAGGCTTCCTGGTCAACTTTTCCATGTAGGGTGTCCAACAGATGTCTCTGCAGACAAGCATAATGAATAAGGGAGCTCTGCTTCAGCCTGTGCTGCCTTCCAACAGCCAGCGGCAGGCCATCCCTGACTGCTATATCAATGATGCCAGTGCCTCTTCTGCTGGACAGGTGAGCAGAACTCAGGACAAGGAAGGGTCTAGATGCATGAAGGGCCTGGTAGGGCATTGGTTGCAGTAGATGGAAGCCAGTGCTCAAGGGGAGATACGTGTCAAGCTGGAAGCCTGCAGTCAGGGCCGCTGTCTTGAACAGGACCTGTCATAAATAAACGTATGTTGGCAGAAAGTAGTGAGGAAGCAGTTTGGGCTTGTGGAGGTCTCTTCCTTAACTTTCCTCTGTTCTCTTACAGCCAATGGACATCGGTGATGGTTTTGGCGTAGGTAAGTAACATGCAGGGAACAGCAGGGAGTTAGAGCAAGGCTGGCTAAACCGTGGGTTAGGTGGTCCTTTTGTTCGTTCATGATTTAAAAGGAGGAGGATTAGTTTCGGGCAGAGATCACAGCAGATTTGCAAGAGGGAGGGGGGAATGTTTGGAGGCCAGTGGGAGCGACTGTCCTTTTCTTGATGCTTATTTCCTTTTGCTATAACAGAAGGATCATACTCTGGTGAAGTATCTGGCATGAAGAGGTAAGGTTTATTCTCCAATACCACAGTGTCTTCCTAAGGTGCTTGGGACTATTCTGCGGTAATTCTGTGCGTCTTGCATACTATGACTTTCAAACTCGCATGTTCTCTACTCCCCATGTGTGCTGGGGACTGTCCTAAGAATGGGTGTGCTCCAAAGGCAAATGAGCTTTGGACGTGGAGGACATTATTTGAACTCCGGGCAAGGTTTTGAGGCCTCGGTCTTGTGAGCAGGGTGTGAGACTAAAAAGGGTATTTGATTTATAGGGTTGTTTTGTACCCTAGAGGCACTTCTCTAGCTACCGGGTCTGTGGCTGTATCTAACAAAATACAGAGAATGCCAGTGACCAAGACTGCAAGCCATCTGCAGAGATGGAAAGACTTTCTCAAGGCTACCTTCTAAACATGCTTATGAATGACTCAGTCATGTAGCTCTTTCTTAAACTCCATGTCTTTTAAGCAAAAGCCTTTCTTCCCACTGCAGCATTCTCTTTAGATTTGTTAGCTGCTTTGAATACTTTGTAAGGAAAACGGGTGGTTTATTTAAAATATAGAAATATGTGTTATCTTTGGCAGTTAGGTGGCATTGATGGCTGTTGAGAATCTTAACAGGCAGTGTCATAGAGCTGAGCAGAGTAAACTTTTCCCCTGGGTTGGAATAGAATTCCTTTCCTTCTCTCAAAGACTCCTTGTTTACTTAAGGTCTGAATAAGACTTAGTTTTGGTACTATGATGGAACAAGCAGATACCCTGTTTGCAAGAAGCAACGGATATTAAAAATGGATGTGTTGCTGGACTGGAATTAAAAATGAAGGCTTCCTTGGACTCCTCTGTCACATTCAAAAGTAAAATTCTGTGGGAAAATGAAGGGTCCCACATACTGGTAGCTCTTTCTGTCTGGTCATGTGAAGGATTTGGATTAGGAGGCTTTTGAACCTATGAAATTGGTTCAACCTCAGACACAATGGGCCTGTTCAGACATGAAACTAAGCAATGATTAGGCCACTACCTTTTGCAGCAAATGGTTAGTCAGTGTGTTTAAACCATGGTTATGTAGCCACCATGGTTAGGAATGTTTCACACAACACAATAAGTCAGGGTTCGCGTGATCCGCTAAGACATAATGTTTACCTCAAAGTGTTTAACCACCGTGGCTTAGTGCGTCATCTGAACAAGGGTCTAAAACAGTGAAATGGAGTTGCATTTGAAGCAGTTCTTTGAAAGTAGTTCATAGGAGATTGTGTAAAAGAATAGGGCTTAGATGTGTTAGTGGGTGGTATCAGTAGGGCTTCTGTGACCAGGTACTGCCAACTTTGAAGATCCTTCGTAATCTCTGAGCTTTGAGTGGACATGACTTTCAACTGTTAACCAAGAGAGAGCTAGCACCTTAATGACTTGGAACTTATTGTCTACACTGAGGCCCACAATTTCCAATGCCAGTGCAGTAGCAGGGCTAGTTCCTCACCTAATGCTGTCTCTGTATATACTTCAGGCCCCGTGGCCAAGATGGAGAGACTGGTCTCGTGCGCAAAGTGCCCCGCGTCAGCCTGGAGCGTCTGGATGTGGACCTGACGTCTGACAACCAGCCACCTGTCTTCAAAGTATTTCCAGGCAATTCCCGCGAAGATTACAATCTCATTGTGATTGAACAGGGAGGCCAGCAAGGTGCTGCTGCTGCAGGACTACCGATTGCAGGCACTGCAGTGAAGGTCAGCGTTTTCCTTATGGGATTTGCGTAGATCAGGGTGGGGAGGTGGAGGCTGCTGGCTGCATGTAGGAGTCCTGGTCAAGGTTGGTCCAGGCTATTTAAAATTGAGTCCCAGGGAGTTCCATATGCAAGATAGAGAGCTGGTCTTGTACCGAGTCAAACCAGTGGGTCTGCCTAGCCCAGCGATGCCAAACGATACCGAAACGACAAGCCTGAGCAAAGGATCAAAGTATTACCTGAGAAACTTGCGTTAGCACTCTGCCTGCTGGAGCAGAATACCCAGTGCAGATTGATTTTTCTTCCCTCCACACTGATGTCCAGCCGTAGGTGGTAACATTCCCAGGAAGGGGAGTAACAATCCACTGGACTTAAGTCACAGAGCCTTTGTTAAAGATGATGGATATGGAAAACTTCTTAGAGCAGGGATAGGCTCCCTGTCTTGTTCCCATCAGGCCTAACCAGCAGAGCCAGTGGTGAAGGATTATGGGAGTTGTGACCCTCCTGTTGTTTGGGCCTACAGGTTGCCCACCCCTGTGTTAGACCGACATAGTTGTCCAGAAAGAACAGCCTTGTTCCCTGAACCTTTCACTTGACATTGGAGAGAGGTTGAATAACAGGAGGCAATACTAATTGGGCTATCCTGTAGTTGCAAGGAGAACATCTCCTGCCTGTACTTGAATAATAATAATAATAATAATAATAATAATAATAACAACAACAACAACATTTATTTATTTATTTTTGTTACCTTTCACCCTCTGGATTGAGGCAGGGTACAACACAAATGCAAACACAATAAAATACATATAAGTAATTAAAACATTTAAAACTAATAATAACATATTTATTTGAAGCTGATCAAGGCAAAGATGTATACCATATTTTTTTAGTAGAAAAGTATGCCTCCCAGTCTTAATCAAGGGAGGGAGGGAGAAACCCTCTGCCCCAGTATAAAGCCTGGGTGATGTAGTAGTACAGATCTAGTGCAGTATTGTCAATGGGGACTTTTATCTTGTCACTCCAGGGTCTGTCCTGCCTCTAATAGTCATGTATAAGAAAAAGTGTAAACTGTTTTGAGTAAACTTCTCTCCTATGAACCCGGCGAGATCCTTAAGTCATTTTTTGAAGACCAACTTCTGGTTCCCTGCTGAAGTTCCCTGCTGAAGTTAGGCAAGTGTCTACAAGAGAGCAAGACTTCTTCGTTTTGTTACCTTTTCAGCAGCAGGCAAAGGCATTTCTCTTCTCCCAGGCAATTTAGATCATTAGATTGTTTTTACGCTAGTAAAAACAATATCTGTTTTATATTGTGAGCCGCCCTGAGAACTTTGTTACGGGGTGGCATAACTGTATTAAATAACTGCATTAAATAATAACTATTAAATAACTGCATTAAAAAGTGCCAATGACCAAAGATGAGGACGCCACAGGAAGCATGAAAATAATATGCCGACTTCATGCCAGTGGATGCTATAGGACATTTATTTCTAGCTCTAATTTAATTGATTTGACTGGAGACACTTTAACACGCAGGCCCTGCAGAGAAGAACCTGGTCTGTGGTTTGTCACTGGCTCTCTGAATTGTCTACTATAGCTACTGAGCCAAGAACACAATCACGACGGGGTGCCTTCTATAGCTTTGACTAAGAGAAAAGTACTGCAACAAATTAATGTATGACCGATTAAAAGGAAAAGGTAGCATGGTACTTGTTGGCAAAATTGTAGAGTGCACGAGATGAAACCAAGGCATACAAGCACACAAAAATCCATCCACGCACGGCCGGTTACGGCAGGGGTGCGGAACCTCACGCCCTCCTGGTCTATAAACCTCCTGGGATTCTCCAGGTGGGCCTCAACACCTTTCCCGGCCTCACCACTTTCCACTTGAGCACCGCCACCATTTGCTGGTTTCCTGGCCTTTGTGCAGTTTTACCCCACTCTAAAAAGTTGGGAATGCACCTCCTAGTGCTAGTGGTTGGCAGTAAAAACTTTTAAGCTAAAACGGGCAGATATTTTTGCCCACGACTCCTTGGCCTTCAGCCCTCCTCTACTAGCATACGCAGCCCCCGAGGGCTTCTCCGAAATGGAATTTGCCCCTTGGGCTGAAAGATGTTTATTTATGTATTTATTACCGTATTTCTTCAATTCTAAGACGCCATCGATTGTAAGACGCACACTAATTTCAGTACCACCAACAGAAAAAAAAGCTTTGATTCTAAGAAATAATAAACGCACCCATGATTCTAAGACGCACCCCATTTTTAGAGATTATATGGAGGGGGGGGGAAGTGTGCCTTAGAATCGAAGAAATACGGTAATTTATTTCATTTATATACCGCCCCATAGCTGAAGCTCTCTGGGCAGTTTACAGAAGTTAAAAACTGTGAACATTAAAAACAAATGTACAGAAATTTAAAATCCATCAAAAGCATAAAAACAACAATATCCCAAGTTCATCACCCCTGAGTTACAGCACACTGCTAGCAGTGGTGACGCCCTCCCAAGAGCGTCCACTTCTCCATTCCTGCCTTTATGTACCTTTACCCAAACTTCAAGTTTTGTTAGACATGATTGATTGATCCTGTCTCATCTATTCCTCCTGCTGCATCAGTTGTTTTCTCCTGATCTCCCAGTAGCCATTGCCCCTTACCTGGCTTATTTCCTGAGCTTTTACTATGTTCTTTGCACTTTTTTTCTGTGACTACAGGATTACCATATCCCCATGTCAGGCTGCCTTCCTAAATGCATGTAGCTTTCCTGCTGCCTGCATGCCAGCTTTGACATACTGTTATGCTAACCCAACTCTACTAGTGCTATGCTTCTGCAGGCCTTTACTTGCACGTCTATAATGTATAATCTATGCCATACATTTATTTTATTTATTTAAAACATTTCTTGGCGGCCTTTCAGGGCAGAAGCCCTCACAAGGCGGCTTACAACAATAAACACATGTTTATGCTAACCCGTAACGCTGTGCTACCAGTATATGATTGATTGATATCAAACGTGTGTGTGTGTATAAGCCAGATATATGCCTTTTGTACTCCTACAATCCCAAGGATGCGATTTAGCTTACCTGGTGCACTAATGAAGGGGCTCCTGCTACTTTGCATTGCCTTCTCTTCCCATTTTGCATCTGGTCTGACTCTCCCTCTGTCATCCTTCCTTCAGGAGGAGCAGATGGAGGCGGCTATCGAACACCCAGCCTCTGCTGCAGATGCTAAAGACACCAAGCCAGTTCTCCTGCCCCAGGATGCTCTTCTTCCGGAAGGCTCCTCAGCTCCCCGGCTCATCTCCCCCAGTGGCAGCACCAGCTCTGCTATGGAAATGCAGTCTGTTCACAGTCATGATGGCACAGCCAATGGGGAGGAAGCTGCTTGCTGCAGGATCTGCCTGAAAGCTGGAGCTGTGGTCATGTGTGATGGCTGCAAGAAGTGCTACCACCTGGATTGCCACCTGCCTGCCCTTCAGGAAATCCCTGGGTATGGGCTCCCCACTTTCTCGGCTTTGTCTCCTAAGTCTTAAATGCCTCCCATGAGCTCTGGAAAGGAAGGCAAGGTTTGCAAGCCAGGGACGGGTGGCGGTGGCGGCGGCACAAGGAGCAAGCTTTATTTAAGATCCAGGCAAGGCCTTGTTGCACGGCTGCGAGCAGAAACCGTTTCCTTTTCTATCTCCCTTGGCCAGGCTTCTGCAAAGCTTGCTTGCTTGTTTGCTGGGGCGAGCGTTCTTTCTTGGTACCATTTGCAATCACTCTTTCTCCTTTCCCAGATCAGGTGAGGGGGCTTCTCAAACCTGTGGGAACTAATATAAAGTGCACTTGCAAGCAGTTCACAAGAACAAATAATTCTCCCCTAAGGTCTCTGGCATTGTTGGCAGACGGGGCGCAGGTAGAAAGTGGGGTCAGTGGTGGCCATGAATTATGACTTGCCTAGTAATTCAAGCCAGAATTAGTTGCCCCCTGCCCTTTGCTACTCCCTGAAGGGAGGTAGCGTGTGAACGGGCTTTGGATCCTTATTGTGACTATGTTCAGTCTATTTCAGAATCTGCATTGTTAAGTAGCATAAAAAACACGCTTCCTTTAGAGAATCTCCCCAAAGCTTGAAGGCGTACAAATGGGATAGTATTTCATGCTGTCACCCTTGGAAAATCATAAGTGACTTCCCATTTACATTGCTTGGTGTTGTTGTATCCAGGACATGTAATTAATGGAGACCTGGATATGTTACAGGAGGTCTTTGGATGTTAAAGACTTTTGTAGATGGTAGACGTGACAGCCTCTGAGCAGCTCTGAACACTTTACCCTGCAGGGCTACACTAACCGGTTAAAAGGAAATAAATACCTAGCAAACGATTGTAGTTCTATTGCCATTTGTGTTTTAGGCTGGTCTGTGTGGGTAGGCAGTTTCCTTGGTTTTCAGGCAAGGTTGCAGTGGAGGGATGCTATACACTACAGGGTAGGCAGAACGTGCAGTCACACATCTGTGTCTCCACTTGTCCCTGCAGCCAGGAATGGAAGTGTCTACTGTGTGAGGAGACCGTGACAGCCGTTGGAGCGGATGGAAAAGACGTGACTCCAATCTTCATAGATGGGGAGCCAAAGACGCTCTCGGAAGTTGACCAGAAGGTTAGTTTGTCCTGTTTAAGAGGCACAATTTGCTCTGACTGAGGGGCTGGGTAGGGTGGAGGTAGGCTTGCAGGCAGACTTTGCTCTGACTTTGGAGTGGGGAACACCCCATTTACTGCTCTGTCCAGGCAGCTTTGCAGCGTCCTCAGTCAGGTGGGAGTTGAGTGGGTTTGGCTCAGGCCAGAGTGAGCATTTGAATGTATGCCTTCCACATATCCACTGGCTCAGCAATGCACTTGCCTGCCCGAGCTGGTGTACAATAATTTCTGGTTCTCCTTTCTTTTTTTAAATATTTTATTTTTAGTATTTTTGGTTACAGAGGTCAGATGTTACATCATTTGTATATATACCTATAACTATACATTCCATATCAGTTCAGATACAAATTGCAAGTTTCTGCCTTGGGTGCCCCCCCTCCCCGGTATTACCATCTTCCTATCCACCCCAAATGTCTATGTACAGTAAGGGGGTGGGGTGGGTGGGTTTCCTCCCCTCTTCTTTATTCACAAAGTCAATAAATTCCCAGGTCCCCACAAATTTATTTCTGCATAATTGTCCTCGTACTTCCCTCATTTTATTTGTCAATTTTTCTAGAAGGGCAATTTGCCAAGCCCTTTGATACCAATTATCAATGTTATAGGCCTTTGCCATCCTTCCAGTGCCTGGCAATGAACCCTCTTGCAGCCAGTAAAAGAGGTGGCCTATTAAATCCTTGTCTAATAGTTTATTGCCCAGTCCTTTATATAAATTTAACAGCGCTAGGTGGGAGGATGGGTGAACCCATTGTCCAATTATTAAGCTAATCTCCTGGAACACTTTGTTCCAGAAAGTATTCACCTTTGGACATGACCACCATGTATGTAAATACGTATAATTTCTGGTTCTCAAAAGTACAGGATAGAAGGAAAATTTGGGGTGGACTCTGGAAGGAATGGAGGAGCAGTCTGGGTTTAGCTCTGGTGTTGAAATCAGATTCTAAGTTACATCCTGATATAGTGTAGGCTTGGGTGGGGGTGGGAGTGGGGCAAAGAATTCAGAACTTGCCTGGCTTCTTGGACACATTTTTAGAGAGCTGATAGAAAACCGGGATGAGGAGTGGGTTCTGGTTGAGAGAGACTGGACTTTGAGGTTTTATATTCTTGAAAAGGAGGTGGAGGCAGTGCTTACATTTAAACAGAGTGGCTGGAGCTCAGGCCTCTCTGACGGTCAGGCCGTATGCACTGTCAGCTTGCATCCGTTGTGTGTAAATGAGAATAGATAAAGTTTCCTTGTCCTCCGCAACTCAGCCTTGGTATTGTAAATATTCTAGGGCTTGTTCCTGGTCAGCCCTAGCACAGCTGAAGCCTTGTGCAGGATACTCTGCATGGTTTGGGCTCTCATATACACATTCCTTGGGGAAAGGACACAATAAATTGCTGACCAGTGAAGTGATAAGTAGGGGGAAATACCTCATAATAGGAGGAATTCTGTAGCGTTGGCATCAGTAGAGCGGGGTGGACACATAAGAGGTTTCTGGTAGTTGTGTGCTGTTGGGATAAACACAACTGTCTATTTCTGGTCCATGTCACTGTTGCATATGTTACCCATAATTCTGTTCCCTTTCTGTATTGATGATTTTCTTTTTAAAATCCCTTCGAAAGACTTTTAAATCAATTCCGGTCTGTTGACCGCAACAGATTATTTCATTTCATATTTAAATGCCTTAAATTGTGTGTTTAAACTGTCTTGTATTAATGTGAATCAAGTCATTCCATATAAGAACCTGCACGATTTAACTTCTCCGGTGGGATAGGCAAACCAAAGAGAGAGGCTGAATTTTAAATATTGAGCTGGTGTGCATGCATTGGCAAATCATGGTTTAACTGTGGGTTTTTACATGTGAACTCAGAACTATTCGTTAACTATGGGTTGTTAACTATGAACAACCCACAAAGAGAACCCACCGACCTAGTCATGTAATGACAGCCCATTGATTTAAAAGTCAGTGGGTTGTTGACGAATGGGTGTGCTGCCTGAAGTGTACTATGCCTTTTTGCTTTGGTGTACAGACCATGATCAACTCCTTCCTAGGTGTGCAGCATGATGTCTGAACCTGTGGTTTGTTGTTTAGCTGCTAACCACCCAGCAGGCCAGGTTCCCATGCCCTACTGCACAACCTAAAAAGGAGCCAATCATGGGCCGTGCAGTAAAGTGGTACCCATTTTTAAACCAATGGGTTGTTAAATGTATGCAGCCCCATTGTTGTGTTGTAAGATCTTGTTTTAAACCATGGGGTTGTCATTGAAAATCGTGGGTTGTTCATGGATTGTTTAACCAGGCTGTCAAGGTAGTGGGCAAGAGTGGTAAAATACCACAACCCCAGCTTCTTTAGATGCCAGTGCTGCAAGGGCAGTTGGGATATAGGGAAGTAGCAGGCGAAGGAGGAAGGAAACAACCCAGGGACTGAGAAAACAAACCATGGGTTGTTCCGACTGTCTGCATTCAAACCATGGGTAGGGCATGGATTAGCATTATGTGCAAACTAGGCCATTGATTAGAACTTGTCTAAAACTTTGGCTGTTCAATTTAAATTTGCCCATCCTCACACTGAACTTTTAAGGAAGCTCTGTTTATTTGGGTTTGGGGAAGTTTTTTTGGATGGTATGGCCAGATTTCCCCCCCGCTAATCTAGCTTTCCATTTTTCTCCTACAGAGATGTGAACGAGTTCTCCTTGAGTTACTGTGCTCTGAGCCATGCAGGCCTCTTCACCGACTCTCCAATGCCACGGTGAGTTTGTTTTATGAATGGAAGGATTTTGAACATCTTGGGTCCCGTAAATACTAATGCAGCTGTAAAAATTAACAGGGTTCCAGCAAGTATTATCTTCCCTTCCTTTGTGTTTTCCCCACCACCACAAAGTGTCGGCAGTTTTTGCTGCTCCGAACCTAGTTTAGGGCTTTTAGCATCAGGCACAATTCTGATCCTTTAGTTCTTTCAGTCCCAGCCTGTTTTTACGGAACCATTCACACAATAATGGGAAACTTCTTTGCAAATTACCGCTTTTGAGATTGCAAGGCGAGTTGTCCAGAAGCCCACAAGACATCTGTGTGATCGCTTGGGAGGGATACCCGTGTGATCGCCTGAGAGGAGCTGTGCCATTTCACGAGACAGCTTGGTCTTTATTATCACCTTCTTTATCTTCCAGGAGGGGCAGAACACAATTGACTTGACCTTGATCAGAGCCAAGCTGCAGCGGAAGCTCTCCCCACCCTATGGCTCTCCCGATGAGTTTGCAGATGATGTCTGGAAGATGTTCAGGCAGTTTAACAAGCTGACAGAGGTGAGGCCATGTCAGAGCTAGGGCAAGCAGGTAAAGAGGGCCTGTGTGGGGATAAATAGAACCCATAGGCTGACAACATTGAAGGGGGATCTGAATCTGTGGGCAGGGGTCTCGCATCAGCTATTTTAGGCACCATCACAATTGTGGGGCTTTCTTTGGGCCAAGTTTCACAATTTCTGCTGTGAATAATGAGAGAACACTGCACACCCTCCTTGCGTTGTGCTCGCCTGTCACGTCAACAGGGCAGTATGCCAGCTATCTCTGCCCTCTGGATGTTCACCATTTTGCTTTTGCTCCTTAGGACAAAGAGGATGTCCAGTCCATCATTGTTCTACAGCGCTTCTTTGAGGCCAAGCTGAACGCTGCATTTGGTGACCGGAAGTTTTCAGCGCTCCGTGAACCCATCAATGTGGACGAACCACAGAAAGAAAGCGCCCTTCCCCCCCATGGCTCCCCAGTCACTGACCCGGGTGAGACCGCTTCTTCTAAGTCTGACGGGAGTGGTGGGGATGAGGGGACGGCAGCCTAAAAAAATAAAAAAAAAAGCAGCCTCTTAAAACGGACCAGCATTCCACGGAGGAGAGGAAACGGGGGAGCCACCATCTTGACGCTGCCCTCGCCTGTCCCTGCCCTCCACTCTTCTGGTCCTCCTTTGTTCCCTTCTGCACCTCTCTGCCTTTTTTTTTTGGAGAGTTATTGTAGAATTTGACTGCTTAGATAATGGTTATAAATGGTCTGAACTGTTCTTTTTTTCTTTTCTTTTTTTTTTTTGCCTGACAAATTTTATGCCCTTGTTCTGACAAATACACTTTGTGTTTTTTTGTATTGAAATGGAAATGAATGGGGGAAATCCAGACCCCTGTACCCTGCTCTCCTCTCGGACTCCTTTCTTCCTCCTAGTGGGAACAAGGTAATGGTTCCCCCTCTTTTTTTAATCCCCACCTTCACCCCATCACGGATGAAGCTGTTGTGGCCCAGATGCAAATTGAATCTCCCAGTAACTAATTGCTGCCCCGTCAAATATACTTGACTGCTCTTGGTGGGTCTACAGCAGATCCCAGCTACATTGAGAGTCAAGGTCACAGTCTCTCTTGTGCCCCGTTTGTCTTACGATAAGATGGACGGCAGCACTTCTTGGCATTGTGGGTTCTGAACTTACTCATGGTCCTGGTTTCAACTTACCTGGATATCTGACCGATGCAACGGTGTTTAGGCCTCCATGACAGCTATTTTCTAAGGTGGTGGTTACTCTCTGAAAGTTTTCATGTGTCCAAACAAGGCTCTTTGCTTTTCCTTCAGTTTGTTCCAAGAGGCGACGCCTGTTTTCATAGGTCAAGGTAGCTGTAGGTTTTTAAATCCAGTCGTCTCTGCCGTGTAGCCATACTTTCTGGCTGTACGTATCTTCAAATGCTTTCTGACCCAGTAGTTTATCCTCACTATCCCAAGAGCCGTTCTCATTGAAATGTGCTTTTTTTTTTTGGCTTATGTATATTTTAGACTGCTTCTTTCATGTTCAGAAATAAAAAAATGTTTGCAACTTGTGTGTCTTCTGAGTTTGGGGTTGGGGGAGTTGCCTTTTGGGGGCGGCCTTACGTTAAAAGGTTATAATATAGTGGAATTAGCAACTTCTGTCCTGTAGGCATAATAATGCAGTCTGTTTAAAGGTCTGCTGCCTGGCTCCCCAATTGCTCCCTCCTGCTATCCCAAGACATGTTTTCTGACAAGGGGGAGGATGGGGCATATATAGAGTCACAGCTCGGTCACTTACTTGCAAGTCCTTGATACCGCTGTGCTACTGAAAGCTTTGGATATGAACTGTCTTATTTTAAACTAGTCCATGAAATCTTCGAAGTCGTACCTTTTCCAAAAGTATGAAGTATCCGCATTTATTTTATGGAATGCAAGGTGCAAAGTTAATTTTCATTTAAGTGTGCATAGTGTGAATGGCGTCTTTGCATAGTGCCAATGAGTGGCTGAAGCGAGCACTGGTCCAAAATGTGCATTCTACTATGCTGCAAGCTCGCATACTGTGAATGTGAACTTGCAAGAGAAAATTGGCTTGGGGGGGGGGGATTTATGGGATTTGCAATGAAAAAAAGCCAGGAAAATGAAACTAAGGCAAACTTGTTTATAAAATGTTTGCAGCCTGGTTGGTCCATTGGAATAAAACAACACATCAAAACATTTACAGGATAAGACCAGTCAAAACAAAAACTAATTAGTCAGCAAGCTTTTTGGTCTCAGGCTGGCTGTTAAAGACAAAAATAGCAAAACGGGTGTGCGTGTGTGTACACGTGTTGGCATAGCAGATAAGCAGTAGTGTGCGCAAAGATATAATTTCAGGAATGTATACAATATACCTTCGGAATTATTTATTTATTACATTTATATACCGCCCCACTGCCGAAGCTCTCTGGGTGGTTTACAACAATTAAAAATAGTGAACATTAAAAGTATTCAAAATTTAAAAAAACATAAAAACAGTATAAAAACAACAGTATCCATTCAAAAACAATTCTGGGGTCCATTAAAAACAAACTTAACATTGTTAAATGCTGTTAAAATGCCTGGGAGAAGAGAAAAATCTTGACCTGGCGCCGAAAAGATAACGTTAAAATAGAAACTATTTGAATGATTCATGATTGTATATATGGGACAGGTTTCAAGTCTATATGTGGGAGGGGGCTTGTTTTACAAGTTTGCATTGCACCCTAAAGATAACTCTGCTCTTTCTGGAAAGGGGGCTGTGTTAAAATAGGCAGAATCCCCAATCCTGCTGGAAATGTAGCAAGTCTCAAATCTATTAATAGAAGCAAATATTCCACAATCTTCAACTGCCCTGGAAAACTAGGTTCCATTTTCATTTTTGCTTCGTTTAAGCTGAACAGTCAAAAAGGACCAATGATTGATGAAGTAAAATGGATTTTAAAATTTATTGAAATCATGGCTTACAAATGGGGAAGGCATATTAAATAAGCAATAAAATGTGTGAGAATAAAAATATCTTCCTTTGTGATAGATCTCTGTTAACCCAGTATATTCCCTAATGTTGATTAAACTTTCTTTTTTTTTAATTTTACAATTCTTATTGCAGTTAACAATTTAGTGTGGAGTTGGATCTTGGTAATTATTTCGCCCTCCATGCCCCCCAAAAGTAGTTCAAGAGCAAGTCTAAAACTAGTCCTGAATACTGAAGTTCAGAAAGATAATACTGAGATTAGAAAAACAACATGCAAGAGAGCAATGAAGAGCTGATTAATAAAATCTAGAATAAATGAATCTAATCAGAGCTGTGAGGAAAAACTTGTGGGAAACATGGAAGATTCAGCACAGGAAAGATGTCTCATTAAATCATCTATCAGGCTAACCCAGTGTAGAAATTGCAAGCAACACTTAAGGAAGAGAAAAGCCTAGAAAATGTTTCTTTTCCATGAGTCAACAGAGATGGTTGGGAATAGAACATTAAAAAAAGGATCAAAAAACCATTGGTAAAGTTGTAATTATATATTTTTAGTACTCAACCCTGTTGAACATTTCTATCCCAATTAAAAATGAGCTCTAATTATTACCCGCTTCTCCATTCTGAGGCAGGGAACAACAGCAAATATAAAATACATATTGTTAAAACATCCTAAAAACATTCCAAAAGTACAGATGCTTTACATAATTTTTGTCTTTCATCCTTAATTGGGGACGGTGATGAGTATCATAAGAACATAAAGAGCCCTGCTGGATCAGACAAAGGGCCCATCTAGTACAGCACACAGTGGCCAACCAGTTGTTGACCTGGAACCCACAAGCAGGACATAGTGCAATAGCACCCTCTCACCCAGATTCCCCAGCAACTGGTTTATTCAGGATTACTATCTCTGGTACTGGATGTAGCACATAGCCATCAGGACTAATAGCCATTGATAGCCTTCTCCAGGAGTTTATCCAACCCCATTTTAAAGCAATCCAAATTGGTTGCCATCACTACTACATACTGTGCTAATGAATTCCATGGTTGAAAACTGCTGTGTAAAGTACTTTTATCTGTCTTCAATCTCCCACCAGTCCGCTTCATGGGATTACCCAAGTGCCTGTTTGCTGAAGGGGAAAACCCACTTTATATTCTCTGCCTCTATCAAATGGTTTTCTGGCAGAGCAAGGCTTGGGAATCACCACAAATCTGTTTTCCTCTCGCTAAAGTCAAGGATGGGCCTCTCTGCTCTCTTATCCAAAACAATGCATTAATGGCTATATAAGAACAAAACTCTGGCTTAGAGTTTTTCCACCATACAGTCCCATGGCTCCAGCACTTATTTTTCCTTAGTATACATTCGAGTCCAAATGGCCTCCAAAACTGCCTGGACTCAAGATGTCGTAGACCATTTTGTAACTCCAGCTCCATAACTTGTGGGGTTCCCCCCACTCCCACTTTCTACCGACTTTAGCCCAGCCTTCCTGAATCTGATGCTCTTCCCTTGTGTTGGGACTACAGTGGCCATCATCGTGAACCAGCATGGCAAATGGGAGTTGTAACCCAACACATCTGAAAGGCACCAGGTGGATGCTTTGTTACTAAGAAAACAAATGAGTTGATTCTTAAATGTTTATGCTGTGGTTCAAAGCAGCAGTAGATCTAATTGGGAAGAGGGGCAGGAAGAAAAATATATTCATTCGCAGAGCAATATGCACCAAGGAAAACATCGGGTGCAGCTCCGATATATGTATCAATGCAAAGTAGGTCAGTTGTCGAAGTCCAGTTATGAAATAAAGCTGCTAGAGTTTCCTTGTCTTAATTTTTAAAAAGTTGTGTTGTAGGCATGTGCTGTACATCATGCAAGTGTTGTTCTTCAACTGAAGAAACCTCATTACCCCTTTGTATGGATTAGGTTACCTCCAAAGCTGTGTGCTGTGCTTAATTACTTTTTTTAAACTCAGTTTCTGTGCCAACAAATGGAAGTTGCTGACATGCAACTGTGCCAAACTTCTACTTTGCAAGGATTTGTTCTTGAAGGGAATGGGGATAATATATCATGCATGGCGATATATTTGAATGAATTTGGAAACCGCAGGATGGGATTTAAAAAGTGAGCATTCATCTAAATAAATAACTTCTGATATTAGATCGATTGCTTGCATTTTTAAAGGGGGAATAGCAAGAAAGAGGTATTTTCTTACATTCTGACTGGAAATGTTCATCTTCTTGTAGTGAATGTTAAAAGTGGCTGTGAATTATTTGAATTTCAGTTCAACGCATCTGGAGGGCACCAGGTTGAGAGGCAGGGGAGAGCAGATAGGGGTAAGCAAGCTGGTGCCCTGCATTTGTTTTGGGACTACAGCTCCCATAATCCCTGACCATCATTGGCCCTGCTTCGGAAGGACGTTGTCCATCTATCTGCAGGGCACCAGCATACCTACTGCTGCAAGACGTGCATATGGAGCGAAGCGGTGATTTGATGCAAATTGATTTTGAAAAGCAGGGAGAGATTCTATGTTGCATAGTGGAGGCTGGTGGCTCTGATTTCGGTGGGGCTATGAATTCACTGGGTTTCAGTCAGAACTAGCCAAAACACTAAAGGAGCCACCCAAGGTGCTAAACGCTATCACCAAGATGGATTCAGCACCTTGGATAGTTCTTTCAGACTTCTGGATGGTTCTGACTGAAACCCAGTATGGATTCACAGCCCCACCGAAATCAGAGCCACCAGCCTTCACTGATGTTTCTGTTTTAAAAAAAGGGGGGAGACAAAGGCTTTAAACAGCACAATTTCAAGCATCTCTCCTCTCAAGGAAAGAATGGATTTCAATGGGTTTTGCTCCCGACCGAATGGGCATCGGATTGCGGCCACGAGGAACAAAATGACCGCCACCGCCGCCGCCCCCCTCTTCTCCGCACAGCAGCACAAAGGCACGGCGCGTTTCTTGCACACAAGCGCAGCGCGAGCGCATAAGGTGCAAAGAGGTAGAGGAGAAAAGACTTTCGTCCAAACCTTCACTTCCGCTCCCCATGTGAATACCTTCTATACGGGGCAGGAGCGCAGCGCGTGCGTGTGCCGGGGGTGGGTGGGTGGGGGGTAAGTTGCGGTGCCCCCCACATTTTTATGGTGTTTGCTATGACGAGGTTTAAAGTCAATATGTGGCCAGCCCTTTTGTTAGCGCTTCGTTGGCCGTCCCCCACGTGGATACCTTCGATTGAGAACCCGACGTGTTCACGCAACTCCGTGGCCTCTATGACGCTGGGGGGGGGGAGGGGGCAGCATTCTATCCTGGGAACCGAACGCCGGGCGGAAATTGCCGAAGGCGAACTCGGCACCCGGCTCGCTCCCTGGGCCCGAGCCGGAGATCGCCGACCCTCCTTCCCCCAACCAGACGGAGAAGGCCGCGCGCTTTGAAAGGAGCCACTCGCCCCCTCCCCCCCCGAAGAGAGGAGCCGAGTGCTTCCGGAGGGACGGCGGTTTGGGCGGAGCTTGAGGCCGTGAGGCGGAAGTTGCCGACGGTCTTCCGGGAAGGGCCGAAGGGGGCTGTCCGTTGCCGTCCGACCCACACACAGAGCCCGCAGTAGGAAAAGCGGCGGCGGCGGCGGCGGCAGCGCTCTGAGGCGGAGCGGCCCCGGTTGCGTGGCCCCTTCCTGCTCTCCCCCCTCTCTTCGCTCTCTCGCCTCCCCTCCGGCCCTTCCCTCCTTCCTTCCTCCCTCCCTCCCTCTCTCTCTCCCCCTCCCCGCCCCACCTACCCTCCGGCCCCTCTCGGCCGACCCCAACAGGCCAGGCCGCGGGAGGCGTCGGCCGGCGCCCCCTCTCCTCTCCCTCCCTCCCCGCCCCCCTCCCCAAGCCCCGGGGCGCGGTAGCCAGGTGGGAGAGGCCGGGGCCGGAAGGGCGAGAGGCCAGCCAGCCAGCCAGCCAGCGAAGCCACCCATCCGCCCGCCCGCCAGGATGATCAAGCTTTTCTCGCTGAAGCAGCAGAAGAAGGAGGAGGAATCGGCCGGCGGCACCAAAGGCTCCAGCAAGAAAGCCTCCGCCGCGCAGCTCCGCATCCAGAAAGGTTGGGGAACGGGGTGGGGGCAGGGGTGGGGGTGAGGAGGGAAGGGATGGAACGAAAGAGCCTCCCCTCTGGCCAGAAACAGAAACTCACAGACGGAAACAAAACAAAACCAAAAAATCCCCTAGAAGCCGCCTCTGCATCAATTAATAGTATTTTGGTAACACTTCTTAGTATTGTGCTGTCAAGCATGTATATAACAAACTACAAGAGGACAGGCTCCCTGCCATGACGGGCTCAAGATCTAAAATATGTAAGGAGATCACATTTAGCATTCATCTATTGTGCTGTCAGAGTGTTCATATTTTTCTGCCTATGCGGTCTTGTGATCTTTACAGCAACCCATTAAGGTCGGCCAGTAGTAGTATCTTCAGTATTTCTCCAGCACGTGGTTAAACTATGGAATTCGCTACCACAAGATGTGGTGATCGCCACCAAATTGGATGGCTTTAAAAGAGGGTTAGACAAATTTCTGGAGGATAAGGCTGTCATTGGCTACTAGCCCTGATGGCTATAGATTGCCTCCAATATTTGAGGCAGTATGCCTCTGTATGCCAGTGGCTGGGGAACACCAGCAGGAGGGTGCCCTACTTGTGGACTTCCCATAGGTATCAGGTGTCCTCTGTGGGAACAGAATGCTAGACTAGGGAGGCCTTGAGTCTGATGCACCATGGCTCTTCTTATGTTCATATTATAGATATGGAGGATGGGAAGGCAAAAGCCTGAGAGAGAGAGAGAGGCTTGCCAAAGATTAGTTCATGGCAGAGATGAAATTTGAACCAGAAAGTTCTTTGATAATAACTCTTAGTCACTGTTCATAAGAGATGTTAGGGTTCATGCCCTGCTTGGAATACTGGCCTTCCAGCCTGGAAACTCAATCCCAAATTCTAGATGGGTTATGCTTCCTCAGACAAAAAGGTAAAAGCACTCTGCACATGTACAATGTAGTCTGCTTTTACTTGAATCCTGGAGCTAAGTATGTATTCAGATCATATATTTGTTAATATTTTTTTCATCCTGCCCACCTCCTAGGGAGCTATCCTTTACAGGAAATAGTATTAGTATTTTGTATCCTGTCTTTTGCCCAATACTGGGCCTCAATGAGAAACCAATGAGAGAAAGAGAGGATGACTGGCTCAAGGCTATGCAGCCTCCCCCTATCTGGTGCCCTCTAGATATTTTGCACTTCAACTCCCATCAGCTGCAGCTAGCATGTCCAGTTATCAGAAATGCTGTGAGTTGTAGTCCAAATGTTCTGGAGGGCACCAGGTTGGGGAAGGCTGGTTTAATTGCTGAGTGAGGATTTGAACCCCACTCTCCTTGGGCGCAATCTAAAATAAGCTCTTTCTACTCTTTTCTCTGAAAAAGTGAGAAAGAACTTCTAGTTGCAGTAGCTTTTTCGATGCAACACACCACAGTCTTTTCCTTCCTGTGGAGAGTATTATGAACCTATATTTCTAGTAACTTACCATAGACCTATGTTTAAAGAGATATAAGAAGAGTTCTGCTAGATCAGGCCAAAGGAATTTCCTTACATTCCTGCCTTGTAGCTAAGGTGCTGGTAACTCTCTGTCTTTTCCTTTTCTTAAGGTTATTGATGAAGTGGTGCCTTTTTTTCAGCAAATCACAAAGCCAGGCAGGTCACCCTGGGGGGGGGGGGGAAAGAACACTGATGGATCTGAGTGTGAGAAGAGAAGCCTAATCTCCTATTGGCTTGCTCACTGATCTCACTAAGCAGCCTTCCTCCGTATGCTGACATCTCTTCTGCTTTTCCTCCCAGATATTAATGAATTGAATTTGCCGAAAACATGTGAAATAGACTTTTCAGACCAGGATGACCTCCTCAACTTCAAGCTAGTTATCTGTCCTGATGAGGTGAGTGACAGGCAGGCGGAGGAGCTGTGAAGCGTGACATGCTGTGTGGGGACTTACCATTTTGTTCGTGATCTCAGAAAGCCCTGCTGGGTGTGTCAGTCAACTGTGTTGCTTAACAGCCTAGCTCTAGGGTGGAACTGGATCAGGGAAGGAGCTTGCACCAGTTGACAGGAGAGGATATCCCATAGTGGTGTACAATATCTTTGGATCTCTGAGCTCCACCATCACTGGATTGGTAGGTTGTGCCCAGAGCTGGCGGATTCTTCTTCTTCTGTGATTCTACTTACATAAAGAATTGCTTGCAGAACATGAATTTGTGAGAAATTCCTCCTTTCTAAAAAATAGTTTGGTCCTAGCATTTGAAATTGTGCATAGCAATGTGCTTAGTGGATGCTCCATCTCGCCCCTCTCATAGAACCCATCATGTTTCCTATTTTGAACTCTCTGCCTCTTGCTTACCCGCACCTGCTTTTACACTAAAGGCTGTAATCTGCTTGCCTGGCCTCTCTTCTTGCCACCAAGTTGCTTTGGGAACAAGTGGGCTAAAAAAAATCAGGCTACCCCCCCCCCACCCCCAATCTCAAAATGTCAGGAACCAAATGCAGGCCGAGTCAATATGCTGCTTTGACATGAATTTACTTATTTGATGAAGGAATAAACGTTCATTGTTACAACTGTTGGTTGCAACAATAACCACATAGAAAAAAAGGAATACAATAAAAATAA
Organism: Elgaria multicarinata webbii; assembly: GCF_023053635.1. Classification (NCBI taxonomy): domain Eukaryota; kingdom Metazoa; phylum Chordata; class Lepidosauria; order Squamata; family Anguidae; genus Elgaria; species Elgaria multicarinata. Next base: position 19,097,516 of record NC_086181.1, read on the forward strand.
AATACTGATAAAAAAATATTTGGGAGGCATAAGTTTATTTCCTTGATACAGGCTACAGGTGCACATTAATCTACGTATACTTTACTATTTTTCCTGGAAGCACTGCTCTGGGTACAGCAAGTGGTACTTGAAACAGGGCTACTTTGGGTGTGGCGATAACTTCGTCCATTTTCGTCTGCTGCCCCTTATGCCTGGAACGCTCTTCCAGAACATTTGAGAACTACAAGTTCAACCACAGCTTTTAAAGCTCAACTAAAAACTTTTCTTTTTCCTAAAGCTTTTAAAACTTGATGTTGTGCAGACTTCTACTGTTACTTTCTACTGTTAGTTTTTCCCTACCCTGTGCCTGCTTACCCTACCCTGTGCCTGTTTGCATTCTCTTCCCCTCCTTATTGTTTTACTATGATTTTATTAGATTGTAAGCCTATGCGGCAGGGTCTTGCTATTTACTGTTTTACTCTGTACAGCACCATGTACATTGATGGTGCTATATAAATAAATAATAATAATAATAATAATGATAGTACTGCAGAGCTTACCTACAAAGGGGAAGTTCACTCTGCTCCATCACTCTTTGATTTTTAAATACCAAGCCAAGGTGCCCTGTGGGGAATTGCTTGTACCTTTCTGCTTCTTATTCTCTTGTTCTTTTTTTTAAAAAACTAGTTCATTCCATGTTTGATTATTGTTTTAACTTGTGTTTTTCACATTTTAAATGATATGTGAGCTGCTTTGTAGTTCTGCTACACCAAAAAGGGATACAAATATCTTTATAAAATATCTCACACATGTCATTGTTTTGGCATGAGGGAAGAACAGGGTGTGTGTAGGGGAGCAATTAACCATACCTTTTGAAATGCCTATTCTTGATCAACTTTGGCATGCTAGCCCTACACGGGAGTTCAGCAAGCTTTACAGAACTTAACATTTTTCCTGCTCAAGTACTAATAATGAACTACAAGCGATCCTTATTTTCCTATCCCAAGCCGTTGTTCTACTCAAGCAGTGTGCAGGCTCTTCTAGTTTAGTTTATTCTATTCTGTTCTCTTCTGACCCTCAGTATGTCCTTATGCACCGCTTTCTCAGGTGGTGCCAATTAACTCTTTAAGTTTCATACATGCTCTCTGGTTCCACTTCTGTTTTATCTAGGGCTGTGGTTGATCTGAGCATGGGCATGGTAAATCTTAAGACAATGCTCTTTTATCTGCCTGTATGCCTGGCATCTGATTCTGCACAGGTAAATGTGAGTTGTGAACTAAGAGAGAGAGAGAGAGCTTCCATCTATGTAGGTGTCCTTGGACCACAGAGCATTGAATCTGGCATGTAATTTGGGCTTGTTTCAAGGATTGGCTTAATCATATGATGGTTGCAATTGCCACTTGATATCTGAATACATGAAACTGTTGGCATCTATGGCCCATTTCTCACTATGAGCTGGCTTCTCCTATCACTTTCATGTGGGGAATCATCTTTCTGAATGTGCCTCCACATCATGAGTAGAACAAAGCTCAGGGTGTCTTCGAGTGGGTGTTACATTGGTATGCAATCCAGATCCGCGTTACATGCGAAATTACAGGAGGACGTTGCCTTGTCGTATCTTGATGTCATCCAAAACTTGCCCTGTGACTGTCACTATTTATGGTTGCCTTTCACCATCTGGAACAAGCACCCAGCATAAGAGCCCAGCTGGGATGGAACAAAAGGCAATGCTGTGTGGGGATTGGGGCTGGCCAGGCTGCACATGTGAAATGTAGGAGCCTAAGGATCTTTGTTTGTCTTTTCGGACAAAGAGGGTTTCTAGCGGCTGCAGGTGCTGAGAAGTCAGAAAGTGTTGGACCTCCCAGCCTATGACGGATTACTTGAAATAATTCTGATTTCCATGCTGGGTGAACTGATTGTATATCCAGAATGTGGGCATGCAATGCAAAGTTAGGGAGATTCATGCTGAATTAACCACCTTGCTGCACTGCATTGGGGAAGGCTGCTGTATACATTCCAATCTGACGGTTCTGCTTGAGGGGATTGGGCAGAATATTACATTGTTCTAGCTTCAACGCCCCCCCCCCCCCCCCCCTGCTGAATTTTATGAGAATCTTGTTCACTTTTACATGGAGCCAAACTTGCTTAGAATGTCTTAATTCTTGCCTTACAGGGCTTCTATAAAGGAGGGAAGTTTGTTTTCAGTTTTAAGGTAAGTAATCTCTCTGTCTTTGGGCATGCCTTGGCACACAATCAAGATTACTTAATACGGAAAACTGCCTCTCAGTGTATTTCAGCCACTTGGTTGGTTGGTTAAAAGAGGAGTAAATGGCTAGATCCTGTCAGTAGCTATGCCATATGAATACGGGGAGTGCAAGGATCGAGGAAGGATGAAGAATCATAGGTTGAATTCCTCAAGTAAAATGTGATTGTGTGCTTCCCTGAATTCCTCAAGAGTTCTGTTTTTGCTGCTGGGCTTTCTGAACTTTATAGGATACAGGCAGCATCCTGTATTAGATTTTATAAGTTACTGCGTGGAGTTCCAAGTATAACTGGGAATGGGGTAAGGCAGGGGGAGTCAGAATTTGCCCTTGTTTTCCTGTCTGTTAAATAAACAGACCTTTCCTCTCTCTAAAGGCTGTTTGGTTAAGGGCAAATTACTTGTTGGAAAGGAGAGACTTTAAAAACAACAAGAGACAATGGTTGAATGTCGTGGGCATAGGGTTCCTGTTCAGGACACTGCAGCAATGGGGGATGACCTGTATGAAAGCATTCTGAATGAATTATAAACCAAGGAAATGAAGGTTCTGTGTTTGAAATGAATTCTACAGCTATATGTATTGCTTGAGGGTGTTTCGGTTTTGGTTGTTTTGCTGTGCTTGAGGTGATGCTGAGCAATGAGTGAGCTGGGGCGGGGAGATAACTGGGGTGTGAAAGCTCTTCTCAAAATCCACTGCTTTCTGAACAACTGGTAAACATTGTCTCCTTGTTTTCAAGTTTGTCTATGCAGGGAAGAATAGCACTAAATGGTTTGGAAACTAAGAAGAGATAGACTCTGGTGCTTGATGATTGTGTTAAAAATTGTTTTATTAGAGCAGAGCATTTTTGGATTTCAATAATAAAACAATTTTTAACATGATCACCAAGCACCAGAGTCTCTCTCTTCGTAGTTTCCACTCTTTGTTTTCAAACCTTTCTCTGCAGTCATGTGGCTTAGAAACCCGATTTCATTGTTTCATTTTAATTCATAGAAGTAATCGGGAACTCCGTCTGTGCCAAGGACTTTAAAAAATGTCATTTTAATTTTTTTAATATTGGATTATATTTAATATATTTTTAACTTTGTATATTTCTATTTATAGGTTTTAAATGTATATGTTTTAAACTTTGTAATGCTGCCTTGAGGCCCAGCATTGGACAAAAGGCAGGAAATAATAATAATAATAAATTAATAATAAATAAAGTATCCCAGGAAGCCCAATTCCTTGCTGTGTGATGGCTGAAACACAGAATTGCTGACAAATCCATAACTCCCCAGTGGTCTCCCATAGCCTCTATTGTTTGACCACATTCAGCATGGCTTAAATATTATTATTTATTACATTTATATACCACCTCATAGCTGAAGCTCTCTAGGCAGTTTATAGAAGTTAAAAACAGTGAACATTAAAAAGAAATATACAAAATTTAAAAACATAAAATCCAAACAAAAACAGACAATATCCATTTAAAAACAACTATTCTGGAGTCAGTTAAAAAACTCAGCATATGCTGTTAAATGCCTGGGAGAAGAGAAAAGTCTTGACCTGCTGTCAAAAAGATAACAACATTGGCGCCAGGTGAGCCTCGTCAGGGAGATCATTCCATAATTGAGGGGCCACCACTGAAAAAGCCCTCTCCCTGGTTGCCATTCTCCGCGCTTCTCTCGGGGTAGGCACCCAGAGGAGGACCTTAGATGTTGAGCGTAGTGTACGGGTAGGTTCATGTCAGGAGAGGTGTTCTGTCAGGTATTGCGGTCCCAAGCCGTGTAAGGCTTTATAGGTTAAAACCAGCACCTTGAATTGGGCTCGGAAACATACAGCAGCCATTGCAAGAGGGCCAAAGTCGGTCTTATATGCTGGGTATAGTCTTCATTGCTCAGAACTGACACCCCAACAACCTCTGCCTTAATTTAAAGAAAAGCTAACGATGAAGGGAAATGTGTAAGCGCGCAGTCTGTTGAAACCACAAAGCAGATGGTAGCTGAAAAGTTCAATTAGTTATAATATTTCTACTCAACTATTCCCAAAAATGTGCTCTATGTCTCCCTCCATGTCAAAACCAATTCTGTGAAAGCCCAGCAGCAAAGGATACAAATGTAGGAAAGTGTTGGGTGTGTAGCTTTTCACAAAACTTGCTTTGTTTTTAACTTGGAGGTTAAAGAGGAAAGAAACTCTGTTTTGTTTAGACCTCTGCTCTGCCTTTCTTTGGCAATTATTAAATATTTTAGCAAAGAAATCTTGGCTGGGGGAGCCAGAGCCATCAGTAGAAATTAGGAATTCAGCTGGAGCTTTTGTCAGTTGCAGAGGAGCAAAGCAAGCATTTGCGTTGGCTTGTGCTGCCAACCAAGGTGAAGTTCTTTTGTCCTGATTATTGTTGTGCCCTGACTAGAGGGGAGGGGAACAAAAGTATAAATATAATCCATTAAAACCAGCTTTAAGCACAGCTTTTTAGAAGCAACCCTTATAGGAGAACCCTGGAAAGTTTCCAAAGCATGTTCTTAGTTTGACGCAGGCAATCAGATTTCCCTCCTTTTGCTTGAACGTGATGCCTAAATGGTGGCAGTAATTGTATTTTTATCCCCTCCCTTCAGGTTCTTGGGGTGGCATACTTGGTTCTTTCCCTCACTATTTGAAACAGATCTGTTGCAGTCCAGGCTGGGGATGGCTGGTCTAGCCACGATTCTCAACACGTATACCGCAATAAATCTGTATAATCAAGGACGTGCTCTCAGCTATCCTCACTCAAGATTTTCAAGTTCCTCCTTTCTTTAGGCCTTGAGACATTTTACCATTCACTTCATGCAAAAGTCGTGGATCCCTTTGTCCAGTGGACATGTTTGGCCTTGTTCTGTTGTGTTCACTTGCAGCCCTGCTAGTGTCTCTGCGCACACGAATTCAGAGCTCACAATCTCAGCAATTCACTCTTAGCAACTCATTTATTAATTATTTTCAAATGGTAGCTCAGTCGTCTTCCCCGTGAGATTCACAAAGAGAATAAAACAATTCAAATGTAAATATAAAAATATACAATTTGAAGGGCATTCTGAAGTTGGAGAAGCTAAGTTCTGTGTGCACTTGGGGCACACATATTACTGTGTCCATAAAGCTGCCAGGGAATCCGCCCCCGCCCCCAAGTTATGGTGCACAGTGACCCAAGGAGTGATTTGATTATATCCAAGTAATTGAGGCAAACTACATAAGGCTAAGAGATGGCAAAATCTAAGATGCCATTTAGGACATCTGTGTGGATTAGGAGAGGAGTTGGTCTAGGTATGGAAGGTCCTTTTTTCTTTTCTGATTGTTCATCTTACTGAGATTTTGATGTCAAGTCAGCCCCTGCGCCAAGATAGGTGCGGGGGTAGGGTGAGTGGGGTCCAGTTGATCTGGTTTGCAGGCCTCTTAAAGACAAAATTGTAAACTGTTTTTTTAATTATTTGTTTGGGGGAAAAGTGGGTGGTAGAGAAAATTTAGCGGAACTCACAGCCCACCCCTGACTACAGGCCTGTGTGGAGTTGGGAGTTGTTGAGTGTCCTATAACGAACATGAAGGCTGACAGCTGTGTCTTTTTGTCTGGGATTTCTTTTGCAGGTGGGGCAAGGCTACCCACATGACCCGCCCAAGGTCAAGTGTGAGACCATGGTGTATCACCCCAACATAGACCTAGAAGGCAATGTCTGCCTAAATATCCTCAGGTAAACAGCATGCTCTGCTGTACTACTAGGTCATCTATGTTCTCTCTTTATCCCCATGTGTTGACCTTCTTGCAGCATTTGGTGGGCTTTTTAGATGTAAAGTGATCACATTTCAGTTCCCTAATCTCTGAACGCTTCTCTTCCAAGCTAGCTTTGCAGCCTGATACCACTGTGTATCCCATCTGATTGCCCCAATTTATTTTTCAATTGGATATAAATAGAGATGTGAAGGCCCAAGTGTGTGTGTGTGGGGGGGGGGGGGGAATTGGAAAAAAATGGGGACTCTAATTTTTTTTCAAAGGAAAAATTGGTAATCTTAGCGAACAATGAAAAAACAACTATGAAATATTTTCTGTTTTGAGAAAGACAAGGTTTTACCCAAGATATTTAGTATGAAGATTGTCTTACACAAAAATCTAGAGAGTGGTAATTTTATATATACAGTACTTAAATCCAAGATACATTTTTGCTCCTAGAGAGCAATTTTACATGTATGTGTTTGAGGCAGCAATCTTATGCATGCTTACCTGAGAGTAAGCTCTACTAAACGAATATGTCTTACTTCTGATTTAACATGGATAGGATTGCTCTGTAAATTTTATAAATATGTTGAATAGAACAATTTTATAGGCTTTCTATGTTATAAATGATAAATTTCATGTTTTTAAAGGTTTGATAAGTATGTATGGCATACTTCCCCCCAAATTTCACCCCCACCCACCCCATTGGGGACCCGACCCCCCGATGGCTTCAACACTTAAATAATAATAAATAATAAACACTTTCAGAAATTTTGCGTCTTTAGGTATGAAACATCCCAGCACTTTGGAGATTGTTTTAGATGATGAATTACATACATTTTCTGGGTTTGCCTTCATAAAGTCTAATGGTTGCTTTGGGGGCTTAATCTGGTGGGGGGAGTTTTATATGATTAATAGCAGATGGAAGAAGAAATGAAGCCCAAGAGGAGCAAATGTTTGGAACTAGTTGGTCAGAAATGAGGTCTGTCCTTTGGGCATTGTCAGTAGGGTATGAGAATTTGATTTGAATGTGTTTGGGGTTCCACCTTTCACTGTGGTTACCTCCTTTTTAAGGTGGGGCCGTGACTCAGTGGTAGAGTATCTGCCTTGCACGCAGAAGGTCCCAGGTTCGATCCCAGCATCCCTAGTTAAGGCAGAAAAAACTCCTGCCTGAAACCCTGGGAAGCCGCTGCCAGTCAGTGTCGACAATACTGGGCTAGGTGGACCAATGGTTTGCCTCTGTATAAGGCCGCTTCCTATGTTCCTTTGGGGTTTTAAACATACTGTCCTGGCCCTTTTCAAAATGTCTTCTTCAACCTGTATTACAGTGTGGCTGTAACTTCACACTGAACCTAAACTTTTCATTTCCTTGTGTTATTTCTGATTTGGAGCTGCTTTCCTATCCCTGCACTCACTCTTTGTTTTCTATCTCTTAGAGAGGACTGGAAGCCTGTACTAACAATAAACTCTATAATTTATGGCCTGCAGTATCTTTTCTTGGTGAGTATATGTGGAGATGAAAGTGGGAAGGAAGGGGGGAGTGTGGGGTGTGCAGAGCCTTCCAGAAACTCGCCTTTCCACCCATCTACATTCAGCCTGAGCAGAAAGTGTGGGTGTAGGAATTGGGTGGGGTGGCGGGAGGGGGGGGGGAGAAATAGCACAGAAGGTAGAATGCAGCACACCGCTGAAGATTCTGTGGGTGTTCAGTGTGAGACTGCGTGTGCGTGAAGTGAAGGCAGCTTTATATAGTTGTATTTGGGTAGAATGTGTGTACTGTGTTGTCTGTCAGCCTGCAAGAATAGCTTGAGATGGAGAATTGCCCTCGCATAGTAGGGCCCATCACAGTATTGGCAAAGCCAAAGCGTTGCAAGGCCTTTGCAGAGTGTGATTGATGTGACAGCCTCTGAACCTAGGTGGATTGATTGAAATCAAATTTCTAACTTTCTAATACTCTTTGGGTTGGATCCATATTTACGCTGGATCAACTACACTGATAGAAGTGGACTTCCCCACCCTTCCAGTTCTTGAAAATATTACACGTAGTCAGAAGACCCTGCTGAATGGGGCAATCTCTGGGGTGGGGGGCAGGGACAGGGGAATCCCCAAAAATTGGCTAGAGGGACATGGCTCTCATGGAAGGTAGATACTGAATCCAGCTTTTTCTGAACGAGCTGCATATTAACTCGTTGCTATAAATGTTGAAACATCTGTTAGTAATAAAATGAAGTCTTTATATGTTACCCAGGACCATAATCTTACAATCTCTGGTCATGTAGCACCTATGCCTTTTGCACTGCAGAATCTTAGTGTAATCCTCCACGTGTTTACTCTGAAGTAAGTCCCACTGTGTTCGATGGGATTTACTCTCAGGTAAGTGTGCATAGGTTTGCGTTCTGTACCTATTTACAGGATAACCTGTGAAATTAAGGATTTCTGCTTGGAATTTTCTAACTGTGCAAAAATACATACCAAATACCCAGAATTTTCTCCATGCAGTGGATGATTGCTTCTGAACGAAACAGTTTCTTAATGACATGGAAAGTCCATGCCCATACTCTTTGGGAGACAGTCTAAATATTCCCAGTTTTTACAATAACTGCACTCCTTCAGCCATTGTGCAAATAATATAGTGCTCCAAATACACACATTTCTGCCCTTGATTCATTCTTGTACATAGAAAATTTAGCTTTATCTGACATGCTTTAACTCAGTGACCAGGTTTGTACGACCAAAGAGCCCACTGTGATTGGTGCCGTTTTTGCATGGCTCCCGTGGGTGCCTGCCTTGCCGTGGCTTTCGTGTTGTGCTTAGCCAGGTGGCAGGGGTTGTTTGGAATTAGCCCTAAAACAAGCCGTGGGCTGTTAGAGAGTTATCTAACTCTCAAACAACCCTGCCGCCTCGGTTTGCATAAACCAGCAAACTGGGTATGATAAAAATGGCAGCTGCTGGCACCAGGTACAATGAAACGGTCTGGGTTAATCTGCTGGCCGATAAACCTTCTTGCCCCTCAAAGCCTGAGAGGCAAGGGATGCAAACCCCCAGGGTCCCTAGGAAGGCGATGCCTTGAGGAGAGGAGATGGCCCACTGCAACTTGTGCTTCGCGTGTTTGCCTTTGGGTTCTGTGCTCAGCACAGTTTGCAGCCCTATGGGCTCTAGGACCCAGGTCACAGTCCCATCCTGCTGTCTCCTTCCTCTTTGCCTATTCTCATCTTTTCAAAGTATTTCCCTACCGTCCCATCCTGCTGTCCCATTTCACTGGGTTGAGGGAGGAACCTTGTATTAACGGCGGGGCAGCAAAATCCTGCACTTCCACATGATGACCGGAGAGATGGGGAATATATAGAATATTGGTCATGCCGTTCCGTACACAGGACTGTCATTGTATATTGGATGGAAATGCGCTTTTGGCGGTGGGGGAAACATTGGAATAAGGATGGGCAAGTTGTGTCCCTCCAGATGTTTGGGTCTACAGCTCTCATCAGCCTAGCCTATGTAGCCAAAGGAAGGGGTGATGGAAACTATAGGGCAAAACATATGGAACGCTACCGGCTGCCCACCCCAAGCAGATCTGGCAATAGAAGAGAAGTGGGGTGTTGATATTTGATCTTGCATCTGATTGGGCTGTAGTCCACGAAAGCTTGTGCTTTAACCTATCACAAGACTCTTTGGCATTTATTCGTGCTCTTTTCCCTCCCTAGGAGCCAAACCCTGAAGACCCCCTGAACAAAGAGGCTGCTGAAGTCCTCCAGAACAACAGACGCCTGTTTGAGCAGAACGTCCAGCGCTCTATGCGGGGCGGCTACATTGGCTCCACCTACTTTGAGCGCTGCCTCAAATAGAACTGACCGGCTCCGGGCACAGACCTGCCCTCCCCTTGCCCCATCATCTCCCTTCCAGCTCTCCTATGGGACTCTGCCAACACCGCTGCCTTCAGCCATCAAGGGGGCACAGGAGTCAGGAATTGGCAGGGGGCCCCTTCCATCCTCTTCCCCTCCCCTTCCTCACCCCACCCGCTCGCCTTCATCCCGCCCTCTGCCAGCCTGGGGCCTCAGCAGCTGCTGCCTCACCAGATCCTCATACCTCCCTCGCCACTCTCCCTATGTGCTGCTGTGGGGTGAGGGGTGAGGTTACTGCTGCTTCTCTACCCCACCCACGGTGTTGGGGTAGCCACCTGCCCTATGGGGCTGGGTGTGTGGGACCCCATGCTGGTGCCCGTCTGCCTTTCTGGGGGCTGTGGTTTTTGCTGCTAAGAACAGAAGGCTCCCTCTGTGCTCTGGCACGGCCTGCCTGCGGCACAGTGCAACTGTACTGCGTGACCTGCAGGCCACTTGCCTACCCTTTCCTCCTCCCCTGCTGGGCACCAAGGCTTCTGAGCGTAACTATTTATTACACGGGGGAGGCTCTCGAGGGCTGGGTGATTCTGGAAGGCTGGAGAGGGGGTGTTCAGCCACCTCCGACCTGCCCCAGGCACTGTGGCTCTGGGGAGGCTGGGTTCAGGCCTGGAATATTCCTTTTAGAATCAACTCACTTGTGTGTCTGGTTTTTAAGGAAAAATAAAAAAAACAACAACCAAACCAACTGATGCTAATAATAGTTGTAATAAAAATGTAAGCGGGGCAGTGCTGTTTCCATGGCGTCCACCAGGGCCTGCCCAGCATCGAACTCTCTCTGCCTCTCCAGTGACTCCTGCAAGCCCCTGGCCAAAATAAAGCCACTGTACTTCTAGTTTGTCGGGTTATTAAAGGGGAATGTTAGCGCACTCAATTTGCCCCTTGCCTCTCTCTTGTTTTCTGCTTTCTTCTGCCCTGGTTCTGGGGACTGGGGGTGGGAGAGCAGGAGAAAGAGAAGTCTAATATCAATAGGGACCTCTTGCATGGCGCGGTCATCTTCAGCCTCAATGTGCCATCCCCAGAGGCCGGGAGATCTGCTTGTTTCTTACATTGCCGGAAACGAGATGATCCACGGGGAGGAAGGACGAGTTGGAGGTATGTACCGAAGAGAGGCTATAGAAGTGAAATCATTTGCGAAAACCTTAATCCACCTCCAAGCTTTTTATTCGGAAGACAGTTCAATTCTACATTGGAACAGCTCCAAAACGTCAAAAAGGCAATGGTTCCATTTCCTCTCCGGTCACTGAAGTGAGGATTTAAAAGATGCAGAAAGCTGTTGTATGTTTCACAGTTTAGCAGCTTTTTTTGTATTTGTATGCATCTAGCATTTGAACAACACAATCTTGTGCATATTTACTGAGAAGTAAGTTCTTCTACGCGCGATGGGGCTTACTCCCAGGTAAGTGTGTAGGTCTGCAGTCTAAATATTTCAAAGTACATTGCTGTAACCCTGTTGGTGCAGCAACTGTAATTTTTACCCCACTTCTCATTATGCAGACAAGAGCCCGTGGCATATTTTTCAATATGTACATTCTGGGCTGAGTGGTCTTGTATTCTGACTGCATTTGATTCTCCTTTTATGACAAGGTCGGGTCAACTATTTTGGTGCTCCTATGCAAAGTTCAATTGCACCGAAGCTACTATTTTCTGCTGGCTGGATTCCAGCATGAGGAGAAAATGGTGCTGCTGTTGGTGTATGTTTATGAAGGAATTTGTACTTTAAAAGGATCCTCTTCTGATTTTTTTTGGTGGGGATCCCTGAAGTAATTATTTTGAATCCTTGAATATACTGGAGAACTGATGCACTCTTGAACAAAGGAGTGAATGGAATAGAGCTGTGAGTTCCTATAGTATGCGCTGTTCAGGACATCATGCAATCCTATACAGTTCTTGTATCTCAAATGCCTGAAGGGAAGTTTCTCCTAGTATTTAGCCTGTCCTGGTAATGAATATGAGCTGAGTATGTGTGCAGGGGCTGGTATTTGGTAGTATGGAGCCCAAATTCCCCCTCCCCTTGAAGGATGACATTTTAGGTGTCACGAATGAGCCATTGTAGAATAAATAACACTGGTGTCATTGAGGCGATGGCTCAATATCCAATACTTTTGAGGGCTGGAGTTCCCCCGACTCTGAAACAAGGTTGCTGACCAATGGTATTTGAAGCCTTATGTTTAAACATCAATGGCCTCTGGCTTGCACATGGGGGTGGGGAATAGCTCTGCAAGGTCGCTACCCCCTTTCTCATGTTCTGTATTTTTGCTTACCTCATCTCATGCATACGATCTTGCTGCTCAGTGTTGACATACTTGTTTCGGCTAACATACTTCCTTCTGCCTTCTCTCCCCCCCCACCCCCACCCCCATTAATACATGTGTAGCTCTGCCAATTGATAAATCAGTCACTGCATGCATATTTGAACATCTTCCTTCACACTTTGGATACACTGAGTAGATGCACTGTGAGACCATTCTGTGCTGTGTGACCTAACAAGTTGATCTTTCAACCTAATAAATCCCGTTTTGGCGACTATATTCCATTCTCCCCCTTCAGGAAGTTTAATTTTTCTACATGAGAGAGATGCTGTCTTCTTGCCGGTTCCGGTAGTTCAAAGTACTGTACAACAGTTACTACGCTGTGAACCAAAAGCCTCCAGGGAATAACTTAAAATGAGAGGGTGTGATCTGTCACAAGACTGAACACTAGTCTTAGCTTCACTGCAGAGAAGGTGGTACTGATTCAACTATGGGGCAGTATATAAATATAATAACACCCCCCCCCCAATAGGATTGGATCCAAACTTTGTCATACTTCGAGTGGACTGATTGAAATCAATGGGACTAAGTATGCCTGAATTTGGATCCAACCCATAGCCTGGAACCCTAAATTTTGAAAACAAGTAATACATTGTGAAAAATGGTTTCATTTCAGCACCTGTATTGTAAGTTTAGTAGTTGGTGAAAGCACAAGAGATCAGAGAGGGCAAGTAAAGGATTAGAAGGTTGCAAGCCAGAAAGTCCCTTACCTAGTAGAAGCCCCATTTAGAAGTACTCTTTTTTGGTGTTCGCTTTCAGATCCTCTGGTGCTAATACTTTTTAAAACAACTTTTTTTTTTAAAAAAATAACATACTATTTGAGGAATAAAAACCAACCCTCGGGAATCTCACTAACAGGTTTTGGGCTAGAGTGTCATGCACAAAACCAAATCTCTTAGGCAGCAATGCCCCTTGCACATCTCAAAGCTACAAATTCTCAGTACGCTATCAATGCAGAGCTCTAGACAAACTGGGAATAGTTAAGGGTTCAAAGGGGCTGAGGAAGAGAAGGGCTTATAAAAATTGGCTTTCTTAGATTATATGAAAAGGTTGTTTTAGGACTAGTACTTGTACTCAGCTCCATCTGTCACTGAATTCTCCTTTTCCATGGGCAGGTTGATAGCAATGCATCTTTACCATCAAGGTGGCCCTGATCATTCTCAGCTTAAAAACAAAGGGGCGTCGATTAAAATAAGTGCTCTATTGTTCTAGTTTGTTTCAGCTGCATTTCAACAGGGCATCTTGCCATTGTGTCTTCATGTCTCTTCCCATTGTCGTTTCCGTATCCATCTGTGCGGGTACAAGGCACGTTGCTTTAGGGCACGTGCCCAGATGGGTCGTTGGATGAGATGACAGTAGGTGAAAGCTGTTTGTCTTCGTGCCCGGCCGAAGAAACCGGGTGCTGGGCTAGAGGGGACCCTTGGTCTGATTTGGCAACTTGTTGGGGGGGGATGCTGGGAAGTGTAGTCCAACACATCTGGAGGGCACCATTAGAGAAGTCCACATGCTCCAATCACCATACCTATGCACATTCCGAATCCCTTGGCTTCATCCTGGAGCGCTCTTATACTGAGCAAGTGTGCATCTGCGTGTGTGTATAGGAAGCCCTCGCACGGGATTAAATCCGCAAATCCCACAAAAGTTTAATTTTGAAAGCCCTTTGTTTTTTAGTACACAGAACAGTGACGGTCGGAATGATTGGCTTCTATTGTATTTTCAAACTTTGAACTACTGTGTGCCGCATGTATTCTCCGTGGAAACTAGGACACTATTGCAGACATGTTATGATAGGGGAAGAAATCAGGTATCAATAGAAGCTTTTGGTGGGTTGTTGTTTTTTGGTCGCTCCTAATAGAGCAATTACCTTACTGTACTAGACTTGAATTTCAAATACAGAGTTGTATATGCAATGTTAGTCTAATTTAAGTCCCATTCATTTCAGTGGGTCTACTTTAAGTAGGACTAACATGAGATACAACCCACGGAGAAGATTAATCGGATGAGGTGTGAAGGCAGGCAGTGAGCAACTTAACAGCTTTTCCATATCTTGATTACTATAACGTTAAATACATGCATGAATATTCATCTGACAAAGAGGGCCTTATATCTATCTGGATATGATGGGGACATCATGATCTGAGCTTTGAGACAGTTCTGAGTTTTCCGTATCTCCCTGGTTGAACAGGGCGTTTCTGAATTCACATGGGTCGCTGTTTTTAAATCTCCCCTCTTTTTCACTAGAGTTGACACGCAAATTAGAAAGTACGAATTCCTGCCTTTACTGCTAGCTTTGCATTTGTGTGTAGCACACGCTGCTTGCTCGAGCACGAAAACGATGACATCCCAGATTTCTCCGTTGTTTTCTATGGGCAGTTCTCATTTCCACTTCAGGGAGACATTTAAATATGGCTTCTCCATGGAAACTAAGGACATGACCTATATGAGGTGGACTATGAGGTAGTCAGTCCTCTCTACCCCTTTTTTTTAATGACACTGTGGCGAGAGCCCCCTCCCTCCTGCTGTCAACTGTCTCTGGAGAGGCCACCAGTGAGGGAGGAAGCAGCAGCCAGGCCCCTCTCCACCATGCCTGGGTCCAGCTCCAGCTGAGAGCCCCCTCCCTCCTGCTGCCAACTGTCTCTGCAGAGGCCACCAGTGAGGGAGGAAGCAGCAGCCAGGCCCCTCTCCACCATGCCTGGGTCCAGCTCCAGCTGAGAGCCCCCTCCCTCCTGCTGCCAACTATCTCTGCAGAGGCCACCAGTGAGGGAGGAAGCAGTAGCCAGGCACCTCTCCACCGTGCCTGGGTCCAGCTGAGAGCCCCCTCCCTCCTGCTGCCAACTGTCTCTGCAGAGGCCACCAGTGAGGGAGGAAGCAGCAGCCAGGCCCCTCTCCACCATGCCTGGGTCCAGCTCCAGCTGAGAGCCCCCTCCCTCCTGCTGCCAACTATCTCTGCAGAGGCCACCAGTGAGGGAGGAAGCAGTAGCCAGGCACCTCTCCACCGTGCCTGGGTCCAGCTGAGAGCCCCCTCCCTCCTGCTGCCAACTGTCTCTGCAGAGGCCACCAGTGAGGGAGGAAGCAGCAGCCAGGCACCTCTCCACCATGCCTCGGTCCAGCTCCAGCTGAGAGCCCCCTCCCTCCTGCTGTCAACTGTAACTGCTGAACTTTGCAACTAAGATTGTAGTACCTGAATTTGCTTTCCTTTCCTCCCTCCTCCTCCTCCCTCCCAATCCCCTTTCCTTTTGTGTCATGTCTTTTAGATTGTAAGCCTGTGGGCAGGGACTGTCAAGAAATACTTTTGTAAGCCGCCGTGAGAGCCTTTTTTGGCTGAATGGCGGCATAAAAATCCTTAAATAAATAAATAAATAAAAATATCTAGACCTAAGGTTTATCCCTGGATCATCCAGGGGTCAAACCTGTTCATCTAGGTGACACGCAGGGGATCCAGTGCTCAGGCAGGGGCGAACCCTGGATGATCCCAGGATACACCTTAGGTCTAGCTGTAGCCTGTGAGAGAACCAGCTCCTATTCTGAACCGGAAGTGCCGATAGGGCAGAGGTGACGCACTTCTACCCTCCCCACCCTGACCGTAGCTCTACGTTCCACCCGCGCGGTCCGCGCTCGTCTCCGCAGCAGCCTCCGCGGCTGTTGACGCCCCTCCGCCCGCGAGACCCTGACGCAGGCTTGCCCCGCCCTCCCGTGACGTCAGTGGGCCGAGGCGGAAGAAGAGCGTTGAGGAAATAACAAGGAGCTGACGGGAGGCGTTCAGGCTGCTGCTGCTGCTGCTTCTCCTCGGTGAGGGGGCCGTTTCTTGGCTCGGGGTTACCATAGCGATGGGATGTTTTGGTATTTGTGGAGTGGAGGGCAGTGGGCGAGGTTGGGGCCGGTCAGTGATAGGGGGAGCGCGGAATTGGGGGCTTAGGAAGCCCTAATTGGGGCGGGGGGGGCGACCGCGGGCGTCGACTGAGAGAAATGGTGTGTGTGTGCGTGTGGGGGTCGTTCCCCCTTCCCTGCCGTGGTGTGTTGGTGTTTACGCTAATATTGGTTAAGTATTTTCAATAATTTCAGTAGGATTTCTGTTCTTTCTACTTTAGAGGAGGCCAAATACGACGACCCCCCCCCCCCAAATCCTCCCTCCCCATTTGGTGGTTTCCCAGCTCTTTGTATAAATTCCCTCCATTCTAAAAGGTTGAAATGCCCCTCCTGGTAGTAAGAGCTTTAAGCCAAAATAGGCTGGTATTTGAGGTGTTCTGGCCCCGCCCCTTTT
The DNA here is from genome assembly GCF_023053635.1 of Elgaria multicarinata webbii. Classification (NCBI taxonomy): domain Eukaryota; kingdom Metazoa; phylum Chordata; class Lepidosauria; order Squamata; family Anguidae; genus Elgaria; species Elgaria multicarinata. The sequence goes on from NC_086181.1 coordinate 19,113,931, forward strand.
GCTTCTGGCCCCACCCACCACTGGCGTATGCCCCTCCCCCCATGAGCGTCTCCGAAATTGTATTCCGCCCTTGTGTAAAAAGGTTCCCCTGCCCTGCTGTAGGAAGTGGGGCTGGGACACCCCCGCAAAACGCACCATGTCCCTTGATTTAGGCACCAAACCTGTACAAGGCTGAGATGATGTTACAAACCTTTCACATCAGCCTTCCCCCCTCTTGGTGCCTTCCAGGTGTCCTGGACTACAACTCCCATCACCCTCAGCTAGCGAGGTCGTTGCTTGACTATGGGAGTTGTTGTCCCAACACATCTGAAGGGTGCCAGCTGCGAAAGGCTGTTCTTGATGCTATTGCCCTGTTTTGAATGGCCTTGGCAACTTGACCTGACTTGCTTTAAAGCATTCAGGTTCTTTACCACACCCTGTTGTTCTTTTTAAAATTGTCTATAAACTCCTTACTGTATTATACTACTTATTTATTTATTGCACCTATGTGCTGCTTTTTTAGTACGGAACTCAAGGCAGTTGAAGGTTTTAAAATCTGAAAAATAAACACTCTTTTTTTTTTTTTTTTACAAAAATACAGAACTGAGAGTACACTCAAGGTTGCTGATGGAGTCCTCAGTTAGTTCCTTAGTCAGGGCTGCTTCATTCACCCCGGCTCTAAGCAAAAACAATCTGCTCTTGGATAGTTCGATAAGGAGACTGCCTTGCATGAGCCCTGGTTGGCCAGGCAGTGTTGGTGTTTGCCTACTTTAATTTTTAAGTGGAAGTGAGTGTGGCACCAGTTAACAGCACAACATAAACACAGATGCCTTTGAGGCTGAGTTTATTAGCTCTTCCTTTTAATTTAGATTCTTTAATACAAATTAACGTTCAACTGCACTGGCTGCCCGTGCATTTTTGGACCTAATTTAAAGTGCTGGTATTGCCCTTTATAGCCCTAAAGGGTCTAAATGGTTTGAGTCCAGGTTACTTGAAGGACCATTTCCCCCTAAAACAATTTGCCCAATTTCCAAGATCAACACTGGAGGCCCTGCTTGTGCGCTTGCCTGTCAAGGCAGTTAGGCCAATGGGCATGAAGAATAGGGCCTTCTCGGTAGTGGCTCTTACCTCTTGGGACTCTGTTCCAGTTGATGTCTAGCAGGCTCTATCCTTGCAGGCCTTCAATCAGGCCCTAAAGGCTTCCCTCTTTACCCTGGCCTATTTGGGTGTGCTTATGGTGTTATCTGGCTTTAATGGATTCAATTTTATTTTTGCCTTATTGTTTTTATAATTGTTTTATTTGTGTATTTTTGGCTTAAAATTTTATACATCAGCTTGAGAGGGTTTCCCCTAAAAGGTGGCTTATTGTTTTAAGTAATACATATAACTAAATTTGGTAAAGAAGAACTACATTGTATTAAGCAATCTTGTGGCAGTGCGCTGTGCAAACGTGAATGTGTTGCGGCTGGTAACTGGCTACCTTTTACGTCTCACTTATGTAGTGGACAGCACCACTAGTGTAGGTGCTCTTGTAACTTTATTTAGATATGCATTCTTTATGAATCTCTCTCACTCTCTGCTATCCTGAAGGCTTTGAGCAGATAACTGTATGTTAACTACTTTACATGCACACAGAAAGGAAGGAAGAACTGTTCTTCACTGAAGAAGTAAAGGAGGGCCCATATATTACAAGATCCCTACGTGTGTGTGCAATGCACCTCTGAGATGTATTGCCCCACTCTGATCCCTGCAAGTAGAGCTCAGAACTTCCATGGGGCAGCTTCTCTTAGTGTTTCCCAGGTTGTAGACTTTGTCCCTACAACTGGGCGGGAACCATTAAGACAGACAGCCCCTGTATGTCTAGCCCTGCTTTATTTATTACGCAAGAGAGTGACATAGGGACAATTGGCCTGGCTTTCAGTATGTATGTGGTAGGTTCTTACAATAAAAGAGCAAAGCCTAACAATTAAAAATGCCACCATCATACTAACTCTAGCCCCTCCTCACCAAAGCCCAGCTCAAATAGAAGGTTCTTTTCACAGCTTCATGCCAAAAGATGCTTGGATTCTGGTTTTGGTGAATCTCCAGGGAGCAAAGTTTTGTTGTTGTTGCTCTTGGGCACATAGGTGATCTTTAAAAAAGGTAATTGTAGAAACCATGGAGGGTGTCTCAGGTATTTTTGGTACATGAGCTACATTTTGTGATTTCTGATTTCATTGTAATTTCCTTTGGTCAGACAACATAAAGATACAGTAGACATTAGGATCTTGGCTGTAAAACAACAACGTTCTTGTGTGTGGGATGACGGTGGCATTCCCAAATATTTTTTTAGCCACACAACCATCCTCTCTCTCTTCCAGCAAGCATTGATTGGTTTGTCTCTGGCCCAGCACTTTGCAGCATTGTGATTTCACTCATTGTGATGCCACACAGGCTGTGTTTTGAGCTTGTCATTAATTTCACTTAGGGACTCAGAGCCTCTGGCAGAGAAGTGCTTATTCAAAAGTATCGCTGTGCTCCAGAGGTTCAGGATGGTGGCAATGATCCTTTAAAACATTTGGCTGTATTTTGGAATGGATGAGTTTGGCTGATCTTGGCCATTAGTGCAAGTCTTGGAGATTTGCATCTTTATTTTTCCATCTCTTTCCTTATATATTTCATTCTTTCTTTCTGCCTTTTTTTGCTCAGTTTTTAACGTTTTGATGTTTACGTAGTAGAAAGCAAGAGGGAGAGAGGGTAGAATGGATAGTAAATTAGCTTCGGAATATATCTAGTTCTAGTTGAATTTTAGCAGTTTGGGTCCGACACATTTTAATTATTATTTTTTAAATTCAAATGCAGACTAACAAAGACACATTTTCATCCCTCACTCAGGGCTCTTCTAAGTGCCAGTGTGATGTATTTATCTTTGAGCTCTGGTTGTAGTTCTCCTGGTCTCCCACTATTCTGATTTGATGGTGTTATGCTCTAGTCAGAGTTCCTTTTTATTCTTACCCCAAAGGTGTTCCCCTATTATGGGGACAGATGTATGTATCTGTCTCAAGGCTACCATCATCTGACTCTCTTTTCTCAACAGTCGTAGGCTGACTCATCTTCTGCCACCATGGATCTACTGTTTGGGCGTCGGAAGACCCCGGAGGAGATGCTGAGGCAAAATCAACGGGCGCTGAATCGTGCCATGCGAGAAATGGACCGTGAGCGGCAGAAACTGGAAGCCCAGGAGAAGAAGATCATTGTTGACATCAAGAAAATGGCCAAACAGGGGCAGATGGTGAGCTCGGGAGGGGAAGGGGAGTGTGAATGTGGGTAGTGTTAATTGGGCCCTGGGATTTCTTATTGTTCATTGCTAAAATTGTTTTAACTTGGAAGCTTGTGCTTATCCAATGCCCTGCTGGGCTGAAGCCAGCATAGCGGGAGGAGCGGTGGAGGTGATCTTCACTTCCCCATCCTCCGATCGTTGTGCTTTTCACTAGATGGATTTTTTACCTGTCTAGTGATGGTGCTTCAGAGGGGGGAACGGAAGGAGGCTGTAAGAGGGTCAGGATAGCTTGTATCCTGGATTCCTCTCCTCACTTACTGGAATGTCCCCTTTCCCCCCTTTCCAAGGTCGATTTTCTGACCTCGGAGGCCACCTGGCATGGTTTTCTGCACCAGCTGTGAGAGAGGAGTGGGGTTGGATGTCTCTGACCTTGGAAAGGGGAATCTGAACAATCCTGTAGACTCTCAGATGATGTCTAGGGGTCATAGAATTGGTCCCTAAGAGAGCTAAATAGGTATGTGTATGTGTGTGCACATGTTCAAATATTTGTAACTTTTAAAAAACTACGTACAATATTGTATTTTTAAGTTTTTTAATACTTGTAAACCATCCAGAGAGCTTTGGCTATTGGGTGGTATAGAAATCTAATAAACGGAATGAATGAATGAATGCCTGCCATCAGAGGACATTTCCATCCCCATCTCAAACCTGCTTCTCCCACCCCAGGATGCAGTGAAGATCATGGCTAAAGACCTGGTGCGGACAAGGCGCTACGTCAAGAAGTTCATCACGATGCGAGCTAACATCCAAGCTGTGTCCCTCAAGATACAAACCCTCAAATCTAACAACTCCATGGCTCAGGCAATGAAGGGTGTCACCAAAGCCATGGCCACCATGAACAGACAGGTGGGTCAGCCCCAAACCCATTCAGCCAGGGGGCTCTGCAGGGTCAGTTCAGACTGCTGGGTGGAATCTGGTTTTGGGGAGGGACCAGAGCTGAGTGGCAGAGCACCTGCTTGCATGCAGAAGTTCCCAGGTTCAGTCCCAGGCATCTCCAGTTGAAAGGGTCAGGCAGCAGGAGATGGGGAAGACCCTCCCTCTGCCTGAGACCATGGAGAGCTACTGCCAATCAGGATAGTCAATATTGTGTTAGGTATACACAATAGCCTGACCTGGTATAAGGCAGTGTCCTACATCCTCTTTCTTGCAACATGGTGTCTAGGGTGCAGAGTTGACCCTAAGACAAGGTTCCCCAAAATTGGTATCTGACCCCATAGAGGAAACCGGATCGAGTACAGGTTATGGGGGCTAGGCAGAAATCACCAAATTGAAGGATGTTTTTAAAAAGGGTTACATAATTCACCTTACCTGCAGTCTTGACTCCACCCCACTTTCCCCAGACATCAATAGAAAGAGTTGGTCTCTGGGATGGTTGACTTGTTTGAAATTGTCTTGCTTGAACTGATCAGACTGGATGTGAGCAGTTCTGAACTGTTCATGCTGTGAGCCTCTCCAACTACTGCTTCTTTAAAAATGAAAAATCTCCCTCCCCCATCCTCTTTCCGTAAGGGAAAATCTGGCACATTTAGTGATGGGATTAGTGTTTCCCTGCCACTGCTCTCACAAGCGTGGAAGGCCGGTCAGTGTCTGTCTCTTTCTGGGATGCTGGGATGACACGCCTCCTCGCCCTTTCTTCAGCTCAAGTTGCCCCAGATCCAGAAGATCATGATGGAATTTGAGAAGCAGTCTGAGATCATGGACATGAAGGAGGAGATGATGAACGATGCCATTGACGATGCCATGGGAGATGAAGAAGATGAGGAAGAAAGGTGTGTAGGGTGATGGACAGGTATTGCTGGGGGGCGGGAAAGCAAGAAAGCAAAGGCAGCATGGCGTCGACATAACATGCATCCTATCCTTCCTTAGCTGAGACGGTCTGTAGATGTGCTGCAATGATGCATCATGTCACAAAGGTCTTATTCTCATGGAGGCAGTGGCTTCTTCGCCGGTTTTCCTGTTTTCCTTCTGTGAAATCTGGATATGTCGTACCAAGAGCTTAACTGGGGTTTCTGGAAAGGGATGTGATTGTTGTAGTTAGAAAAAAGGAGAGTGGTGCCGCCTCCATCCCTATGTGGCAGTGTCCTAGAGGGGACAACAGCATGAGTTTGAGACCTTTCAGAAAGTCTGCTGCTTTCCCTTCTAACTATATCTCTGGACAGTACACATGGGTAAAAATGTGTGTCTGTCCACACCAACACATGGATATATTTGTGTGTAGTAGTACTGCAGGCTAGGACAAAATGGTGTAGTTATAGAGCAGTCAATAAATGCATGGAATATGGGCTGACTTCAGTTAGCATTGGGACAAGGGGTTGGGAGAGGTAGGATTTCAGCTGTTGTATCCCTCCCAGCCTGTGCAGATCTAGTGCTGTGTCCACAACCAAATAAAACCTGTGGATTCTTCCTGCGTCTCAGACAGGAGCTCTGGGTGTGTGGATGGGGAAAGCGGTGGACAGGGTGTGCAGGCAGATGCCTCTTTTCTGACTGAGGTCTCGTGCTCTTCTTTTCCCAGCGATGCTGTTGTCTCCCAGGTGTTGGATGAGCTAGGTCTGACGCTGACGGACGAGCTCTCCAGTGAGTATATGGGGTGTAATGGGAGTTAGGGGTGGGAGGAGGGGTATCGTCATGGTGACCTTGTGTGGTCCTTGCAGATCAATGCAGATGCCAGCTAGAGGGTTCGACCCTTGTCCTCCACCCGGGTAGCGGTGGCATCGGCAACATAGCTGCAGAAGACATGTTATGGACTGAGAAACTAATCTGGCTGAGCCATTGAGCTACGCTCAGACCCGGCTCTCAGGTGGCTTTTAATGTGGAGGAATAGGACAGCTGCTACCACTTGACTGCATCCTTTCGTTCACTTGGGCAGGGATACCAAGCCTTAACTAGCAAGAAGTTGGACTACTCAGAAGTCGCTGCTACATTTTTTCTTATTTAGCACTGAGATTTTAGCACTGAGTTTTTCAGCTGGATCATCCACCTCCTAAAGAATAATGTCCCAGGAGTGTGGAACCAAGCAGGATGAAGATCACGTGTGTGTGTGTGGGGGGGGGGGGGGCAGATCTCAGGCATGCTTTTCAGCGAGGCAAAATTGTAATTTAGGAAACATTAGGGCTGAAATGGAAGCATGTAAGAAAATGAAACCATGCCCATTCCTCCTAGCAACTCTGTAGGAAGAGGGTGGGGAACGTGTGGCCCTCTGCAGGTTGCTGCAATACAAATCCCATCGGCCCTGGCCAGCATAACCAAGGGTGGGGGATGATGGAAGTTGCAGCCTAGCAACATCTGACGGGGCTGAACATTTCCCCCCCCCCCATTTCTCATACACGTGAGCTCTGTCTCCGTGGTGGCCGCTGCCGCCACTGCCTTTACGAGTACGACTGGGTGTGGTGTTGGTGCTGCTAGGTTGGGGAAGGACGGCGGGTGCGCTGCCATCTCACCCTTCACCTCCTCCCTTGCAGACCTGCCTTCCACCGGTGGTTCCCTGAGCGTGGCAGGAGGCAAGAAAGCCGAGGCCTCGGCGGCTCTGGCCGATGCGGACGCCGATCTGGAGGAGCGGCTAAAGAACCTGCGGCGGGACTAGCGGACCTGGGGCTCGACTCCCCTCCCCGTGGCTTGGCTCTTGAGGCACTCCTGCCGTTGGGACTCGCTCTGCCGTGGCAGGGAGTAGAGCCTCACCGGCTCTTGGGGGGTGGCCGTGGGCAGCATGCGGGGAGGGAACAGTTCGAATGGCGCTGTGTTAGTGCTCTTTCTCCCCCTTCCTTTTAAAAGGACTTTGAATGTCATCTGGCAAGGTTGGGGGGGCAACGGGGTTTTCTTTTCCCTTCCCTCCCCCCACCCCCTGTATCATGTAAATACCTCCATCCCACAAGCCTGGGTGGAGTGGAGGCTCAAAATAAGCTCTCTCCTCCACGGCCGGGGGTGGGGTGGGGGGTTGTGGGTGACGCAGCCTCTTGCAATCCCTGCGCGGTCCCTGGTGTTCTTCTGGTGGTGGGGAGGGGTTGGGGGAGGAGAGGAGCCCCAGGCAGCACCTTGGCAGATACCTCCTGCTCCTCCTGTGTGAAGGTGGCAAGAGTCTCTGTTGCACTTTCCCGGCCTAAAGCTTTATATACAACCCTGCCCCCTGGAGGCAGGTGGGTCTCGCCATGGCGTCTGTCTGTCACTTGTAATAAAGGTGGTAGATTTACATTGAAAGATCCTCTGGCATCTGCTGTTGCTTCCAAGCCGGAATTTGTGGTCCTGAGACCTCAGCGCTGCTGTTTGGGCAGTAGCTGAGTTTCCGGCTCAGTCTGTGACTCCTGGAGCTCTGTGTGTGCTCAGTTGCATTACATTGCATGCTGGGGATTTGGGCAGGGTTATTGCCCTGCCTCTGCTTGCCTGCCTCTTGAATTTGGAAATACTTAAGGGCCGCAGCTAGTGGTGACACAGCCACTCCCGTGTCCCCCCACCCCCCTCATACCTTGAAATTTTCAAAATGGACAACTTGGCTTGAAGTGTAGCACACAGTAGTATCCGTAGTGTGTTCGCATTCTTGTTCCTGGGCCTTTTAACTGTGGGGTGAATAGAAGCACGAGCATCCTATCTGCCCTTTGCCTTAGTGCAGCCTTCCCCAACCTGCTGCCCTCCAGATGTGTTGGACTGCAATTGTGGGACGGCTGTGTTAATATTTGGGAGGGACACAACTCCTGGGAGGAGAGGCAGGAATGAAAATCCGGCGCAATGAAGAAGATGACGGCCATGGGAAGGTTTGCAGCAGCCCTGGAGCATATCCAGAGAATGATTCTGGATCAGGTTTCAATCTTGCCTGATTTGTGTTTATAGCTGAACAGCTCTGTCTAGTCCTTGTGAACCATACCTCTGGGAGTTCTGCTGAGACAGAATCAGGAATCTGAGGCTTCTTATGTTTTGCCAGTGAGTGTGAATCCAGTTTCTAGTTTCTGTTAACAGGAATCCAGGAAGAGATGTAAAAATCTGCACCCACCATCTTGCACCCTGCAGCACAATCTTTCCATTCCAAGCTGTGATAAACAGCCCTAGGCTAGAGGGTCCCCTGGAGACGTTTCCTTTCCTTTATTATTATTTTTTTTTTTTGGTACTTGTGGCAGGAGGTTAGGTGGAACTGGCTGGACTCTGAATCCAGTCCTCCCCAGTTCTCCAGAAACCGCCTCCACCCGATTTCCCCCGCCTCCACCCGATTTCCCCCGCCTCCACCTGATTTCCCCCGATCCACAGATTGTTTGATGGTTTCTCATCTTTGGTGCAATTTTTCCTCCCTGTTCTGAAAGGCTGAAATGCCTCTCCCAAGGGCTTAGTTACTGACTGTAAGAGCTAAAATATGCTGGTATTTTTTGGGTATCTTGGTTCCAAAAAACCCTTCCCTTTGGGCTCATCTACATCAAGCAGGATATTCCACTATGAAACTGGTATGTAATAGGCAGGAGCCACACTACTGCTTTATAGCGGTATTGAAGTGCACTGACATCTGTTGGGGCCCAAGACTCATAACATATACCACTTTCATAGTGTTACATCCTGCTTGGTGTAGATGAGCCCTTTGCCTTTGCTCACCAATGGGATGTGGACCTCAAAAGCATCTCCAAAACTGAATCCTCCCTCCCCCCCCAATCCCAGTCAGAAAGAGGTGCTGCATCTTTGACCTGCTCCGGCTTTGTGATGGAATATTCCTCCCCCGGTGGGGTCTTGCTGAAAAGAAGACACCATCGTGGGGTAGCTGTGAGTCGTGAGTGCCAGGATTCTGGGAGTGACCAGCCAGAAAAGAAGCAACTGTTGGGGTCCCCTTCACCCCTCCCCACGCTGTCAGTGTTCTCTCATTCTGAGACCCCAAACCCAGAACTTGGCATGCCACGGCTGGGAAAAGAAATTACTCTCTTCCTGTCCTTCAAGATAATGTGAGATGGAGCTGTATGGTCGCGATTGCCTCCAAAGCTGGTCCTGGGTGGGTTGGATCCAGTGGGGGGTTGTTTATTGTTTAGGCAACCTAAAGTAGGTTTTAGCCCAAAATCACAGTTAACATCATAGAGAACCAGCATTACAATATAAAGCGAGGCAGAAGGGATATACAAGTATAAAATAGTTTATATAAATACACAGCTATGGACCCCCTTTCTTTAAATGGCACCACTGTCCTCTTAAGATTTCCCTAATCCATGCTGCTTTCGCAGCGAATCTAGCCAGGTTTAGCATGATGGGTTTGGCAGTATTTGAGAACAATAGGGTTAATTAAACACTAGAGGGAGCACTCCTAACATGTAGTTCATAAAAAAGGTGAGTAAGGTGTGGTTGCGGGAGTGGGCAGGAGGAACATGACAAGATATGTGTAAAAGGATGCATGGTGCGGAGAAAGAAGTATTTCTCCCAGATAATAATAGATAGAACCCCAGGGTCATCCAATGATGCTGAACGGTTGGAGATTCAGGACACAAACGGTAGGATTTCGTCAGATAGTACGTGCTTAAACTCCAGAATTTGCTTCTACAGGATATGGTCATGGCCACCAATTTGGATGGCTTATCTAATCCATTCAAGGAAGCTGGTACTATCAATTGGTTTTAATCACGATGGCTATATGCTGTTTCTGAGATCAGAGGCAGAAACCTGCGTTGGGCTTCCCATGGACATCTGGCTGTGAGATGCTGGATTAGCTACGCCATCGATCTGATCCAGCAAGCCTCTTTTCAGGCTATTAAAATCTGGAAAAAAAACCTCATCTATCCCAGATTCATAGGTTCTTGTGTGGGAAAACAGGACATGGGCAATGGTGCACAAGGATTTCCTGTTAAAATTGGTGGTTGGGGCTGGGTTGAAGAGGCCCAGAAAGTAGAGGAGGATTGGTAGTGTGAGGAGAGGAGGGCTGTGTTCAAAACATTCGATATACACTGTTGGAAAGAAAGCCACAACCTTGTTTCATTCTGCAAAACAAAGAATATGTCAGCTTTGGGATCAGACTGGGAGAAATGTTCACTCTGCTAATTTCCTGCATTTGGTTTGTATATATGGGTTACATGACTCCTCCGGGCCACCCCAGACCTTCCACCCTCAGTAATTGATCCATGGAGGCTGCTCCATAGGTGTGTACTTGCATTAGTCTTGCCCTAGAGCGTCAGTTGAAACGACTTCTGAGATCTGGATGCACGGTATTGTTTGGAAGCGTGATGTGTCCATGATTTGAATTCCATTAGTTACGTGGAAATGGTGATGGACGTGTCACGGGGCTCGCCCAGCGGGCCATTTATTTACGAACAGAAGATCATAAAGCACTTTTTGCAAACTTTTTTTTTAAGGTGCTATATAAATGAATACATAGAAGCCGACAGGTACAGCAAAGGCCGGATCAAAGAAGGAGCTGAGGGTGTACATGGAGGATGCTTAGAGCATCCTGATGGAGGAGTAATGAGCGACGACTCAGTAACTAATGCAGGTCCAGCCTGAATAAAATGCCAAGGGCTTTATTGCACTTGGGTACCCTTGCTCCGGGGACTGCAGGGAGCGTTGCATCCAACCCTGAACAGGCCTCGCCCTGGGCCTTCGCTCCGACAGAGCCATTGAATTGCTGTGGGGTAGCTTGGGGTCCTGGCCAAATGGGTCTCTCAGTAACTTGGCAGCTGGAAGAATAAGAAAGGGAAACCATCAGCTCGTGTAGCTGCATTTTACCTCCACCCCCCCAGTGTCCCCTCCCCAACAGTTCCATACCATTTATGATGCCAGTGGGTAATGGGTACTATTGACTGCAAGCCAAATGGGAATTGGGAAAGATGAGCTTCTCTCATGATGCTTTGGGGCTCCTACCAGAATTTCTGTACCTCTAGCCTTAGATGTAGGGTTGCTAATACTCCCCCCCCCCGCCCCCGCAGGGCTCCTGTGTCTTGAACACACTCTGACAGCAATCTAGCTTGCCCCATCCCTTCAATGTCTTGTGAGAAATCGCTTTACCTGTTACACTTTTACCAGGCAGGGCTCCTATGTTGAAGGCACAGAAGCCCTGCCACGAAAATAATAATACTGGCAACGCTATACTCCTCTCCAGGAACTCTTTGCTAAGAGGTGATGAGAGGTGGGCCGAGATGCGATTCTGATCCCCATTCCTGATCGTTGCTCCTCCTTTACGCCTTATCCTCCTTTTATCAGCAAATTTATTTATTTGATTGATTTGTCCCCTGTCTTTCAAACAAGAAATGGCTCTTGGCACTCAGACATCCTGGAGAGCTCATTCTAAGAAGAAATAAGGGGCAGAGGGCCAAGGTTTCGTTGCTATGGCTGCTACTTTCCCAAATCAGGTCAGTATAAGCCAGATAGTCCTGTATTCCAGGACTCCTCAGTTGCCACACCTTCCCCTTTTCTGATTGCCTGGAGGTCTCCATGGAAATTTAGCCCTGAGCATTGCCACTGTCTCAGTCCCCTTTGGACTCAGTCCTGTGCCCACTCCGTATAGGGCGGCAGCATCTTACCTAGAGTCTGGCTTCCTGATCTTGATGGACCATGCCCAGTGCCCGCAGACAGGAGTGGTATGCCTCCAGCATTTCCTTGCATGCGTCTTCTCCCTTTTCTTGAATGCTGCAGCGGTAAACAGAAGCAGTAAAAAAGATTTTGTGATTTATTGATTTTCAAATCCTGCCCCATCAGCTTTTAACTTGGGAAAAACATCAACCCACAAGCACATGGATTGCAGCTGCTTGGAGTGAGGCAGAGTCACTTTTGGGCCAGGGTTCAAAGCTGGGAGCCAACCTAGGGGATGGGAGAGACTCTGTTCTTATCGGGATTGCTGGTCTCTCTTTCTCTCTGCCTTCTCCTGTTCTTCCAGCCAGTGCTTAATTCACAGCTCCTCCAACTTACTTGAAAATGATGGTTTATCCCTTCAGTGCTGTTTTTGGTCCATAGTGTTTTCATGAGATATCAGGGCCGCCCTTCTCATTAGGCAGAGTGTAGTGGCTGCCTCAGGCGGCAGAGGCTGAGGGATGTGGTAAGGTGTTGGAAAACGAGGCTCTGTGGGCCATGTGACATCCACACTGTCCTCAGCTGCAGTAAAATATGTCCCATTGACAGTGCTGAAGTAAGATTCAACTACCAGTCTGATTGCCTTCTGAATATGGAAACGTGAGGGGGTGCCATCCTGTACTTTACTTCAAGCAGCAAAGCATTCTGGGTCAGCTCTATAATACAGTAAGACGCTCCAAGGAGGTAGTAGAATCCCCAACACAGCTGTACCCACTGGGAGGAGATACAAATTTCCTCTGTCAACAATCCCATGAGAATCAAGTTTCAAGGATCCGATGGATCTAGTTACTTGCATTTTTTCACCCCTGCTTTTGAGGTAACTCTGACTGCTGTAGGAAGAAGGCGCCTTGGAAGTCCACATCCATCAGTACAGTTGATCCAGTATTAATCTGGATCTAAGCCTTTGTAAATAAATAAATAAAAAAAATCCCATCTGGGCTACTGTAAATTGGTCAGTGACCCAACAGATTTGTCTACCAACGCAACTACCTGTTTTGATCAACTTTGGGAAAGAATGAGGCTGACTAGCCGTCTTCTGCATGGTTCTAATAGTGAGATATGTGGTTTCTTATGAAGACGAATGAAGAACAACGACCACATTTTGCCATGGAGAAAAATCTTGGGAGCTTGCATTGGTGTACATGCCAACTTTCCCTTCAATCAGTAACTGACCAGAAGTGAAAAATCACAAGGAATTCAGGACCTCCAGACACACTGGCAGGTAAGCAAGAATACACCTCACTTTGTGTATGTTGTACCATCCCCAAATTAACATCATTACATGGATTTGCCACTAGGTGGCAGCAGAAGGCCACAGACGGGAGAAGCTCGCTCTGTCTCTTCCTGATGTTTACCAACAGCCCTGCTAGAATTGCCATGTTTTTTTATATTCTGACGATTTTCCAGTGCTTCGATCAAAATAAAGCAGCGGAACCCCCTTTCTAGCCTGCAGATGCAGTGCTGGAAAAGTATCACCTAACCATTTTTTTGTTTTGCCCCCTATGCAGTTGCTAATAAAGGCACAGGAAGCTTTGCCAGATGAATAAGGTGGCAACCTTCAGTGAGGTTGCTCTCAAAGGCTGTATGTGCCGCTTGAACGATGCTTGGGCCAGCCAGTGCAGGGCCAAAGCCGTGGCGGTTAGGCCTGCAGTCAGAGATAAGAGCGGCAGTGAAGTAGGTGGAGGGAGAGGGCGCCTCCTGATTAACTCCATTTTACTTCCAGGTTGTAATGCAACAAAATGTGGACAAGTCAGGGGTGGGGGCAGGGTGAATACTTATGCAAGGCACTGTATGAGAGACAGATGGGCAAAGATAGGGCACTAGGAATTTAGAGGTGTAAGAACCAAAAATGACTTCAGTTGTCCCATTAACAGCAGTGTGATCTGCAGCAGCGCATAAGAAGGTTGATTGTATTCTCTCCAAATAATTACAAACTTTCACTGCTGATTTCTGTATTTGAAACATTTAGGCAGGATCTACACTACTGCTTTAAAGTGCTTTATAACAGTTTTGACAACTGTTGGGGCCCAGGACACACTACATATACAGTTGTCAAAAACTGTTATAAAGCGCTTTAAAGCAGTAGTGTAGATCCGGCCCCAGTAAAAGTGCAGAGGGAGGAGGTGATGGGACTTGTAGTCAAGCACATCTGGAAAGTGCCTGGTTGGGAAAAGCTGTTCTAGAGGCAGTTAGTTCAGTGCCTTTTGGAGCTAAAGGGGTTAGCTAAGGTGGTTACACTTTCTTCTGCCTGAGCAGTGACAGTATTTCTCTTGTTCTAGTACCCAGGCGCCTCGGGCACTCTCTCGTAAGTACATCACGCTTAATCCCCTTTTAATCCAAGTAGCCTCCTTTTGAGGTTGGTGGCCCTGCCCAAAGGTGTTCTCTCTTAATGCCTTCTCTGATCTAGTGACCCTGCATTAAACCACCACACACTCTTCCAGAACCAAGTGCTTTTGTTGTTAACCTCTGAGCCCTATGAAGAAGAAAAAAATACAAGAGGAACCTGCACTGAGCAGGGTTCTACTCTACTATTCTATGATTCTATGCTATGGACTGCAAGAAGATCAAACCAGTCCATACTCCAGGAAATAAAGCCAGACTGCTCACTTGAGGGAATGGTATTAAAGGCAAAACTGAAGTACTTTGGCCACATAATGAGAAGACAGGATACCCTGGAGAAGAGGCTGATGCTAGGGAAAGTGGAAGGCAAAAGGAAGAGGGGCCGACCAAGGGCAAGATGGATGGATGATGTTCTGGAGGTGACAGACTTGACCTTGGGGGAGCTAGGGGTGGCGACAGCCAACAGAAAGCTCTGGCGTGGGCTGGTCCATGAAGTCACGAAGAGTCGGAAACGACTGAACGAATAAACAACAAAATGCTATTCCACCAACCCTGCTGAAGACCTCCCTCATGAAGGCTCCTCCTCCCTGCACGGTCATTCCCAGCAGTCCTTCACAAGGCTTTTCAGAGGGCAATGAGGGAGAGGAGGCCCAGTTGCTCTGGCCCTGCTGAAAGACTTATTTCCCCCCTCACTTCCCTCCTCCTTTCTTTTCCTTGTAGGATGTGTCAGTTTACATTGTACACCTGCAGTCAGGGATTGTCTTGTTTAATTGATTATATGTAACTCAGAGCCTTTGTTGGCTGAGGAGTGGCATAAAAATATTTCAGGTAGCTAGCTAAATGAAAGGTGTTGCAGTGTGGTGGAGTTCAGTTCAGGGCTGTAGCCAGTCATGCCCTCTTGCAGAATACTCCATTCTGTTCCCCCACCATACTTGTCCCCCCTCCCAACAGTTAGCTGTGGCCACTGAGCATGTTCACTCCACACTGGGCAGTGTTTGAATTATTGCGGGGGCAGGGGGAGATAGATGGGCCCTTAATAATTTCAAAAGACCCTTGATACCCTCTGGGCAAAATATACTTCAGTCTGCCAAAACTAGGCTGACAAGTATTACCCAGAGGACCTTCTCTTCTGCTGCTCCCGGACTGTGGAATGGCCTGCCGGAGGAGACTCGTCAACTTAACAGTCTTTCAGCTTTTAAGAAAGCTATTAAGATGGCTCTCTTCCAGCAGGCATATCCAGTGTAACTTTAGGATGTTTTTATGATGTTTATAATAATGTATACTGTTTTTAATTCAGTTTTATGTATTTTATACTTATTGCTCCCCACCTTGATCCAAACAGAGAGGCGGGTAAGAAATATTATTATTGTTATTGTTATTATTGTTGTTGTTGTTATTATTATCATCCCTCCACCTATTCAAGTCCTTATAGCCTTCTAGGAATAGTATAAAAGAGGTGCACTCATAAACGTTAAGGAGTGGACCCTCTGTTTCCTGCCCCCACTCTTGGTCAATTGGAAGCATCAAGGGAAGCATCATGCCAACGCTGAATTAAAACCACAATGGCAGCTCAGTGGAGGGTCTGGGTAGAATTCAACACATAGCAGTAGACCGATTAACATGAATGGGACTTGCGTTAGTCATGACTAAGTTAAGTTCCATTCTTTTCAATGGGTCTACTCCAAATAGGACTTCTGTTGGATTTTACTCTCTTGTGATGGATGGGATTACTCCTTTCTGGCCTAGCAAGAGTGCCTCCGTCCTGTGATCTGGGCCGCTGTTTGTGTCTCTCCCTGGCTGCCTCTGCTCCTTCACTCGCCTCACTCTGCCCTCTTTTCCTGTCTGCGCCACATCTGAGCACATACTAGGTTAGAAAGCCTCGGGTCATACCTTTGTCCCTGCTTGGTTGAAAGGCACTGGGTATTGAGTAACACTAAGATGTTAACCCCTTTGTCACCAGTGGTAAAGAGGGTAAGGGCTAGCCCAACCACATCCAGCCCTGTATGGGCAGACTTGAATCTTTCCGGATCTATTTTACATGTACATTCATGTGTTTTACTAGAACCCCCAAGTCCACCAATTGGAGCCAGATATAAAATACTAGCCTGAAGGAGTGGAGCCAAGTCCAGAATGGTGGCATGGAGCAGAGTCCATTGCCAGCTGTGTTCGATGAGCAATACATTGGAACAATGTGTGATGTTTAGTGTTTGTTAGGACTAGGGAGATCCAGGTTCAAAACGCCCCACAGCCATGAAGGTCAATGGGTGGCCTGTCTGTCTGTCTGTCTGTCTGTCTGTCTGTCTGTCTGTCTGTCTGTCTCTGGGTTGTTGTGAACCAGGAGGAGAACCACATGAACCACCTTGAGCTCCTTGGAGGAAAAGTAGGATATATAAACGTAATAAAATAAAACCACATCTGAGTTACTAGTAGATCAAGGACTTTTGGCAGCCTCCTAAGAGAAACAGTATTTGGTATCAGGGGCAGTAAGCGTGTATACGCCAGTTGCTGGGGAACATGGGCAGGAGATGTGGGCTCCTGGTCGGCAGCTGGTTGGCCACTGTGTGAACAGAGTGCTGGACTAGATGGACCCTTGGTCTGATCCAGCAGGGCTGTTCTTAGAAACGCCTTTGCACTGTTGCTATTGTCAAACAGCTTGGAGTTAGAAACCTTTGCCGGTCCACTACAAATCTATTTTCTGCCCACCCCCACTTGCCTCACTAACCCTTTCTGCAGGTCACTGAGAAAACTAGTGGAAGGGCCCAGCATGTGCTGATGCCACCACAATCCTGCTCTGCCTGGGAAGTCCACACACTGGCCAGGTTTGTGGCTGTGGACTGAGCAGACCAGTCACTGGGAATTCCACCTCCAAGGTGGTCATAAAGACTAAGGGGCCTGTGCTTAGTGGGCAGCAGGCAGCTTGATCCATTGCACTGATCCACTGAAAGCCAGTGTGGTGTAGTGGCTAAAGTGTTGGGCTACAAGTTGGGAGATCCGGGTTCTAGTCCCCACTCGGCCACGGAAACCCCCTGGGTGACTTTGGGCCAGTCACAGACTCTCAGCCCAGCCTACCTCACAGGGGTGTTGTTGTGAGGATAAAATGGAGAGGGGGAAGATTATGTGTGCCACCTTGGGTTCCTTGGATGAAAAAAGGTGGGTAATAAATAAAATCAATCATAATAAATAATCCTCCATCCTAAGGCATTATCAGTGCTTTGCATGTGCTGGCTAGCAGCAAAACTTGCTGACTGCTGAGGATCTATTTGGGAGCTGTGATGAGGGTTGCAGCCCAGAAAATGTGAAATGTCTTCCTCCAAATCCATGAGACATGAGCTCCCCACATCCATTTCTGTCATCTGCGGTCCTCTCCTAGTTGCTCATTACAGAAGGGGCGGGGGAGGGTTAGGACCAGGGACAAGATGGCAGCTCCCAAAGAGACTTCAGCAGTGTGGCTAGATGGGAGGGAGCGGCTTTGGCTGGCCGAAAGGAACACACAGAACGCTTCCGCTACCATTAGTGTCCTTTCTCTTGAGGCTAGTGCAGATGCAGGAGAAGTGGCAATATCACCTGGGAGTAGGGGAGGGGGAAAGAAGCAGGGAAACCACAGTTAAACTTGCAACACTCCCCCCCCTCCGAGAAATCAGAAATAAACTTTAAATAACAAAACAACTCCCCGTCTTCTGCAGTTTTGCATCTTCACTTGGTGCACGTTGCTTGTTACAGTGCTATGGAGGAAACAGCCAGTGAATTTCTCTCTCTGAACTCTACGTTCTGTGCAATCCACACGCACCTTTCGCCTTTAAAATTGCACTTAACCTGCTAATGATACTATTAGTAATGATCAGATCCTTTAAATGTTGAGATCTTTGGCTTGTGTGTGTTTTATATTTGAAATGGAGGAGCTTTCTTTTTATAAATAAATGAATGAATGAATGATATTGGGGCAGAAGCGTGCATTGGGTCACTGTGGCAGGGAAAGGGTTCGTTGCCTGTGTGGGGCTGGGCTAGCCCTGTTATTGCCGGGTGGCTGCCCGCTCTGTCTAGTGCTAATGAAGCTAGTGCTGACTCAGCAACTGCTTTGCGCCCTGCCTGCTGGGTTGTCATGCTTAGAACATCCTTCGGCCTTTCTGCTTGTAGCCTTCTTCTGGTTAGTGTAGAAAATAAAGGTGCCCAGGGGGGCTAGATGTGATAGCTAGATCCACTGCCTGGCCCTCAACTTTTTTTGGGGAGGGACTGGGGAGAATGGAGATGATGGGAAAACTAGAAGCTCAGTGTTGCTATCAGGGTAGGACTTTGGGGCAGAAGCCAAGGTCCCCACTCAGCGGAATGAGCAGGAGGGCCCCAAAACACAGCAGGGCGACCTTACCCCACTCTGAAGAAAGTGAAGTAATACACATTACTAACTAAGCTAACTGCATTAGTGCAGTGGGCATATTCAAGGGGCAAAGCCAGCTGGAGGAATTCAGGGATTCAGAGGAAACCCTATCACCACCAAAAACAAACAGACCCCAAGTGTGGGTTGCCACATTTTGATGGACAGAGGCTCTGTGTATTTAACAATAGCTGTATCAACAGACAGAACGCCAGCCTAGAATGTGAGCAGCGTTACCTGTTGAACAGTGAGCTGGCACGCAGAGAGTTATCGCAGACTGTCAGCTCAGGAACACGGTTCAGTGCAATGCTTGTTGCCAGGGCAACGCAGCAGGCAGAGCCCAATGTGGGTCAGGGATGTGCTGCTGGCGGTGGATTAGCTGGGACCCATGAGGCTGTGCAGGCGTCAGCCACTGGGAGAATTTGCCATAAAGAGACAGGATCGGACTGGCTGCCTCTGTCTGTCACCTCCCATCAGGTCCACCTGTACCAAGCTGACATGGCAGGGTTGAGCGGCAAAGATGTAGCAGCTAGACTTCCAAATTTTCATTCATTTGCAGTGCAAGTCCTAGGGCCAGATCTACTCCAAGCAGGATATAACACTTTGAAAGCGGTTTGAAAACAGTATATGGAATGTGCCGTGGGCCCCAACAGTTGTGGGTGCACTTCAATGCTGTTAATAAAGCAATAGTGTAGATCCTGCCCTATCCATGTCTACTGGCATTCACTTCGGAGTAAACAGCCTTGCCTCATGGAAAGGCTGCAGACAGCTCAGTCTTTTAACCACACGAGCTCTTGCTTCAGAGGGGGCTGCTTTCAGACTAACACATCCTGACAGATGCCTGCCCTGCCTTTTCTGATCAACCACTGATGCAAGAGACACCACAGCCTCCCTCAACAGATGACTCCATTCCTGGCCTCTTCTTAGGGCCAAAACAGACATAAACATGCTAGAACGTGTGTCTAGCAGCAACGTCCTTCCGCATCCCCCATGTTTGCTCTCAAGTAGGTGCAGGGCCCCCTGATCTGGATCAGGACCCTGACAAGAGGGTAGGTTTGGATGGAGGCCCCTGTGCTTACTCTAGGCTAAAAATGGGGGTGGGGGGAGATGTTAGGGTTAAGGAGACATAGCTGCTAGACACAGATGTAAAGAAATGTCTGTTCTGGACCCCAGACCACACGCAGGGTGAGAGTCATGAGTTGTATGTTGAGTGATTCCTCCAGCCCTTTCGCTGACTTTGTCAATTGCTCTGTGTGTCCTTTCCCTCCATCCCTGGGCGGGGGAAGAGGCTCAGCAACTCTCAATAAAGATCCCTCCTCTGACGTTCTGTCCCTACCCCAGTTATGTAATTGATTGTCCCCTGCTGCTTAAAATCCCCGTGGCCTCATTAGTAACAGCTGGGTTCTCCCTCCATGCCCCCCGCTTGTCCCCGGCCTAGCAGATGGCAAGTCACAGCGTGTTCCTGTCACCCTGCATTATTGCTGACAGGCAGATCAGAGTTGCAGGTGGTGGCTGGAGGCTGTGTGGGTGCTGCGTGGGCTAGGATGACCGTATGGAAAGGAGGACTGGGCTCCGGGATCTTTAACAGTTGCATAGAAAAGGGAATTTCAGCAAGTGTCATTTGTATGCATGCAGCACCCGGTGAAATTCCCTCTTCATCACAACAATTAAAGCTGCAGGAGCCCTGCCCTCTTTTGTATCTGGTCACTCTAGTATAGAGATACAAAAGAGGACAGGGCTCCTGCAGCTTTAGTTGTTGTGATGAAGAGGGAAATTCACCAAGTGCTGCATGCATACAAATGACACCTGCTGAAATTCCCTTTTCAATACAACTGTTAAAGATACAGGAGCCCTGTCCTCCTTTCCATATGGTCACCCAATGCATGGCAACATGTAATTAATTGGTTTCTAGTTTACAGGATGTATATCCCGCTTTCCCTGTCCAAGTACAGACCCATCAGAGCAGCTAAAGCTAGAAGTATGAACGCGTACATATTTTTATAAAGAAAACACACAGGGCAATAGAACAGAATTGTTACACAAATGCTTGCTTACACAAAAACATTTACACTTGCTTGCAAAAGGCATACAGTGAGGAGCTGTGTACCTTTTCTAGGGTGGGCATGCTGTAATGCAGCTCGCCTGGTGTTGGACTAGCATCAGAGACACCCAGGTTCAAATCCTCACTCAACCATGTTGCTCCCTGGCTAACTTTGCGTTAACCATCCCTTCTCCGCCTAGCCTACCTCACAAGGTTATCTCAAGGCTACCTGATGAGGATAAAATGGGCAGGGGGGAGCTATGTATGGGGCCTTGAACTCCTTGGAGGAATGGTGGGATAAAAGTGGAGTAACAGCAATATCTTGTCATAAATCCTAACAACATGCCTGTGAGGTAAGAGATTTCTTATTTTCACATTTCTGATCTGAGGCTGAGTGATTTATTTAAGGCACCCGGCAAAATTTGCTCTTCATCACAATAATTAAAGCTGCAGGAGCCCTGCTGTCTTTTGTATCTGGTCAAGAGCGCAGGGCTCCTGCAGCTTTAACTGTTGTGATGAAGAGGGAATTTCATACAAAGGCCACTGCTGAAATTCCCTTTTCTATACAACTCTTAAAGATACAGGAGCCCTGTCCTCCTTTCCATGTGGTCACCCTAATTGTAAGCAAACATAATTTCCCTTTAATCTAAAGGGCTTCTCTGTCTCGTAGGACAATTGTAGGATGAAAGAGATAAGGGAATTATGTTACTGGTCCTGAAGCTTCTGGATAGGGTGGGTTATAAAAGTTACAGGATAATAAAGGGTAGGGTTAACAGTGGCTGAACAAAGGCTTGTATTTTTCCTCTTGGAGTGGAAAGAACTGAAACGGCATATTAAAGACTGTAGGTATGGTAGTGGGGGCAGGAGCATTCAAAAACATGCAGAAGTCCTAAACCTATGATTACAATTTTGGTGTTATTTGTAACATCTGACTTGGATCTTCAAGCCTGCATGGCTTTTTTAAAAAAAGAACTAATGGCACAGCTAGGACTGTTTCTCATATTGCTTTTTAAAAATAAATCAACCAAAGGAGATCTCAAGTCTTAGGGTGCTTGAGGACGGAGGGCTCCTAGCATGACCAATCAACAAGTATTGTGCGGCTTTTCCATTTCCACCTTCCCCTCCTTAATGGATTTTCTTTGGCAAGGGGGAAAAAAGGGTCAGAAGAAGTGGTTGGAAAACACAAGAGGGATGTAAATGGAAGTTGACATCTGGAAACCCCCCCCCCTAAAAAATCATTAACAAGGTGAGCTGATTGCACAATAAAAGCATCATTTGAGCGCACCCTTCAAATCCAAGCCCCCACACCACCTCCACTGCATCATGCCTTCCCTAAAGGTGTGTCATAGGAATTTTCTACATGAGGCCATCAACTTGCCACTTCTGTTTTCAGATTCTTTGCAGGATTAAGATGGGCTCCGCCCCCCCGCCCCCGGAGGTTTCTTTCCCTGCCTTTCTATATGTTCCATTACACAACCACTAGGTGGCACTGTAGTACAGTGGAATTACACAAATACATGAGGCTTCTATAACGCCATTGAGAAAAATACCAGATTTTCCTCATTAGGGGAAAAATGCAATACTGGTTTCAAAGCATGGGAGAGGCCCTGGAGGAGGAGGAGGATGTCATGTAAAGGACCCACAAACTACTGTATGTGCGGAATCACAAGCACACAATAAAGGCCTCATGTAGAAAGGCTCTTTGTATTACCCCACACAATTGCCAATTAAGTTCACAAAGGAAGCTGCTCGTCACTTTCGCACCTCTGCCACCCTGGAAGGAAAACCTGCAAGCTGGTAGCCCAAACGATGGCTCAGGAAATGGGGCTCCAGTTAGCAATTAAAGCTTTACAGTGCAGTTCTATGCATACTTCAGAGAAAGTTTCAATGAAATCAACAGAACTTACTTCTGAGCAAACATTCATAAAGTGACCCCATCAGTTGATTAACCCACAGATTAAATAGTTTAAGCCAAACTCAAGCTCTGTTAAAGAACTGGAATGAAAGTTTGCTAGTTTTACCACTCAAGAAATTGTTCTTTTATTTATGATTATAAAATGCAGGAAGCTATGTTTTATTGCTTTTGGTTCGTTAGCTGCCTCAGGCAGTTCAGCTTGGAAAAGGAATCTAGACTGGCAGGGGGGTGGGGAAATTAAAAAGGATATTTTTTTTGTTTAGTTTGCATACTAATTTACAATCCTAGCTTTTTTTTTTTGCTCTGCAATAGCCAGTCCTGAGTTGCTCCCAGATGTGGATTTTTAAAATAATAATAATTATGCAATCGCTCTCTCTCGTTCACAGAATTTTACTGGAGGATGGGGCAGATGTGGTTGTTTCCCATTCGTAACCCTCCTCTATTTTCCCACCACTTCTTTTCCTTTTCTTACCGCAGAAAATCCACTAAGGAGGAAAAGAGGGAGCAGCTGCAGGAGGCCTTTGGAACGGCAGCGCAGGGAGGAAAACTCTGCCTGAAAGCCCCCTCTGTGCGTCAGTTATCCGCACTGACTCTAGAGGGCAGCACCTGCATTATTATTATTATTATTTATTTATTTATATAGCACCATCAATGTACATGGTGCTGTACAGAGTAAAACAGTAAATAGCAAGGCCCTGCCGCATAGGCTTACAATCTAATAAAATCATAGTAAAACAATAAGGAGGGGAAGAGAATGCAAACAGGCACAGGGTAGGGTAAGCAGGCACAGGGTAGGGTAAAACTAACAGTATAAAGTCCGCACAACATCAAGTTTTAAAAGCTTTAGGAAAAAGAAAAGTTTTTAGTTGAGCTTTAAAAGCTGCGATTGAACTTGTAGTTCTCAAATGTTCTGGAAGAGCGTTCCAGGCGTAAGGGGCAGCAGAAGAAAATGGACGAAGCCGAGCAAGGGAAGTAGAGGCCCTTGGGCAGGCGAGAAACATGGCATCAGAGGAGCGAAGAGCACGAGCGGGGCAATAGTGTGAGATGAGAGAGGAGAGATAGGAAGGAGCTAGACCGTGAAAAGCTTTGAAGGTTAACAGGAGAAGTTTATATTGGATTCTGAAGTGAATTGGAAGCCAATGAAGAGATTTCAGAAGTGGAGTTACATGGTCAGAGCGGTGAACCAAGAAGATGATCTTTGCGGCAGAGTGGTGAACAAAAACCAACGGACTGATGTGAGAAGAAGGAAGGCCAGAGAGAAGAAGAAACCAACTTCTCTTTCATAAGTGCTTCTGGATCAAGCCATCTGACCATTAGGGCAGCGTCCATGTGGGGGGGTGGGGTGGGGTGGAGAGGAAGGAACAGACTATTATGTTATTCCTGTCATTTCTAAAGTATCAGCTCCCATCAGAAAATCCCCTCCACATGAGCTTTAGGATTAGCCTGGCAAACGGAAATGAGTGTGTGGGATGATAAAATCATAGTGATGTCACCAAGAATGAGAAGCGAGGAGGGTGTAATGTTTGGGGGAGGCGAGGGGAGGGGGAGAAAAGAAAAATTAGGGTGACCATATGAAAAGGAGGACAGGGCCCTTGAATCTTCAACAGTTGTATAGAAAAGGGAATTTCAGCCGGTGTCATTTGTATGCATGCAGCAGCTGGTGATATTCCCTCTTCATCACAACAGTTCAAGCTGCAGGAGTATAGCTAGAGTGACCAGATACAAAAGAGGGCAGGGCTCCTGCAGCTTTCATTGGTGTGATGAAGAGGATATTTCACCAGGTGTTGCATGCATACAAATGACACCGGCTAAAACTCCCTTTTCTGTTCAACTGTTAAAGATAAAGGAGCCCTGTCCTCCTTTTCATATGGTCACCCTTGAAAAATACTTAAGGGAGGAGGAGATTACCTCGAAAGTAGGAAGTGGTGTGGGGCATTGCCATGAGACTGAAGTGTGCAGGAGGCAGGTCATCCAGTGAGCAAGTAATAAGGACTTTGTGAACCGCCCAGAGAGCTTTGGCTATTGGGCGTTATAGAAATGCAATAAATAAATAAATAAGGACTCCAGGAGGCACACAGCCCTGCCTTACTTATCCCATCACCAGATCTGAGGGTAAGGGTCAAACTTCACCTGAAGCGGGGGATCTCTGGCTGAATCCAGTTTTCTTTTTTCCCAGCTGAAAGGCAGTTGCCAGGGGCTGCCCTTCTGATCAGAGCAGAGGTGGTGGGAGTGCTTAACCCTCCCCACCCTGCTGGCTGTCCTGGTGGAAAACTACAGGTAAAACTCGTGTTTTCTGATTCTTCTGCTGTTCTAACCCATTTGCCCTTTCCTTTTCCGAAGCGAAAGAGCAAACTCACGAAGAAAAAGATTTTACTGTTTTTAAATTTGCAGATCGGAGGCAGTAGATCACACGGGGGAAATCGCATTTGCTTACTGTCGCTTCTCCGCCCGCGCGTTTGTCCCTCATTACTTCTTCTTTTGAAAGAGGAAGTAAACAAACTGCACGTGGCCCATTTAGGGGGCCATTTTGACCCCGTTGCTTCTCCTGCACACAGCAGGAGATAGTGGCAACTTCTGTCTTTAAAAATAAGCCGGGTTTACTGCGGTGATTATTTTGTCGCGTGAAGAAGGCTAGAAGGGGTGCGAGGCACGTGGGAGGAACATGCGAAAATTCGTGAGTGCCCACTAACGAGGGTGCAATAAAATGCTTGTCTGATGGAACCCAATGTCTTGGTTTGCAATGGAGGAAGTAGAACTCAGCCCCAGGCCCTTTCTAAAGTGGCAGAGCTTAGCCAGGGACATAGGAATGAATGATCAAGTGAAAGCCTCTGAGCATGTGCTGGATGCATTTCCCTCAAGGGACCCCTCCATCTGGGTTTAAAAGGTTAGACTTTGCCAGAGTCCTGGCACCCGTCTTTTAAAAGTGTGAACTGCTTGACAAAATGTGGTGTGACTGGGAACAAGGAAGAATTATAGGGCTGCTCTACACCAAGCAGGATATTCCACTATGAAAGCGGAATATAAAAGGCAGGAGCCACACGACTGCTCTATAACGGTATCGAAGTGCACTGACGACTGTGGGGGCCCATGACACATCTACACCAAGCAGGATATAACACTCTGAAAGTGGTATGAAAGTGGTATATGGTATGTGTCCATGGGCCCCAACAGTTGTCAGCGCACTTCAATACCGCTATAAAGCAGTAGTGTGGCTCCTGCCTTTTACATACCACAATAATAAAAAAAGTACTATTTATTACCCGCCTCCCCCTCTGGATCGAGGCGGAGTACAACACAAATGCAAAACACCATAAAATACATATAATTAATTAAAACATATGAAACTAATACCTTATCAAAAAGCAGCACATTATTAAAAGGCATCTTAACATTCAACTGGGTAGGCTTGCCAGAAGACATCAGTCTTTAAGGCTTTCTTAAATTCCGGAAGACTGTTAAGTTGACGAATCTCTCCTGGCAGGCCATTCCGCAATCTGGGAGCGGCAGAAGAAAAGGTCCTCTGGGTAATGATTGTCAGCCTTGATTTGTTCACGGGAGTAAATTCTTCCCAGAGGACCTGAGTGTGCGGGGTGGATTGTACGGGAGAAGGCGAACCCGCAGGCAACCTGGACCCAAACCACGTAGGGCTTTAAAGGTGATAACCAACACTTTATACTTCGCCCGGAAACGAATCGGCAGCCAGTGATGTGATTTTAAAGCTTGCATACCGCTTCCATAGCGGAATATCCTGCTTGTTGTAGATGAGCCCGTAGTCTCTGAGGGACGCCTGAGAACACAACTACGGAACAAGGAGTCACCCTGGCTCCTGGCCCGTCAAGAGGATTTCCTCTTTATGCTCTAATCCTCCTGGCTGAGCTTTAGCTGCTTGAGTTAATTGAGGATGAGGAGAATCACCGTCTCAGTGGAATCTGCATAAAGCAGGACAGCAGGAGCTGCAGAGCTTTTGAGGGCCCTCCAGCCCCCCCCCCCCCCCCCGTTAGGTATTTCCTATAGCACCTTTGATGTGCCAAGTCCTGTGCTGTCTTTTCTGCCTGTCCTCACAGCAAGCCAGTGTATGATTACTCCCATTTCACAGAGGGGGAAGTGAGGCGCAGAGATTTGTCCTAGACACTGGCTTGAACCACAGGTCTGATGCTGGACTTTATCCATCGGACCGCACTAGACTGGCTGATTATAGCTTCTGTGATGGCCCTCAGCCACTAAGATCCTTCCTGCACATCGTCTGCCCCAACCCCTGGCTGTGTGACCGAGAGTACAGCTAACAGAGAATTGCACTGACAGCTAAAGCTGGCTCCCTGAGTCATGTCTTTCTAAAGATGTTTTTTCTCTTCTTCGTACATTACATTACACTCGTAAGCGTGCGCTTACAAAAATACTTCAGTTCTATACATTAAAAAATGTGATGTGTGAATTGGCCTTAGGAAATGCAGAACCGCTAATCTACTGTCTTTTATTCATCCACCTTCTTTGGTGCCTGTAATATTTTAGTGTAGCGCCTTTGTGCTGATGAGCCTTTCAAAGGAGTTAGAGGAGTGGTTCCCAAAGTGGGCGGTACCGCTCCCTTGGGGGCGGTGGGATTGCATAGGGGGGCATTAAGAGGCAAGGGGGCAGCAGGGGGCGCTTGAGGTGGTCTTTTCCGAGAAGCGCCTCTCCAGAAGGACTTAAAACCCAGGGACATTTTTATGGGAGAAAGTAGTTTCGTTCCAAGCCATATAGGAGAAGAATCCACCCATGTATTAATACCATTTAAGAAGAGTCCTTTTAACGGTGAATTGAAATGTTTCAAAAGCACCAAAACGCTAATGAAGAGACATACACTGCTTGGTGTGCCCTGCCACGCCGGCTGCAAAACAGAGGCATTCGCTCTCTTTTCCCTTCCTCCCTTGGCAAGCCTGCAGCGGGTGCTTCCCATTTAAAGGGGCTGCATGCAGGGGGCACTGGGCATGAGTTTGTGGAACCAAGAGGCGGTTACCAGAAAAAGTTTGGGAACCACTGAGTTAGAGGGTGATGTCGGGAGAAGCTGGTGGGCTGGATGGGGACCTTTTGCGGGCCATATTAGGCCTGTGAGCTGACGGTTCCCCATCTCTGTGACAGAGAATACTGTGTAACCTGAAAGCTGGCATCACTGAAGCTGGTCCTGTAAAAGAGATCACCTTATTTGCTCTCTGTGTGTGTGTGTGTGTGTGTGTGAGAGAGAGAGAGAGAGAGAGAGAGAAAAAGAGAGTTTTAATGGTGCTGTCTGTCTCTTTCTCCACAGTCATCCAATCCAAATACTGTACAGAACAAAACAGTGATGTGGTCATTGCTCTGTATGTTTGCATTCTATGTTACAGAAAATAACCCAGGCCCCACTGAAATTAAATGTAGGCATTCCAGATGAGCAGTGCTGTGTTTAGGGTACTTGCCCTATATAGCCACGCTTCCCCTTCCTCTGTTGTTTCCCCTGCATTGAATTTTAGATTGCAGGCTCCTTGGGGCAGGGACTTTTCCTCTTAGTAAAATGCCTTGCAAGCTGATAGTACTTTATGGGCCAGCATTATTTGATACACGTATGTAATGTAAATACAGCCCTAGGACAAGCAATGCCACTCTGGGGAATGTATAATCAGGGCCTGCTTGCTAATATAGAAATTGCCATCTGACTTAAACCACGGCAGTTATTTCATACTCCCATTAATTCAGGTCATGTTCTTAAAAGTAGGCTGGAAGCAAAAATGTTTAGCCGTTCCATTCATAATGAATAAAAAGTGCTCGCTGAAAGCAGGGTTAAACCACAGCTGCAGATATTTATGTTTATGATGATGAAATATACACATGTATTCTGCTCTTACATGGGGCTCTCATTGGTCTACCATCCTGAATACTGATCAGGTTGACGTCTGTTCAGCTTCATTTCCTGCTGAAGCATCTGGTGTTTCCAGACCATTCACTGCCTCACCATTTTTAAGGCTGAACAGTAGATTTAAAGTTCTTTATTTTTATTTTTCTGCTCTATGAATTTTAATGCGGGTTAAGCTTGCTGGCAAAGGAAAATCTCAGGGCTTACACTTTCTTCTAACCAGCAACTCAGGTCTAGCAAAGTTTTTATGTTCATGATTTTGCTGAGGTGTTAAGGTTTTGCAAAGTGCTTGGCTTTGAGTTAACAAGCTCAGCTTTTGCAAAGCGGATTTCACAATTAACACGGTTTAGGAAATCTCACTGAAGATGATGGAACTGAACAGAACCTGCCAGGAGATTGGATTTCAAAATAGGGAGGAGGGATCAGCGTCAAAACCATCCTCTGTTGAAAGCAGGAGAATTGGGAGATCTTTAGAAGGTGCTGTGTTTCTGGCTACAAATGATGACAAGCAGCCAGGAACAAGACATGAGGCAGGCTTGCACAGGGCCGGCCCTACTAGGAAACAGAGTGGCGCAGCTACCTCTGGCGGCAGGTTTTGGTGACCTCTAGTAAAGGGCAGCAAACTGGCCATGAGGGTAGGGATGCCATTTCTACTTTCCGGGACTAGCCCTGGGCCTGCACGCTACCTGCAGGGCCACGTGAGGAGTTCCTCCTAGGCTAGGCCGATTTCCCATCTCACGTAAGTTGTGCCTTTGGGCTATCCTGCTACCCTCCCTGCTGCCTAGATTCAAGAGATCACTTGGATTCCACCATGCTCTCCTCGTGCCCATCTTCTCTTGCTGCCGGGCATCCCAATCGCCCCCTGCGTGCCATATGGAAATGTCCGTGCACTGAACGGCACTGCCTGTCGCATCTGACCTAGAATCACCCTACAGCTCGCTGGAGAAACACGGACAGACATAAGAGGGGAGGGTGTCTTGCCGCCACCGGCTTCATCTACCCACCAAAGACCTCCCTTATTCCATGAACGTGCCACGCTTCCGATAGCCTGCTGCTGCTGCCCCCACCCCAAGGATACTGCCCCAGGCTAATCATGCTCAAGTGGGGTGCTGGAAGCTGGCACATAGCTGCCCGTGGGTGCGTTTAGCGCCCTACCTGCACCCACCCGACTTACCATTTCTCAGCGGCGGCTTTCAGCTCAGCACAGGGTGGCTCTTCTGCGGGGGGCCCTTGGCCCTCTGCCGGGGGCTCCTTTGGGCCGGGGCTGTCAGACATGCTGGGGCTGGATGTGCGTGCCTGTGTTGTGCGCTGATCCAGGGGAGCTAGGCTTCCTCTGGCTGGAGGCAGCCGGAGCCCTGCCCAGTCATGCGGGGAGGGGTGGATAGATAGATGGGCGGGTGGATCTTGGGTATTCGAGATATGCTCTAACAGCCAGCCGGCCGGCAGGGAGGTTTAATTCGCAGAGGCTTAGCTGGGATAGGCGCTCTCCCTCCTCCCTTCTGCTGCCGGACCTGGGGGCAGGAAGATTCCACTGTCTCCATGAAGTGAGCCTCTGGCCTGGAAACGGTGCCCCACGTCGAGGCCAAGGAGATCAGCCACAGCAGGGAGTGACAGCTTGCACTCTTGGGGAGACTGAGACGTACCTGCCTCCTTGCAGTTTTCATGGCCTGGTGCAACTTAAGGATAAGCAGCCACAGAAGGGAAGAAGACATACAAGAATGATAGAGAGGCACCAGCCGAGTCAGCCGGGACCCCAAAGGGGGCTGATGTTGATCAGTGAGCTCTGTCTCTAAGGAAGGAGGTTTTGGGAACCCTGGGGGAAGCTGTTGTCTTGGGAAGCATGTCTCTGTGTGGTCATTTGCGGAGTGCTTGAGCCTAGGAGTTTCCGGGATATGAACAGGGGTCTGTGAACATGTCCTCCTGGGAAGCTGGGGGTCATAAGGATGTATGTAGAGAAGGAACGCAATCATGTGTGGGTGCCATTCCAGACGTGTTTGTGGACAGACTGTTTGTGATTTGACCGTGGTGCAGGAATGTCCCTTTGCACATGTTCAGAGGCTTTGAAAAACATGCTTCTAACTTTGAGACCCAGCACTGACAGCAGGGGCTTAAGCCCTGGCTCATGGGTGGGTTTGTTATGCCTGACTACAGATGTGCAAAGTGCCCCGTGGATGCAAGAATGGTTGCGAAACGGACTAGCTTCAGAGCATGGCGGGACGTGCGTTCTGGTCGCAGTGGGGATTTTCGTGCAGCTGTGAGGGGGAGGGGAGCATGGAGAGCATGCGGAGACATTGCAGCGTTGTGGGGATCCTAAACATCGGATTGTTTCTGCCTGCGAGGGGATGCTGGGAGAGTAAAAGCTACAGAGGTGAAGGGGGACGTTTTAGGTGCGTTTGCGAGGTTGGAAAAGTTGCTGCACCGTTGCATTGCATGTTCCACTATAGAGAGCTGGTGATGCAGAAGGCAACGTGTGCTCTGTGTGTGTGTGTGTGTGTGTGTGTGTGTGATACTTTTGGTAGTTGGATTGGCCACAACCCGATACAAAAATTAGATGCATTTGACAGCAATGCATGTTTATTCAAAAGTAAGCCGTACTGGGTACAGTGGGTCATCTCTAGGAAACTGTGCATAGCACTTAGCTCCACTGATTTCAGTGGGAGCTGTTTGTGCATATGGATTGTGGCCACGGTGTGTGTGTGTGTGTGTGTGTGTAAGTAAGGGGAGGATAGTACCTGTCTGCAAAGGCAAACTGTTTGTATGTGTTTGGTATTTGTATGTGTGTTTATCGGCTGTCAGTTGCGTCTTTGTGTATGTAATGGGATTATTTGAGAGCCAGAGTGGTGTAGTGGCTAAAGCGTTAGACTGGGAGTTGGGAGATCTGGCCATGGAAACCCACTGGGTGACTTTGGGTTAGTCACAGACTCTCAGCCCAACCCACCTCACAGGGTTGTTGTTGTGGGGATAAAATGGAGAGGAGGAGGAGGATTATGTATGCCACCTTGGGTTCCTTGGAGGAAAAAAGGCGGGATATAAATACAATAATAAATAAATAAATACATTTGTTGATTGGTACAAGGAGAGGTTTGCTGTGTGGGATGTACCAAGTATCTGACAGCACAATCCTATACAGGGCTACTCAGAATTAAGTCCCATTGAGTTTAATGGAACTTACTCCCAGGTAAATCTGTACAGAACGGCAACATCAGTGAGTCATAGGAAGACAACATGGCATTGTGTGTGTGTGTGTGTGAGAGAGAGAGAGAGAGTGAGAGCGAGCAAGCACTAGATTACTCATTTAAATATACAAATTCAAATATATGTAAATTACAGTCAGTAGCTGGCCACTGCCTAGGTTTGAAGAAGCTCAATGGCATCAGCAGCAGAAGCAATAGACAAAGTAAAGCAACAAGAGAAGTTAACGCCTCTGATAATATAGAATCCTGAAATTTACTAGATCTGACACTACAAAGTCATCTGAAAAATGCTAGCCACCTTTTTGTCACTGGCTGAAATAGAAAGAAAAAGAAAGCAGGCGTGGAGAGATGGAAGACTAAAAGTTTGACGTCGTTGGGATGCTGTAATTCGCCAGTATCTTGTGCCTTATATAAAAGCATCACGTTTTTAGTGCCCTTGTGACCAGTTGGCCAGGGTAGGGTGAAACTTTTCTCTCGCTATCTTTGGAGGACAATATAGAAATAACTTGAGTTTTTACATGGGGCTGCAGCGCCCTCTGGTGGTCAATGCAGGAAAATGAGTCATTTACAGTTTGGATAAATAATACGTCAGTTTGCTGCTAATGTATCCATCTGCTCCAGGGAATCCATCTATCTGTTTTTTTTTTAGTGCTTTACCTACATTCACAAAGTTGCCCCCACCCCGCCATGCCATTCTTCTACAGCACTACCCAAGGCAGTGCACAAATAGCTCAACATCACAAAAATAAAATAACAGCCACAACAAATTGCAACATCTTGTGATGTTGTGCTATTTTAATTTGTGCGTTGCATGGCTGAAGAAGAGTGACATGGAGTGAGGACAGTGCAAACGGGTAAATAAATAAAAGCAGATAGATGGATAGACTGAGGCCCAAGAAGAGGCAAACTCACTTCCAGACAGAGGAGTCCTAGCACTAACAAACAAATGGCATTGTGTACCTATTGGATCTTCTTTCTCCATTAATATGCATCTTTTTCTGGTAAGAAAAAAAAGATAGAAAAAGCAGTGGGAAAACATGGGAGGGCTACGTATTAAAGATGATGAGCTTTTCTACACGAGGCCATTAATCTACTTTCGGTTTTGTCGCAGAATTGAGATCCAAACACGGCAAGAGCATATCCTTCCTGCTTTTTCTCTACATAACCTTTAGGTGGCACTGTGGTATAGTGGAATAGCACAAATACACAAGTAATAAAATGCATTTTCTTTCACTTTTACAATTAAATATCGCACTTTCCATGCTCCGAACAAACAAACAAACAAAAACCCCTCTCTGAGTGTTTTTTCAGTGTCAGTGACACTGAAAGCCTCCATTCCTTATAGAGGGAGTGGTTGCATTACACAGTTTAAGGTGTTTTTTTTTAACACACCTTAACACACCTGGGCAACTTATGGTCCACATTTTATGGAGCGTCTCAAGTGGCTCTGCCCCTCCCTGCCTGAGTAGGGAGAGAAGAGATGTTGAAATCACTTTCAAGGGGTGTCGCTGTGTGGGTGGGGAGGGGTGTGGTCCTCACACCATCCAAGCAGAGCAAGCAAGCGAGAGAGCTCTGAAAATGTGGATTCTGCGACATGTGTGAGTGTGTGAACAGGTAGGGGTGTGTGTATGGATGAGTGTGTGAGGTTCCCTTTGTGTGTGTGTGTGTACTGATACATGGGACTTCGACCCCAATCGCCACTGGTTATGGCCCCACCCAGAATGTTGTCCCCAACAGATTTCCTCTAAGACATGGGTGGGAAACCTCGGGTTCAGGAGCCAATTCCGATGGCCACTCCCCCTGACCAACAGCATTTGTTTTGTATCTCTCTCTCCCCTCCACCCCCCGGGCCCATTCTAATTGCCTCTCCTAAGGCTTAGTTGCTGGCTTTAAGAACTTTAAGCTAAAATATGCTGGTATTTTGGCCCCGCCCCCTTTTGCCTTTGATGCCACCCACCACTAGAATATGGCCCCTGAGAGCTCCTCTGAAACTGAATTCATGCCCTGGGTTGAAAGAGGTTCTCCACCCGTCTAAGAGAATGCAACCCTCAACCATAAAAAGGTTGCCCCCAGTGCAACATGCCTCCTCAGAAGTAAATCTCATGGAACTCAGTGGGGCTTAATCTCAGATAAGTGGATATTAGGATGACCTTATGAACAGGAGGACGGGGTTCTTGTATCCTTAATGGTTGTACAGCAAGGGGAATTTTAGCAGGTGTCATTGGTATGCATGCAGGATCTGGTCAAGAGGGCAGGGCTCCTGCTGGTTTAACTGCTGTGACACCTGCTGAAATTTCCTTTTCTATACAAAGATACAGGAGCCCTGTCCTCCTTTTCATATGGTCACCCTAGCTGGATATAGGATTTTAACCCCCATTGTCCTAATGTTTTCAAAACATAACACACACTGGTTTCTTCATTAACTTTTCTGGCAAATATGCCTAAAAATAAATAATATAAAACTTTTTATTAGAATACTCTTTAATATTTACTTATGTTCATGTCCTCTTAAATTATCTACCTGCTTCCTAGATCTTGGTGCCCTTTTGACAGCTAACAAATTGTTGTTACAACACTGGAAGGATAAATGCTTATCTCCTAAAACGCTATGTATTAAGGACCTTATATGGATATTTGATCTGATATATATATAGGGTGACCATATGAAAAGGAGGACAGGGCTCCTGTATCTTCAACAGTTGTATTGAAAAGGGAATTTCTGCAGATGTCATTTGTATATATGGAGAACCTGGTGAAATTCCCTCTTCATCACAACAGTTAAAGCTGCAGGTGCCCTGCCCTCTTTTAAATCTGGTCACTCTAGTATAGCTTCTGCAGCTTTAACTGTTGTGATAAAGAGGGAATTTCACCAGGTTCTCCATATATACAAATGACACCTACTGAAATTCCCTTTTCTATGCAACTGTTAAAGATACAGGAGCCCTGTCCTCCTTTTCATATGGTCACCCTACACACACACACACTTCATATGCATGAATTGAAATTATATATTCAAATTTATGTAGCTACAATTTTTTCCTTTTCCTCTTGATGGTTTTGTTTTGTTGAAATTTTGCAATAAAATTTAACTAAAATAGTAATAAAATAAAGTTTTTTGTTACAAGTCTGGAATGTATTAATATGTAGGTTTAACTGATCAATTAATCAGATAAAATCTGACGATTGATCAGGATATCTCTTAATTAGGCTGCAGTCCTAAAACACCAGAATACCTGTGTTCCATACCTGAAACAAGAAGTAATTTCAAAATGTTTGAAATGCAACTTTGCAAACCTAAGCCATGCTGCCACGTTCTTTTTAGAGAGAAGAGGCTTTCTCCTGGCAACCCTTCCAAACAAACCATACTTGTTCAGTCTTTTTCTAATTGTACTGTCATGAACTTTGACATTTAACATGCTCACTGAGGCCTGTAGAGTCTGAGATGTAACTCTTGGGGTTTTTACAATTTCTCTGAGCATTGCATGGTCTGACCTTGGGGTGATTTTGCTGGGACGTCCTCTCCTGGGAAGATTGGCAACTGTCTTGAATGTTTTCCACTTTTGAATAATCTTTCTCACTGTAGAATGATGGACTTTAAATTGTTTGGAAATGGCCTTATAACCCTTCCCAGATTGATGGGCAGCAGCAATTGTTTCTCTAAGATCATTGCTGATGTCTTTCCTCCTTGGCATTGCGTTAACACACACCTGGATGCTCCAGACCAGCAAACTGAAAAAAACTTTGGCTTTTATAGCAGTGGTCATACTTGCTGATGATCAATTAATCATGGGCATTTGATTAGCCACACCTGTTTGCTACTTAGCATCTTAATTCCTATGGAAGCAGTAAGGGTGTACTTACTTTTTCACACATGGCTTCTCCATTTTGGCTTTATTTCTGTTAAATAAATCAAGACACGGTGTAATAGGTCATGCATTGTTGTTCATCTGAGGTTGTATTTACCTAATTTTTAGACCTGCTAAGGAACAGATGATTGTTATTATGTCCTGATATGTAAAATCATACAATTCCAAGAGGGTGTACTTTCTTTTTCACACGACTGTATAACCCAGCATTCTACCAAATAGCGCTCAAGCTGGCTAACAGTAAAATACCGCTAAAATAACAACATTGTAATTAAAACTGTTGAAATAGATTATTTCCTTCAAAGGCACAGGCCAGCAGCATCCATGGGCCTCCAAGTTGCCATGATGGCACTCCTCTTCTTTTTCATTTCTGCTGCAGGCTAAGAGTTTCATCCCACGTACCCATTTCCCTTGAATTATCCCCATAGCATAAAGCTGTTGTTGTTGTTGTTAGCTAAATCACACCCCAGGTGGTGGCACTCCTAAGATCCTTTGCATATCAGGAAAAGGGTTTAAGGGGGGTGAAATGTAAAAAATCATAAAAAATAACAGATAACCCAATCCAATTCAAATTCGGTATGCTGAAAGCCCTCCTTAATATCTATTACTGTGCCGATTTTGATATCTTTATCTTTAAAACGTGCGCAGATGTAAGCATTTGTTTAATTTGGAGTTTAAAAATCATCCTTCTGCGCCCCTAGTGGCCGCTCGGAGAACGACAAGGAAGTATGTTAAAATTCGCCTTGGGATTTTGGGGGAGTAAGACGAGTCGCTCTTTCCGTGATTCTATTTTCGGTGCTTTTTTTTTTAGAGAAGAAGCGCAATCACAGCAGGATGCATCGGAGGACTTCACAATAAAAGCAGATTATAAAGTAGAAAACATCGGATTCCTTTGCATGTAATTCGCAGTGAATGCACAGTATAACACTGGTGTGATGAAGCTTTTACTCCGCTACTCTTCTGGGCATGGGAATCAATTACAGGGAATTGCATCTGGGATGGGCTGACACCGCTTTATGATGGCATTGATTTGTTCCACCACCGAATTTCGGCTGACTCCATACACAGTGGCGCTCCGTCTTGCCCCATTTTTGTAGGAGCGAACCACCGAGGCGCTGAAGGGAATCTCTGCGCTCATTTTGATGCCTTCCATTTGCACTTCACACTCGAAGTTGGGTTGGACTTCGGTTTCTACTTCAATGGAATATTTGTCTGTTTCGGTCTTACTGAAACCATCACTCCAGCCTAAGGTTGCCTCCCCAGAAATGCACCAACTCCCTGCCAAGATTCTAGGTACCCCTGCTGACAGGGTAAAGCTTACACCCAGCGAGAGCGACTTGTTAAAATCCCAGTGATTTTCCAAAGCGACTTCCTTCGTCAAGGAGACTTTCTTTTTCACTACATCACAGTTGTGGTTAAAGGCTTTGATGATTTTTAAGATCACGGCCTTGTTCTTGTATGTTCCCTGCTCTGTAAAGTAGTGGACGTGGGAGATTTTCTGGGACTTATAGTCTTTATTAATGATGAGGACTTCATATGATTTGTAAGAGTACTCGGTACCATCAATTCCTATAAGGAAACTGTTATTCTGTCGGACAACCGCCCCAATGCCGTATTTATTTTTGGCTACATAAAATCCTTCTCCTGGGCAGGTGTCTATAGAATTGGACGGAAAGTCATCCAATGGCTCACTGTGCCATTTCAATAATTCTAGATTATTTTCATTCACCAGAAGCCAGAAACGAGGTGTCTTGTCTTGTTTCCCTGCAAGAGGGTAGAAACAAAAGGAGCCAAGATCTGGATTGTAGAATCCAGCTTGACAACCTTGTGTAGAGCAGGGATATTCATTCCTTTTGGCATGATTGTTCCAGAACGACACAGCTCCATCAGGGATAGATCCTTGGAACTCAATCCATTGCAGGCTTGTGTCATCGAACACCTCACTGTGGCGGTCAGTCTGCCGTTTTTTTCTTTTGAGGCTGCCTTCTTTGCCTGGGACTGAAACAACAAATTGAATGAAATAAGAGGAGACACAATGAGAATTGAAGGGACGTAGCTTGAGTCCTTTCTTCTGTCTGATGTGGTGAAATCCCCATCTGCAACTAAAAGTAGTGTCTACCGCAAAACTCAACTTTGCATGGCCCTTATCATGCATGCCAAATGATGGGGCCAGCAGGCCCTGAGAGACAGGAGATCAGTGCAATGGACTGCTTTTTCCAGAGTTCCTGCCTATTTCAGGGCCAGCTCTACCATTAGGCCAAGGAAGACGGCTGCCTCAGGTGGTAGATGATGGGAAGGGGGCAGCGGTGGTGGCAGCCTGCCCCAGCTATTCTCCCTGAGCCTTCCTTTTGCTGGCCATTTCCATCCTCAGCATCAATACCTGCTTGTCGCTGGCCTGTCCTTTCTGACTGGCCTAGCCACCTTCTCCCAATGCGTCACCGGCAACATTGCTCAACCAAGCCCCTGACCATGTGAGCAGGCACCCCAGGCCACCCACTCCAGCAGATACAGGGTGGGGGAACCACTTACTCATTGCAAAAAAGGGAAAATGGCAATTTGCATAAAATTGGCACGTATTAATTTATGTGTACGGATGAAAATTGAGAAGCGATTGCTATAATTTAAACAGAGATACAATACAGGTCACCAAGATCAGGTGACCTGTGTGTGTTCTGAGTGTGTTGTCCCAGTGCTCATTGTTGAAGAGCAACGTCAGGGGCCCCTGGCTCTCCCTTCTTCAGGTCCTTTTTCTTTAAACCGGACCTGGCCTGGCCAGCCCTTCTAGTTCTGTCCTTTCCACTCCCTTGTGAAGTCAGCTGTGAACAGAAGACTGGAGAAACACTTCCTTTCAGAACCTATGATGTGAGTAGAGGGTCAGGTCAGAATTATTTTTAGCTGGGTGGGTGTCTTTCAGAGCTGGGGGAGCTATTCCCCCCCCTATCCCCAGCCCCGCACCTCTTCACTGGCCACACCTCCCCTCCTGCAGTGCCGATAAAATAAAATAATTACAAATAAATTATTTTAGAAAAATGGAGTCTGGAGAGGCTACGGTGTGCTAAAAGGGTCAAAATTAGCATGTTTGCATGTTGATTTTGACTCTTGTTGCTCTGTCGTAGCTAAAGAAAAAGGGTTGAAATGGGCGCTACAGATGCCACTTTTAAAAAGAGGTGTTTTTTAAGGGTGGGGGTTATTTTATTTTTATTTACAATTTTGGCAAGGGAAGGGGGGGTCAGAACACATGCAGCCAATGCATTGTTCCCTCCTGATCTGTAGGCAAGCATTTGTCTCATAGCTTCGCAGTTGACAACCACTGCTTTCAATGACTCCGTGTCCCAGTTGCTGGGGAACATGGGTGGGAGGGTGCTGTTGCAGGATGTCCTGCTTGTTCATCCCTGGCTGATGGCTGGTTGGCCACTGTGTGAACAGAGTGCTGGACTAGATGGACCCTCGCTCTGATCCAGCATGGCAATTTTATGTGTCAGTGCTGTGGCACATGGAGCCAATGTAGGGCTCTTAAAAATGATCCAGAGCAGAGGAGTATTGCCAACTCCAGGCAAGGCCCATACA
Organism: Elgaria multicarinata webbii; assembly: GCF_023053635.1. Classification (NCBI taxonomy): domain Eukaryota; kingdom Metazoa; phylum Chordata; class Lepidosauria; order Squamata; family Anguidae; genus Elgaria; species Elgaria multicarinata. Next base: position 19,152,889 of record NC_086181.1, read on the forward strand.
TCACCTTGTATCCCCACAGGGCTTTTTTCTACCGTTCTGTTCAGGACGGTGAGGCTGACTTTCACTCCATTGGTGCATTGCTCAGCAGCAATCAGAGGCATGAACAGAGCGCAGAACACCAGATGCATCTGAAACAAAAGTTGGGAGGGCATGTTACATGTTGGGAGACCTTGTTGTGATGTTTGGAATCTACTTCAGTCAGACAGGTATTACCCAGAGGACCTTCACTTCTGCTGCTCTCAGACTGTGGAATGGCCTGCCAGAGGACACTCGCCAACTTAACAGTCTATCAGCATTTAAGAAAGCTATAAAGACTGATCTCTTCCGGCAGGCCTATCCAGTGGAATTTTAGGATGTTTTTAAAATGATTTTAGGATGTTTTAACAATGTATATTATCATTTAATTCAGTTTTATGTATTTTATATTGTCTGTTCTTCCCCACCTCAATCAAAATGGAGAGGCGGGTAAGAAATAAATTATTATTATTATTATTACTATTATTATTACAGAAGGACAGCTGTATCTTTTATTCGAACTGTCAGCCTGTCTAAAAGGATGCGTAGGCTGCCTTTAGAATAAATCCTCGCCAGCATACAAAATCAAAACCATAATGCATAATAAAACAATGATAAAAACATTAAGAATAATATAACAATGAAAACCAGCTTGCACCATATACCCAACACCACCCAATAAAATAGTTCAATTGTAGGCAAAGGAAAACAGGGAAGTCTTTAGGACCTGATTGAAGACCTCTAATGATGGGGACAAGAGAACAGAGTCCCATAAGCAGAGGGCCACCGCTGAATCCTCCTGAAAAGCCTTTAAGATTTTTTCCTTTGATAAAGACCTGGAGCAGCATCAGACTGGGGGAGAAATCACATTTCCTTATTGTCGCTCCCCCCCCCCGCTTCTGTCCCACAATGCTTCCGCTTTCTTTTCTGTGTAAATAACCACATGGCCCAGTCAGTGAGCGTTTTTATGTCACTGCTTCTCCTGCTCCCAGCTGGAAATGGCAGCATGTTTCACTACAACTGAACAAAGTTTGATTTTCTGGGTCTTTTTTGTGATGGGAAAATGAGCAGAAGGGGCGGGAGACATGTGGTAGGCAGATGGCATCATCAAAAGGACCGGGGGGGGGGAACCATGAGTGGGCAGTAACGAGTGTGCAATAAAACACTCATCTGATGATACTCCTGGATTGAAACACAACCCAGGGAACACAACCAATGCAGCTGTCTTTGTTGATTTTGGTATCCAGCCTTACAGCTGTTTTTTCTGATCCCTATGGGTATTGCCACTACTGAGAAGGTACTATCCCTTGTAGCCTAATTGCTCTTACAGGCTGGAAAACACGCAAGGTCTCTGATTCTGATTTCAGGTTGTGGGCAGGTTGGTCTGGATAAAAGAGGGCACATCCAGATGAGGCTTTTATCGTGCCATCAATCTGCCTTACCCACCGAATTTCATGAGGATGTCCAGATGGGAGAAGGCATGGGTCAAGAAAGAACATACGAAGAGCCGTACTGGATCAGACCAAGGGTCCATCTCATCCAGCATTCTGTTCACACAGTGGTCAACCAGCTGTCAACCAGGAACCCACAAGCAGGACACAGTACAACAGCACCCTCCCACCCATGTTCCCCAGCAACTGGTGTATAGAGGCTTACTACCTCTGATACAGGAGGTAGCACATAGTCATCAGGACTAGTAGCCATTGATTGCTTTCCCCTCCAGGAATTTATCCAACCCCCTTTTAAAGCCATCCAAATTGGTGCCCAATACTACATCTTGTGGAAGTGAGTTCCATAACTATGCGCCATTTGAAGAAGTACTTCCTTTTATCAGTCCTGAATCTCTTACCGATCAGCTTCATGGGATGACCCTGGGTTGTAGTATCATGGGAGAGGCAGAAAAATGTCTCCCTATCCACATTCTCCACATCATGCATAATTTTGTACGCTCCTTTCCCCCCCCAAGCTAAACAATCCCAGCTGTTGTTATCTTCCTTCATAGGGGAGATGCTCCAACCCCCTTCATAATTTTAGTTGCCCCTTTCTGCACGTTTCCCAGTTGATTTCCTCCTGATGTGCCCACCATGGACCAAATGGCAATCAGAGACAGGCCCCTGGAATCATCTGTTATCCCCCACCCCTGCAATTTTGGTTGCCCTCCTCTGGTGTGAGTGGACATATTAGGAGCCCTCCATCTGGAAACACCGGAGCTAACGTCTGGTTAAAAATCCTGGTTTTGAAAACTCCCAGAGATAGCTTCCACATTTGCCCTTTTTGTTGGACTTGTGATCCTTTATAATAAGGACATTTTGAAAGGACTTTATTATACACTGGGCAGGTACATTATGTTGCTGTGAACTAGCAACAGGCACTAGTATGGCTTGTGCACAATTGTGCATGCTAAATGTGCAGGCGCGCGCATACACAACGCTTTTTAATTACATAACAAAAAAGTATGCCTTAATTGTATTCATGCAATTTACGTTGTTTGGCCCTGAACAAATTGCTGGAGGAGAGGTACACCTGTGACAGACAGCCGATTCCTACTTCCTCACCAAACCAGGAAAATCCATATCTTCTGGAAGTTTGCATTTAATAAAAGAGGTGGCTTGACACTGCAAAAATGACAAATACACTAAGGACACATTCTTATGCATCTTTAGATGAGAAAAAAAAACAACTACAAATCCCTTCATAGCTGGGGCATGATGGGAATTGTAGGACTTTTTTTTCTAAGCATGCATAGGATTGCACTCTAAGCTAGCATGAGTAGAGTCTAATCACATTGCCTGGAAAGAGGCATCCAAAACAGTCACATGACTGAGTTTGCAATTAAATAGAAATGCTACTGATATTGGTTACATGGAGAAATTAGTTCCAGAAAATCAGGAGTTTTTAAGCTGCAAATTACTGAAAACAAATATTTCCTGGCTTTGTGAAGCTCGAGCCAACATGAGATAGCCTTAACTTTGGTCTTAAACCAGCAGGTTTTGGGATCACTGAATATCACTTTACAGAAGTAAATCCTTGACAGTGTGTCAAAAAGGAGCGATACATCTCTCTGAACTACAGTTCCTATAATGCGCTGTACAAACGCACACTACAGCTAACCCTACTTGTGGCACAACCAGCAATTCCCTCACACTCTATTTCGGTAGTACATAAGTTTACACGAGATGATGATGATGATGATTTTCATTTATGTACTGCCCTGTAGCTGAAGCTCTCTGGGTGGTTTACAAAGATTAATAACACTGAACATTTAAAAACCAATACACAAAATTTTAAACCATAAAAGCATAAAAACAGATGAATTATTTACATGATCATCTGCACAGTGGGGTAGAGGTTTATAACTGTCTCAATAAAAGTTCTAAATCTAGCCATGCTACAGTCTTCAAAGCCATTTTTAAATGGATCCAGCTTGAGAGGCTTCTGAGAACTGTCGAGTGGGCTAGGAATTGTCAGCACCACCAAAGTGCGTTCCCAGAGTTCTTTCAAACTGCTTCAACTTCAACACTGCTTGGAAAAGTGGCTCTAACCACCAGTGTGCTATGAACTGAAGCATGAACGTGAAACAAAAACATAAAAATACATTCCAACTTAACAAATACGTGCTGGGTTATTCATATCATTGAATTTTCATTTGACAATCAGAGGCGTGTGTAATACGGGAAGAAGTGACCCAGTCCGTTTAAAAGAGGAAAAAGAGGAGAAAATGAATAATCACTGCTACCGTGATGGTTGACTTGTCAAGATTATATATTTTTCACTGTGGAAGAAATATCCACCATCGTCTCTCTCTCTCTCTCTCTCTCTCTCTCTCTCTCTCTCTCTCTCTCTCTCTCTCTCTCTCACACACACACACACACACACACACACACACACACACACACACACACACATACACTTCCAGCTCCCTGCTGCCTGGGCTAAGTAAGAGCTACGTCAGGCATCCTGGGCCTTGGACAGTTTGTGGTTACTCACCTCTGTTTCTCAGGTCTTGATGTGGAGTAAGCCAGGCTGCTGCACTGTGCCCTTTTTGCCTAGGGCCTTGAAGGCCTGGTCACCACTGATGTTCTACTAACACCCTCTGCCTACAGAGGCTGGTGTCCCCCCCCACCTTCCTCCAATTGCAAACTGTAGGTTTGCCGATTCACCCCCACCCCAATCCATCACGATTTGTGTTTATATACCTATTCTTTGAATGGGTCCAGTTCCTATCTTATCTCTGCATTTCCTGTTTTTCTAGAACAATCTTCCTGTTTGTTTTCCTGCACCAATCTTGGGTGCATGAATTAATCCTATCCCCCCCCCCAATGCAAAACATAATATTCCTACTTCATTTTACGGTGACGTGTAGTTTTTATTCTACTGTGTTGTAAAGATCATTCGATAAATGTTGGTATCTGTCTTGTATTGTCATCACAAGTGTATCGAAGAGGCTGCTAATAATAATAACAATAATAATATATTTCTTATCCGTCTCTCCATCCTGATCAAGGCGGGAAACAACAATAAACATAAAACACATAAAACATTGATCAAAAACACAGTATACATTGTTAAAACTTCCTTAAAAACATACTAAAAGCATCCTAAAGGCATCCTAATGATTTTTAATAAGCATGCTCTATCCCAAGGCATTCTGAACAACCGTTGCTGTTGTGGAGGCTGAAGTATTTTGACTCTGTAAGTTATAACGTTTGGCTCTTCTTTGTCTTTTCTAGGCACTGGACATGTACTGGAATTTCTCTGACTTGCAAAGTGAGAAATCTAAATCATGCCTTTATCTCTTGCAGTTGTCGTCCGTGTTCACATTTTCTTGGCATGACTGATTATCTTTACCCTACACCCTCTCTTTGGAAGCCTAAGCCATATTTCTAAAAGTGGAGGTTTGAAAATGCTGAAATATTATTTGATTTTGTGTTATTTAAAATGCCAGACAGCCACATCACAATTCTCTTTGCACATTATTTCTCTGCCAGATTTGCCATTGACTTACCCCACGAGGTTATCTATTTCCAGAAATGTTTACCATCCTTGTCTATTGGTTTAGGCATATCATCAATTGTTTGCATTTGATTTGTGAACCAAATTCCAAATCCTGATCAAATTACATGTGAGTTTTATTGTAGTAAAAACAGCAGAGTCCTGTAGATCTTTCCGAAAACAATCTTAGGTTCAAATTCTTCTGGCTTGAAATTTGGTGTCAATCCCCAGTGCTCATAGTTGCAGATTTGGCATTTGTCTCCTGTGCTGGTGAATCTTGGAGATATGCTGCATCATGGATCTAAGAATGGTGTTCTATCAGGAATAGGTTTATTTATCAAATAAATGTTATAAACATTATTCACAGACCCGAGCAATGCCGGGCACATCAGCTAGTATACTGTATATATGAGTGCCTAGTGAGGGAAGAAGCTTGAATAACTGGCCTTCCTGCATTAATAGGACAAACTTTTAGCTTGCTGTTTTAGATCTTGGCATTTGGTCACATACTCAGGACAATGACCCACCAGTAGGATTTAATCAGAGAAGTTCAGCATTAAGGGCCTTGCAATTAGACAAGCACAGTTAACAGATTTTTCCAGTCTGCAGGATGACCTCAGACTTCCCTAGGTATGATCTAATCAAGGACTGGGAAATACAAAACAAGTCTTCTCACCTCCATTGTCTTATTGTCATGAGTGGACCCAGCATCTATTGTCCTATCGTAACCTTTGATTTACCTCCTCTAAGAATCCCAAGCACATGATGTTCCTGGCCTATCCCAAGATTGGGCTGTGTCACCTGGTTCATTCCACTGGCCTTGCTAAGGCATGACACCACCTTGCTGTGTGAATGCTGGGTTCACTCCTAGATGACCCACAGGTCTTAGACCCTCACTCCTTTGCCGAAATTGCTTGGATGTGGACAAGCCCAGATAGCCTTCGTTGCATCCATTGGCTTCCCTACCTCCACTGAATTCACTTTGAGCCATTGAACTCAGGGTTCTATCTGGACATTTTTAGACCTTTCCCCTCACCAGAGCCCATGTCCAGACTGTTTCGGCCCCCTTCTTGCTGAAGCAGTGACCTGCCTGCAGCCTTTCTGAAAGCCTTCCCCTGCTGAGAGAGGAATTGCAACACAGCCCAGCTTCATCTTCAGGATGAATTTATCAAGATACAAGGAACAGTATCTTTTGTGCCTTATCCTAACTCCAGAGGTTGTACCTTCACCTCTGTACTTGCTTTCTACTTTGTGTTGGTGTGAATGTGTATAGTAATTTCATTTATTTTGAACCAGGTTTTGGTCAGAAACTCAGTTACTTTAGTGCAGCCTTTTCCTGGCTGGCTGTGAACAGAATGCCGGACTAGCTGGACCCCTGGTCTGATCCAGCATGGTTCTTCTTATGTTATGTGTAGGGGTGTGCACGGACCCCGCACTCCGCTTCACTTTCAGATCCGCCATTTTCGGATCAGGCCGCTCCGCCCCGCCCCCACTCCGCCTGTGCCCACTCCGCTCCGGGGGGTTACCGGGCCCTGCTGCCATCGCCGCTCATGCAGAGCCCGGTAAGGGACCAAGGGAGAGGGGGACCTTACCTGCCTCCGTCCGCGGTCCGTCGACGTCTTCAATTGAGCCTGCGGTTCCACCAGGAAGTCTGGGCCGCAAGCGGCCCATTCCTGCTGGAACCACGGACTCAATTGAAGACGCTGACGGACCGCGGACGGAGGCAGGTAAGGGACAGGAGGGCGGGGGGACAGCGGCAGGGCCCGGTAAACCCCACTTACCTTTCCGGCGGAGCTCCGGATCGAGGCGAAGGATCCGCCTTCACCTCGATCCTCTTCGCCACGCTCTGCCGGCCCCCCAATCCTCTTCGCCTCCGCCTTAAGGGCAGGCGAAGCCCCCCGCTCCGCTCCTGCTTCTCCGGTCCGATTAGAAGCGGAGCACATCCCTAGTTATGTGCATTGATGGGTTAAGTCTGCCAAGACATGCTCTGACCAATGTTCCAAGGTCCCTTAAAGGATGGGTGTATAGAAACGACATGCAGTAACACTGGGCTGCCTCCAGTGAGCAGAGCAGACCCCTCCTTCTGCTAGCCACTTACCTCACTCCAGATGATTGGGGCACCTGCCGGGGGGAAAAATGCAGCATAAAAAATCTCATCAAGTTAAAAGGCCTTGGAAAATATTTTGTCTTTTGAAAAATCACTTGGCACTGGAAAGCCATTAATACAAACAGTCACTAGGCAAGCTTGTCTGGGAAAAAGAAATCCATAAGCATGATACCACAACTAAGATGGCCCGCTCTCCAGTTGTCTTGCACCACACCTCAGATAGGGTGACCATATGAAAAGGAGGACAAGGCTCTTGTATCTTTAACAGTTGTATTGAAAAGGGAATTTCAGGAGGTGTCATTTGTATATATGGGGAACCTGGTGAAATTTCCACTTCATCACAACAGTTAAAGCTGCAGCAGCCCTGCCCTCTTTTAAATCTGGTCACTCTAGTATAGCTCATGCACCTTTAACTGCTGTGATGAAGACCAAATTTCACCAGGTTCTCCATATATACAAATGACACCTGCTGAATTTCCCTTTTCTATGCAACTGTTAAAGATACAGGAGCCCTGTCCTCCTTTTCATAGGGTCACCCTACCTCAGACTGTGTTCAAAGATTAAGACATTATTCAGGGACATAGGCTTATGCCTACAACTCCCAGCATGCCTTGGGCAGGAGAGAGGATTTATTGAGCTTTGGCAGCCATCTTCTGGAAGTGGCTCGCCATCCTGGGCCTGAAGGGAGAGTGACTGGGGCTGGCTGCCTTGGTTGCTAGGCGCCATCAGGAGCAGGAGGGAAGGAAGGGGCAGCTCCAGGCATAGCGGCAAAAAGCATGCTGGGAGTTGTAGTTTTTTTCTTTTGGGACAAGAAAAATCATGGCAGTGATGTCTGCAGACAAAGGGGGGCAAGTGCCTAGGCAGGCCACAGCTCTTTGGTACAGCCTCCTGCTGGAGCACTTGGTCAGCGAGAAGTGTGGGCCGAGGCAGGAGCAAGCGTTCGACCCAGCCGCCTGCCAAGAGCCTCAAGCTGAAGATGGTCAAGTGGGCCATGGTGACCATGTGAAAGGGAGGACAGGGCTCCTGTATCTTTAACAGTTGTACAGGAAAGGGAATTTCAGCAGGTGTCCTTTGTATATATGGGGAACCTGGTGAAATTCCCTCTTCATCACAACAGTTAAAGCTGCAGGAGCCCTGCCCTCTTTTGTATCTTATGTTTTTTGAAAACATATTTTAGGTTTGCATCTTTTTTAGCTGGTAGAAAGGGTGTTGTGTGTCCTGATTGTTTTTGAAGTTTAGACGACAGCTCTGGCCAAGGCATGATGGGAGGTGTAGGCATTTCAGGTAAAACAAAAAATGTGGTTTATCACAAAGCTCTAATTTAAAATACAGTTCTTATTAACACAATTTCCCATTTATTCTAACAAATAATTTACTAACTCAACCAAACTAAAAAAAACCCAACCAACTTAAAGATGAATAAGTTGCAGAGAAATGTATTATTTATCAAATAAATGTTATAAACATTATTCACAGATCCGAGCAATATTAGCTCGTCAAATTTTAATCTTATATCAACTTTGCTGTGTGGTTTTATCCTGGTTGCGCTTTTTATACTGTATTTCGTAATTGTGTTTTAACCTGTTGGGTGTTTTACTGTGGTTTTAATTTTTGTGAACCGCCCAGAGAGCTTCGGCTATTGGGCGGTATAAAAATGTAATAAATAAAAATAAAATAAATAAAATATAAAAGAAGTATGATATCCCCTATGCATTTTATTGCTGGAAGCTGCCTTGGGAGGGTTTTCTTCCTGAAAGGTGGCCAAGAAATATTTTAAATAAATATATAGATAAAACATAGAAGCCTTTCTACATGAGACTTTTATTGTGCGCTCATGATTCCTCACTGAAGGTACTTTGCGGGTCCTTTACATGACATTGTCACCCTCCAGGGCCTCTCCCATACTTTGCAACCATTTTAGTGGGTTCCCCGCCTCTAACGAGGCAAGTCTAGTATTTTTCTCAGTGGCATTATAGGAGCCTCGTGTATTTGCTGGATTCTGCTATAGCACAGTGCACCCTAGTGGTTGTGTAATGGAACATCTAGAAAGGCAGTGAAAGAAGAACCCCAGGAAAAAAAAATGTATAAAGGAGCTGTTCTTAATTCCGCAAAGGATCTGGAAGCAGAAGCCTTGGTAAAGGTGCGGATTAAAGGCCTCATGTAGAAAAGGCCATTGGCCCTTACCCAGGGTTCTGATCCAAGGGTTACATACATGCACCGGGAAGCATGCTTCTGCATGATCGTTCTTAGGAGCATGACATTACACAAGCTGAAATAGGTGTTTTGCACCAGGTGCCTTTGTCTTGGTGCTGGGGTTGTGTGCATGGCTCTCTGCCAGAAAATCAGTGACAGTGCTCTGGGTTCAGTTTCCCTTGGACCTCCTGCCTCCATTCCAATTAGCACATTTGCTGGTTTTCTAATAGGGCTGTGTACTGTTCTGGTCACCACAGCTAAAAAAGAAATTGTAGGGCTGGAAAAAAGTTTACAATGATCAAGGGACTGGAGCATCTCCCCCCGCTATGAGGGAAGATTACAACAGCTCATGCTGTTTAGCTTGGGAAAAAAGGAGGGTGAGGGTAGACATGATACAGACGTACAAAATCATGAATGGTGTGGAGAATGTGGATAGGGAGACATTTCCCCCCTCTTGCATAATAGAACCCAGGGTCATCCCATGACATCCCATGATGGTAGGAGATTCAGGGCAGATAAAAGGAAGTACTTCTTCACACAGCACATAGTTAAATTATGGAATTCGTTACCTCAAGATATAGAGATGGCCACCAATTTAGATGGCCTCAAAAGGAGGTTGGATAAATTCCTGGAGAAGGCTATCAATTGTTACTAGTCCTGATGGCCATGTGCTACCTCCAGTATCCAAGGCAGTATGCCTATGTGCAACAGTTGCTGGGGAACATGGGTGGGGGGGTGCTGTTGCACTATGTCCTGCTTGAGGGTTCCTGGTCAATAGCTGGTTAACCACTGTGTGAACACAGTACTGGACCAGGTGGACTCTTTGATCCAGCACGGCTCTTCTTATGTTCTTAAGTTCTTATGCTTGCTTGTATCCATGGCTACTGCATGCAAATTGACTTGGAACAGGGTCTGCATCTATGGCCTACTCTATTGAATTGTCATGACTTTGGTTTCAAGAATTTACTTATAAATCACCTATTAGATAAGGAAAAACCCACATTCTTTCAATATCTAGCACTTCTTTGGAACCTACCAATGTAATGAGGTATGACGTCAGCCCCATTTTATAGCTAATACTGCCCCTCTGTGGATATTCCAGTTCTTTAATTTATAGAAGCATATTCTGCCTTGAGGCTGTTCTTTGTTGTGTCTCATTATCTAAAGCTGAAAATAAATCCCGTTCTTTAGATATTACCTAAAGACAAGGAGTCACAGAGGGCTAGGTCTTCAAAAAGCAAGGGCCCTTCAGGTCAAAGAGACTTCTGGAGATGAGGCATACCTCAAGTAACACCCCCCCCCCCGGATTTCCTTTATTTTCTTCTGCTGACATTTGAACTAGTAATAGGAAACAGAAAGGTCAGAAGTCCTATTTTAGTGTAATCTTGATTGATTTTCTCTCTCTCATGGAGATGGAGCCATGAAGTTCATTTCTTCTTCTCTCCCGATCTATTTTTCCTTGTGTGTCGTGTCTTTTTAAATTATAAACCTGGGGGCAGGGACTGTCTTGTTTTACTGGTTGCATGTAAGCCACTCCAGAAGCCTTTTTGGTGAGGAGCAGGATTAAAAATAATAATACATTAACTAAAACAGAAAATGAATTGAGATGGAGCCACAAAATCCATTCACAAAATAAAGATCACACAGATCGAGAGAATGTGGACAGGAAAATTACTTTCCCCCCCAGCTAAATAAAGTCTCTTCTCAAATAATGCTGTTAGATAACCATGCATTGATTATTTCTCGGTTGGACTACTGCAACCTTCTTCTCACTGGCCTTCCTTCTTCTCACATCAGTCCATTGGTTTCTGTTCACCACTCTGCTGCTAAGATCATTTTCTTGGCTCGCTGCTCTGACCATGTTACTCCACTTCTGAAATCTCTTCATTGGCTTCCAATTCACTTCAGAATCCAATATAAACTTCTCCTGTTGACCTACAAAGCTTTTCACTGTCTAGCTCCTTCCTATCTTTCCTCTCTCATCTCACACTATTGCCCCGCTCGTACTCTTCGCTCCTCCGATGCCATGTTTTTCACCTGCCCAAGGGTCTCTCCTTCCCTTGCTCAGCTTCATCCATTTTCTTCGGCTTCCCCTTACACCTAGAACGCTCTTCCAGAACATTTGAGAACTACAAGTTCAGTCGCAGCTTTTAAAGCTCAGCTAAAAACTTTTCTTTTTCCTAAAGCTTTTAAAACTTGATTTTGTTCTGACTTTTATACTGCCTGTTTGGTGCATTCTCTTCCCCTCCTTATTGTTTTATTATGACTTTATTAGAATGTAAGCCTATGCGGCAGGGTCCTGCTATTTATTGTTTTACTCTGTACAGCACCATGTACATTGATGGTGCTATATAAATAAATAAATAATAATAATAATAAAGGCGTGTTTAGTGGATTGTTCCTCTGTTTTTTAAACTGGTGTATTCAAATAGAACTGATTTATTATCACATTATGAAAAGTTCAATACAGTTTTTTTAAAAAAGATATCAAGCAACAAAAGAGGGACAAACATTCAAGCAATGATCATCTTTATTATTTCTTTTCACTCCATGTTACAATAATGTGCTTGAAACAGAATAGCTTTAAGAAATAAGCCAGGATGCTGTTAATTCACAGATCCATTGATTACAAGTCAAGAACGGACAGTTCCATGGAGCCAAAGTAGGAGGAGGAAAGAGGCAAAGCCTGTAGCAAAATGCCCACTGGATATGAGAAGAGAAAAGGTGCTAGAGCAGCTAGACTCGGATCCCAAATGTAATTTCTGGGATTTAGGTACCATTCGTTGCAATGGTGCTTCCTTCCAAAGAAGTATGTTTAGGATCAGAGACTTGGAGAAAAACTGGTTTTTGGTGGTATCAGATTTGTCGCCAAGAGTTTCATCAAATGCATCAAATGGACTGAGAAGGTGGAGGGTATGTTCCAGGCAACCACAGCTTCTGATCAGGCAAACTGAACACAGCCCATCTAACATAAACTGCATTCTGCCTATTACTTGACGGTGCCCATATTTTTACAGGTCTAGGCAGGCAGGAAACCATGAGCTTATGGATCTCCATGTGTGGTTGGTGAGCTACAGTTGTGTTGTAGAATTGTAGATTCTGCTGTTATCTGCTGTCTACAAATGCATATGCTTTGCGTTGATATGGGGTTGGACCCAGACATGCAGTGCAATTCCAAATACATTTACTCAAAAGTAATTTCCCCCAAGCTCTGTGGAGCTTATTTTGTAGTAAGTAATTTGTTCAGGATTGCAGCCTACGTTAATTGCAATCTGTTGCAATTGCAATCAACAGGACTTTAATCAGAGAGCCAGTGTGGCGTAGTGGCTAAAGTGCCAGACTGGGAGTCGGGAGATCTGGCTTCTAGTCCACACTCAGCCATGGAAACCAACTGGGTGACTTTGGGCCAGTCACAAACTCTCAGCCCAACCCACTTCACAGGGTTGTTGTTGTGTGGATAGAAATGGAGAGGGGGATTATGTATGCCGCCTTGGGTTCCTTGGAGGAAGACAGGCGGGATATAAATGCAAAATAAATAAATAAATAAAAATTCAATGAGACTAAATTGCTATTAACATTCTCTGGTTCCACCCCATTATTTTGGGATTTAGCTTTTTAACTTGGGCATCAATGAATGAACTGGGATTTACTCTCAAGTCAGCGTGAATAAACTCAGGTAGTACGTTTATATCCTGGTATGATGATAGACAGAAAGATCCCTCCTTTCCATTTGATCCGTATGTCTGATGAAGTTGGCCCTTGCGTATGAAAGCTCAGCCTACAACAAACCCGTGGTTCTCCAAGTTGCCCAGTAGCACCTTCTCCTCTTCTTGATTTCTGCTATGGTGTAACATGGCTAGAGAATCCCTTGTGTGCCCTCAGTCTCTGCATCACATGGATTTGCATCTGGGATGGGTTCGCACCGCTTTACGTCTGTGTGCACTTGCGCTATAACTATATTATTGCTGACTCCTGGGACTCTGGCTGTTCGCTTTTCCCCATTGTAGTAGTACCGAGTCACCGTGCCGTTGAACGGAATACTCGCTCTCATTCGTTTGCCTATCATGTCGACTGCACAACTGTGATTGGGTGGGACCTCAATGTCGACTGTCTCAGCATATGTGACGGATTCGCTCTGTGTGGAACCCTGACTCCAACTGAAAGTTTTCTCTGAGGAAATACCCCACGACACACGATGATTTGAGGTATGCCCACTGTCATGCTGCAGTTCACCGACCTGGAGAGGGAAATGTCAACATTCCAGTGACGTTCAGAACTTACTGTCCCTGTTAATGTGGTCCTCTTCTTTACTACGTTGCACTCATTGTTGGTGACTTTGCTGGAAACTATGAGCACAGACTCGTCACTGAAGGACCCCTGGTCTAACATGTACGTGACATTGTCAACCCTCTGTGATCGATAGTCTTTATTAATGGTCAGGACATCGTAGTATTTATACCAGTACTCTTTACCATCATACCCTAGGAAGAAAGCTTTGTTTTTGCTATCCACCTTCCCTAAGCCATATTTATTTTTCCCTACATATAGTCTTACACCTCCACAGGTATTGATAGAATTGGATGGAGCGTTACCATATGAATCTGCTGTCCAGCTCAATGATTCAAAGTTATGCTCATTCACCAAAAGCCAGAAATGAGAGCTGCTGTATTCTTTGTTTCCATAAGGGTAGAAACAGTACGGGCCAAGGCTTGGGCTATAGTAGCCAGCCGCACAGCCTAGTTCCTTACAAGGATATTCCCACCTATCAGAATAGCTATTCCAGAACAACTGAGCTCCACGAGGCGTGGACCCTTGGAACCAATTCCAGCTCAGGGTGGTTTCATAGAAAGCATCACGATTCCTACTGGAAGGCTCTCTGTTTCCGGTCAGTTTCGGTGCCGCTCTGCTATCTTCTTCCTGGTCTGAAAAGACAGAACAAAGATTTTGTTTTCTGAAGTTGCCTTCTGGCATGGGATCTGCTGCTCAAGCATGTACGTGTTCCATACTGTTCATAGTACTGGCAGAAACTCCAAGAGATGAGGAATGTCTCCATGATTTGGTCTCTGCCCACAGCAGCATTATCTCAGCTGGGGAGACACTTAGAAAACTGTTGACCTGGACAACACAGCACAACGTGGATATCTTGAAGTTCACTTAAATCATATAATCTATGCAGATTGTAGACTCCAGAGGTGAGTTCATCAAAAGACCAATGATGTCAGTTTCATTTTATTTAACCTTCCAACTATTGGCTATTTTCAAGGGAGTTTCTTGAATTCATATTTTATCACCTGAAGCCCAATCCAAAGGTTCAGCAGCATAACCCTCCCAAAGCCTGAATACAGTTAAAGTAGCTCTTCAGAGATTCCCGATCTATTCAAAAAGGCCAGGGCTGGAGGCTGGGGTGGCCACTTAGGCATCACCCAAAAAGAGGACACACGTCACTGAAAAAAGAAGAGATGCAGCAACAAATGAGAGGATGAAAGAGGACTCATTTCCATATATTTTGCATATGTTAATTTATATCTATAGATTCAAACTGAGAAAACAATTACTATAACTTAAATACAAATACAGTAATCTGACAGTGGCAGGGAAGTTTGTGTCTGGATGACCTTTGTGCCTACTCAATCAGGTGTTGTCCAGATATTACCTGGACAACACCTAGTTGATGGGCAGTTTCAAGGTGCCTTTCTTTCAATAGGCTTTTGACTGGATGGCCTTTCAAATGGGGGACACCTTCAAATAGAGGTCTGTGCCCTGACTGTCCTCTGTAAAGTTGGACACATGACAACCCTAGTGGAGGGGGGGGGGCTAGCTTGCATCTGCTTATTGGCCCTCCATGACTTAAAGTTTTCGAACCCCGAAAGAGTGCTCATGTGTCCATGTACGGTGCAAAAGATGACCTGGAGAGGAAGACATTTCCAGGGATAGATCCCACAATACTTACCAATGGTCACTAGAGGGCCTTCTTCCACATTTCTCTTCAAGACTGTGAGGGGGATGTCCATGGCTTTGGCCCAGAGCTCATCCATAAACAGAGACATGAACAGAGTGCAGAGCAACAGATGCATCTGAAACAAATTTCAGTTTCATTTTGATTTCGAAACATAGATTACAAATCTCTGCCTCCCCGCAATGTGATTTTCCTCAACAACATTTAACTTTTGTGTGACATGTAGAAATGAAGGAGGTCACTTGGTTATTTCTATGTCCAGCTGTTGTTAAACAGGTGCATGGCTCAAAAAAAAAAAATATGGAGCCATTCTTAGCTGGAAAATCTCTTCTGACAAAGGAATGAACAAGAAGGTGAGAGGCCTTTGGGCATCTAGTGATTTTGCTAGAATGGATTTTTTTCCCCTGCAGAAAATCATGCTGCCAGGAAAGCATGCATAGAATTGCAGACTGAATATTTCAGCTAGGGTAACGATTTATTCTCTGAATAAGTAGCTGATTGAAACTGGTTGAATTCTGCAATGTTGTGAAAAGCTTATGTATTAATCTTGATTATTTTGTTTTATCTTGCTTTTGCGAATCATATCAAGTGCAGGTTTTTTTTTATCAGCAAGATATTCTAGATATTTTACTTAAATAATAACTTCATAGCCTACTTCATCGCCAAACTAGGGTGTTCAGAGCAGTTTACACTACAATAAGAACACTAACACCACAGCTCCACTAAACAGAATAGAATAAGTGACTTTAAAAACTAAAATAAATAGGAATATAGGAAGCCTTGTGAATGCCTCTAGTGTGGGAGAACCCACAACCTCCCTAGGCAATTGGCTCCATTGACGTACTGCTCTAACAGCCAGGAAGTTTTTCCTGATGTCCAGACGGAATCTAGCTTCCTGTAACTTGAGCCCAGTTTGTTCCTCTTGACCAGTATTACGTACTCTGACTGGCAGTACTCACTAACAGAAACCTTTTCTATCACCTGCTACCTGAATTTGTTTAACTGGAGACTCCAGGGAACTGTGCTGGAGGGGGGGCCATATGCACCCCCATAAAATCCTTATGGTTTTATGGGGGGCCATGTGGATTACGTTATATGGCCATGTACATCAGTTGTGAAGCACACAACTGATGCTTCTCCCCCCCTCCCACACCAGCATTCCATGCTTTGCAAATGCTTCTAAATTCCTAATACTTTAGAGAACTGCCCCTAAGAAAACCCATTTGCCAACCTAATAGAAATATTCTTGATCATGTGCAATTTTGCATTTGAAACTCCCTGAAATCGTAAGTGCCATCAGACTACAGAAATAAAATGGAGTTTGTTTCTGCTGCCTTGATGCTAAACACACTTACTCAGGAATAAGCACCATTTTGTTGTAGAACAGGATAGCATCTTTTAAAAAGTAAAAAATAAAATTAGCAGCTGTAATGATATACATTAAAAAAATTCTAAAATAAGAAGAAAGAAAGGATGGTGCAGGATGTGGTCATGATATGGACACTGCTGTCCAGGTGCTGATGCTGGGCTTGTTTCCACTACTTCATTGTCTGCTGCTCACTGGGTGGCCATTTTAGGATGGGGCTAGGCTGCACAGCCCAGGATCATGGCTTGGAGGCCTAGCAATCACTGCGCCCTGCCAGGGATTTAACCAGGACCATTCCGCATGCAAAGCATGACCTTTACTGGTAAGTGATGGAAAAGACACCCCTAATAAGTCCAGTGCTTGGCATGTGCTACAACCACTAAGAACACATATCACACAACACCCCTCAAAGCCATGCTCAAACCTCTGCTCAGTCTTGAAGCCTGTTGGCTGGCAGGGCTGGCGCGACCATTAGCCATAGTGAGGAAATCAGGTAGCAGATGGGAACCAAACTTCCAGAGTCTCCAGGATATGAGCTACAGCCACCTAGAATGGGTGCTACACATCATAGGCTGCCCCTCCACAGTAACACACAAATCTCCCACAGCCAGCCACACCCACTGATGTATACAATGCAGTTGCTAGCTGCACACAGGCTGTGATACATCAGCGTATGCATTTGGATATGTCTGTGGGAAAGCCATGTTCAGATCTCTGGTCAGTCTTGAAGCTCATTAGCTGAGGTAATCAACTCAGGCAGCAGATGCTTGTGGGCTGTGGTGGAAGCTTCCAGGGATCCACAGCTCTTCCCATCTGTTGGAGGACAGAGCGTGTATGCTACACAATCGGTCTTGGAGCCCCTAAATTAGCCTGATACTTTCAGTGTCATGAGGGACATAATCCCAGCACTGGTGTTGAGGGAGATTCTACTGCCAGTCCAGCTGGCTTCTGTACATGGAATGGGGGTGGGGAGTGCCATCTTGTCCTTTGCCTCAGGTGGAAAAATATCTTGGGCCAGCCCTGGTGATTGGCCTTGAGCAAATCGCTCTGTGCACCTGATGTGGCTGCTGTGAAAAGAAATGAGATCTGAACTGTGCTCTGAGAAGTGCAAGCAAAAAAGCAAACGAAAATGTACAGAAGCCAATCGCTTGCCCACCATCCTCTCAGTAGCCCACATTCGTCTCCAGGCCATGACTAGTGAGCTGCATCTGGAATAAAATATGGGCGCATTGTCCTGGACCAAGATAATGACTTTGATGGAGGCCTCTTACCTTGGGATCCATTGCAGCTTCTTGTACAGCAGGCATGGGAGGATTGCATGACACCGCCTTCCCTCTCCTTTTATACAATTTCTAGGAGAGGGAAAGGAGGGTGAAATATCTTGGGCTTTGTGCAGTCAAGGCATACGTTTCTCATTTCCTTTGCTCCCCGCCTTTTTTAGTGTTGTGTAAAAGCTATGGAAAAATCCCCCCCCCCCCAGATATCACATGGCTATGTACTGAGAATGTTTTATGGGAAACCTTTCAAGCCAATGCTCCACTTTCTAAAGCAAATATTTGAGCAGAATTCACAGGTGTTCATCTGGCACTTTGCTTCTCACAGGGGCAAACCAGATGCCACTGATGAGGCCACAAGTTGGCCATGAAATCTCTAGCCAACCCCTGCCATGCTCTATAGGAAATGGTGTTCAGCAGCATACAGTCCCCGAATGCATTAGTTCCATGCACTCATAGATGTTAGCCTCTGACAGAGACTTATTAGTTAATTTGTTTAATTCCCTTTGAAAGTTATCTAACTTATTGGCCAGTAGCATATCTTATGACATCGAATCCCATAAATAAATGATGTGTTGCAAGAAGAAGTATTTTCTGTTTTCTGTCCTGAAAATGTTGCCAGTTAATTTCACTGGGTGACTCTGAGTTCCAATACAGGAGACTGAGAAAAACATCTATCCACAGTACGAATGATTTTATAAACTTCTACCATATCATAACCTAGAGTGTAATCCTATGCAAATTTTGACAGATGATGCCAGCGATGCTGGTAGTTGTAAGAACTTTTTCGGTCTGAAGACACATAGGATTGTGCCCTTTGTTGTCTTTTCTCAACACTAAAAAAGCTCAAGACAGCTTATCCCTTTGTTACAGGAAAGGTACTTCAGCCCTCATCACGTTACTTGTTTTTTTCCTATCCCATCTCCAGGTCTATCATATAAGAACATAAAAAGCATCATGCTGGATCAGACCAAGGGTCCATCTTATCCAGCACTCTGTTCACACAGTGTCTAACCAGCTGTTGACCAGGGACCAACAAAGCAGGACACGGTGCAACAGCACACTCCCACCCATGTTCACCAGCAACTGGTGCACACAAGCTTACTGCCTCTGATACTGGAGTTAGCACATAGCCGTCCAGACTAGTAGCCATTGATCGCCTTTTCCTCCAGGAATACATCCAACCAGCTCAGGCTGATATACCAACTGCATCCTTATCTGGACAGAGATAGCCTAGCTACAGTTATCCATGCTCTGATAACCTCTCGTTTGGATTACTACAATGTGTTATACGTTATACGTGGGGCTGCCTTGGAAAATGGTCCGGAAACTTCAACTGGTACAAAACAGGGCAGCATGTTTACTAACAGGGACTGGCCGACGAGACCACATCACGCCAGTCCTTTTCCAGCTTCATTGGCTGCCAGTCCAGGTCCGGGCCTGATTCAAAGTGCTGGTATTAACATTTAAAGCCCTAAATGGCTTGGGGCCAGGCTATCTGAAGGAACGCCTCCTCCCATATGTACTTGCCCGGACCCTAAGGTCATCCTCAGGGGTCCTTCTCTGTGAGCCCCTGCCAAAGGAAGTGAGGCAGGTGGCTACCAGGAGGAGGGCCTTCTCTGCTGTGGCACCCCGGCTGTGGAATGAGCTCCCTAAGGAGGCTCGCTTGGCACCTACATTATATGCTTTTAGACGCCAGGTGAAGACCTTTTTATTCTCCCAGCATTTTAACAGTCTATAAATAAATCCAAAAAACAAAAAACCTACGGTTTATAAAACAACGTTAAGGCCGTACACTTTTCCACCAAGCACCAAAATGCGGGGAAGTTGGGAGTTAAGGCTCGCCAGCCTTAACGCCACATCCTCCCTAAGGAGGCAGAAAGTACCAGTGAAATTCTCATTCTGCCAAAGCAGATAAACCATGAGGACAGGATGGAGAATAGGATATGCAGAGGTGACTGTGGGGTTGTGGAAAACTGATGACGAACAACTTAGAGCCACCTACTTCTTTTTTTGTTTAGAGCAGCCCTTCCCCAAACTGGTGCTGCATGCCTACAAATGACACCTGCTGAAATTCCCTTTTCTATGCAACTGTTAAAGGTACAGGAGCCCTGTCCTCCTTTTCATATGGCTAAGGTGACCATATTCAAAGGAGTAACAGTTGTTAATCTTGTTTTTGCTAGCTGAAGTAGATTCAAGTATCAGCAAATTCCCTTTTGCTTAGATTTACAAGGTTTGCTATTAAGTTCTGCCATTTTGCTGCCTGTCTGCCTCCTGCAGAAAATTGATGTCCACCAGAAAAAATCCCACCCCGCTCGCCCACTCACCCCATCACCTACAAGAAGCTTTTGTTTTCACCATCTAAAGAGCTGTTTCCACTTGAAAGTGAGTTTTTCTCCTGAAAGAGAAGGGAGGCAGGGATTTCTGTGTTTTTCTTGCCCAGCCAATTTTGAGCCGTTTTTTCTCTCCTTTGCTAAAAAGACTAATTTGCTATTTTGAATGTGTTTGGACACTCTGCTCTTGACTTTTCACCCTAAGCCTGATGGCTGAAGAATCTTTTGCTTGTAGACATTGCTACTGTTGAATCTTGCTGTTAAAGTCATGCCTTTCTTTGTACCCAAAAATGTGTTTTGACTTAAGATGCTTTTTTTGAGTTCTGAACCAAACTGTTTGCCCTAAATCTGTTTTTGAAGTTTCTAGCCATATGCTGAATGTTTGTAATGTGCAACTTTTGAAATTGTAGCTTTGATCAAAGTTTTCTCCTATTCCCATTTAGACCCACAATTAGTTCCCAACCCCTAACGATGTTTTTAATATGCTCCCTCAATAACCATCCCCTTTCGCCAGCACCTCCAAGCTCCCAAGCCGGATGAGGGTGGGGAGAAGGGAGTAAGTTCTCTGGGTTGGAAGGAGTTTTGAGTAGGGAATAATGTCAGGTATAGGTACAAGGCCATCCTTGTACCTTGTGGTTAGATTTATTAGGAAATAGTTTGACAATGCCAGATGTTCTCTTGCAAGCTTATCTCTGTAAGAAGTTCCCATAGAAGTAGCTTGTTCACTCCCTTATCTCGGCCTTGAGACAGCTAGTTCTCTGGGAACTTCAGAGCGTTTTGGAAAAGGTGGGGCTTATCTTCGAAGCGGGTTGTAACATCCCGCCCTCTTGGCACGTGGGCATAGTTTACAGGTCAGAGGACCTGTCTGTCAAGTAGCTTTGAATAGGCCTTATATGCTACTACAAAAGCTGAAAAAGCTTTGCTAGGTTTCATCTCTCGACGCAACACCTGACCTCCCTCCTGCTTTGGATTCCATCTCCGCTTGGGACTTTGAAAGCACTCTGCACATGGACGCATTGCCATTTGGACTTTGGATATCTAAGGACTGTGCCATGAGAAGTAGTGAGGCTTTTCATAGACTTGGACTTGCATATGGTGTGGATTCTGTGTTCGTGCCTAGACTCAAGTGGCAGGGAGTTCCCAGTCCTTAGCAGAAGGATGGGACTCCTGGGCCTGAGGCTTAACCTTTTCTGTAGTCATGGTAACGGGGTCAGCTCAGTAGCGGTAGGCTGAGACTGACAAGTGTGTGACGGATCTCTCTGCCCGGCTTTGTTGGATTGGAGCAACCATTCCTGGGACTTTATTTTAGGAGATTGGCCATGACTTTGAAGTCACAGATATAGAGATATTTCACAGCCACCACTATCTATAGGTATATTGAAGTGCTGCCTGAACTTTAAAAAAATTATAACCATGGATTTCCTCGAAGTATACAAGCTAGGTCCTCAGATATTAATTCTTCTAACTCACTTCAGATATGGAGAATGGTTGACAGTTCCTATTTCATTGTGAATGCCCGACAGGACAGAGTGTACCACATCAATAAAGTTGTAACCACACAATCCAAGAGAAAGAAAAAATACACCTGGTGAAATGACTTGGTGTGTTGGATTTGCTGATACATATAACATGGGGCCACAAGTTGCCCATGAAATCTCTAGCCATCCCCTGCGTTGCTCTCTAGGAAATGGTGTTCAGCGACATACAGTCCCTGAATGCAGAAGTTCCATACAATCATAAATATTAGCCTATTATTATTATTATTATTATTATTATTATTATTATTATTATTTATTTATTTATTTATATAGCACCATCAATGTACATGGTGCTGTACAGATTACACAGTAAATAGCAAGACCCTGCCGCATAGGCTTACAATCTAATAAAGTTGTAGTAAACAATAAGGAGGGAAAGAGAATGCAAACAGGCACAGGGAAGTGTAAACAGGCACCGGGTAGGGTGAAGCTAAACAGTATAGAGTCAGAACAAACTCAATATTTAAAAGCTATAGGGAACAGAAAGGTTTTTAGCTGAGTTTTGAAAGCTGTGATTGAGTTTGTAGTTCTCAAGTGTTCTGGAAGAGCGTTCTAGGCGTAAGGGGCAGCAGAAGAAAAAGGACGAAGCCGAGTAAGGGAAGTAGAGGTCCTTGGGCAGGCGAGAAGCATGGCATCAGAGGAGCGGAGAGCACGAGCGGGGCAATAGTGTGAGATGAGAGAGGAGAGATAGGCAGGAGCTAGGCCGTGAAAAGCTTTGAAGGTCAACAGGAGAAGTTTGTATTGGATTCTGGAGTGAATTGGAAGCCAATGAAGAGATTTCAAAAGTGGAGTGACATGGTCAGAGCGGCGGGCCAAGAAGATGATCTTAGCGGCAGAGTGGTGGACAGAGACCAGCGGACTGATGTGAGACGAAGGAAGGCCAAAGAGAAGAAGGTTGCAGTAGTCCAACCGAGAGATAACCAGTGCGTGAACGAGAGTCTTGGCAGAAGAGACAGACAAAAACGGTCGGATCCTGGCAATATTATACAGGAAGAAACGACAGGATTTAGCTACTGCCTCGATATGAGGAATAAAGGAGAGCGAGGAATCAAATATAAAGCCAAGACTACGAGCTTCCTTGACCGGAGTAAGCGTGACATCGTTGACAGTAAGAGAGAATGAGAGGAGAGGGGAAGGTTTAGGAGGAAAAACAAGCAGTTCGGTTTTTGCCTCTGACAGAGTCCTATTAGTTAATTTGTTTAATTCCCTTTGAAAGTTATGTACATGAAAGTAACATGTCTTGTGACATTGAGTCCCCAAAATAAGTGTTGCAAGAAGTATTTTCTGTTTTCTGTCCTGAAAATGTTGCCAATTAATTTCACTGGGTGACCCTGAGTTCCAGTATAGCAGTATGAATCCCCACTATGCATAATTTTATTAACTTCTATCATATACTAACTTAGAGTGCAATTCTATGCATATTTGACAGATGATGCCAGTGATGCTGGTAGTTGTAGGAACTTTCTCAGTCTGAAGATGCAGAGGATTGTGCCCTTAGTTGTCTTTTCTTAAAACTTAAAAAGCTCCAGACATCCCTTTGTTACAGGAAAGGTACTTCAACCCCCCCCCCCCATCATGGTACTTGTTCTTTTCTATCCCTTCTCCAGGTCTACCATGTAAGAACATAAAAAGTGCCCTGCTGGATCAGACCAAGTGTCAATCTCTTCCAGCTTCTGTTCACACAGTGGCCAACCAGCTGTTGACCAGGGACTCACAAGCAGGACACAGTGCAACAGCACCCTCCCACCCATGTTCCACAGCAACTGGTGTACATAGGCTTACTGCCTCTGATATTGGAGGTAGCACATAGCCATCTGGACTAGTAACCATTGATAGTCTTTTCCTCCAGGAATTTATCCAACTTCCTTTTAAAGCCATCCAAATTGGTGGCCATCAGTACATCTTGTGGTAGTGAATTCCAGAGTTTAATTATGTGCCGTGTGAAGAAGTACGTCATTTTCTCTGTTCTGAATCTCCCCCCAATCAGCTTCATGGGATGACCCTGGGTGCTAGTATTATGGAAGAGGGAGGAAAAATGTCTCCTATCCACATTCTCCACACCCTGCGTAATTTGGGGGGGATATCACAGTATTGCTACCAGCATGGAGAGAGAGGTGGTTGCCACAGGCAGTTGATGTTGGGAGGTGGGGAGCATTGGGGAACGTGCTGGAGGACAGAGCTGTAAGTTCTACAAGGACTGCCCTGCACCTCCTAAGGTAGACATTTGCCTTCAGGTGTGTTGGAAGACCCTGTCCCATTGCCAGGATGGAAGTAAGATTCAACTGCCAGTCTGTATGCCGTCAACGGGGATGGAGGGATAGCTGAGCTGTCTTGTCTTTACCATCCTTTTACCTGCCCTAAATCTCCCACCAATCAGCTTTGTGTAGGGTGACCATATGAAAAGGAGGACAGGGCTCTTGTATCTTTAACAATTGCATAGAAAATGGAATTTCAGCAGATGTCATTTGTATATAAGGAGAACCTGGTGAAATTCCCTCTTCATCACCACAGTTAAAGGTGCAGGAGCTATACTAGAGTGACCAGATACAAAAGAGGGCAGGGCACCTGCAGCTTTAACTGTAGTGATGAAGAGGAAATTTCACCAGGTTTTCCATATATACAAATGACACCTGCAGAAATTCCCTTTTCAATGCAACTGTTAAAGATACAGGAGCCCTGTCCTCCTTTTCATATGGTTACCCTAGCTTTGTGGGATGACCCGAGGTTTGATTATGAGAGAAGGGCAGGATCTACACTACTGCTTTACTGCTGAAGACCTTTTTATTTTCTCAGTATCTTAACACTTCGTTTTAACTTAAAATTAAATTTTACAGTTCTAACTCTGTATTTTAATCTTATATCAATTTTGTTGTGTAGTTTTATCCTGGTTGTGCTTTTTATACTGTATTTTGTATTTGTGTTTTTAACCAGTTGGTTGTTTTATTATGGTTTTAATTTTTGTGAACCGCCCAGAGAGCTTCGGCTATTGGGCGGTATAGAAATATAATAAATAAATAAATAAATAAATAAATAATACATTTACAACAGTTTATAATGGCGCATGTCACATTCCATATAACCTTTTTCGAACCGCTTTCAAATCATTATACCCTGCTCGGATTAGATCTGGCTAAGGAGAAAAATGTCTCCCTACTGACATTCTGTGCACTATGCATAATTTTGTACAGATCTCATTCCAGATCATTCATGAACAAGCTGAAAAGCATTAGTCACAATACAGATCCCTGCTGTGAGTCCCTTTATTGGGAGAATTTACCATTCATTCTGTCTTCTTTCTGTTCTTTAACCAGTTACTGGTCCACAAGAGAAGCTCTCCTCTTATTCCATGCCTTTGATTACCTAGCGCAATGCCAAAATCTCAATAGTTTATTTTAGTTATTAAAAAATAACTAAGAGAAACCCCCCACACTGTTACAAGCAGTGACCATCTTTAACATTTTCATTCCGTATTACAGTAATTTGGCTCAAAAACAAAATAGCTATAGGATGCAAGCTGGTGTGCCTTTAAGTCACAGACTCATTGATGACAATTCAAGAACGAGCAGAATCATTAAGCTAAAGCAGGAGGAGAAAAAGACAAAGGACTTAGCAAAACACCTGTTGGATATGAGAGGAGAAAAGGTGTTGTGGGAGTTGGACTTGGATCCCAGATATCATTTCTGGGAATTAGGTAACTTCCATTTCAGTGGAGCTTCCGTCCTATGAAGTATGTTTAGGATCACAGTTGGAGTCAAGCTGGTTTTTGGTGGTATGAGATTTTGTTGTGAAGAGTCAGTTTCACCAAATCCATGAAATAGACTGAGAAGGTGGTGGGTATGTTGCAGGCAAGCACAGCTTCTGATCCAGTAAGCTGACCACGTCTATCATCCCTTGTGTTCCGTCCATTACTTGCCTGTGGTCCCATTTTTGCAAGATCAGGCAGGCAGGAAAAAGAGGAGCTCGTCATGAGTCACCATATGTGTTTTGTGAATCCCATTTTTCACCATAAACTGTGCTGTGATTTGCTATCTATAAATGGGTGTGGTCTGTATTTATGTTGGGTTGGATGCAAATATGTGGGGCAGTTCTAAGCCTCATTTGGAAATAATTCCCACTGAGCTCAATCAAGCTTATTCCCTAATATGTATGCCTAGGCTGCAGCCTACATTAGTTTCACTTAGTTCCATTGAAATTGATGGGATTTCATGCTTGTTTGATTTTTTGCACTGCTGTTTCTACACCAGCCTGATAGTCCGGACTGGTCACATCCGAGTCCCTGTGTGTCCAAATGATGCAATTAACGTAGGCTGCAACCCTGAACAAATTACTTAGTACAAAATAAGCTCCACAGAGCTTGGAGGAAATTGCTTTTGAGTAAATGTATTTGGAATTGTACTGCATGTCTGGCTCTAACCCCATATCAACGCAAAGCGCATGCATTTGTAGACCATTGGAACCTATCAAACCAATATTTAAATACCTAAAGCAAATATTTGTGTAGAATTCACAGGTGTTAGTCTGGCACCCTGTTTCTCACAGTGGCCAAGCAGGTGCTTCTAGTGAGCCTGTGACTTGGTCATGAAGACCATTGGAACCTAGTGCTTCAAAATGGTTTATAAGAGTAATGACAACTGTTGGGGCCTAGGTCACACTCCATATGCAGTTTTCAAAGCGTTTTCAAAGTGTCATACCCTGCTTGGTGTAGATCTGGCTCCAGAGAAATGTTCAGATTGGAACTTAATGATCTACATGTTTTCGCACTTTCTGAATATTTTGAAGCAGTTCTCAGTTCAAAACTGCATTAAAATGTATTCAAAATGCATATTTTGAGAGAAAATGTTTAGAAATGGTATTTAAACTTCTATTTAAACTTTCATGTGGATTTTTTTAAAATCACAGATTAAAGCAGAAATTGAATGGATTGTGAGGGAATCTACACATCGTACTGAAGGCGCTTCCATGCGCCCCCAGTACGCCCCCAAAACGATGGTGTGTTCCTGCCTACCTGCAGCCCAGAAGAGATGGAGGAGGCGGCGACTGGGGAATCCGGCCGCGTCCTTGCTGCCGCCACCTCCCTGCCGGCCTCCTGCTGCCGGGGTAAGAGCGACCCGGGTCGGAGAGCTCAGCTTCCGCTTCCGCCGAGCTCTCCGACCCGGATCACTCTTACCCCGGCAGCAGGAGGCCGGCGGGGAGGCGGCGGCGGTGGCAAGGACGCGGCCGGATTCCCCAGCCACCGCCTCCTCCGTCTCTTCTGAGCTGCAGGTAGGCAGGAATACACCATCGTTTTGGGGGCGTACTGGGGGCGCATGGAAGCGCCTTCAGTACGACGTGTAGATTCCCTGTTTCTGCATAAACAGATGCAAAAGCAACATGAACCGGACGTAATAATCCACCTGGGGGGATGATATTCTTCTCAGCACTTGGATGGATGATAACAGTGATAGGCTTCTGAATTAGTTCCCTGGAAATTGGGGTCAGTAGTTCCCTGTATTGACAATTGCTGCACAGAATCAAGTGGAGGGTGAATCACATTGGGTCAAAAGTAAAAACGTGTTAGAATGGGGCAGAAAATAGCGAAAGGTGGTAGGGTGGTGTTTTTCAACCCCTTCCAATTGCATGGAGGGGATCAGGAGGACCACCCTTCCTACCCACCACCCTAATATTACACAGAACTATATGCCTTCAAAGGTAGCTGAGGGTGATATCATTGTGAAAGCGTTTTTCAAAGCAACAATGGCCCTAGCACTATGGAAAAGAGACAGTGGCCTTAGCTAGACCTAAGGATTATCCCAGGCAAATGGAGGGATCATCCCTGACTGCTCGCGGTATCCCCTGTGTGTCATTTGGATGTACAGGGATGAACCCGGGACAATCCTGGGATATAGGCCTGTTCTAGCCATGGCCAGTGTTGCATGTGAATAAAGTGAATCACAAAATATAGTACCAAAAGAGTTTTACAAACTTTTATGAGAAGGAATTGGGGAGGGGGGAACCTCATCATAACAATATTATATTGGAACTAATTTTCATTCAGCACAGCCAATTGAAATACATGTCCACAAATGAGAAATGTTTGTCCTAATAGTGGCAAATGCCAAAAGTGAACAAGAATTAACTCAAAAGGAAACATGCGGACACTTTTCCAGAGAATACTCAATCCCAGAGTTCATGTGAAGTTTGAATGTGAAATGACCCAGAGAGAGACTTTTTGAGTGTGATAAAATGTTCATTGTTTATTCAACAGAAGCAAAAAAGAGAAGAAAAAAAAAGAATTACATGACAGATTTAGTAAGTAGAGAGATTGGCCTCAGCAAAATGCTTGATCTGCTTTGTGAAAGTCACATGGAGGTTCAGGGGAGCGGAGAAGAGTTTGGCTGATAAAATACTTGAGGCTATAGAGCATTTGTCAGGTACTTGCTGTCATCAAAGTCAAGTCAACAGCAGAGGGCAACAACAGTGCAGAGATCTTAAAAATATCATGACATGTACTGAGGAGTCAGGTCTGATGTTGAATTTACACAGTCGTTCCTTATGTTGTTTATTAAATGTATAAAGGGCAGTTTTCCTGTGGGTTTTTTTAGGAGCAGGCCAGCTTCTGCAGTTTTCACATAGAGAGAGCTAGGTATTTAATGATTTTAATGGGATAGGTGCCATCTCTGGCTCATTACTGACAACTCAATGACCCCATTCAGGAGACACTTTAAACCACGGCTTTAACCACGGTGGTTAAGCCAGAAAACAGGACTGTGTTGAGAAGACATCTTAAACCACAGGTTTAACCACAGTGGTTAAGCCAGAAAGCCTTATTCACCGTGGTTAAAGCCATGGGCCATAGCTAGACCTGAGGTTTATCCCTGGATCGTCCAGGGGTCAAACCTGTTCATCTAGGTGACGCACAGGGGATCCAGTGCTCAGGCAGGGGCGAACCCTGGATGATCCCAGGATAAACCTTAGGTCTAGCTGTGGCCATGGTTTAAGGTGTCTTCTGAACACAGCCTGGCTTTCTGGCTTAACCACCATGGTTAAAACCATGGTTTAAGGTGTCTTCTGAACAAGTATAGTCTTAAAAGGGTTAATGAGCAAAATATATAAAATACTGTTAGAAAAGGAGTTAAGGGATAGCTCAGGGAAAATGGTATGGGAGACAGATTTGAAGGTACAAACAGGGCGACAGAGCTGGGAGGGACTGTGGAAACAAAGAGTGTTGAGAAGTATGTCAGTGAGAATAAAAGAGAATTACTTCAAAATTTTGTGGAGGTGGTACCTAACCCCGATTAGATTGAATAAGATAAATGAGCAGCATTCAGCAAATTGTTGGAGAGGTTGTGGGGAAAAAGGAACATATTTACATATGTGGTGGGAATGCAAATATGTACAAAGATTATGGAAGATGGTGTTTTTGGAAATTGAAGAAATGGTGGGAATGAAAATAGAACAAACACCAAAGATTGCATTACTGTCACTATTTGAAGATTTAAAATGTGGAAAAGAAATTAAAGAATTGATATCGAGTTTGCTGACTGCAGCACGATTGATGATAGCTAGGAACTGGAAGATTCAGGGGGAATATTCTATTGAAGAGTGGTATAGAGAAGTTAGGGATATAGCTATTAATGATAAATTGACTTGTAATATTAAGTGGAGGAAAGGCATAACTAAAATAAATGAGTTTGAAGGAATCTGGAAACAGTTCCTAATATTTGTTTTTACTAAGGGAAGTGGGAAACCGCCAGCGGAAGAAAGTATGAGATTTTGGAAGCAGGAATAGATCCCGAGGTGGGGGGTGCACTTATATGTTAAGAAGGATTATATATGTAATGATAGGATAGGTTATAGTTAATATTTATCTTATATATGTATTCAACATTTATTCAAATGTATGTAGTATGTTGTGTTGTTGTTTCTTTTCTGTAAGATGTTTATTTTGTGTTTTAAAATAAAAAAATAAAAAAATAAAAAAGGTGTCTTCTGAACACAGCCTGGCTTTCTGGCTTAACCACCATGGTTAAAACCATGGTTTAAGGTGTCTTCTGAACGGGGCCAATAAAAAAACAAAGGTAAAGCACCTCAGACAAGTAACCAGGTAGAGAAGCTTACAGTGGGAAAGAAGGTGAGGGGGCAGCCCAGAACATGGAATCCTCCATAAATGCTACTCATCCCTTCCTCATCCCTTCCCCACTCTCTCCGACTAGAGTTTGACACAAATAGCAAAATCACCGTGTCTCCCCTTTCGTGTACTAACAATTGCATAATTTTCTTAGAAATTATTTTATAGAAGGCTCCGAGGCCATAATCTCTGACTGTTGTGTGACTTCATCTTCTCCCCCCCCACCCCGCTTGCTTGGAAACTGATGGACCAGCGCAATGGCTGATCCTTCATCAGACTCCCAGAAAGCAACTGAAGCTAAAACTTTCCAGCTCCCAGCCTGACTCTCTTAGAAATTACACAAATTTAAATGACAAAGATTCTTTTAGCTCTTTCTCTAAACCTATGATAGGTGTAACACCCTTGGGGTGAGAAAGATGCTCAGTAAGAATCAATCCTCCACCCATGTTTGCATCTTTGATCTCATGTAGAGATGGTCTGGGGAAAACTATGATCATAAGACATACTCAGGCCTTGTATTCCTTGGATGAGGAAAAAGAGAGAAAATCTTCCAGAACAGTGTTTAAGAGTTTTAGAATCCCCAGATAAAAGTATTTTTTTCAAAACAGTTAAAGCTGCAGGATCCTTGCCCTCTTGACCAGTTACAAAAGAGATCAGGATTCCTACCACTTTAACTGTAGTGATGAAGAGGGAATTACACCAGGTGCTGCATGCATACAAATGGCACCTGCTGAAACACCCTTTTCTATACAACTGTTAAAGATACAGGAGCCTTGTCCTCCTTTCTATATGGTCACTCAACTGTTAGGGGTTGAGGATACACTGCAATATTTTGCTGCAGGTCCCACTTGTACGCTAAATGAAATATTAGGCTGGCCATGTGTCCTCTTTTAGAGAGGATAGTCCTATATTTGAGAGGCTTCCTGAAACAATCCTCTGTTTGAAGCTGTCCTCTATTTGATGGGCAGCCTGTCCAATTCCAGTTTAAAGATAAAGAACTGCCAGAAGAACTGTCACCCATCAGCAATGAGCACCTGAACAGCAGACTGAACAGGTAGGCACCCAGGTCACCTGATCACAGTCTTCCACATCATAGGGAGATGTAATAAAGTTTCTTTTAAGTTAGCATCATTAATACATATAAATAAGCATATGGATATTTTTTTAAAAATGAAACTCGCTCCCCTCTCTTCTTCTTCTTCTTCTTCTTCTTCTTCTTCTTCTTCTTCTTCTTCTTCTTCTTCTTCTTCTTCTTCTTCTTCTTCTTCTTCTTCTTCTTCTTCTTCCTCCTCCTCTTCTTCTTCTTCTTCTTCTTCTTGGAGGGGGGAGGCAAATTCACAAATGGCCACCCTAATGAAAATATTTATTTTCCTCAAACACTGGACAACTTCCCCTCCCACCAAGACAGGCTCCTGTTGTTGAGTGAACACAGAAAATGTTTCTCCAGCTGTGCCAAGGACAAGCTGGAGCTGAAGAGCCCAGGGAATCATCCACCCTATATTTTTCTAAATCACTGTGGTTTTCTCTCCTTCTTGCCAAAAACCTCCAGGTGATTTAATTTTTCTTAGAAATCAAAATGAATGTGTTACCTGATGAATCAACAACAGAAGGCATGAAGTGTGCAATAAATATCCTCCTGTGAAATTTAGAGCTGGAACTCCATCCATCACATCTGTCATGTTCTTTGGGCAGGTTAGGTTGGATTGGATGGATTTATCTGGAAACTCAGATGGCATTTGAGGATCTTGTTACAGAGCAAACATAGGAAAGCATCATAAACTGAATTAGATCATCTCACGGTGGTATCAGTTCTCCACAACATCAGGACGTGGGCTTGGATGTTCTTTACTACCAAATACTTTTAACCAGAGATGATGAGGATCGATACTGGGACATTTTGCAAGCATAGCATGTGCTCTACTGCGGAGCTATGGTACTTCTCCTGAGCAAGTGGGTGTGGATCTCTGGCAGTGTGTGAAGGGAAATGAACAGCTTTTGGAGAATGTGGATGCTGATCAACCTGCTTCACTCTATGCCTCTGTGTCTGGCACAGAGTGCTAAGTGTGCCACCAGCAGACTCCTCCCGAACCCACACAAGTATTGCAAGCCGGCTGACATTGACATCGGTGCAATTGTTTCTCAGCTCCTTGTCCTTTGGGAATATGAAACCTTCACTGAACTTCCCAGTAACTGGTTTTTAAACCACCCTATGTATGATGTTTCATTGGTTTGAGTAAAGTCGTTCCTATTTCTGTCTTCTGTGTACATCTCTAACCTTCTTTCTGGACTAGTTCACCTGTGATCTGAGTGATGTGGGTCAAGGCTGCCAGGTCTCTGACATCCCAAATCTTGAGTCTCAAGGGGTGGAGCAAAGTGATTTCATGGAGTGACACCTTGTGATGACATCTTTCATGGAGTGACATCTTGTGATGAAGGCTAGGCCCTCATGGTGTCACTTGGCTGCCCACTGAAAGACAAAAACAATCATATGCCTAGGCAGAACCTAGGGCAAAACTAGAGATGTGAATATCCAATACCCATATTGCAGAAGGAATCCTCTCACTTTTTTTCACTGGAAAAAGAGCAAATTTGGGGGCAATATTGGGAGGGGGGGGTAAAAACACATTCCTTTGCAATATTTTATTTCAGAGTGCATTGTTAAGGCAGGATTCTGTAATGATAGTACTGAATAACTCTTAGGCCATAGCTAGACCTGAAGTTTATCCTTGGATCGTCCAGGGGTCAAACCTGTTCATCTAGGGGCCTTCCTAGACGAGGCCTTAGCGCGCATTCTGTCCCGGCTTCCCTGCTGTGCGTCCAGATGACGCACAGGGGAATCCGCAGACAGGCCGCGCTGAGGCCTGGTCTTACCCGCCATAAGCGAAGTCGCTTATGGCGCGCCTTTTCCCCAGCTCCGGCCTCAGGCCGGAGCTGGGGAAAGTGTGGAGAGTTCCGCGGCTTTTCGCGGCTCCTCGCTTACTCGCGAGGAGCCGCGAAAAGCCACGGACTTGGCACGATGCGCTGTGCCCATCGTGCCAGGAGGTGGGTGATCCGGGGGGGGGAGATGGCAGAGGGCGACGAAGGAGACAGCGAGGTGATGGCAGAGGGCGACGAAGGAGATGGTGGGGGGGCGGAGGGCGACGGAGACGATGAGGGGATGGCAGAGGGCGACGAAGGAGACAGCGAGGTGATGGCAGAGGGCGACGAAGGAGATGGTGGGGGGGCGGAGGGCGACGGAGACGATGAGGGGATGGCAGAGGGCGACGAAGGAGACAGCGAGGTGATGGCAGAGGGCGACGAAGGAGATGGTGGGGGGGCGGAGGGCGACGAAGGAGATGGTGGGGGGGCGGAGGGCGACGAAGGAGATGGTGGGGGGGCGGAGGGCGACGAAGGAGATGGTGGGGGGGCGGAGGGCGACGAAGGAGATGGTGGGGGGGCGGAGGGCGACGAAGGAGATGGTGGGGGGGCGGAGGGCGACGAAGGAGATGGTGGGGGGGCGGAGGGCGACGAAGGAGATGGTGGGGGGGCGGAGGGCGACGAAGGAGATGGTGGGGGGGCGGAGGGCGACGAAGGAGATGGTGGGGGGGCGGAGGGCGACGAAGGAGATGGTGGGGGGGGCGGAGGGCGACGAAGGAGATGGTGGGGGGGCGGAGGGCGACGAAGGAGACGGCGAGGTGGGCGGATGGGGGGGGATTAAATTAAAAAAAAAACCTTACCTTCTCCGGCGGCTTCGGGCCCCACATGGCCCCTTTAAAAAAAAAAAAACATGGCCGACGCTGCAGGGCTTCCGTCGTCCCTGCGGGTCGGCCGTCTAGGAGGCTGGGCGGCGCGCGTTAAACTTAGCACGCCGTAGCCCCGCCTCCCTGCCGGCTTATCCCGGCAGGTCTAGCAAGGCCCTAGGTGACACGCAGGGCATCCAGTGCTCAGGCAGGGGCGAACCCTGGATGATCCCAGGATAAACCTTAGATCTAGCTGTGGCCTTAGTCTCAAGATTCAAAGTTAATAGTTTGATGGCTTAGCTGATTGCCCTGAAATATATACTTGCTGCCCTGAGAACATATTCCCAAATCTGAATCTCAGGCCCAAAGCTTGAGACCTGGGGAACCCAAGATGCTGCAACGATGTGAGGAGCTGTTCATACCAATGCCTTGTTGAACTGTATTTCAACTTGCACGTCTGTATTGGGTTTGCTTGTACCACCTGTATTGTTTGCCATTTCTTTGATTCTGCATTGATACAGACCTGTGTAACTTGCAACTCATCAAGCAAAAGCACAGCTCAGGTGCTGTGCGAGGAAGAGAGGAAAAGGAAGTTTCTTGAAGGGTTACAAATATGGTGCTTCCATATTCCACTGATGGCAGTGGCAAATCTCCCATTAATTTTAATGGATCAGATTTGTAGACAAGGTCAGAAAGCTGTTGGTATGCTCTGTTCAACCAAATGGCTGCTAGGAACCCTGGTGGCACCGGATGGCATGGCAGGACAGTGGTTGATTGCCTGGTGTTGCCCCTGCTTCACCAGCCACGATACTGCTTCTCCTTCCTGCAACTGCACCACCAGCATCATAGCTACCTCTGTATCCTCCTCCTCGTTTGCCAGCCTGCTATGTGCAGAAATCTCTCTTCCACCACCCTATTTGCCAGTGTGGTGTAGTGGCTAAGGTGTTGGACTGTGAGTCAGGAGATCCAGGTTCTAGTCCCCACTCGGCCATAGAAACCAATGGGTGATTTTGGGCCAGTCACAGACTCTCAGCCCAACCTACTTCACAGGGTTGTTGTTGTGAGGATAACATGGGGAGGATGATGATAATGTATGCTGCCTTGTGTTCCTTGGAGGAAAAAAGGCGGGATATAAATGTAATAAATAAATACATAAATTTGCTGACAGCAGAAGTTTCAATCACAGAGATCATGTTTTTTGTGTATATCAGAAGTGACTATAGGAGCAGACTGCTGTGGTTGCAACCATGTTGATAAGGAATGGCAGATATGGGACAGGTTTATTTGAAAATCAACCACAGATAAAGGATTTTTTTAAAAAATAAATAAAAAGAATTTGCTCCTAGCCTGTTCTTGGTAGATGAGTAGGGCTCCAGTACCCAAAATTCTATATTAAAAGCATGAGATATGGCACTAAAGGCCAACTTGTAGCTGAATTAAATAAGGGTAGCAGAGAATACATAATTCTATAGATTAAGTGATGTTATCTAGAAATAACAGAATCAGTTTTCATCATAAGGAAAATGTTATCAGAATAGTTTTCATGAACAGCATGTATATGATATACTAGCAAACAAACCCAGCACAGGTAGGGAAGAGCCCTTAGTTTGATACAACAAAACCTTATACACCTGTCAGAGTTGTATTGTTTTAATATAATTTCCCAGTAAATATCACTCTTTGTGTAGTAATTGCTATTAATTTTTGTAGTGCTTTTTGCATAGTTGAAATTTGCTCGCTGCAATGCTGAATCATCATTCCAAATTTGGTTGAAATTGATCAAAAGGTATTGAAGCAATAAATATTTTAAGATTTTGATTGCCCACCATTTTGTTGTAAACTGACCAAAGAGCTTCGGCTATTGGGCAATTGTGGACATACGCACAAATACTTTTTTATATAGAGAGAGTGATTTGAAATTACATATGAAATACATTGGTTGGATTCAGATTTAGTAATTCTTAGGGTAGACCCCTAAAAATTAATGGAAAATCAATGAATGAATCACTTTAGTCTTAATGATTTCAATGGGTTTTCTCTAATTAAATGAGGATGTACCCCAATCACAGTGGATCAACCATGCTGGTGGAAGTTGACTTCCCTGCCCTCCTACCCATGGCTGCTCTTGCAGCCCCAAGAACATGCCACAAAGAAAGTCAATAGGCTCTGCTGAATAGTGTGAGCTGTGGTGTAGGAGAAAGGGGGATCCCGAAGAGTTGGGGTGAGGAGTCTTTTGTCAATAAATCCCTTTATCTTGAAACAGGCAGATCCTGGATAAAAATGTGGGGTAAATGACTTCATTTTGTGCAGAATATCTTTTGTAACTTTTCTTGCAGTGCCACGACGAAGTACTATCAGCATATTCTAGCCTTGGCCTTTGCGGTAAATGAAATCAATGAAAATCCCAGGCTCTTACCAAATGTCTCTCTGGGATTTCACATCTATGACAGCTACTGTGATGCAAGGATGACCTATCAAGCCATCCTGAAATTGCTGACCATACAAAAGAGAACTGTCCCCAACTACAAGTGTGGTACACAGAAGAAGATGCTGGCTGTTATTGGAGGTCTTCATTCTGAAACTTCCATCCAGATGGCCACCATCTTGGGCATCTACCTAATCCCACAGGTAGGGTGTATGAATAGGGCATGGGTGTCACATGTGACAATAGTTTCCAGGAGTTATTGGTTGTTTTAGAGGACAGGAGATACACAGAGGCATCTACACCAAGCAGGGTATTCAACTATGAAAGCAGTATGAAAGCGATACATAAAAGGCAGGTGCAACACTATTGCTTTATAGCAGTATTGAAGTGCACTGCAGGATCAACCTTACTGCTTTATAGTGGTACTGTAGTGCACTGACAACTGTTGGGGTCCATGACGCATTTACACCAAGCAGGATATAACAACATGAAGGCATTATATGGTATGTGTCAGTGCACTTCAGTATCACTATAAAGCAGCAGTGTGGCTCCTGCCTTTTATATACCACTTTCATAATGGCATATCCTCCTTGGTGTAGATGAGCCCTCAAAGATGCAGAAACACAGGGGCTCCTGGGTGTCAAGGAACAAATCATGGTCAAGCGAAGAACTTCTGATGGTTCACTTGTATGGGTGAAGAATGGAAGTGGTGGCGGAAAGGATATACTTAGATTTGTAAAGGGCTTATTATTTGTGGAAGGAAGAAGAAAGATGTGGGTGAGGTGCATCAGTGAAGGTCTTCTGAATAATTTCCTGCACCTGTAGGAGAGAATGAAACACACCTTTAAGATTTCATTTAAATTTTTATTTAATAAAACACAGTTCCTGCCTCAAAATCCACCAATACCTTTAGCAAAAGCCATTTGCAGGACATCATTTTCAACATAAAGTGCTTGTGATATTGATGGCCTTCATAAATTAAAATCTGGATTTTATATAAAAAAAAGTCTTTAGGGAGTAATTGATACAAGTTAATAAATGCTCCATTCAAAGTTCTAAATGCAATCCAATCCATGTTTTATATAGCTCAGCCATGGCTCAACTTCATCCATGTTAAACAATAGGAGTCAGTTCCCTTCTCTCTACCGGATGATCCCAAATGAAGCCCATCAACACACTGGGATTATCCAGTTACTTCTGCATTTCAGATGGACATGGGTTGGAGGCCTTGCGGTAGATGATGATCGTGGAGAGAAATTTGTACAGTCGATGTTGCCGATGCTTTCTGAGAATGGCATTTGTTTTGCCTTCCTGGAAAGAACACCCAGAGTTAACTTCATTGCTGGTGTTTTTGAGTTTATAGACAAGCTGAGGAAGATATCTTCAATTCTCATCAAAAGCAAGGCCAATGTAGTAGTCATCTATGGAGAAATGCAGTCCATCATTGGACTGCAACTGATGCTAGAGGAAAACTGGTTCAACACAATGATCCCTATAGACAAAGTGTGGATTTCAACAGCCCAGTGGGATCTGGCATCCATCACATTTCATAAGATCTTTGACATTCAACCCTTTCATGGCACCTTGTCCTTCACACTTCACACAAATGAAGTGTTGGGGTTCCAAAAGTTTGTCAATCAGAGAAATCCTTACTCATCTACAGGTGATGGTTTTATCAGGAATTTCTGGGAACAAGCTTTTGGGTGTGTATTTCCACAATCTCATGTGGACAAGAAAAACAACGAAACATGCACTGGGGAAGAAAAACTGGAGACTCTTCCTGGGCCTTTTTTTGAAATGGCCATGACCAGCCACAGCTACAGTATCTACAATGCTGTCTATGCTGTGGCACATGCTTTGCACACTTTGTGCTCTGTTGAAGCCAAAGGTAGAACAATGGCAGGTGGAGATAAACTGGAGGTTCACCATGTTCAGCCATGGAAGGTAAGTCCTCTTCACAGACACATCTCTATAATCCTGAGAAGGGTGGTCTAAGAGATAGTCACATTGATTGATGGAGCAGCAGCTCCATTCAGGTGAAAAATGCTTCTAGTCAGATGCTCCAGTCTCACCTTCCTAATTGTCTTTCCCTAACACTAAAGATGAAATAGAAGCTCTGAAGTTAGTTCTTCAAGGTAATGCCCCAGTTTGTTTCATCTGAATAGAGATGGGTGAGAATTTTGTTCCATCTCAGTTTTGATCATAATTATCCAAAGTTTGCTAAATTCTCAGTATTCAGGACAAAAAGAACTTGAGATTTATTTTTTAAAAAAAAATTGAATGTGGGAGAAAGTGTAATGGCCAAATTTGTCCATCCATGCCCAGGGCTTTGAGTTTTTTTCTCTTTAAATCCCTATGTAATCAGTTATGGTTTTGCTTTATTAGGATTGCCACCTCTTTTTTTATGACAAGCGTCTCAGCTTTAACACCTCCTGTATATAGCAGGCATGTACATCATACTCCAATAGGGAATAGCTATATATATTGAGTTTGGTTGGTGCAGATGAGAGAGAATTTCATTTTAGTTCAATTTTTTAAAAATAGTAATCTACCAAAATTTGCAAAGTTCTTCATATTTGGAAGAGAAAGAACTCAACGTTTTAAGTGTGAATGTGAGAGAAAGTGAAACTGACAGATTCATGAATCCCTACCTCTGAAGTATAACCCTGTCAATGAGCCGGTAGAAGCCCCCTTCCAAGGACAGAGAAGGTTATTACATAGATCACCTTTCAACTGCACCTAGGGATGTTTGGAAAATATTGTAAGACACTTTTCTTGTTATGCAGTAAAGAATAATTGATATTGACTGAGTGAGCGATTGACTGAAAGCTTGCACAGAGCCATAGGGCTCATCTACACCAAGCAGGATATTCCACTATGAAAGCTGTATGGAAGCGGTATATAAAAGGCAGGAGCCACACTACTGCTTTATAGTGGTACTGAAGTGCACTGAGAATTGTTGGGTCCCATGACACATCTACACCAAGCACAGTATGAATGTGGTATGAAAGCAGTATATGGTATGTGTCAATGGGCCCCAACAGTTGTCAGTGCACTTCAACACTGCTATAAAGCAGTAGTGTGTCTCCTGCCTTTTATATACTGCTTTCATACCGCTTTCATAGTGGAATATCCTGCTTGATGTAGATGAGCCCTGTGTGACATTTATAACATGGCTTAGAACATTGACTTTTAAGGACAGGAATTGGGAAAACTCAGCTTGAAGCTGCCAATACCCAGGTTGCCACTTGCTTCCTTGAGTAAAATCTGCCCTTTTCTTTTTCAATCTAGCTCCACCATTTTCTGAAGAGCATCTCCTTTAACAACACCATGGGGGACAATGTCTTTTTCAGTAAGAACAGAGAGTTAGTTTCTGACTTTGATATTATAAATTGGGTCACTTTCCCAAACAGATCCTTTCACAGAGTCAAAGTCGGAAGGCTGGATCCACTGGCCTCTCCAGGCAAAAGGTTCACCATTCATGAAGAGAAGGTCACGTGGCACAGCAAGTTCAACCAGGTCAGATCTAAGTGTCATTTTCATAGCCTAAAGATGAATGGAGAATCCTCAATTCTACAAAGAAATTCACTGGGGTAGCATTATCACTTATCCCACATAGAGAAATCTGCAGAAGTATGTATGTATTTAATTAAAGTATTTACACACCACCTTTTAGAGCTGTTAAGCCCTCTCAAGGTGGCTTACATACTAAAACATCATCAAACAAATACAAATGAAATATATATAAAAAAGGGGGGGTCAGGCCAACTTCAGGACCAAATTGTCTCTTTCTAGACCTTTTCTGGAATCTCAACTAGTTCCAGTCTTAAGCTATTGTGCATCTAGGGCTGGACTTTGGGGCCAAAATCCAAGGCCCAACAGCCCAGCCCCTCCTCCCCAAGAGAGTGGCAAGTGCAGAGCCAAACTCCTTTTTATTCCTGTAGCCGTGATGGTGCTATCATTTAAGTGAACCTAAAATGCAGAAGTGCACAACAGTTTGCCAAATACTTTTGTTATTCTGACATATCAAAAGGACTTTTAACATGCCGCATGGTGGTTGGAATGGGGGAAGAAAAATGTTAGTGGTGTGCTTCACAACTGAAGTAATATACATGGCCATCTAAAGCCCCCCCCCCCCACATAGCCCCACCGACATGAGATCATTAAGTCCAGGACTTGATGGCTAAGTGCAATCTCCAGTATCAGAGGCAGTAAGCCTGTATACACCAGTTGTTGGGGAACATGGGTGGGAGGGTGCTGTTGCACTATGTCCTCCTTGTGGTTCCCTGGTCGACAGCTGGTTGTCCACTTTGTGACAGAGTCCTGGACTAGATGGACTGATCTAGCATGACTCTTCTTATGTTCTTACATCTAAAATTATCCAGTTGTTCCATTGGGTTTAGGGGCAAACTAGGTATGACACAACTGTTTTCTCAAAGTTTAATAGAAACCGGTGTGTGTGTGTGTGAGAGAGAGAGAGAGAGACAGACAGACAGACAGACAGACAGACAGACAGATAGACAGACAGAGATTGGGAATGTGATTGGGAATGAAAACGCCCTCCCTGCCTCATTTCCTATGTACCCTATGCTAAGACTCACCCCTCTTCTTTATGGTAAGATGGTGCCCTCTTCTGTGTGTACAGACCACTGCAGTCCTGGTTTCAGCAGAAAAATGCAAGAGGGGAAGCCATTTTGCTGCTACGATTGTGTTCTGTGTCCAGAAGGGAAGATTTCTGACCAGAAAGGTAGGGCACTAATTACTCTGTCCCATGTATCAACAGAGTTGTTGTCAAAGATAGTTTGAAATGACAGATGAAGCACCCAAGCTATGGCATTGTGATGGCATCAAGTCCATGAAGGATGTCACAATAATGTAGCAGGATAGGTAGAGCTTATTTCACTGACAAAATCCACTCTAGCTGTATGTTTCATACTTTTAACTTTTGAATATTATTCATGCCTAGTCTTTCACACACACACACACACACACACACACACACACACACACACACTGTGTGTGTGAATACACACACACTATCTATCTATCTATCTATCTATCTATCTATCTATCTATCTATCTATCCATCCATCCATCCATCCATCCATCCATCCATTCATCCATCCATTCATGGCACAGGAATGTGTCAATTTTAGATCAAGTTTAGATTCAATAAACAAAAAACCTACGGTTTACAAAACAACGTTAAGGATGTAGTTTTAACCAAGCACCAAAAAGCAGG
This sequence comes from Elgaria multicarinata webbii, assembly GCF_023053635.1. Lineage (NCBI taxonomy): Eukaryota > Metazoa > Chordata > Lepidosauria > Squamata > Anguidae > Elgaria > Elgaria multicarinata. Next base: position 19,194,156 of record NC_086181.1, read on the forward strand.
GAAATTGGGAGTTAAGGCTCACAAGCTTTAACGCCACATCCTCCCTAAGGAGGCAGAAAGTACCAGTGAAATTCTCATTCTCCCAAAGCAGATAAACCATGAGGACAGGATGGAGAATAGGATATGCAGAGGTTACTGTGGGGTTGTGGAAAACTGATGACGAACAACTTAGAGCCACCTACTTCTTTTTTTGTTTAGAGCAGCCCTTCCCCAACCTGGTGCCCTCCAAAGGCGTTGGACTGCGATGACCATCATTGCAAGTCAGTATGTCCCATGGTCAGGAATGCTGGGACAGCAGGATGGGGAACGTAGGGCGGCGGCTCCAGGCAAGCCCCCGCCCTACCCTACTTTCCTGCTCCGTCGTCGCTGGGCCCGGGCTTGAACTGAGCGCCCTGGTCCACCCAGAAGCAAGGCCGCACCTGCGGCCTTGCTTCCGGACTGACCAGGGGGCTCAATTCAAGCCCGGGCCTGGCGACGCCAGAACAGGTAAGAAACCCCCTCCCGCCTGGCCCCTTACCTGGACCCGCTGCCACCGCTGCACGAACTGCGGCGGCAGCGGCGGCGGACCTAGGCAATTCCCCACCCCACTTACCTGCTCTGTCGTGGCTGGGCCAGGGCTTGAATCGAGCTTCCGGGTGGACCAGGGTGCTCAGTTCAAGCCCAGGCCCAGTGATGATGGAGCACGTAAGGGGGGGGGGGCTTGCCTGGCGGCGGGTCCAGGTAAGGGGCCAGGCGGGAGGGGGGGTTTCTTACCTGCTCCGTCGTCTCAGTCCAACACCTTTGGAGGGCAGCAGGTTGGGGAAGGGCTGCTCTAAAAAAAGAAGAAGAAGTAGGTGCCTCTAAGTTGTTCGTCATCAGTTTTCCACAACCCCACAGTCACCTCTGCATATCCTATTCTCCATCCTGTCCTCAAGGTTTATCTGCTTTGGGAGAATGAGAATTTCACTGGTACTTTCTGCCTCCTTAGGGAGGATGTGGCGTTAAGGCTTGTGAGCCTTAACTCCCAATTTCCCCGCTTTTTGGTGCTTGGTTAAAACTACATCCTTAACGTTGTTTTGTAAACCGTAGGTTTTTTGCTTATTGAATTTCATGGCTTTGTGTAACGGATGATCATATATATTTTAAATCTCAGATGTGCCTATTACATATGACTTGGAAGTCACATGTAATAGCCACTTCAGAGATTTAAATGAATTTTAAAATACTGCTTCCAAAAATTGCATTTGCCTTGTATGCTGTAACCTTACACTGTTAGCTCACATTGAGAAATCCATCCAAAAGGTTAGCTTCTTTCCACCTGCCTATTCCAAAGTACACCCAAGTCATATGGGATATGTGCTTTGGGATAGCCAGGTGGAAAGAAAGTAACCTTTTGGATGGATTTCTCAATGTGAGCTAACAGTGTAAGGTTACAGCATACAAGGCAAATGCAGTTTTTGGAAGGAGCATTTTAAAATTCATTTAAATCTCTGATGTGGCTGTTACATGTGACTTCCAAGTCATATGTAATAGGCATGTCTGAGATTTAAAAGCCCCCCCCAGCACTTAACGCCCCCTCCCACACCACTTACCTTGTCTGTTGTGGCTGGGCGATGGCTTCACTAGAACCTGTGGCTCAACCCGGAAGCAGGGCTGCAGGTGCAGAAGCAATCACCTGTGACCTTGTTTCCGGGTTGACCAGGGGGCTCGATTCAAGCCTGCATCCGGCCGACACGGAGCAGGTAAGACCCCCCCCCACTAACCTACTCCATGGCGGACTGGCCCGGACTTGAACTGAGCCCCCTGGTCAACCAGAAGGCTCGATTTAAGCCTGCGCCTGGCTGCCATGGAGCAGGTAAGACCCTCCCCCTGGCCTGTCCCCTTACCTGGCTCCGCCATTGCCACCCAGTCGTTGCTGGGCCTGGACTTGAACTGAGCGCCCTGGTCAACCAGGAAGCAAGGCCACAGGTGCGGCCTTGCTTCCGGTTTGACCCGGGCGCTCAACTTAAGCACGTGCCCGGCCTCCATGCAGCAGGTAAGACTGTCCCCCTGGCCTGTCCCCTTACCTGGCTCTGCCGCCACCGCACAGACTGCAGTGGCGGCAAGCCCACCCACCCCCTACTTCACTTACCTGCTCCGTCGGTGCCAGGCCCGGATTTGAACTGAGCTCCCTGGCCCAACCGGAAGCAAGGCCGCAGCTGCGGCCCTGCTTCCAGGTGGAGCCGGGGGCTCAATTCAAACGCGGGGCACCCCTGATGGAGCAGGTAAGGCCCCCCTGTCCCGCCTGGGCCTGCCGCTGCTGCTGCATGAACTGAGGTGGCGGCTCCAGGCAAGCCCACCCACCCACTTCACTTACCTGCTCCGTCGGCGCCGGGCCCGGACTTGAACTGAGCGCCCTGGCACAACTGGAAGCAAGGCCGCAGCTGCAGTCTTGCTTCCGGGTGGAGCCGGGGGCTCAATTCAAACCCCGGGCGCCACCGACAAAGCAGGTAACGCCCCCCCTGTCCCACCTGGGCCTTCCGCTGCCACTGCACGAACTGCGGCGGTGGCTCCAGGCAAGCCCCCCCCCACTTACCTGCTCCGTGGCGGCCGGCGCGGGCTTAAGTCGAGCCCCCTGGTCAACCAGGAAGAAAGGCCGCAGGTGCGGCCTTGCTTCTGGTTTGACCAGGGGGCTCAATTTAAGCCCGTGCCAGCCACTACGGAACAGGTAAGAAACCCCCCCGGCCTGTCCCTTACCTGGCTCCGTCGCCGCCACACGGACTGCGACGGCAGCGGCGGATCCAGGCAAGCCCCCCTACCCCACTTACCTGTTTTGTGGCGGACGCCGCAGGCTTAAATCGAGCCCCCTGTTTAACCAGGGAGCAAGGCCGCAGGTGCGGCCTTTCTTCCGTTTTGACCAGGGGGCTCAATTTATGCCCATGCCCGGCTGCCATGGAACAGGTAAGAACCCCCTTCCCACCTGGCCCTGCCACCGCTGCACAAACTGCGGCGGCAGCTCCAGGCAAGCCCTCTCCCCTTACCTGCTCCGTCGTCGCTGGCCTGGGCTTGAATCGAGGCCCCGGGTCCACCGGGAAGCAAGGCTGCAGGTGCGGCCTTGGTTCCAAATGGACCTGGGCGCTCAGTTCAAGCCTGGGCCCAGCGACGATGGAGCAGGTAAGACCCCCCTTCCCACCTGTCCCCTCCCCCCGCAAGCCCCCTGCAGGCAAGCCCCCCCACTTACCTGATCTCTCGCGGCTGGGAGCAGCCACGCTCCCCCTTCTTCTTCCCCCTCCCTCCAGGGAATCTGATCTGAGGTGCATGCGTTGCCTTATCAGATTCCCCATAGGGAAAATAGTTTTTTTAAAAAAATATTAATTAAAAATTGATGGAATGGACTTTTGAAAAAAGAAAGGCCATTCCATCAATGAGGAGGACAGGGCAACGCAATCCTACATCTGGATTGCATGGTTAGGCTCCCAATTCAGAGCTTTTAGTGCGCAAAAAAATGATTGCCAGCCTGGAAGCATTTCTGTGTCAGTTTGAAACAGAGAGGCTTCCCCCCCTTTTGTCATTTAAAGTGACATCCTGCCCTCAATATTTCACCAATCTTCTTGAAACGTGCAGGGTATGTAAAACCAGCATTTCTTTCTGGCAGGACTCTGTTTCAGAAAGATTGGTGAAATATTTTTCATTTTAGGATGCTAGAATGACCCACCCCCCAATAACACCTTTTAACATGGTGGAATGCTTTTTTTTAATGATCATCCTTAACACAGGGAAACACTGCTGTGTTTCTCTGTAATATATCCAGTTTTTGCCTGACTGACCCACCTTTTCTTTTACTTTAATTTCATCCTTAATATATCTTGTGACTTGTCTTTGTCTTTATTTTATAAGACAGTTGGGCAGGCATGCATGTTTCATTTTATTATGTTATTGTTACACCGGTTAGCAATTTTAGAAGATTTAACAACTACTATTACTATTATTTATTTATTAAGAATATTCATATCTTATCTTTCAAGTACAGCAATGAACCACTCAAGGTGACTGAACAATTTGGGGGGCTAACCACAACACTTCAATGCTTTTACATGGTATCTTTCTTCCAAAGAGTTCCACGTGGCATACTTTATAACCCCTTTTCTCTCACACAACAACCCTGTTAAGGTCGGTAGACAGTGTGAGATTGATAGTTGGTGACTGTCCCAAGGTCACTCACTGAACTTCATGCTGCAACAAGGATTTAAAGAATCCTGGGTTGTTTTTGCCTAGGTGCGTGAGTCAAGTCTCTATACCTCACGGGCACTCTGGCCATAGATGGGCCATGGTGGATGTAGGATTTGGGCAGGATGAAGGTTTGCTTGCCTATACCTCCCCATAAAGGAATCAATGCTGAAGCCAAATTAGGATTGTAATTTGCTTGAAACTGATGATAACACAGTGGAAATGTCACCTCCCGTCAGTTGCTTGAGATGGTATGGAAGCTACTTTGGTCAAAGTTGTAAGGGAGGTTGATGCTACACATGTCTTCAGTATAGGTCCACAGTTACAGTTCTTGGACATCCTGCAAACTGCAGGTGCAGACCACACAGTATGCTGTGATGTATGCCCTTTCTCTCTGTGTGTTTGGTTGGTAGTTTCTCCATTGAAATAAACGTAACATAGAAACCTCACAAATATTTTAACACGGCCAATTTTAAATGCACAGCATCCAAATGATCTTTCGGGGTGGCACATTTCTTTGACAGCATATCTATCTATATATAAAACGCTTAGGTATGTTTCCGTAAAGGCTTCAGCTGATACAGGTTGCTAAGCCCTTTGCCTGACTCCTCTGGGCTTTCCAAGATAATCCTACTCCCCTTTCTGCCTCTTCGCTCCCCTCCCCCACAAATGGGGCTGTGCCATGGTCTGGAGCATGAGCGAGGCACGGCCGGGGCCCTGGGTGGGTGGGTGGTAGGCCGCTTGCCTGCTGTGAGCAGAGGCCCCGGCCTAATCTCATGCGAGCTGGGAGGGCGGCCCAAGGCTGACAGGAACCCCAGGGAGAGGGGGACACATGCTCCCCTTCCCTCCGACCTCCTTGCCCCCCAGGTCTGCCAGATGGTGCTGTATCGGCGGCCTCCAAGCAGCCCACAACCCCGAAATGATATTTAATTAATAAACTTTAAGATATGCTACAACGGCGTATGTCATGCCGGGTACTGCTAATATCTATCTATCTATCTATCTATCTATCTATCTATCTATCTATCATCTATCTATCTATATCCACATCTAGCTTAACGTGTTCAGGATGCTTTGATTGTTCCTTTTCCTTTCAGATATGGGTTATTGTGACCAGTGCCCTGAAGATCAGTACCCAAATCAAGATCACACCCAATGCATCCCAAAAAGCCTGAGCTTCTTGTCTTATGAGGAACCTTTGGGGGCTATTTTTACCACGTTTGCCCTGCTCTTTGCTCTGATGACATCCCTGGTGCTGGGAATCTTCATTAAGCACCAGGACACACCCATAGTCAAAGCCAACAACCGAAGCCTCACCTACACTCTTCTCATATCCCTTCTGCTCTGCTTCCTCTCCTCCTTGCTATTCATTGGCCAGCCCAAGAAAGTGACCTGCTTTCTCCAACCAATGGCTTTCAGTGTTGTGTTCTCTGTGGCTCTTTCCTGTATGTTGGCAAAAACCATCACCGTAGCTTTAGCTTTCATAGCCATCAAGCCCGGAACCAAAATGCGAAAATGGGTAGGAAAAAAATTATCAAATGCTCTTGTACTCACCTGCTCCCTTATTCAAGCATGTATTTGCAGCATGTGGCTGGGGACATCTCCCCCATTCCCGGATTTCAATTTACACTCAGTCCCTGGAGAAATATTCATAGAATGTAAGAAAGGGTCCTTCACCATGTTTTATTGTGTACTGGGTTACATGGGTTTTCTGGCCATTGTGAGCTTTAGTGTAGCTTTCCTAAGCAGGAACCTGCCTGACAGTTTCAATGAAGCCAAATTGATCACCTTCAGCATGTTGGTTTTTTGCAGTGTCTGGATATCCTTTATTGCCACCTACCTGAGCACCAGGGGCAAATACACGGTAGCCGTGGAGAACTTCTCTATCCTGGCCTCCAGCGGTGGTTTGTTGACCTGTTTCTTTTCTCCAAAATGTTTCATTATTTTAATAAGGCCTGATCTCAACACCAAAGTGCAGCTTATAAGAAAAAAAGATACCGGAGTCTAGACATCTGTATTTGGATCCAGGATCTGCCTCCTATAGATGAAAGATCTCCACTCACAGAAGTTGTCTCCACCCAGTTCTGGGAATCTCCTGTTCACACCACAGTTCATCCCATTTAGCAGGGTTCCCAGACCATCGATGTGTGGCATTATCAGGTAGCTTGAAGGGCTGTTGTTGGGATAAGGAGACAGGGAAGTCTTTTCCCCACAACACTATATCTGGATGCAACCAGTGGAATTTCTGGATTAATTCTCCTTGTGTGTTCTGTACTTAAACCAGTGTGGTTGTTTTTTTTTTAGATGAACAATGTCTGAAAATGAGGAATAAAGTATCTATGCATCATCTGTCATTTCTCATGTATCATTCAACGGAATGTGAATTCTATCTTCAGCTTTCAAAACGCATATCCCCGTATTGGAGGGAAGGAGGTGGACTATATGGACAGGATAGAGGGACCAATATTGAGGCAGAAGAAAGGGGTGGACGGTTGAGGAGAGGAGGAAGACTTGAGCTGTTAATGTCACGCTGCTCTCAAATTTGATGAACACACAACTATTTTGTAAAACAATTCTTTCATAACTCTTCATTACTGGTCTTCAGAAATAAACTGTATTTTTAAAGTTGGAAGTTTGTAGTGCCAAGGGGAGTGTGCTTCACAATATGCTGTAAATTAAAAGTGATTTTAAAAATGTGGGCTGCAGGTTTTAAAAATTGGCTATGAATACTGGAATTTCATGTTGTTATTATTATTATTATTATTATTATTATTATTATTATTATTATTATTAATTTATTTATTTACATAGCACCATCAATGTACATGGTGCTGTACAGAGTAAAACAGTAAATAGCAAGACTCTGCTGCATAGGCTTACAATCTAATAAAATCCTAGTAAAACAATGGGTTTCTATCTGAGTAGACATGGTTAGACTGAAGGTATCAATCTCCAGACATTCTGGGAAAGGTAGATCAACCACAGAAGTCTGGTTAGAGATGATAGTCCTATATTTCTGAGGCTGCCTGAGACAGTTCTCTGTTTGAAGCTGCCCTCTATTTGATGGGCAGCCTGCCCAATTCCAGTTTAAAGATAAAGAACTGCCAGAAGAATTGTCACCCATCAACAATGAGCACCTGAACAGCAGACTGAACGGGTAGGCACCCTGGTCACGTGATCACAGTCTTCTGAATCATAGGGAGATGTAATAAAGTTCCTTTTAAGTTAGCATCACTATTTCCAAATTTTCTTTAATACATATAAATAATTATTTTATTTATTTATTACATTTATATACCGCCCCACAGCCGAAGCTCTCTGGGCGGTTTACAACAATTAAAAATAGTAAACATTAAAACTATACCAAAATTTAAAAAACATAAAAACAACAGTATCCATTTAGATAAGCATAATGATATCTATCTATCTATCTATCTATCTACATATATATATATATATATATATATATATATATATATATATATATGAAACTCGCTCCCCTCCTCCTCCTCCTCCTCCTCCTCCTCCTCCTCCTCCTCCTCCTCCTCCTTCTTTTTGGAGGGGGAAGCAAATTCACAAATGGCCACCCTAATGAAAATATTTATTTTCCTCAAACACTGGACAACTTCCCCTCCCACCAAGACAGGCTCCTGTTGTTGAGTGAACACAGGAAATGTTTCTCCAGCTGTGCCAAGGACAAGTGGGAGCTGAAGAGCCCAGGGAATAATCCACCCTATATTTTTCTAAATCACTGTGGTTTTCTCTCCTTCTTGCCAAAAACCTCCAGGTTATTTAATTTTTCTTACAAATCAGAATGAATGTGTTACCTGATGAATCAACAACAGAACACATGAAGTGTGCGATAAATATCTTCCTGTGAAATTTAGAGCTGGAACTCCATCCATCACATCTGTCACATCCTTTGGGTCAGGTTATGTTGGATTGGATGGATTTATCTGGAAACTCAGATGGCATTTGAGGATCTTGTTACAGAGTAAACATAGGAAAGCATCATAAACTGAATCAGATCATCTCATGGTGGGATCAGTTCTCCACAACATCAGGACGTGGGCTTGGATGTTCCTTACTACCAAATACTTTTAGCCAGAGATGATGGGGATCGAATCTGGAACATTCTGCATGCCTAGTGTAAGCTCTACCACGGAGCTATGGTACTTCTCCAGAGCAAGTGGATGTGGATGTCTGGCAATGTGTGAAGGGAAATGAACAGCTTTTAGAGAATGTGGATGCTGATCAACCTGCTTCAATCTATGCTTCTGTGTCTGGCACAGAGTGCTAAGTGTCCCACCAGCAGACTCCTCCCGAACCCACACAAGTACTGCAAGCCGGCTGACGTTGACATCGGTGCAATTGTTTCTCAGCTCCTTGTCCTTTGGGAATGTGAAACCTTCACTGAACTTCCCAGTAACTGGTTTTTAAACCACCCTATGTATGAAGTTTCATTGGTTTGAGTAAAGTCGTTCCTCTTTCTGTCATCTGTGTACATCTTTAACCTTCTTTCTGGACTAGTTCACCTGTGATCTGAGTGATGTGGGTCAAGGCTGCCAGGTCTCTGACACGCCAACTCCTGAGTTTTAAAGGGTGGAGCATAGTGATTTCATGGAGTGACACCTTGTGATGTCATGGGCTAGGCCTTCATAATGTCATTCGGCTGCCCACTCTTATAAGATCAAAAAATAAAATAAAATAATAATTAAAAAATCATATGCCTAGGCAGAACTTAGGGCAAAACTAGAGATAAGAATACCCAATACCCATATTGCAGAAAGAATCCTCTCACTTTTTTCACTGGAAAAAGAGGAAATTTGGGGACAATATTGGGAGAGGGGGTAAAAACACATTCCTTTGCAATATTTTCTTTCAGAGTGCATGTTTAAGGCAGGATTCTGTAATGATAGTCCTGAATAACTCTTAGTCCCAAAATTCAAAGTTAATAATTTGATGGCTTAGCTGATTGCCTTGAAATATATACTTGCTGCCCTGAGAACATATTCCCAAATCTGAATCTTGGGGCCAAAGCTTGAGACCTGAGAGCTGTTCATACCAATGCCTTGTTGAACTGTATTTCAACTTGCACGTCTGTATTGGGTTTGCTTGTACCACCTGTATTGTTTGCCATTTCTTTGATTCTGCATTGATACAGACCTGTGTAACTTGCAACTCATCAAGCAAAAGCACAGCTCAAGTGCTGTGCGAGGAAGAGAGGAAAAGGAAGTTTCTTGAAGGCCTGGTGGTAGATCACATTCGGCTTGGTTGGTCTCAGCTTGTAGAGGCCTGGTATAGCTATTTGCTGCCATGTTGATCTCTGAGGGTTACAAAAATGGTGCTTCCACATTCCACTGATGGCAGGGGCAAATCTCCCATTAATTTTAATGGATCAGATTTGTAGACAAGGTCAGAAAGCTGTTGGTATGCTCTGTTCAACCAAATGGCTGCTAGGAACCCTGGTGGCACCGGATGGCATGGCAGGACAGTGGTTGATTGCCTGGTGTTGCCCCTGCCTCACCAGCCACGATACTGCTTCTCCTTCCTGCAACTGCACCACCAGCATCATAGCTGCCTCTGCATCCTCCTCCTCGTCTGCCAGCCTGCTGTGTGCAGAAATCTCTCTTCCACCACCCTATTTGCCAGTGTGGTGTAGTGGCTAAGGTGTTGGACTGTGAGTCAGGAGATCCGGGTTCTAGTCCCCACTCGGCCATAGAAACCAATGGGTGATTTTGGGCCAGTCACAGACTCTCAGCCCAACCTACCTCACAGGGTTGTTGTGAGGATAACATGGGGAGGATGATGATAATGTATGCTGCCTTGTGTTCCTTGGAGGAAAAAAGGCGGGATATAAATGTAATAAATAAATACATAAATTTGCTGACAGCAGAAGTTTCAATCACAGAGATCATATTTTTTGTGTATATCAGAAGTGACTATTCTGAGCAGACTGCTGTGGTTGCAACCATGTTGATAAGGAATGGTAGATATGGGACAGGTTTATTTGAAAATCAGCCACAGATAAAAAGATTTTTAAAAAAATAAAAGAAGAATGTGTGACCACATATTGTTATAGCTACAAGGTTGCTCCTAGCCTGTTCTTGGTAGTTGAGTAGGGCTCCAGTACCCAAATTTCGATATTAAAAGCTTGAGATATGGCACTAAAGGCCAACTGGTAGATGAATTAAATAAGGGCAGCAGAGAATACATAATTCTATAGATTCAGTGATGTTATTTAGAAATTATCAGCATCAATTTTCATCATAACGGCATGTATATGATATACTAGCAACTAACCCAGCACAGGTAGGGAAGAGCCCTTAGTTTGATACAACAAAAACTTATACACCTGTCAAAGTTGTATAGCTTTTATAGAATTTTCCAGCAAATATCACTCTTTGTGTAGTAATTGCTATTAATTTTTGTAGTGCTTTTTGCATAGTTAAAATTTGCTCGCTGCAATGCTGAATCATCATTCCAAATTTGGTTGAAATTGATCAAAAGGTATTGAAGCAATAAATATTTTAAGATTTTGATTGCCCACCATTTTGTTGTAAACTGACCAGAGAGCTTCAGCTATTGGGCAGTGCAGAAATGCAATAAATAAATATATACCACAAATTCTAGAAATTTCATAACAACTGATGTACAGTTTTTGAAACCATTGTGGACATATGAACTAATACGTCTCTGTGTATATAGATAGATAGATAGATAGATAGATAGATTGAGATTTGAAATTACATATGAAATACATTGGTTGGATTCCGATTTAGTCATTCTTAGGGTAGACCCCTAAAAATCAATGGAAAATCAATGAATGAATCACTTTAGTCTTAATGATTTTAATGGGTTTTCTCTAATTAAATGAGGATCTAACCCAATCACAGTGGATCAACCATGCTGGTGGAAGTTGACTTCCCTGCCCTCCTACCCATGGCTGCTCTTGCAGCCCCAAGAACATGCCACAAAGAAAGTCAATAGGCTCTGCTGAATAGTGTGAGCTGTGGTGTAGGAGAAAGGGGGATCCCGAAGAGTTGGGGTGAGGAGTCTTTTGTCAATAAATCCCTTTATCTTGAAACAGGCAGATCCTGGATAAAGGTTTTGGGGGAAATGACTTCATTTTGTGCAGAATATCTTTTGTAACTTTTCTTGCAGTGCGACGACTAAGTACTATCAGCACATTCTAGCCTTGGCCTTTGCGGTAAATGAAATCAATGAAAATCCCAGGCTCTTACCAAATGTCTCTCTGGGATTTCACATCTATGACAGCTACTGTGATGCAAGGATGACCTATCAAGCCATCCTGAAATTGCTGACCATACAAAAGAGAACTGTCCCCAACTACAAGTGTGGTACACAGAAGAAGATGCTGGCTGTAATTGGAGGTCTTCATTCTGAAACTTCCATCCAGATGGCCTCCATCTTGGGCATCTACCTGATCCCACAGGTAGGGTGTATGAATAGGGCATGGGTGTCACATGTGACAATAGTTTCCAGGAGTTATTGGTTGTTTTAGAGGACAGGAGATACACAGAGGCATCTACACCAAGCAGGGTATTCAACTATGAAAGCAGTATGAAAGCGATACATAAAAGGCAGGTGCAACGCCACTGCTTTATAGCAGTATTGAAGTGCACTGCAGGATCAACATTACTGCTTTATAGTGGTACTGTAGTGCACTGACAACTGTTGGGGTCCATGACGCATTTACACCAAGCAGGATATAACAACATGAAAGCATTATATGGTATGTGTCAGTGCACTTCAGTATCACTATAAAGCAGTAGTGTGGCTCCTGCCTTTTATATACCACTTTCATAATGGCATATCCTCCTTGGTGTAGATGAGCCCTCAAAGATGCAGAAACATAGGGGCTCCTGGGTGTCAAGGAACAAATCAAGGTCAAGCAAAGAACTTCTGATGGTTCACTTGTATGGGTGAAGAATGGAAGTGTTGGCGGAAAGGATATACTTAGATTTGTAAAGGGCTTATTATTTGTGGAAGGAAGAAGAAAGATGTGGGTGAGGTGCATTTTCAGTGAAGGTCTTCTGAATAATTGCCTGCACCTGTAGGAGAGAATGCAACACACCTTTAAGACTTCATTTAAGTTTGTATTTAATAAAACACAGTTCTTGCCTCCAAATCCACCAATACCTTTAGCAAAAGCCATTTGCAAGACATCATTTTCAACATGGAGTGCTTGTAATATTGATGGCCTTCATAAATTAAAATCTGGATTTTATGTAAGAAGACTTTAGGGAGTAATTGATACAAGTTAATAAATGCTCCATTCAAAGTTCTAAATGCAATCCATGCGTTTTATATAGCTCAGCCATGGCTCAACTTCATCCATGATAAACAATAGGAGTCAGTTCCCTTCGCTCTACCGGATGATCCCAAATGAAGCGCATCAATACACCGGAATTATCCAGTTACTTCTGCATTTCAGATGGACATGGGTTGGAGGCCTTGCGGTGGATGATGATTACGGGGAGAAATTTATACAGTCGATGTTGCCGAGGCTTTCTGAGAATGGCATTTGTTTTGCCTTCCTGGAAAGAACACCCAGAGTTACCTTCATTGCTGGTGTATTTGAATTTATAGACAAGCTGAGGAAGATATCTTCAATTCTCATCAAAAGCAAGGCCAATGTAGTAGTCATCTATGGAGAAATCCAGTCCATCTTTGGACTGCAACTGATGCTAGAGGAAAACTGGTTCAACACAATGATCCCTATAGACAAAGTGTGGATTTCAACAGCTCAGTGGGATCTGGCATCCACCACATTTCATAAGATCTTTGACATTCAACCCTTTCATGGCACCTTGTCCTTCACACTTCACACAAATGAAGTGTTGGGGTTCCAGAAGTTTGTCAATCAGAGAAATCCTTACTCAACTACAGGTGATGGTTTTATCAGGGATTTCTGGGAACAAGCTTTTGGGTGTGTATTTCCACAATCTCATGTGGACAAGAAAAACAATGAAACATGCACTGGGGAAGAAAAACTGGAGACTCTTCCTGGGCCTTTTTTTGAAATGGCCATGACCAGCCACAGCTACAGTATCTACAATGCTGTCTATGCTGTGGCACATGCTTTGCACATTTTGTGCTTTGTTGGAGCCAAAGGTAGAACAATGGCAGGTGGAGATAAACTGGAGGTTCACCATGTTCAGCCATGGAAGGTAAGTCCTCTTCACAGACACATCTCTATAATCCTGAGAAGGGTGGTCTAAGAGATAGTCACATTTATTGATGGAGCAGCAGCTCCATTCAGGTGAAAAATGCTTCTAGTCAGATTCTGGACAACCATCTGTCTCAAGAGGCAGCTGGACAACCATCTGTCTGAAGAGGCAGCTGGACAACCATCTGTCAGTGATGCTTTAGGGTGGATTCCTGCATTGAGCAGGGGGTTGGACTCGATGGCCTTGTAGGCCCCTTCCAACTCTGCTATTCTATTATTCTATGATTCTATGCTCCAGTGTCACCTTCCTAATAGTCTTTCCCTACCACTAAAGATGAAATAGAAGCTCTGAAGGTAGTTCTACAAGGTAATGCCCCAGTTTATTTCATCTGAATAGAGATGGGTGAGAATTTTGTCCCAGTTCAGTTTTGATCATAATTATCCAAAGTTTGCTAAGTTTTCAGTATTCAGGACAAAAAGGACTTGAGATTTATTTATTTTTTAAAAAATTAATGTGGGAGAAAGTGAAATGGCCAAATTTGTCCATCCATGCCCAAGGCTTTGAGTTTTTTGCTCTTCAAAGTCTGGCTTTAAATCCCTATGTAATCAGTTATGGGTTTGCTTTATTAGGATTGCCACCTCTTTTTTTTTATGACAAGCATCTCAGCTTTAACACCTCCTGTATATAGCAGGCATGTACATCATAGTCCAACAGGGACTAGTTTGGTTGGTGCAGATGAGAAAGAATTTCATTTTAGTTCATTTTTTATAAGAATCTACCAAAATTTGCAAAGTTCTTCATATTTGGGAGAGAAAGAACTCAATGTTTTAATGGTGAATGTGAGAGAAAGTGAAACTGTCAGGTTCATGAATCCTTACATCTGAAGTATAATCCTGTCAGTGAGCTGTTAGAAGCCCCCTTCCAAGGACAGAGAAGGTTATTAGATACCGTATTTCTTCGATTGTAAGACGCCATCGATTGTAAGACGCACACTAATTTCAGTACCACCAACAGAAAAAAAAAACCTAAGACACACCCGCAATTCTAAGACGCACCCCATTTTTAGAGATGTTTATAAGGGGGGAAAAGTGTGTCTTAGAATCGAAGAAACAGGATAGATCACCTTTCAACTGCACCTAGGGATGTTTGGAAAATATTGTAAATTCAAACAAAGGAAGGGAGTAGTTGAATGATTTAATATATACAGAGTGCCCAACGCACACAACTATACATTCAAGGATGGACAGTGATTATTAACCTTGTTTATTCACAGTTATGATGGTTATAACTGATGCATCCACCTTCATGGCAAAATGACACGGTCATCGACGCCAAACTGCTGGTTGCCTAACAAAACCGTACATGAAAATTACTCCTCATACAATCATATCCACATTTTTTATAATAAATAATTTCTAATGCATGATGTACATAAACCGAAACCACATTCACAATGTGGTGAGGGCGGAGAACATTGCGGCCGCCATTTTGAATGATTTTTTTTTTTACCAAAACAGAGTGCAGGAGTGCTCCAGAGCAAATGTGAGTACTTAAAAACAACAACAACAACACCTCTCCCTCTCCCCAGCACACCTCTGATGGGAACGGAGCCCACAGTATAGAGCAGCCATGACAATTTAGGCCGCTCTATACTTGGGGCTCTCACCCGATGGAGGACTTGGGTGCTGCATTAACCCTTTTGTGGTTAAGGAAAATTTAACCACAAAAGGGTTAATGGTGTTGTCTGCACCCGTTTTGCATGTGGTTAGCATAACCACAGCTGTCCATGGTTATGTTAACCACAAAACCCAAAGTGTTTTCTGAAATGGGCCAGTGAAAGCTGTATTAAAGTGGTATATAAAAGGCAGGATCTACACTACTGCTTTATAGTGGTGCTGAAGTGCATTGACAATTGTTGGGCCCCATGACACATGTACACCAAGCAGGATATAACACTATGAAAGTGGTATGAAAGCGGTAATATGGTATGCGTCTTATCAGCCCCAACTGTTGTCAGTGAACTTCAACACTACTATAAAGCAGTAGTGTGTCTTCTGCCTTTTATATACTGCTTTCATAGTGGAATATCCTGCTTCGTGTAGATGAGCCCTGTGTGACATTTATAACATGGCTTTGTTTATCCTTGAGGAAAAGTACATTGACTTTTAAGGACAGGAATTGGGAAAGCTCAGCTTGAAGCTGCCAATACGCAGGTCACCACTTGCTTCCTTGTGTAAAATCTGCCCTTTTCTTTTTCAATCTAGCTCCACCATTTTCTGAAGAGCATCTCCTTTAACAACACCGTGGGGGACAATGTCTTTTTCAGTAAGAACAGAGAGTTAGTTTCTGGCTTTGATATTATAAATTGGGTCACTTTCCCAAACAGATCCTTCCACAGAGTCAAAGTCGGAAGGCTGGATCCACTGGCCTCTCCAGGCAAAAGGTTCACCATTCATGCAGAGAAGATCGCGTGGCACAGCAAGTTCAACCAGGTCAGATCTGTCATTTTCATAGCCTAAAAATGAATGGAGAATCCTCAATTCCACTTATCCCACATCATTATCCCACAACTGACACAACTGTTTTCTAAAAGTTTAATAGCAACCGGTGTGTGTGTGTGTGTGTGTGTGTGTGTGTGAGAGAGAGAGAGAGAGAGAGAGAGAGAAAGATTGGGAATGTGATTGGGAATGAAAACGCCCTCCCTGCCTCATTTTCTATGTACCCTATGCTAAGACTCACCCCTCTTCTTTATGGTAAGATGCTCCCCCCTTCTGTGTGTACAGACCACTGCAGTCCTGGTTTCAGCAGAAAAATGCAAGAGGGGAAGCCGTTTTGCTGCTACGATTGTGTTCCATGTCCAGAAGGGAAGATTTCTGACCAGAAAGGTAGGGCACTAATTACTCAGTCCCATGTATCAACAGAGTTGTTGTCAAAAATAGTTTGAAATGACAGATGAAGCACCCAAGCTATGGCATTGTGATGGCATCAAGTCCATGAAGGATGTCACAATGAAGTAGCAGGATAGGTAGAGCTTATTTCACTGACAAAATCCACCCTGGCTGTATGTGACATACTTTTAACTTTTGAATATTATTATGCCTAGTCTTTCATACACCCCCCCCCGAATATACACACACAATATCTATCTATCTATCTATCTATCTATCTATCTATCTATCTATCTATCTATCTATCTATCCATGGCACAAGAATGTGTCAATTTTAGATCAAGTTTAGATATATCCAGTTTTTGCTTGATTGAGACACCTTTTCTTTTACTTTAATTTCCTCCTTAACATATCTTGTGACTTGTCTTCATATTTATTTTATAAGACATTTGGGCAGGCATGCATGTTTTATTTTATTATTTTATTGGTACACCGGTTAGCAATTTTAGAAGATTAACAACTACTATTACTATTATTTATTTATTAAGAATATTCATATCTTATCTTTCAAGTACAACAATGAACCACTCAAGGTGACTGAAAAATTTGGGGGGCTAACCACAACACTTCAATGCTTTTATATGGTATCTTTCTTCCAAAGAGTTCAGTGTGGCATACTTTATAACCCCTTTTCTCTCACACAACAACCCTGTTAAGGTCGGTAGACAGTGTGAGATTGATAGTTGGTGACTGCCCCAAGGCCACTCACTGAACTTCATGCTCCAACAAGGATTTAAAGAAACCTGGGTTGGTTTTGCCTAGGTCCATGAGTCAAGTCTCTATACCTCATGGGCACTCCGGCCATAGATGGGCCACGGTGGATATGGGATTGGGACAAGATGAACGTTGTCTCTGGAGAGGCCACCAGTGAGGGAGGAAGCAGCAGCCAGGCACCTTTCCACCGTGCCTGGGTCCAGCTCCAGCTGACAGCCCCATCCCTCCTGTTGTCAACTGTCACTGCAGAGGCCACCAGTGAGGGAGGAAGCAGCAGCCAGGCACCTCTCCACCGTGCCTAGGTCCAGCTCCAGCTGAGAGCCCCCTCCCTCCTGCTACCAACTGTCTCTGCAGAGGTCACCAGTGAGGGAGGAAGCAGCAGCCGGGCACCTCTCCACCGTGCCTGGGTCCAGCTCCAGCTGAGAGCCCCCTCCCTCCTGCTACCAACTGTCTCTGCAGAGGCCACCAGTGAGGGAGGAAGCAGCAGCCGGGCACCTCTCCACCGTGCCTGGGTCCAGCTCCAGCTGAGAGCCCCCCCTCCCTCCTGCTACCAACTGTCTCTGCAGAGGTCACCAGTGAGGGAGGAAGCAGCAGCCAGGCACCTCTCCACCGTGCCTGGGTCCAGCTCCAGCTGAGAGCCCCCTCCCTCCTGCTGTCACCTGTAACTGCTGAACTTTCCAACTAAGATTGTAGTGCCTGAATTTGCTTTCCTTTTCCCCCTCCTCCTCCTCCCTCCCAATCCCCTTTCCTTTTGTGTCATGTCTTTTAGATTGTAAGCCTGTGGGCAGGGACTGTCAAGAAATACTTTTGTAAGCCGCCATGAGAGCCTTTTTTGGCTGAATGGCGGCATAAAAATCCTTAAATAAATAAATATAAATAAATAAACGTTTAGTTGCCTATACCTCCTCATAAAGGAATCAATGCTGGTGCCAAATTAGGATTGTAATTTGCTTGAAACTGATGACAACACATTGGAAATGTCACCTCCCGTCAGTTGCTTGAGATGGTATGGAAGCTACTTTGGTCAAAGTTGTAAGGGAGGTTGATGCTACACATGTCTTCAGTGTAGGTCCACAGTTACGGTTCTTGGGCATCCTGCAAACTGCAGGTGCAGACCACACAGTATGCTGCGATGTATGCCCTTTCTCTGTGTGTGTTTGGTTGGTAGTTTTTCCATTGAAATAAACGTAACATAGAAACCTCACAAATATTTTAATACGGCCAATTTTAAATGCACAGCATCAAAATGATCTTTCGGGGTGGCACATTTCTTTGACAATATATATATATATATATATATATATATATATATATATATATAATCTTAACGTGTTCAGGATGCTTTGATTGTTCCTTTTCCTTTCAGATATGGGTTATTGTGACCAGTGCCCTGAAGATCAGTACCCAAATCAAGATCACACCCAATGCATCCCAAAAAGCCTGAGCTTCTTGTCTTATGAGGAACCTTTGGGGGCTATTTTTACCACGTTTGCCCTGCTCTTTGCTCTGATGACATCCCTGGTGCTAGGAATCTTCATTAAGCACCAGGACACACCCATAGTCAAAGCCAACAACCGAAGCCTCACCTACACTCTTCTCATCTCCCTTCTGCTCTGCTTCCTCTCCTCCTTGCTATTCATTGGCCAGCCCAAGAAAGTGACCTGCTTTCTCCAACCAATGGCTTTTAGTGTTGTGTTCTCTGTGGCTCTTTCCTGTATGTTGGCAAAAACCATCACTGTAGCTTTAGCTTTCATAGCCATCAAGCCCGGAACCAAAATGCGAAAATGGGTAGGAAAAAAATTATCAAATGCTCTTGTACTCACCTGCTCCCTTATTCAAGCATGTATTTGCAGCATGTGGCTGGGGACATCTCCCCCATTCCCGGATTTCAATTTACACTCAGTCCCTGGAGAAATATTCATAGAATGTAAGAAAGGGTCCTTCACCATGTTTTATTGTGTACTGGGTTACATGGGTTTTCTGGCCATTGTGAGCTTTAGTGTAGCTTTCCTAAGCAGGAACCTGCCTGACAGTTTCAATGAAGCCAAATTGATCACCTTCAGCATGTTGGTTTTTTGCAGTGTCTGGATATCCTTTATTGCCACCTACCTGAGCACCAGGGGCAAATACACGGTAGCCGTGGAGAACTTCTCTATCCTGGCCTCCAGCGGTGGTTTGTTGACCTGTTTCTTTTCTCCAAAATGTTTCATTATTTTAATAAGGCCTGATCTCAACACCAAAGTGCAGCTTATAAGAAAAAAAGATACCGGAGTCTAGACATCTGTATTTGGATCCAGGATCTGCCTCCTATAGATGAAAGATCTCCACTCACAGAAGTTGTCTCCACCCAGTTCTGGGAATCTCCTGTTCACACCACAGTTCATCCCATTCAGCAGGGTTCCCAGACCATCGATGTGTGGCATTATCAGGTAGCTTGAAGGGCTGTTGTTGGGATAAGGAGACAGGGAAGTCTTTTCCCCACAACACTATATCTGGATGCAACCAGTGGAATTTCTGGATTAATTCTCCTTGTGTGTTCTGTACTTAAACCAGTGCAGGTTTTTTTTTAGATGAACAATGTCTGAAAATGAGGAATAAAGTATCTATGCATCATCTGTCATTTCTCATGTATCATTCAACGGAATGTGAATTCTATCTTCAGCTTTCAAAACGCATATCCCAGTATTGGAGTGAAGGAGGTGGACTATATGGACAGGATAGAGGGACCAATTTTGAGACAGAGGAAATGGGTGGACGGTTGAGGAGAGGAGGAAGACTTGAGCTGTTAATGTCATGCTGCTCTCAAATTTGATGAACACACAACTATTTTGGAAAAAAAGATAATACTTTCATAACTCTTAATTACTGGTCTTCAGAAATAAACTGTATTTTTAAAGTTGGGAGTTTCTAGTACCAAGGGGAGTGTGCAGCATGATACGCGGTAAATTGAAAGTGAGTTTAAAAATGTGGGCTGCAGGTTTTAAAAATTGGCTATGAATACTGCAATTTCATGTGACAATGGGTTTCTAGTAGACATAGTTAGACTGAAGGTATCAATCTCCAGACATTCTGGGAAATGTAGATCAACCACAGAAGTCTGGTTTCTGTAGTTGAATATGTAAATATGACCCTTCAGACTTTGGAGCAGGGATGAGGAGCAGGTGTTCTCCAGATGTAGGACTGAAAATCCATCATCTCTAGCCATCATAGTCAATGTTGAGGATGATAGAAACTGCAGTCCAATGACATCTGGTGGGCCACACATTCCCCATCCCTGCCTTAGACTGAGATTTTGTTCTGACGTAATAGCAACTACTCAGATAGGGTTGGTTGCAGACTGTGGCCTCATCTAAACCAAGCAGGATATAGCATTATGAAATCGGTATGAAAGCAGTACATGATACGTGTCATTGGGCCCCAACAGTTGCCAGTGAACTTCAATACCGCTATAAAGTAGTAGTGTGGCTCCTGCCTTTTATATACTGCTTTCATACCTCTTTCATAGTGCAATATCCTGCTTAGTGTAGATGAGGCCTTAGTTAGGGTGACCATATGAAAAGGAGGACTGGGCTCCTGTATCTTTAACAGTTGCATAGAAAAGGGAATTTCAGCAGGTGTCATTTGTATATATGGGGAACCTGGTGAAATTTCCTCTTCATCACAACTGTTAAAGCTGAAGGTGCCCTGCCCTCTTTTAAATCTGGTCACTCTAGTATAACTCCTGCAGCTTTTACTGTTGTGATGAAGAGGAAATTTCACCAGGTTCTCCTTATATACAAATGACACCTGCTGAAATTCCCTTTTCTATGCAACTGTTAAAGATACAAGAGCCCTGTCCTCCTTTTCATATGGTCAGCCTACCTTAGTCATACTTAGAGTAGGCCCATTTCAATAGAACTTCAGTTAATCAATTGTAGTCCCATTGTTTTCAATGGATCCACTCTAAATATAACTAAATCTGGACTCACTCTATAGTCTACTAGTGCCTCTCCAATTCACAAGAACTTCATTAGCCATATCCAGTACCAGGGACCAATAACATCAAGCAAACAACTTGTGGTCTCTCTCCTCACCATCATCTTGTGGCACATAAGAAGCTTATTGTATAAGCTTTCATGGACTAAAGTCCATGTCATCATATGTATGAAATGTTAACCTCAATTGGCAGGTACATTCACAAAGGAGATTAAAAATGGTTTCTCTTTTCCTACTTTTTCCATTTGATCATACTAACAAGGAACTCAAGTGGTGACTATATTATAACAAGCCCCTATTATTTCAACAGTTCTGTTCAAAGTAGGACTAACAGTGGATAGAAATCAGAATTCCTTATGTTTGCCAATTTATGCACAGAAGTAGAAAGGCTCTTAACGACAATTTCAGGCATATATGAGTCACCCTAAATAGCGATTTCATGTGAGAATGTCACAGGTAGGTTCTGAACCACTCATACACTTGCGACATCTCTTCTGAACTTGGCTTCCAACTGTGGCAAATGCGTATCTGGGAATCCCAGCTGAGAAAGGGCAACTGAAGAAATGGAATGCAGTGAAGAAGCAACAGAGATGAGGAAATGTTAAACACTCCTTTCCTAAAGCTTTTAAAACTTGATGTTGTGCAGACTTCTACTGTTACTTTCTACTGTTAGTTTTACCCTACCCTGTGCCTGCTTACCCTACCCTGTACCTGTTTGCATTCTCTTCCCCTCCTTATTGTTTTACTATGATTTTATTAGATTGTAAGCCTATGCGGCAGGGTCTTGCTATTTACTGTTTTACTCTGTACAGCACCATGTACACTGATGGTGCTATATAAATAAATAATAATAATAATAATAATAATAATAATAATAATAATAAATAGCAATTTTTTCCTCTGCTTTTTGTAAGTTCAGAAGAACCAGAGTTTCCCAGATGTGAGTCATCTGCTAAGTTTACTTGCTTTAAGGTGGATTGATGCTTTAATGTGGATAGATGCTTTAAGTGGATTCCTGCATTGAGCAGGGGGTTGGACTTGATGGCCTTATCGGCCCCTTCCAACTCTACTATTCTATGATTCTATTTCAGAAAATTGCTATACCTCTTTCCCCCTTTTTTTTAAATCCCAAAGTTGTTCACAAGATAAAATCATGATAAAATACCGTAAAACCAATCAATAAAACATCAACATAGCCTGGTGGTGGTGGTGGCGGCAATGCTAATTGACGGGGAGACACCCAGGCAAACAAACGTACCTTTTATTGTTGGTGGAAACATTCCACAGGATTAGCCCACCTGATCTCAATGGGGAGATCATACCATATGGTGAACAACACAGTAGAGAACATTTAGTTTCAGTATAGAAATTGTATAAACAGCAGTCTAAATAGCAAAATTGAGTAAGATCAGTATGTTCTCTCCTCATTGGGCTTCTTTGAGGGTTTTAAAAATAGTCCCCCCCTCCCCGAAGGGTTCTTTTTTTCCTACTTCTGCAGATTTCGGTGTTCCCTCAAGCATACTGATAACTCTTACATTTTTCAGTAGTGCTGCTTTGCCTATATTAGGGTGACCATATGAAAAGGAGGACAGGGCTCCTGTATCTTTAACAGTTGTATTGAAAAGTGAATTTTTGTATCTATGAAGAACCTGGTGAAATTTCCTCTTCATCACAACAGTTAAAGCTGCAGGTGCCCTGCCCTCTTTTAAATCTGGTCAATATTTCATAGTGCAATATCCTGCTTGGTGTAGATGTGTCATGGTCCCCAACAATTGCCGGTACACTTCAGTACCACTATGAAGCAGTAGTGTGGCTCCTGCCTTTTATATACCGCTTTCATGCTGCTTTGATAGTGGAATATTGTGCTTGGTGTAGATGAGCCCAATGTGTGTATGGGCGTGTAATAATGCTTCCTCTTGTGAGCTCTCACAGTGCTGAGCCAATGAGAGGACAGGCACAGAATGTGGGGAAAGCGGTTGAAGAAAAGTCAGTCCATGATAGTTAGAGGAGGAGGAGGAGGAGGAAGAGAAGCTGAGGAGGAACTGCTGGAAAGACACCAGAGGGAGACACAAAGAGAAAGAGAGAGAGAGAGAGAGAGAGAGAGAGAGAGAGAGAGAGAGAAGCAAGAGATGAAAACTGATAGAGAAGACACCTGAAAGAAGAGGAAAAGTTGACATGAAGCAGCAGAATTGATAGACTGGAAGAAACTTGGATTTGTTTCTTTTTTAACTTTAATTTGTATTGATTTTTAAAAAAACAAAAACGTTTTCAACCCCACATCAAATCAGGTATACAATGTATGAAAATAATACATAAAAACTAATTGTTAAAGAGATAGAGAATAAGAAAAGGGGGGACAGTTTCTCTCAGCTAAGGAATTCACCTTTCAAGGCAGAAGAGTCAAATTAGTAAAGCAATATAATTTGGTAATTATTAGGTGAAGTGACAGGTAGATCTATACCAAGCAGAATATAACTCTTTGAAAGCATTTTGAAAATAGTATATGGAATGTGTCATAGGCTACAACAGTTGCCAGGGCTCTTCAGTACTGTTATAAAGCAGTACTATACATCCTGCCATTGAGGGATGTTTTATGTGTAGAATATAAAAGGACTTAGATACTAAAGAATGCTTCTGATTTTACCTTTTACTGTGGGCTTTGTTGGGATATTTCAGTCCCCTCCCCACCGTGTTTGTTTTTTTAAGGGAGTTCAACAGACTGGATGAATTGTACTGATGGTAGGACTACATTGTGGCAGGGCTTCTTTGCTGAGTTGGGATTGTTCAAGTTGGGGTTCCAAGAACAATTAGGAGAGGAAATGGAAGCTGAGGGAGAAAAGGAGTTAGATATCTTTGTGTGTCCTGGTTTTATTATTTTCCTTGGCTTTGGAAGATCGTGAATTGTTACTGTTACTTGATAAGATAATACAAAACATTGTTATTTGTCCAGTGTGGCTTAGTGGAAGTCAGTGCCCATGTGAACTGGATCTAACAGTTTATACAGAAGCAAAACAGTTGCCCTGGTATTCTTGGGGGTACAGGGTAACAGAAGAGAAATATCTTAAGTAGTGGCCACAGGTTGTTAATTCCAGCATTAGACCTCTCACTTCATAGGGTGAAGCATCATAGAGTTAGTCGCACAGTAGGCTACTCTGTGCAGTTGGCTTGACGTTGACCTGGTTCACACGATCACCACAGCCCACATTCTGACAGCCATTTTGAATATTCCATCCCCGGCTGAAGGGTTTGCCATTGTTTGTAATGTCATCCCAAACCCAGACTGCGTGGCTTGTTTGACTGGGGGACACAACCCTCAAATAAACCATAGTTGTAGGATTGTTGTTAGCCATCCCAGTAAGAAAGGATGTATGGGGAAAGATCAGTGATCATGTGTAAAAGAGGACTCCTTGTCTAAACGTCAGCCCCAGAGATGCTGCCTTGGCTGTCAAATCTGGTGCCCAGTTGGAAATCTTAAAGGCCTTTGTGTGTTCCATTTCTAAAGCTGTTTATACTAAGGAAGAGCAGAGGTCTGAGAAGGCAGTGGACCACAATTAAATTCACTGTGGGTCAGTGTTATTTGGAGAGTCCCAGAGTTCTGAGGATTCCAAGTAATCCACTGTGCATTTAGTCCCAGAGCCACCTGTGAGTATCACAAAGAAAAGCAGCTCTCTTTAGAAGGGGGAAGAAAGTGGGAGAAATGGAATTTCACAGGCCCATTCATCACTTTGGCCTGCTGAATGGAGATCCGGCTGGGTTAGAACATGATGTGGCGGTAACCTTTTTTGTTTTGTTTTCTGTACAGCTCCCTTTCTGAATGGGTGATGTATTTATCTGTTTCTGGTAGGCAGAGTAGGTTGTTTCTTACAGCTTTGAGACATGCTGTCTTCTTATTTCCTTCTGCCTGCCTTTTAATCTTCTGATGCAGTTAAAATGGAATTGCCTTGGCTTTCACTCCATTCAATCTTATTGACTGCTTTGAGAATAAAAAAAGATTTTACATCCATGTCATTTGCTAAACTGAATAAAGAAATATTGAACATATGTGTTTTAGAACACTCCTAGCATCATTATCTCTGAGGTAAGAGTTGGTAGAGGACAGTGGCCTCATCGACACCAAGCAGGATATTGCACTATGAAAGTGATACAAAAGTGGTATATAAAAGGTAGGAGCCACACTACTGCTTTATAGCGGTATTGAAGTGCACTGACAACTGTTGGGGCCCATTGACACATATACCACTTTCATACCACTATATCCTGCTTGGTGTGGCTCCTGCCTTTTATATACCGCTTTCGTAGTGCAATATCCTGCATGGTGTAGAAGAGCCCAGAAGCTAAGCAAGAATTAGCTTCTGGGTAGTCAGACACTGTGACCTTGGGGAGCTGTCTGGTAGTCCAAAAGAATCAGAATCTGTGCTTGGTCAAAGCCAGGCAAAGGTCAAGATCCAAAGTAGCAAACATGGAATGGAACAGGGGCTTAAGCACGGTCCTCACTCCAGAGATGAGTTGTTCAAATCAAGAAGCAAGTTCTGAGGCTGGAGCAATATAGGCCCTGGTGGTTATGAATTAGTCCTTGGGGTCAGCTGACTGAGTACTTGTGCAGGCTGATACTGCAGCCTAGATGTCACCCTTAAAGCATAGAACTCAGGTATCCAGAGGGAGAGACGGGTAAGAAATAAATATATCTATATCATCATCATCATCATCATCATTATCAGGCACAATCAACAGGTGGAACTTTGGAGTAGTAACAGCAGTGCAGTGCCCCTCACCTTTCATGTATTCAGCATACATGATTATGAAGACCCTAAGGAAAGTACAATTAGCAATTTGCTTTATGTTTACTGCCTGATCTCAAACAAGTAAGGACCACGAAAAGTAGACTACAGAGTTAATATGATTACATATACATATGATTCTGGGTAAGGACAATATTGTATGTTTGCACCATTAATGCTAAATAATTGCTAAATAATTAGGTTGCTGCATGAATAAAATGCCCAATTAGCTGCACAATTCAATACATCAGTTGTAGAAATAGAAATGCTCATAATTGATTCTGTCTAAATTAATCATGGAAGATAACAACATTATGGTCAATAAAGATAACAATAAAGGTCAAACAACGTAAGTGTGTATATATTATCCACACAACTAGGCTGTGTCTACACCCGACAGTTATCCTGGGGTTGGCTCAAGATTGTCTCCATGCATCTAGGGGCTCATCTACACCAAACAGGATATTCCACTATGAAAGCAGTATATAAGAGGCAGGAGCCACACCACTGCTTTACAGCAGTATTGAAGTGCACTGACAACTGTTGCGGCCCATTGACACATACCATCTACTGCTTTCATACCACATTCATACT
Source organism: Elgaria multicarinata webbii (assembly GCF_023053635.1). Classification (NCBI taxonomy): domain Eukaryota; kingdom Metazoa; phylum Chordata; class Lepidosauria; order Squamata; family Anguidae; genus Elgaria; species Elgaria multicarinata. The sequence goes on from NC_086181.1 coordinate 19,220,544, forward strand.
GTGCTTGGTGTAGGTGTGTCATGGGCCCCAACAGTTGTCAGTGCATTTCAGTACCACTATAAAGCAATAGTGTAGATCCTGCAGTACACTTCAATACCGCTATAAAGCACTAGTGTGGCTCCTGCCTTTTATATACCGCTTTCATACAACTTTCATAGTGGAATATCCTGCTTGGTGTAGATGAGCCCTTAGATGACTACTCTGGATTATGTTGTTTCTGTACGTCATCATTGGAAAGCCATCGTGAATGTGTCTGATGTCTATCTGGCCCCACTCTGACCCTTCTCTTACTCCATGCAGACTAACAATACTGATGCAGAGAATCAGAAAATTTGGACCCTTACAAGAGCTTCCTTAAGTTAGCTTAAAATAGTTCATATATTACAATACATTTCACTACAGTGAGGAAGACTCTGACCAGCTGATCTATGTGCCTGCTTGCTCAGACGGCTCACTATTGGTGGGAAATAGTTGTTATATTTTTTAATCTTTAAAGTGGAATGAGACAGAACAGAGGATGGCTTCAAATAGACGGTAGCCCTCTGGAAGCCCTTCAAATAGAGACAGCTTCAAATAGAGAACAGTCCTCTGGCAGCCCTTCAAATAAAGGATTCTCCTTTGTAAAAGAATCATAGAATGATAGAATAGTAGAGTTGGAAGGGGCCTATAAGGCCATAGAATCCAACCCCCTGCTCAATGCAGGAAACCACCTTAAAGCATACCTGACAGATGGTTGTCCAGCTGCCTCTTGAAGGCCTCTAGTGTGGGAGAACCCACGGCCTCACTAGATAAGTGGTTCCATTGTCGTACTGCTCTAACAGTCAGGATACATGGCCATGCTAAGTGCTTTTAAGAATGTCATGGCAATATGATACAAAATGCTCACAGCCTTCATAGTATGGCTTAGCTGCATGACATAGCAATTATGACAATTGGTGTGGTAAATAACTGGCAAGGAGTCCAACTGCATGAAAATGAGGCATCCCAAACAGGCGGTCCCGTCCTGGTTTTTATTAAGAACTAAGTGGTTACATTTCTTGTTTACAAGTTATGATTAGTTGTTGCGTACAGCATGTTAATGCATGATTACCTCGTGCACAGAAGGTGCTGTTAGTGTGTGTTCAGCATGAATATACCATATAAGGGTTAAGGAAACGCGTGATCATGGTGCCTTCAAGACTGTATTGTATTCTGTGGCTCTTGCGTCAGCACATTCCAAGGCATGGTGAGCCAGTACCAAGATGTTCCTCAGCAAGGCCTATCTTGATAATTGTTGTCCTTGTGTTCCAGCACATCTCAGCATGGTATGCCAATACTGAATGTGTGCCAGAGAGGGACAACAATAACCCCTACATCGCCTCCTTTTTTATTCTTTTAATTGTAAAGCCTTGTAAGCGTAATAAATTTGATGTTTGCTTGGTTTTGAAGCTCTGGGACGGCAAGAGGGAACACACCATGACAGTAATCCTGGGATACATTGTATGAAACAGCAGAAGGTGATTAATAAAAATACAATCAATACAGCATATTGAAATATAGTTTTGAACCATCCTGTTGGAAACCAGGACCATAAAAACTTCCACCACTCAGGTGCAATATCTTGTTTAACTGCATGTGCATATGTTTTAAGTAAGTCTAGTTGGTGTTGAATTTGGTTACTATTGTCTGTGAGATTGAAACAGCACATATTTTCCACAGCTTCGCAGCCAAGATGTCTTTGTAACAACAAAAAGTCAATTGCAGCTCGATTGTCCAGTATAGCATGTCTTAAATCCTGTTGTTCTTGAATCAAAAGTCCAATAGCAATGGAAGTACTGTTAATTGTCTTTGCTAGTAAACATGCCAGATGCCCAGGTTGTTTGGCATTTCCCACAGCCAATCCAGGAACCCCGACAAGACTCATAGCCAGGGAGATATACTCTGCTGGACTCATAACAGTAACATTTCCATCACAAACTGCACTCATAGTCTCAGTCTCTCTTTTCTGTCGAGTGCTTTTAGTAGGCCGGGGTGGTAGAATCACTGTCAAGCGACTAAGACAACATTGTGTTAAGGTTATATTAGCTGGTACATAATTATAAGTACGAGACGCACATGTGAAAAACCATCCAATTGGCAATATAATGTGTCCATAGTTACTTGTTACATTTTCTATCTTTGAACAATTCCACAAAGAAGGCCCTGGGGACAAACAACCTTTTAGTGGACGGTGAATAGAGCAATTTACCATTCTAGCACATGTGTTATTCTCTTTCCAGGGCTTCATACACCGTGCTGGAACCCACACTGGTCCTGTTGGAGTAAGTACAGCAGCATAACCCCGACCCCAAGTGATCAAGGGGACAGGGCTGTGCCAGACAGGATTAGGTAGCTGCCGGTACGTGACCAGCGGCTGCAGCAAAGGGGTATGCATTTGGAAATGTTGTTGTAATCTGGTAGTATTAGTTGGTAGGAGAACATTCAAATGGTTAATAGTGAACAACACTTTTGCCAGCCATTCCTGGCGGGAGCCCAAACCAATGGGGATCCCGGCTTTTTGTTTTTATTTGTATAAATGCTCTTTCAAGGTACGGTTGGTGCGTTCAACAATAGCTTGACCAGTAGAACAATAACCCCTACATCTTGGTAACACCAAGTGGCCCTGGGGTAGGGTGACCATATGAAAAGGAGGAAAGGGCTCCTGTATCTTCAACAGTTGCATAGAAAAGGGAATTTCAGCAGGTGTCATTTGTATATATGGAGAACCTGGTGAAATTTCCTTTTCATCACAACAATTAAAGCTGCAGGAGCTATACTAGAGTGACCAGATTTAAAAGAGGGCAGGGCACCTTCAGCTTTAACTGTTGTGATGAAGAGGGAATTTCACCAGGTTCTCCATATATACAAAAGACACCTGCTGAAACTCCCTTTTCAATACAACTGTTAAAAATACAGGAGCCCTGTCCTCCTTTTCATACGGTCACCCTACCCTGGGGGAGTCAGGAGCAGATGGCTGGACTTTAATAGGGGATTAGAATCAGAATCAGCTAGAGCAGCCCTTTCCGACCCTAGGTCCCCTGAAGTTGTTGGACTACAAGTCACATCCCTGACGATTGGCCATGTTGGCTGGGGATGAGGGGAGTTGTGGTCCAACAAGCATCTGAGGACCCACATTTGGGAAAGGGGTGTCTAAACAGCAGCTCATTGGAGGCAGTGGGAAATTCTGGGATCATAATCCATCCCGTCATTCCACCCACAATCACCAGCCTGTGGTGACCTGACCGGAGCTCCTAAAGAAAATGGCAAACAGCCATGGCTGCTCTGCAGGAGAGGAGGAGAAGAGAAATTCCTTTGCTGCTGTTCCACCCAGAGGGAGGTAATGCCCAGTTTGGTTGTCGAGGAGATGTGGGGAGAGGCCGAAAGGAGGTTATTTAGTGAGGAGATCAGGTCATCGTTCACTTTCTACAGACTTACCAACCAGCTAAAGGAGAGATGTTTCCCTTCCTGGCCTTCCTTATGTTTGGCTGCCCTCTTATGCCAGTTTGTACAGCTGGCCAAGGTAATGCTGGTGCCAAGAGATGCTTCTAGATTCTCAACCTGTGTCTTCAAAGAACCATTATGGAGGACTGGATATGTTTCTTCAAGGGATATTGGGGACTTCAAAGCTAGTTTCTGGTTGGCCTGGGGCATGGGCTAGGTTGTCTAGATTTTATTCACTGAAACAAATGTGATGGCTGATGAGAATTTCCCTGTGTAACATCCTATCTTCTTCCCCCATTGCTGCCTTTGGTGAGACTTCTCTTCTATGTCCCTAGTTCACTTTCTCTTTTTACACGGAGACAATGGAATTCAGCTTCTCTTTATTTTTCCAAGGGACTGAAGGAAGGTGGCTTGCCTTAATCCCTTTTATTCTGCCGAATTGAATGCGGGGAATGTTTTTAGAAATTGAATTGGATTTTTAAAAAAACTGTTCTAAGGTATTGTCTTACTGAGTATAGTTTGTACTGATTGTTACAGATGTTGAGTTTTGTCACAAGCTGCTTTGAGACCTGTTGGTTGAAAGGTGGGAGAGAAGTAGAAATAAAATAAATTAACTTGAAATAAACTTACACAGTTGAACGACAATATAGCTGAAATTTGTAATGCACATTTCATTTATAACGTAGGTTTCCTCCTCTTTTACATATATTTTAATGTATATTTAATGAAATTGTTTTTCTTGCGAATGTCATTAACTTCCCTGCAATTAATGAGTTAAATCTGATGTTAAATCAGCTGACTTTTACTTGCTCAATCAGATGTAGCCCTTCACATGCCCCCAGAATCTGCTCTAGATGATCTCCCAATCCTCCATACCATATTTTGGCATGCACACAGTGGGCTGCAGGGGGAGGGAAAAATAATCATTGTCAGAAGGATACCATCAGATATAATCCATTGATTCAACCCTCTCCCCCAGTGCATGAGGTCTATATGGAATTTCATGCAAGCAGAAGCTTGCTTATCTCAAAGAAGGTGAAACGCCACACCTGCAGCTGATATGACTTTGCAGAAAGCTCCCCAAGACTCAAGGGAATAGGCCAACTTTGGACTGCACTGTTTGGATGCAATCTAGAGAAAGTTCATTGCATTTTAGTGCTGTTGAAATCACAGATCTCCAGAAGGAATCTACACATGGGTTTTTTTGTGTGTGGAAGAAGGCACTTGTAACCTCCATGCTTGATCCAATTAAGGTAATAAAGGCATGCAAAAGAAAATTCTGCAAGCTTATCCCTGGATGGATAAAGCATTGTGCTTGCAAATGGATGCTGCACATGTGATTCCACACCCTGAACCAAACAGTTGGGGCTGCCCATATGTAGTCCTGTTTAAAGATGTGGGAATTCGCCAGTCAACTGATCGGGAAGGGAAGCAGGGAGCCAGATAGGGTCTTCCTTTCCCTGTCATCACCCAATAGCTCATTAGCAGGATTCCAGATACTTCTACTGTGCTGTGATGCTTAGATGAGCTAATCTTGATTCCCCCTTCAATTTCCTCACTCTCCCCCCACCCCTGCACACAGATTCTCCCACCTGCATCTTCCCCTTTGTTTTTGATGGGAAATCCTACTCATCGTGCACCAAGGATGGGGCTGTTGATGAGCAGCTGTGGTGCAGCACAACTGCTAACTACGACAGGGATGGCCAATGGAAGCACTGCTCTCTTCAAGGTGAGTGGTCTAGAACCCTGGTGAAATTCCATCCCAATAGTTAAAGCTGCAGGAGCCCTGCCCTGTTTTGTAGTGTGACCAGATACAAAAGAGGGAAGGGCTCCTGCAGCTTTAACTGTTGTGATGAAGAGGGAATTTTACCAGGTGCTGCATGCATACAAATGCCACCTGCTGAAATTGCCTTTCTTTTACAACTGTTGAAGGTATGGTCTCCTTTTTGTATGGTCACCCTAGGTATATGGAATGCGGATTGTGCCCCAAGAGTTATCAGTCCACTTCAATACTAATAAAAATCAGTAGTGTAGATCTAGCTTTGGTGTCCACCAACGTGCCCACTCCCCCCACCTTCCTCCTCCCCCATTGGTGCTGAAAACTATGGGTTCAAAGGAATTTAATGTATTGGGCTCAGACCCCTCTTTGGCCTTGTACTCAGTCTTCCCTGGCAGGGCAGACACCTTGATCATGAAGGAGGTTTTCCCAGGGTGAGGCTCATCCATTGCACTTCAGGTGTGCGGACCCCTGCGATTTCCCCAAATGCAGAATTTAAAAAGCAATAAAGACTGATCTATTCTGGCAGGCCTACCCAGTGAAATTTTAGAAAGTTTTTAGGATGTTTTAAAGATGTTTTAATCATGTATGCTATGTTTTAATCAGTTTTTTATGTGTTTTATATTCATTGTTATTCCCCTCCTCGATCCAAGTGGAGAGGCGGGTAAGAAATAAATTATTACTATTACTATTATTATTGTTGTTGTTAGGTTACATGTTGTTTGCCACAGCCATTTTGTGATGGTGACCAGGGCAGTTTCTTAAATTGCCCTATCTACCCATGGCCCAAAAGGCTGCTTACCCTGATCTAAACCCATCCTCCCCACATTTTCAGAGCATGGAGGCAACTCGGGAGGTGATTCCTGCATTTTCCCCTTCGTCTACAAGAACCGGACATTCTTTACTTGTACCAAAGAGGAGAAAGATGGCTTCTGGTGTGCTACCACAAGAAACTATGACAGGGACCTTAAGTGGAGCTACTGTCCAGACACCAGTAAGAGAATTGGTGGTAGAATATGACTGCTATTATAATGGGTACTCCAGAAAGAAATAGGAGATGAAAATCTCCAAGACAGCAGTTAGATACATTAGTTTTATTATTAAGGCAGGCTTGCGGGGGCGGCGGGGAGAGAAAATGTTTAGTCAAGATTAAGAGAATAACTGCCAGGAAATGAATTGCAAGAGATACATCACAGTTCACCTGCTGTCAGGCTAAACAGGTCTGGCCAAATAATACATAGAATAAAACCTGTTAGCTACAGCTGGGGCAGATCCAGATGCTGTGCCAGGCCAAGGCATTTTGACATCTGATCACAAGCTGAGTGTGAGCCAACAGTGTGATGTAGTTGCAAAAAAAGCAAATGCTATTTTGGGCTGCATTAATAGAAGCTTCCAAATCGTGCAAGGTGCTGGTTCCCCTCTATTCAGCACTGGTTAGACCTCATCTTGAGTATTGCATCCAGTTCTGCGCTCCACACTTCAATAAGGATGCAGACATGCTGGATCGTGTTCAGAGAAGGGCAATGAGGATGATCAGGGGTTTGGAAACAAAGCCCTATGAGGAGAGACTGAAAGAACTAGTCATGTTTAGTCTGGAGAAGAGAAGATTGAGGGGAGACAGGATAGCACTCTTCAAATACTTGAAAGGTTGTCACACAGAGGAGGGCCAGGATCTCTTTTCAATCCTCCCAGAGTGCAGGACATGGAATAATGAGCCCAAGTTACAAGAAGCCAGATTCCGGCTGGACATCAGGAAAAACTTCCTGAGTGTTAAAGCAGTACGACAATGGAACCAGTTACCAAGGGAGTTCGTGGCCTCTCCCACACCAGAGGCATTCAAGAGGCAGCTGGACAGCCATCCGTCAGGTGTGCTTTAAGGTGGATTCCTTCATTGAGCAGGGGGTTGGACTCGATGGCCTTGTAGGTCCCTTCCAACTCTATGATTCTATGAAGCAGAGCCCAGATGTTGCCTGTACACTACTGTGGACACATTAAAGTCTTGCGGCACCATTCAGACACCAATTCCTGCCTTCATCTATTCCACCCCATGGTGCAGCCTGCAGCAGATTACTTCACCCTATTGCATTTCGACAGGACACTCTCTTGATTATGTTCAATCCTATCCCAGTTGTCTCTGCAGTTCCCAGGAACCATTTATTTATTTACTTATTTATTATGTTAAAACTGAGGTTCTTTGGTTATTGCTTTTAGGATGGGTGGGATGTGATACAGGTTTTTAAGTGTTGTATGATTCCCCCTCCCCCCATTACAATTGTTAGATGCCTTGAGTTCCTTTTTTGGGGAGGGGGAGAGTAAAGCTGGATATAAGTTTTAAAAATAAATGAGAAATAAAACTGGCTGAGATAAAATTTGCACCTCCCCAAATCCAAGTCCAACACTTTATTCACTGTGGAGTACACCTGTCTTCATGCTTATTGTACCAACATTTGCCTATAGTAGAGCGGCTTAGCATCAAAATCATACACATTGTGATGGGTATGAATAAAACCTTAATATCTCGGCAAGGGTTGTCCCCATGAAAAGATTGATTATGAGTTTTTTGTAGCAAATGTAATGCTCTTTAATTTTGTACTGAGACATCTTTTCTGTGAGATTACAAATAACAGAGCTATTGTGCGAAAACTGGATTTTGGGCGCCATTTTCCAAAATGGTGACCATTACGATGATTTCCTGAGATGCCCCTATATCTAATTTTAATCTACATGGTCATAAATACCACCATATCAAATGTCAGACTTGTATCAAAATGTGCACAATTTGGCCAGAAATTGTCGTTAGGTCACTCTACTACTAAGAGTAAGTTGATCTCTGCCTTTGCCTCTCCTCCTCTGCTCAGGACTAGATGCCAGCCCCAAGGGCCCTTGTGTCTTTCCTTTCATCTTCAACCGTACATCCTACTCATCATGCACAACAGATGGGATTTCTAACAGGAGGCCCTGGTGCTCCCTTACCAGAAACTATGATGCTGACTTACAATGGACATACTGTGAGCCTTCAGGTAGGGGAAACAGGAGAACACGTGACATACGCTTGGCAGTGAAAGGCAGCATGACTTTCAGAACCATGTTCATCAGTGCAACATGCTGAGATCCAACTATATGTGATGGTAACAGTTCTGTGTGTTTCACCATGAAATTGCCCCAATGACATGGACATGGGAGGCCTCATTTGCAAAAGGGATAGGCTGGGTGCAGGTTTAATCTCTCTCTCTCTCTCTCTCTCTCTCTCTCCCCAATGGGCCTGTTCAGACAACATGCTAAGCCATGGCGGACCTTTTTCAGACAATACACTAAGTCATCGTTAGATCGCTAACCCTTTTGTAGTAAATGGTGCGCGAGTATGTTTAAACTGTGATTATGTAGCCACCGCGGTTAGGAATGGTTCACACAACACGCTAAGCCATAATGTCTAGCTCAAAATGCTTAACCACCGTGGACTAGCATGTCATCTGAACAGGGTCAATTCCTTGCATGGTGTCATTGCATGGTGCCATTGCTCTGTGAATTTCCTCCTATAGCAGCCAATTGTGAGTGTGTGTGTGTGTGTGTGTGTGTGTGTGTGCGTGTGTGTGCGTGTGCGGACATTCAGTACAAGTTCACAAGTTTAGCTATACTACACTCTACTTGGAAAAGGAGAGAAGGAAACATGAGGTGACAGCTGCTCCCCACCCCTGTATATCAATGAGTTCGTTCCTCAGAGGGGGATGCAAGGTGAGACCAGTGCTCTGTCTGTTGCAAGGCTACTCTTGCATAAATTGCAAATCCTCCAGGGCTTTTATTCTATTTCTTTTTTAAGGTTACAAAACAGGACCTGATGTGACTGTGGAAAGTTCGACGTGCGTCTTTCCATTTACATATGAGGGCAAGAATTACCGCAGCTGCACTGTGGATGGGCGCAGGGATAGGAGGCTCTGGTGTGCCACCACCAGCAACTATGACGCTGACAAAAAATGGAAGTTTTGTCCAGAAGAATCAGAGGAGTCAGAAGGTAGGAGGTGGAAAAATAGACACAAAGCCCTATAGGGAGAATCAACACTTGGCTTTTGAGGAAACCGTCTGGCTGAAGATTACGGATTTCATTGGTAAAAAACGGCAGGGGAACCTTGTGTATCCATGTGCACTCTCAGCTTTTCACATTTGGTTCAGGGGCCTTGAGTTCCTGGGTCCATTGAGTTCTTCTGTCTTGCAAGATGCTGGTATTTACTTACAATACAAACATACATTTTTATTATGCGGTCACAGACCCAATAGAAACAATAACCACAATCATTAATTTAAAACCATAAAATCACAGTCATTTGTTCATTATAGGAACAGGCTAAAAGAGTTATTTAAAATATACACATATTTAAAATATATAGGTATAGTTAGAATATATAGGTGTAGTCAGCAGTAGGGAGGCAGGAATAACCGTTTGGGCAGCAAAACATCAGACAATTTCATCTAGAAATTTCAGCCAGGTGTTTTGTGTGGGTGTTTGTGAATGCCGAGCCTCGTGTGGCGCAGAGTGGTAAAGCAGCAGTTTCTGCAGCTGAAACTCTCCCCACGGCCTGAGTTCGATCCCAGCGGAAGCTGGTTTCAGGCAGCCGGCTTGGGTTGACTCAGCCTTCCATCCTCCTGAGGTTGGTAAAATGAGTACCCAGTTAGCTGGGGGAAAGGTAATAACGGCCGGGGAAGGCAATGGCAAACCACCCCGCTATAAGGCCTGCCAAGAAAACATCAGCGAAAGCTGGCGTCCCTCCAAGAGTCAGTAATGACTCAGTGCTTGCATGAGAGGTTCCTTTCCTCTTCCTTGTTAATGCCATGTTTTCTTTGAGGAATTCAAAAATAACATCTGCTTCTGATCCAGGTGATCCACAAAAGCTTACACCCGCTTTCTTTCCATTTCATTTTACAACTCAGAGCCAGAGGTAAAGCCGGGGCCCGAGGTAGAGAATCCACCTTGTGTCTTCCCATTTATCTACAAGGGGAGGTCCTACAGCGCATGCACTAGTGATGGCAGGAGAGATGGGAAACTCTGGTGTGCCACCACCAGCAGCTATGACATGGATCGGAAAAGGATGTACTGTAACGTCACAGGTAGGAGGAGAGGAGGACTTTTTGTTTTGCTGATTTAGAAGGAGTGGGCCCCAATGTGATCAGGGAATGGAGGCTGACCAAAGTCCCTCTACCAAATATCAAATACAATGCAAAGTACTCTTTGGCAAGGACAAGGTATGAAAAGTTTTTTCCCCCATTGCAAATAAACATTTGTTTCCCATTTGTGGTGCACAGTCTTTGAGTTGAGTAATGACATGATGGAAGAAATCAATGGATGTTTTCATATACAAACTGGCGCTTACATCCCAAGCACTTAAGGCTTCAAAATTATAATTTGGACAGACTACGTAGGTATCAAAACCACTTGTTGAAGTGAGGGGCTTTTCCGTAACTAGAGATGGGTAAGTCTACGCAATACAATTGTGTGGAATAATACTCCAGGATTTTGGTTGAAAGAGGGGTCTTACTAGAGTCCCCTGGGTCCACGGTTATGCAAATCCTGCCTACACTTGCACAGAACCCTATAACTCTTGGTGCATGGTGGTGATAAATGAAGCTTTGACCACAAAATCATCCAGGAGGTACAATCTATGTTATATAGGCTGGAGAAAACAAATTCCTTAATTGCTCTCCCACCTGTTCAGTCCATGCTAAGGATGAGTGAATCGGTCTATTTGCATTCTGTGTCCTTTTCACGTGTGTTTGCCCATCAATTGATCTCCACAAAAAATCACATTGAAGTACACATTTAAATATGGTTTTTAAAACATATTTTCTTTCAAAATACATAATCTAAAATGCATGTTGATCCTTTTTTTTTTTTTTTTGAGCTGAGAACGGAGTCAAAACATCCAGGAAGTGTGAAAGCTGGTGGATAACTAAGTTCCAATATGCACTTTAGCTCGAATGTTGTGAATCACTTCCATTTATATTGGAATTGGCAAAGATCCAATTGCCCAAACATCCCTGCGCACCATGCATAGTATCATAGCACCTTTAGTGCACATGATGCATGAATGAGTCCTTTGTTTTCTCTCGTGCTTTGCAAGTTGGTAATACACATCTCTCCATGGGGAGGAAGGTTTCTGACAATGCATAAAATTACAATTGGAATCTGTGACACACCGTGTGCACAGGGCCACCTCTGCTTGTGAGATGTCTGCATAATGACCTTTGGTTTTGTGAACTGGCGTCGTGCTGCATCCAAGCCCGATGCTCCATCCATCGGAGTACATTGCAGTTCATGCTTAGTGCACCAACATTTCTCAAGAGCAGGTCACCTCAGTCTTTGCTTCCCTTCCTCGGCTCAGGACCGGATGAAGCTCCTAAGGAAGTAGGTGTCTTTCTTTCATCTGCAACCATAAGTTTTGCTTCTCCTGCACAACAGATGGAATGTCTGGCAAGAAACCCTGGGGCTCGCTCACAAGAAAACGATAATGTGGACTTGCAATGGTCGTACTGTGAGCCTTCAGACAGGAAGGGCTGGAGGAGCAGAAAGAGGATTAGTGGTGAGAGGAAGCCCATCTTTCTGAACCCTCTTCCCAAATGCGGTACAAGGAGGGCCAAACTATGTGCTGAAAGCATCATTTCCCTTTATTTATATATGACACTTCCCCACTTTTGTAGAACGGGTGGGTCCAGTTTTAAAAGAAAATGTGTGCATGGATGAGCATCACTAAATCCTCCCCATGACTGTCATTTACTCCCCCAAACCCAAAATGCTTTCTGCCCATTCACATATGCTTCTGGTATTGGGAATGAAAAGCGAGTGTCATGTCTAACCCTACTGCGCCTGTTTTGGGAGAAGGTGTTTCAGATAATCAATTAGAATGAGATTCAGAACTAGAGAAGGCAGCGCCAGACACCAGCCAGCCTGTACCAGTGGGGGAGGAAGCTCTCACAGGCGATACCCCATCTGGGAGTCAGCCCTCTCCAGAGCTTATCTCCTCAAGGCCAAATTCTACACACTCAGTGGGAAGTAAGCTTTCTTCAAGAGGAGAGTGCCCCAACAAGCTAGCTGATGTTAGGGTCTGCCAGAAGTTAAAATGCACGGAGTGGAAGGAAGGCGTGAGAAAGTCAGTCCGACTAGGATTGTGCCAGAACCTGCCTCCGCACCAGGCTCTCTGAAGTTACGGGCATTCGAGAAGAGGCTTCCTGTTCTCCTTGATTGGACAATTGTCTCGCTTAGTTTGCATAGTTTTGCCTAGGGGGAAGTTTCCAAGAGATTAGACTCGCTTCAGGTAGAAGAGGTGTTTATTGCTTAATAAAAGCTTTGTGGATTACCTAGCAGGCCTTGTCATTTGCCTCCCATCGAAAGCAGGAGTTTTCTGAGAAACGTGACATTAGGGTGCAATCTTATGTTGATAGTTGGCAGCCTCTGAAGCTGAAGGCTGCCAAGTATCCTAATGCAGGGTGGCATTCCTTGCCTCCATGCTCCTCCTCCTGTGTTTTTGCTAGATCGGAAGGAGGTTGGGGCAAACAGAGTGGGACGGAATTAGGTTGGGGCAAACGTGTTAAGGCCACTTCCCTGGTCTCCTCCCCTCTCTGCTCTTGGACCACCCCCTTTTCCCCATCTCCATACTCATGTTTCTATGGAGAGGCCGGCCCAGCATGGTCCTCTCTGTGCTGACTGTGAGGGGAAAAGGGTGGGGAGCATGGTTTACTGGCTCCAAGGTTTGTCCTCCGAGCAGGTAAGCCTTTCAAACCTATGCCCTCTGTCTAGGGGTCATAGGATTTCTCCCCTATTTAAAATAGCAATAGATGAAAGAAAGAAATGTTTGAGGCTCACATAAGCAGGGCATTCCAGCTTTCCTAAATGCTGCAGGTGTTTTTCAGATTTGCAGATGCCATATCTTCCTCTGATGGAAGTTTCTGCTACTCATACAGGTGCTACTGATGCGCTTTGTACCCATCTTTTTATTTCAAAATCCAGGGCCAGATCCAATGGCAGAGAGTCCGACTTGCCTCTTCCCATTCACCTACAAGAACGAGTCCTACAGCACTTGTACTAGTGAGGGCTTGAGTGATGGGAAACTCTGGTGTGCCACCACCAGCAACTATGACAGAGATAAGAAATGGATGTACTGCAATGTCACAGGTAGGAGGAGAGCAGCACATGTGCATTAGATTTAGAGGAGGGAATCCAGTATGGTCAAAGAATGGAGGCTGGCTAAATATGGTTCCTGCTGTAGCTGTCTAAAGGTGCTGGAGGGGATTGGCTGTGTGGAGAGGGGGGAAGTCCACATTTGGTTGTCGTTTGTGAATTTTACAGTCCCTATTTACCCCTCTAAAGTGGGTGGTGTTACAACCTCTGAGAGGAGGGCCAGGATCTCTTCTCGATCCTCCCAGAGTGCAGGACATGGAATAATGGGCTCAAGTTACAGGAAGTCAGATTCCGGCTGGGCATCAGGAAAAACTTCCTGACTGTTAGAGCTGTATGACAATGGAACCAATTACCTAGGGAGGTTGTGGGCTCTCCCACACTAGAGGCATTCAAGAGGCAGCTGGACAACCAAAGTGGTTTCCTGCATTGAGCAGGTTGTTGGACTCGATGGCCTTTTAGGCCCCTTCCAACTCTATGATTCTATGATTTGAATAGAGTGATAAGACTAAGAGGGAGTGTTGTACTCTTTAAGGATGTTTCTTCTCTGTTCTATTCATTTAAAAACCAGGACCCGATGAAAATGTGAAAAGCCTACCTTGTGTCTTCCCATTCATCTACAATGGAAAGTTTTACCTCAGCTGCACTGCAGATGGGCGGAGGGATGGGAGGTTCTGGTGTGCCACCACCAGCAGCTATGATGCTGACAATAAATGGACGTACTGCCATGACTCCGGTAATATCAGGGGAAGTAGATGAAGTGGATGTTAATCATACCATTGGCAAAACTGGAAGGCAGTGTGCAGCCCAAGTTGCCCCCTCAGTCCACCAGATTTTGCTGTGGGAAATCTAGTCTCTGACCCCTTTGCATTCCTCTATTGAGAGAGATGTTCTTTTTCTCAAATAGCAACAGGGGGAAGAAATGTTAGGGCACCACACAAGGTATAAATGTCCACCTTCTCTCTCAGTGGAGGATGCCTCCCTGATGATGGTTATTCCTTCGACGAGCTCCAAAATCAGAGTCTTCAACCCTGTTGAATGGAGAGGTATAATGGAATTTCTGTTCTGATTCTACCTCCTCCATAGTGACAGGGTTTAGAGCATCCTTTCCCAAAGTAGTGCCCTTCAGATGTTTTGGACTAGAATTCCCAGAATTCCTGACCATTCGCCATGCTGGCTGGGGCTGTTGGGAGCTGAAGTCTAAAATGCCTGGAGGGCACCAAGCTGGGGAAGACTGGCTTAGCTCTTGAATTCACCATCATTTTTATCAGTCTGTATTGACAACAATGATGCAGAAGTTTCTTTCCCATTCACCCCTACTCTAGCTGAGTTAAGGAAGACCATTGTCTAGGGTAGAGCATGTTCGAGGCCCACCTCATAATGGGGGGAGCATAAAGGCCTTTGTGAGCATGGTGTAATGCTACTGAGGGCTAAGTTGGTTAGGGTTATGGCAGGCATAGGTGGACATAAGCAGTGTTCCCAGTCCTTACCTACAACATCCATCCATGTTGAGATTGTATGTCCTCCACTCTGGGGTAAATATGCATTGTTCTCTGCTGATGTGATATCATGACTGTAGGAACCTAAAATGGCAACTCCCTCTGCTCCAGGTGTTCCACAAATCCTCACAATCTCCTTTTTCTCAGGGCCAGATCCAAACATAGAGGGTCCATCTTGCATCTTCCCATTCATCTACAAGGGCGTGTCCTATAGTACATGTACTACAGAGGGTATGCGTGATGGGAAATGCTGGTGCGCCACTACAAGCAACTATGATGTGGATAAAAAATGGGTGTACTGTAATGTCACAGGTAGGAGGAGAAAAGCAAAAAGCCCTTGTGTTGGTTTAAGAGCAGCGACTCATTCTCTAATTATAAAAAAAATACAAGCCCCATCTTCATCAGTGGGGAAATAATACAGCGTGGAACATTTGTAGCTAAGGAGAGTTCTTGAGGCGTCTTTTAAGAACAGAAGAACAGAAGAAGTGCCATGCTGGATCAGAGCGAGAGTCCACTTAGTCCAACATTCCACAACTTTTTGTCCCACCCTTCTTTTTATTTTAAAATATAGGACCAGATCCAAAGGTAGAGAGCCCATCTTGTGTCTTCCCATTCACCTACAAGAACAACTCCTATAGTTCATGCACCCCTGACGGCATGAGTGATGGAAAACATTGGTGTGCCACCACCGGCAATTATGATGTGGACAAGAAATGGATGTACTGTAATATCACAGGTAGGAGAAGAGCAGCACATGTGTTTTTGTTGGTTGGGGAGGGGTCCATCTCTGGCAAGCGGGAATACTGCCTTCCTTGGGTGAAAATTAATTTCATTGTTCCCATTCTGCATCATGGAATCCTATTTCATCCTCAAGTGTTTGCAGCCACAGTTCTTTTCCTCTCCTCAATAAGGGAACAGAACAAGAGGAAGGGGGTGCTGTTCAGAAACCCAGGGCATGTCTACACCAGGGGAGGGGAGGGGAAGGATTTCGCGATATGCTGATTGCGAGATCCTCCCCCTCGTCCACACGTGGCATGCGACGTCTTGGGAGGAAGAAGGACGTTGCGCCCGCCATTTTTTAAAATTGAAGATGATTGCACGACGCTCCAATGATAAAGGTAAGGTGTTTTGTTTTTTTAAAAAAATTATTTCGCTCCTCCTACCCCCACCCTCAATGGGTATGGAGTTCCTGAGGAGCTCCATGCCCCATGGCTAGTTCCCAGCTCCTCATGTTTACTTGCGAGGAGCCTGGATGAAACTGGGATGGCCTCCCACGGTCTCAGGACAATCCCGAGACCATGGAAAAAGTTGGGATTAAAGCCATCCCGGTTATCCCAGGGAAATGCAGGGATCTTCCCTCCCTGCCCCTGGGATCTCCTGTGCAATTAATGTTTCTGTTAATTGTTCTCATCCGTAGAGTCTTCTGGCGTAGCCCAGAATGTCATGAACTCTTGTCGTCTAGTCTTCTACTACTTAATGTGTTGGGTCTTCCTTGGTGTCATGGGTTGGGGCATCTCTTGATGTTTTTGTGTGTGTGATGGAATTGGGTTGGGTAGCTTGTGATGCTTTTTTTGTGATGGAATTGGATTGGGCATTATAATGTGAAAATAATGATATTGTCATGTACATGGTATTTTTGTGACTGTGCTTCTCTTTTGGGTTTGTTTTTTTTTGTATGGGATTTTGTTTTGTTATATGAGTTATGATTTAACGGCTTAATATACTTTGAGCTTCCATATGTCAACAGAAGAGGATTGTAAATGTGAGAAATAAATATTAAATAGCTCCTGTGCCTACACCATTGTGTAGTTCACCCATGGATGTGCATCCCTTGATTTCACATCACCCTTAAGAGTCCATGTGAACATCACTTATACTGAGACAGACCCATGGCTACTCCAGCTCAGTATTGCCTGCATAGATGGGCAGAGTCTCCAGTAAAGGTATTTTTCATCAACTTCCACCTGGAGCTTTTAACTGGAGATGGCAGGGATTGAACCCTGGAAACTTTTTATATACAAAGATTGTGCTCTACCAGTATCACTCCTCCTCCTCCTCCTCCTCCTCCTCCTCCTCCTCCTCCTCCTCCTCCTCCTTCTTTAACACAGGACCGGATACAAACAAGGAGATGCCCAAATGTGTCTTTCCATTCACCTACAATGGCAAGAACTACAGCAGCTGCACAGAAGATGGGCGGAGAGATAAGAAGCTTTGGTGTGCCACCACCAATAACTACGACATAGACAAGAAATTAATTCTTTGTACCATCACAAGTAAGGAAGGAGAAAAGCAGAGAGAAGCAACTTTTCTCTGGGTCTCATTCTCCAGTTTCAACAATAACAACAGCAGCAGCAACAAAAATCTAAATTAATATCCACTTTTCTCTTGGGATCTGCTTCAAGCTTATTTTCATTTAGTGATTGTGTTGTTTATGGGCATGTCTACACCAGCAATTTATCCCGGATCCATTCCGGGATCAAGGATGTGCATCCAAATGACACACAGGTGTTCCCAGGAACAGGCAGGGATGATCCCTCCATTTTCCTGGGATAATCTTTAGGTGTAGAAAGGGCCTCTGTTCTTCCTGAGGCAGCAATTTTGTGCCAGAAGAAATGCTAGTTTTCAGTGTTTGATTAGGCAGAGTCAATGCCAACCACCCCACTCTTACCATCTTCCTCATGACAAGTCCATGTGCTAAACTGCTGGATATGGTGACCTTCTCATACCAAAATATATAACAGGGCCATATAAACCTATGCATTTCATGAATTGCACAGCAGTACAGAGAAATGAACTTCCCCGTTCCACAATTTTGAATATCTCTCACAAGTGCAATCTTCTGATGCACACATTCCTTCTGTGCAAAGGAAAGGAAGAGTATTGCTTCATTTCACTTGCCCAATACCCTTACAATGAATCAATGTTGAACTTAATTAAACCAGCTTTTCTCCATGTAATAGTGGAAGGTGCAGTGTGGCTGCCCTGAATGAGCAGAGGCAAGCCTATGAAAAGAAAATGGATGTAAGAGGCTTAGTGGCAGTGGAGATGATGGGAAGGAAAGGTTCATAAGAATATATGAACAGGAGAAGTGCCATGCTGGATCAGGCTGAGGATCCATCTAGTCCAGCGTTCTGTTCACACAGTGGCCAACCAGCTATCAACCAGGGACCAACGAAGCAGGACACAGTACAACAGCACCCCCCACCCCATGTTCCCCAGCAACTGTTGCACATAGGCCTACTGCCTTGGATACTGGAGGTAGCACATAACCATCAGGGCTAGTAGTCATTGATAGACTTCTCCTGCAGGAATTTATCCAATCCCCTTTTAAAGCCATCCAAACTGGTGCCCATCACTGCATCCTGCGGTAGTGAAGTCCATAATTTAACTATGCGCTGTGTGAAGAAGCACTTCTTTGTATTTGTCCTAAATCTCCACTTCCTGCAATGGCATCAGCAAAGAGGCAGAATTAGGTTAAGTGAAATGACTGCATCAGCAATTTTGTTATCCTTAGGGAGAACAAGGACTCGGAAGGGCATAAAAAATAATAGTGTTTTAAAGTGTCCAAGGACCTTCAAGATATATTTAACTCAGTAATCCTTACAATTGTCCTATAAGGTAGGCCAGGATTGTTCTCCCCATATTCCAGAGGCATGCCACCAGGCAACGCCCACCAGGGGCCAATCTACACCAAGCAGGATATAACACTTTTAAAACAGTATGAAAACTGTATATGTAATGTGTCCTGGTCTTGAACAGTTGTCATAACCCTTATAAACCTTTATAAGCAGTAGTGTAGATCCTGCCCAAGAATTAAATCTTTGTGAATTCCAAAACAAACTGACCTGATCTGTATCACACAGATCAATGTACGGATTGACACTTAGTTATCCTATGGTTTTGTACTTCCTGGTTGTTCCATTGCAGTTCTTGGCTTGTCGTCATCATCAATCATCATCATGTAGCAAAGTACACTTTAGAATGCATGTTTTCAGAGATTACAGGCTTAGAAAATTGTATTTAAATATATTGCAGTGTGGATTTTTTTCTTCAAAAGGTAACATATTAATGTGAAATGGGATGGAATTGAGAAATATGGGTAAACACATCTGAAAGTGACGCAGACTGCAAATGGACAGATTCACCCACCCCTACACTGGCATAGCAGGGGACTCACTATACTGGACTTTGCCAGTGGCCCCCTCAACCCTGCCTGTTCTAAAATTGGGACTACTGAAAGGAGTTCAGACAGTGCAACACTCAACACTCCCCAAATGACAATACCCAGGATCCCTGGGAATTATGGGACCTGTTTAAAGTCAGCTGTGTTCTCACACCCTCTCTCTCCCCTCCCCATTATTTTTCATTCAGAAACAGGCTGTGTCTTCCCTTTCATCTATAAGGGAAAAGCGTACCAAACCTGCACCACACTGGGTCACAATGAAGGGAAAGCGTGGTGTGCCATGACTCCGGACTACCAAACTGGCTTGAAGTGGAGATTATGCAACCGTGAGCAGAAAAGGGAGGAGCAAATAAGCGGGTGGGGGGGAAGGAGAGGGGTTATTTATTTATTTATTTATTTATTTATGGGAGAGAGGTCAAACCCCAGGCCTGAGGTCCAAATCCTTCCTGCCTGGGATCCCAGCCTGGTCCTCTGAGGTTCCCCATTTCCCCCTCAATCATTTGGTTTGATCATTCGGTTTGTTTTCCGGCTTTTGCACAGCACCCCCACCTCAGTCCTGAAAGGTTGAAATGCCTCTCATAAGGCTTTATTAATTCATTACATCACTATACCACCCAGTAGCTGAAGCTCTCTGGGCACAAAATGAAGTTACTGGCAGTAAGAGCTTTAAGCTAAAACATATTGGTGTTTTTAGGAATGTAGCGAAAGTCCACCCAGGTGCGTGAAGGCAGTCGATGCCCCTGCATCCAGCCCTCATGGGCCCAGGTGGACCCACTCGGTGCTGGACAGACCTGTGCCTGAGTGCTCATAAGCCCCTGAGAACACTCAGAAATAAACCTACATTTCCATGTTTCCTGTGAGGAGGCAATTGGGGGCAGTATATATTGAATGGATGTGTCTGGCAGAAATTCATCAGATACAAATGGTTGGGGAAGCAGCTGCATCTACAGAATTAGAATCATAGAATCATAGAACAGTAGAGTTGGAAGGGGCCTATAAGGCCATCGAGTCCAACCCCCTGCTCAATGCAGGAATCCACCTCAAAACATACCCGACACATGGTTGTCCAGCTGTCTGGACATTGTTGATCAGTGGACATTTTCCACTGAGTGTTTTGTGGATGAGTCAGGCAGCAATTCATTATCTGTGTGTAAAGCAAGCGTCTGAGAAACATGCACCTATTGAATTTCGGCCTGAACACTACTCCCCAGCTCAATGTCAAACTGAAAGACGAAGGTGACGTGTGAGTGGAGGAAAGTTAATACACAACTTACAAGTTAGTAGTCTACAAATTATTGCCATCTACAAATTATTACTGAGTTATTACACAGCGTGGAAGTTAAGGAGTTTGCCTTACAGTTTCTCCACTTTCTGAAGTACAAGTGAAAATTGTGCATTCACTCTCATCTGAATCCAAAGTTTTTTTTTTTATCATGGACTTTTGTTATCACAGGTGAAACTTAGGAGTGGGGGGGGGAGGAGGAGGAGGAGAAGCATAAAAATTAACCTCTTCCTTCCTTCCTTCCTTCCTTCCTTCCTTCCTTCCTTCCTTCCTTCCTTCCTTTTTCTTTCCAACTAGAAACAGACTGTGTCTTCCCCTTTGTCTTTCGTGGCAAGTCCTATCACAGCTGTACCAGAGCTGGGCGTGCTGATAGAGGGCGTTGGTGTTCCCTCACCAGCAACGCAGACACCAACACGACCTGGCTTCTGTGCTGATACGGGCAATGAAATCTCAGGTGGGGTTTGATCACAGTGAAACTGAGGGTCCCTCCAAATGGGCAGCTCCTAATGCAGCCTGTTCATTGTTCTTCTGCTTTAAGCTAAGTGTGAGGCTGCAGTTGAGTTTCCATACTACTGGGGTTATGGCATTTAAAAAATAAAATAAAAATTGGCGTGTGAACATTCTGCTATAGCCCATCCACCCTTGCAGGCATGACACAGCCATGTGGGTCAGGGAGGGAATCATTCACCTGAAACAGCAACCATTTTTTTAAAAAATCTCTCCCCCCCCCCCATAAAGTCTTTTTATTTTTATAATCAGGCTTCCATTTTGGCTGCCTGTGGAGTTTATTTTTATTTTGTTTATTACATTTTATACTGCCCATCAGCCGAAGCTCTCTGGGCGGTGCGCAATTAAAAACCATAAAATATAAGTATAAATTTAAAACATTAAAATGTTAAAAGGCAATATAAAACCAGCTGCATTAAAGACCAGGGAAAGCCTGTGTAAATAGGTATGTCTTCAGGAGGCATTTAAAAGATATTATGTTTTCCGCCTCCCGAACCGCATGAGTTAGCTCTGTGGCCTCCTTTCTGGCTGCTGTGCATTTGCCCAGGGTGACTGCAACAATTTTCTGGACTAGGGACAGGTGAGAATTGTGTTTCCATTCAGTTCTGATCAGAATTTATGAAAATTCACAATGTTCTCCATATTTGGCACAAAAAGAACTTGAGATTTTAAATATCCAAATGTGGGGAAAACCAAGACTGACAGATACGTTCATCCAGACCCAGGGCTTTGAGTGCTTTGGTCTTTAAATGTACTTGTTTTCGAAATGTTTGCATTTTTTAAATGTACGCACACTGACCAATGCATTTTGATGAATCACATCAACTAGGCAACTAGGCAACTAGGTAAACAAACTCTGAAGTAAAAGAGTGTACATAAGTCCTCAGAAATGCAGATCCTACTAATGATCCAGGCCCCAATTCTTCTGATGCTTTTTTAAATGGATCTGTATGTATTACTGATGAAGTTGAGACATGACATGAGCCTGATTCTCCTCTGTTTTTTTAATCCTCTTTTCAGCTTATGTCTCAAAGTCTGACTAACCAACTACTTGTTCTTGCTGAGGTGTTTGTGATTTGTGCCTGGATGTTCCTGATTCTGAACAACCAGGATGACATCAAGCCAGGAGGCTGAACAAATGAACTAAGTTCTGACTTGTCTTCCTTCTACTTTGATGAGTTCCATAGCTGGAAATAAAAATTATCTCAGACCCTAGGCTGTATTCTTTCTCCTTCTGTCCGTCCCACTTGGATCTTCTTGAAAAACCCTTTCCATGGCTTTAACCATGGTAAATAAGGGTGTTCCCCCCCTTTATTCACTGTAGTTAAAGCCATGGTTTAAGGTGTCTTCTCAATACAGCCTGGATTTCTGGCTTAACCACCATGGTTAAAGCCACGGTTTAAGGTGTCTTCTGAATGGGACCATTGTGTGTGCATGAATGGGTCATCATCAAAACCCTAATACCACTAACAGCTTTGTATCACTCACGTTCTCTGAAATGCAGTGCTTCCAATGAAATCTGTTCTATATAGGACTTTTGTACAAGAGGCATTTATTGTACACTCATCATTCCCTACTCATGGTTTTTATGGTTTTTTTAGATATGCCATGACCATCCAATTAGGCTTATGTGTCTAACCAGCACTTTTAGAATATATATATATATATATATATATATATATATATATATATATATCAGGAAAAATGTGGCATTTAATTGTGAAATCAAAAGAAGGCATGCTTTCTTTTTGTGTATTTGCACTATTCTGCTATACTGCAGTGCCACCTAGAGGTTATATAGTAGAATAGCAGAAAGGAAACACTTCTCATGTAGGGCTTGGATCTCAATTCTGTGACAAAATCGAAGCTAGATACAAGGAATTAACAGCAGATTAACAGCCTTGTACAAAAAAACTCATAGTCTGTTGCCAGTCATCAAACGTGCAGTATTGAATAGCCATGGTTGGCCCAAAGGAAGATATGAAGCATACTTTTCTGTTCCCCACCCCTATTGCAGTCCTGAAAAGAGTGCTCTTGGCTCCAATAATCTCTATTCTCATCTTCACATGTGGATTATTATTTTTTAGCTGTTCAGGTAAGCAGATAAAGAAAGTTAAGCAGACATGATAAAAAAGGCAACTCCAAATCCTTTAACCCTAACCACCCACCTTTCAATTCTTGTTGTGCAAGAAATGTATCAGGCCATCACAATCTGTTCTCTCAGAATGTGCAGTTATGGTGCAAGAAGAGGGCTTTTAAAATGTCCAGGTAAACGGAGCTCAAAAACACAAAACTAGTCTTTTGAATCCAAGTAATGATGGCACACATTTCACTTGGCAGCAGGCCAAACTCCCAGTTAATTTTTTTCTTTTTCTTTTTTTTAAGAAAAAAATCAGGAGAGACAGGTAACTGTGGGCCTTGCTAGACGAGGTCTTAGTGCGGTGTGAGGCCCGTTTTCCCTCCTGTGCATCCAGATGATGCACAGGGGAATCCGGGGTCAGGCCGCGCTGAGACTTCCCTTAACGCACCATAAGCGAATTCGCTTATGGCGTGCCTTTTCCGTAGCCCCAGCGAGGCCAGGGCTGCGGAACGTTTAGCAAGGTCCGGGTTTTTTTTGCGGCTACTCGCTTACTCGTGAGTAGCCGGGAAAAGCCACGGACTGGGCACAACGCTCATACGAGCGCTGTGCCCATCGGGCCAGGGGGGATCCCGGGGGGGAGGAAGGCCGGACCCGGCAGGAGAGGGGGAGGAGAAGGCTGGGCACCAGGATGGCATCGGGGACAGGGAGGACGGGCAGCACGGGCATCAGGGAGAGGGAGGGAGGGCGGCACGGGCATCGGGTGACAGGGAGGGCGGGTGGCACGGGCATTGGGAAGCGGGCAGGCGGGCAGGGAAAGAGTGGGCAGGGAGGCATCGGGGATGGCAGGGGGGGCTTAATTTTTTTAAAAAGGCACTTACCTTGTCCGGCGGCTTCGGGGCGCACATGGCCCCCTTAAATTAAAAACAAAAATGGCCGACGCTACAGGGCTTCCGCAGCCCCTCCGCGTTGGCCGTCTAGGAGGCGGCGGCGGCATGTGCTAAAGGTAGCGCGCCGTCGCCCCGCCTCCCTGCCGGCTTATCCGGCACGTCTAGCAAGGCCCTTAGTAAGGTAATGTTTGTTTTTTTTTAAAAAAAGAGGGGGATACTTTGCTCAGTTCTGCCGGATGGTTTTCTCCCAAAAAAAGGTTTTCCTGTTTGTGGATTCTAAAATGCATGAAAGATGTGACAGGCCAGTGAGCACCGAATGGAGGTGACGGTCTCATCAAACAGAGGGAAAGCTAAAATGACAGCTTTGCCAGGTTGCCGGGTGTTAGGTTCAGTGGGTGTGGAATGCTGATCGGCTGTAAATAAAAGGGGGCCAAACTAGCACTGTGCTGAATTTTTCAATCTGATTATTTTTGACCATTCGTTGGCGGAGGGGAGGGGTGAAAAGAATTTGCACCCAAAAATTTGTGGGAAGTGGTGAGAATTTTAGAGAAATTTCTCAAGGTGCAGGGATTCGGTATTTACCTTACTGGGAGGAGATGGAAGAGGTGTGTTTGTGTCTGCTCTTTCTTGTACCTACTATTAGATTTTAATGCAGTTGACAAACGCTTGGTAGAAATTGGCTTGCTCTTAAAAGAACTGCTTGTTCCTCCATCTATTTCCACTCACAAGATGACTGTTTTTTCCCGTTTGGATAACCTTTCATTTCAGTCACATTCATGGGAATGTGCTGAGTGCTCAAGGCTATGAGGGACATGGTTTGTTTGTTTTTTGGTTTTTTTGGTAGGATGTTTGTTTAATGGCTTCAAAACAAAAAACGGTTCTCTTTGCAAAAGGACCTCAGCTCCATGAATGGAAAGTGGATAACGCCAATATATAACTGGTTCAACTGTTGAAATGCTTGGGCGTCTAGTCACTTGAGAAATGTCCTTTGGAAGGCCAGAGGCTGCTGACTCAAAAATTTTGCTACTGTTATGAACTTTTCAAGGCCCAAAGGAAGTAATTTAGTGCCTTCAGCTGTGAAGATTTTTTTGAAGCCAAAGGAATTGCAGAAATGATTTGTTGTGCTGATGTATGGGGCTCAGCAAATGTTCACAGGGTAGACACTGTGGGCTCATCTACACAAAATAGATATTCCACTATGAAAGTTGGAAGAAAGTGGTATATTAAAAGACAGGAGCCAGACTACTGCTTTATAGCAGTATTGAAGTGCACTGACAACTGTTGCAGCCCATTGATATATACCATATACCGCTTCCATACCGCTTTCATCGTGCTATATCCTGCTTGGTGTAGATGCGTCATGGGTCCACAAGTTGTCAGTGTGCTTCAGTACCATTATAAAACAGTAGTGTAGATCCTGCAGTGCACTTCAATACTGCTAAAAAGCAGTAGTGTGGCTCCTGACTTTTATATACCGCTTTCATACCACTTTCATAGTGCTATATCCTGCTTAGTGTAGATGAGCAAACTATGATTTTGTTGTTGTTGTTGAGATCCATTTTATATTAACCTCATTCTACCTCTATATGCTAGAACGGAGGATGCAGAGCAATCCTATGCACGTCTACTCAGAAATAAGTCCTACTGTGTTTAATGATGCTTACTGAGTAATCGGGTGGGATTGCAGCCTATATCAATTTATCTTGGAGTAAATCCCACTACACTCTTTGGAACTTCTGAGTAGAGATGCATACAGACTTCTACTATTACTCTCCTTTCCATTAAACTTCAAGTGTACAGAATATATATTACAGAGCTTTATCATTATTTTTTATTGGCTAAAATGACAACCAATGGTCAATGCAAGGCTACCTAAACAGTGTGATTTTGAACCAATGGCCCATGTTAATGGCTGCATATGGATGATGGGAACAAACCCGTCTGAGTTTCAGTCTCATGTGCTCCCCCCTCCCCTCTCCTTCCATTTTTGTTTAGCCAAAATTTAGCAAGATATCTGACCACCTTTAAACTGTAATTGTGGTTGGTTGAGACAAACTGGTTTCATAGCCCATGGCTTGAACTTGTTTTGTTTCAAACAAACCATGGTTTGTCATGTTCAGATGAAATGACAAACTGTACTTAATAATAATAAAAAAAGGAAGCAAAAGTTTTTGAACTTCTTGCAGCAGAGCTGATTGAGAAGATGGGAGAAGCAGCAGATGTTGTAACATCCAAATGCAGTTAATATGTCTTGTGGTGTCGGGGATTCCCTGTGTTCATATCATAATGAGCCAAGAATTCACCCTTGATTTGTTGAAGAACACCAATTTTGTTGCTGATGTACAGAGCAGCCTATTATCTACTAGCTTTATTAGGTTTTTTTAAAAAACTTTGTAAACTAGGTACCCCTTTTTATGTTTTAATTTGTATATCGCTTGCTGTGATTCAAACTAAAATTTGTTTCTCTGCTTTACAATGGCCAATGGCTTTACATTGCTTTACAATTTAGTCAGTATCAAATAAATGATACTGACTAAATGACTGGCTGATTGACTTATTAAATCATGATTGTGTCTAAGGAAAAAAATTCATGTTCAGTTGGCCTTTTTGGTTGCTGACTGGATGCTGAGCTACTATTAGTGTGATCCAGTGTGTAATTGTATTGGTATTTACAAAGCAAAATCCAAATTTCTTTTTCCTTCACAATTTCAGATCTGAGTTTTGAGTCATCCTTCCAAGCTAAGGAATGACACTGAGGGCATTTCTAGACCTAGGGATTGGAGGGGGAGGATCTTGTGAAATGGTGATTGCGAGATCCTCCCTCTCAGTCTACATGCGGCACATGATGTCCCAGGAGGAAGAGGATGTCATGCCCGCCATTTTGGTTTTTTTAAATTATTATTGAAAATGAGCACAGGAGCGCTCCACCAAAAAAGTCAGGTTTTTTTTTAAAAAAATAATCCCGCTCCCCCTCCCACCCCTGGTTCCCGGATCCTCGCATTTTCTCATGAGGAGCTGGGACAATATCGGGAAGGACGCCCACACCTCCCGCAGTCTTGGGATCATCCCGAGACCGGAGGAAAAACCAGGACAAAAGTGTAGGGCAATATCCTGGGGAAATGCAGGGAACTTCCCTCCCTTCTCCCGGGATACCCTGTGTGTCATGAGGCTGCACAGGGATGATCCTGGGACGATCCCTGGGATATTGCCCCATCTAAACATGCCCTGAGAGCTACAAACAAAACAAAACATTATTTTCTATTGAAGTTTTGCTATTGGATATTTTGCAGTTGCTGTACGCTTAGATATCCCCACAAATTAGAGGGGGGAAATACCATGACCTACAAGGCATCTTCTCTGAGGAATTCTGGTTGAAATGAAAGCCTGCCTACCTGCTGGCCTTGGATTTCCTAAAGAGCTACCTGTCAGACATCTCCCTCTCTGGGTTACTATTCTGTGACCTCACAAGTGGTTGCATCCAGCCAATCAGGAGTTTATGAGTATAAGCACATTATGACGTTTTATGAGGTCATAATCTATTAGCCGGCCGCATGTAGTCATAACTGAAGGTCTGCAAAGGGTATTCTGTCAGTGAGAGAAGAATGACTACCAAGTCATTTTCACCACCTTCATAAAAATGTCTAGGCTTTCTTGAGAGGGAAACAGGACAGTTAATTAAAATGGATTTAAATGCATATTTTCTAATGCAGGAATAGCATATACCTAACAAATAGATGTAAATCTGGCTTTAAAACCATGCCTTTGGGGTTCCAGGGAAGTTTGTGGAGTGTAGTGTGTGGCTAGATGAGTTTGCAGTGGAGATGGACTTACCTTGGTCTCTTGGATTGTAGTTAAGCCATAAGTCTTCACTGCGTCTGAAGGCTGATTTGAAACAAGGGTACACACGTGGGTATGTTGTGCCAGATCAGGCAAATCTTTCATACTTGCATCATCTAACCTCTGCTGCCAAATTAAGAAAATCTATAATCAAATGCCTCCAAGAGAATTCTGGAATCAAAAATGAGATCCCAATGCAACGCGGTTTAGCCTTCTGACCCCAGAGTAGTTGCAGTTACACCCTGGTTTAATAAGCCACAGTGGGCAGTGGTGATCATGTGAACAAGGTCTCTCTCTCTTCTCTTCCTCAACCCAACCATCTTAGGAGTAAATGATCTTGGCTTGCAAGCCGAAGGTACCCAACGTTCCGACTACAGTTGCTCTTGAGGACTTAAAGGAGAATAGAGCATTGGATTTAGGATTCTGGAATGGCAAGAACACTTGACAGCATTTAGGAAGTATTGTTGCCCCCAGGGTTGCTCCTCTTTCAGTCTTTCTCATTCTCCTCCCCCTCTCCCCCATTCCAGGACTAGATTCCAACCCTAAGGGGCCATGCATCTTTCCTTTAATCTACAAAGGCAAATATTACTCGTCTTGTATGAAGGATGGGACGGTGGGACACCCAACAGGAAGCTCTGTTGCTCTCTCACCAGCGACTATGATGTGGATTCCAAATGGACATAGTGTGATCCCTCTGGTGAGAAAACACTGGAGAGAGAGAGAGAGAGAGAGAGAGAGAGAGAGAGAGAAGGAGAAGGCTTGTTGGTACTCTAGGGTGTAGATTGGACCAGGTGCATGGGCAGGAAGGGCATGTTATTGTGGGAATTCTCCAAGTGATGCAGTAGAATCAGTTCCTTTTTTCTCAGATATGCAACCAAAATTGTGGTGAACCAGTTCCGTTTTCTCCAAGATGATTGATCTGTGACCGTGACCCAAATCTGTATGCCCTACTTTTAAAAATCTTGCTCCCTTCTCCTCTGCTCTCATGCTCTTTCTCTGTGGATTTGAAACACATCTTTGCTGGCTATTCTTGAAGAGTCACTTCTTTCATTTGTTGTAGCTGAAAGGTAGCACACAGTCCTGTGGCATCTGGGAACAAGTCTTAACCATAGATTGTTCAGGCTGGCTACGGATGATGGGAGATGTAGTCCAACACATCTGGAGGGTGTCAGGTTGTGGAAGGTTTTATATCATGGAAAAGGCTGGTTAGTTCTTCCCAGGTTTGAGGATCCACCCGTCAAAGATGTGACTATTCATCTTGGTTCTCTTTCCAAGCCATGCTGACTGTGATTCCAACTATCTGCCACTGGGAGATGACCAGTGTTCATCTGGCTCTGTCTTGCTTCCATCTGTGCCACAGCTAGAAATAAGATGTTTCCATGACCTGCCATCATGGGTCAGCCTCTGTCCATCCCCTTTTTTGGATCTCAGGCGCCCTTACCATTGTTGTGTTCTGCTCTGAACAGGAGCTCCTAGGGCTCAGGTCAAGGCAGAGCAGTTGTTGCAGCACCCTGGACAGCTTCCAGTGAACAATATGCACAAGCCAGGTTCCAGCCAGTCTGAAGCTTTTTATGCTTCAGTCCACAGGACTCCCTCCCAGATTCCACCCATTTCCATGAAATGGAAGCCTTAAAGGGACAGGCCTCTGGCCTGGAGCCTACCAACCTTCCCTCTCTTCAACAGCACATGCTGGGCATGCAGCTGGTGTTGACACGTTGGCTCCATATAATGTGGAGCTCTTGAAGCTGGGCTTGGGGTGGGTGGGTGTGCAAGCTTGGTCCACGCTTGAGGGTCTCTGGCTTCTCAGGCTTGGAGGTCTCTGGTTCTGCAGTGTGGCTTGGGCCTGGAGCAGTGCTGCTTGGTTCTTCAGCCTATGACTCCATGCCCAGGTCACTGCTGGACTTGATGGTCATAACACCACTGTCCTTAGTTCTGCGCCATAGTTCCTATCCAACATATGGCTATAGTAACAGAAATACACACATTTCCTCAGGAACCCAGCAGTATCTCCATTCCACAGCTTTCTACATTGCCAAACGCTATTGAACCCCACGTTCCTCTATAGGAAAGCAAAAGAAAAAGAAAAAGAAAAGAAAGGAAGAGTCCCAATGGTAATTTTAAATGCACTCAATATAATTTCCAAACATCTCATTTGTTTTTATGACAGCACTTGACAGGCATTGGAGGAAGATGGGTAATGGGAAAACATCCAAGAAGTGGTCAAATGCCAAATCTCAACACTTTTTGGCATGTATCATGCCCTGGCAAATATCCAGTTATCATTCTGCAGGATGTAGGAAATAATGCCACATAAATCTAAAGTTCAGTTATGGAAGAGATCAAGTTATATAACTGGGTTCGGGGGAGTTGTCTTTCTGAGTACTGGTACTACGTGTGTCTCTCTCTGTGTGTGTGTGTTTCTAACTCTGCCCTCTCCAACCTGGTGGTAACCTCCAGATGTGTTGGACTATAACCCCCATTATGTCCAGCCAACATGGCATAATGGGAGTTGTTGCCCAATACACCTGGAGGACACCAGTCAGGGGAAAGCTGATATAAATGCGTATGCTCCAAAATCCCAGCATAATTTGGGAAGAAAATAGCATAAATAAGACACATATTCTAGTAAAAACTCTCTGGTGTGTTGTTTTAGGATTACACACAGTTTGGACATTTTGCTTCCTGAGTAGGCCACAAGTCAAGGTACATAGTACACTGCTCAAATTAAATAAGAACATAAGAAGAAAAGCCCTGTTAGATCAGACAAAGGGCCCATCTAGTCCAGCACTCTGTTCACACAGTGGCCAACCAGCTGCCCATGGGAAACCCACAGGCAGGACTTGAGGGAAACAATACCCTCCACATGTCTCCCAGGAACTGATAGATATAGGTATACGACTTCTGATAGTGGAGGTAGAATACAACCATCATGACTAGTAGCCATTGACCCTGTTCATTAAGTGACAGTGGTTAAGCATTTTAAGCTAAACATTGTGGCTTAGTGTCTCCTGCGATCTATGACTTAGGCCCTTTCTACAACATGGTTTCCCCCCAGGATTGTCCCTGGATCATATCTGTGCATCCAAATGATGCACAGGGGATCCCGCGAGCAGGTATAGAAGATCCTTCCATTTCCCCAGGATAACTGAGACCTCAGTTATCCCAGTTTTACTCATGGTCCTGGGATGATCCCAAGGACCGTGGGCAGTGTGGGTGCCCATCGCAGCTTCTTCCCTCTTTCCCACCCACAAGTAGTGGGGGTCAGAAGAGGGAAGGAGCTGGGCTGGGGGGAGTCCAGGGACATTAGGGGGGGAGTGGGGTTGGGCCTTTTTCGTTTTCGTTTTTTCTTACCTTTTGCGGGAGCACAATTGCGCTCTGGCTTCTGTTGTTGTTGTTTTTTAAAAAAATGGTGGCTGTGATGAGCGCGACATCCCTCTTCACTTCTGGGATGTCACATGGCCGTTTGGACACAGGGCGACGATCCCAGAAGCCAGAAATCCTGGAAATGTCTCCCCTGCGTCCCTCTACACCCTTAGATGTAGAAAGGACTTTAGTGTGTCATGTGAACCCTTCCTAATCATGATGGCAACATAACCATAGTTTCAACACACTAACCATTTGCTTCAAAAGGGTTAGTGGCCTAAACATGGTTTAGTGTGTTGTCTGAACAGGCCCATTGAGAGCCTTGTCCAACCAATTTTTTATGGCAGACATATTTGTTGCATTTGGGGTATGATATTATGCATGGGGTAGGAGGCAAAGTGGGGTATAATTTTGTGCGTGGAGTAGGAGGCGTGTGTGAAACCTTCTTATTTATTTTCACAGCTATTTCTGCCTAAGTGAATTCAGGCATTCTATGTTCCAGATATTTATCTACAAAACTTACCACTTGATTGCCTAGTCATTTTATTCACCCAAATGGGGAGGGGAGGGGTCTTTTAAGATCTGGATCAGATCCCCTGTGCCTACCCCAGAGTAAAAATGGGGAGAAAGATGTAGCTGCTAGACACAGATCAAAAGTTATTTGTTTTGGCATATCTTTGTTTTGGCACGATCTTTCATGAAAGGGCCTTTACAACCAGAACTTGTCAAACAAAAAATTAGAGTTGCCAGACCAGTATGCCTCAGGCAGAGCTGGCCCAAAACATTGCTGCTGCTGCCAGACATGAAGGTCAAGACACTGCCCTCCTGACTCCTTCCAGGTACAGAAGCCAACCTGACTGGCAATTGAATCTTACTTCAACACTGGTTCCAGGCCAATGTTCCTCACAACACCTCAAGTTGGCAGGTGATCTAAAGGGCACAGAGCAGGCCTCATGGCCCACACAGCTGTCCTCTAACACCTTGGAACTGGTTCCCACCTTACCTCCTAAGGTGGCCACCTCACTCTATGGGCGGATCCACACTTAAGGTTTGGGACGCCCTGATGGCGCATTAGGGCGTCCCGAAATCGATAATGTGTACCCTACCTTCAGCGTTGCAAGAAGAGGCGGAGGAGGAGGAGGAGGAGCCCGCCCCTCGCGGGGACGGGATAAAGAGTAAACCGCGCCCGGCGCCTTCGCCGGGCAATCAGCTGCTGCCCACTACCCGCCGGCCTCCTTTGGCCGGCGAAAGAGTCACCCGGGGCCCACCCGGATTGGAGAGCTTCGCGGAACAAGCTGCCGCCGGCTTCCGTCTGGGTCATGGAGCTCCTAAGATGGCCACCTCACTCTATCTAATATTAGGGCCAGGCCGCCTGAATCCAAGTGTCCAAGTTAGCCATGTTATCTATTTTCATATGAAAGTGAGTTACTGACTTCAACTATGGGAGATTCGAGGATGCATAGCAGATCAAGCTACTTCAAGTGGTGACAACAGAGTTCTCTCCCTCCTCACGTCGATGTTCTCAGATCTCTACCTCTTCAAGTAGATGTCACCCCCTCCTAGGGATGTACGGATGTTGTTAAATCTGTTCCAACTGTTCTTACAGATTTCTTTTGTTCTGCCATCCACTCATTAACAGAATTGGGCTTTTTAAAGAGATGTACGAGAATTTTGTTCCGCTTGTGCTAATGTGTGTTAGCACTGATTTGTATTAGTGCATGTGTAAATTGGTTCAAGTCACACACACACACACACACACCCCACCAGTATGTGAGACCTTAACTAGACCTACCTGTTATTGCGCGACGGAGGGTGAAGATCTCACGATATTTTTATCTTGAGATCCTCCCTCTGTTTACATGCGGTGCATGACGACCTCAGAGGGAGAGGCATTGCGCCCGCCATTTTGGTTTTTTTCCTTAATGGGGAAGATGTGCATGAGCTTTTTTTAATTTTAAAAACCCTATTTTCCCAGCTCTCCCCACCCCACCCCCGATGGGCGCAGTGCGCTTGAGGAGCTCTGCGCCCTGTGCACAGGTCCCGGCTCCTCGCGAGGAAGTGGGACAAACCACGATGCCCAGCCACACATTCCACAGTCTCGGGCTCAGCCTGGGACTGTGGAAAAAGCGGGCCTAAAGTGTAGGGCGAGATCCCATGGCAAGGGAGGGATTATCCCTCCCTGATCCCAGGATCCCGTGCATCATGTGAATGCACAGGGATCATCCCCGGGGATCACCCTGGGATTTTGCCCCGTCTAGCTAAGGCCCAAGTCCATGGAATCCATGCAACTCAGAAAAACTGAGTCTGCTGCAGAATATGAAGGTCAGTTTCATTGAAATCTGAACTGAATTGAATCCATTGTAAATTTCTCCATCAGCCCTATTCCCTCCTTTATGGGGGTGGGAGAGCTCATAGGGGCCAATGTGGTTACACTGAAATATTGAGTGGCCCAATTGGACAGGACAGACCTTCAAAGAGAGGATGGCATCAAATACAGGACAGTCCGCTGGCAGCCCTTCATACAGAAGACTGGCCTCTGGAGGACACACGGCTACCTTACTGCTGGGTCTGAAGTGGCACCCCCACATTCTTCAAAGCACCACGCAAGCTCCTGCTTCTGATATTTAGAGCACCCTATGTGAAATGGCGTGGCTTATGTGCGAATGGGCCCATGGGTTCAGAAGTGGTGCCTTGGGTGGTGCTTTGCAGCATGTGTGAGGCACAACTTTTCACCTAGCAGGTGTCCTGCCTGAAAGAAGAGGATGCTCTCTTCTGGAGTTCTTTGGGCTATTGAGTGGGACAGGAGGGGATGGCTCTGGGAGGTAAGGCCTAGCAATGTTAGTAGTGGTAGAGGAACCAGAAAATGGTGTTGGCTGCTCTCAGACTAACCTTCCATCCTTCCAGGACCCTGCTCAGAGCTAAATGAGTTGCCCCAACAGTTTCTTAATTTAGACTGGGTGTGTTCTTCATCTTCTAGGGCTGGACCTCCACTAACGATGTGAATGGGTAGAGTGATGACATCGTGGTGGAGGGAAGATCTAGCCTCAGGCTGAAGAAGTTGGCACCTCCTGCTTTAATTTACCTCTTACCTCCTTTAAGCAAGCTGGTCATAGTCAGTGTAGGAGATCATGAACAACCTACTTTGAACCAGAGGGAAACTTGCATGGCCAAAATTTAGGGCACTCCGGCTTTTAGGGGGCAGAAGCCACCAGTGACTTTGGGTCAACCTGGGTTGGCATATCATGGATCGCTCCTATTGGGATGACTGTAAGCCTCTGAACTTGGAGGCTTAGAACCATCCAATGCAAAGCTCTTCCTGCTCTGTACATTAGCTAGACTTTTTTGCCCATCTAGCTGGGGCTCTGTGGAGTTGGAGGGAATGAGGCTGAGGATGCATAGGGATACTATAGGGTGAGAGGTTGGATTTCTGGGTCTGAGGTCAGAGTACTGTCTCTGACCTCAGATCCAGGAATCTGAACTATGGTATGGCCCCTCAAACTGTCTAGGGGCCATAGGGAAATCTTCCAAAAAAGAGTATTTTGTCATTTAAACAGAAATGGCCAGGCCACAAATTCAAGGACAAAGATGTTCTCCACGTGTGGATGTCCATCCACCAGCCTCATCCTGGTGAACAACCCCAGGCCCCTCAACAACAGCTCAATCTGCAGCAATTATCAAGCGATAACTGGTGAGCCCTGGAAAGCTTCACTTGCTGATTTCTGAGTATGTGGGACCCTGTTAGAGGGATAGGTGTAGGCCTGGCTGTTTTCTTTGCCCTGGCCGTTTGGGATCCCTCAGCACAGCCATAGCTCCATCTCTGCTGAATTAGCAGCGCAGACTTTACAGGAGTGGAGAGTTTTTCCTGCGAAGGTTAATCTGGGAGCAGCAGCCTAGTTAGGTTTGCAAAGGTAAGGGTTAACACACTGTTTATTTATTCTTCTCCCAGTGATGACATAGCCTGAACATCACCTTTTGTTGTAGCTGCGGGAAGAAGATGTGGCCAAGGAGGGCTTATAAAAAGAGTGAGCATCATGCGCGTCCCTCACACCTATCAGATCCTCTGACTGAGAGCAGAGATGGCCTGTTTTGCAGCTTTCCTCGTGTACACCTGGGCTCTCCTACTAATTGCAGCATGTGAAGGTAAGAATCGCTGGTCCCATTCGCTCTTCCAAGCTGCTTTAGCATATCATGGATCGCTCTGTTCCATAGATCTCTTGCAATTGACCGTAGCTTTAACAACCAGACTTTAAAAAAGAAGTTAGCTTTTCTGCACTTGTTTGTTTTTCAATATTAAAACGTATAAAACAGATTTTTTGGAACTGACCTGCAAACATAATAAAATGTAGTAATTTTAGGAGTGGGGCTTGGAATAGCAGTGAGCAGAGTTTTGGTTCAGGATATTTCATTCCATTCTCCTTCCCACTCAGGGTTCCCCCCCCAACCAACTATCAATTCATATTCTGTGATCACTGAGCAAGTGCAGTCCAATTGGGGCTGCATTTGGGGTCTCCCTGCTGCCTAGGTCTCCCCCCACCCACCTATACCAGCTAGAGCTGGGAAAAGGCACTGTGAGCTATGTAAGAACAGAAAAAGGACGATGCTACATTAGACCAGAGGGCTATCTAGTAGGGGTGTGCCATTGGCGTGCAGACAGGGGGTTCAGGGGGTTCAGCTGAACCCCCTAATACACTGCCGCCGCCATGTTTACCCCGTCCCTGCCAAAATACCGGGGTTGTGGTTACTGGGCCCGCAGCAACCACAACTCCAACTTACCAGGCCTAAATTTCTCCCGTGAGTGGCGGTGGCCATCTTGAATCTCGCCCGAACTCACGCGAGATCTCGGCAGCTGGCTGGGAACTCTGTGAGACCCAGCCAACAGCCGAGATCTCACATGAGTTCGGGCGAGATTCAAGATGGCTGCCGCATGGGGTGGGCGATGAGAGCAAGGTGAGGGGGCTGTGTGCAACAATGCAGCCTCCAGCACCCCACCCCCCAGCTCAGAAGAAGCAGAAGCAGAAGCCAGAAGAAGCACAAGAAGCAGCAAGAAGAAGCAATCTGACATTTTGACAGATAAAAAACTTTGAAGCAGGTACCCTCACAGATGTCATCTAGATCCACATTCATGGCAAGTTTCAAGCAAATCCCATCATCCCCTGATTTTTGGCGGGGGTTTAACCTTTTAACTCACCCCAAATCAAGTCCCATGCTAGAACTCCATCAATTTTCATGTTAGAAATGTTAAATTAGGCACCATGACACCTGATGCACGTATACACATGCATGCCAAGCCTCAAGCAAATCCAAGCCTCCCCTGATTTTGGGGGAATTTTTGAAAATTGGACACCCCAGTATCTCAGGGATTTAAAGCTGCAGACAGCTCAATAGGGCCATCCCAACATGCCATGAATTGGGGAGTAGATAAACCTAAATATGAATCTTCTTCCACACTTGAAAAATTTATTTGGAACTTCAAAAGTCTAAGTGAGCACAGGAAGGACTTATCCCCTGAGTCAAAGCAAGACACACACAAACCATCCCTGTGAGGCGGGCACAGAGGAAGAGGACAGGCAGCACTGGGAGCAAGCATGCAGGAGGCTTGTGGGGTTGAACCACAAAGCCCATCATGTAGTACAGCTCCCAGGCACCAGGTGGGCAGAGAGGCAGGCAGAGATATGCCATAGATCTATGGGGGAGTCAGTCCTGGCAGATGCCCCACCACAGCAGCAGCCCGGGGGGAAGGCAGGCAGGCAGGCAGGCAGGCAGCAGACATTTCTGGGGGCACAAGGAAGTGAGCCAAGGATTGTTTGTTTCAAAGCCAGCAGTAATGCATTGCAAACCAACCCTGCGAGGCGGGCACAGAGGAGGAGGCGGAGGCAGGAAGGCAGGCATGGAGCAGAGCAGACATTTCTGGGGGAACAAGGAAGTGAGCCAAGGATTGTTTCAAAGCCAGTAATGCAAACCATCCCTGTGAGGCAGGAGCAGCACAGAGAGATGCCTTTTCTTTTGCATCCCATAACTAGGAGGCTAGGAGGATAAGAGTAAACCTGAGCCCTCCACTTTGGCCCCAGTTTTTCCGCAGTCCTGGGCTGAGCCCGAGACCGCGTAACGTGTGGCCGGTTGCCATGGGTTGACCCGGCTCCGTGCACAGGGTGCAGCACTCCTCAGGAGTAGGGTGGGGGAAGCCGTGAAAGTAAGTTAAATTTTAAAAAGGACTTACCTTTTGTGCACGAGCATTCGTGCACTGTTTGTCCTTTAAAAAATAATTTTAAAAATGGTGGGTGGCTCTCCGACCCGGGTGGCTCTTTCGCCGGCAGCAGGATGCCGGTGGGGAGGTGGGCGGCGGCGGCGGCAAGGACTCCCCAGCGAAGCCGCCGAGCCCGGGGACTTTTTGCCCCGTCCCCACGAGGGGTGATGCGGGGCCGCTGCCACCTCCTCCTCCTCCTCCTCCTCCTCCTCCTCCTCCTCCTCTTCCGTCTAGGTACGTAGGCAGGATCTACACAAAGACTTTCGGGGCGCCCTGGAGGCACACGCAAGCGCCTTCAGGACGCCTTCACGGCACTGTGTACATCTGCTCCTGGTTGCCCTCCTCTGAACACTCCTCTGTTACACCGCACTAATCTGGCTGTCCCTTACGAACAGGAAGCAATTAATACGTTGGTGTTACTCAACTGAAATCTCGCTAATGCAATATAAATGCACCTAGATGAGAATACATGTACAAAATCAGATCACGGTGGGAAATGGTGTGTATGTATGAACCAAACCAGAGTTCATTGGAGCATCAGAATATTTCATTTCCAGGTTTAAGGCTGGGGTCAGGATAATGGTTAAGTGGCTGGAATAGATCCCCCTCCTCCACATCCATAACCATCCTCACATTCTCAGATGCTCTAGTGTATGAACGAAGGGGTTCCCACTGAGCTGGACAACCTAACTCAGGTGTTCTGCATTGGACCACTTGTCATTGCTCAGGGGAATGGAGTGAACCTCCATACAAAACCAATCCCCCATGCAGAGAAATATAGACGTCGAGGATAAGAGTTCTGTCCTATCCTTCACCCTGAGAAGTGAGCTTCGGATGTGGAGGGTTTTATTTGTGAATGGGGGAGAGCTATTGCAGCCTGTGCCCACCCACTCACAGGCCAAACTGGTACAGAGATAGGGCAGTACTTCACTCCCGTATGAAAAATCTGCCTGCATGTTTGTTGGGTGCTTCCATTGCTGTTATATCCTATGCCAGGGATGAAGAACTACTTTCAACCAGAGGGCCAAATTTTATTTCAGAGAAGTTAACCCGGGAGGGGGGGGGAGGTGTTCCAGGAATCGATTGGGCAAAGGCAAAAAGGATAAAGCCCTAATACACACACACACACACACACACCTCCGTTCTATTTTAGCTTAAAGCTCTCACTGCCAGGAACCGAAAGGAGGCATTTCAATCTTTTTGACTAGGGGATACATTGTACAAAACCCCTTAAAAAACTAAGCAATTGGGAGGGGGGAGTGTAGAAAGGAAGGGACATGGCCTTGGTGGAGTTGGGAGGGGACCCTCACAAAGCTGGTTTGGGCCCACAGTGGTTCAGAGTGGGACCCCAGGCGGGCCATATTTGGACCCCTGCCTTCGGTTTTGCAACCCTGTCTTAGGTTATTACCCTAAATAAAACATATGGGTCTAAGGTATTTAGGGGGAGTTCCTGCACTTCTGACTTCCTAGGCAATTTTAACCTGTTGGTTGTTTTATTGTGGTTTTAATTTTTGTGAACCGCCCAGAGAGCTTCGGCTATTGGGCGGTATAAAAATGTAATAAATAAATAAATAAATAAATAAATAAATCCTGAGTACAGACAAAAGTCCTAATCAACTAAGGTATGAACACTGTGCTGGTTGGGTGAGGAATGGAAGATATAGACCCCTTTACACTTGTATAAAGTCCACTGAAAGAATTGTCAGTGGAGACAATTATTTTCATAGAGGCTTCTTCAAGAGGAATTCTTGCTGGACATCTAGAAATCCCAGATGGTGTTGGGCATATAATGGAAGAGGAAACCATTGTAAAGCACATTCTATAGAGTTGTTGTTGTTTATTCGTGACTTGCGTGGCCATGTTAAATAGCTATTTCAAGGGACAGGAAGTCAAACTGAACTTCCTTTATCCAGCTTACCCCTTCATCACTGCTGCATCAAATCTTTCATATTTGACCTAGACAATGAACAAGGTTTCCTCTCTCTTCCAGGTCAGCTTGCAGTATTTCCTACGGTGACTCTCTTCCCTCCATCCAAGGAACAGTTGCAGAGCAAGAACGAAGCCACCTTGACCTGCGTGGTGGATGGCATTTTTCCACCTTCCATTTCAGTCCAATGGTTGGCTGATGGCAATAGCATCTCAGATGGCGTGCAGACATCCACACTCCAGAAACAGAGTGATAGTAACTCATACCTGGCAAGCAGTTACTTGACAATGACTTTAACACAGTGGCAATCCCATGACACATTCAGCTGCAAAGTGACCCTTGAAGAGAAGACCATTGAAAAGACACTGAGGAGATTGGACATGCTTTTTTAACCACTGGGTGACTCAATGGTGGCCCTCATGCCTCCATCAGCCAGGAAGGCAGAGTCCGTCCTCCAAAGGGCCAAATGTATTTTCTTGTTTCCTCCTAATGCTTGCTTGATCGATAAAGGCTGCTTTCTGGGCAATGTAATTTCATTCCCCACACCGTCTCCATGCCTGTACTCACTAGGGATGTGCTCCGCTCCGATTAGGAGCGTAGAAGCAGTAGCGGATTGGCCTGCTCCGCCTTACCCAGAGGCGGAGTAGGAGCGGACCGCGGACCCCCTAGAAGCAAGGCGAAGAGAAGCGACCATTTTTCGGAGCTCCGAGTTCAGGCGGAGCGCTCCGGTCGCCATCTTGAAAACATTTCGCCATAGGATTGCATTGCGGCAAATAATCGCGCATAACTACGTTGTTTTTGAAGCTATCGCTCTGGAAATTCTTGTGCTCAGAGAGTCGTGGATGGGGGTCATTTTGAGACCACTCTCAACTTTCTGCGTTGTCTGGGTCGCGGGCTATATTTTTGTGAAAATCGGGTCAACCGCGCGGCTCAAACTGCGTTTTCGGCTTTTCGCCCATAGGATTGCATTGAGGGAAAGAATCGGGGATAACTGGGGGGGGGTTTAAGCTATCGTTCTGGAAATTCTTGTGCACAGAGAGTCGTGGATGGGGGTCATTTTGAGACCACTCTCAACTTTCTGCGTTGTCTGGGTCGCGGGCTATATTTTTGTGAAAATCGGGTCAACCGCGCGGCTCAAACTGCGTTTTCGGCTTTTCGCCCATAGGATTGCATTGAGGGAAAGAATCGGGGATAACTGGGGGGGGGGTTTAAGCTATCGTTCTGGAAATTCTTGTGCACAGAGAGTCGTGGATGGGGGTCATTTTGAGACCACTCTCAACTTTCTGCATCGTACGGGTCGCGGGCTAGACGTTTTTAAAAAATCGGCGGGAAAAATACCTTTTTCAAAGGGCTGAGGGGCAGAGTCAGCTCCCGGTCATGATGATCCCAAAGTTGGAGGAGGGCATAGGCAAAACAGGTAACTTGGGATTCTGGGAAACTTCTCTTTCTTCATCTGAACGGGCTTTTCCCCGTGTTTTTTAACACAGTAGCCCCACCAAATGCACAAACACAACCTGAAATCATATACTAAGCCAAGAATAAGAGATAGAAACACAGCACTGCTCCCCACCCTAACCTTGGGGAACAACTGAATCGATGTGGTGCAAGGGGATGAGCTCCCCTAGGGCATCTCATCATGGACGTGCCCCCACTCTCTCCTGCACTGGAAGGCCATTAGAGCCTTCCAAAGAGAGTAAAACGGTGGAGCAATGCCTATCATGAGTTGAAGTGAATGGTCACTTTTCAGTGGTGGAGCAATGCCTGTTCTGAGTCGAAGTGAGCGTTTTACTTCTTCTCAGAGCTGTGGCTGTCAGTGTCTTGAACTGGCAGCTACTTCCCCCTCCCCCGGGCACGTCCCCCTATTGCTGGTAAAAGACAGATATAGCCTTTTTAAAAAAGTTCTTCTTGTTGTTTATTGAGCAACACTGCTGCTTTTAATTCCACCCCTCCTTTGTTTATTGATTGATTTATTCCATTTTATATGCATTACTGGCTTATCCTTGGCTCACTTCCTTATGCCCCCAGAAATGCCAGCTGCATGCCTGCCTGCCTTCCCTCCCTCCTCCCCTGCCCACCTCGCAGGGATGTTGTGTGTGGGGTGCCCGATTTTCAAAAATTCGCCAAAAATCAGGGGATGATGGGATTGCTTTGAAACTTGGCATGCGTGTGTATATCCCCATGAGGTGTCATGGTGCCAAACATGAGGTTTCTAACTTGAACAGAAAAAAAGTTGTATAATTTTTTAGCTTTCAATGCAAGCCTATGGGGGGGGGGAAACGGAGCTCCGGATCCGGATCCGGAGCTCCGGGCGGAGCGGAGCGGAAGTGGGCGGAGCGGGGGCGGGGCGGAGCGGCCCGATCCGGAAAATGGCGGATCTGCAAGTGAAGCGGAGCGGGGGGTCTGTGCACACCCCTAGTACTCACAGGTAGCTCCACTCTTTGTATGTTAGCTTCTAATGTTAGCACATGAATAAAATTTGAGACATTTCGCTGGTGCCGTTTCTTTCACAAGTTCCTGAGGAACACAAGATGAGTCTAATGTTGCATCTTCTTTCCAGCTGTGTACCAGTAGGTTTGATGCAAGATGGGCTGTGCTACTGAGATGGATAAGTTGCCCTCTTTGTTCTGGAAAAAGAGAGCCGCTGCTTCCGGATTTTTCATTGGGTTGAAATGTGTATGCTACAGTGAATCCTCAGCCCGTGCTCAGTCACAGAGACACATGGCCAATTCTTGTCCGTTCCATAGTGAGTGTGTATTGCAATTGTCCAAACTAGTGAGGAAGGCAAAGTTGAGAACTTACTGGGTCCTTAAACAAATCCTTCCTTGCACATCCTTTTGAGCACCATCCCACTTGGGCCTTGGGGCTCTTCACACAGCCTTATTCCAATGCAGCTCTCATAGTGGGTTTTAAAAAAGAAAGAAAGAAATGAAATAGGCAACAAGGAGAACTGGAAATCTATAGAAATGGGAAAGCTGGTATGGGGTTGAATAACAGCTCTAAGTGTTTAAGTTTCCACCACTGGGATTTGGTTACTCTATAGGTGCCCTACGTTTGGCTTAATGTCTTACACAATACAGTTATGAAATGGTTTACCAATGGAAAATGGCAAGCCACCTGTTGACGTCCTACTCACTGCTGTCAGTTATCTGAATCCATTCCCTCATTAGGCCTTCACAGAAGTGGAAAGAGGTAACTTGGGAAAGCAGCAAACAGGTTTATTTATTTATTTATTTATTTATTACATTTTTATACCGCCCAATAGCCGAAGCTCTCTGGGCGGTTCACAAAAATTAAAACCATCATAAGACAGCCAACAGGTTAAAAACACAAATACAAAATACAGTATAAAAAGCACAACCAGGATAAAACCACGCAGCAAAATTGATATAAGGTTAAAATACAGAGTTAAAACGGTATAATTTAAATTTAAGTTAAAATTAAGTGTTAAAATACTGAGTGAATAAAAAGGTCTTCAGCTGGCGACAAAAGGAGTACAGTGTAGGCGCCAGGCGGACCTCTCTGGGTGGCTTGGAAACCATCCATGCTTCCCCAATTACTTCCTGGAACCGATAAGTTGACGTTGTGATTGTTGCCAGTTAAACCTAAAGTCTAAAAACCTACAACAAACACATCAGGGAACTTCAGAATAGGTGTGATTCTGATGTCAAGTTGAATGCTCACTCGCTCACTCGCTCACTCACTCACTCACTCACTCACTCACTCACTTCCT
The DNA here is from genome assembly GCF_023053635.1 of Elgaria multicarinata webbii. NCBI lineage: Eukaryota > Metazoa > Chordata > Lepidosauria > Squamata > Anguidae > Elgaria > Elgaria multicarinata. The sequence goes on from NC_086181.1 coordinate 19,263,480, forward strand.
ACCACCTTTCTCCCTCCCAAAAAAACCAAATGGATGCTGCATAGGAGCCCCAATACCTATCTTTTCCCATAATATCACACCTCATCCTACTATGAGGGATGCATCCTACGGCCAAAAATAAATTTATCCACAGAACAAAATGGTACAGGTATTTAATGACAACAAATGTGGAAAAGGAAACATCCTCATGGCACTAGAGCATGACCTTTCCAGTTGTGTATGGGATATACATCAGAGAACTTTGGGGAATATTCCCAAGCTGGCTTGACTTCATACAAATGTTTGACAAGTTTAGCATAAGAGCCCACACAATGGACTGAAGGCATTCAGCTTCTAAACAGAGCACAGGATTGCAGTATTCACAAGGTGATGACTAATGTCCACTATGGTTGTGAAATATAGCATAGGTGGACAAATCGTTCTGGAGTCCAGCATGGAAGAGTTTTCATTATATGAGCACCTTTTTTGGAATCCGCTAGACAACACTGATGTAGAAGCCGCCCCCATCAAGCTCCAAAGGACATAGTGGACAGTGCTATGCATGGGTGGACAACTTGTGGCCCTGTAGATGTTTGGGCTTACAACTCCCATGATACCTCCCCATTGGCTATGCCACTTAGGGCTGATGAGAGTGATAGGTCAAAACATCTGGATGGGCACAAATTGCCCACCCCAGTGGCTACAACAAGGATGGGAGAAACCTTCAATAAAGGAAATAGGTTCCAAGCAATATCTAAATGGTCATAACTCCATGGGGGGCATTCTTTCTTAGTTCAAACATAGGCGTCATCCAAGATTGGGGGGGGGATGCTATGCTTTTGCAGAAATATGTATTTCACCATGAATTCTATTTTAAGGGAAATTCACTCATATTCCTTCTAACTTAGCTAGACCTAAGGTTTTCCCCTGGATCGTCCAGGCGTCAAACCTGTTCACCTACGTGACACACAGGGGATCCAGTGCTCAGGCAGGGGCGAACTCTGGATGATCCCAGAATAAACCTTAGGTCTAGCTGTGGCCCAAATCTACTTGCAAGATGCAGATCTATGTAGTTTGAGGTGAACTGTCCAAACAGCATTCAGAGTGAGTGCTCTGAATGGCATCAGAAGTCTGCAATCTACCATGTATTACAGGGAGAAAGCAAATGTGATGTGGGAGATGTGAAATTGCCTCTCCTGATGTTTGCATTGGATTTGATATGCTTATAAACCAGCTTTTTCAACCTCAATTTTTTATCCAAACTCTGGGTCAGCTGGAGGAGACGTTTCCTAATCTCTCTTCTGCTACTACCTGCTATTAATATTTGCTAAGGGGAAAATGCAGTACCTGCATCAAAAAGACTTTTTACTTTCTCCAGTGCAGCTAATAGCAGATTAATGAGGCAATAATATACAATGACTTGGAGTGCATCCTATTAAATTTAGTGGGGGCTTCTTCTAGGGCAGAGTAGATCGGGGGGGAAGCAGTGCGAGGAAGAATTAAACATCTGCTCCCTCAAAACCGCTACTGTCATGACAATTGGAGTGTCTCCAGCTGACTACACTACAAAAAAATGGGACATTCAAACACATCTCTTGCATCATGTCTGTTTAACCTAGAGATGCTTCCTTTGAAACCTCTCTGATTTCTATGGCAAACATCAATCTTAGACTGCATCTTTCTGGGGCCGGATCTACACTATTTCTTTAAGCGCTTTATAACAGTTTTATAGCACTTTAAAGCAGTTAAAGCGCTTTATAACTGTTATAAAGCGCTTTAAAGCAGTAGTGTAGATCCGGCCTGGGTTAATACTGTGGTGGAACCTGAAACCACGGGTTCCTGTGGTTCGCTGAGTGGTGGTCACAGACTCTCAAGACACAATTTCTCTCTCTTTAGAAGGTTTATTACGAGCAGCCTGCAGTGCTGCAAGGTGACAGTCCCAGAAGACCTGAGGAACTGCCCAACAATTTCAGGAAACGTCAACATATTTATAGGGTCAGTTCTCCTTAGATACAATGGCAGAACTTTCCCACCAATCATAATACAGCTTTGAAATACAACAACCAATGAGAAGCCAAGCATTTAGGCATGTACAGAGTTTGAATGCTTCTCTGACTAGAAGATACTACATTACTATAGTTACAGAAAAACATCTCTATCTGTTACTTTCTCGGTTATCTTGCCTTGCAGACATCCTCCACCCTCTGACTGCTGGGGTGGACACCGCCTGTTTTGTCACACAGTTTCAGCATCAACTTAATTCTAAAAGCAATTGCAGTGTTAAAAATATGTTTTAAAAGAACAGGAATCCATGGACTTTATGTTGTATGGAGCTAGTGTGTTATAGATCCATTTTCCTATACCTGTGGGCATTAGGTAAAAGAACCAGCTTGATTTCCTCGACAATACCAGTCAGTATATATATAAGTAAACTCTGGACATGGTGGGACTTGCTTCAGTATTTCATATGTCCATCCCCTAATAACCTAGTAACTCTCCATTTATCACATTGGCGAGATGCATTTCAAGCCAAATCACATGCAAAACTTGACAAGATTGTTTGAAAAGAAGCAGGGCTTCCATCCAAGTAATGGTCTAATTTAGGAGTGGAGCATTAGACAACTCTATGCCATAGAATTTTTATATAACTTCTGTGTCAATCAGTGCCATGTTTCATTATTCCATGGTTATTCTTTCCTTTTGCCATATATAATGCATTTTCTCCAGAATTAAGGTGAAGGATTATGTAAAAAGTGAGAATTAAGGAAGGGCTCCAGGTCACGGGAAGAGCATCTGATTTGCATGCAAAATATCCCAAATTCAGGCCTTGGCATCTCCAGATAGGACTGGGAGAAATGCTTGTTGAATACCCTGGAAAGCCACTGCCAATCAATATAGAGACAAGATAGATATTATTATTATTTATTTATATAGCACCATCAATGTACATGGTGCTGTACAGAGTAAAACAGTAAATAGCAAGACCCTGCCGCATAGGCTTACAATCTAATAAAATCATAGCAAAACAATAAGGAGGGGAAGAGAATGCAAACAGGCACAGGGTAGGGTAAGCAGGCACAGGGTAGGGTAAAACTAACAGTATAAAGTCCGCACAACATCAAGTTTTAAAAGCTTTAGGAAAAAGAAAAGTTTTTAGTTGAGCTTTAAAAGCTGCGATTGAACTTGTAGTTCTCAAATCTTCTGGAAGAGCGTTCCAGGCGTAAGGGGCAGCAGAAGAAAATGGACGAAGCCGAACAAGGGAAGTAGAGGCCCTTGGGCAGGTGAGAAACATGGCATCAGAGGAGCGAAGAGCACAAGCGGGGCAATAGTGTGAGATGAGAGAGGAGAGATAGGAAGGAGCTAGACTGTGAAAAGCTTTGAAGGTTAACAGGAGAAGTTTATATTGGATTCTGAAGTGAATTGGAAGCCAATGAAGAGATTTCAGAAGCGGAGTAACATGGTCAGAGCGGCGAGCCAAGAAGATGATCTTTGCGGCAGAGTGGTGAACAGAAACCAACGGACTGATGTGAGAAGAAGGAAGGCCAGAGAGAAGAAGGTTGCAGTAGTCCAACCGAGAAATAACCAGTGCATGAACAAGCGTCTTGGCAGAAGAGACAGACAAAAATGATCGAATCCTGGCAATATTATACAGGAAAAAATGTCAAGATTTAGCTACTGCCTCAATATGAGGAATAAAGGAAAGCGAGGAGTCAAATATAAAGCCAAGACTACGAGCTTCCTTGACCGGAGTAAGCGTAACATCATTGACAGTAAGAGAGAATGAAAGATGAGGAGAAGGTTTAGGAGGAAAAACAAGCAATTCAGTCTTTGCCATATTAAGTTTCAAACAACGATAAAGCAGCCAAGCTGAGATATCTGAAAGACATGCCGAGATACGATCGTGAACATCAGGAGAAAGTTCCGGAGATGACAGATATAGTTGTGTATCATCGGCGTACAGATGATATTGGAGGCCATGAGATTGAATAAGCTTGCCCAAGGGCAACATGTATAAGGAAAACAACAACGGGCCAAGCACCGAGCCTTGCGGAACCCCTACTGAAAGGGGAAAGGAGGAAGACGAGCTGCCATTAGTCAACACGCTGAAAGAGCGACCCGCTAGATAGGAGGCAAACCAGTTATAGACACAAAATCCAAGGTCATGGAGGGAATCTAAGAGAAGATCATGATCAACCGTGTCAAAGGCTGCAGTTAGATCAAGGAGAATAAGAACGGAATAATGGCCTTTAGACTTGGCAGTAAGGAGTAGATATGATTTTGTGTAACACAGCTTTCTCTAAACTGCTAGTTTTCCTCTTGAAATGATTGTTGGCCAGACGATCCATCAATGTGACGTTCTAGCAAATTGTCTATGGCACTTTAAAGATTATAATACTAGAACCTGGGGCCATCTCATGAAGCTGATTGGCTAGAGATTCAGGACAGATAAAAGGAAGCACTTCTTCACACAGCATGCAGTTGAACTATGGGATTCACAAAATGTGGTGATGGCCACCAGGTCGGATGGTTTTAAAAGGGGGTATGATAAATTCCTGGAGGAGAAGTCTATCAATTGCTATTTGTCCTGATGGTTATGTGCTACCTCCAGAATCAGAGGCACTAAGCCTGTATACATTAGTTGCTGGGGAACATGGGTGGGAGGTTGCTGTTGCACCATGACCTGCTTGTGCATCCCTGGTAGAAAGCTGGTCGGCCACAGTGTGAACACATGGATCCCTGGTCTGATCCAGCAGGGCTCTTCTTATGTTCTTATGACTAGCAGATTCCTTCTGGAATAAGTGACCATAGACTGCTAATGCCAATGCCATGGGAAACGTGTTAGTCTTCAAAGTGTCACGAGATTCTACATAGGTGTAGAAAGGACTTTAGTGTGTCATGTGAGCCCTTCCTAACCATGATGGCAACATAACCATAGTTTCAACATGTCCTAACCATGGTTTAATGTGTTGTCTGAACAGGCCCATTGATAGCCATGTCCAACCAATTTTTGATGGCAGACATATTTGTTGCATATGGGGGTATGATATTATGCATGGGGTAGGAGGCAAAGTGGGGTATAATTTTGTGTGTGGAGTAGGAGGCCTGTGTGAAATCTTCTTATTTATTTTCACAACTATTTCTTCCTAAGTAAGTTCAGGCATTCTATGTTCCAGATATTTATCTACAAAACTTACCACTTGATTGTCTTGTAAAAGTGGCTTTTGTTCTCTTTGCCAACAGTGATAAAGCCTACTCCAAGAGCAACGACTTGTGCCAAGTTCCTTGTAAGTATTTAACTCTTCCCTGCCAAAAAAAGAGTAATTTACGACCAAGAGGTGAGGCACAGAAGCGAAAACCTGTTTGTTTAGACAGTTTCCCCTGAAGTATGACTCTTGCTATATTTCTTTTAGAGCATTATATATTTTATAGCGAACTTTTATATACTTTTACAGATTATTGTGCTTCACGTTGAACACCAATTGTTTTACCCTTACGTTCACTGCTCCAGAACCTGTCTTAGATATGGAGCAGTATACAAATCTTGTAAATAAATAGATCAATAAATAATTGCTGTAAACCATTTTTTAATGTTAAGTGCTACTTAAATTAGAAAAAAAATGCACATTTGGGGGTAACAGTTAAGAAAATCTAGAGTTAGTGAAATGGGACGACACTCATCTTCCACTATCCACTCTCCCCTGGTGCTGTTCCACATCATTTAAACAGTACTCACCGCTCTGTGCCAGGTGTGGACAGATTTCAGTCTTGCTGGACCTTCTTTGTCTTTTACTAGAACCCCGAGGGCTTTGAACCAGAGCCCAAATGCAAAGTACTGGTGCAAGGAGGCAGACGTATGCTAAAAATGAAGGTACATGGACTTCTGAGCACATGCTAAAGCCATGGATTTGTGATCAGTACCAGAACCAAGCACATGTCCTTCTACAAAATAACCCACTCCTGGTTTCCCTTCAAGTATATCCCCCACCGCCCACCCCTGTGCCCTATGCCAGCAGCCTTGTTTAGAGGAACAAATCTTTTTAGTTGGGAGTCAGAAAAACTTGTTGAATTAATATAAATCACCCCAAGATCTACAAGGTGATTCCAAGCTACCTTCTACCCAGCTGTCCTCTGTTTCAAGGTTCCCCCAAGGTTAGAGGGTCCCCTCCCGTACTCCAGCCTCCAGAACCTGTATTCATTTCCAACCTTAATCCTGGGGCACATGCATAACGTTAAAGAGTATCCCTCTGAGCACATGTAGAGCAAACACAGCAGCCTACACTCATCATGGATTAGGGGAAATGACTTTCAGGTCATTGTGTGTGACTAGTGGGAGTGTTTCAGCCTCGTTCCTTCTTTTAATTACAGTTCATTAACAAACACATTGGGAGGGGGAAAAAGGTATCTATTCCAGGACTTAGAATTTAAGCCTTTCCACTCATTTTTTCAGCTTGATGCAGCCAGGGCTTCACGTCCATTCAGGCAGCAGCCATGGAAATTGTCCTCCATGCCGAAGCTTGGTTTTGGATCTCAAGAGGTAGTAAGAAATAGAAGGCAGAATGGCCGTGTGTCCTCTTTTACAGAGGGCAGTCCTCTATTTGAAGGGTTGTCTGGCCCAACCCCAATTTTAAGATAAAGAGTTCTGCCATGAGGTTGAAGTTGCCCATCATCAACTGTTAGCACCTGAACAGAAAACGGAGCAGGCTGGCACACGGGTCACCTGGGCCCGGTCTTCCACACTATGGAGAGATGCACTGTATTTCTATTTAAATCTGAATCATTATTTCTACTTTTGCATTCATACACATCAATCGGCATATGCACCTTTTATGCAAAGCTATGTCCTCTTTTGTCCTCTTTTTGGGTGATGTGTACTAGTGTACAAAGCCCTAAACAACTTGGGACCAGGATACCTGAGGGAGCGCCTTCTCCCTTACCAACCTGCCCGATCACTGAGGTCATTGGAGGGCAGCTCCTGGTGGTTCCACTTGGACCTGTTGCCCAATTGGAATCCACCAGGAGAAGAGCCTTTAGTGTAGTGACCCCTTCTCTGTGGAACTCCCTGTCCCTGGAGATCAGGCAGGTGCCAACATTAAGCTGCTTCTGGCACCTCCTGAAAACAACTCTGTTTCAAGAAGCTTTCCTCAACTGACTAGCCCCTGTTTTTCTGGTTTCTTTGTTTTAAATTGAACAATTTTAATTTGCTTTTTTAATCTTCTTTCTTTTACTGTTATACCTATGTTCACCACTCTGGAATCTGTGTGAGCGGTATATAAATATTGTAAATAATAATAATAATAATAATAATAATAATAATAATAATAATAATAATAATAATAATAATGCAGAAGTGGGCACCCACAACACAAGGCCTTGGAGCATGAAACCAGAACATCATTTCAGCCAGGACGGAAAGATCCTATCAAATTCATTCCTCCTCTCATGATAGTAAGTGCCGTTGGCAAAGCTCATAGTAACCAGGGCCAGCCCCAGACATTTTGCTCCTCTGTCTTACACAGGCTGCAAGAGGTATCCTCCCCACCAATTCAAGGTACACAGTGCTTTAAACCAGTCAACTTACTTTGGCACCTGTGGTGGAAAATCCCATAAGCACCTCTCCCCCTCCCTGACATTAAAACACAATAATATTGAATTAAAAGAACACTGTTTGCTGCCCTTTTATGCACCTAAAATCAGCTGCTTGAGTGGGCTGCTTCCTCATACTGCCTTCATGCTAGGCCTGGGCCTTACTTAGCATGTACTTTGGGGGGCTGGGTACAATACTGTGAGGGCTTGGGAGGGTTGTGAAAAGAAAATGAATGCAGTAAATGTGTATTTTAAAGGATTGTGCCAATAAGCCTTCAAGCAGTGGAAATTGGTGGCTCCAATTTCGGTGGGTGAATCCATTCTGGGTTTCAGTCAGTAGCAGACAGAACTCTAAAGGATAAAGTCAAAGTGCTGAATGTATTTTTGGCGGGGTAGAGGGGTAGGGTACAACCATCTGTCAGGGATGCTTTAGGGTGGATTCCTGCATTGAGCAGGGGGTTGGACTCGATGGCCTTGCAGGCCCCTTCCAACTCTGCTATTCTATGATTCTATGGTTCAGCACCTTGGATAGCTGCCCCAACTTTATGTAGGGGCCATACGATTGCTCCCTCTGAGAAGTTTTGAGCAAGAATTAATATGTTACGGCCAGACAGGGAGATATTACTAATCAGGATGTTAGACAGGGATTGTGGCAATAAAAGAAAATATTTCAGAAATTACAGCACAGTACAATATCAATAGGCAGGAATAACAGGCTATATTTAGAGAAACATCCACTTTTATAGATGCATAGTATAGGATATATTTGGAGTTAGATGTTGATCACTGGGGTAAAGAGAAACCTTAACGCGGAAAAAAGAAACTTGACTTGATGCAGTCAAACATTTGGGGCGGGGGGGGGGGGGGAAGGAGCATCCAAAACATACCATTCCAATTGGCTGGAGAAATTATAGAATTTCTGCATGATTGGTGGCTTTTGGAGGAACTGGCTCACTTTACAGATGAGAAATCTGATTGGATGTTGGGGTTCCGGGGGCCAGTTAGACAGTTAGAAAGAGCTTGATGAGAAGGGTTCTCACCTGGGGGAAAGTGAGTAAGAACAGAGCTCCTTCAAAAGTGTCTGTAGGAATATAAGAGATTATTATTATATTATTAATATTATTATTACATTTATACCACACTTTTCCTTCAAGCAGCTCAGAGTGGCATACATGGTTCTCCACTCTTATTTCCTTCCCAATAGCCCTGTGGGGTAGGTTAGGCTGAGAGACAGTGACTGGCTTATGGTCACCCAGTGAGTGTAATGGCTGAGTGGGGATCTGAACTCAGGTGTGATGATGTAACCACTGTATTGCTACACTAGTACCCTGGCACTGAAGGTGTCCATTGTTACCTGCTCTGGGGACCCTTCAGAGTTGGATTATAAATACATGGACATCAGTCTACAATATATACAAATGTAAACAAAGGGAGTTTAACAGGGCCAGGAGACAGCAGTTCTGACTACATTGTTTTGCCGACTAAGGCAGGATCTACACTATTGCTTTAAAATGGATGATGATGATGATGATTTCTTACCCACCTCTTCCTTTGGATCAAGGCGGAGAACATTAGTACAACAATACAATATAAAGCAAATACATAAAATTTATGTATTTTATACGTTATCAAATATATACAATATCAAAATAACAATCAAGACTTCTTAAAATTATCGGGCTCAGGACCCACTCCATATATAGTTTTCAAACTGTTTTCAAAGTGTCATACCCTGCTTGGTGTAGTCAAGCTCAGCAGTAGTTTAAATCCATGCTTGGCAGCTACCTTTCCCTCCTCGTCATTTTTACTCTAGGGTAAGTACAGAAGGCCCATTCTGGATCAGGACCCAAATGGGGAGGGGAGGGGGTCTTTTAAGATCTGGATCAGATCCCCCGTGCCTACCCCAGAGTAAAAATGGGGAGAAAGACGTAGCTGCTAGACACAGATCAAAAGTTACTTTTTTTGGCATATCTTTGTTTTGGCATGATCTTTCATGAAAGGGCCTTTATGTTTGCCAAGGAACTTGGCAAACATAAAATTAGAGTTGCCAAATCAGTATGTCTCAGGCAGAGCTGTCCCAAAACATTGCTGCTGCTGCCAGAAATGAAGGTCAAGACACTGCCCTCCTGACTCCTTCCAGGTACAGAAGCCAACCTGACTGGCAATTGAATCTTACTTCAACACTGGTTCCAGGCCAATGTTCCCCACAACACCTCAGGTTGGCAGGCGATCTAAGGGGCACAGAGCAGGCCTCATGGCCCACACAGCTGTCCTCTAACACCTTGGAACTGGTTCCCACCCTGCCTCCTAAGATGGCCACCTCACTCTATCTAATATTAGGGCCAGGCCGCCTGAATCCAAGTGTCCAAGTTAGCCATGTTATCTATTTTCATATGAAAGTGAGTTACTGACTTCAACTATGGGAGATTCGAGGATGCATAGCAGATGAAGCTACTTCAAGTGGGGACAACAGAATTCTCTCCCTCCTCAAGTAGATGTTCTCAGATCTCTACCTCTTCAAGTAGATGTCACCCCCTCCTAGGACTGTATGGATGTTGTTAAATCTGTTCCAACTGTTCTTGTAGATTTCTTTCATTCCGCCATCCACTCATTGACAGAATTGGGCTTTTTAAAGGGATGTACAAGAATTTTGTTCTACCTGTGCTAATGTGTGTTAGCACTAATTTGTATTAGTGCAAGTGTGAATTTGTGCAAGTCACACCCACCCAGCCAGTATGTAAGGCCTTAGCTAGACCTACCTGTTACTGCGCTACAGAGGGGTGAAGATCTCACAATGTTTTTATCATGAGATCCCCCGTTTACATGTGGTGCACGACGACCTCAGAGGGAGAGGTGTTGCACCTGCCATTTTGAGGTTTTTTTTCATAAAGGGGAAGATGCACACGTAATTTTTTAAAAAAAACTATTTTCCCTGCTCCCCCCACCCCACCTTCGATGGGTGCAGTGCTCCTGAGGAGCTCTGTGCCCCATGCGCAGGTCCCGGCTCCTTGCGAGGAACCGGGACAAACCACAATGCCCAGCCACACATTCCACAGTCTCGGGCTCAGCCTGGGACTGTGGAAAAAACGTACTTAAAGTGTAGGGCGAGATCCCGGGGCAAGGGAGGGATTATCCCTCCCTGATCCCGGGATCCCCTGTTAATGCACAGGGATGATCCTGGGGATTGCCCCAGGATTTTGCCCCATCTAGCTAAGGCCCAAGTCCATGGAATCCATGCAACTCAGAAAAACTGAGTCTGCTGCAGAATCTGCAGGTCAGATTCATTGAAATCTGAACTGAATTGAATCCATTGCAGATTTCTCCATCAGCCCTGTTAACTCCTTTATTGAGGTAGGATTATTATTATTATTATTATTTATTTATTTATATAGCACCATCAATGTACATGGTGCTGTACAGATAACACAATAAATAGCAGGACCCTGCCGCGTAGGCTTACAATCTAATAAGTTGTAGTAAACAATAAAGAGGGAAGGAGAATGCGAACAGGCACAGGGAAGTGTAAACAGGCACCGGGTAGGGTGAAGCTAAACAGTATAGAGTCAGAACAAACTCAATATTTGAAGGCTATAGGGAAAAGAAAAGTTTTTAGCTGAGTTTTAAAAGCAGTGATTGAGTTGGTAGTTCTCAAGTGTTCTGGAAGAGCGTTCCAGGCGTAAGGGGCAGCAGAAGAAAAAGGACGAAGCCGAGTAAGGGAAGTGGAGGTCCTTGGGCAGGCGAGAAGCATGGCATCAGAGGAGCGGAGAGCACGAGCGGGGCGATAGTGTGAGATGAGAGAGGAGAGATAGGCAGGAGCTAGACCGTGAAGAGCTTTGAAGGTCAGCAGGAGAAGTTTATATTGGATTCTGGAGTGAGTTGGAAGCCAATGAAGAGATTTCAGAAGTGGAGTGACATGGTCAGAGCGGCGGGCCAAGAAGATGATCTTAGCGGCAGAGTGGTGGACAGAGACCAGCGGACTGATGTGAGATGAAGGAAGGCCAGAGAGAAGAAGGTTGCAATAGTCCAACCGAGAGATAACCAGTGCATGAACGAGAGTCTTGGCAGAAAAGCTCATAGGGGCCAATGTGGTTACACTGAAATATTGCGTGGCCCAATTTGACAGGACAGGCCTTCAAAGATAGGATGGCATCAAACCGAGGAGAGTCCTCTGATAGCCCTTCAAACAGAAGATTGGCCTCTGGAGGACACACGGCTACCTAGTGCTGGGTCTGAAGTGGCACCCCACATTCTTCAAAGCACCGTGCAAGCCCCTGCTTCTGATATTTAGAACACCCTATGTGAAATGGCGTGGCTTATGGGCGAATGGGCCCATGGGTTCAGAAGTGATGACTAGAAGTTGTGCCTCACACATGCAACATGTGTGAGGCACAACTTTTCACCCAGCAGGTGTCCTGCCTGAAAGAAGAGGATGCTATCTTCTGGAGTTCTTTGGGCTATTGAGTGGGACAGGAGGGGATGGCTTTGGGAGGTAAGGCCTAGCAATGTTAGTAGTAGTAGAGGAACCAGAAAGTGGTGTTGGCTGCTCTCAGACTAACCTTCCATCCTTCCAGGACCCTGCTCAGAGCTAAATGAGTTGCCCCAACAGCTTCTTATTTTAGACTGGGTGTGTTCTTCATCTTCTGGGGCTGGTCCTCCACTGACAATGTGAATGGGTAGAGTGATGACATCGTGGTGGAGGGAAGATCTAGCCTCAGGCTGAAGAAGTTGGCACCTCCTGCTTTAATTTACCTCTTACCTCATAGAATCATAGAATCATAGAATAGCAGAGTTGGAAGGGGCCTACAAGGCCATCGAGTCCAACCCCCTGCTCAATGCAGGAATCCACCCTAAAGCATCCCTGACAGATGCTTGTCCAGCTGCCTCTTGAATGCCTCTAGTGTGGGAGAGCCCACAACCTCCCTAGGTAGCTGATTCCACCGTCGCACTGCTCTAACAGTCAGGAAGTTTTTCCTGATGTCCAGCCGGAATCTGGCTTCCTTTAACTTGAGCCCGTTATTCCGTGTCCTGCACTCTGGGAGGATCGAGAAGAGATCCTGGCCCTCCTTTGTGTGACAACCTTTTAAGTATTTGAAGAGTGCTATCATGTCTCCCCTCAATCTTCTCTTCTCCAGGCTAAACATGCCCCGTTCTTTCAGTCTCTCTTCATAGGGCTTTGTTTCTAGACCTCTGATCATCCTGGTTGCCCTCTTCTGAACACGCTCCAGCTTGTCCGCATCCTTCTTGAATTGTGGAGCCCAGAACTGGACGCAATACTCTAGATGAGGCCTAACCAGGGCCGAATAGAGAGGAACCAGTACCTCACGTGATTTGGAAGCTATACTTCTATTAATGCAGCCCAAAATAGCATTTGCCTTTCTTGCAGCCATATCGCACTGTTGGCTCATATTCAGCTTGTGATCTACAACAATTCCAAGATCTTTCTTGTTTGTAGTATTGCTGAGCTAAGTGTCCCCCATCTTGTAACTGTGCATTTGGTTTCTATTCCCTAAATGTAGAACTTGGCATTTATCCCTATTAAATTTCATTCTGTTGTTTTCAGCCCAGCACTCCAGCCTATCAAGATCACTTGGAAGTTTGTTTCTGTCTTCCAGGGTATTAGCTATCCCACCCAATTTTGTGTCATCTGCAAATTTGATCAGCGTTCCCTGCACCTCCTCGTCCAAATCATTAATAAAAATGTTGAAGAGCACTGGGCCCAGGACTGAGCCCTGTGGTACCCCACTCGTTGCCTCTCCCCAGTTTGAGAAGTTTCCATTGATAAGTACTCTTTGAGTCCGATTCTGTAGCCAACTGTGAATCCACCTAATAGTTGTTCCATCTAGCCCACTTTTAGCTAGTTTGTTAATCAGAATGTCATGTGGTACTTTGTCAAAAGCTCTGCTGAAGTCAAGATATATGACGTCCACAGCATTCCCACAGTCCACAAGGGAAGTTACCCAATCAAAAAAATGAGATCAAATTAGTCTGACAGGATTTGTTCCTGACAAATCCATGTTGGCTTCTAGTAATCACTGCATTGATTTCAAGGTGTTTACAGACTGACTTCTTTATAATCTGCTCCAGAATTTTCCCAGGGATGGATGTTAGACTGACTGGCCTGTAGTTCCCAGGTTCCTCCCTTTTGCCCTTTTTGAAGATAGGGACAACGTTAGCCTTCCTCCAGTCGTCCGGCACCTCACCCGTCTTCCATGATTTTGCAAAGATAATAGACAAAGGTTCTGAGAGTTCTTCCGCTAGCTCCTTCATTACTCTTGGATGCAGTTCATCGGGCCCTGGAGATTTATCGTCATTCTGGATGATAAAACCCAGTTTTCGTGGGTATACTTGTTAAAGCACAAATCTGAATGTTTAGACACGGTGCAGGAATGGGTTAAATTCATAGAGAGAAAACTCCAGAAGCAAATACGTGAGCTGATGACGGATCGGGGAGGCGAATTCCAATCGACCCGTTTTAAGCAGTTTTGTAAAAAGACTGGCATAAGTCATAAATTATGCAGCCCGAGGACACCGCATCAGAACGGCAATGTTGAGAGGCGCATCGGCGTGCTTAAAGAAAAAATGGAGTGCTTGTTAAAGGACGCTGAAGCAGAGCCACAATTGTGGGGAGAAGCGTTTGTGGCAGCCAATTACCTTTGTAACAGGACTTGGACTAAAACCATAAATAACATTCCTTTCTTTTTGCTTTACAACAGGAAACCAAATCTAAAGCACTTGAGAACTTGGGGGAGTTTTGCTGTTGTAAATGTTCCAATCTCACAGAGGCATAATTTATCACCAAAGGGAATTAGTTTACGCTTTGTAGGTTATGATCACAACAACTGGAGGTTTTTGTGTGAAGGGGGAAGGATAGTGGTCTCTAGGTCAGCTAACTTTAGTGAAGCGAATTGGAAAAGAGTGCACGGCAACCCGGAAGTGCTGGTAGAACTAGAAAGCAGGCAGGAGCCTGAATTATTGGTTAGCCCACAAAGTGCAGAGACTCAAGAGTTAAGGCACGAAGAACAGCAGGAAGAAGCTCCAAGACACAGTCAAAGAGTTAATAAAGGCGTACCACCAAAGCGGTACGGCTTTGAAGCTTGCTGTGTGAATTATGAGCCTAGTTCTTACTCTAAAGTAAAGAAGTTGAATTCTTTAGAGAGGCAGCAGAGGGAAAGTGCCGAACAAAAGAAAAGAAGCAGACTTAAGGAAGAGACGAGTTTGCCAGTAGGGCAAAAATCTCTAAGCTGCAGGAAGGTGTTTAGACGCAAGCAGTTAGAGAAGGGGTGAAGAAATTCAAGCCTCGGCTTGTTGCCAGAAAAGTTAAGGAGGCAGTTTGAAATTGAATGTTCTTCAAAATGTTTAAATCTTTTAGTCTCACAATAAACTACACAATAAACTTCCACTTTCTTTGTGTTTTTCATGTTATGAAAAATTGTGGCTATGTGCTTTAACTTTAACTGTCACTGGCTTCTCCACCGGGACCTAAAAGTCCTTTATTTACTGAATTAGCCAAGTAACCTTACCAAAAACCAGCACAATACTTAGCCTCATAGGAAAGACTTCACTTGCTTCCTATCTTTTCAAACGTCACCATAAACCTGCTGAGAATAGTAACAAAACACAATCAAACTGTTCACTGAACATAACATTTTCTCACCACCAAATGATACAAGCCTGAAGTTGCTAAAGCTGTTTCTTTTGCAGGTTGCTTCACACATTCATTTCCATGGGGCTTTTTTCCTTTGCAATCCTGCAATCACATTGCCTAGCAAAACTTCTTTCACCTGCTTGATCCTTTTTTAATCCTAGGAAAAACTCTTTCCAACAACAAAAGATTTGTTGTTTGTCTAGGGGCCATAGGGAAATCTTCCAAAAAAGAATATTTTGTCATTTAAACAGAAATGGCCAGGCCACAAATTCAAGGACAAAGATGTGCTCCAGGTGTGCATGTCCATCCACCAGCCTCATCCTGGTGAACAACCCCAGGCCCCTCAACAACAGCTCAATCTGCAGCAATTATCAGGCGATCATGCTTAACTAGTGAGCCCTGGAAAGCTTCACTTGCTGATTTCTGAGTATGTGGGACCCTGTTAGAGGGATAGGTGTAGGCCTGGCTGTTTTCTTTGCCCTGGCCATTTGGATCCCTCAGCACAGCCATAGCTCCATCTCTGCTGAATTAGCAGCGCAGACTGTACAGGAGTGGAGAGTTTGCCTGCGAAGGTTAATCTGGGAGTAGCAGCCTAGTTAGGTTTGCAAAGGTAAGGGTTAATACACTGTTTATTTATTCCTCCCAGTGATGGCAGAGCCTGAACATCGCCTTCTGTTGTAGCTGCGGGAAGAAGATGTGGCCAAGGAAGGCTTATAAAAAGAGTGAGCATCATGTGCATCCCTCACGCCTGTCAGGTCCTCTGACTGAGAGCAGAGATGGTCTGTTTCGCAGCTTTCCTCGTGTACACCTGGGCTCTCCTACTAATTGCAGCAAGTGAAGGTAAGAATCGCTGGTCCCATTCGCTCTTCCAAGCTGCTTTAGCATGTCATGGATCGCTCTGTTCCATAGATCTCTTGCAACTGACCATAGCTTTAACAACCAGACTTTTAAAAAGAAGTTAGCTTTTCTGCACTTGTTTGTTTTTCAATATTAAAACATATAAAACAGATTTTTTGGAACTGACCTGCAAACATAATAAAATGCAGTAATTTTAGGAGTGGAGCTTGGAATAGCAGTGAGCAGAGCTTCTGTTCAGGATATTTCATTCCATTCTCCTTCCCCCCCCCCCCAGGGTTCCCCCCCAACCAACTATCAATTTGTATTCTGTGATCACTGAGCAAGTGCAGTCCACATTGAGGCTGCATTTGGGGTCTCCCTGCTGCCTAGGTCTCCCCCCACCCACATATACCAGCTAGAGCTGGGAAAAGGCACTGTGAGCTATGAAAGAACAGAAAAAGGATGATGCTACATTAGACCAGAGGGCTATCTAGACCAGCATTCTCTTCACACAGTGGCCAACTAGTTGCCTCTGGGAAGCCCACGAGCAAGACATGAGTGTCATAATACCGTCCTACTCATGTTCTCCATGAAATGGAGGTAGTTATACCTTGATCAACTTCTCCTCCATGAACTGTTCTAACCCAATTTTAAAGCCATCCAAGCTGATGCCTCTCACCTCTTGTGGTGGCGAATTCCATAAGTTTAACTATGAGAGATTGATAAAAAAAATTCTCGCAGCCCACTTTCTCTACCCCACATAATTTTGTACACCTCTAGCTTGTCTTCAAGTACTCACCTTTTTTTCTAAGCTAACCAGTCCCAGCTGTTGTAAAATTTTCTCATAGGGGAGTTGCTTCAGCCCCTTGATCATTTTTGTTGCCCTTTTCAGCCCTATTTATTTATTTATTACATTTCTATACCGCCCAATAGCCGGAGCTCTCTGGGCGGTTCACAAAAATTAAAAACATTCAAAGTATAAAACAACAGTATAAAACCATAATATAAAATACAATATAAAAGCTCAACCAGATAAAAACAGCAGTAATGCAAAATTACAAATTAAAAACACCAAGTTAAAATTTATTTATAGGCTGTTAAAATGCTGGGAGAATAAAAAGGTCTTTCCCAATTTCCCAATATCCATTTTTAGGTGTGGTGACCAGATCTATACACAGTTTTCCAAGTGGGGTCACACCATAGATTTGTATAAGGGCAGTATGATATTGAGAATTTTATTTTTTTAATTCCATCTCTGCCCATCTTTGTTTCCAAACACTCTACCTCCCAAGGCATTTGGGGTGGGGGTAGGCACCAGCTATGGTGAACAAGCCTTCCCATTCTGTATTCTCCTTACCACTCAATTTCTCGCCGGTGTAGTGTACCTTCTGTTGTTTCCCCCTTTCCCTCTTTTTCCTTTTCAGATCCGCCACCCTGTGTCTTTCCCTTCATTTACAAGGGGAAATCCTATATTACATGCACCTCGGAGGGTTCTACTGAGCAGCCGCTGTGGTGTGCCACGACCCAAAACTATGACAGGGATCGCCGATGGAAGCTGTGTGCCCTTAAGGGTGAGAGGAGTAAACCACCTGCTTATGGCTTCATTTCATTTCATTTCAATATCAGCCAAAGCTATTAGTTGACAGCTTTGGCAACAACTCATGAAATATTAAAATATAACATAAAAATGTAGCATAAGAGCTTTATCACACCAGGACTATACGGTGCAATCACTGCGAATTGCGTGCATCCTATAATCTGCTTTTATTGTGAAGTACTCTGTAGTTTTCCTGTTTATAATCTGCTTTGACTATGAAGTACTCCCATGCATCCTGCTTTAATTGTACTATAAAGCCAAAAGACCCGCTCTATTTTGCTATAAGTTTTGGAGCGAATCATTTGTTGTTTTCCGAGCAGCCACTGGGGGCGCAGTTTAAAGAAAAATTAAACAAATGCTTACATCTGCATAAGTTTTAAAGATAAAGACACCAAAATTGGCACAGTAATAGATCTTAAGGAGAGCTTTAAGCATACCAAATTTGAATGTGATTGGATCATCTGTTGATTTTTTAATGATTTTTTACATCTCCTCCCTTAAACTCATTTCCTGGTATGCAAAGGATCTTAGGAGTGCTGCCATCACCCGGGGTGTGTAGCTAGCAACAACAACAACAATGCCGACAGCTTAGCACTGTAGGGGATAGTTCGAGGGAAACAGGTACATGGGATGAAGCTTTCAATTACAGAATAAAAGCACACATATTCAAAATTTAAAACAGTTTAGGCAGCTAAATAACCCCCACCCCCAATTTCAATAAAATACTGTTTAGATGACTGGCATACATGCCCCATCGTATGCTACTAAATGCCATTAAATGCTTGGGAGTAGAGGGCAGTCTTAACCTGGCATGGAAAAGATGAGTGTTGGCACAAGGTGGGCCTGAGTGGAGAGCACTCACCATACGTGGAGGAACACCGCTGAGAGGGCCCTCTGTCTTGTTGCCACCCTCTGACCCTCCCCTGGAGGAGGCATTCAGAGGGGGGGAGGCAGATGTTGATCATAGTGCTCAGGTATGTTCAGGTTGGGAGAGAGGCGTTCAGGTATTGCGGTTCCAAGCCATGTAAGGTTTTATAGGTTAAACTCAGCACCTCGAATCAGGCTCAGAAGCATACCAGAAGCCAATGCAAGTGGGCTAGAATTGGTCTTATGTTCTTAGATGGCCTACAGAATTTAATGAAGCTCACAGTGTTGTGTCCTCTGTTTTATGAAAAGAAATAGATTCCATTTCTGATGGCTAGTCCAGAAAGTCCCTGGACTGAATTTTGGCACCACTACCAATACAAGTAGTTATGCTAGGATGGAGATGGATAGAAGAGAAGAAATAGGAGTAGCTGATTTTCTATAGTTTTATTGGGAGAGATTTCATTGAGTTTTGTAGAGGGAGGGGATGTTGCCACTTGCCTTAATGAGCGCACAGTCCTATGCATGTTTAGACAGAAAGAAGGTCTACAACTCTCAGGATGTCTCAGCCAGCCATGAATTGTAGGCTTTTTTCTGTCTAAACATGCTTAGGATTGCACCCTTATCCTTACAAAGTGATTGAGGTTTCTCCCTTCTTTTCCTTGCTTTTTAAACTTTTTTGGGTTTTTTAAAGCCTGCTGCTACTTTTAGAGGTGCAATGTGGGTCGGTGCAGCATTCTGCTGGCCGTACTTCCTTGAATGCCTTGGGAGCAGCACAAAATGAGGTCGTATTGCTCCCAAGGCATTCTGGGAAGTGTGGCCACTGGGACGTGACGGAGAAAGCCTCATGCCACTTTCCACCGCCGCATTTCCCAGAATTCTGTTGGAACATGACACAATGTGGCATTGTGCCCAAGGCATTCCAGGCAGTGCTGCCATTGGGAGGCTACAGAAAAGGCTACTCAGTCTGTTGTGAGTGGTGTACGGCTTTCTTCTTCTTCTTTTTAATATTAAAAAACCAAGGGGAAAAACCAAAAACCCTTGGTCATTTTATAAGGGTAAATAAGGTAAGAGGCAATTGCCCCCCCCCAAATGTCAGAGAAAATTCCCCCTATTTTGGAGGGGGGTTATTTTCACCCCACCCATCCACCCAATAAATGGTCAAAAAAAAAAGGGGGGGGGAAGAGAAAAATCTGCATCATTTGGTCCAGCCTTTGTTCAAGTGGCGTGTTTTCTCCACTCTTATCCCTCCTTCCCAAATTGTGTTTGTTTCTAAGCAGCATTCACTGCATCTATGTGCAGCATGTAGAGCTTTATCACACCAGCGTTATACTGTGCAATCACCGCGAATTGTATGCAAAGGACTCAGAAGTTTTCCACCTTATAATCTGCTTTGATTGGGAAGTTCTCCCATGCATCCTGCCTTAATTGTGCAATAAAGCAAAAAGATTCGCCCTATTTAGCCCCTACTTTTTGAGCGTATCTTCCGAGCCGCCACTGGGGCGCAGGAGCAGGATTTTAAACAAATGCTTACATCTGCGTAAGCTTTAAAGATAAAGACACCAAAATTGGCACAGTAATAGATATTAGGGAGAGCTGTAAGCACACCAAATTTGAATTGAATTGGGTCATCTGTTGATTTTTTAATGATTTTTTTACATTTCCCCTCTTAAACTCACTTCTTGGTATGCAAAGGATCACTGTCGCCCGGTAGCAAAAACAACAACAACCGCGAAAGCTTAGCACTACAGGGATAATCCGAAGGAAGCAGGTACATGGGATGAAGCTTGTAGTTAGTCCTTGACATCTCTGTTTCAGGAGGGAAAAAAGCTTAATTCTCCTCTATGACAGGATGGGCAGAAGGAAGATTTCCAGATGTTTTGAACTTCAACTCCCAGAAGCCCCTGCTAGCATGGTCAATGGTGAGGAATGCTGGGAATTGATGTCCAAACCATCTAGGGACCTACTTTCTGCCCGCTCTTGCTCTACACCTGTGGCAATGCCTAGATAGAGGCAGTGTCTATATGTAATTCAAGGTTGTTGTTTTTTGAAAACATGGGCTAGGAAGCAAGCAAGCAAGCAAGCAAATGATCAGTATAAATATGCACAATCTCTGCTCTTGTCTTTGTCTAGAGTATGGAGGAAATTCAGATGGAGAAGCCTGCGTTTTCCCCTTCGTCTACCTCGGCCATACTTACTACACTTGCACCAACAAATTTGCACATAAAGGGCGATTCTGGTGTGCTACGACGGGGAGCTATGATAAAGACAAGAAGTGGCGCTACTGTGCTGACACCAGTATGTGAACCAGGGGGATTGCTGGATTAGAATTGAAAGCGGGGTTGCCTGGCAGGGATGTTGAAAGACGGTTGGTTGTAGATATAGGCGTTCATCAGACAAGTGTTTTATCACACGCTTTCTACTGCCCACTCATGGTTTTTCACGCATCATTTAGACACTGCCGTCCGCCTCCCAAGCACCTCCCACTTCTTCTTGCCTTTTTTCTGTCACAAAATGGACTCCTTTTAATCCGACTTTTTTTGGGGGAAATGGGATGTGTCACTATTTCCTGCTGTGTGCAAGAAAACTGGTGTGATAACAATGCCCCCTGAATGGGCCACGTGGTCTTTGTTTACTTCCTCTTTCTTCTGTGGGAAGAAAGAGGAAATGATGTAGGACAGGAGCCGGGGTGGAGAAGTGATGGTAGGGAACTGCAATTTTCCTCCCATCTGATGATGCTCATAGGGGGACCGTATGGAAAAGGAGGACAGGGCTCCTGTATCTTTAACAGTTGTATAGAAAAGAGAACTTCACCAGGTGTCACTTGTATGCATGTAGCACCTGGTGAAGTTCCCTCTTCATCTCAACAGTTAAAGCTGCAGGAGCCCTGCCCTCTTTTGCATCTGGTCAAGAGGGCTTGGCTTCTGTTGTGATGAAGAGGGCATTTCACCAGGTGCTGCATACATACAAATGACAACTGTGGAAATCCCCTTTTCTATACAACTGTTAAAGATACAGGAGCCCCGTCCTCCTTTCCATATGGTCACCCTAGTGCAGCCTTCCTCAACCTGGGGCGTGCCAGATGTGTTGGACTGCATCTCCCAGAATGCCCCAGCCAGCTGGCTGGGGCATTCTGGGAGTTGTAGTCCAACACATCTGGCGCGCCCCAGGTTGAGGAAGGCTGCCCTAGTATATATGACGCACAGCCAGATTTTTCCCCACATTCCCCAGAAGGCTCCTACATATTATAAATGCCCTGCTTTGTGTTTAGCATCAACAATGATGGTGTTCACAGAAGCAGTGGAACTGAGAGGAGCTTAAAGTAGTATTGAAGCACTTAGGGAAAGTAGAAGTCTTTATCAGCAGCTTGGATGGAGGATAACGCAGTGAGAAATGGAAACGTTTATATCCTGTGTAGGGTATTCTGTATATAAGCAGAATATAAAATTGAAATAATAATAATGAATGAGAAGAATGTAAAATTCAAGGCATGATCCAGCCAAAGTTAAGCACTTTCCCCTTTGATTTCAGTGGGAAATTAAGCATGCGTTTATGTTTCTCCCATTAGAATCAATGGGACACTGGCTGCAAATCTGTACACTTACCTGAGAGTAAGTCCTGTTGAACTCAACAGGAGTTATTTCTGAGTAGGTATACATAGGACTGCACTGTTGTTGTGCTAGTTTAACTTACTCAGCCTTCCTCAACCTGTTGTTTATTCGTTCAGTTGCTTCCGACTCTTCATAACTTCATGGACCAGCCCACGCCAGACCCAACCTAGTGCCTTCCAAATGTTGGAATACAACTCCCATTAGCCCCAGCCAGCACGCCCAGTTGTCAGCGATGATGGCAGTTGTCTTTGAACAACATCTGGAGGGCAGACTGCTTTACGTGGATCATGTTGTCGGGACACATTCCATGACTGAATCAGACATAGCGTTGTGATAGGGTCACAGAAGCATTTATTTATTTATTTATTTATTATTTAAGGATTTTTATGCCGCCATTCAGCCAAAAAAGGCTCTCACAGCGGCTTACAAAAGTATTTCTTGACAGTCCCTGCCCACAGGCTTACAATCTAAAAGACATGACACAAAAGGAAAAGGGATTGGGAGGGAGGAGGAGGAGGGGGAAAAGGAAAGCAAATTCAGGCACTACAATCTTAGTTGGAAAGTTCAGCAGTTACAGGTGACAACAGGAGGGAGAGGTGCTCTCAGCTGGAGCTGGACCCAGGCATGGTGGAGAAGTGCCTGGCTGCTGCTTCCTCCCTCACTGGTGGCCTCTGCAGAGACAGTTGGTAGCAGGAGGGAGGGGGCTCTCAGCTGGAGCTGGACCCAGGCACGGTGAAGAGGTGCCTGGCTGCTGCTTCCTCCCTCACTGGTGGCCTCTGCAGAGACAGTTGGTAGCAGGAGGGAGGGGGCTCTCAGCTGGAGCTGGACCCAGGCATGGTGGAGAGGTGCCTGGCTGCTGCTTCCTCCCTCACTGGTGGCCTCTCCAGAGACAGTTGGTAGCAGGAGGGAGGGGGCTCTCAGCTGGAGCTGGACCCAGGCACGGTGGAGAGGTGCCTGGCTGCTGCTTCCTCCCTCACTGGTGGCCTCTCCAGAGACAGTTGGTAGCAGGAGGGAGGGGGCTCTCAGCTGGAGCTGGACCCAGGCATGGTGGAGAGGTGCCTGGCTGCTGCTTCCTCCCTCACTGGTGGCCTCTGCAGAGACAGTTGGTAGCAGGAGGGAGGGGGCTCTCAGCTGGAGCTGGACCCAGGCATGGTGGAGAGGTGCCTGGCTGCTGCTTCCTCCCTCACTGGTGGCCTCTGCAGAGACAGTTGGTAGCAGGAGGGAGGGGGCTCTCAGCTGGAGCTGGACCCAGGCACGGTGGAGAGGTGCCTGGCTGCTGCTTCCTCCCTCACTGGTGGCCTCTGCAGAGACAGTTGGTAGCAGGAGGGAGGGGGCTCTCAGCTGGAGCTGGACCCAGGCACGGTGGAGAGGTGCCTGGCTGCTGCTTCCTCCCTCACTGGTGGCCTCTGCAGAGACAGTTGGTAGCAGGAGGGAGGGGGCTCTCAGCTGGAGCTGGACCCAGGCATGGTGGAGAGGTGCCTGGCTGCTGCTTCCTCCCTCACTGGTGGCCTCTGCAGAGACAGTTGGTAGCAGGAGGGAGGGGGCTCTCAGCTGGAGCTGGACCCAGGCACGGTGGAGAGGTGCCTGGCTGCTGCTTCCTCCCTCACTGGTGGCCTCTGCAGAGACAGTTGGTAGCAGGAGGGAGGGGGCTCTCAGCTGGAGCTGGACCCAGGCACGGTGGAGAGGTGCCTGGCTGCTGCTTCCTCCCTCACTGGTGGCCTCTGCAGAGACAGTTGGTAGCAGGAGGGAGGGGGCTCTCAGCTGGAGCTGGACCCAGGCATGGTGGAGAGGTGCCTGGCTGCTGCTTCCTCCCTCACTGGTGGCCTCTCCAGAGACAGTTGGTAGCAGGAGGGAGGGGGCTCTCAGCTGGAGCTGGACCCAGGCACGGTGGAGAGGTGCCTGGCTGCTGCTTCCTCCCTCACTGGTGGCCTCTGCAGAGACAGTTGGTAGCAGGAGGGAGGGGGCTCTCAGCTGGAGCTGGACCCAGGCACGGTGGAGAGGTGCCTGGCTGCTGCTTCCTCCCTCACTGGTGGCCTCTCCAGAGACAGTTGACAGCAGGAGGGAGGGGGCTCTCAGCTGGAGCTGGACCCAGGCACGGTGGAGAGGTGCCTGGCTGCTGCTTCCTCCCTCACTGGTGGCCTCTCCAGAGACAGTTGGTGGTGGTCACAGGAGGAGCCCTTCCCTTTCACATTTCTCCACCTCTTCCAGGACTCGATGTGAATTACCCTGTAGGGCCGTGTGTCTTTCCTTTCACCTTCGAAGGCAAGAAATACTCAGGTTGTACAGCAGATGGGAGATCCGATGGGAAGCTCTGGTGCTCTCTCTCCCGAAACTATGATGTAAACCCCACATGGGTATACTGTGATCCCTCAGGTAAGCAAAACAGGGGAGGACTTTGGCTGATGTGAGAAGATGTGGGGAAGTGTGTACAGTGTGCTAGAAATATCTCACTTTTCTCCCCCAGATCCGAATTAGACATGATTCCATTCAGACAGTTACCAATTAGCAAAAGCAGAAGCCAGGGGTCAGTTGAGAGAGGATGGACAATGTTTCCTTTCTTTTGTTTTGTCATTCCAAAGCCCACGCCAGTTAAATTCCCCCATGTTTTTTCCTTACCCACAAAGGTGGACATGGGCTCTCTATACTTGGAGTAGGTTTAGAAAGCCTTCTGTAAGCAGAGGCAGTAGGCCTATGTACACCAGTTGCTGGAGAACATGGGCAGGAGGGTGCTGTTGCACTGGCATGGGCCTCACTGTTGTATTGCAAGAATCTTAAGACACCAGAGACATCTTCTTAAACACTCCTTTATTCTCGGCCTGGACTGCAACTGCAACTCTAACAAACACACTCCAGTCTTCCTGACTCCACCCCTTTACTTCCTCTTCTTCTCAGCTCCCCTCCATGCCTCTCCTACAACTCCCAACATGCAATTCACCTACCACAATACCACACTCACTATGCATGAGCCACATTTGCATTATCATAGACTCATAGAATAGCAGACTTGGAAGGGGCCTAAAGGCCATTGAATCCAACTTCCTGCTCAATGCAGGAAAGCATCCCTGACAGAGGGTTGTCCAGCTGCCTCTTGAATGCCTCTAGGGTGGGAGCGCCCACAACCTCCCTAGGTAACTGATTCCATTGTCGTACTGCTCTAACAATCAGGAAGTTTTTCCTGATGTCCGGCCGGAATCTGGCTTCCTGTAACTTGAGCCCATTATTCCGTGTCCTGCACTCTAGTAAGCTGAAGAAGAGATCCTGGCCCTCCTCTGTGTGACAACCTTTCAAGTATTGGAGGAGTGCTATCATGTCTCCCCTTAGTTTTCTCTTCTCAAGGCTCAACATGCCCAGTTCTTTCAATCTCTCTTCATAGGGCTTTGTTTCCAGACCCCGGATCATCCTCGTTGCCTTCCCCTGAACCCCCTCCAACTTGTCTGCTTCATACTTGAAGTGTGGTGCCCAGAACTGGACACAGCACTAAAGATTTGGCCTAACCAGTATCGAATAGAGGAGAACCAATACCTCATGTGATTTGGAAGCTATTCTTCTATTAATGCAGCCCAAAATAGCAGTTGCTGTTTTTGCAGCCACATCACACTATTGGGTCATATTCAGCTTGTGACAACAATTCCAAGATCCTTCTCATTTGTAGTATTGCTGAGCCAACTATCCCTCATCTTGTAACTGTGTATTTGGTTTCTTTTTCCTAGGTGTAGAACTTGGCATTTATCCCTATTAAATTTCATTCTGTTGTTTTCAGCCCAGCGCTCCAGCCTATCAAGATCACTTGGAAGTTTGTTTCTGTCTTCCAATATTCATGAGCCCCTTTGCAGGGAGGGGACTGAGGGGCAAAAAAGTGGGAAAGTACCAGGACTACTAACTTCCACAGCTGTGTAGGCTTTACACTAATATATGCAGAGTTTAGTCAATTCTCTGTGTAGCTGGCTGGTATCCATAGTTTCCCAGATACTCCTGACTATGGAATACAACTGAGGCCGTAGCTAGATGGGGCTTTATCCTGGGGCGAGCCCCGGGATCATCCCTGTGTGTCCACATGATGCACTGGGGATCCTGGGATCAGAGAGGGATGATCCCTTCCTTGCCCCGGGATCTCGCCCTCCCCTTTGGCCCCAGTTTTTCCGCAGTCCTGGGCTGAGCCCGAGACCGTGGAACGTGTGGCCGGTTGCCACGGGTTGACCCGGCTCCGCGCACGGGGTGCAGCACTCCTCAGGAGTAGGGTGGGGGGAGTGGGGAAAGTAAGTTAAATTTTAAAAAGGACTTACCTTTTGTGCACGAGCATTCGTGCGCTGCTGGTCCTTTAAAAAAAATTTAAATGGCAGGCGCGACGCCTCTGCTTCTGACGTCGTCGCACGTTGCGTGTAAACGGAGGAGGGATCTCGCGTTAAAGACAACACAGGATCTTCCCTCCTCCGTTGCGGGATAGCAGGTAGGTCTAGCTAAGGCTTGACTCTGGGCCTTTAGTCACTGGTCACCCTGCCACACATGAATCCCGCTCTTTAATGCCCTCTCCACGCAATTGTTTTTTCCTCTTCAGATCCTGCCCCCTGCTCATTTCCTTTCACTTACAAAAACAAATCCTACACGTCATGCACAAGAGACGGGAGTTTTGATAGGCAACTGTGGTGTGCCACAACCCCAAGCTATGACAAGGACAGCAAGTGGAAGGCATGCTCCCTTCAAGGTAGGAGGTTTTGTTGGTGACCGGGCTGGGTTGTGGCGGGACGCACCCCGCCTTGGAAAGTATCAATTGTATAGGAATGCTGCCGCTTCGGTTACCAGGACTGCTACCACTGAAGTGCCAGGGGCTGTGCAGAATGTTTGTATCCTTCGGCATCTAAAAGAGGGGTGCACAACCATTTCGGTGCCACGGGCCACACCTGCGGCCCGCATGCATGCACACATGCACATAGAGCTGTGCACACATGCAGAAATGTAATTTTTGCCAGTTTGTACACTTTCCCACCAAGTCTACAAAGCACAATCCAGTTCTGTGCGTATCTAATAGGGACTATGTACCGGTGCAACAGCTTTCAAGTATGCAAAGTGTAGCTGAGTTCTAAAATGTAAAACTATTTAAACTTTTCTTTCTCAGCAGGCATTTCAAATCTAAAATGTCTTTCAATGGTGCGAAAGTGAATAACAATTTTGGGAGGTAGAGAGAGAGAGAGAGGGACTTGTTATCATGGCCATGGAATTGGGTGGGGTGAAGGTTTACTCCCTTCTGGTGCACCATGGCCCTGATTTTGTCATACCCCCCCCGGTAGCTGTTATTAAATTAAAAAACAAAAAACAAAACTAGACGTATTAATTGCAATTACATAATTAATGCCATGCCTTGTTTGGACCCTTAAAATGAGAAAGAGACGCCCAGAGTTGGAATCTGAGAGTGGGGCTTGGCATTGGAAGAGAAGCAACTTATGAATCCACTGGATTTCTAAAATCCATCTAGGAGTGTTTTGTTAATGGAGATTTCACCTGGTCTGCTATTCTGTATTTCTAGAATTATTAGCCTCTTGCTTCCTCCCCTTCTCTCTGGCAACTGAACTCAGTGCTACCCCATGTCATTTTCTGTGCTTGGCATATCTGCAGAGTATGGTGGGAACGCCGATGGTCAGACCTGTGTCTTCCCCTTCACCTACAAGAACCAGATATTTGAAGCCTGCACCAATGAGGATGGGAATGGGAGATTCTGGTGTGCCACTACAGCTAATTATGACAAGGACCAGAAATGGAGCCTCTGCGCTGATACAGAACTGAAACGCCTGGAGGTTCCGATATCAGGTAGCATCACATTGCCTAGGTGGGGTTGTTGGAGGAGAGAAAGGTTGGTTTCAGACATGCAACCTTTCAGGATCTGGCCCGTTCTCCCTAGTGTGTTTTGGGGGGCTCAGTTGGGATCAGAGAAGCAGAACCAGAAGTACACCAGCCAAGACAGAAAACAGGGGAGGAGATCCTTCAAGACTCTTCAAGAGTCAAGGATGAATCTTCCCAGGAGCTTATTGGACAGGATGCCCAGGTTCAGACATCCTCCTCCCTCTTCCACCTAGTGAACTCAGTCTCTGTCAGAGGGGAGGGAACGTTGGAGTCCACCGCAGGGTCAAGTGGGCAGACGTGAGAGAAGGCAGAAGACTGTACACTAGGTGCCTTGCTAGACGATGGGGTAGCCTGGAACAAGCCCCGGCCCGGCCCCTGTGTGTCCAGATGACACACAGGGGATCCCGGGCTCGGGCAGGGAAAACCCTCCCTTGGCCTGGGATAACTGGCACCGCTTCTGGCCTGGTATTTCCTGCAGTCTTGGGCTGAGCCCGAGACCGTGGGCGTGTAGCCTGTTGTGCTGCTTTTCCTGGCTACCATATTTACTCGTGAGTAGCCGGGAAAAGCAGCACACAGCAGTCTGCAGGAGCGCTGCAGCCATCAAGGCAGGGTGGGGAGATGGGGGGAAACGGAACCAGGGGGAATGGGGATCGGAGATCGTGGGCGGGTGGATCGAAGATTGCGCGTGGGGGGGGAATCGGGGGCAGGGGGAGCAGGGAGCCCTTTTTTAAAAAAACCTGCCTTTCTCATTGGTGCGCTCCTGCACACATGGCCCCTTTAAACTAAAAAAAAAAAAAAAAATGGCGGACGCAACAGGTCCTTCCTGCAGCCCATTGCGTCTTACATGTAGACAGGGGCAATGGC
Organism: Elgaria multicarinata webbii; assembly: GCF_023053635.1. NCBI lineage: Eukaryota > Metazoa > Chordata > Lepidosauria > Squamata > Anguidae > Elgaria > Elgaria multicarinata. The sequence continues at coordinate 19,292,296 of NC_086181.1, forward strand.
CCGCACTACTTTTAGCATGGGCTGGCCCCTCCTCCCGCACGGATTTGCAGGTAGGTCTAGCAAGGCCCTAGGTCAGCTACTTGCCTGAGATTTCACCTCAAAGAAACTCCCTAAAGGATGGAGTCAGTAAAAGCCTGTTGGCACTGTAGGGAAAGTGTCCATTTTAGTTGATAGGCAACTGCCTTATAGAATCATAGAATAGCAGAGTTGGAAGGGGCCTACAAGGCCATCTAGTCCAACCCCCTAACAAATTAAGAAATTAACAAATTAATTAGCCTAACAAATTAAGGCTAACAAATTAGCCTTAATTTGTTAGGCTAATTAAGCTTAGAGGATAGCTCCTAGCATTCACACTCTCTCCAGGTGTGAAGAGATGTCTATTTACTGAATCAAGCTTTGTGAACTATACAGCAGACCTCTTTATTGTCTCACATCACGAAGGCCTTGAAAACACAACACACCCAATCGCACACATGTTTCCTCAGAAGTTACTGTCACTGAGTTCAATGGGAGCTACGGCCTGGGAAGAAAAGAGGCCTTAGGCTACTGCATGCATTGAGGGGTACCCCCACTCCCCATTGGGGATTTCCTCCCAACGCAAGTACCAACTTCAGAAGAGCAGTCCCCCCACCCTGCTTCCAGGATAGGGAAGCTGGAGAAATCCATTTGGAGGATGTAGTTCAATGGGATTTCCTAGGCTCAGCCCCCCGGATTTTGTTTTGGTGCCCAACGCGAACTGCAACAATTCAGGCCGTTTCATAGATTTTCTGGGAATGTTATGCATTCCCCCCCCACCACAAACATTCTGCAATTTGCAAACATTTCTGAGTAATTTGTTAAAGGGAAAGGAAAGGAACCTCTCGTGCAAGCACTGAGTCATTGCTGACTCTTGGAGGGACGCCAGCTTTCGCTAATGTTTTCTTGGCAGGCCTTATAGCGGGGTGATTTGCTGTTGCCTTCCCCGGCCATTATTACCTTTCCCCCAGCTAGCTGGGTACTCATTTTACCGACCTCAGGAGGATGGAAGGCTGAGTCGACCCGAGCCGGCTGCCTGAAACCAGCTTCCGCTGGGATCGAACTCAGGCCGTGGGGAGTGTTTCGGCTGCAGAAACTGCTGCTTTACCGCTCTGCGCCACACGAGACTCATATAATTTGTTCAAACTACGGCCAAATTTGCGCCAATTCAGCAAGAATTTGCATGAATAGCTCAGAGATTCGTGAAAATCTCAGAACCTTCCCTTAAAATTGCACAAAAATTTCCTGGAGTTTGGGGAAGGATTCACAGTTTGGCTCACAGATGCAAAGCGGGTTGTACACACCCTGGAGCTCCGTTGAGACACCTTCAAAGACTGGAGACAGATGATCATATTTTTGTCTCAATTATCAAAAATGCTATGATGGTTGGCTAAAGCACACACTCTCATGCCATCTCACACCTCCCAGTGACAGGATTACAGCAGTGGATGAAAGGGCTAAATAATAATAATAATAATAATAATAATAATAATAATAATAGGCTAAATAATGAACCTAATAATTACCTGCTCCCCACCCATCAGCCAAGGCTTCAATTTGCATTTTAAAACAAGCAAACATGCATGTTAAATGCAAAGACACATTGAATATCATCCCTCAGAGAGGGCAGGAGGCCAAGCGACAACGGCAAAAGAACAGCAGTGTCTCTGTGTTTGTGGGGTTGGTAGTGAGCCCAATTGCTGTGGAAACTTAGCAGCTGCCCAACAAATCCACCCCCTGATACTGGCTTTGCTAGTGTGCACACAACACAGGGTGCATAAACAGCTCCTTGGACATCAGCGTGGTTTTCATTCTAGCTAGGAATCAAGCAGCAGGCTAGAACAAGAGAGGCATAAAGGAATACTGACAGGCCTTCCTTTTCCTGTCCAGGAGCACCATCAAACCTTGCTGCCTGTGCGACCCACACCCATGAACTAGTCGACATCAGAAACCTAGTCTGATTTTTATTTGTTCATCTGCATCTGTTTCTTGATATAAAAAGGGAAAGAAAAGTACGGTGATGATCTCCCAGTAGGAAGAAATGATCCTACAGTAGAATCATAGAATAGTAGAGTTGGAAGGGGCCTTTAAGGCCATCGAATCCAACCCTCTGCTCAATGCAGGAATCCACCTTAAAGCATCCCTGACAGATGGTTGTCCAGCTGCCTCTTGAATGCCTCTAGTGTGGGAGAGCCCACCACCTCACTAGGTCATTGGTTCCATTGTCATACATCTTTTCTTACCCATCTTTCAAAGTTGGAGGGAGATGATCATGTCGTCCCCCCACCCCCACAGGTATCAAAAGTGGGGTGATAGTTGGCTAAAGCTCACATTCTCATGTTGATGTTGCCCATCTCACCCTTTTCTCTTTCTGTCCTCCCCAGCTGTCTCAGGATCGAATGTAAATCCCAATGGCTCCTGCGTCTTTCCTTTCATCTACAAAAGCAAGTCTTACACATCTTGTACTACAGATGGAGTCGCCACCTGGAAGTACTGGTGCTCTCTCACTGGGAACTACGATAACGATCAGAAGTGGAAATACTGTGAGCCTTCAGGTAGGAAAAACAGTTGGTGTTTCAGAAACTACTGTGGTTGGAGCAGTAGGCACGGACAGTTAGAGTGAGATCAGAATGACGTGTGATGGAATCGAAACAGCTTTCAGTAGGTTCCAGTTGAATTATTGGTTCCCCAATCTGTGAAGTTTTGTTTCTGGAGTTATAGTCCCACATCATTTTCCTACCTTTTAAAAAGTACAATACAAAACTTTATACTTTTTTCTGTATTTTTGTAAAGTATGTCTAATACAAAGTTTTAAAATTATAATTAAATAATACAATCTCATGTCAAATTTTATACTTCTTACCACTGGTCTATCATTCAAGCTATTATTCCAATCAGTTGACCATTCTTTGTATTGCCTTATACCTTTACATCATCTTGCTTACAATGTTCCCAATATATCACAAGGTTGCATACCAAAATAGACCAATTCTCAAGATGGTTTTTCCCTGTCTAACCTCTCTATTAATGTTTGTAAGATTCAACATAAAGCCCAATCCTCAGACCCTCACAATGAATTCAATTATTGACAGGACATCTTTTTGCTTCCATTTATAACTGATTGCAATTCTAATAGTCCTAAGATAATTAATTATCATTTTCTCATCTTCTTGGGGTGCCTCATTTCTTCACCTATCCCTAAGGAACAAGAAATGGATTACAAATCAGATTATTTCCTGATGTTTTCTAGTATTTTTTTCCTAAAAGCTTTTAAAATTTGGATATTCCAGGCAAGATATAGAACTATGAAAGTGGAATGAAAGCAGTATATAAGAGGCAGGAACCACACCAAGCAGGATATAGCACTATGAAAGCAGTATGGAAGTGGTATGAGAGCGGTATATGGCATGTGTCAATGGGCCCCAACAGTTGTCATTGCACTTCAATACCGCTATAAAGCTGTAGTGTGGCTCCTGCCTTTTATATACCGCTTTCATAGTGCAATATCCTGCTTGGTGTAGATCTGGCCTATGGTACATTATTTAATCTGCTCACTCACCCGTACCTTGAACATATATCATTTGATTTTCAACAGATTTACCACAACAAAATATGTCTCAGTCACTTATCTAAGAAGAGACAAAGAACTGTCAGTGAGGTAAGTGTGTGACATAGTTCCTCTTATTTTGTTATTGTTATTTTGCAATTTTGCCACACACCCAACACCCCAGTTCACACATACAAAGCCTGTTCAGAAGACGCACTCCACACGTACATCCAACTCTTAGAGGCGGAAGTGGAACTGCGCCTCCCGGCCACTTCTGACATCCACACGCCTCTCAACCTTACCACTGATGTGTGTGTGACATCTGAAAAGGGGGACTATGGGAGGGGCCATAGCTCAGTGTGATAGAGCACCTGGGCCATAGCTAGACCTAAGGTTTATCCCTGGATCGTCCAGGGGTCAAACCTGTTCATCTAGGTGACACACAGGGGATCCAGTGCTCAGGCAGGGGCGAAGCCTGGATGATCCCAGGATAAACCTTAGGTCTAGCTGTGGCCCTGCTTTGCAGGCAGAAGGTCCCAGGTTCGATCCCTGTCTTCTCCAGGTAGGGCAAGGAAAGGAATCTCACCTGAAACCCTGGTAAGCCATTGCTGCCAGTCAGTGTCGACAATAGAGGGCTAGATGGACCAAGGGTCTGACTCAGTATAAGGGCAGCTTCCTATGTTCCTATGACAGTTTATTTATAATTTATTTATTTATTAAATTTATATACCGCCCCATAGCTGAAGCTCTCTTTTACAAAAGTTAAAAACCGTGAACGTCAAAAAGTATACAACATTTTAAACCATCAAAAGATATTAAAACAACAGTATAAAACAGTTTACATGTCTAGGCTGCCAATGTAGTTGGGGACCCTCAACATCCAGGGTTCCCCCTTGGGACGTCTTATTGATGTACCAATGGACCTCCACAGGCTCCCCTTTTCCAACGTTGTGAATGTGTGAAGATTTCCGGGCGGGGGTGGAGGGTATCTCATAGAGATGTAAGAGAAATCCATCTGGAAGGTGGAGTTCACCAAGCTTTCATCAACTCGCCCCCCGCCCAGACGTCAGCTCCCTTTCCTGCAAGCTGACTGCGCTCCCCTTCCTCACGGCTAATTGCACACATGGAGGTGACCTTCTGGAAAAGACTACAGACTTTGGGGGTTACTTCCTGCATTTTTAATGTTGTCATAATACTTAACATATCAGTGTATAAGGAATGAGAAAGCATTAATGTCGGAAGAAACCAATGAGGTGAAAACTCCCCTTAGCTTCACATGAGACTGGGCTCAACAAAGCCACGTTTCTTTAAAAAAAAAAATCAAAATTGGGAAATAACTTGGTTTATCTCCCCCTGGGCTCAGTTCTGATGTTTGGGTCATGTCATTCTCCCAATGGCACCACCAAGGAGGGGTTGAGCATCCTCCCAAGAGATCCTGAACCCTGCCTCCCTCCAGTCCCCCACCCAGTGATGCCAGCAAGGAGATTCCACCTTACTGTTTCCTTATTTATTTTATTTGAAGTATTTTTATCCTGCTCCTCCGCCAAAAAAGCTCCAGGAGCAGGTTATCTATATAATCATGAAAGCAAGACAGTCTCTGCTCACAGGCTTACAGTCTAAAAAGACACAACACACGTAGAAAGAGATATGGGGAGGGAAGGGGGGGGGAAGTCTTCCAGCAAGGTTGGAGGAATGGGCCTGCTTCCCACTCTCAGCTCCCTCTGTACAGAGAGCTGGAATGGGTGCTGGTGGTGACAGTGAGAGGAGGTCTTCTGCTGGGCTGGAGCAATGGCTCCACTTCCCCACTCTTCTATCTCAAAAAGCAGCCTTCTCTCAACCTTTTCTCCTTGGAATGGTGGCAGGACCTACACTACTGCTTTAATAACAGTAGTGATAACTGTTGGGGCCCAGGACACCCTCCATATACAGTTTTCAAACCGTTTTCACAGTGTTCTATCCTGCTTGGTGTAGATCTGGCCATTGAGGGCTGTAATAGCAGAACCCCAAGCACCAAGAATTCTGGGAAATGTAGTTTTCCCACAATGCTCATGTCCTTAATATGCATATGTGGTACTCTAGAAGCTACATGTCCCAGGAATGCTTGGAGGCTGGACACTGCTGTTAGGGACATTTCCCCTTACCCGATAGGGAAGGATCGACTTCAACAACCGATCCAGACACAGAGACCGTTTATTTTACTACGCGCGTAGGAGAAAGGCTCACCCCCGTACCAACCGATGGTGAAAACTCCCTACCCATCATTCACATCAGCATACATTTATACTCATCAAAGTTGCTCTGATGAAGTCATACTTTTCCCTCCTCCCTCCTGGGACTGATCGCAGGTCCCATACATGTTTCATAAAAAGAAACCCATTCTTACATAAACAATGCCGTATTTTGGCAGCCTATGACCAGTGCAAAATGTTGCATTCTGTTCTTTGAGGAATTCCAGAGTATGCTCTGACCCTTCAGAAATGCCTAGTCAGAAGGCTTTTGATGGTAAATAGATGACACGACGTGCCTCTAAGGCCTCATCTACACCAAGCAGGATATTACAGTATGAAAGTGGCATATAAAACGCAGGAGCCACTAGTGGTATTGAAGTGCACTGAACTGTTGGGGCCCATTGACAAATACCGTATACAGCTTTCATCCCGCTATATCCTGCTTGGTGTGGCTCCTGCCTTTTATATACTGCTTTCATAGTGCAATATCCTGCTTGGTGTAGATGAGGCCAAAGTCTATGTTACCCAGCCTAGTTTCTAAACACAAACAGATGTGTTTGTGGAAAAAGTAACACGTGACCATGGCAGATAAGGAGCCAGGAGATCAAGACAGCCTTGAGGCTTCCTGTGTCTCTTTGTTTTTAGAGGTATGAAGGTGAGGGCTAGAGGGAAAGTGTCAGGAGTGTGTGTGAGCAATTTATTCACATCAAATTGAAGGGCTTCAACAGGGGCATTTTCAGATTTTCTTATCACTGCCAAAGGAGGTCAGCTTATTTGCCTTTGAGCCGCTGACTTCATTGGACATGATCCATGCCCATCAGGGGTGTGTGTATATGTTTGTGACTCATCAGTTTGCCTCTCTTTCCAGATTGGTTTTTGTAATCGACCAATGTCCTGGACATCTGTGATTCTCACTATGCTAATTCACCAATGGGATGTGACTACTCTTCCTCTGGTTCCATCCTGCTTTCATCTATCCCGCAATTAGGACTAAAGTCTTTTTACACAGGCTGCGGCCAGTGCTCATCTCTTGCCTTGGAGTCTACTTGGACTCTGTCCTCTTGAGGATACTTCAATCTCAACCTTTCAGCAGTTCAGAATCAGCAGTGGTGTATCCAACAGTACCTTCACTTCCTTCTCAGATTCCCTCTCTGATATACAAACCACGCCTTCTCCTTTACTGCGCACAAATGCTCATCAATTCTGATGTTGCCTTGCCTGACCAGCTACAGCAGACCTTTGGCTTACACAGGAATCACATATAGACATAACTATTAAAATTAACACTATTCCTCATACTTCAAATACTTCTGCAGTTGTATAGTTGTGCACAACCATTATTTCACCTCCTTGAATGATTACAATTTTGTATTTGGCACATCCTTAATGAACTAAAGACTTTAAAAGTTAACAAGTTTCCAGTCCTTGTGATCATGCAGAAGAGCTTAAGAAGGGTGGGGGACGTTGCTTTGTTAGAAGCAGGTGTGGTGTGAATAGACAGTTAAGGAAAAGGACATGCAGCCTCGGCTTGGAGTAAACTATTAGAAGGATCAAAGCTGAGATACTTCAGTGTTGCTAACTGATAAGTAGTGGTAATTTGTAAACCAGCCTGTGCTGAATTTCCTGTTGTCAAGGTACTGACAGGGCTATTTTGTTCTGGACACCTATATAATCAACTTCCTTGAAATGTGAATATTAACTGATGCACATGCAAATGTGCGTTTAACAGATTATTGTGGCTGAATGATTGACACATGTAGATGTAGCTGCATCTTCATTTCATACTCGGTGGCTATAATTGGATGAACTTTTCAAGCTGTCAAAGAAGCATTGATTGCTAATATTTCAGAGACGGGCCTTTCTGCCCACTTTTCCATTGCAGAAATGAAAAGGGGGGGGACACACCCTGCTTATTTCACCTCAACGCTTAATAAAATCTATGTTTGCAAACTCACAGGTGGATGGCTTTGTAAACTGAACTGAAATAGCAGCCATGGATGAGGAGTGAAATCTGATCCTGGAAGAGAGTTCAGGCCTTCCTGGATCTAGTTTGGTTTTAGCTACAGCAATGCCTATTTATTTATTTGTTAAATTTATATACCGCCCCATAGCCGAAGCTCTCTGGGTGGTTTACAAAGGTTAAAAAGGTTTGCACTCTTCAGCTCCACCCTGCTTGCTTACAATGCTTGCACCTCTCTTCTCAGAAAACTGATGTGTGTATGCTGGGGACATGGGGTGTACACTGGGGACATGGGGTGTACGCTGGGGACATGGGGTGTATGCTGGGGACATAGGGACCATTATGGTGGCACTGCTACCAGGTACATCAATGGCAGGGAGGGGGTTTACTCTTTCTCACTCTCATGGTTAAGCACCATTAGAGTGGCCAGGTGCTCTGGTGCTGATTGGTCAGATCCAGCATTCAGTGGATAAAGAGAATCACTGCATGGGCAGGCTTAAGTGAGTGAGGACATGGAAGAAAAGCCCATATGGAAGAAAGATAGAAAGTCACAGGTTCAGTCCCTGGGATCTCCAAGCAAGGCTAGGAAAGACACTTGTCCAAAATGCTGGAAAGCTGCTGTCAGGAAACGTAGACCAGGAGCACACAACATTTTAGCCCCAAGAAGGTACCGTGGGGAGGGGGGTCACACATGCACACAAAACTAGGGATTCCCTTGCTAATGTGAAACACTCCAGGCACTGCCACTATTGCAGCAGATGCAGGGGGTCTGGCAGGCCACATGTAGACTGCACATGTTGCACCCCTGGTGCGGACAATCCTGAGCTAATTAGACTGAGGCCATGGCTAGACGAGGGGATTGGAGGGCGACGATCTTGCGATTTTTTGATCACGAGATCGTCGCCCTCATCTACACATGGTGTGCAACATCGTGGGCACCATTTTGGGGTTTTTGTTTTAAAGGAAAAGTTGCGCATGAACGCTCAAACAAAAAGGAGCTCTGTGCCCCATGCCCGGTTCCCAGCTCCTCACAGTTACTCGTGAGGAGCTGGGACAACCCACAACGCCTGGCCACACGTTCTGCAGTCTTGGGGTCATCCTGAGACTGTGGGAAAAAAAGGGTAGGGCGATATCCCGGGCCAAAGGAGGGATCATCCCTCCCTGCTCCCAGGATGCCCTGTGCATCACGTGGATGCACAGGGATGATCCCAGGGCAATCCCCAGGATATCGTCTGGACTAGCCATGGCCTGATGCTCTGACCTGACAGAAGGCAGCTTCCTATGAACACACTCCTTTCATGAAACTTGTACCTTGCAACGGCGAGCCCTGTTCAGTATTGATTCCACCTGAAAAGAACAAATGAAATAGGGCCAGTGGGATCATGTGCACTAGCCCCACCTGTCCTGTTCAAACTAGGCAAATGCAGTGATGAAGACAACAGGAAAGGCAATTTAGCATGTAAATGGTCAAGGACAGTTTCCTCGAGCAAATGGGAATTTTCCAGAGAGAGGTCTGAGGTGCAGCCAAGGTCAAAATGCAGAAGATCAATCAAGGAGAAACAGAATCCAAAAGCCGTGTCAGGCAGGAGTCCAGGGATAAGTGACACAGAGCTAAACACAAGCCAAGTTCAGAAGAACAGGAGACTAGAGCTGAAAATAAGATGTTGTTTCCAGCAAAGGCTAGACTGATACTGAAGGGTGATATTGCTAGAGCTTCCTGAACCCCACCCAGGGCTCAGCTGCAGCATGTTATAAACTTTGCTCCAGAGGACTCCTTTCCTCATGAGGAATGCTCCCTTCTAGTTAAGCACTTCTTAAAAGAGCCCTTCTGGCATGCTTCTTGATTTGCAACACTCTTGGGGGCTAGATGGTCATCCAGCCTCCATCTCAAAGGAAGATCTCTCCTCCTGCTGCAAGAATAGACCTGTGGCTATTTCACCTGAGGCCCCAGGCTCTCCTAGGTCACCTGACAGGCCTGGCTCCATGGCATCATCCATCTCTGGGGGTTCCAGCTCCTCAGAGGAAGAGGATCCCTCCAGCAGGACATGACACCACCTGCACACAATCAAGGATCCATCTATAGAACTTAAAACAGGCTCCTGTAGGAATGATATGAACCCTCCCATTTTCCTAGGCTATGGATCATGCATAGACAGCCACCATGTATTTCGGTACACACGTGCAGCCTCTGGGTGCAAGTTCTAATGAACCTGTAGAGGTTGGGGAAGAGCCCAGGGAGGAGTCTCACCCTCCACACAGTCATTATTACCACCACTGAATGCCTGAGAAGCTCATGGAGGTTACGATTGCATGAAGGAGGCCTTTCAATGTTCAAGTATATGCCCATAAGCCACTGTGCAGATGTCATATGAACACGTGGAAGGAGGCTGGGGTATTGTGTATGCCATGCCAAGCCTTCACGGATAAGACTTGGAAGAACTCCCACATCCTCTCTAAGGGCAGAGTTGCAAGGGCAGAGTGTTCTTTCCATGTCATTGAGGTCCCTGGAGGGAGAGAGCCATCCATCCGCACAGGACTGAGGTACAGAAATGCTGAGTGATTTCTTCTGTCTTATCTTGTAATTCAAATGATTGAAGTTAATTATCTGGTCATTCATATTAAGGAGGGCTGTTGCAAGGAGAAAGGTTTCTAAATAGACAAAGCCCGAGAGTCACGCTTGTTGGGGGGTGGGGACTCAGAAGGTCGCCCCATACTGCTGGGAGTGGGATGTCAGGAGTGGATAAAAAGTCCCACGGAGGGATAGAGCCCCTCAGTGGTCTCTGCCACCCGAGACGGAGCCCAACATGAGCTGGTGCCGTCGAGTCCCGTGAGCATCCTCCCTGCTTCTCCTCCTCCTCCTCCTCCTGACCTTCTCCGAGAGAGCCTCGTACAGCCAGGGTAAGGCAGCTTCAGGTTCGTGGCTGGGCGTGGCACGGAGCAAGTGGCTAAATTGCTGGGGGAGAAGGCTATCAATGGCTATTAGTCTTGATGACCACGTGCCACCTCCAGTATCAGAGCAAGTATACACCATTTGCTGGGGAACATGGATGGGAGGATGCTGTTGCACCAGGTCCTGCTTGTTCATCCCTGGCCAATGGCTGGTTGGCCACTGTGTGAACAGAGTGCTGGGCTAGATGGACCCTTGGTCTGATCCAGCAGGGCTTTTCTTATGTTATGTTCAAATCAAACACCACAGAATATGGCTTCCATATTGCCTGCAAGTTCTTCCGAAACAATCAATGCCATTTCATCAAGTTACTTGGAAGCTCCACATTCAGTTGCCTTGGGCAGGGAGATTCTTGGAGACTTACAGTGTTTTTGTGCTAACGTTCTATTCACAAATATGTATGCTGAGAAAAGCAGGCAGCATGGCAGACACAGGCATTCTTTAAAGGAGTATCGTGTCCCCTAAAGCAAAGCAACATCACCTTGAAGCTTTCCTAAGGCTCTTCCTTACCAGCAGGCAGTAAAATTCAGACTTCCTTGTCATTCCCTCCTTATTTTCAAACTAGCAAATCGTTCCCTACAGCCACTACCCAAGAAGGTACATCATGCAATAGCTACTGGCTTCTAGCCATGAAAGGAAGCTCAGAGTTCTCATTATTCAAGCATTAAGTTGCACAAAAGCGAGACCTGTGAAATGGCCCCAGACCACGTTAGACTGATCCAGACCTGGTCTAACCAGCTTCGGATCTGGATCTGAAACGAGATCTGGACAGCCAAAGCAGGTCCTTTTCCGGGCACGAGGCCAACCAGGAGTCCATAGAATACCCTCCCTCTGCATCTACCAACCTGCTGCCCCCTGCCTGGTGAGCCATGCGAGCGGTTGGGACTTGCCTGACCCATCCATTCACGTTCAGCAGCAATCCGTCCTCTCTGAGAACTTCCATTTTTAATGAAGATGGGGGCTAATTTCTGAAATATAAGGTTGGAAACTACGGTGGCCATAAAGAGTTTGGATCAGGAACCAAAATAGTGCACAGACCTAACCCTGAGGCTTTTATCACGCAATCGTCCTCCCTTGTTCATGGAATTTGATGGGTTTCAGATAAAAATCAACTTCCGAACCTCCCATGTTTTCCCACTTCATCCTCTGTACTTTTTCCTATCACGTTTTGTGCTTCTAGACAGAGGACTCCCAGTGCTACCAACCAAAAGATAATGTACAGCTATTCTCTTTCCCTTCTTAAGGGCTTTTATTTTGGAGGAATAAAAATATACCAGAGATGAGCTTTACAAGATGCACGTCGTCTGGAGGTTTACAAGACGCATGTTATCTGACAGCCAAGGGAGCTTAGTGCCCCCCTCATCTTCCCATTCCACACAGACACAGCAGCCTTTTTCTTTTTGAAGCTAGCTGAGCTGCACCCACGCTTCCAAGAGTTAAACAACCCTCGGATAACCGTAGAACGTTGCTTACTGTGATGTGCGAACCAGGTCTTAATATCTGATCAGGGCTCACCAGGAAGGGAATATGCCTATCCTTCTTGTAATTTGTCAGGGGACCTCATTGAGTGTTTAATCAATGGCAATGGCAACCCGGCCTCATTGTGGCATGGATGTATTCAGTGGTGGAGCTAGGGATGGACTTTGGGCCATGGGCTGGAGCCCTGCAGCCCTTATGTAAGTGTGTGAAAATGACCACTCAGAGAGTGACAGTGGCAAAGCAAAGGGCTAATTCTGCTTCCTGTAGCATCCTTTCCTTCTTGTTTTAGAAAATGCTTTAGAGTTGGGGGGGAGCTGGCTGGGAAAGTACAGAGTTACGCAGGTGCCCATTTTTTTTAAAAAAAATAACATAATATTTTAAAAATATATGACCTTTTTCTACAGCAAAATGAAACTTATTCCCAAGTAACGCCCAACATACTTTGCTGTTTGCTCTAATGCTTGTGTTGCAGGCTTCAGATGCTTTGGGAAGTTTCGGCCGGTGACTCTGCACATGTGAAACTTTGCAAGGGATGGCCAACGATTATTGCTGTTTGCTCTAACCATGGGGTGGGCAATTTCCGATGCCTTGAGCGGTGTTGGCCTACGACTCCCATCAGCCCTAGGGAGCAGAGCCAAGGGTGATGATTCATGGGGGTTGTAGGCCAGGACTTCCGGAGGGCCAAGAGTTGCCCCCTTCCGCAAGGTAGAAGGACTGCACCGTTTCAAAGCATGGGATGACGGTGGTGATGGTGGAGGAAATGCTACCCGCGTTCTGCACGACTGAAGAAACCCATAGGGCGATCTAAAGCGGCCGCCCGCCGCCCTTGCAGGCCATTCCGTCCCGATTCCCCTGGGCCCCGGCCAACGGCTTCGGTGTTTCCTTTTGCACGAGCGCTGGCCAACGCACTGGCCCGACGGGGCGGGACTTGCCAGCAAGGCCCTGGGTGGGCTGGGGAGGTCGCCCCATCCTGCCGGGAGCGGCGTGCCAGGAGCGTATAAACTCCCCGCCGCGGAGAGATGGAGCCGCTCAGCGCGCGCTGCCGCCCGGGATCCCGCAATGAGCCGGCGCCGTCGAGTCCCGCTCGCGTCCTCCCTGCTTCTCCTCGTCCTCCTGATCGTCTCCGAGAGAGCCTTTTACGGAGTTTCAGGTTGGTGGTTGGGCGTGGCACGGGGGCCGAGCGGCGCTGGGTGAGCCTTCCCTGCCCTCCCTTCGTGCCTGCTAGGAGGAGGGCAGCCGCTCTGCCCCGTCCTCTGGCTCAGAAAGAGGCGCGGTGAGATCCCCAGAAAGCTCTGCTAAGGGTGACGAGCAACTTTCCCCCCTGTATAAAGCGCGATCTGCACTGCGCCAGCGAAAACAGTCTTGCCGCGCGTATTCCTAGGCACGAAAGTAATAATAAGCACTAAAGGGAGTGTCCAGTGTTAGTTCTACGTGGAGCAGACCTACTGAAGTGAATAAGACTTAAGATAGTCGGGACTAACTTAAGTCCCGTTCTTTCAATGGACTAACATTGGATAACCACCCCAATGCTCCAATTCTCCGTGTTCCTCCTCCTCCTCCTCCTTTCTCTTCCTAGTTCTCCTTCCTTTTCCTTTTCCTTCTCTTCTTTCTTTCTTTTACCTTGGTTTCACCTGTTTTAAACTGTAAATGGTTTTATATTATGTTTTATTTTATGTTTTTCATGTTTATGACATGCTGAGATGGCTGTAGCTATTGGGCGGTATAGTAAGTACTACTAAATTTGTCCCCCACCCTCCGCCCCAAAAGATGAAGTTCGTGGATCAACCATGGGCCAGTCACTCTCTACCTTACAGGGTTGTTGTGAGGATTCAGTGGCAGTGGAGAACTATGTGCACCCACTTTGAGTGCCTTGAGGGGGGATGGGATAAACAACGTAGAATATTTTTTAGCGCTGGAACGGATTGTGCACATAAACGGCTGGATCCGGGATCTGACTTTTGCAAGAGGAAGGTCCCTCCACCTGGTTTCTGGGTTCCCCACCACCACCACCACAGCTCAGTCCATTCACCAGGGTCTTCTGACTCTCTGTGTAGCACTTTGTTGGGGCTGGCAGGGCTGCGGTGGAAAGTGGGGGAACAGAAGTCCACTTAAAACAGTGCAGTTTACCCAGAGTAAATCTGGTTCCAAGCCAATGAATAATAAAACATGATGTGCTGAGTGAAGAGAGGAGGCAAAGCTTAATTCATAGAAAGAAGAGTGCCAAATTCGAGCCTGCATTCTTACATATGTATGGACTGACCAAGGTTATGTAATAGTGCAAGTACTGTATTTTGCACATAGTTATATAATCCATAATGAAATATTGCAGGGGTCCCCAGCATGGTGCCTGTGGGTGTCATTGTGCCTGTGGGTACCCAACCGGGTGCCTGTAGGTATCTGAAATGTATATCCTTATTTTATTCCATTTTTAAAAAATACACATACATTGAAACATAAGAAATGCATACAGCTTTCTAGCAATTATACATGGGCTGCAACAAAAGTGGACTAAATATCCTAATAAGAATCCATTTGAAAGTGAAATCTATCTGCCACCCTTTCAATGATGGAAGTGTTGTGAGGTCCTCAATCCATTGCATTATGCTGTAGGAATTGAATGTTTATCCTTCCAGTGTTTAATATTAGAGCTCCATCCGACGAGTGTTTTACTGCACGCTCGTTACTGGGCAGTCACGGAGCTTCCTCAGGTCCAGCACATGACATCATCTGCCTCCTGCAAGCCTTCCGCCCCTGCTGCTCTCTCCTGCTGTTTGCAGGAGGAACAGCGGACTCAATGGGCCTCGTGCTCGTTGTGTACTTCCTCTTTTGAAAGAGGAAATAACTGAGGAAGATAAACACGGGCGGAGAAGCAATGGTAGGGAGCGTGTTAACCCCCGGTGCGATGGAGCTCTTAGTCTCTTTGTTCTCAAAAGGGTGCAGAAAATCCATTTACATTGACCACAAAGAGCATGTACATCAGCGAATATTAAAGACTTCAGTATGTTTTTTTCCTGTGTAACAACCTCCCCACGAAAAGAAGCATCTACTGGACATTGCCAGAATGTAGCTTTAAACAATGCATTTATTACCTGTATTGCAATTCCAGCACTTGGCTGAATTAGACAATCCCTTATGAAAGAGATGTCACAGTATCCAACAGAAAGGGAGCAAATGTTTTTGCTGAATAAGACGCAGCCCATTGATTTGGCATCCTGTGATGTTGCCCACAGCAGTATCCTAAATTCCCAAATGCCTCCACGCATCCAAAAAGGTTGGGAAATAATCTAGAGACTTGATTTATCACACGTTTTTATGCTGTGCTTCCTCCGGGGAGTCAAAGCAGTGCATAAGACTCTTCCTAGTCATATCTTCGGACCAACTCCGCAAAGCCATTTGTGTGGCATGTCACTGATCCTAACTTCTTTTTCCTACTTTAGTGAAGCATGCAGTGAAGCATGCAGTGGTCAACTGAATGGGGACCACTGCACGTGGATGGATGTGGATGGGTTAAACATAGAATGGAGTTTTCTTTTCTTTAGCCCCTGTGCAGGAGGGATGAAATTAAGTGGACAGAATTTAGGGGTGGGGAGGTTTAACACACCCTGTCTGTGTGTGTTGGTCTCCAGCTAGATCAGGGGGGAGGGGGAGAGTTAGAATCAGCTACACACTGTGCATTTAATGTAGCATGTAAAAACATAAGAACATAAGAAGAGCCCTGCTGGATCAGACCAAGGGTCCATCTAGTCCAGCATTCTGTTCACACAGTGGCCAACCAGCCATCGGCCAGGGACCAACAAAGCAGGACATGGTGCAACAGCACCCTCCCACCCATGTTCCCCAGCAACTGGTGCAAAAAGGCTTACTGCCTCGAATACTGGAGATAGCACACAGCCATCAGGGCTAGTAGCCATTGATAGCCTTTGCCTCCAGGACTTTATCCAACCCCCTTTTAAAGCCATCCGGATTGGTGGCCATCACCACATCCTGTGGTAGTGAGTTCTATAACTTAACTATGCGCTGTGTGAAGAAATACTTCCTTTTATTTGTCCTGGATCTCCCACCAATCAGTTTCATGGGATGACCCTGGGTTCTAGTATTTTGAGAGATTACCTGTAGTGTAGCCCTGAGCCCTGGGTTAAAAATTGAGACCTGGCTCAGATGAAGAATAGAAGGAGGATTAGAGAGCTACAGCTGCTATTCTAAGTGTGTACGTGCGCGTGCATGTGTAGAGCTCTGCATGCAGCTGTGAAGTATACAAATGTACTAAAAATGAAACATGCTACATTGACTGTGGCCACAGCTAGACCTAAGGTTTATCCTGGGATCATCCAGGTTTTGCCCCTGCCTGAGCACTGGATCCCCTGTGTGTCACCTAGATGAACAGGTTTGACCCCTGGACGATCCAGGGATAAACCTTAGGTCTAGCTATGGCCTAAGAGATTAAGAAAGAGAGAGAAAAGAAATCTATCCTCCTCCCCAGTTATAAAAGCACATCCTGCATCTGTCAGTGGGGGTGGGGTTTATTTCCTGGCACTCCCTTGGGGCAGTTAGGTGGACTGATTGCTTGTGAGGGTTTGTGTCCAGGAGAGGGACTTGCAAATTATATTCCATGAATCTCTGTTCTTTCTATACCCAGCTCGAAGACCAAGTTGCTGGTGCTACCAGCTGGAGTCTCGGCGTATCCCAGTGAAACGCATGGTTAATATAAAGATCTACCAGCCAAATCCTGCCTGTAATCGTATTGAAATCATGCAAGTATCCCCATCCTAGCCAAAAATTATTTCCAACGAACGCTGTCTGTGCGAAACCTTTTCACTCATGAAGGTATTCACTCTGCCTTGTCTTTTAGAATCTCCGTGAAGAGTGGGAAGGAAATCTGCGTGGATCCCAAAGCAAAATGGGTCAAGGCGATCCTGGCTGCAATTCAAAAGGTAGGTACATAAAGTATTGTGAAGAGTGAACTGAACAACAGATGCCAGGCTAGAAAGAGCCCTTTGGAACAATAGCTGCACATGGGGGAGCCCTTTTGAAATAACACCTGGGCTGCAGCCTGAGGCACAGTTCACTATTATTGGAGTACAGGGAAGGGCTGTAGCTCAGTGATGGAGCACCTGCCTTCCATGCAAGGTTCAAACCCTCCCAGATTCAAGCCCTCCCGTTTCCAGACAAGGCTGGGGAAAATACTATGCTGGATACACAATTTAACGTGATATAAAATGAATTCCTATTTTTCTACATGAAAATTTAAGCACCCTGTGTGTATGACTGCAGCTTTGTTTTCAATAGGCCCTGTTTTGCATAACCATCAGCCCGGCCTCCTGGTCAATCAACCATGTTGTGAATGAGTTATATGCTGGTGCATGGAGCCCATTTGCTCCTTCCTTTGGCTGACTGGGTAATTGAACCAGGAAGCGGAAAGCTCCATGTGAATCCGAATCCAGGATTATGGTCAAGTGCACCCAAACTAGTCAGCCTCATTTAAACCAGGCTTGTTTGGGAACCTTTAACCACAATTTGTGTTTGGACAGCATGTGAAGCTCACAGCTTCCTGGTTTGTTTAGAGGCTCCTGCAAAGGAAGAAAATAAATGCAAACAGGCAGTGTGCACCAGCACATGGCTCATTCACACTGCGGTTTATTAATCTAGGATTCCTGGTTTATCATTAAGTGTGAATGCAGCCAATGTGTGTTCTCTTATTCATCACAGTCTATAGCAATAAGTGTGAGTTAATAGTGATAGGTAATATATAATTGTATTTATTCAATATGTAGTCCACAATAGCGGTGTAGTAGGTAGTTGTACGGGTGACGTTTGGCCTTTATTTTCCATTTGACAGTGCAAATTTATTTATTTTTGCATTTATATTCCACCTTTTTTCCACCAAGGAATCCAAGGTAGCATACATAATCCTCCTGCTCTCGATTTTATGTTCATAACAACAACCCTGTGAGGTAGGTTGGGCTGAGAGTCTGTGATTGGCTCAACGTCACCCAGTGAGTTTCCATGGCTGAATGGGGACTAGAACCCAGATCTCCCGATTTACAGTCCAACAATCTAGCCACTATATCACACTAGCTGTCTAATGAGTTGTGTTGTAGATTTTGTTGTGTCCCTCCCCTCCTCCTCCCCCTCCTCCTCCTCCTCCTCCCTCTTCTTCTGTACTTCGGCAAACTCCATGGTTCCCCTGAGCATGCTGAAACCTCTTGCAATTGGCTCTGTCTTGGCTACAGGTCCATCTGCACTCCCCCCCTGAGATTGATCTATAAGTAGTTTTAAAAGCCAGGCACCGATCACACACAGAACCTGCTTAGCTGAATTGTGTGCCTGAAGACCATGCCCTGGGACCTTTATGAATTGCTTTATCTGTAGATCCACTATCATAGGGATGACAAGCATACTGTCTACCTAGCCAGAACACCTCCTTACAAATACCAAGTGATTTACAGTCAATGGCACTAGTCCCTTTGACTGCAGGCTGGCAACACGTTGCTCTTGAAGTACTACGGTGACTCTAGTTGGGAGCATGAAGTAGATGCAAGAGAAAGTTCAGATATTGATGAGGCGATATGAGAACCAATTGTGGCCAAATTCTTTGCAGTTTCTCATGCTTTCATTTGCAACCTTGTCTAGCGTACTGAAAATAAGCCAGCGCAATGATGGAGGCTTTGATCACGCATTACAACATCCAAATGCCAAAGGACACCAACAGGAAGTTTTCCTGCTAATTCTCCTGGATTGGGGAAAAAATGATTTGATGAAGGAGTGGCACACTGCACACATGAAAATAAATTTTTCTAATCTCGGTTTGTGGAGCTGATTTTTTTTATTAATGTCTGGAGAATCAATTATATGCTGGATAGTCCAAGGTCCACTTATTCAGTGATGTGATCTCAACTCTGCTATGTCCACTTTTGGAATAACATGTGTGGTTGTGGTCACCACACCTCTAAAAGGGGTATTGGAGTGTTGGGAAAAGGAGCAGAGAAGGGCAACCATATGATTGAGGGGACAGAACACAACTTGGTGGGAACCCATTTGTGATGTCTACTACTTTGGATGTCTTTAAACGGGGATTGAATAAATCCATGAAGGACAATGCCATCAAGGGCTACTAGTCCTGAGGGCTATATGCTGCTTCCAGTATCAGAGTCAATATGCTTATGTACACCAGTTGGTGGGGGAAATTATTATTATTATTATTTATTTATATAGCACCATCAATGTACATGGTGCTGTACAGATAACACAGTAAATAGCAAGACCCTGCCGCATAGGCTTACAATCTAATAAAGTTGTAGTAAACAATAAGGAGGGAAAGAGAATGCAAACAGGCACAGGGAAGTGTAAACAGGCACTGGGTAGGGTGAAGCTAAACATTATAGAGTCAGAACAAACTCAATATTTAAAAGCTATAGGGAACAGAAAATTTTTTAGCTGAGTTTTAAAAGCTGTGATTGAGTTTGTAGTTCTCAAGTGTTCTGGAAGAGCGTTCCAGGCGTAAGGGGCAGCAGAAGAAAAAGGACGAAGCCGAGTAAGGGAAGCAGAGGTCCTTGGGCAGGCGAGAAGCATGGCATCAGAGGAGCGGAGAGCACGAGCGGGGCAATAGTGTGAGATGAGAGAGGAGAGCTAGGCAGGAGCTAGGCCGTGAAAAGCTTTGAAGGTCAACAGGAGAAGTTTATATTGGATTCTGGAGTGAATTGGAAATGGGTGTGTGTGTGCAGCCCTGACCATTGCTTTCTAAAAAATAAAGGAATAGCAATTCATTTACATCTCAGCTTTCTTCTATAGTCCCAAAAATGTAGTTGTGAGAAAGTATTAGTTTTTTCAAAAAAGAAATAATAATGCTGATGCTGATGCTGAAATTGGTTTGCTATTGGTTTTGATTTCAGGAAGATATTCCTATGCATAAAATTGGTTTCATGCCCCATTCCTTGGGAACTATGCGTGAGCGTTTCAGTTGGGGTGGGGGAATCCCATTGTCCTACTATTGCTTTGCCTCCTACTTCCGTCCCACGATAGGGACAATCCACATCCTTTTTCTTCACATGAGGAAGCAAGTAACAACCATGTGACCAATTCAGTGGGCATTTTTATAGCGCAGCTTCTCCTGCGCACAGCAGGAAATGGCACCAATTATCATCAGAGCCAAGAAGAAACGGATTTCCCAGGTCTTATTTTGTAGGGTAAAAAACAACAGAAGAAGCAGGAGACAGGCAGTAGGGTTGATGCACTATCAAAGTGAACCGCAAAGATCTGTGAGTGGACAGTCATGAGTGTGCGATGAAACACTCATCTAAAGAAGTGTGAGTGAGAGAGAACTTCAACAGAAAATACTCAGTTCTTTTTCCAAACTGCAATTCCCAAAGTCCTTATCCCTACTAGTCAAACCATTTTTAAAAATAATAATTGAAGTTTACAGAAGACATGCACCCATTTAGTTTCATTACCTCAACTTTCCTCTTCCCACTGCTTGAATGCCATGATCCTGTCACATCAGAATCACTGTTTTATTGTTTGTAGCCAATGACCATTACAACATCATAAACATCAAGAACATTAAAGCATTAATCTGTTTAAAACCGTTAAAACAATAAATGAACACATTAAGCTAAATAAGGCAGCAATATCCCAAGATCAGCTCAGTAGAAATGTAGCCGTTTTAGGGCTCCATCACACCTTTTTTAATCCAGTTTTCACCCGCAGTTTCCCCCTCTGTTTCCTTCGTGAGTGGAGTGCTGGGCACTTCCATGTCTGTGCATTGTTGCGCTCCTTCAGCTCATGTATCTTTTCACCTGGAGCGCTACTATGCTGGTGAAATCTCCTGCCCCGCCCCATGGTAAAGGTTTACAGGGGAAGAAGAGCAAAGGTTTGTTTTGCTTGTTTCAAAGGGTGGGCAGATGAACAATCATTTTAAGTAATTTCTTTTGTAAAGGTGGTCAGGTCCCCTCCTTTGCTCCAAGGTAACCAAAATGCAGACATCTGCACAAGTTTTAAAGATAAAGAGATCAAACTAGGCATGGTGATAGCTCTTAAGGAGGGTTTTGAATCAGATCAGTTCATCCCTTGACTTTTTAAGATTTTTTTAATTCCGCCCCTTAAACCCTTTTCCTGATAGTCCACCAGTGCGAAAGTCCACCAGTGTGAAATTCCACCTGTTTGCATTAGTGAAGGATCGATTTTCCTTTCATTTGATCATGCGAAGCTGTGCATCTCCAAGTTCATAAAATAGAGATCGGCTGGTTCCCTTACTCAAGAGTAAATCCTATTGCTTTCAACTGCATTTGCATCCAAGTCCTACTAAAATCAGATTTATTTATTTATTTATTACATTTTTATACCGCCCAATAGCCGAAGCTCTCTGGGCGGTTCACAAAAATTAAAACCACAGTAAAACACCCAACAGGTTAAAACACAAATACAAAATACAGTATAAAAAGCGCAACCAGGATAAAACCACACAGCAAAGTTGATATAAGATTAAAACAGAGTTAAAACAGTAAAATTTAAATTTAAGTTAAAATTAAGTGTTAAAATACTGAGTGAATAAAAAGGTCTTCAGCTGGCACGAAAGCAGTACAGTGTAGGCGCCAGGCGGACTTCTCTGGGGAGCTCATTCCACAGCCGGGGTGCCACAGCGGAGAAAGCCCTCCTCCTAGTAGCCACCTGCCTCACTTCCTTTGGCAGGGGCTCACGGAGAAGGGCCCCTGTAGATGATCTTCAGGTCCGGGTAGGTACATGTGGGAGGAGGCGTTCCTTCAGATAACCTGGCCCCAAACCGTTTAGGGCTTTAAATGTCAATACCAGCTTGCTTACCTTTGAGTAAACCCCATTTTAGTAAGTCCCTCTCTGTTCAATGGGGTTTACTCAAAGGTAAGCATGCATCTGATTAAACTATGGAATCTGCTAACACAAGATGTAGTGATGGCCACCAATTTGGATGGCTTTAAACGGGGGGTTGACAAATTCCTGGGGGAGATGGCTATCAATGGCTATTAATCTTGATGACCAGGTGCTACCACCAGTATCAGAAGCAGTATACACCAGTTGCTGGGGAACATGGATGGGAGGATGCTGTTGCGCTGCGTCCTGCTTGTGGATTCCTCGCCAACAGCTCATTGGTCACTTTGTGAATAAAATAGTGGACTACATGGACCCTCAGTTTGATCCAGCAGGGCTTTTCTTAAGTTCAAAACAAACACCACACAATACGGCTTCCATATTGCCTGCAAGTTCTTCAGAAACAATGTCATTTCATCAAGTTACCTGGAGGCTTCACACCCAGTTCCCTTGGGCAGGGAGATGCCTAGGGCTACTGCTTTATAGTGGTACTGAAGTGCACTGACAACTGTTGGTGCCCGTGACACATCTACATCAAGTTGGGTGTAACACTATGAAAGTGGTATGGAAGTGGTATATGGCATGTGTCAGTGGGCCCGAACAGTTGTCAGTGTGCTTCAATACCGCTATAAAGCAGTAGTGTGGCTCCTGCCTTTTATATACCGCTTTCCTAGTGGAATATCCTGCTTGGTGTAGATGCGTCTCTAGAGATTTGCAGTGTTTTGTGCTGACGTTCTATTCACAAATGCATATGCTGAGAAAAGCAGGCAGCATGGCAGACACAGGCATTCTTTAAAGGAGTATAATGTCCCCTAAAGCAAAGCAACATCGCCTTGAAGCTTTCATAAGGCTCTTCCTTTCCAGCAGGCAGTAAAAACTCAGACTTGCTTCTCGTCCCCTCCCCTTATTTTTAAACTAGCAAATCGTTCCCTACAGCCATCACCCAAGAAGGTACACCGTACAATAGCTAGTGGCTTCTAGCCAGAAAGGAAGCTAACAGTTCTCATTAAACAAGCATTAAGTTGCACGAAAGCGAGACCTGTGGAACCAATTCTTTTGCCTTGACTAAAAAACTCTTGTTTCTAATTCAAACACTCCTCCAAAGTATTCCATATCTCATTTCTTTTTTGCTGCAGTTCCTAGCTATTGGTAGGCCTCCAATATGTACGGACATTCTGTTCATCATCACTATTGCCTGAACTTTATCCACTGGCTTGATATTATTTCCTCCTTTTAAAGATTTTACCAATGGCTTTCCATGTACGAACATTGTTGCCGGATCCAGAATTGGATTCTGTATTCTCTCTCTCTCTGTGTGATATGTATTGCATTGAATTTAGGAACTGCCTTCCGCTGGAGAAAGGGCAACACTCATGAAGTTTTACCACCCAGATTCCCACCCCCCACTCCAGAGATCACCCCACTGAGCAGGCTTTCCTGACTTTGTAGCATTTTTGGGGGGTGGGAGGGGATGCCAAGTACACTTCGATTGGTGCAATTGACCCAACATAAATCTGGATCCAACACCGCCTATTAGGGGTGTGCACGGACCCCCCGCTCCGCCCCGCCCCGCGGGCCGATCCAAAAATTTCGGATCGGCCCACTCCGCTCTGCGCCGCTCCGCGCTGCTCGAATTGGAGCTCCGCAGTGGAGGGGAGTGGCGCCAGGTAAGGCCGGGAGAAGAGGGCAGGGGGAGTGCTACCGGGCCCTGCCGCCGTCGCCGCATGGGCGACAGCGGCAGGGCCCGCTAACCCCCCCTTACCTTTCTGGCGGAGCTCCGGATCGAGGCAAAGGATCCGCCTTCACCTCGATCCTCTTCGCCACGCTCTGCCAGCCCCCCAATCCTCTTCGCCTCCGCCTTAAGGGCAGGCGAAGCCCCCCCCGCTCCGCTCCTGCTTCTCCGGTTCGAGGAGAAGCGGAGCACATCCCTACCGCCTATATATAGCTGGGCAGGATATGGGGAATTTAATATACACAGAGTGGGATCTGATTTGGTTTCAAAGACAAAAGTACGGTAAACACATTGCAGCAGCTCCAGTCCTACCAACACTACATAAGAAAGGAACCTAAGATGCCCTAAGATTTGAGCGGAGGAGCAGCTCTTGAAGGAGGTGTGGGATAGATCCCTTCCTGCACAAGAAGGAGCCATAGAGCCCTAACATGTGTAGATCTTACACCGTTCTTCTCCTCTTCCTGCTTTATGCTTTTAGTGCTTCCTTATATGCTTTTAGAACCTCGAATGACTATTGTTTTCAGCTGGTCTGTTTTTATTGCTGCTGCTTTTGATACTTTATTTTAGTACGTTTAATTCCTAAACTTCTCTTTTTTGCAGTTTTGATTTTTATGTCTTATGTTTTGTAAGAGACCGATCGTGTTTCAAAAAAGATGAATTCTTCTACTTGTTGTTATACACATAGGAAGCAGTTAAACCTTTCTTAGTGCTTTGCAAAGATGAAAAGATGGGGCAGTTTACGATCTAAGAGACATGACATAAAAGAAAAAAGGGGGTGAAGGGGAGAGCTAGCTGCGTAGCAAGGGATACTGCAGATGTCTGACTGGGTTCCGAAGTGAGACGGACTCCATGTGTCCGCCCTGACCCGGCACGCTGGGCTGCAGCACATTTGGGGGCAGGCTATTTGAGCACCCAGTGGCCTAACGAGCACCCGGCAGCCGTCCACCTTCGTCCAGAGCCTCCATGGTTGTGCACAATGGAGACTTTGGAAATCACGGATTTTCTACCTTGTGTAAATGGCGGCCATCAAGGCCCCATTTTAAAAAGATGAAAGGCGTGAAAGCGCCCGTAGCTTCATAGCCAGCTGTAGTGGGCGCTGGCTTGGTGAGTGTCCAACGGGGCTGGACATGGGTGAGTCCATCCATCCCTAGTTGTGGCAGCTGTTCCTTTACTGGCTGGTGAATGGGGGCAATGCAAGCACACCTCAAAGTGTTATGCACAAATGTGGCAAAGAGAAGGTGCTTCCAGACAAGGTTTCTGATCATGGCATCGCCCTGTCTTATTGATGGACTCTTACAGGGGGTCCACATGAAGCTGTCTTCCATTTGTAACTTCCACGTTTTCTTACTGCTTTTGTCTTTTTCTCTGGAAGCACCCTGAGTAGGGTTGTGCCCCTGAAGGCCAATTTGGAGCTTCTGAATTGGCCCCAAACTGCCTCAGCCTGATCCAGACCTGGTCTAACCAGCTTAGGATCTGGAGTGAGATCCGGACATACGAAGCAGGTCCTTTTCCAGGCACGAGGCCAACCAGGAGTCCATAGGGTACCCTCCCTCTGAATCCACCAAGCTGTTGCCCTTTGCCCACTGAGCCAAGTGAGCGGCCAGAACATACCTGACCCAACCATTCACACCCAGCAGCCATCCGCCTCTCTGAGAGCCACCATTTTTTAATAAAATTGGAGGCTATCTAATTTCTGAAATAAAATGTTGGAAACTATGGTAGCTGTAAAGGCTTTGGATCTGGAACCAAAGCACGGCACCGATCTAACCCTGAGGCTTTTATCACGCAATCATCTTGCCTTGTTCATGGAATTTGATGGAGGGTTCCAGATAACAATCCACTTCATCCTCTGTCCTTTTTCCTATCACGTTTTGTGCTTCCAGACAGAGGACTCCTAGTGCTACCAACCGAAAGACAAGGTACAGCTTTTCTCTTTCCCTTCTTAAGGGTTTTTATTTTGGTGGAATGAAAAAGGACCAAAGATGAGGTTTACAAGATGCATGTTATCTGACACCCCCCCCATCAAATTCCATGAAAGAGGTGGGACAATTGCATGATAAAAGCCTCCAGGTGCTTCCAGACAAGCCTCTTTTTCAAGCCCCCAACCTTCCTCATTCACGGAATTTTACAGAGCTGCACAATGTCTTCTGCTTGGTAGCACCATGATAATCCACTGAGCATTTATTCACCTGTGGGGTTCCCAGACACCTGCCGGCCACCATTTTGAATATGCAGGCTGCAGTGGTGTCGTGTTGTGTGTATTGGCGCAACAATGAGAACCTGACAAGGGCTGAGCTGCGTAGAATCTTAGCTGAAGGAGCACACTTTAAGCTGGGAACTTTGGGCCAAAGGAAATAAGAAAGCTTGCATTCCTTGCAGGAAATATATGTTGTGTAAGAGGGTCCCAACTCAAGATGGAGGGACCCAGGGACGTCTCCTCTCTGAGAGGCAGGAGCATGAAGAAAAAGGAAGTAGAGTTGTGGACCTCAGTTCCTACTTCCTTCTGATGCTAGCATATCATTCCAGTATCAGAAGGAAGGTCAGCACGGGTCACAGCCAAGGGAGATTGGAGTCCCCCCCTTCCCATTCCATATGGACGTATCAGCCTTTTTATTTTTGAAGCTAGCTGAGCTGCACCCACGCTTCCAAGAGTTAAACAACCCTAAGATTACCCTAGAATATTGCTTACTGTGAAGTGTGAACCAGGTCATAATATCTGATGAGGGCTCACCAGGAAGGGAATATGCACCATGTACATCGATGGTGCTATATGAATAAATAATAATAATAATAATAATAATAATAATAATAATAATAATAATAATAATAATAATATGTCTATCTTTCTTCTGCATTGCTGTTTGGTCTAACGCTTGGGTTGTCTACTTCCGATGCCTTGAGAGGTTTTGGCCTATGACTGCACACGTGAAACTGCACAGGCTCAGAATCTTTTCAAGGGATGGCCAACGTTTATTGCTGTTTGCTCTAACAACGCGGTGGGCAATTTCCGATGCCTTGAGCGGTGTTGGCCTACGACTCCCATCAGCTCTAGGGAGCAGAGCCAAGGGTGATGATTCATGGGGGTTGTAGGCCAGGACTTCCGGAGGGCCAAGAGTTGCCCCCTTCTGCAAGGTAGAAGGACTGTACCGTTTCAAAGCATGGGATGACGGTGGTGATGGTGGAGGAAATGCTACCCGCGTTCTGCACGACTGAAGAAACCCATAAGGTAATCTAAAGCGGCCGCCCGCCGCCCTTGCAGGCCGTTCCGCCCCGATTCTCCTGGCCCCCGGCCAACGACTTCGCTGTTTCCTTTTCCATGAGTGCTGGACAACCCAGTGGCCGTCCCGGGCTCCCGCACACAAAGGCAGCCCGACGGGGCGGGACTTGCCAGCACGGCCCTGGGGTGGGCTGGGGAGGTCGCCCCATCCTGCCGGGAGCGGCGTGCCAGGAGCGTATAAACTCCACGCCGCCGCGGAGGGATGGAGCCGCTCAGCGCGCGCTGCCGCCCGAGATCCCGACATGAGCCGGCTCCGTCGAGTCCCGCTCGCGTCCTCCCTGCTTCTCCTCGTCCTCCTGACCGTCTCCGAGAGAGCCTTTTACGGAGTTTCAGGTTCGTGGCTGGGCGTGGCACGGGGGCCGAGCGGCGCTGGGTGAGCCTTCCCTGCCCTCCCTTCGTGCCTGCTAGGAGGAGGGCAGCCGCTCTGCCCCGTCCACTGGCTCAGAAAGAGGCGCGGTGGGACCCCCAGAAAGCTCTGCTAAGGGTGACGAGCAACTTTCCCCCCTGTATAAAGCGCGATCTGCACTGCGCCAGCAAAAACGGTCTTGCCGCGCGTATTCCTAGGCACCAAAGTAATAATAAACACGAAGGGTAGTGTCCAGTGCTAGTCCTACGCATGTTTATGACATGCTGAGATGGCTGTAGCTATTGGGCGGTATAGTAAGTACTACTAAATTTGTCCGCCACCCTCCGCCCCAAAGATGAAGTTCGTGGATCAACCATGGGCCAGTCACTCTCTACCTTACAGGGTTGTTGTGAGGATTCAGTGGCAGTGGAGAACCATGTGCACCCACTTTGAGCGCCTTGAGGGGGGATGGGATAGAACATTTTTTAGAGCTGGAAGGGATTGTGGAAGTTGACGTAATAAATGCATGGATGTAAGGGGCTGGATCCAGGATCTCCACCTGCTTTCTGGGTTCCCCACCACCACAGCTCACCCCATTCCCCAGGGTCTTCTGACTCTCTGTGTAGCACTTTGTTGGGGCTGGCAGGGCTGCGGTGGAAAGTGGGGGAGCAGAATTCCACTTCCACCAGTGCAGTTTACCCAGAGTAAATCTGGTTCCAAGCCAATGAATAATAAAACATTATGAGCTGAGTGAAGAGAGGAGGCAAAGCTTAATTCATAGAAAGAAGAGTGCCAAATTCAAGCCTCCATTCTTAGTCCAGGTGTGTATGGGCTGACTGAGGTTATGCAATAGTATAAGTACTGTATTTTGCAAATGGTTATATAATCCATAATCAAATAATGCAGGGGTCCCCAGCATGGTGCCATGGGTGTCCTTGTGCATGTGGATACCCAACGTGGTGGATCTGTATGCATATCCCTGTTTGATTCCATATTAAAAAATACACATACAATGAAACAAAAGTGGACCAAATATCCTAACAAGAATCCATTTGAAAGTGACATCTATCTGCCACCCTTTCAATGATGGAAGTGTTGTGAGGTCCTCAATCCATTGCATTATTCTGTAGGAATTGAACGTTTATCCTTCCAGTGTTTAATATTAGTCTCATAGTACTCAAAAGGTTGCGGAAAATCCATTTACGTTGACTATAAAGTCTAATTAAAATCTAGGAGGTCAGTGAATATTAAAGACTTTGGTATGTGTGTCCCCCCACCCCGTGTAACAGCCTCCCCACAGAAAGAAGCATCTACTGGACATTGCCAGAATGTAGCTTTAACAATGCATTTATTACCTGTATTGCACTTCCAGCACTTGGCTGAATTAGACAATCCCTTATGAAAGAGATGTCACAGTATCCAACAGAAAGGGAGCAAATGTTTTTGCTGAATAAGACGCAGCCCATTGATTTGGCATCCTGTGGTGTTGCCCACAGCAGTATCCTAAATTCCCAAATGCCTCCACGCATCCAAAAAGGTTGGGAAATAATCTAGAGACTTGATTTATCACACGTTTTTATGCTGTGCTTCCTCCGGGGAGTCAAAGCAGTGCATAAGACTCTTCCTAATCATATCTTCGGACCAACTCTGCAAAGCCGTTTGTGTGGCATGTCACTGATCCTAACTTCTTTTTCTTACTTTAGTTTATTTATTTATTTATTTATTACATTTTTATACCGCCCAATAGCCGAAGCTCTCTGGGCAGTTCACAAAAATTAAAACCATCATAAAACAACCAACAAGTTAAAAACACAAATACAAAATACAATATAAAAAGCACAACCAGGATAAAACCACACAGCAAAATTGATATAAGGTTAAAATACAGAGTTAAAACAGTATAATTTAAATTTAAGTTAAAATTAAGTGTTAAAATACTGAGAAAATAAAAAGGTCTTCAGCTGGCGACGAAAGGGGTACAGTGTAGGCGCCAGGCGGACCTCTCTGGGGAGCTCATTCCACAACCGGGGTGCCACAGCGGAGAAAGCCCTCCTCCTAGTAGCCACCTGCCTCACTTCCTTTGGCAGGGGCTCACGGAGAAGGGCCCCTGTAGATGATCTTAAGGTCCGGGTAGGTACCTATGGGAGGAGGCGTTCCTTCAAATAACCTGGCCCCAAACCGTTTAGGGCTTTAAATGTCAATACCAGCACTTTGAATCGGGCCCGGACCTGGACTGGCAGCCAATGAAGTTGTAAAAGGACTGGCGTAATGTGATCTCGCCAGCCAGTCCCTGTTAGTAAACGGGCTGCCCTGTTTTGTACCAGCTGAAGCTTCCGGACCGTTTTCAAAGGCAGCCCCACGTATAACGCATTGCAGTAATCCAAACGAGAGGTTATCAGAGCATGGATAACTGTAGCTAGGCTATCACTGTCCAGATAAGGGCGCAGTTGGTATATCAGCCTAAGCTGATAAAAGGTGCTCTTTTCCACTGAGTTCACCTGTGCCTCAAGTGACAGTTCTGGATCCAAGAGCACCCCCAAACTACGGACCCGATCCTTTAGGGAGAGTGCAACCCCATCCAGGACAGGGCAAACATCACCTCGCCTTAGTGAACATCACCTTAGTGAAGCATGCAGGGCCTCAGCCTGAATGGAGACTACTGCACGTGGATGGACATGGATGGGTTAAACATAGAATGGAGTTTTTTGGTTTTTTTCTTTAGCAGGAGGAGCAAGGCTGAGCATGGGGGGGGGCAGTGGGGCCACTTGGCATAGGCCAGCCTTCCTCAACCTGGGGCGCTCCAGATGTGTTGGACTGCATCTCCCAGAATGCCCCAGCCAGCAGTAGTGTGGCTCCTGCCTTTCATAGTTTGGAAGGAAGCTTGCCTTACACCCACGCTACTTTTCTTTTGCCACTTTTTCTCCTAGGCACTTTAGATTCCGGCTCTTATAGTTTAGCTACGCCTGTAGAATGCTATCGTGACTGCTATTATATATTTTAATATTTCCTGTGCTGAATATTGTTCTCATTGTGTCCTATTTGTATTCGTTTATCATGTAATCTGCCCAGAGAGGTTTTTATTAGTGGATGAACTAAAACTGAATTATTTTGTTCACACTCAAAACATGTGAAGGTCAGGCGTAGAGTGGGTAGGGCTGGGATGCAGGCCCCAGGCCCCCTACACACTTTGTGGCCTCATGGTGTTTAGGCAAAATTCCTGAATAGGGCTAGTGTTGGGTTTGGAAATGTGGAACTTGGGGTTCAGATCTCTACCGTACAATTAGATTGTAAGCCTACGCGGCAGGGTCTTGCTATTTACTGTGTAATCTGTACAGCACCATGTACATTGATGGTGCTATATAAATAAATAATAATAATAATAATAATAATAATAGTGGAATATCCTGCTTGGTGTAGATGAGCCTCTAGAGCAGCCTCCCTCAACCTGGGGCGCTCCAGATGTGTTGGACTGCATCTCCCAGAATAGCTCACCCGTGAATGAGCAGTACCGACTCCATTTTGAGACAGCCCAAAAGCCAAGGTGTCTTCACCCCCCATCTCCAGCAGAGATGAGACAAAAGCACATAAATGGGGCTGAGAGCAATCACAAAAGGCTAGATCAAGCGATGTTGTTGTTGTTGATGAATTTGCCCAAAGAAAAGTACTTAAAGCATTTCTGAAAGTGGAGAAGTGATGTCTTATCAACATCTTGAAAAAAAACTGCTTGCCATTACCTTTTTTATAAATTGTTTTAGTTCGTATGTATGTAGAACTGATTAAAAAATACTTAATGAGCAGTTTGAAATGGGGCCAATATTCCCATCTGTTTTCCTGCATTGAGCAGATGGCCTTGTAGGCCCCTTCCAACTCTGCTATTCTATGATCTGGCTCGGGCCTAATACCAACATTGCCTGGCCCTGAGGAGGGGTGAATGTAAGTGGATAGAATTTAGGGTTGGGGAGGTTTAACACACCCTATCTCTGTGTCTTGTTCTCCAGCTAGATTGGGGGGGGGGGATTAGAAGCAACTCCACACTCTTCATTTAATGTAGCATGTAGTGTAGCCCTGAGCCCTGGGTTAAAAATTGTCTGAGACCTGGCTCAGATCAAGAATAGAAGGAGGATTAGAGAGCTACAGCTACTATTCCAAGTGTGTACGTGCGTGTGCATGCGTAGAACTCCGCATGCAGCTGTGAAGTATAAAAATGTACTCCTAAAAATGAAACATGCTACATTGAAAAAGAGAGAGAAAAGAAATCTATCCCCCCCACCCCCCAGTTAAAAATGCACTTCCTGCATCTGTCAGTGGGGGGTTATTTCCTTGCACTCCCTTGGGGCAGTTAGGTGAGGGTTGTGAGGGTTTGTGTCCAGGAGAGGGACTTGCAAATTATATCCCATGAATCTCTGTTCTTTCTATATCCAGCTCATTTGAATCTAGATTGCAAGTGCTTCCGGCTGGAGTCTCAGTTTGTCCCACAGAGCCGCATGGCTGGTATAGTGATTTTCTCCAAGCAGCCTTTCTGCCAACGTATCGAAATCATGCAAGTATCCCTATCCCGGTTAGCTCTTTTGAAAAATCATTTCCAACAAACAATGTCTGTGCGAATGCTCTTCACTCATCAGGGTATTCCTACTGCTTTATCTTTCAGAATCTTCTTGAAGAATTTGAAGAGAACCTGCCTGGATCCCAAAGCAAAATGGGTCCAGGAGCTAGTGGACAAAGTTCAAGAGGTAAGTTCAGCATTGCGAGGAGTGAACTGAACAACAGACGCCTAGGCTAGAAAGAGCCCTTTGGAACAATAGCTGCACATGGCGGAGCCCTTTTGAAATAACACCTGGGCTGCAGCCTGAGGCACAGTTCACTGTTATTGGAGTACAGGGAAGGGCTGTAGCTCAGTGATGGAGCCCCTGCCTTCCATGCAAGGTTCAAACCCTCCCAGATTCAAGCCCTCCCATTTCCAGACAAGGCTGGGGAAAATACTATGCTGGATACACAATTTGACATGATATAAAATGAATTCCTATTTTTCTACATGAAAATTTAAGCACCCTGCGTGTATGACTGCAGCTTTGTTTTCAATAGGCCCTGTTTTGCATAACCATCAGCCCGGCATCCTGGTCAATCAACCATGTTGTGAATGAGTTATGTGCTGGTGCATGGAGCCCATTTGCTCCTTCCTTTGGCTGACTGGGTAATTGAACCAGGAAGCGGAGAGCTCCATGTGAATCCGAATCCAGGATTATGGTCAAGCGCACCCGAACTAGTCAGCCCCGTTTAAACCAGGCTTGTTTGGGAACCTTTAACCACAATTTGTGTTTGGACATCATGTGAAGCTCACAGCTTACTGGTTTGTTTAGAGGCTCCTGCAAAGGAAGAAAATAAATGCAAACAGGCAGTGTGCACCAGCACATGGCTCATTCACACTGCGGTTTATTAATCTAGGATTCCTGGTTTATCATTAAGTGTGAATGCAGCCAATGTGTGTTCTCTTATTCATCACAGTCTATAGCAATAAGTGTGAGTTAATAGTGATAGGTAATATATAATTGTATTTATTCAATATGTAGTCCACAATAGCGGTGTAGTAGGTAGTTGTACGGGTGACGTTTGGCCTTTATTTTCCATTTGACAGTGCAAATTTATTTATTTTTGCATTTATATTCCACCTTTTTTCCACCAAGGAATCCAAGGTAGCATACATAATCCTCCCGCTCTCGATTTTATGTTCACAACAACAACCCTGTGAGGTAGGTTGGGCTTAGAGTCTGTGATTGGCCCAACGTCACCCAGTGAGTTTCCATGGCTGAATGGGGACTAGAACCCGGATCTCCCGACTTACAGTCCAACTATCTAGCCACTATATCACACTAGCTCTCTAATGAGTTGTTTTGTAGATTTTGTTGTGTCCCCCCCCCTCCTCCCCCCTCTTCTGTATTTCGGCAAACTCCATGGTTCCCCTGAGCATGCTGACACCTCTTGCAATTGGCTCTGTCTTGGCTACAGGTCCATCTGCACTCCCCCCCTGAGATTGATCTATAAGTAGTTTTAAAAGCCAGGCACCGATCACACACAGAACCTGCTTAGCTGAATTGTGTGCCTGCAGACCATGCCCTGGGACCTTTATGAATTGCTTTATCTGTAGATCCACTATCATAGGGATGACAAGCATACTGTCTACCTAGCCAGAACACCTCCTTACAGATACCAAGTGATTTACAGTCAATGGCACTAGTCCCTTTGACTGCAGGCTGGCAACACGTTGCTCTTGAAGTACTATGGTGACTCTAGTTGGGAGCATGAAGTAGATGCAAGAGAAAGTTCAGATATTGATGAGGCGATATGAGAACCAATAGTGGCCAAATTCTTTGCAGTTTCTCATGCTTTCATCTGCAACCTTGTCTAGCGTACTGAAAATAAGCCAGCGCAATGATGGAGGCTTTGATCACGCATTACAACATCCAAATGCCAGAGGACACCAACAGGAAGTTTTCCTGCTAATTCTCCTGGATTGGGGAAAAAATGATTTGATGAAGGAGTGGCACACTGCACACATGA
The DNA here is from genome assembly GCF_023053635.1 of Elgaria multicarinata webbii. Classification (NCBI taxonomy): domain Eukaryota; kingdom Metazoa; phylum Chordata; class Lepidosauria; order Squamata; family Anguidae; genus Elgaria; species Elgaria multicarinata. Next base: position 19,326,219 of record NC_086181.1, read on the forward strand.
AAATAAATTTTTCTAATCTCGGTCTGTGGAGCTGATTTTTTTAATTATTGTCTGGAGAATCAATTATATGCTGGATAGTCCAAGGTCCACTTATTCAGTGATGTGATCTCAACTCTGCTATGTCCACTTTTGGAATAACATGTGTGGTTGTGGTCACCACACCTCTAAAAGGGGTATTGGAGTGTTGGGAAAAGGAGCAGAAAAGGCCAACCATATGATTGAGGGGACAGAACACAACTTGGTGGGAACCCATTTGTGATGTCTACTACTTTGGATGTCTTTAAACGGGGATTGAATAAATCCATGAAGGACAATGCCATCAAGGGCTACTAGTCCTGAGGGCTATATGCTGCTTCCAGTATCAGAGTCAATATGCTTATGTACACCAGTTGGTGGGGGAAATTATTATTATTATTATTTATTTATATAGCACCATCAATGTACATGGTGCTGTACAGATAACACAGTAAATAGCAAGACCCTGCCGCATAGGCTTACAATCTAATAAAGTTGTAGTAAACAATAAGGAGGGAAAGAGAATGCAAACAGGCACAGGGAAGTGTAAACAGGCACTGGGTAGGGTGAAGCTAAACATTATAGAGTCAGAACAAACTCAATATTTAAAAGCTATAGGGAACAGAAAATTTTTAGCTGAGTTTTAAAAGCTGTGATTGAGTTTGTAGTTCTCAAGTGTTCTGGAAGAGCGTTCCAGGCGTAAGGGGCAGCAGAAGAAAAAGGACGAAGCCGAGTAAGGGAAGCAGAGGTCCTTGGGCAGGCGAGAAGCATGGCATCAGAGGAGCGGAGAGCACGAGCGGGGCAATAGTGTGAGATGAGAGAGGAGAGCTAGGCAGGAGCTAGGCCGTGAAAAGCTTTGAAGGTCAACAGGAGAAGTTTATATTGGATTCTGGAGTGAATTGGAAATGGGTGTGTGTGTGCAGCCCTGACCATTGCTTTCTAAAAAATAAAGGAATAGCAATTCATTTACATCTCAGCTTTCTTCTATAGCCCCAAAAATGTAGTTGTGAGAAAGTATTAGTTTTTTCAAAAAAGAAATAATAATGCTGATGCTGATGCTGAAATTGGTTTGCTATTGGTTTTGATTTCAGGAAGATATTCCTATGCATAAAATTGGTTTCATGCCCCATTCCTTGGGAACTATGCGTGAGCGTTTCAGTTGGGGTGGGGGAATCCCATTGTCCTACTATTGCTTTGCCTCCTACTTCCGTCCCACGATAGGGACAATCCACATCCTTTTTCTTCACATGAGGAAGCAAGTAACAACCATGTGACCAATTCAGTGGGCATTTTTATAGCGCAGCTTCTCCTGCACACAGCAGGAAATGGCACCAATTATCGTCAGAGCCAAGAAGAAACGGGTTTCCCAGGTCTTATTTTGTAGGGTAAAAAACAACAGAAGAAGCAGGAGACAGGCAGTAGGGTTGATGCACTATCAAAATGAACCGCAAAGATCTGTGAGTGGACAGTCATGAGTGTGCGATGAAACACTCATCTAAAGAAGTGTGTGTGTATGTGAGAGAGAACTTCAACAGAAAATACTCAGTTCTTTTTCCAAACTGCAATTCCCAAAGTCCTTATCCCTACTAGTCAAACCATTTTTAAAAATAATAATTGAAGTTTACAGAAGACATGCACCCATTTAGTTTCATTACCTCAACTTTCCTCTTCCCACTGCTTGAATGCCATGATCCTGTCACATCAGAATCGTTTTTTTATTGTTTGTAGCCAATGACCATTACAACATCATAAACATCAAGAACATTAAAGCATTAATCTGTTTAAAACCGTTAAAACAATAAATTAACACATTAAGCTAAATAAGGCAGCAATATCCCAAGATTAGCTCAGTAGAAATGTAGCCGTTTTAGGGCTCCATCACACCTTTTTTTATCCAGTTTTCACCCGCAGTTTCCCCCTCTGTTTCCTTAGCGAGTGGAGTGCTGGGCATTTCCATGTCTCTGTGTTGTTGCGCTCCTTCAGCTCATGTATCTTTTCACCTGGAGTGCTACTATGCTGGTGAAATCTCCTGCCCCACCCCATGGGAAAGGTTTACAGGGGAAGAAGAGCAAAGGTTTGTTTTGCTTGTTTCAAAGGGTGGGCAGATGAACAATCATTTTAACTTATTTCTTTTGTAAAGGTGGTCAGGTCCCCTCCTTTGCTCCAATGTAACCAAAATGCAGACATCTGCACAAGTTTTAAAGATAAAGAGATCAAACTAGGCATGGTGATAGCTCTTAAGGAGGGTTTTGAATCAGATCAGTTCATCCCTTGACTTTTTAAGATTTTTTTTAATTCCGCCCCTTAAACCCTTTTCCTGATAGTCCACCAGTGCGCAAGTCCACCAGTGCGAAATTCCACCTGTGTGAAATTCCACCTGTTTGCATTAGTGAAGGATCGATTTTCCTTTCATTTGATCATGCGAAGCTGTGCATCTCCAAGTTCATAAAATAGAGATCTGCTGGTTCCCTTACTCAAGAGTAAATCCTATTGCTTTCAACTGCATTTGCATCCAAGTCCTACTAAAATCAGATGCTTGCTTACCTTTGAGTAAACCCCATTTTAGTAAGTCCCTCTCTGTTCAATGGGGTTTACTCAAAGGTAAGCATGCATCTGATTAAACTATGGAATCTGCTAACACAAGATGTAGTGATGGCCACCAATTTGAATGGCTTTAAACGGGGGTTTGACAAATTCCTGGGGGAGATGGCTATCAATGGCTATTAATCTTGATGACCAGGTGCTACCTCCAGTATCAGAAGCAGTATACACCAGTTGCTGGGGAACATGGATGGGAGGATGCTGTTGCACTGCGTCCTGCTTGTTGATTCCTCGCCAACAGCTCATTGGTCACTTTGTGAACAAAATAGTGGACTACATGGACCCTCGATTTGATCCAGCAGGGCTTTTCTTAAGTTCATTTCATCAAGTTAGCTGGAGGCTCCCCACTCAGTTCCCTTGGGCAGGGAGATTCCTAGGGCTACTGCTTTATAGCGGTATTGAAGTGCGCTGCAGGATCTACACTACTTCTTTATAGTGGTACTGAAGTGCACTGACAACTGTTGGGGCCCATGACACATCTACATTGTTGGGTTTAACACTATGAAAGTGGTATGGAAGTGGTATATGGCATGTGTCAGTAGGCCCCAACAGTTGTCAGTGTGCTTCAATACTGCTATAAAGCAGTAGTGTGGCTCCTGCCTTTTATATACCGCTTTCCTAGTGGAATATCCTGCTTGGTGTAGATGAGTCTCTAGAGATTTGCAGTGTTTTGTGCTAACGTTCTATTCACAAATGCATATGCTGAGAAAAGCAGGCAGCATGGCAGACACAGGCATTCTTTAAAGGAGTATAATGTCCCCTAAAGCAAAGCAGCATCGCCTTGAAGCTTTCCCAAGGCTCTTCCTTTCCAGCAGGCAGTAAAAACTCAGACTTGCTTCTCGTTCCCCCCCCTTACTTTTAAACTAGCAAAGTGTTCCCTACAGCCACCACCCAAGAAGGTACACTGTGCAATAGCTAGTGGCTTCTAGCCAGAAAGGAAGCTAACAGTTCTCATTAAACAAGCATTAAGTTGCACGAAAGCGAGACCTGTGGAACCAATGCTTTTGCCTGACTAAAAAACTCTTGTTTCTAATTCAAACACTCCTCCAAAGTATTCCATATCTCATTTCTTTTTTGCTGCAGTTCCTAGCTATTGGTGGGCCTCCAATATGTACGGACATTCTGTTCATCATCACTATTGCCTGAACTTTATCCACTGGCTTGATATTATTTCCTCCTTTTAAAGATTTTACCAATGGCTTTCCATGTACAAACATTGTTGCTGGATCCAGAATTGGATTCTGTATTCTCTCTCTCTCTCTGTGTGTGATATGTATTGCATTGAATTCAGGAACTGCCTTCTGCTGAAGGAAGGGCAACACTCATGAAGTTTTACCACCCAGATTCCCACCCCCCACTCCAGAGATCACCCCACTGAGCAGGCTTTCCTGACTTTGTAGCATTTTGCGGGGGCGGGAGGGGATGCCAAGTACACTTCGATTGGTGCAATTGACCCAACATAAATCTGGATCCAACACCGCCTATTAGGATTGTGCACGGACCCCCCGCTCCGCCCCGCGGGCCGATCCAAAAATTTCGGATCGGCCCACTCCGCTCCGCACCGCTCCGCCCATACTCCGCTCCTCTTCGCCGCGGAGCTCCAGCTCCGAATCGGAGCTCTGCAGTGGAGGGGAGTGGCGCCAGGTAAGGCAGGGAGAAGAGGGCAGGGGGAGTGCTATTGGGCCCTGCCGCCGTCGCCGCCTGTGCGGCGACGGCAGCAGAGCCCGGTAAGGGACCAAGGGGGAGGGGCCCTTACCTGTGTTCGTCCGCGGTCCCTCGGCTTCTTCAATTGAGCCCGCGGTTCAACCAGGAAGTCTGGGCCGCAAGTGCAGCCTAGATTTCCTGGTTGAACCACGGGCTCAATTGAAGAAGCCAAGGGACCGCGGATGGACGCAGGTAAGGGCAAGGAGGGGGGGTTTACCGGGCCCTGCCGCTGTCGCCGCATGGGCGACAGCGGCAGGGCCAGGTAAACCCCCCTTACCTTTCTGGAGGAGCTCCGGATCGAGGCGAAGGATCCGCCTTCACCTCGATCCTCTTCGCCAAGCTCCGCCGGCCCCCCAATCCTCTTCGCCTCCGCCTTAAGGGCAGGCGAAGCCCCCCGCTCCGCTCCTGCTTCTCCGGTTTGAGGAGAAGCGGAGCACATCCCTACCGCCTATATATAGCTGGGCAGGATATGGGGAATTTAATATACACAGAGTGGGATCTGATTTGGTTTCAAAGACAAAAGTACGGTAAACACATTGCAGCAGCTCCAGTCCTACCAACACTACATAAGAAAGGAACCTAAGATGCCCTAAGATTTGAGCGGAGGAGCAGCTCTTGAAGGAGGTGTGGGATAGATCCTTCTTGCACAAGAAGGAGCCATAGAGCCCTAACATGTGTAGATCTTACACCGTTCTTCTCCTCTTCCTGCTTTATGCTTTTAGTGCTTCCTTATATGCTTTTAGAACCTCGAATGACTATTGTTTTCAGCTGGTCTGTTTTTATTGCTGCTGCTTTTGATACTTTACTTTAGTACATTTAATTCCTAAACTTCTCTTTTTCGCAGTTTTGATTTTTATGTCTTATGTTTTGTAAGAGACTGATCGTGTTTCAAAAAAGATGAATTCTTCTACTTGTTGTTATACACATAGGAAGCAGTTAAACCTTTCTTAGTGATTTGCAAAGATGAAAAGATAGGGCAGTTTACGATCTAAGAGACATGACATAAAAGAAAAAAGGGGGTGAAGGGGAGAGCTAGCTGCGTAGCAAGGGATACTGCAGATGTCTGACTGGGTTCCGAAGTCAGACGGACTCCATGCGTCCGCCTTGACCTGGCACGCTGGGCTGCAGCACATTTGGGGGCAGGCTATTTGAGCACCCAGTGGCCTAACGAGCACCCGGCAGCCGTCCACCTTCGTCCAGAGCCTCCATGGTTGTGCACAATGGAGGCTTTGGAAATCACGTCTTTTCTACCTTGTGTAAATGGTGGCCATAAAGGCCCCAGTTTAAAAAGATGAAAGGCGTGAAAGGGCCCGTAGCTTCATAGCCAGCTGTAGTGGGCGCTGGCTTGGTGAGTGTCCAACGGGGCTGGACATGGGTGAGTCCATCCATCCCTAGTAGGCAGCTGTTCCTTTTCTGGCTGGTGAATGGGGGCAATGCAAGCACACCTCAAAGTGTTATGCACAAATGTGGCAAAGAGAAGGTGCTTCCAGACAAGGTTTCTGATCATGCCATCGCCCTGACTTATTGATGGACTCTTACAGGGGATCCACATGAAGCTGTCTTCCATTTGTAACTTCCACGTTTTCCTACTTCTTTTGTCTTTTTCTCTGGAAGCACCCTGAGTAGGGTTGTGCCCCTGAAGGCCGATTTGGAGCTTCTGAATTGGCCCCAAACTGCCTCAGCCTGATCCAGACCTGGTCTAACCAGCTTAGGATCTGGAGCGAGATCCGGACATACGAAGCAGGTCCTTTTCCAGGCACGAGGCCAACCAGGAGTCCATAGGGTACCCTCCCTCTGAATCCACCAAGCTGTTGCCCTTTGCCCACTGAGCCAAGTGAGCGGCCAGAACATACCTGACCCAACCATTCACACCCAGCAGCCATCCGCTTCTCTGAGAGCCACCATTTTTTTAATAAAATTGGAGGCTATCTAATTTCTGAAATAAAATGTAGGAAACTATGGTAGCTGTAAAGGCTTTGGATCTGGAACCAAAGCACGGCACCGATCTAACCCTGAGGCTTTTATCACGCAATCATCTTGCCTTGTTCATGGAATTTGATGGAGGGTTCCAGATAACAATCCACTTCATCCTCTGTCCTTTTTCCTATCACGTTTTGTGCTTCCAGACAGAGGACTCCTAGTGCTACCAACCAAAAGACAAGGTACAGCTTTTCTCTTTCCCTTCTTAAGGGTTTTTATTTTGGTGGAATGAAAAAAGACCAAAGATGAGGTTTACAAGATGCATGTTATCTGACACCCCCCCCCATCAAATTCTATGAAAGAGGTGGGACAATTGCATGATAAAAGCCTCCAGGTGCTTCCAGACAAGCCTCTTTTTCAAGCCCCCAACCTTCCTCATTCACGGAATTTTACAGAGCTGCACAATGTCTTCTGCTTGGTAGCACCATGATAATCCACTGAGCATTTATTCACCTGTGGGGTTCCCAGACACCTGCCGGCCACCATTTTGAATATGCAGGCTGCAGTGGTGTCGTGTTGTGTGTATTGGCGCAACAATGAGAACCTGACAAGGGCTGAGCTGCGTAGAATCTTAGCTGAAGGAGCACACTTTAAGCTGGGAACTTTGGGCCAAAGGAAATAAGAAAGCTTGCATTCCTTGCAGGAAATATATGTTGTGTAAGAGGGTCCCAACTCAAGATGGAGGGACCCAGGGACGTCTCCTCTCTGAGAGGCAGGAGCATGAAGAAAAAGGAAGTAGAGTTGTGGACCTCAGTTCCTACTTCCTTCTGATGCTAGCATATCATTCCAGTATCAGAAGGAAGGTCAGCACGGGTCACAGCCAAGGGAGATTGGAGTCCCCCCCTTCCCATTCCATATGGACGTATCAGCCTTTTTATTTTTGAAGCTAGCTGAGCTGCACCCACGCTTCCAAGAGTTAAACAACCCTAAGATTACCCTAGAATATTGCTTACTGTGAAGTGTGAACCAGGTCATAATATCTGATGAGGGCTCACCAGGAAGGGAATATGCACCATGTACATCGATGGTGCTATATGAATAAATAATAATAATAATAATAATAATAATAATAATAATAATAATATGTCTATCTTTCTTCTGCATTGCTGTTTGGTCTAACGCTTGGGTTGTCTACTTCCGATGCCTTGAGAGGTTTTGGCCTATGACTCTGCACACGTGAAACTGCACAGGCTCAGAATCTTTTCAAGGGATGGCCAACGTTTATTGCTGTTTGCTCTAACAACGTGGTGGGCAATTTCCGATGCCTTGAGCGGTGTTGGCCTACGACTCCCATCAGCTCTATAGGGAGCAGAGCCAAGGGTGATGATTCATGGGGGTTGTAGGCCAGGACTTCCGGAGGGCCAAGAGTTGCCCCCTTCTGCAAGGTAGAAGGACTGTATATGCAGGCTGAATATGCAGACTGTATATGCAGACTGCAGTGGAGGCATGCTGTGGCTTGTCGTGTTGTGTGTGTTGGCGCAACAATGAGAACCTGACAAGGGCTGAGCTGCATGGAATCTTAGCTGAAGGAGCACGCTTTAAGCAGGGAACTTTGGGCCAAAGGGGAAAAAAAAGCTTGCATTCCTTGCAGGAAATATATGTTGTGTAAGAGGGTCCCCAACTCAAGATGGAGGGACCCAGGGACATCTCCTCTCTGAGAGGCAAGAGCATGAAGAAAAAGGAAGTAGAATTGTGGACCTCAGTTCCTACTTCCTTCTGACGCTCGCATATCATTCCAGAATCAGAAGGAAGGTCAGCACGGATCACAGCCAAGGGAGATTGGAGTCCCTCCATTCCCATTCCATATGGACGTATCAGCCTTTTTATTTTTGAAGCTAGCTGAGCTGCACCCACGCTTCCAAGAGTTAAACAACCCTGGGATTACCCTAGAATATTGCTTACTGTGAAGTGCGAACCAGGTCATAATATCTGATGAAGGCTCACCAGGAAGGGAATATGCCTATCCTTCTTCTGCATTGCTGTTTGGTCTAACGCTTGGGTTGTCTACTTCCGATGCCTTGAGAGGTTTTGGCCTATGACTCTGCACACGTGAAACTGCACAGGCTCAGAATCTTTTCAAGGGATGGCCAACGTTTATTGCTGTTTGCTCTAACAACGCGGTGGGCAATTTCCGATGCCTTGAGCGGTGTTGGCCTACGACTCCCATCAGCTCTAGGGAGCAGAGCCAAGGGTGATGATTCATGGGGGTTGTAGGCCAGGACTTCCGGAGGGCCAAGAGTTGCCCCCTTCTGCAAGGTAGAAGGACTGTACCGTTTCAAAGCATGGGATGACGGTGGTGATGGTGGAGGAAATGCTACCCGCGTTCTGCATGACTGAAGAAACCCATAAGGTAATCTAAAGCGGCCGCCCGCCGCCCTTGCAGGCCGTTCCGCCCCGATTCTCCTGGCCCCCGGCCAACGGCTTCGCTGTTTCCTTTTCCATGAGTGCTGGACAACCCAGTGGCCGTCCCGGGCTCCCGCACACAAAGGCAGCCCGACGGGGCGGGACTTGCCAGCACAGCCCTGGGGTGGGCTGGGGAGGTCGCCCCATCCTGCCGGGCGCGGCGTGCCAGGAGCGTATAAACTCCCCGCCGCCGGGGAGGGATGGAGCCGCTCAGCGCGCGCTGCCGCCCGAGATCCCGACATGAGCCGGCTCCGTCGAGTCCCGCTCGCGTCCTCCCTGCTTCTCCTCGTCCTCCTGACCGTCTCCGAGAGAGCCTTTTACGGAGTTTCAGGTTGGTGGCTGGGCGTGGCACGGGGGCCGAGCGGCGCTGGGTGAGCCTTCCCTGCCCTCCCTTCGTGCCTGCTAGGAGGAGGGCAGCCGCTCTGCCCCGTCCACTGGCTCAGAAAGAGGCGCGGTGGGACCCCCAGAAAGCTCTGCTAAGGGTGACGAGCAACTTTCCCCCCTGTATAAAGCGCGATCTGCACTGCGCCAGCAAAAACGGTCTTGCCGCGCGTATTCCTAGGCACGAAAGTAATAATAAACACGAAGGGTAGTGTCCAGTGCTAGTCCTACGCATGTTTATGACATGCTGAGATGGCTGTAGCTATTGGGTGGTATAGTAAGTACTACTAAATTTGTCCTCTACCCTCCGCCCCAAAGATGAAGTTCGTGGATCAACCATGGGCCAGTCACTCTCTACCTTACAGGGTTGTTGTGAGGATTCAGTGGCAGTGGAGAACCATGTGCACCCACTTTGAGCGCCTTGAGGGGGGATGGGATAGAACATTTTTTAGAGCTGGAAGGGATTGTGGAAGTTGACGTAATAAATGCATGGATGTAAGGGGCTGGATCCAGGATCTCCACCTGGTTTCTGGGTTCCCCACCACCACAGCTCACCCCATTCTCCAGGGTCTTCTGACTCTCTGTGTAGCACTTTGTTGGGGCTGGCAGGGCTGTGGTGGAAAGCGGGGGAGCAGAAGTCCACTTCCACCAGTGCAGTTTACCCAGAGTAAATCTGGTTCCAAGCCAATGAATAATAAAACATTATGAGCTGAGTGAAGAGAGGAGGCAAAGCTTAATTCATAGAAAGAAGAGTGCCAAATTCAAGCCTCCATTCTTAGTTCAGGTGTGTATGGGCTGACTGAGGTTATGCAATAGTGTAAGTACTGTATTTTGCAAATGGTTATATAATCCATAATCAAATAATGCAGGGGTCCCCAGCATGGTGCCCATGGGTGTCCTTGTGCATGTGGATACCCAACGTGGTGGATCTGTATGCATATCCCTGTTTGATTCCATATTAAAAAATACACATACAATGAAACAAAAGTGGACCAAATATCCTAACAAGAATCCATTTGGAAGTGACATCTATCTGCCACCCTTTCAATGATGGAAGTGTTGTGAGGTCCTCAATCCATTGCATTATTCTGTAGGAATGGAATGTTTATCCTTCCAGTGTTTAAAATTAGTCTCATAGTTCTCAAAAGGTTGCGGAAAATCCATTTACGTTGACCATAAAGCCTAATTAAAATCTAGGAGGTCAGTGAATATTAAAGACTTTGGTATGTGTGTCCCCCCACCCCGTGTAACAGCCTCCCCACAGAAAGAAGCATCTACTGGACATTGCCAGAATGTAGCTTTAAACAATGCATTTATTACCTGTATTGCACTTCCAGCACTTGGCTGAATTAGACAATCCCTTATGAAAGAGATGTCACAGTATCCAACAGAAAGGGAGCAAATGTTTTTGCTGAATAAGACGCAGCCCATTGATTTGGCATCCTGTGGTGTTGCCCACAGCAGTATCCTAAATTCCCAAATGCCTCCACGCATCCAAAAAGGTTGGGAAATAATCTAGAGACTTGATTTATCACACGTTTTTATGCTGTGCTTCCTCCGGGGAGTCAAAGCAGTGCATAAGACTCTTCCTAATCATATCTTCAGACCAACTCTGCAAAGCCGTATGTGTCATGTCACTGATCCTAACTTCTTTTTCTTACTTTAGTGAAGCATGCAGGGCCTCAGCCTGAATGGGGACCACTGCACGTGGATGGACGTGGATGGGTTAAACATAGAATGGAGTTTTTTTGGGTTTTTTCTTTAGCAGGAGGAGCAAGGCTGGGCATGGGGGGGGGGCAGTGGGGCCACTTGGCATAGGCCAGCCTTCCTCAACCTGGGGCCCTCCAGATGTGTTGGACTGCATCTCCCAGAATGCCCCAGTCAGCTGGGGCATTCTGGGAGTTGTAGTCCAACACATCTGGAGTGCCCCAGGTTGAGGAAGGCTGGCATAGGCCTACGATTTTGAGTGGGCCTACTCCGAGTCCCCCTGGTAGAGGCAAAGGGGGACAATTTGGTAAAGATTTGTTACAAAGTAGCTCACCTGTGAATGAGCAGTACTGACTCCATTTTGAGACAGCCCAAAAGCCAAGGTGTCTTCACCCCCCATCTCCAGCAGAGATGAGACAAAAGCACATGAATGGGGCTGAGAGCAATCACAAAAGGCTAGATCAAGCGATGATGTTGTTGTTGATGAATTTGCCCAAAGAAAAGCACTTAAAGCATTTCCGAAAGTGGAGAAGTGATGTCTTATCAACATCTTGAAAAAAAGTACTTGCTATTACGTTTTTTTTATAAATTGTTCTAGTTCATAAGTATGTAGAACTGATTAAAAAATACTTAATGAGCAGTTTGAAATGGGGCCAATATTCCCATCTGTTTTCCTGCATTGAGCAGATGGCCTTGTAGGCCCCTTCCAACTCTGCTATTCTATGATCTGGCCCGGGCCTAATACCAACTTTGCCTGGCCCTGAGGAGGGGTGAATGTAAGTGGATAGAATTTAGGGTTGGGGAGGTTTAACACACCCTATCTCTGTGTCTTGTTCTCCAGCTAGATTGGGGGGGGGGTTAGAAGCAACTCCACACTCTTCATTTAATGTAGCATGTAGTGTAGCCCTGAGCCCTGGGTTAACAGTCTGAGACTTGGCTCAGATCAAGAATAGAAGGAGATTAGAGAGCTACAGCTACTATTCCAAGTGTGTACGTGCGTGTGCATGCGTAGAACTCCGCATGCCGCTATGAAGTATAAAAATGTACTCCTAAAAATGAAACATGCTACATTGAAAAAGAGAGAGAAAAGAAATCTATCCCCCACCCCCCCCAGTTAAAAATGCACTTCCTGCATCTGTCAGTGGGGGGTTATTTCCTTGCACTCCCTTGGGGCAGTTAGGTGAGGGTTGTGAGGGTTTGTGTCCAGGAGAGGGACTTGCAAATTATATCCCATGAATCTCTGTTCTTTCTATATCCAGCTCATTTTAGTCCACGTTGCCAGTGCTCCCACCTGGAGTCTCAGTTTGTCCCACAGAGCCGCATGGCTGGTATAGCGATTTTCCCCAAGCTGCCTTCCTGCCAACGTATCGAAATCATGCAAGTATCCCTACCCTGGTTAGCACTTTTGAAAAATCATTTCCAACAAACAATGTCTGTGCGAAAGCTCTTCACTCATCAGGGTATTCCTTCTGCTTTATCTTTCAGCATCACCTTGAAGAATGGGAAGAGAACCTGCCTGGATCCCAAAGCAAAATGGGTCCAGGAGCTAGTGGACAAAGTTCAAGAGGTAAGTTCATCATTGTGAGGAGTGAACTGAACAACAGACGCCTAGGCTAGAAAGAGCCCTTTGGAACAATAGCTGCACATGAAGAGCCCTTTTGAAATAACACCTGGGCTGCAGCCTGAGGCACAGTTCACTGTTATTGGAGTACAGGTAAGGGCTGTAGCTCAGTGATGGAGCACCTGCCTTCCATGCAAGGTTCAAACCCTCCCAGATTCAAGCCCTCCCATTTCCAGACAAGGCTGGGGAAAATACTATGCTGGATACACGATTTGACGTGATATAAAATGAATTCCTATTTTTCTACATGAAAATTTAAGCACCCTGCGTGTATGACTGTAGCTTTGTTTTCAATAGGCCCTGTTTTGCATAACCATCAGCCCGGCATCCTGGTCAATCAACCATGTTGTGAATGAGTTATGTGCTGGTGCATGGAGCCCATTTGCTCCTTTCTTTGGCTGACTGGGTAATCGAACCAGGAAGGGGAGAGCTCCATGTGAATCCAAATCCAGGATTACGCTCAAGCGCACCCAAACTAGTCAGCCCTGTTTAAACCAGGCTTGTTTGGGCACCCTTAACCACAATTTGTGTTTGGACATCATGTGAAGCTCACAGCTTACTGATTTGTTTAGAGGCTCGTGCAAAGGAAGAAAGAAAGTAGAGGCAAACAGGCAGCATGCACCAGCACATGGCTCATTCACACTGTGGTTTATTAATCTAGGATTCCTGGTGTATCATTAAGTGTGAATGCAGCCAATGTGTGTTTTCTTATTCATCACAGTCTAGCAATAAGTGTGAGTTAACATTGATAGGTAATATATAATTGTATTTATTTCATATATAGTCCACAATATTGGTGTAGTTGTTAGTAGGGGGTGACCTTTGGCCTTTATTTTCCAGTGGGCAGTGTCAATTTATTTATTTAATTTTACATTTATATCTCGCCTGTTTTCCTCCTAGGAATCCAAAGTAGCATACATAATCCTCCCCCTCTCCATTTTATCTTCACAACAACAGCCCTGTGATGTAGGTTGGGCTGAGACTCTGTGACTAGCCCAACATCACCCAGTGAGCTTCCATGTAGATTTTGTTGTTTATTTATTTATTGCATTTTTATACCGCTCAATAGCCAAAGCTCTCTGTTGTGTTGTTATTTTCTCCTCCTCCTCCTCCTCCTCCTCCTCCTCCTCCTCCTCCTCCTCTTCTTCACTTCTGCAAACTCCACGGTTCCCCTGAACATGCTGATACCCCTTGGAATTGGCTCTGTCTTAGCTACAGGTCCATCTGCACTCACCCCCTGAGATTGATCTATAAGTAGTTTTAAAAGCCAGGCACCGATCACACACAGAACCTGCTTAGCTGAATTGTGTGCCTGCAGACCATGCCCTGGGACCTTTATGAATTGCTTTATCTGTAGATCCACTATCATAGGGATGACAAGCATACTGTCTACCTAGCCAGAACACCTCCTTACAGATACCAAGTGATTTACAGTCAATGGCACTAGTCACCTTAACTACAGGCTGGCAATACGTTGCTCTTGAAGTACTACGGTAACTCTAGGGAGCATAAAGTAGATGCAAGAGAAAGTTTAGATATTGATGAGGCGATATGAGAACCAATAGTGGCCCAATTCTTTACAGTTTCTCATGTTTTCATTTGCAACCTTGTCTAGCACATTCGAAATCAGCTTTGAATATGCATTACAACATCCAAATGCCAAAGGACACCATCCAACAGGAAGATTTCCTGCTAATTCTTCTGGACTGGGAAAAATGATTTGACAAAGGAGTGCCACACTGTACACACGACAATAAAAATTTCTAATCTCAGTCTGTGGAGCTGATTTAGTGATTGATGTCTGGAGAATCAATTATATGCTGGATAGTCCAACATCCACTTATTCATTGTTGGGATCTCAAAAGGAACGGACCAACCAGAAAAGAGATCTTGGGGTTCTGGTGGATGGTTCAATGAAAATGTCAAGTCTGCTGTGTCCACTTTTGGAATAACATGTGTGGTTGTGGTCACCACACCTCTAAAAGGGGTATTGAAGTGTTGGGAAAAGGAGCAGAGAAGGGCAGCCTGTACTAAGAAAAGGTAAACTTTTTGTTTTGTAGGGTTTTTTTTTAAAAAAAAATATATTAAAGAGAAAACTCTACCAGAGGGAGGGGACATTGTAGATGTTTATAAAGTTTATAAAGCTGTGCCCAGTATGGATTCATACTGCTTTAAAGATGCCCTCTTTCTGCCCACAGTCCTTACTTACACATGGATCTGTATTCTGTATGGATATCAGCATAGTTGCACTGTGTAATATTCTGGGTATTTAGTTGCATATGTGCATTCAAAACATTCCTCTGAACTGGCTCCCAAGGCATTTGAGGAAAACATGGCAGACCTGACCATTGCGTTGAAAAAATAAAGAAATAATTCATTTACATCCTAACTTTCTTCTACAGCACTCAAGGCAGAATCCATTCTTGGGTGATCTTCCATCCAGGCACTGCACAGGCCGAGACCTGCTGAGCTTCAGCAGAGTTGCTGCATCATTCACGGGCCTTCGGACCTCAGCTCTGGCCCTAAAGGCTTCATGCACTGCACAACATATCTTGCATAGGACATTAGTGAAAGCCGCATGACTGACCTAGCTGACTGTGGAGTGGTGGAGCCTAGTCTTTCCCAACTTGATGTCCTCCTTTTGCTTTGGAGTACAGTTCCCATCATTTCCAACCAGCATGGCCAATGGATTCATAGCCCAACCCATCTGCAGGACAACTGCTTGTGGAAGGCTGATGTCACCCTTCCTGGCCCTGACCTGAGTAATACTTTTGAGTAAAAAGAAAAGAAAAGAAGACTGTGGTAGGAAGGCCTAACTTCTTTGAAAGCTACTCCTTTTGTTCTGATAGACCTACAGTGCCTCAGTCCTGTGTGTGCATGTTTCTGCATGGTATTCATTGGTGAGGGAAAAGAACACTTCACATACTCAGATTCACTCATGTCATTTCCCCACATATTCCAGATAGATTCCTGTCACTGGAAAATTGTCCTCCTGGAATGAGCCCTGATTCAAATTAGATCCTGATTGTACTCACAGGATTCACCTGCAATGATCATGTAACCATTGAACATTCAGCCCCTCCCTCCCTCCACTTGGGAATAGTATAGCCAACAAACAGCAGCTCTGGGTGGATGGCCAAGTTAAACTAGACCACCTTGGCCCTGCCGAGTTTACACAAGGCCTTTCTGAGAAAACTTTGCCCCTGGCATTGACCTAAGCAAGCATCTCATCAGAATTAGTTACAGCTCAAGCACAGAGGCTCTGAGCACTTCTCTCTGAAGTAAAAGTGGGATGGTCTTTTTTTTTAATCTGCTCCCATTACTCTTTATTTCTTTATATTTGTGAAGAAGCCCTGATGTTTTAAAATACTCTCCAGAAAACCCTTGTGAATCTGTGGCCTCATCTACACCAAGCAGGATATTGCACTATGAAAGTGGCATATAAAAGGCAGGAGCCGCACCAAGCAGGATGTAGTGGTATGAAAGAAGTATATGGTATGTGTCAATGGACCCCAACAGTTGTCAGTGCAGTTCAGTACATAGTACCATATCCTGCTTGGTATAGATGATGCCTGTGTGGAGAAGTTAGAACTCTGTGGACACCACCATGTCCCTCTTACCTCTGGGCTTTTTTTCCTAAGTGTAAACTAGGCTGCCACTTGCTTCATGCCCCTTTTCTAACCCCGGGATGAAATCCTGCAATATGGGAGCACAGCCAGGGATGTGGGAGAGTTTACTATCCAGCCAATCTTAGAGCAGATTTACAAATTAAGTAATTTATTAAGGTATTGTACACAGAGGAAAAAATGAAGGATTCAAGACAGGATTCAATGGAAAGGGAGGTTTTACAGCTTCAAAAGAAATGGTTTTTAAACCAATTCTAAACAAATAATACAGAAGTAAAATACTTTAAGGGAGCAATCTGATGCATTTTAGACAGAAAACAGTCCTACAACTCCCAGCATTCCCATGCTAGCAGGGG
Organism: Elgaria multicarinata webbii; assembly: GCF_023053635.1. Classification (NCBI taxonomy): domain Eukaryota; kingdom Metazoa; phylum Chordata; class Lepidosauria; order Squamata; family Anguidae; genus Elgaria; species Elgaria multicarinata. The sequence goes on from NC_086181.1 coordinate 19,342,613, forward strand.
AATACTGGGAATTGTAGGACCTTTTTCTGTATAAACATGCATGGGATTGTGTCCCAAAAGTGAGGTAGAGATAGACAGTTGCTGTTTGGAACATTAGGTATAAACATGTTATTTATTCAGTCCCTGGCCATTGTGCAAACAGCCAAAGTTCATAGTTGTGGGCGGAAGGAGTGGCTATGTGGGGCATATATATATAAAAAAAACAGGGGGTTGGGTTGAGTAAATTCTATGGTCTTCAAATTTGCAAGACTGCTTTAAGTGGAGAGATGACCTCACCCATGGCCTCCTTCTTGTACAGCTTGGCTCTCCTACCTTTACTCGCAGCAGGTGATGGTAAGGAATGTTCCATCATGTATTTTTTCTGGTTCATTTAACCTAGGCTAGCATATCACTTTCAGTGGTTTTCTTACAGCTGACCACAGATTACAGAGACCTTTGCTTTGTTACAATTGTGTCAAAGGGAAAATGAAAAAGGTAAACTTAAAGGATATCTAATGAGTTTTGTAAAACAAAGGGCTCATCTACAACAAGCAGGATATTCCACTATGAAAGTGGTATATAAAAGGCAGGAGCCACACTGTTGCTTTATAGTGGTATTGAAATGCACTGACAACTGTTGCGGCCCATTGACACATACCATATACCTCTTTCATACCGCTATATCCTGCTTGGTGTGGCTCCTGCCTTTTATATATTGCTTTCATAGTGCCATATCCTGCTTGGTGTAGATGAGGCCATACGTGCAGGATTGGTTACAGAGAACAGCTTTGGGTGACTGACTGTGCCTCAGCCCCGTGGCCGCTGAACTATGAGGTGCCACAGGACACCATACTGTCCCTACTGTTATTTATGTCTATATGAAGCTGTTGGGAACAGTCATCAGGAGACTTAGGACAAAGTGTCACCAGTATGCTGAAACCCAGCTTTATTTCTCTGTGACGTCTGTCTTGAGAGCCAGTGCACATTCTAAACCCGTGTGTGGCTGCAATTGTTAGGATGAGGGCTACTAAACTGAAGCTGAACCTCTATAAGACAGAGACCCTATGGACTAGCAGTTCCTGGGTCTGTTAGCCTGTTCTGGATGGGGTTGCACTCCTGAAGGAGCAAGTACGTAGTGCTCCTGGACCTTTGTCACTGGAAGCCCACCAGACCTGGTGGCCTGGAGCACCCATTACCAACTTTGGTTGGTACGCCAACCATGCCCATTCCTGGATAGGGATAGCCGAACCAAGGTTGTCAATGCACAGGTAACCTCACAATTGGACTACTGCAATGCATTCTATGTGTGGCTGCCTTTGTGTAGTTCAAAAGCTGCAGCTAGTGAAGAATGCAGCAGCTAGGGTGCTCACCTAACATCTGTGCTAAAAGTACAGCACTGGTTGCCTGTTAGCTGCTGAGCCATGTACAAAGTAAAGTTTATGGCAAACAAAGCCCTAAACATCTGAAATGGTAGAAAGATTAATCTAAGGAAATGGGAGCAATTCTTCGCACAATAACTCTATGGAACTCAGGCTTCCATAAACCCACAGGAGTGTTCCAACATCAGGTGAAGATGACATGTGAATGTTTTTATACTTTATGTAATGCATTTCAATGGTTTTAATTTTTGCGAACAGCCCAGAGAGCCAGAATAGAAATATAATGAACTAGCTTGACTCATGTAGACCTTCTGCATGCTAGTACTTTATTGTTCAGTATCAAAATTTCTTTATATACACAAGGGCGACTGCTACATTTTTCGGGCATAGGAAAGCTGGTTGCAAGGCCAACCAAGAGTCTATAAGACTCCCAGCCACTCCCCCCACTCCCTCCCAACCTCTTCCCCCCACTCTGCCCTGCTCACTTCCAGCTGCCGCCCCACCCCTCTCCTTCCCACAACCATCCTGCTGGCTTGCAGAATTTACCTGAGGCCTCCACGCTGGTTCAGCAATGACATGTTTCAATGCCAGCTGTATCAGCTGTGTTTACATATCCTGTTGCTTAGCAACACAAAGTACTTCTCTTATCTACTGTTGCCTAGCAACAAAAAGTTCTTCCTCAGAAATGTGCCATGCATCGCCATATATATATATATATATATATATATATATATATATATATGAAATGTGTGTACATGTGTGTGCAGTGGCTTGTTTGTGTGACTGTGAAGTTTTTTGGGGTGGTTCTTGTATTATTACATCCTCTTCTAAACCATTTCAACAACCATTTGATCAAGTGACAGAAAATAAATCTTCCAAAAAGAAATGTAAAATAAATAACTTGATGATCCTTGCCAGTGCTCCAGGCTAAAAGGAGATTTTGTATTATAGCACCACTCCTGATGCCTTTTCATTTGAGTTCATCGTAGCTCCTGTTCTCATCCTCTTGCCCTCTGTTTCCATTTCAGTTCCTCCTCCCTGCAATTTCCCATTCATTTACAAAGAGAAGTCCTACTCTGAATGCACCAACGTTGATTCTTCCAATGAGACGCTGTGGTGTGCCACAACCGCCAGCTATAATGAGCATCAGCAACGGAAGCCTTGTGCCCTCAATGGTGAGAAGTGTGGAATCCCACTAGAACTCCCACTCCAGAATAATATATTGCTCCTCTCTCCCTCTCTCTCTCTCTTTCTACTTAACAAGAGGACACCCTAGTGGGCTTAGGATATTGTGGGCCACAAGCAGAAACGAGGTTTTCAGCCTCCTAATTGCAGTGGCAGAAGCCTCTACAATAAATGATCACTGTCATTGGTACTCTAACAATTGTAGTGAGAAAGAAGTGGCATCTCAAAGGTGTGTTGGTCCCAGTTGTGCCACAGCCAATAACTATGACAGAGACACTAAATGAAGAGTGTGCTTGCTTCAAGGTAGGAGATCATGTGATTGAAAAAGCTCTAAAAAGCTCTACATTAAGTGCAGGGGCTAATTGTCACCCCCTTCTTATGTATAAGAAAAATCAATTGTTTGCTGTCCTTCTTAAAACCATTGTAAATAGATCCCAAGCTTTTTGTAGTCCATCCAAACTAAAGTTGAGCTGAAAGCACTTTCCAAAGAAACTTCAGCTTCAAATTGGGGAAGAGTTTTTTGGGAGTGATTTGGAAAATGGTTCCCCCAAATCACCTCCCAGATTCCCCTGGCAGTCTCTCATTAGCTGCCAGCCAAGGTAGAGTCTTAGGCCTTAGCTAGACCTACCTGTTAGTGCGTGACGGAGGGGTGAAGATCTTGCAATGGTTTTATCGCGAGATCCCCAATCTGTTCACACGTGGCATGAAACGTCTTCAGAGGGAGAGGCATCGCGCCCGCCATTTTTAAATTTTCTTAAAGGGGAAGATGCGCACGAGCGCTCGTGCACAAAAGGTAGGTGTCGTTTTTTAAAATAATTATTTTCCCCGCTCCCCGCCCCCCGCCCCTGATGGGCGCAGTGCTCCTGAGGAGCTCTGCACCCCATGCACGGGTCCCAGCTCCTCGTGAGAAACCGCGAGGAGCCAGGACAAACCATGGCTCCCGGCCACATGTAACGCGTTCTAAAGGGGAAGGCTATATACTGGGGCAAGGGAGGGATCACCCCTCCCTGATCCCGGGATCCCCTGTGCGTCATGTGGACGTACAGCAATGATCCCGGGGATCGCCCCGGGATTTTGCCCCAACTAGCTATGGCCTAAGAGTGTGCCTGCCCATATGTTATAAGAATCAACTGAGGCTCTCATATCAGTTCAAAATCTGATTGGAATGAAGAAGCGGGCTGACCTCTCAGACTATGCTCAGTCTTTAGAATTACATTTCCAAAAAGGTCCCAATTTGAAAAATAAGCATTTTTATATAAAATGTCCAGTTTTCTTGACCAAATTCCTGCATGGAAGTTCCTGCTTGCAAAAATGCACACTTCTCCCATAGTCTAAAGTGCACAAATGTGAATTTTGGTGTGATTTGCACAAGTGCAGATGTGTGCATTTTGGAAGAGCACATTTGTGTAGGTGTGCACTTTTGAATGCAAAACCAAATTTGAGAAATGATTAAAATTGCCAGAGAATTGCATTCCAGCTTGTGTTTGAAGGAAGAACTTTCAACCTCTGACAGTTGTTCAACCATGCAGGAGATTAAAGTGTTATTTAGCATGAATGCCACCAGCATTGTACTAGGGGTAACGAACATGCAATATTTGAGTTCATTGAGGTTCTCTGAATTCTTCAAAGCTCCTTTTGCCTTGGTTGAATTCCCGAACTCAAGCTTCCTCCCACATGCATTTTTTTTAAATATGCAGCTGTTCCCATTTTAACAAAATAAGCATTGTTTTTTAAAGTGCATTTTTCCCGACCAAGTTCCTGCATGGAGGTTCCTTCAGGTCAAAATGCACACGTCCCCCATAGGCTAAAGCATGAAAATGTGGATTTTAGCTGGATTTGCAGAAATGCACTAGTACAAAAGTGTGCATTTTGAAAGTGCACATTTGTGTAAGTGCACACTTTTAAATGCAAATTCAAGCTGCAAAAATGACAGAAGTTGCTAGAGAATTGTGCTACAGCTTGCATTTGAAGGGAGAACGTTCAACCTCTTCCCTTCTTCCAAACTATGTCTAAGGTCTACCCTCTTAATTTTGGGCTCCCCACATGTACAGAATATGGAGGAACCTCCAATGGGCAGCCCTGTGTCTTCCCGTTCATCTACAAGAACCAGACATACTTTACCTGCACTAATGAAGATCATGGAGACCAAAGATTCTGGTGTGCCACAACGGGGAGCTACGATGAGAGAGAAAGGTGGAGCTACTGTGCGGACACACGTAAGATCACTGAAGGCTGCTGTGTTGCAGTCAGTGAGGGAGTCAGTTCTAGATGTAGGACCTCAGTGTAGGACTGTTCCTTCCAATATGGCCAGGTTGAACAGTCAGCCCAGCTGAAGTTTGCGGAGCTTCAAGGGGAGGGGAGAGAGGGGAGGGGAGGGGAGGGGCAAAATACATAAGCGGTGGAATAGTGTCTAAAGGGCCAATCCTATGTATGTTTTGACAGAACTATAAAGCCTACAACTTCTAGCATGTCCCAGCCAACTTCCTATCCCTGCCTTAAATTAAAATTGGCAGAATGGCAGATAATAGAAGTCTTCTCGATATTAGGCAAGAGTTTGACAGAACCCAGGAAACAGTACTGTCATAGAGTGAACCCACCCACCCTATCTCTTTTCTCTGATCTTCCAGGACTAAATGCAAATCCCAAAGGGCCATGCACCTTCCCTTTCATCTACAAAGGCCAATCCTACTTATCTTGTACAACAGATGGAGACTCCAATGGGAAGCTCTGGTGTTCCCTCAGCAAAAACTATGATCAGAACCCTCAGTGGACATACTGTGAGCCCTCAGGTAAGTGATACAAGCAAACAAACAAACCAGAAGACAATCATGATAGACTATAGTTAAGGCTCAGTTGAGCTCTAGGACGTTGGGGTGACCATCCAGAGTGTCAACGGCATAGGAGATTTGCATGGGTCCTGCTTTATAGGGGCCTACCTGTGTGCTCATGGACATCCACATATATCAGTAGTTCTTAAACTGTGGGGCACCCCTCCTGGGGAGATGTGACACATGGAAGGATATCGCATGGTTCCAAGGACGAAGAGGATCCTGAAGCAGGTACAGCCACAGGCACCTTCCTCACAACAGCACAGGCTTTGTGTCAGAGTCACCAAAACTGGTCTGCTTACCATGGAAGCTCCATAGAGGCAAGGACCACATCAGAGCTTCTGGGCCCATCATTCTCTGTCCCCATTGTCTCCCTACCATTGCCATGTGACTCTAGTGTTAGGATGGAGGCTGACATGGCCTCTTTTAGTTTTCTACCAATGCCAGCTTGTATCCCAGTCCACACATCCTCCATACTCATGGGCTGCAGACATGCAGATGGGGATGAAAATTGTGTGCGTTCACTGACCCAAGAGTTGGCTGCTAGTGGCCGAAGTCATCTGTTCCCAAGTTTGGTGTGTGTGTGGGGGGCAAAGTTCAAACTGCTTGAGAAACACTGCTGTTCTTGCACAGTGCACAGGAACATAGGTGGACTCTGTTTTGTTATTGCTTTGTATATAGGCGAGATCTTGTCCTTATTCAGGGATGGGGAATATGTCGCCTTTCAGATGTTGTTGGACTGTGAATCCAATCTGCCCTCGCTGGCATAGACAATGGTGAAGGATGCGTGTTTCACTCCAACAGCCTCTGGAAGGGACGCATGAGTCCCATATCCGCTGTTAAGGATGCTGGCATGCATGTGATCTCTGCGCATCAAGTTAGCGGAATGCAGTTCAACCCGGACCCCCTGTAAAGGTTTCAGCACACTACATGTTTCCTCACTAATCCCTGACTAGATCGGGTGATATCCCGGATCTCTGCATTTCCCCGGGATATGGCCTTACAGATTTTTCACATTTTTCCCCGCAGTCCCGGGATGATCCCGAGTCTGCGGGACGTGTGGGCAGCCATCCCGGTATAGTCCCGGATCCTCGTGAGTAAACATGAGGAGCCGAGAACCAGGCACAGGGCATGGAGCTCTGGAAGCACTCTGTGCCCATCGAGGGTGGCGGGGAGCGGAGTCTGGGCTTTCTATTAAAACCCCCCACTAACTTTTGCACTGGAGCGCTAGTGCGCTCCAGCTCCTGTTTCTTTATTTAAAAAAATGGCGGGCGCCACGTGTGGACATCACGCACCACGTGTGGACTGAGGGGGATGATCTCGCGATCACAAAATCGTGAGATCATCCCCCTCCACCCCCATTGTCCAGCTATGCCCTTAATATAGGGTTTTGCGTTGTTTTTATAAAAAGCCTTCTTCATAATACCTTTTGCTGCCTCCACAGAGCATCGCCCATGTACCTTTCCCTTCGTTTTCAACAATGAGTCCTACTCCGCGTGCACCGGGGATGGAGGTGACGATAACATACTGTGGTGTGCCACAACAGATAACTATGACAGGGATGGGAAATGGAAGTTGTGCGCCCTTCAAGGTAGGAGATCATGTGATGGCAAAGCTCTACATCAGACTAGTAAAGCATAAAAGTGCAGGGTCTGATTGTAGCCCCCTTCCTATTTATTAAAATGTCCATGATTTATTTATTTATTGCATTCATAACCCAATTTTTCCCTTCAAGGCAGCTGACACAATAGTTCTCACCATCATTTTATCCTCACAACAAAAACAACCCTGTGAGGTAGGTTGGGCTGAGAGCCCGTGACTGGCCCAAAGTCACCCAGTGGACTTCCATGGCTGAACCCGGATCTCTCAACCCGCCGTCCAACACTCTAGCCACACTGACTCTGTGTTTGCAGTCCTTCTTAAAACCTATGTGAGAACATTCCAGGTTTTCAGTCCTCCATCCAAACTAAGGTTGAGCTGAAAGCACTTTGAAAAGAAGCTGCAGCTTGAAATTGGAGGAGGGGTTTTGGGGAGTGGGTAGAAAATGTTTCCCCAAACCACCTTCTAGCTCGACCACCAAATCTGCAGCCCTGGCAGTCTCTTGGGTAGCTGTCAGCCAGGGTCAAGCATTTGAATTGTCAGCATGTCCCAATGTCTGTACAGGTATCAAAAGAGCAGTGAGACGTGATACAAGTCGGGGCAAAGTGCATTTAGAAAAGTTTTCAAAATGAACCGGAGACTCTGGTTTTCTGCAAGAAAGTCTATTTGTTTTCCCTTTACCGTGATCCTTCCATTTTTGGCAAAGGATAAGAATCACTCCTCTCTGCAATCCAGTTAAACATGGGGCCATGCTTGTTAAATGATGCCGCTGTCTTTTCCTTTGTGGCGTTTGACTTTCCCAGGGCAAACTTGATCGCCTTGCAAGATAAGCTAAAATGTCACGTGCAGCCTGTGAACATAAAGCGTCCAAAACATAGAACTTAAGGAGGAATTGCTTTTGAGATGTATCAATTTTGTAAGATCTGTTCCGTCTATGTTTCGCAGATTGTCAAGCGACTTTTGTTCTGTCGTCTGCTCCTTGATGGAATCGAATTTTACAACTAGAATTTTGTTCAACTTGCGTGAATGAGCACCAATGCTAATGCACATTGGCTCAAATGCACTAATGGAATTAGCTCAAATCCCTCCCCAAAGTAAAAAGACCAGTCTGGAAGTCCATGGAATTTTCATGACTCGGAAAAAGCCGGTCTGCTGCAGAATCCTCAGTTTGGATTCATAGAAACCCAAACTCATTTGAATCCATTGAGCCTTTCTCCAACATCCCTTTGTTGAGCCTTATGTGCTCTAAAACCTGTATTGGCTACATATGACTTTGATTGCCATGTATCTTCCAAATAATCCCAGAAAGTGTACTTTGGTAAGAATCTCACTTTGGAGTTCACTTTGGTATAAGAATCTCACATTGAACTTCCCCACTCACTGAATAGGCATTTCCAGGGTTCCCTAGGAAAAAAATAAAATAAAATCAGTAAGTCTGCTATGTGTTTTATCCAGTTTCAATCTGATGTGGAGAGACCATGGCTCAGGGGTGACGCACATTCTTTGCATATAGATGCTCCCTGGTTTCAAATCCATGTAGCTTAAGATTCTGGGAAGATGCTACTAGTCAACATGGACAATACTGGACAAAGGCCCCTTTCAGACAACATGCTAAACCATGCTGCTTAACCACAAAATGGTTATTCAAATGCATTTAACCTTAATGCGTTCCATTAACCATTTTGTGGTTAAGCAGCATGGTTTAGCATGTTGTCTGAACGGGGCTAATGAGTCTAAGTTGGTATGAGGCAGCTTCTTGTGCCATAGGATTCAGATCCACAATGCTGCATTTGTTTTCCCTTTTCCTTCCAGGCCCTCTCTTTTTTCCGCTCCCCCCCCCCGGACTTTGATTGGGCATTGACACACAATCAAAGTCAGCATCCATGCCAGTGGGTCCTATGGCCGCTGCCCCACTGGCCTTTGCAGCTGCCACTGGCCCTGCCCAGCTGTTGAATTCCAAGGCTTTCAAGGTCGTATTTCAGATAAACCATGATTAACATCTAGCCCTCTTATTCCCCACATCTGCAGCATATGAAGGCAACTCCAAAGGCAAGCCCTGTGTCTTCCCCTTCACCTATGGCAATCAAACGTACTCCACCTGCACCAATGAGAATGAGGAGGATGGGAGATTTTGGTGTGCCACGACAGCAACCTATGACAGCGACAAGGAATGGAGCTACTGCGCCGATACAGGTAAACTCATAGAAACCAGTGTCCAGAGGCTGTAAGAGGTGTTTTGGACTACAAGCCCCAGAATTCCCAACCATTAACCATGCTGGCTAGGGTTGATGGGAATTATAGTTAGGTATGGATGAATAAGTGAAGTTGTGATCGCTGCTTGCTTTGTGTGAATGGGAGATTTGTACAAATTGATCGAATTGGAGATCTGCGCAAATCTCTTGAAATTTGTGCAGATTTCCTCTATAGAATGAAGCAGGGCTGGTTCGGTCTACTAAGGAAATTTGCACCAATTAGGAACTGGGAACTGGGAATGAGACAAATGCAAGCATGTGTTTGACGATTTGCAAATATTTTCGGGAGACATGTCCTTGTGCTCATGTGCAGGGCTTCGAGCAGGGCGTGCTTGCATGTATTTGAAAAAACAAAATTCTCACACATCCCTAGTTGCAGTCCAAAACATCTGGAAGGCACCAGGTTGCCTATCCCTGTTAGAAAACCCTGTCTCTATGTTAGCTAGAGACACAGGCTAGAGCCTATTTGAAGGCCTACTCTGTGGCAACACGGGAAGCAAAGAAACTAATTTTTTCCTGTCACTATTGCGTCTGCAAAGCGCTGTCCAGTGGAACTGTTCTGAGTGGTCAGAGGCCTGTTACATACTGGCCCCCAAGAGGAGAATTCAGACCTTTTGACAGCCCCCTGTGACCAATTTGCCCAGCACTTTGAAAACAAAATCACTCGGATCCACTCTGAGTTGGATGCTATAGTTGATACAGACCCAGTGGAGGTAACTCTGCACCTGCTTGTCCAGTATTATTGGATAGTTTTCAATTTGTACAGCCTGATGATATGGACAGGGTCCTTGGAGGGGTGAGAGCCACCACATGTATGCTAGATCCTTGCCATTCCTGGCTTATAAGACCAGCCAGAGGAGGGCTGGCTGAGTTGTTAAGTGGAGTGGTCAATGCTTCCCTTCTCCAAGGCAGGGTGCCAACCTGCTTGAAGGAGGCAGTGGTAAGATCCGCGTTGAAAAAGCCCTCCTTGAATCCCACCATATTGGATAATTACTGGCCAGTCTCTAATATTCCATTTTTGGGCAAGGTATTAGAGCATGTGGTGGGTGTACTTGCAGCTTGGGTGTACTCCTGGATTCAGCCCTGAGCCTGGATGCCCGGGTTTCGGCGGTGGCCAGAAGTGCATTTGCACAGATTGGGACTACTGTGCATGGTTGTATGTGTGTGGGGCAAACCTTGGATAGAGCCCTGGGTTGAAAACAGGCTGAGTCCTGGCTCCGACAAAGGCCGTTTCTACACCAGCCTGAAAATCTGGGCAGGTCACAGCCGAGTACCTGTGTGCTCAAATGACGCACAGGGACTCCCAGGAGGAAAGACAGACAAGAACGGGTTTTCCCAGGGATGATTACTCCCTGGGAAAACCTGATTCTTCCCACAGTCTCGGGATTATCCCAAGATTGTGTGGCCGCCCGTCCCGGCTTCTTCCCTCCTTCCCGCAAGTAGTGGGGATCAGTAGAGTGAAGGAACTGGGCTGGGAGGTATCGGGGGTGGGGTGGGAGTGGGGTTGGGGCTTTTTTAAAAAACACTTGCGTTTCGTTGGAGTGCACATGCGCTCATCTCCTTTAAAAAAGAAAATTAAACATGGCAGGCATGACACCCTCCTTCCTCCCCGGATGTCGTTCCTGCATGTGGACTAAGGGGAGGATCTCGTGATCAGTATATTGCGAGATCTTCCCCCCTCCCTCCCTCCCTCTACACCAGTATGGTGTAGAAAGGGCTAAGGACTAGAAGATGGATTATAGAGCTACGACTTCTATTCCAAGGCCTTAGCTAGACCTACCTGTTATTGCGTGACGGAGGGGTGAAGATCTCGCAATGTTTTTATTGCGAGATCCCCCCTCTGTTCACACACGGTGCGCGGCGACCTCAGAGAGAGAGGCATCCCACCCGCCATTTTTCAACTTTTTAAAGAGGCAGGAGTGCACGAGCGCTCATGTGGAAAAGGTAGGTGTTTCTTTTAAATAATTCTTTCCCCCTCTCCCCCCACCCCACCCCTGATGGGCACAGTGCTCCTGAAGAGTTCTGCACCCCGTGCGTGGGTCTCAGCTCCTCGTGAGGAACTGGGAGGAGCCGGGACAAACCGCGGCACCAGGCAACACGTTCCACAGTCTCGGGCTTAGCACGAGACCGTGGAAAAAGTGGGCCTAAAGGGAAGGGCGAGATCCCGGGGCAAGGGTGGGATCATCCCTCCCTGATCCCGGGATCCCCTGTGCATCATGTGATCACACAGGGATGATCCCGGGGATTACCCTGGGATTTTGCCCCATCTAGCTATGGACCAAGTCTCTCTCTCTCTCTGTGTGTGTGTGTCTGTGTGTCTGTGTCTCTGTCTCTTTGTGTGTGTAGTACTCTGCATGCAACTGTGAAGGATATAAAATATTTTCTTATTTTCTTATTTCATTTTTAAAAGAAACAGGGCACATAAAATCACAGCTGGTTGTTAAGGGAAGGCTTCCTGGAACGGCAACATTTTCAGATGGTGCCGGAAGGAATATAAAGTTGGCACCTGCCTGACCTCCAGAGAAAGGAACTCCATAGGATGGTGGCGACCGCACTGAAGGCTTTTCCCCTGGTGGACTCTAATCAGACAATAGGTCTATGAGGAACCACCAGGAGCATGACCTCAGAGGACCCCAGTGACCAGAGAGGTTGATAGGGGAAAAGGCACTCTCTCAGGTATCCTGGTCCCATGTTGTTTAGGGTGTTGTATACTAGTACAAGAACCTTAAACATGCCCCGGTAGCGAATAGGCAGCCTCTTAAAAATGTTACACTCTGAATTTTGTTAAGGATATGTGATGTGAAATGGAGAAAGAATCAATATTTTAAGAAGCTCAAGTGTAAATATTTCTGCCTCCATGAGGGCTAGATTTTTTAAAAAAAAAAAAAAAGCGAAGGAGAGAAAACCCTCACCCAAGGTTTTAAATGCAAACCAGGCATCTGTTGGTGGCACATTATTGTCTCGCAGTTCCATGGGGCAGTTCCATGCACTGGCATGTTTGCGGGGTGTGTGTGTGTGTGCATCTAGGGCAGGATCTACACTACTGCTTTAAAGCACTTTAAAGTGCTTTATAACAGTTTTCACAACTGTTGGGGCCTAGGACACCCTCCATATACTGTTTTCAAAACTGTTATAAAGCGCTTTAAAGCATTAGTGTAGATCCGGCCCAGGAGAGGGAAGTCCAAATTACATTCATTGAATCTGTTTTTTCCCTCCACAGCTGTCTCCGGGAGAAGAAGTCTACGTTGCCAGTGCATTCAAACGCAGTCTAAAATGATCCCAGTAAGGCTTATTGCTGAAGTAAAACTCACTGAAAAGGGGCCTCATTGCGCCGTTACTGAAATCATGCAAGTATCCCCATCCCGGCCAGCTCTTTTGAAAAACCTTTCTCACCACCATTGTCTGTGTGAAAGCTCTTCTTCACTCATCCAGCTATTTCCTCTGCCTTATCTTTCAGCGCCACCATGAAGAATGGGAGGCAAATCTGCCTGGATCCCAACGCAAAATGGGTCCAGCTGATTGTGACCGCAATGCTGAAGGTATTTATATAAAGTTTTGAGAGGAGTCGATTGAGCAAAAGCTGTCTCTAAAGAACAATCGCTGCATACAAAGAGCCCTTTTGAATCAATACTTGGGCTGCAGTCTGATGAACGTCTCACTCTTGTTGGAGTTGGCGGAGCACCTGATTTGCATGCAGGGTTCAAGCCCACCCAGGTTCAAGCCTTCATATCTCCAGATAGCAGGAGTGGAGAGTAGTCTGCTATATACACTATTAGTTTGACTTAATATTTTTATTTATTTATTTATCATATTTATACCCCTAAATATAGATTTAAGCAGCTTGCATGTAAGTACATAAAGCATTGCGAGGAGTTAACTGAACAACAGATGCCTAGACTATGGGCGTGTCTAGATGACGCCTTCTCCCGGGGATTGCCCCAGGATCATCCCTGTGTGTCCACATGATGTACAGGGGATACCAGGGGCAGGGAGGGATGATCACCACTCTGCTGCCTGTTCACCACTCTGCTGCCTGTTCACCACTCTGCTGCCTGTTCACCACTCTGCTGCCTGTTCACCACTCTGCTGCCTGTTCACCACTCTGCTGCCTGTTCACCACTCTGCTGCCTGTTCACCACTCTGCTGCCTGTTCACCACTCTGCTGCCTGTTCACCACTCTGCTGCCTGTTCACCACTCTGCTGCTAAGATCATCTTCTTGGCTCGCTGCTCTGACCATGTAACTCCACTTCTGAAATCTCTTCATTGGCTTCCAATTCACTTCAGAATCCAATATAAACTTCTCCTGTTGACCTACAAAGCTTTTCACTGTCTAGCTCCTTCCTATCTCTCCTCTCTCATCTCACACTATTGCCCCGCTCGTGCTCTTCGCTCCTCTAATGCCATGTTTCTCGCCTGCCCAAGGGCCTCTCCTTCCCTTGCTCGGCTTCGTCCATTCTCTTCTGCTGCCCCTTACGCCTGGAACGCTCTACCAGAACATTTGAGAACTACAAGTTCAACCGCAGCTTTTAAAGCTCAGCTAAAAACTTTTCTTTTTCCTAAAGCTTTTAAAACTTGATTTTGTTCTGACTTTATACTGTTAGTTTTCCCCTACCCTGTGCCTGTTTACCCTACCCTGTGCCTGTTTGCATTCTCTTCCCTTCCTTATTGTTTTATTATGATTTTATTAGAATGTAAGCCTATGCGGCAGGGTCTTGCTATTTACTGTTTTACTCTGTACAGCACCATGTACATTGATGGTGCTATATAAATAAATAAATAAATAAATAAATATAATAATAATAATAATAATAATCCCTCCATTTCCCTGGGATTACCGGGATGGCTTTTAGCCTGATTTTTCAAGGGATCGTCCTATGACCACGGGAGGTGTGGGCAGCTGTCCCGGTTTCGTCCCGGCTCCTCGTGAGTAATCGCAAGCAGCCGGGAACCAGGCACAGGGCCGGAGCCCTTCAAGTGCTCCATGCCCATCAGGGGTGGGGAGGGGAGCGGGGTCATTTTTTTACAAAAAACATCACACCTTACTTTTGCACTGGAGCACAAGTGCACTCCAGGTCCTGTGTTTTGTTTTGCTTTTTAAAAATGGTGGGCGCGACGTCCTCCTTCCTCCCTGGACGTCGCGCGCCACATGTGGACTGAGGGGGAGGATCTCGTGATCAGCGTATCGTGAGATCCTCCCCCTGTCCTCCCCTGGTGTAGACATGCCCTATAAAGTGTCCTTTGGAACAATAGCTGCACATGAAGAGCCCTTTTGAAATAACACTTGGGCTGCAGCCTGAGGCACAGTTCACTATTATTGGAGTACAGGGAAGGGCTGTAGCTCTGTGATGGAGCACCTGCCTTCCATGCAAGGTTCAAACCCTCCCAGATTCAAGCCCTCCCATTTCCAGACAAGGCTGGGGAAAATACTATGCTGGATACACGATTTGACTTGATTTGAAATGGATTCCTATTTTTCTACATGAAAATTTAAGCACCCTGCGTGTACAATGGAAACTTTGTTTTCAATAGGCCCTGTTTTGCATAACGATAAGCCCGGCATCCTGGTCAATCAACCATGTTGTGAATGAGTTATGTGCTGGTGCATGGAGCCCATTTGCTCCTTTCTTTGGATGAATGGGTAATCGAACCAGGAAGGGGAGAGCTCCACGTGAATCCGAATCCAGGATTTTGGTCAAGCGCACCCAAACCTAGTCAGCAAAATTTAAACCAGGCTTGTTTGGGAACCCTTAACCACAATTTGTGTTTGGACATCATGTGTAAGAAAGTAGTTTATTTGTATAGCAAATGACATTACAATAAACAACACATTAAAACAACTACAACAGTAACCAAGAGCAAGATGTACAAACCTAACAGTAAAAGATTACTCATAAACACAGTTCAACTTGTCACAGAATTTCCTCCTTAGAATTGCTGCTCTGAAAGCGAAGCGGGCCACCTTTTCAGAGAACTGGGGCAATCTATCCCCAAATAAAAAATTGATTAAATAGCCATCAGATCTGCCTGATGGCAGGTCTAAATCACTAAATAAGTTTGTCCTTAAATCTTTAAAAAATTGGCAGACAAGCAGATAATGAGGGAGGTCTTCAGGCATGTTGGCTCCCACAGGATGGAGCATGCAGTGTTTTGTGAGTTCGGTGCAATTCAGTCTGTTTATTTCCTTGAGTTCAATGTGTGAACAGTGTATGATTCTGAATGAATATGTGAGGATGGGTATTGCGTAGGTGTTGATGGCTTTGAAAATGTTTTTAGAGTTGAGTTTAGATTTTAGGATTTGTGCTAGGCGAGTTTTATATTGCATTCTTAGTTGAGTTTTTACTGTGGAGTGACTGATTATATCATTATCATCGTCATCATCTCTCTGCAAACTCCACGGTTCCCCTGAATATGCTGATACCCCTTGGAATTGGCTCTGTCTTAGCTACAGGTCCATCTGCACTCACCCCCTGAGATTGATCTATAAGTAGTTTTAAAAGCCAGGCACCGATCACACACAGAACCTGCTTAGCTGAATTGTGTGCCTGCAGACCATGCCCTGGGACCTTTATGAATTGCTTTATCTGTAGATCCACTATCATAGGGATGACAAGCATACTGTCTACCTAGCCAGAACACCTCCTTACAGATACCAAGTGATTTACAGTCAATGGCACTAGTCCCTTTGACTGCAGGCTGGCAACACGTTGCTCTTGAAGTACTACGGTGACTCTAGTTGGGAGCATGAAGTAGATGCAAGAGAAAGTTCAGATATTGATGAGGCGATATGAGAACCAATAGTGGTCCAATTCTTTGCAGTTTCTCATGTTTTCATTTGCAACCTTGTCTAGCGTACTGAAAATCAGCCAGCGCAATGATGGAGGCTTTGATCACGCATTACAACATACAAATGTCAAAGGACACCATCCAACAGGAAGTTTTCCTGCTAATTCTTCTGGATTGGGAAAAAATGATTTAACAAAGGAATGCCACACTGTACACATGAACATAAAAATTTCTAATCTCAGTCTGTGGAGCTGATTTGTTGATTAATGTCTGGAGAATCAATTATATGCTGAATAGCCCAAAATCCACTTATTCATTGTCGGGATCTCAAAATGAGGGGACCAACCAGGAAAGAGATCTTGGGGGGCGTGGTGGATAGTTCAATGAAAATGTCAACTCAACTATGACCACTTTTGGAATAAGATGTATGGTTGTGGTCACCACACCACTAAAAGGGGTATTAAAGTGTTGGGAAAAGGAGCAGAGAAGGGCAACCAAATGATTGAAGGGTCAGAGTACATCACTGTATTAGGAAAAGATAAATTTTTGGTGTGGAGGGTTTTTTAATTTTGAAAAAAGAAAAGAAAACTACCAGAAGGAGGGGACATGGTAGATGTTTATAAAGTCCATGAAGAACAATTCCATCAACGGCTACTAGTCCTGATGGCTACATGCTACTTCCAGTATCAAAGGCAATATGCTTATGTACACCAGTTGCTGGGGCACATGGTTGGGAGAGTGCTCTTGCACTATGGCCTCAGCTAGACCTAGTGGTCTAATGGGACAGAGGGTTGAAGATCTCACGATGTTTTTATCGTGAGATCTCCCCCTCTGCTTACACGTGACACGCAATGACCTTGGAGGGCAAGGATGTCATGGCCACCATTTTAAAAATAAAATTCTTAAAGAAGAAGAGCACGGGAATGCTCGTATGCAGAAACGTAGGTTTTTTTAAAATTTAAAATTAATTCTCCCCCCCCCTCGATGGGCGCAGAGCTCCTGAGGAGCTTTGTGCCCTGTGTGCAGCACCTGGCTCCTTGCGAGGAACTGGGACAACCTGTGATGCCTGCCCACACATTCTGCAATCTTGGGATCATCCTAGGACCGCGGAAAAAGTCGGCTCAAAGGTGAGCGCGAGATCCTGGGGCAAGGGAAGGATCATCTCTCCCTGATCCCGGGATCCCCTGTGTGTCATGTGGAGGCACAGGGACGATCCGGGGATCGCCCTGGGATTTCGCCCCATCTTGCTAAGGCCTAAATCTGGCTTGTGGGCCCCTGGTTGACAGCTGGTTGGCCACTGTGTGAACAGAGTGCTGGACTAGAATGCACCCTTGGTCTGATCCAGCTTGGCTCTTCCTATGTTCTTAACTTGGAGTCATCTAATGAAATGTATTAGGACTATGTTCAGGACACGTCAGAGACAGTTCTACTTAGCACAAGTGGGTATCTCAATTTTGGCATTTGGCAATGGCCATTAGATTAGCTGACTTGAAAAGGAGATTAGAGAAATGCATGGTTATTCATCATTACAGCTATATAATGTTGTGAACCACAGAGAGTTTCTATTATATTCAGTGGTGTATAAACGTTACAAAGAAAAAGAAATAAACTTAATGGGATCTGAGCTTGTGGTGATTGAACAAGAACGAGATCTTGGGATTGTGGTGGACAGATCGATGAAAATGTCAGGGTTTTTCCCCCCAGAATGTTTTATAATCACAGAATCTATCTCCTCATTAAATTATCTTTACAATTGAGATTGGGCCTCAGAAGAATAATATAGCATTTTGGGAGAAAGATGCAACCCAGGAGACCAGCGCCAGAGGCCAAGATAGAGAAGATCTCCACGGCCACCATGGACTTCCCCTTGGTGCTCAGATAGGTTGGGACAAAGGAGATCCAAACACTGCAAAACACCAGCATGCTAAAGGTGATAAACTTGGCTTCATTGAAGCTGTCGGGCAATTTCCTTGCTAGGAAAGCTACCACAAAGCTAACAAAGGACAGGAAACCCAGGAAACCCAGGACAATGTAAAACATGTTGACAGACCCTTCATTGCATTCCACTATGATCTCTTGAGCCAGGGAATGGAAGTCCAGGTTTTGGAATGGAGGAGAGTTTATTATCCAGACAGCACAGATAACACCTTGGATGAAGGGACAGGCCAGGACAAGAGAGTTTGTAAACTGTCTTCCCAAGAGTTTCCTTGCCATATTTCCTGGCTTGGTGGCCATGAAAGCCAGAACCACCATGACAGTTTTTGCCAACACAGAAGAAACGGCAACAGAGAAGGTGATGCTGAAAGCAGTTTGTCGTAGAAGACAGGTGACCTTTGTGGGTCGGCCGATGAAGAGGAGGGAACAGAGGAAGCAGAGCAGGAGGGAGATGAGGAGGACATAGGTGAGGTCTCGGTTGTTGGCTTTGACAATTGGTGTGTCACGGTATTTAATGAAGCTTAGCAGCACAAGACATGTGATCAGAGAGAGGAAAAGAGCAAGAGAAGTTAAAATGATGCCTAGAGACTCTTGATAGGAGAGGAAGTGGATCTTCTTGGAGATACACTGGTCTTGGTTCTTGTTTGGATATTGATCACGTGGGCACTGGGCACAGCGAGCTTCATCTGCAATGAACAACAAGCACTGAAACTGACGTATATCAAATATGACACATGGGTTCTTTTTGGGGTAGCCTATTTAGCTCAGAAATAAAGAGATGGAATTATCCATTCTACAATTCATTGCACGACCAAGTGAACAATTCTGATTTACAGCTTTGTGTTTGAGATTTGGCCACTCATGAAAACAGTCGGAAAATATATTTTTTGAACATGATGGGTCTCTGTGTTACAGTATTTTAGAAGAAAAACAACATCTGAATTCTGAACCTGGAAATGAAATCCTTGTAATATATTAGAATTGATCCACAATTGGTCACCTGTATCACCCCCTGCTTTTGCAACAAAACCCAATATCCCTAAATAGCAAAGGAAAGGGATATTTTTGGAAATGCACTGGTCTTCGTTCTTATTTGGGTGTTAATATTCTGGGCACAGGGCACCGCAAAGTGCATCTGGAATGAAGAACAGCTACTGACGTATCACAGGCATTACACATTTGTTCTTTTTGTGGGGACCAGTTCACCCAAACAAGGGTAGAAGGAATTATCTGTTCTGCAGCTTTCTGTACAACTTCCCTTTTTTGCTTCCTCCTTAAGCATCAGCAAATAGAGTCAGAAAAGGGTCAGAATGCTTCCCCTCTCCCTTAAATATAAGCTCCCCCTGTTGACTTTCAAAGCTTGTCATACTCACATCCTAGCTCCCTCTTGTCTTTCTTCTCTGATTTCACATTATTGTCCCGCTCGTGCTCATTACTCACCGAGTGTCATGTTTCTTACCTGCCCAAAGGTCTCTACTTCTCTTGCTCGGCTTTGTCCATTTTCTCTCGCTGCCCCTTATGCCTGGAATTCTCCTCCAGAGCATTTGCGGACCACGAGTTTAATTACAGTTTTTAAAGCTCAGTTGAAAACTTTTCTTTTTTCTAAAGCTTTTAGAACTTGATTTTGGTCTTACTTTTATACTGTTAGTTTTATTGTCCGCTGTGCCTGTTTGGTGCATTCCCTTCCCTTTCTTATTGTTTTATTATGATTTTATTAGAATGTAAGCCTATATGGCAGGGCGTTGCTGTTTTATTGTTTTACTATGTACAGCACCATGTACATTGATGGTGTTATATAAATAAATAAATAAATAATATGATCCCCCCCATATCAATCTCATTTTCAATATTTTCCAATATCTCTCCCCCCATCCCAAATTTCCTTAACTGGAAATGTATTCCAGGTAACTGTAAGAATGGAACACTGATGTGTCACCTGCAGTGTCTTCTGAATTTCAATTATTATGTGTCTCCCCCGCCCCCCAGGAGATGTGCTGGTCCTGATGCTGAGCGTTCTGTTTGAACTGGGGTGGGGTGTCATTCCGTGCTTGCTACAAGAACCATGGAGCAGCTGCTCAGATCAGCTTCTGATCAACAGCTTCAGGGCTGATGCCAAAACAACTGATGTTGGGAACATGGTCTTTAAATAATTCTATTTAAAAATCGGAGTCAATGAAAATATGGAAGAAACCCCAACAGAGGATATAGTGGCATTTTCTGGCACATGTATTAAAGATGTACTTGTTGTTACTCCTGTTGGGAGTATTACATCCTCGTCTGCCAGTTTTCTGAGAGGGAAGGGGATAGTCAATTCGTGGGAACTGGGACTATAGACTAGCATTAGTAGTTCTATAGCCTACTTTTCTCGGATTGCTTCCTTTATGCTCCTCCCCCTCTTCCTCCCCCTGTCTGTGTGAGTAAAGGTGTTTTTTGCCTTCACTAGAAGAAAGCTGTGGACCACCACCTCCTCCTCCTCCTCCTCCTCCTCCTTCTGTGCATGTGGGGCTGGTAACTGCTCATTCTGCTTTGCCTTTTTGTGCTAACTGCCTTTTTAAAAAGAGGCATAGAAAACCCCAAGAATTCTGAGCATTATTTCAGGAAAACATACATAGCAGTGTCATAGAGGTATGCAACCAAAAATGTAATGTTATTCCTAGGCCTCACCTACACTAAGCAGGATATAGCACTATGAAAGCAGTATGGTATGTGTCAATGGGCCACAACAGTTGTCAGTGCACTTCAATACCGCTATAAAGCAGTAGTGTGGCTCCTGCCTTTTATATACCGCTTTCACAGTGGAATATGCTGCTTGGTGAAGATTAGGCCCTAGTGAAAATTGCAGGCCCTGCCCCTTATCCATGATCTGTGCCTCTCTTGGTACATTCTACACTTTAATATAGATCACAACTTTTCCGGTACCTGTATGGTTAGAAAAGGTCCCTTCTGGACAACGGATGCATTCATAGCAGCACACCGGCTTCCCCTCTGGAACTCTTCTCTGGTGCCCTGGAGAGCATATCTCTGCACACCTTGCATAGGGCATCCTCTTAAAGAGAAGATAGGAATAGTCGGGGTCTTTTTTAATGAGATGTGATGGAAATTATCCTACACAGAAGTCAAAGGGCATGGCTAGATGGGGCGATATCCCGGGGAGTGCCCGGGAATCGTCCCTGTGCATCCACATGACGCACAGGGGATCCTGGGAGCCGGGAGGGATGATCCCTTCCTTTCCCTGGGATATCACCCTCCCCTTTAAACCTGACTTTTTCTGCGGTTCCAGGATGATCCCGATACTGTGGGACGTGTGGCCGAGCATCCCTTTTTCATCTTGGTTCCTTGTGAGTAACCACGAGGACCCAGGAACTTGGTCTGGGGTGTGGGGCTCCTCAAGAGCTCCGTGCCCATCGGGGGTGGGGTGGGGTGAGCAGGATCAGTGGGATTTTTTTTTGATAAAACTTACATTTTGTGCAGGAGCACTCCTGCGCTCTTCTTCGAATAAAAAACAAAATGGCAGCCGTGACGTCCTCTTTCTCCTGGATATCGCGCGCCACATGTAGACTGAGGGGGAGGATCTCGTGATCATCATATCGTGAGATCATCCCCCTCCACCCCCCCTCATCTAACCATGCCCAAAGCATCTTAACAGAATTTCCCATTGTAGAAGAGATACAAAAGCCAGTTTAAGAGCGCCAAATCGCTTCTTGATGTTTGCAGGTCATTTAGGACCATCATAACTGAGACTCTTCTAAGATGCAAAAGGCTGGGAAGACAGAAACAGGGACATCAGAAGCTACTAAGTCCACCTAAGTCAGAATGCTCTACACTGACTGGCAGCATTTCTCTCTCCCAGGTTTCAGATAAGAGTCTTTCCCTGGCCTCTCTGGAGATGCCAGGCATTAAACCTGGCGTCTTCTGCATGGAAAGCAATCATATTACCACTGGGTAACACTGTCTCTCTGGCTTCAATAGGCCTTTGATCTCATCTAAGAAGTCATCTTCTATTCTGAAATAATGGGAACAGACCAGTCTTTCATTCTCCTGTAATCAGAGAGCAATCACTTCCATCCTACCTCTGTAGACCACACAACTGCATCAGAGTTAATGGTGAAGTCCTGGTCTGGGCCCCCCCTCAGATCCACACGTCCAACTTTCACATAGCCAAAAGACTCATTTGGGAAGAAGACCATGTTTTCCATGTCATATATCTCACTCCTTTCATCAAAAGACACTTCTTCTCCAATACTGTTGTTAAACCGGATGTTCCTCAGTGGGTCAAGAATCTGAAATGGAAGAAATGCTTAGAAAACAGGTGACTCGTTGTGGTGGGGTCCTGGGGTCCTCTAACATACTGTGGTTGTGACCATCAAGGAAGAACATTTGCTCCTCTGTTGTTTAGTTTGCTCTACTGTTCAGTTCAATGCCGAAGACAGTTTCCCTACTGCCTGTGAACAAAGAGCTCAAAGGGAGATGGTCACCCAGCAAAGATCTGGGAGGTGAGTGGTTGTTGACACATATAGTGGGCAAAAAGCCTTATTCATCATGGTGAAAGCTATGGGTTAAGGTGTCTTCTGGACACAGCCTGGCTTTCTGGCTTAATCACCATAGTTAAAAGCATGGTTTAAGTTGCCTTCTGGACACAGCCTGGCTTTCTGGTTTAACCACCATGGGGGTCCATGAATGGGGCCGTTGTCAGCTACCTTTCTTCCTAGTTTAGCATCTGCTCCCCCATTGTACTTAACTGGGATTTCCCCCCTCCTTCCAAGTAGACTCTTGCTCCTGAGTAGTCCCTGCACAAAAGCTCACCCTTAGCTTGCAGGATCAGACCCTTAAAAAAATGAGAATATTACCTGCCATTGCTGGATATTCAGAATCTTCTTGCCTTCCCCCCTCATGGCATGTTGGGACCCAGATGAGGACACAGCATGTAGCGCATGTGCCACAGAATAGACGGCATTGTAAATGCTGTAGCTGCGACCAGTCAAGTTCATTCCAAACATGTAGCTTGGCAGCTTCTCTAGTTTCTCCTCCCCAGTACAGTTTCTTTTCCCACTTGCGGAGGTTTGGCCCACTTTCAGGCACTTACAGCCAAAGGCCCTTTCCCACCAGACACGGAGAAAGCTGTCTCCTTGTGGCCGGAATGGATCTAAAGCCTGGAGAAAATGTTTGAATCCTGGCACGTCCCTTGTGTGGACTCCGAAGCGAAAAGAACCATGGACACATTTTAGAACCCATGGATCACTCTGGAGGTTTGCAAGAGCAATTTCCCAATGGGACGTCAGGATCCAGACCTTCCTAAATGAAGGGTTGTCGATTTGTTGATAAAAACACAATGAGACTATTGATTGTTGCACAAGACTGGAGTCCCCGTAGAAGATCATCACTTGGGGATCAAACTCAGAGCCAGGACTCCGGAAGACAGTCTCACCCATAATGTTATCAGACTCAATTATTTTGCTGTAGGCCACACAGATGTCATTCTGGTTGAGCACTTTTGTCAGTGTCTGGATGAAATTTTCCCCACTGTCACCCTCAGGAGCAAACAGGGCAATCCAGTTCCACTGGAAATGCAGGAGAAGATGGACTAAGCCCATATATTGAGGCATTTCATTAGGATCAATCTGGTAGAGGGAAGGGAATATTGTTTTCTCTCCCTGAATAGGGTTGAAGAAGCCATAACTGAGCTGAAGGAAGGAAGATATTTGTTTTAAAAGGGGGTTTAAAAATAGATTTCTAAATGCAAGCGAAAGCTATGTGTTGACTTCAAGGTCCCCCACAATGTCACCCCAAAACTCAGCAGCCACAGAAGTATTCCTCATATAATTTTATCCACTGCAATGCATGTACTGTTGTGTGTACATTCAATAAAAGTGAGTTTTCATAAGCAAATTAGGGAGTTTATGCTCATGGGCATCTCCCCAAATACTCCGAATTACCTCTGAATGTACATGGCTCAAAGAGGTCTAGTTTTGTGTAGAATTGCATCCAGTCACACCGAGTATGCAATGTGCCACTCTCAAAGTGCTTGCCCTTCACAATACATGCTTACATTCTAAGGCATGTGGCTGAAAACAAAGCTATTTTGAATGGAAATATGTCCAAAGACATAAAATGCAGACTTTTTCTTTTTTAGTAGGTGTGGGCTTTCCCAATTCCAGAGGGGTAGTTTTGTTAATCAATTGCAGAAAGAACATGGGTTCTTGTGGTCTGTAAGGTTAAATGCCTGGTTGTTTTCCCCAAATCTTACATAAAAGACCCATTGCTGGGATTAGTCACACAGCTAGGTGACCATATAAAAGGGAAGGCAGGGCTCCTGTATCTTCAACAGTTGCATAGAAAAGGGAATTTCAGCAGGTGTCATTTGTATATATGGAGAACCTGGTGAAATTCCCTCTTCATCACCACAATTAAACCTGCAGGAGCTATACTAGAGTGAGCAGATTTAAAAGAGGGCAGGGCACCTGCAGCTTTAACTGTTGTGATGAAGAGGAAATTTCACCAGGTTCCCCATATATAAAAATGACACCTGCTGAAATTCCTTTTTCAACACCACTGTTAAAGACACAGGAGCCTTGTCCTCCTTTTCACATGGTCAGCCTACACACAGCAACAAGCTCCTTAGAATCTTCATCCCTCACTACCACCAAGGCGATAACACGGCTGTTAGCCAAAGTGAGAAGGCCATTTGCTTCTGCCGTCCAGACTGTGACTCCACTACCACCACCCTACTCCATGAGGAAGGCACTGTCATGACCATATTGATGTGTGGATATTTCTTTCAATACCATGTAATTTTTGCTGTTACAATTGTATACAAAAACACACATGATAGTTTTAATGAGAGTTAGAGTGTGATAATATGCTAGTGTGTGAGCTTTCTTGTGAGATGCTAAAAATTAGAGCTGTGCTCCACTTCGCTTCAGAGTGGAGAAGCGATAGTGAGGCGGCCTGATTTGCCCCCGAAAAAGGTGGAGGAGAAGTGAGTCGGGGGGCTGCGGATCGAGGCGAAGAGGATTGCCTCAATCCGGAGCTCTGAATGCAGGTAAGTGAGGCGGGAGGGGGACTCATGTGGCACTGCCGCTGCCACTGCTGCAGTCCCTGTGGTGATGGCGCCATGTAAGGGGGCAAGGAGGAGGGAGGCTTACCTGTGTCCATTGCGGGCTTCAATTGAGGCCCCGGTTGAAGCTGGAAGTGAAGGCCAAGGCATCTTCCAGCTTGAGGCCGAGGCCTCAATTGAAGCCGTGACGAACCATGACAGAGGCAGGTAAGAGGGTGGGGCTTGGCCTACCTGGTGCCGCCGTCCATGCGCCGATGGTGGTGGTGAAGCCAAGTAAGGGGGCAGGGAGGAGGAAGGCTTACCTGCGTCCATCGCGGGCTGCAATTCAGGCCGCAGTTGAAGCTGGAAGTGAAGGCCACGGGCTCTTCCAGCTTCAAGCCACGGCCTCTATTGAAGCCCTCGATGATGGACACAGGTAAGGGGGTGGGGAGGTTTGGCTAACCTGGCACCACCATTGCCGTCCATGCGGCAGCGGCAGAGCTGGATCTCGCTCTGTGGAGCAGGGGGTGGGCGGATCGGGGGGTCCGTGTACAGCCCTACTAAAAATAGGCTGGTGCTCCGGCTGTCTGAGATCAAAAACTGCTTCTGATGAGAGAAACTGATGATAAGGATATAAAGCAATAAGCCTGTGCTGATATAAAGTGACAAAAAACTGTGGATGTCCTACCATGGGAGGCTGGTGGCTCCAGTTCCAGAAGGGTAGATTTTCCATTCTGGAATTTGCTTACAACCAGCTAGAAGTCTAATGGAGCTCACCAAGGTGCTGGACTCATTTGGGGGATAGGGTACAGCACCTTGGATAGCTTCTTTAGCCTTTTGGCTGGTTGTGACTAAAACCCAGACTGGAATCTCCACCCCACCAAAACTGGAGCTGCTTTCTGTCTAATAACAGACAAAAGGGGTTCAGTAATGTTCAAACCGGAGCAAGTAACTTGCAGGTATGGAACAGAAGCATCTGTTAAATTGTACTGCAGTGGAACCTGATTGTATGGAGACGTGCCCTAGCATGAACTTGCTCATGAGAAGCCCTAAAGCATGTATGCCAGGTTGCCTGGACTTTGATAACAAACTCAGCACTTGTCATTACTCAGCAGAAGATGAAAAGGTATAAATGTATTATGCTCAAGCAGGAGGGGATCACTGTCTTCCATCCATGAAGGCCATCAGAAGAAGAAGTAAGAGGGACAACTACACGAACAGTGGGCGGCAGTGATGTCAGAGCTTAGCCACTATAGCCTGCTACTACTATCTCCATGCTGCAGCTGCCCTGCATTGGATACTTGTAAGTACCTGAGTTCGGGGGCTTACAGCTATCCTGATAAGTTTAAGCCCTAGTAAATTGAATTGAATTGCAGCTACTTTGTGGAGTCCCGTTCATCTACCTTCATATAAGGTCCTGCAGATCTCAGCCAACTTCATCATCTGGCTAGAGATGTTGGAGGTAATTTTAACTTTCCAGTACTCTTTTCAGAGACTGGCCTCTCTCTCTCCATGTTCTCAGTTCTGCATGACCCCCACATCTATCTAGTTACCTGTGGGATCTTGAGTGTGCCCATTAGGGACGCTATCTGCATAGAGGTTTGGGAGTCGAGGCCCGCAATAACAGAGAGCAGTTGATCCTGCTTGTCACATTTATAATTCGGAAACATTTTCCCCTGGGAGGAGAGCATCGACAGGCTGTTCGCGTAGATCCTTCTTACAAGGTCCCCGTGATCATAGATACGGAAGCCGAGGGTGATGTTGGGTAGGAGAGTCGGATCCTTGTTGATCTCATTGACAGCAAACGCCAAGGCCAGGAATTGCTGGTAGTTCTGGAATGTTGTCCTGCAATGGAAGTGACATGTTGGGATGTGTGGAGTGGAATCCCAACCCAATTGAAGAAAAGTAGAGGGCAGTGATGTTCATCGGGTCCAACCCTCTGGGAAGAGAGTCAAAACCTTCTAGACCAAATCCATCTTCAGTCCATAAACCAAGGATTCAAAGACAAATTCAAATTGTATTATTGACACTCTCTCACATAGACACAGTGTTCCATACTGTAAGGGGAAAATGGCTTTCTCTACTCATTGACCTCCCCCCCCCCCAAATAATCACTGTTAAGCTGTTGCTCTTCCGTTCTTCCTTCCCTCCCTCCTCTCAGAAACTCCTGTTCGTCGATGGATGGCCTTTGAACCTAGTTAATAACTGCCAATATATTTGTCCACTAGCAATTTCTCTGATTCTATTTCAAGCAAACTGAACCCAGCAGGCATTATTATTATTTATTTATTTATTAATTTATTTATTTATTTAGCACCATCAATGTACATGGCGCTGTACAGAGTAAAACAGTAAAACAGTAAATAGCAAGACCCTGCCGCATAGGCTTACATTCTAATTAAATCATGGTAAGACAATAAGGAGGGGAAGAGAATGCAGACAGGCACCGGGTAGGGTAAACTGGCACAGGGTAGGGTAAAACTAACAGTATAAAGTCCAAACAACATCAAGTTATAAAAGCTTTAGGAAAGAGAAAGGTTTTTAGCTGAGCTTTAAAAGCTGCGATTGAGCTTGTAGATCTCAAATGTTCTGGAAGAGCGTTCCAGGCGTAAGGGGCGGCAGAAGAAAATGGACGAAGCCGAGCAAGGGAAGTAGAGACCCTTGGGCAGGCGAGAAACATGGCATCAGAGGAGCGAAGAGCACGAGCGGGGCAATAGTGTGAGATGAGAGAGGAGAGATAGGGAGGAGCTAGACCGTGAAAAGCTTTGAAGGTCAATAGGAGAAGTTTATATTGGATTCTGAAGTGAATTGGAAGCCAATGAAGAGATTTCAGGAGTGGAGTAACATGGTCAGAGCGGCAAGCCAGGAAGATGATCTTAGCGGCAGAGTGGTGGACAGAAACCAACGGACTGATGTGAGAAGAAGGAAGGCCGGAGAGAAGTAGATTGCATCACCACATCTCCCAAATCTCTCTGGAGTGAAGCAAGATTTAGTCTGTGGGTGGCTGTAATAGCTCAGGGGAGAGCACCTCCTTGAAGCACATAAGGCTACAGGTTCAACCTCTGTCCTTTCCAGGAAGGGATGGAAAAGAAGCCCCACAGAGGTGATGCCAGCCAGTGAAGGCAATGCTGGGCTAGATGAAACAATGGTCTGGGTATAAGGCAGTTTCCTGTGTTCCTATAGTCAGAACCATAAGGACTAGAATCTTTATTTTTGGGGGAGTCCACCTGCTTTACATGCCTGCATACTTAGAGCATCATCTTGGAGTGCAGAAAGTATAAGGCAGCTTCCAAAGATGCACATTAGGTTTTGGTTTGCACATATATCATAAATCATAAATATAAATATAAATATAAAACATAATTCAGCCCAATTCAAGGTGCTGGTCTTAACCTATAAAGCCCTACATGGCTTGGGACCACAATACCTGATGGAACGCCTCTCCCGACATGAACCTACCCGTACACTGCGCTCAACATCTAAGGTTCTCCTCCGAGTGCCTACTCCAAGGGAAGCTCGGAGGATGGCAACAAGGGAGAGGGCCTTTTCAGTGGTTGCCCCCCGACTGTGGAATGATCTCCCCGATGAGGCTTGCCTGGCGCCAACATTGTTATCTTTTCCGCGCCAGGTCAAGACTTTTCTCTTCTCCCAGGCATTTTTAACAGCATTTTAACAGCATTTTAACAGCATTTAACAACGTTAAGTTTGTTTTTAATGGACCCCACAATTGTTTTTAAATGGATACTGTTGTTTTTATACTGTATTTTATGTGTGTGTTTTAAATTGTATACTTTTTAATGTTTACTATTCTTAAGTGTTGTAAACCGCCCAGAGAGCTTCGGCTGTGGGGCGGTATATAAATGTAATTAAATAAATAAATAAAATAAATAAATATAGAAGAATGGCTGGGACCTTTGTGTTCACAGTGTGAACCTGCTTGGTTACTAAGACCAGCAGCACCTTCCCCCCCCTTCCAAATATACATACATGGATTTGTATGAAATGCATACGGCTTTCTAGCAATTATACATGGTCTCCAACAAAAGTGTACCAAATATCCAAATAAGTATTTATTTGAAGGTAACATGTATATGCCACCTCCTCAAATTTTGAAAGTTTTGTAAAGTCCTCCGTCCATTGCATTATATGGGGTGAGTTCTTTTCCTTCCAATGTTGTAATATTAGTCTTTTAGGTGTCAAAAGGGTGCAGAGAATCTATTTACATTGACCATTTGAGATTTTCATGAAGCAGGTCAATAATTCAAAAGAACATGAACATCACTGAATATTAAATTATTATTATTATTTATTTATATAACCTCCTCCCTAGGGTTGCCATATTCTGAATCCACAAAACAGGGACAATTTTTTGGGGGGTGGGGGTGGGGTAGATTTTTTTTTTAAAAAAACTGAGCAATATGTAAAGGTCTAGGGAAAGCCCAATTTTTCAATTAAAACATCAACAACTGTAAAACCAAACATCTTAAATTCACTGCAACTTACTTCCAAGGAACAGATTTAAGGCTTGCCCAAATCCAAGGATGTAGATTGGTAAAGGGTGATTTTTTGGGGAGTGACTTTCCTTTCCTTTCTCCCCTCTCTCCTTTCCTCTCCTTCACCCCCTCATCCCCTACTCGCTCCCCCTGGAAATTGGGCATTACCGGTTTTCCAGGACGTATGGCAACCCTACTCCTCCCCCAAAGAAGCTTTGGCTATTGGGTGGTATAAAAATGCAATAAATAAATGAATGAATATCTCCACCCTTTCCTTCCTGGGATACTTTCAGAGCAGTGTTGATGGTTCGAGAGAGGTGAGTTCTCCTCTGGCTCAGAACAAAGCTGAAGAACCATCCAGTGTCTGATCCTTGTTCAAGGTTGGAGCCATTCATGACCGCAACCCTCTGAGACTAGGCATTAGGAAGTTATGAATGTCAGCAGCATCGCTGATGCAGTCCCCAGAAGCAATCCTGCAATCTGAAAGCAACGCAGAGAACCATCTCTCCCAGAACCCTCTTGTGGAAACTTACCTAAAAATAGTGATTTCTTTTGTTCGATCAAAATTTGCAAAGTCCCACTGCCATATGGAAAAAATACTGCCGAGAGGTAAATTCCCAGCAACAATGAGGTCTCCTGGCCTGTAATGGTGTCTTTTTAGTTCATTAGGCCTGATCAAGAGGCACTCAGTCCTCAGCATCCTCTGGGTGGCCTGAGGCAGGAGCCAAAGGAGCGAAAGCAGCAGCAGCATAGAGAGACTTTCCATCCCTGGAAAGTGACCCAACAGAACCTGAAGGAGAAGCAACTGAACAGGGCCCAGCAGGGAAATTGATTCTTAGCAGCAAGTGATGAGAAGCTAAGTCATCAGACACCACCCCAGCCATGCCATGTTTTGTTCTGGATTTCTTCGTTAATGACTTGCTGAATGGAATCCCACTTGGTATTGATCATGAATTACTGTCATTTTTATAATTTCAGGTTAGTAAAATAACCACAAGCCCACAGCGCTCAACTCCCTTTGCACCTCAGAGGGAATAAAACTGTTTTCACCACTCCTCACTTCTCTGTGGAATTCTGGGATGTGACTTTCATTGCCCTGTTCTGATTGGTGGCCTGTGTCAAGATGAGCTCCTAAATCCAAGATGGAGTCCAGCCTTTTGCCAAAGTTTGCTAGCACAGGTTAATGGCTGGAAAAGGGGGGAGATGGCAGGGGCGGAGTAAATTAGGGCTCATAATTAGGGCTGTGCAGCACTTTGGTTCGGAATACCAAAATTTGCCGATGACACCAAATTATGTAAGGTTGTTAAAACAAAAAAGGGATTGTGAAGAGCTCCCAAGGGATCTCACTAAGCTGGGAAAGTGGGCATCCAAATGGCAGATGCGATTCCATGTAAGCAAGTGTAAGGTGATGTATGTTGGGGCAGGTACAGGCAGGGGAAGCTGGTGAAGGTACTGGCAGAAGAAGGTACTGGCAGGCGAAGCTGGTGAAGGTACTGGCAAGTGAAGCTACTGGGAGGAGCCTTCACCCCACCTCATGGAAGAGCCACCACTGAAACACCTAGATTAAGCATCCTCAAGTAGGTGCCATCCAGATATGTTGGACTACAGCTCCCATCCTTCCCAGCCAGCATAGCCAATTGCCATACTGGTTGAAAATGGCAGTATGGGAATTGTAGTTCAGCACCATGGCAGAGAGGGACCAATTTAGTGATAGATGACCTAGAGGGACCAGGGGCCCGAATCCTGTACTTAGGACTGGGGTACAAGTGTGTCTCCCATCCACCCGATTATTCATCCACAAGGACATTCAGTTTGATGCGCTATTTAAAAAAGAAACCATCAGCACACACATGTGTATTTAAATATGTGTTTAAATGCACCTTTTGTAGCCTACTTTTCTCTCAACCTTTGGATTTCTCTGTATTTTGAGCCATATTCACTGCCAAGACCTGCATCACCAAAGGGCATAATTCTGGCAGAAAGTTTTCTGATCTACACACTGGTCTGAGACGGGGAGATCCAGTCAGTTTGTATGAACATTTGCAACCAGCCAAGGCCCAAAGCATCCTGACACAGAACCTCCAATACAACTGGTTCATTTCTATGATATTAACCAATAACCTTAGCATACATTGTCTATGGTGGGCCTTTTAAATGTCCATCACCGTCCTCCTGCAGCCATTAGAAGGAATCAAAGGGGGATGATTCAGCCTGGATCTCAACATCGGGACCCTTACTTTTATCACCTTCCTCTTCCATATCTGGAGTCATAGGATTTTATAAAGCTTTATTAAATACAACAATAATAAGTTCTTGAATAATAAGCAAATAACTCCTAAATGGCTCTATCAGTATATAGGGATGCCGTGGGAGTCCATCCATGTCTGAGTATCCAGAGAATCCCCCAAGCCTACCCCTGCACCCACTGAGCCAAGATGTATTCACTGGCCCATGCTTAAAGCGCTCAGAGAATCAGCAACCATCGGTTTTGGAAGCTCCTCCATTGTGGGCAACAATGGCAACTCTGAAAAGTTGCGTATTTCCAAAACTGAATGCTCCATTCACACCTTTCATTTTCTATAAATGGGGCTTTTACAGCCACCATTTATGCAATTTTGGAATTACATAGTCCCCCGTCCCCCCCGAGAGTCCATTGTTGCTCACTATGGAGGCTCTGGATGAGCCAGTGAATAGAAAGGCCTGGTTCTCAGTTGGGAAAGCCTGGAAAAAGGAGAGTGTGTCCACATGGGCCAAAGGTGCCCTGCTTGCCTGAATGAAGGCAAATAAGACTATACCCAGAACCCGGCTCAGTCAGAATGAGAGGATGTCAAACACACTGCTGGTTTGATTCTATAGTTATTTCTGTAACCTGTTTCCCAGCCTCTGCATCAACTCACTTCCTCAGGGACAGTCCATAATCTTAAAAAAGATAGATAGATATTTATTTGTTCATCTGGCAATTCAGAAAGCAAATCAGGTGACACGTACTCGGTTGGCTTTTACAATTGCCAGTTTTACATTTTTAGTTAATTACCTTTTTTTTCTTCCTTGCAGAAAATTGAAATTGATTCTGGTGCAAATAAAGAAGAAACACCTCCCCCTTTTTTACTATGGTTTTATGAAATATGTTGCCAAAGCTAAAAGAGAAAACCATAGGTGTACAACAAGCTAGAGAAATTTCCAGCTCCTTTTTTTCAGGCTGGCTAACATAGAAAGAACATCTGTGTCATGACTGAGCTGCTTTAATGCGTGTTGCTCATTTCAGATGCACAACGTTGTGCCCTGTGCATAGAAGATCAATATCCAAACAAGAACTAAGACCAGTGTATCCCCAAGAAGATCCACTTCCTTTCCTACCAAGAGACACTGGGGTCTGTTTTAGTTTCTCTAGCCCTTTTCCTTTCTCTGATCACATCTGTAGTCCTGACAACCTTCATTTAACACCGTGACACACCACTTGTCAAAGCAAATAACCGAGACATCACCTACATTCTCCTCATCTCCCTCCTGTTCTGCTTCCTCTGTTCACTCTTGTTCATTGGCCGATCCACGAAGATCACCTGACTTCTGCGCCAAGGTGCTTTTAGCATCATCTTCTCTGTTGTTGTATCTTCTGTTTTTGCAAAAACTGTCACTGTGGTTCCGGCCTACATGGCCACAAAACTAGGAAACATGGCAAGAAAACTCTTGGGGAAACAATTCACAAACTCCATTGTCTTGGCCTGTCCCCTCATCCAAGGTGTTCTTTGTGTTGTCTGGCTGGTGAACTCTCCTCCCTTCCCAAACTCGGACTTCCATTCCCTGCCTGGAGAGATCATCATGGAATGCAATGAAGGTTCCATCACTATGTTTTACATTGTCCTGGGGTACATTAGTTTCCTGGCCCTCAGTAGCTTCAGAGTCACTTTCCATGCAAGCAAATTGCTTGACAGCTTTAATGAAACCAAATTATCACCTTCAACATGCTGGTGTTTTGCAGCACTTGGGTCTCTTTTGTGCCAACCTACCTGAGCACCAAGGGGAAGTCCATGGTAGCTGTGGAGATCTTCTCCATCTTGGCTTCTGTTGCTGGTCGCATCTTTCTCCACAAATGCTACATTATTGTTTTGAGGCCCAATCTCAATTGTAAAGATCATCTAATGGGGAGGAAAAAATTAAAATTCAATTACATTGGTGTGGAGAAATCTCTACAAATTCATTGTCCACACAGTCAATCACAATTCTCCATGCTATTTATTATTATAGTAGTTATCATCCAAATTTGTTGTATTTCCAAATAAAAATCTCCAAACAACTTCATTATTGTGATGAATTTTCATACTGACTTCATGGAGAGGCCTTTTGTTTTTTCCTCGCATGTAACACTGGAATATCGTTATAGATTTATGCTTGGTCTGAATGACATTTTAGGGGTCCCATACTGATTAAAGACTCTGACTGCAAAGTCATTCAGTTTCCCTTCCCACTTTGTAACTCCTGATTCCAAGATAGGTGACAGCCAGTAACTTTCCACCAAAGTGTTTCAATGGGGATGTTGATGGTCCAGGAAGGTGTCTGTGATGATTGATGCATCCCAGAAGACGCGTTGCCATCATCGCATCAGTGTGGCTGTGACAAACGCCTCCCACCAAAAGAGATGGGGGAATAGGCATTGACTAATCAGGCCATTACCTTCTTTTCCCCCAACATCCCTGAGTACCGTCTCAGTGCTAAGAGAGCTTCATTCAGTCAACAGTTTCCAGAGGGCTGGTTGCAGTAAAAAGCAGCAATGCCTCTTGTGTCCCCTTATTTCTTAAATTTACTATATGATCAGCCTTATTCCATTTTCCAGTTGTGCTTTTATAGTCAGGTTTTCACCATTCTTGTAGAAGTGGATGCTTTTTTAAAAAATTGAGAAATGGTTGAAGTATAGCGATGTACTGGAAGTGTCTCAAGTGGACTACAAACTAAAAGCAAGAGAAGGGCTGTTAAAAGAGGGCCATATATGTCAGTGGTTCTCTTACCTACAGATTACAGAGAAGTTTAAGAGAGCCATAAAAGAATGAGGATTTGAGGAAAAGAAGTCAATGTTTGAAGTAGCCCCATGTACTAATGATGAACATGTTATTTCTAAGGTTTATAAGCTATTGTTAAAGCTTGAGACCGAGAATGAAGAAACAAAGGATTGTATGATAAAATGGGATCAGAACTTTGGGTATAATGTACTGATGGAATTATGGGAAAATATGTGGGTAAAAGGTTTAAAATATACTTTAAGTACCAGACTTAAGGAGAACATTTATAAGATGATGTATAGATGGTATATGTCTCCCTCAAAATTAGCAAAAATGTACAGGGGTTGTTTGGGAGACTGTTGTAAATGTCATCTGTGGTCTTAATACATAATATTGGACTGGCTAAAGTGAAGAAATAGATACCCTCTATGTCTGACATGAAGATTGCCTTAAATGGAATATGGCCTTATATGTTTTGCGTATGTGTTTTTATTAGATGTATTGTATTGTTGGTTAAGTGTGTGATGTTCTGCTATGTTTTCTTTCTTTGCCTCTTTTTTTCCTATTTCTTTGTAGAAAACAATAAAATTGTTAAAACCGGAATGCTTTTTTCAAAAATTGACTAAATGAGCTTTCTGAGACTGAAGTTGTCTACAGTTTACAAAAGCTTATATGGCAATATATTCATTATGTTGTCTTGTTCTTTCTTGCTTTAATGTAGGGGGAATTGTCTATGCTGCACTCAAGGGGGGTCATCTAGCTGGATAGGAAGCTAAATGTTACAAGGTAGCTTCTGTGAGCAGTACTGACTCCATTTTGAAGCGACCCAAAATCCCACCTACAGACAGAGCATTCACAGAAGGCTTAGGTCAAGTAACCATTTCCTGATAGACTTCTTCAAATGCATTTCCCAGAGACAAAGGTAGGAATAAAACTAAGCAGAATATGAATGCTGGATGGCAAGAGTTTTACCTGGTCACACACATGCTAATGTAGCCCTGTTGCTGAACTCCAGGCTGCATCAAGTACAGCCATCATCCCAAATCACCCTCTTTTATTCCCATAGCAAGTAGATCTTTAGATAAGATCACACACAAAAAAAACCCCTCAAGTTAGGGGGAAGAAAAAGGCTAGCTCTCTCTCTCTCTTTAGAACCAGAAACACAGGGTATTCTTTTCTTCTTCACCTAAGACCAAGAGCTGCAACGCTCCCCAGTTCTTCTCTACAGGAAAGGGCTGCAGCCCAAGGAAAGGTATATTGCCTTTAAAGATTCCCTCTACTCTTTCCCCTGCTGTCTCTGTGTGTATGCTCTTAAGTCTCAAAAGGTCTATTTTTCAGTCTTGAAACTGCTTCTAAGCCTCTACTTGCTCAGCTAATTTCCCCCAAACTAGCTTGTACCTTTGTATTTGTTTCAGCCTCAATAAATGTGCCATTGTGGCGTTATCTCCTTCAATGCTGTAAGTTTCTTAAGTAAGAATCGCCTTACTTAGCCACAGACGCTCTATTGCCAATGTCAAAAGATTCCTTATAAGCGGGTGTAAGTCTCATTAGAACGTGTGCAAGTTTGTACACGGGTCTAATGAGAGCACATCATGTAACATAAATTTAGCCCCTTTATCAGTGCTGAATCCTATCCCTTCCCCCCTCCCATTGCTGCCTGGGGGTGGGCTTCATTCATGGTAAAAATGTCACGTTTACGTCGCTGCGCAGAGAGTTACACCCTGACAATGTTATGTGTCTAGTGCTGCATACTAGGGAAGCAACATGCACACAAATCAAAGCAAAAACTGGAACAGAGGAGGACACGTGTGGGGTGGGAGGCTTCATGTGGGGTGTGTCTTAGCGCTTCCCTCCCCATCGCATTGTCCATCCCCATCGCGTTGTAGTTAAGCCTGGAGGGGGGGAACTGCCATCGGCAGTAGTGGCCACTCTGGGCTCAGAGAAATAAATCTGCTTCCCTCGGGCCCAGGCCAAGCAGCCTCCCCCGGCCTTTAAAAAACCCTCCATGGCAAACTGGGGGAGAGTTCTGTTGCTTCACAATCAGTTTGCTGCACTGGCAGGTTGGTGGGATATTATTGAAGGCATGTTAGGTGCCAATAAAAGTCAGGGAGTCCTGCTTGATCACTGCCTATTTTGCTCCTGCACAGCAGGATAAAGGCCTTCATTTGTGGAAACACAGGGCAGGGCCTATTCTGTAGTGGGACCTCCTTTTTGGCATACCCCGAGAGCTCTTGCTGGGATTCAAAGGAACACACACTCCTCTGGCCAAGCAGAGGTTGATTGCGAGAGGCACTTTCTGTAGCCTTATTGGCTCAAAGGGTGGAAATGAGAAAAGGGTTCTAGTGAAATGGCTTAATCTGCATTATGTTTTCTAGGCACAACCTCAGCTGGTATTGAACAGTTTGAGCTCCAGCTGGAGGAAAGGGCGCACCTTTGAGTGTAGGTTCCCCCTACTCAGAGTAGTGAGGTAGGGCTAGTTGGTTGCCTAGGTGTTGCCTAGGTTGTCATTGTGAGGTCAAGCCAGCTTCCCTCATCTCTCAAAAGGCCTTTGTGATGCAGGAGTGACATCAGGAAGAGAGTCCAGCTTGGGCCCAGATCAGCTGGCAGATATTATGGGCCTCTTGTTAGGAAGGAGCAGCCCTCTGTCTCCTGGAATGGATGAACCAAGGATGAACCCTGCTAGCATCTCTCTCCGGGAGGCTGAAGCCATCTCCCCTGGTGGAA
This sequence comes from Elgaria multicarinata webbii, assembly GCF_023053635.1. Taxonomy (NCBI): domain Eukaryota; kingdom Metazoa; phylum Chordata; class Lepidosauria; order Squamata; family Anguidae; genus Elgaria; species Elgaria multicarinata. Next base: position 19,379,798 of record NC_086181.1, read on the forward strand.
GCACCAACACCCAGGGACAGTCTCAGCTGGACCCTCTTGGAGGTGGGTGTTTCTTCTTTTTGCCTTTTTGAGTGCCTCCTATCTTAAAAGGTGCTGTTACGCTAAGAGAGGCTGTTTACCAACACCAGGCACTCTTGGACGTTCTCTTACTGTGGGCCTCCACCCAAATGCCCACATCCCACAACAGCCTCTCTTGCCTGAGCTTTTGCGGGGGAAACCCAGTGAAGCAGCCAGGCAGCCTCACTAAGTCTTGGGGTCTCCTGGTCTGTGGCTTGAATTTCTGAGGCTTGGAGCTGAATTTCTGAGATGAGGCCAGGATCAGTTGGGAGGTGTCTTGCCAGGGAACATATCAGACTATCTCTGTGTCTTTCTGTCTCTCCACAGGTTCTTCCTGCAGCCCTCCAGAGCCCCAGGAACTCTCTGCTCCCCACGTCTCGCCAGCCATACCAACAGGCACAGGAGGCTGTGGTGGAAATGAGGAGACAAGCAGCTGGGCAAACCCAGGAGCTGCCAAGCAGGTGCCATCCGCCTTCCCTCTGCCACAGGCAGAAACACTCCTGCCTTCCCAGGATTGGGCACATGTTGAGCCCTCCCCTGGAGAAGACCTCCTGCCTCCTGGGAATGAAACTGGGCTTCCAAAGCAAATGGAGCCCTCCTCGCAGGATACAGCATCTAAAATAGTGATGGGAGAGCTCAGCCACCCTACAATCATCCAGACATCCAAGGAGCAGGATGATGTCCAAATCCCAGCAAAGGACAGAGGAGTTGAAAACAGGCCAGAGGAACAACTGCCAGATGCCGCCCACTCTGCCGGTGCCCAGGAAGACCCACCCCATCACTTGTTCCCAGTAGTCATCGTGAGAGAGAGGCCTGAACAGTTTAAGAAGAGCCACGAACAGAAATGGAGGCTGCTGGAGAGGGTGAAGCTGGGCGAAAGGGTACCTTCCCCAGAGCCCTGCAGTGGGGCCAGGAACAGCAGTGCCCCTGGAGACCCAGGCACCCTGGCCCTCAGCAAGGGAGGGGTGACCAAGGAGAGTCCAGTGAGGACCCAAATCCAGGCTGCCTCCTCCTCCTCCTCAGCCCAACAGGGAAAGAAGCGTTTCAAGTTTTCCTTTCCATCGTCCTTCAAGCAGGCCTGGGCCCGGATCTGCAGCTGCAAAAAGAAACTCAGTGTTTGTGCCTCATGCAAAATCCACCCCTTGCCTAATCCACATTAAATGTGTTCATCCTGCTCACCTGTTTGTAACAACAATATTATGTTTTAAGTTTGTTTATATCATAGAAATAAAAGTATTGGAGGTTCACTTTCACATGTGTATGTTTATTTTATTTATTTATTTATTTATTTATTACATTTTTATACTGCCCAATAGCTGAAGCTCTCTGGGCGGTTCACAAAAATTAAAACCACAATAAAACAACCAACAGGTTAAAAGCACAAACACAAAATACAGTATAAAAAGCACAACCAGGATAAAACCATGCAGCAAAATTGATATAAGATTAAAATACAGAGTTAGAACACTAAAATTTAAATTTAAGTTAAAATTAAGTGTTAAAATACTGAGAGAATAAAAAGGTCTTCAGTTGGCGACAAAAAGAATACAGTGCAGGTGCCAGGCGGGCCTCTCTGGGGAGCTCATTCCACCATCGGGGTGCCCCAGCAGAGAAAGCCCTCCTCCTAGTAGCCACCTGCCTCACTTCCTTTGGCAGGGGCTCACGGAGAAGGGCCCCTGTAGATGATCTTAAGGTCTGGACAGGGACATATGGGAGGAGAAGTTCCTTCAAATAACCTGGCCCCAAACCATTTAGGGCTTTAAATGTCAATACCAGCACTTTGAATCGGGCCCGGACCTGGACTGTATGTTTCATCTTTGCTTTAAAGATATTTCACTAGCAAGAGTTTTCCCACATCCCTCAGAACTGGAAATCTAAAACAATTTGGGGGCATGACTCAGAGGTCACTACTTTAAATATGGATAATTTTCAAAATTAAATTGACTCTAATCTCTAGATTTGTATCATTCATGGGGAGTTCAGCATCTAGAGCTGGTGTTCAGGTGACCGATTTAGCCTAGTGCAGCACAGCCAAAGTACTTCATGTACTGGTAAAAATGTCCGGCTGCCATTGGCTCCCAAGATTATCTGAAGAGGATTTTAGCCCAAAGGGAGCTCTCAGAACATGCCAAGCTGTGGTCAGAACTGGGTCATGAATTATAATGGGCATTTTAAAATACGCTTTAGAATGCATATGTTTAATCCATGTTTGAGGGGTTGATCATTTGGCTACTCTGATATTTCACTAGCTGCTTTCAGGCAAGGGCAGCCCGGCTTCATTTCCATAAGCAAAGATCTCTATCATATGACCATTAAAAATGGGCAAAACAACCACACTTGCGTATCTGGTTTGCTTGTTGGTTTCATTCAGGTTCGCAACATCTTGCCTTAACACTGTACTTGGCTGGTAAATCCCCACTTGAGGGGCATTCCTGATTAAGGGACCCCAGCAGAATCCCCCTGGATGTTCACAGGCAAATGTCATGGGTGGTTTGTCTACAAAAATATACAGATCAAGTCATCATTGAGGGGATACTCCTTGAAGTCACACCGGGTCACATCCAATGCTATGCCAGTGGAATAATGACAAGAGTTGGCATTCTACTAACAACAGAACACAAAAATAGTTCAAAGATGTCCAAAAGCACAATAATAGTAATAGTAATAGTAATAATAATAATAATAATAATAATAATAATAATAATAATAATAATGTTTTTTTTTTTAAAAAGCAAGGGAAGTGAAAATGTCTGCTCTGGTCACTGAAAATATCACAGAGCTGAGCCTCTCTGTGAAGGGCATTCCACATCTGCAGTGCCACCACAGAGAACATTCTGTCTATACTGTACACATACTGGCCTCACTTTCATAATCAAGCATGTCACTCCCATACCCAACACTTTTCCCTTTTGCTACACCATCAGTCTAGACTGGATTGATGCCACCCTAGATTTAGACCCTCAGCTTCACTTAGGCCCAAGGGCAGAACCTGATTGCTCAAGTCTCATCTGTCCACTTGGGAGCACCATGATGGAGGAGAAGCAGGGCTCCTTCACTGCTGTCAAGGCCACTTGGTAGGCAGGATTAGCTGCTCTCATTTGTGTCCTGTCCCATGTGTTCCAAAGCTTGTGCCACTAGCAAGCCAGCCGCCGTCCACCCTGCTTCATCATCCAGATGACTCTGGCTGCCATGTCCATTGGCCAGAAAACCAAGGGCCATTGGGAGGCTGCATGTTCCTTCCTCCTAGAAAGAGCATCCTAGCGAGGGGGAGACCAACCTGGCCCCATCCATTGGCCAGAGAAGGAACAGCTGCAGGGAGCTTCTTTTGCCCTTCCCTGCCAGATGATCAGGGAACCAAGGGCCATTGGGAGGTTGCAACCAGGGCACATCCCAGTGAACAAAGAATCAAAACAGAATTCTCACACCTCCCAAGTTTTGTCTCCAATTACCCAGGGAAGTGGTAGACTCTTCAGCACTAGAGCCCTTCAAGAGGCAGCTCGACAGCCATTTGTCAGGTTTAAGGTGGATTCCTGCATTGAGCAGGGGGTTGGACTAGATGGCCCTATAGGCCCTTTCTAACTCTACTACTCTATGGTTCTATGAAAACCATTCTGACAAGAGAATACTTTGCAATCAACCAGACATAATAATCATAAACAAAAAAGAAACTCACACACCTACCTCATTGACATAGCAATACCTAGTGACAAATGTTGCAGAAAATGAAGAGGAAAAGAGAGAAAAATATACACCACTGGCTATGGAAGTTAAAGAACTATAGCAACTGGGAAAAGTTACAATTATTCTGTTAGTTACAGCAGTCACCAGCATCACATCATTTTTAAAGTTTTATTTTTTCAGAAAACGAGTTCTACCAAAATACATCTGCACAAACATCCAGAAAGCAGTCATACTTAAAACATGTTCAGTAGTCAGGAAATTTCTGAATCAGTAAAAGACAGAATGACTTGGCAAAGCCTGTCATGTTTGTCTAGAAAAACCACCCCAAGCAAGAAAGGAGAGATGATGATGATGATGATGATGATGATGATGATAGTAGTAGCAAGGCTGATAATTTTTTTAAAAAAGATTTTCTTTAAGAAGAATGAACAATTAACAGCAATTATTACAAAATATATGTCAGGCCAATTATATCAAACAAACTGGAGAGGAAGGTCTTATTAAAAAATGAATTACTATCTTCTAGCACCAGCTAGAAACCCACTTCTTCCTTTGCACTATCGAGCAAGTAGGCACACAAAGAACTCAAGCAAGCGAGCAAAACCACATACCACAGAGGATGGCTAAAAACAACGGTCTATGTTGGGAAAGAATTTCCTTCATGACTCAACATTCCTGATCCCAAGCAAGTATGATAAGCAAAGGTTTTAGGAAGCCTCACTCATTTTGGCATAGGTTGAGATATTGTGCTGGTCAGAATTTTCGCCAGCAGAACTCCAATGGAAATACCTTAATGGGAGACTTGCCAGTGAGACACTGTGGCAAGGGTAGATTGACCATTGCAATCCTATACTGGTCTACTCAGAAACAACTGCATTGAGCTCAGTTGGGCATACTTCAATTGGCTAACCAACTTAGGTCACAATCCTATGCATGTTTAGGCTGAAAAAAGTCATACAACTTCCAGAATATTCCATATTTTTTTAAAAAAAGTGCAGTATAATTCCCGTGAAACCAATTGTCTGCTAAGTTCTACTCATTGCATTGTCTTTGTGAGGCGCCCTCAAAATATTTTAATGTACATTTCGGTCTTCCGCAAACCTCAGGTTTCCACCAAAGATGCGTATATCTCCCTCGTTTTTCAGCAACAATGTTTTAGTTTGATTTCTATTGGCACTCACCACCAGAGTTTGTTGTTAGAGGGAGTGAGACTATTAGCAAGACTATGTTAGGCTAGAATAATTGAGAATGTCAGCTAGCCCCCTAGTATTTATATACCGCCCCACAGAATCTTGAATCCCTGTCCTTGGAATTAGATGATGTTGATTATTAAGCACATCACAGCCTTTATGTGATGCCTTGGGCCTGAGATTGTTTGCAGGAACGAAATGAACATTTTAGGAGGAAGGAATGCTTGTTGTTGTTCCCTGCCTCGATCGGGATGGATAGGCGGGTTAGAAATAATAATAATAATAATAATAATAATAATAATAATAATAATAATAATAATAATTTCAAATGGTTGGTCCTTCTAGCTCAGGGTTGTCTAAGTACTGACTGGCAGCAATTCTCCAGGGTTTCAGGTTAGGGTGCTTCCCAGAACGACCAGGAGATGCTGGAGACACATTCTGCATACAGATCACGTGTTCCATGGGTGAGCTTCCAAAGGTAATATAGGATAACATCAAGGTTCAAAGCAGAGTAAGTGTGGAGGGAGAATGGGGGCACCTTGGAGTGCTTAGAGAGTCAACACCAGCCAATCAGGTGTGCCATGCACTTAGGCCTTATCTAGACCTAAGGTTTATCCCGGGATAGTCCCGGGGTCATCCCTGTTCATGTCAATGACACACAGGATATCCCGGAAGCAGGCAAGATCATTGCAACACATACAGACTTAAAATTTAAAAAAATTACTGTTTTACAATTTTGAAAGTTACGCATAAGGTTACAACAGCAAAACTATGAATTACACAGCAGTCTTTAACTAAAATTAAAGTAAGGTGTGTGTGTGTGCGTGTGTGTGTGTGTGTGTGTGTGTGTGACAATAATATAACATAAAGAAACCTTTAATATACTGTTAAGCACATTGCATTCATATTTCTGAATCTTTATAACATTTCACACTGATAGTGTCCAAAAACTTTGCTCTATCTCTAGTGGCTTTCACCATGAATAGCACAACCATCCGTATCTTGTATGGGTTGGTTGAATGAATATAATGTCTCAATTTCTCCTTAACACTCCTGTATTTACTTTCCTTAAAAGAGGCTCTAAGTGACTTTTTCTTGTATCTCTATATAATGGACAGTGAAATACGTAACGTGCCATGTCTTCTAGAACTGGATCTCCACAGACACACAACCTGTCTTCTACGTGTATGCCATACAATCTCCCCCATTTCATTTTAGTATCCATTTGTTCAAATCTTGGATGTGTAAAGGCATTCTGCTGTTCCATTTTCATGGGTACTGAAAATATTTATCATAATGGTGCAGATAATTTGTATTAGCTAATCATTTCACTATTCCTGAAGATGTAAGAGCAGTTATATGAGTTTGTGCTCCTACTCCAAACACTCTTGGTTTAAAAATATTGCTGCTAGCTTTCAGCCTTGGTTTTAGTGACTGGTCAGAAAAAATCTCTCTCCTTTCTTCCCATTTTTAAATGCTTTTCGATTGCACAAATGGGTTCCCCCTTTTCTTAATATTATTTTTCTCCCAGTCCTTGGGAACTGTCCACAAATTAGCCTATATGCAGTCTCATCATGTCAATTTCCTTGCATGGTACCAAGGTCCAATTCTGCGCTCGCTTTGACAGCTGAAATCAACCAGGCAACAGTTGCAATGGATTGGGGGGGGGGATGATAAAAAAATGCCAATACATTTGTGCAATTCCAAAAAAAAAAAAATACAAATTAAATGAAAAATAGGAACACATTTGTGTACTCCTAAAGCAACTGAAAAAAGAGAAAGAGAAAACTCCTGAAGTTAAATGGTGATGAACAAAAACAGTTAGTGTTCAGAGCAAGGAGGGGGCCAAGATGAGGAGACAAAATGGGTTGTGCTAAAAGGCACCTGGGATATGTGCTGGAGCCATGGGGGGGGGGATTGAAAAGGAATGAGGACAGAGAAAACCATGATAAGCCCAATTATCTGTTGGGCATACTGTGGGCTGTTCAGCGAGCAACCAATTCACTGAGGCTTTTCCCAGGGGGGCTTAGCTGTGCTTTGTCCCTTTTCCTGTTTGACCCCCTCCTGCTTTGCCTGAACACCCTTGAGTGTTCAGACACCTGTCTGCTGGATCTTTGGCCTGGGTTATGACTCGGCCTTGTGGCCAGTTGTACCACTGAGACTGCTACAGCCAAGGTAGGACACTCAGTGTAGCATGTGAACCATGTGATAAACTAGCCTCCATACATGCTGAAGAGGAATTTTGGGGGTCAGCTGATAATAGGGTGAATCCTTCTTTGCTTACTCCACACTTCTGCTTCACACACCACACTGGATATTGTATGAAGATTTAGCTAGCTTGTGTTTCCCTTTATTGGTCACAGCTGGGCAGGAAGAGCTGGCCAGAAGAAATGGAAGTATTGCTCCCTTGTGGAGCACCCTGAGGCACTTGGGACCCCTCTCTGCTGTCTTGCTCGAGGCAAAAAACAACAACACCCAACTTCAAGTATAACTTAATGGGATCTGAGCTTGTGGTGATTGAACAAGAATGAAATCTTGGGATTGTGGTGGACAGATCGATGAAAATGTCAGGTTTTTTCCCCCCAGAATGTTTTATAATCACAGAATCTATCTCCTCATTAAATTATCTTTACAGTTGAGATTGGGCCTCAGAAGAATAATATAGCATTTTGGGAGAAAGATGCAACCCAGGAGACCAGCGCCAGAGGCCAAGATAGAGAAGATCTCCACGGCCACCATGGACTTCCCCTTGGTGCTCAGATAGGTTGGGACAAAGGAGATCCAAACACTGCAAAACACCAGCATGCTAAAGGTGATAAATTTGGCTTCATTGAAGCTGTCGGGCAATTTCCTTGCGAGGAAAGCTACCACAAAGCTAACAAAGGACAGGAAACCCAGGAAACCCAGGACAATGTAAAACATGTTGACAGACCCTTCATTGCATTCCACTATGATCTCTTGAGCCAGGGAATGGAAGTCCAGGTTTCGGAATGGAGGAGAGTTTATCATCCAGACAGCACAGATAACACCTTGGATGAGGGGACAGGCCAGGACAAGAGAGTTTGTAAACTGTCTTCCCAAGAGTTTCCTTGCCATATTTCCTGGCTTGGTGGCCATGAAAGCCAGAACCACCATGACAGTTTTTGCCAACACAGAAGAAACGGCAACAGAGAAGGTGATGCTGAAAGCAGTTTGTCGTAGAAGACAGGTGACCTTTGTGGGTCGGCCGATGAAGAGGAGGGAACAGAGGAAGCAGAGCAGGAGGGAGATGAGGAGGACATAGGTGAGGTCTCGGTTGTTGGCTTTGACAATTGGTGTGTCACGGTATTTAATGAAGCTTAGCAGCACAAGACATGTGATCAGAGAGAGGAAAAGAGCTAGAGAAGTTAAAATGATCCCTAGAGACTCTTGATAGGAGAGGAAGTGGATCTTCTTGGAGATACACTGGTCTTGGTTCTTGTTTGGATATTGATCACGTGGGCACTGGGCACAGCGAGCTTCATCTGCAATGAACAACAAGCACTGAAACTGACGTATATCAAATATGACACATGGGTTCTTTTTGGGGTAGCCTATTTAGCTCAGAAATAAAGAGATGGAATTATCCATTCTACAATTCATTGCACGACCAAGTGAACAATCTGTTTTACAGCTTTGTGTTTGAGATTTGGCCACTCATGAAAACAGTCTGAAAATATATTTTTTGAACATGATGGGTCTCTGTGTTACAGTATTTTAGAAGCAAAACAACATCATCAGAATTCTGAACCTGGAAATTTTAATTATTATTTGTCTCCCCCACACCCAGGAGATGTGCTGGTCCTGATTCTGAGCATTCTGTTTGAACTGGGGTAGGGTGTCATTCCATGCTTGCTACAAGAACCATGGAGCACCTGCTCAGATCAGCTTCTGATCAACAGCTTCACGTCTGATGCCAAAACAACTATTGTTGGGAACATGGGAACTGGGACTATAGACTAGCATTAGTAGTTCTAATAGTCTATCTTTCTGGGATTGCTTCCTTTTTGCTCCTCCCCCTACCCCTCTCTCTGTCTGTGTTCATTGCCAGGTGTGTATGGTGTGCTTAGTCCTGACCAAAGAAATGGACTGTCCAAATTCCTCCTTGAAACTGTAAACTGTGCCTTTATATCTTTATGCAAGAATATGTAAGTAAAGCTGTTTTCTTTCTTCGCTAGAAGAAAGCTGTGGACGACTTTTTCTTCTTCTTCTTCTTCTTCTTCTTCTTCTTCTTCTTCTTCTTCTTCTTCTTCTTCTTCTTCCTCTTCTTCTTCTTCTGTGCATGTGGGGCTGGTAACTGCTCATTCTGCTTTGCCTTTTTGTGCTAACTGCCTTTTTAAAAAGAGGCATAGAAAACTCCAAGAATTCTGAGCATTATTTCAGGAAAACATACATAGCAGTGTCATAGAGGTATGCAACCAAAAATGTAATGTTATTCCTAGGCCTCACCTACACTAAGCAGGATATAGCACTATGAAAGCAGTATGGTATGTGTCAATGGGCCCCAACAGTTGTCAGTGCACTTCAATACCACTATAAAGCAGTAGTGTGGCTCCTGCCTTTTATATACCGCTTTCACAGTGGAATATGCTGCTTGGTGAAGATTAGGCCCTAGTGAAAATTGCAGGCCCTGCCCCTTATCCATGGTACATTCTACACTTTAATATAGATCACAACTTTTCCGGTACCTGTATGGTTAGAAAAGGTCCCTTCTGGACAACGGATGCATTCATAGCAGCACACCGGCTTCCCCTCTGAAACTCTTTTCTGGTACCCTGGAGAGCATATCTCTGCACACCTTGCATAGGGCATCCTCTAAAAGAGAAGATAGGAATAGTCGGTGTCTTTTTTAATGAGATGTGATGGAAATGATCCTACACAGAAGTCAAAGGGCATGGCTAGATGGGGCGATATCCCGGGGAGCGCCCCAGAATCGTCCCTGTGCATCCACATGACGCACAGGGGATCCTGGGAGCAGGGAGGGATGATCCCTTCCTTTCCTTGGGATATCACCCTACCCTTTAAACCTGACTTTTCCCGTGGTCCCGGGATGATCCCGAGACTTTGGGACGTGTGGCTGAGCATCCCTTTTTGTCTCAGCTCCTTGTGAGTAACGGTGAGGAGCCAGGAACTGAGCCTGGGGTGTAGAGCTCCTTAGGAGCTCCGTGCCCATCGGGGGTGGGGTGGGGTGAGCAGGATCAGGTGTGGGTTTTTTTTTTAAAAAAACAAAAACCCACACCTTACATTTTGCGCCGGAGCGCTCCTGTGCTCTTCTTCGATTAAAAAAAAAAAGGTAGCCATGATGTCCTCTTCCTCCTGGATATCGCACGCCACATGTAGACTGAGGTGGAGGATCTCATGATCATCATATCGTGAGATCATCCCCCTCCCCTCCCCTCATCTAACCATGCCCAAAGCATCTTAACAGAATTTCCCATTGCAGAATAGATACAAAAGCCAGTTTAAGAGTGCCAAATCTCTTCTTGATGTTTGCAGGTCATTTAGGACCATCTTAACTGAGACTCTTCTAAGATGCAAAAGGCTGGGAAGACAGAAACAGGGACATCAGAAGTTACTAAGTCAGAAGCTACTAAGTCCACCTAAGTCAGAATGCTCTACACTGACTGGCAGCATTTCTCTCTCCCAGGTTTCAGATAAGAGTCTTTCCCTGGCCAGGCATTAAACCTGGCGTCTTCTGCATGGAAAGCAATCATATTGCCACTGGGTAACACCGTCTCTCTGGCTTCAATAGGCTTTTGATCTCATCTAAGAAGTCATCTTCTATTCTGAAATAATGGGAACAGACTAGTCTTTCATTCTCCCTTAATCAGAGAGCAATCACTTCCATCCTACCTCTGTAGACCACACAACTGCGTCCGAGTTAATAGTGAAGTCCTGGTCTGTGGGCCACCTCAGATCCACACGTCCAACTTTCACATAGCCAAAAGACTCATTTGGGAAGAAGACCATGTTTTCAATGTCATATATCTCACCCCTTTCATCAAAAGACACTTCTTCTCCAATACTGTTGTTAAACCGGATGTTCCTCAATGGGTCAAGAATCTGAAATGGAAGAAATGCTTAGAAAACAGGTGACTCGTTGTGGCTGTGAAGAAGGCCTGGGGTCTTCTAACATACTGTCGTTGTAACCATCAAGGAAGAACATTTGCTCCTCTGTTGTTTAGTTTGCTCTACTTTTCAGTTCAACGCCGAAGACAGTTTCCCCACTGCCTGTGAACAAAGAGCTCAAAGGGAGATGGTCACCCAGCAAAGATCTGGGAGGTGAGTGGTTGTTGACATATATAGTGGGCAGAAAGTCTTATTCATCATGGTGAAAGCCGTGGCTTAAGGTGTCTTCTGAACACAGCCTGGCTTTCTGGCTTGACCACCGTGATTATAGCCATAGTTTAAGGTATCTTCTGAATGGGGCCGCTGTCAGCTGCCTTTCTTCCTGGTCTGCTTCCCCAATGTACTTAACTGAGATTTTTCCCCTCCTTCCAAGTAGACCCTTGCTCCTGAGTAGTCCCTGCACAAAAGCTCACCCTTAGCTTGCAGGATCAGACCCTTAAAAAAATGAGAATATTACCTGCCATTGCTGGATATTCAGAAGCTTCTTGCCTTCCCCCCTCATGGCATGTTGGAACCCAGAAGAGGACACAGCATGTAGCGCATGTGCCACAGAATAGACGGCATTGTAAATGCTGTAGCTGCGACCAGTCAAGCTCATTCCAAACATGTAGCTTGGCAGCTTCTCTAGTTTGTCCTCCCCAGTACAGTTTCTTTTCCCACTTGCGGAGGTTTGGCCCACTTTCAGGCACTTACAGCCAAAGGCCCTTTCCCACCAGACACGGAGAAAGCTGTCTCCTTGTGGCCGGAATGGATCTAAAGCCTGGAGAAAATGTTTGAATCCTGGCACGTCCCTTGTGTGGACTCCGAAGCGAAAAGAACCATGGACACATTTTAGAACCCATGGATCACTCTGGAGGTTTGCAAGAGCAATTTCCCAATGGGATGTCAGGATCCAGACCTTCCTAAATGAAGGGTTGTCGATTGGTTGATAAATACACAATGAGACTATTGATTGCTGCACAAGACTGGAGTCCCCGTAGAGGATCATCACTTGGGGATCAAACTCAGAACCAGGACTCCGGAAGACAGTCTCACCCATGTCATCAGACTCAATTATTTTGCTGTAGGCCACACAGATGTCATTCTGGTTGAGCACTTTTGTCAGTGTCTGGATGAAATTTTCCCCACTGTCACCCTCGGGAGCAAACAGTGCAATCCAGTTCCACTGGAAATGCAGGAGAAGATGGACTAAGCCCATATATTGAGGCATTTCATTAGGATCAATCTGGTAGAGGGAAGGGAATATTGTTTTCTCTCCCTGAATAGGGTCGAAGAAGCCATAACTGAGCTGAAGGAAGGAAGATATTTGTTTTAAAAGGGGGGGTTAAAAATAGATTTCTAAATGCAAGCGAAAGCTATGTGTTGACTTCAAGGTCCCCCACAGTGTCACCCCAAAACTCAGCAGCCACAGAGGTATTCCTCATATAATTTTATCCACTGCAATGCATGTGCCGTTGTGTGTACATTCAATAAAAGTGAGTGTTCATAAGCAAATTAGGAAGTTTATGCTCATGGGCATCTCCCCAAATACCTCTGAATGTACATTGCTCAAAGAGGTCTAGTTTTGTGTAGAATTCCATTCGGTCACACCGAGTATGCAATGTGCCACCCTGCTTACATTCTAAGGCATGCGGCTGAAAACAAAGCTATTTTGTATGGAAATATGTCCAAAGACATAAAATGCAGACTTTTTCTTTCTTTAGTAGGTGTGGGCTTTCCCAATTCCAGAGGGGTAGTTTTGTTAATCAATTGCAGAAAGAACATGGGTTCTTGTGGTCTGTAAGGTTAAATGCCTGGTTGTTTCCCCAAATCTTACATAAAAGACCCATTGCTGGGATTAGTCACACAGCTAGGGTGACCATATGACAAGGAGGACAGGGCTCTACTAGAGTGAGCAGATTTAAAAGAGGGCAGGGCACCTGCAGCTTTAACTGTTGTGATGAAGAGGGAATTTCACCAGGTTCCCCATATATACAAATGACACCTGCTGAAATTCCTTTTTCAACACCACTGTTAAAGACACAGGAGCCCTGTCCTCCTTTTCACATGGTCAGCCTACACACAGCAACAGGCTCCTTAGAATCCTCATCCCTCACTACCACCATGGCAATAACATGGCTGTTAGCCAAAGTTATTATTATTATTATTTATTTATATAGTACCATCAATGTACAAAGTGAGAAGGCCATTTGCTTCTGCCGTCCAGTCTGTGACACCACCACCACCACCGCCCTACTCCATGAGGAAGGCACTGTCATGACCATATTGATGTGTGGATATTTCTTTCAATACCATGTCATTTTCTCCTGTTACAATCGTATACAAAAACACACGTGATTGTTTTAATGTGAGTTAGATTGTGATAATATGCTAGTGTGTGAGCTTTCTTGTGGGATGCTAAAAATTAGGGCTGTGCTCCTCTTCACTTCGGAGTGGAGAAACGATAGCGAAGCGGCCTGATTCACCTCCGGAAAAGGCAGAGAAGCGAGTCGGGGGCTGCGGATCGAGGCAAAGAGGATTGCCTCAATCAGGAGCTCTGAATGCAGGTAAGTGGGGGGGAGGGGGACTCATGTGGTGCTGCCAGCGCTGCCGCAGTCCCTGTAAGGGGGCAGGGAGGAAGGAGTCTTAGTTGTGTCCATCGTGGTCCATCGCGGGCTTCAATTGAGGCCCCAGTTGAAGCCGGAAGTGAAGGCCGAGGCCTCTTCTGGCTTCAAGCCGGGGCCTCAATTAAAGCCCATGACAGACTGCGATGGATGCAGGTAAGGGGGTTGAGGGGTTGGCCTACCTGGCACCGCTGTTCATGCTCCGGCAGTTGAGCCAGGTAAGGGGGCAGGGAGGAGTCTTACCTGTGTCCTTCGTGGTCCGTCACGGGCTTCAATTGAGGCCCTGGTTGAGGTTGGAAGTGAAGAAGTAAGAGGGACAACTACATGAAAACTGGACGGCAGTGATGTCAGGGCTTAGCCTCTATAGCCTGCTACTACCACCTCCATGCTGCAGCTGCCCTGCATTGGTTACTTGTAAGTACCTGAGTTCAGGGCTTACAGCTATCCTGATAAGTTTAAGCCCTAGTAAATTGAATTGAATTGCAGCTTCTTTGTGGAGTCCCGTTCATCTACCTTCATATAAGGTCCTGCAGATCTCAGGAAACTTCATCATCTGACTAGAGATGTTGTAGGTAATTTTAACTTTCCAGTACTCTTTTCAGAGACTGGCCTCTCTCTCTCCATGCTTCTCAGTTCTGCATGACCCCCACATCTATCTAGTTACCTGTGGGATCTTGAGTATGCCCACTAGGGAAGCTATCTGCATAGAGGTTTGGGAGTCGAGGCCCGCAATAACAGAGAGCAGTTGATCCTGCTTGTCACATTTATAATTCGGAAACATTTGCCCCTGGGAGGAGAGCATCGACAGGCTGTTCGCGTAGATCCTTCTTACAAGGTCCCCGTGATCATAGATACGGAAGCCGAGGGTGATGTTGGGTAGGAGAGTCGGATCCTTGTTGATCTCATTGACAGCAAACGCCAAGGCCAGGAATTGCTGGTAGTTCTGGAATGTTGTCCTGCAATGGAAGTGACATGTTGGGATGTGGGGAGTGGAATCCCAACCCAATTGAAGAAAAGTAGAGGGCAGTGATGTTCATTGGGTCCAACCCTCTTGGAAGAGAGTCAAAACCTTCTAGACCAAATCCATCTTCAGTCCATAAACCAAGGATTCAAAGACAAATTCAAATTGTATTATTGACACTCTCTCACATAGACACAGTGTTCTATACTGTAAGGGGGAAATGGCTTTCTCTACTCATTGACCTCCCCCCCCAAATAATTACTGTTAAGCTGTTGCTCTTCCATTCTTCCTTCCCTCCCTCCTCTCAGAAACTCCTGTTCGTCGATGGATGGCCTCTGAACCTGGTTAATAACTGCCAATATATTTGTCCACCAGCAATTTCTCTGATTCTATTTCAAGCAAACCGAACCCAGCAGGCATCACCACATCTCCCAAGTCTCTCTGGAGTGAAGCAAGATTTAGTATTGTGTGTGGCTGTAATAGCTCAGGGGGAGAGCACCTCCTTGAAGCACATAAGGCTACAGGTTCAACCTCTGTCCTTTCCAGGTAGGGATGGAAAAGACGCCCCACAAAGATGATGCCTGAATCCCCACAGAGATGATGCCAGTCAGTGAAGGCAATGCTGGGCTAGATGAAAAAATGGTCTGGGTATAAGGCAGTTTCCTGTGTTCCTATAGTCAGAACCATAAGGACTAGAATCTTTATTTTTGGGGGAGTCCACCTGCTTTACATGCCTGCATACTTAGAGCATCATCTTGGAGTGCTGAAAGTATAAGGCAGCTTCCAAAGATGCACATTAGGTTTTGTTTTGCACCTAGAGAAGAATGGCTGGGACCTTTGTGTTCACAGTGTGAACCTGCTTGGTTACTAAGACCAGCAGCACCTTCCCCCCCCTTCCAAATATACATACATGGATTTGTATGAAATGCATACGGCTTTCTAGCAATTATACACGGTCTCCAACAAAAGTGTACCAAATATCCAAATAAGTATTTATTTGAAGGTAACATGTATATGCCACCTCCTCAAATTTTGAAAGTTTTGTAAAGTCCTCCGTCCATTGCATTATAGGGGGTGAGTTCTTTTCCTTCCAGTGTTGTAATATTAGTCTTTTAGGTGTCAAAAGGGTGCATAGAATCTATTTACACTGACCATTTGAGATTTTCAAGAAGCAGGTCAATAATTCAAAAGAACATGAACATCACTGAATATTAAAGGCAGTTCCTGTATGAAATGTATGTGTGTAATATAACCTCCTCCCTAGGGTTGCCATATTCTGAATCCACAAAACAGGGACAATTTTTTTGGGGGTGGAGGTGGGGTAGGATTTTTTTTTTAAAAAAACTGAGCACTATGTAAAGGTCTAGGGAAAGCCCAATTTTTCAATAAAAACATCAACAACTGTAAAACCAAACATCTTAAATTCACTGCAACTTACTTCCAAGGAACAGATTTAAGGCTTGCCCAAATCCAAGGAGGTAGATTGGTAAAGGGTGATTTTTTGGGGAGTGACTTTCCTTTCCTTTCTCCCCTCTCTCCTTTCCTCTCCTTCACCCCCTCATCCCCTACTCGCTCCCCCTCCTCTCCCCCACAAAACTCTCTTTCTTCCCCCACAAATAACCCAGCAGCTCCGCCCTGCGCTTACCCTAAAGGCCTGACCACGACCAGCCATGCTCACCAAACTCCCTTGCATTGCATGGGACTCAGGCAGCCTGAGGAGCGCATGTGCGCCTTTCCTCGCTGTTGTTCCTCTTCTACGCATCTGCAGGCGCAATAAGGTGAATCACGGAGAGTGACTCAAATGAGCCTGTGGAGGGGCGGTGATGCTCTGGAAAAGGCGCCGGATTGATGCATCTTTTTCTCTGCTGCTGCCGCTGCACTGAGCGGGCTCAAGGCACCATTTTGGAGGTCAGAATTTCTCTGGCCAGCTGGACCAGGAATCTGGGATTCTTGCCCAGCCGGTAGGGACATTTCAGAATCTCCTGGAAATTGGGACATTCCTGGTTTTCCAGGACGTATGGCAACCCCACTCCTCCCCCAAAGAAGCTTTGGGTATTGGGTGGTATAAAAATGCAATAAATAAATGAATGAATATCTCCACCCTTTCCTTCCTGGGATACTTTCAGTTGATGGTTCGAGAGAGGTGAGTTCTCCTCTGGCTCAGAACAAAGCTGAAGAACCATCCAGTGTCTGATCCTTGTTCAAGGTTGGAGCCATTCATGACCACAACCCTCTGAGACTATTTATTTATTTATTTATTGAATTTCTATACCACCCAATAGCTGGAACTGTCTGGGTGGTTTACAAATTTAAGACAATTCAAGTATAAAACAACAGTATAAAACCATAATATAAAATACAATATAAAAGCTCAGGCATTAGACATTAGGAAGTTATGAACGTCAGCAGCATCGCTGATGCAGTCCCCGGAAGCAATCCTGCAATCTGAAAGCAATGCAGAGAACCATCTCTCCCAGATCCCTCTTGTGGAAACTTACCTATAAAT
The DNA here is from genome assembly GCF_023053635.1 of Elgaria multicarinata webbii. Classification (NCBI taxonomy): domain Eukaryota; kingdom Metazoa; phylum Chordata; class Lepidosauria; order Squamata; family Anguidae; genus Elgaria; species Elgaria multicarinata. The sequence goes on from NC_086181.1 coordinate 19,396,943, forward strand.
AGTGATTTCTTTTTTTCGGACAAATCTTGCAAAGTCCCACTGCCATATGGAAAAAGCACTGCCGAGAGGTAAATTCCCAGCAACAATGAGGTCTCCTGGCCTGTAATGGTGTCTTTTTAGTTCATTAGGCCTGATCAAGAGGCACTTGGTCCTCAGCATCCTCTGGGTGGCCTGAGGCAGGAGCCAAAGGACCGAAAGCAGCAGCAGCAACAGCATAGAGAGACTTTCCGTCCCTGGCAAAGGACCCAACAGAACCTGAAGGAGAAGCAACTGAACAGCAGGGAAATTGATTCTTAGCAGCAAGTGATGAGAAGCTAAGTCATCAGACACCGCCCCAGCCATGCCATGTTTTGTTCTGGATTTCTTTGTTATTGACTTGCTGAATGGAATCCCACTTGGTACAGATCACGAATTACTGTCATTTTTATAATGTCAGGTTATTGAAATAACCACAAGCCCATAGAGCTCGGCTCTCTTTGCACCTCAAAGGGAGTAAAACTTTGTTTGCACCACTCCTCACTTCTCTGTGGAGTTCTGGGATGTGACTTTCATTGCCCTTTTCTGATCATTGGCCTGTTTCAAGATGAGCTCCTAAATCCAAGATGGAGTCCAGCCTTGTGCCAAAGTTTGCTAGCACAGAGTAAATTGTGCTAGCAGAGTAAATTGGGCAGAGTAAATTAGGGCTCATAATTAGGGCTGTGCAGCACTTTGGTTCGGAATACCAAAGTTTGCCAACGACACCAAGTTATATAAGGGTGTTAAAACACAAAGGGATTGTGAAGAGCTCCAAAGGGATCTCACCAAGCTGGGAGAGTGGGGATCCAAATGGCAGATGCGGTTCCATGTAAGCAAGTGTAAGGTGATGCACATTGGGGCAGGTACTGGCAGGTGAAGCTGGCGAAGCTACTGGCAGGTGAAGGCACTGGCAGGCGTAGCCAGCGAAGCTACTGGCAGGTGAAGCTACTGGCTGGTGAAGGCACTGGCTGGTGAAGCCGGTGAAGGTACTGGCAAGTGAAGCTACTGGGAGGCTTTTTAATAGCTAAATGTATGCTCAGCCCTTTTGTATGTAACTTTTTGATGTGCTGGAATGGTCTATTGACTGCAATAAAGAGTTGTTGTTGTTGTTGTTGTTGTTCTCAGTCTCCAGCCCTGCTCTTTCAAGCTGCCTTCCTCAGCCTGGTCCCCTTGAGAGGTTTTGGACTTCAGCTCCAGTCACCCTTAGCCGCCAGGGGCAATGGCCCAGAATCCTGGGCTGCAGTCCAAGACATCTGGATCTGCTGCCTAATGCAGAGCCTTCACCCCACCTCATGGAAGGGCCACCACTGAAACACCTAGATTAAGCATCCTCAAGTAGGTGCCATCCAGATATTTTGGACTACAGCTCCCATCCTTCCCAGCCAGCATAGCCAATTGCCATACTGGCTGAAAATGGCAGTATGGGAATTGTAGTTCAGCACCATGGTGGAGGGGGACCAATTTAGTGATAGATGACCTAGAGGGACCAGGGGGCCGAATCCTGTACTTAGGACTGGGGTACAAGTGTGTCTCCCATCCACCTGATTATTCATCCACAAGGACATTCAGTTTGATGTGCTATTTAAAAAAGAAACCATCAGCACACACATGTGTATTTAAATATGTGTTTAAATGCACCTTTTGTAGCCTACTTTTCTCTCAACCTTTGGATTTCTCTGTGTATTTTGAGCCATATTCATTGCCAAGACCTGCATCACCAAAGGGCAAAATTCTGGCAGAAAGTGTTCTGATCTACACACTGGTCTGAGACGGGGAGATCCAGTCAGTTTGTATGAACATTTGCAACCAGCCAAGGCCCGAAGCATCCTGACACAGAACCTCCAGTACAACTGGTTCATTCCTATGATATTAACCAATAACCTTAGCATACATTGTCTATGGTGGGCCTTTTAAATGTCCACCACTGTCCTCCTGCAGCCATTAGAAGGAATCAAAGGGGGATGATTCAGCCTGGATCTCAACATTGGGACCCTTGCTTTTATCACCTTCCTCTTCCATAGGAGGAGTCATAGGATTTTATAAAGCTTTATTAATTACAACAATAATAAGTTCTTGAATAATAAGCAAATAACTCCTAAATGGCACTATCAATATATAGGGATGCCGTGGGAGTCCGTCCATGTCTGAGTATCCAGAGAATCCCCCAAGCCTACCCCTGCACCAAGGTATATTCACTGGCCCACTCTTAAAGTGCCTTGAGAATCAGCAACCATTGGGTTCGGAAGCACCTGCCTTGTGGGCGACAATGGCAACTCTGAAAAGTTGCATATTTCCAAAACTGAATGCTCTATTCACACCTTTCATTTTCTATTAAAGCCACCATTTATGCAACTTTGGAAATAGGTAGGATCCCCCCCCCCACGAGATTCCATTGTTGCTCACAATGGAGGCTCTAGATGAGCCAGAGAATAGAAAGGCCTGGTTCTCAGTTGAGAAAGACTGGAAAAAGGAGAGTGTGTCCACATGGGCCCAAGGCGCCCTGCTTGCCTGAATGAAGGCAAATAAGACTATACCCAGAACCCGGCTCAGTCAGAATGAAGGTTCTCCTTCCAGGGAGAAGATACTTGGCATGCAGGAAAGCCCAAGTTCAATCCTCAGCAACTCCAGCCCAGGGCAGGGGAAGAGCCCTTTCTGAGACCCTGGGGAGTTCCAGCAAGCCATGTAGAGCAGTGCAGAAAACCAGACCCAGGGGCCCAATCCAACCTTCCTGGGATCCCAGTCTGGATCCCTGGGGCTTTTGTCCGGTGGTTTCCCAGCTTTAGCCCCACCCCATCCTTAAAGACTGAAATGCCCCTCTTAAGCTTTATTTAGTGGCAGTAAGAGGTTTAAGCTGGTATACTAAGCTGGTATTTTGGGTATTTTAGCCACACCTCTTCTGCCATATAACCGCAGATTCTTTCTTCTTATGAGATGATCTTTACAGTTGAGATCAGGCCCCATCCTCAAAGCTTGAAATCCCTCTCCTAAGAGTTAGGTACTGTCAGGGTCCGGGGTCTGGGTGGCAAGGCCTCAGCTCAGGAACACCGGGGCCGGGATGGATGGCAGTGGAACCGGCAACAGAGTCCAGGCATGGGCAGAGGCAAGGTGCAGAGGCAAGCAGCGTTTAGACTCCAAAGGAGAAACAGAGTCCAAGCAGGACCGGAGGCGAAAGGCATGGTCAGACAAAGCAGGTCAGGCAAGAAAAGGTCTGGAATCGCAGGAAGTCAGGAACGGGCTGCAGCAGGCACAGTAGACCGTGCTGCTGTGGCAAAGGCTGGAGTGGAAATGCAGCTCTTTTATAGCCCTTTCCTGGCTGCTCCCAGCTGGTCTGCATTAGGCCATCTGGGAGTGCCTGCTGATATGAGCCTGGATCCTGCAACTGCACTGTGGCAGCCGGGTGGTGCTGCAGGACAGAACCTCACAGGTACTGGCAGGAGGAGCATTAAGGTAAAGTATGCTGGGGTGGGTGTGTCTTATTTTACACCCTGTCTCATTTCCCTTTGGCCCCACCCCTTATGTCTTTAGCCCTTCCCCATTTCTCTTTGGCTCCGCCCACCAATGGACTCCCCCCCCCTCCCAACACACAAAGACTCTCCTAAATTGAATGTGGCTCTTGGACCGAAAGCTTCCCAAGCTCTGCTCCAAGATATCCTGAATGCAGAAAGAGATGGAGAGCATGGAGTGGCCGCTGGGGATGAAGGAAATGTGAGTTGTGTGCTTTGGAGCAGAAGAAATGCTCACAGACATAAGAAGACGGACCCCTGTAAGGCCATTCGGATCACAGTCTAAAATTTCCTAGCAGCACCATTGCCAGCCAGACAGCATGAGAGAAGAGTGTCATTAAACCTGGAGATGCAAGTTGATGGAAAGGAGATGGGGGTGGGAACCTGCCTTTGATTTGGTTGAAAGGTTAGGATAGATATAATGTATTTGTTTAATTTATAGCCAACCTTTTCTAGCAGGGAATGGTACTCAAGGTGGCTAGCAACAAAGAAAGGCAAAATTTTAGAGCAAAAACATAGTCACAACAATCGTACAACTAACATATCAAAAACACAATTAAGGAAACATCAATAGAAGAATGAAAACATCACCCAAACCAAGACCAGTTTCCATGGCCAAAGCATGCTTTAAAAAATGCCTATAAAACAAAAATAAAGATTTCAGGTCCTTCTGGAAAAGCAGCTGGTTGACCAGTGTGTGAACAGAATGTTGGACTGGATGGACCTTTGGTGAGATCCAGCAGGGCTCTTCTGAAGTTCAACAACATGCTTTAAATGTAATGTTAGACATTTGGCTTTGCTCATACTTAAGTGAACTAATTTACTTTCAAGTTGGTTATACTGTATATCAGAGCAGGCATTGAACTTAATCGCTTGTCAGCTGGACTTTGATTGGAAGAGAAAAAGATTTTCTTTGGAGCAGAAGGGTCCATGGGACTCAGCCACCTGTGAGGGATGCTGTAGCTGCATCCTGCATTTGGAGGATGCATTGTGCTGGGTTTGGACTAGTTGACATCCAAGGTCTCTCCCATAAAAGTCCTAAGGCTGGTTAGACAGAGGTTGTACATCTTTTTGCCTAAAGGACATTTCTGAAAAGGACTCAAGTGTTAGATCCTTCAGCCTGCTCCTCTCTACAGACTAATATGATTGGAAATCCACATTGATTGCTAGACTGACAACTGACTGACAACTGAATAAGCAGAGAAGGCAACGAAGTGTTAAATTCTGTGATTGTTTTTCTTCATGAGATGATCTTTGCTGTTGAGATTGGGCTTGAGCACAATCATGTAGCATTTGGCAAAAAAGATGCAACCCAGGAGACCAGAACCAGAGGCTAAGATGGAGAAGACCTCCACAGCCACCATGGACTTCCCCTTTGTGCTCAGGTAGGTTGGCACAAAGGAAATCCAAACACTGCAAAACACCAGCATGCTGAAGGTGATAAACTTGGCTTCGTTAAAGCTGTCCGGCAATTTCCTAGCATGGAAAGCCACTGTGAGGGTGACAAGAGCCAGGAAACCCATGTAAGCCAAGACAGTGTAAAACATGGTGACTGAGCCTTCATTGCATCCCATTATGATCTCTCCAGCCAGGGAATGGAAGTCCAAATTTGGGAATGGAGGAAAGTCCACAAGCCAGGCAACACAGATCACAGCTTGAATGAGGGGACATGCCAGGACAATGGAATTTGTCAGTTGTCTCCCCAAGAGTTTTCTTGCCAAGTTTCCAGGCTTGGTGGCCATGAAGGCCAGAACCACCATGAAAGTTTTTGCTAAAATGGAAGAAATGGCAATGGAAAAGATGAAGCCAAAAGCAGTTTGTCGTAGAAGACAGGTGACCTTCGTGGGTTGACCAATGAACAGGAAGGAGCAGAGGAAACAGAGCAGGAGGGAGCAGAGGAGGAGGTAGGTGAGGTCTCGGTTGTTGGCTTTGACAATTGGCGTGTCATGGTGCTTGATGAAGATTGTCAGCACAAGAGATGTGATCAGAGACAAGAAAAGTGCTAGAGAAGCTAAAATGTAGCCCAGTGTCTCCTGATAGGAAAGGTAGTGGAGCTTCTTGGAGATGCATTGGTCTTGGTTCTTGTTTGGTTGTTGATCTTCCAGGCATGGAGTACAATGATCTGCATCTGGAATAATCAAGAAGTATTGAACCATCTCACATAACACAGATGTTCTCATTATTTATTTATTTATTTATTTATTTGTATTGCACCATCAATGTACATGGTGCTGTACAGTGTAAAACAATAAAATAGCAAAACCCTGCCGCATAGGCTTACATTCTAATAAAATCATAATAAAACAATAAGAAGGGGAAGAGAATGCACCAAACAGGCACAGGGTAGAGTAAAACTAACAGTATAAAAGTCAGATCAAAATCAAGTTTTAAAAGCTTTAGGAAAAAGAAAAGTTTTTAGCTGAGCTTTAAAAGCTGCGATTGAACTTGTAGTTCTCAAATGTTCTGGAAGAGCGTTCCAGGCGTAAGGGGCAGCCGAAGAAAATGGACGAAGCCGAGCAAGGGAAGTAGAGACCCTTGGGCAGGTAAGAAACATGGCATCTGAGGAGCGAAGAGCACAAGAGGGGCAATAGTGTGATTTGTTACAGGTAGTTTAGCCCTTAAAGAAAGGAATGGAAATATCCATTCTCTAGCTTATTATTTTCTCTTTAACTATCAACACTCATTAGATCAGAGTCAGAAAAGTTACAAAATTATATATTTGCCACCCCTTGTAACAGATGCATTTTCTGTATTCTATTAGAAAGAAAACACCAAATCATCTAACTAGAAATAAAAAGTCTGGAAATGCCAAAATTGAGCTATCAGTGCTGACTTTCATTTTGTTAAGGTTACAGACTGACATCTGAGGATATTTGTGGTGCAGGGATTGGGGAACAGGTCAAAGAAATAACTCCATTTAAAAGGCCCTCTGACATAATCTGATTGTTACAAGAATGACCAGCTACCTGTTTTGATCAGGGTCCTGCCGAAACACCTCAATGCCAAAACAACTAAGGCTGGAAGCATGGCTTTGAAAAGAAAATATGGTTGAAAAGTTGATCCAATGAGAATATGGAAGAGATGCCTACTCTGTACGTTACTGTTTCAGTAATTTGCTGAGTTTTATCATTTTATTATTTGAATATGAGATTTCATAGAATCATAGAATAGCAGAGTTGGAAGGGGCCTACAAGGCCATCGAGTCCAACCCCCTGCTCAATGCAGGAATCCACCCTAAAGCATCCCTGACAGATGCTTGTCCAGCTGCCTCTTGAATGCCTCTAGTGTGGGAGAGCCCACAACCTCCCTAGGTAACTGATTCCATTGTCGTACTGCTCTAACAGTCAGGAACTTTTTCCTGATGTCCAGCTGGAATCTGGCTTCCTTTAACTTGAGCCCGTTATTCCGTGTCCTGCACTCTGGGAGGATCGAGAAGAGATCCTGGCCCTCCTCTGTGTGACAACCTTTTAAGTATTTGAAGAGTGCTATCATGTCTCCCCTCCATCTTCTCTTCTCCAGGCTAAACATGCCCAGTTCTTTCAGTCTCTCTTCATAGGGCTTTGTTTCCAGACCCTTGATCATCCTGGTTGCCTGGTTTAATTCTTCAGAAAATTAAAGCAGTAAAACCACAGAGGCATTCCATCCAAAATGATATTTATTCAGAAAGCATTCCTAGGGGAAATGCTGGAATCTTTCTACTGGGCAGGATCTACACGACTGCTTTAAAATGTTTTATCACAGTAGTGGTAACTGTTGGGGCCCAGGGCACTCTCTATATACAGTGTTCAAACCGTTTTCAAAATGTCATATCCTGCTTGGTGTAGATCTGGCCCTGGTCTATGATCTTCCCCTTGCCTCCTCTCCATTCTGCCCCCCTAATGCATCCTGCGCTTTTATATGGCTTTCAGCATTTGTGGTACCTGTCCTGTTGGAAATCGTCCCTTCCGGACAACGATCACATGTGTAGCAGCAAACCGGCTTCCTGTCTGGAACTTTTCTCTGGTGCCCTGGAGAGCACCTTTCCACACACCTCGCAATAGGCAACATCTAAAAGGGAAACAGAGAACAGTTGTGGATTTCCCAGTGAGTGAAATTGCACTGAACAGGATCCAGAGACTTCATCAACACCAAGCAGGATATTGCACTATGAAAGCGGTATGAAAGCGGTATATAAAAGGCGGGAGCCACACCAAGCAGGATATAGCGGTATGAAGGTCTGTGTCAATGGGCCCCAACAGTTGTCAGTGCACTTCAATACCACTCTAAAGGTGTAGTGTGGCTCCTGCCTTCTATATGCCACTTTCATACCATTTTCATAGTGGAATATCCTGCTTGGTGTAGATGAGGCCAGAATTACTTTATCGAATTTCTCATTAATGTTAGTTTCTGCTGTATGCTGATGATACTGAGGCGACAAACACTTCCCCCACCCTAGCAAATTGTCTGTTCCTTCCATGACACCAGGAGTCTAGCCCACCCTCTCATACTCAATCCATGCAGAGAATTGCGATAAACCCTGTATCTCTCTCTGTCCAAGAATGTATCCTGGTCTTGAAATCATTGTGTAGGTTGGGTGCATCCTTGATTTGTTTATTTACAATATTTGTATACTGCTCCACATCCGAAATAGATTCCAGAGTGGTGCACATAGAAATAAACCATCAAAAAGAAAGAAGGTTACAAACAGCAAATGAGAACTGTTCAATTTAAAACAGAGGAGCAATAAAAAGCCGTGGCTGGTCAGTTGAGAAATGCTTCCTGGAAAAGAGTTGTTTTCAGGAGGCGCTGGCTAGTGTTGGTGCCTCACCTCCAGGGCCAGGGAGTTCCACACTAAAGGCTCTTCTCCTGGTGAACTCCAATCAGACCATAGTTCCATGTGGAACCACCAGGAGCTGCTCTCAGACGACCTCAGCGTCCGGGCAAGTTGGTAAGGGAGAAGGCGCTCTCTCAGGTATCCTGGTCCCAAGTTGTTTAAGGCTTTGTACACTAGTACCCGAACTTTAAACATGGCCTGGTAGCCAATAGGCAGCCATTGCAGTTCCTTCAGCAAAGGAGTTACATGCTGAAAAGAGGCAGCTCCTGACAACAGCCAAGCTGCTGCATTCTGCACTAACTCCAGCTTCTGGAGCAGCCTTTTGTTTGGTCAAACTGGGGTGTGAGATTGATCTAAAATATATTCTGTGACATAGGTGCAAGTATGGGTCCATCAAAAATGCCCACAAATTGTCAAACGTGCTAGTTGCTGATGCACATTTTCATTTATGCAAATTTCTGAAATTACTCTAATTTCCCCAGTGTGATGAACCAGTCCTGCTTTGGATATTTGTGAAATTAGGAAATTTATTCAAATTTGTGGACATTTGTGAGTGTCCCTTTTGATTGCTGCTGAATTTGTGTGAGTTTCCCTTTCATGCAAAACCAGGGAGCGATTGCAAACGCAAACCAGAATTGGATGCAGATGAGCAGAGAGACGGTGTTCAGAGAATCCTAGCAATCTCGAATTTTGCTCTCTTGCCTGTCCTCGCTGCACCTGGAGCAGTATTGTCTGCATTGCCTGGCATGATCTCTCCAGGATTTGAAGGAAGGAACTCTTTTCTATCCCTACCTGGAGATGATGGGGACTGAATGCGGGACATTTGCATTCAAAAATGTTTTCTTTACTTCCCTATAATAACCAATCCCTGGCCGAAATGGGCTGTTCCTCTCCTCTAGAAAGACATAATCTCTTCTCAATGGAACAGATGGAAAAATTTGTTAGTTCCTCCATGAACCCAGAACATTCACTTCAACCTCACCTCTGTAGCCCACATGATCGCATCAGGGTGAATGGAGAAATCTTGGCCTGAGGAACTTCCCAGATCCACGTGTCCAACTTTCACGGACCCAACGGATCCATTCGGGATGAAGATCCAGTTCAGAATATCATATCTCCTGCCATTTTCAGCAAAAGAGACCTCATCTCCAGCGCTGTTATTAAACCAGACACCCTTCAAAGGTGCAAGGATCTGGAAGGGATGATACACATAAGGGGAAAAAAAAGTTATTTATGAGTGATATTTGGCATCTTCTAACATAGCATGACTAACATCAAGTTAGGAGACCTTTTTTTTTTAAGTCCATCTTTTAATATAATGCTTAAAATTAGGGGTGTGCACGGACCCCCCGCTCCGCTTCACTTGCAGATCCGCCATTTTCCGGAGCGGGTCGCTCCGCTCCGCCCCCGCTCCGCCCACTTCCGCTCCGCTCCGCTCGGAGCTCCGGATCCGGATCCGGAGCTCCGTTTTCCCCCCCCCATAGGGTTGCATTGAAAGCTAAAAAAGTAAACAACTTTTTTTCCGTTGAAGTTAGAAACCTCACGTTTGGCACCATGACACCTCATGGGCGTATACACACCCACGCCAAGTTTCAAGGCAATCCCATCATCCCCTGATTTTTGGCGAATTTTTGAAAATCGGGCACCCCATTCACACCCCTTGGGATAGCTCCGTCAATTTGCATGTTAGAAACCTCAAACTTGGCACCAGGGCAGCTTATCCATGTGTCCACATGCACGCCAAGTTGCAAGCAAATCCCATCATCCCCTGATTTTTGGCGCGGCTCTACCCTCTAACGCACCACCCATAACCCTAATTCACACCCCTTTAGATAGCTCCGTCAATTTGCACGTTAGAAACCTCAAACTCAGCACCATGATAGCTTATCCACGTGTCCACATGCACGCCAAGTTTCAAGGCAATCCCATCATCCCCTGATTTTTGGCGAATTTTTGAAAATCGGGCACCCCATTCACACCCCTTGGGATAGCTCCGTCAATTTGCATGTTAGAAACCTCAAACTCACCACCATGATAGCTTATCCATGTGTCCACATGCACACCAAGTTGCAAGCAAATCCCATCATCCCCTGATTTTTGGCATGGCTTAACTCACCCCAAATTGTCCCATTCTACAACTACGTCAATTTGCATGTTTGAAACCTCAAAGTCGGCACCATGATAGCTTATCCACGTGTCCACATGGATGCCAAGTTTCAAGGCAATCCCATCATCCCCTGATTTTTGGGGAATTTATGAAAATCGGGCACCCCATTCACACCCCTTGGGATAGCTCCGTCAATTTGCATGTTAGAAACCTCAAACTCACCACCATGATAGCTTATCCATGTGTCCACATGGACGCCCAGACTCAAGGCAATCCCATCATCCCCTGATTTTTGGCGCGGCTTAAACTTTTTAACTCACCCCAAATCAAGTCCCATTCTACAACTACGTCAATTTGCACGTTAGAAACCTATCCTTTGGTCCCATGACAGCTTACCCATGTGTCCCCATGGACACCAAGTTTCAAGGCAATCCCATCATCCCCTGATGTTAGGGGAACTTTTGAAATTTGGACACTCCAGTATGTCAGGGATTTAAAGTTGCAATTGCAGACAGCTCAATGGGGCCAGTTCCAAGGCAATCCCAACATGCCACGAGATAACCCTAAATCTTCTTGCACATTTGAAAAAGGGATTATTGAACTTGATAAAGTCTAAGTGAGCGCAGGAAGGACTTCTCCCCTTAGTCAAAGCAAGACACATACACCATCGCTGCAAGGCGGGAAGGGGAGAAGGGAGGGAAAGCAGGCAGGCAGCATGCATTGTAGTGCCGCAAGGATGGCTTGAGCACTAACGCATAGCAAACCAACCCGTAAGCGGGCGCAAGGAGCAAGTGAGGCAAAGATGGCTGGTTGTTTCTTTCTAAGCCAGCAGTTACGCCTTGAGGGGCACAGAGGAGGACGATTGGGAGCAAACCAGGCACCAGGCGGGCAGAGAGGCAGGCAGAGTAGGCGAGGAGTCAGTCCTGGCAGATGCCCCACCACAGCAGCACCCCGGGGGAGGCGGGCAGGTGGGCAGGCGGGCAGGCAGGCAGGCAGGCTGCGGGCATTTCTGGGGGCACAAGGAAGTGATGGCTGGTTTCTAAGCCAGCATTGCAGTTAGTCACGCATTGCAAACGCAAACCATCCCAGCGAGTCGGTCACCAAGGAGGACAGGCTAGCAGAGGGGCAGGCAGAGTGACATGTCATAGATCTAGTATTGGGGAGGAGTCAGTCCCGGCAGATGCCCCATCACAGTAGCACCCTGGGTGGGCATTGGAAAACGCCATCTTGTGGGTCAATACTTCCCCCACCCCATGTCCTGCAGGGTTGCCTGCCTAACCCTTGTGGGGATGGGAGATGGAGAGCTGAGAGTGGAAATGCCAGCAGCAGCAGCAGCAGCAGCAGCCTTCGGCTTTCCCCTGGAACCAGTCGCCTTGCCCGCCTCTTTCCCCAGCAAGACCGACTGGTGCTGCCTCTGAAGATGCATCTTCATGCTGCTGGTTCCATAATGCCCTGTCGATGAACCCCTGCTTAGGCTGAGTTTGCAGTGGCGACAGACAGCAAAGCGGGGATCCGCTCCCAACTCAAAGTGGTCCCACACGATGCTTGTCTTTCGTTTCCGTGGTGACACCACCAATTGCCCGCCTGAGCTCTCTGGTGTTGCCACAGAAACAGGGGTGTGGGATGAGACTGGGGAGAGAGCCTCGGCCTGCTGCTGCTCCTCCTCAGCCCCCACATCCTGGAGGCCCACCGCCTCCTCCTCCTCCCCCCCCTCCACTGTGCTTAGGACCTCGTCTAGGTCCATCAGCGGGCTCGTGGGCTGAAAGGAGAATGAAGGAGTTGGGGATACTCCTCCTCCTCTAATGGCACTGCTGCCACGTGCCTCTTGCAAACGGGCACTTTTCCCATTCCCACCCTCAAAAAGAGAACGCCGGGCACAAGTTGCAGAAGAGAGTGGCTCTGCCTGCTGCTTGTCCTGCTTCTGTTTTGGAGCAGTCAGCCAAGGAGTTGCCCGTTTGATTTTCACAGGAGGAGAGGCAGCCTGCTTACTGCTGGCAGCCTGAGCCTTGCTGCTTTCAGCACGCCTGCTTCCTCTTTTCATGATGACTAATAAAATATTAATACTACTAATACTATGTATAAGGTACTACTAAGAATATGTATAAGAAGAATATAATATGTTTAAATGTAGGGAAATGGGACAAGAAGAATAAAATATACTACTACTAATATGTATGAGAATATACTAATATATATATATATACTACTAAGAATATCTAAAAGAATATAATAATATGTTTAAGAATATTACTAATAAATGTAGGGAAATGGGACAAGAAATGGGACAACCACTACTATAAGAAGAACAAAATATGAATACTACTAATAATATGTATGAGAATGTATACTAATAGACTACTAAGACTATGTAAAAGAATATAATAATAATATGTTTATGAATAGGGAAATGGTGTGTGTATGCTTTCCCCAAAATGCTCAATCTGTGGCTGCACAAAAGCAGCCCACTCCGTCCAAGTTACACAGAGAAGAAAAAGAGAATAATTTTTTTTTGGTATATTTTGGTATATAGAAGATAGAAGGAAACACAATCAGGATTTAAGAGAGGGGAGGGGGGAAAAGAACCAACCACTACTATAAGAAGAACAAAATATGAATACTACTAATAATATGTATGAGAATGTATACTAATAGACTACTAAGACTATGTAAAAGAATATAATAATAATATGTTTAAGAATAGGGAAATGGTGTGCGTATGCTTTCCCCAAAATGCTCAATCTGTGGCTGCCTGTTGAACTTGACAAAAGCAGCCCACTCCGTCCAAGTTACACAGAGAAGAAAAAGAGAATAAATTTTTTTTGGTATATTTTGGTATATAGAAGATAGAAGGAAACACAATCAGGATTTAAGAGAGGGGAGGGGGGAAAAGAACCAACCACTACTATAAGAAGAACAAAATATGAATACTACTAATATAATATGTATGAGAATATATACTAATAGACTATGTAAAAGAATATAATAAAATATGTTTAAGAATATAAATGTAGGGAAATGGGACAAAAAGTGTGTGTATGCTTTCAAAAGAAAGCTTTCACAAAAGCAGAACAGTCAGGCTTTAATACAGGGAAGGGGGGGGGCAACCAACCCAACCAACCCAAACACACACTCCAAAATTCAAAAATAAAGTTTATATTAAATCAAAGTAAGGGGAAAACACAGGGCAAACTAAGCTATAAGTCAGAAAGAAGCAAACAAACACACACACGCGCCAAACTAAACCTATCCTAATCTATCTCCAAAGTCCAAAGCAGGAGCACTAACTAAGTAAGTGTTCCCTCCACGAACGCCAACCCACAAAGAGACACAAAACAGAAAGTTCTCAGGGTGGGTCTGCCTTAGTCCCCCCTCCAACGCTGGGATTGGAGGAGGATGCTTTCTGAGGAGATCAATTCTCATCAGGATTGGGAGTTGAATGTGCCTGTCATCGCTTCCAAAAAAATAAAAAAATAAATAAAAAAAACCACAAACCCCGATTTTTAACAAAATATTGCACGTGAACCACAGCACGCAGAAAGTTGAGAGTAGTCTCAAAATGACCCCCATCCACGACTCTCTGTGCACAAGAATTTTCAGAACGATAGCTTAAACCCCTCCCCCAGTTATCCCCGATTCTTTTCCGCAATGCAATCCTATGGGCGAAAAGCCGAAACGCCGTTTGAGCCGCGCGGTTGACCCGATTTTCAAAAAAATATAGCACGCGACACGGACAACGCAGAGAGGTGAGAGTGGTCTCAAAATGACCCCCATCCACGACTCTCTGAGCACAAGAATTTCCAGAACGATAGCTTCAAAAACAACCTAGTTATGCGCGATTATTTGCCGCAATGCAATCCTATGGCGAAATGTTTTCAAGATGGCGACCGGAGCGCTCCGCCTGAACTCGGAGCTCCGAAAAATGGTCGCTTCTCTTCGCCTTGCTTCTAGGGGTCCACGGTCCGCTCCTACTCCGCCTCTGGGTAAGGCGGAGCAGGCCAATCCGCTACTGCTTCTACGCTCCTAATCGGAGCGGAGCACATCCCTACTTAAAATGTACCATGATTGGGTTCTGTCCCCTCAAACAAACTTGCCCAATGGTTTGGCCTTTTTTTTTTTTGGCTGATGTCTACTTGCTACAAACTACCCTCATATTGTTGAGTGGCAGCAGAAAGGACAACATCTGGAGGGCTTCAGCTGGCTGTCAAGAACATGGAGCAGGGGGAGATGGATGCTTCCGAGGGTTGGTGGTGAAAGGAACTAATGCTGCTTCATAGGCCAGAATTATGTATTTGGAGTAGAGGCTTGGCTGATTCTTCCCTCCTCTATATCCACAGTTCCCGATACATAACTATCATGGAATAAAAAGAAGTCTCCTCAACCTTGTACTCACTTCTTAATGCTGTTTAAGGGAAATCAAACCGATGGATGAATATCCACGGCAAATACGTTTCTTTTTAGAGGTTTATATTGGACTACTGGGCTCACCATTTCCTTCCAGATTCAGATCACTGAGGGACCACCAAGGTTCCTGGTGTAAGATTTTCAAGCCATAAGGAGAACGTTATGTCAGGTATTTGATTTGAAAGTGTTCATATCTAAGTGGAAGTTTTTCTGGAACTGAAGAACAAAAGTAACAACCTCTGAGATAGCCATCTCAAGGTCTTTGAGAGCGGCCAGGATGTGCAGCTGGATGGCTCTCTGACCAAGGCCGTTTGCCCATGTTTTTTTTCTTGAGGCATAACACAATCCTGGTGATGCAATCCGGTGTTCATATTGCATGTGGACACTATGATTGGCTCACAAGGCTATTAATATGTGACATGTGATTGAAGAGTGTGGAGAGTTTGTGTGAAGAGTTATTGTGTAAAGTTCCTCAACTATATTATGCTCTATGTAAATACTTGTAAAGTAAACTTAGATTAGTAGTCCAAAACGCTGTCTGAGTATTCCTTCACTTCGTGAACATCTGCCTGCTGTCAGCAACCTCTGTCTCTGCTGACATGTGCTTGCACTCTGTGCATGCTCTGAGGGAGTGCAATACATCAGACTCCTAACACGTTACCTGCCATGGGTGGATGTTCAGAAGCCTATTGTCTCTCCTGGTCATCCGATGTTTGGATCGAGACACAGCATGTAACGCTTGTGCCACAGAATTCACACCATTGTAGATGCTGTAGCTGGGGCTGTACATGGTCATTTTGAACCAGAAGTCTGGCAAGTCCTGTACTTTCTCTTTCCCAGTACATTTTCTCCCTCCTCTTTGAGAGGTCTGGCTTGATTTCAGAAACATACAGTGAAATGCCATTTCCCACCAGTTAGGGAGAAAGATGTCTCCTTGCGGTTGGAGCGGATCTAAAGCCAGAATAAAATGCTTGAATTCTGGCACATCCCTTCTGTGGACTCTGAACTGCAAAGCACCATGGAGGAGTTTTTGATATTGCACAGCAAGGGAGAATTTTGTTGCATCGATTTCTGAAAGAGATGTCATGATCCAAACCTTCCTAAATGGGGTCTTGGTCTTTTGTTCATGATCGCTCAACAGCAATGTTAATTGTCCTATAGCACCATGGTCTGCAAAGACAACAATCACTTCGGGCTCAAACCAAGAACTTGGAATAGATCCAGTTTTTGCCCAGCCTGCTGGGTTGAACAGTTCGGTGAAGGCCACACAGATGTCCTTCTGCTTGAGCATTGGTGTCAGTGTGTGGATGAAATTTTCACCACGGTCATCATTGTGAGCAAGCAGCGCAATCCAATTCCAGCGGAAATGCAGGAGCAGCCGGATTAAGCCCACATACTCAGGAAATTCATTGGGATCAATCCGGTAGAAACTGGGAAATGCCGTGTCAAGCAAGCCAAAACCGAGCTGAAGGAAAGAATGGCCTGTTACTCTCTTGAAGCTGGATTTTGTGGCATTTTAAATGCTTGCAAATATTTATGGCATAAACAACCATGGATTACTTAAGCAGACTTCAGATGCATGAAGTGCATTCCAAAAGGAACCCATCCATTTTAAAAATGGTTATCTGCATATAACATGAACTTATGTGGTGCACCACATTAGACAAAATAGAAAGCATGACACCATGTTATTAGGGATTAATAAGAAATTTCCCCAATCCAAATAATTTCTGTTTCTATTTTAAGGAATGTGACTGAAACATAGGCCATTTTTATGGGAATAATTAGGGTGTGTGTGTGCAGGGGGAAGAGCCATGCTGGACCAGTCCAAGGTCCATCTACTCCAGGATTCTGTTCACACAGTGCCCATGCTTTTGGGAAACCCAAAAGGCAACATGAGTGCCATAGTTCCTGCCTGGTCATGTTCTGTGCTTACTGCCTCTGAAACTTCAGGAGGCAGCATATGGCCATCAGGCTGAGTAGCCATTAGTGGTCAAATACATAAAAGACTGAAAAAGTTGCATTGTGGCGGTGGGTGGACTTCCCCCAATCCCCAAATGGGTAGTTGCTGGGTTAGTTGATCACAACGAAAAGAACAAGGAGTCTTCTAGCACATTGTTTGTTAGTGAAACTTTAAGGTGCGGGAAGAGTCCTTGTTATTTCCCCAAATGTGAAACCTTGTCTTTCACAACATAACCATAGCTGGCTGCTTTCAGTCATGCAAAGCCAGCTAAGATCCGTGACTATCACCAAGGTCATCGCATGACAGGTGGGTCATTCCCACTCCTGGCATCCAGAATTGAGACAACAAAACCACTGTATCATCAAAATTGTTTGCAGAGCTTGGCCTGCCTGTCTTAGTGATCCTGTGCTCTGTGGGGCCTCCACATCTCTCCCCAGATGAATCCCCTTACCTGTGGGATCTTGAAGATGCTGATTAAGGATGCAATCTCTCTTGAGGATTTGGGGTCGAGACCCCCAATAACGGAGAGCAGTTGATCCTGCCTGTCGCATTTATAATTGGGAAGCATCTGCTTGCTCCGAGTGGAAAGCAGAGAGAGGCTGTTCCCATGCATCCATCTGGCAAGGTGCTTGTGTGCATAGATACGAAAGCCGAGTGTTGTGTTGGGAAGGAGAGTCGGATCCGTGTTGATTTCAGTGATGGCAAATGCAAAAGCGAGGATTTGTTGGTAATCCCTGACTATTGTCCTGGAATGATGAGACAGAGATTGGGAGTGGGTGAGGATCCCAACTGAACTAATGAGGTGGAGGTTTAAAATGTGCATCTGGGTGAACCCGCTTTGAATAAAGAAAAAAAAAAAACTTCTAAAGACATCTGAACAACAGAAGCACAGTCAAATTTAGATTGTTCTACTGAAACACAGAGACACCGAGTCTTGCTACATGAATTTTGAGGAACACCTGAAGAGTCCTGTTGAGAGATATGGTTCAGTACTTTTATAATTCATTCATTTATTAAATATTTTCATTATTTATATACCAAATTTCCAGATACAAATGTTTCAGAGATGGCCTACAGGAAAAACCAAAACACTAATAAGATCAAAATAAGACAATATATTTTGCAAGAGCCGAAATTTGTCATGATCATTCGCACAGGGCAGCACATTCAGGCTTCACAATGGTTCACACTTGATTGACCCAACCTCTTCCATTCATTTGACATATTAAAAACAACATCAGATGAACTGAGCTGGATCAGATTAAGGGCTCATCTACACCAAGCAGGATATTCCACTATGAAAGCGTTATGAAAGCAGTATATAGAAGGCAGGAATCACACTACTGCTTTATAACGGTACTGAAATGCACTGGCAACTGTTGGGGCCCATGACACATCTACACCAAGCAGGATATAACACTCTGAAAGTGGTATATGGTATGTGTCAATGGGCCCCAACAGTTGTCAGTGCACCTCAGTACCGCTATAAAGCAGTTGTGTGGCTCCTGCCTTTTATATACCACTTTCATACCGCTTTCATAGTGGAATATCCTGCTTGGTGTAGATGAGCCCTAAGGTGGTTCCATCTAGATCAGCTTCCTGGGAACCCCACAAGCAACAGCCTTCTTTCTTCTTTTCCCCACATAACAACTCCCATTCGCTGGCAGACTGCTTCTCATGATTGAACCTCTATTTAGCTCTCAGGATTAAGAGCTGGTAGTAGACCTGACATCCAGGAATTAGTCTAATCCTTTTCAAAGCAAACTTCACCCAGCAGCCAATCAGAGCAGACAGCATCGACCTAATCACACAAAACTCTGATATGGCACAAAGCAGCTTCCAATTAAAATCAGCCCTTTATTTAGAACCATGAGGACTGGAACCTTTTCTTTTCTTTTTTTAGAAAAAGGATGTTAGTCCAAGGACTGAGCATTTCCTTCGAATGCAACTGGTCCCAGGAATAACCCCTGTCAGTCTCATATGGAGGAGAGTTCCTGCTAGATACTGAGCAATACAAGATCGATGACCTGAGTCAGTATAAGGCACTTCCAGTGTTCCGGTTTAAAGCAGCCGTGTATACAGAGCCACGAAGACTGGCATCTCGCTTAACTTATAGCCAAAGGATTGAAGGAGCGCCAGCTTTGCACATGGAAGCACCCACATTCAATCCCCAGCAGAATTTCGGTGTATGACCGGGAAAGAAAAGCCGCTGCCACACAGTGCAATAGAAATGGAACGAGATGGGTTGGCGCTCTGCCAGGGTAGAACGGAGCTACCCAGGTGGCTCAGTCCATTTTGTTTTACTCCCTTTACAGAGAAGCTTCAGAGGAATTGCTGAGTCCAAAAGACGCCTTTATATATCGAATAGTACAGAAAGATGCATAAGTTTCAAAAGGGTCCAGTTTGCTGTTTTACTGGGAAAGGACTTTGTGCATAGAAATGCTTTGTGCATAAAAAAGCCCTATACGGCTCGGGTCCAGGTTATCTGAAAGACCGTATTCTCCCTTGTGAGCCTGCCCGTGCTATGAGATCTTCTGGGGAAGCCCTTCTTTCAATCCCACCATCTTCACAGGCACGCTTGGTGGGAACATGGGAGAGGGCCTTCTCGGTGGCTGCTCCAGTGCTCTGGAACTCTCTTCCCAGGGAAGCTAGGCTGGCTCCCTCCTTGATGGGCTTCCAGAAGCATGAAAAAACTTCTTTGTTGTGGCAGGCCTTTGGAGAATAATCTAGTCCTCCATCTATGTTAAGGACTTGTAAAATGCTATTTTATAAGGCCGCCTTGAGGCCCAGTATTGGTCAAATGGTGGGATACAAGTAAATATAATAATAATAATAATAATAATAATAATAATAATAATAATAATAATAGAAATGGAGAGGTTTGTCAGGGTAATCAACTTTTTTGAGGTTTTCTTTTCCTTTCCCTTCTTGGGATTTCTTCCTGGAGAGGGAAGCCAATCAGTCACTGTTGCATTTTATGTATGTTTCAGTTTGGTTGAATTTCTTTATGAAAGCTTATATATGGCAAGAAATATAGTACTAGAAAGCCATTCATGATTGATGATCAAAACTTTATTTCTACAAAATCCACACAGCTATTGCAACCTACAGGATTTCATCCACATGTTGCAAAACACTCAAAGCATCTAGCCATGGGGATGCATTCAGTGTTTTTAAAACTTGCTTCTCCAGTGCAACTCCTACTTTCCAAGCAGGTGGCCCTGGATGATGGGAGTTCTGCTCCAAACAAAATCCGAGGAAACACGGTTGGCGACCTGAACTGGAATGGACAAACTTCAAGCTTCCAGGATCTACTCCAACCAGAACTTGGTGGGAAAAGGACACACACACACTTAGTACTGCAGTACTGCAGTATTCAGAATTGGGTTCCATTCTGAACAGAATGGAACCCAAAGAATTTGGGCATGAAACCCAAGTCCTGATTACACTCAAGTTTCCTTCCTTTCAGCTGTATAAGAGAGGAGGGTGCAATTATTTTGGGAGTCAGTTATGCTTGCTGATCCACTACAGATCACCCAGAGGATCTGCCATTACACTCTGACCTACCTTCCCCACCTCTGTCTCAGGCAAAGTCTACTTGGGACATTTCTTAGTAATTACCGGATTGTCCACATGAAACCCAACTGCCTCTGCTCCCTGCACCTCACAAGTCTCTGATTGTCATTACACGTGGAAGCCAATTATGACATGCCTCTGTTTAAGATGCATATATGATAAGATCAGTAATATCTTAATGTCAGCAACATTGCAGAAAGGAGCTTCCTGATCTGATTGCAAAGGTAGGCGACAATCCACCCCACATACCTCCTCCAGAAACTTACGCTTTAATAAAGGAGAACTGCAACGGGGCTAAACTCCTAAAGTCTTCTGTTTCTGTGTAAGAATAACGGCCCAGTGGTAAATTCCCACCAACAATGAGGTCTCCAGGCCTGTAATAATCGATTTGCTGCTTGTAACGCCTGACCATGGGGCACATGGTTTTCAGCATCCTCACGATGGCCTGAGGATGGAGCCAAGATACTAGCAGCAGCCACAGCCATATCATCTTGGGCACAGAAAAGCCTTCCTTTCAACATCAGCCACCAAACAGAACTGGAAGAAGAGCTGCCTTTACAAGACCCAGCAGGGGAATTAAATCTTTGCTAGAAAAGACCAGACACCAAGAGATCAGACACCACCCCAGCCCTACCTGGAGGGGCTCTGGGTGCATTTATAGTAAGCATTTTTTTCTTCAAGGTTTCTTTGTTATTGACTTGCTGGGTGGAAATCCATGGGGGATTCAAGAAGAACTGCCTCCTTTTTGATAATTCAAGGGTAGTGAAATAATCTCAGCGGAGAAGACTGGGCTCTCCTTGCACTTTGAAGGAAGAGAAACACATTTGCATCACTCCCTGCTTCTCCTTGTGCCAGCTTGACACCTAACTTTTGTTGTCAGGTTCTGCCCTTTGGCCTCTGTGAATTTCAAGTTGGAGTTCAGGCCTGTACCTATATTCATTAGCCCAGATTGATGGATGGGAAAGAGGGGAGTCGGCACCTGGTTATACCATGGCAGGGCTGGGCAAAATGACATTGCTGGATAAAATGACTCAACTGTCTGCAGTTGTAACATATTACGTGGACACAGGATTAGAGTGACCATATTTTGGAAACCGAAGAGGAGGACATCATGGTCGGCCCCCAAGGGGGCGTGCCCACCAACATGTCCGCCCCCAGCGGGCATGTACAGCACCAAGGGGGCGTGCCCACCCGAACATAGCCTTGGTCACATGTCTGATTTTACAGCACGCAGTTAAGACAAATCTGTTCTATATAACATCTTAATGTTAAAATCACTGAAATAAAAAACGTGAGAGATTCAATGTATCTGAAATTAAATTCACCCACTCCTACTTTTGTAGCTTTTGCTGTACTTTGAAGCTTTTTGTTATACTCTGTGTGATACATTCTCCTTTTCCCTCAAATATATTTTCT
The DNA here is from genome assembly GCF_023053635.1 of Elgaria multicarinata webbii. Lineage (NCBI taxonomy): Eukaryota > Metazoa > Chordata > Lepidosauria > Squamata > Anguidae > Elgaria > Elgaria multicarinata. The sequence goes on from NC_086181.1 coordinate 19,418,737, forward strand.
GACTGTATCCTCACTCGTTTCAAGCTGCTGCTGCTGCTGCTGCTGTTAATGGGGTTTGTTGCTGGCTGGACAGCCGGCTGCTTTTTTTATTTTTATTATTTATTTATTTATTTATTACATTTCTATACCGCCCAATAGCCGGAGCTCTCTGGGCGGTTCACAAAAATTAAAACCATTCAAAGTATAAAACAACAGTATAAATTTCAGTTATTTAAAAAAACTTCTGTACGATTGTCACAAGTTTCTCTATTCTAACATTAGGGTGGGTGTTGTGAGTGGTGGACACTACTTTGCCGATTCACACTTCTCACTTATATACATTAGCTTCTCAAAGCTTGTGCATTGGAACCACTTCGCACATCCAGACTTTGAACTCCTGTCTACTTCCAGCACAAACACACAACTCTGAGACCCTATTTCTAATGCCTTGCATTGCATGCCAGCACCATAGGGATAAGTTACAACAGGTGTCTACGTTGTCTCTCTCTCTAAGTCACTGCAGCCAAACAAAAGCCTCCAGCCTCAAACAATCGCTCTCTCTCTCGTTCTCTCTCTCTGCCAAAGTCTCCTGATGGTCCAGCTGGGCTGCACACTTGTGGCTGGGGATATTGCTTATTGCAACTTATTGCTTGGTCATGTCCAGTGACTCTTACTTTAAAAACCACCGCCACCAGCCACCTCCACAAGCCTATCGTCCTGCACAACTGCTTAACTCTAATGTGCTCTTAAAACACCCTGGGTGGCAAGCCAGCCTTTCAGGGCCAAGCTACAGGTGCAGCTGGGTTGCCTTCAGCCTCTCTCTGCCTTATGCCAGCCAACCAACATTTCCAGCCTCAAACAATCCCCTAGCCCTCTCTGCCAAAATCTTCTAACAGTCCAGCCAGGTTGTGCACTTGTACTCTGTGGCTGGGGGTAGGGTGACAGTTTATATCTTGTTTTAAAAAAACCAAAAAAAAACAAACAAAAACACCTTCACCACCGGCAGCCTCTGCCCGCACCAACACTGGACTCTGAGACACTCTTAAAAAGGCTCTGTGTGGCATACCAACCTCTCAGGGCTTAGCTGCAGCCATCTCTGAGCTGTGTCTTCAGTCTAATTCTGTCTCTAAGAGATATGCCAGCCAGCCAAAGCCGCAAATCTATCTATTTTTCTCTGACATGCACTTCAAACATTCTGCATTGCATGACAGCAGTGCAGACAGAGCCTAGCTCACAAGTGAACAAAGTGAAGTGGAAGGGAAGGGGTAGTGAAGCGAAGCAACAGCATGCCAGGTTCCAACATCCACGCAACAGGGCATCTGCAAAGATGAGAGCCTCTCTCTCAACTGGCACTTAATTTTTAAACCTTAACTTTTAAAAAAATCTCCAAAAATCAACGGATGAATGGAACTGCTTCAAATTTGGTATGGCTTAAAGTCCTACCTAAATGCTATCATGGTGTTAAGACTCATCTCTTTATCTTTAAAAATGACAGAAGTAAAAGTATTTTCATTAATTCCCATTAAAGTAGAGCTACCCTTTGGCTGGGGAGGATGGGAAAAATCTGAATTTTTCTTCAAATTTCATAATTCCCCCCTTCCTGGATTTGTTACCAAAAATCCTGACAAATCTGGGTTTTTCCTGTCATATGGTCACCTTATGAGTGTCACAGGATATGTTGGGAGGGCCTACACCCAAAGACTTATGGTATCTGAGGGCTTCCTGAATGCTTTGCAGACATTTTTGTCTCCCATGGCTTATGCCATTGTTGAGGGTTTACTCTCACTGTTGCACCTAAGCATTTTCTCTGGCACTGTGGAGATCAAATGCTGTGGATTCAGGAGACATTCAGGCTATGAAGCAGACCAGATAATGGCTAGAGCTCAAGTGGCACAAGGATTGGAACTAATCTTTTGGAGCACAGGTCAGAAGACCTTGTCATGCCCATCAAGTGGTGTCTGTGGCTGCAAAGAAGGCCTCCTTCACGGCCACCATTGCACCCTCAAGTGGATAGATTCAACTTTAGTTGTCAGGGTAATATCATAGAAATAAAGGAGTTGTTTTAGAGGCTCTGTGTCATCTTGGGATGCTTTGGGCCTTGGCTAGTTGCAAATGTTGATACAAACTGACCAGATCTCCACCTCTCAGACTACAGTGTGGATCCGAACAACTCTCCACCAGATTTCTCCCTTTTGCGATGCATGTCTTAGCAGTTTAAATGGCTCAAAATACACAGTGAAATCCAATAGTTGAGCGAAATTTGGGGCCTTGCTAGACCAGGGGTTAGCGCGGTGCGAGGCCCATGCAAGGCCCTGTGCGTCCAGATGACGCACAGGGGATCCCGGCCTCAGTCAGGCCTCGAGCCGCCCTGGCACCGTGCTAACGGGAACTGCTTGTAGCGCGGTTCTTCCCACAGTCCCGGTCTCAAGTCAGGCTGAGGCTGGGACTGTGGGCGTATAGGCAGGTCTGCCGCTTTTCCCGGCTACCCGAGTAGCCAGGAAAAGCGGTGGCCGGAGGGGGCTGGGCGGGGGATCGGACATCGCGGGTGGGGGTGGGGGGCAGTCAGGGGAAGGAGAACAAGGCCAGGGGTGTGGGTGGGGGATTGGACATCACGGGGGGGGGGGCGGGCGGGGAAGGAGAACAGGACCAGGGGTGCGGGGGGTGATCGGACATCGTGGGTGGGGAAAGGAGAACAGGGCAGGAGGGCCGGGCGGGGGTCGGACATCGCAGGCGGGGGGCAGGCAGGGGAAGGAGAAAGGGGCCCGGGTGGGGGATTGGACATCGCGGATGGGGGGCGGGCGGGGGAAGGAGAATGGGGCCAGGGGGGCCGGGCGGGGGAAGGAGAATGGGTCCGGGAGGGGGAGATCACGGATGGGGGGAAGGAGAATTAAAAACAACAACAACCCCCTACTTATCTTTCCCGCGGCTTTAAAAATAAAAAATGGCAGCCGCAACGGCTCTCCTCCAGAGCTCGTTGCGTCTTGCATCTGAATAAGGGCAAGATCTCGCGTTATTCATAACACGAGGTCTCCTCTCCTCTCCCCCAGATTCTCACTTAGGTCTAGGCAAGGCCCTTGGTCTCCAAATGTGCATTGAAACATCTGTTTAAATGCACGTTTGTACTGATGGTTTCTTTTTTAAAAATAGTAGATTAATGTGCAAAAAGGACAAAATCGTTCCCTAAAATCACTGTTTTGATTTGGGATTGTTATCTATGACAGACAAATGTTTATCTCTTGCTAGTTTTTTTGATTCAAAGATAGTTGCTAAAACCTTCCCATGGTTTTGTTCTGCCCCTTCAGAATGAAGCAATGCATTTCAATGTCCATTTGGCGTTCTTCTTTTTAGCTCCCTGTTTTCCTGTTTAAATTAGTCCTTTTTCAGAACCGTGAGGCCTGGAATCTTTATTTTATTTTATTGTTTTCACTGGCAGAGCACATTCTTTGCAAGTGGAAGGTCTAAGTTTTGATCCCAGGTGTCTCTCGGTCCAGCTGGGGAAGATCCATTACTGAAAGCCTGGAGAGTCACTGTCAGTCTGCAAGGACCAGAGATTTAACCTGGAGACTTCAGCATGCAAAGCAGATGCTTTCTTCCGAGAGAGAGAGAGAGAGAGAGAGAGAGAGAGAGAGAGAGAGAGAGAGAGAGAGAGAAGATTCTAGTCCTCAATGTTCTAAACCAGCAGCTTTTTAAGGCAGGTACTAAGGAAGGTGACTTCCAGTAAGCTAGGCCATTGGTCCATCCCCTTTCAGCTCTTAAGTCCCACAATTTATTCAGAAAAATAAATCTGTGCTATTTTTTCTGTTCAGTGCTGCTGCTGATGTTCATTCTGACACTACTACAACCAGGACAGCAGACACTATTTCTGGAATGGAATCTGGAATCTGTCACCAACCTTAAGAAAGAGGCAACAACATCTTGTAGCCCTCCACCACCACCCCAGCTGGATTCCTCCATCATCCCTACCCAAAATGCACAGTAGGTGTCCCACCATGCTGAACCCTGGCACCAGCCCTGCCCTGTGGCAGTGAGGAGGACTGAGGATGAGAGACCACGGCTTGCCTGAGTCTGCATCATGATATGATTTGAGCCATTTTTTGGTTGTGGTTCCAGTGCTCACTCACAGTCACTACAGTCCAACCTCTTTCTCTCAGGCCTGAAGAGCTGGGATCAGAAATTATTATTATTATTATTATTTATTTATATAGCACCATCAATGTACATGGTTCTCAAATGCAAACTCAACCTCCCCTCCCCCGGGAAATCCAAAGAGCTCCCAAAGGGCCCGATTTCCATGTTATAACCATTCCTAATTTTCAGTTCCAATTAAAAAAAAAAAGGCACCAAAATGCACACTTTTCTGGTACGATGGTGGTGGTGGGTGTCTCTCACATTTTGGAAATGGGAATGAGATGAAGCAAGCTCTGAAATGGAAATCTCAGAGCCTCACAGGTTCTTCCAGCCCTCCTTGAACCTTAGAACTGGTGCTTGAGTTTTGTTTTCTTCCTCCTCCCTCCCTGTCTCTTTTCCTCTTATGCCTGTGAGCAAGGACTGTTGTAGGGTTAAATTTAAAATGCTATTCTGGGAGCCTTTATTGGCTGAACAGTGGAATAAAAAATCCTGCAGATAATTAAATAAATAGATGACATAAATGGTGGCTGTACAAAAAGAAAGGCAGGTAATGGAATCAGGTATGAGGAGCCTTAGAAGCCACCGTGTTGGAGAAAGATATTTCAAGACTCTGGAGTCTCTTAGCATAGAGGACTAACAAGATATCTGAAGGCTGAGAGCCCCGGCTGTGACTGGAAGGTGGGAAGCTCATTCCATACAAATCTTTCTGTATAGACGAGAACTGGAGCCTGTCATGTTTCCACAGACAAAAGTCCCTCAACTAGGTGAAAGTGGAATTTAGCCAGCTGCCTATCAAGTCCAAGTCAAGTTTATTGTAAATAGCAACCAGCCATTATACACTTCCACATAGATCCGTCCCCTTGGCCTTCGTGGGCAACAGCAGGGCCAGTACAAGAAAATTAGTAGTTCTAAAAGTTACGTATTTATTAAAATCGTTCAGTAAAAAGCATAGCCTTTCAAGGGATGACCTTCCTTTCATCTGGACTAGCAAAGGAAGGATATAATTTTTCTTAAAGTCAGAGTAGACTTTGCATTCTAAAACTAGCAAAGGAAGGATATAAATTTTCTTAAAGTCAGAGTAGACTTTGCATTCTAAAATAAAGTTAGTGATGTCTTCTAAAATTAAAAGGTTGCAAAGAAGCTGTTAGGCAGTGCCTATTAATCTTTGAAGGAATTTGACAATTGGTGCAATGAGCTCAGGACTGAACTCACCAGGAGTAGGTGAACCTTTTGGGGCCCCTTCAGCCATCTGACCATGCTCCATCCTCAATGGGGAGGCGACCCCTGATCGGTCACTGTCTGCTCAGATAGAAAGTTGGGGCGGGCCTGGCCACTGGAAACCCCACACTTTTGCTGCAGTATCAGGATTACCTGCTGCCACCACCACCATGCAGCAAAAATGCAGTGTTTAGCTTATCATGGCAGCAACCCACCACCATATAGGCAGTCCCTATGAGTAAGAGAACTTTTGGGGCCTATATGGCAATTTGAGAATCTGTCCTGGGCAGCACCGCAAAACGGGGAAGCTGCAGACAAAAGCATCAGCCTGCAGCCACCTGTCGACTTCCATTGCTAAGGTGTCTGAGGGCACCCTGGTTCCCATGGGTGCCATTTGATCTACACAGACTGGGCCTGGGCCCCCAGGGTTCCAGAGAAAACTTAATCCCAGCTTAAGTGGGAATTGAAATCAAGACCTCCTGTGTACAATATGTGTTCTACCACTGAAGTTCCCCTCCCCTCCCCTCCCCTCCCCTCCTTCTCCCTGTGTTACAAGCTGAGCTTCTCCGGTGTCTATTCTTATGTGACCAGTGGCTGATACTGGGACACCTAGGCAGGATCTACACTATTCATTACACCGTTGTTTAAGTGCATTGTTGCGTCCTCCCTTGCTACGTTACAAAATGCAACTTGAGCCCAGTCAATCGAAATACCTTTTCTTCTATCGTTTTACCCCGGCACACTCTTCTTTAGAACGTTCTTCATTATGCTCATACCGGCTCTGAAGTAAACCTCCTTCTTCCGGTGACTCTGAGCTAGACCTGCCGGGATAAGCCGGCAGGGAGGCGGGGTGACGCGTAGGGACGAGGGAAGCCCTGCAGCGTCTTAAAGGGGCCACGTGCGCCCCGAAAGATAAGCGTTTTTTTAAAAAAATTAAGCCTCTGTCCCCTCTTTCACCGCCCTCCCTCCCCCTCCCCCCTCCCCCTCGTCGCGTTGTGCCAGCTCTCCCTCCCCTCGTCTAGAAAAGCCCTCACTTGTCCTAATCAGGAAGCAAAGACCATGGTCACGAGACATGACTTTGAAAGACGGCATTGAATACAACGAAAGGTTGGGGCACATTGTTAGTTTTAAAACGATTTTAACAGAAAGTGGAACGGTTTTAAAAGTCAGAAGAAACGTAACAACAACAGCATCACGTGACTGCTGACGTCATCTCTGCCAACTTGTTACGTTTCATCTAGACAAGTGTAGACGGTCTCCCTGAGGGGAATGGCAAATGGGAGCATGTGGGTGGTGTGTGTTCAGGGAATTAACATGGGCCACTAATCCCATAATTCTCAGAGACCATAGGGTTTGAAATGATGGGAGTTGTCACATGGGAGGTTCCAGGCAAAAACATCTGATTTGTGGAATTCTGGTATGAACAATGCTACCGCTAGCATGAGGGATTGCCAAGGATACTGAACTCCAGGCATCCATGATTGTGTAGAGGTGAGTCATCTTAGAACAGGGCTAAGGCAACAGGTCATCCTATGTCTGAGGGTTCTCCCTGGTAACCTTCCACAGAATCAGAGAAAGGGTGAAGCCCTAGCTCTAATCCAGAACATCTGTCTAAAGATAGTAGAAGGTGGTTTGATACTGCCTAGACTCCTGATATGCCAACCTTGGATTGAGGGGCTCAGCTTCACACAGGCCAAGGGCAGACCCTGACAACGAATGTCAAATCCATGGTTTTGGAGGTGCAATGGTGGCCAAGAGTTGTCCTTCACTGCCACCACCACTGCATAGAAGGCATAATAAGGTGCTCTCATCTCTGCTCATTCTTATTTGTTCTAATACTTGCACCACTTCATAACTGCATCATAACCCAAAGTTCTCCTGAAATCCATGGAACGGAGCTCCACAGCACCATGGAGGATGCTTGGGTGCAACAGTGAGACTAGGATTTCATCAGGAAGACTTGGCATGCTGACTGGAAACTCCCCCAAAGCATGGTGGATTCCCTTAGACTGCATAGTTCTTGGGGTGGCAGTGGACCATCCTAATACATGATAATTGCAGACAGACCTGTCATTTCATCCAGCAATGTTTCATTGCCCAGCCCAACACTGCTATACTAGGTGTGAAGTCCTCCATTCCCCGGCCAACAACTCTGGCACAAGCCTGGACTCCATCTTGGACTTAACAAAGGTCCAAGGGCAGAACTAGACAATTCAAGCCAGGTCCAACAGGCAAAGAGAAGCAAAGAGTGATGCAAACCTGTTTTTCTCCCTTCAAAGTGTAAAGGGAGCCCAGTGCTCTGTGGCTGTGGTTCTTTCTGTAAACTGGGATTATCCAAATGACAGTAATTCTTGAGCAATCCCCCATGGATTTCTGTGCAGAAAGACAATAGAGAAAACATGCTCAATATATGTACACCCTGGGTCCTTCTAGATATGACTGCAGTGGTGTCTAATCATTTGCCATCTGTTCATTTCTTGCAAATTCCCTGCTAGGATTTGTAAAAGACTGCTCTCTTTCAGGTTTTATATGTTGTCTGTTTTACAAGGAAAGATCTCTTGAAGCCACTGATGAGTTTGCTGTTGCTGCTGTTTTGGATCTTGCCTCAGGCTACCCAGGGGATGTGGAGAACCAATTGCCCTGTGAAGTGGTTTCCTGTATCTCAAGACTATTCCAGGCCAGGAGACCTCATAGTTGGTGGGAATTTGCCACTTGGCACTTACTATACTGATAAGAGAGAAGACTTCCATAGTTTACAGCCAACACAGTTCTCCACTTCCCCATCGTAAGTTTCCACAAGGGGGAACTGGGATATACATTTGCCTTCTTTGCTTTCAGATTAGAAGGCTCCTTCCTGGGATATGGAGGAGCCATGCTGTTGATGTTCAAAATTTCCTAGTTTGATATATGCATCTCAGAGGATGGATCTACTGCTAAATCTCTGCATGATCTGCAATTGATCAGCAAGCATCTCTTCTTCCCAATTGTGTAATAATCACAGCAAAATAGGATCCACCCACCCTCTTCTCCCAGGCATTTAACAGCATTTAACAATGCTAAGTTTGTTTGCTTTTTAACGAATCCCAGAGCTGTTGTAATTAAATTTTTATACTGTTGTTTTTATGTTTTTGATGGTTTTAAATTTTGGATGCTTTTTAATGTTCACTGTTTTAAACTTTTGTAAACTGCCCAGAGAGCTTCGGCTATGGGGCGGTATATAAATGTAATAAATAAATAAATAAATAAATACAGCTGAAATCAAGAAAACTTGGGTGGAGGGTATGCAGGAGTGGGGCATTGTGTCCACACTGGTGGGCTGTGTTCATTTTTGGTACTTGAAACAAGCTCCTGAGCTCAGAATGTTTTAATTCAACTCAAATGTCTTAAATTCAAAGCACAGCCTCTCATTGGGGGATCTGCTATTGCTGATATTGGCATTGCTGGTTTTATTTTTTTATTGCTATTATATTCTGTTTATATTTTTACTGCTTTTAATATTTTAACTCTTTTTATATATTATATTCTTGTAAAGTAGCCTGTGTGGGCTTCTGCCCTAAAAGGAAGCCAAGCAATGTTTTAAATCAATCAATCAATCAATCAATCAATCAAATCTCTGAGTACTTGTAAAAAATGAAAGACTTCCAATGAGCATGAAGTCTGATTTTTAATGTCCAGTCTTTTAATCTTTGTAAACCGCCCAGAGAGCTTTGGCTATAGAGTGGTATATAAATACAATAAATAAATTAAATAAATAAATATTCCTGGTTCGGTTCACAACCTTGAATTCCCAGATGTTCTTTGGATTATAACTCTGACCATCCATGGCCAAATGCAGGGGACACTTAGAGTTTCCCACAGCTGGCTGCTTCAGGCATTTTGCAGGGTTAGGTAGAAATTCCCCATTTCAGTGCACAAAGGCCTTTCCCCACAAAAACAGCGAACTGGTCAGTTTTTAAAATTACAAATTTAACCATACCATTTGACCAGAAATCTTAAGATATATTTTGGATGTAGCAATTCCTCGATAGCTGCTGAGTAAAGGGAGCAAAGGACATTGAATGACCCACCTAGAAAGCTTCTGTCTCCTGACCCAGACCTTCATTCCATCTAGTTCAGCCTCTCCTGCCCTGAGAAACAGGGGCTTCCCTTCTGTGTTAATTCTGCTGTGGATTGATTCAGGGTGCTTCCATGTGGAATCCAGATGCTCCTTTGATCCTTTGGCTAAAATTAATAAAGTAAAAAACAACAACGAAAAGAAGAAGCAAGATGCCAGTCCTCATGGCTCTTAATAAAGGAAACTGGGAACTGCCTCTCCATGAGTTAGAACACCAATCCTTTCTAGCTCGGTATCTAGCAGGGGCTCTCCAAGAACTCAGATACCTCTCTCTCCCGGGGTTTCCTGTACATGCCAAGGTTAGATTGTGGGACCAGATGGAGACGGGATTCATCACCCTGTGATCTGGCTGGTTGTGACCCTAAAATCTAGAATGGATTCACAGCCCCATCAATATCAGAGCCCCCGCCCCCTCACTGATTAGCTGGAGATGCTCTATCATTGCTGTATGTTCCTTCATCCTGATATACATTAAGTTTTGCATCCTCATGGTTCTGAATTAAGGGCTAGTTTAAGTCAGAAGCTATTTTATATGACTTCAGAGCGTTGGTGTATCTAGGTCAGTATTGTCTGCCCAGATTAACTGCTGGATGAAATTGCTTTAAAGAGGATTACGCATATTCCTGAGGACAGGAAAATTGGAAGATTCGGTATGAGAGACAGTCTATCACTGAACAGGATATGTTATGTGGGGGAGAATAAGAAAGAAGTGCTGCTGCCTTCTCCTCCTTCTTGTGGGGCTCCCAGGAAGCATCTTGGCAGACCACAGAAAGAAACTGGATGCTGAGGCAGTTGGAGCTACATGGATCTGATCCTGTAGGGCTCTTTTGCTGCTCTTTTTATATGTTCTTCTCCATGAAATTCATGGAGGAAGATTGTTCAAAGAAGAGCAATAATCCATTGTTAAGCCTGATAGAGTTGCCCTTTCAGAAGGATCCTGGCAGACATTTATTCTTTCTTTCTTTCTTTCTTTCTTTCTTTCTTTCTTTCTTTCTTTCTTTCTTTCTTAATAACAACATTGTATTGTCATTTTATTATTGCATTTTGGTTTATGTGTAAGACATCTTGGAAGCATTGGCGTCCTGAAAGGTGGAACATAAGTAATGAAAATAAATAAATAAATACATGGTAAATGTGCTGAATTAGGACTCTAGTCCAGCATGGCTCATCAGACGTTGCTTTGAAATGTAGTCAGCAAGACTCTGTGTCCCTGAAAGTCAGCAGAACAATCTGAATTTGTCTATGAATCCTTGGTGTTGAAGTCTTTAGTTTAGAAGGTTTCTTTCTTTCTTTCTTTGTTCAAAGATGGTTGAACAAGGTGGACTTTTAACCCTCCCCTTCACGTCATTCCATTGGGATCTTCACCCACCAACCAATGTCACTCTCACCATTGCAGGACAGTGATCAAGGACTACCAGCACTTCCTGGCCTTTGCATTCGCCATCACTGAGGTCAACAAGGATCTGACTCTCCTTCCAAACACAACCCTTGGTTTTCGCATCTATCAGCACTTGGGGATTGCCCGTGTAATGCATGCAAACAGCCTCTCTCTGCTTTCCACTCGGGGGCGAATGATTCCCAACTATAAATGTGACAGACGAAATAATCTGCTCTCTGTTATAGGAGGTCTCGACTCCCAATCCTCAAGGGAGATCGCATACTTAATGGGTATCTACAAGATCCCACAGGTAAGGGGATTCATCTGTGGATAGATGTGAGGACCTGCAAAGACAAGATAGTCAAGATAATCTCTGAAAACCTATTTACCCTAGCAGTGGGTGGGTTGCTTCAGTTTTGGATGAGAATTTGGGGCCTTCTGGCTTTGCCTCCCCTGCGATGCAATATCCTTGGTGGTGGGCAGGAATCTCAGTTGGCAATTCCATGACTAATGTCATCAGGAGTTGGTCTGTTATCTTAGAAAAGGTTTTGGACAGTGACACCCTACATACTCACAACCAAGCATGGTGCTAAAAGACTCAAGTGTTCTTCATGTTGCAATCAATTAAGCCACCTACACCTCCCTTACACACAATGGTATCAAATTTTCCAGCACTTTATATATTGGGCTATCAAAATTGTATGCGAAGAAGGTCTGTAAAGCCAGAATACCCCCATGATTCATACCCAAAGTCCCACTTTTTGGTTCATTTTTGCTACTGCATCATGGGCCTATCCATTTTAATGACCGGGTGTGTGTGTGTCTCATTGTCAGCGGCATGGCAGGCCTGACTTTTGGGAGTGGGTTAAGCCAAAAGTAAACTAGAGCTGTGCACATGTGGCCTCTCGAAATTTTCCACCCTATCTGTGGGCAGAGAAATTGTGGGGACAATTTCACTGAATTTCTCTAGGGGGAAGAAAAAATCTCCAACAATTTCTCACAGGTAGGCATCCCAATTGGCAAAGGTTAAAGAACAATTTCTTCATTTTTCCACAAGTTTTTTTTTTTTGCACTGCCACTGCAAGTGGCAACAGCATCAACTGTGTTGTCAGCCTGGCTCCCAATTTGCATCCTCCACAAGGCCCCATATATCAAGCATCATTCCAGGGCATTGAGGGGAGGGAATGCAGCCATCACACACACACACACACACGAAGGAAATTCTGAAAAGTGTCTTTTTATTTCTAGGAGGAAAAAAGAAAAGAAAAATCTCAGAAATTTCCTGAAAGTTTCATTTCCCCATGAAAGGGGCTTCCATTTTTCTGCCTCATTCTCAGGGCATTTTATAATTTATTTTGAATGTGTGTTGGTGGTGTTTTTTTTACCTTACTTAATCTCTATGAGGTGGCTGAGGGAACTGCGTATAGTTTTCTTTCTATTACACATCTCACCATTGCTTTACAGTTCCCCAGGCTGCCTGCACTCCGTGATCTGAAAAGGCCTTACAGGAGGAATAAATTCATGATTTCTTCCCCTGAGTGAGAAGTTTATTAATCCAAAGAGGCTACAGACTGTCAGTGTGATGACTGTACAATGAAAGACAGGACACTCAGGGCTCATCTACACCAAGCAGGATATTCCACTATGAAAGATGTATGAAAGTAGTATATAAAAGGCAGGAGCCACACTACTGCTTTATAGCAGTATTGAAGTGCACTCCACTTTCATAGTGTTAGATCCTGCTTGGTGTAGATGTGTCATGGGCCCCAGTAGTTGTCAGTGCACTTCAGTACCACTATAAAGCAGTAATGTAGATCCGGCAGTGCACTTCAATAGCCCTCACACGCGTTCTTCAGCCATCTCATAAGTAAGGTAAGCACAAGAACCTTGAACCAAACCCATGAACATTTCTCTGAGATTTCTTCTCCTTTGAAATTCTATTCCAAAGCAATTTCTTTTCTATCAAATTGAATAAGAATGGTCAAAAATTTTGTATAACATGTTTTTGACACAGTACTAAATTAAACCACCAAGCGCTACTTTAGTTTTAGGCATTCATTTTGAAAATAGACAACTTCTGACTTAGTAGCACTTCATGCATCTTAGGTTTGCTGCTGATATTTCTCAAAGTGCCAGAAAATTGTCCTGCAACAGACTAACAGAAAATTGCTTCTTTCAGCTTGGTTATGACTTGTTCAACCTTGTTCAGGGAGAGAAAAATGCATTTCCTTCCTTCTACCAGATTGATCCCATTGAAAGTGCTCAGTATGTGGGCTTAGTCCAGCTGCTCCTGCATTTCTACTGGAACTGGATTGGGCTGATTGTTCACCATGATGACAATGGTGAACATTTCATCCAGACACTGACACCAATGCTCAAGCAGAAGGACATCTGTGTGGCCTTCACCGAAATGTTCATGTCAGTGGGCAGGCTCCATCAGCAACGAGTTAATAGTGGTTCTATTCCTAATTCTTGGTTTGAGCCCCAAGTGATGATTGCCTTTGCGGACAGTGGTGTTATGCTGCAATTAGCAAATTTGTTGCATAATCATAAAAAAAAGACCAAGATCCCATTTAGGAAGGTTTGGATCATGACATCCCACTGGGACATTCGGGCAATGGGTTACCCCCATGCCTTCCAGGAACTAAAAATGCTTCATGGTGCTTTGCACTTCAGAGTCCACAGAAGGGATGTGCCAGAATTCAAACATTTTCTCCGGGCTTTAGATCCACTCAGACCACAAGGAGACATCTATCTCCGTCGTTGGTGGGAATGGACATTTGAATGTTATTTTCGGAACTCAGGCCAAGCCTCTCCATGGGGAAACAGAAAGTGTACTGGAAAGGAGAAAGTGGAGTTGCTGACAGGTGGCTGGTTTGACATGAGCATGTCCAGTCGCAGCTACAGTGTCTACAATGGAATTTATTCTGTGGCCCATGCCTTACATGCTGTATCTGGAGCCAAGCGTGCAATGACTGGGGAAGGCAAGAGGCTTCTGGATATTGAGCCATGGCAGGTAATGTCTTCCTACAGATTTGGCCATCATACATGTAAGTTTCTTTGTTAGTTTCTGAATGGTCTGATCCTGGAAGCAAAGGGTGAGGCCGTTTCTACACCTGCCTTTCCCCCCAGGATCATCTCTGGATCATTCCTCTGCATCCAAATGCCACACAGGGGATTTCGGGAGCAGGCAGGGACGACCCCTCCATTTTCCTGGGATAACTCTTAGGCATAGAAAGGGCCTGAGAAAAGAAAGAAGGGATGCTAGTCCTCTCTAAAGCTGTTAAGAAAGACATTCCCCATGGATATTCTTCTACGGTCCTCATTTCCCTTAAAGACCGGGTTAAGAAGTGGGTTAAAAGGAAAGGAGAATTATTCTGCTTCTGTGATAATTATATTTCTAAAACTGTGGATATTGAGGAGCTCTACTCCAAACACAAAGTTGTAATCTAGGAAGGCATATTGACCTCCCCCAGCCCTCAGAAGCTAAGAGCAGGCAGCTTCCTCCACACAATGTTCCTTCTTGCCAGGCAGCTGAAGACCCTCAAAGTCTGGTCGCTTTTCTGCTTTGAGCAAACTCTCTCCCTCTCCCACTCCCACTCAAAGGTGTTGTGCAGCAAGAAGACAGCAGCCCCAAAGCCCAAACCACTAGACAACCATATCTGAGCAGGTACTGCTGAAAAGTGATGGATCTTCAACATTAAACCATACAATGGAACGTAGAAAAAAAGCAATTAGTCTCCTAATTGAATGGCAGTCACAGTGGGTTGGCTTGCATGGCACGATACGCCACCCGCAAAATAAACCACAGTGGGATGGTTGCTAGATCCCAGACTATCCGGCGGCAATTTCTGTGGCTTGTTTCCCATGTGCCTCTCATGCCAGTACCCAGCACACACCTATAGTCCTTCCAAGCACAACCTCAGCAGCCTGCTCCACTTTTCTGCTAATGAGTGCAAATGCAAATGCACTTATTACCAGATTAGAGGGGTTTTGTTTTGTAGATTTACTTTCCCCCTGTCTTTTGGGGTTGGGGGTTGGGAATTCTTTTGTTTTGTTTTTGTCCATCTTTGGAGATTCAGAAAAAAATGAGGAAGTTTTTTTTTTGTTTCTTTGTTTTGTTTTGTTTGACTTTCAGGTAGATTTGTGGAAATTTGATAAGATGCAGTGCTTAATGCAAAGAGGTGCAATTGTTGCTGTGAATTTGTGCAAATCTCCCCAACGGTTTTTTTTGTTTGTTTTAAAAATGCTAAATTTCTGCATATCTCCTGGAAGGTGGTGTGTGTGTGTGGGGGGAATGTCATAGTCTAGGGCACTGACAAAGTGAAGGAGCAATTTGGTAAGTGTTTATCTTGGAATAATGGAGAACAAGGGGAGACATTGGAAAATGAGTGGATTCAGGACAGATAAAAGGAAGTACAGCACATTGTTAATATATGGGATCCACGACCAGAAGATGTAGTGATGGGCACCAAAATGGATAGCTTTCAAAGGGGGTTAGACAAATTCCTGGAAGAGGGGGCTTTCAATAGCAACTACCCCTGATGGCTACTATCACAGGCAGCGGGCCTATGTACAACATTTACTGCGGAACATGGGCAGGAGGGTGCTATTGCATTCGTGTCCTGCTGATCAGTTCCTAGCCAACAGCAGGCAATAGAATGCAGGACTAGATGGATCATTGGTCTTATCCAGCACAGCTGAGTTCTACTTATGTTTTTATGTCTTACTGATATGTCAGAGGAGGGGCAGATAGCAAGAGGTTTTGAACATGAAAAGTTCAACCAGGTTTTTGATGCTCTTGCCAGTCAACTCCATAGACTTTGGGAAATCATGTGTTTCTCTCCCCCCACCCTGTGGAAAGGAGTCTTAAAGGCCCAATTAACAGTTATGTTAATAGGGCATTTAAGGGCCCACTTGGGGAGGGGGGAAATGAGATTTCCCCAAGCCAGGGGGCAGGTCGAGGTGGTGGGTGGCACAAGTACACACAGGGCGAGTGTTCCTGGGCTCGCCAACCTCCAGCCAGAACTCACTCACAATTGCCCCATTTTCTAACTCTGCTCCATTTCAGATTCTATCATCTTTGAGAAACATCCGGTTTAACAACAGTGCTGGAGAGGAAGTCTCTTTCACTGAAAATGGCAAGAGATATAATATACTGAACTGGATCTTCTTCCCAAATACATCTTTTTATCCTGTGACTGTTGGAGAAATGGATTCAGGGGTCCCCCCAGGCCAAGACTTTACAATTCACCCCGATGTGATTGTGTGGGCTACAGAGGTGGGTCTGGAGTGGACTTCCCAGGGCAAGGGTCAGCAAAGGGGAACCCACCATGACTCCTGATAGTGGGGAAATGATTGAGGAAGATGGAGGAGGAAAACTAAGCTGTTGGAGGAATGGGGGGATGGGACGACAACTAAAATAGGAATCTGAGGGAGGGGCAGGAAGAGAAACAAATGCCCACAGGATCAAATGGCTGTAGGACAAATGCACCCAGAAATTAAAAGACAAACATACCATCAGACCCCAAAATGGGTGCCTGCCCTTGTTGCAGTCCTTCTCTTGAGAACCAAAAATGCCTTCTAGGTGAGACCAAAAGGCTATTGAGACCAAGGAGGGATAATTATCCAGTGTTAAAAGAAGCATCTTTGCATGGAAACACATCCCAGGTTCAATCCCTGGAAAATCCAGGTGGGACTGGGAAAGGGTCCCATGCCTTAAACTCTAGAGGGATGCTTCCAGTCAGGGCAAACAATGCTGTGCTGTGTGGATGAAGGGTAGAAGACAGCTCCCAAAGTTCATGTTTCAGTCTCACACTATGGCCATAGCTAGACCTAAGGTTTATCCCTGGATCGTCCAGGGGTCAAACCTGTTCATCTAGGTGACACACAGGGGATCCAGTGCTCAGGCAGGGGTGAACGCTGGATGATCCCAGGATAAACCTTAGGTCTAGCTGTGGCCTATATTATATATTAAACTTGCACTCCAATTGGGATGACCAGATTGCACAATCAGGTTGCTCTCTCCTGGTAGAGAAGGTACAAATTTCCTTACAACTCTCTACATGGAGAAGGTAAAACTGGGTGGACCATTGGTCTTGTCCTGATGTCATGGGAGGGGAGGGGATTTGCCATGGTGGGCATCATCTAGACAGCATCAGGTTACAGCAGCTTGCATTGTGCCATCATCTCTCTCCCCAGCAGTACGCACTGCCTATGAACCTGTTTTGGGATGCTTCTAAGTAACCTATAGCTATCCAGAAGGTATTTGATTGTCCAAATTGGGGATCATATTTGTCATGTAATGAGAAACTCTGTTGAGTTTTCTCCTCAGAAAATCCTTGCCTGTTTGTATTTCTCCTTTAGAAGAAACCTTTTGCCAGGTGTGTTGAGAGGTGCTCTCCAGGTCACCAGAAAAAAGTTCCAGAGGGGAAGCCAGTTTGCTGCTACAGATGTGATCGTTGTCCAGAAAGGACAATTTCCAACTGGACAGGTAGCTCAAACTTTGTAAGACATACAACCACGCAGAGTGTCCTGGGGTCAGGGTGGAGTGGTGACAGAGGGAAGATCATAGGAATATTTTCTTTATAAATACCAGTCTGGATTGCATGCCGCCAAGATTCACTCATTCCCAAAGAATTCACAATTTACTAAAGAAATCATCTAAAAAAATAGAGCCCCAGTTAAATAACTAATATTCACAAGGACAGAAGCTGTTGGGCTTCTCTTCCCCCACCCTATTTTCATTGCATCACCTTTTCATGCATATATTCTTAAAGGCCATGTTCCCATCCCCACAATATTTGCCATCAGACCTGAAACAGGTTGGGCAGAAAATTGATCAGGTCTGGTGGTTGGTGATGCAGTTACAATGAGAGGATGTCAACCACATTGCTGGTTTTATTCTATAGTTATTTCTGTAACCTGTTTCCCAGCCTCTGCATCAACTCACTTCCTCAGGGACAGTCCATAATCTTAAAAAAAGGTAGATAGATATTTATTTGTTCATCTGGCAATTCAGAAAGCAAATCAGGTGGCAGGTCCTCGGTTGGCTTTTACAATTGCCAGTTTAACATTTTTAGTTAATTTCCTTTTCCCCCCTTCCTTGCAGAAAACTGAAATTGATTCTGGTGCAAATAAAGAAGAAACACCTCCCCCCTTTTTACAATGGTTTTATGAAATATGTTGCCAAAGCTAAAAGAGAAAACCATAGGTGTACAACAAGCTAGAGAAATTTCCAGCTCCTTTTTTTCAGGCTGGCTAACATAGAAAGAACATCTGTGTCATGACTGAGCTGCTTTAATGCTTGTTGCTCATTTCAGATGCACAACACTGTGCCCTGTGCTTAGAAGATCAATATCCAAACAAGAACCAAGACCAGTGTATCCCCAAGAAGGTCCACTTCCTTTCCTACCAAGAGACACTGGGGTCTGTTTTAGTTTCTTTAGCCCTTTTCCTTTCTCTGATCACATCTGTAGTCCTGACAACCTTCATTAAACACCGTGACACACCACTTGTCAAAGCAAATAACCGAGACATCACCTACATTCTCCTCATCTCCCTCCTGTTCTGCTTCCTCTGTTCACTCTTGTTCATTGGCCGACCCACGAAGGTCACCTGTCTTCTGCGCCAAGCTGCTTTTAGCATCATCTTCTCTGTTGCAGTATCTTCTGTTTTGGCAAAAACTGTCACTGTGGTTCTGGCCTTCATGGCCACGAAACCAGGAAACATGGCAAGAAAACTCTTGGGGAGACCATTCACAAACTCCATTGTCCTGGCCTGTCCCCTCATCCAAGGTATTCTTTGTGCTGTCTGGCTGGTGAACTCTCCTCCCTTCCCAAACTTGGACTTTCATTCCCTGCCTGGAGAGATCATAGTGGAATGCAATGAAGGTTCCATCACTATGTTTTACATTGTCCTGGGGTACATTGGTTTCCTGGCCCTCATTAGCTTCATAGTGGCTTTCCATGCAAGGAAATTGCCTGACAGCTTTAATGAAGCCAAGTTTATCACTTTCAGCATGCTGGTGTTTTGCAGCGTTTGGGTCTCTTTTGTGCCAACCTACCTGAGCACCAAGGGGAAGTCCATGGTAGCTGTGGAGATCTTCTCCATCTTGGCCTCTGGGGCTGGTCTCCTGGGTTGCATCTTTCTCCACAAATGCTACATTATTGTTTTGAGGCCCAATCTCAATTGTAAAGATCATCTAATGGGGAGGAAAAAATTGTAATTCAATTACATTGGTGTGGAGAAATCTCTACCAATTGATTGTCTATCCAATCAATCTCAGTTCACCATGCTATTTATTATTACAGTAGTTATTATCATCCAAATTTGTTGTATTTCCCAATAAAAGTATCCAAACAACTTCATTATTGTGATGAATTTTCATACTGACTTCATGGAGAGGCCTTTTGTTTTTTCCTCGCATGTAACACTGGAATATCGTTATAGATTTATGCTTGGTCTGAATGACATTTTAGGGGTCCCATACTGATTAAAGACTCTGACTGCAAGGTCATTCAGTTTCCCTTCCCACTTTGTAACTCCTGATTCCAAGATAGGTGACAGCCAGTAACTTTCCACCAAAGTGTTTCAATGGGGATGTTGATGGTCAAGGAAGGTATCTGTGATGTTGATGCATCCCAGAAGACGCGTTGCCATCATCGCATCAGTGTGGCTGTGACAAAGGCCTCCCACCAAAAGAGATGGGGGAATAGGCATCGACTGACAGAGCTGGATCAGGCCATTACCTTCTTTTCCCCCAACATCCCTGAGTACCATCTCAGTGCTAAGAGATCCTCATCCAGTCAACAGTTTCCAGAGGGCTGGTTGCAGTAAAAAGCAGCAATGCCTCTTGTGTCCCCTTATCTCTTAAATTTACTATATGCTCAGCCTTATTCCATTTTCCAGTTTTGCTTTTATAGTGAGGTTTTCACCATTCGTATAGAAGTGAATGCTTTTTTAAAAAAATTGAGAAATGGTTGAAGTATAGCGATGCATTGGAAGTGTCTCAAGGAGATTACAAACTAAAAGCAAGAGAAGGGCTGTTAAAAGAGGGCCATATATGTCAGTGGTTCTCTTATCCAGAGATTACGGAGAAGTTTAAGAGAGCCATAAAAGAATGAGGTTTTGAGGAAACAAAGTCAATGTTTGAAGTATCCCCATGTACTAATGATGAACATGTTATTTCTAAGGTTTATAAGCTATTGTTAAAGCTTGAGACTGAGAATGAAGAAACAAAGGATTGTATGATAAAATGGGATCAGAACTTTGGGTATAACATACTGATGGAATTATGGAAAAATATGTGGGTAAAAGGTTTGAAATATACTTTAAGTACCAGACTTAAGGAGAACATTTATAAGATGATGTATAGATGGTATATGTCTCCCTCAAAATTAGCAAAAATGTGCAGGGGTTGTTTGGGAGACTGTTGTAAATGTCATCTGTGGTCTTAATACATAATATTGGACTGGCTACTAGATAGCCTCTATGTCTGACATGAAGATTGCCTTAAATGGAATATGGCCTTATATGTTTTGCGTATGTGTTTTTATTAGATGTATTGTATTGTTGGTTAAGTGTGTGATGTTCTGCTATGTTTTCTTTCTTTGCCTGCCTTTTTTTGTTATTTCTTTGTAGAAAACAATAAAATTGTTAAAACTGGAATGCTTTTTTAAAAAATTGACTAAATGAGCTTTCTGGTACTGAAGTTGTTTACAGTTTACAAAAGCTTATACAGCAATATATTCATTATATTGTCTTGTTCTTTCTTGCTTTAATGTAGGGGGAATTGTCTATGGTGCACTCAAGGGGGCTCATCTAGCTGGATAGGAAGCTAAATTTAGCCTCTTTATCAGTACTGAATGCTATCCCTTCCCCCACTCTCGTTTCTGCCTGGGGGTGGGCTTCATTCATGGTAAAAATGTCACGCTTATGTGGCTGAGCAGAGAGTCACACGCTGACAACGTTATGTGTCTAGTGCTGCATACTAGGGAAGCAACACGCACACAAATAAAGGAAAAACTGGAACAGAGGAGGACACGTGTGGGGTGGGAGGCTTCATGTGGGGTGTGTCTAAGCGCTTCCCTCCCCATCGCATTGCCCATCCCCATCGCGTTGTAGTTAAGCCTGGAGGGGTGGCGAACTGTCATCAGCAATAGTGGCCACTCTGGGCTCAGAGAAATAAATCTGCTTCCCTCAGGCCTAGGCCAAGCAGCCTCCCTCGGCCTTTAAAAAGCCCTCCATGGCAAACCCACACTAAATGCAAACTGGGGGAGAGTTCTGTAGCTTCACAATCAGTTTGCTGCACTGGTGGGTCGGTGGGATTTTATTCAAGGCACATTAGATGCCAATAAAAGACAGGGAGTCCTGCTCAATCATTGCCTGTTTTCCTCCTGCACAGCAGGATAAAGGCCTTCTTTTGTGGAAACACAGGGCAGGGCCTATTCTGTAGTGGGACCTCCTTTTCGGCATACCCTGAGAGCTCTTGCTGGGATTCAAAGGAACACACACTCCTCTGGCCAAGCAGACGTTGATTGCGAGAGGCACTTTCTGTAGCCTTATTGGCTCAAAGGGTGGAAATGAGAAAAGGGTTCTAGTGAAATGGCTTAATCTGCATTATGTTTTCTAGTCACAACCTCAGTTGGTATTGAACAGTTTGAGCTCTAGCTGGAGGAAAGGGCGCACCTTTGAGTGTAGGGTGTAGGTTCCCCCTACTCAGAGTAGTGAGGTAGGGCTAGTTGGTTGCCTAGGTGTTCCTGCCCCATTGTGAGGTCAAGCCAGCTTCCCTCATCTCTCAAAAGGCCTTTGTGATGCGGGAGTGACATCAGGAAGAGAGTCCAGCTTGGGCCCAGATCAGTTGGCAGATATTATGGGCCTCTTGTTAGGAAGGAGCAGCCCTCTGTCTCCTGGAATGGATGAACCAAGGATGAACCCTTCTAGCATCTCTCTCCGGGAGGCTGAAGCCATCTCCCCTGGTGGAAGCACCAACACCCAGGGACAGTCTCAGCTGGACTCTCTTGGAGGTGGGTGTTTCTTCTTTTTGTCTTTTTGAGTGCCTCCTATCTTAAAAGGTGCTGTTACGCTAAGAGAGGCTGTTTACCAACACCAGGCAGCTTCACTAAGTCTTGGGGTCTCCTGGTCTGTGGCTTGGAGCTGAATTTCTGAAATGAGGCCAGGATGAGTTGGGAGGTGTCTTAACAGGGAACATGTCAGACTATCTCTGTGTCCTTCTGTCTCTCCACAGGTTCTTCCTGCAGCCCTCCAGAGCCCCAGGATCTCTCTGCTCCCCACATCTCACCAGCCGCACCAACGGGCACAGGAGTACGTGATGGAAATGAGGACACAGGGAGCTTGGAGAAACCAGGAGCTGCTGAGCAGGTGCCCTCCGCCTTGCCTCTGCCACAGGGATGCCAACCATCATCCCAGGAGGGGGCACATGAGCCCTACCCTGGAGAAAACTTCCTGCCTCCTGGGAATGGAAATGAGATTACAGAGCAAACGGAGCCCCCCTCCCAGGAATCAGCATCGAAACTAGCGATGGGAGAGCTCACCAACCCCACAATCATCAAGACATCCCAGGAGCAGGATGATGTCCAAACCCCAGCAAAGGACAGAGGAGTTGAAAACAGGCCAGAGGAACAACTGCCAGATGCCACCCACTCTGCCGGTGCCCAGGAAGACCCACCCCATCACTTGTTCCCAATAGTCATTGTGAGAGAGAGGGCTGAACAGTTTAAGAAGACCCACGAACAGAAATGGAGGCTGCTGGAGAGGGTGAAGCTGGGCGAAAGGGTACCTTCCCCAGAGCCCTGCAGCGGGGCCAGGAACAGCAGTGCCCCTGGAGACCCAGGCACCCTGGCCCTCAGCAGGGGAGGGATGACCAAGGAGAGTCCAGGGAGGACCCAAATCCAGGCTGCCGCCGCCTCCTCTGCCCAACAGGGAAAGAAACGTTTCAAGTTTTCCTTGCCATCGTCCTTCAGGCAGGCCTGGGCCCGGATCTGCAGCTGCAAAAAGAAACTCAATGTTTGTGCCTCATGCAAAATCCACCCCTTGCCTAATCCACATTAAATGTCTTCATCCTGCTCACCTGTTTGTAACAACAATATTATGTTTTAAGTTTGTTAATATCAAAGAAATAAAAGTATTGGAGGTTCACTTTCACATGTGTATGTTTATTTTATTTATTTATTTATTTATTACATTTTTATACTGCCCAATAGCTGAAGCTCTCTGGGCGGTTCACAAAAATTAAAACCACAATAAAACAACCAACAGGTTAAAAGCACAAACACAAAATACAGTATAAAAAGCACAACCAGGATAAAACCATGCAGCAAAATTGATATAAGATTAAAATACAGAGTTAGAACAGTAAAATTTAAATTTAAGTTGAAATTAAGTGTTAAAATACTGAGAGAATAAAAAGGTCTTCAGTTGGCGACAAAAAGAGTACAGCGTAGGCCCCAGGCGGGCCTCTCTGGGGAGCTCATTCCACCATCGGGGTGCCCCAGCAGAGAAAGCCCTCCTCCTAGTAGCCACCTGCCTCACTTCCTTTGGCAGGGGCTCACAGAGAAGGGCCCCTGTAGATGATCTTAAGGTCTAGACAGGGACATATGGGAGGAGAAGTTCCTTCAAATAACCTGGCCCCAAACCATTAGATTTCAAGGTGTTTATTGAGTGACTTCTTTATAATCTGCACCAGAATTTTCCCAGGGATGGATGTCAGACTGACTGGCCTGTAATTCCCAGGTTCCTCCCTTTTGCCCTTTTTGAAGATAGGGACAACGTTAGCTCTCCTCCACTCATCCGGCACCTCACCTGTCTTCCATGATTTTGGAAGATAATATCTTTTGCAAGATAATAGACAAAGGTTCTGAGAGTTCTTCTGCTAGCTCCCTCATTACTCTAGGATGCAGTTCATCGGGCCCTGGAGATTTGAACTCATTCAAGGAAATTAGGTGTTCTTTGACCATTTGTTTATCAATCTCAAACTGCAATCCTGCCCCCTCAACTTCTGCTTCACTTTTTCCAGGGGGGTCATAGACCCGCTTTTGGGGAAGACTGAGCCAAAGTAGGAATTGAGCACTTCAGCCTTTTCTTTGTCATCTGTTATCAATTTGCCATCCTCATTAAACAGCTGAACCACCATTTCTTTCCTCTGTCTTTTACTACTCACATATCTGAAGAAAGCCTTTTTATTGCTTTTAGCATCCTTCACTAATCTCAGCTCATTCTCAGTTTTAGCCTTCCTGACGCCATTTCGGCACTTCTGTGCCACCTGTCTGTACTCTTCTTTTGTAGCCTGGCCTTCCTTCCACTTCCTATATGTATCCCTTTTTGTTTTCAGGTCATCTCTAAGGTTTTTGTGGAGCCACATTGGTTTCCTCTGTGGTCTTCTATCTCCTTGTTGGAATTGTTTGTAATTGTGCTTCTAAAATTTCCTTTTTAAAATACTCCCACCCATCCTGCACTCCTTTTCTCATTAGGCTCAATTGCCATGGGACCTTACTTATCATAGTTCTGAGTTTATTAAAATCAGCTTTCCTAAAATCCAGAGTACGTGTATGGCTACACCCAGCTTTTGTCTCTTTTATAATCAAGTATTCAAGTATGACGTGATCACTTTCCTCCAGAGTTCCCGTAACTGCCACTTTATCCACTAAGTCATCCCTATTGGTCAATATCAAGTCAAGGATTGTCAATCCTCTAGTTCCTTCCTCCACTTTCTGTAGGAGGAAGTTACCACCCACGTGCCAGGAATTTCTTGGAAGGGCTGCTTTTGGCAGTATTTGTCTCCCAACAGATATCAGGGTAATTGAAGTCCCCCATCACTACCACATCAGACTTCCTTGAAAGGAAGTGGTGGCATCTGCAGTGCCACCACAGAGAACATCCTGTCTGAAGCGACAGCATACACATACTGGCCTCACTTTCATAATCTAGCATGTCACTCCCATACCCAACACTTTCCCATTTTGCCACACCATCAGTCTAGACTGGATTGATGCCATCCTAGATTTAGACCCTCAGCTTCACCTAGGCCCAAGGGCAGAACCTGATTGCTCAAGTCACATCTGTCCACTTGGGAGCACCATGATGGAGGAGAAGCAGGACTCCTTCACTGCTGTCAAGGCCACTTGGTAGGCAGGATTAGCTGCTCTTAGTTGTGTCCTGTCCCATGTGTTCCAAAGCTTGTGCCACTAGCAAGCCATCCATCGTCCACCCTGCTTCATTATCCAGATGACTCTGGCTGCCATGTCCATTGGCCAGAAAACCAAGGGCCATTGGGAAGTTGTATGTTCCTTCCTCCTAGAAAGACCATCCTAGCAAGGGGGAAACCAACCTGGCCGCATCCATTGGCCAGAGAAGGAACAACTGCAGGGAGCTTCCTTCACCGAGAATTCTGTTTTGATTCTTTGTTCACTGGGATGTGCCCTGTTTGCAACCTCGAATGTCAATGGGATTGCAATCATCAGAAAAAGCTTGCAAAATTCGCAACTTAAAATTATCTTAGCAAGAATTAATGTGGTCTTTGAAATGTGCACTCCGCTCCCCCCCCCCCCCACTCAAAATCATTTTCACATTTAAAATTTGTCAGGGAAACTGCATTATCAGAGTGTACTTTAAGAAATGTGCACCGAAATGCACATTTGTCTTGTATGAGTTGGTCAGGGTGGGAGTACTCATGTTTCAGCAATGGGCATGAGATGACCATCAGAGAACCTCAACAAAAATGAACCTCACTGGTTTTTCCATCCCTATTTGAAATGAAGAACAGGTGCCTGAATTCTGCTTTTGTTCCTCCTCCCTCCCTGTTCCTTTCCCTTTTGTGCCATGCCTTTTGAACTGTAAGCTTGAATGCCAGGGCAATCTCATGCTTAATCTTTGTATGCCATTCTGGGAGCCCTTCTTAGAGGAACAGCCCTGTTAAAATGCATTTGAGAACACATAAAAAGCTTTAGCAGAAAAAGAACAGATGAAGAAGCTGCCTGGTAGAGAAAGATATCACAAGATTCCCCAGATCTGTTGGCATACCTGATTAATATGGTATCTGAAGCATTAGAGGCCCACGTTATAACAGAGAGGAGAGAAGCTCCTCTGTGAACTCAGTATTGAGCTTCTCTACAAATACAATACAATCCCACAGCCTTAGAGGCTGTCATTCTCTTCAGTCTTTCCACCTTTATGAAACACCCCTTTAAACTCGACCATGTGATTTCGAATTCAGACCTTCCCTTCTTGGAAAAGCTCTATGTGTTTAATGAGACAGAGCCGTCTAGTGGCAGAATTATAGTGTGATGCTCCAGATAATACCACATTATTTAAGTTTTGTTTTTTAAGAAATAGCGCTGAAGACGTCCTGGACATTGCCAAAGTAGTGTACCTTATCCAGAAATTTCTGTGAATGGCCAATCACGAGCATGCACTAAACTGCTTGTTTAGTGAAGCTCATTGTCTACAACAGGAGAAGGTGACATTTGGGGGGCATGTAGGCACATTTTGCAATTTGAGAAGCTGTCCTAGGCACCACCACAAAATGGGCACCCAGCAGAGGAAAGCATCGCCCTACAGCCACCGACCGTACTCATTTCCTAATAATGTCTCTGAGCCCCATTCATGGCCCAGGAACATTCATGAGGAAAGAGGAAGGGAGCAGTTGCTTGAAAGGGATTCAAGATGCCACTAAGACAGAAACAAAATAATAAGTAGGAGGGGGAGAGACCAGTCATTTCATCCTGCACTGCCTCATTGGTCACCCTGCCTGCACTGCAACAGTCAAGTACCATCTCCTCCCTTTCCCGACAACAATCTGGGCAAATGAATTTTAGAACAAGCCTGAACTCCATCTACAACCAAGATGCTCATCTCCACACAGGTCAAAGGGCAAAACCTGAGAACTCAAATCAAGTCCAACTGTCCCATGGAGAAGCAAAGAGTGACGCAAACTTATTTTTCTCCCTCCAAAGCACAAAGGGAGCCGAGAACTCTGGGGCTGTGGTTCTTTCTCTACCCTGGAATTATGAAAACGATTGTAATTATTGATGAATTCCCAATGGATTTCCATCCAGCAACTTAGTAACAAAGAAATCTGTAGAAAACATGCTGAAGGTACAACTGCCCTTCCGTGTGTAGCTGGTCTGGTCTCTGATCCCTTGGTTCATTTCCATCTGAGATCTAATTTCCCGTACTGGGGCATATGAAGTCAGCTCTTTTCCAGGTTTTGTTTTCCTTGACATAGGACAGAAATTCTCCTTGTGCAACTGATGACCCTGCTGCTTCTGCTGCTGCTGCTGTTTTGGATCCTGCCTCAGGCCACCCAGAGGATGCTGAAGACCCAATGCTTTGTCAGAAGGTTTCCTGAAAGGCAAGATTATTACAAGCCAGGAGACTTCACTGTTGGTGGGAATTTACCGCTTGGCATTTATCAGATTAAAAACACTGAAGACTTCCGTAGTTTAGTCCTACCAGAGAGCATTGCTATCATGGTGTGAGTTTCCACAAGTGGGGTCTGGGATAGATGCTTGCCTGCTTTGCTTTCAGATTAGAGGGCTCCTTCCAGGGATAGGGATCAATGAAGATGCTGATGTCCAAAGTGTCCTGGTTTGATATATGAGTCTCAAAATCTTCATCATGTTTGGCTTCAACCCATAACGAGAATCAAAGACTTCCGGGTTCTTCTCTTGCTTCGTTCTCAGGATTTTCTGAAAGGAGCAGAGGTAGAGATGACCATCATTTTTGGTTTCATGCTGATGATCTGGGGGTGACTCAGAAATGTCCCTCTACCTCTACCCCAAGAAGATTTTTTCTAGGACACAGGTGGTGAAGTAGGTCTGGATCTACTGTGAGATCTCTGGGTGATTTGCATTCAATTTGCAAGCATTTCTTACTCCCAATTATGTAATGAAAGCAGTATTGGGGCTAGCCCAAAATTATACATCTGTAATCCAGTGGAACGTTAGCATGCTTTTAGTATGCTTTTAGGATGTTTTTAGGATCTTTTTAACAGTTTGTACTATGTTTTTAATCAGTATTTTATGTATTTTATGCTTGCTGTTATTCCCCGCCTCGATCCAATCGGAGAGGTGGGTAAGAAATATATTATTATTATTATTATTATTATTATTATTATTATTATTATTATTATTGAAACTTGGGGGTAACCAGGAGTGTTGTGTCCAAGGCCTATGGGCTCCATTCAATTCTAGTTCTCAACACAAACTCCTGAGCTCAGAATATTTTATTTGGGGGATCTCAGTCTGCTTATAAATGACGACGCAGAATGTGATGACCAACCAGTTTCTCTTCTGTATCGAAAGAGTGCTTTCTGTGAGCTTTTTTTAAAGGTCAGCAGTAATGTCATATTTAATAGTTAAAGTGAAAGTAACTTCCTTTTACTCTTGTTTATTTGCAACATTCTGATATACCTCAGTACCACCTATAGGTTATGCAGGAAAGAGAATGCTCATTGTGTACTGCTCTGATATAAATTATGTGATAAACCCTAGTGTAGATATCAGATGAACAGCAAATTAACAGCCTTGTACTAAAAAAAACCCCTTTGTGTCTCAGGGTAGTTACAGAAAAATCTGAATTTGTCTATAATGTCTTTAGTCTAGATAGTTTTGCCTTTCTTCAGAGAGGGTTGACCCATAAGGACTTTTCAATCAATTCTGTTTGGATCCTCACTCACTTCTCAATGTCTCCTTGATCACTGCAGGTCTGTAGTCAAGAACTACCAGCACTTCCTGGCCTTGGTATTCACCATCACTGAGATCAACAAAAATCCAACTCTCCTTCCCAACACAACACTTGGGTTCCGCATCTATCAACACAAGGACATTGTCAGTGAGATGCATAGGAACAGTCTCTTTCTGCTTTCTGCTCGGGGTCGAATGGTTCCCAATTATAAATGTGGCAGGCAGGATGATCTGGGCTCTGTTATTGGGGGTCTCGACTCCATATCCTCAAGGGAGATTGCATCTTTAATTGGCATCTACAAGATCCCACAGGTAAGGGGATTGGGGGACCTGCAGAGCTCTGGAAACCAAAGATGAACAAGCCTATCTCTGTAAACAGATTTGCCCATGCAGTGGGTATGTGACCTTGCTTCTGTATGGCAGGACTAGGGGGCCATCAGACTTTGGCTAACCTGCCATGCAATAACCCTGTTGGTAGCCAGGAACCTGAGGCAGCTATTGTGGGACTTATCCCAGCAGACAATGGGCCTGATATGTTAGAAAAGGTTTTGGATTGAGCCAAAAGCATTTTGTCTTGCAATACCTTAAAGACTCATAAGGTTCTCCAAGACTCCTGGTTGTTCTTGCTGTTATCAATTAACTGAGCTCCCCCATTTGGGGTCTGGAGGAAGCCCCTCCCTCAACAAAATACAATTTGTCAATCTTTTATGTATTGAGCTATGAATATTGTCTTTGAGGAGAGGTGCAAAACCTGCACTCTCTGTACAAATACTCACAATTCTTGAATGTAAACACACAGGCCTATTCATTCCAATGGTTAGAAATTCTGTCATGGTTCCTGTGTGTGAGGTGTGGTGGGTTGGGAGAGAGCCTTGGGGCTTCTCTACATTAACAAAAACTCCCGCAGCCTCGCCAGGGCTTCATCTTCCCCTGTTTTCCCTGATTCCTTTGTGGGGACATTCCCTTTGTTTCATTAATAGAGCCAGTAGATGGCAGTGCAGAATTTCTAAAATATCACACAATTCTTGAGTTACATCAACTTGTTCATGGTACTTTCTGTCGGGGTGGCTGTGGTTGTTACAGTACTTTTGGTGATTTTTATAATGACAGAATAAACCATAAACATGATGAGAGAGGCACCGGAGGTCGATGACTTCATAAAATGGACCCGTGAATGTATGAGAGTGAACAATCAAGAATGCACAATAAGTTCCTCGTGTTAAAATGACCATGAAGACACCATAGAGCTTCATTTGATATTTAGACATCCATTTTTAAAACGGTCACCTTCCATCATGCATTTGAAGCCAGCTGTAGTAGTCCAGGGAAGCTTATGCCATTAAAAAGAATGTGCAAATCTTTGTGCCAGAAAATTCTGCTAAAAAAGACTAACAAGAAATTCCTCCCTTCAGCTTGGTTACAGCTTTTCTGAATCCATTCAGGGACTGAAGAGGGTTTTTCCCTCCTTCTACCAGATTGATCCAAATGAAATTCCTCAATATGTGGGCTTAGTCCAGCTGCTCCTGCATTTCCACTGGAACTGGATTGGGCTGTTAGCTTCCAAGGATGAGAGGAGTGAAAATTTCATCCAGACACTGACACCAATGCTCAAGCAGAAGGACATCTGTGTGGCCATCACTGAAATGTTCAACCCATTGTACCCACTTCATCAGTATAGACTACAAACTGGATCTATTCCTAGTTCTTGGTTTGAGCTCCAAGTGATCATTTTCTTTGGTGACTCCAGTGTTACACTACAATTAGCACTGATGCTGGATGTACATGAAGAAAATGCTAAATACCCATTTAGGAAGGTTTGGATCATGACATCCTATTCAGAAATTCCTGTGATACGATCCATCCAGGATGGGCCGTTCATAAAAAGCATCCATGGTGCTTTGCACTTCAAAGTCCACAGAAGGGATGTGACAAAATTCAAGCATTTTCTGAAAGCCTTAAATCCACTCCGACCACAAGGAGACATCTTTCTCTGTGAATGGTGGGAAATAGCCTTTAATTGTCAGTTTCTGATATCAGGCCACATATTTAAACAGGAGGAGAGAATATGTACTGGGAAGGAGGATCTAGAGGACCTGCCAGAATTCATGTTTGAAACCAGCATGTCCAGTTACAGCTACAACATCTACAATGCCATCTACTCCTTGGCCCATGCATTACATGCCATGTCCTCATCTGGATCCAAATATGCAATAATGAGGGAAGGCAAGAAGCATCTGCATATTCAGCCGTGGCAGGTAAAGTCTTCCTTCACATTTGACAATCTTAGAAAAGTGCCTTGTTGCTTTATCTGGAAGCAAAAGGGGAACCAGGGAGAAGGGCTGTGAGTCGATTCTAAATATTGTAAGAAATATGCTCCTCATGGATATTTTCCCATGGCTCTCAATTCCCTAAAAAAGCATTAAGATGGAGTAAAATGTGGAAGAGACTTATAGGGCTTCTGTAATAATTCTGTATTTAAAACTATGGATATTGAGCAGGGAGGTATGAGGCAACCCTCTATACCAATTTTTTAATTTTATTTTATTATTGCATTTATATCCCGCCTTTTTTCTTCCAAGGAACCCCAGGCGGCGTACATAATCTTCCTCCCCTCCATTTTATCCTCACAACAACAACCCTGTGAGGTAGGTTGGGCTGAGAGTCTGTGACGGGCCCAAAGTCACCCAGTGAGCTTCTATGGGGACTAGAACCCAGATCTCCCGAATCCCAGTGCAACACTTTAGCCACTACACCACACTGGGTCTTACAAATATGAGTACAAATATGTACTCAGAAGCCAAAAGCAGGCATCTCCTCTTGTGCCTTCTTGCCAGCCAGCTAAAGACCCTCAGATATTTGTCTCTTGGCTGCTTCCATTCAGCTGCCAGTTAAAGATATGAGGGTGTGTTGTATCGGGTAGATACCACCATAAAAAATAGCTGAAACCACTGGTCAAGCATATGGGAGCAGAAACCACTGAAATGTAGGTGCATCTAGGGATGTTCCAAGCATCTGAGAGGGAGGGTGGAGTCCATCTGACTCCTCCCTGCTCATTTTCCCAGATTCCATTTCACAGGCATGGCAAAATGGCAGTTCAGTGAGGGGTCAGAGCGCCTGACTGCTCGTGCAGCACTGTAAACAGGAGTGGTTGGCCGTTGGGGGCTCAGTGAGCAGCAAACAATGCAGACAGAGGTGAGTCTCTCCATCCCTTTGGGCATCTGAAGCATTAAACAAAACAACGTAGTCCAGGGAAGAGCAGTCCTCTATCTTAATTACAGTCACAGTATGCTATAATGTGGCAGAACTCACTCATATACACCCCATTTTTTCTCTTCCATTTCAGATTCTTGCCCCTTTGAGGAGCATCCGCTTTAACAACAGCGCTGGAGAGGAAGTCTCTTCCACTTCACATGGCAAGAGATATGATATCCTGAACTGGATCTACTTCCCAAATGGATCTTTTTATCCAGTGGAAGTTGGAGGAGTGGATTCAGCAGCTCCCCCAGGCCAGGAATTTACAATCCACACTGATGTGATCACATGGGCAATGGAGGTGAATTTTAAATGAATGTTCTGTGGTCAGGGCAGAACTAAAGGATGTTGCCATTTTCTTCCTTGAGAACAAAAGGTGTCTTTATAGCTGAGGCTAAAGGTCCAAGGAGGGGATATTATTATCTGAAACCACTGTGCTTTTCATACTGTACTTTGTATTTGTGTTTTTAGATTGTTGGTTGTTTTATTATGTTTTTCATGGTTTTAATTTTTGTGAACCGCCCAGAGAGCTTCGGCTATTGGGCGGTATAAAAAGTAATAAATAAATAAATAAAAATAAATAAATCTTTCAAAGCAAAAACTCCCAAGTTCAATGCCAGGATCTCCAGGTATGCCTGGAAAAGTATGGCTGGAAAGACCCTGTTGAAGGCCAGTGGACATTACTGGGCTTAGTTCATCAACAGCCTGACCTTGGCAAAGGCAGGTTCCCATGTTCCTGTTTCAGAATATATTTTACACCAAACTCACACCTCAACTGGTACATGAGTGTAGAAGGAAGGAGGTGCCCAACCCAGAGAAGGTTGCAGAACCAAGTCACTTTCTCTGTGCAGACAGAGTTACAGAGTTCCTTGGGACTCTTTGCATGAAGTAGGTGAAACTGGATGGTCTGGACTCCCAATGTTACAGGAAAGGAACCCTTGATCTCATCAGGATACAGTGGCTTCCAATTTCTGTCTCCAACGTGAGCCTCTTTTATGATGGTTCTAAGTAGGGATGCGCAGACTCATCACAGTCTGAGCTTAGCGAGCCACCAGTTGGTGCAAAAATGGGGGCTCAAGAATTTTCCGGACATTAATGTTGCCTAAGTAGTCGTCATGAAGAAGCCGTTTACATTATAGGAATTTCATCCAGCAAGCAGGTCCAGTAAGTGGGTGCAGCTCAGCAAAAATGTTCCGGGAGGCTGAGGGGGTGGGTGGGGGAAAGGTGCGTCTGCCAGAATGCATCCCCCTCTCAGACTTCTGCAACATCCCTAATGCTAAGTAGCTTACAGACATCTAGAAGATATTTTGCCCTCCTACATCGGTGATCCAATCCATCATTTGGTGAAAAACAGTATTCCGTAACTATGGGCTCATCTACACCATCCAGGATATTGCACTATGAAAGTGTTATATAAAAGTCAGGAGCCACACCAAACAAGATATAGCGGTATGAAAGTGGTCTATAGCATATGTCAATGGGCTCCAATAGTTGTCAGTGCACTTCAATACCACTATAAAGCAGTAGTGTGGCTCCTGCCTTTTATATACCACTTTTAATACCAATTTTATAGTGCAATATCCTGCATGGTGCAGATGAGGCCTATGTTTTGTGCAACTTCTGTCACTGGTATCCTCATCTTTTTTCCTTTTGCCTTTCAGAAGAGGCCGTCTGCGAGGTGTGTGAAGAGGTGCTTTCCAGGGCACAGGAGAAAAGTTCCAGAGGGGAAGCCTGTTTGCTGCTACACATGTGATCATTGTCCAGAAGGGACCTTTTCTAACTCAACAGGTACCTCGGTTTTGAAAGTAGAGATCGTACTGGAGTAAGAGTGGAGCAAGGCCAAGGGGAAGATAATAGAGAATAGGAAGAGTCCACTGTCCCCCCCCCCCCCCGGAATTTTTTCTCTGTAAATTCCATTTTGGTTTGCATAGCTCTGTACTTTACTGGTTTGCAATATATTCACACTTTTTTGAAGACATTTTCCATTGAAATGATAAAATATTGGCACCTAGTAAATTATTAATATTTGCAAGTACAGAACGTACTGGGTTTTCTGTTATATTTGCACTGGCTTGATTTGTGAACTGGCCAGAGAGCTTCGGCTATTGGGCGGTATAGAAATAAATCTCTTTACTGATTTTTCTGACCAAATCCCAGCCTACCTACAAACACATCTCCTCAATGGGCAGTTTGTAATCTTAGGAAAATGACGGCTAGTTATTTCTTTATTTATTTGCTGATTCAGTCAGTGCACCTGACAGATTATGTGTCAGCTTTTTCAGGTTTCCCAGGACTGTATTTCAAGTTATAGAGTTGAGGTTTTCTTGTTTTCAGAATACTGAACTTGAATTTGGTACAGAGGCCTTCCTATGCAAAACAAATAAACAATCAAACATTTTTTTTACCATTTCTCACTCAAGTGTTCTGACTGCTGAATCTAAAAGAAAATGATTGAAAGTATGATTGAAAATGATTGAAAATGAACATTTCTATCCCCTTATTTGAGATCTCAACCGCCCCTCCCCAAGACAAATCTGTGTCATATTTGAGATGCTTCAATACCTGTTGCTCATTCCAGATGCAGATCGCTGTTCTTTGTGCCCAGAAGATCAATACCCAAACAAGAACCAAGACCGGTGTATCCCCAAGCAGCTCCACTTCCTTTCCTATCAAGATACGTTGGGGGCTGTTTTAGCTTCTTTAGCCCTTTTCCTCTCACTGATCACATCTCTAGTGCTGGCAACATTCATTAAACACCAAGATACCCCAATTGTCAAAGCTAACAACCGAGACCTCACCTTTGTCCTCCTCTTCTCCCTCCTGCTGTGTTACCTCTGCTCCTTCCTCTTCATTGGCAAACCCACGAAGGTCACTTGTCTTTTCCGACAAACTGCTTTCGGCATCAACTTCTCTGTTGCGGTTTCTTCCGTGTTGGCAAAAACTGTCACGGTGGTTCTGGCCTTCATGGCCACCAGACCAGGAAACAAGGCAAGAAAATTCTTGGGGAGACAACTGACAATCTCCATTGTCCTGGCCTGTCCCCTCATCCAAACTGTGAACTGTGTTGTCTGGCTGGTAACCTCTCCCCCATTTGCAAACTTGGACTTCCATTCCCTGGCAGGAGAGATCATAGTGGAATGTAATGAAGGCTCAGTCACCATGTTCTACACTGTTCTTGTCTACATGGGCTTCCTGGCCCTCATTAGCTTCATTGTAGCTTTCCTTGCGAAGAAATTGCCCGACAGCTTCAACGAAGCCAAATTTATCACCTTCAGCATGCTGGTGTTTTGCAGTGTTTGGGTCTCCTTTGTGCCAACCTACCAGAGCACGAAGGGGAAGTATATGGTGGCCGTGGAGGTCTTCTCCATCTTGGCCTCTGGGGCTGGACTTCTGGGTTGCATCTTTCTTCCCAAATGCTACATTATTGTGCTTAGACCGAATCTCAATACCAGAGATCATATGATAAGGAAAAAATAATCTGTGAACCTTATGCTTTTAAGAAATTTCTGGTAATTCATTGGCCAGCCATTCAGTCACAATTTTCCATCATATTTGTCAGTATAGGAGTTAAAATGATCCTGTTTCTTTATTTTAAAATAGAATCATAGAATCATAGAATAGTAGAGTTGGAAGGTGCCTATAAGGCTATCAAGTCCAACCCCCTGCTCAGTGCAGGAAACTACCTTAAAGCATACCTGGCAGATGGTTGTCCAGCTGCCTCTTGAATGCCTTT
This sequence comes from Elgaria multicarinata webbii, assembly GCF_023053635.1. Lineage (NCBI taxonomy): Eukaryota > Metazoa > Chordata > Lepidosauria > Squamata > Anguidae > Elgaria > Elgaria multicarinata. The sequence goes on from NC_086181.1 coordinate 19,454,241, forward strand.
AGTGTAGGAGTAAAACTAACTGAACTCATTTTTGCTGTGCCTTTCAATTTTGCCTCATGAATTTGTTAAAAATCCATAGAGGGACATCTTGTGAACTGCTCTCTTTTGTGACTTGAATGACTAGCCTCAAATTTCATTGAAGCAACTAGTCACTTTTCATTTCAATGAAGGGATCCAATTGGGGTGTTCAAAGGAATGTGTATGTGGATCTAGTCCCTTCTTCGAAATGAATCAGTATGTTCTTGTAAGTAAGACCATTCTATGCCTATACTGGAGCACTTGGATCCATAAGCAAGCTTGAGTCTCAGGCCTCTTGTACTCCTTCTCATGAAATTAATTTACCTTTAATAAAAACAACTGTGCATTTTTTCCTCATCACCTCTACTTTGAATACAAGAGGAAGAAGCTTTACTACAAGCAGCACAAACCTATGCATATTTATTCAGGAAGGACAGGGCTCCTGTATCTGCAACAGTTGTGTAGAAAAAGGAATTTCAGCAGGTGTCATTCGTATGCATACAGCACCTGGAAAAATTCTCTTTTCATCATAACATGTAAAGCTGCAGGAGCCCTGCCCTCTTTTGTATACTGGTCACTCTAGCTAAAGAGGGCAGGGCTCCTGCAGTAACACACTGGTAATGCTTATACATATCAATCATCAGATTCTTACATCCTCTGTGACAACAAACCATAAAAAAGAGCTTAAAATGGAAATTACACCAACATTTAATTCAAATTATTTACTTCAATCTCTATATTTTATACTATATATCAGTAAGAAAGGGGAGGGGATGTTGTGCCTTAAAAACAGCCTACAACTCCCAGTACTCACTGCCTGGAAGGCTGCACTTACCGGGGCCCCGAAACAGCGAGCACTTGTGGTGTTGCGGCTGCAACCAGCACAGATGCCTGATGGCATGATGCAGGAGGGGCAGTCCATGGAGGGGTCATCGTCGCCACCACACCCCGCAACTGCCTGCTTCCCCACAGAGCTCTCCTAGGCCTCAGTAAATGCAGGCCTCCCAGGCAGTGCATGCTGGGAGTTGTAGGCTGTTCACTGCCTGCTTCCCCAAAGAGCTCTGAATGAAAAGCCTACAACTCCTGCCTGCATGTCGTTGAGAGCAGATGAGAGAGGGTGGTGGTGGGGTTTCTCCTGGCTTCTGGAAAAGCGCCCACCTACCCTGCCCCTGCATTGTGGGGCTTTAGAAAGAGCCTCAGAAAGGGCCTGTTTGAGTGAATGTGATAGGGAAGCCTTTTTCTCTTCCACTCAAATGGCGGCCGCCATTTGAGTGGAAGGAAAAATAACAACTTCCCTATGGAAACCGCCCGAAACAGGCCTTCTGAGGCCCCATTTTGGGGGGGGGGAGGCGAGGGAAGGTGTGTGTGGGGGTGTGCACGAGGGAAGGCCTCCAGAAAAGCACTCCCCACCCCTGCAATGCAGGGCCTCTGTTAGGCAGACACCGGGGTAGCTGTCCTGTCCCTGCCCTGCCTTCCCTTGCCTCCGTTGCCATGCCGCCACCCGCCTGGCTGGCCAGCAGGACAGCGTTTTTCCTTTTGGCTTACAGAAGCCAATCCCAAGTCTCGAGAGAGTACTGGATGATTTGGGGTTCTCTGAAATCTCGCGAGACTTGGGACGTGGAGAGGCAGTTTCCGGAGGCCCGAAGAAGACTTGCCCTGCTCCTCCCTCCCCTGTGCCTTGGCTTTCCCAGAACTTCAAATAAATAAATAAATAAATAATTTCTGGCTGAGGGCTGCCTCCAGGATGCTCATCTTTTCCCTGGAGAAATTAGCCTCTTTGCCTGTTGCCCCGGTGACACGTGGAATTCCCAGTATTTCTAGGAAAGTCCGGTGCTGATGGTCAGCCTAATTGGAGTTGTGTGTTCAGGGAGAAACGTGGGCCAGTTTGGTGTGCCGGAGGGCCACTGGGAGACACCACCACTTCTACCCCACCCCTCTTGCCCATTGAATGCACAGTCCGATCCATCAGACTTTGACACCATCAAAATCAGATGACTCCAGTTACATCTGAAGGGTTCAATAACCCCTGATCGTCACACATTTTGCTTCTCCTGTTTCACAGCACCCTGTATTTTATGGAATGGCTACCATCATGGCATTCAGACATGTTTTGCACCACTGGTATAATTAGTCTTCCTCAATGTGGTGCCCATCAGGTGTGTTGGAGTGCAACTCCCATCATGCCCGAACACCATAACAAATGGCCATCCTGGTTTCCTGTTGAAAACATCAGCAGAGCACCAGGTTGGGGAAGGCGGTAATAGAAATTGCTCTTTGCATCCTGAAGGATGGCCAAGAAGACTGAATGCCAGGTGTCCAAGTCAGGGTAGAACTAGGTCATCTGAGACCAGTTAAGGCAACATGTCATCCTGATGGCTCCCCCAGGTAACCTTCTACAGGATCAATTTGCAGCTGCAGTTCTAGCACATCTGTGTAGGGATGGAAGGGGATGGTCCATGTTGCCTTGACTCCTGGCATGTGAATATTGGATTTAAGCACTTGGCTTCACGCAGGCCCAAGGGCAGACCTGGCACCTGAAGTCAAATGCATTGACGAGAGGGTGTGATATTTCTCAGATTAAAAATACACAAGACTTCCGTAGTTTAGTCCCAATACGGTACCATAGTATCAGGGGGTAAGTTTCCACAAGGGGGACCTCAGATAAATGTCTGCCTGCTTTGCTTTCTGATCAGAGGGCTCCTTCCAGGGATATGCATCAGCAATGCTACTGCCATTTAAAATTTCCTGCACCCGATCTATACCATGCAGGATATAACATTTTGAAAATGGGCTGAATACTGTATATGCAGTGTGTCATGGCCTCCAACGGTTGTCAAAATTAGGCATGTGCTCCGCTCCGATTAGGAGCGTAGAAGCAGTAGCGAATTGGCCTGCTCCGCCTTACCCAGAGGCGGAGTAGAAGTGGACCGCGGACCCCTAGAAGCAAGGCGAAGAGAAGCGCCCATTTTCGGAGCGCTCCGATCGCCATCTTGAAAACATTTCGCCCATAGGATTGCATTGCGGGAAATAATCGGGGATAACTGGGTTGTTTTTGAAGCTATCGTTCTGGAAATTCTTGTGCTCAGAGAGTCGTGGATGGGGGTCATTTTGAGACTACTCTCACCTCTCTGCGTGGTGCGGGTCGCGTGCTAGAATTTTTTAAAAATCAGGTAAACAAACGGACAGCGCGGGTCAAACAGTGGTTTTCGCCCATAGGATTGCATTGCGGAAAAGAATTGGGGTTAACTGGGTTGTTTTTTAAGCTATCATTCTGGAAATTCTTGTGCTCAGAGAGTCGTGGATGGGGGTCATTTTGAGACTACTCTCAACTTTCTGTGTGGTGCGGGTCGCGCGCTAGAATTTATTAAAAAATCGGCGGGAAAAATACCTTTTTCAAAGGGCTGAGGGGCAGAGTCAGCTCCCGGTCATGATCACATGATCCCAAAGTTGGAGGAGGGGATAGGCAAAATGGGTAACTTGGGATTCCGGGAAATTTCTCTTTCTTAATCTGAACGGACTTTTCCCAGTGTTTTTTAAAACAGTAGCCCCACCAAATGCACAAACACAACCTGAAATCATATACTAAGCCAATAATAAGAGAGCACTGCTACCCACCCTAACTTTGGGGAACAACTGAAAAGATGTGGTGCAAGGGGATGAGCTCCCCTAGGGCATCTCATTGTGGACGTGCCCCCACTCTCTCCTGTACTTGGAGGGCCATCAGAGCCCTCCAAAGAGAGTAACCCGGTGGAGCAATGCCTATCATGAGTCGAAGTGAGCGTTCTACTTCTCTTAGTGGCGGAGCAATGCCTATCATGAGTTGAAGTGAGAGTTCTACTTCTCTTAGTGGTGGAGCAATGCCTATCATGAGTCGAAGTGAGCGTTCTACTTCTCTTAGTGGCGGAGCAATGCCTATCATGAGTTGAAGTGAGAGTTCTACTTCTCTTAGTGGTGGAGCAATGCCTATCATGAGTTGAAGTGAGCGTTCTACTTCTCTTAGTGGTGGAGTAATGCCTATCATGAGTTGAAGTGAGGGTTCTACTCCTCAGCTCTCGTGGTGAAGCAATGGCTTTCATGAGTCGAACTGGCAGCTGCTTCCCTCTCCCCCGGGCACGTCCCCCTATTACTGGTAAAAGACAGATATAGCCTTTTTTTAAAAGTTCTTGTTGTTTATTCAGCAACACTGCTGCTTTTAATTCCACCCCTCCTTTGTTTATTTATTTATTTATTCCATTTTATATGCATTACCGCCTTATCCTTGGCTCACTTCCTTATGCCCCCAGAAATGTCTGCTGCCTGCCTGCCTGCCTTCCCTCCCTCCTCCCCTGCCCACCTCGCAGGGATGTTGTGTGTGTGTGGCTTTGACTCAGGGGAGAAGTCCTTCCTGCGCTCACTTGGAGTTTTGGAAGTTCCAAATTTTGCAGGTTTAAGCCCCACCAAAAAACAGGGGATGATGGGACTGCCTTGAGTCTCGGCGTGTGTATGTATCCCTGGATAAGCTTTCATGGTGGTGAGTTTGAGGTTTTTTTTAACGTGCAAATTGACGGAGCTATGGAAAGGGGTGTTGGATTTTCATAAATTCCCAAAAAATCAGGGGATGATGGGACTGCTTTGAGTCTGGGCGTCCATGTGGACACATGGATAAGCTGTCCTGGTGCTGAGTTTGAGGTGTCTAACATGCAAATTGACGGAGCTATCCCAAGGGGTCTGAATGGGGTGCCCGATTTTCATAAATTCCCCAAAAATCAGGGGATGATGGGATTTGCTTGAAACTTGGCGTGCGTGTGGACACATGGATACGCGTGCCGAGTTTGAGGTTTCTAACGTGCAAATTGACGGAGCTATCCCAAGGGGTGTGAATGGGGTGCCCGATTTTCAAAAATTCACCAAAAATCAGGGGATGATGGGATTTGCTTGAAACTTGGCGTGTGTGTGGACACGTGGATAAGGTTTCATGGTGCCGAGTTTGAGGTTTCTAACTTGAACAGAAAAAAAGTTGTATAATTTTTTAGCTTTCAATGCAACCCTATGGGGGAAAAAACGGAGCTCCGATCCGGATCCGGAGCTCCGAGCGGAGCGGAGCGGAAGTGGGCGGAGCGGGGGCGGGGCGAAGCGGCCCGATCTGAAAATGGCGGATCTGGAAGTGAAGCGGAGCGGGGGGTCCGTGCACACCCCTAGTCAAAACTGCTATAACCTGTTTTAAAGCAGTAGTGTAGATCCTGTCTCTGTTTGATATATGTGATATATGGCAGCCATGATTGACAAGTTCTTACGTAAATTGACAGGAGGAAGTACAGGCTGTTTTTAATATTGCCTTTGTTCCTTTGAAGTGGTTAACACTCCTGCTGAGAGGAAGTTTCCAATTTAGATAAGAGCTTGTCAATCACGGCTGCCAATATACACAGAGCTTTCTGAACTTGGCTTAAACCTTTAAACAATCACTAAAAATCAGCGGGTTGACCTATGTGCTTCAAAATTGCCATGCATCAAGCCCTACTTAGGTTCTATCATGATGCAAAGTTACACGTGTGTTTCTTGAAAAATGAGGAAGTTATAGCACTTTAAAATTCATTGCAAGAAAAATTCATTGCAAGAAAACTGTCTAAAATTAAACATGCATAAACATCTCCAAGTATCTGTAAGCTCACCAAATTTCATTTTTCTATCATTAAAAATAAAGTAGTTTCAGGCATTTCTTTCAGACAATGCATGTCAATGGAAAAAATGGTGTCCAAATAGCGTTTCGGAGGTCTGAATTTTTCTTCGGATTCAGATCCGAAATGAAACAGGGGGTCCCGAAACAACCTGAACTGAAACGGGCCCATTTTGGAAGGTCCGAAACGAAACTGGGGGTCCGTGCACAGCCCTACTTTCCATACCTTATGGTAACATTTAGTTATTGAGATTCCTTATAAATCTTTCCAGTATCTGGCAATAAGCACTCATGCTGCTATTAATAGATATCCCACCAGTTCCTTATGTAATAGGTCTTTATGTTGGCCATGGAATAAGTTTAGAAGTGCCAGTTCTGGAGATTTAGTTATAGTTGTTCCCATTATGTTTGAAATTTCCAAAAAGACTTGGTCCCCAAAATCTGAGATCTTTTTACAGTCTCACCACATATGTGGTGTCTAGAGTCTGCTATCAACCTTTCAAACTGAGTAAACCACGGATGCATTTGTATTGTGAAAGCTGGAATAACAAAAATAGATGAAAAAATAAATACATTATAAATGTGCTGAATTACAGCTCTGATCTTATTTATTTATTTATTTATTTATTTAATACACTTATATACCGCCCCCATAGCCAGGGCTCTCTGGGCGGTTTACAGAAATTCTAAAAAATTAAGATAAAAACGAGTATACAAAATTTAAAATTCTAAAACACAGAACATACACACATAAAGCATTAAAATCCGTTAAAACTAAACATGTGGGTAATTAATATCCAAGAGAGCTCTTCGCATGCTCTTATGAAATATATGTTGCAATTTTGGGGGGTAGGGTTCTACATGAATCCGTTATTGTGCACCCCTCATTCCCTTACTCATGTTTTTTTTTACAATTTGTTTCAACAGCGACATACCCCCCCTCCCCTAGTTTCACTTCAGTATCTAAGGAACATCTTCCATGAGGATTTTTTTTTTTTAAAAAAAGGGGGGGGATAAATGTGGTATTTAATTGTTAAAGTGAAAGTAATCTGCTTCTTGTTTGTTGCACTATTCTGCTATACTATACTTCCAGCTGGACTCCAAGCACAAAATGAAAGACTCTTTGTGTAGTGCTCAGATTTAAATTCTGCACCAAAACCAAATGTAGATGCACTGGTTAAATCACCAATTAACACCCTTGTATAGAATAGGCTGACCATATGAAAAGGAGGACAGGGCTCCTGTATCTTTAACAGTTGTATTGAAAAGGGAATTTCTGCATGTGTCATTTGTATATATGGGGAACCTGGTGAAATTCCCTCTTCATCACCACAGTTAAAGCTGCAGGTGCCCTGCCCTCTTTTAAATCTGGTCATTCTAGTATAGCTCCTGCACCTTTAACTGTTGTGATGAAGAGGGAATTTCACCAGGTTCCCCATTTATACAAATGGCACCTGCTGAAATTCCCTCTTCTATGCAACTGTTAAAGATACAGGGGCTCTGCCCTCCTTTTCATATGGTCACCCTAGTATAGAAAAACTCTTTGCATCCCAGGGTGGTGACATAATAACCTGAATTTCTCTATGAATCCTCAGTGTAGATAGCTTTCATCTAGAAGGTTTTCATTCAAAGAGGGTTGGACTAGCTGGACTTTTAAACCCTCCGCTTCCCATCAGTTCTCTTTGGATCCTCACTCACTTCTTAATGTTACTCTCATCATTGCAGGTCGATGGTCAAGAACTACCAGCACTTCCTGGCCTTGGTGTTTGCCATCACCGAAATCAACAAGGATCCAACTCTCCTTCCCAACACAACGCTCGGCTTCCACATCTATCAACACCTGGGTGTTGTCGGTGTGATGCATCAGAACAGCCTCTACCTGCTTTCCACTCGGGGGAAAATGGTTCCCAGTTATAAATGTGACAGGCAAGATCAACTGCTCTCCATTATTGGGGGTCTGGACTCCCAATCCTCAAGGGAAATTTCATCCTTAATGGGCATCTACAAGATCCCACAGGTAAGGGGATTCATCTGGGGAGAGATGTAGGAGACCTGCACAGCTCTGGAAACGTAAGATGAACAGGCCAATCTCTGAAAAACAATTTGCATATGCAGTGGGTGTGTTGCCCTGATTGTGTAAAGCAGTTGTAGGGGGCTGCTGCAATTTGGCTAAGCTGCCATGCAGTAACCTTGGTAGTAGCCAGAAATCTCAGGTGGCTTTTGCAAGACTAATCTCAGCCAGCAATGGGTCTGATATGTCGGGAAAGGTTTTGGATTGACACAAATAACAGCTAGTCTTGTGAAAAAGACTCACAAACACACAGGATTCCTCAAGACTCCTTGTTCTTGCTGCTGTCAACTAACTGAGCTCCCCCTCTGGGGACTGGGGGAAGCCCCTCCCACAACAATATACAATTTGTATATTGTTGGGCTATGAATATTGTATTTTGGAAGGGACTAGAAAATCCCCATTCTCTGTACAAATACTCATAATTCTTGAATGTAGAGACTCAAACCTATTTGGCCCAATGGTTAGAAATTCTGTCAAGTTTCTTGTATGTGTGGTGCGAGGTGGCTGGTGTGTTGGAGAGAGTCTTGTGGCTTCTGTACATAAAGGAAAACTCCTGCAGCCTTACTGGGTCTCTGTCTTCTGGAATCTTTGCAGGTTTACAATGGGCACAACACATGTGCTCCCCGTGTTTTCCCCCAGTTCATTTGTGGGCACATTCCACATGTTTTGTTTATAAAGCCAATAGATGGCGCTGCAAGATTTTTTAAATGCCACACAATTCAAAAATTACACCACCTTTTTGATGGCAGCCAGGTAGGAGTTGTTACTGCATATACACTGATTTTTAAAATGGTAGAATAAACCTAAACATGATGAAAGATAGGGAGACCATATGACAAGGAAGGGAATTCCAGCAGGCATCATTTGTATGCATGCAGCCCCTGGCGAAATTCCCTCCTCATGGCAACAGTTCAAGTTGCAGGAGCACAGCTCTCTTGAACAGATACAAAAGAGGGCAGGGTACAGGAGCCCTGTCCTCTTTTGCTTCTGGTCACAAAGGGGGGCAGCATCCATACTGCAATGATAACGATAATTAATGAAGCAAAATGAGTGGACAGCAAAAAAGGGGAGAGAGACTCTCACGGTAAAACTAATAGCAAAAAAATTGACCTAATAAGAGGCTGAAAAATATATAATCACTTTCAGACGATGCACTTTATGGGTCTAAATTTTTAAACAAGCAATTGGTTTGATAGAATGCAAATGTAGTACCTTATAGAGAATGCAGTTGCAATTTTTTAACAAAGTGGTTGTTGATTTGAGAATGCAATTGCAAGTGTACAGTTTTTAACAATCAGTTGCTAATATTTAATTTGTAGTAAACTGTGATAATGTTTAACATGCAGTTGCTATATTTAGCAAGCAACAGTAAATCTTTAATAGACAGTTGCTTTGTTTGACATGCAATTGCTGATGTATTGTTTTGAACACAGTTGCTCTTTTAAAACATGCAATTGCTAATGTATTTTTGAACAAGCAGTAACTGATTATAAATATCATAACAAATTGTAACATGCAATTGCTAATGTTTAAAACCTTCATGCAGTTGCTTGTTTTCAAATCTTAAGATCGGATGCTAATGTTCATGTCTTAATGAAATCTTAAGACAGTATAATGGATAAATAATGACTGCAGGTCTTAATAAAATCTTAAGACATAATAATGGCTAAATAATGGCTGAACGGTAACACAATCTAGAGTTACCGTTTAGCCATTATTATGTCTTAAGATTTTATTAAGACCTGCAGTCATTATTTATCCATTATACTGTCTTAAGATTTCATTAAGACCTCAACATTAGCAACTGATCTCAAGATTTGAAATCAACCAACTGCATGAAGGTTTTAAACATTAGCAATTGCATGTTACAATTTATTATTATATTTATAATCAGTTACTGCTTGTTTAAAAATACATCAGCAATTGCATGTCAAAGAAATCAACTGCCTATTAAAAATTTACTATTGCTTGTTAAATATAGCAACTGCATGTTAAAGTTTATTACACTTTATTACAAATTAAATATTAGCAAGTGCTTGTTAAAAACTGTACACTTGCAATTGCATTCTCAAATCAACAACCACTTTGTTAAAAATTGCAACTGCATTCTCTGTAAGCTATTATTACATTTGCATTCTATCAAACCAATTGCATGTTAAAAAATCTAGACCCACAAAATGGGTGGAGTCATATGCTAGGGTGACCATATTTTTGAAACCAAAAAGGAGGACAATATGGCCACCCTCAAGGAGGTGTGGCCACCCCAACATGCCCAACCAGAGACAGGGCCAACTCAACATGTCCGGCCCCCAAAGGGTGTGTGGCCTTGGTCACATGTCTAATTCTACACCTTAGAATTAACAGAAAAGTGTTCTACATGATATCTTAATATTAAAATCACTGAAATAAAGAACAAGTGACACATTCAACATTTCAGAAATTAACATTTATTTTTTATTTACCGTACAAATTTTAAGACTTCCCCCCTGATGTGCCCTGGAATATGGGGGTGAGAAAAAAAGGGGGAAGGAGAAAACGGGGGAATGAAGCAGCTAGAAAATGGGGGTGAGAAAAAGGGGAAGGAGAAAATGGGGTGAGAAAAAAAGGGGGGAAGGAGAAAAAGGAGGGTAGTAGAAAAGACTTTTAAGGGAGACTGTTAGATTGAGAGGAGGCATTTATGGATGGGGAAATCCACCCACCTACCTGTTGGAAGTTAACTCTACTCAAGAATGAGCAAAGTTTGTTAGAAGCTTCTCTCAGAAGAAACGCAGCAAAGACCCAAATAACGCTCAAATACTTTGTTAAGATACAAACAGAGCTTTTACTGACGTAGAAGTTGGTTGAATAAATTAGTTACAGCACACACATATACTCACAACGATCACATCTGATAACAGCAGTAATGACAACAGCAGTTTTATTATGGTTTTAATTTTTGTGAACTGCCCAGAGAGCTTCGGCTATTGGGCAGTATAAAAATGTAATAATAAATAAATAAATAAATAAATAATGAAAAGATAATACACAACACAGAGCCATATATATAGTGCAAAAACTGTCCAGTCATCCCAGCCACTAATTGTCTAATTGATTAAACATCCCATGCCACCAATAATTCAATAATTGCATTGTCCAGCTGGCGGCCTTGACATTTAAAAGTATTTCTTCATGCCTTCTTCATGTCTTCTGTCAATGGGCATACTAAAGCTCAGGAAGAAAGAAAAACTGATCCAATCCAGGATCCAACACTACCTTCCCCTCACTCACTCACCCACCCACCCACCCACCCTAACCAGCCTTCGTAGCAGCCCTTCGGGACATCATAGAAACCACAACGAGGCCACAGGCAGAGAAAGCCAGAAACACACACCTGCAGCTCCCACATGAAGGGGGAAAAAGACCTCTGGCTATTGGGCAGTATAGAAATGTAATAAATAAATAAATAAATAAATAAATAGGATGGCCGTGCTGCTGGTCCATGCCCAGTCACCCGGGCTGGACAACTGAGCCGCCCCCGGCCCACACCTGAAGATGGGGTGGAGGATGGCCGCACTCCTGGCCACCTACCTTCTTGGTGCTGCTGGTCATCATTATCCGCCTCACCTCCTATTGCTGCTGCTGCTGTGGCAGCGCAGAAGCAGCCAGCCGGCTGAGTCTTCAGTGCACTCTAAATCTCGCGAGATCTCGGCTGGGAAGTCTAGCCGAAAATCTCACGAGACTTCCAATTACCTGGGGAAGAAGGCCCGGCCGACAGGGAAAAGAAGGCCAACTCAACTGCAGGCCAGGTGCCCCTGTTTTACCAGTGAGTTGGCCCTCAATTCCAGTTGGCCTTCTTTTCCCTGAGGGGTCCAGACTTTTCCGGTGGGTATGGTCAGGCTAGACAGGTTTCCCTTCCTCCTCAGCCAGCATAGAAACTAAGAATGATATCCATTCCTCCTCCATCCATTCCTCCCACTCACTTACCAGCATGAAATTCCTTGTTGCCTATGGCAACCAGGTGAATTGTTGAATACAGAACTGCACTGATAAGTAAGTTATGGGTGAGGGACAGGAATGTTGACAGGATTGCTATGCGGTCAGGTTTGACCTGCTTATTTGTTATCTGACCTTCCATTATGCCCAAATTGGCATATGCAAATAATGAGAAACAAGTTCCCTCTGGAATTGGGGAATGGTTCAGAAAATGTCCCTGAAAATCTTTTTTTATAGCAAGAAACCTCAGCCTTGGTATATACTGTGAAAAGTAACGCCCCCTTTGTTGCTGTGGCTTGTCTTACCAAAAAATATTTTGCTTCACTAGAAGAAGTTCCTCCAAGTTTTCACTTGAGGAGGAGCTTTGAAATCTACTTCAAATTTAAATTTCTTCTTTGTTATAATTTGATTGTATTTTGCTGTGTTTATTGTTTCAATCTATTTTAAATTGCTTGTCTATTGCCTTGAGTGCCATTTTTGGTAGAAAGTGAGGTATCAAATAAATAAACAAACTAAAGACATGCCCAATTGTCTCCTATTTGTGCACATCCACAACCAAGTATCACAATAGTAAGGGCCTCTTCACATATTTTGTGGCATATTACATGTTCACTCAGCCAGTTCTCCCTGCCATGTATCTATATAATTCACATGTTTTGCCACATTCCTATTAAATGTTCGTAGGTGTACATGTTTTGAACATAGACCTAGAAACATAATGCATATGGAGCAGCCCTAAAGGAAGAGCAATGGTGGTAATTAGTTTATTCTTGCTCAAGTAGACCAACAAGATTAGCAAGAACTGCTATCGTAACACAGGACTCAATTGGCTGCATGCAAACAAGCTTAATTACCAGGCCGGATCTACACTACTGCTTTAAAGTGCTTTATAACAGTTATAAAGTGCTTTAACTGCTTTAAAGCGCTATAAAACTGTTATAAAGCGCTTTAAAGCAATAGTGTAGATCCGGCCCCAGTGACTGAAAATCATAGACTTTTGCAAACCCTGTTTTATTTCCAGACCTGTCTTCAACAGCATCTGCAAATCTCCTATGTTGTTTTCTTTCCTGAACTTCCCTTCCTTTTTACTAGGAGGTACTGAGAACTGAATCAAGCCCTCATCCCAGTACGTATTGAGGGAACTGGGTTTACACCTAATTGTTTTGAGCTTGTTCCAAACATGGAGTGGTATTGAATTTCTCTCAAGGGAATAATGTTCTTCCAACCAATTTGGATTAGTTACATGTTTGGGCATTGCTAATTATTTTCAGAAATGCTGGAGGGTGAGAACAGGTGAGAACAGGTTTGTCAGGAACGTAACACGTTTTTGGGGAACAGCCATTCAGAATGACACAGATGTTTCTGAAGCTACGCCATTCCTTCTGGGATTTGGCAGATAGCAATGGCTTACTCAGACGTAGCTTTAATTATTAGCTTGATTTCAGAAGGGCTCTGTATGGGGAAACCAGTACCAAAGCTGTGTAGAAACAAAATCATAGGAAAAACTTGGGGTCTAGACTTCTGTGGCCTAGACTGAGGTAAAATAGTTGCTTGGTGCAGCCGCACCTCTTGTGTCTTCAGTCCCAGTATGTGGTAAATGCAATTCCCTTAGCTGGTATACGTGCCATAATTATGTGTGAGCTCTCTGAGTAGCTATGAGTGTGTTGCAATCCTAATTAAGGGTGTGTGGAGACTGTCCCACAGAGAACTCCATGAGAAAGCACAGGATCTTTCAAACTCTGAAGTGATCAGCGACTATGTGGTCCATCACCCAACTCCTACTCTGTACCTGCGTCCTGTTGCCCTCCATTGCAGCATTTCTAGGTAAGATCTTCCTTCTGCCTTCAGATCACTTTGCAACAGGGACAACCCTCTCTTCCCCTCCATTTGCTACATGTCTGCTTGATTATCTTTAAACTGGAAGCTCCTTTTCAGAAAGAATATAGATGTTTGGAAATGTGCAGTGCTAACCTACGCATGTTTCCCCAGAAGCAAATCCTATTGGATTCAACAAGTCTTATTTCCTAATGTGTATTTAGGATTGCAGCCTAGCAGTGCAATCCTATGTAGATCTACACAGGAGTAGGTCCCATTGAGTTCAGTTGGACTTACTCCCAGCTATCAGGCTGCCAGCTAAATTAGAGAGAACGTGAACTCATTGATTTGGGAGAAAGCAAAGGGACTTTAGGAGTGGATTATGGATTTTGTAATATTCCAGTTCCTTCTGTGTTAGGAATAGCATAAAGTTGTTTTAGCTGGAGCGTAGAGATAATAGATGGAATGAGAAAAATCCCATTTGGGATTTATATTCTACTTCCTTTTCTTTGGCAGCAGATAGATCCATATGCTTCATTGTGCAGTTTACCCTAACCCTAAACTTTTCTATGATTCTATGAATTTGATGTGGCCTTCTGGGGATTCCTGGATGGTCAGATTTGCCCCATAGGCCTGAGGTTCAACACCCTTGCTCTAGAGCTTTGAGGTTTAGGGACACCTTGAGCATGAAGATGGAATCCTTGATCATTCTAAAGTCATTTTCATATTTCTATCTTTACTCTAAACTTAGTGGTGTACAGCCACTGCTTCTTCATGGGGGCAGAAAGCTCCAATTTGCATAAGCGAACCAGTGCCTTTCGGCAAATGTGTTTGATGCTGCTTGTTTGAAAATGATTCGTGTACAAAAAGCCACTTGTTGACCTGCAGCTCCAATATTAATTAATTCTAAGGACAAGTTGTTGTTGTTCTTGTTGTTCTTGTTTTCTTCCAAATAACAGCTGCCACTTTGGAAATTTTGAGTATATGTCCCAGTTTTTGAAGAAGAAGGGAAAATCCTTCTGTGGGTAGCACTTACACGTTTATCATTCTGAAGTCCAAGTTCAGTTTCAAAAATGCTTTATTATCTGAAATTCAAAGAACTCTTGTACACCCACTTACTACTCTTTTTGTAAACAACAACGTGGTGGAAAATAAATTAACATGGTATGTGTTACCAGATTTAAATTGCAATGACCTGTTTCCTGACTTCCTCTTTTGTTCCTTCAGACTTTTCAGCCTGTGTCTTCCCATTTATCTATAAAAACAAGACATATTCTACCTGCACCAAAGATCGATCCAAGATGGACTGGTTGTGGTGTGCCACAACTAGTAGTTATGACAAAAACCACAGGTGGAAGCGTTGCTATGAGACAGGTACTAACCAAGATTGGAAAATCTCAAAGAGGAGAAGTTTTGTGGGTGCGGACGCAAGAAATAAGAGACAACACAGCATATTGGATTTAAACTGGGGCACTTTTATTCAAGATCTGCAAAGGGTTCCTGTCGGGCATCCAGTCAAGCCTGCAAGCAGACCTTCTATGCGGAGGTGTGAGCTTTCTTGGCACAGCGGGTGGCGCTCTACTTTTCGCCGCCCTGCTGTCCATCCCCTGATGGGGTAGGGAGACCTTCCCTTGTCACCCCCAACCCATGCCCCTTGGGCTCAAGGTGGGTGAGAGAGGTCGGCCTCATAGATGGTCCTTATCCCCCAGCCTGGCCACAGGGCTCAACACTGGGAGCCCTCGGGAACCACCTATCATTGTAACAATGCCTGTGAATGCTCGCCATTCAGTTCCCTCTGGATGCCCGTCCCTACCTGCCATGAATTAGATGTGACCAAATTAGATCGCAGCCAGATTCGCCTAGTTATGCTCCCAGACTGTCTTACAGTGTGGAGTAGGCGAAACAACTCATGTCCAATTCAGAGCGTGAGCAAAAAATTCCTACTCAGCCCCCTAATGGCGACCAGCTAGCTCACACTGTCTACAGGGAGGGAGGGAGGGAGCCGCAGAACCGAGGAAGAGGGTCTCCCAGGGGTAAGTGACCAGCTTATATCTGGTCAAGTCCCCTCCCAGTCCAAAAGGGCGCGAATTCCTGCCCAATGCAAGATGGCCAGTCTCCCACTTGCTCCGCCCACAAATCCCTCCCCTTGCCTAGGCTTTGCCTGGCACGACAGAATGGGCATTGTTTATTTACTTGAAGTAGATCCTGAATTCAACAGCACTTATGCCCAAGAATGCGTAGAATTGAAATCCTCCTACCAGTTTGACATTTCTCCCCAACCTTGCTACCACTGTTCCACTGACAACAGACAACCCCCTGCCCCACAAAAGGTACTTCAGAATTGTATTAACACAGAGCCTATTTCCAATTGAGTGTGAAAAACAACAGTGTTGTGAAAATATTGTGCATCACTATAAAAGAAGTGATATGTATATAGCAAAGTTTCAGAATTGTGAAGGAACAGAACTGTCCTCCATTTTTGGCATTTATGTTGGTTGTAGGATATGATGTGGTTTTATCTTTTTAGAGTTTAAATGTTTGCTTTAGATTATAGGAATCAAGACATAGTTAAATTATGGAATTCACTACCACAAGATGTAGTGATGGTCGCCAATCTGGATGGCTTTAAAAGGGGGTTGGATAAATTGCTGGAGGAGAAGGCTAACAGTGTCTACTGGCCCTGATGGTTATACGCTACCTCCAGTATTGGAGGCAGTAAGTCTGTGTGCACCAGCTGCTGGGGAACATGGGTGGGAGGGTGCTGTTGCACCATGTCCTGCTTTGTTGGTCCCTGGTCATCAGCTGGTGGGTGAACAGAGTGCTGGACTAGATGGACCCTCGGTTTGATCCAGCATGGTATTCTTATGTTCTTACATTTTGAAAAGATTTCTCCATCTTTACAAAATACATTACTAATACAGAGATCAGGAACTGATAGTAAATTTTACGCTTCCTGCCAGATGTGAATTAGCATACAGATGGAAGAGTAAGGGAGATCCCCAGATAAATATCCGCTTTAAAATTTATGTTGAACATGTATTAGTACTAAACTCAGACACTCAGTTCTAATCCTCACAAACAGCAAATGAACCCATTCCTAGATGCCAGTCAGAATGAAGTGAGGGTAAGAAGGTTCAAATGAAAGCATGTTCCTCCATATAGAAACAAATATCTCCTGCATGTAGACAACTAAATGACAGTGAGAAGGGCTGTGAGTCCAGCTTTTCCTGTGACATACTTGTGTTTGAAGGGCAGGGATTTTCCCCCCATTGTGGTATTGAGAAAACTTGTGTCATATTTCATGCACCTGCAGTTTGAAAATGGCTTACCATCTCATCATTATTTTTGTGAGAACTATGCCTTCCTTGAAGCCAACTAGATTAAGGACCAATCTACATGTCCCATGCAAATGAATGCATCAGAAACTCTGCTGGCTGGTTTTTTTAATGGAGAATTAGCTTCGGGAAAGGGTGATTTCCAAGAAAGCAGCATAGGTGTTTCACCCTTTTTCTGCCTTTAATTTTTGCCACAATAGATCCCCTCAAGCCTTGATTGCCCCTGTGGGGTCCTTGTGTTTGACCATCACAACATGACCGGCACCAATTAGGGCAGGAATGGAGAATCTCCAGACCAGTTCATCAGGCCTATGGGGCCTTGGCTAAGGCCCCCCCCTACCCCCCCCCCATGAGACCAGGTAGGGGATGAATTCCCATTGTTTTCTCTGATCAAGTGGGGATTCCCTTGTGTGCTCCTCCACCTCCCAATTGAGGAAATCCCCACTCCAATCATTTGAAAGTCCAAGCATACTGGAGGCAGATCCCTATTCAAAGGGTCGGCTGGAGGAGCTCTAACTGGTGCTTCAACTGGTGACAGAATGATGTCAGGGAACATGGCCACATCCCCTGACATCAACAACCCCATGAAGGACCAGATGGCGGGGGGACCATATAGCACCACCCGAGTGCTCCTCCCTTGAAATTGGGAAATTTTAGAGGGGAGGATGGATCAGCATACTGTAGTGGTTAGTCAGCATAATGCAGTGGATGAGTCAGAATAATGTAGGGCCACTGTGACAATTACATGAGTTGTGGGAGAACTATGCAGGTCATCCTAAACTCTCTGGAGGGAAGATAGGACAGACATTTCCAATAAACAATTACAATATTTTTTTAAATAATTAAACATGTTTGAAAAATATAAATAAATGTGTTCTAATGGCTATGCTAAGCCATCAATGAAAGATTACAGCCATAATTCAGCACAGATGTAATATGCTTAAACCCATTTGTTTCAATGTTTTCAAGTAATCTGTTAGGCTGGGGCCATAAACGTTCATCTATTGTGCCTTTCTTTCCTCGCAACAGAGCATGGTGGGAACACCAATGGAAAGCCCTGCGTGTTTCCCTTTGTTTACAAGGGCCGGAAGTTCTATACCTGTACAGATGAGAATGTAAAGCCCAGGCTGTTTTGGTGTGCTACAACAAGCAATTATGACAAAGACAGGGAATGGAGCTACTGTGCTGATACCAGTAAGTTTGCCCATAACTATCAGGCCCTTGATATAGAGGCTTTTGCACTACTCAACTGAGGGTTCAGGTAAACCAAAGCAACAAGCAGCAGAATATAACTCCAGGTCTACTGATACATGTATCAGGGAAGGGGTGGGGAGGAAGGAAGCAAGATGATGATGATGATGATGATGATGATGATGATGATTTATTATTATTTATTATTATTTATTATTATTTATTATTATTATTATTTATTTATATAGCACCATCAATGTACATGGTGCTGTACAGAGTAAAACAGTAAATAGCAAGACTGTGCCGCATAGGCTTACAATCTAATAAAATCATAGTAAAACAATAAAGAGGGGAAGAGAATGCCAACAGGCACAGGGTAGGGTAAGCAGGCACAGGGTAGGGTAAAACTAACAGTATAAAGTCTGCACAACATCAAGTTTTAAAAGCTTTAAGAAAAAGAAAAGTTTTTAGTTGAGCTTTAAAAGCTGCGATTGAACTTGTAGTTCTCAAATGTTCTGGAAGAGCATTCCAGGCGTAAGGGGCAGCAGAAGAAAATGGGCGAAGCATAGCAAGGGAAGTAGAGGCCCTTGGGCAGGCGAGAAACATGGCATCAGAGGAGCGAAGAGCACGAGCGGGGCAATAGTGTGAGATGAGAGAGGAGAGATAGGAAGGAGCTAGACCGTGAAAAGCTTTGAAGGTTAACAGGAGAAGTTTATAGTGGATTCTGAAGTGAATTGGAAGCCAGTGAAGAGATTTCAGAAGCGGAGTAACATGGTCAGATGATGGGACTGTTTCCTTCTCCAACACAATACCAACTGCCCTGTGAGGGGAGAACAAGAAAGACTGAGGGCAAATATGCCTTCTGTATTCCTTTCACAGCTTTGTGATCAAATCTGCCTTCTGTTCTCCCCCACCCCACTATTATTTTAGCTTAGACCTCATTTGAAGGAAGCTCCTCTGGATCCAAACTTGTATTTATAACCTTCACACTAAATATTTCTAGATATTGGTGCATGTGGAGTCCTTTTCAAGCACCCTAATCCTGTGGAAGCACTGTATGTGAGAAAGGGAAGCAGGGACCATTGTGCAAACTCCTCCCCCTCCATCATACGGAGGGTGACGTGGTGGAGGGGAGGTTCTCCTATATCTGTGAAGGTGTTCTCCATAATTCAGAACCCTGAAAATTATCCCAGCTCCCCCTCCTTGCATGTAGATCTTACATAGGATTAGCTGCAGAGGGCTTGGATTAACCTAGGATTTCCAGATCTGGTTAGTTATATGAGCCTCGTGTGGCACAGAGCGGTAAAGCAGCAATTTCTGCAGCTGAAACTCTCCCCACGGCTGAGTTTGATCCCAGTGGAAGCTGGTTCTCAGGCAGCTGGCTCGGGTCGACTCAGCCTTCCATCCTCCCGAGGTCGGTAAAATAAGTACCCAGTTAGCTGGGGGAAAGGTAATAATGGCCGGGGAAGGCAACGGCAAACCACCCCGCTATAAGGCCTGCCAAGAAAACATCAGTGAAAGCTGGTGTCCCTCCAAGAGTCAGTAATGACTCAGTGCTTGCATGAGAGGTTCCTTTCCTTCCTTCCAGATCATAGTTGTTGGATTTGGGGTAATTAAAGAAATGTTGACATTTATAACCCTTTATTATAGGAAGAAAAATACCATGGGAGGTTCTGATGTTGGCAGACTTGCATAAATTGGGATCTATCAAGCTAGGTGTAACCTGTTTCTCCAGGAAAACAGAACTGCGGTTTTGTCAAGCATGTGCCAGTTCACATTATATGGGTCCCATTCAGCTTGACAAATCATAGGTTGTACAGTCCTGAATATTGAATGATAGATTTCTTTCTCTCTTATGATCCATTGCAATCCATTGACCATGAATTTGCTTTCAGGTTTGGCATATCAAGATGGTAAGGGCTGAACATGATTTGTAGTTATGAACTCCCTTTGGAGAACTCTTATTTACTATTCTCTTGCTTGCTATTTTAGTACTTGCTGAAAAGCCACACTACGATGTGCATTAAAAAAGGACTCACTGTGAACCTTCAGGTAAGGACGTTTCAGAGAAGAATGGAAAAGTCTGGTGTGCTTTCAGAAAGAGATGGATAGATCTGTCAATTTCATGTTCATTTAGTTTCTTATTTTTCCATTCTTAAATTCAGTTCATCCTAATCCTTGATATATATATTTAAAAAGTCTGCATGCAAGTTGTTAAACATTGTTGTGCACATTTCCCCTAATATTTTGTATACATTTTTGCCTAATATGCACACTTTTGCAAGTATTTTCCCTAATACTTTCGTGATACCAAATTTTGTAATTCGTCAGCTCGTTGGTTGAAACTGTTCCATTCAAAATGCTCAGCTTTTTAGTAAGCCTAGATTGATGTATTATGAATTTGCTATTAAGTTCAGAATTGGAGGATGGCAACAAGGGAGAGGGCCTTCTTCGTGGTGGCCCCCCGACTGTGGAATGATCTCCCCGATGAGGCTCACCTGGCGCCAACATAGTTATCTTTTCGGCACCAGGTCAAGACTTTTCTCTTCTCCCAGGCATTTTAACATTTTAACATTTAACAGCATTTTAACAGCATTTAACAATGTTAAGTTTGTTTTTAATGGATCCCAGAATTGTTGTTTTTAAATGGATACTGTTGTTTTTATACTGTTGTTTTTATGTTTCTGATAGTTTTAAAAATTTTGTATACTTTTTAATGCGTGTTGGAGGAGGAAGCATAAATAAGACACAGACACATATGTTGGATTCAACTTGGGCCTCTTTATTTATAATTTGGTAGAACATCCCTCCCTGGATTTTCAGGTGACTGTGCGGGAATCATTTACTGGCTTAGGCCCCCTGGCCTGTTGTTATGGGCAAGCCACACTGCAAGGAAGAAGCTGGACCCCCGGCTCCTCCCTTATCAGTCACTTATTAAGTGTGGGGATACGGCCCTATTCCACCCCCGCTCGCTGCCATAACGACAGCAAGTAGGTGAAACAGGGGGGTCTCCAAAGGCACACCAACTCCTGACACGTGAGCCCCGGAGCCCCGCGGAGCAGGCCATCTGGATATGCTGATCACCCAAAACGGGTGCCAGTGCGCTTACCGTCCCTATCTAAACAATCCAATGCCCGCACATCCCTGCCACAGATTAACCTATTTATTCACCCTCCTTCCTAATACCTCCAGTATGGAGTAGGCAAAAACCCCATAGGGAAAAATTCCTACTCAGCCCCCACCTCCAAAGGGAGCGACTGGCTAGTCCCATACTAGAAGAGAGAGGGAGAGTGGGTCATCGACCAGAAGGATGTTGAGGTTTTATGATTGAGGTTTATGGGAGATTTTCCAACCTCATTAGTTATTGCACAGACTAGGCTTCTGGCCAATAACTTTGTAGCAGAATATTACAGCGGTTTCCAGCCAAGTCAGCAAAGACACTAATTAAGACTGAGATTTGAATTGGTTTAAACAAACCTTTACTGGCATATAAAAATATAATTTAGTTATGGCAATCACAGATAACAAATACTTACAAACGGTCAGTCAATACAGCTCACAGCTCTGAGTGATACATTCAGAGTGATACATGTACATGGAAATACATTTACTTTTTTATAGACTACCTGTACACTGATGCAACTTCTTGCAACCCTTAATTGAAGACAATCAGTTTACCAATTATTCAATTATGACACTCAATGTCCAGGTGTAAAGTTGACCTTTAAGTTTTCTGCTGAGTCTTCTGTTCCTCCAGCTCCTCAGCAATTAACAAATCAATGGAAACATAACCAGGATCCGTTCCAGGATTCCAACAAAGGAGGCCGAGGCTTGGTGAGGGCTGCTTATATATAGCAGCCCCACCCCGGTTTGCACGTGGCCCTGTTGCTGGGCAGGAGTGTTTATTTCGCTCCTCCCCAAACGCAACAGCCGGCTTCACACCCAAACTTTCAGTTGGGCATTGCCCGTTTTTTAACTGTTGTAAACAGCTCAGAGAGCTTCAGCTATGGGGCTGTATATAAGTGTAATAAATAAATAAATAAATAAATAAATAAATAAATTTCAAGCTTTGAAGCATGCACAGTAAAGTAGTACACAGATTCCACCACCCTGTGAATTTTCAGTCTTTCTACCACCAAGACCCCTCCCCAAGAAACTGACTTGAAACAGACTCCTTAGGCGTTTTCAATGCAGACTTCTGCATTGCCATTGCTTCCATATCTCTGGTTCTGAAGAGGAGGAGGAGAAGGAGGAAGAGGACTATTCAGGTGCATCTTCATACTGATAATTGAAGATGGCGAGTAAACATCGCACGGCATAATCAAGCAGTTACGCCACATGAAAACAAACGTTCAGAAAGGGGGCACATGACATGGTGATACAAGACATCATACCACACTATGCAATTCCAAACCAAGGTGCACCTTAATACTGCATGTACACAACGACACAAAACAAGATTTTTGTAATAAAGGAGGACACTCATCCAAGTTCACATGGACAAATTCATTACTTTCTGAGTAAATCATGAATTCACTCAGGGTAAGGTTGCCCATCACTAAATATAATGCACATTTGAACATTATTTTCTCCAAATGCATATTTTTTTACACCTTTTTTGACCAGAGAACTCCATTGTAAAATTATGAAAAGTGCGAATTTTGAAGAGCAGTCGTTCCAATCCACTTAGTGATCACAAAGTACTGAATTAATTAGTGAATTGTCTACCCCTGTTTTCAGTGTCCTCCAGCTATGAGGAGTGACTGCTCCAAATTTCTTATCTCCAAGCTGTGCATATTTCATAAAGGAATAAGTGCAGGTGGAAGAGTACAGCAGTGAATGGGGACCCTGCATCTGAAAGGGTTATGTCAAATGGATCCCACCAAACGCAGTTCATACAACCATCCTGTTAGTACAAAGTAATGGAGAGGTTGCTCCTCATGGACTATCTCTTTAGTGTAACTCCTCAAGGTGACAGATCCCCATTTCAAAGCTTTGAATATCTAAGTGCTATCAGCACCTGATCCTCCCTGCAATATACAATAGATTTTATTTTAATATTTGCTCTATATCCTCTTGTATTACAAAATGGAAAGGAGAATGAAATTACAGCTAGGCTGATTATCTTAAAAACTTACCAGTTAATAGGGATATATGAGCAACCATATAGAAAGGAGGACAGGGCTCATGTATATTTAACTGTAGTATAGAAAAGGGAATTTCAGCAAGTGTCATTTATATGCATGTAGCACCTGGTGAAATTCCCTCTTCATCACAACAAAGCTGCAGCAGCCCTGCCCTCTTTTGCATCTGGCCACTCTAGCACTCACAGCCCTTGAGGTCAAGATTCAGCTTATTTACATAGGGTGAGGGGAATGAAAAGGCATATAGAAATCAGAGTAACCTTTGCAAACAATACCTCAGGCAAAAATAACAGAGAAATACCTAGATCTGCCCTACCGTTATCTAAGTACAGGTCTTCCGATAGGACAGAGCCCAATCCAAGATCCAAAGAATCACAAGCCTGAAAGCAAGA
The DNA here is from genome assembly GCF_023053635.1 of Elgaria multicarinata webbii. Classification (NCBI taxonomy): domain Eukaryota; kingdom Metazoa; phylum Chordata; class Lepidosauria; order Squamata; family Anguidae; genus Elgaria; species Elgaria multicarinata. The sequence goes on from NC_086181.1 coordinate 19,477,832, forward strand.
TGAAGCATAAGGACAAAGACATCAAGATACTGTGTTTTTTATGCTTAATCTGTGACAACTCAAAAAAGATCTCTGTTTGCCAATCACAGGCTGGCTGGCACAGCATTCCCAAACCCCATAGGGAAAGGTGAAAATTCCCACCAGAATGCAGCCGAGAATATTCAGTTCAATTGAGAAAACAAACAGACAGGTAGTACAGCGACATGAAAATTGATGGTGCTTTATAAATAAATATTATTAATAATAATAGTAACATCACTACGTTCCAGTCCAGGCCTGGTGAAATGGAGTCTTACACACACTTGGAGCACAAAAAGAAAATAGGCTTCTTGGCAGTGTCTTTCTAAATAAAATAAAATAACAAATTAAATAACTGTTTTGCAGTGGTGCACAGATTCTGCAACCTTGAGGTGGCTACTTCCCTCTGCCTCATAGTGGGTGAGCTCTCTCCCCACCCAAAACATGTACTTCCACAAACTGGTGGCTTCTAATGGATAGGTTTCCCCCCATCTCTAAACATGATCCAAAATTATCTCTATTTTTTATTTATTGGAGCTAAGAGACAATATAAATAAATACATAAAGTATCTAACACTTGTTTTTTTCCCCTCACCATAGATCCCCATTGCTCACTGCTTTGAGCAGGCTGGAAGGCGATCAGAAAAGGCTACGAAACATCCAGAAAAAATATCATATTAAAGACGAAAACCATGAAAGAGATCCAGAAATGACAGTTGAACAACCTGCCTCATTTAGGGCCTTTAAAACTCCCTGGAGGGAGGGTGGCTGCTCTTCAATACAATTTCCCCCCTCTGCCTTATTGGTGGCTTTCATTAATGCATCAGGGGAAAGCAAGGAAAAGGGGCATGTACAGGTCTGGGCAGAACCCCCTTTGTCCTTCAGATGTGATGAGGTGTAAATCTGCCTGGCACATCCGTCAGGGCCCAGAAGGGCCAGATGCAGGGGCATCTGCTGCCCTTGCCGGCTCAGGTAATTTTTTGCTCCATCACTACCCTCATTCTCTTGAAGCTCTTTTACTTTTTGCCTGTGTGGAACATTTATATTAGAGGATGTTGCCATTGTTGTTATTGTTCCACAGATGTTAACACAACATAGAATGAAGGCCATCATAGATATTGCTGGCTTGGGCTACAATTTTTAAAATGTACTTAAAATAGCCTCCTTTATTATATTTGAAGGGCCTTAGTTGTGAGTAAAGCATGCCTAGGATTACAGTGGTAATGTGCCATAGGCAACAAAGTGCTTGGCTTTGCAATATGGCTTAGGGTGATCTCCTTCCCTCCCTTCCTGGTCTTTATTGTAAACGTAGAAATAATGGAGCTACTGCTGAAGTGACTATCCGTTTCTCAACATTTCCAAGCCAGAGGGCTTGAGCAAATTTCAAGAGCCAATTTTGGAACAAGGAGGCATATTTACCTGGAATCCAAAGGGCAGCTTGGACTTCAGAATCCAGTCATGTGAACATCCCGGGAAGGATATCTAATCTCTCATTACCTGCTTTGCTCATACATTTTAGACGTGGAAAGTCATCAAGTCCAACTACCTGCTGAGTGCAGGAATTTGGCAACTGCAGCATCTCTGACAGATTGTGGCCCAGCTTCTGTTTAAACATCTCCAGTAAAGGAGATCTCTTGTGGGCTGTATTCCCCCTGTGAAACAGTTTAGCCTCTTACCTTTCAAAATTTAAGAGGATTAAGGCTGATTGGAAATCAGTGAAGCCCTGCACATTCTGTGTTGCATTGTGATTTGAATATCAAATTCATTTTACATCCACTAAGCTAAACGATGGAGCTAGTGCTACCGGACAAGCCATGAAAATGGGGCAAACTTCATGAACAGCTGGTGGAAATGTTAGATTAATATCGGAGCATTTAAAAAAAAAAGGGGGGGGGGATAAGATGTAATAAATTTTATTTTTCCTTATGAGCCAGAGATTGTATTCTCTTGTCTATTAAAAGATATTATGGGATCTCAGTGAGATAATTTCATTGATTCCCCATTTATTTCTGCTAGAATCCTAAGTAAATAAGACCAATATGAGGATTTGGATAGTGAAAATGTTGACAAGTGTGAACATGGATGAACAACTATTTTATTCAACTAAAGAAAAGAAAATGATTTTTTTTAAAAAAATAGTGTGTGTGTAGATGTTTAGCAGCCAAAACCCCATATTCATCTAAAATGAGTTGTGAGTAAGCCAATCCAATGGAAAATGTTAGTTATAACTACCTTTAAACCCATGGTTTTCAGTGGAATCTTGTCAAGGCCCAGGTATTTTATATTAAGACTAGCGTGATACCTGTTGAAAAATCAATGGCTTTATTTATGGCCATTTAATGTGTCCCATTGGCATTTGTAGGATGATGATAGAAAAGGCGATCATTTTTGCGGCTCTTTTGCAATTTCAGATTTTTTTCCGGAAAGCCCCCTTTATTGGGACCTCCATGGGAATTTTCAGCCACCAAGTATTCCTGCACCCATGTGGGTCAGGGGCTACCTGCATGCAGACTTGCAGCTTCCTAGGCCTTCTAGTCTTTGAGAATTTTTTGTTCATTTGTTTTGGAAGCCCACCCCCCATTCTGCCCCCCCTAGTGAATTCTTGATTCCAAACTGCCCAAGTAGGTTTTCTTAAAAGGGAGTCAATGAATACAAAGTATGAACTCTTTACGACAATGGAAAAGACTCCTTTTGCAATTTCAGATTTTTTCGGACCCGCCCCCTTTTTGGGGACCCCTGTGAGAATTTTTGGTCACCAAGTATTCCTGTACCCTTGCGGGTCAGGGGCTACCTGCATGCAAACTGTCAGCCTTCTAGTCTTTGAGATATTTTTGTCTGGACAAAGGAACTGGCTATTATATATAGGATAAACTGTATCCAGATAGTACAATGTATAGAAGTATATGTTATTAGTGATGTAACAATGTTTAACTGATAACCATACAAAAACTGAACTAATAAAAACACATGAAGGATATGCAAAGCCTTTTTCTGGCCCCTGAATAAATGTCTTCATTTTCTTTTACACTTTTTTGGCAGTAGATACTGTTAAGGTGATTTACAAGTTGCTGTCTGTCAAATTTATATTTCAGCCTTCATCGAAGGAGCTCCGGGATATCCCATTTCATTTTCATAACTACACTGGCTCCATTCAGAAGACACCTTAAACCATGGCTTTAACCATGGTGGTTAAGCCAGAAAAGCAAAAAGCCTTATACACCGTGGTTAAAGCTGTGGTTTAAGGTGTCTTCTGAACACAGCCTGTTTTTCTCGCTTAACCACCATGGTTAAAGCTGTGGTTTAAGGTATCTTCTGAACAGGGCCACTGTGAGTTTGGTTAGGCTAAGAAGGATTGACAGACCCAAGGCCAATCACTGGGAGTCATAGCCGAGCCAGGATTTGAACTCAGATTTCTCCAGCTCTAATCCCACAATCCAGCCATAACACCACACTAGTCCTATCCTTAGCTCTATTTTTTAGTGACAAATAGCAAAATTTTATGAATCACATGTAAGTCACACTGTGTTCAAGGGGACACTCAGGTAGGGATGGGAGAGAAATTTCACACCTTTGAACAATACCTAAACCAAACATAAAAATGCACATACTAGTGCAAATCTTCCAAAAATACCTCATATTATGAAAATGGCTTGCAAAAATGTTATGTGAGGCAAAAGAATATGTTAAAAATGGATGCATTCCTAGACATGTGCTCAATTTCCATGCAAAATTAAAACAAACAAAATTCTCAAACTTCGAGACAAGCCAAACTTAAGATGGGAACAATTCTTATGTTTATGGATGATCCAAAGGGTTGTCTTGACACCTCCCTGATCCCAGGATCCCCTGTGTGTCATGGTCACCCCAGGATAAATCCCCATCTAGCTATGGCCTGGGACTGCCCCTTCTAGCTCCCGCAGCTTCCGGCATTCAATTGGAGGTCACCTTCCACCCAGGAATACCCCTGGAGTGGCTTCAAGGGAGTACAGTCTGCTGGAAGAGCTGGACTGACCTCCTTCTGGCTGGAAAAGTCAGGGCAAGTCCCTGACTTTTCACCATGCATCTTTGCCTCTTTGCCCCGGTGTGGCTCCAAATCCGCTCTGCATCAGTTAGATGACATAGCTGCAGATTTGAAGCCACCCCAAGGCAAAGAGGCAAAGATGCATGGTGAAAAGTCAGGGACTTGCCCTGACTTTTCCAGCCAGAAGGAGGTCAGTCCAGCTCTTCCAGCAGACTGTACTCCCTTGAAGCCACTCCAGGGGTATTCCTGGGTGGAAGGTGACCTCCAATTGAATGCCGGAAGCTGCGGGAGCTAGAAGGGGCAGTCCCAGGCCATAGCTAGATGGGGATTTATCCTGGGGTGACCATGACACACAGGGGATCCTGGGATCAGGGAGGGATGATTCCTCCCTTGCCCTAGGATCTCGCCCTCCACTTTGGCCCCGGTTTTTCCGCGATCCCTGGCTGAGCCCGAGACAGCGGAACATGTGGCCAGGCGCTGCGGGTTGACCCAGCTCCATGTGATTCCTCGTGAGGAGCCGGGAGCTGCATATGAGGCGCAGCGCTCCTCAGGAGCACTGCGCCCATTGGGTGTAGGTGGGTAGCAGGGGAAGTACTTTAAATTTAAAAAATTACCATTTGCGCACGAGTGTTCATGTGCTGCTGCCCCTTTAATTTTTTTTAAAAAATGGCGGGCATGACGCCTCTCCTAGGGACATCACCTATCACATGTAAACAGAGGAGGGATCTCATGATAAACACAACGCGAGATCTTCCCTCCATCGCAGGCTATCAAGTAGGCCTAGGTAAGGCCCCAGTGAGCCTAATGGCTGCAGGAAAGCCTGTGCTGCCTCCTTTTGTTAAGACAAGTAGCTGCCACACACCAGCAAGAGTGTGGAGTTTGCTGGCGAGGTGGTGCCAACCTGGCACCGTGAAAACAGCACCCAAGCCAAAATTGACAGATTCATCCATCCCTATTCCCAAGTAACCTAAATGACAGAATGTCCTTGAAGAACTTCCTAATTAGATACTTGTCTGGTATCTACGTTCATCTTAAATTTTCATTCTCCACATATTAGAATGAAATTTCACACCTTCCTTCAGCTGCCTACTATTACATTTCAGAAGTATTTCCTGATATGCAACCAAGGGCACACTCCACTAAGACAGCCTTCCCCAACATGTACTCTCCGTATGTTTTGGACTTCAATTCCCATCATCCCCAGACAATGTGGCCAATGGTCAGGAAGGCTGGGGTTGCACGCCCTCTGGAGGAGCAGGTCTGTAGTTTGGGGGTGCTCCTGGATCCATCTTTATCACTGGAGGCCCAGGTGACCTCGGTGGCCCAGAGCACCCATTATGGTACACCAACTATACCCATTCCTGGAAAGGGATAGCCATGGTCATTCATGCACTGGTAACCTCATGGCTAGACTACTGTAACATGATCTATGCGAGGCTACCCATGTGTGTGGTTCAGAAGCTGCAGCTAGTCCAGAACACAGCAGCTAGGGTGCTCATGTGGACACCTAGCTCTGTTCATATAAAACCTGTATTAAAAGAACTGCACTGAATGCCTGTTAGTCACTGAGCCCCCTACAAGGTTATGCTGTTATCCTACAAAGCCCTAAACAGCTTGGGACCAGCATACCTAGCAGACCACCTTCCCTTATAAACACCCGGATGTCAACTACAATCCTCAGAGGAGGCCCTACTGGCCATTCTGAGATGAACGGAATGCCACCATGAAGGACCTCAGTGGCAGGAGGTTTAGCATGGATTGCATTTGGTAATGAAGGTTAATTATTTAACAGAACATATCTGAGTGAGTTTAAAAATTCACATCATGGTCATCAGCATAGCATTTGCATATTACCCATTTTCATAAGTGTCCCAAGTAATCTTGCCCCCAAAACAAAGAATTCTAGAAGAAGCAGTGCAAATGTACACACTGGTGCACCCACAGAGCCACTTTTTCAGCAATTCTGAAACAAATAGGTTTTTTTACACACTTGTTCCCTCATCATAGGAGCAGATGAGAGATGTATTCCTACACAGAGCAATGAATATAATACATGAAGCTGGCTCTTTCTGTATGCAAGTATGAGTCATTTCTCTGCAGAGGCCACCAGTGAGGGAGGAAGCAGCAGCCAGGCACCTCTCCATCGGGCCTGGGTCCAGCTCCAGCTGAGAGCCCCCTCCCTCCTGCTACCAACTGTAACTGCTGAACTTTCCAACTAAGATTGTAGTGCCTGAATTTGCTTTCCTTTCCCCCCTCCTCCTCCTCCCTCCCAATCCCCTTTCCTTTTGTGTCATGTCTTTTAGATTGTAAGCCTGTGGGCAGGGACTGTCAAGAAATACGTTTGTAAGCCGCCATGAGAGCCTTTTTTGGCTGAATGGCGGCATAAAAATCCTTAAATAAATAAATAAATAAATTACCTGGAGGAAAGGTATCCTTGTTGAATTTTTCTAATCTTGGCTCAACTGGAGTTCTTTAGAGTGAAAACAAACAAACAACCCTGCTGATTTTCTCCAGAGTCAGACATTTAGCTGCTGTCCCAAGGCTCTAGAACAAAGCTTGCCAGTAGCCTGCTGCTGTAGTCTTAAAATACTTGCTCTGAAACATATGTCAAAGGAGACTGTGAGGTCCCTGAGGGAAAAGAGAGAAGCAATGAATCAGGAGAGTCATTCTGATGAACTATATAATATAGAAAAGAAGTGAAGTTGATACAAGTGTGCTTTCTGGAGGCTGTGTCCAGAAGAGAGGTATAACAGATAAGGTAAGATGGATTCTAGCACCATGGCGGCAGTATACAATATGAGGAAACGGTGGGGTGTTTTTTTAAAAAACAACAACAATGCACCTTTCATTTTTGAAAGCTAGATTTGGAAGAATTTTCCATGCATGTTCTGGCTCTTATCTTCAATCCCATGTCCACAGATTAACACCAATTTTGGGAGGAGAGAGAGAATGAATGGGATCGTGGAGAATGAGATCCATCATGGTGTAGTCATGGATTTTGACTATGGAGCCCCGAGTTGAAATGCCCACTCATCACAAAACTTACTGGGTAACCTTGGGCCAGTCACAAGCGCTCAGTCTACCTTATCACTTTTTATATTGTATTTTGTATTTGTGTTTTTAGACTGTTGGTTGTTTTATTATGGTTTTAATTTTTGTGAACCGCCCAGAGAGCTTCGGCTATTGGGCGGTATAAAAATGTAATAAATAAATAAATAAATAAATAAATGTTCCTTCTGAACATGTTATTTCTGCTTGTACAGATGATATAACAGTCCTAGAAGAGAATCAGGGGAAGGCAACCTGATTATGAAGACCAAAGTCTATGATATTAGGCAATAGGAATTGGGTAATAGGAGGAAGAAATTGTATTTCACAAGATTACGCCTTCTGTAAATTAGGATGCAATACTGTGCATGTTTAGACAAACAAAAAAGAGTCCTACAACTCCCAGCATTCCCATTTTTTTTTAATGCACAGGATTGTGCCCTAAGTAACTAAGTACTCCTGTGAAAAAGCAGATGCAAGTCCTAAAGGCTAGGATTTGGGGAACGTTTCTGACCTCTCATGAGCTATTTATGTGCTATTAACACAGAAGAAAAAGCAGAGGCATGTATGTGTGAATATATGTATGTATTACATCTCTAGGCTGACCAATAGCAAAAGTATTCATAATACCAATGAGCATGCTGCCAACATAAGTCAATAAAAAGGGGGGGGGGCTCTATATGCTCCAATGCTGCTGGAACAAAAACTGCAGCTGAAGGCAATACTTTCCTCTCTCCCTTCCTCTCACTTTCTTTTCTGAACAACTGAGTGGCCCCGTTCGGAAGACACCTTAAACCATGGCTTTAACCACAGTGAATAAAGCAAAAAGCCTTTTTCACCATGGTTAAAGTCATGGTTTAAGGCATCTTTTGAATGGGCCCATTATGAAGTTTCTTGAGGAATGGGATGCTCACTGTGCCTGTACAATGACTTAATGCCTTCCCTTTCTCTTGTATTCCTGACCTTCTTATTTTAATTTATATTCCAATAACGTGAAACACTAAATTTCTAAAGTGTGTAGAATGTGACATGAAAAACATGATGGGAAATGGCAATATTTCCCATTGCCATTTGCAACTGTGGACATCTTTCTGGAGAGCAGAAAGGACCACAGAACATCAGAGCTACAACTATTTATAAGACATTTAAGTTAGGATCCACAGAACTGTGTAACTAGTTTCTTAAGTTCAAGGGGCACATTTCTAAATATGAAAATCTGCTCTTATTTCTATACTATTATTTTCCATATGTCTGTACTATGGGTTGGATCCAGATTACATTAGCTGAACTGGCTTAACTCCCATTGATGTAGATGGGGCCTAAGTTCAACCTGCTTAATTTAGATCCCACCCTATTCTTGTAGTCAATGCAGAAGGAAAAAGAGTGGATGGCCAAGCCATGCAGCTAAATGGACATTTGGCCAATCCTCAAAAGGAAGACCAGTTAGTGAAATTATATTTATGTCCTATACATATCAATCTAGATATAACTCTCATTGAATCCAATAAGGCTTACTCCCAAATAAGTGGCTATAGGATTGCAGCCTTACATTATTTTCCAGTCCATACCTTTGTACCAACACATCTTTACTATGGGGACCATTCTGGGTCTTGATATAATAGACATTTTTCATAGGGCCTGTTTAGACAACACACTAAGCCATGGTAAGGCCACTAACCTTTTTGTAGTAAATGATTAGTGGGTGTGTTTAAACTGTGGTTATGTAGGCACCATGGTTAGGAATGATTCATATGACATGTTAAGCTATAATGTTTAGCTCAAAATGTTTAACCACCGTGGCTTAGCATGTTGTCTGAATAGAGTCATACACACTTCTGATTTTAGCCAAAATTGTGAATTGTCTTCATTGAAACATAAAACTCTATTAGAGGTATTTGATTTGTGATGGCTGTTTTGTTCCAAAAGGTCATCATCTAGTATAAATCACTGAGTGATGAACATGCTTCTGTGAACTCTTCAGAAGACAGGGGGACTCTGGAAGCACTTGGCCAGTCCTAATCCATTTATCTTTCCTAAAATGGACCTGACTTGCTTGCTCAAGACATCCACTATTGTTCAACTCTGTGATTTGTAACTTGTGAGGTCGCACTGAAACCCCCCCCCCTTCCCTCTGCCTCTGTCTACCGCTGTCTTGTTTTCTATGTGCTTCCCCACTGTAACTAACAAAATGCTTATAGGAGAAAATGAGAAGAACTTCCAGAATAATTTCCACCAATCTAAAGTTACATTTATTTGATCTCTGCAGGCATGAGCTTGTACTATGGCAAAGGCAGAACTGGAAAATCAAACAACGCTCACTGAATTCCTTCTGCTGGGCTTTGGTAATTTTGGAGATCAGCAGCTCTTTCTCTTCCTGCTCTTCTTAATGATCTACATTGTCACCATGGTTGGAAATATCTTCATCATTGTCCTGGTGGCGGCTGATCACCACCTTCACACACCCATGTACTTCTTTCTGGGTAACCTGTCCTGCCTGGACACCTGCTACAGCTCCAACATCCTTCCCCTGATGCTGGCTAATTTTTTCAATGGGGGCCAGAGAGCCATTTCTGTCACTGGTTGCATGATACAATATTACTTCTTTGGTTTCCTGGCTGCTTCTGAATGTTATCTCCTAGCTGCAATGTCCTACGATAGGTATGTGGCGATATGTAAACCACTGCTCTACACAGCACTTATGAATGGCAGGGTTTGCCTCCAGCTAGTAGCTTGCTCTTGGATAAGTGGTTCATTGGCTATTAACATCACCATATATTTAATGCACCAATTAAGATTCTGTGGCCCCAGAGAAATCAACCATTTATTTTGTGATTTCAATCCGATATTAAAGCTGTCGTGCAGTGACACACACACAATCGAACTTTTAACTACCTTCCTAGCCGCTGTGTGCTCCTTGCCTCCCTTCTTGTTGACTCTGGCATCTTATGTTTGTATTATAGCTACCATTGTGAAAATCCCATCCATCAGCGGGAGGAAAAAGGCCTTCTCAACCTGCTCCTCACATCTCATTGTAGTGTCCATTTTCTATGGCACAATAATGATTGTCTACATGTTGCCCAAGACAGAGGCACTGCGAGACCTCAACAAAGTCTTTTCTCTCTTCTATACAGTCCTGACTCCTTTGTTCAACCCCCTGATATACAGCCTCAGAAACAGGGAGGTGAAGGAGGCTTTCAGAAAAGCTGTTGCTAAATTTTGTGCATTTGAAAGAACGCAGGGCTGTAATTGAATACCTTTCATATTGAGATGCTGGTTTTGCTCCCATTCTGCCAATTAATATTTGGAGAAATGAGAACTTATCCTTTTCTCTCTTTCAAAATGGTGTGCAAAGTATTTAAATTTCGAAAGTGCTTCCCCTCCATTGTTTAGCATGTGTTCACGGTGCAATTTGGGCAGCTACATGTATTTATTCATGCAAATCACATTCACGTACAAAACAGACAGTAGGGCATCTAGCCCCCTTTTTTTTACATGAGATGGAGTGAAGGGGAGCAGAATAATCCCTCTTCTTGATATAGAATTATAGAATAGTTGAGCTGGAAGGGGCCTATAAGACCATTGAGTCCACCCCCTCCTCAGTGCAGGAATCCACATTAAAGCATGCCTGACTGTCCAGCTGCATCCTGAATGCTTCTAGGATGGAAGAGCCCACAACCTCCCTAGATAATTGGTTCCATTGTTGTACTGCTCTAACAGTCAGAAAATTTTACCTGATGTCTAGCTGGGATCTGGCTACTTGTAACTTGAGCCCGTTATTCCGTGTCCTGCACTCTGGGATGATCAAGAAGAGATCCTGGCCCTCCTCTGTGCGACAAGCTTTCAAGTATTTGAAGAGCGCTATCATGTCTCCCTTCAATCTTCTCTTCTCCAGGCTAAACATGCACAGTTCTTTCAGTCTCTCCTCATAGGGCTTTGTTTCCAGACCCCTGAACATCCTCGTTGCCCTCCTCTGAACATGCTCCAGCTTGTTCCATTGCATTAAGCACCTTCATTAAGAAATGAATGCAGACAACATATTCTGTGGCTGAAGTCTGCACATCTCCAAGCTTGCAATGTTATTTGCGAGCCAAAAGAATAAACGTGTTCGAAAAATGTGTGTGTTTGAAAAAAATGGGCATGAAAAGAATGTACACCGTTGAAAAGGTGCACAAACACACTTTAATCAAAGGGAGAAACTGTGCACATTTCAAAACAATGTGAATAACTGATGTGTAAAATTGGAAAAATATGAACAGAAGAAGGCACAAATTTTCATGCAAAAAAACTCCCCCACCCTACGAAGCTTACAATCTGATACGGATGTGAGTTGGGCTAAACTTTGGGGTGGAATTCTGAAAAACTCAATGAACCTGAGTTTTGTTGGTTTGTTAATCCTTAGTTGAGAGCAGGAATGGTTTCACTCTCCTCACTGGTACACTCTATTTCTAAAATAATAATAATAATAATAATAATAATAATAATAATAATAATAATAATAATAATATGTCTCACCACTGCTTTATGTAAGAATGAGGCGGCCATGTTAATAAATACTTAGGACTCAACCATCATATCTTGTTTGGTCTTAAATCTTGTACACAAAACACTGCTCACAGGCACTCATATGTGTTTACGTTATATTGAGAGGAGAATTCAGAGCCTTCCTTTATACATCCAAAGAACGTGTGAGCAGGCTGTCAGGCTGTATGGGTTATCCCTGATCCCACCACCAATGTGCTTGGCAGCTATGCTCTCCTATCATCCACACATTTAGCAGGTGTGAGAAAGGGCTCTACATGACTGAGTGAGGAATTGAACTTGGGTGTTCCCAGGCCAAACGTAACACTCTATCCAGAGCTGCATCTGGATGATGGCGCTTTTGTGCCGCAGGCCCCCAAATCCCTGCTTTTGTGCTCCTTCACATTATCCACATGTGAAGGAGCGAGCGCAGGGGTTTGCATACGAGGAGGAGCACATCTTCGCATCCCCATTTTTTGGGAAGGGGTTCCTTTACTTTGATGTGCCATGCCCACACCTCCTCACATCCCCATTCATTTTTTTGGGTTTTTTTTTCCATTACTTTGTAGGTGGTGATGCACTTTTGCACAGGGTGCTTGTGCCTCCTCGCATCCCAGTTTTTTAAAAACCTTTTTGGGGCTTCTCCCCATGCCGGAGAAGCACAGAGGTGGGCCAGCGGCCATTCAGCTGATTGGTCCACCTCCTCCACTGTCTGGGCAGATGGCGACCAATCCTGGTTCGCCACCTGCCCAGACACGCCTCCACCGCAGCTCCGAAGCAAGGCGACAGATGGCAGATGCCCTCATTGCCTCACTCCAAGAGAAAAAAGTGACAGTAAGTCTCTGGCTTTTTTAAACTGGAGCTTCAGGAGTTTGCCCCTGGATGGCTTCACGATGGCGATTGTGTCATATAAATGACCTGCCGCCACTGTGGATCCACCCTGGGGCAAACCCCTCAACAAGACAAGCCCCAGAACAAAATGTGACCAAATTAGAAAACAGATTAACCTAATTAATACACCCAGACTGTCTCACAGTGTGGAGTAGGTGAAAAAACTCCTGCACAAGTCAGTAGAGGAGTAAAAAATTCCTACTCGGTTCCTAATGGCAACCAGCAAGCCCACACTGCCTACAGGGAGGGAGGGAGGGAGCCACGCAGCAAAGAGGGGGAAGGGAGGGAGAGCCCACAGTTTCTGGGCTCCTAAACTCTTCCCCCCATGTTGCCCCATACCAGCACCAGCCAATGCTGGCTGGGCATGTCTCCCCTCTCCCTTGCCCACAAATGCCTCCCCACGCCCAGGCCATGCCAGGCATGGCAGAATGGCCATTCCCTTGTCATTTTCCTGATTTAAATGGTCTTCCCCCCAGTTGCTATTAGCCATGCAGGAGTGGCAGCAGGGAGACAGGTATAAATAGGATCATAGCTCTCCAAAAGGGTTTCCCTCCTGTATTACGTTACTATATTGTACTTTAAGGTTTTCATCTTTGTAAACCACTCAGAGAGCTATGGCTGTTGGGCGGTTTAGAAATATAATAAATGAAGTGAAATGCCATGTGTGCTTCAGCCTGTAGCATTTTAGTTGTGCTGGGGCTACAAATTATTGATAATCAAAGGCCAAAATCAAGTATTTCTCCATTTTTTTTCTTTTCAAAGGGAGCAACACAAGCAGAGGCTTAATTTTTCCAATTGAATTTTTAAAATGATTCACCTTGAACTAGATCATGCCCAATTAAATGTTAGAAGTGTCTTCCTATGCAGTATATTACTGCATATTATTTTGTTTGCTCTCCCCACACTCCTTAAATTAATATTTTTGTATTTCACAGTAGCATACATTTCCTTGTGGTTTAAAATAGTTCATGGTTCCTCTGTGCACAAATATCAAGGGAGATTTTGTCTTTCTGGAGGATAAAAGCAATTAATAACCAAAGGAGGACTTCTAAACTGCCATCAGTATAAGGTAAATATATAGGATAAATACCATATAAAACAGCTGTATTTGTGTACAATGATTGTTCAGATTGATTATCTGGAACTGTTTGTTAGTATAAGCAGTTAGCCAGATGCTGGAATGAAGATAACAGGATGTTTGAAGTCTTATAGAGACATGGGCACTGTCGGTGACAGACGTCCTGACCCACAACCCTGTTCATCATAAAGTAGACTTTGGTAGGTAAGTCAACCTTTTCCATACATATTTACAGAATGGGAAGAAGCATGGGCCACATTTTCCCATCATGAAATGTTTGATATTGCAATTCACACAACACTGTTGTAATCAAGAGATGTTAAGAAAACAAGTGGGATCTGGAATAAGCTTTTAGTTAGCCAGCCAGCTGTGTCCTGCTCCATGATGCTCTCTTCCGTCTCTACATTCCGTAGTTGGTAATCATTCCATGTGCACTGAGCATGCCCATCTTTCATTGGTCTGTTTTCAGTCCACGTTCTCTGCTTCTGCAAACCCCCAAGCCAAGTGATCCCTCCGTCGTGTGTGGATGGTGCCATTTTGGCTACATAAGGATTTGCAATTGGAGAACAAATTCATTATTAGTATAGTATAGTATGTTGATCGCTGGAAAAAAGTACAGGAAGGAGCCACACAATTGATCAATGACTATGCTCCATTCAGACACTTCTTATGACTTTGAGAGACCTAGAGACTAAATGGTAATTTAAATTCCCTTTTGCTTCCTTCTTTTCTCAGTTGCAGTATACAGTATACAGTTTGTCAGCGCTGATCCCCCCTGCCCCTTGTATAGAGCAATTGCCCTCATTGTATCCTCCTTCCAAGGACATGGATGGATACTTCCAAAAATGTACATGCGTCAGGTGGTTTCAGGTGTTGAGGAATATGGTGGACATGTTAAATAAACAATTAAAATGAATTGGGAAATTTGTTTAAAGTTTTGCAATATTGAGAATTATAGTGTCTCTGATGGAATCAAAGAAGCCCATACCACATACCAACAACAACAACAACTCCAACCAAAAATGAATAGGCATGTTACAATAACAAAATGCCCATGAAATGAGATGAACAAGTTATCCAATCTCAAGTTATCCTTGAACACACCAACATTTTCACTGGCCAGACACTGAACATGATTAATGGGGGTGAGAACTGGAAGAGTTTCAAACTTCATTGTCTTCAAACATACTGTAAAAAAATACAGAGGATATACATTGTCACAACTTAATATTCAGATGAGCAGAGGGTTTGACTTCTCCCAGAAAGCATTTCTTATGAAACCTGTTGCACAGATGTTGTCATCAAAGACACATCTTGTCATTAAATGTCATAATGTTGTTTTATTGAGAAGCTAAGGAAGGGCCTTTTTGTCCTTTTCTGTTCTTTTAATGTGGGATATTTCACTCCCAGTTCTGGTTTGGGTCCAGAATTACTCATACCAAGAGCAGATTCTTTGAAATCAATGGTACTTAAATTGCTCATGATTTACTTAAGTCCCATTGATTTAAATAGGGTTAAGTTTTGATCCAACCCATTGTTCTAATACTTAGGTAGGTACACCCCTTCCTTTTACTTCCATTTTCTGGAAGTCACTGGCCAGATACAAAAGAGGACAGGGCTCCTGCAGCTTTAACTGTTGTGATGAAGAGGGAATTACACCAAGTGATGCATGCATTCAAATGTCACCTGCTGAAATTCCCTTTTCTATGCAACTGTTAAAGATACAAGAGCCCTGTCCCGCTGTTCATATGGTCATCCTAATGGTGGGTTGCTTGATTATGTGAAATGGCTGAATGGGTTGGATCCAGGGAAGGGGGAACTCTAAGATTTGCAGGGAACAAAACATCTTTATGTTGGGGGGGAACCCAAGGGGTGGGGTTTGGAAAACCCCCAGATAGCCTAATGAGTACTGAACATGCTTAATGGCTACAAAACCATGACTCTTGGAGAAAATAAATAGAAAACTAGGAGAGAGAGAGAGAGAGAGAGAGAGAGAGAGAGAGAGAGAGAGAGAGAGTGGTTTGGGAGAGCCACAAGATTTGTAGAAGTAACAATTCATAAAATAACAATATAAGATAAAATAGAGAAAATCTCAGCAGAAAAAAAGCGATCATCAGATAGAATAACTCAAATTTCACAGATTTCAAGGGGTCTAAGTTAAGTATAATCAGGGCTAGATCCACAATAGCGGTTTTTAAAAAAATCAGTATCGAAGTGCACTGATAATTGTTGGGACACATTCCATATTCCATATACCACTTTTCTAGAGTTATTTCCTGTGTTTTATTCTGCATTATCCAAAATATAGCAAGAGTTGTCATTGTGTGTGCTACGAAGCACAAATCCGTAAGAGGGATATAGCATCAATATGATGAGATTGCATCAAAATGGCAGAAGGTGTAGGTCTGGCCCAAGTCTGGATCCAACCCATCATTTACAATGAAAGCCATCTTGCAAAAAACAGCAAAAGAGGGTGCCCCACTGAACTTCATAGGGCATGGAGTTCAACAGAAGGCCCTTTCTTTTGGCAAATTATTGTGCCATTATAAAGTTTCCACAAGATTCTTTTATTGTTGTTTTTACAATAATAGTCTAACACAGCAACTTCTCTGGAATGTTTATAGTCCAATGCATGGTTTTAAACCAGAGAATAAATTGGTCAGCAATTTCATAACATCCCAACTTGAATATACATATTACTATTCAAACCTTTATCAAAAGATACCAATATGAATATTATTATTATTATTATTTATTTATATAGCGCCATCAATGTACATGGTGCTGTACAGAGTAAAACAATAAAATAGCAAGACCCTGCCGCATAGGGTTACATTCTAATAAAATCATAATCAAACAATAAGGAGGGGAAGAGAATGCACCAAACAGGCACAGGGTAGAGTAAAACTAACAGTATAAAAGTCAGAACAAAATCAAGCTTTAAAAGCTTTAGGAAAAAGAAAAGTTTTTAGCTGAGCTTTAAAAGCTGCGATTGAACTTGTAGTTCTCAAATGTTCTGGAAGAGCATTCCAGGCGTAAGGGGCAGCAGAAGAAAATGGACGAAGCCAAGCAAGGGAAGTAGAGACCCTTGGGCAGGTGAGAAACATGGCATCAGAGTAGGGTGACCAACTGTCAGGATTTCCCCGGATTTGTCCTGGTTTTTGTTCTTTCCATGGTGTCGGGGGATTTTCTATAATTTTCAATAATGTCCTGGAATGACACACCTTCCTCTTTAAGGCATGGCAGGAGGGAATGACATGCTTTCTTGAGGCACATCATTCCCCCACCCCGAGCTCCAATTGAGGTCTTAAAGGGGAAAGTGGGTCATTCGTGGAGATTATAGAAAAGGCCCCAATTGGAGTGGATGGTAGTGGTGCAGAATGAAATCCTTTCCCCTCCTCCACTCCAATCGGGTTCTTTAAGGTGGTGGGGGAATAACGTACTTTCTGCAGGACTCAGAAAGCTGCTTCCCCACACACACAATAGGTGTCCTCTTTTTTGGTTTCCCAAATATGGTCACCCTACATCAGAGGAGCGAAGAGCACGAGCAGGGCAATAGTGTGAGATGAGAGAAGAAAGACAGGAAGGAGCTAGACAGTGAAAAGCTTTGTAGGTCAACAGGAGAAGTTTATATTGGATTCTGAAGTGAATTGGAAGCCAATGAAGAGATTTCAGAAGTGGAGTAACATGGTCAGAGCGGCGAGCCAAGAAGATGATCTTAGTGGCAGAGTGGTGGACAGAAACCAACGGACTGATGTGAGAAGAAGGAAGGCCAGTGAGAAGAAGGTTGCAGTAGTCCAACCGAGAAATAACCAATGCATGAACAAGAGTCTTGGCAGAAGAGACAGACAAAAATGATCGAATCCTGGCAATATTATACATAAAAACCACAGGATTTAGCTACTGCCTCAATATGAGGAATAAAGGAGAGCGAGGAATCAAATATAAAGCCAAGACTACGAGCTTCCTTGACTGGAGTAAGTGTAACATTATTGACAGTAAGAGAGAATGAGAGATGAGGAGAAGGTTTAGGAGGAAAAGCAGAATTTTTGTTGAGGCTGTGGCCAACAAAATCCAAATTTGGGGGAAATACTGATTAGCAATGTGTGAACATCAAAATATTCAAGTTCTTGACACCAGGTTGGCCACTCTGTGAACAGAGTGTTGGACTAGATCTGATCCAGCATGGCTCTTCTGTTGTTCTTAAGATACAATATTATCAATTTCCTAATTTGTTTCAGTCCTGCTTTACATTTAACCATTCCAGTGGATTTTAAAGTAGGTTCTTTGCTTTCTTTTTCCAGTGTGCTGGATCTTATTCACATGCCTCTGCGGCAAAAGCAAAATGGAGCAAATCAAACTATGATCACAGAGTTCATTCTTCTGGGGTTCGCAGGTGGACGAGATGTACAACTTCTTCTTCTGTTGCTGTTTTTGGTGATTTATATTGTGACCATCAGTGGGAACCTCCTCATCATTTTGCTTGTTGTGTTTGATCAGCACCTTCACACACCAATGTATTACTTCCTTGGGAACCTATCTTGCCTGGAGACCATCTATAGCTCAGCCATCCTGCCCAGGATGCTATATAGTCTCTTGACGGGAGACAGGTCTATTTCATTCGTCAGCTGTGTCACACAGTTTTATACTTTTGGCATACTTGTTACTACAGAGTGTTTTCTTCTAGCTGCAATGTCCTTTGATCGCTACTTAGCCATATGCAAGCCATTGCACTATGCTACCTACATGAATGACAGATTGTGTTTCCAGCTGGCTGCTGCCTCCTGGGTGGGTGGGTGCTTGGCTATTACCATAACAACATCTTTAATATCACAGTTAGTCTTCTGTGGCATGAATGAGATTGACCACTTCTTTTGTGATTTTGGCCCATTGATCAATCTGTCCTGCAGTGACACCAGAATAATAGACATCTTGGTTTTTCTACTGTCATCACTGTGTGCTCTTCCACCTTTCCTGTTGACCTTGGTGTCCTACGTTTTCATCATCACCTCCGTCCTGCAAATTTCATCCACTTCAGGAAGGCAGAAGGTTTTTTCTACCTGCTCCTCTCACCTCACTGTGGTAACAGTTTTTTATGGAACACTGGTCATTGTCTACATCTTACCAAAAACAAGCACCCTGAGAGACCTAAACAAAGTCTTTTCTCTTCTGTACACCATACTGACTCCTCTTGTCAACCCTCTCATATATAGCCTAAGAAATAAAGATGTGAATGAGGCAGTGAAAAAAGTTACTAGAAAGCTTGCAGTTCCTACAAGGAACTTGTAGCACAGGACAGTTACTCTGACAATATCAGTTCTTTACTTGAAACATTTCTACCTAACCCACCTTTCTGTCTGAAGATTCCAAGATTCCATGGTAACAATAGGGGAATTGTTACTTTGGAATCCATGGTAACCATGAAACCCCCAAATGTTCTGCCTAACAAGCAGTATCAGGTAGAACAAGTCGTTTTGATCCTTTGTGGACATCGTATCTTATCTCTCAGGCAGTTTACAAAATAAAATAATGGCTTACATATGAAATTATTCATATACTGAAGTGCAGATAACAAATGACCCCCCACATTCCCACCATTACAATGGCCACATATACATTGCCAAAAAAGAGGAAATACGCTGCCCCCCAAGAGGATGCTAATTTGCATGAATTTGCATATGCTAATGTATGCATATAAGCATACTATAATTTAAATAGAAATGCAATACATGAATAACACCATAGCAGGGAAGACAGTGACAAAGTGACCTCTCTGCTTGTCCAGCCTGCAGGCAATGTCAAAGCCCCTCTGTCCCCAAATGGTTATCTTTAAACCATAGTTAAACTGGACAGCCCTTCAAATAAAGAACTGTCCTATGTAAACTAGGATACATGGCTATGTATTGTGTTTATTGTCTAAGAATTTTTGAAAAGTGTAATACAGAGAAATGTATTTGGGGGCAAAGAAATCTGGCCAGAGGTTAGGGAAAAACCAAGATACTATAGGAGGGATCATTGGAACATAGCATTGGGGGCTAAGGCTTTTTTCTTTGTTCTTTTGTATCTGTCATTCTGCAGTGTGGGTGGGAAGAAATATAAAAAGGGTTTATGCATGTGGTTGGCTTATAGATATCCCATTAGATATTGTGATGAAAATGTTTGCAATTGGCATCAGTTGGTGATATGCTGAAGCCAATGAACTTTTTGAGGCCATGGAATAATGTGTGGTTCCTATTCTTCCAACATATTTCCAAGGTATTAGGTAAGAGGCCTTTCATATGTTTCTGAGTGAAGATCCTTGCAATTCTTGACAGGGAGAGTCCATCCCTCTCCAGTTCACGCTGGAAATGAATGGGCTTTTGGCTGTAATTCAGTGGTAGAGTGCACTCTTTGCATATAATAGATTTAATCCTAAATTTAATCTCTGGCACTTCAATGTGGCCAGATGTGTTCAGACCCTGGAGAGTGGCTTCCCAGTTCAAGTAGACAGTACTGGACTAGATGGGCAAATTGATTTGCCAAGCATAAAAGCAGCTTCCTCTGAGCATGGAAATCAAACATCTTCAAAAACCCTCTAGGTTGTGTGTGTGTGTGTGTGTGTGTGTGTGTGTGTGTGTGTGTGTGTGTTTAAGGTTACAAAGCTTGAAAGCTTAATCAGTAGAAAGCTCAGGTCCTATGTTAGATTCCCTGTATGAAAGTGACCCCTGTGGACTCTCAGGATGCATTGCCTGAAAAAGACTTGATATGACTGAGCTAGCGTACAGAAGCGGTGAGCGTTAAACAATCCATTAATCCCATGGAACAAGAAGCAACATGAGGATCTCCTTTGGGTTTAGGAGGGTGGTTGCATCATGAATGTCTCCCCACCCCCCCGAAAGCCAGAATATCAGCAATTATTCTCCCAGGATCACTTCTTTTAAGTGCTCATGAGAAGCTCTTTCAGGAACATTAATTCTTTACAGCTGTGAAGAGTTCACTTTGTCCAGAGCCCAGTTTTCCAGCAAGAATTTGTAGAAACAGTGTCTTTATTTATATATGTACTTATTTATTTCATTTCTATATTGCCCAATAGCCCTAGCTATTGGGGCACCCAGAAATACAACAGAAACTTGCTGAAGGTAAGTTCAATCACTGCTATTCTTGGTGGGGTTATTCCATCTTTCAAGGCCTCCTTTGGTATTGAGATACCCCCCACCTCATGCATCCAAGGATTTTTGGACAAATGACAGTAGGAAAATTCAGTCTATCCTCACCAAAATATTTTCATGCCATTGTCTTCTGCCATCCCCCAGTTACAAAAGTTATGTTCATTTTTTTGCAAAAAATATACTGTGTCATTCTTTACATACCCTTGCATGCCTGCTGCCAAGGGACAGCTTTGTGTATGGCAAATGATGCAGAGTATAATCTGCCGTATATACATAGCCTTAAGGGTCAATATCATTTGCTCTGTGATTGACAATTTCCCTGATTAAGTTGTCTTTGGACAGGCTGAAGAACAGCATTTCTTCACACTATGCCTAGTACACTTACAGAATTCACTATCCCAAGTAAGATGATGACAACTATTTAAATTGACTACCAGTTGTTATATGGCAACTACTCAGATAGCTTTAAAGATGAGTTACACAAATTCTAAGGTCCCATTCAGAAGACACCTTAAACCATGGCTTTAACCATGGTGAATTAGGCTTTTTGCCTTAGTCACCATAGTTAAAGCCATGGTTTGTGTCTTCTAAACATGGCCCGGATTTCTAGCTTAACCATCATGGTTTAAGGTGTCTTCTGAAAGGGGCCATAGAAGAGAAGTCTATCAGTAGTTATTAGCCACAATGACAGCTAACTGGAGACCCTGGGCTCAAGGTACTATGCATCTGAATATCTATTTGTGGGGTGCAAACAATCTAGGCTGCTGCGTTCAGTCCCTGCTTATGGGCCTTATCTAGCTGGCCACTGCTGGGAATAGACTTGAATTACCTTGGCTTTGAAATGATCCAGAAAGTTTCTTCTTATAACCCCCCATTGTCCTATGAAATTGTGTCCTAGAATTTACACAACACTCCTGAGGCTTTCAGGGAAAGACAGGCAGCAGTGGGAAGCTGCTTTTCAAAGACATTTCTCATTGAGGAATCCCTAATAAGTTTCCAAGAAACTAGAACTCCTTAGAACTATCATTGCTCAATTGTCACCTGGCAGCAGCAATGGCATCAAGCTGCAGCAGACATAGGGCTCATCTACACCAAGCAGGATATTCCACTATGAAAGTGGTATGAAAGCAGTATATAAAAGGCAGGGGGCACACTACTGCTTTATAGTGGTACTGAAGTGCACTGACAACTTGTGGGCCCATGACACATCTTACACCAAGCAGGATATAACACCATGAAAGAGGTATGAAAGCAGTATATGGCATGTCTCAGTGGGCCCCAACAGTTGTCAGTGCACTTCAATATCACTATAACGCAGTAGTGTGGCTCCTGCCTGTTATATACCGCTTTCATACCACTTTCATAGTGGAATATATGCTTTGTGTAGATGAGCTCACAGATGAGAAACTGGGCCATGCTACTATCCCTGCTCAAAGGCCAGCTACAATATGGCCGTCTTTCACCTGAATGGTTTCCACCAGCTGATCACTGTAAGAACTACAATTTATATTTAATAATTGGTGCCTGAGTTGGCCTTCCCACACTTCCCTTCCCATTCTTCTTTCTTTTTATATTCTTTCTTTTTGTCTGTCAGCCTGAAATTATGGAGGTTTTTGTTTTATTAATTTTACCGAAGCCACTCTGGGAATCTTAGTGGACAAAGAGCAGGACAAAGATGTTCAAATAAAGCAAAACAAATAGAACAGAGTTTGGAAACCAGTGCACTAGGATAGAATTCCCACTGGATAAATGACAAAACTCAGGCCATAGCTAGACCTAAGGTTTATCCCTGGATCGTTCTGGATGATCCCAGGATGATCCCAGGATAAACCTTAGGTCTAGCTGTAGCCTCACATTTCCCTAGGTTTCAATAAGCTTTCATGCTGTTAAAATAAGATGTTGATTGTTGATTGAGACTTCTCCATTCAAATGCATGTCCTCCTAATTATGTCCTAGCTTTTGTGTGACCTGCACGAGATTAAATAAATGTGGAGCTCAGAGGAAGGAAACGAAACGACCATTGCAGAATTCATCCTTGTGGGATTTGGGAATCCCCCTGAGCTGCAGCCTCTTCTTTTCTTACTCTTCCTGGTGATCTATATTGTGACAATAACTGGGAACCTCCTTATCTTTTTGGTAATTGTGATTGATCATCACCTTCATACGCCCATGTACTTCTTCCTGGCAAATTTGTCCTGCCTGGAGACTTGCTATAGTTCAACCATCTTGCCCCAAATGTTGACCAATTTGTTAACGGGTGAGAAAACCATTACTTTTAGTGGATGCATAGCTCAATATTTTTTCTTTGGCTCTTTTGCCTCTATCGAAACATACCTCCTGGCAGCAATGTCTTACGACCGCTATTTAGCAATATGTAGACCATTGATCTATGCTTCCACTATGCAGAATAAATTATGTTTTCAGCTCATGGCTGTGACATGGATTAATGGCATGTTGGTTAACTGCTTAATAACATATCTGCTGGCTCAGTTATCCTTCTGTGGCCCAAATACTATAGATCATTATTTCTGTGACTTCATCCCACTGGAGAAACTGTCCTGCACTGACACAAGCATCCTTGTACTCGTCTTCTTTCTCTTGACCTTTATTTTCACCGTGACCCCATTTCTACTGACTCTCACATCCTATGCTTGCATCATTGCGTCCATCCTGAAGATCCCATCCACCACTGGGAGGCAAAAGGCCTTTTCAACCTGTTCCTCTCATCTCATGGTAGTTTGCCTATTTTACGGTACAATAATCATTGTCTACATGTTGCCAGATACCCCTACTCTGAGAGACCTCAATAAAGTCTTCTCTGTTTTTTACACAGTCCTGACTCCTTTAGTCAACCCCCTCATCTACAGCCTGAGAAACAAAGAAGTTCACAGAGCTATAAGACAAATTTGTGGTAAATTAACCATTTCTGCAAGGAATCAGCTGACCTCATCCCTCTCCTTTCAGTTCATCAGCAAATCCAAATTCTGAATCACAGCTTATAAAGCTTGGTGAGAAAGGGAGCTTGCCTTCTTTTGCAAATAGCAAGTGTGTGTGTGTGTACACATGCATGTGCAAGGGGGGAATCGGACTGAGATGTTGGCAGAAGGAAATATTAACCTCATTCCTCTCATTCCAGAGCCCAAATCCACCTCAGAGCTCACTCACAGCAGCTATTTCTTAAAGCACAATTAATTGTGCAAGGTCAAACTACATCTAAACTGCCCTAAATTTTATTTACCCAAGGTGACCATCTGAAAAGGAAGACAGGGCTTCTGTAGCTTTAACAGTGGAATAGAGAAGGGAATTTCAGCAGGTGTCTTTTGTATGCATGCAGCACCTGGGGAAATTCCCTCTTCATCACAGCAGTTAAAGCTGCAGGAGCTCTGCCCTCTTGACCAGATACAAAAAAAGGTCAGGGTTCCTGCAGCTTTAACTGTTATGATGAAGAGGGAATTTCACCAGGTGCTGCATGCTTACAAATGACCCCTGGTGAAATTCCCTTTATACAACTGTTAAAGATGCAGGAGCCCTGTCCTCCTTTCCATATGGGTTGCCTTAAAAATTACCTGTGTTTTGGTATGTTTGTATTTTTAAAAAATCACTCTTCTCCATGTCTCACTGTGTTAGTCTGTTTGTATTCCTGTTTCATTTTCTTCTTAATGCATTTCCATCATTCTTTTCCTTCAAGAGTCATGTTCATGAAGGTTAACTTTGCATTGCTGGGATTTTTTGAGCTGCTCTGTGATTTGGCATGAATGGGACATTGTCATGACCTAGGTGGCACAAATCTATATCATGGCTCTCTTTCATGCTTCATCCCACATTCCTGTTTCCCTCGAATTATCACATACAGTGCTAAGCTGGTGTTGTTGTTGCTAAATCACTACTTTCTTTATTGCGATCCATAGATCCATAAAAAGAAAGAAACAAACAACAGACAAACAAATACAAGAATCAGACATGAAATCATACAGTTAGAGCTATTGTCAAGATTTTACTAGTAGCTTTCCAGCTCCGCCGAGCTCCTAAGATCCTTTGCAAAGGGTTTAAGGGGGGAAAAGTAAAAAAAATCATAAAAAATCAATGGATGATCCAATCTGATTTAAATTTGGTATGCTTAAAGCTCTCCTTAATATCTATTACTGTGCCAATTTTGATGTCTATCTTTAAAGCTTACGGAGATGTAAGCATTTGTTTAATTTTTCTCAAATCCTGCTCCTGTGCCCCAGTGGCCGCTCAATGATTTGCTGGAAAGCTACTAGTAAAATCTTGACAATAGCTCTAACTGTATGATTTCATGTCTGATTCTTGTATTTGTTTGTCTGTTGTTTGTTTCTTTCTTTTTATGGATCTATGGATCGCAATAAAGAAAGTAGTACTAGTAAAATACCTCGATTCTTTTCCCTTTATAGCACAATTAAAGCAGGATGCATGGGAGTACTTCACAGTCAAAGCTGATTATAAACTGGAAAACTTCAGAGTACTTCACAATAAAAGCAGATTATAAGCGGGAAAACTTCGGAGTCCTTTGCACGCAATTCACAGTGATGGCACAGTATAACACCGGTGTGATAAAGCTTTTATTCATAGCTGTATTGCATTCAGATGGGATGTGGAAGAGAGCCTTCTCAGTGGTTATGCCCAAACTTTGACATTATGCCCATACAGATGTATGGAAATACTCCCCCTCCCCAAGCATGCAATTGACTCGTCAAACTGGTGGTTTTAATCTCGATATCGTATCAACTTTTTGAATTTTATATACCGTTGTTTAATATATATATATATATATATATATATATATATATATATATATATATTGTTTGGTTATGGTGAAACCTGATTGGGTGCTTTTAATGGAAATTTGGAATACAAATATTTATTATCTTAATAAATATTTGCTGTATGTGTCCTGTTTAATTATTGGTGCTAATTGGCAACTGTTCTATGGTTGTGCTTTTTCTATGGGTGTGTATATTTTATTAAGATCATTTATTTGAATTTCATGGGATATAAATTCATAATAATAAGTTTATGAAAAAACCTTTCCGAACTGGGGAAATGGGCATTAAAATGGTAAACACAATTCAATGTGAACAAATGTAAAGGAATGCACTTTGGGGGGAAAAGAACCTAACTTCATTTATACACTGATGGGATCAGAGCTGGAAGTGACTGATCAGTAAAGGTCTCTTGAGCTTGGGGTGCATTGTTTGAAGAAAAGATCAGGTCCATGTGTGACTGCTGTGAAAAAGGCAAATTCCATGTTGGGTATCAGTAGGAAAGGAATAAAACAAAAAGCTTCCAATATCATAATGCCCTTATAAAAAAATACATTGTAACTACTCTTGCATAATGTGTGCTGTTTTAGCCGCTGCTTCTCAAAGATGATATTGTAAAGCTGGGGAAAGTGCAGAAAAGGGCAGCCAAAATGATACAAGGAATGGACCAACTCACCAATGAGGATATGTTACATTTTTATGGCTCTTTAGCTTCAAAACAAGGATGAACAGGTGGAGGAGCATAATAAAGGTATATGGAACTGTGCATGGTGTGGAGAAAGTCTATAGGCTTCCCTCATAATACTAGAGGCTGGGGATATTCCATGAAGCTGATTCATGGGAGATTCGGGATAGATGAACTATGCAGTTAAACTATGCAAGCAGCTATCACAAGAAGTATTGATAACCACCAACATGGACAGCTTTAAAAGCAGATTAGATGGATTCATGCAGGATAAGGTATCAACGGCAACAAGTCATAACGACAATATATTTCCTCCAGTATCAGAGGGACTATGTCTCTAAGTACCAGCTCCTGGGGATCATGAATGAGAAGGTGCTGTGGTGCTCATGTCTGGCTTGTGGATTTCCGATAGGCACCTCATTGACTAATATGGGAGCAGAATGCTGGAGAAGATAGGCCTTTGGTCTGCTACAGTGTGACTATTATTGTATTCTTTTGTTCTTGAGTGGCAGACAGTGCCTTCTGCTACCCCGTGATGCTACTCCCCTCTCCCCTCCCACCACCTAGTCTTTCTCTCTCCCGATATACTTGCTGTGGGGCACACACTGGAATCAAAAGCCCTGCGGTATCTAGGTTCTTATCCCGGTACCCAATATTCTTCTTCCCAGGCCTTAGCTAGACCTAAGGGTTGGTGATATGCTGAAGCCAATGAACTTTTTGAGGCCATGGAATAATGTGTGGTTCCTATTCTTCCAACATATTTCCAAGGTATTAGGTAAGAGGCCTTTCATATGTTCCTGAGTGAAGATCCTTGTAATTCATGACAGGGAGAGTCCATCCCTCTCCAGTTCACGCTGGAAATGAATGGGCTTTTGGCTGTAATTCAGTGGTAGAGTGCATTCTTTGCATATAACAGATTTAATCCTAAATTTAATCTCTGGCACTTCAATGTGGCCAGATGTGTTCAGACCCTGGAGAGTGGCTTCCCAGTTCAAGTAGACAGTACTGGACTAGATGGGCAAATTGATTTGCCAGGCATAAAAGTAGCTTCCTCTGAGCATGGAAATCAAACATCTTCAAAAACCCTCTAGTGTGTATGTGTGTGTGTGTGTGTGTGTGTGTGTGTGTGTGTTTAAGGTTACAAAGCTTGAAAGCTTAATCAGTGGAAAGCTCAGGTCCTATGTTAGATTCCCTGTATGAATGTGACCCCTGTGGACTCTCAGGATGCATTGCCTGAAAAAGACTTGATATGACTGAGCTAGCGTACAGAAGCGCTGAGCGTTAAACAATCCATTAATCCCATGGAACAAGAAGCAACATGAGGATCTCCTTTGGGTTTAGGAGGGTGGTTGCATCATGAATCTCTCCCCCCCCCCGAAAGCCAGAATATCAGCAATTATTCTCCAAGGATCACTTCTTTTAAGTGCTCATGAGAAGCTCTTTCAGGAACATTAATTCTTTACAGCTGTGAAGCGTTCACTTTGTCCAGAGCCCAGTTTTCTAGCAAGAATTTGGAGAAACAGTGTCTTTATTTATATATGTACTTATTTATTTCATTTCTATATTGCCCAATAGCCCTAGCTATTGGGGCACCCAGAAATACAACAGAAACTTGCTAAAGGTAAGTTCAATCACTGCTATTCTTCGTGGGGTTATTTCATCTTTCAAGGCCTCCTTTGGTATTGAGATACCCCCCCACCTCATGCATCCAAGGATTTTTGGACAAATGACAGTAGGAAAATTCATTCTATCCTCAACAAGCGCTTTTTTTGTGAACCGCCCAGAGAGCTCCGGCTATTGGGCGGTATAGAAATGTGATAAATAAATAAATAAACAAAATATTTTCATGCCATTGTCTTCTGCCATCCCCCAGTTACAAAGGTTATGTTCATTTTTTTGCAAAAAATATACTGTGTCATTCTTTACATACCCTTGCATGCCTGCTGCCAAGGGACAGCTTTGTGTATGGCAAATGATGCAGAGTATAATCTACCATATATACATAGCCTTAAGGGTCAATATCATTTGCTCTGTGATTGACAATTTCCCTGATTAAGTTGTCTTTGGACAGGCTGAAGAACAGCATTTCTTCACACTATGCCTAGTACACTTACAGAATTCACTATCCCAAGTAAAATGGTGACAACTATTTAAATTGACTACCAGTTGTTATATGGCAACTACTCGGATAGCTTTAAAGATGAGTTACACAAATTCTAAGGTGCCATTCAGAAGACACCTTAAACCATGGCTTTAACCATGGTGAATTAGGCTTTTTGCCTTAGTCACCATAGTTAAAGCCATGGTTTGTGTCTTCTGAACATGGCCCGGATTTCTAGCTTAACCATCATGGTTTAAGGTGTCTTCTGAAAGGGGCCATAGAGGAGAAGTCTATCAGTAGTTATTAGCCACAATGACAGCTAACTGAGGCTTTCAGGGAAAAACAGGTAGCAGTGGGAAGCTGCTTTTCAAAGACATTTGTCATTGAGGAAGCCCTAATAAGTTTCCAAGAAACTAGAACTCCTTAGAACTATCATTGCTCAATTGTCACCTGGCAGCAGCAATGGCATCAAGCTGCAGCAGACATAGGGCTCATCTACACCAAGCAGGATATTCCACTATGAAAGTGGTATGAAAGCGGTATATAAAAGGCAGGAGCCACACTACTGCTTTATAGTGGTACTGAAGTGCACTGACAACTTGTGGGCCCATGACACATCTTACATCAAGCAGGATATAACACCATGAAAGAGGTATGAAAGCAGTATATGGCATGTCTCAATGGGCTCCAACAGTTGCCAGTGCACTTCAATACCACTATAAAGCAGTAGTGTGGCTCCTGCCTGTTATATACCGCTTTCATACCACTTTCATAGTGGAATATATGCTTTGTGTAGATGAACTCACAGATGAGAAACTGGGCCATGCTACTATCCCTGCTCAAAGGCCAGCTACAATATGGCCATCTTTCACCTGAATGGTTTCCACCAGCTGATCACTGTAAGAACTACATTTTATATTTAATAATTGGTGCCTGAGTTGGCCTTCCCACACTTCCCTTCCCATTCTTCTTTCTTTTTATATTCTTTCTTTTTGTCTGTCAGCCTGAAATTATGGAGGTTTTTGTTTTATTAATTTTACCGAAGCCACTCTGGGAATCTTAGTGGACAAAGAGCAGGACAAAGATGTTCAAATAAAGCAAAACAAATAGAACAGAGTTTGGAAACCAGTGCACTAGGATAGAATTCCCACTGGATAAATGACAAAACTCAGGCCATAGCCAGACCTAAGGTTTATCCCTGGATCGTTCTGGATGATCCCAGGATGATCCCAGGATAAACCTTAGGTCTAGCTGTAGCCTCACATTTCCCTGGGTTTCAATAAGCTTTCATGCTGTTAAAATAAGATGTTGATTGTTGATTGAGACTTCTCCATTCAAATGCATGTCCTCCTAATTATGTCCTAGCTTTTGTGTGACCTGCACGAGATTAAATAAATGTGGAGCTCAGAGGAAGGAAACGAAACGACCATTGCAGAATTCATCCTTGTGGGATTTGGGAATCCCCCTGAGCTGCAGCCTCTTCTTTTCTTACTCTTCCTGGTGATCTATACTGTGACAATAACTGGGAACCTCCTTATCTTTTTGGTAATTGTGATTGATCATCACCTTCATACGCCCATGTACTTCTTCCTGGCAAATTTGTCCTGCCTGGAGACTTGCTATAGTTCAACCATCTTGCCCCAAATGTTGACCAATTTGTTAACGGGTGAGAAAACCATTACTTTTAGTGGATGCATAGCTCAATATTTTTTCTTTGGCTCTTTTGCCTCTATCGAAACATACCTCCTGGCAGCAATGTCTTACGACCGCTATTTAGCAATATGTAGACCATTGATCTATGCTTCCACTATGCAGAATAAATTATGTTTTCAGCTCATGGCTGTGACATGGATTAATGGCATGTTGGTTAACTGCTTAATAACATATCTGCTGGCTCAGTTATCCTTCTGTGGCCCAAATACCATAGATCATTATTTCTGTGACTTCATCCCACTGGAAAAACTGTCCTGCACTGACACAAGCATCCTTGTACTCGTCTTCTTTCTCTTGACCTTCATTTTCACCGTGACCCCATTTCTACTGACTCTCACATCCTACGCTTGCATCATTGCGTCCATCCTGAAGATCCCATCCACCACCGGGAGGCAAAAGGCCTTTTCAACCTGTTCCTCTCATCTCATGGTAGTTTGCCTTTTTTATGGTACAATAATCATTGTCTACATGTTGCCAGATACCCCTACTCTGAGAGACCTCAATAAAGTCTTCTCTGTTTTTTACACAGTCCTGACTCCTTTAGTCAACCCCCTCATCTACAGCTTGAGAAACAAAGAAGTTCACAGAGCTATAAGACAAATTTGTGGTAAATTAACCATTTCTGCAAGGAATCAGCTGACCTCATCCCTCTCCTTTCAGTTCATCAGCAAATCCAAATTCTGAATCACAGCTTATAAAGCTTGGTGAGAAAGGGAGCTTTCCTTCTTTTGCAAATAGCAAGTGTGTGTGTGTGTACACATGCATGTGCAAGGGGGGAATCGGACTGAGATGTTGGCAGAAGGAAATATTAACCTCACTCCTCTCATTCCAGAGCCCAAATCCACCTCAGAGCTCACTCACAGCAGCTATTTCTTAAAGCACAATTAATTGTGCAAGGTCAAACTACATCTAAACTGCCCTAAATTTTATTTACCCAAGGTGACCATCTGAAAAGGAAGACAGGGCTTCTGTATCTTTAACAGTGGATAGAGAAGGGAATTTCAGCAGGTGTCTTTTGTATGCATGCAGCACCTGGTGAAATTCCCTCTTCATCACAGCAGTTAAAGCTGCAGGAGCTCTGCCCTCTTGACCAGATACAAAAAAAGGTCAGGGTTCTTGCAGCTTTAACTGTTATGATGAAGAGGGAATTTCACCAGGTGCTGCATGCTTACAAATGACCCCTGGTGAAATTCCCTTTATACAACTGTTAAAGATGCAGGAGCCCTGTCCTCCTTTCCATATGGGTTGCCTTAAAAATTACCTGTGTTTTGGTATGTTTGTATTTTTAAAAAATCACTCTTCTCCATGTCTCACTGTGTTAGTCTGTTTGTATTCCTGTTTCATTTTCTTCTTAATGCATTTCCGTCATTCTTTTCCTTCAAGAGTCATGTTCATGAAGGTTAACTTTGCATTGCTGGGATTTTTTGAGCTGCTCTGTGATTTGGCATGAATGGGACATTGTCACGACCTAGGTGGCACAAATCTACATCATGGCTCTCTTTCATGCTTCATCCCACATTCCTGTTTCCCTCGAATTATCACATACAGTGCTAAGCTGGTGTTGTTGTTGCTAAATCACACCCCGGGCCGCCGAGCTCTTAAGATCCTTTGCAAAGGGTTTAAGGGGGGAAAAGTAAAAAAAATCATAAAAAATCAATGGATGATCCAATCTGATTTAAATTTGGTATGCTTAAAGCTCTCCTTAATATCTATTACTGTGCCAATTTTGATGTCTATCTTTAAAGCTTACGGAGATGTAAGCATTTGTTTAATTTTTCTCAAATCCTGCTCCTGTGCCCCAGTGGCCGCTCAATGATTTGCTGGAAAGCTACTAGTAAAATCTTGACAATAGCTCTAACTGTATGATTTCATGTCTGATTCTTGTATTTGTTTGTCTGTTGTTTGTTTCTTTCTTTTTATGGATCTATGGATCGCAATAAAGAAAGTAGTACTAGTAAAATACCTAGATTCTTTTCCCTTTATAGCACAATTAAAGCAGGATGCACGGGAGTACTTCACAGTCAAAGCAGATTATAAGCGGGAAAACTTCAGAGTACTTCACAATAAAAGCAGATTATAAGCGGGAAAACTTCGGAGTCCTTTGCACGCAATTCACAGTGATGGCACAGTATAACACCGGTGTGATAAAGCTTTTATTCATAGCTGTATTGCATTCAGATGGGATGTGGAAGAGAGCCTTCTCAGTGGTTATGCCCAAACTTTGACATTATGCCCATGAAGATGTATGGAAATACTCCCCCTCCCCAAGCATGCAATTGACTCGCCAAACTGGTGGTTTTAATCTCGATATCGTATCAACTTTTTGAATTTTATATACCGTTGTTTAAATATATATATATAATGTTTGGTTATGGTGAAACCTGATTGGGCGCTTTTAATGGAAATTTGGAATACAAATATTTATTATCTTAATAAATATTTGCTGTATGTGTCCTGTTTTATTATTGGTGCTAATTGGCAACTGTTCTATGGTTGTGTTTTTTCTATGGATGTGTATATTTTATTAAGATCATTTATTTGAATTTCATGGGATATAAATTCATAATAATAAGTTTATGAAAAAACCTTTCTGAACTGGGGAAATGGGCATTAAAATGGTAAACACAATTGAATGTGAACAAATGTAAAGGAATGCACTTTGGGGGGAAAAGAACCTAACTTCATTTATACACTGATGGGATCAGAGCTGGAAGTGACTGATCAGTGAAGGTCTCTTGAGCTTGGGGTGCATTGTTTGAAGAAAAGATCAGGTCCATGTGTGACTGCTGTGAAAAAGGCAAATTCCATGTTGGGTATCAGTAGGAAAGGAATAAAACAAAAAGCTTCCAATATCATAATGCCCTTATAAAAAAATACATTGTAACTACTCTTGCATAATGTGTGCTGTTCTAGCCGCTGCTTCTCAAAGATGATATTGTAAAGCTGGGGAAAGTGCAGAAAAGGGCAGCCAAAATGATACAAGGGATGGACCAACTCACCAATGAGGATATGTTACATTTTTATGGCTCTTTAGCTTCAAAACAAGGATGAACAGGTGGAGGAGCATAATAAAGGTATATGGAACTGTGCATGGTGTGGAGAAAGTCTATAGGCTTCCCTCATAATACTAGAGGCTGGGGATATTCCATGAAGCTGATTCATGGGAGATTCGGGATAGATGAACTATGCAGTTAAACTATGCAAGCAGCTATCACAAGAAGTATTGATAACCACCAACATGGACAGCTTTAAAAGCAGATTAGATGGATTCATGCAGGATAAGGTATCAACGGCAACAAGTCATAACGACAATATATTTCCTCCAGTATCAGAGGGACTATGTGTCTAAGTACCAGCTCCTGGGGATCATGAATGAGAAGGTGCTGTGGTGCTCATGTCTGGCTTGTGGATTTCCGATAGGCACCTCATTGACTAATATGGGAGCAGAATGCTGGAGAAGATAGGCCTTTGGTCTGCTACAGTGTGACTATTATTGTATTCTTTTGTTCTTGAGTGGCAGACAGTGCCTTCTGCTACCCCGTGATGCTACTCCCCTCTCCCCTCCCACCACCTAGTCTTTCTCTCTCCCGATATACTTGCTGTGGGGCACACACTGGAATCAAAAGCCCTGCGGTATCTAGGTTCTTATCCCGGTACCCAATATTCTTCTTCCCAGGCCTTAGCTAGACCTAAGGGTTGGTGATATGCTGAAGCCAATGAACTTTTTGAGGCCATGGAATAATGTGTGGTTCCTATTCTTCCAACATATTTCCAAGGTATTAGGTAAGAGGCCTTTCATATGTTTCTGAGTGAAGATCCTTGTAATTCTTGACAGGGAGAGTCCATCCCTCTCCAGTTCACGCTGGAAATGAATGGGCTTTTGGCTGTAATTCAGTGGTAGAGTGCATTCTTTGCATATAACAGATTTAATCCTAAATTTAATCTCTGGCACTTCAATGTGGCCAGATGTGTTCAGACCCTGGAGAGTGGCTTCCCAGTTCAAGTAGACAGTACTGGACTAGATGGGCAAATTGATTTGCCAGGCATAAAAGTAGCTTCCTCTGAGCATGGAAATCAAACATCTTCAAAAACCCTCTAGTGTGTGTGTGTGTGTGTGTGTGTGTGTGTGTTTAAGGTTACAAAGCTTGAAAGCTTAATCAGTGGAAAGCTCAGGTCCTATGTTAGATTCCCTGTATGAATGTGACCCCTGTGGACTCTCAGGATGCATTGCCTGAAAAAGACTTGATATGACTGAGCTAGCGTACAGAAGCGCTGAGCGTTAAACAATCCATTAATCCCATGGAACAAGAAGCAACATGAGGATCTCCTTTGGGTTTAGGAGGGTGGTTGCATCATGAATCTCTCCCCCCCCGAAAGCCAGAATATCAGCAATTATACTCCAAGGATCACTTCTTTTAAGTGCTCATGATAAGCTCTTTCAGGAACATTAATTCTTTACAGCTGTGAAGAGTTCACTTTGTCCAGAGCCCAGTTTTCTAGCAAGAATTTGGAGAAACAGTGTCTTTATTTATATATGTACTTATTTATTTCAGTTCTATATTGCCCAATAGCCCTAGCTATTGGGGCACCCAGAAATACAACAGAAACTTGCTAAAGGTAAGTTCAATCACTGCTATTCTTCGTGGGGTTATTTCATCTTTCAAGGCCTCCTTTGGTATTGAGATACCCCCCCACCTCATGCATCCAAGGATTTTTGGACAAATGACAGTAGGAAAATTCATTCTATCCTCAACAAGCGCTTTTTTTGTGAACCGCCCAGAGAGCTCCAGCTATTGGGCGGTATAGAAATGTGATAAATAAATAAATAAACAAAATATTTTCATGCCATTGTCTTCTGCCATCCCCCAGTTACAAAGGTTATGTTCATTTTTTTGCAAAAAATATACTGTGTCATTCTTTACATACCCTTGCATGCCTGCTGCCAAGGGACAGCTTTGTGTATGGCAAATGATGCAGAGTATAATCTACCATATATACATAGCCTTAAGGGTCAATATCATTTGCTCTGTGATTGACAATTTCCCTGATTAAGTTGTCTTTGGACAGGCTGAAGAACAGCATTTCTTCACACTATGCCTAGTACACTTACAGAATTCACTATCCCAAGTAAAATGGTGACAACTATTTAAATTGACTACCAGTTGTTATATGGCAACTACTCGGATAGCTTTAAAGATGAGTTACACAAATTCTAAGGTGCCATTCAGAAGACACCTTAAACCATGGCTTTAACCATGGTGAATTAGGCTTTTTGCCTTAGTCACCATAGTTAAAGCCATGGTTTGTGTCTTCTGAACATGGCCCGGATTTCTAGCTTAACCATCATGGTTTAAGGTGTCTTCTGAAAGGGGCCATAGAGGAGAAGTCTATCAGTAGTTATTAGCCACAATGACAGCTAACTGAGGCTTTCAGGGAAAAACAGGTAGCAGTGGGAAGCTGCTTTTCAAAGACATTTGTCATTGAGGAAGCCCTAATAAGTTTCCAAGAAACTAGAACTCCTTAGAACTATCATTGCTCAATTGTCACTTGGCAGCAGCAATGGCATCAAGCTGCAGCAGACATAGGGCTCATCTACATCAAGCAGGATATTCCACTATGAAAGTGGTATGAAAGCAGTATATAAAAGGCAGGAGCCACACTACTGCTTTATAGTGGTACTGAAGTGCACTGACAACTTGTGGGCCCATGACACATCTTACACCAAGCAGGATATAACACCATGAAAGAGGTATGAAAGCAGTATATGGCATGTCTCAATGGGCTCCAACAGTTGCCAGTGCACTTCAATACCACTATAAAGCAGTAGTGTGGCTCCTGCCTGTTATATACCACTTTCATACCACTTTCATAGTGGAATATATGCTTTGTGTAGATGAACTCACAGATGAGAAACTGGGCCATGCTACTATCCCTGCTCAAAGGCCAGCTACAATATGGCCATCTTTCACCTGAATGGTTTCCACCAGCTGATCACTGTAAGAACTACAATTTATATTTAATAATTGGTGCCTGAGTTGGCCTTCCCACACTTCCCTTCCCATTCTTCTTTCTTTTTATATTCTTTCTTTTTGTCTGTCAGCCTGAAATTATGGAGGTTTTTGTTTTATTAATTTTACCGAAGCCACTCTGGGAATCTTAGTGGACAAAGAGCAGGACAAAGATGTTCAAATAAAGCAAAACAAATAGAACAGAGTTTGGAAACCAGTGCACTAGGATAGAATTCCCACTGGATAAATGACAAAACTCAGGCCATAGCTAGACCTAAGGTTTATCTCTGGATCGTTCTGGATGATCCCAGGATGATCCCAGGATAAACCTTAGGTCTAGCTGTAGCCTCACATTTCCCTGGGTTTCAATAAGCTTTCATGCTGTTAAAATAAGATGTTGATTGTTGATTGAGACTACTCCATTCAAATGCATGTCCTCCTAATTATGTCCTAGCTTTTGTGTGACCTACACGAGATTAAATAAATGTGGAGCTCAGAGGAAGGAAACGAAACGACCATTGCAGAATTCATCCTTGTGGGATTTGGGAATCCCCCTGAGCTGCAGCCTCTTCTTTTCTTACTCTTCCTGGTGATCTATATTGTGACAATAACTGGGAACCTCCTTATCTTTTTGGTAATTGTGATTGATCATCACCTTCATACGCCCATGTACTTCTTCCTGGCAAATTTGTCCTGCCTGGAGACTTGCTATAGTTCAACCATCTTGCCCCAAATGTTGACCAATTTGTTAACAGGTGAGAAAACCATTACTTTTAGTGGATGCATAGCTCAATATTTTTTCTTTGGCTCTTGTGCTGCTATCGAAACATATCTCCTGGCAGCAATGTCTTATGACCGCTATTTAGCAATATGTAGACCATTGATCTATGCTTCCACTATGCAGAATAAGTTATGTTTTCAGCTCATGGCTGTGACATGGATTAATGGCGTGTTGGTTAACTGCTTAATAACATATCTGCTGGCTCAGTTATCCTTCTGTGGCCCAAATACCATAGATCATTATTTCTGTGACTTCATCCCACTGGAAAAACTATCCTGCACTGACACAAGCATCCTTGTACTCGTCCTGTTTCTCTTGACCTTCATTTTCACCGTGACCCCATTTCTTCTGACTCTCACATCCTATGCTTGCATCATTGTGTCCATCCTGAAGATCCCATCCACCACCGGGAGGCAAAAGGCCTTTTCAACCTGTTCCTCTCATCTCATGGTAGTTTGCCTATTTTATGGTACATTAATTATTGTCTATATGTTGCCAGACACCCCCATTCTGAGAGACCTCAATAAAATATTCTCTGTTTTCTACACAGTCCTGACTCCTTTGATCAATCCCCTCATCTATAGTTTGAGAAACAAAGAAGTTCACAGAGCCGTAAGACGAATTTGCAGTAAATTCACTGTTTCTGCAAGGAGTCAGCTGACCTCTTCCCTCTCCTTTCAGTTCATCAGCAAATCCAAATTCTGAATCACAGCTTATAAAGCTTGGTGAGAAAGGGAGCTTGCCTTCTTTTGCAAATAGCAAGTGTGTGTGTGTGTGTGTGTGTGTGTGTGTGTGCACATGCATTTGCAAGGGGGGATCTGATTGAGATGTTGGCAGAAGGAAATATTGACTTCTCTCTCCTCTCATTCCAGAGTCCAAATCCACCTCAGCGCTCACTCACAGCAGCTATTTCTTAAAGCACAATTAATTGTGCAAGGTCAAACTACATCTAAACTGCCCTAAGTTTTATTTACCCAAGGTGACCATCTGAAAAGGAAGACAGGGCTTCTGTAGCTTTAACAGTGGAATAGAGAAGGGAATTTCAGCAGGTGTCTTTTGTATGCATGCAGCACCTGGGGAAATTCCCTCTTCATCACAACAGTTAAAGCTGCAGGAGCTCTGCCCTCTTGACCAGATACAAAAAGAGGGCAGGGCTCCTGCAGCTTTAACTGTTATGATGAAGAGGGAATTTCACCAGGTGCTGCGTGCATACAAATGACCCCTGGTGAAATTCCCTTCTTTATATAACTGTTAAAGATACAGGAGCCCTGTCCTCCTTTCCATATGGGTTGCGTTAAAAAATTACCTGTGTTTTGGTATGTTTGTATTTTTAAAAAATCACTCTTCTCCATGTCTCACTGTGTTAGTCTGTTTGTATTCCTGTTTCATTTTCTTCTTAATGCATTTCTGTCATTCTTTTCCTTCAAGAGTCATGTTCATGAAGGTTAACTTTACATTGCTGTGATTTTTTGAGCTCCTCTGTGATTTGGCATGAATGGGACATTGTCATGACCTAGGTGGCACAAATCTACATCATGGCTCTCTTTCATGCTTCATCCCACGTACCAGTTTCCCTTGAATTATCTCATACAGTGCTAAGCTGGTGTTGTTGTAGTTGTTGTTGCTAAATCACACCCCGGGTGGCAGCTCTCGTAAGATCCTTTGCAAAGGGTTTAAGGGGGGAAATGTAAAAAAAAAAAAAATCATACAAAATCAATGCATGACCCAATCCAATTTAAATTTAGTATGCTTAAAGCTCTCCTTAATATCTATTACTGTGCCAATTTTGATGTCTTTATCTTTAAAGCTTACGGAGATGTAAGCATTTGTTTAATTTTTTTCAAATCCTGCTCCTGCGCCCCAGTGGCTGCTCAATGATTTGCTCAAAAACTACTAACAAAATACCTCGATTCTTTTCCCTTTATAGCACAATTAAAGCAGGATGCATGGGAGTACTTCACAGTCAAAGCAGATTATAAACTGGAAAACTTCAGAGTACTTGATGGGCTTTCGGAAGCAGGCTAAAACTTTTTTGTTCAAGCAGGCCTTTGGAGAATAATCCAGCCCTCCATCTATGTTAATGTCTTATAATTTTGTTGTGTATTTTTTAATTGTTTATGGTTTTGTTTCCCTTCCCACCCCATGTATATTTTAAAATTTGTAAGGCCGCCTTGAGGCCCAGCATTGGGCAAAAGGCGGGATACAAATAAATAAATATAATAATAATAATAATAATAATAATTCACAATAAAAGCAGATTATAAGCTGGAAAACTTTGGAGTCCTTTGCACGCAATTCACAGTGATTGCACAGTATAACACTGGTGTGATAAAGCTCTTATTCATAGCTGTATTGCATTCAGATGGGATATGGAAGAGAGCCTTCTCAGTGGTTATGCCCAAACTTTGACATTATGCCCATGAAGATGTATGGAAATACTCCCCCTCTCCATGCATGCAATAGACTTGTCAAACTGGTGGTTTTCTTATCAACTTTTTGAATTTTATATACTGTTGAGATATATATATATATATATATATATATATATATATATATATATATGTTTGGTTATGGTGAAACCTAATAGGGTGTTTTTAATGGAAATTTGGAATAAAAAATTTATTATCTTAATAAATATTTGCTGTATGTGTCCTGTTTTATTATTGGTGCTAATTGGCAACTGTTCTATCGTTGTGTTTTTTCTATGGATGTGTATATTTTATTAAGATCATTTATTTGAATTTCATGGGATATAAATTCATAATAATAAGTTTATGAAAAAACCTTTCCGAACTGGGGAAATGGGCATTAAAATGGTAAACACAATTCAATGTGAACAAATGTGAAGAAATGCACTTTGGGGGGAAAAGAACCTAACTTCATTTATACACTGATGGGATCAGAGCTGGAAGTGACTGATCAGTGAAGGTCTCTTGAGCTTGGGGTGCATTGTTTGAAGAAAAGATCAGGTCCATGTGTGACTGCTGTGAAAAAGGCAAATTCCATGTTGGGTATCAGTAGGAAAGGAATAAAACAAAAAGCTTCCAATATCATAATGCCCTTATAAAAAAATACATTGTAACTACTCTTGCATAATGTGTACTGTTCTAGCCGCTGCTTCTCAAAGATGATATTGTAAAGCTGGGGAAAGTGCAGAAAAGGACAGCCAAAATGATACAAGGGATGGACCAACTCACCAATGAGGATATGTTACATTTTTATGGCTCTTTAGCTTCAAAACAAGGATGAACAGGTGGAGGAGCATAATAAAGGTATATGGAACTGTGCATGGTGTGGAGAAAGTCTATAGGCTTCCCTCGTAATACTAGAGGCTGGGGATATTCCATGAAGCTGATTCATGGGAGATTCGGGATAGATGAACTATGCAGTTAAACTATGCAAGCAGCTATCACAAGAAGTATTGATAACCACCAACATGGACAGCTTTAAAAGCAGATTAGATGGATTCATGCAGGATAAGGTATCAACGGCAACAAGTCATAACGACAATATATTTCCTCCAGTATCAGAGGGACTATGTGTCTAAGTACCAGCTCCTGGGGATCATGAATGAGAAGGTGCTGTGGTGCTCATGTCTGGCTTGTGGATTTCCGATAGGCACCTCATTGACTAATATGGGAGCAGAATGCTGGAGAAGATAGGCCTTTGGTCTGCTACAGTGTGACTATTATTGTATTCTTTTGTTCTTGAGTGGCAGACAGTGCCTTCTGCTACCCCGTGATGCTACTCCCCTCTCCCCTCCCACCACCTAGTCTTTCTCTCTCCCGATATACTTGCTGTGGGGCACACACTGGAATCAGAAGCCCTGCGGTATCTAGGTTCTTATTCCGGTACCCAATATTCTTCTTCCCAGGCCTTAGCTAGACCTAAGGTTTATCCCGAGATCATCCCGGGGTCATCCCTGCCTGCTCCTGGGATCCCCTGTGTATCATTTAGATGCACAGGGATGACCCTGGGATGATCCTGGGATAAACTTTTGGTCTAGCTAAGGCCTCGCTTTCAGCCTTCCAGATGCTCTTAGAGCAAAGGGAACAAAGAGCATTCTGATTGTGGGGGGCTGAATTGCCCCCCCCCCCATTAGGCCCTCTGCAGGCTGGATGATGTCAGTGGACTTCACCCCTGACATCCTTGCCTTTCCCCTCCCATTTTAGCTTTCTCCATGCTGGAAGAGGCATCAAACTCCATACCTTTCCCAGTATAAAGAAAGGAGACTCAGCCAACGGTGTGTGTGTGTGTGGGTGGGTGGGTGGTGGTGGTCTCCATATAACATGACTCAGTTGGCAATAGGTGGAGCAGTCACTCTTCTCACTGCTGTCTTAGTCCCTAGCTTTGTGTGGCACCTAGTGGCTCCCATTAGGGCACCGAGCAAAGTCTTTCCCCAAGGGTCAAGAAGAGCAGCAGCCCTTTCTAGCATTGTCTGACTTCTCCTCCACACAAATCCCCAATGTTTTCTCTTATCTTAGGTCAGAGGTAACAGCGGGGAGCCTCCTGCATGCCTCTCTCCACCCCAATAGGGGGTACAACATCAGGCAGGGGAATCCTCACTGTTGTTCCCAATCCGAGGCAACAGTCAAGATCCCATCTAAGGGGGATTCCTCCAGAGAGTGGGAGCTTGGAGGCTGTCACATCCCCTAGACCAATCCCCTAGACCAACCCCTGTGCAAGCTGGATTGTGGAGCCCAAGAGATCCACTTAGGCC
The DNA here is from genome assembly GCF_023053635.1 of Elgaria multicarinata webbii. NCBI lineage: Eukaryota > Metazoa > Chordata > Lepidosauria > Squamata > Anguidae > Elgaria > Elgaria multicarinata. Next base: position 19,519,343 of record NC_086181.1, read on the forward strand.
CATGGGCTGGGAGTTCTGCATCCCTGTCTTACAGAATATGTCATATTCTGAGAGACTCTTCATTGTGTCCTCCTCTTATACCCAGAGTGCTACCAACAATCTTGTGCCCACTTCCATCCTTACCTCTTTTAGTGCCAGGTCAGCCTGGGATACTTTCTGTAAGTAGAAGCACATGCAATCACAAGTCTCCCTCCCTGCCAATGTTTCTCCCCTCCTTAGCTGCTGCTTTTCTACCCATACATTTCTGTAACTGTCAACGTTATTGGTGGTCCCTGTACCCATATGTAATGCTGTTATCCACCTCAACCAGAGAAAGACTGAGCAATGTGTCCTCATGCTGATGCTGCCTGCCCTAGACGGAAAGACTGGCTGTTGTGATTTCATGCTGCTGATGGCTGCCTAAAAACCAGAGACTGCCCATTTCATGTTGCTTTTGCCTGCCTGAAGATTACAGATGGGACACTGTTATCTCATTGCTAATCTGCCTACCTGAAGGAGAAGCTAGTACACTTCTGCTTGCCTGTGCATCATTGAGGAGGCTGGTTTCTTGTAACCCCTGTTTGTACTCTTCCATCCTGTCAGCTTTAATGTTCTCCTCTCTTCAGACAGGCAAGTAGTCACCCATGTATGACTGTCTACCAGTGTTGTTTAGGACAAAGGATGATTGTCTTCCAATTCATGCTGGTTGTCAATAATAATGTCTTTCTGTGGTGTATCCATCCACCAAGCACTGCTTCTTGAACTCTTGAGTGCCATTTCTCACAATCATATTTGAAAAAAATGCTGTTTCACATAGTCTTAGGGCTCATCTACATTGAGCAGAATATTCCACTATGAAAGCTGAATATAAAAGGCAGAAGCCATATTACTGCTTTGTAGAGGTATTGAAGTGCCCTGCAGGATCTACACTACTGCTTAATAGCGGTTTTGGTGCACTGACAACTGTTGAGGCCCATGACACATCTACACCAAGCAGGATATAGCACTATGAAAGTGGTATGAAAGCGTTATATGGTATGTGTCAATGGGCCCCAACAGTTGTCGGTGCACTTCAATACCGCTATAAAGCAGTAGTGTGGCTCCTGCCTTTTATATACCACTTTCATACCCCTTTCATAGTGGAATATCCTGCTTGGTGTAGATGAGCCCTTAGTTTCATGCTCTATTGACATTATTGCCTCCTCCTCTTCTTCATCATTATCATCATCATCATCATCATCATATGGTAGAAAACCTGTAGTTTGATCATTGAGAAATAGCTTATGTTTTTAATTCAGCTTGCAAGGCAACAGTCCTGGAGGCAACAACCCTGATCCAGGTTGTAAACATGTGTAGGGGAATTTGAAACAGAAAGAAAGTTGGATGGGATGAACTCACATTGGTATTTGGCAGCCCATTTTCTCCCTGCCCCAATGTATATGCAGTCACCAAATCGGGCAGGAATTCCTTTTCAATTTCAATTTGCATAACATTTGCACATTTTTCTATGTATATATGCAAATACAGTAATAATCATTTAAATAGAAATACAGTACATCTCACTAGAGTGTGGAAGACTAGGATCAGGTAATCTGTGTGTTTGCCTGTTCAGTCTGCTATTTGGGTGCTGACTGTCAAAGGGGTACAGCTCTTACGGTTCTTATCTTGAAACCAGAATTGAACAGCACAGTCTGTCAAATAGAGGACACCTACAAATATGATCCTGTGGCCACCTTTCAAACTAAGAACTGTCCTTTGTTAAAGAGGACACATGGCCACCCTAATATTTCATGGCTGATCTTTGGATTATTTTCACATTTGTAATATTCAGGGTAAGTTAGACATGCTAAACCATGGTTAGGCTGCTAACCCATTTGCAGCAAATGGCTAGTGAGCATGTTTAAAACATAGTTATGTAGCCACCATGGTTTGGAATGGTTCACATGACACACTAGCTGTAGTTCACATGATATGCTAAGCCATCATGTTTATCTCAAAATGCTTAACTACCATGGCTTAGTGTGTCTTCTGAACAGGGTCAATGTAGGGTGACCATATGAAAAGGAGGACAGGGGTCCTGTATCTTTAACAGTTGCATAGAAAAGGGAATTTCAGCAGGTGTCATTGGTATATATGGAGAACCTGGTGAATTTCCCTCTTCATCACAACAGCTAGAGGTGCAGGAGCTATACTAGAGTGACCAGATTTAAAAGAGGGCAGGGCACCTGCAGCTTTAATTGTTGTGATGAAGAGGGAATTTCACCAGGTTCTCCATATATACAAATGACACCTGCTGAAATTCTCTTTTCAATACAACTGTTAAAGATACAGGAGCCTTGTCCTCCTTTTCATATGGTCACCCTAGGTCAATGTCTTCTTCAAGCAAGATAGTCCAGGTATTCCTGGGACATATTTTCTTGGAGCATGCAGTGTGTGACTTGAGCAGTACAAGAATTATAGTTAGAACTGAATCAGCTGGGATTACTAGGTTAACAGCAGCAGCAGGGTAATCTACAACTGGGAATGTAGAAATTAGTACAAGGAAGCTAGAACTATTTAAGTGGACAGTCCAGGTCACATGTTATAATCTCTGCACAAATGTGGCCCTGTGGACATTCAGGATACATTGCCTGAAAAAAAATGTCAAATGGGTGAGCCATTCATCAGAAGCACTATGGTTGCTCCCATGGAGCGCAAAGTAGCATAGGAATCTCCTTTGGGTATAGGTGGCTGGTTGCATCATTAAACTTTTTTCAGAAAGCCAGAAAATCAGCCGCAACTCTCCATGGATCACTTAGTTTAAATGCTCATGAGAAGCTGTTTCAGGAGCGCTCATTTGTCATAGCTGATAAGGTTACAGTTTGCTCACAGCTTTTTTTCCCCCCATCAAGAATTTGGAGAAACGGCGGCAGTGAAAACTGGGACCGCCCTGATTGTAAGAGTGACCTGTTGCAGGTAAGTTCAAACATCAGACACTGCTAACCTTTGTCAGGGTGATGCCATATTTCTCTGGCATTTGGATACACCACTTCACTCATTCAAGGGTTTTTCAACAAATGAGAGTAGGAAAAAAACTAATCTTTACTATCAGGCTAACAAAGTCCACCAATTTATTTCCCCATCTCACTCCTTCCCCCAGTCCAAAGGACTGAACTCATTTTTGACAAAATATGTCAAATTATTTAGAGAGCATAAACCCCTGCCTGCCTGCCAAGGGACAGCTTTGTGTATGGCAGATAACCTACCATGATCTATGCTCTACCATGCACACTTGGCTTTCTGAACCAATATCATTTCCTCAGTGAAATTGATCGATGACTTCCACGATTAAACTGATTCAGGGTTAGATCTACACTAGTGCTTTTTGTCAGTGTTGAACTGCACTGATAACCATTAGGACACATTATGCATTTTGTATACTGCTTTTCTAGCATTATTTCCTACTTTTTATTCCATATTATCCAAAATACTGCAACAGATAATTGTGTGTGCTACAAGGTATAAATGCATAAGAGGGATATAGTGTCACCATGATGGGATTGTATCGACATGACACAAGGTGTTGATCTAGCCCAGAACAGACTAAAGAAATGATACTTCTTCACACTGCGCCTGATGAACTAAAGGAATTAACTTCTATGATAATGATATATGGAGAACCTGGTTAAATTCCCTCTTCATCACAACAGTTAAAGTGGAGGAGCTATATTAGAGTGACCTGGGCTGGATCTACACTATTGCTTTAAAGTGCTTTATAACAGTTTTATAGCACTTTAAAGCAGTTAAAGCACTTTATAACTGTTATAAAGCGCTTTAAAGCAGTAGTGTAGATCCGGCCCAGATTTAAAAGAGGGCAGGGCACCTGCAGCCTTAACTGTTGTGATGAAGAGGAAACTTCACCAGGTTCCCCATATATACAAATGATACCTGTTGAAATTCCCTTTTCAATACAGCTGGTAAAGATACAGGAGTCCTGTCCTCCTTTCCATATGGTCACCCTACTCACCACAATGACAGCTAAATGGAATCTCTGGGTTTAAGCCTCTGAGTATCAGTTAGAGGAGGGCAAACAGCAAATCATCTCTCTAGAACTGTCCTCCCTCAACTGTCACCTTGCAGCAGCCATTTCATTGGGCCATCCAACGGGCAGCCATCCTGTCAGCCGGATGAAAGGCTATACCCAACGAAGCCCCTCCTTTCCCTGAATTGTTTCCAGCTGTTTCCATTATAAGAAATACTATTTAACTTGAAGATTTTGTACCGTGTTTGCTTTTTCTTCTTCTTCATTCTCCCCCCCCCCCCTTTTTGGTGATGGCCTCATCTACACCATGCAGGATATTGCACTAAGAAAGCGGTATATAAACAGCAGGAGGCACACCAAGCAGGATATACTGGTATGAGAGCGGTATATGTCAATGGGCCCCAACAGTCCAGTGTGGGGTCAACAGTCACAAAAGTTCAAAAGGCACTGGTCACAGAGAAAAAATCTTGTGGAACTGGAGAGCACCCCCATACTGCAGTATCGGAAGTAAATGGATTAAGTTTATTCTCCAGCCTCGTGTGTTTGATTGGCTATTAACGCGCCAGGGAAGCGGGCCTTTCAATCCTTGGTTAAAGGACAACAGTGTGGCTCCTGCCCTTTATATACCGCTTTCATAGTGCAATATCCTGCTTGGTGTAGATGAGGCCATAGTTTAGATTGTAATCCTGAATGTAGGGACAGCCTTGTTTTATTGGTTGTATGTAAGCAATTCTGGGAGCCTTTTGATGGAGGATACAATTGCTTTAAGGGGAATAACATAAAGAGAACAATTGTGGAAACCACTGCATTAGGATTAGTTTCTTACTGCATAAATGACTATACTCAGAATCCCTTGAGTTTCAGTAAGATCTCATGTATAAAATTTGATTGATACTTCTGCATTAAAATGCCTTGCCTGCTCATTATATTTTAGCATTGGTGTGACGCTCATTGAAGTAAAGTAATGCTGGAGACACAGAAAGGAAACCAGACAACCATCACAGGATTTATACTCGTGGGCTTTGGGAATCTCCCTGAACCACAGCCTCTTCTTTTCTTGCTTTTTTTAATTATCTTTATTGTGACAACTGTTGAGAATATTTTAATCATTTTGCTAGTTGTGGCTGATCACTATCTTCACACGCCCATGTATTTTTTCCTGGCAAACTTGTCCTGCCTGGAGATGTGCTATAGCTCAATCATCTTGCCCAAAACATTGGCCATTTTGTTAACTGGTGAGAGAACTATTACTATTGGTGGATGCATTGCTCAATTTTATTTCTTTGGCTCTTGTGCTGGTATCGAGACCTATCTCCTGGCAGCGATGTCTTATGATCGCTTTCTGGCAATATGTAGACCTTTGCTCTATGCCTCCACTATGAATAACACATTGTGTTTTCAGCTTATGGCAGGAGCATGGGTAAATGCATTGATGGCTAATTGCATTGTGGTAACTCTGATGGCTCAATTATCCTTCTGTGGACCCAATGTCATAGATCATTATTTTTGTGACTTCACCCCAGTGGAAAAACTGTCCTGCAGTGATACCAGTGTGGTTGAACTTGTATTGTTTCTCTCGACCTTCATTTTCACCCTAACCCCATTTCTACTGACACTCACATCCTACGCTTGCATCATTACATCCATCCTGAAGATCCCATCCACCACTGGAAGGCAAAAGGCCTTTTCAACCTGTTCCTCTCATCTAATAGTAGTTTGCCTGTTTTATAGTACATTAATCATTGTCTACATGTTGTCAGACACCCCCATTCTGAGAAACCTAAAAAAAATCGTTTCCATTTTCTACACGATCCTGACTCCTTTGGTCAATCCCCTCATCTATACCTTGAGAAACAAAGAAGTCCACAGGGCCCTAAGACGAATTTGTGGTAAATTGACAATTTTTTCCAGTAGTCAAATGGGCTTGTCCTTTTCATTTCAGTTCATCAGCTACTTAATTATCTAAGTAATAGCTACAAAACCCTGTTGTGAATGGTAGGCTGACCATATTAAAAGGAGGACAGGGCTCCTGTATCTTTAACAGTTGTATTAAAAAGGGAATTTCAGCAAGTGTCATTTGTACGTATGGAGAACCTGGTGAAATTTCTTCATCATCACCACAGTTAAAGCTGCAGGTGTCCTGCCCTCTTTTAAATCTGGTCACTCTAGTAGAGCTCCTGCAGCTTTTACTGTTGTGATGAAGAGGGAATTTCACCAGGTTCTCCATATATACAAATGACACCTGTTGAAATTCCCTTTTCTATGCAACTGTTAAAGATACAGGAGCCCTGTCCTCCTTTTCATATGGTCACCCTAGTGGGAGCTTCCCTCTCATTGCAAATAATGCCCCTGTTCAGAAAACACCTTAAACCATGGTTTAACAAAAAAAGCCTTAACCATCATGGTTAAAGTAGGGTGACCATATAAAAAGGAGGACAGGGCTCCTGTATCTTTAACAGTTGCATAGAAAAGAGAATTTCAGCAGGTGTCATTTGTATATATGGGGAACCTGGTGCAATTCGCCCTTCATTACAACAGTTAAAGGTGCAGGACCTATACTAGAGTGACCAGATTTAAAAGAGGGCAGGGCACCTGCAGCTTTAACTGTGGTGATGAAGAGGAAATTTCACCAGGTTCTCCATATATACAAATGACACCTGCTGAAATGTCCTTTGCAATACAACTGTTAAAGATACAGGAGCCCTGTCCTCCTTTTCATATGGTCAGCCTAGTTAAAGCTTTAGCCAACATGGTTTAAGGTGTTTTTTGAACAGGTTCAATGTGTGTGTGTGTATTAAAAACACCCTCTCCTCATGCCACAGTGCAATTCCAGATCAGCCCTCCAACATGGCGGCTGTTTGTTAAAGAGATATAAATTATGCAAGGAAAAACGATGTCAGATTTGTTCCTTAGTTTTACTCAGGTGTGTTTCACTTGTTTGTTCGTATTACTTTTATCATTGTTTTGTTTAATCCTGAACATCAACTTTCCATTCCTGTAGATTTTTGAGCTGCTCTATGTTTTAGCATGAGTGGCACATTGCCATGGCCTGGGTGGCTGAAATCTACTTTGTGACACTCCTTTACGTCCTACTAACATCTGTGTAGCATTTAGTTGGGATGTGGAAGGGAGCCTCTGCAGTGGCTATGCCCAACCTTTGGAATTTCATCCATGGAGATGTTCATTTCCCTCCTCCTTTATTGAATTAAATCAGCATGGAAATTCTTTTTTCCCCCAGTAGGCGATTGAGTTGCCAAGTTGGTGGTTTTAATCTTCATAGTTTATAATCTTGTGGGATTTTATATACTGTCTTTTATTTCTTGTATTATTTGTATATTGCTTTACTGATGTGTTTTTTGATCAAAGTGAGACTTGCCTGGTTCTTTTTATTGGACTTCAAAGATTATTATTATTATTATTATTATTAATAATAATAATAAGTTGTGTGTGTCGACTTTGATTCTTGGTTGTAATAGGCCACTATTCTATGAGTATCCTCTCTGCATAGGAGATTCGGGATAGGTCCCAAGGCAATGTAAAAGAAATAAAAATAATTCACACACACACACACACACACACACACACACACACACACACACACACACACACACACACTGTAACCATGCAATAAACAGCTGAAGAGAGGCTTCAGGGGTCTCTGCAGGCTGGATTAAGAAGCCCAGCAGGCCAAATTAGGCCTGAGGGTTGAGGATCCTTCAACCTTCTTTAACAAAATATGGCCAGTTCTTAGAGATTCTACAAAATGTCCTCCTAGAATATCTCTGATGCTGCCAACTTGCTGCTGCCCAACTCCATGTCTACCTCTTTTTGTATCAGGCCACCCTGGGTTACTTTCTGTAAGTAGAAGCATGCAATTGCAGGTCTCTGCCTGCCAACTCTTCTCCTCTCCTCACTTGCTGCTTTTTTACTCATACATTACTATGGATTTCAATGAGACATTGGAAGTCACTCTGCCCACACACATTGCTGCTGTCCACCTCATTAAGAAAAAGAGACTCGGCCCACATGCTTCTGCATATGCCTGTCTCAAAGCTTCATCCCATGTACCTGCTTCCCTTGGATTATCCCCGTAGCGCTACGCTTTCATGGTTGTTGTTTTTGCTACCGGGCAACAGCGATCCTTTGCATACCAGGAATCATATCATAAAAAATCAACAGATGACCCAATTTAATTCAAATTTGATATGCTTAAAGCTCTCCCTAATATATATTACTGTGCCAATTTTGGTGTCTTTATCTTTAAAGCTTACGCAGATGTAAGCATTTCTTTAAAAACCTTCTCCTGGCTCGGAAAATATGCTCAAAATTAGGGTTGTGCTCCGCTCCGATTAGGAGCGTAGAAGCAGTAGCGGATTGGCCTGCTCCGCCTTACCCAGAGGTGGAGTAGGAGCGGACCGCGGACCCCCTAGAAGCAAGGCGAAGAGAAGCGACCATTTTTCGGAGCTCCGAGTTCAGGCGGAGTGCTCCGGTCGCCATCTTGAAAACATTTCGCCCATAGGATTGCATTGCGGCAAATAATCGCGCATAACTACGTTGTTTTTGAAGCTATCATTCTGGAAATTCTTGTGCACAGAGAGTCGTGGATGGGGGTCATTTTGAGACCACTCTCAACTTTCTGCGTTGTCTGGGTCGCGGGCTATATTTTTGTGAAAATCGGGTCAACCGCGTGGCTCAAACTGCGTTTTCGGCTTTTCGCCCATAGGATTGCATTGAGGGAAAGAATCGGGGATAACTGGGGGGGGTTTTAAGCTATCGTTCTGAAAATTCTTGTGCACAGAGAGTCGTGGATGGGGGTCATTTTGAGACCACTCTCAACTTTCTGCATCGTACGGGTCGCGGGCTAGACGTTTTTAAAAAATCGGCGGGAAAAATACCTTTTTCAAAGGGCTGAGGGGCAGAGTCAGCTCCCGGTCATGATGATCCCAAAGTTGGAGGAGGGCATAGGCAAAAAAGGTAACTTGGGATTCTGGGAAACTTCTCTTTCTTCATCTGAACGGGCTTTTCCCCGTGTTTTTTAACACAGTAGCCCCACCAAATGCACAAACACAACCTGAAATCATATACTAAGCCAAGAATAAGAGATAGAACACAGCACTGCTCCCCACCCTAACCTTGGGGAACAACTGAATCGATGTGGTGCAAGGGGACGAGCTCCCCTAGGGCATCTCATCTTGGACGTGCCCCCACTCTCTCCTGCACTGGAAGGCCATTAGAGCCTTCCAAAGAGAGTAAAACGGTGGAGCAATGCCTATCATGAGTTGAAGTGAATGGTCACTTTTCAGTGGTGGAGCAATGCCTGTTCTGAGTCGAAGTGAGCGTTTTACTTCTTCTCAGAGCTGTGGCTGTCAGTGTCTTGAACTGGCAGCTACTTCCCCCTCCCCCGGGCACGTCCCCCTATTGCTGGTAAAAGACAGATATAGCCTTTTAAAAAAAGTTCTTCTTGTTGTTTATTGAGCAACACTGCTGCTTTTAATTCCACCCCTCCTTTGTTTATTGATTGATTTATTCCATTTTATATGCATTACTGGCTTATCCTTGGCTCACTTCCTTATGCCCCCAGAAATGCCAGCTGCATGCCTGCCTGCCTTCCCTCCCTCCTCCCCTGCCCACCTCGCAGGGATGTTGTGTGTGGGGTGCCCGATTTTCAAAAATTCCCCAAAAATCAGGGGATGATGGGATTGCTTTGAAACTTGGCATGCGTGTGTATATCCCCATGAGGTGTCATGGTGCCAAACATGAGGTTTCTAACTTGAACAGAAAAAAAGTTGTATAATTTTTTAGCTTTCAATGCAAGCCTATGGGGGGGGGAAACGGAGCTCCGGATCCGGATCCGGAGCTCCGGGCGGAGCGGAGCGGAAGTGGGCGGAGCGGGGGCGGGGCGGAGCGGCCCGATCCGGAAAATGGCGGATCTGCAAGTGAAGCGGAGCGGGGGGTCTGTGCACACCCCTACTCAAAATGTAGGGGCTAAATACGGCGAATCTTTTTGCTTTATTGCACAATTTAGGCAGGATGCATGGGAGTACTTCACAATCAAAGCACATTATAAAGTGGAAAACTTCTGAGTCCTTTGCATGCAATTCGCAGTGATTACACATTATAACACTGGTGTGATAAAACTCTCAGACCTCTTCTTTCATCACCTTACAGTGATAATTGTTGAAACTTGAAGCATATGTTGCAGGTACATCTGCCTGCCTGCCAAGTATATTTTCTCCTTACCTTCTGCTTCCTTGTCTGCACTTTACTGTAGATGTCAACAAGACATCAGTGGTCACTCTACCCACACACATTTATTCATTTATTTATTTAAGCATTTTTATGCCGCCATTCAGCCAAAAAAGGCTCTCACAGCGGCTTACAAAAGTATTTCTTGACAGTCCCTGCCCACAGACTTACAACCTAAAAGACATGACACAAAAGGAAAGGGGATTGGGAGAGAGGAGGAGGGAGGAAAGTAAAGCAAATTGGGGCACTACAATCTTAGTTGCAAAGTTCAGCAGTGACAGTTGACAGTTGGCAGCAGCAGGGAGGGGGCTCTCAGCTGAAGCTGGACCCAGGCATGATGGAGAGGTGCCTGGCTGCTGCTTCGTCCCTCACTGGTGGCCTCTGCAGAAGCACTTGGTAGCAGGAGGAAGGGGGGCTCTCAGCTGGAGCTGGACCCAGGCATGATGGAGAGGTGCCTGGCTGCTGCTTCCTCCCTCACTGGTGGCCTCTGCAGAGGCAGTTGGTAGCAGGAGGAAGGGGGCTCTCAGCTGGAGCTGGACCCAGGCACGATGGAGAGGTGCCTAGCTGCTGCTTCCTCCCTCACTGGTGGCCTCTGCAGTGACAGTTGATAGCAGGAGGGAGAGACACACATTGCTGCTGTCCACCTCAATAAAAGAAAGGGACTGCAGCCACGTGGTTGTGCCTATGCCTATATAAAACGTCTTCTTCTGCATCCTTTAGTAAGAGAGAGAAATAGTGGCCAGATCTACACCAAGCAGTATACAACCCTTTGAATGTGGTTTGAAAATGCTATATGGAATGTGTCAAGGGCCCAAGCAGTTGTCAAGTTCATTATTAACCATTATGAAATGGTAGTGTAGATCCTGCTAGTGTTTCCATGTTGCTGCTGCTTAAATGAGTGAAAGAGATTGACCAATGTGTCCCCCATGCTGATGCCGCCTGCCTAAAGGTGGGAGACTGACCACTATGACCTCATGCTAATGTTGCCTGTCCTGAGAAGAAAGACTGGGGCCCTTTCTACTGAGACATTTATCATGCACTCGTGATTTGTCACTCACAGACTTTCACAGGTCCTCTACATGACATCACCATCCTCCAGAGCACCTCACACTCATTGTAGCCTTTATTGCGTTCCCCCCCCATGACAACAAAAGTGCGGCATTTTCACTCCTTCTGCTATGAACCCTGGTTAATCTATGGTGTACTGATGAAACAGTCCTTTATCACACATCGCCATCTGGTGGCTTTATATTGAAACATATAGAAACACATAGAACCTGTGTAGAATTTGCGGGGGGGGGGGGGGGAGAAGGAGAAAGAACAAAACACACAGAAAGGAGCCAATCATAATTCCAGAAGGAATCCGGAAGCAGAAGCCCTGGTAAAGTTGTGATATTTTAGCTTCATGTAGAGAAGCCCTGGATATTGTAAGTTCATGCTGATGATGTTTGTCTAAACATGAGAGACTGGCCATTGTGATTTCATGTTGATTGTATCTGCCTCAAGTAGAGTGAAGAGCCATTGTGACTATATCCTGATGCTGCCTACCAGAAGATTACATATGGGCCACTGTGACCTCATGGCTATTCCGCCCAAATGAAGGAGAGGGACAATATATTGGCATACGGGTTTTGGTTCACTTTGCACCACTGAATAGGGTTCTTATAAACTTCATTCTTATTCTTCCATCCTCTCACCTGTCATCAGACTGTGCACCTGTGCTTTGGAGGACATGGATCCTCCAACTCCTGTTGGTTACCAATGTTAGTATCTCTCTGTGCTGTCTGTACCCTGACATTTGCAAGCACCACTACATGAATGCTCATGACTCCTCTTCTCACAACCACATTTGAACCAATGTTCTTGCACGTAAACACAAGAACATTGGTTCACAACAGCAATAGTCTAGGACAATTGACCAAGGAGACTACATCATCCTAAAACATTATCTGCCATATAGTATAAAAGACTGCTGGAATAAAAGAGTCTTCAGCAACTAGTGAAAACCAGCAAGGGATGGGGCCAATAGCACTGCATGTGGAGGGCTTTCCATCATCTGGGTGTAATTGTGTTGTTCCACCTTAGAGGGGACATAGAGTATGCCAAGTCATTTTGCATGGCAACTCCTCTCAGCACTTGTTAACTGGAGACAGAGCCATTACTATTAGTGGTATGGAGGCATACTACTTTCCCAATAGCCACCTCCTTTTACTCTGCCCCTCCCTCTTTTTCTCTGGCAGTCCCTTTTTTAATGTCCCCTGTATTTGCTGTGTTTGGGTCATAGGAAGGGAATGTAATATCGAAGGACAGGGGTACTCCTGTAAATTTATTTCCTTTGCTTTCTAGTAGGGGTGTGCACAGACCCCCCGCTCCGCTTCACTTGCAGATCCACCATTTTCCGGATCGGGCCGCTCCGCCCCGCCCCCGCTCCGCCCACTTCCGCTCCGCTCCACCCGGAGCTCCGGATCCGGATCCGGAGCTCCGTTTCCCCCCCCCATAGGCTTGCATTGAAAGCTAAAAAATTATACAACTTTTTTTCTGTTCAAGTTAGAAACCTCATGTTTGGCACCATGACACCTCATGGGGATATACACACGCATGCCAAGTTTCAAAGCAATCCCATCATCCCCTGATTTTTGGGGAATTTTTGAAAATCGGGCACCCCACACACAACATCCCTGCGAGGTGGGCAGGGGAGGAGGGAGGGAAGGCAGGCAGGCATGCAGCTGGCATTTCTGGGGGCATAAGGAAGTGAGCCAAGGATAAGCCAGTAATGCATATAAAATGGAATAAATCAATCAATAAACAAAGGAGGGGTGGAATTAAAAGCAGCAGTGTTGCTCAATAAACAACAAGAAGAACTTTTTTTAAAAGGCTATATCTGTCTTTTACCAGCAATAGGGGGACGTGCCCGGGGGAGGGGGAAGTAGCTGCCAGTTCAAGACACTGACAGCCACAGCTCTGAGAAGAAGTAAAACGCTCACTTCGACTCAGAACAGGCATTGCTCCATCACTGAAAAGTGACCATTCACTTCAACTCATGATAGGCATTGCTCCACCGTTTTACTCTCTTTGGAAGGCTCTAATGGCCTTCCAGTGCAGGAGAGAGTGGGGGCACGTCCATGATGAGATGCCCTAGGGGAGCTCATCCCCTTGCACCACATCGATTCAGTTGTTCCCCAAGGTTAGGGTGGGGAGCAGTGCTGTGTTTCTATCTCTTATTCTTGGCTTAGTATATGATTTCAGGTTGTGTTTGTGCATTTGGTGGGGCTACTGTGTTAAAAAACACGGGGAAAAGCCCGTTCAGATGAAGAAAGAGAAGTTTCCCAGAATCCCAAGTTACCTGTTTTGCCTATGCCCTCCTCCAACTTTGGGATCATCATGACCGGGAGCTGACTCTGCCCCTCAGCCCTTTGAAAAAGGTATTTTTCCCGCCGATTTTTAAAAAACGTCTAGCCCGCGACCCGTACGATGCAGAAAGTTGAGAGTGGTCTCAAAATGACCCCCATCCACGACTCTCTGTGCACAAGAATTTCCAGAACGATAGCTTAAACCCCCCCCCAGTTATCCCCGATTCTTTCCCTCAATGCAATCCTATGGGCGAAAAGCCGAAAACGCAGTTTGAGCCGCGCGGTTGACCCGATTTTCACAAAAATATAGCCCGCGACCCGTACGATGCAGAAAGTTGAGAGTGGTCTCAAAATGACCCCCATCCACGACTCTCTGTGCACAAGAATTTCCAGAACGATAGCTTAACCCCCCCCAGTTATCCCCGATTCTTTCCCTCAATGCAATCCTATGGGCGAAAAGCCGAAAACGCAGTTTGAGCCGCGCGGTTGACCCGATTTTCACAAAAATATAGCCCGCGACCCAGACAACGCAGAAAGTTGAGAGTGGTCTCAAAATGACCCCCATCCACGACTCTCTGTGCACAAGAATTTCCAGAATGATAGCTTCAAAAACAACGTAGTTATGCGCGATTATTTGCCGCAATGCAATCCTATGGTGAAATGTTTTCAAGATGGCGACCGGAGCGCTCCGCCTGAACTCGGAGCTCCGAAAAATGGTCGCTTCTCTTCGCCTTGCTTCTAGGGGGTCCGCGGTCCGCTCCTACTCCGCCTCTGGGTAAGGCGGAGCAGGCCAATCCGCTACTGCTTCTACGCTCCTAATCGGAGCGGAGCACATCCCTACTTTCTAGTATTAAAACAACACAGGAATACACAACACACACACACACAAACACACTTAAAAGGTTTGCTCTACAAAGATCAGCTTGCTGGAGCCAGAAAAATGGTTGCCATTGGCCAGATGGTAGTTAGAGGCCTCATCTACACCAAGCAGAATATTCCACTATGAAAGCGGTATGAAAGCGATATATAAAAGGCAAGAGCCACACTACTGCTTTATAGTGGTACTGAAGTGCACTGACAACTGTTGGGGCCCACTGACATATACCACTTTCATATTGCCATATCCTGCTTGGTGCGTGCGACGGCACCGACCTTATACAGAAGGCCTTGCCTAGCACACTCTTCTCAAGCCAAGCACTACCACTTGAACAACCTGAGGGTAGGGTAAAACACAACCTTTTCCTCATATGAGAGGGTAAAGGCTAGAATCTGGAAAGGTTTTACTGTGTAGGTAATAAGCTGAAAGATATATATATATATAAAGCCAAGCAGACACGTGGTTTGAGGTAACAAAACAAAATAAAATGTTTATTTTTGTTTAACAGATCTTAGTTACTTTAAATGCAAGTTAACCTGCTTAATCTACTAGTTCTAATAAAAACAGTAATCTTCTCTTAAAATCTTATCTCCATTCACTCTCCACGCCACTGAACACTCTCATGACTAAACAAACCCTAATTCCCTTAACTAGGGCTTTGCTAGACCTACCGGGTGTTCTGTCGTTGAGGAGCGGTGAAAGCGGATTTTCCCATTCAGCCGTGACGCCTCATGATCCACACCTGCCTTAGATTTGTGGCGGAAGTTTGCGCCGGTTGTGCTGCTGCCGCTGCGAGCACGGTTGCGCAGCCACACTGGCCTGATTGCCGCGGCTTTTTTTTTCGCTCGCTGCACGGTTTGCGCAAGTCTGAAAGACCGCAAACTTGCGCAGCCATCAGCGATGCTGCCGCCGGCCCCGGCGGCAGCAATGCCAGTGCCAGCTGAAGTGCTGCTGGTGCTGTTGAGGGTCAACATTGATGCGGTCACTTCCTGATGGGGGTCGTGGCGGGTGTAATATGACCCGAGGTCAATCGTCTGCATGGGCACTCTGTGCCTACATCTCCCATCATGCCTCTGAGGTGTCGGCGGCGATGACCGCCTCTGTACCCTGTGCCCACCTAAAGGAGAGGGACAACATATTGCCAAACACGTTTGGTTTGCTTTACACCATTGACCAAATAGGGTTCTTGTGAACTTCATTCTGGCTCTTCCATCTTCTGACTTCTCAGACAAGCAGGACAGCAGGTCCTGCCTGTGTCTGCCTGTGCTTTGGAGAACATGGGATGACTGTCCTCCAACTTCTGCTGGTTGCCAATGTCAGTATCTCTCTGCGCTGTCTCTACCCAGGCATTTGCAAGCACCACTACATAAATACTCATGGCACCTCTTCTCACAATCAGGTTTGAACAAATGTTCTTGTACATAGACTTCGTTTCAAAATCTATCAAGATCATTACCTCCATTAAAAAATAATGCTAAAAAAGCCTGTAGGTAGATCAATAGAAAATAACTTGTGTTTCCAGTTCATCTTATGAAGAATGGACCAGAGGCAACACTTCTAGGGTGACCCTATGAAAAGGAGGTCAGGGCTCCTGTATCTTTAACAGTTGCCTAGAAAAGGAAATTTCAGCAGGTGTCATTTGTATATGTGCAGAACCTGGTGAAATTCCCTCTTCATCACAACAGTTAAAGCTGCAGGAGCTATACTAGAGTGACCAGATTTAAAAGAGGGCAGGGCACCTGCAGCTTTAACTGTTGTGATGGAGAGGAAATTTCACCAGGTTCTTCATATATACAAATGACACCTGCTGAAATTCCCTTTTCAATACAACTGTCAAAGATACAGGAGCCCTGTCCTCCTTTTCATATGGTCAGCCTAGACACTTCTGAGTCAGGTTGCAAACATGGGTAAGGAAATTGAAAAAGGAAAGAAAAGAACAAGCTGAACTCTCATTGGTATTTAAGAGGCTAGCTCCTTCATGCGTGCGTGTTTCATGCATACACACAGCCATCTCATGGGGAAGGAATTCCTTCAGGTTTAAGAGGCTTGATAAACAAAGAAAATCCTGCTCAAAACCAAAGGAGAAGCAGAAAGCACAATTCTTCTGCTCAGGAGAGACAACCACAAGATTTTTTTTTTAAATGGAAGAACGTAGCTTGTAAAGCAGGCTAGTATGATAGAAAGTAAGTAAACAAGAAAATATCCCCCAGTTCAACATTTTGTATTTGCATGGGAGCTGAAATCCAAAAAAGTGGAGGAAGGGTTCAAATCCATGGTTTAGAAGCAAATCTGAGAGACAAGAAGTGCATGATTATAAAGGGAATATCCAACGATGGCCTGTTTAAAGAGGGGAGAGAGGGAGGAAGGGGAGAAAGAAACAAGTTTCCTTTTCCAAGTATGGTTAAACATTTCATATCTATTGAAAAGGAAGCCCTGCGTGTCAGGGATTCGAATCCTACCTCCACTGATGTTTTTTTAATGGGTTGTGTTTTACTGGAAATTCATTCAGCTGTTTTAAATATTGTGTGTTCTAATTTTGTTGTAAGTTGTTTTCCTGATGATGATAAATGTTTTGTTAGGACTAATTCAGCATTGATGTAGGCAATATTGAAGTCTTTGAGTATTAATATCTTTTCTTTTTGT
The DNA here is from genome assembly GCF_023053635.1 of Elgaria multicarinata webbii. Lineage (NCBI taxonomy): Eukaryota > Metazoa > Chordata > Lepidosauria > Squamata > Anguidae > Elgaria > Elgaria multicarinata. The sequence goes on from NC_086181.1 coordinate 19,536,459, forward strand.
ATGCAGCACTCCTTGCTGTTAGCTGGCGACCAATTTCTACAAGACTGTTTGGTTAAATATAAATAAATAAACCTGGAGAAAAAAAAGGAGGCATTTCTGTAATACTCTTCAGCTTGTCAATCCATTGCTTAAACAACTGTAGATAGACCAGTATCTTTCCAAGTTCAGATGTATCCAAGACCAAAGTGCAGCATAATGAAAAGAGATAATACATCTGCATGGGGGAAAATGTCATTTTGTTTCTGTTCACAGCAAGTAACTCACTGAATGAAAACTTGAGAATTATGGTAAAAATATTGCATGGAAATCAATCGGGCATCACAGAATTCATCCTCCTTGGCTTTGGGGATCTGCCTGAGCTGCACATCTTCCTCTTCCTTGTATTTCTAGTGATCTATCTTGTGACTGTGGCTGGGAACCTTCTCATAATTATAGTAGTTGTGGCTGATGAACACCTACACACCCCAATGTACTTCTTTCTGGGGAACCTGTCCTGCCTGGAGACATGCTATACCACAACCATTTTGCCCAGGATGGTGGCCAGCTTCATATGTATGGACATAACCATTTCAGTTAGTGGATGCATTACCCAATTTTATTTCTTCTGCTCTTTAGCTTCTACAGAAACATGGTTACTGGCAGTAATGTCTTATGACCGATATTTGGCAATATGCAGACCTTTGCACTATGCTACCATCATGAATATTAAGTGTTGCTTCCAGCTTGTGTTTGTAGCATGGATCAGTTCTTTCCTGGCTACTTGGATACTGGCTTTCCTGATGTCCAGGTTATACTTCTGTGGCCCCAATGAGATTGACCATTTCTTTTGCGACTTTACCCCAATGGCAAAACTCTCTTGCAGCGACACTGCCCCAATGGAGCTTGCTTCCTTAGTCTTTGGCTTTATGTTTGCAGCAATGCCATTTCTTTTAACAATCACATTCTATATATGTATAATCGACACCATCTTAAACATTTCATCCACCATTGGGAGGCAAAAGGCCTTTTCAACCTGCTCCTCTCATCTCATTGTGGTTTGCATTTTCTATGGTACAATAATCATTGTCTACATGTTGCCAGATACCCCTACTCTGAGAGACCTCAATAAAGTCTTCTCTGTTTTTTACACAGTCCTGACTCCTTTAGTCAACCCCCTCGTCTACAGCTTGAGAAACAAAGAAGTTCACAAAGCCTTAAGAAGAATTTACAGTAAATTGGACATCTTTGCAAGGAGTTGGTCAAATCTATCCTTTACCTTTACAGTTTTCAGCCAATCAAGGTCCTAAGCCATAGCTGCTGAATCCCCGTGGATAATTGTACTCTCTGAATGGTTAGCATTAGCTAAATTGCTGTGGCTGGGCTAGTTTTTTTCTGTTTTGCAGGAACAGTTTTAGCCGTTTTAGCCGTTCCTAACTTTGTATTGTGTTGTGTAAGCAGTAAAACTTTGGTTGATAGATTAATCACAGTACTAGACCAATTTAGCATGGGTCATCTGCAATAGAGAAGACCTTCTTCACCTGCCACCTTAGTCCTATGCAGATGGTAAAAATTTAGGTAAATTAATGCATGTAAGGGGGAATGGGATTGTGCCTGACTTATGTACAAATAGTTATGTTTGCCATAATAAATGTTTTAGTTTTTAATGTGCCCCAAGAGTCTTTGCTGTTTTTATTTCCTTATTTTTAAGGAAGCACAATTATTGGGAAAGCAAGATCATAATATGTTCAGGGACATCATTGTCTGAAATGATGTGATGTTGTTACTACACTTAATATTAACTATTTCCTTGTGGCTCCTTTTTCCCCATGAAGGGTGAGAAAATTAAAGTCCCTTTCTAAGTGGATGGTGCCAAATCAGTTCCTTTGGTTATCAATTATAGTACAGTTACTGAAGAATTTCAAATTACTGGGGATCTTTATTGATGTAGGAAACAATGACACATTTATGCAAATAATTTCACCATTGTTCATTGGTACTTCCTTTGTGCTATCAGAATTTCATTGAGAAATCCTTAACATTCACCCAGGAGCATAAGAAATTGTGCACCACAATAGCACCAAAATAGTTGTGCTTTATGCAGACACCCAAAGTTCTTTATACTAACAGGTAGATAGAGTTGGAAGAGATATTGTCTCACTAGCCAAGTTAATTTTCCTTGCAAACAATTTAAATATTTCTTTGATGATTCATTTTACTTCCCTGGTGCTTGGCTCTGTGCAAGCCTTTCTAAGGTAGTGCTAGAATACTGGGAATTTCTTCTGAATTTGATCCTACACGCCATCTCCATACATTAATCAGAACATGTACTCAGTAGCTTACATCCAGATACCCCCAATGTCCTTAGGCACTTTCTATGAAATCCGTACCCTGGAAAAATGGAAGGCATATAGATCCCATGGACACAGCTTATATGCATCAGAATGTAGATGAATAGGTACCTGAGTCAAAGTTCTGATAAATGTGTGGAAGTCACCTACAGGTACAAGCCCTCACAATGCCATCTTATCATTTAGTCAAGAACTTAGAATAATGAATGCAAGTGGGGATCACATCTCAGGAATAGACTTCATCCCTGATCTATACACATTCATTACTCCTTCAGAGGATAAACAGCATGGATAATATATCATGGATCACGGACTATTCATGGGCACAGTTCAAACTATTTTGAAGGAATGTTATGGCAAAAGAAGGTGACATCTCTGGTGATGTGACTGCAGAGAACAACACCAGGAAGCTGCAACTATGTTGATGGAAAGCCAGCACACCCCCCCCCAACAAACCTAGAAACTAAAACAACAACAACAACAACAAAACCAATTCCATAGGTGGGCGGACAGCTTAGTTAATGAAAGGCATCTAACAATCCACAAAACACAGACGAATCTGATTTTGCACAATTCATACATCTCTAGCCCGAGCTACTTGGAAGGAATTTTATGGTAAAGAAGCTCTGCTGATGTAATTGCAAAGATCACCACCAGGAAGCTGCAACTATACTGATAGAAAACCAGCATCTCAGTTTGAATTCTCTGTATTAAAGTACTACTGCAGATTGTGAGATCCTAGATTTTTTAAAAATCTTCTCTACATTAAGGGAAATCCTGTTGTGTTCCCACTGCTGTTATGCTTCCTGTTTCTTTGGCATGATTGATATGAAACAGATTACAAGGGAGGAGAGGGGTGACAAGGTGGAAGTTCCTGCTGCTGTTTCCCAGGGTTCCTTTAAATGGCAGACACAGTTAAATTAAGGGAGCGCCTCCCTCCCTCCCTGGTATGTGTACAAAGGAGGGAGGAGGGGGTCTTGTTGTCTGTTTCCTCGAAGTCCCCAGAAATAGGTTGGTCATATGAAAAGGAGTACAGGGCTTCTGTATCTTTAACAGTTGTATAGAAAAGGGAATTTCAGCAGGTGCCATTTATATGCATGCAGCACCTGGTGAAATTCCCTCCCCATCACAACAGTTAAAGCTGCAGGACCTCTGCCTAGCATGACCAATGAGAGTTCAGCTTGTTCTTTTCCTTCCTTTTTCAATTTCCTTACCTATGTTTGCAACCTGAGTCAGAAGTGTCTAGGCTGACCATATGAAAAGGAGGTCAGGGCTCCTGTATCTTTGACAGCTGTATTGAAAAGGGAATTTCAGCAGGTGTCATTTGTATGCATGCAGCACCTGGTGAAATTCCCTCTCCATCACAACAGTTAAAGCTGCAGGACCCCTGCCTAGCATGACCAGATACAAAAGAGGACAGGACTTTTCATCTGTTCTCCTTTTCATATGGTTACCTTAGTTTAAAGTCCCTCCTCTCTTCCTCGGCAGGTTCATAGTGCAATGTCAGCTTTACATGCCGCTTATTTCATGCCATTTGAAGTTTATTCCATCTTATCTGTGATGTGTTTTTAAAATAGAATAAGGGAGGATTATGAGAGAACTTCTGTTTGTTTGCTGCATCATTAAATTGACCCCAAAACTTCTGTGAGTAGCCAGAAATGAACATGCTATAAATAACTCATTTCGAGAAGCTCTTTGTTTTGCAAGTCTGAACACAGCCACCTACCCATGGAAGACATATGTTACCTTATATCCGGAGAGTATAGTAATCCCATGGGGGATGAGTCAATATAATTATCACCTATTGGTTTAGGAGGCTGGTTGCATCATCAGTGTTTCTCAGGCTGCCGCAAAATCATCAGCAAGGACTTAGGCTCACTTTTTTTTAAAAAAAAACTGTAGGCATGCAGCAATTTCAGGGACGCTCATTTGGCTATAGAAACACATCCTTCTACAGCCCATGGGTTATCACCACACATTTAAAAATCCTTTGCTTCTGGTACTGAATCCTAGAACATCATTCAATGCTACAGTAAACAGTGGCAGGTAAGAATTAATCCTATATGTCTACACCCTTAGGAATAACATTCTGGTCTAGAAAAGTGTAGAATGAGCTGGCATTTTCAAACCAATTTTAATTCAGAAGCCCTAAGTTCCATCAGATTTTAGTGTGTGAAAAGGGAACTGTTTAGTTCCAGAACTCTCTGCTTGATCATGATGACTTGTGGATCCCCAGCTTATTTCCCTGCCCCCTGCTGCACAACCCTTTCCAACCCCTAGGCCTGGAGTTTGGTAGTCTGAAACTCTAACCCTGTGGAATTAGGGTTAGATTTACAATGGGGAGACATGGATTCAAAATCACTGGTAGCCATTGAGTTGTCACAATCATCCTGAGGTAGAGGCGAGATTCAAACTTGACATTTCCTGATTTTAGCTCAGTCTCTTAGAGAGCAACCCTATGAGTCATGGGCAGGAGCTACAATGTTGCTTTTAAACGGTTTATAACAGTAGCGACAACTGTTGGGGCCCAGGACACACTCTATATACAGTTTTCAACCCGTTTTCAAAGTGTCATATCTTCCTTGGGGCTCATCTACACCAAGCAGGATATTGCACTATGCAAGTGGTATATAAAAAGCAGGAGCCACACTACTGCTTTATAGAGGTATTGAAGTGATAATGGTTGGGGCCCATTGACACATACCATATACCGCTTTCATACCACTATACCCTGCTTGGTGTGGCTCCTGCCTTTTATATACCACTTTCATAGTGGAATATCCTGCTTGGTGTAGATCTGGCCCTAAGACAGCATCTTGGGGGAGAGAGAATAGGAATCCTGGATCTGAGCTCAGAGACAGGGGTCATGTCTATATGAGGTCGCTTTGGCGCCTCGTTATCTGATAACACACAATTGAGCTCCTCCAAAGTAATACACATGACACATGGAAAGGAGTGTAATTGCGAGTTTTAATTCTTTCCTTTTCCAGCGCCCCAAAACAAATGAGTCAGAGGGGAAGTCAGCTCCTCGCCCCCGTTTTCTGTTGTTTATTTGTAAACGTGCAATTGTGCATTTAGAGAGAGGTGTGGAGATGAACAACCACCTCCCTCCTTTCCCCCCGGTGAGCCTGCGGTCAAGTTCTATTTTTTAGTATTATTTATTTAGTTTTTAGGAAGGAGCCAGTGGGTGCAACATCCTGGGTTGGAGGAGGTGGCAATGAGGGGCTGTGAGAACGCCGCCCCCTGCTCCAGCTCAATGCACTGTGCACCCTTGGAGGCACAGCAGAGCAAGTGAGGGAGGGACGGGCAGAGGGACAAGGCTGCTTCCCCCTGACAGGCAAAGCGGAGTGCGGGGAAGGGACGGTGAAAGACAGAGAGGGAGTGAGGTGGTGGAGAGGGGGCTGAGTGAGTGCCAGGTGACCCAGACAGAAGGAATGAGGCAGGGAGCCAGGGGAAGGGGAGGCAGCCGGGGGGAGGGAGGGCTGGAGGTGCATTTATTCATTAATGTAAAGTAATTTATTTATACAGTGCTCTGCAAGGTCCATAGAGGTGGCCCAACAACCATTTGGCTCACTGAACTGCCTCCTCCTCTGGCAGGGTGACCAATCAGGGGGCACCACTGGCTGGGGCACACCTCCACTGCAGCACCAAAGCAAGCTGGCAGACGGCAGATGCTGTGGTCGCCTCACTCCAAGTTAAAAAACTTGAGGTAAGTGCTTGACTTGCTTTGGGGGTTTGCCCCTGGATGGCTTCACGACGGCGACTGAGTCATGTAGATAACCTGCCACCACTCTGGATCCACCCCAGGGCAGACCCTTCATCACGACAAGCCCAGGGTCCTGACTTTGGATCCAGAAGTCTGGGCTCCCACTTCCTCCTTCTCCCCACTGTGGTGGAGAAAACTGCCCCAGCTGCAAACGTGAGCTCAGAAAGAAGGGAGGAGGGTGGGGAGGAGAGGATTATGAACAATCTCCCAGCTATCTCAGCCTCTTTCCCTGCCTCTCCACCACTCCCATCTAGCATGGAAGAAATGACGATTACTGCATTCCTCTCCCTATGCATAAAAAACCCTGTCAGCCTCTGAGTTCAGACACCGATGGGCATCTGGATATAACTGCACTCATAATAATTTTTGCTAAATTAAAAACATGCTCCCCACCTGACAACTCTCATATTTATTGGCGGGAGGGTGCTGTTGCACTCATGTCCTGCTTGTGGGTCAACAACGGGTCAGCCACTGTGTGAACAAAATGCTGGACTAGATGAAACCTTTGTCTGATCCAGCATGGTTCTTCTTGTTTTCTTAATCTCAGTGAGATAAAGAAAATATTTTCAGCTACTCCTTGCATGTAGATATATCCAACATACTTTGCAACAGACAATTTAAGGCCCCAGACATAAAGATGTTGTAAGCTGCAAGCACAGGTAGTAATCGGAATTGGCCATGTGGGCAATATGCCAACTCACCCTGCTGCAAAACACACCTTCAGTGGCATACTAGACTTGTGATAATCCATCGTACCAGATTTCACAAGACAAAATTTGGAAAAAGGTCGCCATGGTTTAATTCCCATCTCAATATTCTCTATGAACTCAACACAAAAGGTAAAGTTGATTCCTCTTCATAAAAAACAAATTTCCTTCTCATTATATTCTAGGGTTGGTGTAACTTGTACTGGATAAAATCAATGTTGAACACAGAGAAAGGCAACCTGACGACGATCACAGAATTCATCCTCGTGGGTTTTGGGAATATCCCTGAGCTGCAGCCTCTTCTATTCTTGCTCTTCCTAATGATCTATATTGTGACACTAACTGGGAACTTCCTTATCATTTTGCTAGTTGTGGCTGACCATCATCTTCGCACCCCCATGTATTTCTTCCTTGCAAATTTGTCCTGCCTGGAGATTTGCTATAGCTCAATCTTCCTGCCCAAGATGTTGGTGAACTTGCTAAGTGGAGAGAGGTCAATTTCAGTTAGTGGCTGTATAGCCCAATTTTATTTCTTTGGGTCTTTTGTTAGTGTAGAAACTTATTTCCTGGCAGCAATGTCCTATGATCGCTACCTGGCAATATGTAGGCCTTTGAACTATGCCTCTATTATGAATAGGAAACTGTGTTTTCAGCTCATGGCTGTGGGATGGATAAATGCCCTGGTAGGTGATTCCATAGTGGTATTTATGCTAGTTCAGTTAGACTTCTGTGGTCCCAATGTTATAGATCATTACTTTTGTGACTTGATCCTGATAGAAAAACTCTCCTGCAGTGACATCAGCCTGATCCAAATTGTCACATCTGTCCTCCCTTTCATTTATATTGTCACCCCATTTTTACTAACTGTCACCTCCTATGTTTGCATCATCACCACTGTTTTAAAAATCCCATCTGCTATTGGGAGGCAAAAAGCCTTTTTGACCTGCTCTTCTCATCTCACTGTGGTTTGCATTTTTTACGGTTCACTCATCATTGTCTACATGTTGCCAGACACGCCCACCCTGAGAGACCTCAATAAAGTCTTCTCACTCTTCTACACCATCCTTAACCCCTTAATCAATCCTCTCATCTACAGTTTGAGGAACAAAGAGGTTCACAAAGCCCTAAAGACAATATGCAGTAAATTGGCAAATCATGCAAGGAACCAATTGAACTCAACTCTTTCCTTTGCCTTTTTTCAGCCAGCATCCTGAGTCAAGGCTTGTAAGAACAGCCTCTGTGTGTAGTGGTTAGTGTCAAATGAGACCTGGGGAGACCTGGGTCCAAATCCCTGCTCAGTTATGAAGCTTGCTAGTGGATCTTAGGCTTGTCATACTCTCTCAATTGAACATACTTGAATGGGTTCTTGAGAAGATAGAAGATGGAGAGCGCTATTATTATGTTGGAAGGATAAATGTTCACTGCCCATATGGACTGAGTACTTAACACTATCCACATGTATGGTGCTTTATTAGAAAGTGCTATATAAATAATTTTTATTATTATTAACATTTGGACGGGTGACATATAGGTGCCACTTGCGAGTGGATAAATACATGGATATTTAGTCTGCTTTTCTTCAAGACTGCATAACTCTCCCCTTTTTAAGAATAGCATATTTGATGAAAAAAAATGACATTCCTATGCAAGTAATTTTTATTTATTTATTTATTTATTTATTACATTTTTATACCGCCCAATAGCCGAAGCTCTCTGGGCGGTTCACAAAAATTTCTCTGGGCAGTTCACAAAAATTTTGTTCTTTTTTTAATCACACGATTTGTTTTCTGTTGTGTTGTGTTAAATTCACTATAAAAGGAAAAATATTTTAAAATAGAGGGAGAGCTCATCATAGCCTAGCTTGAGCTTTTTTGAGGAAAGACAAGATACACATGTTTTAACTAAATCCTTCTATTAGGCTGTCTCTGGAAAGTCAGTTTCTTTGTGGCTGCACTTGGTTTACTTTTCCAATGTTTTCAATAATTGATTGCTGGCATATACTGTGTTATAGCTTTCAGTTTAGCAATAACGTCTTGTTTGATGAACTGACTAATCAGAATTAATCAAATATAAGGAAGGTTATCTGTGTTACAAAGGAAGCCCTTGTTTTCTCCTTTATCACTTTAGCCCTGTGCACTTTTCTCATGACATATTTAATGAACAAAAGCAGTGCAGAATTGGTTTATCTAGGGATGGTCAAATCTGCCCATTTTCGCTTTACATTCTCACATGCACTTGTGTTCCATCCCCCCCCCCGGACAGAAATGTGTATGTATTTACATAATATATGCATTAATGTGCAATTTTGTACACTCTGTTCCTGAAACAAGCTTAATTGGAAAGCCCACAAAAATGTGGATTTCGGAATGCAACTCACAGAACGTTTCAGGAAATGGAAATCATCTGAATTTGTGAACACTCACACCAGAAAACAAATCCACATTTCTTACTGATTTCTACCTATCATTATTTATTTATTTATTTATTTATTTATTTATTCATTTATTTATTTATATAGCACCATCAATGTACATGGTGCTGTACAGAGTAAAACAATAAATAGCAAGACCCTGCTACATAGGCTTACATCATTCTATTGTTTTTGATAACTAAAGAAAAGTAAAGATGACTACACAAGTGTCTTTCTCTTGTGTTCACTTACAGATGTACATACACTAACATGTATATACAAGGATATGCAGTAACACAAGGTATTAGCATAACACTGATCAGGAAGCAGCGGCTGAAATAAGAAGCAGGAAGACAATTTATTTTTAGAATGACCATTAGGTGGAGCAGAAGGTAATGTATGTGTGTCTTTGAAATAAAATGAATGAAAAAGAACCCATTGAAATTCATGGTCTCATTCCCAAACAGTTAAACTGGAGAGGGGAAATTGGTGATTTGTGGAGAGGGAATGACATTCTTTGAAGATTCATTGGTTAGAGCTTCTACAGAGGAGGCCATAGTATGGGAATAATGGTGGTGCTCCCCCTCCCCTTTACCCCCAGGTTTGCTACCTCACTTAGCACAGAGTTGAACTTAACAGCCACCTTATTTTCCCCAGAATGCCCCAGTATGATTTTATATCTGGGGCATTCTGGGTGGGAAGTGATAACCGCTAGCTACCAGGAAGAACAATGTATGTCATTGCCTGTGGCAGAATTTAAAAATGAAAATTAAAAAGAAACACCTTTTTATTCTCCCAGTATTTTAACACTTAATTTTAACTTAAATTTAAATTTTACTGTTTTAACTCTGTATTTTAATTTTATATCAATTTTGCTGCGTTGTTTTTATTCTGGTTGTGCTTTTTATATTGTATTGTGTATTTGTGCTTTTAACCTGTTGTTTGTCTTACTATGATTTTAATTTTTGTGAACTGCCCAGAGAGCTTCGGCTATTGGGCGGTATAGAAATGTAATAAATAGATAAATAAATAAATAAATAAATACACACAGTATCTGCACCTATGATATCTTCACCTCCATGAGCCTTCATGTTTGTTAAATCCCCAATGACCACATGGCTTAACCCCTCCTAAATTCCACCACCTCAATTTTGAGCTGAGAATTCTCACAGAAGAGCTTTAGCTTCAATTTGAATTAGGCATTTTCGTAGGAATTAGGACACACACCCCGGATGATGCTATATCCAGGGCATTCTGAGCTGACTGGCTACTGCCTTGAGGAGCACTGCACACCCTTTCTCAAGGAAGAAAGTTAACTTCAGAATTAATTTGAATAAGGAATTTGGATTCTTTTCCAGATATTCGGAACTAGGGATGTTTTAGAAATTCAAGAAATACTAAAATGAGTTAGGATTTTAAACTTTTTTGACATGTGGAATCCACTGCAGACTGGCCTCCTCAGGTCCCATGAACTTTTGAATTTTTTTTTTTTTACTTTCTCAAAATTTACACAAATTTATTCATAGGAAGGTACACATGTTCCTGCTGAGAAATATGTCATCCTGAAAACATATGTAGGGAAAAGTTGAATGGAATGGGGGATGATGCTCTAACTGTTATGTATTAAGGTAAATTACGTAAATTGTTGTGAAACTCTTATGAACTTATCTGAGGGCTTTTCTTCATAATGGGTCAAAAAATTGAATCTGTCAGTGAATGGATGCCAGAATGAACAGCACTGCACAATCCCTGACATATGTGTAAGATGGATTTCACAAAATCCAGACATCTCTATTCAGAAGTGGGAATTAAGAATCTGTTGCTTGATGCCACATCTCAGGAACAGACTCAGCCCATTTTACACACATTCAGTAGAACCCCTGCCAAAATCCTTCCACACATGCAACAGAAGCTGCAACTGTATTGATGGACAACCAGCATCACACTTTGCCTTCCCTTTACAGATGAGCCCTTGCAGATTCTGTTTGTCTGAATCAACCTAAAGTATTTATTTATTTATTTAAAACATTTATATCCTGCCCTATATCAAGAAGATCTCAGGGCGGCATACAGAAGCGTTGACCAAAAGTAGAAGGAAAGAATATTCTCCTAGGCAATACAACGGTCCCATGGAGCCAGAATTAATATAGCCATCTCCTTTGGGTTTAGATGGCTGGTTGCATCATCAATGTTTTTCAGGCAGTCAGAAAAACAGCAGCAGCTCCCCAGACTCACTTCCTTTAAGTGTGGGCAAAAAGTAATTTCAGGCCCAGTCATTTTGCAACCAAACTGTTCCTTCCCATTAAGCTAGAGTCCATTGTTTTTCATCAGCGATTCAGAGAAATCCTCTGCTACTGATACTTAACACTGGAGCATCACTCAGTGCAAGAGTAAATGGTTGAAGGTAAGTGCTAATTCCGTATGCATATATTCTGTGCTGAATCTAGATTTTGTAACACTTATAGATCTGCTGAAATCCATGGGGCTTACTTAGCAAGTCCCATTTTGTTCAATGCATCTACTAGGTAGACTACATCTTTGTCTGTGAGAGCCTATCTTGACAATTTTGTCTAACCCTGAGAACTAAGTTATGACAAACAGAGATGGTGCAGGCATTCATCTGGGTCTCGAGGCCTGGAGAGAAATCACCAGTTCAGCTCTCCAGATGCCAGTCTACAGATCCCTGTGCTTGTCCGACTCGCTGAGTCCACACACAATGAGTTGGGCAAGTGCGTGGCCATTCAATCCCTCACCAAGACACCATTTTGTGTAAAACTGGCAGCTCAGCCTTTTTCATAAAGGCTCATTTGCACAAATGGCGGCTGTGAAGGATCCATTTACACAAGATCACAGATTTACAGCTGCCATTTGCATACGTGGGCCATTACGAAAAAGGGCATGACGAAAAAGGCCAACCCACCACTTTTATGCAATGGCAGCTCAGTGAGGGATTGGGCATCCATGTGCCACTTGCTGGGCAGCTTGCCCTGGATGGTGACTATAGGCAGGTGGCAATTTGACAAGTGACACACAACCTGGACTAGGGTGAGTTTGCCCATCCCTAAAATCCAAGGATTTGGGGTGAAAGAGCAGAAAAAGTATTTGCTTCTTGTGAGTAAATTAGGGTGGGTCCTTTCCATGCTGGCTATGTGGGGGCAGTGGAGGAGAGGTGTGGATTGCCATCCCTCCTCCCAAAGTATCCTTGTTAGACAGACTAAAACTTCATAAATCCACTTGATTGGCAGGATAGTTGCTACTCAATGGTTACCTTGTCCCTATGTAAGGGTAAGTCTAACTCTAATTCCACTACACCAGAGGGTTACAGATCCAGCTGTCAAGCTCCTGGTTTATAGATTGGGAAGGTTATGCAGACTTGGGCCACAGCTAGACCTAAGGTTTATCCTGGGATCATCCAGGGTTCGCCCCTGCCTGAGCACTGGATCCCCTGTGTGTCACCTAGATGAACAGGTTTGACCCCTGGATGATCCAGGGAGAAACCTTAGGTCTAGCTATGGCCATAGTTTTGGCTATTAATGCAGGGTGCAAGGGAGAGGGGGAGCTGAAAACCCACAAGCCATCATGACACAACCTGTTAAAATAATTTATCTCTAATTCTTACAATCAATACCAACTCTCATATCCATTCTCAATCAGAATAGGAAAATATTTTCTCTTGCATGTAGACACGTTATTCCCACAAGGTAATGTGTGTGACTTGGTTGATGCATCTGCATTAAACCCAATGTGCTTCTGATTGTATTCTAGGATTGGCATGACTGGATTGAATCAATGTGGAACACAGAGAAAGGCAACCAGACGGTCATCACAGAATTCATTCTTGTGGGTTTTGGGAATATCCCTGAGCTGCAGCCTCTTCTTTTCTTGCTCTTCCTAATGATCTATATTGTGGCACTAACTGGGAACTTCCTTATCATTTGGCTGGTTGTGGCTGATCACCATCTTCACACCCCCATGTACTTCCTCTTGGCAAATTTGTCCTGCCTGGAGACTTGCTATAGCTCGGTCATCTTGCCCAAAATGTTGGCCAATTTGTTTAGTGGAGAGAGGTCCATTTCTGTTAGTGGATGCATAACTTAATTTTATTTTTTTGGCTCTTGTGCAGGTATAGAAACGTATCTCCTGGCAGCAATGTCCTATGATCGCTACCTGGCAATATGTAGACCTTTGAACTATGCCTCTATTATGCAAAGAAAACTGTGTTTTCAGCTCATGGCTGGATCATGGCTAAATGCTTTCATAGGCAATTCTATAATGGTATTTATGCTGGCTCAGTTAGACTTCTGTGGCCCCAATGTTATAGATCATTACTTTTGTGACCTCATCCCAATGGAAAAACTATCCTGCGGTGACACAAATTCGATTGAACTTGTTACCCTTCTCTTGCCCTTCATTTACACTGTCACTCCATTTCTACTGACTCTCACCTCCTATGTTTGCATCATCACCACCATTCTAAAGATCCCATCTGCGATTGGGAGGCAAAAAGCTTTCTTGACCTGCTCCTCTCATCTCACTGTGGTTTGCATTTTTTATGGTTCACTCATCATTGTCTACATGTTGCCTGACACGCCCACCCTGAGAGACCTCAATAAAGTCTTCTCACTCTTCTACACCATCCTGAACCCCTTAATCAATCCTCTTGTCTACAGTTTAAGGAACAAAGATGTTCACAGAGCCCTAAAGACAGTATGTAGTAGATTGGCAGTTTATGCCAGGAATCAGTTGAATTCAACTCTTTCCTTTAAGTTTTAAATGAAGATGACCAAGCATGCTCTACGGCACAACCAAAAAGGCTTATTTTGATGCCTCCATTGCATCCACAAGTAGCCATCCAGTAGAGCTCTTTTTGGTACTTCAGGGGTTGTTCACACATTCTTGAATGAATGGAGCCCTGGAGCCCTCAAAGACCTGCTGTGACCTTTTTGCATCACACGTTGTGGACAACATTTCTCATCTCCACGCTGAATTTGGCACTGTTGTTAGTGCAGCTCCAGTTGAGTTGCCTATTGGCACCCTTTGCCTAATTCGGTGGGATCAGTTGTGGCCTGGTGATGTGTACAAGCTTCTTGCAGCAATGGGACTGACCACTCATCCTCTTGATTTTTGCCCTTCCTGGTTTGTAAGTGTTGCCCTGGGAATATTTGACTGGGTGGGTCAAGAAAATGGTAAATGCTTCTCTACATGAAGTAGTGGTTCCTGCTGCCCTTTTGGAGGCAATAGTGTGCCCACTCCTGAAGAAACCTGTGATGCTTCACTGTTTATTGCTATTTATTTATGCTGTAAGTGCTGTTTGGACTTCTGATGATAAGTGGTTAATACTGTTGGGAGGGGGAATGAGTGAATGGAAAGTTGGAGTGAATGCTGATTGGCTGTTGGATTCAAGCGTGTGACAGTTAGCAGTTAGAAGCAGTAGAGAGTTGTGAGTGGAGGGGTGAGAGAGTCTGGGTTTGTCTGCTGAAGGGGTTGGATCACAGTAGGATCAACATTTTTATTGTTTTGGGGAAAAGAGGGAATAGGAGGAGATAGATTGGACTACTGAGTAGAGTAGGCAAGGATACATGATATATACTGTATTGTAACAAACAAGTATTGCAACAAATAAAACCACAAGATTGATAAACTGCATGAATTTATTGTTAAATAAAAGTTATTCTGTTTCATAAACTGGATTAGAGTCTTAAAGTACATGAGGTAAAGTACTGGGATATATGGTGGCAGCAGTGAAGTTAAAGGGTGAATAGAGTGGAGCACAGAGTGCTGAGCTGGTTGCTGTTGGGCCAAGAAGGGGGTCAGTGAATCACAGAACCACTGAGCAGCAGTATTCCGACTGGGTCCATGGTTGGGATCCTTTATAGAAAGAGGTAAAAAGGAGACCCAAAGGGAGCAGTCATGACAAAACCCACTCTGGACTTAATGGTATTTGACAACTTCTGCCCAGTTGTGAATGCACCTTTCTTGGCTAAGGTACTTGAGATCATCATGGCAGGGCATTTGCAAGTACTCTTGAAAGATAGTCATTATGCAGACTAATTTCAATCTTGGTTTGAGCCTACTAACAGGAAAAAACCAGCTTTGTTCACCTTGATGGATAACCTTTATTGAGAGAGTCAGGTGTAGTACGACCCTTCTAATTCTACTTGATCCCTCCTTTACTTTTGATACTATTCACCATTGTATCCTCCTGAAACAGGTACTGGAAGACATTGCGTTACAGTGTTTCTGGTCCTACCTGCTGGGTCAATTTCAGAGAGCAACACTGGGTGACCTTTCTTTGGTCCCTTGGCAATTGAGCCATGGGATTCTGCAGGGTACCATCCTGTCCCCTATATCTTTGAAGTCACTGGGAGTGCTCATTAGAGGATTTGGAGCAAAGAGCTGATGACTCACAGCTCTATCTCCCTGTGGCATCTGAATCAGGTGAGGCTCTGCAATTCCTGGATCAGTGATGGGTTGGAGGAGGGCCAAGACACGGAAGCTGACACCTGGCCAGACGGAGCACCTATGGGTGAGTGGCTCCTGTATCTGGAAGGTAGACGCTATGTTGTCAGGAGCTGCCCCCTTTTATCATGTAATTCCTTTGCTGAGGCTGCACTGGCTGCATATTTACTACTGAGTCAGGTCTAAGGTTTTGTTATTGTTGTATAAATCCCTAAACAACTTCAGAACAGGATGTTTCATATATACTTCCTTTAGCTTTATTTCAATGGGTGCAACTGCACTTGTTTCTCCTGACTATGTTTTCAATTATTGAGTGCTAATCTACTACCACGTTAATGGCTTTGGTTTACCAATAAAGTTTTTGCTTGATGGACTCACTGATCTGAATTAATCCAATTTAAGGACAGGCATCCGGGTTACAAGGAAAGACTTTGCTTTCTCTCCTACATTAGCCCTGTACAGAGGGTCAGAATATGAGTAAATAAACAAAAGGAATACTTAACCACACACACTTATTGGATCTTTTACATGGGAGCCTAGGCACATATACTCAATGTATTCCATGTATTCCGTCCATATATTCTGTACCGTTCTAATGACCCTGTCCACTAGGGATGGGTGAACTAGTGATGTTCAAGATTGCTAGGATTCTCCAAACACTAGTTCAGGGCTCATCATGCACCTGATTCCCATCATGCACCTGCTTGCTCTGTGCAAATAGGAAAATTGCACAAATTGAGCTGTGTGATCAAATGTGAAATTTGTGCAAATTTCCCCAAACCACGTAGTGCATTCAAGATGATAACCAGGACTTTGCATTGGTATTGGTAGCCCAATGCAATTCCTTTCATATTGTTGTAATATGACTCTATCAAGATCAACCAGTCGGAATACAGACTGCTGGATTTTGAAAAAGATGAAGCTTCTGAACCATTTTTAAGGGCAGCCCAATATATAATGTATTATAGTAATCAAACTTGGCTGTTACAAGAGCATGAATCACTGTGGCAGGGCTATTGCTATCCAGGAAGGGCCACACCTGGTGAACCAGCCAAAGCTGGTAAAAGAGAGAGGGCCAAATGGAAATCCCATGGTAAGGAATTCCTCAATCTAGGCATGGCCATAGAGAAGGCCTTCTCCCAATTCACAGCCAGTCTGGACTATAGGGCTGTCCCTGCCATTAGGCAGAGTGAGGCAGTTGCTTCAGGTGAGAGATGCTGGGAGGCGGCAGCAAGATGTTGGAGGAGCGAGCCATGGGCCAAGTGGCCTGCCATGCACCCCCAAGCTAGCCTGCTGCCCTCAAGTGTGGGAGAGGATGCTGTCCCATTCCTAGTGTTGAAGAAATAATCAAGTGCCAGTCCAGCCAGTTTTTGTACATGGAATGTGTGGGGGCACCATCTCCTTCTTCAACTCAGGCAGCATAATGTCTCAGGAGGAAAAGGTATCCTTTTAACACAAGTCTTTGGTTATTGAAGTGTCATGGCCACTTCCAAGTGCTTCAAGGCCGGGCTAAGTGAACATTCTGGAAAGGAGAGGGAGGGACATCTAGGCCCTCTCAGTGAAGTAGCTTGGACCATCTCCAACTCAGCTTTAGTCTTTTTTTCTGGAATAGGTTTAATCTGAATTCTGAAATGCCTGATTTCCCTCTTCCCTTCCCCAACTCTTTCTTTTTTGATGAGAAAATGGAAAAAAATAATAGTATTAGGGAATGCTGGAAAGAAATCTGCAAAATGAAATCCTAAGCATTTCTCTGACTTTTTTCAGAAAAAAAATCTGGTGTCCACCCAGCCCAAAGGCTTGGGCGGGAAGCTGGCGGTTGCGTGGGGGAGGGGAGCAGAACGGGACACCCCATGTGGCTCAAAACATGTGCCACATGAGGTAGGGCAGGGCTGAGCCTATAAAAGGCATCGGCCTCTTTCGATTTTGGCTCCCACCCTCCCGCCCTTCTTCTAGTATGGCATTAGCCAATCACTCCCTTTGGAGGCGGGGGGGAGTAGGAACTTTTTTCATCCTGATGGCTTTCGCCTACTTCATACTGGAGATCTTATGCGAAAGGGTGAGTAAATAGGTCAATTTGTGGCAGGGATGTGCAAGAGTTGCCTGTATTTAGTTAGGGACAGTGAGCACTCTGGTACCCATTGGGTGATTGGCATAGCTGGAGGGCCTGCTCCGCGGGGGTTATGTGGCTCACGAGTCAGGATATGGTATGCCTTTGGAGACCCTCCTGTCTTCACCTACTCACTGTCATTATGGCAGTGGGCAGGGGGTGTAGTAGGGTGGTCTCTCCACACTTAAAAAGTGTCACATAAGCAAGGAAACAGACTTTCCGACTCCTTGCTTTGAAGAGTGGCTCGCCCTTTAAGACAGGCAAGTGGCCTGAGGTAAGGACTTAATTCCAACACTTGCACATGTAGATCCAGGAAGGGATGAATCTTGATTATAAATAAAGAGGTCCTAGTTTAATCCAAGCTCTTGTGTCTGTGTCTTTATTCCACGCTTACACCTGCACTTGCAAACAATCATCATTGAGGCTTTCCATAAAAACATCACCATGACCGTTTATTAAATTAAATAGGCATACATACACAGGCTGGTTTCCTTAAGATATATCAATGTCAGTCTTTCCCAGCCTAGTACCCTTCTGATAAGTTGGATTGCAACTTCCATCATTCTGATCCATTATGATCAATACTCAGAAATGCTGGGAGTTGTAGTCCAGTACATCTGGAAGCCATCAGGTTGGGGATTGCTGGTCTACATGAATGCAGTGTGTGTGTGATTTAAAGATTACTATGATTTTAGGAACTCTAACAAAACATGACCCCTACCAGCACCCTAAACAAACTTTGTGTTTGATTTATATGGAAGCAACTTAAGGAAATGGAGGTGGATCCAGATTTAGTCATACCTAGGGCTCATCTACGCCAAGCAGGATATCTCCCTATGAATGTGGTATGGAAGCAATATATAAAAGGCAGGAGCCACACTAGCGGTGTTGAAGTGCACTGCAGGATCTATATTACCTCTCCATAGTGGTATTGAAGTGCACTGACAACTGTTGGGGCCCATGACACATCTACACCAAGCAGGATATTGCACTGTGAAAGCAGTATGAAAGCGGTATATAAAAGGCAGGAGCCACACTACTGCTTTGTAGCAGTGTTGAAATGCACTGCAGGATCTATATTACTGCTCCATAGTGGTACTGAAGTGCACTGACAACTGTTGGGGCCCAGGACATATCCACACCAAGCAGGATATAACACTATGAAAGTAGTATGAAAGTAGTATATGGTATGTGTCTTATGGGCCCCAACAGTTGTCAGTGCACTTCAATACTGCTATAAAGCAGTTGTGTTACTCCTGCCTTTTATATACCACTTTCATAGTGGAATATCCTGTTTGGTGTAGATGAGCCCTTAGAATAGAACTATTCACTTCAGTTTGTCATGAGGAACTGAAATCCAGATGGCCTGGAGCCAGATCAAGGTGTGGATCCCCTTGTCCCCACAGGATCTGTTCCAGCTGATTATGTTGGAGAAATCTGCAGTGGATTCAAATGAGTGTGGATTTCTTTGAATCTGACTTTCAGGTTCCACAGCAAATCAGCTTTTTCCACGTCATACAGATTCTTTGGACTTATAGTCCAATTGTTCACTGTGGAGTTGCACTTCTGCACTAGTTCTCGTTAACTAATGGGCAAGTGCACAAGTGCACGCTTGTGCTATTGTGAATTAGCATAAGTAGAACAAAATTCTGGTTAAAAAAAAATCCAGTTCCAGCAATAAACATACAAGGGAATGAAAGCCTGACAATCCACAAAACACAGAGAAGTCCTTCTTGAGCAAGGCTCCACCCAAGAAGTTTCCTCTGCAGGATTTTGGGGTGTCCCCCTTTTCCCCAACATCATAACCTCCCCTCTTCAGCAAGCTCCCATGGTCCTTGGGTAGCATTTTAGGGTGGATGTAGGGGTGTTGAAGGAAGTATGCTGGGAAAGAGTTCCACTTCCATCAGCACAGTTGGATGTACCTGAATCTGGATCCCACCCATTGATTCTGATGGGCCTTTTTTAAGGATGGCTAAATTTGCATCCAATCCAGAAAGACGTTAATCACAAGATGATGATAAACAAGGGTAGAACAAAATAGCTAAACTGCACACATATAAGAAAATTTAGAAAGGGATTTGGAATTTCATTACAGATTCCATTTGTGTTCAAATGTTAAATATTAATGGATAAGTACAAGTTGTTGTTGGTATCCTCATTGTCTTTGTGTCTTTGTTATTACACCAGTGTTCATGGCAGTTCACAGAATTTCATCAAAACCTTATGAGTTCCTATCCCCATGAGCTACAATTAGGTCTGAATGCCGTCCACTAGGAAGGTGGTATGAAAGCAGTATATAAAAGGCAGGAGCCACACTACTGCTTTATAGCAGTATTGAAGTGCACTGACAAATGTTGCAGCCCATTGACACATACCATAGACCACTTTCATAGTGGAATGTCCTGCTTGGTGTAGATGAGCCCTCTGAGGCTATGAAACACTGTTTCTGAATTTCTGAACAGATCGGAAAAGAGCCCCCATCACCTCTCTATTTCTCAAACTGTATATGAGGGGGTTGAGCATAGGAGTCAGGACAGTGTAGAACACAGAGAAGGTTTTGTGCAATTCCTTCAGTATTTCTGTTTCAGGAACGACATAGACAAGGAATATTGACCCATAGAACAATGTCACAACAGAAAGGTGGGAAGAGCAGGTGGAGAAGGCCTTCTGCTGTGCAGTTTTCAATTTAATTTGCAAGATGGTGAGAAGAATGCAGACATAGGAGGACAAAGTTAGCAGAAAAGGGCCACCTATTCCTATTAAGCCTAGAATAAAAGTTGCAAGTTTTACTGAGTTAGCTTTGCTACAGGAGAGGTTTGCCACAGGATATACATCACAAAAGAAATGGTCAATTTCACTGGGTCCACAGAATGTCAGCTCCAGCAGAAAGTATGTTATTATACTGTTGGTCAGCAAGCCACTAATCCAAGATGTGAACACCAATTGGAGGCAGATCCTACCATTCATAAGATATGTATAATGTAGAGGTTTACATATTGCCAAATATCGATCGTAAGACATCGTTGCCAGAAGATAGCATTCAGTAGCTACACAGAACCCAAAGAAATAATATTGTGTGATGCATCCCTTAATAGAAATGGATCTATCCCCAGTTAGGAAACTAGCCAGCATCCTGGGAAGGATGGTTGAAATGTAGCAGGTCTCCAGGCAAGACAAGTTTAGGAGGAAGAAATACATGGGGGTATGAAGATGTCGGTCCACCACAATGAGAAAAACAACAAGGAGGTTCCCAACTACAGACAAAACATAGATGGCTAGAAACAATATGAAGAGAGGAATGTGCATTTCAAAGCTATTGCCAAATCCCAAAAGAATGAATGTTGTAGTGCCTGATTGATTCACCTTCATTTCTCTTTGCTGATGAGTAAGGAGGTCTTCCTGGTGGGAAAAAATGAAGCACATTTATGAGGTAGATGGCTCCCATTTCCTCCTCTTTCCATCCCTCCGTTGACTGAGCCTAATGTTGATGTACCATTAACAAACCTCCCAAAGGTACATCTAAACATTTGGAAATAATATGTGGTACAGCTCTAAGAATGAAAGAATACCTATGGTTGAATGTTTCTATACAAAAGTCAAATAAACATTCAAGGATTTTTTTTATTGCTTCTGGCTAATAGCCATTACAACTTACCAAGAAAAAAAGATATAATTCAGAGATACAACTTGCAGAAATTCAAGTGCAAAATTTAAAAAAAACCATGAAAATTAAAACTTTGAAATAATCAACAATGTATTAACCTGATATTTCAATGGGTTCATCACATTGAAACATTACTTTGATAATCAAGTGCCCAATATACAATCCTTTTTCTTCAGATTCTCAAGAAACCTGATGGGTCAAAGGAGAACCTGAATCAGCAAGTACATAACTTTCCTGAAACAGGACTTGACTATAGATAGGCTAGAACAACCCCTGGAATTATTATTTTTTTAAAAAATGTTTGGAGTATGAAGAACAGAATAACGTATAGTATAGAAGGTTTTCCAATGACAGATAGAAAGAAAATTCTAAGTGCCAATGGAACTCGATGGTGCCTGCCATTAATCACAGCAGTTGGCATGGTTTTAAAGTGAACAGCCATGGAAGGTTGCTAAGCTTCTGGAAAACAATAGTAATTGTTCTGGTCATTTTCAATTTCCTTTGACAGCCGGCAAAATGATTTAAAAATAATTTTCCAGTTTGGTAGAATGTTTTGATCAAAATCCCAATCCGTATTTTTAATACCAGATAGAGGAAGAATTACTGGGCAAAAATAGAGCTGAACTTTATGACCCATTCTTTATAATGCTGTAAACTCCCTACATATGAGAAAACTCCCCACATATAAGAACATAAGAACATAAGAAGTGCCCTGCTGGGTCAGACCAAGGGTCCTTCTAGTCCAGCACTCTGTTCACACAGTGGCCAACCAGCAATCGGCCAGGGATGAACAAGCAGGACATGGTGCAACAGCAACCTCCCACCCATGTTCCCCAGCAACTCACTCCAACATGTCATATAGAAATATATGACAACTTGGAGAGAGATAGGAATCCCCCTTCTACCAGTTCCTTAATTTTGGAGTATGGCTTTTCAAGTGGGTGGGTGAAAATGCAGAAGGACACAGAATTATCAAGGAACTGTAGCCAAAGATCTAGCTAGTTGCGTATTCTCCTTGTACATTAGGCATGCTGACTCAGATAGCCACTCCTCTGCTACAGTGGCTGTTCCCGACATGAGCCTGACCATATATGAAGATAATCTTCAGATGGGTCACACTCCATCACAGGTGAATTGCTCCTGTGCAATTTTTTTTAAAGAAAAACCAGTATTGTCTGGGAGGTTCATTTCAAATGATACATTTGAGCTATACTTTAGTGTGTGCAAATTACAGGGAAAAGGAGGCAAGTAGTTGCATAACACCCCACAAACATGTCTGCCTGACTTTTTATTTTCTTCTCTTTTCTCATTTATTATACTAATTCAGATATATCAGATAGTCCTTTGAGGTACCATATTTATACCACCACTAATATGAATCCAGTTTATCAAAAGTTCTTTGTTGAATCACTATAGAAAGCTGTATAAGCTACTGCTTAATGTTGAATCATATACTGTGTGAAGAAAAGATGTTATTGTTTAGGAGGTGGGCATCCTGGAACCTCATTGTAACCTCCTTGACATGACTAATATTACTTTGTAAGGTATCTCAAAACTGCAGTGCCTTTATAAAATACAAAATATTGGGAAGTCAACAGTTTTCATTTTGCTTCGTGCACTTAGTCTAGGATGAGTACCCTGTGCCATCCAAAATGTAACTCTGAGTATTCTAAAGTTTCTAATTTTTAGAATTCTGGCTCTGGAAAATATGTCATTTCATTTGTTGTAAACATACTTGTGAAATTTATTACTTCCCTCATGAACCCTGGGGCTGATCAAACTGAACAGAGATCAGATTCTACAGATTTACAAAGCACAGTATATTACACAACCCCAACTATCAGTCCCATGGTTTACCAAGAAGTTGTAAAGTTAGTTGGAATACATATTTACGATTTTAAACTCTCTTGAAATAAACAAGAAATATCCTCTCCTAAGAAAAGTACATGAGAACAGAAAGCTAATATGACAGATAGATAAATACTGACCTCTAAAATAGAATTTCTGTTCCATTCATGTTCTCTCCTTAGGCTACAAGGCTTTTTCCCTCCATGTCTTTGCTATCTTCCAATAGTAGCTTTGAAGTCTTGTTGGGTCTTGCATTCCTTCAGCAGTGTAGTTTTTATGTGTGTTTTTAAACACCAAGCCCTTTTTATAGATGGTTATTGAAATGTCTGCAAAGGAGAACTGAGCAGTATGTCTCTGGTTTCCTTCAGTAATTAGTGCAGTGCTAATCAAATCCCACCTTTCTCTATTGGGGGCAGTAGAGGAAGGAGTAGAAAGAGAAGAAACTTCTAACCTCAGGGACTCTATCACAATCTCTGCTGGCAATTGCTGGGTTGTTCATTTATCAATAAGAATGATTTCAAGTCTTCTATTTCTTTTTTAACAACAGCAAGGCCAATTAAGTTGCCTTACGTTTTTGAATGAGAGGTTCCAAAACCAGTATCCCACTCAGAATGTGTAAGCATTTTGAATAATATTTAATGTCTGAGGAGGCAGAGTTGTCTAAAGCTCGGGTAAAATGAGACCCTTTTCTTTTTCTTCCTTTTCGGAATAATAAAAAATCACATCAAAACTGTTTGAGTTGTCTGCATTGTGTTGGATACACAATTTTGATGACAAAGCTCTATTGATTAGAATATTTCCAGAATCTTATACGAGATGACTGGATAGATGGAAACTCAATATATCTGCCCCTATACAGCTTCCCAAATGTTAGATGGATTTATTGTGTAATTTTTTACACTTATATAATTTAGTTATATCCTATACAAAAATGTGATCAGTATTTTATGCTAGAAACAATGACAATGTCTCAGATTCATTCATGTTTTGAGAGATAAATAATTTCCATAAATGTCTTAATGTGGAATTCATTTCATAATGATGCTCCAACCTCCTAGCATATTGCTTATGCTGAAATACCAAGCACATAGTTTGACAAGATGTTTTACATGAGAGGAAATTCATAAGAATTATATTAATTATGCCAAGTATCATAAAGTATTTTTATTATAATAAGGCCACCTCAAACAGACATCAATAATTTTACAAAATATTTACAAATTTTTCATGGGGAGAAACTCTGAACTGGAAATGTTACAGGCTTCCAGGATTTATATTAACTTCCAGCATACATGGACGTGCGGGAGGATATATTAGAGCATACATATATTAAGTGTATGTGTATGGGATTCATGTCCAGAAATGTTTACCCACTTCCAGATTAGTTAGAAACTTGAAATTTGGCAAGCTGATAGGTGTGGCTGTACAAAGTACCAGAATAATCTAAAAATATAAAATTTGGGCTTTTAAGTATTTTTAAATAATTAATTAAAAAACCCTAGGCTTTCACCTACAACTCCCAGGCCTAGCACCAGCCTACTGCTACAAGATGATTACCTTGCAGATATATATCTTAAGAGCCTGAGCAACACTGGGTGCATATATTCTCCAATAGTCTCAAAGGCAATGAAAAACCAGTTCAAAAAGAAAAAAGAGGACTCTTAGGGCTCATCTATAACAAGCAGGATATTCCACTATGAAAGCAGCATGAAAGTGGTATATAAAAGGCAGGTGCCATGCTACTGCTTTATTGCTGTATTGAA
This sequence comes from Elgaria multicarinata webbii, assembly GCF_023053635.1. Classification (NCBI taxonomy): domain Eukaryota; kingdom Metazoa; phylum Chordata; class Lepidosauria; order Squamata; family Anguidae; genus Elgaria; species Elgaria multicarinata. The sequence goes on from NC_086181.1 coordinate 19,561,510, forward strand.
CTGCACTGCAGGATCTACATTATTGCCTTAGAGTGGAACTGAAGTGCACTGACAACTGTTGGGTAGGGTGACCATATGAAAAGGAGGACAGGGCTCCTGTATCTTTAACAGTTGCATAGAAAAGGGAATCTTAGCAGGTGTTATTTGTATGCATGTCACACCTGGTTAAATTTCCTCTTCATCACAACTGTTAAAGCTGCAGGAGCTATACTGCAGCTATACTGTGACCAGATTTAAAAGAAGACAGGGCACCTGCAGCTTTAACTGTTGAGATGAAGAGGAAATTTCACCAGGTTCGCCGTATATACAAATGATACCTGTTGAAATTCCCTTTTCAATACAACTGTTAAAGATACAGGAGCCCTGTCCTCCTTTTCATATGGTCACCCTACTGTTGGGGCCCATGACACATCTACAACTAGCAGGATATAACACTATGAAAGCGGTATGAAAGCAGTGTATGGTATTTGTCATGGGCCCCAACAGTTGTCAGTGTACATCAATACTGCTATAAAGCAGTAGTGTGGCTCCTGCCTTTTATGTACTGCTTCCATACTGCTTTCATAGTGGAATATCCTGCTTGGTATAGACAAGCCCCAATTCTCTCAAAAGGGAGGCAAGAACCAGGCTGAGTCTGCTTCTCAGACTTCAGGCAGCAATAAAAGATAGTGTATTTCAAAACTCCAGTCATCAGTTCTTTGATGAAACTGATTAATACTTTTGGTGATTTCTCTGGCTAATCAATTAATTGGTCAAAGTCAGAAATAATGCCAATTGGAGATAAGTTATATTTTAGTGTATTACCTAACTGCCAATTTTGACAGTGCCCTGATTCCATCACTTATTTGGGAATAATCATTTCCAGAGACATATCTCAAACAATTAAGTTATATCTAAATAAGTTGATTAATGATATTTCATGAGATATTGATAGAAGGGCAACCATAAAGTTAAGTTTATGTGGCAAGATTAATACACTTAAGATGAATACTATACCTCAACTTGTTTATGTTATACGTGAAATCCCTAGTAATTTTTTTTCAAAAACTTAATATTTTGTTTCATAAATTCATAAATTCTTTTGAGGTTCTTCTCCACCAAGAATATCCCTGAAAAGGATGCAACTTCCAATCAAACATGGTAGGTTTGGCTTTCCAGACCTTGCTATATACTGTTGTGCTTATTTGCTCACCTGCACCAAATTTTGGTCTGTTCCACTTAGATTTGGTTTTCCACCTTGGTCAGTTTTGGAATCATCCTGTTTGGAGTGTCTTTACAAATGGATGGCACTAGGTTCTTGGCATGTTAAAGTGAAAGGGCTCCGCCTACAGTATTAGCAGTAATGGATGTATGGCATATAACGTCACACCAATTAAAGTTTGATCCATTTTTGCATGCTAAACTGACTATGTGGGGAAATCCGTATTTAAAAATAGGAAATTGTTTTTATGATGGACTTGAACAGACAGAATGATTTTTATCCTACAGATGATGAGTTTCTGTTATTTTCAGCTGTGTGTGATAAATTTAAATTACCTGCCAAAACTGAATGGCAGTATTTGCAATTGCAACATTTGTTAGAATCTAGATTTGGTCCTTCAGCTTTCACTGCTTCAGAATTGCCTTTGCTATTGGAAGCACTTATTGAGGCTGACTGGATAAATAGACCCACAATACATATATTATTATTATTATTATTATTATTATTATTATTATTATTATTATTATTATTATTATTTACATTTATATACTGCCCAATAGCCAAAGCTCTCTGGGCACTTTACAAAAGTTAAAAACAATGAACATTAAAAAACAAATATACAAAATTTATATTGGATTCAAATGAGTTTGGATTTCTATGAATCTGACTTGCAGCTTCCGCAGCAAACCAACTATTTTCCAAGTCATACAGATTCTTTGGACTTACACTCCATTTGTTCACTGCAGAGTTGCACTATTGCACTAATTCACCTCAACTAATGGGCAAGTGCAATGGGGCACATTAGTGCTAATGTGAATTAGCACAAGTAGAACAAAATTCTGGTTAAAAAAATCCATTTCCATCAATAAGCATAAAAGGGAATGAATGCCTGACAATCCACAAAAAACAGAGAAATCTTCCTTGATCAGGACTCCATCCAAGAAGTTGCCTCTGATGCTTTTTGGGGTCTCCCCTTTCCCCAACATCAGAACCTCCTCTCTTCAACAAGCTCCCATGGTCCTTGTGAAGCATTTTAGGGAGGATGTAGGGGTGTTGTACGAAGTATGCGGGGAAAGAGCCACACCAAGAAGTATATAGCACTATGAAAGTGGTATATGGTATGTGTCAATGGGCCCCAACAGTTGTCAGTGCACCAAAAACCGCTATAAAGCAGTAGTGTGGCTCCTGCCTTTTATATACCGCTTTCATAGTGCAATATCCTCCTTGGTGTAGATTAGGCCCATGTTGGAATTGTTTGTAATTGTGCCTTTAAAATTTCCTTTTTTAAATACTCCCACCCATCTTGGACTCCTTGGCGATAGCTAGACCTAAAGTTTATCCCTGGATCAACCAGGAGTCAAACCTGTTCATCTAGGTGACACACAGAGGATCCAGTGCTCAGGCAGGGGTGAACCCTGGATGATCCCAGGATAAACCTTAGGTTTACCTGTGGTCCTTTTCTCATTAGGGACACTTGCCATGGGACCTTACTTATCATAATTCTGAGTTTATTAAAATCAGCTTTCCTGAAATCCAGAGTATGCATATGGGTACACTCAGCTTTTGCTTCCTTTAAAATGAAGAATTCAAGTTGTTGTTGGGATCATCATTGTTTTATTTTTACATTATAAGTTCCTATCCCCATGAGCTACGATTATTTCTGAATGCCAAACTCTTTCTGTATACTTCACTAGATCCATCAAGAGATTGTGAAACTATGAAACTCTGTTGCTGAATTTCCAAGCAGATCGGAAAAGAGCCTCCTTCACCTCTCTGTTTCTCAAACTGTATATGAGGGGGTTGAGTGTGGGAGTCAGGACAGTATAGAACAGAGAGAAAGTTTTGTGAAGTTTTGTCAGTGTTTTTGTTTCAGGGACAACATAGACAAGGAATATTGACCCATAGAACAATGTCACAACAATCAGGTGGGAAGAGCAGGTGGAGAAGGCCTTCTGCTGTGCAATTTTGGATTTAATTTGCAAGACAGTGAGAAGAATGCAGACATAGGAGGACAAAGTTAGCAGAAAAGGGGGTCCAGTTGCCATCATGCCGACAATAAAAGTTGAAAGTTTTACTGAGTAGGCATTGCTACAGGAAAGGTTTGCCATGGGATATACATCACAAAAGAAATCATCAATTACATTGGGTCCACAGAATGTCAGCTCCAGCAGAAAATATGTTATTATACTGTCGGTCAACAGGCCACTCATCCAAGATGTGAACACCAATTGGAGGCAGAGCCTACTGTTCATAAGAAATGTGTAATGCAGAGGTTTGCAGATTGCCAAATACCGATCATAAGACATCATTGCCAGCAGACAGCATTCAGTAGCTGCACAGAACCCAAAGAAATAGAATTGTGTGATGCATCCCTTAATAGATATGGATCTATCCCCAGTTAAGAAACTAGCCAGCATCCTGGGAAGGATGGTTGAAATGTAGCAGGTCTCCAGGCAGGACAAGTTTAGGAGGAAGAAATACATGGGGGTATGAAGATGTCGGTCCACCACAATGAGTAAAACAACAAGGAGGTTCCCAACAACAGACAAAACATAGATGGCTAGAAACAATATGAAGAGTGGAATGCGCATGTCCAAACCATTGCCAAATCCCAAAAGGATGAATGTTGTAGTGCCTGATTGATTCATCTTCATTTCTCTTTGCTGATGAGTAAGGAGGTCTTCCTGGTGGAAAAAGAATAAAGCATATTTTTGAGATAGATGCCCCCATTTCCTTTTCTTTCCCTCCCTAATGTTCACATGCCATTAACAAACCTCCCAAAGGTACATCTAAACATTTGGAAATAATATGTGGTACATCTCTTAGAATGAAAGAATTCCTATGGTTGAATGCTCCTTTACACAAAACACAAATAAACATTCAAATAACTTTTATTGCTTCTGGCTAATAGCCATTACAACTATCCAACAGAAAAAAGGATTATAGAGTATTATAGATAAATTGGGATTTGGAAATAAATTTAAAAATGTAATAGAACAGCTATATTCCCAAAATACGGCGGTAGTGGTGGTAAATGACGGACTTACTGAAAAGATACGACTAGCCAGAGGAACAAGACAAGGATGTCCGCTCTCGCCGGTCCTGTTTGTAATGGTTATGGAAGTTTTGGCGAAGGCACTAAGGGAGGATGAAGAGTTAGAAGGAATTGGAGAGGTAAGGGAAATAAAGTTAAACATGTTTGCGGATGACACTTTATTGACCATTAAGAATCCATTAAGAAAGTTAGAAAGAATTAAATATCAGTTGAGGGAATTTGAGGAAATTACAGGGTTAAAAATAAATTGGTCTAAATCAGAGATGATGTTGTTTAACTATACCAAGAAGGAAGAAAAGGATTGGGAATTTAAGGGAATGGAATTGAAAGTTAAGAATGAGATTAAATATTTGGGAATTAAAATTACAAAAAATTTAGAGAATCTTGAAAAGGAAAATTTAACGAGGTTAAAGAAAGAGGTATTAGAGAAATTGGAGAAATATAAAAGATTAAATTTATCTTGGTTCGGAAGAATAGCCTTAATAAAAATGAAGATATTAGCTAAAATTAATTTTGTATTTAGAATGTTACCTATAAAAATATCAGAAACCGAGATAAAAAGTTGGCAAAATATTATTAATAAATATTGTAATGGAGAAAAGAGAGCAAGAGTGAATAAAAATAATTGGTACCTAAGCCAAAAAAAGGGGGGAATGGGTCTCCCAAACATAAAATTATACTACGTAGCAAATAGATTAAGACATGTTGTAGAAGCAATTATGGGAGTAGGAGATTTATATTGGATGGAAGAAAAAACCATAAATAAGGTAGAGATGAATTTGGAGAATGTTTTTTTTAAAGACGGAGGAAGAAAGTGGGTTGGAAGTATAGATAATCCACTCCTGAGGACTCAATGGGAAATTTGGAGTAAATTTAAAGGGAAGCTGCTTCCGAGCAACTCTCCCTTAGCACCGATAATAATGTTAAAGAATTTCCCAGAGGATCTAAAGGGTAGATTATGTAAAATATTAAAAGAGAAAAATAAAATAAGATTAAAGGATTGGGTAAGAGATATTAAAACAAGAGAGGATATGGAAAATTTGTTAAAGGAGAAGAAGCTATCTTGGCTAGAATATGGTCAATTAGAGCAATGGAATAAAAAGTGGATTAAAGATAATAGAATGTGCAGAAAGATGACGAGGTTTGAAGAATTAGTAGTAAGTAAGGAGGAAGGGAAAGGAGGGAGTATAGTTTCAAAAGGATTAATGAGTGAAATATATAAAATATTGTTAGAGAAGGAGTTTAGAGAGAATACAGAGAAAATGGTTTGGGAATCAGATTTGAAGATACAAATAGGGCGACAGAGCTGGGAGGGACTATGGAAACAAAGAGTGTTGAGAAGTTTATCAGTAAGAATAAAGGAGAATTATTTTAAAATCCTATGGAGGTGGTACCTAACCCCGGTTAGATTGAATAAGATAAGTGATCAACATTCAGCAAATTGTTGGAGAGGTTGTGGGGAAAAAGGAACGTATTTACATATGTGGTGGCAATGCAAATATGTACAAAGATTATGGAAGATGGTGTTCTCAGAAATTGAAGAAATAGTGGGAATGAAAATAGAACAAACACCAAAAATAGCATTGCTGTCACTATTTGAAGATATAAAGTGTGGAAAAGGAACTATAGAGCTGATATCGAATTTGTTGGTTGCAGCACGACTGATGGTAGCTAGGAACTGGAAGGTCCAAGGGGAATATACTATTGAGGAATGGTACAAAGAAGTATGGGATATAGCCATTAATGATAAACTGACATGTAATATTAAGTGGAGAAAAGGCGTAACTAAAATAAATGAGTTCGAAGGAATTTGGAAACAGTTCCTAGTGTTTGTGTTTACTAAGGGAAGTGGGAAACCACCAGCAGAAGAAACGATTAGATTTTGGACTCAAGAATGATCCCGAGGTGGGGGGTGCACTTTTATGTTAAGAACGAAGATGTTGTAGTATGATAAGGTATATGTAATAGTTTTTGATATTTGTACTCAACAATCATTCAATATGTATGCAGCAGATATTTGATGTATTTTTTTTCTTATTGTGTTTGTTTCAGTTATATTTTGGTAATGTTTATCTATGTTTATATAGTGTTGAAAATGAATAAAAATTTAATAAAAAAAAAAAAAGAAAAAAGGATAAATTTCAGAGATGCAAACTTGAAGAAATTAAACTGCTATTGAAAAAAACAAACTGAAAATTAAAATTTTGAAATAATCAACAAGATATTAACCCAATATTTCAATGGGTTCATCACAATGAAATGTTACTTTGATAAACAACTGCCCAGTATACAATCCTTTTTGCTCAGATTCTCAAAAAACCTGATGGGTCAAAGGAGAACCTGAATCAGCAAGTACATAACTTTCCTGAAACAGGACCTGACTATAGATAGGCTAAAGCAACCCCTTGATTTTTTTTTTAAAAAAAGGTTTGGAGTATGAAGAACAGAATAATGTATAGTATAGAAGGTTTTCCAATGACAGATAGAAAGAAAATTCAATGTGCCAATGGCACTCGATGGTGTCTGCCATTAATCACAGCAGTTGGCATGGTTTTAAAGTGAACAGTCATGGAAGGTTTCTAAGCTTCTGGAAAACAATAGTAATTGTTCTGGTCATTTTCAATTTCCTATGACAGCCATCAAAATGACTTTAAAATAATTTTCAAGTTAGGTAGAATGTTTGATCAAAATCCCAACCCATATATTTAATACCAGACAGAGGAAGAATTACTGGGGGGAAATAGAGCTGGAATATTATTTGGAACTTTGTGACCCATTCTTTATAATGTTGAAATATGACTTAAGAGTTTTGAGAAAACTCCCTACATATTGAAATATATGACATCTTGGAGAGAGATAGGAACTCCCCCTTCTACCAGTTCCTTAATTTTGGAGTGTGGCTTTTCATGTGGGTGGGTGTAAATGCAGAAGGACACAGAATTATCAAGGAACTGTAGCCAAAGATATAGCTAGTTGTGTATTCTCCTTGTACATTAGGCATGCTGATACAGATAGCCGCTCCTCTGCTGCAGAAGGCATTGGTCATTCCCAACATGAATCTGACCATATATGAAGGGGTCACAGTTGGGTCACACTCCATCACAGGTGAATTGCTCCCGTGCAATTTTTTTTAAAAAAGAAAAACCAGAAATGTCTGGGAGGTTTCTTTCATATGATAAATTTGAGCTATGCTCAAATTACAGGGAAAGTTACAGGGGAAAGGAGGCAAGTAGTTGCATTACGCCCCACAAACATATCTGCCTGACTTTTTATTTTCTTCTCCTTTCTCATTTATACTAATTTAGATATATCTGATAGTCCTTTGAGGTACCTTATTTATACTACCACTAATATGAATCCAGTTTATCAAAAGTTCTTTGTTGAATCACTTTGGAAAGCTGTATAAGCTATTGGCTAATGTTGAATTATGTACTATGTGAAGAAGAGATGTTGTTTAGGAGGTGAGCATCCTGGAACTTCCTTGTAACCTCCTTGACATGACTAATATTACTTTGTAAGGTATCTCAAACCTGCAGTGCCTTTATAAAATACAAAATATTGGGAAGTCAACAGTTTTCATTTTGGGTTGAGCACTTAGTCTAGGATGAGCACCCTGTGCCATCCAAAAGGTAACTCTGAGTATTTGAAAGGTTCTAATTTTTAGAATTCTGGCTCTGGAAAATATGTCATTTCGTTTGTTGTAAGCATACTTGTGAAATCAAACTGATTTCACAAGTATGCTTACAACATACTTGATCAAACTGAACAGAGATCAGATCCTACAGATTTACAAAGCACAGTATGTTACACAACCCCAACTATCAGTCCCATGGTTTACCAAGACGTTGTAAAGTTAGTTGGCATACATATTTACGATTTTAAATTCTCTTGAAATAAACATGAAATATCCTCTCCTAGGAAAAGTACATGAGGACAGAAAGCTAATATGACAGATAGATAAATACTGACCTCTAAAATAGAATTTCTGATCCATTCATGTTCCCTCCTTAGGATATAAGGCTTTTTCTTTCCATGTCTTTGCTATCTTCTAGTAGTGGCTTTGAAGTCTTGTTGGGTCTTGCATTCTTTCAGTGCTGAACTTTTAGTAGGTTTTATGTGTGTCTTTAAACACCAAGCCCTTTTTGTAGATGGTTATTCAAAATGTCTGCAAAGGAGAACTGAGCAGTATTCTGCGTTCGGTTTCCTACGTTAATTAGTGCAGTGCTAATCAAATCCCACCTTTCTCTATTGGGGGCAGTAGAGGAGGGAGTAGAAAGAGAAGAAACTACTAACCTCAGGGACTCTGTCACAATCTCTGCTGGCAATTGATGGGTTTTCCATGTATCAATGAGAATGACTTCAAGTCTTCTGTTTCTTTTTTAACAACAGCAAGGCCAATTAAGTTGCCTTATGTTTTTGAATGAGAGGTTCCAAAAACAGTATTCCACTCAGAATGAGTAAGCATTTTGGACAACATTATTTATTATAAATAAATAAATAAATATAATAATAATAATAATAATAATAATAATAATAATAATAATAACAACAACATTTAAGGTTTGGGGAGGCAGGGTTCTCTAAAGCCCTGGTAAATTAGATACTTTTCTAACAATTGTTAGAAACTAGATAAGGGCCATAGCTAGACCTAAGGTTTATCCCTGGATCATCCAGGGGTCAAACCTGTTCATCTAGGTGACACACAGGGGATCCAGTGCTTAGGCAAGGGCAAACCCTGGATGATCCTGGGATAAACTCTAGGTCTAGCTGTGGCCTTGGTGCTGCAGCATTCACTGCTTCAGAATTGCCTTTGCTATTGGAAGCACTTATTGAGGCTGACTGGATAAATCGACCCACAATACATGTTTATAAATACTTATTATCAGTGAATAAATATGATACAATGGGGCTTCAGCAGGAATGGAATAGGGAATTGGAATGTCCTATTTTATTGAATTAATGGACCACTGTTTTGGCATTGGTATCTGATATGACAATGGCTCTCCAGTTACATCTTATCCAGCAAAAAATACTATTTTGGGTATACTGGATGACACAGCATCTGCTTAATAAAGTTTTGTCCAAAACGACTAATTGTTGGACATGTCACACAGCTAATGCTTCTTTTGTTCATATGTTTTAGAAAAGTCCAATAGTCACTGCCTTTTGGGAGGAAATTATGAGACACATAAATTTTGTATCAGAAAGCTTTTTAATATTTTTGGATGTACATGTCATCTTAAACTCCATACCGGCTTCTTGGAAAATAACACACAGTCAACATAAATGGATGGGGGTGGGTTGTTATAACCTTACTATAACTGAAAGGGTAAACATGAACAGGGTTTGGCTGCAATGAAAGAAACTAAAAGCCATGGGACTTGAGGCATTTCATGATTGATTGAAATATGTACATCCAAGCTTTCTATCCTACACCATGGGAACACCCAAGATGACTAACAACACTGCTTTTTAAAAATAATAATAACAATATTCTCAACAAAACAAATAAACAAAAGAGAGCCATCAAAACAGGTTACATGCTTTCAGTTGCTTTCTTTGCCTAAGACACACCTGAACAAATTAGAGTTTACCAGACATCTAAACATAATGAAAGAGGGGACAAAAACACACCACAATAAGCAAGGGGCTTTACAATGTCAGGGCCACAACCAAGAAGGCCCTGTCCAATGTACCCATCAACTACACCTCTGCCAGTGGTAGGACATAGAACAGGATGTTCCAGCAAACCACAGGAGGTGGACAAGATCTTGCAGGTGAAAGTGGTCCTTTTGGACAACAGAGTCACAATTCATAAAGGGCTTTAAACAAAAGAACATGATTAGTCTTCATTGGGCTATTTGGGTTCCACCCATCTCCTTGGTAAAAAGATTGGTTGTTTTTCTTCAAATATTGTCACTCCACTGAGCTTGCTGAACTTTCTTCTTGTGTGTGTGTCTTGGGCCTTAGCTAGACCTAAGGTTTATCCCAGGATCGTCCCGGGGTCATCCCTGCCTGCTCCCGGGATCCCCTGTGTGTCATTTACATGAACAGGGATAACCCCGGGATGATCCCGGGATAAACTTTAGGTCTAGCTAGGGCCTTGGTGTCATTTTGGCTATATGCAGACCAGAAGTCAGAGAATGGAGGTCACATTTAGTATATATGACAATTAGTCCTTTGGATGAGAAACAAACCAGGCACCAATGTATGTTGAACAATAATGTTTGCATGATTTTAACTGTATGCTGCCCTGAGATCCTAGTGATATAGGGTAAGATACAAATGTTTTAATAAATAAAACAAACATTTGCATTGTTTTTAATGGAATGCAATTATGAAGAAATCATAGGAATGATTGTGTCAATATGTGGGAAATGGATGTGATTAAATGAAGGAATGAATGAGTGAATGAGAGGTCACAGTGCCTACAGAATAAGGGAAGTTCCACACAACTTCTAACAACTTCTAAGTCAACACTTTTTTTTTTACTTTGCCACTAAAGAGTTAAGCATGTACTACAGCTTTTTGGCCCAATAGCTTCCTATTAATGAAATCACTTGAAAGAAACGTCTTACATTTAAGCACATCACACAATGTAGGAATTGTTAGACAAAAAAGAAAGGAAGAATTGTATTATTTATTTATTTATTTCATTTCTATACCACCCAATAGCCGAAGCTCTTCAATAAGTCAACTATACATTTGCCCTCATGCTTGTGAAAGCACCACTTTGCAGCAAACTCTTCTTAGAGCTTTGTGGACTTCTTTGTTTCTTAAGCTGTATATTAAAGGGTTGACCAGAGGAGTCAAGACTGTGTAGAAGACAGAGAAGACTTTATTGAGGTCTCTCAAAGTGGGTGTATTTGGCAACATGTAGACAATGATGATCGTACCATAAAATATGCAGACCACAGTGAGATGAGAGGAACAAGTCGAAAACGCCTTTTGCCTCCCCTTGGTGGATGGGATCTTTAGGATGATGACAATGATGCAAACGTAGGAAGTGAGAGTCAGCAGAAAAGGAGTGATGGTGAAAATGAAGGTCGAGAGAAAAGTGACGAGTTCAATCAGGCTTGTATCACTGCAGGAGAGCTTTTCCACTGGAATGAAGTCACAGAAGTAGTGATCGATGACATTGGGGCCACAGAATGATAACTGAGCCATCAGAAACACTATTATGCCATTAGCCAACAAAGAATCAATCCATGCCCCAGTCATGAGCTGAACACAGAACTTTCCATGCATGATGGAGATGTAGTGTAAAGGTCTACATATTGCCAGATAGCGATCATAGGACATCGCTGCCAGGAGATAAGTCTCTATACCAACACAAGAACCAAACAAATAAAATTGGGCCATGCAGCCACTCACAGATATGGATCTCTGACCATTTACCAGATTCGCCAACAATTTGGGCAAGATGATTGAGCTATAGCAAGTCTCCAGGCAGGACAAATTCCCCAGGAAGAAGTACATGGGTGTGTGAAGGTGCTGATCAGTCAGAACTAGCAACATGATGAGGAGATTCCCAGTAATTGTCACAATATAAATCATTAGGAAGAGCAAGAAAAGAAGAAGCTGCAACTCATGGAGATTCCCAAAACCAATGAGGATGAATTCTGTGATGGCTGTATAGTTGCCTTCTTCTGCATTCGACATTGATTTAAGCCAGTGCAAATCACACTAATCCTAGAATAAAATCAGAAGGACATTGAATTTAATATAGAGGTATCAACCAAGTCTTATATGTTCTAAGTGTGTAGAGAATGATGAGTTGACTTATCCAAAAAGACCTTTTTGCTAACATGTACTTGGGAAATTTGAGATTACAAAACATCACTAATTTATCTGTTTTCATTTTGAGACGTTCACCAAGTCATATGTGTGTAAATACACACACACACACACACACACACACACACACACACACACACTTACTTTATTTCAGCTGCATAGGTAATTTTGATTTCAATGATTTACCCAATAAGGAGCTCTTCCATTCCCATTTATTGTCCTTGTAGAATCTGAGACTGGGGCCTCATCTACACCAAGCAGGATATTGCACTATGAAAGTGGTATGTAAAAAGACAGGAGCCACACTACTGCTTTATAGCAGTATTGAAGTGCACTGACAACTGTTGGGGCCTATTGACAAATACCATACACTGTTTTCATACTGCTATATCCTACTTGGTGTGGCTCCTGCCTTTTATATACCACCTTCATACCACTTTCATAGTGCAATATACTGCATGGTGTAGATGAGCCCGCAGAAACACCATTGATTTCTGGAGTGACTAAAATAGGGTTATGAGGCTTCTTTAGTCTACCTAACAGATTTTGCTTACTACACCTGTTGGCAACTTTCAGTGTTATCATAATCCTGCTTAGATCTGCAACTCTCTGAAGCCAATTGGAAATTACCTGCAATATACATACATTCAAGAGGTAGTGGCTGAATTATCTTTGTCTGATCCGAGTGAAAATGGATATTAGAGAATTTTGTGGATTTCTGTTTCATCAGTTTTACCAGGCTTCTCCAAGGAGATCAAACCACCCTGCAAAAATCCCCCATCCCGGCCTTAGTCTGGGTTTGCTGATCTTGTCAGGTCAAAGTCAAACTACATTTGTGGGTTGCCGAAGTGAGACAAACTCACAAATGGATCAATTTAACAGTTTATTGATTACACACAGATGATAAATGGATACAAAAAGCAAAGCAAAGATAGCACACACATCCCTTCAGCAGATCAGAACAGTCCTCTGTCTCTGCTGATTTTTTACAGGGGTTCCCAAAGCATACAGGACACCACCTCATGGAACAACAGATTTCTCCCTACTGGTAGTGCACATTGCTCCCCCCTTGGAGCAAGACCAAAGATCAAAACCAGCCTGCTGGATTTTTAAGGTGTCACTTCTAAGCTTCACAGCTTGCAAGCTTCTCTTTTGCTTCTCATGGGAAAAAAGAACAACATCCTTATCTCAAAGGATGAGGTCACTTCACATAGGCCAAACAGCTGTGGCTGTACTGGCTTGCTACCAATTAAGGTGTGTGAGAGGCCTACTAAAAGCCACTCATTGTTATGCTGCCCATATGAAAAGGAGGACAGGGTTCTTGTATCTTTAACAATTGTATTGAAAAGGGAATTTCAGCAGATGTCATTTGTATATATGGAGAATCTGGTGAAATTCCCTCTTTATCACATCAGTTAAAGCTGCAGGTGCCCTGCCCTCTTTTAAATCTGGTCACAGTATAGCTGCAGTATAGCTCCTGCAGCTTAAACTGTTGTCATGAAGAGGAAATTTCACCAGGTGTGGCATGCATACAAATGATGACACCTGCTGAAATTTCCTTTTCCATGCAACTGTTAAAGATACAGGAGCCCTGTCCTCCTTTCCATATGGTCTCCCTAACTAACAGTAAACAATTATTTAAATATATCTGAAGCAGGCAACCAATGAGGGAGACAGTTGGACTGTTGCATGGCAATGAAATTAAAGAAGCACTAAAGGAGGAAAGGGAGATTGCAGAGAAGGTGAAAGAATTCATTTCATCTGTCTTCACTGGAGAAGATGTAAGACAGAGATACCTATGCTTGGACTGATGTTTTCAGGGAGAAGAATTTAGGCAAATATTGGTGATAAAAAGGAGAAGTTCTTAACCTTATTGACAAATATAAATCTCATAAATCACCAGGCCCAGATGGTACCCATCCTTAAAGAACTCAAATGTGAAATTGCAGATCATCTAACAAAAATATATAACGTGTCCCTAAGATCAGCATCTATACTTTGCTATTTGCTAATTTGATTGGGAACCTTATACAAAGGATATCAGCATATGGGATCAGCACTTACCTGCAGTTATTCACTGTTAGAGTGAGTGATGTTCCAGGATTAAGCATCAGTAAGAGAGGGTTTCTCAAAAAAGGTGAAGGGAAAACAATGGCCTCCAAGCTAATTGGAACATTCTCTGTTGCAGAATTAAAGTACCTCTCATAAAAGCTTAAAAGAACTGCCCCTGTGGACATGCTGCTGATTGGCTATCTGAAAAACATTTATGTTGCAACTGGCCTCCAAAGGAAGCCCCACAGGAAATGCCGATGATATTATTTCTTGCTCCATGGGACTACTTTACTGTCTAGTGAAAAATAAAACTTAGCTCTTCAAAAAGATGGTTCAGACATTCAAAATTCTTTTCAGGTCTTCACAGCTTAAAATTAATAATGAGTATGAAATGTGTGACGCTGGTTGTCCACTGATATCATTGAAGCTTCCTAGTGGTGATCTTTGTAATTACTTTAGCAGATTTTTTTTTAGCTGTCCCCATCATAAAAACCAATGCAAGGAACTAGTGTTGTATGCAAATAACTCCTTCAACTTACCCTAAATTTTTGAAATTCTGTATAGTAGAAAAAGAATCCATGGGCCGTTTGTGGTAATCTACATTTCCTGTAATTGAATAAAGCAAATGGATTGTAACTTTAAAGAATCCTATTCATTATGAGTGGGGATGCTTCAGGAATTTCAACTTTGTAAATTCTGACTTGATCTGTATCTCCTTGATTAATGTGTGGGTTGAAACATAGCCAGAGCCTCGTGTGGCGCAGAGCGGTAAAGCAGCAGTTTCTGCAGCTGAAGCTCTCCCCACGGCCTGAGTTCGATCCCAGCGGAAGCTGGTTTCAGGCAGCTGGCTCGGGTCGACTCAGCCTTCCATCCTCCCGAGGTCGGTAAAATGAGTACCCAGTTAGCTGGGGGAAAGGTAATAACGGCCGGGGAAGGCAACGGCAAACCACCCTGCTATAAGGCCTGCCAAGAAAACGTCAGCGAAAGCTGGCATCCCTCCAAGAGTCAGTAATGACTCAGTGCTTGCGTGAGAGGTCCCTTTCCTTTCCTGAAACATAGCTATCCAGTCAATTTGCCCAACCCAGATCTCTCATCTCAAAAAAGTATCAAAATGTGCCAATTTTGAGAGAAAACATGTTTAGAAATGTGTATTTTGCTGGCAAAATGCACCCTAACACACACACACACACACACAGAGAGAGAGAGAGAGAGAGAGAGAGAGAGAGAGAGAGAGAGAGAGAGAGAGAGAGAGATGGGTGATTTTCATTATGATTTCATTAAGATAGGGTGGAGCTGGAACACTCTTTCTCCTCACACATTGCTGTTAACGCCCCTCCCCTTAGAATGCTTATGAATCAGAGGTTTCTGGTTTCAAGTTCAGCCAGTGCAGTAGATGCTGGTGGCTTTTTATTCAGCAGTGGATGCTGGTGGCTTTTCTAAAGCAGCTATCCAAGGTGCTGAATCCAATCTAAGATTCAGGACCTCTAGAATTCTGACTGGTTCTGACTGAAACCCAGAAAAAATACTCTCTTAACCCTGATGGCTTATTTGAGCTAGCTGCGGTGTGTGTGTGTGTGTATGACTAGATGGATCAGGGGAGTAGTGAATGCACCACTGTGTGATGGGTTGGTCCCTGCTGCCTTGAAGGAGATTTATCTATTACTTGTCACAAATACCCCATTTTTGAGCAAGGTGCTCAGGGGAGTGGTGGCATCTCAAATGCAGGCTCTCTTGGATGAAGCTGATTATCTGATCCATTCCAGTCTGGATTCAGGCCTGGTTTTGGGATGTAATTGGCCTTGGTCACACTGATGGATAATCTTCTTTGGGAGAGAGACAGAGGGAGTGTAATTCTGCTACTTCTTCTTGATCTCTCAGTGGCTTTTGAAAGTGCTATTGAAAGTTTTTGTATTGATAGTTCATGCATTCATAAATCTATAATATGACTCTTATTGTATGTATTTGATGTCATATAGTCTGGTTTCCAGTACAATTGTAGATATTTTTACATACATGAATTTATTGGTCTGCATCTATCTACTGGTCAGACTCCACTACTTTTACCGGGTCCTCCCACCTGTTTTTTCATGAGGATTCCTCTCTTTCTGCACATTCACATCTGTCTGGACTTATCACACCATGATTGGTTATTCGGCTGAATTAACCAACATAAATAATCAACACTGTGCAGAGTTGATTATTTGAACAATTATTTGAACAACCATTGGGTATTGTGTCATCTGTCAAGCACCATGGACTAATTCATTGCACACAGTTATTTTCAGTGACTGCAGAGTCCCCTGGCAAGAGCAACCAAAGCAGTGACTGCCTCTCTAGACTATCTGGCAGAGCTCACAATGGCTGATGGGATGCCAATGGGAGGACTGAGGGGGAAGAGGGTGTGGGATGTGTCAATAAAGCACTCCATTGACAAATAGCCAAATCGACCCTGGCCTTAATCCACACCATGATGGATTACCCTTGATAATCAACAGTGGACTTTACTATTAACCCACCATTGACTATTGTGTTGTCTGAACACAGCCTTTGTGTTTATCTTTTATAGTTGCCCTTGGAAGGATAATCCTATGGTACAAAACTAGGGCAACCACATGTAAAGGAGGACAGGGCACCTGCAGCTTTAACTGTTACGATGAAGAGGGAATTTCACCAGGTGCTGCATGCATAACAATGACACCTGCTGAAATTCCCTTTTCTATAGAAATGTTAAAGACACAGGAGCCCTGTCCTCCTTTCCATGTGGTTGCCCTAACAAAACCATATGGTACACAATAAATGGAGAGTGGCTGGTGGCTCACAAATTTGTAGCCTACATGCTTTAGATCAGGAGTGCTGAACCTGCGGCACTCTAGACTACAACTTCCATCATCCCTGACCATTGACCATACTGGCTGGGGCTGATGGGAGCTATAGTCCAACAACATCTGGAGGGAGTGCAGCTTGCCAAATCCTGATTTCGATCAAGCAAAGTCTGCAACTACTTATTATTATTATTATTATTATTATTATTATTATTATTATTATTTATTTATATAGCACCATCAATGTACATGGCTTCTTTATTTTAACTCCAGTGCTCAAGGATGGATGTGCGAATCAGCAAAACTCCATGTTGCCAAATTTCTCCACATTCCATCTCAAAAGCTCATTCAAAGTCATGTTCATATGAGATTGCAAGCTTTCTTTTATTTTATTTTTGCATGAAAATCCATGCATTTGTGTGTGTATGTGTATTTTTTCCAAAGGTATGCATCAATTATGCACATCTTTGGAATGTGTGCATTCTGCCCTCACTGTTTAAAGTATATTAGTGCACTTTAAAAACAACAACTACTACAACAACAACAACAGTATTTCTTCTATGCACATTTTTCAAATATACACATGTTGTTGAACACAGGAGGGGGCTTGGGGGAGGGTCTGCAAATCATATTGCAAGCTCAGAGATGTATGGACTTCAACCGCAGATTGCATCTGAGTCCATGTTCAATCTGGAAGGTGTGAAGTGTGTAATTCCTGATGAAAAACAATCTGAAATGTATATTTCATAGGTCTCTATGTTCAAGTATGCAAGCCTTGCCAGAACTAGATTGGCAATTAACAGAAATTACTTGTGAGGAATATAGTGAATTCTTACAAGCATGAGTTACCATGTAACTTTGCCTGTTTGAGAAAGTTTATCCTGCTTGTTTGTAATGGGACTTGCTATGCTAAAAATAGTTTTAGATGCTTGGCATAACTCCCAGAATTCTTGGCATCTTCCTTTCACATTGTCAATTTAGCACACAATTAATTTGTTAGGAGATGAAAGTATAATTGTGAAAAGTTTCCCTCATTATTACATTTGCAGGGAATAATTTTTCTCTGTCTCTGAATTATAAAAGGGATTCCGCACCTCCTCCCAGCAAGAGCTATCTTCCATAATTTACAGAGAGGTTACAATGACCAGATTACTTGAGTATAGAAATGTATGCAAATGATAAAGTTGACAGATCTTGGGAGAGTAGTGTGGGCAGGAGCTGATATGATTTGTCTCAATAGCTAGGTTTTAGGGTATTCTGAAATAATTGTTTTAATTTCCATATCAGACCTTGAGATTTGCATTCAGTATTTTGAATCCCATAAATGGTGGATATCTCAAACATTCTGTGATTTTAATGAAATTCATATGATTGGAAAACTGTAGCCATATGCTTAAATGGTTTACAAAATGCTATGAGGTTCTAAATATGATACTGTTTTCTGAGCCATTTGGTTGGTAATATTATTACTATCTATTTAAAGTGGTTGAACTTGTTCTCAAGATTTCAGAAATGCAACCCTTGCCAGCTGAGACAAAAAGAAAGTCTCTAAAGTTAGAGATTTTCTTCTTCACTTTCCCCCCTCCCTCATCTGCAGCCCCAAGAGAGAAAGGATGGATTTTATTAGCACTGCTGTTATTAACACATGAAACCAAATGTAGAGTAACTGCTAAATTCTTTTTCCCAGTCATTTCAAATATCCATCTCTAGAAATAGTTTGTAATTGATCATTTAGTGTTTGGTATTTGCTACTGAAATGAAGCACTACTAAGCAAGACTCCAGAACCACCATCTAAAACAAAAGTTTGGACACAGAGAAGACACAGGAGATAAACTTACATCCTCGGGATGGAAGATGACTGGAACATATTAAAGAATCCACCTCGGAATACAGTCATTTTAGAGGTAAATATATTTCTGTGTCTATCATATTAGTCTCTTGTCCCATGTGAGGCATTTGGGACAGGATATTTCATTTTTTATCCATGTGAGTTGTAAATGTTTCATATGCATACCAAGTACACTTTTTTGGTAATTTGTGGGAGTAGCTGATTGGAAATGGAGCAGAGCTTAGCAAGTCTGACGGATTGAATCTCTGTTTGGACAGACAGAACATAACAGAATTCGCAGAATCTGCATTCCTCTTTCTGTTGCGCTTGTGTGGGAAATAGTAGACCTGGCAGATATGCATACAGCAAATGAAATTATATCTTGTACTGGGCCAATTAATTTTAGAATTTTTAGAATACCAGGAGCAAAATTTTGGGATGCATGAAATACATCCCTGAGGCTAGATGCTTGGAACGAAAGTAAAACTGTCAATTGATCAATATTTTGGATTTCATAAATGCACTGTGGATCTAGGAAATCTTACAGAGATTTCAGAAATCAGTAATGTCAAGAAGCCATCTCAAATTTCAATCCCACTACTCCAATTACTACTATTTAGGTCAATTTGGCTGTATCGGCTTAAGTCTCAGTACTATAACCAATATTTCATCTTTTTTTACAAAAGGCAAGTTAAAAATGCAGTACAGATCAGGTTATGCACAGATTCTGGTACTGGGGCTTCAGTCCAAATCAACTCTTTTGAAGTTCATTTTGAAAAATTACAATCTGTAAAGCTAGCAGACATTGGCCTTAGCAAGACCTAAGGATTATCCCAGGCAAATGGAGGGGTCATCCCTGCCTGCTCCCGGGATCCCCTGTGTGTCATTTGGATGCACAGGGATGATCCTGGGACAATCCCAGGATATAGGCCTGGTCTAGCCATGGCCATTCACTGAGCACAGCTGCCTATTTTCATGCACAGCTCCATTAACTTAACATAAGGGAAAGTTTTTCAGGACAACTTCTTTGTTTGAACATGTTCTGGTGGAAAATGTGATGTCTACATATGAAGCTTGCTCTACGATTGTCTAATCTCTCTATTAACCATCGGGGGAGGGGGGAAGGTGGGTTTTTTTTGGCCAGTTTTGCAACAGTCTAGGCATACCCATGTTCAATGCAGAGAATATGACTGGTTTGATACATAACTCAGTATGACCTGTTCCCATTTTTGAAAATTTCATTTTTATTCTCATCGAGTGTGGTGAAACCTTTCAAAAGGTGTGGTTTAGGGAGTTTAGGGAGAGGGACTCAGGATTTCTAGTCACGACTAGGGGCAGATCGACACTACTATTTTATAGCGGTATTGAAGTGTACTGATAACTGTTGGGGCACAATCCGCATTACATATAGCACTTTCATAATGTTATTTCCTGCTTTTTATTCCACATTCATAATGATTTGGCACAACCAGTAGATCTGGCCAAGGAATGGGCAAATCTGTCAATTTAAGTTTTGATCAGTTTCTCTTTTTCCTGTCTGTTTGTTTCATCCCATGGACACATCTGTTTATTATTTTTGGGGTGGGTATAGACGGGGGGAGTCTGCGAGCTCATCTACACCAAACAGGATATTCCACTATGAAAGCAGTATATAAACGGCAGGGGCCACACTACTGCTTTATAGCAGTATTGAAGTGCACTGAGAACTGTTGGGGCCCATTGACACATACCATATACCGCTTTCATACCATTTTCATTGTGTTCTGCCCTGCTTGGTGCAGATGTGTCATGGGCCCCAACAGTTGTTAGTGCACTTCAGTACCACTATAAAGCAGTAGTGTGGCTCCTGCCTTTTATATACCTCTTTCATGCCACTTTCATAGTGGAATATCCTGCTTGGTGTAGATGAGCCCTGCATGAAAATCAGTATTTATTTATTTATTTATTTATTACATTTCTATACCGCCCAATAGCCGGAGCTCTCATCGTCAGCATCATCGTAAGCATACAGTAAGCATACTCATGTGGATTTCTCATATTATATGTATTTTCATAGGCACTTTTCCTAGTGTGTACACTTTTTCCAAGCAAGTTTCTGTAATAGAATGCATTTTGTGTTATCTTTTCCCCTAATATAAGCATTTTATGTGCACTTTTCCTTAATGCAATGCATTCTTGTCCACATTTTGTTGAGTTCTAAACCATATCCCAGAATTCTAGATTTCAGTGTTCAACTGTGTTCCATTTCTTGTATGGGTTCGAAAGGTATGAACTGGGTAAGTTCATATCAAAAATTATACTGAACAAATTTCGCTTTCATTCCTAGTTACCAGTAAACCTCTTCCCCTTTCTGTCCCTGCCTCTCTCCTGAATGGTCTCCGCTAAGTCTTTCCTTTCTGCATATGTGCTTCTAA
The DNA here is from genome assembly GCF_023053635.1 of Elgaria multicarinata webbii. Classification (NCBI taxonomy): domain Eukaryota; kingdom Metazoa; phylum Chordata; class Lepidosauria; order Squamata; family Anguidae; genus Elgaria; species Elgaria multicarinata. The sequence goes on from NC_086181.1 coordinate 19,582,680, forward strand.
TAATATTGTGTGTTATTAGAATGAATTTGAGTCCCCCCCCCCTCCAATGAAAATAATCAGCACAGGGTTTACTGATACGGATCAGAACTACAGTAGGGGGTGCAAAGGGTTAACAGTACTGTGCATCCACAGCATGGTCCCAATCCAAATCAGGCCACCTGCACCTGAAATTTACTCCTAAAAATGCATTCACAGAATGTCACTGTGTCTTGTTTGGTCCTCAGTTTCCTTCCTAAAGTATAGCTTGGGGGTCCCTGGAACACCCTCCCTGTCTGTGGTCAGCAAGATTTCTTCACATGGTCAGTTTTCTGAAGTATTTTCCGTGCAAAGAAATTATTTAGCAGTTAGGACCTTCTAGTTTAGAGGGAGGCAATCATGATACAATTAACATTGGGCTCATCTACACCAAGCAGGATATTGCACTATGAAAGCAGTATGAAAGCGGTATATAAAAGGCAGGAGCCACACTACTGCTTTACAGTGGTACTGAAATGCACTGACAACTGTTGGGGCCTATGACACATCTACACCAAGCAGGATATAACACTATAAAAGTGGTATGAAAGTGGCATATGGTATGTGTCAATGGGCCTCAACAGCTGTCAGTGCACTTAAATACCACTATAAAGCAGTAGTGTGGCTCCTGCTTTTTATATAGCAATTTCCTTCGGTGGATTTATATTTTTGTAAAATCTTAAATTAAGAGAATTTGGGAAGAATCATCTGTTTTAACCCCCCCAGCTTTTAAAGTTGTGAAATTGAGAGAGGGGGACCAGTGCTATGAAATTGCAGAATGGTGCAACATTACACAACAACACATAAAGTGTGTGTGTGTGTATATGATAAAACAGTCTATCAACATTTTAGCATTTTAGCTTTCCTCCAGAAAAAAACCCAAAAGGCTCTGGGTTCCAACCACATTCTGCCATGCCAAGTTCTGATCAGGAAAGTGTTTTGCAAAATCTGGTGAGGAATTAAATGGAGGTGAATTCCATTAGCACCCCTAGTGGGAAGGGCAGTAACACAGGTCTGTAACCACAGCTGGGGGGAAAGTTGCTGGTTCGTGGAAGTGACAAAGGAAAAAGCAGGAGCTATGAGAGGGTTAAGCACAATTCTTCTCAGCTTCTTCACCTCCACAAATCATCCCTTCCCAGTGCTTATTTCAAGAAGTGAGTAGGGATGTACAGGGCTTTTCTTAACCCCATTCCATCTGTGTTTCATGGATTGTCAGGCGTCCTTCCTTTCATCATCTACAAATTAATGAAATCGGATTTTTCTGAACTGGAATATCATTGTATTTTCACAAAATTGCATTTGGGTTAATTTGCATTAGCGCTGATGCAAATTCACAGACACACCACAAGTCAATTCTTCATGTCTGTGAGTTCTTCATGTCTGTGGAATTTCATGGACTTGGGGAAACCCCCAACTTCTTTTCAGAATCCATAGACATCTGTACGCATTTGAATCTATGACAGAATTCTTCAATTCCCCATGATTGAATGCTTTGCCACATTGTTATTTTTAGTTTGAAACAAAAACTCCCTATACCAATGTTTGCTTCAAGCATCAATGGGGAAGGAGAAATGAAGTCAGCTAGCTCATTAACATTCTTCAAATTGTATTTCAGAATGACCTCCATATGGACCAACAAACAGATATGGAGGGAAATCAGTCAAGACCTACATCATTCATCCTTTTGGGATTTGGCAACGGCTTTGAATTGAGAATTATCCTCTTCATTTTTTTTCTAGCTATCTATGCTTTGTCAATTGTGGGGAACCTTCTCATCGTTTTACTAGTTGTGGTGGACCAACATCTGCATACCCCCATGTATTTCTTCCTCCTAAACTTATCCTGTTTGGAGACCTGCTACATTTCAACCATCCTTCCCAGGATGCTGGCTAGTTTCCTAACTGGGAATAGATCCATATCTATTAAGGGATGCATCACACAATACTATTTCTTTGGTTTCTGTGCAGCTACTGAATGCTATCTGCTGGCAATGATGTCTTATGATCGTTATTTGGCCATTTGCAAACCTCTGCATTATACATCTCTTATGAATGGTAGGCTCTGCCTCCAATTGGTATTCACATCTTGGATGAGCGGCCTGCTAACCAACACTATAATAACCTCTTTTATGCTGGAGCTGACATTCTGTGGACCCAATGAAATCAACCATTTCTTTTGTGATGTATATCCTGTGGCAAACCTCTCCTGTAGCAATACACACTTAGTAAAACTTGCAACTTTCATTCTCGGCATTATGGGAACAGGGCCCCCTTTTCTGCTAACTTTGTCCTCCTATGTCTGCATTCTTCTCACTGTCTTACGAATTAAATCCAAAACTGCACAGCAGAAGGCCTTCTCCACCTGCTCTTCCCACCTGATTGTTGTGACATTGTTCTATGGGTCAATATTCCTTGTCTATATTGTCCCTGAAACAGAAACACTGAAGGAACTACACAAAATCTTCTCTCTGTTCTACACTGCCCTGACACCCACACTCAACCCCCTCATATACAGTTTGAGAAACAGAGAAGTGAAGGAGGCTCTTTTCCGATCTGCCCGGAAATTCAGCAACAGAATTTCATAGCCTTGTGATATCTTAATGGATCTGGTGAAATGCTGAGAAAGGGATTGTCATTGATAGAGTTGTTTGATGAATGTGATCTTTAGGAATTCCTGAATCAAATTTCCTAGAGCAGTGTCCAGTGCTCTCTCTGCACTTGTGGGACCCACCACTAATGCAATGGAAATCTAGTAGTTCTTCCTAAAGCAACCAGACATGAGTTGAAATAGACAGTTCCAGAACAGAACAGGTAAGTGGAGCTTCCTGTTGCACTGGTGGTAGGTCCTTCTAGCACAACATAATCAGCAGAGGTTAGAAGGCAGTGTTGGATACTGCCCAACAGTCTGTACCTCGCTTCCTAAGATGCATATAAAAAATTAGCTGTCCACCAGACTTCAGACTTCTGCCATGATGTTCACAACAGGTGAAATATATCAAAATATATATTAAAACACATATTTTGAGAGGTAAATACCAATTTAAATACCTGTTAAGATGCAAATTTAAATACCTGTCTTGAAAGCATTAAAACAAAACATTGCAGATTATTTTAGAAATAGAACAGAATTGTGGACAAACCCCACAAAACAAGATTCACCCATTCCAACTCACCAATAAATTATTAATAGCACAATCCTATACCCACTGTCCGCGGAGTAAGACCCATTGAAGTCAATGACACCTATGGCTGAGTAGAAATGTATAGGATTGCACTCTAAGGCTTTAGGTAGACCTAAGGTTTATCCCAGACAAATGGAGGGGTCATCCCTGCCTGCTCCCGGGATCCCCTGTGGGTGATTTAGATGCACAGGGATGACCCGCGATGATCCTTGGGTATAGACCTGGTCTAGCCATGGCCTATCTCTCCTTTGACAGTGAACCATTCTTTTAAAAATGAAATACAAATCACCTTGGGCACTGATGATATAATAACTAGTGATGGGTAAAATATTTCAATTTCAGTTGTGCTCATTTTCTCATTTTTGAGACTCATTTTCTTTTTGTCTTATTGGAACATGCTTGCAATTTTTTAAAAGAAGTCATCTCAAAAATGTATGCACATTTGTTTTTGTGAAGTTCTCCTATTGTATACATTTTTGCATAAGATTTTGCCTAATATGCACATTTTTGTATGTGTTTTTCTGATTAGAGAACTGAATTACAACTTTCAGAACAGGACAAACATCAAAATAAACCATTTGTATATTTCTTTGGAAAGTATGAATTAAAATGCAGATTGAATGAATTGAGTGCACAATAAAATGTTGTGGTTTATTCGCATCTTGTCCCAACAGGAGTTATCCCACTCAGGACTCCAGCCAGTTCACAGCTTGCAAATGTGCGGGTCCGAAGGGAAAAAAGAAATGAAAAAGGAGAGATCTTTCTTTCTTTCTTTCTTTCTTTCTTTCTTTCTTTCTTTCTTTCTTTCTTTCTTTCTTTCTCAGTTTGCTAAAATGTCCTTCCACTGTCCAATGGAGTGCTAAAAGGTTCATGTTCAGTGAGCACTTCATTTCTAATAATGCAGCATGGGAGGTTTGTGGAGCTCCTGAAACGTCCCTGTATAGCTGAAGGGGAATATTTAAAAACTCTTTGACTGGGTTCAGACAACAGGATAACCAACAGTGTGTTAAATAGCCAACGGTTGGTTATTGTGTTGTCTGTCAGAACTTTTTCACATCACGATTGTTTATTCAGCCGAAATAACCAACACAAATAACCAAAACTGTGCAGAGTTGATTATTTGAACAACTGTTGGTTATCGTGTTGTCTGTCGGGCATTGTTGACTGTTTCATCACACACAGTTGCTTATTTTTGGCAACTACGGAGTCCCCTGGAAAGAGCAACCAAAACAATGGCTGTCGCTCTAGTCCAGCCAGCAGAACTTGCAATGGCTGCTGGGATTTCAGCAGGAGCAATGATGGGGGAGATTGGGCAGAGGATGTGTCAAGTCAAACACACCATTGACTAGTAGTCAGCTCGACCCTGGCCTTAATCCACAGCATGGTTGATTATAATCATGTTGTGTGGGGAGTACCCCCTCAAAATCAACCACGAAGTTGACTATTACCCCACCATTGACTATTGTATTGTCAGAACACAGCCTTTGTGTGCATTGCAGTGCTCCTATCCTAATTTCCCTTCCATAGCATTAGATATGCTCTTAAAACAGGGGTGGAACTTATGGACTTCCATCATCCCTTACCATTGGATATGCTAGCTAGGGCTGTTGGGAATTATAGGCCAAAACATCTAGAGAGCCACAAATTGCACAATCCTGTCTTAGGAGCTTTTACATAGGGCAATTCCTCCCTACTTGTTCCCCCCCCAACCATAAACCAACTGCTGCCAATTTTCCATTGATTTAGGAGGTCACTGCGCATGTCCAGTCTTTATTGGGACATTGTTTTTACTTCTTCCCCTTTTCTTGTCCTTTTAATTTACAAATTCATATGCTACTGCACACCTAGGGAGTTAATTGAGTATGCAGAACCTTCAACATCTCCATGGATGTCCCTGATTCACTGCCAAACTGATAGACTTTGGACCACCCAATTTTGTATGAGAGGAACCCACAAGAAAATGATGTGGCCTATTGCCAGCTCTAAACAGGAGCACTCCTATTCTGGGCTTTAGGAAGTATAGAACATGAGCCTCTTAGTATTGTTATGGCTGGGAGCACCTGAAAAAATATCCATGATCAGGTTTATAATCCAGATTCAAATCCCACACACATAAGAGACACATTAGTCAGTTATTTGTGAGTACCATTTATTGAAGCAATGGCTGTGGGGACAAAATTCTAATCGTTATTTCTAAAATTATGGTAGTTTCACCAACTGTTGTTAAAAACAAACCAACCAACCCCAAAACTATATTCATGTTGAGATGTTGTAATATCCAGCATGTGGGATTAATGTAATAAAAGATAAACATTTGCGTTTCTAGTAATGTTCACTTTCCTCAAAAAATTGTGAAACTTAGGGCACATCTACACCAAGCAGGATATTCCACTTTGAAAGTGGTATATAAAATGCAAGTATAAGCTAAGAAACTATGGGCACATCTACACCGAGCAGGATATTCCACGATGAAAATGGTATATAAAAGGCAAGAGCCGAAATGCACTGACAACTGTTGGGTCCCATTGAGACATGCCATATATCACTTTCATACTGCTATATCCTGCTTGGTGTGGCTCCTGCCTTTTATATTCCGCTTTCACAGTGGAATATCCTGCTTGGGGTAGATGACGCCTTAGACGCTTGGGTTCTAATTTGAAAGTTTCCTTTTACAACATGTTGTGGTGCAGAACATACCAGATAAGAATATGCAAATAGAAGAGGTTCTCAATTATATATAGCATTTTGTGCAAGTGGCAAAAGCTGTGTCACAATGCATCTTACATAACAAAGCCAAGTTTTTTGTATTTATCACTCAAAAGTGTATGCTGTTGTTTAAGTGTAGTTTCTGAATCAATTCTATTAAATAAATGTTTACTTCATCTTTAATCCACCCTTCCTCCAAGAAACTCAGGCCACAGCTAGACCTAAGGTTTATCCTGGGATCATCCAGGGTTCGCCTCTGCCTGAGCACTGGATCCGTTGTGTGTCACCTAGATGAACAGGTTTGACCCCTGGATGATCCAGGGATAAACCTTAAGTCTAGCTATGGCCTCTGTGTGGTGTAATGCTATCCTCTCATTCTCACAACAACCCCTTGAGGTACATGAGGTTAAGAGGACTTCTTCTTCTTCTTCTTCTTCTTCTTCTTCTTCTTCTTCTTCTTCTTCTTCTTCTTCTTCTTCTTCTTCTCCTCCTCCTCCTTCTTCTCCTCCTCCATCTACTACTTCTACTTCTACTTCTACTTCTACTTCTACTTCTACTTCTACTTCTTCTTCATGAGTCTATGCCAGATCCAGGCCAAACAAATTCTATTCCTGTTCTTAGGGTTATCACAAGCACCTGACTAGGTCTGGGAGCTCAGTGGACTGTCTGTGTCCATCCCCTCAAACTCAGTCAGGCACTCCTCTTGCAAGCACTCGTGAGGCCCAAGCAAGTGCTTGGCAGCTGCCCATGCCCCCAAATTGTTCTCTTTCCCCAGTTGTGTTCAATGGGAGATGCCATTGACACAGGAAGGGGGAAGTGTGTGATTTTGGCCTTGTGAATGCTCACCAGGCCAAACTGAGCCTCAAAAGTGGCTCACGTGGCCCAGCAAGTGGGCATGGATGGCAGCAGTGATGGTGTGAGGCCCCCTGTGCCTTGTGGGTATGTTTTCCCACCCCTATGTGTTCTTTAGGGGAAAAAATATGAATTGTGCTGTTTTTCATACAGCACCTGTGTAACAACAGCTATAGTAGGGTTTGAAAACACATGGAAATATTGTCATGATACCTACAGAGTCAATTTCTTGGAGAAAACTGAATTATACTGAGGAACCAATTAGGAGGCCTTTTTAAAGATCCAAGTTAAGACATTCTGAAATCTGGCTTTCTCAGAGTTACCGTGACAAAGCATAGTCTAGGACTATATAAGGAATGATTTTTATTTTTTAATTGAAAACTGTAGGGTCTTGTTTGGGAGACAGAGTAGTATGCCTTCCTATGAGATATTGTCTCTTTAAAATAATATGACACACAGACCTCATCTACACCAGGCAGGCTATTCCACTATGAAAGCGGAACTTAAGAGGCAGGAGACACACCAAGCAGGGTATAGCGGTATGTAAGTGGTATATGGTATGTGTCAATGAGCCCCAACAGTTGTCACTGCACTTCAATACCACTGTAAAGCAGTAGTGTGGCTCTTGCCTTTTATATACCAGTTTCATAGTGGAATATCCTGCTTGGTGTAGATGTGCCCATAGTTTTTTTTAGCTCATACTGGCATTTTCTGTGCACTTGCAAGGAGCCATTTCTGCTGCTAAATTTACAGGCCCCAAGATTTATATGTGTGAAGAGAAGAAAAATATTCTTTTTGGACCAGAAGATATATGAATAAATAAGTTATCCTTAATTTACAAGTTTATAAGCCTATCCAAGATGTTTGCCATTGGGATTTATTTTAAATCAACATTCTTTCTGGATTCTGGACATTTGTAAAGTAGTGCTAAATTTCCTGAAATGATTATCCACAGTGTGTGTTAAACTACATGTATCACAACCATTCTTTGTTGGAATATATGTATGTTTTAAAAATGTAAAGATGCCGGTGTGTGAATTCTTATACACCGAAATGATGAGTTAGTGTCAAAACAGACATCACTTTTGTCATGCCCTGTCAGGATCAGGTACTAGGGATGAGTACTTTCAGGATCCAGGCCCAAGCTCAAAGGGCTGCTCTGTTGCAGAGTGCTGGCAGAACTCAGGCCCTGGCCAGCAGCAGTTCATGCCAGTGTAATACGGTGCAGCTAGAGTCAGGGCTATTTAAGACCCACATTGTGACTCCAGCATTTGCCACAGCAACATCGTTCCTGTGGTGCTTGGCTCATGTTCCTAGTTTCCTGATGCCTTGTTTGTTCCTGACCTCAGACTGCTCTTTGGAGTATGCTCTTGCTTTTGCCTCTGCCATGCCTTGTTTGTTCCTGACCTCAGACTGCTCTTTGGACTATGCCACTTTGTGGTTATACCAGTAAATGCTCTATCCTAAACAGCTTGTGTGCGGGTTAGTCTTTGTACACCTTTGCTCTCTTGGGTTCTGGCACTCAGTCTGTGCTCCCAGCTGCCCATGTCCTGGACTATTACATGCCCCCACTGAAAGGATCCTCCTTTTCTTCTGAGGAGCTAGAACTCCCTCAAACAGATGAAGCCTTGGAGCCACCTTTGTCAGGAGACTCTCAGAGGAGAGGACTACAGGTCTGACCCTTCCAGAAGAGGGCAGTTGTGCTTCAGAGACAGAGGCTAACTGTTCACCCAGTCCTAGAGAGTGCTGTTACCTGAAGAGGCAGATCAGTAAGGCTCCTTTAAGATGAAATACCCAACTCCAACAAAGAACTTCTCAGAAGCAAGGATTCTTATATATGCCAGCTGAGCCATGGGTGGGGCTCAGGAAGCCCTGGGAATACAACTCTTCATTTTCTGTTTGGACTTTCCTGAAAACATCATTGGTTCTTAGTCTGTGCTTCTTGTAGCCTAACGTTAACTTGTGTTTGGATTGCAGTATAATTGAATTTGTACTTCTGCCTGATGCTGATTCTGGATTCTGATTATACTTCCCTGATTTCCCATGTGCTTGATCTTGAGCATGACCCTGATTTATCTCCAGAAGATACTTGTTTGCTGGTAAAACTGTGTTTTGCTCTTGATTTGCTTAATTGACTCCTCCAGTGCAATTCTCTCTCCGTGTTTGCTTGCATAGCAAGGAATTGAACAGGGCAACTTTAAATCCTTGCCCAGCACTCCCATAAAGGCTCTAGTCTGGTTTTGGGTCCCACACTTAACATTTCTATTGTAAACTGGTGATCCAACAAACAAACTAATCACTCTTTAGCAACAGAAATTGGAAGTGCAGGTCTTCAATATGGATTTTCCCCATGGTGGAGGGCTAGTGCCTCCATACTTGTGCTCTAGGATTCCAATCAGGATTGAGCCCCCTGAATCTGACCTAGAGCTATAATTAAAAATGTATTGCAGCTAGATATACCTTTAAAGTAATGCCTGCTGTCCTGGATTATTACCGTATTTCTTCGATTCTAAGACGTACTTTTTTCTTCATATAAACATCTCTAAAAACGGGGTGCATCTTAGAATCGCAGGTTGTTTATTATTTCTTAGAATCAAAGCTTTTTTTCTGTTGGTGGTACTGAAATTAGTGTGCGTCTTACAATTGATGGTGTCTTAGAATCGAAGAAATACGGTATTTTTAAATGATATCTCTTCCTTTCTTTTTTCCAATGGATTTCTCATTTTTAATTTCAAGCTTGCCAGATCATAGAATGAATGCATAGCCTTGACAAATGTAATCAAATTAAACTAACAACAACAATAACAACAAAAAAGGTCCCTTCCAATCCTATATTTCTTTTTTTTTGGGGGGGGGAGTAGATTTGGTTGCCAGTTGTGTACTTGTAACATGGAAAGGTAGCTTCAGTTGAATAGACTTCAAGTGTCTATTCCAGTAAACAAACAGATCTGGGTGTTAGGTTCACCCATCTGCCACCCACAGCTATCCAGCTCCAAGGCAGTGGTGATATAGGAACTAGCCACAGCATAGAATATCTTACCATATCCATATTACCTAGATGACATGTCTGCTAAGTTATGGCCCATAACAGCTGTAATTGCCCACCAGGTTGGAGCTTGAAAGAACATGGAAAGCCCTTAACAAAGCATGAAAAACTGAACATTTTTGTGTGTGCTGTATTATATGTCAATTTGCACTCATGGTGTTTATCCACATTGTCAGGAGTCTGTGAAGGACTAGAGTAATGCACACATTGCTACCACACATACAGTAAATGGATGGAGGAAGAAGCAGGACTGTGGCCAGTGTCACCAGAGCTCACTGGCCCTGCCTCTTGAGATTTGCACTTTTTCTGGAAGGTCTGAAAAGGGATGCTGTGTACATGTAGCCTTGCATGTCATATTGGTGTCTATTGTAGCAATTTAGCCAATCAGATAATTTATCACAGAAGTCACAGTGGCCTAGTTTGTGAACCTTTATTTGTCAGCAAAGGATAACAAGACACGAGTCCCTTCAAGTGTGTAAGTAACCAACCAAGGAAAACAAGATGCAAGGCCCCTATCTGGAAAGACTCCTCCCTCCCTTATAAAGACTTTTGGGCTTCTGGAATTCTCTCCCTTCCTGGCTTCAGTGGGCAACTTCTTCACAAACATTGCTCCTCCCCATGAGGGCCTCCTCAGATTATAGAAGAACCTGTATACATCAGGGCTCGATTCTGGCAAGATGATTAGCTTTTCCCCAATTGCAACGTATTAAGTCCTTCCAACTGTGGCAGAGGCAGATTTCCTCTGAGGTAAAAATGCTCTTAGTTTTCTCCCTTGAGAAAAGCCATTTTTTCCTCATATCTTCTGTGAAAAGCTTAACACCAACGGTACTGCATTTAATGTTGTACATTGCGAAAACACTGAAGATATAATTTAGCTTTCAGTGTGAGAGATTTTTTAGAAAAGATTCAGGAGAGATAGTGGCATTTTAATACTCAGCAGCTGAAATTACTAGAGAACAGTCAACAGAGAGCTATTTGGCAAATGACCGGAAGTGTACAAACGACACAGAAGAAGAGGTTGTGTGTGCAGTGATTCCCACATGCAGAAATGGGGAATGAAGGGAGTATACCCAGTATTCATCCTCCTAATGAAATCAACTTTGAGGTAAAGCAATTTTATGTAATAGTTTTCCCCTCCTGTTTTTATATGTCTGTGGGGCTGTTATCACACCAAATGGCTTGTACCAAAGCTGCCATAATAGCACCACTTACTTTGAAAGCTATGTGTCCAAGGCCATAGCTAGACCTAAGGCTTATCCCTGGATCATCCAGGGGTCAAACCTGTTCACCTAGGTGACACACAGGGGATCCAGTGCTCAGGCAGGGGCGAACACTGGATGATCCCAGGATAAAACATAGGTCTAGCTGTGGCCCAAATCATGTTGCTGCAGTTGTAGTTGTTTTGTAAACTAACAGGGCTTTCTTCTAACCTCAGGGTGGCCAACTGAAGTGGCAGCCCATAAACATTTTTTTTTTATTCAGCCTTCAGTGGCCATACCAATTTTTATGTCCTAGCAGGCTGAAACAGTAAAAAGAGAATGCCGATAGTTTCTTTCAAAATTAAATGTGCTGAAAGGGAGAGATTCCACATCTTTTAATGTTATGTCTCTCTTTATTGCATTTTGCATGCAATGCTTTAACAAATAGATATCCATGTAGTTATTCAGACTTCATAATGGTGCTTTGCCACACATGGATTTGATTGGCTTATCTTGCAAAACTGTGGCCTCCAAAAATGCATAAATGGCATTAGAATGGTTTCTCTTCTATTTTTAGGGAATGTTTCTGGGATCCATTGCGTTAGAGAAGGAGGTTGTAATGCTGCATACAGGCTGCTTACATTCTATTCAAGTCAGTAGGATTTAAGCAGCCTTATTGTCATTATTATTTTATTTACATTTCTGTACCACCCAATGGTGGTTCACAATACTTAACAAAAATATGAACAATATTACAAGATATAATATAACTTTCTGATAAAGCATAGTCTGAGCTTTTAACATACAAAAGTAAAAGCATTTTCAACAGCTAAAAACAAGTTCAATAAACAATTTCAACAATAGATCCACTTAGCACAACTCGCATAAGTACCGCCATTATATGCCATTAAATGTCTGGGAGTGGAGGGCAGTATTAAACTGGCATCAAAAAGATTACAGTGTCACCACAGGTTTATGGTACAGCTTTATGGCCTGAGTGTTGAAGATGAGCAATGATAGTGATCTTTCACCCCAATGCCTTGGTTGAAACATCCCCTGAACCATTGTGCCAAGGCAAGAATGCAAATGGCAAGACATCCTTACAGCTGTCTCTGCCCCAGTTCCATGCAATGTCTTCAACGGCTGCTGTTTCTAGCATTGCTCTCCAAGCTTGCTGAACACAGTCAAACATTGCAAAGAATGCAGATAATTGATATTGTCGGTCTTCAACTCTCTAGCTAGAATTTTGGGCCAGATCTACACCAGGAATGATAAAACACATTGAAAATGGTTTGAAAGCAGTATGTGGAGTGTGTCTTGGGCCCCAACAGTTGTCAATACCATTATAAACCATTTTAAAGTAATAGTGTAGGACCTGATTTGCTCACTGGGCTACTTAAATCTCATTGACTTCATAGGATTTTGACTTAAGAAGCTTGTGTGAACATAGTTGCAGATTGATTCTCTGGAACAATAGCTCAAAGAGTCCATAAGTGCAGAATAAAGGCAATCAACACATGTTCAGTAGTCTCACATACTGTAATTGTTTACAAATTATCTTCATGCACCCACTTTTCTTTGGTCTTTCAGCCTCCCTACAAATTAGAGGAACACTAAATTATGGGTCAGTGCTATATCAATACTTCTAAAATATATGCTTCTAAAAACAAAGCAAAATATATAAATCTGAAACTAGAGCTGAGCTGAAAATTTTCAAAAGATTTTGTTTCGGAGAATTTCTGTGATCTTTCCTTTTCTTACTCTCCCTAGAAAAAGAAGGCTCCCATGAAGCATTTTCTCTGAAAATTCCTCAGCTTTTTGTGTGGCAGGCAACTGCCACCCCTGCCACAAAGCTCCGGAAAAATGTTACGTCTGGGGCATTGTGGTGGATACAAAATGGATGCTACTCAACATACTGTGTGTGCAAATTATATTCCATAAAATCTGTATTTTATAAATACGTTCTCTACTGCATTTTTTAAAATTTCCTACAGCAAATTCAAAGCAGAACAAATCAAACTGCCATTACCAACTTCATTCTTCTTGGATTTGGTGATCACCCAGAACTGCAAGTCCTTCTCTTCCTAGCCTTCCTTATCATCTATATGATGACCATGGCTGGGAATCTCCTAATCGTCATTCTAGTTGTGGCTGATCTGCATCTCCACACCCCCATGTACTCCTTCCTAGGGAGCTTGTCCTGCCTGGAGATCTGCTACACTTCAACTATCATTCCCCGGATACTCTTTAGTCTTTTGACTGGAGATAGATCTATTTCTGTTAAACGTTGCATTGTACAATACTATTTCTTTGGTGCCTTAGCATCTACAGAATGTTATCTCCTGGCTTCAATGTCATATGATCGATTTTTGGCCATATGCAAACCACTGTATTACTCAACTTTCATGAATGGTAGGCTCTGCCTTTGGCTTATTGTTGGCTCTTGGATAAGTGGTTTACTAAGTAACACCATCATAACATCTCTAGAGTTGCAGCTGTCATTTTGTGGGCCCCATGAAATTGAACATTTCTTTTGTGATCTAGAGCCAGTGATAAAGCTTTCCTGCAGCAATACCCACATGGTAGAAATTGTAACATTCATCTTGGCTGCCATGGATTCCATACTTCCCTTTCTACTTATCCTTATTTCATATATATACATTATCAGCAATATCCTTCAGATCCGTTCAAAAGCCATGAGGCAGAAGGCTTTCTCCACTTGTTCATCCCATCTCATTGTAGTGACACTTTTCTTTGGGTCCCTGATCAGCGTCTACATGATTCCCAAAACCAACACCCTGAAGGAGCTTCATCAAACCTTCTCTCTTTTTTATACCATCATAACTCCCATGGTCAATCCTCTAATATACAGTTTGAGAAACAGAGAGATGAAGGAGGCCCTGTATAGAACTGTCAGGAGAGCTGTCAATGTGGCTCAATTTCCTTAGCACTGGGATATATTGGTCACCTTTTTGTGTGTGTTTCAATTAACATGAAATTAAGGAAGTGCATAAAAATCTTTGTATGATATTTTAACATTCTTTCCTTTGGGTCACCTGAATATGGCTTATGCTGTATGAAACAGGCCTTTAAGAATTGGGACCAACCAAGCAGATGAAGTATCAGATTAGTAAAATCCTGATGTAGGTGGAAAAGAGGAAATCAGCAGTGACTTACATAAACCTGGTATTGCATATGGGTTGAATCAACCAAGGTATGTCAACAAGAAGAGGAGAAGGGTAAGGACCAAACTGGATGGGATTATGGAGATCTGTGAATGGATCTCCCATTTCTTTACATTTTGGGAAATAGCAGCTGTGGGGAACTGCAGCATTGTGGGAGTGAAGTTGTACAGAGGCATGGGGTAGGTGGAGAGGAAAAACATTGAACCTCACTCCACCATCATTGTGGGTGTGATTTGGATCCCCATAGCTGCTGTTTAGCAAATAATTAAAATAAAGAGATAAACTTATATTCACAGACCTGCTTTTATCTTGTCTAGTTTGGCACAAAGACAGCGTTTTTAAAATGCTACTTTTTAAAAAAGCACTTCAGCATTTTGTATAAGTTATGTTACTTGAAATTTGGTCACATATGTTAAGAGATAAATATATGATTCCATTGTGCCAATTTGGTAAAAATCGAGATAGTTCAAAGAGAAATACATCCCAAATTGCCCTTATTTCTGATTTTGTTTGTACTACTCCCCAACAACATAAGCTTCTTTATTAAATTAAACCTCCCTGCACTTAGAATGCTTGATGCCAAGAAGAAGAGTTGTCATCTGGCCTTTCTCCGTGGAGTGCTGTTCTTGATCTACAGGGACTTCTTTTCCCATCTAGAAATGTTGAACCAGTTACCAGCAACTCCATCATCATGTACACGCTAGGGGGATATTGCTCAGAACTGTACTTTCAAGTGGTGTATCAGGGTAGGGGATCTTGACCCAAAATTCTCTTGTTCCAGGTAACCAACTAGGAGCCTGCAATCATATGTGGATGGTCCATAGGGACTGCAAGATGTTTTTCACACTGAGTAGAGCTGAGCATTCTCAGTGATGAGAAAAAGATCCATCTCAATCCAAGGACCAAGTGTGCCTATTGGAACCTGCCTGCCTTGGACTTGGGGCCAAACTAAACATTCTTCTAGTTGGTTTATTTACTCCAGAGTAAGCACTCATAATCCCATTTCAGATCAGGATTGCAGTGCTCTGGGAGGGGTGGTGGTTAAGTTTCCTCCACCATTTTCATCCTGAAAGTCCAGCCTCCCATGGAGGTGATTTTTACTTTTTACCCACACACACCAGTCTGGGAAAATAAAATTGGAATACCTTGGTATATTGAGGAGAGTAAGGCTTCATCTACACCAAGCAGGATATTGCACTATGAAAGTGGTACCAAGCAGGATATAGTGGTATGAAAGCAGTATATGCTATGTGTCAGTGGGCTCCAACAGTTGTCAGTGCACTTCAATACCACTATAAAGCAGTAGTGTGGCTCCTGCCTTTTATATAATGCTTTTATACCTCTTCACCAGGTTCTCCATATATACAAATGACACCTGCTGAAATTCCCTTTTCAATACAACTGTTAAAGATACAAGAGCCCTGTCCTCCTTTTCATATGGTCACCCTACTAGTACTGCTTTATAGTGGTATTGAAGTGCACTGACAACTGTTGGGGCCCATGACACTTCTTCACCAAGCAAAATATAACACTATGAAAGTGGTATATGGTATGTGTCATGGGCCCCAACAGTTGTCAGTGCACTTCAATACTAGGGGTGTGCACGGACCCCCCGCTCCGCTTCACTTGCAGATCCGCCATTTTCCGGATCGGGCCGCTCCGCCCCGCCCCCGCTCCGCCCACTTCCGCTCCGCTCCGCCCGGAGCTCCGGATCCGGATCCGGAGCTCCGTTTCCCCCCCCATAGGCTTGCATTGAAAGCTAAAAAATTATACAACTTTTTTTCTGTTCAAGTTAGAAACCGCATGTTTGGCACCATGACACCTCATGGGGATATACACACGCATGCCAAGTTTCAAAGCAATCCCATCATCCCCTGATTTTTGGCGAATTTTTGAAAATCGGGCACCCCACACACAACATCCCTGCGAGGTGGGCAGGGGAGGAGGGAGGGAAGGCAGGCAGGCATGCAGCTGGCATTTCTGGGGGCATAAGGAAGTGAGCCAAGGATAAGCCAGTAATGCATATAAAATGGAATAAATCAATCAATAAACAAAGGAGGGGTGGAATTAAAAGCAGCAGTGTTGCTCAATAAACAGCAAGAAGAATTTTTTTAAAAAGGCTATATCTGTCTTTTACCAGCAATAGGGGGACGTGCCCGGGGGAGGGGGAAGTAGCTGCCAGTTCAAGACACTGACAGCCACCAACAGCTCTGAGAAGAAGTAAAACGCTCACTTCGACTCAGAACAGGCATTGCTCCACCACTGAAAAGTGACCATTCACTTCAACTCATGATAGGCATTGCTCCACCGTTTTACTCTCTTTGGAAGGCTCTATGGCCTTCCAGTGCAGGAGAGAGTGGGGGCACGTCCACGATGAGATGCCCTAGGGGAGCTCATCCCCTTGCACCACATCGATTCAGTTGTTCCCCAAGGTTAGGGTGGGGAGCAGTGCTGTGTTTCTATCTCTTATTCTTGGCTTAGTATATGATTTCAGGTTGTGTTTGTGCATTTGGTGGGGCTACTGTGTTAAAAAACACGGGGAAAAGCCCGTTCAGATGAAGAAAGAGAAGTTTCCCAGAATCCCAAGTTACCTGTTTTGCCTATGCCCTCCTCCAACTTTGGGATCATCATGACCGGGAGCTGACTCTGCCCCTCAGCCCTTTGAAAAAGGTATTTTTCCCGCCGATTTTTTAAAAACTTCTAGCCCGCGACCCGTACGATGCAGAAAGTTGAGAGTGGTCTCAAAATGACCCCCATCCACGACTCTCTGTGCACAAGAATTTCCAGAACGATAGCTTAAACCCCCCCCAGTTATCCCCGATTCTTTCCCTCAATGCAATCCTATGGGCGAAAAGCCGAAAACGCAGTTTGAGCCGTGCGGTTGACCCGATTTTCACAAAAACATTGCACGTGAACCACAGCACGCAGAAAGTTGAGAGTAGTCTCAAAATGACCCCCATCCACGACTCTCTGTGCACAAGAATTTCCAGAACGATAGCTTAACCCCCCCCAGTTATCCCCGATTCTTTCCCTCAATGCAATCCTATGGGCGAAAAGCCGAAACGCAGTTTGAGCCGCGCGGTTGACCCGATTTTCAAAAAAATATAGCACGCGACACGGACAACGCAGAGAGGTGAGAGTGGTCTCAAAATGACCCCCATCCACGACTCTCTGAGCACAAGAATTTCCAGAGCGATAGCTTCAAAAACAACGTAGTTATGCGCGATTATTTGCCGCAATGCAATCCTATGGCGAAATGTTTTCAAGATGGCGACCGGAGCGCTCCGCCTGAACTCGGAGCTCCGAAAAATGGTCGCTTCTCTTCGCCTTGCTTCTAGGGGGTCCACGGTCCGCTCCTACTCCGCCTCTGGGTAAGGCGGAGCAGGCCAATCCGCTACTGCTTCTACGCTCCTAATCGGAGCGGAGCACATCCCTATTCAATACCACTATAAAGCAGTAGTGTGGCTCCTGCCTTTTATATACTGCTTTTATACCTCTTTCATGGTGGAATATCCTGATTGGTGTAGATGAGGTCTAAGCTGATATACAGCCATAGCCCATCTATGCCTGAGCTCCTATTAAAGAGTCCGTTTTCTTTAAAAGGACTTCATATTATATCTTTGTATTTTTTGTCAGTTGTCTGCACCAGATGATAGTCATTAGAAAGTGAAGGATGGCCACCAAAGTTATCTGTGTTAGGCTAAGGGACAGCAGTGTGGAAAAGGGATTTAAATACCTCCCCCACTAAGCTGCCCAGTTGATCAGGGTGGAACAGCTTGGATTTTAGAATGTTTTAAGGATGTTTTAAGGATGTTTTAATCATGTATGGTATGTTTTAAATCAGTTTTTAACGTGTTTTACATTCACTGTTGTTCCCCGCCTCGATCCAAGTGGAGAGGCGGGAAATAAATAAATTATCATCATCATCTTCTTATGAGGAGAGGTCAGGAAATGCAACCAGTTTGTGAAGCAAGCAAAAGGATTTATTTAGGGGAATTGGGAAAGGGACACAGCAATGAATAAAACAATACAAGAAAAACAATCACCAGTATTCACAGAGAGTGTCACACCCTCTCTGGGCAGAAAACCTAGTTACAAACATTCATAGAGTTGCACACGAATCTTCTGAAGGCAGAAATGCTTAGGACTGTGCAAGCACAGCCAATCAAGAGCTTGGGAAACATAGCCCCGGCTTGCACATGCTGTCAATGGGCAAGCGAGAGTCACACCAGAGGAACCCCCTCCTCACCCCCTAGTTGGTAATACAACCCCTTAGGAATATGCTAACCTCTGGGTTACAACCATGGCACTGTTTTGCAAGTTGTCTTTGTTAGGTTGTACAATCTCTGCCAGCTGAGTTTTAGGATTGGTGTTCTTTGGATCATGCCTGCCAAGCAGCAGGCAAGAGTCATGCCAATGAAGCACGTCTATATCCCAGTATAAAATCGTGCAGTATGACAGAGCAAGATGGCCATCCATTTTTGTTGCCTGGACTGATGAATTCCACCCACGAAATTCACCCAGACATATTCACACATGGATAACTTCTTCTGGCCAGATAGGAAGTCAGAGCTGAGAGTTGGATGGAGGTTCAGTCCTTGAGTGCACTCAAGATCACCCAAAATATCATGATCTTCCCGAACAAAGGGAGCTCAGGATTTTTATACCTTTGGTTTCTTGTTGGGGCTTATGGCTGCAAAGGAGATGCTTAGGGTGCTCTTTGTTGATAATACATCATGTCCAGTACTGGAACAGATTGCTTTATCATTGAAAGATTGACAACACCTCTTGACAGCATCTCCTGCCTGTGAGTGCTGGGTCATATCTGTCTTGTTACTTCAGAGAATTTGGGGTGCCTGGTGCATATCCCATTTCCTCCCTTCATCTGTCTTTCCCAGAAACTTAAGGCTATATACATTCTTTCATGCCTTCATCACAACAGGACCAGGGCACTTCACTTAGGGATGCTGACCTTGCTTCTCTCATCCTCCCTCCCTTGACTTCGCCCACTGACATTTGCATGTTTTGGTGACACAGAGACAATCAGCTTATTTACAATTCACATTACATCAGAGGTCATGTTGATATATATGTCTTTGCATCGCATCACATTTACTGCATTTCAAATGAGGTCTAATGTTCACAGCGGTGCTGGTGTTTACTTTTGAGAGGATACGTAAGTAGGAGATCCCTTCACAAGGCCATAAAGCTGGCAACTTTATTGATAGGAGGTGGGGGAGGGGAAGAGGAATGAGGGTGGAATGGCAAGTTGACAGGGAGAGAAAGTAACCTTTATTGATAGTAAAGAAGGAGTTTAAAGAAAAAGAGAATTGTCAGAGCTTAAGCAGCACAAAAGCAAACACAATTTCCTCCCAATTTGGGTTCATTCACAAACCCAAGCTAGTCTACTCATGGCGCCAGTTCAGGCTTTTCTTATGATCTTGAAGGAATAAGTAAGAACGTAAGAGTTGATTAACACGCCAGGCATCCCTCAAGTATGTAAGTCTTCAAAAACTTGCCCACAGTGGGCTTTGATGCAGACCTGGACTGTGGAGGTGTTTTGCGATGGGAGAGGGAAGTTCCAGAAATAAAAACACAGACACCAGAGCTTGGGATAAAATAGGGCCTCTTTATTTACTCATGGAGATTCTCCCCTCCAGGGATCTGTGCGTGAATGTGTGGGAATCAAGTTTGTTTAGCTACAGGCTCTAGCCTGTCCCTCAGGCAAGCCACTCAGCTGAAACAGGGGTCGGGTGTCCCACCCCCCCTTCAAACTTCACTTGCGTGTTTGGTGAGACCAACCCGCGTCATCCCCACTCTGGCTGAGTAGATGAGACAAGTAGGTCCCCAAAGGCAAACCATATTCTGACATGAGAGAGGTCCGCCTGGCTCCTACACTGTACTCCTTTCGTCGCCAGCTGAAGACCTTTTTATTCACTCAGTATTTTAACACTGAATTTTAACTCAAATTTAAATTATACTGTTTTAACTCTGTATTTTAACCTTATATCAATTGTGCTGCGTGGTTTTATCCTGGTTGTGCTTTTTATATTGTATTTTGTATTTGTATTTTTAACTTGTTGGTTGTTTTATGATGGTTTTAATTTTTGTGAACCGCCCAGAGAGCTTCGGCTATTGGGCGGTATAAAAATGTAATAAATAAATAAATAATAAATAAATGAAAGCTGCAAAGCCCCCGAGGACCAGGACCTCTGGCTTGCTAATCACTATAAAGGTGCCAGAGTGCTCACCCATCCCTATTCTGCCTTCCAAAAATTCCTGCACAACCCTG
The DNA here is from genome assembly GCF_023053635.1 of Elgaria multicarinata webbii. NCBI lineage: Eukaryota > Metazoa > Chordata > Lepidosauria > Squamata > Anguidae > Elgaria > Elgaria multicarinata. Next base: position 19,603,156 of record NC_086181.1, read on the forward strand.
CCATTTATAATAAACCTATTTATCCTCCATTTCTAAGATTAGATCCAGTATGGAGTAGGCGAAAACCTGAACATCACTAGATGACAGGGAAAATTCCTACTCCGCGCCCCTACGAAGGGAGCAACTGGATATTCCCATACTGGTTTATAGGGAGGGAGGGTGGGGGTGAAATCAGAAGAGGCCAGACCCTCGCAGGGGAGAGCCTTTTATAGCTAGGCTCCACCCCTGCCTCACGAGGTAGCATGTGTGCCTAGCACAGATGCATGTATTCTCTTTATTTCCGGCACCTGTCCCCTCGCAAAAGCCGTCCCCCATCCAAGCCATACCGGCTGGGCAGGGATCGGTCATGTGTTGGCCATTTGACTTGGATCTCTCCTTGGCATTCCTGGGGACCCCGACAACAGAAAGGAGAAGTAAAGTGATATCAAAATGCAGCCTTAGAGTTGGACTTGGTACTGAGACGTTAACTCACACTTGTGAAGGTGGCTGAGTCTATTGCATACTGCCTGAAAAGCAGAAAGTAAGGATGGTCTGATATTTGAGCAGGTCACCATCCTCCATCCCACTCCATCAACCAATTAACCATGCTTTTCATGCCAAGGGCCATTACAGGGGTGAATGCAGACAGTTAAAGGACTGAGGGTTTCAGTTGTGACTAGAAAGATGTTGTCTAGACACCAGGTCTGCTCACAAATACCTCAGAGGCCATGTCTACATATCTTGGTTAATCTGGTGCTCAGGCCGCTTCACTGCTCAGTCACAAGATCCATCATAAACAATAGACCTGTTCCCTGATGCTATTAGGGCTCCTTCTTCTTTTAAATGCAACCATACACAAAATGTGCAGTTCCAGGAGAAGAGATTCCAAAATCGACATAGTGTAATACCTTTATTAAGTAAATTCAAAGATCACAAGAACATTATTATAGTTCATATTTCAAGCCATGCAAAAGATTTATTGTTCATATTTCAAGCCATGCAAAAGATGTATTGTAAACTGATATAAAAAGTGGTTAACAACATGAAAGGTAAAATAAGTAGTCCAGCTCCTCTACAACCCTAAACCCTGATCAAGCATACTCATTTCTCCTCCCCCTGCTAAAAACTTTTGCCACAGACTACAGTTGTAGTCTCAACATAGTGTGATGTTTCCAGGATGAAGAAAATCATTCTGGATCAAATCATGTGAAATGACCAGTGTTATAAGGGCAGTGATGGCATAAAATATCCAATAGGATAGTCTTGAGACTGCTGAACTTTATTAGCTCCATCATGCCTACATGTTTGCCCTTGAATTATCCGCCTTCGTTTCTATAGCATATGAAACCCTGAGCACTTACACCTTTGCGCTTTTATGTTTCATTCATCTTTACACCTCTCCTCTCCTGCGCACCAGCGTATTGCTGCTGTTCCATTGAGATGCACTCTCAGATCTCCTTGTACATCCCCCTACAGTTCATTGGTTGCTGGTAGTTGGACACCTTGCCCTCCCTAGTAATCAACATGGGGCACTCCTGGTCTTGCACTGCTTTTTCCTAGGAAGTAGTTTCTCTTGTTACTGAATGCACTTTGGGAAAACTCTGTCTCTCTCCTACATACTTTCGTGGTTATTCCCTGTTGCCTAGGCTACGCCCATTCCCCTCACACTGCCTGGAGGCGCTGGAGTGTGAACTGGGGAGGGTTGCAGCATTGTGTAAATCCCATTGATTTCAACTGCATTTTCATCCAATTCATACTAAAATCCAATGCATGGTTACCTTTGAGTAAACCCCATTAAACCAGCAGATCACTATTTTATAAACTTGGAAATGCACAGCTTAGCATGATCAAAGGATCAATCCATCGCACTTGTGGACTACCTGGAAAATGGTTTAAGGGGGGAATTTAAAAAATCCTAAATAATCAAGAGATGGACCTATCTCATTCAAACTTGCATGCTGAAAACTCTACATAAGAGCTATCACTGTGCCAATTTTGATCTCTTTATCTTTAAAAATGATGGAGCTGTAGGTAAGGAGGTTGCATTTTCCACATTTCTTTTAAGGTGAAGATGTACCCCCGGTCATGGCTACTCAGGAGTAAGGCCATAGAGTAAAATGGGACCTCTCTTCCATCACCTTCATGGTTGAGTGGAGAATCACACCATCCTCCTCTTTTGTTAGCAAGACCACCCTTAGACACCCCCCCCCAAAAAGAACGGAACAGTCAATAGAACACAATAACAGAAATACACAGGAGGATTTCTGTGTATTTTAAAAAGAAATGAACTATAAGAGCCAAAATAAGTGCAGATGTGGACAACATTATGTGGGTATTGGACTGCAATACTGCATACCAGGCATGGGGCATGTGCAGTAAATCATTGGTGTGATGGAGCCCTATGTGTACATCTGTGGGTTGTTTTTTTTAAAAAAACCTGATATCCCTCATTCCAAATGACTTTTTGTCAGTGTTCATGCCTTCTCCGTGAAGCTTGACTGTAACAGGATTTTGCATTTGTGATATTAAATTCCCAGGATATTGTGTTACTCTATGTAGGCTTCCAAATGTCTGGAAACACACACACAAGGGAAATACATAGGTGTTATAGTGGTATGCACATTAAAATCCCACACTGCTGTGTAACTTTGGCTTCATCTACACCAAGCAGGATATCGCACTATAAAAGTGGTATATAAAAGGTAGGAGCCACACTACTGCTTTGCAGTGGTATTGAAGTGCACTGACAACTGTTGAGCCACATGCCATATACTGCTTTCATAGTGCTGTAGCCTGCTTGATGTGGCTCCTACCTTTTATATACCACTTTCATATGCTTGGTGTAGATGAGGCCTTTGCCTCCTTGGACTAATTCCTTTGGACATCCATGTCTTTACGCCCTAAATTTGTGTGAGCAGGCTGGAGTTTTTGGTGATGAAGGAAGGCATTCTGAATGTGCACTTGCACTATTCTTAACTATTACTGCACATATATTTTCTTCAAATTATAATTACAGCAATTATTATTCTTGTTCTTTAAGCTATCTGGTATGTAATTTAGTACTCAATTTAACTGATTATTTGTAGAAATTGATAATTTGTGTATTGGTATGATGAATATATTTATAAACTATGTATATATCACTTTTCTGGCTTTAAAGGCATGCAACTAATCTCAATAGAACATTAAAAGCATATTTAAGGCACAATCCTATGCATGTTTTGACAGAGAAAAAGAATCTTACAATTCATGCTAGCTGGGGAATGCTGTGAATTGTAGAACTTTTTTCCTGTCTAAACATTCAGAGGAATGCGCACTTAGAAACACAATTATCAAATGTCAAACCTCATCAAATTGTCTAAGACACAACAAATCATTATCATGCCAGTCCCAAATTATTGCTATCATTACCATTGGGCATATGAGAATCTGAGGCTGAGAGTGAACTGACAATCCAGGGAGGGTCACCTCTGATGTTACAAACACATACACTCAATATCTGAAAAAGTAGCATCTCTTTCGGTTATTCAAAACCTCCTTCCTCTAAATAGTGAGGTGTGTTTATCAGAAGACAGACATGCAAATCAACAGAGGAACTGAAGTTAAGAAACAATCCATCCATCCCATTATCGATGAACAAACATTTGATATTTTTTTTAAAAAAATATGCATTGTGTATTTCTATATAGGATTGGAAATATGATCTAGAAGAATGCTATTAAAATTCAAAGTTAAACAAAAATAGAGATTACATGATCTTTAAATCTCATTTGTATGTCACTTTTCCTTGAAGGAGATATAACTAAAGATCGTAAGCAATTCTCTGAAGGGGATAGAAGACTCATTGGCTAGGATTCAAAGAATTGTGAAACTAGTTCCATGAGCCCAAGGGGAAGGGGGGTTAGATCATTTTCTTCTTGAAGAGCAGAAATCCTCCTTGCAAACAAAAGATCAAACTGCTTTTGAAACTGAGGGAAATTGCAAAAGCAGTTCGTGATATGGCATAGTGGTCAACAGTTCAAAGATGAAAAGTTGAATATTATACTATGCCAAGAGAGGTCCCTTGTATGGACTTAAGCATCTCTTTGGAACCAAGCCAATATGTGCAAAGCCACATATAGTGAGGAGAGGGCTGAGAAAGCATTTGGGTCTCCAGTCCCAGCAAGACCAGGTTCATCCTTTCGCATGGTCACTCCACTTGACTCAATCATCACCCCAGTTAGGTTTAGTTCTTCTTCACTGAAGAGAGAAACCAGCTGGGCATCAACAGTGAAATCCATTTCTTCCTTGCTGAAATCCTGATCTAAGATGCTTTCAACCTTTCCAAACAAAAAAGAAACAAAACCAGAATGAGGTGCCCTGTAATACTGAAAACTGAAGTATATATATTAAAAGAATTTATTGAAAAAAATACTGAGGGCTCATCTACACCAAGCAGAATATTCCACTATGAAAGCGGTATATAAAAGGCAGGAGCCACACTACTGCTTTATAGCGGTATTGAAGTGCTGTTGGGCCCATTAAGCCATACTGTATACTGCTTTCATACTGCTATATGCTGCTTGCTGTGGCTCCTGCCCTTTTATATATCACTATCATAGTGGAATATCCTGCCTGGTGTAGATGAGCCTTGAGTAATCATAATACCTTATTCATGTTATCCTGAGTATATACTGTAAAGTCTAGTCCTATGTGTTCTTACTACAAAGCATGTCCCTCAGGCAAGACATGTTTCCCCATAAATGTGCATAGACCTGCAACCTAAACATGTAATTCTTCAGTTTGGGTAAGATTTGCTAAATTTACTGTTGGGAGAGTTTTTAGAAAGGGACAGCCCTGCAGAAAGATCACTTTTCATCTGTACTGTTGAATAACCTATGATTGCAGCCCTTACCAGTGCACGTTGCTTGGATACAATCTTCTTCTCCACAGATTTTACAATAAGTTGCAACTGGAACTCTGTCAATTCTGAGAAAATGAGAAAATTGAGGATATAGTACAGTTTTGGAAGAAGGATGGCAGAAGCAGTGTTGGAAACACACCATGTCACCATAAGCTGTTCTGAGCTTCATTAAAAGAACAATCCTATGATTATTATTTTTTAAAAAAAAAACTTTAGAAATGTTCCAATGTGTTCACTTTGGCTTACTCCCAAATGTATAGGATTGCAGCTTTCACAACTATTACCTCAGTAGGTGGAATTCACTGAGTTGTGGTCTCCCCTGCACAACTGTGAATATCTAGTGAGCATACTGTACCACTCACATCACTTTGATCTTATACATCTCTTATATTGCTCAGGACATGGCTTACATCAGTGGTGGAGAACCTACACCCCTCCAGATGTCGTTGGACTTTTATATGAAGTCACTGGGTGAGGTCATCCAGGTATTTGAAGTGAAGTGTCATATGCTGATGACACCCAGTTCTCTTTTGGATTATTGTAATGCACTTTATATGGGGCTGCTCTTGAAGGTTTTTTCTTTTTTTCTTTTTTAGTCTTAGTATATGGGTTTTGGATACTGTTTTGTTCTCTTGTTTTTATAGGTTGAAAAGAGCACTTGCTCCCATAAAGAGCACTTGCTCAACATTTCTTCTTCCAGATGTATCCAGTTTTTGTTTGCCTACATAATAGAGTGGATCTGCCGTAACTGAAAGGCTTCATAATATGAAGCAAGGTGTGGGAGGCCACAGCCTCCTCCATTTGGTTTTTTGTAGTATAAATTTAGTGCCAGGCTGCTCTTGAAGATCATCCAGAAATTATAGTTGGTACAAAATGCAGCAGCTAGGATGCTGACAGGGACTGAGACAGCTATTGGGAATCATATAACACCTATCCTGAAGGACTTGCATTGATTGATCATCTGACCCTGGTCCAAATTCAGCTTTTGGCATTGAACAATAAAGCTCTAAGTAACTTGGGACTTCGGTATCTGATGAAGCAACACTAGGGTAACCATATGAAAAGGAGGACAGGGCTCCTGTATCTTTAATAGTTGCATAGAAAAGGGAATTCCAGCAGGTGTCATTTGTATATATGGAGAACCTGGAGAAATCCCCTCTTCATCACAACAGTTAAAGCTGCAGGAGTTATACTAGAGTGACCAGATTTAAAAGAGGGCAGGGCACCTGCAGCTTTAACTGTTGTGATGAAGGTTCTCTATATATACAAATGACACCTGCTGGAATTCCCTTTTCAATACAACTGTTAAAGATACAGGAGCCCTGTCCTACTTTTCATATGGTCACCCTAAGCAATACAATCTGGTGTGGAGTAGGGGGAAGCCTGTTTCATTTTCCCACCATTGGGGCAGGACATCAAGTGGTGACACAAGAGGGGGCCTTCTCCATGCTGGTGCCCTGTCTTTGAAATGCCCTCCCTCAGGAGTTATACATGGCAAAATTTATTAGCATTTATTCCCCCCTTCTACACTAGCTATACTAGAATGACCAGATAGAAAAGAGAGCAGGGCACCTGCAGCTTTAAATGCTGTGATGGAGGGGTTCTCCATATGTACAAATTAGGGGTGTGCATGGACCCCCCGCTCCGCCCCACGGGCCGATCCAAAAATTTTGAACCGGCCCGCTCCGCGCCGCTCCGCCCATACTCCGCTCCTCTTTGCCGCAGAGCTCCGGCTCCGAATCGGAGCTCCGCAGTGGAGGGGAGTGACGCCAGGTAAGGCCAGGAGAGGAGGGCGGTGTGTGTGTGTTACTGGGCCCTGCCGCTGTCGCTGCCCATGCGGCGACGGCGGCAGAGCCCGGTAAGGGACCAAGGGGGAGGGGGGCCTTACCTGCCTCCGTCCGCGGTCCTTCGGCTTCTTCAATTGAGCCCGCAGTTCAACCAGGAAGTCTGGGCTGCTAGACTTCCTGGTTGAACGGCGGGCTCAATTGAAGAAGCCGAGGGACCGCGGATGGATGCAGGTAAGGGAGAGGAGGGGGGGTTTACCGGGCCCTGCCGCTGTTGCCACATGGGCGACAGCGGCAGGGCCCAGTAAACCCCACTTACCTTTCTGGCAGAGCTCCGGATCAAGGTGAAGGATCCGCCTTCACCTCGATCCTCTTCGCCACGCTCCGCCGGCCCCCCAATCCTCTTCGCCTCCGCCTTAAGGGCAGGCGAAGCCCCCCGCTCCGCTCCTGCTTTTCCGGTTCGAGGAGAAGCAGAGCACATCCCTAGTACAAATGACACCTGCTGAAATTCCCTTTTCTATGCAACTATTAAAGATACAGGACCCCTGTCCTCCTTTTCTTATGATCACCCTAGGTTAGTCGGCTGTTTATGCAAGAGCCAAGTGTGAACTTTCAATCCACTTTAGTTAGAGTATCTACCGACCAAACAAAACATGGCTTTAAATCTGTGACTAGCAGCTGGATCCCTTTAAAAAAAAGAAACACACACACACACCTCTGTATGGGGTCACTGGTTTTCTTTGTGACTGTAATAAATAAAGAGGGAAAGCTTTAAACCTTCCTCCCCAGTCATGATCCTTACCGAGGAGAGCTTGAAGAAAGTAGTTGATGGCATTAACAAGGCGACTGTCGATAGCCCCACTGGAATCTTGAAAATTCTTCAGCAGGTCTTGCACCTCTGGTTTGTCAGACTTCAACTTGAATTGGACAGTGCCTTCTAGAGCCTGTTCTAGCTAAGTGTTTAAGGAAGAGGAAAAAATGTTAATGCCAAGTGGTTACATTGACATATGACCAGAGATTTGGTGGTACACATGTGAAAGGAGGGATTGCTTGCTAGGGGATGAGATTTGACTCTGACTATAGCTTTACCAATAGTAAACACCAGGAATTTGGGCTAATTTATTTGTCATCAGTTCCAAAAAACAGTAGACCATGTAACAGAAGGATGCAAATTTCTGGCAGGAATGGACTATACGGATAGACACAATTCAGCTGCAAAAATCATTCATCAACAACTGGTCATTAAATACAACCTCATTCAACAATGTACACCATACAATTCACATCACCCAAAACAATCCTGAAAACTGTAGATCATAAAATATACAGGGACTGAACAATTCATATGGAAAAGACAATAACCTGCAACAGACCAGACAAAACAGTTATAGACAAAAAAGAAAAACACACTTATCTCAGCAACAAACCAATACTTAATGACAAAAAATTAGAAAAGGAAGAGGAAAAGAGACCAAAAAACAAAAAACCCAACCACTGGCTTTTGAAGTTAAAGAACTATGGCAACAGGAAAAAATCACAATTATTCCATTAGTCACATCAGTCACTGGCATCACATCAAAAAATATATTCAGAAAACCAGTCATACTTAACACATGTTCAATAGGAAATTCGGGAAACTGTAAAAGACAGCATGACTTGGCAAAGCCCGTCATGTCCATCTAGAAAAATTGCCACGAGCAAGAAAAAATAGATGATGCTGAAGATGATAGTAATACAGAAATATTAAAAACAACAAATCTTTACAGGCTAAATTAAAAGATTCATCTTCACACTCTTTCTAAAGGCCAAGTGTATAGGTTACAATCATTATTCTGGATGCAGGGAGGGAAACCCTTTCACATATTCCTATCAAATGGGCCTCCATGGGTAATGGTGCCCTCAAAAGGGCCTCCCCTGCAGATCTCAGAACTTTGGCAGGTTCATATTAAAACAGGCAGTTCCTTCGAACTCTATAGGGCTTAAAGGGTTAAGGCAAACAACTTGAATCGATACCAGAAAGCAACTGGCAACCAACACAGGTCTTTCAGGACATGTGTAATACGGTCCAGCTACCACGCACCAACGAGCAGCTGAGCAGCCATATTTTACAAATGGAGGGGTGTGGGAAGTTGTTGCTTCCATTTCTTTTTTCTAATGTGAAGAGAAGCAGGGCTGCTGTAACCTTGAGGAGGACATGCAAGGGGCCATCAACAGCTTCCTAGCTTCTGAAGAATGGTGTGTAGGAATGGAGGAACGGTGAAGGATGGTTGATGTTGCTGGGCAGGGAGCATTGGCCTAAGTGACAGACTGGGTTCTGAAATCATAACTAAAGCTTCATTCTCACGTCAGGTAACTGCAGCCGACTCATCTTACACCTCACAGTATGGAGTGCGGAAGACACTAAATGAGAGAAGTTCATAAAGTCTATATGGTGTTTGACATCTTATTGGAGGGCCATTAAGCCTACACACACACACACTGCTCGAAGCAAATGATGCAGGAACTATGAGACCCAAATGAACAGAATGGCCACACCCACAAAAGCTTTACCTGGAGCGCCAGTTCTTGCAAGAGGTTGTTCTCCCTCATTATAGCCATAAAGCCAGCTAGAAATTTGCCACACAGATTTGCAGGTAACAAAAAGAGTTCTGCACATTCTCTTTCAATTTCTCCTTGTAGGTCTTTCCTCTTGTCTTCTGAGATCGCCGATGGAATAGACAGAGAGGGAAGAAATATTATTATTTTATTATTATTTATTGCATTTCTATACCGCCCAACAGCCGAAGCTACCCGGGCAGTTCACAAAAACGGCCCGGGGAAATAGAAGTCAAGGTCAACTGAACTATGTGTAGAACTCAGAATTTGCTGCTATGTTTGATCCATGAATTGGTCAGATTGATTAATAATATAAATGTTCCTCAATTAACTGGACACTAATTAGTTGTTTGTTGAGTTTTTTTAAAAAAGCTTCTTGCTTAATTTCCCCCCCCGTATGTAAATTCAATCTATAGATTAATTAACTAAAATCATTGCTTTATTTATTAAAGCATCCTTAACTGTGCTGCAGCCCCATTCGTTTTGAATGAAAATACTTATAAAAACTGCCAATGACAGTACTGCTTCAAAGGAGCCATTATCCCTCCTCTCAGACCCACAGGTTGTAATGCCTCTCCCTATGATGAAGCCTGCTAATCCTTGCACAAAGCCACACAAGGACTCACTTTGCTTTTTTGCAACAGGTAGGATGGGCTTGCTGCTAAAATGAGTCCCAAATCTTACACAGCAGAGCATCAGGAGAGGAGTTGCAGACAGTATTGCAATATGTAGCGGTTGGAGACAAACCATAGTGTTCAATGCAGTTAAAGTACCATGATTGAGCCTACAATGTTTTCCACAGTCATTTTTTGTTCTTCTTCCACTATTCTCTCTGGTCACAGAGGATGTTGAAGTGCAAAGTGTGCCGACTTCACAATGAAATATATCACAACTAAAGGCTCCTGTAAACAAGCTACTTATTGCACAATTGGCCATTCATGGATGTTTTGGGGTCCATTGCATGACATTGTCAATGAGCATGTCACCTCCAGTGGTATCCCCTGGAAATCTCACTATGAAAAGAACCACTTTTAATGTGGTACTCTCCAGAATAAAGTGGGATCTTCTGCCTCTAGTTCGTACTGTCTGAACAGAAATGCAGAGGGCAGTATTAAATTCAATGCACACAGATGCCTATCTCCACCCATGTAACACAGCACATATCATTCATGCCAAAAAACCAGGAAGCACAAAGCCCCAAGTAAGCAATGTAATTTCCCCGTAATGTAGAGAACCTCAAAAATGAAAGCTCAGTCATGCTGCCTTCAGTTCTTGTCTCACTCCAGTATTGTTTACAAACTCAAAGAGATATAGATATAAATATAGATATAGAAATATCCTGGGCTGCAATTCTGGTGATGAAAAAAAATCTCTGATGTCAGTGATGTAAAGAAGACAAAGAAAGAAGATTTTTACCTATAATTCCTAAAGTTCTTAAATCTTCTCCTGAAAAGTAAAGGAATGAAAGGTGAGATATGAATGCCGATCTTACAAAATCCAGAGACACACAGATTCAGTTTTGAGTATCAGCATCAGACATGTTTCTTCTTCCCAGCTTAACAACTCAACTTCTGTGAATGATCTATCAGTCCAGTTTCTTACCTAAAACCTGTCTGCAATAAAATATATCTCTTCTTGATACCACTTGATGAAAATTTGAACTATTGTAAAAATCCTTTGTCATTGATATTAAGAGGAAAAATATACAACCTTTGACACATATTTATTTCCTTTTTTGACATGTAACCAACCACTTGCTGGCATATTTGGCTCATAATGGTGACTTCAAGGGACATTCATATAATGAAGCTAGACTCCAGTGAAATTATCACTAGTTAACCCCTAAAATGGCTCCAAGAGAGGAAGGTCTTTATAGGCCTCCTAAAAAGGGGAAGCCAGGTGGGAGGGCTTTCTTGGGGAGGAGATTTTAGAAACTGATACTGCTGCTGAGAAGATCGAGCCTCGATCTTACAACTGCCAAACTTTGCAAAAGACATCATCACCTTCTCTGAAGATCTTAATATGCAAGAGCTAGCTTGAAATACAGTGTAGTGTAGTGGCTAGACTCTAACCTTTAAGAGTGTTGGACTAGGACTTGGGAGTCCTTAATTCGGGTCTCCAGTCAGCTGTGATGCTCTTTGGGTACCTGTGGGCTAGGTAGTATCACAGCATTTCTGTGAGGACAAAACTGGTGGTGGTGGGGAGCCATGTACACTCCTTGATCTCCTTTGCAAAATTATGGAATAAAATATAATGAATAAATAATGGGACCATAGGAGAGAAGATGTCCTTTCAGATACCCAGAGAAAAATGAAGGAAGGAGGCCACTGGTTGGAACTAACTCCGATGTGTTTTGAACAAAGCTCTTCCTCTTTAACAGCCAATTTTCAACTGGCATTTGCACAATGATTCAGCTGCAAGAGTGGTTGGAATTGGTTGTTCAAGAGTGATCCTGCAGAGGAACTCTGTAATATGTTGGGTTGATTAAAAAATAACAGAGCTGATTGCAAAAGGAAAGAAGGGAGGGGAAGTATTAAATTCAAAATGCACTGTTGCCCTCCTCCACCCATGTAGCGCAGACCATAAAAATCATGCCAAAGAACTAGGAAGCACAAAGCCCCAAGTAAGCAATGCTATTTCCCTTTAATGAAAACATTGTCAAAAATGACAACTCAGTCATGCTGCCTTCAGCTCTTCTCTCACTGCAGCCTAAGGGTAGATATGGATGTGTTCATACATACACATGTTTGCATATTCAGACAGATATAGATATATCCTGGGTTGCAATTCTGGTGATGAAAAGTTCCCTGATGTCTCCAATTTAAAATCAGTAATCCTTACCATTAAGTTGTTTACGTATTCCTGTTAGCAATATCAATGGTTCTGAAATGCAAAGGGATTATAGGAGATATGTGAATGCCTTGAGCTCCTTGGAAAAACAGTGGAGTAAATTACAATAATTTAATGATGGATGTCCCTCCAGATACCAAGGGGAAAATGAAGGAAGGAGGCCACTGGTTGGAACTAACCCCAAATGTGCTTTGAACATAGCTGTTCCTTTTGAACAGGCAATTTTGAACTGGTGCCTGCACATTGATTAAGCTACAAGAGTGGTTGGAATTGGCTGTTCAAGACAGACCCTGAAGAGGAACTCTTTAACATGTTAAATTAATTAAAAATGACAGAGTTGATCACCTTGTGGATTCACATCTTGACCAGAATATGACATGAGCCTATCCCTGGGTGTCAGTGCAGGGGGTATTGTTGGAATATTGATTCGGTTGTAAAAGAAAACTGAAGGGGAGTTGTTAGAATCTGTTGGTGAAGAGGAACATGGGTCCAAGTCAGCCTAGGATGAGAAGAGTAAAACCGAGGAAGAAGGCAAGGGGTGCAGAGGGGGATAAGGAGAATAGATACTTGGTGGCAAAAGAAGACAAAGTAAGAGACAGGTAGGCCAAGTCTACACAGAGTCTTCGGGGCACCTGGAGTGCGCCTGCAGTGCGCCCCGAAATCGATGATGTAGACAGTACCTTAAGCATTCCAAGAAGAGGTGGAGGAGGAGGAGGAGGAGGAGGAGGAGGCGACCCCGCATCGCCCCTCGTGGGGACGGGGTGAAGAGTTGCTGGGCCCAGTGGCTTTGCCGGGGAAGCCCGCCGGCCTCCTATTGCTGGCAAAAGAGCCCACCCGGGTCGGAGAGCTCTATGGAGAGCTCTTTCGCCGGCAACAGGAGGCCGGCGGGCAGGTGGGCGGCGCCAAGGACGCAGCCGATTCCCCGGCGAAGACTCTGTGTAGATTTGCCCTATATAAAAAGGGCTGAGAGAAGATCACACTTTGTTGTGATAGGTCATTTCCTTGTTCACACTGGTAATCTATTTTTCACTGTTGCCAGAGCTGAAGTGAGAGATGCCAATATTTTTTTTATTTTTTAAAAAAAGAATGTAATGTAGCCATGTTGCAATGTTTTGGTGCATTGCCTTACATATATTAACTAATTAGAATGAGCCATAAGTTTCAAATACACAAGTGTTCGTTTTCTTACCAAAGTATCTTTCCTTAAAACGTAGTTCACAGACTTTAAATGCCAGGACAGTTCCTACTGGGATGCCAATTTCTTTCGAATTCTGCACTTCACCCTAGAATATGAAAAGAAAAGGATGGATCAAGACCATGGAAAACATAACAGTGAATGGAAGCATATTTCTCTTGTCCTCTCCCCTTTAGTGGTTAGTCCAAACTTAAATCTGACCTGTAGTCCCACACTGATCCCAATTTTGGGAACGATGTCAGTTCCCACACAGCAGCCCCCTTTTTGTCCAGTGGATTCCCTACATGAGGACATTTCCAGAAGCTCTACTGCAGCTGTTACCACATACAGGTCATTTGAGGACTTCTTCCAGTGTTTGATGAACTCATGGTCCATATTGACTTCCCTAAAATAGAAGATATGCATCCACTATGTAACAATGCAGCAGACAATATACAATATCTCTACACCAATGGTTGGATCCACAATAAGAGCATTATCAGATGTAGTGGAAATTCATCTTTATCAATGAAAAGGTTGGTTTACTAAATGAAATGTATTCTGCTTAAAAGCTTGTTTTTCACCCTGTGTGCTAAGGCAAAAGGGGAATGTAGAATGTGTAGAGTCCACTGTCTCTCATGGCCAAGAATATGGTGCTATTTCTTAAGGCTGAGACATGTGAAGGATGGGAGCCAAAGGGAGATACAGAATGTATAAGTCAGCTACTTCCCATGTAACCAAGTAACAAGTTATGCCAAACTTAAAACATTGTAAGCTTTGTGATTGGACAATTGACTTCTGCAATAAGGCATGCTCTAGTTACATATGGAAACTGTAGAAATCTATAAGAATGTTAGACCTTGGGGCAGTGGCTAGTTCTCTTGGCCGGCATCCTAAGAGACTCCATTGCAATGTAGTGTTTTCTGTGTTGTTGAATAAAGCAATTGGCGTGAGCACTACCTGAGTCGTATCCAGTCTCTTGACCATGTAAAGAATCCCACAATACAGACAAGCATTTTATTGCACACTTGTTACTGCCCACTCACAGTTCCTTGTGGGTCCTTTTGAGGATGCCGTCCACCACTGTGCACCTCCTGCTCTTTGTGGTCTTCTTTCCATCGCAAATAAGACCCCAGTAAAATTCATTTTTATATTTATTTTTGGAAGCGAAATGTATTGGCATTTCCTGCAGTGTGCAGGAAAAGCAGTGCAATAAAAATGCCCACTGAATGGGCCATGTGGTCATTGTTTAGTTCCTCTCTAGCATGGGGGAGGAGCAACTTTGGGAGGTTCAAGGACCATTGGGGGGGGGGCTAAGCCACAATTTGCTGGGTGACCCTAAAAATGGATTTTAAGAAAAAATTGTGTTTGTTTAGAAATTGCATACAGAGCACTATGAAGTGTCAGAAAGGACAAATACAGCTTTGCAAGCCAAATTTCACCTTTTTGATGCATTGTAGTGACATTTTTTTATAATCTTTTTTTTAAAAAAACGTTTGTTTTTCAAGGAGTGGCCAGCAGTGGCAGGTTGACCACTTCAGGCTGCATGTGGTTCACCCATGCTCTAGCAGCTATCCCTCCCACACCATATGTATAGCAGCAGCAGCTTGAACTCTCTAGCCTCCTTACCCCACCTGTTTCTAGAATACCAAAACCAACTTTAGATGGTGCCACATCAGGAACAAACTACTTGGCAGAGATTTCATTCCCACACAATCGGTAAGTTAATGGCACCTAAGTTCCATTGAAATCAACTGGACACATCCTAAGTCATGATTTACTTTTCCACATTGATTTCAATGGGACCCTAAATTCAAATAATTGTCTGGATCCAACCCAATATTTCCAGTGATTTATAACATATTCTTAAAAAAACACAGCTCCATTTGATATATATGATATACAGCTTTGTATTTCCTGAGTAGTATCCAATAGAGGTCTGTGTGTGTGTTTGGCTGTATTATAGAGTTTCTTAAGGTAAGCCCTGAGATGAACAAATACGTTAAGGTTAAGAGAGAGTAGCTTGACAACTCCCATTCTTGGAATTGAAAATGACCTCTATTTGCCCTTGAAAGCAAAACATGAATAAGTACACTTTCCTGTTTAATCAGACTTACCTTCGCTGTTCAAGCAATTCGTAAGGATTGATGTGTCGAGTTTTCACTGTCATAGTGCAGTCATGGGACTCACTGGCAGAGGCCCTCACATTCACACTTGCAACATTAGGATCTGCAGCCAATTTTCCCTTCCCTTTCCTAGACATCTTGTACTCAATGTGAAATGGTTTCAATTCTTCAACAACTGTGGGTAAAAATGGAGAAAGAAGCAAAAGGGAAACAAGAGCCACTGGAGTACAGGACACATATTTAATGAGTACAGAAGGATTCAGAGAACAGAAGACTGGCAACTTGGAACTGCAATATAATGTTGTAGTATAGAATGTTTAGTGTTCGCATCAGTCACTCAGTCATTCCTCCACAATACTGTCTTCCATTTCTCCTCCCACCTCATTTTCTAGTTGTTGTTTCCAACAATCAGTCAATATTCCATGGTCATTGAGCATGCTCCTTGTTGGACTTCTTTGCCCCTCCCCCCGCTTTAAGGCTTTATTCCTAAACAATTGTTAGTTATTGTTATGAAGATGATGATTATGTCTGCAGAGTTTGGGCTACTAACAAGCCTGCTGATACTTCCCTCTTGGATGTGCTGTTTTGCCTACTTAAGAGTCCACATTCATCTCTGGATTTTGGAATAAGAGAGGATGATCATACACTTGGGAGTAGAATTCCTTTCATATAAAACAGGAAATTGTGGCATATAACTGAAGAGATTTCTCACAAATAAATGCCACTGGTCCATCTAGTTCAATATTACCTGGCTTTCCATGGTTTCAGGTCTTCCTTGTTGCCACCCTCCAAGCCTCCCATGAAGAAGACACTTGCTCCATCAGACATTGTGGTTCCAAACCATGTAAAGCTTTATAAGACCAGATCCACACCAAGCAGAACATAATGCTTTGAAAGCAGTTTGAAAATTTATATGAAACGTATCATGGGCCCCAACTGTTGTCAATACCATTAAAATCCATTATAAAGCAGTAGTATAGAACCTGCCTGAGTCAAAACCAGCATCTTGAAACAGGCTTAAAAATATAGAGGCAGCCAGTGCAAGTGGCCAGAAACAGTGCTATATGTTCAGACTGTCTTGTCTCTTATCAATCTGGCCACAGCATTTTGCAGAACCTATGGTTTCTGAACTGTCTTCAAGGGAAGCCCCATGTAGATTCCATTGCAGTAATCTAACATAGAGAAGTAAAACTGCCCAATTTAGCTTTCATTGGCCTTTAAAAAAATTAACATAACATTTTTAAAATGAGCTTTAGCTTTGTTAATATAAAGGGGAGGGCTAGTTTATCTCTACTTTTGTTTTCCACCATCAAGGAAGTCTATTTCTATTATTATTATTATTATTATTATTATTATTATTATTATTATTATTATTATTTATATAGCACCATCAATGTACATGGTGCTGTACAGAGTAAAACAGTAAATAGCAAGGCCCTGCCGCATAGGCTTACAATCTAATAAAATCATAGTAAAACAATAAGGAGGGGAAGAGAATGCCAACAGGCACAGGGTAGGGTAAGCAGGCACAGGGTAGGGTAAAACTAACAGTATAAAGTCCGCACAACATCAAGTTTTAAAAGCTTTAGGAAAAAGAAAAGTTTTTAGTTGAGCTTTAAAAGCTGCGATTGAACTTGTAGTTCTCAAATGTTCTGGAAGAGCGTTCCAGGCGTAAGGGGCAGCAGAGGAAAATGGACGAAGCCGAGCAAGAGAAGTAGAGGCCCTTGGGCAGGCGAGAAACATGGCATCAGAGGAGCGAAGAGCACGAGCGGGGCAATAGTGTGAGATGAGAGAGGAGAGATAGGAAGGAGCTAGACAGTGAAAAGCTTTGAAAGTTAACAGGAGAAGTTTATATTGGATTCTGAAGTGAATTGGAAGCCAATGAAGAGATTTCAGAAGCGGAGTAACACGGTCAGAGCGGCGAGCCAAGAAGATGATCTTTGCGGCAGAGTGGTGAACAGAAACCAACGGACTGATGTGAGAAGAAGGAAGGCCGGAGAGAAGAAGGTTGCAGTAGTCCAACCGTGAAATAACCAGCGCATGAACAAGCGTCTTGGCAGAAGAGACAGACAAAAATGATCGAATCCTGGCAATATTATACAGGAAAAAATGACAAGATTTAGCTACTGCCTCAATATGAGGAATAAAGGAGAGCGAGGATGGAGATGCTTCTGAATGACAGATGGATTTTATAGTTTCAAAAAAACCCACAATACGTTGTTTCTTCTTCCCAGGAACCCTTGGGACAGTTCAAGATACAACCTAACACCAACCTAATAGAGCCTCATTTGAATGTCTGCAGCTTCTCCTCAAAGCAAAACTAAACATTCCTATAAGCATGCGTAGTGGAGCTATGTGTGCTATTTTAATTTACTCTCCTGCAAGTGTGTGCAGCCCTCATTCAGATCAGGCCAATGATGCTTCAGGAGAGGAGGCTTTAAGCTTCCTACCCCCCCCCCACTGTTTTCATCCCAAAATTCCATCCCCCATGGGTGGGTGGTTAAAAAACCCCTCTCAACTGGAATCTATAATTTATTTTGCAACGTTGGTATCTTGCATAGTTTATTCTGGTTCTGCTAGTTGTATTAAGGAAAATCACTGATTATCAATCACCCAGCTCTCTGCCTTCTGAGATTTCAGCAGTCATTGCTCACATGTCTTCTAGCCTATCTTTTTAAAAGATGATCTTCAGGAGTGATCAATAGGTTGACCTACTCAAAAGCCATTTGAAAGAAGGGGGGGGGAGCTTCACTTAAAAATGAAACAAGCAAAAAGAGCAAACAGCACAACAATCTGGGTATGACAGCAATTTTTGGGTTATTTTTGTTGTTGTTGTAGCAAAGAAACATTTGGTTGTCAATGGAAACATAGGGTTAGAAAAAATAGCCCAAAAGTTGCTGTCATACTTGGATTGTTGTGCTGTTTGCTCTTTTTGCTTGCTTCATTTTTAAGTGAAGCTTTTCTCCCCTTCTTTCAAACTGTCTGGTGGAAGTGGGGGTGAAATTTGGACATGAAAAGAGGGGAACCAATATCCGCCCTCCCAGACCACCATGGTCCCAATCCAAATTGGATTTGTGCATATTGACGATGAAGCAAATATGTTTAACCTTTACTTACTCCTGTGTAAGCAGATGTGAACCCAGATGGGATTGGGACCATGGCATTTCAGGAGAGAAAGGTCATACCATAGAATCATAGAATAGGAGACTTGGAAGGGGCCTATAAGGCTGTCGTGTCCAACCCCTGGCTCAATGCAGGAATTCACCTTAAAGCATCCCTGACAGATGGTTGTCCAGCTGCCTCTTGAAGGCCTCTAGTGTGAGAGAGCCCATGACCTCCTTAGGTAAGTTGTCCCATTGTCGTACTGCTCTAACAGTCAGGAAGTTTTTCCTGATGTCCAGCTGGAATCTGGCTTCCTGTAACTTGAGCCCATTATTTTGTGTCTTGCACTCTGGGATGATTGAGAAGAGATCCTGGCCCTCCTCTGTGTGACAACCTTTTAAGGATTTGAAGAGTGCTATCATGTCTCCCCTCAATCTTCTCTTCTTCATGCTAAACATGCCCATTTGTTTCAGTCTCTCCTCATAGGGCTTTGTTTCCAGACCCCTGATCATCCTGGTTGCCCTCTTCTGAACACGCTCAAGCTTGTCTGCATCCTTTTTGAAATGTGGTGCCCAGAATTGGGTGCAATTCCCAAGAAGAGGCCTAACCAGGGCCGAATAGAGGGGAACCAGTACCTCGTGTGATTTGGAAGCTATACTTCTATTAATGCAGCCCAAAATAGCATTTACTATTTTGCAGCCACATCACACTGTTGGCTCCTATTCAGCTTGTGATCTACAACAATTCCAAGATCCTTCTTGTTTGTAGTATTGCTGAGCCAAGTATCCCCCATCTTGTAACTGTGCATTTGGTTTCTTTTTCCTAGGTGTAGAACTTGGCATTTATCCTTATTAAATTTCATTCTGTTGTTTTCAGCCCAGCACTCCAGCCTATCAAGATCACTTTGAAGTTTGTTTCTGTCTTCCAGGGTGTTTGCTGCCCCACCCATCTCCCCACTTGCACTGTTTTCATCCTGAAATTCCACACCAGACTTTAAAAGGGGGTGGGGGAGCCTTCATTGGAGACTTTTTGCATTTTAATCCATCCCTGTGGACAGTGGAATTTCAGGAGGAAAGCTGGGGTGGGGGGAGGTTGAATAACACCCTCCCAGACCACTATGGGGTGCATGCTTACACAAATGTGAATAAAACTGCTCCCCTACTCTCTCACTCCCCCCCTCTCTCAAACTGGAACAAAAGAGCTCCTGTGTCTCTCATATCTACACTGTTCTCACTTCCACATAAGGGAGGTACAATTGAATCTACAACCGTTGCTTCTCTCTTCTTCCTCTCTGAACTCTACACACTGCAAAGTCTCAATCAGGTTTTTCGTTTTTCTTTCTAAAAAAAAAAATACTGTTTGGGGATTTGCTCATGCACGGCCACCCATTATTTATTAATCATCATCTCTATACTGCCCCATAGCTGAAGCTCTCTGGGTGGTTGATAAGAAAGGAATAGGGATGCCCCAAGTGTCTGGTTTGGTCCATGAGGCAGCAGACCCCATCATGTCTGTCCTCACAAACCCAACTGGATACATCCAAGTGCCCACAAGTGCACAGGCATGGGTCCACCCTGGGAAAGCACACTTTTCAGAGCCTCCAGAAAGTGTGCAATTCACCTGGGCATTATAATGCTGTCCACCATTAGTGTGGGCAGAGGAATTGCTTACCTTCTGGAGCCTCCAGAAAGAGCATGTTCCCTCCATTTTCAAATTGGGGCCTTAAAGGCCCTGTTGAGTAGGGTGACCATATGAAAAGGAGGACAGGGAATTTCAACATGTAGCACCTGGTGAAATTCCCTCTTCATCACAACAATTAAAGCTGCAGGAGCCCTGTCCTCTTTTGTATCTGATCACAGTGGGCAGGGCTGCAAAGAGGAAATTTCACCAGGTGCTGCATGCATACAAATTACACCTGCTGAAATTCACTTTTCAATTTGTTGTTGTTTATTCGTTCAGTCGTTTCCGACTCTTCGTGACTTCATGGAAGATAGAGGAGCCCTGTCCTCCTTTACATATGGTCACCCTACTGTTGAGGTGAGGGTAAACCTTTACCGTCATGTCAATAGGGACTTTAAGGCCCCCATTGGCACAGAGGGGAGGGAAATATGTGATTTCTAGAGGTTCTAGAAATGGTATCATTAGAGTGGAGGGGTGAAATGTGCTGTTTCCGGACCCTCTGGAAATCATGTATTTCCCTCTTTCATGCCAATGGTGGCTGCCATTAGCATGGTGGAGGAAAAGGGTGGGCACTTGCTAAGGGCTCATGGGAGGTCATGAGCCTCTCAAGCTCTCAGTGTGGGGGGAGCAATGCTTTCCGGGTGGATGCAGGACCTGTCCGTAAAACCTTAGAAAGGGGTGGGGTGGCACTCCCATTAATTCCTTTGCTACCAGCCAGGGAGTGCTATTGACACACCTTTTGGGGGAGTGATCAATAGGTCACCTTACCCAAAAGCTGTTTTTACCAGCCTGGCCCCGTGCACCACTTTTTTAAACACACACACACACACACACAGTATTTACTGGTGGGGTGTCCGGTGCATGTGCAGCAATTGAGCATGTACAAAATGATTCTCCTAGCCAGCAAGTGAGTCTCTGTGAGAAAGAAAGAGGAACATTGCATGTCAAGGCATGCACCCCCCCCCATCAACAATGTATAAAGAAGGCTGCATCTTAGAAATTACCTATCTGTGGAAGCTGGTCTTTTGATAACAGTACATCTTCTAGCTTATAGTGGGTTACATAGAAATTGCGTTTCCCCCAGGGCAGAATCTTCTTCTTACTTTGAACCAGAAAAAGAGGCTTGAAATACTGTTTTTTTGTAATGTTATTTACGGCGTTCCAGCCTCCATTTGGATTAATTTCTTCCAGTAAAGCATCAGTTGCCCTACGGAATGACATTTCTGGGATGTATGCAACGGTGGTAGTTTGACCTAAAGGGAGAAGAGATGACAACAAAAAACAAAATAATGAATTGCATTGTGTTGTGCAGTCCGTCTTCCTCTATTTGGAGTATTCTTTCCTTCTAGAGTTCCAAGCGTCTTTTGTTTAAATGCTGCTCTTTGACCATCCTGTAGTGCGGAACATGAAGATGGAATTCTGAAGCCTACTGAGAAGCAGGGTGGATTCATTTCAAAACTCTAAGAAAAAGCCATGTTTAAATTCATCATTAAAGTTGAACTACTAAAACATGTTCAGTTTTACAACTAATCTGAGCATTTACAATACCAATGACTGTTAACTTCCTAGTCTTGCTCAATTCTGTCTCACTTCTGGTTTGTACAGACAGGAATACAATCACGTGAAGGTAACAAAAACAAGAATTTAAGGACAGTGTGAATATCCAACTTGGTCTGCATGGGCACTCTGCCCCAACACAGACCCATGCCCAAACACTCACAGCTGCCATTAGCATGGAAGGCAGAAATGCACATTTTCTGGAGCCTCTGGAAATTGTGCCCCCACCCCACACCAATGAGGGCCTTAAAGGCCCTATTAACATAAGGGTAAACCTTTAATCCTTGTAGGGGTTAATAGGGTTGAGTCCCTTAATAGGGACTCAAAGACCCACATTGGCACAGTGGAAAAAAATGCTCACTTTCCGGAGGCTCGGGAAAGTACACTTTACTCTCTTCCATGCTAATAGCTACCTTTAATGAGGGGGTAAGGAAGGGCTGGAAACCAGAACAGACTTGTGCCTCAGCAAGTCGGGGGGCTCACAAGTGCTCAGGCACATGTTCACACTCCCAGTTCTACAGTCAAAAGTTGTCTGAAAGGGAGAGGAACTATGCATTGATTTACAAGGAACGTTTGGGGGTGATTTGGGCTCTTGGCAAGGTGCAGCTGTATATGTGTGGCCAGAAGTTTGTGACCCCGACTGATCATCGTACTCTACTGTGGCTGTAGACAATGAGAAACCACAACCGACTATTGCAGTGCTGGTCATGGAAGCTATGGGAATATGAAGCAAAGATCCAGCATGTGGCAGGTTTACAAGGATGATGGTGGATGGTCCAGGACAGAATGCTCCTGTTCTACAATCAGATAAAGCTCTTCAATCAACCAAGGACTAAGTATTGTTCTTTTGAACTGAGTATTCAGAATTGTATTTTTCCCCTGACTTGGGGAAATGAGTGGGGTTTGATTGATGGGTTTATTATTGGTGGGGTGGGGTGTCCTTCCAGGTGAAATGGTAAGTTCAACAGATGATGATATTGAACACAAGATGCCAATACCACCTTTCCTTCTTAAACCTCTGAAAGGAAGTGGGTGGGTGCAAAGTTAATTCCACAGGTTTGTAACGTAGGAGGGAGTTGTACCATATGCCTGTAATTGTACTGCATTGGATACGTTTATGTTGTTAAGTGCAACTCAGGTAAGGTAAGGTTAATGGGTTAATAGAATGCAAGAGAGTGAGTAAAAGGTGGGAAGGGCTTGTGTGTGACAACTCTATTATAAAGGGAGATCTGAGGATTTAGGGATTGAAGAAGCAACATCTAGGTAGTGGGGGTTGTCTATAAAAATTTAGAAGGGTTAGAACAGGTAGGGAATTTTGGACCAAGTATTGATTAATATTCTATGTATCTATCTTCATATTTTAAATATGAAGATAGATCTTTATTTATTTTCTTTAAAAATACATACTTAAACATATTGACTGGCTTATTATACTACCGTTATCTACATATATAAAATGCTTGGGTATGCAGGTATGTTTCCGTGAAGATTCCAGCATTGCTAAGCAACCGCGCCCCCCCCCACTGTTACAGCTCAGCAACTCAGGTGGGGAGTGGCAGGGAGAGGGAGGGATGACGGTTGGGACTCTAAGACCCAGCGGCCAATCAGCGACCGAGCTGAGGCAGGCAACAAACAAACAAACCCACCCTCAACCACCCCGCCACATTGCATGCCCTCGTGCTCTTTTCCCACCCTCTTCGCACTTGAGCTGGGAGCGACTCTCCAGCCTTCGCCTCAGTGAGCGAGCGAGTGCCCGGGTGGGCTTGGCAAGTCGCCCTTTCCCACTTGCGTCGCTCCCTTGCTCGGGCTGCCCTCCATCACCCGCTCACTGCATTCTGGCCTTCCTTACCACATATTCCCCTCACACATAAAGACAACGGCGCTCGACCTCTGCCTGCCGCCGCCTTTCGAACGCATGCCGGGCTCAGGCACACGCCTCTCGTGCCTTCGTTGCCTGCCGTTGGCTGGGAAGCATGCAGGCAGACGGACGCTGAGGCGGAGGAGCTTGAGAGGGAGGGGAAGTGGTGGCTTCTGCTCCCTGATGGAAAGCCTTTGCCCAGTTGGCCTGAGGTGGTCGTATTCTTATGTTTGTTTTGCTTTTTTTCATCTTCCCTCCCAATCCCTTTTCCTTTTGTCGCCTGTCTGTTCTATTGGACATCTGAGGGCAGAGACTGTCCCATGGGTTAATTATTGTAAGTCGCTCTTGAAGCCTTTTTGCCTGTTGGGGGGGGGAGGGGTTAAAAATGCTGAGGAGGGAGTTAATAAAAACCAAAATCACCACCAAAGCCTTCTGCCACCCCTTCCCTCTACCAATGGAGGCTGGTGGCTCCTATTTCAGTGGGGCTGTGAATCAGTTTTGGGTTTCAAACATAACTCTAGAAGACCTCTCCAAAGTGCTGAGCCCTAATTCTCCCACCGTGCAGTCATCTAGCACATCACAGAGTGAGGACTAAGGTAAACTGACAGTCAGTGTGGTGTTGGGATTAGAGTGCTAAACTAGGGTTGGAGAAAAGTCCACATTCACATTCCCACCGATCCATGAAGTGCAGAGGGTCACCTTGGGCTGCTTGCTGTCCCTTCGCCCAATCTACCTCATAAGGTTGCTGTTGTTGAAGGGGGGGGGGAGAGAATGCTGCCTTGAGCTTCTTGGAGGAAAGGTAGCATATAAACACAACAAAATGAAATAATTTAAATACTGCATGAAGAAAATATTTTATGCGAGGGAACAATGAAAATCTGTGACCTGTCCCCAACCTGTTGTTTGAGGTTCTGCAGTCTGGGGCTTATCACTTAAGATTGTGTTGCGTATTTATTATTATTATTATATTTATAATTATTTATTTGTATTCCGCCTTTTGCCCATGTAGATTTTAAAATGACTGAACCGTGTGAAAGAACTCTGAGCAGGTGGGGAGTGGTGGTGGGGGGGGTGAGGGATGACGGTTGGGCAAATCTAAGACCCAGGGCAAATCTACACAGAGCACTGAAGGTGCTTGCATGCACCCCCAGTGTGCCCCCAAAGTGATGGTGTAGTTCCCGCCCTGGAAGAGATGGAGGAAGAGGTGGAGGAAGAGGTGGCTGCGGCAAGGACGCGGCCGGATTTCCCAGCCTCCTCCTCCTCCACCTCTTCCTCCATCTCTTCCAGGGCGGGAACTACACCATCGCTTTGGGGGCGCACTGGGGGCGCATTCAAGTGCCTTCAGTGCTCTGTGTAGATTTGCTCCCAGCAGCCAATCAGCGACTGAGTTGAGGCAGGCAAAAAAACCCAAACAAACCACCCTCCCCCACCCCGCTGCATCGCTCTTTTCCCGCTCTCTTCACACTTGAGCCGGGAGCGGCTCTCCAGCCTTCGCCTCAGTGAGCGAGCGAGCGCCCAGGTGAGCGGGGCGAGTCACCCTCTCCCACCCATGTCACCCCCTCGCTCGGACTGTCCTCCGTCGCCCGCTATATGACTGAATAAAGAAATAAAATGCAATGATATTTAATTAATAACCTTTAAGATATGTTAGAACAGCGTATGTTACGCCGGGTACAGCTAATTAAATATATTTCTTTGTTACTTCTCTAGTGGCCTGCCTTTCATGGCAGTGCTTTGGAGCCGCTCGGCAACTAAACCCTGCAGATTCAGTGCTGCGGAGCAGGGCCTTGTAATCCCCATTAAGAAAGCAACATGGGTTTTGCGGTAGCCAGTCAGCTTGCTGGGTGTGCCCCTCCCACTTGCCTGGCTTCCAGCAACCAATCAGAGGTTGCCTTCCACCTGGGAATGCCCCTGACTAGAAGCTGGAGTGAACTCAGATGGCAGAAGAGCTGTACTGACCTTGCAGTAGGAAAAGTCAGGGTATTATTATTATTATTATTTATTTATATAGCACCATCAATGTACATGGTGCTGTACAGATAACACAGTAAATAGCAAGACCCTGCCGCATAGGCTCTTTTTTTTTTTTAACCATGCAGCTTTGTGGTGGCTGCAAATCAGCTGCTGCATCATATAACCAATACAGCATCAATTTCCAGCCATCCTGGGACAAAGATGACCTTTAGACAATCCCTGTAGTGGGTTGAGGGAACCAATAAGACATATTGTCTCTAGGACCAGGAGAGAGAGAGAGAGAGCAGACACGGCTAGACCAGGCAATATCCCGGTGTTCACCCTGGGATCATCCCTGTGTGTTCACGTGACGCACAGGGCATCCTGGGAGCAGGAGGAGATGATTCCTTCCTTGACCCAGGATATTGCCCTACCCTTTTTTCCCACTTTTTGGTGGTCTCAGGATGGTCCCGAGACTGCAGAAAGTGTGGCCCGAGTAAACGTAAAAATTGTAAAAAGCGTTTTAAAAAAAGCTGTAAAAATCACATACATTTTTGATTGGTAGGTGGTTACAGGATGCAGGATTGCTTGATTTGTGCCTTGAGTCAGTAACATGGGTAATGGAAGGTTTACAAGCTGCTAGTGGTAGTACTGGTGCTAGTGCGATCTATCATCTCATACTGGGTTTGATCCTGGCCAAGTTGGGATGCTTATTGGTTCCCATTTGATTGTTTGTGGGCCGCCGGCTTGGGATCCAGCTGCTAGTGTGTGCAGGAGCCAATTGGGTGGAACAGCAGCTCCATCCATGGAGGGGAGGATCATGCAATTAATGGAGAAATTTGTGGAGCTCACCTAACAAGTCTGAGCTCATCCAGTTTTTGGTGCAATGGTGGAGTATTCTTAAGTCCATGAAGAGATAAGACAGTATCTGTGTAGCTAATCTAACAAGTCTGAACTCATCAACAGTGAACTGATCATGAAAAGCAGCCAAGACATGTGGTGGTGGCAGCAGCAGCCTGGACCACCACACCCAATGAATGGTGTGCATCACAGCTGCTGCTACCTCCCCCTCTCTCCCCTTGTGCTCCCAAGGCTGGCTACTCAGTTTGGCCATGGCCAGGACTGCACCAAGGAAAACAGCTCCCTGGCAATGCTGCAGCAGTTACGGCTGACATGAGGGACATCCCTGCTATGAACCACAATAAGCCTGGTCAGTTGGCTTTATGGCACTCAATGAGTTCATCCTGCACAGAGAAATATATTTCTCACACTGGGGAGTCTGGCCAGATCCAGCTGTTATATCCATTAAACAAAACAACAACACAAAAAAACAAAGGTTTACAAAACAAAGTTAAGGCTCTACAGCTTTCAACCAAGCACAAAAAAGCAGGGAAATTGGGAGTTAAGGCTCACAAGCCTGAGAGCTTCATCACACCAGGGTTATACTGTGCAATCACTGCGAATTGTGTGCAAAGGACTCCGAAGTTTTCCAGTTTATAATCTGCTTTGACTGTGAAGTACTCCTATGCATCCTGCTTTAATTGTGCTATAAAGCCAAAAGAATCGACCTGTTTTGCTACCTATTTAGGAGCAAATCATTTGTTGTCTTCCGAGCGGCCACAGGGGGCGCAAGAGGATGTTTTGATATGTTTAAAGTACAAATTAAACAAATGCTTACATCTGTGTAAGTTTTAAAGATAAAGACATCAAAATTGGCACAGTAATAGATATTAAGGAGAGCTTTAAGCACACCAAATTTGAATCAGATTGGGTTATCTGTTGATTTTTTAATGATTTTTTTTACAGTGCTCCCCCTTAAATCCTTTCCTGATATGCAAAGGATCCTAGCAGCACTGCTACCCAGGGTGTGATTTAGCTAGCAACAGCAATGACAGCTTTATGCTGTAGGGGATAATTCAAGGGAAACACATACATGGGATGAAGCCTTTAACGCCACATCCTTCCTAAGGAGGCAGAAAGTGCAAGTGAAATTTTCAATCTCCCAAAGCAAATACTTCTCTATTTTTTTAGAGCAACCCTTCCCCAACCTGGTGCCCTCCAAAGGAGTTGGACAACAGCTCCCATCATTGCAAATCAGTATGCCCCATAAGGCAAACGTAATCTTAAACTGCATTCATTCGGCTATGCAGGCTGAGTTTGGGAGCATTAACGACTTCCTTTCTTTTTTATTTACATTTGAAGCTGCAAAGGAGTGGTGTGTTGTTGTTTTTAAAATCATTCCGAAAGCAATGTGCTGGCTTTCTCTGGAGTAAGCCTCATTGAAGACAATTTGATTTACTTCTGAACAGACATGTATATTGGCGCATTTTCAGCTAACTGTTCCTTGAGGCAAAGAAATGGAAAGGACAAAGGAGAGAATTGGGAAGCCTTAAAAAACATTCCAAACATCATCATCATCATCATCATCATATTATTATTATTATTATTATTAATATTATTATTATTATTATTTTCAAAGGTGGGGGAGCAGCATTGCATTCAGTCTTCAGTTCACTAAGCGGGTTAGAGGGTGGGGGGAGAGGGAGGGAGGGAGAAGGAGAGAGACAGAAGTTGAGAAGTCAGGAGAAATTTGTGTGCCAATTGTAGGGGTGGGCAAACTCACCTGCGCTCACCACCATGGCTGTCTGCCCCCACTCGCCTGGCCCCTTCTGACACTCAGATTTGTCTGCTGAGCACTTGGCAGCTGCCTACCTGACAAAATTGTGCCCTTCTCCGTCCTGCATCAATGGTGGCCAGCACAGATGCAATGGGGGAATTATGTCTTTTCTGGACCACCACATCCAATGAATGGTGTGCAACACAGCTGCTGCTGCCTTCCCCTCGGCCTCTCTCCCCTTGTGCTCCCAGGGCTGGCTACTCAGTTTGGCCACGGCCAGAACTACACCAAGGAACACAGCTCCCTGGGCAATGCAGCAGCTATTGCTGACATCAAGGACAGACCTGCTATGAACCACAGTAAGCCGTGTGATGCTTAGGCAGCAGATTGGGAACTCAGGAGGATTGCCACGGACCAGCACAAGGATGACGCACTGGTCCATAGCATTTCTCCGGAGATTTACTCTATTCAACCAGGTGAATCTTGGTTTTTCTGGTGGTATGGTCACCCTAGGCAGTAGCAAATACACTGTTTTACTTTTCAACACTATTTGCTGCTGCAGAAACATCTCTGGCAGTGCTCGGACAAGGCTCTCTGGAATGAATATACTTTGCCCTATCAAAGAGGGCCTTCCTGAGGGCCTAAACAGTCATCACTTTATATATCCATTTCTAGCAGCTATGCCTTCCTCCCAGTCTTTGACCTAGAGTAGGAACAGGTCCCCCAACATGGATCAAGACCTTAGTGTAAGCAATACAGACATTGTGGGGGCCCCAGAGAGCAGCTGTGCTGCTGCTTTGCCACGATGGTGGCAAATACTGTTTCAAGTTTAAAACAGTCTGAGATAGCCAAGAAATTCTGTGAATGAGGTAGAGCAATTGCACCACATAAAAGCCTCATCTGGGAGCCAAGTTGGACACTATCAGACCCCGAAATCTCTTCTTAGACAGCAGAATGAATAAAGAAACCTCTTACCTCTCTTACTCTCAAACAACAGCTTTTCATAAAAGCCTGGTCTGTTGGCTTTTATGGGACTCAATGAGTTCAGCCTGCACAGAGAAACATGTTTCTCACACTGGGAAATCAGGCCAGATTTCAGCTGTTATATATATAAGGCCATATGGGACACACCTTGGCCCAATCTAATCAAAGGTGTCTTCCAATGCTGATGCAATTTAAACATTCATTTTCTTGAATTTGCATCTAGTTCTCCTAAGGCAGGCAAACGTAGCCAATTAATGCTGTGTAGACTTCCTTCTCCAAAACTGCTTCTTGTTTTTGTCATGTGCCTTTTGTGTTTTCATACATGTCATCCAGCCAAGCCAGGCAAAGAGCAGGCAAACTTACGTCAAGACAGACCTGGAAACTTTGTTTAAAGCTAACACCACCAACGTGCTTCACTGAAGGGGATGTTGGCAGTGGGCACTGCTGGCTTTGCACCACATACAGCATTTTGCATAAGGCCAAAAACTTCCATTTTGGTCCCACTGGGCCAGAGAACCTGTTTCCACATGTTTGATGTGTCTCCCACATGCCTTTTGGAAAAATCCAAATGGGATTTGAGATGGGTCACCGCCCCCCCCCCCCGCCCCATCAATAGCTTTCTTCTTGCCACTTTTCTGTAAAGCACAGCTTTGTGGAGCAACAGGGTGATAGTTGTCCCATGGACAGTTTCTCCCATCTCAGCTATATTGTTGTTGTTGTTGTTGTTGTTGTTGTTGCATTTATAATCCACCTTTTTTTCCTCCAAGGAACTCAAGGTGGCATACATAATCCTCCTCCTCTCCATTTTATCCTCACAACAACCCTGTGAGGTGGGTTGGGTTGAGAGTCTGTGACTGGCCCAAAGTCACCCTGTTGGTTTCCATAGCCAACTGGGGACTAGAACCCAGATCTCCCATCTCCCAGTCCAACACTTTACCCACTACACCACACTGGCTTCCTATGGATCTCTCCAGCTACTTCAGAGTTCTCATTGGTCTCTTGGTGACTTCTTTGACTAATATCCTCCTTACCTGGTCACTGGTTTTTGGTGGATGGCCTTACCCACCAGCCAAGTGGGTAAATGCCATCTTCACAGCTCACTCAGGGAATCCAGCCATACCACTTACTCACCATCCCAGGCCAATGGTGGCAAGTTTCCTGGAAAACTGCAAAAGCTTGTAACTCCCAGGCTTCTCTTTCAGCCCTTCAAATCTGTGATTCACTCTATGGTTTCTAATGCAACTCTTGTGCTTACATATTCTTATCCTTATTTTTCTGGTGGTCATCCCTACATATAGGAGCCTACATAGACATTGAATAACATAGATGACACCCTTAGATTCGCAGTTGTTCAGTTCCAGAAGGGTATACTTTTTATTATTTAAAGGGTTTGTTTATAAATAAATAAGGGTTTAAGGTAGCAGGCAGGTACCTCCACCAGTAGGTCCCAATACTTAAGAATAGCTGCCTGAATGGATCCAATATGGCTGTTATATGTGATGGGCACCATCATCCTGGAGTCATGTCGTTCCTCAGTCTTGCTTTTAAATAAATTCCTTCATTCCATTTTCCTTACCTTGAACACATCTTGTTTAAGTTTTGTTTTAGGATATCCACGTATTTGGAATTGCTTGATCAATATCCTCACCTGTTTGTCAAAATCAGTCAAATTAGAACAGTTCCTTCTGAGTCTGATTAATTGGGAATATGGCAGATTTCTCCTGATATGGGCAGGATGAAAGCTGCCATATTTAAGGAAAGAGTTGGCATCTGTATCTTTTCTGTACGTGTCAGTATGAATTGAGGTGCCATTCTTAATGACCACCACATCCAGAAAATTGATTCTGGAGATGTTAAAGTTAAATTCAAATTTGGTGGTGTCATGCACATTATTGAGGTAAGTTTGAAATTTCATTAATTCTGCTGTAGTGCCTTCCCTGATAAGAAAGATGTCATCTAAATATCTCTTATAGATGATAATATTGGCCTTAAAGATATTACCCTGGTTGAGGATGCACAGGCATTCAAAATCATCCATGAACAAATTGGCAAGCTCCAGGGCAAACTTGCACCCCTTGGCTGTGCCAGATGTCTGGCAGTAGTATTGTTCCTGAAGGCAAGGTTCCCTGCCTGTTTAAGATCAGGGGGCCTGATGCTGGTGGCTTCAGCTCTCAATTTTTCCATCTGCTCCTGGCCAATCTCTGGATATGCCCTTACCTGGGGGCAGGGGTGTGTGGCATTCACAAGCCCTTGTACAGGCTGGCACAACCCAGCGATGCCATGTTAAGTAAAGCTGGTCTTTCAGGTAAGAACCAGATATTATTCTGCAAGGATAAAGTTGTCATCATCACTGGACTATATAAGGGTTGTGTATAAATGCCTGAACTGTTACTATTCATGGCAAAATACACAATGAAATCAGAGAACTGGTTTTGCGTAGTTAAAAGACACTACTTTAGAGAAACTCTGAATGAAGGAGGTCCTTCTGTGTCCTTGCAAAATTAAGACGCCAAAGCAGAATGCCCTTAGAAGCCTCCTAGCGGCTGTGCAATGAGACCACGATGATGCGCACCTAACACTAAGATCACATGCCCTTGAATGCCCACCAGTCGCAGCAAGGAGGTGGAAACTCCATCTAGAGGATGTTATCAGAGAGCCTTGCTAGATCACGGGTTAGCGCAGTGCGAGGCCCGTGCTCATCTCTGTGCGTCCAAATGACGCACAGGGGATCCCGGCCTCAGCCAGGGATCAAGCCGCCCTGGCACCGCACTAACCAAACCTGCCTGTAGCATGGTTCTTCCCACGGTCCTGGCCTCAGGTCGGGCTGAGGTCGGGACCGCATGTGTGTGGACCGGTCCACCGCTTTTCTAGGCTACCGCACTTACACTCGAGTAGCTGGGAAAAGCGGTAGATGGGCTGCAGTGCTTCTGCCGACGCTGAATCCCCGGCCTCCATTTCCCGCCCCTGTCCCCATGTCCCCAGCCTGTGATGGCCTCTGCCGCCGAGTGACCGGCCGGGGGACATGGCAGCACCGGCAATCACAGGCCAGGGACTCGGCAGCAGAGGCCATCACAGGCTGGAGAAATTGGGGCGGGGGGTGGGCGGGAAATGGAGGCCGGGGATTCAGCGTATAAAACAATCTGTGTTATGGGCCCCAACAGTTGTCAGTGCACGTTGGTACCACTATAAAGCAATAGTGTAGATCCTGCAGTGCGCTTCAATACTGCTATAAAGCAGTAGGGTGGTTCCTGCCTTTTACATACTGCTTTCATACCACTTTCATACCGGAATATCCTGCTTGGTATAGAGGAGCCCTTCCTCTTCTTTTGAACCAGGTACAGCAGCCTGAAATATTCATTTGCTCTAAAGTTTTCTACATAGTTCCAGCTTCCATATGGGTCCATCTCCTTAATCCAGATTTACTTGCTTTACAGAGTGTCATTTCTGGGATGTATGCAAAAGTGGTAGCTTGACCTAAAGGAAGAAATGATCAGAACAAAAGCAAAGTCAGTAATTGCAATTTGTCATGCAGTCTTGACTTCCACTTTTTTTGAATGAAATCCCCTCCCGGTGTGTGGTACCAATCTGAATCAGGTCTGCATGCACAGTAAAAAATAATTCTGAGCTACATGCTGTGTAATTCATGTAACATGTAGTTTGGCTCTTAGTGAAATAAATATCCCCAATGAGATTGTCTCTTGGAAAGAAATGATCTTGCCACAGGGTCCATTTTTTATTAACATCCAGTCTTGATTATTTAGGGTGACCAACTGTCAGGATTTCCCCGGATTTGTCTGACTTTTTGTTCTATCCTGAGTGTCAGGAGGGATTTTCTGTAATTTTCCATACTGTCCGGGAATGACATGCTTTCCCCTCCTCCAGTACAACCGGGGCCTTTAAGGCCCTGATTGGAGCAAAGGGGGTAAAGCACGCTTTCTCACCCCTGCCATTGGGTGTCCTCTTTTTTGGTTTCTTCAATACTATTGAAATTCAACAGTAGGCATTATTTTGACCCTATGGTTACGTTCACCAATTTCATGAAATGAGGCAGAGAAGCATGCCCCCCCCATCAACGATGTATAAAGAAGGCTGCATCTTAGAAATTACCTATCTGTGGAAGATGTGCTTTTGATAACAGTACATCTTCTAGCTTATAGTGGGTTGCATAGAAAGTGCGTTTCCCCAAGGGCAGAAGCTTCTTCTTACTTTGAACCAGGTACAGAGTCTTAAAATACTGATTTTTTGGAATGTTATTTACGGCGTTCCAGCCTCTAGCTGGATTAATCACTTCCAGCGAAGCATCAGTTGCCTTACGGAATGTCATTTCTGGGATGTAAGCAACAGTGGTAGTTTGACCTAATGGGAGAAGTGATGAGAACATAAAACAAAATCATGAATTGCATTGTGCAGTCCGTCTTCCTCTATTTGGAGTGTTTAAAAAACCCTTACATTGTGTGCTCCTTTTCCTTTTAAAAAAAACCCAACCAAAATGGCAGCCGCGATGTTGCAGGCCACGGGTAGACGGGGCAACAATCCTGCGATCATGAAATTGCAAGTTTGTCACACCTCGTCTAGCCATGCCAGAGAGAGAAAGAGAGAGAAAGAGGGAGTGAGCTGGAGCTTAGATGTCAGTGAGGACAAACGCTCCAAGAGAAAGGCATTCCTGAGGGAATGTTTCTCAGTTTCTGGAGAAGGGTGGATCTAGGGCATGTATTTCACAAGCAGCCAGTCTAGCAACATCATGAGTTTCTGCAACTTGCAAAGCTTGTGTGTGTTTTTGTTCAGGCACTTCATGCCAAAGCTGTAAAAACCACATGGAAGCACCCAGAGAAATGCAAATATACCATCAGAATTAGAATAAGTGTATTTCACACAATATGCACATTTTTGATTATCATTGTCAAGTGGTTTCAGGATGCAGGATTGCTTGATTTGTGCATTGAGTCAGTAACATGGGTAATAGTAGAGTGACCATATGAAAGGGAGGACAGGGCTCCTGTATCTTTAACAGTTGCATAGAAAAGGGAATTTCAGCAGGCGTCATTTGTATATATGGAGAACCTGGAAGCCCTCTGTAATAGGGCTCTTCATCACAACAGTTAAAGCTGCAGGTGCCCTGCCCTCTTTTAAATCTTGTCACTCTAGTATAGCTCCTGCAGCTTTAACTGTTGTGATGAAGCGGGAATTTCACCAGGTTCTCCATATATACAATTGATGCCTGCTGAAATTCCCTTTTCTATGCAACTGTCAAAGTTACAGGAGCCCTGTCCTCCTTTTCATATGGTCACTCTAGGTAATAGAAGGTTTGCAAGCTGCAAGTGATAGTATTGGTGTTAGTACGATCTATCATCTAGTACTGGGTTTGATCCTGACCAAGTTGAGATGCTTACTGGTCCCCATCTGATTGTTTGTGGGCCACTGGCTACCTTGGGATCCAGGTGCTAGTGTGTTCAGGAGCCAGTTGGGTGGAACAACACCTCCATCCATGTAGAGGAGGATCATGCAATTAATGGTGAAATTTGTGGAGCTCATCTAACAAGTCTGAGCTCATCCAGTTTTTGGTGCAATGGTGGAGTATTCTTAAGTTCATGAAGAGATAAGACTGTATCTGTGCAGCTAATCTAAAACTGATCCACACCCATCCAGAACAGTTTGGGAGGGGATTGTCTGTTGCGACAGAGTGGAACCAGGAATTAAACAATTAGGCAGTCCAGGCGCCAGGCACATGGACTGCCTCGTGAGCCAGGGGCAGAGCAAAGGTATAAAGCCTTGCCCCTGGCATTCTTCAGCCCTCTTTCGCTTTCCAGAGGAGTGGCTCTAGCAGCCAAGTCTCCCCACCCCCATCTTTGGTCTGGATCAGGACCCTCTCATGAGGAAAAGTCATCGTGGGCAAGGTGGCCCTAGAGAGCACCTATGCAGTTTTGCCATACTGGCAAATACTGTTTAAAATATGTTTCTCACACTGGGGAGTCTGGCTGGATCCAGTTGTTATAATCATTAAACAAAAATCCTACAGTTTACAAAACAATGTTAAGGCTCTACAGCTTTCAACCAAACACAAAGAAGCAGGGAAATTGGGAGTTAAGGCTCACAAGCCTTAACACTACATCCTCCCTAAGGAGGCAGAAAGTGCCAGTGGGCCACCTAATTCTAGCCAGGAACTCTGTGAGTAGTAGGGCTTTTTTCTGTCCAAAAACACATAGGATTACACCCTTAATCACTCCATTCAACTAATTATGTGACTTCTGAGGGTAGATGGTTGCACCAGCGCTTCTTTAGGTAGGGTTACTTCACAAATCCAGACTTTGAACTCCTGTCTACTTCCTGCACAAGAGGAGGAAAAGCCATGTCCCTGTATGAAGCCCTCACCAAAGACCGACTGTCAAAATGGAAGTGGACACAAGACATGAATAAAGCATTTGAAGAATTAAAAGTCTCCCTGCAATCACCCCCAGCGCTAGCCCTGCCTGATGGGACTAAGCCTTATCGACTATATGTGCACGAGAGGAAGGGCATTAAAATTTCCAAAATTTCCCCTTTTGAACTTCTTTTTGCATTTCCACCCCGTGTATTAGTAGGAATAAGGGAGGAGATGAAGTGGGAGCTGGGTGATCAAATGTTACATGCACATATAACTACCTTGCAGTCTGTTCTTTCACAGCTTCACTGTTACTCAGTCCCTTTTCAACGCCTCCCCCTTGATGCTCCCATCCACCGATTCCAGTCTGGAGATGAGGTCCTGCTGAAAAAGTGGAAAAAGAATCCTTGGGAGAGAAGTGGGAAGGTCCTTATGTAGTAGGACTGACCAGTCACTCTGCTGTTAAACTGATAGGACTTGATAAGTGGACTCATTGCTCCCGAATTAAAGCCTACCAGCGGTCTCTGCCTCCCTCGGGCCCCGAGTGCTCCAGGGACACAGACGAAGCTACTAGCCCTCTGCCCTCGAGCTCTCCGGAAGCAGCTGAGGCCACAGGAAAAGAAACCAGCATGGACCGTCCATTGCCAGATAAGTAATCTTGCATTCCTATGGGTGAACTATGGGTAAAAATCATCAAAGAAAAATAAGATGAATGGGGGGAATGGAAGCATACAGGATGTATACATAGGCCCCCTGTTGAAGAAAATATCCCCCTAGGTAACCTCACTACCTGTGTGAATGCCTCCACCATCAATAATAGCACCTTTTACGTCCCTCGGGCTGACCTCTGGTGGTATTGCCGAGGGCAAGAGTTGTTAGAGACCTTGCCAACTAACTGGACAGACACATGTGGTCTAGTTCAGCTGGCTGTTCAGCTTGCCTACCACACCCAGAAAACACACAGGCAGGTGAGACGCAGTGAAACGCCATTTGATAACCGAATTTACATAGATACTAATGGAGTACCTAGAGGGGTACCAGATGAATACAAAGGGCGAAACCAAATAGCAGCAGGTTTGAATGCCCACCAGTCGCAGCAAGGAGGTGGAAACTCCATCTAGAGGATGTTATCAGAGGGCCTTGCTAGACCACGGGTTAGCGCCGTGCAAGGCCTGTGCTCATCACTGTGCATCCAAATGACAAACAGGGGATCCTGGCCTCAGCCAGGGCTCAAGCCACCCTGGCACCATGCTAACCAAACAGCCTGTAGCACGGTTTTCTCGCGATCCCGGCATCAGGTCGGGCTGAGGCCGGGACAGCGTGCGTGTGGACCGGTCCACCACTTTCCCCAGCTACCGCACTTACGCATGAGTAGCTAGGAAAAGCGGCAGAAGGGCCGCAGCACTTCCGCCACCGCTGAATCCCCGGCCTCCATATACTGCCCCCTCATGTCCCTGGCCTGTGATGGCCTCTGCCGCCAAGTCCCCAGTCAGGGGACATGGCAGCACCAGCCATCACAGGCCAGGGACTCGGCGGCAGAGGCCATCACAGGCCGGGGACATTGGGTGGGGGGGCGGGAAACAGAGGCCGGGGACTTGGGGGGAATTGCGGGCAGGGGACTGTACATCATGGGGGGGAGGAGAACGGGCCGGGGGACTGGACATTGAGGTAGGCTGGGGGGGGAAGGAGAATGGGCTGGGGGACTGGACATCGTGGGGGGGACGGGGGGAAGGAGAATGGGCTGGGGGACTGGACATTGTGGGGGTGGGTGGGAAGACGAACGGGCCGGGGAGTGGAGAAGGAGACTTTTTTTTAAAAAAACCCAAACCCTACTTACCTGTCCTGGCTCCTGCGCTGCCGCTGCCTCTTTTTTTTTTTTTTAAAAAAAATGGCGGCCGTGACAGCTCTCCTCCAGAGCTCATCGCAGCTCCCATCTGAATAAGGGCGAGATCTCGCATTA
The DNA here is from genome assembly GCF_023053635.1 of Elgaria multicarinata webbii. Classification (NCBI taxonomy): domain Eukaryota; kingdom Metazoa; phylum Chordata; class Lepidosauria; order Squamata; family Anguidae; genus Elgaria; species Elgaria multicarinata. Next base: position 19,640,636 of record NC_086181.1, read on the forward strand.
TTCCTAACGCGAGATCTCCCCTCCTCTCCTCCGGATTATCAGGTAGGTCTAGCAAGGCCCCTAGTCCTTTATGTGGTATACCCAATTCTAAAATGTATAAAACAATCAACATCCCCAACATCCAGCAGAATGTGGAGTTTGACCCTGTGTGAGTACAATAAAAGGGGTTTAAACCTTAAACTGAGAGTTTAACACGGTGTGTACAGCTGCACTGGCTAATTGTGTCAGCTGTATAATAAACTTACCACTAGTGAGTAATACTGTAGGAAAAGGTTCTAGAACCAGTAGGTTGAAGGCCCAGAAGACTTCTGCATTATAATAGAATTGGGCCCTTCATGATGCTTGGATTGGATTCTGAAACTGAGGCCACAGCTAGACCTAAGGTTTATCCTGGGATCATCCAGTGTTCGCCCCTGCTTGAGCACTGGATCCCCTGTGTGTCACCTAGATGAACAGGTTTGACCCCTGGACGATCCAGGGATAAACCTTAGGTCTAGCTATGGCCTGAGAAAACCTTATTCAAGGTAAATAAATCACTATGTTCGAGTCACTCCATAAAAGTTACACTATTACCTTTTCTCTGGGCCCTCTACCTGGGCCTGGTGTTTGCTAATGACCTTCAAATTAAGCATGGAAATAAACAGGCAAGACAACTGAGATTCCAGGCCAACGTTGCCAACTTTATATGAGAGTTGGCAAGGCTTGCAATATGAGGGATTTCCTTTAAGAAACTAAATTGTTGCCGCCCTGATGAATGAGTGAAGCCTGAGGGAGGAATGCTGATCAGTGCAGCTGATACAATGTGAGCAGGAAGCGCTCAGAATGCATGCCACACCTGCCCAACCATAATATGTTGGCATATCGGGTCAATCCAGGCTATGACCTAAACTTGATCTAAATGCCCTCAAACTAGTCCAGTAAAAGATGCTGTGCACAGATGGTCACACGCATGGGGTCACGGCCCAAATGGACATCATGATCCTAGGTTATGGTGTTTGCTATTCCCAAACTGGTCATGTGACTTAAATGAGAATGGGAGGATTGGTATCATAGGGGATCCACTACCCGATAGTGGTTGAGTTACCTTAATTACGTTTGTTGTGTGAGCAGAATTCCTGGAAGCTTCCATCATCTCCAAGGGGGACAAGGGCTGAATACCTCTTGGCATAAGCTTGTGATTCCTCAAAGCCCAGGAGTAAATCTTTGAATAGCTTGATCCTGGGTCCCAACACGTGGTGCTTCCTAGTTCTGTACAAACAACTGTCACAAATGTAACAAACTTCTGGAAACCTAAATTGACATCCAGATACGCTGAAACACACAACAATGTCATGCCACCAGCCCATTCATTGCCCTGGGGAAGGCGTATTCAATTACCTGAGGTTCTGATCTGGTGGGGGGCTATCTCTCTATCCTCCTTGCCCATATGGTCCCCCTGGCACTGAAGCAATCACTCTCAAAGAAATTAAACAACTATATGGAGGCGGGCGGGCAGAGAAGACAGGGCCAAAACCACCATGTGCCAAATTCCACTGAAAGGAAAGAGGACGGGGAAAACTCCTCTGATGCAGTCTTGCACCATTGGGAAAGACCTGCACCTTGTAATTGGACTGGGGAAAGCCCTGCTGGAATGAGATGGGCACTGCCAGGCTGGAAGCCATCATTAGAGAAAGTGTGGTGGCTAAGAAAGCCAATGCCACTACTGCTATCTGTCCTCTCTGCAGCCACTGGGGCCGTTGGAAAGCTGGGGACAGCCAGCTCTCAACCTCTGTCCGTACATCCCCATGCAATTGAAGCCACACCATAAAGGGCTGCCAAGAAACCAAGGCACTGGAAGCTGCCCAGCCACACATGTCACCTCGCACGGCCACAGACATGCGAGGAAGAAAGCCGGAGCTGTTGAAAAGTTGGGCACAGCCAGCTTAAGAAGCCAGCACCCTGCCAGATCCCAGGACTTCTCTGCATGGCTGCAGCCACCCAAAGAAGGGACCATTGAAGAAGCAGACGTCCCAGGCACCATAGACCACCAGTCACTCACACCTCCTCGCGTGGCCTCAGCCACACCAGGAAGGAAGTGAGGGCCGTAGGAAAGCTGGGTGCAGCCGGCAACAGAGGCCAACACCCTGCTGCTGCTCAACATCTCCCCACATGACTGCAGCCCCTGAGAAGGGATCTTTCAGAAAGCTGGGGTGCACATAGTGCCTCCAGTTGCCCACTCACACATGCCTGCACCCCGCGTGGGGAAAGCAGCACCAGGAAGGACGCTCAGGCATTAAGAAGCCAGGCACAGCCAGCTCCAGAGGCCAGAGCTTCACCGCTGCCCAGTACCTCCCCATGCGGTCTCAGCCCACAGGAACAAATAGGGGGCCGAGGTGGTCCTCCCGCCAAACCTGTAGGGCCGCTGTCAAAAGGAAGACATTGCTCGCCGGAGGGTAAGTAGGCCGGAGCGTCACCACCGCGGCCACACCTCGATCTACCCGTGAGCCGTGTTTCAAAGAGGAGGAAGAGGGAAGGGGCAAGAGCCAATTTATGGTCTCGGATTCCCCCTCCCCTCTCCACTGGAGTCACCGGAAGGCCGCAAAGGGTGCAACTCCACACCTTGCTTCCCACCCCCCACCCACAATAGCCTCCCCACGCCCAGGCTGTGCCGGGTGTGGAAGTAAGGCATATTTATGCATTCAAGACATCTCAGTTTTGTGTTTATAAATCATTTTGTAAAACATGTTGATTTTTTCTCCACTTTATTATGGATTATTTGGTGTAAATTAGTGAGAAGAAATCCGATTGAACTCCATTTAAATCCCAGGTTGTAACACAACAGAATGTGGACAAGTCAATGGGTGGTGAATACTTATGCAAGACACTGTAGCTTTAAACGTATTTACCATTTTTTCCCTTCTTGCAGGAGGTTTAAGTGGAACCTCTCCCATCTCTCTGTTAGCGTTGGCCTTGCACCTGAGACAACATTTGTAGAGCCCTATTTTGTACTGCCTGGAGAGCAGAGTCTAAGGATGGACTGATACTTGAATGGGTCACCATCCTACCTCGCACTGCATTAATCAATTAACCATATATTTCAGGCCAAGAATCCTTACACTGGTAAAAGGAGCCAGAGAAAGAACTGCGGGTTTCAGTTGTGGCTGGAAAGTGGTATATAAAAGTCAGGAGCCACACTAGTGCTTTATAGCATTACTGAAGTGCACTGACAACTGTTGGGGCCCATTGGCACAGAGCATATACTATTTTCATAGTGTTATATCCTGCTTGGTGTCAATGTGTTATGGGCCCCAACAGTTGTCAGTGCACATTGGTACCACTATAAAGCAACAGTGTTAGGGCGACCATATGAAAAGGAGGACAGGGCTCTCCTGTATCTTTAACAGTAATGTAGAAAAGGGAATTTCAGCAGGTGTCAATTGAAGAGGGTGAAATTCACTCTTCATCACAACAGTTAAAGCTGCAGGTGCCCTGCCCTCTTTTGTATCTGGCCACTCTACTATAGCTAGTGTAGCTTTAACTGTTGTGATGAAGACGAATTTCACCTTCTTTAATTGACACCTGCTGAAATTCCTTTTTCTACATTACTGTTAAAGATACAGGAGCCCTGTCCTCCTTTTCATATGGTCGCCCTAAATAGTACAGATCCTGCAGTGCGCTTCAATACCGCTTTAAAGCAGTAGGGTGGTTCCTGCCTTTTATATACTGCTTTCATACCACTTTCATACTGGAATATCCTGCTTGGTATAGAGGAGCCCTTCCTCTTCTTTTGAACCAGGTACAGCAGCCTGAAATATTCATTTGCTATGAAGTTGCCTTACGGAATGTCATTTCTGGGATGTAAGCAACAGTGGTAGTTTGACCTAGAGGGATAAGTGATGAGAACATAAAACAAAACCATGAATTGCATTGTGCAGTCCGTCTTCCTCTATTTGGAGTGTTTTAGAAAACCTTAGCTTGTGCGCTCCTTTTCCTTTAAAAAAACCCCAACCAAAATGGCAGCCGCGATGTTGCAGGCCACGGGTAGACGGGGGCAACAATCCTGCGATCATGAAATTGCAAGTTTGTCACACCTCGTCTAGCCATGCCAGAGAGAGAAAGAGAGAAAGAGGGAGTGAGCTGGAGCTTAGATGTCAGTGAGGACAAATGTTCCAAGAGAAAGGCATTCCCGAGGGAATGTTTCTCGGTTTCTGGAGAAGGGTGGATCTAGGGCATGTATTTCACAAGCAGCAAGTCTAGCAACATCATGAGTTTATGCAACTTGCAAAGCTTGTGTGTGATTTTGTTCAGGCACTTCATGCCAAAGCTGTAAAAATCACATGGAAGCAGCCAGAGAAATGCAAATATACCATCAGAATTAGAATAGGTGTATTTCACACAATTTGCACATTTTTAATTATCATTGTCAAGTGGTTTCAGGATGCAGCATTGCTTGATTTGTGCATTGAGTCAGTAACATGGGTAATAGAAGGTTTGCAAGCTGCAAGTGGTAGTACTGGTGCTAGTGCGATCTATCATCTAGTACTGGGTTTGATCATGACCAAGTTGAGATGCTTACTGGTCCCCATCTGATTGTTTGTGGGCCACTGGCTAGCTTGGGATCCAGCTGCTAGTGTGTTCAGGAGCCAGTTGGGTGGAACAACACCTCCATCCATGTAGAGGAGGATCATGCAATTAATGGTGAAATTTGTGGACCTCACCTAACAAGTCTGAGCTCATCCAGTTTTTGGTGCAATGGTGGAGTATTCTTAAGTTCATGAAGAGATAAGACTGTATCTGTGCATCTAATCTAAAACTGATCCACACCTATCCAGAACGCTTTGGGAAGGGATTGTCTGTTGTGACAGAGTGGAACCAGGATGGAAACAATTAGGCAGTCCAGGAGCCAGGCACATGGACTGCCTCATGAGCCAGGGGCAGAGCAAAGGTATAAAGGCTTGCCCCTGCCATTCTTCAGCCCTCTTTTGATTTCTGCCCCACCCTCCGTCCCTATATTTTAGCTAGTATGGGAATTAAAATCCAGTCGCCTTGTTTTTAAGGGGCTGAGTAGGAATTTTCCCTGTCATCTAGTGATGCTCAGGTTTTCACCTACTCCCTACTGGATTGATTCTTAGAAATGGAGGATAAATAAGTTAATCTTTAAAGGCAGGGTTGTGCGGGAATTGGGGGAAGTAAGGTTAGGGATGGTGAGCACTCTGGCACCTTTATGGTGAAGGGCAAGTCAGAGGTCCTACTCCTCGAGGGCTTTGAAGTGCCCTAAGTTGTTCATCATCAGTTTTCCACAACCCCAGAGTCACCTCTGCATATCCTATTCTCCATCCTGTCCTCATGGTTTATATCTGCTTTGGGAGAATGAGAATTTCTCTGGCACTTTCTGCCTCCTTAGGGAGGATGTGGCTTTATAGGCCTGTGAGCCTTAACTCAATTTCCCTGCTTTTTTGAGTTTGGTTGAAAACTGTAGAGCCTTTAACATTGTTTTGTAAACCGTAGGTTTTTTGTTTATTGAATATACATTAGCTTCTCAAGGCTTGTGTGTTGGCAAAACTTTGCACATCCAGACTTTGAACTCCTGTCTACTTCCTGCACAAACATGAGACTCTGAGACCCTCTTCCTAATGCCCTGCGTTACATGCCAGCACCATGGGGCTAAGTTACAATGCAGCCTCTGTTGTCTCTCACTCTAAGTCATTGCAGACAAACCAAAGCCTCCAGTCTCAAACAATCTCTCTCTCTCTTTCTCTCTCTCTCTCTCTCTCCCAAAGTCTTCCAATGATCCAGCTAGGCTGCACACTTGTGGCTTGGGATATTGCTTATTGCAGGTTATTGCTTGGCCATGTCTGGTGACTCTTACATTATTATTATTATTATTATTATTATTATTATTATTATTATTATTATATCCCGCCTTTTGCCCAATACTTTAAAAACCTCTCCCACCAGCCGCCTCCACCTCATCTCCTCCTGCACAACTTTGATGCACTCTTAAAACACTCTGCGTGGCAAGCCAGTCTCAGGGCCAAGCTACAGGTGCATCTGGGTTGCCTTCAACCTCTCTCTGCCTTATGCCAGCCTGCCAACATTTCCAGCCTCAAATAATCCCCCACCCCCCTCTCTCTCTGCCAAAGTCTCCCAATGGTCCAGCCAGGCTGTGCCCTTGTACCCTGTGGCTGGGGGTAGGGCAACAGTTTATAGCTTGGTTGCATCCGGTGACTCTTGTTTTTTAAAAAAAACTCCACTGCCAGCCACCTCTGCCTGCACCAAAACTGGACTCTGAGACACTCTTTAAAAGGCTCTTTGTGGTACAGCAGCCTCTCAGGGCTCAGCTACAGCCATCTCTGAGTTGTGGCTTCAGTCTAACTCTGTCTCTAAGAGATATGTCAGCCAGCCAAAGCCACAAATCTATCTATTTTTCTCTGGTATGCATTTCAAATGTTCTGCATTGCATCCCAGCAGTGCAGTCAAAGCCTAGCTCACAAGTGTACAAAATGAAACAGAAGGGAAGTGGTAGCGAAGCAAAGCAATGATATGCCAGGTTCCAACATTCGCAGCAACAGGGCATCTGCAAAGAAGAGAGCCTCTCTCTCGACTGGCACCTTACTGTTGGTCGTGAGAGTTTTTCTCTAAAGATGACCCTTCATTGCCCATGATGTGAAAATTTGAGAAAAAGGCCTCTGGCCCATTCTGTTTTGCCCTGTGGGCTGCTTTGACTGACCTCTCCTTTCCCACATTTTGATTTATGGATGCCTTGCCTCTGCTGAGCTCCAGGTACCCGACTGCACACCAAATCTGCAACAGGAAAGCTGCCCTGCTTGCCCAGGACTTCTTACCTAAAGATCCCCTTAATGCCAAGGGCTGAAACTGCCTAATGTGCAACACCCCAAAGAGGAGGTTTGACAACCTGAGTTTGAAGGATATGGCTCCAGTTGTTTTAAAAGACAATAGATTTAAAATTTTGAACTTTTAAAAACATCCTAAGTGTGTGTGTGTGTGTGTGTGTGTATGTGTGTGTGTGTGTATATATATATATATATATATATATATATATATATATATGGATGAACAGATCTGATTCAAACTTGGCATGGCTAAATCTCTCCTTAAGAGCTATCATGGTGCCAATTTTCAGCCCTTTATCTTTAAAAATGTCATTTTTAAAAAACAATAATTTTAAAACCTCAAACTTAAAAAAAATCCTAAAACTCTCAGTTTTTTAAAAAACAGCAAAACCAAAAGGTTTTCTTTTCTTTTCACAGTTGTTTATTATGCAATTCCTCCTCCTTACTCAAATTCTGGACTGTCATCAGTGAACCACATACCTGGCTTATCATTTCTTTAATAAAAAATCCACTATGAGGTTCTCTGCCTTGCTTTTTTGGTTTCAAAACAAATATGTATCCTTCCCTGCTCCAAAAGAGCAGCTGAAAATAGGTCAGCTTTTTGCAGAGTTTCTAGAGTCACTTGTCTCTGAGCTAGTAAAAGTATTCACTGAACCAAGTGTACATCTGAAACTCCAGGCATTTTAAAGCCTGACAAAATATAATTCAAAAGGGGTTTGAGTTCTTTACAACAGTCCCTCCCAGGACCAAACTTTTGAAAGTCTGCAATGCTCATATGGCTGGCAAGCACTCTTATTTTTTTTTTTAGAGGGACTATATTTAATCTCTTACTTAATCTCAGGAGTCGTATGTTACTTTGAGTAATCATTGCTTCGTAGCAGAACTGCAGCCAAAGTATCTGGGTTGTACTTCTTAAATTTCCAGTTTTGCGGGAAAGCCCTGTGATGGCTGTGACGTAGCAGCTACATCATATAACTGACACAGTACTACCATGCACCCACCACAGGGCTTTCAGACTGTCTAGGCAGCCTCTGAGAAGTGTGTGTGTGTCCGTCCTGTCTTTCATTGAACAGTCACCTGTCTCACAGCCTGTCGCCTCCTTGGCTTTGTGTTCTTCACCCAGGAAAGGCATCAATAATTATTTTTCCCATAGGGACTTTTCAGATCAGGAGGTGCAGGCAGCCCAGAAGACTGTAGAGCAATGTTGAGATGTGTAATAGAAAGTTAAAGACATACAGTACCCACAGTGATTATTTACGCTTAAAAATACCACCAACACACATTCAAAATAAATTATAAACTGCCCTAAGAATAAGGCACAAAAATGGAAGCTCCTTTCATGGGGAAAGAAAACTTTCAAGAAATTCCTGAGATTTTTCTTTTGTTACCTTCTAGTAATAAAATAACACTTTTCAGAATCTTCTCCCAAGTTTCTTCACCATTTTTTTTTTAAATGAAGGCTGCATTCCCTCCTCTCAATGCTCTGCAGTGATGGTAGCTATATGGGGCATCGTGGAGGATGAAAAATAGGGGCCAGGCTGCCAACAGAGTTGATGCAGTGCATATTTTTCAACTCTGCACACATGGTTGAACAAGTGTGGGTGTGTTTGTGGGTGTAACGCATCAAAAGCCTGGATATGTATGGGTTTCTGACCACAACTGGTGGCACCCCTGAAATAACCCCAAGAGTTCAAAGATAACATCAGCAGATGTGCTCTGTAATGTGCATATGGTTTGAGTGATTTTCCCTTTAAAAATCATGAGGATCCATGAGGATCTGTGCCTTGGATCCACATTTTTGTGCTGTGGTAGTGCCACCAAATGGTGGATCTGTGATTTCATGTTTCACTTCTCAGAGGCAGATTTACACTGTGGTTTGATGTATGTTTTCTCAGAAAATCATGAGGATCAGTGAGGATCCATTCCTCAGATCCATGCTTTAAAGGCATCCACAAATGCCATATCTGTGGTTTTACTGGTTCAGTCATTGGCGGTACATGTGCGCTGTGATTTGATGGTGGTTTGGGGGGGTCCCCCTTTAAAACTCCTATGAAATCCTGTGAATCCATGTTGTATTTCATGGATCTGGCCTTTACTTGGTTCCAGGAAGACTTCTGATATTCAGCAGCCTCTAATGTTCTGCAGCTGAGCCCTGGGTGGGGTTCTGAAAGCTCCAGATTATTTGCTTCAGTCCTCAGCAAGAAGAGTTGCTGGAGTAATGCCCGCTCTGGTCCCTGATCTTTTTGCCTCCCTTGTTCTCTTGTTGCTAAATCTCCTGTGAGTACACCCCTGATTTTGTGTTTGGTTTTTTCTTTGCCTGGTAATGTACTGATTGTATGAACTCTGCTGATCTGGCCCTTGACTGCCTTTGATTCTGATTTAAAGCCTTCTTCAGTATTGACTCTTGTGCAACCCAGATTTGGGGCAGAGGGGAAAGAAGCATAAAATGAACTGTGAAAGCTTGTGGACGCTGATTTGAAAGTAAAACCAACTGAACTCAGTGGGATGCACCTGTTGATAATGCTTGGACATAGCTTTGACAGGAAGGAAAAGGGTGTGAGAGAATAGAAAATAAAGCGAAGAACTGTGTGTCGAGTCAGAAATATTAAATTGTGGAGGAAGGTAAGGAGGCATGGGGTTGGGTGGGGAAGAAACTCAAACATTGACTCTCAGCTGGCCATGCTTGCTTCTCTTTGGCAGATGGAGACAACTGCTGTGCTGCATTTCAGCAGTGACATTAGGTTGCTGATCTAGGCACAGACAAAGTAGGTAGGTGGGTAAATACAAATCAGGGGCAGGTTTTCTTTCATTAGCTCTTTCTTGGCAAAGCAGGAAGGTTAGAGCCCTCTTTACATGGCATAGCTTTGTTGAGTGAGTATATTTAATATGCATTTCACTTCCTGCAGTCTATGTCTCACCAACTTCTTTCATCTCACATCAACTACTTTTTCATCTGATTTGAGTCTGGATTGTCCTGACCCTCCATATGCTACCATGGTATATTGCTGGACAATTTGACTCTGCTCTTAAGCCTGGTCACTCATGAATGTAGACTGTTGCTATTTTCATCTGTGAATTACACTGGATATGCTGGTGGGGCGTAGTGATGGCATAGCCCCATGATGATGTCAGAGGTCTCCAGGTCTGGGTGTTCCTTAGACTGCAGTAAGGCAGCCAACTCATAGTTAGGGATGGGTAGATCCATCAGTTTTGCTTAATCCTGTGTTCAGATTTTTAAAATCTTTCTTTCCTGAATATGAAGAACTTTGTGAATTTTGGTACATTCTTTTCAAAAATGAATTAAAATGAATTCACATCCATCTTTACTGGCCAAATTCAGCAGGTACAGCTGTTCCAAGCATGGAAAGGACCGTGATATACCTGCCTGCTATACAGCTGTTAAAAATGAGTCAAGAACCGTAATTCAACACTAACATGGCTGGATATACGGGGATTCAAACCTAGCCTTTTAAGACCAAAGCACTCTTGCACGGACAGATCTTTCAGTTTCTCCTTGAAATCTCAAGTTCTTTTTGTTCTGAATATAGAGAACTTTGCAAACTGTGGTCAGTTCTTATCAAAATTGAACTGAAATTCTTACCCATCCCTATTTATAGGCTTTAGGTCTTCATACAGTGAGTGGATGATGATAACTTGAGTCCTTTGCTAATCTGAAGGCATGCAAGGCATGGCCCGGAAATGTTTTTATGCTTTGCTAGGTCTATCTCATAGGCCAGTTATAGAACATTCTGGAAACATGCCCATTTTAAACAGAGCAGCAGGGATAGTCCTATATCACATCAATTGGGCTCTCCCTGCCCTCCACTCCTGCTCTAAACTCTGATACATTTGTGAATTAATAGAATCAGCACTCTTACAAAGGCCAGATGAGCAGGAATGTAGTGTGGTTAAAGTCTCCTTCTGTCAGCATCTGGAACAGAGAAGCTGCTTCACCTTTTTGTTTGTACCATTGCTGAGCCCAAAGACTTGGTCCAGCATTTCTTTGTACACTTAAGAGAATGGGGATGGGTCATGTGAAATAATCTTCCAATGGGGTGGGGACTGAAGAACTTTTAGGTAGTGGGGGCTTAGCTATAATGTGAGGTGGCCAACTCCCCCCCCCCCCCAGGACAATGTCCTTGGGATTTGCACTTCATTGTAATATAGTTTTATTCCTATGGGGCATTCTCTCCCAAATTTCAAAGGAGTGTTTTGTTTTTTATTAAAAAAAAAATATTAGACTACTAAATAAAAACAAACAAATATAGCAATTTAACATACCATACATAGAAAAAAAAACCCAAATACATAACAGATTACTTGAATATATAAATGTTAACATATAATACTTTATCCATAACATAATCCAACATAATCCAACAAGGGCTCCCCCTTCCGTTCGGGATCATTCCTGTTTCCAGAATCTTAACACCTCTTCTGCTGGTGGTTTCCCACTTCCCTTAGAGAACACAAATATTAGGAACTGTTTCCAAATTTCATCAAATTCGTTCGTTTTTGCTATACCTCTTCTTACTTTAATGTTACATGTCAATTTATCATTAATAGCAATATCCCATACTTCTTTATACCATTCTTCCATACAATAATCACCTTGAATCTTCCAGTTTCTAGCTACAATTAACCTTGCTGCAGTCAGCACATTTGTTATCAATTCCTTAATTTCTTTTTTACACTTTAAGTCTTCAAATAGTGAAAGTAATGCTACTCTTGGTGTCTCTTCTATCTTCATTCCAACAATTTCTTCAAAGGAGTGTTTTGGAATTACTGGCGCTAGGAAAGCTGCTACTTAAAATGCTGGCAGAACGTGTGTGGGTTTTTTTCTTAAGGGGGCAAAAACAACAACATCTTCACAGAATGTCTTAAAGGTAACAAGGCACCCCCATCACTTGAAAGGTCTTCTATTTCTCCTGTTCCTGAGAGTTGTTGATTTATTTGTCTGTACCCTGCTCAGGGTGGCTTATAAATCAAGGAAAGAAAGAAAAAAGTCAGTCCCTGCTCTCAGGCTTACAATCTTAAAACACACAGGAAACAACAGTAACAAGAGATGGTGGGGGAAGTAAAACAAGAATACTCAGATGCCAGCTATACGGATTAGATCCCCCTGCTCTTGGTTTTACAGGCTGTTAATGATTGCACAAAATGGGGATTTTTTTTGGCCGAGCTGGAGTGTTTACACAGTTCTTTTCTTCAGAATGCAGCCAGCCAAACATCACAGTAAGAACTAGCCAGCACACTTCAGGGTTCCACCCCTAGCAAAAATGTACTCTCTGTATCAGCAAAAGCTTTTGAATGGTGAGTCGAGTCTTGAGCCTTGTAGTTAGGAAGCCAGGAGCAGAATCAGTAAAACAGATGACAAAAGGGATCATATTACTTCTCAGCATGTTGCTTCCCATTCCTCAGAGACATTTGGTGTCGTCTGGTGCCAGGAACAGGGTAACGGAATGTACTGTTTCATGCAGCAGGTCCTCATTGGCCGGACATGGGCAAAAGGAGTCAACACAAACACACTGCCTGGTGGAAACTGTAAATGCTAACATCTCAGGCTAACCCTACTATTCAGCATTTCGTTTGAGTGAGCGTTCTCATATCTGGTCAGAAAGAAAACAGGGAGGAGATGGAGACTGATGTGGCTGGGACGGTAAGTTCTACTTCTGGCAATCAGCAGTGTCTTTTCTATTTTGCACCTCCACAGAACTTAAATCCAATGGAACAGAATTGTAGAATCAGGTGTAGGTTTGTCTGCAGTTTTCTTTGCTGCTGTTCCAACATAGCAAAGTAGAGCTATGAACTACATTATTATTATTATTATTATTATTATTATTATTATTATTATTATTATTATTATTAGAGCTATGAACTACAGTATTGCACAACTTCCAAACCATGGCAGGGTGATGTGAAATTATGACTCATTGACAATGCCATTACACAGAGCAGGGCATCTTAGTCATTGGAGCAACTACCTGAAATTAAGTGATAGTTCTTGGCTGGGATAGGACTGTCCACCACTTCAGGCCTGAACCCCAAATCTGAACCACTCTGCTGCTAAGATCATCTTCTTGGCTTGCCGCTCTGACCATGTTACTCCACTTCTGAAATCTCTTCATTGGCTTCCAATTCACTTCAGAATCCAATACAAACTTCTCCTGTTAATCTACAAAGCTTTTCACTGTCTAGCTCCTTCCTATCTTTCCTCTCTCATCTCACACTATTGCCCCGCTCGTGCTCTTCGCCCATCTGATGCCATGTTTCTCACCTGCCCAAGGGTCTCTACTTCCGTTGTTCGGCTTCGTCCATTTTCTTCCGCTGCCCCTTACGCCTGGAACACTCTTCCAGAACATTTGAGAACTACAAGTTCAATCGCAGCTTTTAAAGCTCAGCTAAAAACTTTTCTTTTTTCTAAAGCTTTTAAAACTTGATTTTGATCTGACTTTTATACTGTTAGTTTTACTCTACCCTGTGCCTGTTTGGTGCATTCTCTTCCCCTTCTTATTGTTTTATTATGATTTTATTAGAATGTAAGCCTATGCGGCAGGGTTTTGCTATTTTATTGTTTTACTCTGTACAGCACCATGTACATTGATGGTGCTATATAAATAAATAATAATAATAATAACTGAAGCAGGCTGATTTGGACCACCTTGGGCTGAATACAGATCAGGACTGGATCAGGCCAAGGTAGTCTGGAGCAGATTGGATCAGGTCAGAAGCTCTTCAGGTCACCTCGGTCTGATCCGAGGCAATGGTGAGCCACTGTACCTCCCTTCCTGTGGGACTTACTTGAACCTCTCTGCCAGCCATCCATCTTTGATGAGAGCTGCCAATTAAAATGAAGATGAAGGCTCTGTTGTTTCCTAGATCTAAGGTTGTAAACTATGGTGGCCATAAAAGGCCATTTCCAGCAGCTCTGTATTGGCCTCCAAAGCAAATTGGGGGTGGGACAGGTCTGTGCACAGCTCAACTGCCCTGCTTCCTAGCTTGCTAACGTATGACAGCATCTTTCTCCCATATCTGTATATGTGTGTGTTTGTGTTGGCAGGGAATTGTCAAGGTCCGAATTTCTAATACTCTCTCAGAGGGTGAAAAGAAAGCTATTGCGTCTAGGAAGGTGAAGGTGAAGGAAGGCCTTGACAAACTTGGGATTCCATGTGATGCGGTAGGATTTCATTTTAGCTCTCTGCTTCAAAAGGGCTACAATTACCGTATTTCTTCGATTCCAAGACGCACTTTTTTCCCCATATAAACATCTTTAAAAACGGGGTGCGTCTTAGAATCGTGGGTGCGTTTATTATTACTTAGTATCAAAGCTTTTTTTCTGTTGGTGGTACTGAAATTAGTGTGCGTCTTACAATCGATGGTGTCTTAGAATCGAAGAAATATGGTAAATGTTTTTTCAAAAGACATGAATTATATGAAAGCATTACCCAGTGTTCGCATAAAGTGTAGATCTTATAACAAATTGAATTCAGACTTATTCTTGTGGTAGTTGGGTGAAAAAAAGATCTGGCAAGGCCTCTGGCTCAGGGGTTTTGCTGGTATCTGCAAGCAGGTCTGGGGGGAAATGCCAGTATCCTTGGAGAGTCACTGCCAGTTGATGTAGACCAGTGGTCTTCAACTGGCCCAGACCTAAGACCCACCTCAGTTTCACAACCTGCAACATGGAACTCACTTTCACAAATTTACAATTGCCCAACGTGGTGGCAACAGCTTTGTCCCAACCAATCTGGACTGACCTCATGGCCCACTTTTGGGTCATGACCCACCAGTTGAAGAACACTGGTGTAAACAATACTGAGTTAGATGGACCAATGGTCTGGCTCAGTATAAGGCAAGCGCTATGACACTCTTTTGATTAAAATATTTGATGCCCCTTTTCAGATAAAGATTACAAAAATGTTTACAAATACCAGAGCATGAATACATTCTAAAAACTCAGAACTATCAGCTATTGGCAATATGAGATACTCATGCATGCTAGCCATCAAGTAGCCGTGGAAATGATCAGCAGTCCAAAAAATCAGACATTGCGTTCAATATAATCAAGGGGATTTGATAAAATGCCAGTTAATATTTGAAAATTCATGGGAGGATAACTGCTGAATATGTTGCCTTTTGGGCCTTTCCTTCCATTAGGACAAAATCCCCAATATTGCTGTCCTGGCATCAGGAGGAGCTTTGCGGGCCATGATTGCTCTTTATCGCACACTGGTGGAACTGAAGAAATACAACCTCTTGGACTGCGTTATGTACTTGGGTGGGGTGTCTGGCTCCACCTGGTAAGTGCGTGATGGTAGAGATGAAAGCAAATATTGAATAAGATGATAGAATGGACTGCCTTGCTGGATCAGATCAAGTTCTATCTCAACTAACTTTCTGTTTCCAATAGCACTTACTGATGGGTTCCTAGGAACTTAAAAATATTAATTTCCTTTATTGTTTTTCCCAGCATCTGGTATGCAGAAGCTCTACACAACTCTATTTATTAATCACAGCTGCATTAAGTACAACAGTCTATGGGGAGAAATCTGCAAAATGACACATAAATCAGTATATTTTGGTCAAATGGGTTTAAAAAAACCCTGACAGATGATACAATAACCCTTGATGGATTAAATAAGCCATCATGGCTTATTTAACCAGTCATGGGTTCTTGTGAGGTTCGAACCCAGTCATAGATTTGATATATTCTGTATGGTCTACCTTTAACTCAGATGATGAGCTGAAATGTCTTAAAGTATAGTTTGGGGTGATAGGGGTCAGATCCTTTAAAGTAACATATCAACCATAATGGTTTTTATTTTTTAAAATCAATCAATCAATCAATCAATCAAACAGCAATTCATTGTTTTTTGCAATTACTAGGTCTGAATGGATATTGTTATAGGTTTCCTATTGGATTTCTGCGAACAGAACTATCACTGTGGGTTACTTGTAGCCTCCCCCAATTTGTTGCCCTTCAAGTGTTTTGGATTACAACTTCCATCATCTCTGACCATTGACATGTTGTCAATAGGTGATGGCATTTGAAGTCCAAGCACCTGTAGTTTGAATGTATTTAATAGTGAATTAAATGCATTCAATAGTGGATTAAATGTTCGTCAGCTGAAAACTGCAGCCCTGCTAATTTGGAATTGTCATCAAATGAGTTAACGGGCAGAGGTCCAATAATTTCATTGGTGACTTTAGGGGACGGGTGCAGAACCACAGGCCTGGGGATGAGATTTGGCCCTCCTGAAGTCCCAGTCTGGGCCTGCAGGGTACCCCAGATAACCATGACCCCTTTCCTTGGCTCCAACCAGCAATCATTGGGTGGTTTCCTGGCTCTTGTGCTTTTTTGTCATTTTAAAAGGTTGAAAATTCTCACAACGCTTAGTTACTGCTATTAATAGTTTTAAGCTGATATTTTTTGTCCTGCCTCTGTCTTCGGTCCACCACCACTAGAATGTTAATGGTTCAAAGAACCAGGAAAAGGTAGGGGGGAGGTGAAAATTGCTGCCACCGTTACGCATGCGCCACCTGCTGCCGCTTCACCTGCAATCCCGTAGTACTCAGGGACAGCGCAGGCCAAACGCCCAGGAGTTCTGTTCAAAATGAAGAATATTGACATGTGGTGCCAGGATTCCGAATTTATAGTCTGACTCAACAGGAAAAGGAAAAATAAAAGCTACGCAAGACAACAGCAGAGGGCAGCCAAGATCTTCATGTAAAATCTTCAGGAAGCATAGCTGTGTTGTTTTGTTGCAGCAAAAAAACAAGAGCCCTGTGGAACCTTAAAAAACAATGAATCTATTATGGAATGGACATCAGGGCAACGAGGAGGCCAGATTGGTTTATCCATTAGCCAAAGGAGCAGCAGCTGCAGGGAGTTTTCTTTCCTTCCTCTTTGACCAGAAGAACACTTAGCTCCAACTGCCAGCTGCCCTGATACTAGAGAGCACAGGAAAAGCACACTCTGGTTTTAAATATTGCATATTGTTTTTAACGTTTTAATTTTTGTAAACTGCTCAGAGAGCTCTGGCTATGGGGCAGTATAGAAATGTAATAAATCAATCATAAATCAAGGTGACCCCTGAGAACTTCTCCAAAGCTCTTTGGGCTGAAAGAGGTTCGATATCCCTATTTTAGGAGTAGTCAGCTCTGTGGAGAGACAGCTTGCCTCGAAGGCCAGATGTTGCCTGCTTCAGAACTAGGGATGACTGAGCTCCCCTGTGTCCTGTTTATGCTCTGCTTGCCAGACCCCCACGTGTTGCCTGAGCCTGACGTGCATGTAGGGTGAGCTGCCAGACATTACACAGGTGCCCAGTGGGAGCTTGGAACTTTTTTTTGATCCACAAGCCATGATTTTGGACAACATTACAGGTTTTTACAAAAATCATGATTTGCACAAATTTGTAGCCCCAAATAGTGCAATTTGTGCAAAATTGCAGGTGTAAAGGACCATTCATGCCTGTTGTTTTGCATAGATTGTGCTACTTATGACCATGAATTTGCACAAATCACATTTTCCGTAAAAGTTTCACCAGTGATTTTGTGCAAAATTGCATTTGCGCGAAACATGATTTGCAGGAGAAAAGTGGGGAACTATGAGCTTGCCCAACCTGGCATGCTCCAAGTCAAGCCAGAGATTTATGAGCTACCTTTTGGGAGGGGAGGGCAGAGCTGGCAAAAAAATCACCAAGCTGTACCCCCAAACTGGATTCCTCTGACACTTCTATTTAGAATTGAAGATCATATTCATGCTTGATAAAAGTTAAATTATTCCTGCTGTCTGTACATCCTCTGGCCAAGCTGCAGTTAAAAGAAAAGAGAGCATAAGACCTTTATCCCATATTCCTCAATTACTTGTCTACCAAGTACCCTGGAAATAAGCAAATTTCAAAGTAGGATCACGGTTGCAATCCATTGCTCCTTCCTAATGTCACTGTCCTTTTTTGTGTGAAAAGGTGCATGCCAGACCTTTACAAAAATGAAGACTGGGAAGATAAAATAGAGACATTGGAAAAACGTCAGCATGAAAACCTTGTCCAAGGCCACTTGGAAATTGAGAAGGCAATAAAAGCTGTTCTGGAGGCAGTAGAGGATGAACATTACTCTTTGACGGATATCTGGTCCTATTTCCTTCTGCATGAACTGCTAAACCAGGTGAGTGGAGAACAAAGATGAGATTTCTGCAATTGCTAAAAGCAACCCAGACAGTGACATCTCCCTGATGTTCTACTGGTCCAGTCTCTCAGATGTCACCAATGCATACATCCAAAGCACTGAAGTGAGCATTGTTGTTGTTTAATCATTAAAATGTACGAGAGCTGCTGAGGAGGGGGGGGGCAGAAATGAGGGTCAGATATGTCCAGAGGGCTTCAGGTTTCCCACTTCTTTCTCTTTCTTTCCCTCCCTCTGGGGAAAAAGATGAGGATAATGGTGGCTTCAACCACTGCTTAGCATTCGTAGGGTGACCAGATGCACTGGGAAACCCCGGAGACCACCAGAAAAATGAAGGTCTCCTGCGCAACCAGGACTGGACTCCAATTCATTGGGGAAAAGTGCTGGAAGATGCGTTCCTGGACTTCCAGGAATGCGTCCTCCGGCTCTTCCCCAGTGCCAATCTAGTGCAGTAGAAGGCTAGATCGGCGCTTGGGGTGGGGACTGGAGGACATGTTCCCGGACTTCCAGGAATGCACCCTCGAATTCCCTCCCCCTGGGCCGATTTCGACCTTCTCCTGGTGCGATCGTGCCAGCACAGGAGAAGACCGAAATCGGCCCTGGGTGGAGGAACTGGATCAATAACCATAGGCATTTCTAGGAGACCAAGGTGAGAGCCAATGGTCATTCCGAAACAAAATGAGTAATACATTAATTTAAAAACCATGTCTTTCAGTTTGATGAGACTGAATTGTCTGCACATGCGACATCCTGTGAGAATGGGAAGAATCCTTATCCTATCTATGCAGCTGTGGACCAAGAAACATACCAGAAACAGCATGCAGGTAATTATGTCTGTATGCATGCACATGTGTATTACAGTTAAATTAAATGCATGTAAGTATTGCAGTTAAATTAAACAGAAATCAGCACATCTCAATTTTTATCTTCTTTTGGTGTGACAAATTCTCCTTTGTCTGGAATCTTTCCCCCCCCCAGAAGGCAGGGAACAAAGGATAAATTTAATCCACATCACTTATTTCATGATGAATGGACTTTAATTAATAGCTTGTCCCCTCTCATGGTTGGAGCAGGTAAGAATGGCTCAGTTCAGACAATACATTTCTCAATGGTGGTTTTAGAACTCCACAGTCTCGAGGGAAAACTCCACCCCACAGTGGAGTTTTTGTGTAGAAAACACTCCATGCTGAATATCCATGCTGTGCAGAGGAGAATTCCTGTGCAATGGTTGTGTTACATGTTGTGTGGAGGGCTCCATGGAGTTTTCCATTATGTTGAGTTGACTTTTCCCACTGGCTACAGAGTTCTCTGGCAAGAGTGGCAAAAGGAGTGAGTGCTATTCTAGGAGAGCTGCTGGGCAGGGCCGGCGCTACCTTAGAGGCCACTCAGGCAGCTGCCTAGAGTGCCAAGCTAAGAGGGGCGCGGGGCGTAGAGCAACACAGCACTCATGTGCGTTGGCTGTGAGCCGGCCCAGCCCAAGGATACAGCTGGGCCTGGGTGAGCGAGATGGCGCCCCGCACCCGCCCAGCTAAAGCAAAGCCAGGGACGCTGGGGTGGGGAACGGCTCCACGTTTGGACTTCCAGAACGTGCTCAGAAGCCCGAATGTGGAGCCGCCCACCGCACCCCAGCGTCCCTGGCTTTGCTTCAGCTGGGCGGGCATGGGGCGCCATCTCATCAGCATGAGGGTGATGCGAGGCAGAGCTCAGTTTGCTAGCTGTTGCAAGTGGCTGGGCCTCCAGCACCCCCCCCCCCAGCACTGAAGAAGAGGGGGAAGAAGAAGAAGCAAGAAGAAGCAAGCAGCAAGTACCAGGAGGTGGAGAAGAAGAAAGAGAAGAAGCGAGTAAGGTAAGATTGAGGTGTGTGTGTGTGTGTGTGTGTGTGAGAGAGAGAGAGAGAGACAGAGAGTATGGGTGGATGGAGTAATCCTGAACATGTGTGTGTGTGTGTATGTGAGAGAGAGAGAGAGAGAGAGAGAGAGAGAGAGAGAGAGAGAGAGAGAGAGAATGGGTGGATGGGGTGCATGGGGTCTTTGAGTGAATGTGTCTGGGAAAGCCGCCAAATGGCTGGACAAAGACAAATGAGCACAGCTGGTATCTTAGCAACAGTGAGTTTATTGCAAGTACAAACTTGGAAAGCAGGCCAGGGGAAAAGGGGGCTTGAGAAGTCAAGGCAAAAACAGGGACGGAGTGGAGCAAGATTCAGGCTTACTGCAAAGTCTCTGTTCAGTTCAGAGTCTAGGGGTCGTGGCAAAGCGGAGGCACAGTGGTTCAGTCCAAGGTCAAGCACAGCCGACGGTCAGCAAGGTCCAAAGATACAGTCCAGGAGTCACGGGAGCAGGCACGGGCAAAACGTAGTCAAAAGCAGTCCAAGGTCGCAACAGGAGTCCAGAAGTAGTCAGACGTGGTCACGGGGTCCGGGAGTCAAGGCTGGGTTCAGGAACTCGGTATCTGGAGCAAGATGCGTGGTCAAGAGATCTCAGAGCCAAAGCTTCCGCCAAAACACTCAGATAATCTCTGACAATTTGGCAGGGCTCCCGGCTGCTCTTTTATCCTCAGTCAGAGTGCTGAGTTAGAGTTTCGCAGCTGATCTCTGATTGCCTGGCGTTTCTGTTGGAGACGGCTAGACCGGCGTCTGGTGGCCTTCTCCGCCCGTAACTGGCTGAAACCGGGCTTTTCCGTCTCTTCCTCAGATCCCTGCGGCTCCTCCAGAGTCTTTGCCAGCATCAGGCCCTCAGAGCTGGCAGAGGTTCCTTCTGGCCTTGGCTCCTCTCCCTGAGGCTCTGCCACAGCCTCTGCCAGTCTATTCTCATCACCTGAGCCAGGCCCCTCTGCACTGGGTCCAGCCTCTGCCAGCTCCCCCTCATCTCCCGACTCCATTTCCATGCAAGGCATGACAGAATGCATGTGTTTATGCATGTGTTTGTTTGGAGTGAGTGATGCTGAGTATGTGCGTGTGCACGTGTGTGAGCTGGGGGGAATGATTTGGAGGTGATATTCCTATTAAATACTGCATTTTAGAACCATAGACATTCCTTTCCAATTTGTTTGCTATAATTGGCATGGCGTATTTCTTGCACTTTAAAATAAATTTAGCAGTTTCAAGTTTTGTGCTTCTTATTTTTTCCAGGAAACATATGTTCTTAAAAATCAAAGTTGGCATTTTTTGGTGTGTGTGTGTGAAAGTAGCTCACCATGCCTAGGGCGCAAAATAGTCTGGCACCGGCCCTGCCGCCAGGATTGGGATTTTTGCAGCAATGGCTGATGGGATACCATCAGGAGGACTGGGGGAGGAGAGAGGATGGAGAAAATGTCAATCAAACATCATGTTGCCTTTTACTAAGCTCTACGGGAGCCCACAGTCACACAGTGGTAGAGTTAGAACATGTTGTGTGGGGAATACCTTCTGAAAACTCAACTGTTGAGTGGAGTTTTCTGCATAGAGAAATGTGTTGTCTGAACTGAGCAAATATGTTAGTAATAAAGCCTGATATCTACACAGTAATTAGAGGCCTATAATTTATGGCTGCTCTTGCTAGACAAGCTGAAAATTGTAGCTGCTACATTTCTCCTTGCTGCCAGCTTGATGGAAGAAAGTGCCTGTAGCCAAAAGGCGGAAAAAAAATCCCATCCCACAGCCTTTCTTGTGGGAAAAGCAGATGGGGAGTATTCTGACTTCAGCCAATGCTTGTGGATTCAAGTCCTGTGTTGAGCAATGGCTGAAGAATTTCCACCCGCTTCTTTTTCTTTCCATCCCTCCTC
This sequence comes from Elgaria multicarinata webbii, assembly GCF_023053635.1. Lineage (NCBI taxonomy): Eukaryota > Metazoa > Chordata > Lepidosauria > Squamata > Anguidae > Elgaria > Elgaria multicarinata. The sequence goes on from NC_086181.1 coordinate 19,662,409, forward strand.
GGGAAAAGGTGAGGATAATGGTGGCCTCTCTTTCGTGCAAGAAAGAGAGGCAGGAGTGTGTGGGTTTCAGCTGTTGCTGGGTGGCAATGCTCAGGAAATCACCACTGAGCGGTAGCTAGCCAAGAATCCCACAGAAAAGGAACTTGCTGTGAGGCCAAAGGCACACAAGTGGCCTTGGCCAAACAGTTTCCAAACCATTTCCAGATTCTTTTGAACACTGGAGCTGTGGAGGGAGTAAAGATTAGGGGTGTGCACTCTGCCCTGGAATTATCTGGTAACCGTGGACATCTGCGGAGCATTCGATCTTCCAGAGTGGAGATTGGCCACTTCCAAACCCATTGATTAATATCAGAGTGGAGACGTGCCCAATCGGAGCTTCTAATTTCTCCCAAATTATCTGACTGTTTTTCAGGTGTCAACGGTGTGTGTGTGTGTGTGTGTGTGTGTGTGTGTGTGTTGGATATCTCCATATCTGGAAGACGCTGAGTGGGATGAGGTGTAGGTTTGATATTGACATCTGTGGCTAACCAATTAGGAATTGCCACAGCTCTGTCCCTGCCCATGTTCTCTTCCAATGGCAGTGTTTGGGGCAGTAGGAAACACTAACTGACAGCTGATTCTGGCTGCAGGGGATGGGAGGGGAGCGTGTTTCTGCTCAGACTCATAGAAATCAACCATCCATATTTCCACAGTGTGAAAGTGCTGCTGGGCTGGCTGGCATTGTGAGCGAGAAAGCTTCTACACCTGAGTCAGGCACAGGAAGGCTCTTTATTTCAGTGGCTGGGCTTCCAGTGCAGTGTGTGTGGGTGGTGGTGGTGCTGCTGCTGCTGCTCCAACCAATAGATGTGAAGGGCACCAGGTTGGAGAAGGATGGAGTGGGATACTTTTTTTAAAAAAAAAAAAGACATGAATGAATCTGATTCAAACTTAGCATGGATAAATCCCTCCTTGAGCTATAATAATAATAAATAATAAGCTATCATTGTTCCAAGTTACATCTCTTTATCTATAAAATTATGCAGATGTAAGCATTTTTGTTGATTTCCATTTAAAAATTCCTAAAAATCAAAGCATAAACCAATCCGATTGAATCTTGGCATGGGTAAATCCTTCCCTAAGAGCTATCAATGTGCCGTGCTTTATCTCTTTATTTTTAAAAATGAGGGAGCTGTAAACATTTGATTATTTTCCATCAGTTAGGGTGGTTATCTGAAAAGGGGTGGTTCTCCAATGGGTAATCTGATGGAGAAGAGTAAGGAGAGCCACTCCAAAAAATGGAGCAGAGAATCACCTCAACAGAGCTCTGGCTTGATCTTTAAGGTGGAGAAGACCCACTTTGCACACCCCTAGTAAAGCTCATCACAAAGCTCTGGTGATCCCTGCCCACCATCATGCTCACCAGAGGGTGAGCCTGGATATGTATGGATTCCTGACCACAAGTGGCATTCAGGTCCATGTTCAGTTCTGGGTTCTGTGAATTGGTAATCTTGCATTACAATGTGAATCCAACACATTTCTAACCCAACCCTCCCCACTTTAAGGAATTTTACTCATCTTACTGAAATCCTTCTAACTTCTTTTGAAATCCCTACAGATCTTTCTCCTGTAAGAAGAGATAATTTGGTGGCAGCTTTGCCCACACGCCTCCTGGGCTTTCAGTTCTTTTCATTAACCCATTGTCCTTTCATTTTAAATCTTGATCTTTCCTGATCTTTATGTTTGGGTTTTCCAGGCACCTGGTTTGAATTTACCCCACATGAAGCTGGGCTTCCTGGCTTAGGAGCATATGTAGACATCAAATATTTTTGGAGCATATTTCAAAATGGGCAAATGGTTGAAGAGAAGAAGGCAAAAAACATCTGCTATCTGAAAGGTATATCATCTAATCCCCCCCCCCCCCCCTTATGTGTATCATTCTCAAAATGCCAACCCTAAGCAAAGTACATAGTCTGCCCTGGCCTGGTTCAGACAACACGCTAAACCACGCTGCTTAACCACAAAATGGTTAATGGAATGCATTCCGTTAATCATTTTGTGATTAAGCAGCATGGTTTAGAGAGTTGCCTGAATGGGGCCACTGCATTTGCATGACCCACACTGAGAGGAATGTAGGGTGGAGGCATAGCTTACAAGTGCTACTGAAAGATATGTTGATCAGACAAATACATTATGAAACATCATTGTTTGGGGAACTGTTTGGGAGAACTGGTATAGCAGCCCAACCTGGATCTAACAACAACAAAAAGGACATCTGATTGCCAGTGGCAGGACATTTATAATCTTCCCTTTCTCTGTGTTGATGGGGAGGTTATGTCATTTTAAAATGAAATATTAATTCTGGTCTTTTACTGTCAGCAGGTGAAACGCAGGGCTGTTAATGCCATATCTTCTTTATTTTCAGGTTTATGGGGAAGTGCCCTTGGAAGTAAGGAAGAACTTAAAAAGAAAATAGAAGGTATTGTTCTTTCTGTGGCCAAGAAGCCAGGATCCAGCCCTGGATTAATCTTTAAGCAATATAAGCACGTGCTTAGGGCACCACAGAGTACCGGTACCATAGCTGTAGCTGTCTAATTTTAAGGAATTCCAGATTCATAGAAAAGGCCTAGTGGCATATTCTAAGAGCCACAATTTTTTTTTTGTTATTTGTGCTTTATTTTATTACACCCAATCAACCAGCTTTAGGCTCTATGTGTCCCATGACGTCATCTGACATTTGAGATAACTTTCTGACAACCTTTGTCTCAACATATACTCAGAATCCAGTATGTTTGACTATCTTACCAATGTTTTCTGCATGAATTTCAGTGTTTATATATATATATATATATTCCATATTCTTTTGTGTGTGTGTTTTATTTTTGCTTCTGTACTTTTCAGACCCCAAGATGAAACATGTTCAATTAAGTGGTGCACAGAAGAGAAAACTTCAGCACTTATTGAGTCTTAATGTCTTGCCGGATAAGCAATGGAAGGGCCAAGGGGGCACCATTATTGGGCTGTGCTCAGGGCATCAGCTGGCCTTAATCTGGCCCTGCCAGGATCTGAGACTATGAGATAGTGTGGGCCAGGAAGAATTCCTGTAGCATGGCTGTCCCGGTGGCCTTATCATGCACATGAAACAAATCTTGCAAGATTTCCCTGAGGAATCTTGAACGATTGGAAGGAATACTGGGAAGGTAGTCAGCAATGCCCCTGAACAAGCAGGGGTCATGTATATATACAAGCAAGTGTCTATGCATTCTTGTGAATAGTCAATGCAATTATCACCTTTCTTATAGACTTTATTCTAGGCAAAACCTTTCTTGATTTCTGTAACTGTAGATATTCAGTGGTGGGGATCATGTCCATGCCTGGATATGTTGGCCAGTTTCCCCACTACCACCTATATACATGCATTCATTAGAACATCCAGAGTTCCTATGTGTACAAATTGGCTATTACCAAAGCAGATAGCACCTTTTGTTGATCAGCTATGTGAGGATTTGTGGATGGGGCCCCTTAAGTAAGACAAAGGCTGTGGTTAAGAGAATGAGTGGTAGACCGGGAAGCGCCTAATTCAAATCACAAAGCTATGAACTCACTGAGATGCTTAAGCAAACCACTGTATCAGTGGTGGGGGGACCTTTCATCCTATGAAAGGCTATTGATCTACAGAAAAAGTCCACAGGGTGCTGCAGCTGCTAAAGGAGGGAATAAGAGGTTATGGGAAGCCAGAGACAAAAGTTAGTGGAACCTGAATTGTAGTATTGCATACTGTAATTCTTTCTCTCTATGAAGATCTTCAGATGAGTGTGGGGGGATCACATTTCCTACCGTCACTTTGCCTCCTGCTTCTGTCCCACAATAGGAATGAGCAGCTTCCTCTTTCTTCCCATGGAGTTAGGAAATAGCGCCAATTAGCATTATAGCCAGAAGAATCAGATTTTCTGGGTGGTATTTTGTAAATGGGAAAAAATGACAGAAAGAGCAGGAGACATGTTGGTGGAACACACCATTGTCAAAATATCCCGCAAAGATCCATGAGATGATGCTCTCTGTGCCAGTCCATCCCTTCTCTGCTTCTCTACCACTCATTCACCATGCATGAAGTGGAAGAGAAAGCATTTCCTCAGAAGGGCAGCCTGGAGATGGAGAGTAGGCCTGTCTCATCTGCAGGGCAGAATGGCGCTGAGGGCCATTGGCTGAGGGCTGAGGCAATCTTTAAGGGGAATGTTGCTAGAGAACAACAGTATTCCATGAGCTTTATTTGAAGCTACTCCCTTATTATTTATTTGAATATATTTGTGGTCTATCATGTACAATTGGCATAGGATGGCCAGGTAAACATTTGTATATAATTAATTGTGGCGTAGTGGCTAAAGTGTTGGACTGGGAGTCAGGAGATCCGGGTTCTAGTCACCACTCAGCCATGGAAACACTAGGGCCAGATCTACACCAAGCAGGATTTGACACTTTGATATATTTTTTTTGAAAACTATATGTCGTGTGTCCTGAGCCCCAACAGTTGCCACTGCTGTTATAAACCATTTTAAAACAGTAGTGTAGATCCTGCCTGGGTGACTTTGGATTGTTGTTGTGAGGATAACATGGAGAGAAGGAGGATTATGTACACCACCTTGGGTTCCTTGGAGAGAAAAAAGGCAGGATATAAATGCAATAATAAATAAAACAGCATATTTTCTGTTTTCTCAAAGCACTTTGTATTATATTAGATTACAGTATTGTTGTTACATATGCAAAAGGTAGATGCAGTTTCTATAAAATAAATGGAAAGTGACATAGGTGGATCATGACAGACTAGTAACTACAGGGTTGTGATAGTGGGGTGGCGTACTTTGGCAAAATGAGAATTTAACACTCAAGCTGGCTCTGTGACAGTGGTTGCAATAATCTGGGTGTTGCTAGTTATATTGGCATGTTGTGCTTCAAAAACAAGACCCTCATGTGTGTGTTAACATATGCATCTTTTTAAAGGTAGTTTACGGCATTTACGGGATTTACTAAGACATCACACTTCAACATACTCTTCTTCAACAGACTTGGGTGAGTTGTCACAACAAATTTTAACATTTACTCCTCCACTCTTGGCTTCTTTCCACATCTCTATGATGACCTGATCATTCTCATAAACTCTAAAGACAATTTGGAAGACTCTTAAAGGCCAGCAGCCCTTCTGTCTCCCATACACATTAGGGAGGCGCTGAGTCAGTCAGTGTAAGCAGGTATTCAGTACAAACATTATGATATGTATCCAATGCGCTCAAGAAGTTGAGTTCAGAAAATTACAGGTTAAACTCAATTTGTGCCCCAAAGTACCATCATTCAACAAGTCCAACACTGTTGCTGAGACAACTGCAAATAGTCTCCCATACTGCCTCATCTCCTCATGGGTGCAGAAAAAGTCTAATATGTAGAGTATGTTATATGCCAGAGTTGATGCACTTTAATATAAAGTAGCATTCATCTCTTTCTGTCTCCTCTCTGAGCTGCACCAGGAACATATCTGGGAGAGCTGCCTGTTATGGCACTCTATGGAACTGAGAGGCAGAATAGTGGATTAAATGCTCCTCAGCTGAATCTTACAGCTCTAATAATTTGGAATTGGCAAATGACAAGGTGATGGGTAGAGGTTTAATAGTTACAATGGTAAGTTTAGAGAAAGCAGAGAATAGTTATGTGGAGAGACAACTTTTCACAAGGCCATGTGTCACCTGCTTCAGAATTGAACAATGTAACTTTAGTGGTGTGTGTGTGTGTGTGTGTGTGTGTGTGTGTGGTGGGGGGCTCATCTACACCAAGCAGGATATTCCACTATGAAAGCGGTATGAAAGTGGTATATAACAGGCAGGATCTACACTACTGCTTTATAGCAGTATTTAAGTGCACTGACAACTGTTGGGGCCCGTTGACACATCTTCATCAAGCAGGATCTAACACTATGAAAGTGGTATGAAAGCAGTATATAGTATGTGTCAACGAGCCCCAACAGTTGTCAGTGCACTTCAATACCACTATAAAGCAGCAGTGTGGGTCCTGCCTTTCATATACCACTTTCATACTACTTTCATAGTGGAATATCCTGCTTGGTGTAGATGAGGCAGGTGTGTGTGTGTGTGTGTGTGTGTGTGTGTGTGTGTGTGTGTTGTTCAGTAGTAGAACACATGCATTGCATGCAGAAGGTCCTGGTTTCAATCCCCAGCATCCCAAAGGAGGGCTAGGAGATCTTGCTTGAAACCAGGGTCAGCTGCTGCTGCCAGTCAGTGTCAATAATATTGGGGTAGATGGACCAATGGTCTGACTCGGTATAAGGCAGCTTCCTGTATTTCAAACTTTATACTTGGTTAAATTGATATTGTTATCTTACAGAACATAAGAAGGAAAATAATAAGTTATCAACTGGAATGTGCAGCAAAATGTTGCAGTGTGGAGTCCTCTTTACTCAGGATTCCAGCCACTCTTTTCCACATGTACCATAAGCATGACCAGTCTTTATGTGGCTGTTTTTGAAGGTTCTTTCCCCCTTACCCATATTTCCTAAAAGATAGATTTGTACCAATTCTTTGAGAGTTACCTTGTTGTGCTTAGGTAAATAAAGAAGAGCACGTACAACCTAAACATCACAAATATTTGTTTAATGTGTGGAGTCATTGTAATGGGGACCTCTGGAGGCTTAAGGGAAAGAATGATAAAAAGGCCAGCCTTCACTCCAAGGTTTTTACGAGCACATGAGTGGGGGCTAATGCCTGGATATTTAAGCAAAATGCCTGCCATATATAGTTTATCTTAAGTGAGCTGAGAGTAAGCCAGTATTTGTAACCCTACTTCCTGCTCTGTTTCTTTGCCAAGATCAAGATGACCAGAAACTTAATATACTCTATGAAGGTTATCATTCTCTTCTGGAGCTGCACTTGTCTGAATCATTAGATGGAAGAGAAGCAGAGAAGCATTTTGACGATCTAGAAAATATCTTGAAAAGTAAGTAAACATCAATCACAAATCATCAACATTTTTGGCTAATTTAAAAGCTTTCTTTTCCACCAATATCCCATGTAGCTAACAACAAAAATAAAAACAATCAACTTACAACCTATGCAACTGTCTAAGAACAACACTAAGAGAACAATCTTATGGCCCCTAAACAATGTCTGGGGGGGGCAAAAGGATTACTCAGTTTAGTTAAGGTGACCATATGAAAAGGAGGACAGGGCTCCTGTATCTTTAACAGTTGCATAGAAAAGAAGAATTTCAGCAGGTGTCATTTGTATATACCTGGAACCTGGTGAAATTCCCTGTTCATCACAGCAGTTAAAGCTGTAGGAGCTACACTAGAATGACCAGATTTAAAAGAGGGCAGGGCACCTGCAGCTTTAACTGTTGTGATGAAGAGGGAATTTCACCAGGTTCTCCATATATACAAATGACGGCTGCTGAAATTCCCTTTTCAATACAACTGTTAAAGATACAGGAGCCCTGTCTTCCTTTTCATATGGTCACTCTAGTTTAGTGGTTCCAAGGTTCAGAGACAGGGTTCAGGCCTCAGATCCAATAAACCACATTCGGGGCTTTGAATGGGGGGTATGCATGCACATTTTGTGAGCAAAGATGAAATTTTCATACATCCCTAACCAAGAGTACAATCTTAAAGCATTGCTAGTCTGTAGATGGAGAAGCTCCGAGATTGGAGCCCTCCACCCATCTAATGTGCTGCCAGTAATAGCTGTGCCGGGCATGAGGAATCACAGAGTCTTTTAGAGCCTTGTCATCTTCCTTTGCTATGATTTCTACTAGATGGGTCTATGAGCCCATCTAACTGCTGGGGGTGGGTCTGGGGCCTGGGAGTCCTTTGGAGCTGGCAGACCTATGGCTTCTCCTCTCCTCTCACCAACCTGCCCACCATCCTGCCCCCTCCCTCTCTATCCTCTTGCTGAAGAGCCACCATGGACCTTTCCGCAGTGGATGGGAAGGGAGTGGGGAAGGTCCATGATCAATTTTTCTCTTCCAAAGCCAGAGCATCCTATAGGGGAGGGGATCCACAGCATCTTCTGGTGCCTAGATGCTATCTAGAAGGCATAGGAATGTTGTGTTAAACTAAAGTCAATGAAACTTTTATTTGAACTTATTAGGAGAACCTGATGGTTTCCTGTCTATTCCAATGACATCTAAACTATGCAAATCAAAACTGTTGGAGAAGATTCATCATATTAACACTCTATTCAAATTTAAGATGGCTATAAAAACTGGTCTCTTCCAGCAGGCCTACCCAGATGAATTTTAAACCTAAGAATTTTAAGATGCCCAGATTGTTTTTTTAATATTGTATTGGTTTTATATGGTCTTTTAATTAGTTTTATGTATTTTATTTATACTGTATTGTTGTATTAATGTTGTTCCCCACCTTGATCCAAAGGGAGAGGTGGATAAGAAATAAATAAGCAAAATAATAATAATAATAATAATAATAATAATAATAATAATAACTATTATTATTAATTAAATCAGAGCAATAATAAATTGAACAATGAATCAGGCTACAACCCACTTATTTGTGAGTAAGCCCCACTGAATTTAATGGGACATATTTTAGATGATATGAATAGGAATGCACTATTCTTTAACGTTTCATCATTACCCAACACTCCTTTTCCTTTGTCGCCTGCAAAGCATTGTTTTTCACCTTGCTTAATCCATCATAATTATTCACCTTTGGCAAAGACTACAGCTCCAGCAAAAGCTATGAATTGCTCAGAGAAATCCGTCAGACCTGGTATTCTGCAGATGAAGAAACAAGAAAGAACGAGCATTTGAGACTGTTCCATGCTTTGGACACAGATTTTGGAGGCAAGTATCATAGTGGCATATGTTGCTTTTGAGGAGCTGTTCATTCTGAAAGTCTTTAGGTCTCCTTGAAGACATCTGAATTTGCTACAGTAATATAATCTAGGTGATCTTAAGAACATAAGAAGAGCCATGCTGGATCAGACCAAGGGTCCATCTAGTCCTGCGTTCTTTTCACCAGTGCCCATGGGAAACCCACAAGCAGGACATGACTCTTTCAGCACCCTCCCACCCAGGTTCCCCAGCAACTGGTTTACATACAGTAGGCATACCACATCTGATACTGGAGAGAGCATATAGCCAGCCATAATGACTAAGCCATTGATAGCCTTATCCTCCAGGAATGTGTCCAATCCCCCTTTAAAGCCATCCAAAGTAGTGGCCAACACTACTACAACAAAAAGCTTCTCTCATTGTTCTCTATTTATTTATAACCAAGTTTCTTATTTTAAAACATTTCCCAAAAAATGAGTGGGTGTTATGTACATGGCATGTGACTTGAAAAAGGAATTTTGCTACTTGTTGGGCCTCAAACACCAATTTCCCCACTAAAGAGTGATAATAATTAGTAGGATTTGTAGTGGAAAGAGTACAAATAACTAGGTGACCTGTAGAGGGTTGACCTATACTCAGACTCTGGGACAACCACCTTGGCAATTAAAAGATATTTTTTAATGGGTAGGTTCACTCTGCTTTTAGGGAGATTTCTTAGACATTTTTCATTGACACAATATCTGGGTCTGGAGGCCACATGCCATTTTTACTCAGGATGTCCCCAACAGAGTGCCACACTGAGGCATTGTGGGAAATTAAAATGATGGGCAGTTTACTGCTGCAAATAATTGGTCAGCCCACACGTGTGAAAAGAGGGAGCACTGATCTAGAATGGGGCCTCTTCAGAGGGCACTTTTTTAGGGTTCTTTTCAAACCTGAACCCAATACAAAAACTACAATATCTCTGTCAGAAAATATAATAAAATGACACCATGCCTTCATACTTCTCTATTTTAAGCTTATTGTGTTGGAAATGCAATCACTAGATTTCAGAGATTGAAAACCAATTTCGGCATGTGTGAATTTCTCATTATCATTCGTGAAATTATTCTTAGCTCTGCATTTCATTTCTTTTAGATATTACCAATCAAGACGACCAAGCTTTGTATAAAGTGATCAAAAAGACATGGTTATGCCTTAGGATGTGGACATGGGGAAAGACCAATAATTTCCTCTACCGCTGCTGTAAGCTGTTATTACAATCACACTAATATCGTACTTGAATATAAATAGATCACTTCTGTGAACAGTATACTCTCGGGTTGGAATTGTTCAATTCTTCTCTTCATCTCTATTACATGTAGCAGCACTTATCCCATGATGCTTTGTCATCACATTAAAAAATTTCTCATCTTTGCCAGCCATGATTTAAAAGCAGGGGAACTCTCAACCTGATGAAGTCACAGCATGGGATAAATGTTCCTACATTCTTACAGGGGAAAGCACTCAATATTGGGATGCCATTTTGGTGGAACATGAAGCTCTGATCTTTGAGGAGAGTGGGATGTGGGTCTTCTGGGACTATGGATTGCAGAGAAAAAGGCATCATAAGAGAGAGAGAGAGATATTTTGCACAGTTACAGCATTTAGCCTGCAATTATATACACGTATCTAAGAACACAGGAAGCTGTCTTATATTGAGTAAAACCATTGGTCCATGTAGCCCCAAATTGTCAACATTGAATGGCAGCAGCTCTCTAGGATGCCAGACAGGAATTTTTTTTCTAGCCCTACCTGAAGTTTCTGGGGATTTAACTTGGAACCCTCTGCATGCAAAACTAGTGCTATACCAGTGAGCCACAGCACCACTTACCAGGGAGTAAGCCCCATTGAGCAAAGTGGGATTATATCTGAGTAAGCTTTCGTAGGATTGCAGTGTTAATTGATTTTATCAGGCAGCAGATTAAAAATTTCTATTTAATGCAAGTTGTGTTCTGAAGGCCTGATCTATTCATGACCCAGTCAAAGTAGATTCTTTGGATTACCAAGATGAAACTTGTGAAAGAAATGACTGGTTGTGAATAGAAAACGGATGCAGAATAAAAGTACAAAGAAAGCTCACACATCTCTTCAGCCCTTGGAGCTGGCAACTCCCAAAGAGCTAGCATTAGTTGGGGCTCCAAATCAGCAGCAAATAGAGATCATTCCTTGAACCCCACGTTCTCCAGGTTAGCGTGCATGTTCCCCCTGGAGGAAAGCCAAATTGGTTATGCCTCAGCTCCATCAGTTATACTCTTTCTGATGTTCTAGTACGTGCCCCAAAGCATCACAGGCAAGTAATGACTCACTTGTCCTATGACTAACAGATCCCATCATGGGGGAAGGGGGAAGAAACCCAGTAAAGCAAATAGAGGAAATTAGGCAGCTAGATTGTTGACGAGGATAACACCCTTATCAGTGTCAGATAGCTAGCATGTGTACTGGTGCCTGCTTGCTTCATAGAATCATAGAATCATAGAATAGCAGAGTTGGAAGGGGCCTACAAGGCCATCGAGTCCAACCCCCTGCTCAATGCAGGAATCCACCCTAAAGCATCCCTGACAGATGGTTGTCCAGCTGCCTCTTGAATGCCTCTAGTGTGGGACAGCCGACAACCTCCCTAGGTAGCTGATTCCACCGTCGCACTGCTCTAACAGTCAGGAAGTTTTTCCTGATGTCCAGCCGGAATCTGGCTTCCTTTAACTTGAGCCCGTTATTCCGTGTCCTGCACTCTGGGAGGATCGAGAAGAGATCCTGGCCCTCCTCTGTGTGACAACCTTTTAAGTATTTGAAGAGTGCTATCATGTCTCCCCTCCATCTTCTCTTCTCCAGGCTAAACATGCCCAGTTCTTTCAGTCTCTCTTCATAGGGCTTTGTTTCTAGACCTCTGATCATCCTGGTTGCCCTCTTCTGAACACGCTCCATGTCTCTTGATATCCATGTCTCTCTTATCAGAAGCTGGCCATTATAGAGGACTACTCTAAGAAACAAGAAAACAGGCCTCTATATATTTAATAAACAGCATATAGGGCAACTATGTAAGTTCAACACCACACCTGACTCATTGTGTCAAACTCACTACAGAAGTATTTATAAAAACTGTGTATTTATTTATTTATTTATTTATTTATTTATGTATTACATGTTTATACCGCCCAATAGCTGAAGCTCTCTGGGTGGTTCACAAGTGTATGACAAGTGCCATCTTAAAAGAGGCATCCTTCTTCTATCCCAAACAGAAAATGATGCTTTTCAGAGAAATGTGCTATGTAAGACAATTTAGGCTAGGGCAGGGACATTCTTACATATGTGAATGAGCCACCTGCCTACAGTTATCCAAAACAGGCAAGACCTCTGCAATTTAATGGTGTGGAGTCCTCTAACTTTCTCTTAAAGACAGGCAATCTTTTTCCTGACTTTTCAAGATTGTGACCTGGCAGTTCCATGGACATGAAAGAACCTAGTTGTGTTGCAGTGTGATATTTCTATCTGGTTAATTGGTTAATATCTGGTATGCAGGTTATTGTATTCATCCTACAAAGTGTATCCAGGACAAAATAAACTTGAGCTTTTAAAGAAATGAATTTGAGAGCAACCAAAATTGACAGATTTATCTACCCAGGCCGAGGGCTTTGGGTGCTTAGCTCTTAAAAGTGTGTTAGTGCTGAATTAGGGTTGCCACATCTTTTACTTTTTGTTTTTTCCCCTGACAAGATTCTTGTCTTTACCATCCACATTGGCAGGCAGGTACATCACATTGCTTTCCAACATAGGAATAGTTGTACCTATTGAATGTGGCTTGTGCAAATGAATGAGAATTTTGCTCTTTTTTTAATAAGGATTATGGTGCTATATAAATAATAATAATAATAATAATAATAATAATAATAATAATAATTCACAATGTTCTTATTTGGGCAGAAAGAAACATGAGATTTTAAAAATTCAAATGTGGGGAAAAGGGAAAACGACATTCCTAATTGTACTTATACATAGCATTTGTGCATGGATGATTTTACTTCTGCATTCTTTATAGACTCTACCCTACTGCTGGAATGAAATGCTCATGACCAACAGTAGTAATGGTAGTTTCTATACTGAGTCGTAGTAACTAGCAAGTTTGTATTGGTTCAAGTAGCTTTATAGTAACACTCCATTTGGCATTATATGATTAGCTGATGTTGAATTCCCTGAGCTGACAAGCAAGGCAGCCGTCTCTCTCATTGATGCTGGTCTGGCCATAAACACAGCTTACCCACCTATTCTGCGCCCTGAGAGAGATGTGAAACTGATCCTCTCCTTTGACTTCAGTGCTGGAGATCCTTTTCTAGTAAGTCATTTAATTTCAAGGGGGAGGCGTACAAGGCTAGGATTTTGATCAAAGGATAATGCTGTCAGTATTCGTTATATCACCCATGGATATTATTAGATATGTCTCTTGTTACCCTGCTGTTATGTTTGAAATGAAATATAGACACCTCAGATATACAATATACCATTCTCTAAAAAGTCATTATGAAGTTTCCTTAGCAGTTTTGTAGTTGTCACCGATCGACTCTTCACACAACATAGGGGAAATCGACAACACAGCTTCTTCTCACTCTAGCAATGTCCCCTGGATGACAATGACATTGGAAGTGTCTTTCCAGTGTATCTCTCCTGTCTAGGGTTGTTGTGAGTGTCTGCTTGGCTCTGTGAGGGCAGCGGACTCCCCCCCCCCCCCACCCCAGTGGATGTGCCCAGTGTGAGGATAGTGCCTGGTGCAAGGATAGATCCATGCCCAAGTGCTCATGAGCCCCTGAGAGCGTTCGAATGTGGGTCTACCCTGGTTTCCGGGATCACACCCTTCCCCCCCCCCACTGCATTAATGGAGAGATTGCCAATCCCTAGTCCTGTTTGACTTGGTTCAAGATGCTCAGATGTGCTAAAGCCAGCAAGGAATGGGCAGGCATGGATTTAGCCAGTCAGGTCAGGTCCAGTCAAGTCCAATTCAGGGTGCTGAACAGCCAAACAAGTTAGACCAGGTAGGGCCTTCCAGGACCTTGGCCTGCTCCGCATTAGCTGAGACACAAGCAAGGGGTGCTGTTGAACCAGCAACAGTCAAAGGCTTACTGAAGCCTTATAAAGGCAAGAAGCTATAGACTTGCAGTTTGCTCCACCCCCTCTGAGAAGCAGCTTCTTTCTTTAAGGACCATGGGGGAATGTCCTCTGCATCTGAGGAGTCAGGTAAGGCACATCCTCTGGTCTGGAAGGGCCTGGCATAATAGGGTTGGATTACTAGAGGGAGTCTTCTCCGCCTCTGAGTCCCCTTTGAACTAGTGGATGTGTCAAAGTTGGGCAACATGACCGTATCTTGGACTTGAGTAGTGCAGGAGGGAGTCCTAGAGCATTCGTTCCTGTGCCCCTAAGGAAATGCCTGAAGGCTCCCTAAATGCAGCCCAGCATGTAGCCGTTAGTACTCTTTCTAGCCAGCCAGAAGGTATTCTTTCAAGTACTTTTGGCCATTGAGAGAGCTTCAGTTATTGGGTGGTATGCAATAAATAAATAAATAAACCACAGGTTTCAAGCTTTCTTCTTTTGGTTCAGACCATTAGACAAGCTGCTGAATACTGTGATGCACATGGAATCCCATTTCCCAAGATAGATGGGGGAGAACTGCAGGATATAGACAACCCGTCGGATTGCTACATCTTCAGGGGAGAACAGGTCCCAACTGTCATGCACTTCCCACAGTTCAACAATGTCAACTGTCCAGGTAACTTAGGAATGGGATTTGTTTGGGAAATGTCTAGTTCTGGTGTCTTTAATGCTTTGACCCTGTTCAGACGAAATGCTAAGCCACCATGGTTAAGCAATTTGAGCTAAACATTATGGCTTAGTGTGCTGTGTGAACCATGCCTTAGAGTGTCATTTTAACCGTTCCTAACCATGGTGGCTATATAATTAGGGTTTAAACATTCTTACTAACCATTTGTTACAAAAGGGTTAGTGACCTAATCATGGCTTAGTGTGTCATCTGAACACGCCCAGGGTCTGCATGCACATGCATATGAACTTCCCCGGTTCTGAGATGAACATGCCATTACAAGGCCACCCCCGTTAGAATTCAAGCTTGGCCCAACATGATTTCCCTCCCCACCACACCAGTCAGCCATTCCTTTTATTTCCTATGTTCCAACGAACATCACCTTGTGACAGGATAAGTGAGTGTGTGATGGAGAAGGTTGACTGGAACCTCACAGCCTCTCACTCAGTGGGCCAGGTCCTTCTTAGCATGCTCAGTCATGTATTTTTTTGCTGGAGTGTTTTCTATGCTTTCTGTTTCAGTTCATCCATTCATAGTGTCTCTCATTTTAGGTGAAGTGGCTAAATACAGAGAGCAGTTTTCAACGTTCAAGATGAGCTATTCAGATGAGGAGATTGAAAAGTTGCTCACTGCCACAATGAAGAATGTAGCAAATGTTCAGGAAAAGATTCAGGAGGAGATCAAACGTATTGTAGGTCCTCCTTCACAAAAAGCTTAAGTAAACCTAATAGCAGGTTCATATAATAAGACTTGTTTTCCCAAACAGAGAGCACCTCTGCTTATTGTTAACATTATTATTATTATTCATAGTATTATTATTCATAGTATTATTATCACCACTGCTGCCATCATCACTGTCAACTGAATTTGTATCCCATTGTTCTAATAGGATTTGTAGTCAAAGCTAAAAAAAACATGCTGATAAACACACACACACATACACACACACACACACACTCAAATAAGACTTAGCAAATCACAACGGCCTCAGACTCATGCACACATACCCTTCACTTTTCATCCACTGGCATGACTGTGAAGATGAAATTAGAAGCTGTTGCTTCTCATCTAAGCTAACCATGTTTGTTTTTGTCAGGCAAAGGTGGCATGGGGGAGATTTTATTGATTCAACCCAAAAGAAAACCCCCCTTGAGATATCACTTGCCTAATACTTCTGATATTACCTACATGCATTTCTGGATGTTCACCCACTAACACAGTTTATGACAGGAGGTATTGCACATGAGGAGGTGGAACTGCCTCTCTATGTTTTGTATTGGATAATAAATGCTTAAGTCTCATCTTCACCCCACTTCTACCCAAACAATGGTGAGGTCAACATCTTTGTTTATGAATAGGGATGTTGGAAGAATATGATTTTGGGGTAGAATTTTTGCCAGCTCAACCCCTCAGATACCAGATCCTAAATCCCTGAGTTCACTCAATTTGGTTCATGCTGTGTCATGGTTTTCCGTTGTTTTTAGTACAAATCCTGATTTGCACAAATTTGCAAGTGACTTCTATGGAAATCACAATTTGCACAAATTAGTGGCCGTAAATAGTGCAATTAGTGTGAAATTGCCAGCGTAAATGGTCCTTTACATGTGCATTTTTAAGCAAATTGTGCTGTATATGGCTGCGATGTTGTGCAGATTGCAATTTCTGTAAATATTTCCAGCCATGAGTTTGTGCAAATTGCAGCTCATGGACAAAAAAAAAAAAAAAAAAAAGCTGTGAGCTCCTACTGGGTGTCCGCAGACTCTCTGGCAGCTCACTCTGCCTGCACGCTGAGGTCAGGCAAACAGTGGGAGTTGGGTGAGCAGAGCGTGAACTGGACTAGGAGGAGTTCACCCATCTAGGTAAACAATGGAAGTGAGTAGTGTATATATGCATGTGCACATGTGTGTAGACCTGGCTCTTTCTAGCATTCTGCCAGAAGCTTCTGTCAATTCACTACAGCTGAGCCAGAACTTCTCAGGATTTTTTTTCCCCAGGGAAAAGTTCTGATATTCTCTCTCTCTCTCTTCTGCCACTCTGCAGGATTTTCTCTGAATATTCTCATATATATGGTCATAGCCACCATTATTCCCCTGCCCCAGAATAATGGCCTGGAACTATGCTAGGTCCAGAACATTGTAGAGGATGCAAAATGGTGCCCCAAGCTGCTATTACTAACTTTTGCAATAACAGCATGTCAAATGCAACATTCCCCCTCCCTTCTAGAACGTATCCCTGGACAAAGGAGCATGCCCAAATGTCTGTACTTATTGTACTTTGCATTACTCCATAACTAAAGCTTGACTCCTCCCCTCCCCCAACACTCACAAGACTCAGTCCTATGTAACTGGCGAGTTAACCTTAGTATTTAGGTTTGGACTAAGTCAATTCTATATTTTACTTCATTTTAAAAGCAACTGGCCAATTCTGAACTTCTCTCTGCGTGGTTCTTCAATAAAGGGACTCGTTTGGAAACTGGAGTTCACTGAGTTCCTTCTTCTAGCCAGAGGCTGGTCTTACTCACACATCAACCTAATTTTCACAGAGATTCCCACAGGTTAAGAGTTACTATAAATCATTTGGGTGGTGGCAGCCTTATCTCCAAAACATACCACAAGTGGAGTCTTCCAGACTGCCCTTTTTTGCAGAGTTGGAATTTCAGACTCCCATTTGTCACAGTGAGCAAAAACAGCAAGGGGAAAAAAAAAGCTTCCATTGTCATGTATGGGACATTTATACTCAAGTTCAGGACAAAGAATCTTTTGCATATACTACTAATGTTTAAAGTGAAACGATTTATTTTGCAGCATATGAATACAATGGTCATTACTAGCAGAACAGGGTTAGTAACTTTAAATTCAGCAAGAAACAATTATCTTAGATACTATTAATATTGTCTCACGTATGGGACACAAGAATTTCCATCTTAGTGCACATGGTTATCTTCAATTAAACATTTCTGTGAACTGTGAACTTGAAACTAATTCAACTTTTTTCTGATAATTCCTGAGATATCACCTCACATTTATATCCATGTTAGACTCAATTTTTACATTTTAGCTCAGTCAAAAAAAATGGTTTTTTGATGTCACGTATGGGACATTCTCTGTCACGTATGGGACACTGTCTGCACTACAATATAAAAAACTCACTTAGGACTACTAAATATGAATTATTAATTTATTTAAGACACTAGCATCAACAAATAATGTAGTTAGAGTGTTTAATCATTGATATTTGAAAAGTTCCTTTACATTAGAATAATTCTGAAAATTTATACATGGTGCAGCGACGAGACTTCGAAGGCACAGTTGGTGGGTCAACCTTCCTAATCACATCCTTAAAGGAGCATGTAATACAATCAGGAGTGTGGGGATTATAATGATGTTTGTTGGCAGGAACCATTACACTCACTTCAATTCCATCCATGCCACAGACTTCCATAACACTGCCTGGGTAGGCCACCTTATTATAACTAACCAAGCACCAAGCACCTATATTGAGTTTCACATTTGAAGTAGGCCTAGTAACAGGAACAGATTCTTCACTCTCCAGGGCATGGTGTTTGAAGGAAACTAGACCGTTTGGTTTAGCCTGCACAATATGATATGATGCTATCCCAGACACAATGATAGTTCCTTCCCAAGCCTTGTCTTTCTCTACTTGGGAATGTATTTCACTCTGGGAAATGTACAGAGTGCATGTTGAGGGAGCAAGTTATTAGATTGTAAGCCTATGCGGCAGGGTCTTGCTATTTACTGTTTTACTCTGTACAGCACCATGTACATTGATGGTGCTATATAAATAAATAAATAATAATAATAATAATTTGCTAACTGTGCAAACTCCACTGCATTCTGTATGACACTGACATTGCCTTGGCTCATGGTCTTTTGTCATACAAGCCTTTTCACATTGCCTCCCACACCATCAACTATTCCTTTGCCATGTGAGGTGGCAAAATATTTCCAACTGAACTTTTTTGCTAGAAGCTTCAGCACATGCACCATGTATTTGTTCTTGAACTCGGATGCAGTTCCATCACTCCAAATGATGTCCTCCAAATGATGTCCAGTTTCTTCACTCATTATCTCATAGAGTTTCATCAGCATTACATACACAGTGTGTTTGTCCTTCTGTGTTATATCTGAGCACAAGAAGAAGGTTCTACAAGATCCATTTAAGAAAACATCTGCAGTGAAAAGCATTACACTTGCTCGAGACCAAAGGGTACTCTGAATCCCATTCTGATACTCACAGCTATAAGACATAGCAAAATCAATTTGCAGCACTCTTACATTTTCCAGTTTTTGATCACTTAAGAAAGCATTTGCTTGTATTCTTTTTATGTGAACATGACCCAGAAAGTTTTCATAACTTGAAACAATATCTTCGTGTAATTCACCAGCACAACCATCTTTCATGCTTAACACTAGTCTTCTATCAGCATCCTTTTCCCACTGCTTCCATGTGATGTGCTTTGCTGGTTCTTCAGGAAATGGAATATTTTTTCCACTGGAACATTTTTCACATGTATTTAGTTTTTTTCTTGCGTGCTCTCTGCAACCTCTTTTGATCTCTTTCATGCTTCTTCCTCTGCAACTTCTCTCTGCTACTCATAGACATATTTTTCTTTCTTCTCAGTTCTTTAAACCTTTCATTTTCCTTTTTTTGAAATTCTGGATCCTCCATCTTCTTCTTTAGTCTCATTTTCTTCATTCTTTCAGCACTAGTGCTCTTTTTATTTTCAGTTGACACATTCATTGTGCATTATCTGCATAATAAGTGTCACGTATGGGACAATAAATAAAGTGACGTATAAACTGTTTAAAATACAAAATTAACATTAAGAAAATATATCATTGTGGACAACATTATCTTTGTTTTAAATCTGCTTTACTACATTTTAAATGCTACAAATAACATATATAACCTAAAAAGTGCACTTTTTCATGTCACGACAGCAAAACTATATGCATAATTAGCTATATATCTGCTAATAAACACACAGTTTCTAATGTTTTAACATGTAGGCAGCAACTTTAGGACCTTACCTTTGCTATCAGAATGAAAACAACACTTAATTCACTGTACAATACAATGTTAACACTTAATCAAATGTAACCTCATTTAGCATGTGACTGATCTTGACAATGGTAGCCATTTTGAAAACCAGGTTGTGCAATAATAATAGCAAAAAAATTATCTTTCATCATCAAAATACCCTCTTTCCACTATATATAACTAAAACAATACAAAATATTAACTAATTTTTCATTTTGAAATTTCATGTGTTTTGTCCCTGTTTCAGTGGAATGCTCCCCCAATAGTTTGGGTAATACCCACCCCTGAGAACCTGTTGGAGAATTCCCCCTCCCCTTGGAGAAATACAGTCATGTTTTTCATCCCAGAAATAAGATGGAGAATTTTGAGAGATCATCTGATGACATCTCCACAGTCAGCCATCCAACTTAGTTCTTTCCTCCACATGTGCAGCAGAGATCAAGCTAGTGTATATGGAGTGAGTCCTCATGTACTTCATTTCCACCAATATACAGAAACAGTATGAAGTTTTAATGCATAGTGTTGTTATACAGATTTCCACTGTTACAGGAAATCAAAGCTACTAACCAATAACACCACCCAGAAAGTCCTCCCAGAGGGGGGTTCCACATATGGGGATGTAAGAGTTACACATATGCACACACGAAGAAGAGATACAAATCAGTACATGGTGTGATGTTTGGGAGGAGTTCCCATGGGCTGAAGACAAAGAAGCATACGTAAGTGATCAAATGGACCAATAAAGTTTGAGTACTAACCTCACCAACTTAACCCATAAGCTGCCTTTGCACATGCGTGTTTACTATCTCAATAAATGTTTGATTGCACTAACAAGCACATATCACCATTACTAACCACATGGTAAATCACATGGACCAATGAATGTAAGCTGATGGTGT
The DNA here is from genome assembly GCF_023053635.1 of Elgaria multicarinata webbii. Taxonomy (NCBI): domain Eukaryota; kingdom Metazoa; phylum Chordata; class Lepidosauria; order Squamata; family Anguidae; genus Elgaria; species Elgaria multicarinata. The sequence continues at coordinate 19,683,043 of NC_086181.1, forward strand.
TGATAACATAAATGTATAAAAACAACCCCTCCATGTTTGAGGGGTGTGACATTGTTTCTGCATGAGTGGCGGTGTTCACCCTTAACTGCAGTTCAGTAAAATGAGAAAAACCCAAGAAGCCTCCGTTGTCTTTCTGCCAAGTGTATACAAATCTGAACACTATGTTGCACTTGGTCCAAGCATATTTGTGTAACAGTGTGAAGGTTTGAGGCCTACAAAGGCAAAGTAAAAAGGTTGAGCCTTAGAAGCCTGGGGTTATTCTGTTGGGAGGGTGTATCCCTGAGAGAGGTAGTTTCATTTCTCATTTAAATTTCATTTCTTCAGGATTGAAATGGTACTTTAAGTTTTTGGTGGAAGAGGGGATAAAAGGAGAGAGTCAGCCAGAGAGATTTGGGGGGTGGGGGAGGAGAGAAAGGTGAGAGCATGAGGAAGAAGCAGATGAATAAGTATTCGTTTTGGGATATGGAGGCAAGTGTAGGAGTCTGAGTAATGCTCTTCGTGCTTCATCCTGACCTACTTAGTCTGTGGAGTATGTTTCAGACTCCATAATCTTAATTTTGCAACTAAGAATGTAGTGCCTGAATTTTCTCTGCTTTTTCCCCTCCTCCCTCCCCATCCCCTTTCCTTTTGTGTCATGTTTTTTTTAGATTGTAAGCTTGTGGGCAGGGACTGTCAAGAAATATTTTTGTAAGCCGCCTTGAAAGCCTTTTTGGCTGGAGGGCGGGATAAAAATGCTTAAATCAATCAATCAATAAAAGTCTAATGCAGCTAGTGTATGGCCTGGTGGCTTGCAAAACCATGGCTGCCTGCAAAGGCTTCTGGGTGAATGGCTGCTTCTGCTTCTAAGCTAGCAAATTGTTATTTCAGCCTGTACTTTCCTTTGTGTTATGAGAAAGATGAATCAAAGCATACAGTTCTCTCATGAGAACAGCAAGAAGTTTCTGTGTAGGCTGGAAAGCTCTAAGGAGCTGACATTCCAGCCTCTTCATCCAATTAGTAAGTGCACCTGGGTGAAGAGAAGAGCCTTATGTGTGCCAACGAAATGCCAAGTTGTGCCTTGTTTATCACAATGCAATGGAACGTTAGCATAGATGCTTCTGGTAAGAACAACTGCCTTGTTATTAATCCACATGTATGATTGATCACTCTCTGAAGTTGGCAGCAATGCCATTCCAGTTACCATAACTAAACTTCTGCCCAGGGGGTGGGGTGGGGTGGGGGTGTCTAGATTTTGTTGAAGGGCCTACTGTGCAGGAAGCTTTCACAGTCTAGTCCACCTTTATGTAGAATAAGCCTGTTGTGCTGAAACTATTCTAATAAAGCCTGTCTCCTTGTGAGCAAACCCTGAGTCTGAAATACTTTATCACCCTGGCAACCCTGAAAGAACCTGAAACTCACAGCGAGAGTTTAGCAGAGAAAACAGCTAGGGTAAAGGACTTTATACTGTTAGTTTTACCCTACCCAGTGCCTGTTTACCCTACCCTGTGCCTGTTTGCATTCTCTTCCCTTCCTTATTGTTTTATTATGATTTTATTAGAATGTAAGCCTATGCGGCAGGGTCTTGCTATTTACTGTTTTACTCTGTACAGCACCATGTACATTGATGGTGCTATATAAATAAATAATAATAATAATAATAATAATAATAATAATAATTCTTTGGAAATTTTATTTTTAATGCCTTTCAATCACTCAGCTCCATTGACTAAATACCCTTAATTAATTGCAAGTTGCTTGTTTTACTTTAGTAGTAAACATGTCTGTTTAGTAGTAAACATGTCCATTAAACCTAAAGTGTCTTGAGTCTCACTCACTCCATGTCTAAAGCCTAAACCCCATGCTATTGGGAAGGGAAAGGTAAAAGAAGGAAGGTGGGAGTCTTAAGGATGCAAAAGATCCTTAAGGATTTGCTCAGGGGATTTAGGTCATAGGTGTAAAACTGACATATATAATTTCCTCTGTACCTGATGCACAATATTATGAATTCTGTTACATAAAGGTGGAAGGTGTCTTGGGATCAAGCAATCATTGGTGTTGTGTTCCCTGGTCCCTCAGGCAAGCACGCGTTCTGAAAAACTGATACAGGGCACTCACATCAGTAAAATGTATTTAAGGCAGGAAAACCCATGATAAAAGCTTAATGGTTACACATTTCAGAAATTCTTATAGCCGATGGCCAGGGCTATAGGCTCCAAAATCATTTCAAAAACAGTCAAAAGCTTATCGCTACAATAGCAACGTGGTTTCCCTGTTGCCATCTCCACAGTTCCCAAAAAACAGGATCCAAACCCGAACAAGGGAGGGGAAAAATTCCTGATAAGATTCTTCAGGAAATCACAGTAGGAAATAGATACAGAATACTGCACAGGACTTCTTTATTCCTGCATGCAGCTGCACACACCTTTCTTCAACTATCCAACTAGGTCAGAGTTTGCAAGCAAAAGCATCCCTTACCATCTAGCCATACACCCAGACAACATGTGATTTCAGTTAGAAAAATACTCTTTCTGGCAATGGAATTCTTCCTTCACTCTTTTAATTAAAAATCAGTACTTAAAAACAAGAAAATAAATTGCTGGACCCTGTTATGGGGAAAGGAAGAGCAAAAAGCCAGAGATCATACAGGGTTACATTCTGGAACATATTTCCCCCCCTTTTTATTGTGAATACCAACAAAACAGAACAGAAAATACATCATGAAAAAGTATTACCCCAGCTAATGAAAACCAACAAAAAATGTTGAATGGAGATATATTGGTGGAGGAGGGTGAACAAGCCATTAAACACTTGAAACACAATAAAGCTACCAGTTCAGATGGATTCGGAATCTCTCTCTCTATCTCTCTCTCTCATTAAAGATATATTGATTACTAGACTTGCCCAAATTTTTTCTAAGATTTGGCAGGGTGAGGGCCTCCCAGATACCTGGAAAATGTTTAAGATAATACCAAAACCTGGAAATGACAATATAAAGGTGGGGTCCTATCGCACAATTACACTACTTAGCGAGGATCAAAAAAATATTTTCATCTATTTTAGTTCAATGATTGAATATGGTGGTGGATGCCCTAATTCATGTGGATCAGACTGGATTTATTCCCCAAAGATATATACCAGACCTGATATGATGTGTCTTAAATATTACCCATGATACAACTAGAACAGTTCCACCCACTGTCATTAATTTCACTTGACATATTCAAGGCCTTTGACTGTCTGGAATGGCAGTATCTGTTAAGAGTCTTAAATTATTATCAGCTAGGAACCAAGGCCTTAGCTAGACCTAGTGGTCTAGCAGGATGGAGGGGTGAAGATCTCGTGATTTTTTCATTGCAAGATCTCCCGCTCAATTCACAAGCGGTGTGCAATGACCTCAGACAGAGAGGTGCCCACCATTTTTTTTCTTAAAGAGTCAGCAGTGCATGAGCACTACCTGTCCTTACTTCTCCCAGCTTCACAGCATTCTACGTGGTGATGCTACCATTAAACCGAAATATATAATCTCTAGCCTTGAAATTACTCGTACAATGGCCAAGGGATACATCTTTACCGAGAATACATCTGGTATGAGTGCCGTCTTCTCTCAAGATAGCAACAACATACAACTACAAACAGTAAATTCCAAAGATATATTCTCAGGTGAGTTCATGTATTCCTTCAACATTAGAAAGCTATCCCTTACAGACCTGCATGAAGTAATCCAACTATGGATAAAGCACTACTGCAATATTGCAATTCTTATGTGTAAGTTTAATACCAAGGATGATTAGGACTTACTGAAACTCAATGAGAAATGTAATGCTATTGAATATATGTAAAATATATCTTTTATCGTTTCACAGAAAATGATGACATTGGCGATGATGATCCAAACATTAGTATTGCCGAAACAGGTCAGGAACAAGCAACTGCTATAGAGGATCAAGGTTTGTTCTGAGCTTAATAATGAAGTTTTAATGCTTCTCTACTGCTTATATGTTTTAAATGCAATAACTGCTTCCCAAGGAGTGGGTGCAGTTCCAGTATTGCAATGTGATGCTTATTGTTGCTATTACTTCTTAATTTTGCAGAAGCTGCATCCACCAGCAGGACAACAGATTGTACACAGATTGTAAGTGCTTCTTTTATTTTTTTCTAATAAAAAAAATTCTAGAATAGGAGCTCATCTACACCAAGCAAGATATTCCACTATGGAAGTGGTATGAAGGCAGGAGCCACACTACCGCTTTATAGCAGTACTGAAGTGCACCGACAACGGTTGGGGCCCATTGACACAGACCATATACCACTTTCATAGTGCTATATCCTGCTTGGTATAGATGTGTCATGGGCCCCAACAATGGTCAGTGCACTTCAGTACCGGGATAAAGCATTACTGTAGATCCTGCAGTGCACTTCAATACCGCTCTAAAGCAGTAGTGTGTCTCCTGCCTTTTATTTACCACTTTCATACCGCTTTCATAGTGGAATATCCTGCTTGGTGTAGCTGAGCCCTAAGATTAGCTGTTTCTGCTGCATATACAGGCTATGATCTTAAATAAACCCATATTCGTTCCTGAGTGGTTTTACTGAGTCAAGTGACACCCATCTTTAAACTGTTTATTTGTTTTCCTTTTCCCCCATTGTAGAACTTTGCAGTTATCACGACTAAAATTCTGTATGATGTTTTAAAGCTTCATCCCACGTACTTGTTTCCCTCAAATTATCCCCTGCAGCGCTAAGCTGGTGTTGTTGTTGTTGTTGCTAAATCACACCCTGGACGGCAGCGTTCCTAAGATCGTTTGCAAAGGGTTTAAGGGGGAAATGTTAAAAAAAATCATAAAAAATCAATGGATGACCCAATCCAATTCAAATTTGGTATGCTTAAAGCTCTCCTTAATATCTATTACTGTGCCAATTTTGATGACTTTAGCTTTAAAGTTTACACAGATGTTAGCATTTGTTTAATTTTCTTTAAACATATCAAATCTTGCTCCTGCGCCCCCAGTGGCCACATGGAAAACAATAAATGTTTCTCTTGAAAACTACTAGCAAAATACCTTGATTCTTTTCCCTTTATAGCACAATTAAAGCAGGATGCATGGGAGTACTTCACAGTCAGAGCAGATTATAAACTGGAAAACTTCAGAGGACTTCACAATTAAAGCAGATTATAAGATGGAAAACTTCAGAGTCCTTTGCAAGCAATTTGCAGTGATTGCACAGTACAACCCTGGTGTGATGAAGCTCGTAGGCACAGCACTCCAAGCAACATTACATTTAAAATATTTTCTTTTTTCTGGGATTTCAGCTATCCCACCCAATATGGTTTCCTCTTCTGTGTTACAACAGAATATGTTTTTCTATATTAGCAGTCATTCATTCTCCCCTTTCTGTGTTAATAAGAGAAAACATAAGTTAGTAATGAAAACTCAGACGAACTCGTTATTTACTCTGCTTTTTCTTGAGTTTCAGACCCAGGCATTCCTAACCTGCAGGCAACATACCTGGCAATTATTAGGAACTGCAAAACATGGCATGCTGCAAACCAAACCCACCTTCTTTAATTTGAAGCTGCACGCTCTGGAACATATTAACACTTCTAAGTCAAGAACCACACAATACTACTTACATAAGCAAGAAACACACACAGTACTACTTACATAAGCAAGAACAAACAGCAGCAAGTACCAGCAGGATTATCAAAGTTATCTTTGTTTTAGATTTCACAACCTCATCAAACAAACTGAATAATAATTCATGCCTATTCAAGTAGATAAACTGTTCAGAAACATGATTCAGAATAATAGTTGAAAATGAAACCTCAATCACCTCATAAGTTTAAAAGCATCAAACAGTGAATCCATTTTCAATGGAGATGTTTGAGTTTTCACAATCCCAAAGGGTGACCATTTGAAAAGGAGGACAGGGCTCCTGTATCTTTAACAGTTGTATAGAAAAGGGAATTTCAGTAGGTGTCATTTGTATGCATGCAGGACCTGGTGAAACTCCCTCTTCATCACAGCAGTTAAAGCTGCAGGAGCCCTGCTCTCTTTTGTATCTGGTCAAGAGGGCAGGGCTCCTGCAGCTTTAACTGTTGTGATGAAGAGGGAATTTCACCAGTTGATGCATGCATACAAATGACACTTGCTGAAATTCCCTTTTCATTACAACTGGGTGACTTTGGGCCAGTCACAGGCACTCGGCCCAACCTACCTCACAGGATTGTTGTTGTGAGCATAAAATGGAGAGGAGGAAGAGGATTATGTATGTCACTTTGGGTTCCTTGGATGAAAAAAGGTGGGATATAAATGTAATAAATTAGGGTGACCACATGAAAAGGAGGACAGGGCTCCTGTATCTTTAACAGTTGTATTGAAAAGGGAATTCCAGCAGGTATCATTTGTATATATGGGGAACCTGGTGAAATTCCCCCTTCATCACAACAGTTAAAGCTGCAGGTGCCCTGCCCTCTTTTAAATCTGGTCACTCTAGTATAGCTCATGTGACCTCTGGGATGAGGTGTCTGACATCTCACGGAAGCCAGTGATGAAGTGTCTGATGTCTCTCGGAAGCCAGTGAATGGCAGCTGCCTACTGTTCCTACCCACTGCCTCCTGAACTGGCCCAGGGGTCAGCAAGACAGAGCAGTAGAAAACCACCACTTGCAGACTTCTGCACCTCTCCCAGAAGTCTCGTGAGACTTCCAGGATGAGGTTTCTTACATGTTGCAAGACATTAGACTTCCAAGAGGTGAGGAAGCCAGTGAGTGGTGGCTGCTTACTGCTCTCTCCCAGTGCCTCCTGAGCCAGTGTGTCTCTGGAAGCAAAGGGCAAGACAGGCTGTTCTGAAGATCATGCCAGGCAGTTAGGCAGGAGGAGAAGAAGTAGTGGCAGCTGCATGCCCATATTTTCACTTTGCTCAGGCTGGGCGCAACACATCTACCAGGCACAATGTGCTCCTCATGCTCCAGCTGCTCATGCTGCTCCCAAATGCTGCCAACAATTGGGAACATCTCTGCTGCTGTCTCCCATGCTGCCAATAACAGCAGCAACAACAACAACAGCCAGACAGGGCCTCCATCTGCTCGCCACCTGCCAGTAACTCCAGCTGGGGCTGCTGGACTTGCCTGCACTCAAGACCACCTTTTTAAAAATTTATTATTGCATTTATATCCCACCATCTTTCTTCCAAGGAACCCAAGGCAGCATACATAATCCTTGTCCTCTCCATTTCATCCTCACAACAACAACCACCCTGTGAGGTAGGTTGGGCTGAGAGTCTGTGATTGGCCCAAAGTCACCCATTGGGTATCCATGGCGGAATGGGGACTAGAACCCGGATCTCCCGACTCCCAGTCCAAAACTTTAGCCACTACACTACAGCATGCAGAGTACCATGATGTACCAGCCTGCCATATAGTTGTAAAAGATAGCTAAATACACAGGGATTCAAACACAGACTTTTAAGAACAAAGTAATCAAAGCCTTGGGCTTGAATGATGAAATCTTTGTTAATTTTTCTCCTGCATTTTCTCTCAAATTCTTTTTTATCCCCAATACGGAGAACTTGGTGAACTTTAGCAAATCCTTATAAGAACTGAACTGGGATGGTCTTGTCACCCACCCATTCCTATCCTATTTCATGCTCTGCCCCACCTTCTTGGGGAATGCCATAAACCTCTGTGGGTGGTGCAACAAAGCCTCACAGAGTTTCCTCCTATATGCTTTATCTCACAGCAAGCATATGCAATAATGGCATTATTCCAATAGCACATATGATTGGTTCCAAAACTCGCCAGCAGCTATGTTTATCAGCCTTGGCAGAGCTCAGCCCATAACTGCCTTGTGATGACAGCAGTTATCTGTGCCTTGCCCACTGCTGTGTCTCCACCCTGTGTTAAAGTTTCTTGTTTTTAGCCCCTGTAGGAGACATCAGCAGCAACGTTCTTCCTGGATGGTAGAAGATAACTGTGGCTGGTCACTAGGTGAGTAAGTGATATGCCTTCCTCTCCTCACCCAATCCACTAACTACCCTCTCCCTATTCCTGTCTCAATTTTCTAAACCTCTGCAAAAGGCTAATTTTCCAGATCTTACGCAAAAATGCATGTTGTTGTTGTTGTTTTAAAGAAGAGGCTCCAATGTTCAAGTCTCCCTGAACTTTTTCTTTCTGCTATCAAAGGGTGGAACCCACACGCCACAATTTTTTTAAAAAAATATATTATTATTTGCTGCACTTTTAAGTGCTAGAACTGTGGAAATAAAGGCACATTTCACAATTTCATAGGGTCTTGGAGATGTCCTAGTAGTAGTGAGGAAGTTTCTTTGGAAGGACTGGCACAAATGAAGCTCTTGTCCAATCCCCTCTGTCACTTAAGTCCTTATTGCTAACCCTTATCTGTCAACAAGGCAATAAATTACACTGTTCCAGCTGAAGCAAAAATGGAAGGTTGGTTTTTCAAACAATGCCTTAAGCCATCTAGCCATGGAGTTCAAAAAGACAGAAGCAATACAAAGAAACCACAAGCTAATAAAATCTGATGGCCCAACATCAAGTTCCTTCCTGCTCTCACGTGACATTCAGGGCTGTCAAACAAATTAACTGTATGTGTTTGCTTGTTTCACAGAGCATTACTCACCAGACCTTATTGCTCTGGGATGAGTGAAGGAGAAAAGAGCAGCAACAAGAACTCACTGCCTGAAAGGAATTTATAATTCCAATCTTCTCCAAGTCTCCCTACTATTGCTTCCTCATTTGGAGTTTGAATTCACTGAAGTGTCTGGAAAGGAACCAGAAAGAGGACATGCTGAACAATTTCCTGGCAGGAAAGGTAACTTGATTATTTATTCATTTTTATTTCTCTTTTCTCTCTTACAATCAGCAAAGCCTATTGACATCTGCCCAAAACTAAAAGAAATATTCTTCTGCATGGCAAAGTAGGGCTGTGACTAAATGTGGGTGGACAATCACCCCTGTCATGTCCTGGTCCTTCTGAGTATCCCATTGGGCAAAGAACTATCTGGATCATCTCCTAGTAAGCAATACTCTCCAACAAAGTCTTGGTAACTGGAAGCTGTTATGATCAAGTCACTCCTTGGAGGCTTTGCCTCTTCATTGAGGGGTAGATGGGAGGCCTTCTAGGGCAGGTCTCTGACCAAGCATCTAGCACCCCTCTTCTTTTACATCACATCTCTTCAGGCACATTGGCGGCTTTGATGGGCTAACATAGTGGTCTGTTTTCTTGGTGGGGAGCAGGTTCATCTTTGAGGCATACAGGCTGTGAGGGCACAGGCTACAGATGTTCCTCTGCAGGAGTTCCCAGATTGGGCTCTGGCTCAGGTCTGGGCGTTATCTGGTGGTTTCTAGCACTCTGCCTCAAGTGCCACTTGGCTAATCAACTTGGCTGGTCTTATTATCTGAGTTGGAGTCTAATCTCAGGCTGCAGCTCAGGGTGGGGGTACTGTCTGGCAGCCCCACCTCTGGATAAGGATTTTTTTCCTGCTGCTTTGGGGCTATGGCAAGAGAATTTCCCCAGACTTAAACAGACAGTGTGGTGTAGTAGTTAGAGTGTTGGACTAGGAATCAGGAGATCTGGGATCTAGTCCCCACTCTGCCATTGAAGCTCACTGGGAGAGTCTTGGCTAGCCATGAATTCTCAGCCCAACCTACCTCATAAAGTTATTGTTGTGAGGATAAAACGGATAGGAGAAGGATTATATACACCACCTTGGGTTCCTTGAAGGAAAAAAGGCAGGATATAAATACAATAAACAAACCTTTTGGGGGTGCTGGTGGATTATTTTAACTAACTGATAAGCTGGCAAAATGTGTTTTCTACTTCTTTAAAGTTTAAAAGAATCCTAGTGTTCACTCATAGTATGAAGAATCCCTCTATGTCCGCTGGAACTGGTAGAATTTCCATGGAATGATGCTGCATGATGTATTGTAGGCATGCCATGGTATAAGTGGATGTGAGGCTTTTTTAAGTTTAAAAGAAAGGGGGATTGAAACCATTTCAGCCACCTTATAAAATATAATAAGCGCCAGTCACCTCCCTAGAGAGTTTCATGGAAAATTTCCTGCCTGCCGAAACTTTGGGGCACATTCATTCCCCCACATTAATGAATTCCTGAAAAAAAAAAGGCTTGGCCAAAGATGTTAGTCTGTCTTTAGTTGTGTCACAGATGTCTCAGACTTCCAGTATTGCAAACAGTGCCCATATTCAGAGATAACACAAAACCACACTTTGGAATTATCTAGGAGTGGATCAAAGCCATGAAGTACATTATCACCCTCCCTCTGCCCATTATCTGCTCTGATGCATTCCCACTTTCACAGCAAGCCGTAGTATCAGAGCCACATGAACTATGGGTTGTGCAAACCATAGTGTGCCCAGTTCAGATATGACAGCAAACTGGCTTGTTGTGAAAATCAGGGCATGTGAAAGAGGAAGACAGAGTGTGCAAGACTGAGATTCACTCGCATATCACCAATCCATATATCTGAGCCAGCTCAATGTGGTATGATGAAGATGAAATGCCACCATATAGACCTTGGAAACAAACATCATTGAAACAACTGTCCCATATTATGATTTTTGAAGGGAGGCCACAACTTGGCAACAAATGCCCTGCGCTCTAGTTTGCTAGTATAAGACAGATATTTCTCCCTGTCGAGAAAATGTGTGAATGGGCTGTTTTGTCTGTGCCCACCCTATTTTGATGTAAGCCCTTTCTATTAGAAATTAAGTTCTATAGCAATTTGACCCAAACTGTAGCTGAAAATATATTGAGCAACACTTGCTCAACCAACAAGAGGTGTTGACACATTAGTCAGAGTGTGAACCTCCCAGAGAGGACAGGAAGAGATTTCAAAAAGCTCCCAGTTCTTATAGAGTGTCGTTAAAGTGGCTTAATTGGCTAATAAATCACCTTAAGGGAGGAAAGCTGTGAGATCTAAACTGGCGTTAAGTCCGAAAGGTTGAATACAATTAAGTCGATGAATCCACTCAGCTTCCCTTTGAAGAAGCTATTTGTTCAAATCACGATAATTATGCTGAAGGGGAAAGATCCTGTCAATAACAAAAAACTGAAAATCGTAATATTGATGATGATACTCAATGAAATGTTGGACTAATGGTGCCTCCGTTATCCCATTTCTAAGTTTAGAACGATGTTCAATGATTCGTGCTCGTACACTCCGCATAGTTTTGCCCACATAAATCAAACGACAAGGACAGATAATGATATAAACTACCCTCTCCGTAGAACAATTAGAAGAGTAGTAACCACAAAGGAACAGATGTTCCAGGATTGCAATACCCAACTACGTATTGTTTTTCTAGTCTTAGAATTATCTGCACTCTGCACATGCATAAATGCCTTGTCTATCATTGGTTACTGTATTGCAAAACTGTATTTTGATTGGTTTATTATATGAGGAAGTTCTGTTGTTGCTTCTGAGGATGTTACCCTATAAGTATCTTAGCATTGCCTACAACTAGTGGGCAGTCCTTTAGATCCTCTAGGGTTTGCCACCTTGCAGCACTGCAGGCTGCTCATAATAAACCTTTTCCAAGATGAGAGAAATTGTGTCTTGAGAGTCTTTGACCACCACTCAGCGAGCCAAGGGAACCTGCCCTTTCGGGTTCCTCCATACTCCCCTATCAATTGTGTGTACATTTTCAGCAGGTGAAATCTGAAGTCCAAATCTTGAAAACCCTTTCAAAAGATGAACAAACAGCTACTGCTACTCGAAAAGAAGAGGTGAAGAAAGGTCTTGCCAAGCTTGGGATTCAATGTGATGTGGTAAGGATTTCATTTCTGTGTCTCCCTCAAAAAAAATCTAGAATTAATAAGAAGAATAAACAACGTTTCACAAGGTGCTACACCATATGAGAGTTTCTTGCGTCACAAATGATCACAGAAGCTTGCTCTAATTATTTCTGGAAAGATATTAGTCCAGTAAAGATGTTTACAGGAATATAGGAAGCTGCCTTATATTAGGTCAGATCATGTGTCCAACTAACTCAATGGCCCTGTTCAGACAACATGCTAAACCATGATGGTTAAGCACTTTGAGTTACAAAATATGTCTTAGAGCTCCATCACACCAGTGTTATAGCCTGCTGTCATGGTGTGTTGCATACAAAGGACTCAGATGACACCATCCATGTCCTGCCCTGATCTCACCTTTCCCCCCTCTCTTAGTGAGCTTTCCAAGTGCGGGGAAGAAACAGTTTTTCCAGCAATGCGCTCGACCCTCTACGTGTATTTTTATCCTATCATACTCAATCCGATGATCTGAGGGCGGGCAGCACTGCTGATGAAAGGGAGGGGGTATGCCAGGGGAAGGTGTCCCTGCGAACAACCAATAGATTGTAAGGGGAGGTACAAATGAGATCTGCGGGGTGGGCTGGGAAACAGTGATTCTGAGGAGGGGTGTGAAGATGAATGAAACGTAAGGCTTTCAAACGCTAAGTAAACAGAGGGAGATAATACAAGGGCAAACGTTCAGGTGTGATGGAGCTTTTAGTGTGTCGTGTGTACCATGATATAGTGTGTCACATGAACCATTCCTAACCATAAAATCATAGAATCATAGAATCAGAATAGTAGAGTTGGAAGGGGCCTATAAGGCCATGGAGTCCAACCCCCTGCTCAATGCAGGAATCCACCCTAAAGCATACTTGACAGATGATTGTCCAGCTGCCTCTTGAATGCCTTTAGTGTGGGAGAGCCCACAACCTCCCTAGGTAACTGATTCCATTGTTGTACTGCTCTAACAGTCAGGAAGTTTTTCCTGATGTCCAGTCGGAATTTGGCTTCCTGTAACTTGAGCCCGTTATTCCATGTCCTGCACTCTGGGATGATCGAGAAGAGATCCTGACCCTCCTCTGTGTGACAACCTTTCAAGTATTTGAAGAGTGTTATCATGTCTCCCCTCAATCTTCACAGCTACATAACAACGTAGCTACATAACCACGGTTTAAGTACACTCATTAACCACTTGCTTCAAAATGGTTAATAGCCAAACCATGGCTCAGCATAGGGTCTGGACAGGCCCAATATTGTCCACATTGACTGGCAGTGGCTGTGCAGGGTTTCAGTTGGGAGTCCTTTTCCAGTCTTACATGGAGATGCAGAGAATTGAATCCGAGACCTTTTGCATGCAAAGAATATGCTTTACCAATGACTTGCACCAACTCTCCATGATTTCAGACTGGAGTCATTCCAGCCATACTTGAAGATGCTGTAGACCAAACCTGGGACCTTGTGTATGCCAAGCATGATCTCTACCACTGAGCTACACCTTCCCCATGAGCTGGGCGTTTCGTGAAATCAAGTCACAGGAGTATCTGTTATGTTTTCCAGGAGAAAGATTTTGACCTGTGCACACCAGAAGTCCACTTGCACAAGCTGTTGTTTGCATATTTTCAGAGATGAATCAGAATACATGAATGGGCTTTAAATCTGTCACGTACTTCATGACCCAATAGAATTCTACATCTTCTCTGATATTGATTTAAATAGTCAAATGGCATTATGCATTGCACTCATGAATATTATGTTGTTTACTGCCTTAGAAAGGTACAACACTTTATACCCATAAGTAGAACAGAGATGTCCTCTTTTCTTCAATCAGGACAAAATCCCTAATATTGCAGTCCTGGGATCAGGAGGAGGTCTGCGGGCCATGATTGCCCTTTATGGCACACTATCAGAGCTGAAGAAATGTAACCTCTTGGACTGTATCATGTACCTGTTTGGGGTGTCCGGTTCCACCTGGTAAGTGCACGCGAACCATTAAGTGTGCATATCAATGGCAGTAGAAAGCACTAAAAGCTATCTTTAGTGGAAACTCCAGTTTGCCACTAATAAAAGCGAAGGTGCCAACAGCTGGATTTGCCATGTGACTAAATTCAGCCCATAGCAGCAGGGGGGATTCCACACATCGTACTGAGGGCGCTTCCATGCGGCCCCAAAGTGATCGTGTAACTTGCCTGGAGAAGCGACGAGGAAGAGGCATCCTTGCCGCCGCCACCCACCTACCTCCGACCCGGCTGGGTCGGAGAGCTCGGCCTCTCCATCCTGGCCGGCGAGGAAGTAGGTGGGTGGCGGCGGCGGCGGCGGCAAGGACGCTTCTTCCTCGTCGCTTCTCCAGGCAAGTTACACGATCGCTTTGGGGCCGCACTGGAGGCACATGGAAGCGCCCTCAGTACGACGTGTAGAATCCCCCCAGGTGTAATAAAAAAAGGTACAGCTGTAAATGGGTTCAAAGGGTCATGAGAGGAGGAGGGTCTAAGTCTCGAGTATCAAATCTCTTTTGGCCTGAGGACCAAATTCCATTTTGGAGAAGCTGACGGGGTCTGTATTGCAGTGGTGGGTGTAGCCAAGGGTATAAAAGGTGGGGCCAAAATGCCAGGCTAAAGCTCTTACTGCTAGTAACTAACGCCTAGGAGAGAATTTCAGAATGGGGAGGGGAAATGTACAAACAATAGATGGTTGGAGAGAGGGGGAATCCCAGAGGGCCAGATTGAGACTCCATGTGGCCAGTGTTGGTCCATGGGCCTGAGTTTCAACAGCCCTACTCTAATTCAAGTATTAAATTAAGTAAAAACTGCAGTCCCTGAACACAGTTTCACATTCATATGCAATCTAAGCACCAAGAATATATGTATTCAAAAAATGCAACAATATGGCGGCTGTTCCTTGTTCTAAATCATCTGTGTGGACCAGTTTCCTATGCAAAAGTGGCATTTTTCAGCACACCAAGGCCATCTTCTCCCCCAGAAAGAGAGCTAGTGGGCTCATCTTTACCAAGCAGGATATTCCGCTATGAAAGCGGTATATAGAAGGCAGGAGCCACACTACTGCTTTATAGTGGTATTGAAGTGCCCTGACAACTGTTGGGGCCCATTGGCATATGCCATATCCAGCTTTCATACCACTTTCATAGTACAATATCCTGCTTGGTGTAGATGAGCCCGATGTTGCAAGGCGAAAGTAATGGCTGTGTGGGAAAGCCACCTCACGGAAAAAGCTTGCCACATGGAGCAACCTCCACAACATAGCCACATTTTCAGGCAGTTATTAAATCACAAAACTCCGCTTCTCATGAACCAGTCCACATGTACATGGGGGAGGTGATTATGCCCAATGGCCCTGAACCTGATCTTTGCAGCCTGGACAGAATAGGCTCTAGTTGTGTAGAAATAGATGCATTCCAGATGGGGATGGGGCCAGTGGCTCCAATACCACTTTCTATCATGTATTTATTGAATGTGTTAGAGGAGGACTTAAATATGTCATGTTCCCTGCTAAATATGTCATGTTCCCATATCAAACCCCCAGTATCAAGATAGCACTAAGTTATAAGAAAGTAAGGCAGGTGGCTCTCAGGAGGAGGGCCTTCTCTGCTGTGGCACCCTGGTTGTGGAATGAGCTCCCTTAGGAGGTTCGCCTGGCAGCTACACTACACTATATTCTTACAGATGCCAGGTGAATACCTTTTTATTCTCTCAGCATTTTAACAGTAAACAGATTTAATTTTAACTTTGCCGTTTTTTTTTTTATTTTACATTCGTATTTCTGCACCGCTGCTGATTTTAGCCTGGTTGTGCTTTTATATTGCATTTTAGATCACGTTTTTATACTGTTTGTTTTATACTTTGAATGGTTTTAATTTTTGTGAACTGCCCAGGGAGCTTCGGCTATTGGGCCATATAAAATGCAATAAATAAATAAATAAATAAATATAAGCAAAATAGGGAATATCAATTCTCCTATGAAAGAAGTAGAACTTGACATGGGCCTTAGCTAGACCTAAGGTTTATCCCAGGGTCATCCCTGGGTCGTCCCTGCCTGCTCCCGGGATCCCCTGTGTGTCATTTACGTGAACAGGGATGACCCTGGGACAATCCTGGGATAAACCTTAGGTCTAGCTAAGGCCACGGTAGACCTCTCAGCTCAAATATCTATTATCATTGTCATTGCCAGCTGATAGAACTGTAACTTCTTTTACCATTCAGTAAAGGTTCTTGGTTCTATGTAGTGTCTGTTTATTCCAGATCTGAGAATTCTCATTTTCCTGTCAAAATGGATTCTCAAAATTTCAAATTAGAATTGTAGCTAAAATCCATTGCTATTTCCCGCAGTTTCAAACATTGTCCTATATCATTAAAAGGTGCATGTCATCCATCTACAAAGATGAAGACTGGGCAGATAAAATAGAGATCTTGGAAAAGCATCAGCGTGAAAAACTTGTCCAAGGCCGGTGGGACTTCGTGAAGGCAAAAAAGACTGCGTTAGTGGCATCTAGAAATGAACATTACTCTCTGACTGACTTCTGGGCCTACTTTATTGTTTATAAAATGCTAAAGGAGGTAGGTGAAGATAATAATAATAATAATAATGCTGTCTCTAGACCTCTATGAATCAAAAACTCAGCAAAAGTGTATGGAAAGTTTCCAGTAATTAGAAGAAATCCAGACAATAATGTCTTTCCCAAAATTCGATGATAATCTCTCATACATCATTTGATATGAGACATGCAAATCCACTTAAAACAAAAGATTTAAAATGAGATGGCAATTTTGTTTCCATCCCATGATTAAAATATGGTACGGTTACTTGGGGCCTGGGAGAAGTGAATTGACAGACAGATATACCATGTGGGCCTCAAGTGAGCCATCTATTTCTTATCTATTGCATGCAGCCCCTCCCCCTCCCAAATGGCGGGGGACCAAAAAACATTTTTATTTTCAAAGAAAATGGAATCCAGAGTTTCTACAGAGCACCCAAAGGGACAAAACTAGCTTATTTGCAAGCGATTTTTGACTTTTTGTAGCCACTCCAGGTACCATTTTGGATTATGATGATGACGACTTCTGCCATGTTTTGGTGCCAATGGGGGAGGTGGCTTGTGGGGGGACTATGGACCAAAATGGCCCCCAGCTCTCCTGAAGTTTTCTACCCCTGACCTAAGCCATCCCTGGCAGTACGGGGTGAGATTTTATTAAACCAAATCAAATACATTCATTGCTTTTTCAGCTCGATGAAACTAAATTATCTGAGCAGAAGAAATCTTGTGAGAATGGGAAAAATCCTTATCCCATCTATGCAGCAGTGGACAAGCACACATATAGTGGAAACCATGCAGGTAATTATATTGTAGTTACAATGTTTGCACACTCTCATTCCAGTTTATTTCCCAATCCAGACAGAATCCAAAGTGCCAGCCAGTTTTAAGGTGGAATCTTATGCATGTCTTGACAGAAAAAAAAGGCACACAACTCCCAGCATTCCCCAGACAGCATGCATACAATCCCGCCCCCTTAATCTATGAAACTCCAAAGAGTCTCAGACCAAGGTATTTATAGGACAAGGGAGGGACAGAAATGAGGGGGCAGCTCTTCAGTCTCTTTATTTTGCCCACCCCCTCAGAGGAAACATTAACAGGGATGCAAAAGTAATTCATTGCTTGCATTATAATGTTAGCTTATTTAATCTATTGGAACGAATTATTAGTGCTGTGCCAAGGTGTTGTTGTTGCTGTTGTTATTCTTAACAATTTGAGTGGGAGGAGGATCTAAAAAAAATCACATACAAAAATTGTGGGAAAGTGTGATCGATTTCAGAGAAATGTTCAGGCTGTGGGGCTTTGGCAGTTAATTTACTACCAGGAGCTGGGTGAGTGTATGTGTTTTCCTTCCTTTTAATTCCACATGTCATAACCCCTTGCTGTTGCAAAGGCTCTTCTCTCCTGTGTCAGTTGCTGCTGCTTCCCTTCGGAGCAAGAAGAGGACTTTGCAAGCACAGGAAGCCCTGGCTATTGGCTGGTGCCCGTGCACTTGCAAAAGCCGTTCTCCCTCCTGTTCGGCAAGGAGGTGGTTGCTACTGTTGCTCTCCTAGCGGGGCGAGTGCAACAGCCCCGCTAGGAGCATAGGGTGCAAGCATAGGGTGTCAACTCTTCCTTCTCAGGCAGGCACATGTTTGCTGACACCTTCCTCTTGTGCAAGAAGAGTATGTTGCAGTCATCCGGCACCCCTTTGCTTGCAAAGGCTCTTCCCTCCCTGCTTGGGAGGAAAGTGGCTCCAACCACTTCACTGCTTGGTCGGGGAGAGAGTTTTGCCAGCTCAAGTCATGTTGGGTTTAGGTAGCCAGTATTGCCCGCCTTGCTCTCCCGACTCTGGCAGGGAAGTAGCTGCTCCCACATCCCTCCTGAGCAGGGAGTGTGCTTTGGGGATATTGAGTTGGGAGGAGGGGAAGTGCAGTGTGGGCTCATCGACACCAAGCAGGGTATTCCACTATGAAAGCAGTATATAAAAGGCAGGAGCCACACTACTGCTTTATAGCTGTGTTGAAGTGTACTGACAACTGTTGGGGCCCACTTTCATGCCACTTCCATAGTGTTATATCCTGCTGGGTGTAGAGGTGTCATGGGCCCCAACAGTTGTCAGTGCACTTCAGTACCACTATGAAGCTCTTGCTTTTTATATACCACTTGCATACTGCTTTCGTAGCGGAATATCCTGCTTGGTGTAGATGAGCCTTCATTGTGTGAAAGAGTCTTTGCACGAAGTTCTTGAAATGGGGTATAACACTTATTTATTCTCTGTCACACCCTCTATTAGCAGCCTTGCGTGACAGGCAAAAATAGTGGAAATAGAAATTGGCGGGTTTCTAATGCTGTAAACCAGTGTTGCAAGCAGGAACAGGGAGATTTCTAAAGTTTTATGAGCTTCAAAACACGTTCCATCCCTGGTTGCAGCAACTCAGGCTCTTGACATGTGCTGCTGAGCAGAAAGCCAATTGTGAAGAGACCTGTTATGCTCTGAGTGCCAGGGAGACATTAAAAAACACAATAGGTAGAAGTCTCCTGAATCACCCCCAGGGCCGGTGCCAGACTATTTTGCTCCCTCTGCAAGGCGAGCTACTTGCACCCCCCCCAAAAAATTGCCAACTTCGATTCAGCTGTTCAAGAAAAGTTTCTGAACTATTATATTTTCCTTTTATTATGTTTTTTTCCCTTAAAACAGCCAATTTGTATAAAACTGTGAGGGCAGTACTGCACCCCTCTGAGGTCTGCGCCCTAGGCAGCTGCCTAGTTGGCCTAATGGTAGTGCCGGCCCTGATCACCCTCCAAACAGAATAAGGTAGACGGAACCCCCACCTCCCCACTCCCATTAGAAAATTCTTCAACATTCTCCCCCTCCCTGTGAAAGAGGCAGAACACACACTGTCTCTTTTGCAGAGGCCATTTTGCAAAAATAGGGAGGCAGGGCTTGTGGGAAATGCAATGCAGTTCCCCTTCCAAAATGTATGCTCCTGCGTATTTCGCAAGTGCATGCAAAAATGCAGATATTCATGGAAATAATATTCAAAAATGCATTGCTTTTTGAGAAAATTGCTAGCAAACGTGTATACTAGGCATAATTAATTGAGTTAAAATGTACGTATTAGGAGAAACGTGCACAAAAGACATAAAAAAAAAGTTCCCAAAGTTCAGGAGGAACTGAATTTTAAAAAGTGAGAATTAGAGAGGAGGCAAAATTGACAGATTTGTCCATTAGTAGACACCAAACCCCCAAGGAATTCACTCAGATTTCTGAGTATTTATGTGGATAAGTCATATTTCTAGCTACCTGCTGTTTAGGCAATTAGAGGTTGCCTAAACTCTTCCCAATTGAGAAGCTTTACTATGGGCTCAACCGACACCAAGCAGAATATTCCACTATGAAAGCTGTATATAAAAGGCAGGAGCCACACTACTGCTTTATAGTGGTATTGAAGTGCACTGCAGGATCTACACTACTGCTTTATAGTGGTACTGAAGTGCACTGACAACTGTTGGGACCCATTGACACATCTACACCAAGCTGGTATGTGTCAATGGGCCCCAACAGTTGTCAGTGCACTTCAATACTACTATAAAGCAGTACTGTGGCTTCTGCCTCTTATATACCGCTTTCATAGTGCAATATCCTGCTCGGTGTAGATGAGCCCATCCACACCAAGCAGGATATAACACTATGAAAGTGGTTTGAAAGCAGTATATGGTATGTGTCTTATGGGCCCCAACAGTTGTCAGTGCACTTCAATACCGCTATAGAGCAGTAGTGTGGCTCCTGCCTTTCATATCGCTTTCATGGTGGAATATACTGCTTGGTGTAGATGAGCCCTAAGCTTATTGAAATACTTTTAACTTCTCTCTCTCTCTCTCTCTCTCTCTCTTTTAAAAAAAGTTCTCAGATGCTTTTCCTATGTACGTCTTCTAAATTTGATTTGCATTCTGCATTTGGTGGAACTTGCTAGCAGCTCTATCCAAACGTCACTTTGTTCATTTTTCTCCTGGGCGTTCAGTTCTCATTAGTACTCTATTCTTTTATTCCACATATTCCCCTCCTATGTCTTTTCCAGGGAGCTGGTTTGAATTTACCCCACATGACGCTGGGGCCCCTGGCACAGCTGGGAATCCTGCCACAACAGCAAATATTGACATCAACCACCTTGGGAGTGAATTTAAAAATGGGAAGCTGGATGAGGAAAAGAAGGAGAGAGATGTTTGCTATCTTCAAGGTACGTCATACAAATTCTTGATTCCCAGAATACCAAATCCCAACACACACACACACACACACACACACTACTCCTAAGGGACATTGAAGGAAGAATATAGGGTGTTGTCTTATATACCAAGTCAGTGGCCCATACAACCAGTCATTTATGGATGACATTAATGTGCCCCAGTGTTAACAAAAATGAAAACAGCAAAGAGCCCTGGGACTACAGACAATGGAGAAAACTGCAATGGATACAAAGGAGTTTGCATTTCTGTGAGTCTGGCACGTGGATTCAGAAGCAGACTAGCTTTTTCCAAGTCATATAGATTCTTCTCACTTGTGGACCAGTTTTTACTTTGAGGGGGCATTTGCATAAATTCACATTTGTGCTAAGGTACATGAGCGCTACTGCACAAATGCACATTGGCACAACCGGAACAAAGTTCTCATACATCCGGGGATGGTCATCATGAGGAAATCTGGCACTTTTTCAGTTGGCTGGATTTCCATGGAGTCCCTGGCTCAGCTTGCATTTTTGAGCTGAGGCACAGGCTTTCTTCTTGAAATCCAGGGAACTTTGTTGGGGGGGGTGGGTTTCCCCCTTAAAATTGGGTGAATTTGGAATTTCAGCCATAATTTGTGCAACTTGCACTGTAATATGCTTAATTTGTGCAAATCGTCCCTGCAATTTGCACAGATTTGCGCTAAGTAAGCATATTGTAGCCACAAACAGTGCACGTTATGCAAATTATGACAGAATTTTGTATTAATTATGCAAATTGTAATTGCAATTTGCATAAATGGCAATTTAAAGAAAACAGACAAACCCCTAAATCTACAAGCTGAACTGACTTGGTTCAAATCAAGCTGGATCTGTGTGGGCCAAGCTGCTATATGCTTGATGGACTTTATACCATCGGCAGGATCTACACTACTGCTTTAAAACGGTTTATGACAGTTTTGACAACTGCTGCGGCCCACGACACACTCCATATACAGTTTTCAAAATGTTTTCTAAGTGTCATATCCTGCTTGGTGTAGATCTGGCCCTGGACAGATTCATCTGACATTCCTACATATACCCCTTAAAAAACCGGATTCCATCAGTGAGTGGATGATAGAACTAAAGATTCCTGACAATCCTTGAGACAGATGGAATAGATTTAACCACATTCCTACCTGGGGCACCTTAATTAAAGATTGAGAAAAACAGATGACCAGGGAGAAGATCTAGTGTCTATTGTAAAGTTTATAATCTCTCATATTAAAATAAAATATTGATTTTGACATTTAACTGCCATGAGGTGAAGCTCCAGCATGTAACTGTCATTTCTTCCTTATTTTCAGGTTTATGGGGAAGTGCCCTTGCAAGCGAGCAAGAAATTAAGAAGGCTATCATTGGTACTGCTCTCCTGCCCCCCAACCCCCAGGCCTATCGAGGCTAAGATCAGAGATCAGGAGAGAGTGAGGGATAAGAAGGATCCCTGCAGCTTGTCTCACTAGGAACACTAGACATGTGTGCATGGAATGAAAAGGATCCTAGGGGACTGACACTATTGGATGGAGGAGTGGGAACAATAAAGGGAAGATGGTGTCCCATTACTGTGAACTAGCAGGGGTCACGTTTATACACAAACAGGCTTTTGCGCACACATGATATCCCTGGATGAAAATCCCAAGACACAAATAGTCAGTGCTGTCAATTTTCATCACTTTCCTGTTGGGTGGGGAGACTGATACTAGCGGCATGTCTACATGGGGTGATATCCAGGGGATCGTCCCTGCGCATCCACATGATGCACAGGGCATCCCGGAAGCAGGGAGGGATGATCCCTCCCTTGCCCCAGGATATCGCCCTACCCTTTAATTCCGACATGTCGGAAGCTGTCGCAGTTTGTCCCAGCTCCTTGTGAGTAACAGCGAGGAGCTGAGCATGGGGCACAGAGCTCTTCAGGAACTCTGTGTCCATCGAGGGTGGGGTGGGGGGAGTGGGAGTGATTCTCTTTTTTTAAAAAAAAATACTTACCTTTTCAAAGGAGAGCTCAAGTGCTCATCTTGATTAAAAAAAAAAAATCCAAAATGGTGGGCGCGACATTCTCCATCCTCCCGGGATGTCTCATGCTGCGTGTAGACTGAGGGGGAGGATCTCATGATCATCCTACCGCAAGATCATCCACCCCTCTCATCTAGCCTTGCACTAGGTGCCTTCTTTGTTCCTCAAAATAGGTGAGTTTCACCTGACCATGCCACTTTCTTCGGATTTCCAAGAAAATCCTTGGAATGCCACTACATCACAGGAGATACTTCAGGTGGACAGTGGTTGACTGGTGATCATGGCATTGTCTTTTGTCATATTTAGGCAAAATTAGAGGGAAAATTCAACACCCTGAACACAATATTGGTATTTCCTTGGTTGGTTGGTTGTTTTGAATCAGTATATTGTTAGCTATGTGAGAAAGTAGGCTCTTATGTATGCATTTATCTTTTAAGGTGCTTTGCTGGATTTTCTAAAAAAAGACAGAGAATCATATTTTTCTTCTAAATCAGAAGACTTAGGTAAGTCACAATAGTGGGAGATTTTAATATCACTCCTCTATCCTGCCCCCATCTTATTATTATTATTATTATTATTATTATTATTATTATTATTATTTTATTTATATAGCACCATCAGTGTACATGGTGCTGTACAGAGTAAAACAGTAAATAGCAAGACCCTGCCGCATAGGCTTACAATCTAATAAAATCATAGTAAAACAATAAGGAGGGGACGAGAATGCAAACAGGTACAGGGTAGGGTAAGCAGGCACAGGGTAGGGTAAAACTAACAGTAGAAAGTAACAGTAGAAGTCTGCACAACATCAAGTTTTAAAAGCTTTAGGAAAAAGAAAAGTTTTTAGTTGAGCTTTAAAAGCTGCGGTTGAACTTTTTACATCTTCTGAGATACCTTGATCATTTTCATAAACTCTCAGACACTTTGGAAGTTTCCTATAAGCCAGCAGCATTTCTCTCTGGTACACACCACAGAAGCCCCAGAGTGTGAACAGCTCCTTGTGGAAGCGTAGCTCAAATATGTTCTAAAGCATTGGCCCAAGGCTAATACGTATCTCAAGAGATGGAATTCAGCAGATTCAACTAAGCCATTGGCCAAAAGAGCCATCACCCAACAAGCCCAAAACTTTGTCAAACATTGCTGGGGTAACTACGTAAAGGGTTCCAGAGACCTGTTCATATGTTAGCCATGTGTAGGGCTACTACATGGAGAAGATGAAGTGGGATCCCTAGATGATACTCACTTGTTGCATGAATCCTAGGAAATTTATGGCAGAAAATTATATGGTTCGGTGTCTCAGTTCTGGGGTAGTTCATTGGAGAGGTGACTAAGTATTGTCACCAGCCATGCTCCTCCTTATCCTTAGAATAGTTGATTTTTATTCTACTAATTAAGGCACTTTCCTTACTGCCTTCAAGTCTCAGTTCATCAAAACCACATCGTTTCAAGAAGCAACCTAGCCAGATCTTGCTTAAACCTCTTATGTCATTTGACATCTCTTACATCAATAATTTAGAATTTGCAAATTTGAGGTTATGCTGGTGATAAGAATATTGCAGATTTTAGAGTAAGAAGGGTATAGTCACTTCCACGGAGAGAGAGCTCACCTCAAAAGAAGTATGTTTCCCCTGTCAGGAAACACATTGAATGGTAAAGTGTAAAACCTGTTGTATCCTCCTATAGAACACAAAATACCATCCTAATTTTCTAATCTGTAGATGCTCAAGAAATGCTCTTATGGGGGATTTTCATCCATCGTTCAAGGCAAATAATGAAAAGGAGGCCATCCTCACCCCAAAGTTTCAGTGTGTAGGTGGGGAAATTTGAACAAAATGGCCACTGTAGATGGTTCATTTTGAATAAGGTTGGGGATGGATGACTCCATTATTTCAGTATTTCCTACATTCAGTAAAAACAAACACTCACCTTCTTCCTGCCCCCAAAGATCAGGGATGGGCAACATGTGGCCCTCTAGATATTTCAGCCTTAAACCCCCATCAGCTCTAGCTAACATGCCCAATGATGAAGGATGATGGGAGCTGTAGGCCAAGATATCAGGAAGGCCATAAGGTGCCCACCCCTGCTATATACCATGAAATTTAGGAATTTTCATTCATTCTTATTTTTAAAAATGAACCAAAATGAAATTCTCACCTCCTTGCTTCAGCAATTCAATAGGTACAGGTATTCCCACCATTCCCAGGTACAGCTATGATCCAAAGAGGACCATTTTGCACTTGCTCCCATATAGCTTTAAAGATAAGGTGTCAGGGGGGAAAAGATGGCAGATTCAGCACCACAAACACAGGGAACTTTACGAACTAAGCACTCAAAGCCCTGGGCCCACATTCATTTTTTAAAAAGAACTCAGTCCTTTTCATCTTAAATATGAAAACATGTGCAAATATTGATAAAAATATGATCAGAAATGAACAAATTTTTCACTACTACTACTACTACTACTAATAAATTTATACCCCACCTATCTACAAAATACCATAGGTGACAGATTTGTAACCTTTTTTCCTGCTGTATTTTAATCTCAAGGTTTCAAGAGCCTTAATCTACTCAGCTGGGCTTATCAGTATGTTCTGGAGCTGCAGCTGTGTGCGTTAGATGTTTCAGCAACATCAGCAGAGCGATTTTTTGATCTTCTAGAAAACCTTTTGAAAAGTAAGTGAACTTTGGGCAATGGGTTTCTTTCCTTCCTGGAAGCAGTATGGTCCCGTAAGGATGTGCTACCAAACAGGCTGCTGTTGGTAACAACATTCCCCAAGGCTGATTTAGGATTGCTGCAATAATCTGGAAGCAGGGGAGGGCCAATGGGAGCTCTAGGATTCCTTACCAGCTGGGTTTTTGGGGGTGTTGCATCAACTATACTGAGCCTGCTCATCACTAGTCTGTCATTGTGTTTAGCAACAATCAACATATTATTAAGTGTGCCAGAGAACAATAAGCTTGAAGCCTCCATTAATACATCTGACCCCACATATATGCCAATTTTATGAGGGCTGTTAACCAAATAAAGAAGCCTTAGTTTATTAATTGTATAAAGCCCATCTACACGAAGGGGTAAGAGGGTTCCTCATAGGGAGGGAGTTTTGGGGCCACCCCTAGTTTCCTCCGGAGTACTTATTCCAAGCAGCCCCAAGAAATGTGTCTCTGTTGAAATGCTAGAACACTGATTTGAAAAACTGCATCAGGGATGCAGTTGGGATGGGGGCCAGGAGCTCATCACCCACAGGGGGGCTTTCCTGAGGGTTCCCTGTAGAAGGTGTGCTTTTGTCTCCAACTCCCTGTTCACATGGTGACACCTCCTCAAGTAATTCCCTAGCCATACCTCAAAGAAATATTGCTTGCTTTGTTGGGACCTGCTTTGAAGAACTGCCTAGATTGGTGAATTGCTGAATCCAAGCCATGAACAATTTTGCAGTAAATTGCTCAAGCAGGAGTGTAGATCCTGACTTTTATATACTGCTTCATACTGTTTTCACAGTTGAATATCCTGCTTGGTGTAGATGAGCCCTCTGTTTTCCTTCCTGTTTCATCCTTACTTTTCATTTCTTTATCTTTGCTGTCTTGTTTTATATCTTGCATTAATCCACCTTGCCTTGTGATCTTTTATGAAGTCCACAGAACCAGTAAAAGTTATAAGGTCCTTCGAGAGATGCGTCAGAACTGGTCATGCGCCGATACAAAAACAAGAGAGGAAGGATGTAAGAATCTATGGGATGCTCTGAACAAGGATTTTGGAGGCAAGTACCATGGTGGCTATTTCTTGTCTTCTAGCAACTGTCCCTCCTGAATGTTTCCAGGCCTATATCAGGGCATCAGTTCTTGGCAGCCTCTCCCTTTATTCTTTTTCTATCACTCCTTTTTTCCTCTATAACTCCTTCTAATAGTGAGTGCTAACACCACGGCACCCAAAATGGGGCGAAGAAGAAGAAGAAGAAGAAGAAGAAGAAGAAGAAGAAGAAGAAGAAGAAGAAGAAGAAGAAGAAACAGCAGCAGCAGCAGCAGCAACATCAAGCACAAAACTCTGAGATTGAATGAAATAGGACTTACTTTGGAGAAAACATATTGGCTTCACACAACTCCCTAACCCACACTTAGTAGTTGAGTGTAGGTTGTTGTTGAAGTGTGGGTTGTTGTGTTGTCTGAATGCAGCATGTTTTCCCCAGGGTGGGTTATCATGTTGTCTGAGCACAGCACACTTTCTGCAGGGTGGCTTGTTAACCACCCTGAACAAGCCAACAAACCATGGGTGCTCAAGGTGGCTTGTTTGAGAAAAATAAGCCGCACTGCATTCCTTCAGCAAATGGGCTGCGTTCAGTCAACACGAGTTGCCTGTTTAGGTGTTTTGTATTTCTCAGTCTGCTATTTTTCTTTCCCTTAGTACCAGAAGAAATATACATACCGGATATCCCTTTCAGCCCTTTACAAGGAATTAAAGGCAAGTAACAGAATACCAATATTATCCTCATATTGCCTTTGTCTCCATCCAGTGCTATATAGCAGATAAAAAGTTGGATCACAGTTGTCTGAATTCAATTCCCACTTTGGGCACGGACTCCTTTAATTTGATCCAAAGAACCATGAGGAAAATAGAAATGGTGAGCCAAATTGGGGGAGGGGGGCATTTTGTTTGTTTGTTTGCAGGGGAGAAGCAATAGAAAGTTCCCTAAAATATGGAGTGGGGTTTGACTTAACTTTCATTAGACAAGGTGGAAAATAGGATGTTATTTTCTAAAGTTTGCCCTTTTAAAATAGCCTCACAAGCTGCCAGTCAACAGTTGGCAAGGCTTTGTGGACACGGCAGCCTCCCAAGCCTGGCTGGGTTTCCTCTTCCTGGGTATCACTTCCTTGAGGCACAGGAAGAGGAAACAGAATCAAACTCAGGATACTGCAGCCCCCTATGGTCTCCATAAACACTGAGTTCTGGCCACATTTCTTCTTCCTCTGCCAGCTACAAAAGGAAAACGTTTTCCTCTGGAGATCTGGCTGGCAGTAGGAAGAGGAAATATAGCTATTGTGTTCCTGTGGTATCAACAGTCCCAGAGTCTTGGCTACAGTACCTCTTCTTGTGCATCCTCATTCACACATTTATGTGATCTTGCATGTGTACAGGTACAATGATGAGCATGGGACTCAGTGGACCTTTGCCAGATTGATCATATTTAGACACTATACTATAACGGAAGTGGGGAATAGCTACTTCTAAGTGGAGGGAAAAAAGCTGAAACAACAATTCAAATCTAAAATTTTAATGAGGGAGCACCCACCAGGTGATCACCGAGCCACTGTCGACCCCTGTCCATGCGAGCTGCAGGACCATTTACAGCCACCATTTATGCAATGTTAATTTCCAAAAATACCCGAGCCACCTCTTTTGTACAAAATGGTGGCTTGCTAGGATGAGGTGTTGTTGTTGGGCGCTCATGGACCACGTCGGTGCTTGTGAACGGTCCAGTAAGTGGCGGGGTGGCTTGGCAATCAGATTCTGGGATGCTGAGCAGGGTGGGGAGTCTGGTGGATTCCACCCTCCGGTCAAACTTCCGAGACATCCCCAATTGTAATGTATGTTCCATAAAAAAGAAAAAAATGCTTAGTTAGTATGCCAACCAGTTAGCACATAGACCAGTATATTAATTCTAGGGATATCTGTTGCGTGGGAATACGACCCTTTGGGGCCTGTTAGATTCCATGTTGCCCATGGTTTGACATGCCCTTGTGAACTGATCTGGGGATCTGTCTCTGAAATCTTTGGTGTTTGTTGGTCATCGTCCCCAGCACCTTCTGGGTTGGGAGGAAAAAGCCCCAACCAACTTCCTGAATTTTGGGGATGGACCTGGGTTGGATATGGGTTGGGGGAACCATGTTGCCACCATCACACAACCATTCCTCCCTCCCCCCTGGTGCTGACACTGGCAGGGACACAGAAAGCATATTGCGGTAGTGGCAAAAGTGTGACAGTGGAGGGGTCAAGGTGAACACTCCCCCCTCTGGTGCTGCACATTCCACCATGGTGGGGCACTCTCTCTGTCCCTGCCACTGGGAGGGTGTGAGGAAAGTGTTCCCCTGCCCAACCTTCCGTCACTGTGCAAAGGCAGGAAATCCACCAGCTGGCCCAATTTGCTGCAGCTAGCTGGTAGATGTTGGGGCCAGAGTTCAGGGGGCCAAGCTGGATGAAAGCTCGCCAAAATCCCCCCCCCCTGAATGCATTCCTCCAACATACCTAATTAATACTGATAGGCCTAGCTTCCTGGATTAATATGCAGTTTGGAACACATATACCTTTTGGACTACATGCTTCTCCATATTTTGCAGTGCAGTTCTTGGCTCAGAAATGGCACAGAAATAACCTATATTAGGGGGAGTTGCATATAAAAAATAAATGTGGACTTTCATGTGTGTTTGCAGAAGAGTGTGGAATGAGGAAATTGGATGGAACACGTTTATGACTTAATACATGAGAAACTGTCAAAGACCAGAAACAGACTGATTCATCCATTCCTAATTTTAACGTCATTTTATCTTGGTGGATTTAAATTGGCTTAGGGTGCAGTCCTATGCATGTTTAGACATAAGCCCTAAAACTCCCAGCATTCCTCAGCCAGCATGGTTTGATTCGACTTAGGTCATTTTATCAAGATATATTTTTTGTTTTATTTTGTTCAGTAAAACACTGCACAAAAGGAATCTTAATACAATCATGTATGCACTATCATAAGAGTGCATTTCTAACATTTGCACATTGATGACATAGAGTGAAAAAGTGCAAGTGACATGAAGGAACTGAAGGTTATGAAGAACTGCACATGCTGAAATCTGGGAATTAACCATTCATTTTAGAAATTCTTATAGATAAGATGCAATTCATGAGGTACAGAACGACACTACTCAAGAGTATTATATTGCAGATGGAAGATCTAAATTTTAGAAGCAGAAACGGATTTCAGGTTTTGATTTTGAAATTCTTCCCTCTCATTCTTATCTCTGAATGTCGTTTCTTTTAGATTGGATCAGACACGTCCACAAGACCAATGTAAACATTCTGACATGGACATGGGGAACCACGAGTAACTTCTTACACAACTGCCGTAAGCTTACCTTGCCACTTAATGTTACTTTTTAAATGGATAGTTCATGTGAATATTTAGGGGCTTGAACTGCATGTTACCATAGGGATGCATGGGGATGCCTCCAAATCAGGATGGAGCAAGAATCTGATTCAGGGATACTCAACTATGCAAGCACCCCTGACTGAGTTGCCTTGAGCAGAATGAAACAACTTCTGCAATGTTCTTTCTAGATCCCTCCCCAAAGCTCTGTGACTGAAAATAAACAGGAGAGACCTGAGAAAGTCATTATCTCATTGGAAGCATAACTGTTGATGACAAGCTGCAACCCCTTCTTTGTCTCTCCACCCTTCCATTGATAGTAGGAATGAATGGGCTCACCTCCACCTGTTGTCAGCAGCTTCTCGACATACTGCTGCCGTCAGCTGCTCCAGGCTTGGTGCCACACAAGCTTCTTGAAGCCTCATTGAGTGCCCAATGAGGTTGTGCACCCACTGACGGCTCCCTTACGAGCCTCCATTTGGCACAAAATGGCAGCTCGGGAATATCTTGAAAGAGCATGTTGCATGGGGGCACACAATTCTTTGTCTCTCAGGCTAAAAGTCCTAATTTAACTGCACAAGCTTGCTCTCAGAAGGTTGTTTGTTCTGCTCTAACATTGCTTCTGATTGGTCCCCAAAATCTCCTAAATTCTGGACAATGGCTACCAGGAAATAAGTCTCCAAAAATATTCTCATGGGTGATCTACAATTTAACCTCAGGATATGCAGACTGGGCTAGACCCTGGGAAAACATCCCCTCTGCACTCTAATATGCTTGGGCCCAGGCTACCTGGTTCTAGGGGTGCAAAAGAATATCATTTGGTCCATATTTTTAAGCAAACTGATTTAGGGAGAAGCGCGAGGACCCCTCGCTTTGTGCGCGCTCCAGGGATTGACTCTGTCCCGCGTCCACGTTAGTAAATATTGAGAATAAAAAGGTGCAGAACTTTTTTTAAAATAAATAAATAAGGAGAGACAAATCAGGCGCTCCGCTGGACATCTATATTCTATAAAGGCGAATGAGGAGCCCTCAAGCAAGGGAAGACATGTTTGTTCAGGGCAAAGTGAGTCAAGGGCAGCCATATTTGCTTCGGCCAAGAGTCCTTTTCACTTATAAGGAGGCTTCGCTGCCTCGCGCGGCTTCAGTGTATTTTTTGTGACGTTTTGAAAACTGTATATGCAGTGTGTCCTGGGCCCCAACAGTTGTCAAAACTGTTATAAAGTGCTTTAAAGCAGTAGTGTAGATCCCCCCTTGATGTGCACTTCAAATGCTAGTAAGGAGATTGAAATACAGTTATACGTCAGATTCTGCACTTTCCAGATTTTGCCATGCAGTTCCGTTTGCACAAAAGTGGCATACAAAATAAATGTATAGGGAAAGTTACAAATGCAAATGCAGATATTATGGGAAGGTACATACACAAAAATGCAATAAGGCATGAAAAATAAATAAATGTGACTTTATGTGTGCTTTTTTAAAAAAGAAAAGAAAAAAGCTGAGAATGATGCAGAAATTGGACAGAACAGACTTAGGAATGGATAGATGCAAAAACGAACACAGAGCAGATATTGACTGATCTGTACATTCCTGGTAGGTTCAAGCACCTTTATGTTTAAGTTCTGTTTCATTCGTGTTGTTAGCTGGTGTTGTAGTCCCTGAGCTGAAAACGAAAGAGGTTGTCTCCCTCATTGATGCTGGTCTGGCCATCAACACTGCTTACCCTCTTGTCCTCCATCCTGAAAGACATGTAAAGCTGATCCTTTCCTTTGACTTCAGCGCTGGAGATCCTTTTGAGGTAGGGAATGCATTGAATTCAAGGGGTTGGCACACTGGGTTTGAATATGTTTTGTGACCTTTCTTGGCCTATGTATCAACAGCAGTTGAACATCAATGGGATGTTGAAGAAATGGTGTGACCAGGCTGGCTGAGGCTGATGGGTCTTGTAGTCCAAATCATACGGAGGACTCCAGCTTGCCTATGCATGCCCTATTTCTCCTTCCCACTGTAGCATTATCCCAAATTCCCAAGGGGTTAGAGTGGCATGGGAAGTAGCTTCTCACAGGACATTGATCTTCTGACCTCAATAGAGAAGTGGAAGAAGGAGCAATGCTGCTCTACTTCACGTGCTGCTGAGATAATGTCAGAAGTGACCCTAAATACAACATAGGAAGTGCGTCCTTTCCATTATTTTCCCCCCATGTGGATTTGGTAAGTCCATCAACTTCAGGATTTTCTGTTTTCTTTTGGTGCAGACAGTTAAAAAAGCTGCCGAATACTTTAAAACTCGTGGAATCAAGTTTCCCAAGATCGATGAGAGTCAACTGCAGGACAAAGACAATCCGTCCAATTGCTATATCTTCAGAGGAGATGACCTAACTGTCATGCATTTCCCACTGTTCAACACAGTCAACTGTCAAGGTAACTTAGGAATTGCAGGGCTTGGAGAGGTGTCCAGTGCCCCATCTGGTCATGTTTCCTAGCATCAGTTCCAGTTGTTACAGCCTGATGATATGGACAAGATGTTTGAATCAGTCCATCCCACTGACCCTTGCCCATCTTGGCTAATACAATAATAATATAATACAATCTAGCAGAGTTGGATTGGCTGGGTGGGTCCAGGGGGTGGTAAATGCCTCACTTTGTCAGGGAGTGGTGCCTGCTGCCTTGGAAGAGGCTGTAGTGTACCATCTCCTGAAGAGGACCTCCCTGGACCCAGAGGCATGTGAGAACTATTGCCCCTTTGCCAATATCTCCTTTGAGAGCAAGGTGCTTGAGCATGTGGTGGCTGGGCAGCTTCAGACGTTCTTGGAAGAAATAGATTATTTGGACCCATTTCAGTCTGATTTCAGGCCAGGGCACGGCACTGAAACAGCCTTGGTTGCTTTGACCAATGACCTACTCCGGGTGAAAGACGTGGGGAGTGCTACCCTGTTGATCTTCCTGGATCTCTCGGCAGCTTTTGATACCATTGTTCATGGTATCTTGCTGGATTGGCTCTGCGAGATAGGAGTAGGAGGCACTGTGTTACAGTGGTTCTGCTCCTACTTCCAGGGCCAATTCAAGACCGTTGTATTGGGCGATTCCTGTTCCACCCCATGGCTACTGAGCTGTGGGGTGCCACAGGGTTCTATTCCAGTCCCCATGCTATTCAACATCTATATGAAGTTGCTGGGAGAGGTCATTCGGGATTTTGGGGTTGGGTGCCGTCAGTATGCTAATGATACTCAGCTCTATTTCTCCTTTTTGTCAGAGTCAGCTAGGGCAGTGAAAGTGCTGGATCAGTGCCTGGAGGCTGTAATGGGCTGGATGAGGGCTAATAAACTGAAGCTGAATCTTGATAAGATAAAAGATCTGTTGGTTGGTGGTTCCTGAATCTGGGAATTGGCTAAGTGACCTGTTCTGGATGGAGTTATGCTCCCTCTGAAGGAGCAGGTACATAGCTTGGGAGTACTCCTAGATCCTTGTTACTGGAGGCCCAGGTGGACTCTGTGGCCCAGAGTACTTGGGGTCAGCTTTGGCTGATCCACAAGCTAGGCCCTTTCCTGGCCAGGGATAACCTAGCCACAGTAATACATGCATTGGTAACTTCCCAATTAGACTACTGCAATCCACTCAAAGTGGGGCTGCCCTTGAAGACAACTCAGAAGTTGCAGCTAGTGCAAAATGCAGCAGCTAGATTGCTGACTGGAAATCTCATAGAGACAACACCAATTTTAAAGGAATTGCACTCACTGCCAATACATTTCCGGATGGAATTCAAGGTGTTGGTATGGCGTTTAAAACCCTAAATAGATTGGGACCTTGATACTTGAGGGAGCACCTCTCCTTATATCTGCCTGGCCAAGACCTGAGATCTGTCAGAGGAGCCCTTCTATGTGCCTCACCAACATGGGATATATGCCATGGTGGTACATGGGAGAGGGTTTTCTCTGTTGTGGCACCCTGGCTGTGGAATGCCCTCCCCCTGGGGGCCTGACTGGCACTGGCACTGGTTTCATTTCAGTGCAAGGTTAAGACATGGCTTTTTAACAAAGCCTTTGATGGCTAAATCCACCAGCCTGCACAGTGTCTTGTTTTAATTGGATTTTTACTGTTTTACAGTTTCATATTGGCTTTAACATATTAATGGCTTAAATTGTTTTAGAATTGTATATTTATTGATCTATTTTATATGTATGATTTTATCTATACACTGCCCTGAGATCCCTTGTGATATAGGGCGGGATATAAATAAATAAATAAATAAATAAATAAGAAAGATGCCCTTATATTGCCACATGTCACCTCAAGATATGACATTGTCAAATTATAGCCATTAAATTAGGGGGAGCCTAATGTCTTAATGGAATTTAGGTTTGGGTGAAATCTAGTGTGTCTGAGCACAGAGAACATGGGTTGGATCCAGATTTAAGTGGTCTTCTGCATCCCCTCCTTCCCATAGCAGCATGTGAAAATGTTACGCAGAGAGTGCAAACTACCCATAGTTCACAGCTTTGAAATGACATTGCTATTCATAGTCTACTAGTGTGAGCAGTGTAAGCTGTGAGCTCGCATGAAATTATGGTTTCCCTTCTGTGGGATGAAAATAGTTGTCACTTGTGAGTAAACAAGACTTACTTCCAAGTAAACATGCATAGAATTGAATGGTGAATATGATGTTTACAGTCTTAATGGATGTTTTATATTAACCCAGCCTTCTGCTTCATTTTCAGATAAAATTGCTGAATACCACAAGACATTTTCAACCTTCAAGTTGAGCTATTCTGATGCTGAAATTGAAAAGCTATTAAATGCAGCAAAAATGAATGTGGCAACTGTTAAGGAAAGGGTTTTGGAGGAAATCAAGAACATTGTGGGTCCTCATTCACAAAGAGCTTGAGCCAATTCCTCCATTTTAAGATTTGTTTGAGGGGCAGCAATCTCACTGCCTCTCTCCACACATTCAGTGTAATTTCTGAATTGTGTAAGCAGTAAATAGCTTGTTCAGATTATGAAATTTTGAACCACATCCAATGAGTGATTTATAGCATACTTATTACTGGTCACTCACATATGTTATCAGGTCCTTTTGACAATGCCGTCTGCCTCCTGCACATCTCTCGCTTCTTTTGTCAGTTTTAGGACCACAAAATAAACTGATTTTAATCTGATCTTCTGAAGTTGTGCTTTAATATGCCCACTAGAGGGCCTTGAAATCTACAGGCCGTGTGATTGCTGGTCTCTTCTCTGTAAAAAGTGCTCATTTGAAAAGCGGAAGAGAACCAGCAAGAGAGCCCATGATAACTAATCACTTTTGGCCATACATGTCTGTATGCATTGATGTGGATAAATGTAACGTTTGCAACAAATATAATGTATAGGTCACATGAAGCTTTCATAAACTGCAAGGCTGGGGGAAAAGGGGGGGTTTACTGAAAGCAATGTTCCATAGGATTCCAGAGCTTTTTTTCTGGAAAAAAGCCCTCATAGAAAGAAGGGGGGAAGAATACCAAAGAATAAATAATGGATAAATAAAACAAAGTCACCGCTTATGAGCAGAGTTGTGGATGTTTTACTTGTCAGTCTGGGCTCTGCTAGCGGGAAGGAACCAATAGATCCTAGGGTGGCCATGATGAACAAGGATGGATGACAGCAGTGGAAAAATCCGGGGTCATGTGCAATTAGGGATACTAGAGGAATCTGCAATGGAATGAAATGAGTTTGGATATCTATGAATTCGAGCTGTGAATTCCCCAGTAGAAAAGTTTTTCCTGTGTTGCACAGATTCTGTGGACTTGTGGACCATTTGTTTTTACTTTTACTTTCATGCAAATTTGATCATAGAAAAAATATTTACAATTAAAAAAAACCTAGGTTAAAATGTGCATTTACCACATAGGATGAAAATTCATATGTGGGGAGGGAAATTGGGCATTTGCAAATTTCTGCAGATACAAATTTGCTCAATTTCGGGGCTTTAGAACAAAATCCAATTTAATCGATGATTAGATGACAGAATAAAAGGCACATGGCTATCCACAAAGTGCTGTCGGAACATAATTTACAAAATATTGTACATCCCTTGCGCATCCACTGAGGAAGCCAGAAAAGCTGCTTGTGACTGTAAGTCAGTGACCATTTTTGTTGATGCAAAAAATGTGTAAGTTTAGCATTTGTTCCTAACAAGAATCATCAGCATCATTGGAGAAGATGGAATGTGCTTATGAAGGAAGGAAAAGACAATGAAAGAAGCATTGGTGACCTTTCCTTTGAATAGATTTTGGCACTTATATTACTTATATGTTAGAATAATCTGTGTCCACCCACAACTCACTTGCCAAAGTGACATGAATGATGACAATAACTAAAAACAATGCAAATGATAAAAAGATACAGCCTAGTATTTGATTTACATAAAAGAAAAACTCATTCAGAGGGCCAAAACAGACATTAATTTCAATCCATAAAACACTCTCTCTCTAGCTTTGTAAAGCTATCTTAAATTCCTGTTTTTGGTAATATTTTAAGGAATTATAAGTATTTAGTACTCTTAGTAGAAGTACATATTTCTTAATCTTTCTTTCTTTCATTGGTAGCTATGGGCTTTTATTATGATAAATTTCATTCCAAAATGCTAGGGAGTCTGAAAAGCTAGGAAACATATTATGGGCTGGAGGGAATTCTATGCTTAGGGTTATTATTCAAATTGCTTTGCAATTATTATGCCATATGTTAAATATTATGCCTGTTTGTTCCTGTATTATAAATGTTTTTGCATGAAAAATTTGCATGAGAATTTTGCATCAATAAATGGTTTAATTCATTCTAGTTACTATTTTGCATCTCTGGTTCTTGTTACTGGTTACATTTCACCCAGCAGGCTGGCACAAGGATGTATTTAAATGCAGATAATAATAACATTCAGAAATGGTCTGATAAGTAAAAACCACTGAAGCCAATAAAATTAGATGAATAATCCTCTTAACATTCTTTAATTAGTTGTCAGGCCTTATTCGTACCATATTTTCAACTCCAGGAGCTGTTGCTATGCACAAAGACCATGCCCAAGATTGGGTCAGATGTGATCAACACAACACTGGCACTTGAGCCTCAGTTTCCTATCATTCACTCAGTTCAACATCAGGGATGGGGCTGAAGGACAACCATGTCAGAGCCTGATAAACAAACTAATGAATACCATTTAATAAAGGCAAAACAATATAGACAAGTGTATCAAAGAATAAACAACAACCAATGCAAACTTGATAGTCAAAGCTAATTCTGATCATGTGATGATGAACTTACCTGGGTCCACCTTGGGTACCACCCGCCGGCTGGCTCACCCTGTTCTCCGCCTGTAATTTTGCATAAATGTTCACTTTATGGATACCATTTGCCTAAAAAGGGCCTTTACATGAAAAGAACAAGCCACCATTTCCCACAAATTGGTGACTCGTCAAGGAAATGGGTGGCTGCACACTGTTCGCCAGATGCCAGTGGACTGGCTGGTGGCTTGCACCCCACACCAAGCAAGGTCGGGTGGCCAGCAGGATCCTCAGACGCCAATCTGGGGGGCTAAATGGGTGGATGTTCATTGGACTCCACCACCTCCGATATCTGAGGTGGTGTCCCAAATTATGGCTGTCTGAATGGCCACTTTTCTGGACTTGCCATTCAACTGTAGCAGGTCCATGTCAGTGATGTTTGCTCTTGTTTCACTTAGGGAAGTTACAAGAGTCTCTCTCTCTCTCTCTCTCTCTCTCTCTCTCTCTCTCTCTCTCTCTCTCTCTCTCTCTCTCTGTGTGTGTGTGTGTGTGTGTAGAGTCAGACATAGGCCATTTCCTGTGTTCACAGGTTTGAGCTGGCTGCCTCACTGCCAATTATGCTTTCTCGTTCACTCAAAGCTCCTCCAGAGCCCAGTTCAGGTATTTTTAAACAACTTTTAATTCTGTTATTCAACTAAAAGTGTTCCCAATCAATAAAACATCACAGTACCTGCCAACAGCCTTACAGTCTAAAAGACAAACACAAAAAGGAATGTGGAGCGAAGAGAATGAAATCGAATTCAGGCATGACCAGTTCTTTTAGTGAAATTGCAGTTCTTAATATAAGCTGGAACGGCACTGACGCAATTCAGGGAGGGAAGGAGCTAAACTGGACTAATCTTCAGCAGAGCTGAACAAACAGTGCTGTTTCCCATCTCCCTCTGCTGCAGCCTGCTGAGCTCACACAGCTCATATATCTTCTAGCTGGAAGTCAGGGGACCTGAACAGTCACCATAGTTTCTTTAGGAGTTCTCATTTTGATTGTGACATTCTGATCATATCAGTGATAGAGGTGAGTTATATTCTCAACTATCCTTGGTCATATAAAGGCTTCTCCTGAGACAATCACATAAGAAAGAGAGAGAATTGTACATTCACCGACATAAACATTTGTCCTGTAGCCACTTTCAGCATTTCTTTTCTGGGTCTTTGTGTGTTGGCTTGTACGGCTGCTCAGAATAAACCACGCTAGGCTGCAGCTTCAAGCTGAAGGATCCATTATATAACACTAGGCAATAGTTTGCACATTTGCATATTGTGGGTTAAAATGCCTGCAGGGCTGGAGAACAATTTGGCCCTGTTCAGAAGATACGTTAAACCATGGCTTTAACAACAGTGAATAAGGCAAAAAGCCTTATTCACCATGGTTAAAGCAGTGGGTTAAGGTGTCTTCTGAACAGCGCCTTGGTGTCCCAAGTGGCATCAGAGTTCAGCCTTAGATCCTTTTCTAAATCCCAGGAATCGGTCAAGAACACATGAAGAAACAATACAAGAGGTTGCATGTGTCAGTTGGATGGTGACTGACAACCCACAATCCTGGAGAAGAATGTGCCAGTAAAGAGTTTTAAGGCCTCCCAACTTGCTACATGAACATAAACACAATTATCCTTTAGCTCTCACACTTGTCTGAATTTTGTGATGCAGTTTGTTGATAAAAAATAAAATGCATATAAAATGGGCATATTAGGGAAAAAGTGAATACAAACATTCATACGTTAGGGGATAGCATAGAAAAAGACATGTTAGAGGGAAAGGGTTGCAAAATATGCACCCATTCAGCGGAATGCATACAAATTTTCATGCATTATAAATGAATATGCATTTTCCTGTGAACTTTAAAAGAAAAGGGGAAAAAAACATTTGCAAACTGGTGCAGAAATGGAATGGGAAAAAGAAAAGAAAAAAGAGAACTTTACAGAAAGTAAAATAGACAGATTCCTCAAGTGATATTTCTACACTATATCATCAATACTGGATAACAGATAAATCCATCAGCTTGCTTTACTTTACCAATCAACTTCCAGTTCATCAGTTTTAATAAGTTATCACTTTAATAAAATACATATACTAATTAATTATATGTTCATCAACTTGTTTAATCAAATGCAAATTAATTTATGATTACCAATTGCCAGTTACCTTGACAATTAATGTTTATCTACCTAGCCTCCCCTCCCCTCTGTAATACAAATTAATTTTATTTCAATCAAGATTGTTGTTTTTTTAAAGTTATAAATGTGTCTGCAGACTCCCCAACTGCATGGATAAACCAGAAACTGTCATTCCAACAGCAGATAACTGATCTCAAC
Source organism: Elgaria multicarinata webbii (assembly GCF_023053635.1). NCBI lineage: Eukaryota > Metazoa > Chordata > Lepidosauria > Squamata > Anguidae > Elgaria > Elgaria multicarinata. The sequence goes on from NC_086181.1 coordinate 19,722,372, forward strand.
CGGGGAACAGCCCTACACTTCCTCACACAAGTTCTTCCGAGTAATGTGAGAATGATTGAATTCCCCTGTTTGCTTTTCCTTTTTTTTAAAACTGGTAAGCCACTGGCAGCTGTTGCAAATAATTTCCAACAGTCCGAAAACCTGTCAACCTCTCCTGAGTAAGTGGTTTGTTTAAATAAAATAAGCTCTGAGAGTTCCTGGCAGCTTCCTGAGATGTCTGTGATTGCTGCAGCTGTTACACTCTAGGTAAGGCTCAGCATTTGCTGCAAAATCCACATGGAACACCCTGCAAAAGTTAAGCAAAAAATAAAAACCCTACTCTGTACTAAGGTGACCATATGAAAAGGAGGACAGGAGCCCTGTCCTCCTTTTCATATGGTCACCCTACTCTGCACCCCACAACAATCAAGGCATTTGCTATTTGCTGACAAACCAAAGCAGCCTAGCTAGTGATTTATGAATCAGCAAATCCTGAACTTGCTGAGGTTCTCTAAATTGAATGAGGTTCTGTCAAGCCTCATTCCAAGTTGGATTTTGAGTTTGTTTGTTTTTGCATGACAATCTGTGCATATTGTTGTGCTGCCGCCAGTTATTCCAGCAGCCGTCGCAGTGGGAAAGGGCATGTACTGGCTGTTCCAGTTATCGCTATGCAATGGTAGCCACAGAGAATGGCCACGCATGCTAGAGCTCTGCTGGAACTGGTGGACGCTATAGATGGACATCTCTATGGTCACAGGGATTTCCCCAGCTGAGTGGCTGGAGTGAATGATGATGGTCCCTTCACACAACATGGGAACCATGGGTACATTACCCCCACCGCACATGGTAAGTAACAGGGGTGGGTACTTCACCTATCACCCCCCCACACACAAAACACTAACCCACTGTGGATCACTCAAAAGTGTGATCCACAGCAGTTTAGCATGACATCTGAGCAGGCCCACTGTGTAGGTGGACTTCCAAAAACCCCTTTGACAACATCTCATATTTTTCCAAATGTACGCATCAATTGTACATATCTTTGAAGTGTCAGCATTTTTCTCCCATAGATTAAAGCATATTTATGCATTGTACACAAATTGTGCATTTTTCTAAAGTGTGCATGCTGTCAAAGGCAATTTATTTAGCCTGAGAATCACATTTGGAAAACTTTGGTGAGCTCCAGTTTTGCAAGCTAGGAAATGTACAGTCTCCAGCTGCGAATTACGCCTCCCTCTGGGTTACGTTTGGGAGGTGAGAATTGGGTAAATCCTTCTAAATAATGAACTGAAAAATTTCTCATACAACCCTAAGCCTAGTCCATCCCCTAAACCCAATGACAAGATCCCTCTCCTAACAAACAGAGGGCGAAAGAGATGCAACAGAGAAGTGGGGAGCCCTTTACATTGTGTAGGTCTACTCCTTCCCTTTACATTGCAGAGATCCACTCCCTCTGTGTCAGGCACCCAGACTTCACAGCTGCACTCTCGTGTCTCTCAGGTCTGGTGGCAGGTCATTGTTGGCATTCCATTGGCTGCATGAAACCCAATTCCCTAAAAAGCAAACATGTCAGCTGCCCTGTAGGACACACAGCCCTCCCCAACAGGGGCCATGTGATCTATCTTCCACCACATAATTGAATGTGTAATTAACTAGGGAGACTAGGAAGTTATGTCCCCAAACCCCAGCAGCTGTGTGCAAAGGAAACTATGTATCCCGAGATAAGCTGCCTCCAATATAATTATTTTATAAAAACAAGAAATGTCGGCCTGTTATTCTCCAGTAACCGCTGTTATGTAACCCAACAAGAAAAACCCACAAGACTTTAAACCACAAAACTGGGTGGGGGGTGGAATTGAAAAGTTATTTCCCCCCCCCCCCAAAAAAAATGTAAAATAGGTTTTAACATCTGAATGGAAATCTTGGGCTATTCAAACTAGGTGGATCACAGAGGCAGAATATTAAAATAGGATAGAGATGGGCTCATGTCTTTCAAATATCTTTTCCTAAGCTTTCTAGGGCTTGAACATTAGCTGAGAAAAAAATATATGCATTATTTGTCCTTCTATTTAAATTTTTCCTTTATTTGTGGGCATGGAGCTAATTATCTAGTTATCTAGGGACACTAGGAGGGTGCCAGAAGCCCTTGAGCAATTTCGCTTATTTTTAAAAAGGCTTTTGTCTTCCGTTCAAATTGCAATTCCTTGGATGTTGTTTCTCAAAGAGATATTCAACATATCCCAAGAGCTCAATTAGGAGAACTTTAGTAGCTGCTTCTTCTTGTTTGCTTCTTAAGCAACTTCACAGTTTAGCTAAGAATCCTTTGGCATGAAGGACCACCAGCCATTTTCACTGCAAGTGATCAAGGAGTTGGTGAAGAACCTTTACTAATGCATGCATTTCAATTACAGTTTGATAACAAATCAAAAGGGCTGTACAGATAGTCTCTTAATCCTGGACTGCTCCAGGCTACAAATCAGAAAGCAGAGGTGAGCATTCTGTATTTTCTACGGCCTTGAATTTGGATGGAAATTACATGTGCATGCTGAATGCACAATTATTCCCACCATTATGACATAAAACCAAGACTCTAGTGATAGAAAGGACATCAGTGCTCCTGCATCCTTCAGTCGTTTGTACTGAAGTGAAAATTGCTATCTCACTCTTTAAGAGTTGTGGCACAGTAGGCTGTGCTTATTACAATTTCCACATTTTAAAAATAAATAAAAAGTATTAAAGGTACAAGAGCCCAGTGCCCTTTTGCATGTAGTCAACCTAGAGATGGGGATGTATTAATCAGCAAATCCTGAGCTTATCATGGTGCTTCGAATTTCTCCACAAAGCTTCTTGCACTCATGTCCATGTCAGATTGTGACCATGACAATCCGCCCTGCACACTCAGGTCTTCTGGGAAGAACTTCCTTCAGCCAGCCAAAACTAGGCTGACAGGTATTACCCAGAGGACCTTCTCTTCTGCTGCTCCCAGACTGTGGAATGGCCTGCCGGAGGAGACTCGTCAACTTAACAGTCTTTCAGCTTTTAAGAAAGCTATAAAGACTGATCTCTTCTGGCAGGCCTATCCAGTGGAATTTTAGGATGCTTTTAGGATGTTTTTTAAGGATGTTTTAACAATGTATACTGTGTGTTTAATCAGTATTTTATACTTACTGCTGTTCCCTGCCTCGATCAAAATGTTGTTGTTGTTGTTGTTGTTGTTGTTATTCTTTCCTTTTCCTTTTCCTTTTCAGTGCTGAGTAAATTCTGCTCAAAAATGAACTGAAACAAATATTCAGCTGCACGATACATTTTTTTATTATTATTATTATTATTATTATTATTATTATTATTATTATTATTTATATAGCACCATCAATGTACATGGTGCTGTACAGAGTAAAACAGTAAATAGCAAGGCCCTGCCGCATAGGCTTACAATCTAATAAAATCATAGTAAAACAATAAGGAGGGAATTTTGAGGCATTCCTTTTCAACAATTCATGGCGGACAATATTAAGAGCAACATCAGATGAGCATTTTATCACACACTCATTACTGGCCACTCACGGATTTCGGTGTGTCCTGACCCCCTCCCCAATGAGGAAAAATGAGGAAATTCTCCCTCTCCCCGTGAAAGAGGCAGAAAAGCTATTGCCTCTTTTGCAGGGAGAGAGGAATTTCATGGAAGTAGGAGGTACGGTTCAGCATAGCACTAGTTCAAATAGAAGTGTCTCTATCCCCCCCCCCCCCAAGCTGGTACCTTATATCTGGACACTTCTGTTAGTATTATAGAAGATTTCTATACATGGTGTTGCAGGCCAGGGTAGGAATCCTTTTTTTTCTGTCTAGGGCTACATTCAGGGAGAGCACAGGAGGGTGGTGGTGGTGGGGAGAAAGGCTAATCTGTTTTGGGGGAGGGTTGTGGGCAGGGCTTTGTTTATTATTATTATTTTCCAACAGCATCAAGACAAACATCACACATAGTACATACAAACAAAGGTATACATGTAACAACTACAATTACACTAAAACCATTTAAGGGTGAGGTTAAGGTATATTTTTCTTTTGCCCTCTTCATGCCAAAAATGCAGCAGCAGTTTCTGCAGCCGAAACTCTCCCCATGGCCTGAGTTTGATACCAGCGGAAGCTGGTTTCAGGCAGCCGGCTCGGGTTGACTCAGCCTTCCATCCTTCCGAGGTCGGTAAAATGAGTACCCAGTTAGCTGGGGGAAAGGTAATAATGGCCGGGGAAGGCAACGGCAAACCACCCCGCTATAAGGCCTGCCAAGAAAACGTCAGTGAAAGCTGGCGTCCCTCCAAGAGTCAGTAATGACTCCGTGCTTGCACGAGAGGTTCCTTTCCTTCCTTTCTCATACATTGGATTCACAGAATTATGCTTCTTTCCATCCTTTCCCCATCTTAATACTAAAATCCACAGTCAAATACATCCTTTCCCTCTGTCTCTTTCAAATATTCTATCAAAGGTTTCCATTCCAACATAAACATAGCTGTTGACCTTTCTTCATGAGAACCCACAGGACAGCATGGATTTGGGGGTGGTGGGGGGGAGAGATTCCGTTGTAACAGAGAGAATGACTGCTGGGATGGGATGAATACTTTTTAAATGTTGGATTCACTCAGTCTTGCTTTCCAACAGATGGAAACTATCCAGAAATTGGAGTGGAGAAATGAAACCATCATTACAGAATTCATCTTTCTAGGATTTGGAAATCCCCAGGAGTTACAGGTTCTTCTTTTTCTGGTGCTTTTAATCATCTGTATCATGACTATGTCTGGGAACCTCCTCATTATTGTACTAGTTGCAACTGATCAGCACCTGCAAACCCCAATGTACTTTTTCCTTGGGAATCTGTCTTTCTTGGAGGCTTGCTACAGCTCCATAATCATCCCAAGCATGCTAGCTATTTTGTTAAATGAGAACCAACATGTTTCTGTTCATGACTGTATTGCTCAATAATGTATTTTGGTTTTCTTAATAGCAACAGAGTGCTATCTGCTGGCAGCAATGTCTTACGATCGCTACGTAGCAATATGCAGACCACTGCATTACTCAGTTCTTATGAATGTCAAGGTTTGTCTCCAGCTGGTGGCTGGATCTTGGCTTAGTAGTTTAACTATAGATTTAACATTATTAGGCTTTATTTTGCAGTTAACTTTCTGTGGCCATAATGTCATCAAGCATTTCTATTGTGAATGCAGTTCAATGATGGACCTGGCCTGCAGTGGTGGACATCAGGTGAACCTTTTGGTAGTCGGCCTGACCTCTGTCTGCACACTGCCACCATTCCTTTTTATCATAGCATCTTATGGATCCATCATTACTGCAATTCTCAGAATCCCATCCACCACAGGGAGGCAAAAAGCCTTCTCTACTTGTTCTTCTCAACTCATTGTGGTGTCCATTTTCTATGGCACTCCCATCATTATGTACATTTTCCTAGACACCAATGAACGGGGGGAGCTGCATAAGGTCTTGTCTTTGTTTTACACCATCCTGACCCCTCTTATAAATCCCCTCATATACAGCCTGAGGAATAAAGAAGTAAAAGAAGCCATGAGGAGAGCAGCCAGCAAATGTGCAATCTTCATAAGTGCCGTACTTCCATGCCTGGAGTAGCCTGGGCATGGTGAGGCTATTGTGGGTGGGGGTGGGAAGTGAGGCACGCAATTGGCAGCCTTCAACCTACCGGTTCTAGGACATTTTCCTGCAGTATTACTCACCAGTGGTAAGTTTATTATAGTGCTGACGCAATTAACCAGTGCAGCAGACCACACAGTGTTAAACTCTTGATTTAAGGTTTAAACCACATTTATTGTACCCACACAGGGTCAAATTCCACGTACTGCTGGACGTTGGGGATGTTGTTTGTTTTGTCACAAACAACACACCTAGGACTAAGATAACATCCTCTAGATGGAGTTTCTGCCTCCTTGCTGCAACATGCCAGGTATTCAAGGGCGTGTGGTCTTAGTGTTAGGTGTGTTTTATGCTTGGTCTATTGAATTTGGCAAGGATGCAGAGGGACCTCCTTCATTTGGAGTTTTCACACACACACACACCAGTTCTCTGATTTCATTGTGTATTTGCTGCATCAATAGTAACAATTCAGGCATTTATACACCGCCCTTATATAGTCCTAGGGATTATGACAATTTTATTCTTGCAGGATAATATCTGGTATTACACGAAAGACCGGCTTAACTTAACATTGCAATGCCGGGTTGTTCCAACCTGTACAAGGGCTTGAGAGTGACCTCCGCCCCCCTGGTAAGGGCATATCCAGAGACCAGCCAGGAGCATGCAGGGAGATTTGAGCTGAAGCCACCAGCAACAGGCTCCCTGATCTTAAACAGGCAGGGAACCTGTCCGGGAAAGCTGCCAATAGACCAGCTAATTGAACGGAGATACAGACGTGGGCAGCGTGCCCAGACAAACTCCAAGAATTCAGCCACAAACTCAGCAACACACGCTGGAATTTGTCTTTATCTGTGCTATGAAATAACACAGTTCACTCTTTAATGTCAGAGTATAAGACGTTTTAAACATAAGCAAAGTCCAGTTCAGTTCCAAAAGTCAAGGGCTTACGAGAGGTAGAGAGAGTCCAAAAAGCAATGCAGAAGTCCAGGGATAGGAGCAGGTCACGAATTCCAAGCCGGTCCAAAGTTCAATCAGGATACAAGGTCAACACAAGCCGAAACAGGAAGCAAGAGCTTTCGCCAGGATGCTCAGTTAATCTCTGGCAAGTTCTTGTTGCTTCCCAGCTCTCTAAATACCCCTCCCTGGCAGCTACAGGTGTTCCCTATTGAGTTGGCGTCTAGTATAAATACGCAGAGATCTGCGCCGGGCCTCCTTTTCCGCTCTATGATGTCTAAACAACTGTGCAGGTAAGTTTGTTGTTTCTCCCTCTGTGTCTTCTGAATTGGCCAAGCTCCCTGCTGGTTTAATCACCGGCACACTGGTACTTGGCTCTGCTTCCCCTTCATTCTCTGAGTTGGCCCCACTCCCAGCTGGCACCAGTTCAGCAGCCGTGACACTAGCCTCTGCCTGTACAGGTTCTGTTTCCTCCTCCTCTGAGTCCATCCCCAGCAACTCCTCAGAGGGCCTAACAGAACCCTTGCCTTCAGGGGGCAGATATCAATGCAGATTTGGCCTATTCCCATAGACATTTTGCTGTCTTTCAGTGTGGATCTCACAAATGCAGCTGTCACTAGTAAGATGCTTCTCTGCCCTTTGGGACCAGGTTTTGGAGGGTGGGGTGCCTGATAATACCATCTCATAAAGGAGAATTTTCTCACAATCTACATACAAGAAGGCAGCCTGGGTCTTATCCAGGAACAGTAAGTACATGAGAAGATGCAGCACCACAACAGAGGTCGTTTCCCAGAATGATCCCAGGTAGGTGGGCAGCCTGGGTGCTGTTTAAGAATGGGGAGGTACCTAATAGGGGGTGGTCTCAAGTGAGGCTTTTCTGCCTAAGTTATCCCTGTTAGCTCTGGACTTTCGACCTTGAGCAGGGGTGTACATGATATTTCAGATGAACTCAGGACTTATGGCTCTGGCTGCCCCCCCCATGAATTTCCTGCAAGTTGAGGTCAGGCGGCCACCCCCCTCCTGATGTGGAGTCTCTAGATATGCAGCCTGCTAGGTGCAACAATCTGTTTCAACTCACCTTGTGATATGCCATTGCCATATCACCAATCCTGGCTATCCCAACGTTTGTTCACCCAGCCCGCAATATTCCAGGATATGATCCTGAGGTAGGAATCACCCTGGGGCCACTGGCATCAATCCAGTGGGGTAATCCTGATCAGTGATCCATCCACGTCCCTCTGAATGCAGCCATTCCTTTTTGCTGTCATGTGGTTCGATGGAAGCTGTGGGTCGGAATCAATGATACTGGGCGATATTAACTCTGATGTCAGCCCTACTTGATTAGCATTAGGCAGCCCTCCAGACAGCTGTGGCAGTTGGCAGGATGGGATGGATGACGTCTTGCTCCCCACTGATGTATGCAGCACTCCTGGATAGAGGCACGACGTCGGACGAACATTGTCAACTTTCACAGGAGTGTCTTGACCAAAAGTTATCAGATCTTGCAAGGTAGAGATGGTATGTTGCCCTTCGACCAAGGGCTGAGCACAAAAGAAATCGACTACCCCCAAATGAAGTGAATCGGGAGACAGTTCCTGTTCCAAGATAAGGGAGTCGGAGGGCCTGCTCGGAGATTGCTGAATGCTTTGAGGCTGGTCTTCACACAGTAGGCAGGAGGATGGTATAAAGCTTTTGTGTGGTAAATCTACTTCTTCAGTCACCGCAGTTGAAAAAGCCATGGATTTGCTGCTACTCAGTTTGGGGGCATTACACTGCAGCTGGAGGGTAGAATTAGAGCGGCTTTTGGTGGATATTAATGGTTTAACCTGGAGATCTTTAAAAAGCCGTGGTGGGTAGATCCCCACAGTGTGCAGAAAAAGTTTTTCCTTCATTAGTAAATTTGGGATGGTAGGTTTAGTAAACTTCAATAGGTACCTCTTATAAACAGGTGAAGAGAAAAGTAGTTCCACAGACAACAAATATGATGGCTGAATATTTAGCAGCCATTTGAGGTTTAAGTTAGTACTTTGAACCGATGCCCAGAATGGGTGTTGTCCTCCATGGGGATGTACATCTATAAACATCGAGCAGGGCTGAAGAACCAGACCACCATTTTTTCGCTCTATTATTCCAATATCTGGTCCACTATTGGGGGTTGTAGATAAACAGCCTCCATTATTGCAGTGAGGTTCGAAGACCAGATCTAAGCGGGGAGGGCGGGGTGGAGGTTGAGCCTGGATGCCTTGGCAGAGAAGCTTTTCTGGGAGCCATGTCAACAGTTTATTTAAAGAACTTAACACAGTTTCTAAGTTAGAACTAATCAATTGGAGTGTCCTCGCTGTTAGAAAACATTGCTCAGCCAGTAATTCAAAGGAAAAAGCTTCACTTTGGGAGTTTTCCATGGATTTGCCAGTTGGCTGGTTTGTTTGAGAAACGCCAGCGTCTCCTAAGATAGACTCACCAGTAACTTCGCCTCCCTTGGCCAGAGGAGCATATCTGTTAGACAAAGTGATTTCATCTCTCGGAGAAGCAGCAGAGACGGCATGAGGAGGCTGCCGAGCAATAAAACTGTCGAGCCTGCACTGTTTGGCGCGGGGCGCGTTACTTGCATTTTGTGGAGGTAATAAAACTCGTTTCCTTCTCATGGTCAGCCAAATGACCAAGAGGTAAGCAAGCTAAAAAAGTCCACCCTACAAAAAGTTTAAAACCCCTTTCAGGGAGTGGCAACTAATATTCGAAAGCTGCCAAGTGTTAATTAAATTCTTGGTAAAAAGCAGTTTGCAGTTCAAAGAAGGAGGCAGCACGTCAAGAGCTGCAAAACTGCAAGCTGGAAATGCAGAGGCAGTAAGAGCAATTAAAAACAAGTGAAAGAGTAAAACAATAAAACAATAAAACTGTTTAAAATAGGTCAATAAAACAGTAAAACTTCTAAACTAAATTCTATTGAGTCGCGGAGACTCACACAGCACTGCAGCCTCCAACACCATTTTCCCGGAACATCACCAATCCTGGCTGTGTTGGTGTCCCTGAACTGGAGGTATCAGCCAGAGCTTCGGCTATGGGGCGGTATATAAATGTAATAAATCAAATCAAATCAATGATAGTGCATCTGGTCAGGACCCTTCTGGTTTGAGACGTTGTGTCTCCCAGATTGCATTCCTTTTACATTTCGGTTTAGACCTTCCAATGAGGCAAGGCTTCATGATTGTAAATTGCCACCCTAGTGGCATAATCTTGTCCAGTAAAAGTATTGGAATTTTCTGTCTTTAGTAGGACATGTGGAGCCCCTGCCCATAACAGCATGGTGGACTTAACTGAACATCATTTATAGACAATTGAAAGTTGGCCTTGTAGCAGATGGGCTGCCCTATGGCCACAGTGTCCGGCTTCGCACTGAACAGAGTGCAAGCTGTTTACAGAAGGCAAGGCAAACCTTTTGAGCATATACTCAGCCACCCTTGGGAAGATCTAACAGCCCTTGTCTTCTCTGATCACCAAAGATGCACAACTGTCACATCAATCTTCAGTTTATAGACACAAATTGCTGGTGTGCCAACATACAGCGGCTTGACAGATACAGCATGCAATACATGAGCCACCAGTCCATTGAGGTGAAAGGCTGAAAGACAAACCTGGGAGTTACAGGCTGTTGCTGTTTACGGGATACTGGTTGGATTCACAGAGTGAATGGGGAAGATGGTGTTTATGATAGCCCTGAACTGTGACGCGATCCTGCCGATTCCCAGCCATGGGAGGATGGCATGGACCACTTGTGCGTGTACTCGTACAGAGGTGAGTACTTTGTCTTGCCGGATTCCCAGAGTGAGATGGGAAGATGGCAGGTACCCACTTGGGCAGCGGCCCAGAATTGCAATGTGATCATGCCTGATTCACAAACATGTGTAATCATGACTAGATGAGTGTAGTGTCTTCCTGGAATCACAGAATGAGCTGTAAGAAGGGCATGTTCCCACTCAAAGGGTGCCTGGGGAAATTTAATAGGGAGTGGAAACTACAATTAATAATTAAACATGGGGATTTTAGCACCCAACACCTAGCAATTGTAGAAGATTGAAGGCAGCATGTTAGCAAGACAGGGTACAATGGTCAGAATTCAGGAATGGCTTGTATTTGCTCGATCTATAGAAGGGCCTGCTGGATGCAGGTGGGGGGAGAATGACTAAGCAAGAGGCTTGTCGCTCCCTGTGGTGACATGTGCAGGCATCTTGAGCGGATTAGGGTCGGTGAGCATTCAGAGGCACCATTGTGGCGAATGGTAATGCCTGAGGCTCCCCAGCTGTGAGCCCCATGGCCCAGTTGGCAATGATAAGGGTTACCTTTGAGGCGAACCTTTCTCACTGACTCGAAGCCCCACAGCACGAGGGGTGGTTAACACAGAAAGCCTCCCTACTCCAAAAGGGGAAGCCTGGGAGATGGTGAACTTTGAGGCACCACTCTCAGGCCATGAATGTCTCGCCTGATAAAACCACAGCATGAGGCCAGATTAGAGAAGATGCCTGCTTAGGTTTTCCCTTTCTGCAGATCTATTAATAAATGTGGCCTTGTTTAAATCCCAATCTTGTGTCTGCCTCATTGTTTTCAACACTCCACCTTCCCCACAAGAGCTCTCCAAGCTATTTCCCTCAAGTCTTATGATGGAATGTATTTCCATTCTAAAGACAGGAAGGCAACTTTCTGTTGACCCACAGGCTCACTGCTTATTTATTTATTTATTTATTACATTTTTATACCGCCCAATAGCCAAAGCTCTCTGGGCGGTTCACAAAAATTAAAACCATAAAAAAAACCTTATGCTTAGCTTTTAATGTAGCTATTAGAACCTGAATATGTGGATAAAATCCTTGGTTAATCACAGATATGCTAGGCCTGTGCTCGGCGTGGCTTGTTAAATTTATCAGGAGGCATTTGGGCAAATAAGACGGTACATAAATAGTAGTACATACACTAAATAAACAAATACAGGGCATTTCTTTCATAATACACTAGCAGATAAGCAGCTGCACTGGCTGAAAGTTTGTTTCCAAGGTCAGTTTAAAGTTCCAGTTCTAACTCTTAAAGACATTAATGGCTTGGGATCATGTTACCCAAGGAATTGACTGACTACCTTTCTGCAGGCCTTTAAAGCATGGAACCCACACAAATCTTTGGAGTGGTTCACGATACTTCATAGGGAACCTCATTTCACCTTGGGGAGCCTCAGAATCACTCCAGAGATGCCCAATTGACTTGGAATTCAGCCATATCCAATGCACATCCCTAGTTTCAAACAATGGAACCTGTGTGTGTGTGTGTGTGTGTGTGTGTGTGTGAGTGAGAGAGAGAGAGAGAGAGAGAGAGTATTTCTGGATCTCACCAACCACAACTCATTCAGCTGCCTGGTCTGCTGGGGTTATGAGCACAACTGAGCAAGTGCTACAATATGATCTACAGATTATGGTGAAGAGTTTCCCTTATCAATCTGCCCAGTCACTGAGGACAACAGAAGGCAGGCTCTTGGAGGTTCTGCATGGATCTGTGGCCTGATTAGAATCCACCCAGAGAGGAGTCTTCAGTGTGGTGGCTCCCATTTTGTGGAAGTTCTTGCCTCTGAATGTCAGGCAAACATCAGCATTATGTTGTTTTTGGCATTATATTGCTCAGGTACCTCCTGAAAACATCTTTTTTTCCCCAGGAAGCCTTTTGATTGACCTGCTACTGTTTTACTGGTATTCTTTTTTTAAAAAAATGATATGGTGTTTAATATCGTGTTTTATTCTTTTAACCTTTTATTGTTCACCACTCTGGAACCTGTTTAGAAGTGGGGCAGTTTATAAATGTAATAAATAAATAAATAAATAAATAAATAAGTACTCCGCCACTGTATCTATGCAACATCATCCTGTATCATTTTTCCTGCTGATGTGATACCTTTATTCATGTTTCCAAGTTTAGCTGAAGCTTTGCCAGTTCATTCTGACCCATTTGTGAACAATTTCATGGGGGGGGGGGGAATTAACTTTTGCTACAGTTTGGAGGCTGCAGTTTTCACAGAGCATTCCCAATTGCCTTGCTGATTCATTTTGTTGCAACCAGTTTCCTGAAGCATTAGAACGTTGCCAAAGTGCTTGAAGAAGTGCATCCTACCACCAGTATATTTAACTCCTGCCCACCTTATTATATTTGACACAGTCTAGAAGACCAGGTCCTGGAGGTCAAGTTAAAAGGGGAAAAATATGGCTGTCTTGGGTCTTTGCTAGACCTACCTGAAAATCCAGGGGAGAGGAGGGAAGACCTCACATTGTGAATAATGCGATATCTCGCCCTCGTTTACACGCGAGGTGCAACGAGCTCAAGAAGAGAGCTGTCGTGCCTGCCATTTTTTTTTCATTTAAAGGGCTGGCTGCGCACGAGCAAGTAAAGGTAGTTATTTTTTTAAAAAAAATGATTTCCCCACTCCCCCCACCCTAGCCTCGATGGGTGCAGCTCCCAGGAAAAGCCGTGGAAACAGGCCACATGCTTGCAGTCTCGGACTCAGCTCGAGACCACGGGAAAAAGCAGGGCCAAAGGGGAGGCCTATATCCCGGGGCCAGGGAGGGTTGATCCCTGCCTGAGCCCGGGATCCCCTGTGTGCCATCTGAACACACAGGGGCGATCCCGGGTATCAGCCCAGGATAACTGCTGGTCTAGCAAAGGCCTTGAAAGAGGGTTGTGTCAGACTGCTTTCGAAGAAAGGTTCTTTTGAACCCTGATGATTTTTGGATCACTTGTTGGGGAGGGGGGGGATTAGATCACTTCCCTCTGGTCAGAGCCATAGAGCATCTTCAGACCGGGGTGGGTGGGAATCATGTTTCCTTACCATCACTTCTCCGTCCCCGCTCCTGTCCCATGATAGTTTCTCTTTCTAGCCAGAGAATAAAGAGGAAGTAAACAAAGACCACATGGTCCATTCAGGGGGCATTTTTTTTTATCACGCCACTTTTCCTGCACACAGCAGGAAATGGCACATTCTAGTTTTTTTTTTTTTTTAAGTCAGATTAAAAGGGGTCTATTTTGTGATGAAAAAAGGTAAGAAGGAGTGGGAGGTGCAAGGGAGGCAGAGGACATCATCTAAAGGAAGCACACACATCCATAAGTGGGCATTAGTGAACGTGCAATAAAACGCTCATCTGATGAACCTCATAAACAGGATTTCTAAGTCATATATAAACTCCCAGGTAGGGTTTTTTAAAATTGAGGGGAAATTAGTGATTTCTTCCTATTCAAAGTAAAAGTCTAGAACTGTGTCCGCAGACTGTACTCTAGGCGCATTTTGGTCTCAGACACACTTATGGACAGTAAGAACAATGAATTTCAGTTGAAGCTTTTAGTTCTTTACCATGAACACCTTCCTCAATTTCCTTCTACTTTGCTTTATTGAGGGATGTGTGAGAAATTCACTCCATCAACTTGTTTTTGTTTCTTTTACACATACCCAATTTATACCTGCTGGACCTGAATGCCTTTTGCGATTGTAAATCCATACTTTTCTGAGCTGGGCATGCATTCCACACAACAAAAATATGAGTTGTCAAAATGCACATATAAGAAAAAATGTACAAAGAACAATGTATATGTTTCCAAAATGTGCACACACTTTATCTAATGGGTGCATGCATCAAAAATGCAAAGTGCAAATTTAAAAATCTGTACATGAGTACATTACTGCAATGCGTTATACATGAGGCTGCCTTTGAAAACGGTCCAGAAACTTCAGCTGGTACAAAACAGGGCAGCCTGCCTACTAACAGGGACTGGCTGGCGAGATCACATTATACCAGTCCTTTTACAACTTCATTGGTTGCCAGTCCATGTCTGGGCCCGATTCAAAGTGCTGGTACTAACATTCAAAGCCCTAAACAGTTTGGGGCCAGGTTATTTGAAGGAACGCCTCTTCCCATATGTGCCTGCCTGGACCAGGGGTCCTTCTCCATGAGCCCCTGCCAAAGGAAGTGAGGCAGGTGGCTCCCAGGAGGAGGGCTTTCTCTGCTGTGGCACCCTGGCTGTGGAACGAGCTTCCCAGAGAGGTCCGCCTGGCGCCTACACTGTATTCCTTCCATCGCCAGCTGAAGACCTTTTTCTCAATATTTTAACACCTATTAACTTAAATATAAACTTTGCTGTTTTAATTCCATATTTTAACCTATATCAATTTTTGTTGTTTGGTTTTATCTTGGTTGTGCTTTTTATATTTTGTATTTGTGTTTTTAGATTGTTGGTTGTTTTTATGCTCTTCATGATTTTAATTTTTATGAACTGCCCAGAGAGCTTTGGCTATTGGGTGGTATAAAAATGTAATAAATAAAATAAAAAATAAATACACTAATGGGTACATAATGAAAAACACACACACATGTCTTTAAATATACATTTTTAAAAACATGTTTGCATGGAAATGGAATAAAATGGGCTTGACTTAAAAACCTGACAATCTCAAGATTACTGAGATTGAGATATCCTTTCGGCTTCCCATGAAATTCCATAGAAGTTCTGCTGAGGATATATTCCTAAAAGAGATAATCAGTACAGTTTTTTCAAACTAAATATATCCCTAGAGCTTAATTAGAAGGATTTGAATGTCTGCTGCTTCTGCTTTTCTTCTTAAGCAGTTTCACAGCACACTTTAAGAGTTTGAACTAGATTAGAAATCAAAAAGGCCCTGCACACTTGTTTTTAATCCTAGAATGTTCCAGACTAAAACTCAGAAAACAGACATGAGCATTTGAAGTTTTTGACTGCCTTGGATTTTAGGTGAGAATTAATGTATTGATGTATTTTTTTTGTCCTTTTATTTATTTATTTATTTATTTATTGCATTTTTATACTGCCCGATAGCTGAAGCTCCCTGGGCGGTTCACAAAAATTTTGTATTTGTTGCTTCGCATCCCCTGACAAAAATAAAAGATGATCTCTGCAGGGGTGCAGGACTTTGCCTGTGCAGAAGAAGAAGATGAGGAGGACACCATTGCATGGATGATTTTATGGTTTTGAAGTTTGTGTCATCAATCACACTGTAAATGTGTTTGGAACATGTATTATGCTATGATAGATGATGCTGTTCTAGAGGAAAAGAAGATCAAGGAAGGCTTGTAACCAGGTTTCTATCTTGTGAAATTGGAGAGGAAGAGGATATAATGACTATTCTATTTGCTGGGCTTGCAAATGCACTGACGTCTTTTATATGATAGGCTTGTGTAAGTATTGCAAACCACTTAGTCTGGTGTAGTTCCATAGATGTCAATGAAATTACACCAGAGTAAGCAATCTGTGGATCATCAGTGAAGCACTTTAGCTGATTGTGGTGCAAAGATTGAGCTCCTTTATTAATTTTAGCTTATAGTGCTTTCTAGTGCATCTATTACTAATTTAACTTAAATTTAAACTCTGCTGTTTTAATCTCATATTTTAACCTATATCAATTTTTGCTGTGTGGTTTTATCCTGGTCATGCTTTTTATAGTGTATTTTGTATTTGTGTTTTTAAATTGTTGGTTGTTTTATTATGCTCTTCATGGTTTTAATTTTTGTGAACCGCCCCGAGAGCTTCGGCTATTGGGCGGTATATAAATGAAATAAATAAATAAATAATACTGGCATAGTAGAAAGGACAACAGGTCAGATGTGTTGAACTTATTTCAGCCTGAGGGCTGAATTCCATATCAGAGAAGCTCTTGGCAGATGTCCTCCAGATGTTTGGGTTATAATTTCCATCATCCCTGGCCATAGATCAGGTTTGCTCTGGCTGATCAGAGCAGTAGTTCAAAATATCTAGAGGACAGAAGGCTGGGAAAGGCTTTTTATAGGCTTTTAAAAAAGAATGTACTTCTGTAATGTAAAATATTCATCGCTCCTGATCACAGCACTTGAAGACTATCTACTGCTCTTGCCCCACCCAAAATATTCAGGAATGGTGAGACACAAAGGTGAGAGCATTTGTTAACCACCTAATTCCCCCCCACCCCATTAATCTCATCTTGGATACACAGGTAGGCATGAATCTGGGGTAAAATTCCACTGTGTCAGAGGTAACAACTACTGGAGTGGAACCAGAATACTTATTCGTGATCTTACACATTCTTATTCCAACAGATGGAAACAATGCAGAAAGTAGACTGGAGAAATGAAACCATTATTACAGAATTCGTCCTTCTAGGGTTTGGAGAGCACCAGGAGCCTCAGGTCCTTCTCTTTGGGTTGTTTCTCATTATCTATATCATGACTATGGCTGGGAACCTCCTCATTATTGCACTAGTTGTGACCGATCAGCACCTACACACTCCAATGTATTTCTTCCTGGGCAATCTATCATTCTTGGAAACCTGCTACAGCTCAACCATCATCCCCAGAATGTTAGCCAGTTTTGTGACTGACAAACAAAGTGTTTCTGTTCATGGCTGCATTGTGCAATTGTGCACTTTTGGTTTCCTAGGAGCAACAGAATGCTATCTGCTGGCAGCAATGTCTTACGATCGCTATGTGGCAATATGCAACCCCCTGCATTACTCAATTCTTATGAATGTCAAGGTTTGTCTCCAACTGGTGGCTGGATCATGGCTTAGTAGTTTTGTGCTAGACATTACATTGCTATGTTTTATTTTGCAGTTAACCTTCTGTGGCCACAATGTCATTGATCATTTCTTTTGTGACTTCATTCCGATGATCAAACTGGCCTGCAGTGGTGGGCGTCAAGTCCAACTCATATCTGCTAGTTTTACCTCCCTCTGCACCTTGCCACCATTCATTTTAACCATAACATCATATGGATACATCATCACTGCCATTCTCAGAATCCCATCAGCCGCAGGGAGGCAGAAGGCCTTCTCTACCTGCTCGTCTCATCTCATTGTGGTGACTATTTTCTATGGAACCCTCATCATTGTGTACCTTTTGCCGGATACCAATGAACTGAGAGAGATGAATAAGGTGTTCTCTGTATTTTATACCATCCTGACACCTCTAATCAATCCCTTCATATACAGTCTGAGAAACAAACAAGTGAAGGATGGTCTGAGGAAAGCAGCTAGCAAATGCGCAAGGTGCATATGAAGTCTTTAAAATCTTGTCTTCCGACATTTTGTAGTGCCTTTTCTCAATTCTAAGAAAAGGAAGGCATTGTCATATTGAATCACAAGATCACTTGAATTGATTTCCTCTCCATAGGTAAGCATGTTTGGGCTGGCATAGTAATTCAACTGGAGATTAATAGGAAACCACACATACTACAGTTTGAGCTCTTTGAGGATGAGAGAGGTGCAAATATATTCACACTGCATAATAATTAGAACAAGGTTTGTGTGACATTAAAAGGTTTTCATATGTACCTTTCATTGCTGCTCAGGACTTGTCCTTTCCTATTGTGTTATTTCAAATTTCATCAGAAATTTGTAATCTGGATAAAAAGAAAAGGCCAAATTAAAAAGTCCTTTGGGTTTTTGTTCAAGTCCTTTGAGACATATCAGGAATCTTTCTGCATCATGGCCAGTTGAACAGTGGAGGTGAAGATAATAAACCATGCTTAGCAAAACAACAGCCATGTTGCAAACCTTTTCTGTAACCATCCCCATGAGATGCATCACCCTTATGGGGTGATTGCAGACTTCCCCAGCACTGGGAAGAGAGGATGCTCCTCCAACACTGGCCATTTCCCTCAGTATTCACACCCCTGTTGTTATCTCCTGAGACAGGAGATAACAACAGGGATTCCAGATAGTGTTCCTGGAAAAATCCAAGAAGGCTAGCAGTCCAGATGGGAAATCTAAGGATGCTAGCAGGCTCTCAAGTTGGAGCTCTGCTAATGTAAACCCTGTCAAGTTTATCTTCACTTCTGCTCTCTGCTTCCTTTATGGGTGAAATGGGGCTCAACCATTGCTTCTTTGTCCCAAGGCTCATCTACACCAAGCAGGATATTCCACTATGAAAGCAGTATGAAAGCGGTATATAAAAGGCAGGAGCCACATTACTGCTTTATAGTGGTATTGAAGTGCTCTGACAACTGTTGGGTCCCATGACAAATACCATATACCGCTTTCATACCACTTTCATAGTGTTATATCCTGCTTGGTGTAGATGAGCTCCCAGAATCCTAAGTATAACCTGATACTTGGAACAATTAGTAGTGTTACATTTGCCATTTTTATTTTGACACTGTGTCTGAAATGCAGATGTCATGGACACAATATATTGCTTTCCCCCCTTCTTCTTCTTTTCTTTTTCTTGTTGTCCTCATTAGCCCCCCCACACTCATGCCCTGCTTTTTGTGCTGCATAGCCTGATGAAGAATTCTGGAGAACTTTGCACACTATTTTTGATATTTTTAGATTTCCTTAAACTGTAGATTTTGATAGGTTTCTCTCCTCTCCCACCCCCATGCACCAATACATGTATATTTGCATTGTAGCAAAAATATGCAATTTGCCCCTAAGATTGGACTCCACATCAGAAGACTGAAATATGGACAATACGGTCGCAGACTGCTCTACACACACACACACACACACACACACACACACACACACACACACACACACGCAGACACACAGTGGCAAGCAACAATCAAATTAGAAATCTAAGTGAGAATGTCATATACAAGCAAAAGATAAAATGGGAATACATCTCAAATATTTATAGCCATAGGAGAATTCTCTTAAGTGGTGGTAATAAGTTTGTGAGAAAGAAGAAAACAGAGGAGGTATGGCCAGTCAATTTCTAGAGAAGATCATAGGAAATTCCCCCACCCCCACGGTACGGGTCTCTGCCGCTGCCGCGGTTGGCAGCGGCGGAGGCCAAGAAAACTCCCCCCATGGCAGGCCTGGGTTTCAATTGAGCGCCCGGCTCCATCCGAAGCTGGGGGCTCAATTGAAACCTTCGGAGGCAGGCCTGGGTTTTAATCAATTCAGCCCCCGCCTTCACTCAGAAGGCGTGGAACTTTCGGGTGGAACCGGGCGCTCAATTGAAACCCGGGTCAGCCGCCGACGGACAAGGTGAAGCCGGGGGGTGGGGAGCAACTTCCCCCCTGGTTTCTCCCACTGCTACGCCTGGTCCCAGGGAAGCCTCCTAACCCCACTTACCTGACCCATCGGGGATGAGCGCCGGCCGCGCTTTCCCTGCTCTCCGCTTCCCTCCGGGGATTCTGATGCTCACGCACATGCGTGAGCTTATCAGATTCCCCATAGAGAAACATTAGGATTTTAAAATAATAATAAAAAATTGATGGAACGGTCTTTCGAAAAAAGAAAGGCCATTCCATCAATGGGATGGATAGGGGAATGCAATCCAAGTAATGGATTGTAGAGGGAATCTTCCCCTTTTGCGCTATAAGTGCGCAAAAAACCCGTCGCCAACCCGGAAGTAAAAGAAAGCAGATCGTGACAGATATACTTTTCCACCCTTTTCTGCTTTAAACTCCCACCCAGACCCCAATATTACAGGAATCTCCCTGAAACGCGCAGGGAATGTAAAGCCAGCATTTCTTTCTGGCAGTACTGCGTTTCAGAAAGATTGCTGGAATATTTTTCATTTTAGATTGCTAGGTTGACCCTCCCCCCGCTAACTACATTTAACATGGTGGAATGTTCATTTCACTGATCGTCCTTAACTACAGCAGACACTATCGTGTCCGCTGTAATGTCAATGGGCCCCAACAGTTGTCAGTGTATTTCAATACCACTATAAAGCAGTAGTGTGGCTCCTGCCTTTTATATACCACTTTCACAGTGCAATATCCTTTCATGGTGTAGATGAGGCCTTTGTGAACGTGGAAAGGCAACATTGTGTACCACTAATGTTCATTAGCCTCTATTCAGACAGGTGTCCAGAGGGGTTAGAAACTACAAACAGGGTTAGTGATTTTTGTTTGTTTTCTGGGAACAGTAGCCCATCAAATTCTCAAAGCTATTTCCAAAAACCCCCACAGATGAATCTCCAGATAAATCCACAGGAAAGTGTAATGGTTAGATCAAGCTAAGTTAGATGAGGAGAGGTTTTGGTAACATATACTTGGGGCTCATCTACACCAAGCAGGATATTGTGATATGAATGCGGTTTCTCCTTTTCATATGGTCACCCTAGCTAATATGTGTGTAGCTTTCTTTATTGTGCCATGCTGTGCACTCAGTATCACACATACACCCTTGTCAGCATCTTCCTTGTTAAAAACATCCTCAACAACTTCACAGCTGGTTGGAATTTGTTACAATTAGGCAAGACAAAAAGCAGATACTAACATGGAAACAAAGGATGATTAAGTAACCAAGCTTCATTTTCCAAGTGCTTCAGTTCTACCTGCTTCATCTCCTTCATGCTCCAGCCATCCTGCTGTTTTCACTAGGTGCTCAATTTTGAGTGTCTAGCTGTGGGTTCAGGAAAGGGGAAGGAAGGAGGACAGAGACCTGAAAAGAAGCTTCCCACCCCCAAACATGCTGTCGTTTCACCCTCTCCATGCTCCGTTTCTGAGTGCTGAGAAGTAGCTGGTTCAGAGTGAACTTCACCAACTATGAGGTGGAGGGGAGAGGGCAGGTGGAGCAGTTTCTGGGAACAAGGTCAGATCACTAGCTTTGACCTCAGTTCCCAGAGACCAAAAAATCCTGTGGCCTTCTGGACAGCATCTATTAGCCATAGGATTGTGCCCTTGGTAATTAATTTTGAAATTGTTTTTAGTATAAAATTTCAACAAAGCAAAACCATAAAAAGAACATGAAAAAGCTATGTAGATCTGAATGTGTAAGTTTCAATACATGCATATGAAATGTGTGTGCATGTGTGTGTGAAATGTGTGTGTCACATTGTTAGCAGAGGTGCCTCCATTTTTAAAAGGAAGCTGTGAAGTAGCCCAAAATGTCATGTACATGAGAATATCTCCTTGAGTGCATCCTTGCATCTGTCTTATCTAACATAAACAAGAGCTTTGGCTCCAGTATTCCTGTGTCAAAGTTAGCTTAATGTAAGGCAAAGGGATTGTTTATAAAACAAAGGAGATTGTTTAGCAAAATTAGCTATGCCCCAGTGTTATGTTCTGATTGGTTTATGCTGCTACTGGGCCCTACCCCTTGCAGGCTCAAATGCTGTGTTGAGTCCCCTGTTTCGGCTGTCTGATTGCTCCATTTGAAGAGACCAGGCCTTGATTACTAATCAATAAAGCACTTTTGAACCCTCTGTGGCTGGAATTGTGGAGTCGTGCTTAGGGGCTGTTTGGATTTCATCCTTGAGTGAAAGAACATTGATCTAACAACATTTCACACACACATATAAGATATAGCACTATGTAAGTGGTGTGAAACTGGTATATGGTATGTGTCAATGGGGCCCAACAGTTGTCAGTGCACTTCAAAACCGGTATAAAGCAGTAGTGTGGCTCCTGCCTCTTATATACTGCTTTCCTGCTTGGTGTAGATCTGACCTTGGTGATGATGGGCAGCACTAACTTCAAAACTGGGCTGGCAATTATGAGCACAAATGCCATCCTGCTACACCCAGCACAGCCTGGGCATGGAATGGCTGTTGTGGGTGGGGCCGAGATGAGAGACGTGGAGGCCAGCCATTTGGTGGCTGCAGATGATGCCACCAGGCTGGGCGGGGACTTGAGCTCATAAAAACGCTACTTTGTGCCATTTTGTGCCACAAACTTTGACTTTCCCCCCAGTATTCCTGAGTTTACATGGGAGTTTTAAGTGAGACCATACATGATTGTGTATATGATGAGTCCACATGTTACATTTCAGCATAATGTAGGTGCGAAGATGCTTTCTTTTCCTCTTCTTGTATGTCACCAGTTCTGGTGAAATCATTGTCCACTCTTCTTTAGAAAAAGGAATTGTGAAATCTTTGAGCTGTATAGTATCATGAACATTGTGCTCTTCACTGCAGCTGTACTCTTGATCATTACTTCCTTCATTAAGCTGCCAACAGAGTTTTGTTCTGTCTGATCTGTGGACACTGTCCATGAGCGATCTTGCGTTTCCATGTTAGAACCATCTTGGGTTACATTTTGTCCCAAGATCCGGTGGACGTCATAGTGATCTTCAAGGGCTACAGTGTACATATGAAGTGCAGAAATGTTGAACTTCTTCTCTGCGAGTCTAGCATTCAGTCTTGTCCACACTTCATTGTTTTTCCCTGAAATTTTACCATTGCTCAGCACTGTTGCACTCCTTTCTTCAGCAAGGAGAGGCATCACTACAGAAATGGGGAAGGTGTGTGGTCTTGGCATTATTTCAATAACTGTATAAAAGAAAAATAGTATTATGGATGAAATGTTGAGACAAATCCTATTTTCCAGTACATGCAACACCCACCCGTTGTATATCCCCTTACAGCAGTAGTGAGTTGAAATATAGAGAGACAAAGAGATACAGTAATTTTTTTCCTGGTAACACAGTGTGGTGGTGATGGTAGGAGTGACTCCCATAGGGGGATACATGGAGGTGGAGGTGGCCCATGGACTTCCTGAAGTTGCCCTCCCCTAACTTACAGCTGGATGTGGAGAACTGTATGGATTACTGCTCTAAAACAGCAACTCCTCAAGTACTGTTGTAAACTAGGAATGTATCGCAGGAGGGAGAGAAAATGGGAGTGCAACCTGTGAAGCAGATCTAGTATGGCATAAAATCTTAAGTAACACAGAGATTTTTTGCACAAGGTATTTTTGTACACTCATCATTCAACTTTGGCATTGCTTTCGGGTGGATCTGACAATGAAGGGTATGTCTTTTCTGGGCTTCCTGGGGTGGCACAAAACTCAGAGTTTGCGGCACAAAACTAGCACAAAACTTTGGCACCGGTTTGGAGGTTCTATGACAAAATTGATTTTTGTGTGTGTTGACTATGAAACCGCACTTGAAGTATCAATACACAGCTGTGGGTGGTAGCACAAAACTTGGGGTTTGCGGCACAAAATGGCACAAAACTAGCACAAAACTTTGGCATATGTTTGAAAAAGATTCTAGGTTGGGGGGTTCCTAGTTAACAGAGCCCACGATATTTCAGGTGAACACAAAATTATGGCACGGCAGGGCAGGGACCCTGATTTCCCAACAAATTATTTTCAGGTCGCCACTCCACACACCCCTCCTGATGTGGAGTCTAGTGTTAGGTGTCTGTGAGGTGCAACCATCTGCTGAAGGCAAGTTGTGCTAGGCCACTGTCATGTCACCATTACTGGGGGCATTGGTATTCCCAAATGTGAGGTATCAGCCAATGTTCACATGCCTGCTCAGGACCCCTTTGGTTTGAGATGTTATGTCCCCCAGGTTGCATTCCTTATTTCATTTTGCTTAAGATCAACTAATGGGGTAATGACTCATGATTATGAATTGCCACCACATTTGCACAATCCTGCCCTGTAAAAGTATTAGAATGTGTCTGTACTTAGTATGACATATGGAGCCTTCACCCACTCCTCATTCTGTCAAGGTGGACTTAACTAAACATCATTGCTGGCAATGGAAAGTTGGCCTTGTAACAGAGGGGCAGCCTCTTTGCCACTGTGTTTGGCTTTGAACTGAACTGAGTGCAACCTGTTAATTGAATGCATGCCATATAATTTTGTGCATACCCAGTCATCCTTGGAAAGTTATAGGAGCTCTTGTCTCTCCAATCAACAAAGATGCAGACGAGTTGGCTGGCCAACATGCAGTAGTACGGCAGGCAGTGCATGAGCCAACAGTCCATAGTAGAAGGAGAAGCCTGAGAGTTACAGGCTCATGCAGTTTTACAGGAGACTTGCAAGCATCGGCCTGAGATGGCAAGTAAGTGGTCTGGCTGGATTCCCACAGCGAACTGCGAAGATGGCATTTACCCACTTCGGTGGTGGTCCCAAACTGCAAGAAGATCCTGCTGATCTCTAGCTGCACTGAGATCCTAATGATATAGGGTGGGATACAAATGTTTTAAATAAATAAATAAATAAATAAATAGCCAGTACAGGAGAGAGAGCATGAATTACTGGAGCGAGCATGTACTCGTAATAAGGCGAGTATTTTGGTAACTATTGGAGCAGTGGCCCAAAATTGTGATGCAGTCATGCTTGATTTTAAGAAAAGAATGCACCACTTGGGGGTGCCCTGGAAAACAAGGCCATCATACTACAAGTGATCACTGATTTCCACATTATTCGGTAGCATCGGCCTGTGGTAATAATAATTTGGTTTTACATATTACCCAGGTTCTATTGAGATTTTGAGGGATATAACTAAGCACAGAGTCTTCTCTCCCAGAGAGAGCTATGCAGGCAGGACAGGGATTCATTTATCTGACACAGGGAATGATTTGCTTTGAGTGATCTGCAGAGGGGTCTGAGAAAAGTAAGCGTGGCTAGATGGGGTGAGGGTGTGACTAAGCAAGTGGCTTGATGCACCCCATGGTGGTCGGTAAGGGCATCCTGAGAGAGGTTCTGGGGTGGTGAGCATTCACAGGCACTGTTCCGTTAATGGGTAATACCTGAGGCTCCCATCTTTGAGCCCCGCGGCCTGGCTGGCGAGATAAGGGTTAACTTTGAGGCCAACCCTCCTCACTCACTCAGAGCCATGTGGCCTGTGCTGGAGTGACACCAGAAAGTCTCCCTACCCAAAAAGGGGTAAGCCCGTGGGGTGGCGAAGTGCCAACCCACGGGTGGTGAATGGCTTGCCCAATTGAGGAACAGGCCTGCTAAGTGGCCTGATTGAGGATGTCCTACTTGGCTTGGATCTCCCCTTTGCAGATCACTTAAACAATGTGGCCCAGTTTAAACCCAATACTATGTGTCGTCTTGTTATTTCTTGCCTCCACTTACCGCAATTGAAGTGCTCTCTCACTCTCTCTCATGGTAAATAAAGCATTTTGCTTCATTTAGTATGGTTAAAGCAGTGTCTTCTGAACACAGACAGGCTTTCTGGCTTAACCACCATGGTTAAAGGCATGGTTCAAGGTGTCTTCTGAATGGGGCCCAAGTGAGCTGTAACAAAACATGTGATGGGAATGATTAAATTAATATTACATGTCAGCATTATGAGTTAGGCAAAGTCACAATCTAAACCACATAAACTTAGCATTTGACAACATCCATACTGAGAAGAAGACATGAAGTAGCCCTTTTCAACTCTCAAAGAAACATCACATTCTTCATTTGTCACAATGTTGAAGGAAGAGTCATATTTTGCATTGTTTTAGTTTCAAGTGCTGAGCTTTACTTTGAAATCAGAGCTGCCCAAATCCAGAGGCAAATGTGTTAGCCTTAGGTCATGGTGTACCCATTTTTCTAAGTCAAGTTCAATTTTTCTTCTAAGGCAACTATTAGGTATAGCTTGTACCTTCTATGTTTGGTTCCTGGAACAGGGAGTTAAGATTAGTGGTCCAGGATGCATTTTGTACCACACATCCAAAATATTCATGGAACATGGTGAAACCTTTCTTTTGGTTTATGACTGGTTAGAGTTTTTGGAAGTGAGGATATTATTATTATTTTTAAAAAAATGCTACGTAGCCAAGGGATATAAATATTAGATAACTTCCTTTAAGCTTCTTTTAAGCTTTTACACCTGACCTACATGAGTCAAGAAGACCATCCAAGAAGGGTAATTTCTCCTGGCCAGGGTGATTCTCCTTCCGGAAGAGCTGATTAACTGTAATCGGTATTGTAAGTACTGTTCATAGATTGATTTTGTAAACAAATTGGAAAGCATGCTGGTGCACATTGTGGCTTTCTCTGCTTGATCCAACAACTTCGCATCCAAACTCCAGAACGATAGAGTTACCAATCTATTTCTGTTTTACCAAGATGGGCATACGTTTCAAAAGTTAAATATCATGTGAGCTTTACACCATATTGATGCGGAACCGATATCATGGAACTGCTCCTGTCTGCAGAATTTGGAGGGGGAGATTTCTCAATCCATCCTACAGCCTCCTGCACACCCTCATGGAGGGCTGCAGGGGGGCGGGGTGAGAGAAGGAGAAACACCCATTGTGCTCTCAGTATCCTGATAGCTTTTCATTGGATATAAGGCAACATCTCATTTAAAACTCTGTGCAATACTACTATAGCTTAAATTGCTTTCTCCAATATGACTTCCATTGAGTAAATCTCTATAAAAGCTTTCCTACACAAGGTCGTTAATTGCCTGTTAATCCACTATACCTACTTTTGGTTTCATCACAGAATTGATATCAGACCACTACACAAACAGCATTTCCTTCCCTGCTTTTCAACTATATAACATGCAGGTGGCACTGTGATATAGTGAACTGGTGCAAATACACAAGTGAAAAAAGCTGTTCCTTTCATTTTCATGATTAAATGGCAAATTTTCCTTGCTCTAAAATATCTTGCCCAAAGTGCTAGTTAGACACAGAAGCAAAACTGGAGGGTGCCATGATTCCAAGCCCCCCTGCCATTATAAGACAATAAAGATGTCTGCTGTGTGATCCACAAAGCTTTGTTCGAATAAAGTTCTGTGGATTACATCAAAGACGTCTTTATTGTCTCGTAATGGCAGGGGGACTTGGAATCCTGACAAAGGATCACAACATGGTCTAAAGAACACATAAATGCCTCATGTAGACAAGCCTTATGAGAGACAAAGCCTGCAATACACATTTACCAGGGAGTAAGTTCCAGCTCACTCAAATATTCCCGAAATATCTTGACTAGTGCTAGCATTACTATTACTGGAGAACCAAGAACTATAGTCAAAATTAGGCTTCACTTACTCTCCATGCTGCATTAGCAGAATGGCCTTTCTCACCAAACCAACTAGCATCCGTTGTTAATTTATTCTAAAGGAAGTGTCCCCTTTCCATATTTGACTAAAGCACATACAAACCGTGCTCCAACTTTACTAATAGGATCTATGATTTAAGCAAGCATCTACAACAGTGGTTCTCAACCTTCCTAATGCCGCGACCCTTTAATACAGTTCCTCATGTTGTGGTGACCCCCAACCAAAAAATTATTTTCGTTGCTACTTCATAACTGTAATTTTGCTACTGTTATGAATCGTAATGTAAATATCTGATATGCAGGATGTATTTTCATTGTTACAAATTGAACGTAATTAAAGCATAATGATTAATTACAAAAACAATATGTAATTATATATTGTGAAATATTTATTTCTAATTACAAATAAATGACCATCGGAAATATGTGTTTTCCGATGGTCTTAGGCGACCCCTGTGAAAGGGTCGTTCGACCCCCAAAGGGGTCACAACCCACAGGTAGAGAACCGCTGATCTACAACATCCCACCAAAATGCAGCAGGAATACCAAGGGGAAGTAGAAATATGGAAAACACCATTGGTTTTACTCACTGTAGTATATAAATATAGAGAAACAACTTTCAATTGTGTTCACCTAAGGAACCATCATATTTTGGGGTCTACTCTTCTCAAGCATCATGCAAAGGAGTATCCAGCTGAATACAGAAAATCGGGTAGCTGGATGCAGAATACGGCATGTGGGAGTGAAGTTTTTGCTTCCAGACTGTTCCATTCATGCTTCTTTTGTCTTTCTTTTACTGCAATTTGCATTATTGGTTTTATGGTTGTCCAGTTTATGAATCCATATTTTTAAGGTAAATACTTCGGATACATTCACTATGCTCCATCAAGAGGTCATTCTCTAGATTTATAACGCATCAGAGGATTTCTTGATTGTTCTGTTCTGTTTTGTTTGTTTGTTGAACTGTGAGCCAGCATGTTGTCTCAAACCAGGACAATTTCTACAGGGTGGCTTGTTAACCACTCAGTGTGAGTTATTTTTCTCTAAGAAGCCACCTTGATGACAAGGAAATCTGAAAATGCTCCCGTTGAAGCCCCTCAATTTGATGTGAATGAATTGCTCAAACACATTCCTGACACTTTCCTTCTAGTAGGGTGACCATATTTGGGAAACAAAAAAAGAGGACACCTAGTGTGCGTGTGGGGAAGCAGCTTTCTGCATCCTGCAGAAAGTACGTTATTCCCCCGCCACCTTAAAGAACCCGATTGGAGTGGAGGAGGGGAAAGGATTTCAGTCTGCACCACCACCATCCACTCCAATTGGGGCCTTTTCTATAATGTCCACGAATGACCCACTTTCCCCTTTAAGACCTCAATTGGAGCTCGGGGTGGGGGAATGATGTGCCTCAAGAAAGCATGTCATTCCCTCCTGCCATGCTAATGGCAGCCTTAAAGAGGAAGGTGTATCATTCCAGGACATTATTGAAAATTATAGAAAATCCCCCCTGACACCATGGAAAGAACAAAAACCAGGACAAATCCGGGGAAATCCTGACAGTTGGTCACCCTACCTCTAGCCCGCACCTTCATGCCTCTAAAAACAGAGAGGCACAGAAAGCCTCAAGGCTATCTTGACCTGTTGGCTCCTTATCTGCCATGGCCACGTGTTACTTTTCCACAAACACGTCTGCTTGTGTTTAGGAACCAGGCTAAGCAACATAGACTAAGGCCTTTGGTAGACCAGGGGTTATCCCGGACTGATACGCGACTCGCGTGTAAATGATAGCAAGATTCATAACGTAAGGTCTCCCCTCCTCTCCCCCAGATTTACACTTAGGTCTAGCAAAGGCCTTAGAGGTGCATTGTGCCATCTATTTACCATCAAAAGCCTTCTGACTAGGCATTTCTGAAGGGTCAAGCATACTCTGGAATTCTTATTT
The DNA here is from genome assembly GCF_023053635.1 of Elgaria multicarinata webbii. Taxonomy (NCBI): domain Eukaryota; kingdom Metazoa; phylum Chordata; class Lepidosauria; order Squamata; family Anguidae; genus Elgaria; species Elgaria multicarinata. The sequence goes on from NC_086181.1 coordinate 19,751,623, forward strand.
CTCTTTGAGGTGCTTATCAAAGAACAGAATGCAACATTTTGTACTGGTCATAGGCTGCCAAAATATGGCATTGTTTATGTAAGAATGGGTTTCTGTTTATAGAACATGTATGGGACTTGTGATCAGTCATGGGAGGGAGGGAAAAGTATGACTTCATCAGAGCAACTTTGATGAGTATAAATGTATGCTGATGTGGATGATGGACAGAGAGTTTTTCGCCATCGGTTTGTACGGGGTAAGGGCTTTCTCCTGTGTGCATAGTTAAATAAAGAGTCTCTGTGTCTGGACTGATTGTAAAGTCATTCCTTCCCTATCAGGTTAGGGGAATTTCCCTAACATTGAGAACCCCTAATTTGTTGAGTTGTTGAGGATGGTTAACAAGGCACAATGAATGGGTAACAGTTGCCATGCAGAAAATGCCCTTGGTTCAGACAACACACCAACCCATGGTTCAACAAACATCCCACGGTTCAACAACAACCCACACCCAACCACTGAGAGTGGGTTAGTGTGTTGTGTAAACAGCCCCACTGGCCAAGAACCTTTACTTTCATCTGCACTTTTATGATGGATTCATGTTGTCCACTGTGATCAGCTGGTTTGCTCTCTATTGCTTTTATTGTACATGATTTCTGTGTTATGGCTGTAAGTCCTTCTGCAAGCCATGGCTGGAGAGTGGCTACCATACATTTTAAATGAAATAAGTGATAACTATGACTTGATAGGAATCCATTATGCTCTTCTTTTTATTTCACAGGGTGAAGTGAAGAAATAAAACCTCCCAGTTGAAATATGTGGGCAGAGGTTGTGTTTCTATACTTCACAGTCCTACACTTTGGGGCTTGTCTCCCAAGTGATTCTATCCCAATCACTTTTGTGAAACCTGAGTGTAAGTATGAGAAATAGGGAAACAGCATTGCCAAGTCTACTGTAAACTCGGTAGATTGAATGTAATATTTGTTAATCTTCTATTTGGCTGAAAATTACCATCAAAGGAGACAAATCTACTGATACTTTGTTTTTGTTTTTACATTAATAATATAATATACAATGAGGGAGAAAACCTTAAAATAATTAGATGACACCTTTATTGCAGAGGGGGCATTATTCAGCAGTAGAAGCATTATTTATTTAGGGCACAATCCTATCTGATCCACCTTGGTACTCAGAAGCCCCCAAACTCAGAGACTTGTGAGGATCAAATGAAGCTGAATCCTGATAAGACGGAAGCTCTGTGGATTGGTGGTTCCCGTGTCCGGGAATTGGGTAAGCAGCCTGTTCTGGATGAGGTGGCTCTCCTTCTGAAGGAGCAGGTATGTAGCTTGGGAGTACTCCTAGATCCATCATTGTCACTGGAGGCCCAGGTGGACTCTGTGGCTCGGAGTACTTGGGGTCAGCTTCGGCTCATCCGCCAGCTACAGCCTTTCCTGGACAGGGACAACCTAGCCACAGTAGTGCATGCACTGGTAACTTCCCGGTTAGACTACTGCAATGCACTCTACATGGGGCTGCCCTTGAAGACGACACAGAAGCAGCTAGTGCAAAATGCAGCAGCTAGACTGCTGGCGGGTACATCTTATAGACCCCACATAACACCGGTCTTAAAGGAACTGCACTGGCTGCCTATATGCTTCCGGTCGGAATTCAAGGTGCTGGTAATGACGTTTAAAGCCCTAAACGGCTTGGGACCTCGATACTTGAGAGAGCGCCTCTCCTTATATATGCCTGCCTGAGACCTTAGATCTGTTGGAGGAGCCCTTCTCCGCATCAAACCAATGCAACATATACGTTATGATGGGACAAGGGAGAGAGCTTTCTCTGTGGTGGCATCCCGACTGTGGAATGCCCTCCCCTTGGAGGCCCGATGGGCGCCAACATTGATTTCATTTCGACGCCAAGTAAAAACATGGCTTTTTAACAAAGCCTTTGATGGTTAAATTCACTGGCACATTGTTTAAACTTCTTTAACTGCATCTATTGCTTTTAAATTATATATTGTTTTAACTTGGATCATGGTTTAATTTGTTTTAACTGTGTATATTTATTGTTTTATACTGTATGTTTTTATCTGTACGCCACCCTGAGATCTTAGTGATATAGGGTGGGATATAAATATTTTAAATAAATAAATAATAAATAAATGTAAAGTGGGAGGCAAGTTGTGCTGCTTGCTCTGCATTTAAGCTAGACAGGTTTTTTTGCCAGACTAATGGAGGCTTTGGGGAGGGGGTAGGAAGGCTAGGATGGCAGAAACAAACCCCATTGATTTCAGTAAAGCTCACTCCCAGATAAATGAATATAGGATTGTTGCTTCTTCACATCTGTTCCCGTTACTCTAGCAAGTGTAAGCCCCTCCTGTCAAGGACAACTATGCACTCACGGAACCTGGCCTTCTGGATCATGCAACCAGCAGGTGCTCTCCAGAAAGATGGTTTCAGAGGCTCCAGACACACTGAAATAAGTCAAGCCACGCTACACTATGCTGGGGCAGAACAATTCTGGGACAAGACAATACTTTGCAATCGACCAGACATAAGTCATAAACAAAAAAGAAAAAACACAGCTATCTCATTGACATAGCAATACCTAATGACAAAAATGTTGCAGGAAAAAAGACGAAAAGACAGAAAAATATACACCACTGGCTATGGAAATTAGAGAACTGTGGCAGCAAGAAAAAGTTACAATTATTCTGTTACATCAATTTTTTTTTACAAAAAAACTTCAGAAATGTTTTGATAGAAATTCAGTATTTAAAGGAGATAGGAAAGATGACATATGCAGCATTAACAATATTAAAAAATAAAGCAACCAGCAGTTTATTTTTTAAAGGCCTGGGAGACTAAAAAGGTCTTTGCCTGGTACTACAAGCAAAACTCTGCAACTTCAAGAGTTTAGCCTTGGGGCATGGAGAGAAAGCACAAATGGTGGTACAGAACATAATGTTATGTTAACTAGGGCCTCATCTACACCGAGCAGGATATTCCACTATGAAAGCGGCATGAAAGTGGTATATAAAAGACAGGAGCCACACCACTGCTTTACAGCAGTATTAAAGTGCACTGGCTACTGTTGGGAGCCATTGACATATCCCATATACCGCTTTCATACCACTATATCCTACTTGGTGTGGCTCCTGCCTTTTATATACTGCTTTCATACCACTTCCATAGTGCAATATCCCGCTTGGTGTAGATGAGGCCATGGCTTCATGAAAAGGCTCTACTTCCTCTCTTGAAACCGTTTCTCCTCTTTTCCCAGATGTAAACCATTACCCAGCATTTGTGGGCAAAGGGCCAGGAAAAAGTCCCAGCAGAAAGGACACACTGGATATCCAGCTGCTCATGACATCAGACAGAACTCTCTATGTTGGTGCTAGGTCAGTTGCCTGTTCCTGACTCCCTTTTTACTTTATAGTCCCTCTAAGTTGCCTTTGTCCGATCCTACTTCCTTTTCCTTAGGTGCCTTCCATACTTCAAATCAATGCTACCATATGGGAGGAGCAGGGGGACATGAGACCCCTCAAAACTGTGAATTGTTGATCCATATCAACAAAGCCGTTCTATGAGTTTTCATTGGCCAGGAGAAGGATTTTTGTAAAGCTATTGGATCCAAATTGTTCATTCAAGACAAAGCCACTACTACCACCACCATTCTTTACATTACAAGGAACATACTGTTGCTGGGAAAATCTGCCCACACACATGCAAATGGTTACCTGCAATCCTCAGCTGAGAATTGCAGATATCACAGGGAACAAGGGATTCTTGGAGGGAGGGGGCGTGTGTGCAATGGCAAACAACATCAGGAACATTGCAAATTTAAAAAAAAGACCAGTACTACATCCCTGCACCACTGGTTCCAAATTCAGAAGCTTTATTGAGATTAGAGATTGAGAAATAGATTGAGAAATAAAGAACGAAGCAAAGCACTTTACTCTCCTGTGCATGTTTAAGAAGAAAAAATCCTACACTATGGCTGGCTCAGAAATGCTGGCAGTTGTGGGACTTTATTTCTGTCTAAATATACATAGGATTCAGTTTTTAGTAACGTAAATTGGATAATCTTAAAGAGAAATCTCAACCATACTTTCAAATAGAAAGGCTCACCCATGATGTTCAGCAACTCCATTGGGGTGGGGTGGGGGAGGTGGAACTCGATATGTTTTCGATGGCTCCTCCTCGAGGGTGACCATATGAAAAGGAGGACAGGGCTCCTGTATCTTTAACAGTTGCATAGAAAAGGGAATTTCAGCAGGTGTCATTTGTATATATGGAGAACCTGGTGAAAGTTTCTCTTCTTCACAACAGTTAAAGCTGCAGGAGCTATACTAGAGTGACCAGATTTAAAAGAGGGCAGGGCACTTGCAGCTTTAACTGTTGTGATGAAGAGGAAATTTCCCCAGGTTCCCCATATATACAAATGACACCTTCTGAAATTCCCTTTTCTATGCAACTGTTAAAGGTACAGGAGCTCTGTCCTCCTTTTCATATGTTCACCCTAGAGGAGGAGCCATTGAAAATATGGTCACCCTATCCTCCTCTCATGTTCATGAGCTGGCCCGACTCAACACAGGGTGAGTCAAGATAGTCCCTGGACTTCTGCCATTGCCACACTATGCATGAATATATCCTTCTTCATCCCTGGGATGGAGAAGGAGAAATTCACCCTGCCTAGAAGGGAAAGGAGCCATTTACACACAGGGACGTGATTTTTGTGAAAAAGTCTCTCCTTCTCCCTCCCGGGGATGGACAAGGAACCATTTACACAAAGTGGCAACCTTGCTGTGCACAAATGGCTCCTATTCCCTCCAGGAGCCAAGAGGGCAAAGAGGTCATTTATGCACAATGTCCATGGGTTCAGATGGGAAGTCCACAGCTCGAGTCACTAACGTGAGCCGGGGGCTCGGGGAAAATCCATCAAACCCCAAGGGGGCCAGATTTACCTGTGTGGGACATCCCTACTTTCATAGGAAAACAACTCCGTGGCTGACAGGGAAGATGAATCCTCCCCTCAGTTATGACCATGTGTGCTTGGGCACACCACTACAGGCATTGTTTTGACACTTGGGATAGGGCCTGTCCAACACATACACTCAAAGAGATGGGTCATTGGCACCTTTCAACAACCTAGGAAGCTAGAAGTAAAAGGTGTGAACTGGGGAGTTTCCCAATCTCCTCCTGCTAGACATAACCATCAAGGAGGTGAGGGGAAGTCCAATGTGTGCATCAAGAATATTTGAAACCTGACAAGTATATTGCTATGTAATGGGGGAACAAGGGCATTGATTTTTAAAATTATGGGCATGGTCTCTGACTTTTCTCCACACAACCCAAACCTTTTAGTGACTCTGCCATAATTGCCACCCCCTGCAAATTTCTTGTATCCCATTTGACCTCCACCTTATTTCAAACCTAACAGTCTCCAAACATAACTTTTAGCTCACCAGTAAGAACACCTTCTTGGATATTGTCCTTTTCTAGCCCCCCCACCCCCAAACGACCACTATAGAAAATGGTTTATCTGAGCACAAATAACTTGTTTGACGCAAAAGCAACTGGGTTAATCCTGGTACTCATGTTTCCTTTGTTTATAGGAACCGTGTTTATGCTATCAATCTGGGCCAATCGTATGGAGATGAAATTCAATTTAGCAAGGTAAGTAGTAGCATTCTGTCAATCTCATACTAAGGTAGGGTGACCATATGAAAAGGAGGACAGGGCTCCTGTATCTTTAACAGTTGCATAGAAAAGGGAATTTCAGCAGGTGTCATTTGTATATATGGAGAACCTGGTGAAAGTTTCTCTTCAACACAACAGTTAAAGCTGCAGGAGCTATACTAGAGTGACCAGATTTAAAAGAGGGCAGGGCACCTGCAGCTTTAACAGTTGTGATGAAGAGGGAATTTCCCCAGGTTCCCCATATATACAAATGACACCTGCTGAAATTCCCTTTTCTAGGCAACTGTTAAAAGATACATGCGCCCTGTCCTCCTTTTCATATGGTCACCCTAAGTTAAGTGGCTCCTGAGGACCCAGTCAGATACATCCAGGCACAAGCACGGACCCACACTTGCTCACTCGCAAACCCTACACAAGTGCTCAGATGTGGGTCTGCCCTGGCTTCCGGGATCGCACCCTTCCTCCCTTATTGCATTAATGGCATTCTCCCAAAGGATCATGACATTGCACTCACTCACTTTGAATGTCTCCCCTCCTCCATTGCCTAACCCAAGGGTTTCCTACAAAAACGTACTCTGGTCAGAGCAAAGGCAGAGATGTGCCAATCCCTGGCTGAGTGCCTTCTCTCACCAGAGACTAGTCTAGTCTGGTACTTACTCTCAAAAGTAAGCAGAGATAAGATGTGCTGCATGCTAGCAACCCTGAGATGAAATCTTCCAGTAAGTTTCTATTCAGAAGACAGCGTGTCCCTGGGCATGCTTTCTTTTGGAATCCTTCTGATTTTCTATCTGATTTTCTTGTTGGTCCTTGTAGAGCATAACATGGGAACCCAATGCAGCTGCTAAAGAGGATTGCAGGGTACATGGACGAAAACAGGTCTGTCATTACACATTGAAATTCAAATTGCTATTTTTAAGTAGGTCTTTATCACTGTTGCAAATAAAGCTGTGAAATTTCCATGAGTAACCAATCTCAACCGCAGGATGAAAGCCTTGTGTAAAACCCATTGTTTCCAATAGCTCTGAAGTTACAAGTCAGAGCTGATATTGCTAGAGCTACCAGAAACCCACCTAGGGTTCACCTGCAGTATTATTTTTCCTGTTTTGAATGTTTGCATTTTTCATTGTCTCAGGGTTATTTTTTATTTTGTTTTAAATTGTTCTATACTGTTTTGATGGCTTTTTATTCGATAAGACAGTATATAAATTATCTAATTTAGACTACACAATATCATGAAATAATTTGGAATGTTGAGGCCTGGAGGTTGCAAATTACATGGCTTGGGACCACAATACCTGATGGAACACCTCTCCTGACATGAACCTACCCGTACACTATGCTCAATCAACATCTAAGGTCCTCCTCTGGGTGCCTACCCCAAGGGAAGCTCGGAAGATGGCAACAAGGCAGAGAGCTTTTTCAGTGGTGGCCCCTCAATTATGGAATGATCTCCCTGACAAGGCTCACCAGGCGCCAACATTGTTATCTTCTCAGTGCCAGGTCAAGACTTTTCTCTTCTCCCAGGCATTAGGTCTTCAGTGCAGACAGTTCTTCAGATACATTGCTCCCCCCCAAATTTTTACGCTTTCCAGGTTAATACCATCACCTTCAATTTCTCTGGCTTGGTTTTCCATTCTTCCTGGTTTCTGATTTGAATAGGAGACCTTCCAAAATTAATTCTGGAATTAAAGCATGTGTATTTTTGCTGCAGCTTTCAATTCCTTCAATAAATTTCCTATTCACCCTCTGAGTATGTACTGCATGTCTTTAAAGGCCTTAGATTGTGGGCTGAGTAAAGTGTAGGGGTCAGCAAAATCATCAGTGGGGGCTCAGCGGGGGCCCACGCTGCTGCAGCTGCCACCTGCCCCTTCTCGCAGGGCCATGTGAGCCTCCACTGAGGCTTGGCTCACTGTGTGCTCAGCAGCTGCCCACAGCCACTGCCAAAATTGTGCACTTCCCCTTTTAGCATTAATGGAGGCTGCCATTTGCACCAGGGGGGGGGGGGGGATTGTGCAATTTCCAGATCCTTGGGAAATCACCCTTTCCCCCCCTGCCCCAATGGGGGCCTTAAAATCCCCGTTGACTCAAGGGTAAAACTGAGATTGGCACATTCATGTCTTTCCCCTTGTGCCAATGGGGCCGTTAAAGCCTCCATTGGGGAAGGTGTGGGGGGGAGACGTATGATTTCCCAAGGCTCTGAAAATTGCACACTTTCATCTTTCTCATCAAAGGCGGCTGCCATTAATGTGGAAATGTGTAATTTAGGCAGCTAGGGTGCTCGACTTGGTCTGGAGGTGGGACAGATGTGGGGAGGGAGATCCACTGGTCTCAGAGACCCAGGTGGTTGCAACAACCCTAGTAAAGTGGCCCTAATTTGAGATGACAGTGATTGAACCTGGGAATTTCTGCCTACAAAGAATGTGCTGTATCGTGGTGATCAGGCCCTTCTAGAGAAGGAAAAGGAGAAGTTGAATGCTGTGCACCTGGAAATTGGTAATGTTTTTACAAATGTTTTCTAAAATAAAAGTAAATGGAACAGCAGAGGATTCCTAATGTATCAAATACCAAGAATTTCGAATTCTAAACTCTGGGGAGGAGTTCAGAGAAGGAGAACCTTGGCAACATTTCTAGTTAGAAATAAGCTTAAGACACGTATTTAAGAAAGGCATTTTCTTTTCTTTTCTCCCCTTTTCTTTTAAAAAAGCTCTGTATAAATCTGAACTGAATATGGGTTTCTGGTGTCCTTTCTTTTGTGACACCCATTTTATTTCACCACAGTGTTGTTGTTTTAAACAAAGGTCATGACATATTTACCACCACGTAAAAGCTATGTAAGGAAGTGGGCTATCAATGACTAGGGATGTCGGGAGCATCTGGTTGGGACCACGAGGACAGTGGACACCCGCATCTGGCTCTCATGGACCCAACCAGACAGTCCCAGTACAAGGGCAGACCCATGCCCTGTCGGAAGTTAAACTCTCTATGCTAGAGATAAGCAGAAATTAGCAGCGGCTCTCAGTGTAGGACAGCAAAGACACAAAAGGCTCAGGATACTTTGTTTAGTTAAAACAAAGCCTTTTACTGGCAGTTGAATAACTTAGTTACAGCATCATACATACTCACAGACGTTCATAGTTTACACAGCATTACAGATGGAGTGGAAGGATGGAGAAAGATAGAATACACAGGCATTTATATGAAGCAAAACTGTACAATCATGGAGTCACTTAATTGACTAATTGAAACCATCTTCAGCAATTATTCAATAATTGTCCAGCTGTAGCCTTGGCATTTAGCAAACACACTCTTTCTGGTTTCTTCATACTACTTCATGCCTCCAGGCACTTATGAAACAGTGTAAAACCAGATCCAATCCAGGATCCAACATGTCCGACCTCTCGTAAGCATGGCCGGGGAAATTGTGCAGTTTCTGTATCCTGCTTGGGCTGCATGATGCTCTAGGTGCAGATCAGGTATATACAGAGGAACGATTAATCCAAGGCGAAGTCAGAGCACATGCAGTCAATCAGTCAAGAAGGTCAGGCAATAACTGGAAAAGTCACATTAACAGGCAAAGGTCAAAACACCATAAACAGTCAGTACTTTACGCAGTCTGGAGGCAGAGTTGGAAGGTAGTTAAAAAAGTCAGTAAACAGGCTATCAGGCAAGGTTCAGGATACAAGGCTGGATGGACCAAAGCTGTTCCAATGGCAGCTGATTCCAAATGCAGGCTTTTAAGCCCAAAGCCTGTTGGACCCCACCCAGAGTTCAGCTGCAGTAATCAAAGCTCTCCTTTCAAAGCCCTACTCCTGAGGAGACCTTCTCTGCAGGCGAGTACTCTGTCGCACATGAGGCTTACTCTCCTGTCTCTTGAGGCAACGTCAGCCTCTGCATCTCCTGGCAGAGTTGGTCCTGCAACTACCTCCCCTGAGGGCTCAGGCTCCTGCGGGTCTGATGGTGGTCTTTGGTCTGGGGCTTCTGCTTCTGGGGCAACCTGGGCTTCTGTGACCTCTAGCTCCTCCTCTGAGGAGGACTCCTCAAGTAGAGGCATGACATTCTGGAGGCGTCAGAAAGTGTGTTTTCCCCTCCTCTGCTCCAATTGGGGTCTTATTTATTATTTATATTTATTTATAAATTGCATTTATATACCGCCCCATCGCCGAAGCTCTCTGGGCGGTTTACAAAAGTTAAAAATAATTAACATTAAAAACAAATATACAAAAATTTAAAACCACCAACAGCATAAAAACAACAATATCCATTTAAAACAACTATTCTGGGGTCAGTTTAAAAATAAATAAATCTCAGCTTATGCTGTTAACCGCCTGGGAGAAGATACCTTGTGTTAAGAGGGCCTCTTAAAGGCCCTCTTAACACAAGGTACCTTGCATTAAGTGTCATTTGTATCCATGTCACACCTGGTGAAATTCCCTCTTCATCATAACAGTTAAAGCTGCAGGAGCTATACTAGAGTGACCAGATTTAAAAGAGGGCAGGGCACCTGTAGCTTTAACTGCTGTGATGAAGAGGAAGTTTCCCCAGATTCCCCATATATATAAATGACACCTGCTGAAATTGCCTTTTCAATACAACTGTTAAAGATACAGGAGCCCTGTCCTCCTTTTCATATGGTCACCCTACTTTAAGGAGCAGTGGGGGGTGGGACAGTACACTTTCCAGAGCCTCCAGAAACTATACATATCCCCTGACCATGCCAATGCAAGCCGCCATTAGTGGGGCTGGGGAAATTGGGCACTTTCCAGAGGGTCCAAAGAGTTTCCATTTCCCTCCGCTGTGTTAATTTTCCCTCCACCATTAAAGCAGCGGGTCAGCCCAGGCCAGTGCTGAGTACTCATGAATGCTCTGTGTCGGCTCACTGGGCCCAGTTCATATCTGACAGTGACAGGGTTAGCACTCTTGAGGCGAGCACTCTCTAGCCTGGTTCAGACAACAAGCTAAACCATGCTGCCTTAACCACAAAATAGTTAAGGGCAGCATGGTTTAGCGTGTTGTCTGAATGGGGCCCCTGAGTTCGCTCACCCCTGTCAATGACCCATTCTCAGTAACAGGCTACCATTGATGCTGCAATCCTGCACAAACTTGCTTAGGGTCTCAATGGACTCAGTAGGACTTACTTCTGAATATGTTGTAGCGCGTGTAATCTAACAGATGAAGTATACAGAATATCACAATCTCAGTTCCTAACAGTCAGTATGCCTTAATAAAACAGATAGAAAGAAGCGTGTCTCATTGCTATGCTTTATTGCAGCCAGTTTCTTTATAGAGTATAAATGAGAACATGAGTGATGCATTTGCTAAAATTGTATTTCTCTTACTGGTTTTCTTTTCTAGACGGAGTGTCAAAACTTTATTAAGGTTATTCTAAAGAGAAAGAATGACAAATTATTTATTTGTGGGACAAATGCTTTCAATCCTTTATGCAGGCATTATAAGGTAAGTGTGGGCTTTTTTCTTTTCTTTTTTTTAAGAATGCACATGTATTCTTGATTGCACATGTTCATGAGATCCTAGAAGCACTGATTTCTGCCAACAAAATCTCATTCATATAATCAGAAATTGATCAGCACTATATCTTACATCAGTTCCTGTAGAGAAAGCAGTAGAAGACTGATATAAGATAGGGGTGTGCACAGACCCCCCCGCTCCGCCCCGCGGGCCGATCCGAAAATTTTGGATCGGCCTGCTCCGCTCCACTTCGCCCATATTCCGCTCCTCTTCGCCGCGGAGCTCCAGCTCTGAATCAGAGCTCCGCAGTGGAAGGGAGTGGCGCCAGGTAAGCCCCCCTCCCTCCTCTCCCTTACCTGCAGAGACCAAGGGGGAGGGGGGCCTTACCTGCTTCCGTCCACGGTCCCTCGGCATCTTCAATTGAGCCCGTGGCTCAACCAGGAAGACTGGGCCGCAAGTGCAGTTGATTTTGAAGTTCTCCTAAACCATGTTTGAAAAATAACTTTGAGGGCTTGTTAAAACCCTCAAATTATTATCCAGATTGGATTGAAATTACCAACTACACATGCAGAATGCTGTGGAGCTTAGGGTGACTATATGAAAAGGAGGACAGGGCTCCTGTATCTTTAACAGTTGCATAGAAAAGAGAAATTCCTTCTTCATCACAACAGTTAAAGCTGCAGGAGCTATACTAGAGTGACCAGATTTAAAAGAAGGCAAGGCACCAGCAGCTTTAACTATTGTGATGAAGAGGAAATTTCACAAGGTTCCTCATAAATACAAATGACACCTGCTGAAATTCCCTTTTCAGTACAACTGTTAAAGATACAGGAGCCCTGTCCTCTTTTTCATATGGTCACCCTAGTGGAGTTAAATTTGCTCAAGTACATTAGATAGAGGGAAAATAAGCAGCTGAAGGCATGGGCCTCTCCTTTGCTGAGGACCGGTGTGGGGGAATACTCCCCATCTCTACCCTTGGATTTCACTCCTGCCAACTTCTGTCCCCCGTCCCATACGAATTTTTTTCAGAAAGAAATGGCCAAGGCCTCTTGACAATGTTAAGAATATCTTATGTGATTTCAGGGTAATTTAAAGAGGAGCTTTGGAGACTTCACGTATCTTTAGTGGCAGCCATTTATCCTCCAAAATGTCTTCTGCACTGCCTTCCCAATGAGATTTGTGGGTGTTAGCATGCCTCGTTTCTTTCATCAACCCCCTCAACTTGATTTGTGGCCCTTAGCCCCTCTCTGTTCCTTCATAAAGATAGATAGATAGGTAGGTAGGTAGGTAGGTATCTATCTTATCCCCTCACTTTTCTCCCAACAAACCAATGAGCAGAGTGGAGCAGCGCAAGGCAAAGACTCTTAAATGTAGGGAGGTTCAAAATAGCATGGTTTGGGAAAAATATGTTTTAAAACTCACTGCAATAAATATGAAAGGATAATCTCAAAGAGTTTTCCAATGCGAAAAGTTGGAATTTTCTGAGGAAACAGCAGATTTGGGGTTTCTTTTCTTTCATAGTATCATAATGTAAGGCATATAAATAGCTTTCTTTATTACTTCCTCAGACCTTTCATTCCCCATGACATATGACCCAATGTTGGTTTTCCTCAACTGTTGCCATGTTGTCAGAGAGCCTGTACAATCATGGCTGAACTGCAATGGCCCTCCCTGTTTCCAACCCTGTTCAGGGGCGGCAAAACAGAATGAGCTATTTTGTCTATTTTACAGAGATGAGGGGAAAATACCATAAACAGTTTGGGGGGTGCCACTTATGTTACCTTGAAAAACATAGCTTTGTAGTCCTTCTGTCTTTCAAATGCTGTCTTTCAGGGTGTAATGCCAGCTGTCAATCAACATCTCCCCCCCCCCCCCCGACCCGGAAGGAAATAGCAGCCACACCTTGTGGACTTTGTTGTCTGCTCCAAGCAGTGTCAATGGTCATATTAGAGGCAATTGGTTCTCTGCTAAGAGTCTAACATTGTGGTTTACAGATGGATACCCTGGCGCCTCAGGGAGACATCTCCAGTGGAAAAGGGAGGTGCCCTTATGATCCAAAGGATTCCAATGTTGCCTTGTTTGCAGGTAAGGAGGAAGAGGGGGAAGTGTTTCTGCTTTTTTTTTTTTAAAAAAAAGAAATGCTTACTCTAATATGGTTATCATCACATTCAGATAATGATACAGCACAAAAACTGTGGCTGTTCTGAAATTATCACTTGAGCAGCTGAAGAGGATGGGATGGTTGTAGGGTGACCATATGAAAAGGAGGACAGGGCTCCTGTATCTTTAACAGTTGCATAAAAAATAGAATTTCAGCAGGTGTCATTTTTATGAATGTCACACCTGGTATAATTCCCTCTTCATCACAACAGTTAAAGCTGCAGGAGCTATACTGTGACCAGATTTAAAAGAGGGCAGGGCACCTGCAGCTTTAACTGTTGTGATGAAGATGAAATTTCACCAGGTTCTCCATATATACAAATGACACCTGCTGAAATTCCCTTTTCTATGCAACTATTAAGATACAGGATGCTTCTCTCTGCCCCCCCCCCCCACCCCCGGTCTCCTCAAGAGAGCAAGACCAATAGTGAATGCTCTCCAGGGAGATCCATCCAGTTCCATCACTGGTTGCTTTTCCCAAGGCAATAAATAATCACCTATACCAACAAGCACATCATGTTTTGCTTCTTAGGAATGGACAAATTCTCAATTCCAGTTTCCTAAACATAGACTGCCTCTGCATTAAGGGTAGGGTGACCATATGAAAAGGAGGATAGGGCTCCTGTATCTTTAACAGTAATGTAGGAAAGGGAATTTCAGCAGGTGTCAATTGAAGTGGGTGAAATTCCCTCTTCATCACAACAGTTAAAGCTACACTAGCTATAGTAGAGTGGCCAGATACAAAAGAGGGCAGGGCTTCTGCAGCTTTAACTGTTGTGATGAAGAGGGAATTTCACCCTCTTCAATTGACACCTGCTGAAATTCCCTTTTCTACATTACAGTTAAAGATAAAGGGAAAACATGTTCTTTACCCTGGGCTGTTCTGCTTTCTGGTTCTTTGGCATGATTGATATGGGCTGCATTACACAGGAGGAGAGTGGTGACAAGCAGAACAAACTGCTGTTTCCTGGGGCTCTTTTAAATAACAGACATGTTTGAATTGAGTCACACTAGGCAGGGCTCCTGCAGCTTTAACTGTTGTGATGAAGAGGGAATTTCACCAGGTGCTGCCTGCATACAAATGACACCTGCTGAAATTCCCTTTTCAATACAACAGTTAAAGATACAGGAGCCCTGTCATCCTTTCCACATGGTCACCCCAGTATAAATGAAATGGAACTTTGAAGAAAAATAGTTTTCCAGATACTACAATACCAGAAAATTTTGCTTTTGGTGAAAATCCTCTACTCTTTCCAGAACTTGTCTGTACAAAAATGTTGCCTAGGTTTTTTTCAGTCACGTTTTACAGAGGGAATCCCCCCCCCCTATTTTTGTAATTAAACTGTTCTTTCTACTTCAAAGCTCCACCAATTGGCCTGAAAATTCCTGAGTATGTAAAATGAGCACATCTTTCTGGTACCTGAATATTCCAGAAATGTCGGTCAAAACATTTCATTTTTATAAAAGTTAGAATGACTCCCCCACTCCAATAATTTAACATGGAGGAATGCTGATAAGCCTTAACAAAGGTGTGACAGCCGTGACAGCTATAATTAGGGGAAATAATTATAGAAAATGCATTATATTAGGGAAACTAATAAAAGATGCATATATTATACATGCACAAAAAAGCATACACATTTTCACACCAAAAAAAATCAAGCTGACACACCATATGATTAAATTGATGTAAGGGCATAGCTAGACAGGGCGATATCCCAGAGATCATCCCGGGATCATCCCTGTGTATCCAAATGAAACACAGGACATCCCGGGAACAGGGAAGGATGATCCCTTCCTTTCCCCAGGATATCGCCCTATAGTTCCAGCCTGTTTTTTCCACAGTCTCGGGATGATCCTGAAAGTGCGGAAAGAGTGGGCGCGTGTCGCGGTTTGTCCTGGATCCTTGTGAGTAACCACCAGAGCCAGGCACGGGGGAGCTCTGTGCCCATCGGGGTGGGTTAAGGGGGGATTTTTTTTTTTTAAAAAAACACCTTTTCTGCACGAACGCTTGTGTGCTCCTTTCCCTTTAAGAAAAAAATGGCAGGCGCAACGTCCTCTTCCTCCGAGGACTTCACACGCCTTGTGTAGACAGAGGGGGAGGTCTTGCAATTACCATATCGTGAGATCCTCATCCCTCCTCTCAGTCACAATATTTTGTGTAGCAAATTTGAAAACGTGAAATATCATTTTCTGTGATCTTTACATGGTAGACAGAATGTTCATTCCAAGCATGTTGTTTGTTTGTTTATGACAGCCTATCTCACTGATGGATGAGGAAAATTAATTGTATTTTCCTCTCTCTTTTTCCACTCCCCCTCACCTCAAGATGACAATCTGTATTCTGCCACAGTGTCAGACTTCCAAAAAACAGATTCTCTCATATACCGGAGCCTTGGAGACAGTCCACGGCTACGGACATTCAAACAAAATTCAAAGTGGTTGAAAGGTGGGTAAAAAAAAGGAGAATTGATTTTGATTTGTGTCTTGAATTCCTTAAAAACTTTGTTGTGTTATTTTACTTACATTTACTGTTCTACTTTTCAGTCCAGTCCTCTCTCACCTTCTTTTGCAAGTAAAAGATGTGTAAAGCACACAACATCCAGATTCATTTCAGTGATGCCATTATTGTGAAGAAAGGGCCCCTTTCTACACCTTGGATTTTTCCCAGAGTCATCCCTGGATCGTCTCTGTGCAGCCAAATGACACACGGGGGATCCCGGGAGCAGGCAGGGATGACCCCCTCCATTTTCCTGGATAACTGCTTCTGCAGTTATCCCAATTTTACCCATGATGCCGGGTCAATCCCAAGGACCACGGGCAGTTTGGGGGCCCGTCCTGGCTTCTTTCCTCCTCCCTGTGAGTAGTGGGGGTCAGCAAAAAGAGAATTTATTTATTTATTTATTTATTTATTTATTTATTTATTTATTTATTATTTAAAGCATTTTTATAGTGCTGCCTCATCATTTCTGGCATCGTGGCGCTCCAGAAGGAGCCAGTCTGGGGGGAATCCAGGTGCAGGGGCAAGGTCAGCATTTTTTTTTTAAAAAAAGTACTTACTTTTTTGCTGGAGTGCAACTGCTCTAGACTTCTGCTGTTTTGGTGTTTGTTTGTTTGTTTAAAAAATGGCACCTGCGATATCCCTGTTTGTTTCCAGGATATCACACTGGTGTTTGTATGCTAGGGGATGATCCTGGGAGCAGGTAGGTCAGGGATTGTCCCCCCTCCCTCCCTGAAGGCCCTTAGGTGTAGAAAGGGCCAGTTATTCCTAGGATGGAGAGGACCATATTGTATCTGCCTTCCATATAATACCTGTTAAAGATGAAGAGGCTGTCAGAAAACTGATGTGGCAATCCTAATTCAGCTCAGCAGAATATACAGGCATTTGATTCCAGACTTTTAGGAGTGAAGCACTCCAATCTCTGGGCCTGGCTGGACACATCTGTCAATGTCTTCCCCCCCCCCTGCATTTTTTGTTTTGTTTTTAATCTCGAGTTCTTTCCATTCAAACTTAACGAGTTTTGTGAATTTTAGTAAATTCTTATTTTTTTTAAAAAAAGACCCAGAAACATGAAATTCTTGTCCATAGCGTTTAAAATATATTTTGATGCATTTTTGAGCTGAGATCTGCTTTGCAACATTCAGAGATGTTTTTACTGTTTTAACTCTGTATTTTAATCTTATATCAACTTTGCTGTGTGGTTTTATCCTGGTTGCGCTTTTTATACTGTATTTCATAATTGTGTTTTAACCTGTTGGGTGTTTTACTGTGGTTTTAATTTTTGTGAACCGCCCAGAGAGCTTCGGCTATTGGGCGGTATAAAAATGTAATAAATAATAATAATAATAATAATAAAGAGATCAGATTATTATCTTCTGATCTGCACAGTCATCCATGAGGTGGGGATTTCAGACAAGAATTACAGACACTGTTTATGGATTTAAAAGAAAGAGAATCTCCTAATTCCATAATAACAGTGTCTCAAAAAGGAAGAAAAAAGCCCCCCCCCCCAAAAAAACAGAACACCCTCGGACCATATTAACTGTAGTTTGACATTTGATCATGTCACTAACAATTTGCAAAGGAGCATAAGGAGATAATGGCATTTAATTCAGCATGTCTCAGGATGTCAAGAAAAAAACTGCTGCTCTCCTACAAAAGATCCAAGAGCATTAGAAATGTTATGATATGAAGTGAATTGAAGGAGCATACCAGAAGTTTGTCCAATACTTTACCAGGTATGACCACACTTAAAGGCCACCACCCATGTGAACACTGCTGCTACTGCAGATATACTTCAAGAAATCACAGAATTTAAAAACCCCTCTGATCAGCAGACATATTTTTGAGACATTTTACCACCTGTAATCTATGCTATCCAGTGTTCATGTCCTAATATTTATGTTGGAAAAACATGATATGGACCAGAAATGGTATAATATGCCCATTCCTAGGATGAACAGAAATTGATTCCAAATTTAGGTAATGCTCTATTATACTCAACATTGTTGTCCAAATAATTTTTTTTATATTTATACATTCATGATCAAAACATTTGGGCTTGCTTGCAGAGCCTTCTTTTATCCATGCAGTGGATTATCAAAGCTATATCTACTTCTTCTTTGAAGAAGAATCAGTAGAGTACGCTGGTTTGGATAAGGTAAGGAAATAAAACTCTTTATAGGTGAATGAAAGTTAAGAATAACCTTGGAATGTGAGCAATAAACATCAGTGGTATGGTAATTATGTGAGCGGATGGGTGGATTGTAACATTATATTTCCTTAAAAGAAAATGTTCTGTCATGTGATGGCACCATGGGCTCATCTACACCAAGTATGTAGTATGAAAGCGGTATATAAAAGACAGGAAACACACTACTGCTTTATAGCAATATTGAAGTGGACTGCAGGATATACAGTCATGTGAAAAAGAAAGGACACCCTCTTGGAATTGTATGATTTTACATATCAGGACATAAAAACAATCATCTGTTCCTTAGCAGGTCTAAAAATTAGGTGATGAACAATGACACATGACATATTACACTGTGTCATGATTTATTTAACAGAAATAAAGCCAATATGGAGAAGTCATGTATGAAAAAGTAAGTACACCCTTACTGCTTCCATAGGAATTAAGATGCTAAGTAGCAGACAGGTGCTGCTAATCAAATGCCTGTGATTAATTGATTATCAGCAAGTATGACCACCTCTATAAAAGTCGATGTTTTTTTCAGTTTGCTGGTCTGGAGCATTCAGGTGTGTGTTAACACAATGCCAAGGAGGAAAGACATCAGCAACGATTTTAAAGAAGCAATTGCTGCTTCCCATCAATCTGGGAAGGGTTATAAGGCCATTTCCAAACAATTTAAAGTCCATCATTCTACAGGGAGAAAGATGATTCAAAAGTGGAAAACATTCAAGACTGTTGCCAATCTTCCCAGGAGAGGACAACCCAGCAAAATCACCCCAAGGTCAGACCATGCAATACTCAGAGAAATTGCAAAAAAACCAGGAGTTACATCTCAGACTCTATAGGTGTCAGTGAGCATATTAAATGTTAAAGTTCATGACAGTACAATTAGAAAAAGACTGAACAAGTATGGTTTGTTTGGAAGGGTTGCCAAGAGAAAGCCTCTTCTCTCTAAAAAGAACATGGCAGCATGGCTTAGGTTTGCAAAGTTGCATCTGAACAAACAACAAGACTTCTGGAACAATGCCCTTTGGACAAACAAGACCAAAGTGGAGAAGTTTGGCCATAATGCACAGCGCCACATTTGGTGAAAACCAAACACAGCATATCTGCACAAACACCTCATACCAACTGTCAAGCACGGTGGTGGAGGGATGATAATTTGGGCTTGTTTTGCAGCCACAAGACCTGGGAACCTTGCAGTCATTGAGTCGACCATGAACTCCTCTGTATACCAAAGTATTCTAGAGTCAAATGTGAGGCCATCTGTCCGACAGCTAAAGCTTGGCCAAAATTGGGTCATGCAACAGGACAATGATCCCAAGCACACCAGCAAATCTACATCAGAACGGCTGAAAAAGAAAAGAATCAAGGTGTTGCAATGGCCCACGACTGTACACTACTGCTTTATAGTGGCACTGAAGTGCACTGACAACTGTTGAGGCCCATGACACATCTACACCAAGCAGGATATAACACTCTGAAAGTGGTATGAAAGTAGTATATACAAGGTAGGAGCCACACCAAGCTAGATATAGCAATATGAAAGCGGTATATGGCATGTGCCAATAGGCCCCAACAGTTGTCAGTGCACTTCAATGCCACTACAAAGCCGTAGTGTGGCTCCTGCCTTTTATATACCACTTTCATACTGCTTTCATAGTGGAATATCCTGCTTGGTGTAGGTGAGCCCTTGTGAAATTCTTTTTTCTTCTTCTTCCTCATTAAGACTAAAAACATATTGCCAAGTGATTTAATTTAGACCTCCCAATCATCATTAAACATCTGACCTTCAAGCTGGGAAGAGCTCTATTGAATAGGGTGACCATAGGAAAAGGAGGACAAGGATCTTGTATCTTTAACAGTTTTATAGAAAAGGGAATTTCAGCAGGTGTCATTTGTATGATTCAGTGTCTGGTGAAATTCCCTCTTCACCGCAACAGTAAAAGCTGCAAGATCCCTGCCCTCTTTTGTATCCAGTCACTCTAGCTAAAGAGGGCAGAGCTCTTTACTATTTCCACCATATTCCCTTCATAATTTGAAGGCTTAAGCCATGGCTTGCTTGGTTTGTTCCTAAATCCAGCGCTATTTATGTAGAATGGATGGAAAGATCGGTTTTGTTTCCTATCACAGTCTCTGTCATTTTTAATCTCAAGTTCTTTCCATCCCAAATATGAAGACATTTGTGGATTTGGGCAAATGTTGATCTAAAAACAAACTGCAATGAAATTCTCACCCATCTACTAACATCCCACCCCTTGCCTCCCTCTCTGTAGGTAATGTTACCTAGAGTAGCTCGTGTTTGTAAGAATGACATGGGTGGAAACGCAGTATACCTAGAAAATGAATGGACATCCTTCTTGAAGG
Organism: Elgaria multicarinata webbii; assembly: GCF_023053635.1. NCBI lineage: Eukaryota > Metazoa > Chordata > Lepidosauria > Squamata > Anguidae > Elgaria > Elgaria multicarinata. The sequence goes on from NC_086181.1 coordinate 19,771,991, forward strand.
CTCGACTGATCTGTTCTGTCCCTGGTGATTCACCCTTCCACTTTAACATGTTGCGGAGTGTTTCAGATGTTGTAAAGCTTCATGGTCAGGATGTGGTCATAGCAGTCTTCAACACCCCTAAAAACAGGTAACATTTGGCGAAGCTCTTCCTCTCGTAGGTTACAAATTTGATACAGGTTGGCTTTTTTTTTTTGCTTCCTATATGATGATATTTCAATAAATAGAAGAAAAACATAATCAATTGTTCTTAATCTGGAACGAATGGATGTAGCACTATTATATACTAAATAATGAGCGAAAGCATAATCATGAAATGTTATTCTTCTTTAAATTACAATAACTTGTATAAGGATGTAGTTTTGGCATGCAGGACTTCCTTCCCTTGCACCCAATGGAGGCTGGTGGCTCTGACTTTGGTGGGGCTGTGAATCCATTTTGCTTTTCAGTCAGAACCAACCAGAACTCTAAAGGAGCTGTTCAGGATGCTGAACCCTATACCCAAAATATACACAAAATTTACACAAAATCATGGTCATAAGTATCACAATTTGTGCAAAATTGCAGGTGGAAAATAGTCTAATTATACCATTTATGCCTGCAATTTTGGGCAGATTGCACTATTTCTGGTCACAACTTTGCACAAATTGCAATTTCTGTAAATAGTTATACTCATGATTTGGCACAAATCATGGCTCACACTTTTTAAAAAAACCAACTGAGAAGTTTCTGAAATGCACACTGAGGCCAGATCTACACCAAGCAGATATGGCACCTTGAAAACTGTCTCTGGAGTGTGTCCTGGGCCCCAACAGTTGTCACTACTGTTAAAACCATTTTAAAGCAGTAGTGTAGATCCTGCCTGAGCCTGTGAAGCCAAAAGTGAAGTGGAGAACAAAATGGATGGCCATCCCTATCCCAATACCCAATGGCCAAAATGTCCTGAAAGCAAAGGCATGTGCCAGGAAAACCTCTGAGTAGCATGTTTCCATAGGTGTAGGCATTACTTCATGATGAGTTACTATTTCTGGAAATGTCATATTCCAGTATCCCTGGATCGGCTGTCTGCGCTTTTAGTATTCAAGACATTGAAAAGGTGTTTGCTGGGAGATTCAAAGAACAGAAATCTCCGACTTCAATCTGGACACCAGTTCCTGATGCCATGGTGCCCAAACCCAGGTATTTCGATCAATGAAGTATGCTGCAATACAAGGAATGTGATCACTTTTATTTCAATAGATCTTTAGTATGGAGTGTAAATGTGAGAATTAAGTAATACGGAAAGGCAGATGCAGTTGAGGAGAAAGTGTAGCTCTTACGAAACACCCACCCCCCAATGTCACTTGGAAATAATACGTCATCATGTAGCATCATTACAACATTGATTTGGGAAGAGTAATGGTCTGCCATTAGCAAATACTCATGTTCAGGGCCGGGCCAAGACATTTTACTGCCTGAAATGGTGAACAAGATGGCGTCCTTTACATTCCATGTATGAAAGCCAGCTGGCCTGCCAGATGAATCTATCTTCAACACTTACAATGGTAGAGAATCCTCCACTGCACAGAGCAGGCTGCATGGCATATAGGTTTTTCTTCCAACACTAGCTGCTACCTCCCAAGATTTGCCGCCTGAGGCAATTGCCTCACTCTGCCTGATGATAGGGCCAGCCCAACTCCTGTTCCACCTGCATTCCATTCCTCCCTAGAACATTGCTGATTTCACACACACATACACACACACACACACACACACACACACACACACACAGCCATTTTTTCCACTGTGAAAGCTGCAGAAGCATTTCAACTAAGTCCTAGATCACTCCCTTTACAAATGCTTTACTCAAACAAGATCAAAAATTTACGTTAGGTGATCAACAAATCTAGTCCATTATTTCCTAGAGAACATAATCTGAGAATTAGTATGGGAGAGTCAGAAACAGAGGGGGAGTTTTCACGGAGATGTGAAGACCCAGGGTGGGGGGGGAAGGGAGGAATGTGGAAATTGGGGGGGTTACCAAGGGACTTTTTATTTTTATTTTATTTTTACTTGGAAGAAATGTACTCCCCACCCTCCTGCATCCATTTGTCTGAAAATTAGCAGATTGAAGTGCATCACAAATTTTGTCCAATACAAAATCTCTTTCTCAGGATACTAGAACCCATGAAGCTGGCTGGTGGGAGATTCAGGACAGATCAAAGAAACACTTCACACAAACAATGGAATTTGCTAACACAAATTCTAGTAATGACCAGTAATTTGGATGGCTTTAAAAGGGGGGTTAGACAAATTTCTGTAGAAGTAAAAACTATCAATGGTTACTACTCCTGATGGCTATATGCCATCTCATAGGCAGTATGACTATGTACACCAGTTGCTGGGGAACATGGGCTGGAGGGTGCTGTTGCACTTCTGTCCTGCTTGTGGGTTTCCTGTAGAAGGGACGTTAGCCACTGTGTGAATCAAATGCTGGACTAGATGGACCCTTGGTCTGATCCAGCATGATTGTTCTTATGGTAATTTCAAACGTATTTTCAGTGATAATAAATAGGAGATTAATTCAGTTTCCCATAATAGGTAACTTTGATTTAAACAAGCTATGACAAAAGTGCCAAGCCAGTGCCCCCCCCCTCAAAAAAAAGAGGAGGGGCAGCAGGAGTATGCATGCTGAAAGCTCAAAGAGAGACTAATAACCCATGGTTGGTTAGGATGAGATCATTGCAATGCAACTGGTCCAAAAATAGCCTTCACTTTTTAGCCACATATAGAGTTCAGGTTCCTCTAGAAGGCCTCCAGCACATTCTCACCTACTAGGGATGTGCTCCGCTTCTAATCGGACCAGCGAATTAGAAGCGGAGCGGGGGGGCTTCGCCTGCTCTTAAGGCAGAGGCGAAGAGGATTGGGGGGGCAGCGGAGCGTGGCGAAGAGGATCGAGGTGAAGGCAGATCCTTCGCCTCGATCCGGAGCTCTGCCGGAAAGGTAAGTGGGGTTTACCGGGCCCTGCTGCTGTCGCAGTTGCCCATGCGGCGACAGCGGCAGGGACTGGTAACACCCCCCCCACCCTCCTCTCCCTTACCTGCCTCCGTCCGCGGTTCGTCGGCGTCTTCAATTGAGCCCGCGGTTCAACCAGGAAGTCTGGGCTGCGGCCTCAATTGAAGATGCCGACGGACCGCGGACGGAGGCAGGTAAGGCCCCCCTCTCCCTTGGTCCCTTACCGGGCTCTGCCACTGTCGCCGCGTGGGCGGCGACGGCGGCAGGGCCTGGTAATGCCCCCCGCCCTCCTCTCCCTTACCTGCTTCCGTCCGCGGTCTGTCGGCGTCTTCAATTGAGCCCACGGTTCAACCAGGACTTCCTGGTTGAACTGTGGGCTCAATTGAAGACGCCGACGGACCGCGGACGGAGTCAGGTAAGGCCCCCCTCTCCCTTGGTCCCTTACCGGGCTCTGCCGCCGTTGCCGCACGGGCGGCGATGGCAGCAGGGCCCGGTAAACCTCCCGCCCTCCTCTCCCGGCCTTACCTGGCACCACTCCCCTCCACTGCGGAGCTCTGATTCGGAGCCGGAGCTCCGCGGCGAAGAGGAGCGGAGTATGGGAGGAGAGGCGCGGAGCGGGCCGATCCGAAATTTTCAGTTCGGCCCGTGGGGCGGAGCGGGGGGTCCGTGCACACCCCTATCACCTACCAGTGTGGGGGGCGGGAACCTCATCCAGCCTGAGGGCCAAATTTAATTTTGGAGAAGATCTCAAGGGTTTCATTTCAGTGGTGGGTGGAACTGAATGTCAAGGGGGAAACGATACAAACAAATACTAATATATTGAAGCTTAAAACACTTACTGCCAGTAATGAAGCCTCATAAGAGACTTCTCAACCTTCCAGAATGGGGAGAGGTGATGAACAAAAATCTCAGAAGGTACCAAACCATCAATGGCTCAACTAGGACTCCAAGAAGGACAGATTTGGTCCCTCCTGAAGTTCCTGAAGCCTGTGCTAGGGTCAGTCTATACATTGTCTTTGCCCCAGGGTGGCTCTGAATCCATGGTGCATCGGTTATATGATGCAGCCACCAATTCAGAGCCACCCTGGGGCAAAGAGCCAAAGATCTGCAGATGAAAACTTGGGGAATTACTCCAACTTTTCCTGCCCGAAAGAAATCAGCATGGCTCTTCTGCTGTCCAACCTGCTCCATGGCCAATCTGGGGTGGGTGGGTCCCGGTGGATGGTGACTGGCTATTGGTCACCGGAAGCCAGAAAGAGGGTCAAGGGTGCCTTCAGTACCAAGATGATCATGTAAAAACCCCATGTTCCTTCTTTGGCATGGGGATAAGCAAGCACAATCCCACAGGTTGGAAACTGTGAGGTTTAAGGGCAGTGCCACGCCAATGCACTGCCCTACTAGTTGTTTTTAGAAAGGTCATGTAACGTAATTACACATACAAAAGGGTCATAAACAATCACATCGTCTTCTGTGCTGTGTTTTATTTAGACTGGGTTCTTGTGCTGGCTCGGAATTGCTTAAACACTACAAATCATCCCATGATTTTCCAGATGACAGTCTAGAGTTTATGAAAAAGCATTCCCTCATGGATGGATCAGTGGGCGCGGTCTCCCTCCAACCATTGTTTCTGCAGACAAGAATTTCGTAACTAACTTTCTTTCAGTTTTCTTTCATGTGTTCTTTCCTTCCTGATTTGTTTGGACTTCTGTATCAACATGTTTGCTATGGCTGATACAAATCTAGCTATGGATTTAAATAAATGGGACATTATTGCAGGGGAAGCAAATTCTAGGATTTTTAAAAAGCTTTATTGCAAAAGTGGACAAAGTATAAACCATTGCCTCATCTACACCAGCAGGATAGTGCACTATGAAAGTGGTACAAAAGTAGTATATAAAAGGCAGGTGCCACATTACTGCTTTATAGCAGTATTGAAGTGTGCTGACAACTGTTGGGGGCCCATTGACACATACCATATCCAGTTTTCATACTGCTATATCCTGCTTGGTGTGGCTCCTGCCTTTTATATACCACTTTCATTCCACTTGCAATATCCTGCTTAGTGTAGATGGGGCCCATGATTGAATAGATTAGATGCCATAGGTTGGCAAGGTTTTCTGGCACCCAGCAATGTAATAGTAGCAATGAAAACAAAGGTCCCCTGCTCCCTCCATACTACATTAAGGAGCAATCCTGTGCCTCTTAGACACTGTATGAGGAACCATAAGATACTGGGGATCCCCCCTCCCAAGGTTGGAGGCAGCACTCTGGCCTCAAGGGGGGAGATAGAGATCCACCCCCTCCATTTTGCAGCCACTGCAGAAAGAAGCACACTTAATTTCCTTTGTTCTCTTGAATTTCACAATAATAATATGTGGTTGCCCACAAACACAGTTTGTGGAATCTAACAAAAAGTTTAACTGGTATTTATTGAAACATTCAAAGTGTTACATCTTCTACCTTTACAACAGTTCCTTAAATACAATGTTCTTGGTGTAAATTCCAGGGTGGCCACTGTAACATCTTTGTTATGGTCCAGCAACAACTTGACCCTTGAGGTGTGCCAATGAGTGCGCATGACTCATGGCTAGGGATGTTGTGGGGGTCCAAGAAGGGGGAAGAGTCTGGTAAACTGCCCCCTGCTTGGCCTCCCAATCTCCAGTCTTATGCAATCTTGCATAAATGGCTCCTTTACAGCTGCCATTTGCTTAACTAAGGTTTTAGGAAAAAACCACCAAGCCGCCATTTTTACATTAAATGGTGGCTTGGCAAGGGATTGCATGGCCGAGTCAAACTTTCTGGTACCCACGTATCACCCAGTGGTTTCATCTATTCTTATTAATGGCAATGTAGAGTTGCACATGGTAGAAGGCAGATAGGTAGATAGATGCCAACTTGGCTTGCCCGGCTACAACATCTGCCATGTTGGGACCCATGCAGCCTCACCAGGGGGGGAACTACACTACTGCTTTAAAGTGCTTTGAAAACGTTTTGAAACCTGTATATGGAGTGTGTCCTGGGCCCCAACAGTTGTCAAAACTGTTATAAAGCACTTTAAAGCAGTAGTGTAGATCCTGCCCTTGAAGTGTAGCAAACGGTAAATCAAGGAGTTGCCATGATTCCCTGTGTAGAACTTGTAGCACTTTCCACCTTTAGGGCATACTATTAGACAATGATCAGCCAGGGGAAGGCCATTCAAGGGGACAAACACAGCAGCAATTTCAGAGACGCAAGGAATGTTATAGCATCCAGAATGAGCCTTACTGTTCATCATTCTGCTGTTGTGATGGAAGTACAGAGATGTTCCATTGGTGTATGTCCAGCAGCAAGTGCGGCGGAAGCATGCATAGCAAGCACGATGAACCTTGTGCCATTGCTAAGACAAACTAACAGCTAGAGACTTCCTTTCTAAGGGATAGCTAAACTTTGACTGGCTTACTTTTAACTGTAGGTATTTCTTAATCACTTCATGATGTGTTTAAAGGCTGTATCTTTTTGGTATATCATTGTATTTTGGCCTGCTTCTGTGCTTATAAAGGTGTACAGAGACTTTTTGTGTTCATATTTCATTTTGCTCCATTTTGCACTTAAGTATGTTTGTTTAATTATACTTGACTTTTTTAAATAGATCTTTATAATATATTGTTATAGAAGATAGCTCGATTTTTCTTCTTTTTTTAAAGCGCTATCTTGGAGCAATGCCCATTTATGGCAGCCATTGCATGTAAAATCAGATCTCTGCAGTTTCAGGAGTCCAGTTTTTATGGAAAATGCTGGCTCACAGTTAGCTTGCAGGGAGAAGTAGGCAGCTGTAGAACCTTTGTGGACCGTGTAGAGTGAGCACACAGTCCGCGAGTGTCCCATGGCTTAGCAAGCTGGGTCCACGGTTCTGGGCAGGCAGCCTGCCCACCGGATTCCCAAACCAAACCAGACACCTGTGACATCCCTGGACATGATCTGAAAGATAAATGCATCCCAATCCATGTATTAGTCCAGGAAGCACAGGTTTAACCTGGACAGAAAAATATTCACCATTCCAGTTCAAAATACTTTGCATTGTATCCAGACAAAGTCATGACTCCATTCTCATCGATTTCAATGAGATTTAGTATGTGCAGTTGAATTCATCTGAATCCAACCTTTTGTGTGGTTGTTTTTTGCCAGTTGAAGTGGAAAATTGTGTTTATGTAAGTATAGATGCATTGGCTATCAATGGCTGCTAGCCCTGATAGTTGTGTGCTATCTCCAGTATCCGAGACAGTAAGCCTGTGTGCACCAGCTGCTGAGGAACATGGGTGGGAGGGTGCTGTTGCACCGTGCCCTGCTTTGTTGGTCCCTAGCCAACAGTTGGTTGGCCACTGTGTGAATAGAGTCCTGGACTAGAAGGACCCTTGGTCTGATCCAGCATGACTCTTCTTAAGTTCTTATGAACTTCTAAAATTAAGGAACACTTACATATAAGTGGAAGAATTGATAAAACAAATGACAGGATAATCCACTGAGTAATATTGTACTGTAATATTGTCATTCCAGAGACCGGATACTCAAAATCGCTGTAGATAATAAAGCTGGACCGAAAGGGGATCAAACTGTTGTTTTCCTTGGATCACAGAAAGGATGGCTTTTGAAGATATTGGTCTGGCAAGGAAGCCCTGTTTTCCTGGAGGAGATGAATATCTACAATTATAAAAAGTGTGTATCATTGGTTCTGACTCTTTTTCTTTTTTAAAATCAAAATGCAATATTAATTCTTATTTCTCAAGCATAGTTCTGTGCCGGGGGAGGGGAGAAGGGGGGGAATGGGAGCTATTTAATGAGTTTGTTTTAAATTTAATTCTAAAAGTGTATTTTTAATGGATTTTAATTTCATCATGAAAAGATTACTATTTTACAATCAACCCAATCCCAACACATGATTACATACCCCAAATCACCACATCAAGGGACTCCTGGTAAGTATGAATAAGATTGTGACCTAAATTAGACACAGCTAGGCCCCATTGCAATCACTCATTTGCTCATGACTAAACCACTTGGGTGGAATCTAACCCTCAGTATTTGTGCACCTTCCCTCTCACCCCTCCAAAACAAAAACTTTACTCTTAATTCATTGCACCTCCAATTGCAGCTAAGCAGCAGTGAACGTCCAGAAAATCCTGAAGAATATGGGTTCAACTTAGAAAGATGTAATGAAATGTTACCTCTTTAGAAGGGAATGTCATGCCACAAACTCAGTCCTTAATGCTAACATTAAATATTGTTTATAGTAGTGAAGTGTTTGTGAGCAGAGAAAGAACTGAGGAAATAAAGACTGAGACACCAGAGCTTGGGATAAACTAGGGCCTCTTTATTTAACATGGGACAGACAACCCTCTCTGGATCTGTATGTGAAAGTGCGGGAATCTGTTAACCTTTCTACAGGCTACTAGCCTGTCTTAGAGATGATGATTATTATATTTATTTATTATTTTTATTTATATCTGGCCTTTTCCCCAATACTGGGCCTCAAGCCGACTTTACAAAATTAAAACACATACAATTAAAACACATAAATAGAAATATTCAAAAGCTAAAAATATAATTAAATGTAGTTCAATATTAAAACTTTTTAAAAATTTAAAATACAGCTATTTTAGATTCCCAGGTCTGCCCAACTCGTTGCATGATGAGATGAGTCAAGTTTATGGATTTCCGCACAGTCAAGCCCTCAACAGTCAAGTATTGTCACTCTCTTTGCAAGGGGAAAGTGAGGGCTTGGTGGCCATGATGTGAGCATCTGGTGGACCGGGTGGTCCATTGCCACCCGATCCCTTACTGATCCACCTTTTTGCAAAGAATGGGGGCTCATTGTCCACAAATTCCCATTCGGCACAATTGGCAACCATAAATGGGGATTTACGAACAACAGTGAGCCCCAATTCTGCACAAACTGGTAACTTGTCAATGGATCATGCAGCCACACAGTGCTAGTAAGGCACTCACAGTGAACAAGGTCAGGTGGCCAGCAAGAATCTGGCGAGCAACACACAGGGCAGGCAAAAGTTAAATTTGCTCATCCCTAGCAAAAATTGCCCGCCACTGATCTAAGCCATCACCCCCTGCCAGGCAAGTGAGTGAGGAGTAGAGAACCAGGCTGACTCCCTTTCCTTGCTTGTCATGGGTCATCCAAGCTGCTGTCATAAATGTAGCCCATTCCTTACTCAGCTCATAGCAGCAGTGAGATTGACTGGATGATGGATGGATGAGACTAAGGAAATCCTCTTCCCCAATATGTCATTTAGTCTCCACTACACAAGATTCCCACTCATCTAAATCAGGTGAGGCTGTGCAAATCTGGGATCAGTGCATAAACTCAGTAAAGGACTGTATGAAGGTCAATAAACTGAACCTGAATCCTGTCAAGACAGAAGCCCTGTGGGTGAGTGGTTCCTTGGTCTGGGAGATAGGCTTATCACCTTTTCTGGATGGAGTTGCACTGCCTCCAAAAGACCAGTTCTGCAGTTTGGGGGTACTCCTAGAGCCATCACTGTCACTGGAGGCCCGAGAGGGTATGGCGTCTCAGTGTGCCTTTTACCAGCTTCAGATGGTGCACTAGCTACAGCCTCTCATAGACAGAGGTAGCGTGACCACATTGGTACAGGCACTACTAACCTCAAGGAACATTGGATTACTGCAATATGCTGCATGTTGGGCTGCCCTTAAGCCTTCTCCGGAAGCTGGAGTTAGTGCAGAATGCAGCAGCTCGGCTGTTATTAAGTACTGCCCCTTTCCAGCATGCTACTCCTTTGCTGCCTATTCTCTACCAGGTGAGAAATAATAATAATAATAATAATAATAATAATAATAATAATAATAATAATAATAATTCTAACCCGCCTCTCCGTTCTGATCGAGGCGGAGAACAACAGCAAGTATAAAATACATAAAATATTAATCAAAACACAGTATACATTGTTAAAACTTCCTAAAAACGTACTAAAACATACTCATCCTAAAAGCATCCTAAAAGTCTTTGGCACTAGATTTAAGGCTTTGGTACAAAGCCCTAAATGAGAGAGTGCCTTCTCCCTTACCAACTGAGGTCAGTAGAAGACATGCTCCTGGTGGTTCCACATGGACATATGGCCCGAATGGAGTCTACCTGGAGAAGCACCTTCAGTATGGTGGCTTCCTTCTTATGGAACTCCCTGCCTCTGGAGGTCAGGCAAGTCACCAACAGTGTGTTGTTTTCAGGGCCTCCTCAAAACAGCTCTTTTCCAGTAAGCCTTCCTTCGTTTACCACCCTTGGTTTTATTGGCACTCTGGCCATGGCTAGACCAGGCCTATATCCCAGGATTGTCCCAGGATCGTCCCTGTGCATCAAATGACACACAGGGGATCCCTCCATTTGCCTGGGATAATCCTTAGGTCTAGCTAAGGCCTCTGTTTTCAAAAAATAATTTTAATATCATGTTTCATTTGTTTTATCTTTTGTTCTTTTTATCAATTGTTGTTCACCACTCCAGTATTTATCTAAATGTAGAATGGTAAACAAATATTGTAAATAAATAAGCCAGGAGTAGAGCTCTGCGGCATGTTGACGTATTACTCTGCTAATAATTTGTATGATAGGTTGCTGTGAGTGAAAAGAGTGAGGTCTGTTCCCTCTTACAAATGGCCTGCAGCTCATTTACCACTGGGTGTCCAGACAGGAATAGAGAGGGAAAGCATTTTTGAGACTCACTGCCTTCCCATCTCTTGGTCAGGTTCCAGCAAGCCTCATGCAGAGGCAACAGGACCCTGAAAACCACTGTTGCTAGACAGCTGCACCACTGACATTACCATCACACCCTGTTTGCAGGCTTCCATGAGGCATCTGGTTGACCGCTATAGGAAATATGAGGTTGGATTAAATAGGCCTTTGGTATGATCAAGGAAAACTCTCCTTATCTTAGCCCAGGCGGTCGGCTTACATCAGAGGTGGGCAATTGTGGTTCCACATGGACTTATGGTCTGACTGAGACCACCTGGAGAAGAGCCTTCAGTGTGGTGGCTCCCTTCCAATGGAACTCCCTGCCTCTGGAGGCCAGGCAGGCACCAACATATTTCAGCCTACAACTTGCCTCATCCCCCACCATTGGCTATGTTGATCAGAGTTGTGGCTGGGCTACAAGTTGCTCAACCCTGGTTTAAATGACGACATAACTCAAAGCTGGCTAAAATAATAGAAAAGTTACATGGCTGCTTTTCTGAGCTGAACATGTCTACTCTCCTGATTTTATCTTGACTTGAAAATGAATTTTATCTAAGTATCCAAGAATTATGGAGTTGTTGTTTTTCAAACCAGGTGCACCCTTGACGTTGGAATAACTGAGCAAAATATTGTGGACCTGAAGGTGGATAAGCCAAGCGAAACCCTTTACGTAGCATTTCGAAATTGTGTAAGAAGGGTTCCCCTGGGAAGTTGTGAGCGTCATGGACCATGCAAAAAGTAGGGTTTTTTGGCCTCATTTCTCTCATTGTTAACTCCTTTTCCAGAATCATCATTAATATTAAGTGTACTAGTAAAGAATTCTAGAGTGATCCTTGTTTCTCTCCTTTATTAAGGGCCTGTATAGCATCTAGAGACCCATATTGTGGATGGGCAAATGAGGCATGCATACACCTCTCACCTGGAACTACGTAAGTCTTAATTGGTTTGGGGGGATTTTGTGAGTTTTATTAATAGTGTTGCTTAAATAGGCTTTTGGGTAGAGCTGTGGTGAAAACCCACAAGCAATAATAATCTTTATGATCAATAAAGGTAATAAAGTCAGGATTAGAGGCCTGGAGGTTTTCTGTTAGGAGGAGGGATCTCTGAGAGGCGAAGTTTCATTTCTCTCTGCTTAAGTTTCATTTCTTCAAGACTGAAAAAGTATTTTTTTTCAGTTTGGGGGTGGGGAAAGGGAATAAAAGGAGAGAGTCATCCAAAGAGAAAGAGCCAGAGAAAGCTCAGAGCATGAGGAAGCAGCAGCGAGGAAAAGCCAAAATGCAGCTGGGTTAAGAACTTGCTTGCCTTTGTACCACTAAGGTCTATTCACTAAATACTTTTATTATAATTTGCTTGTTTTAAAATATTACTAAACTGATTTTATCTGTACGTCATCCTGAGATCCCAGTGATGTAGAGCAGGATACAAATGTTTTAATAAATAAATGAACTGCTGTGTTAAACAAGTGCCAATCACCCCACATCTACAGCCTTAACTCCATGTTACGCGGTAAAAAGAAGGAAGGCTGAACACTGAAGGAGGCAGCAATCCAAAAGGAGTTGCTCAGCGAGTTCAGCATCCCTGTCATACCCAACAGCCAAAGCTCTCTGGGAGGTTCACAACAGTTAAAAGTATAAAATGCAACAACATGATAAAACATTCTAAAACTTCCAGTTTTTAGCTCTGCTGTTTTAAACCTGCTATTGCATTTTAAATCTCTGCCCTGTTGCTACCGTATTTCTTCAATTCTAAGACACACTTTTTTCCCTAAAGTAACAGCTCTAAAAATTGGGTGCGCCTTAGATTCGATGGCACCTTAGAATCGAAGAAATACGGTAATTACATTTGTCGAGTCTGCAGCGGGACAGGCGGGGAAAGAGGGTAGGGGGTGAAGAGCGAGCGAGAGAGAAGGGAGTGGAGAGAGAAGCGGGGGGGAGAGGGGCAACGTCTCGGAGCATCTCAAACGTTGCCGCTGGGAGGGACCCCAGCTCCGGCAGGCCAGCAAGCTTCCAAAGAGCTCGGCCTCGCCTCTGTTAAGGAGATGGGAAGTGGAAGAATCACCTGAGCAGCGCTGGTTGGGCTTGCCCGCCCACACCCTCCCGTCCGTGTGAATGGTGCAGACCAGCTTTTGAATGCATGTGTGGCTGTCCGTTCCCAGGCAGGGGACGATTGGTTCCTGCTTCCCATTCATGTAACCTGCCTCTATACGTGTGGGTGCGCGCGCGCGTGTCTGTGTCTCGCTCGCTCCCTGTTCCTCTCCCCCTCTGCTGCGTGTATATACCGTAAAATTGCTTTGCTGGCTGATTGGAGAAATTTATTTTTTCTTTGAATCAAAGCTTTTTTTCCCTGTTGGTGGCACTGAAATTAGTGTGCGCCTTAGATTCGATGGCGTCTTACAATCGAAGAAATACGGTAGGTTTTACTCTGGTTGCACTTTTATACTGCAGTTTTAAGCCATATATTGCATTTTATGCTGTATTTGTGATTTTGATTTTTTGAACCGTGCAGAGAGCTTTGGCTATTGGGCAATATAGAAATGTAATAAACAAACAAAACAAAAAATTAAATTACAGTATAAAACCAGAGTCGAAACCAGCAGCAACGTAAAGATTTAAAATGCAGTGCCAGATTTAAAACAATTTTAAAATGTCGAACTTAAAATGCCTGGAAGAATAATTTATTTGCATTTTCCCACAACTGATCCACATCATTGTCAGCAACAGTAGAGGAACTAACAACATGGTAACATCATAACCCTGGCAGGGTAATTAAGACTAAATACGATGGGGTTTGGTTTCCAAAAATACCTTTGAATGCCCACTCAAGTACATTCCATAAGAACATAAGTGGAGCCATGCTGGATGGATCAGACCAAGGGTCCATCTAGTCCAGTGTTCTGTTAACACAGTGGCCAACCTGGTGTTGAACAGCAAGCCACAAGCAGGACATGAGTGCAATAGCACCCTCCCACCCATGATCCCCAGCACTGCTGTACCTAGCTTACTATCTGTGCTACTTGAGAAAGCAAGTAACCACCAGGATTAGGAGCCATTGATAGCCTTATCATCCAGGAATATACCTAATCCCTTTTTAAAGCCATCCAAACATCTAGTAGTGAATTCCAGAGTTTAACTATGTGCTGTGTAAAGAAGTACATCGTTTTATCTGTTCTGAATCTCCCACTAATCAGCTGCATGGGATGTCCCGGTATGCTAGTATTTTGAGAGAGGGCAAAAAATGTCTCCCTATCCACATTCTCCATGCTATGCACAACCTTATTTTGCATCCAAGTACTTTGCAATTTTCATGCACAAAGAAGAAGAAGAAAGCTCACAACCTGATACGGACTTAAGTCCCTCAGAGCTTTGAGGTAGGACTTGGAGAACCTTGATGTATGCGGGTTTTGCTGATGTTCACGTCCCTTGTTTTGCTTTAAGGTAGTGATTTGATCAGAATTACCTTGACAATACTAAATACCCCCATATTTGCATTGTGCAAGGGTTAGAAGGATAACTTTGTGGTAGGAGCTGTGAATGCAATAATTGACCCTGTTGAATTTCTTTCTGCTATTTAGAGTTGAGTATGAGCAAGACATAGAGAATGGCAAAACAGATGGCCTGGATGGCTGTTAACGAAAACAACAGTGTTTTTACACATTTATTTATTCTACTATTGGAGAACCTCAAATGCTGCAAGTCTGGAAATATGATGTCTCCGCATATGATGCAAATTTCTTAACTTGATTTCATTAAAAACCTGAAAATTTGCACTTAAACTGAATTCAAACCATGTTTTAACCAAAAATCATAGTCATTGATCCTAATCATATATAAGAATGTGGTTGCATAAAGCTTATTACTCAAGATCCACCCGACTAATTTTCCTCATTTTTGTTTTAGACTGAATCTTAAGCAGTGTACACATGAAGGTTTTTTTGAAAGTTTGAAGACCAAAGCTCGAGCTGTAATAGCAATTAATTTCCTCTGCACCAAACAAGCAGGGCATTCAATCATTCAATCAGTGTGATGACAGACAGCCCTGCATGGGCAATCAGTGTGGCATGTGGTGTGGGGGCAGCCATGCAGTTAGGCTGTTGCTGCCAGTGGGGAGGGGGAAGGGGATGGAGGTGGCCAATCAGGTGCACAAGGGAGGGGCTGGGGTGTACCCTATGCAAATTTCACTACGCATGAGCCACATTCACATTATTCACATGCCACTCTGTAGTGAGGGGTAAAAAAGTAGGAAAAGAGTCACCCTGATGCTGCTTCCACACATCTCCTCAAGCTAAGCTGCGCAAGCCTCTGCCAAGCGCGCATGGGGCTCACAAGCACTTGGCAACCATTCACTCTGGCTTCAGGCATCGCTCCCTTTCCCATCCTGTGTGAATCATGGCTGCCCTTGTGTCAATAGGGCCTTTAAAGCTCCCATTGGCACAGGGGGGATATGTGATTTCTGGTGCCTTGGGAAATTACAGGTTTCCCCACCCCTATCCAAATCATGTTAACTAAAGGCCGTATTAACACAAGAGTAAACCTTTACTCTTGTATTGATAAGGCTTTTAAGGCCCCCACTGGTGTGTGTGTGTGTGAAACACATGACTTCCCAAGGTTCCATTATTATTATTATTATTATTATTATTATTATTATTATTATTTATATACCACCATCAATGTACATGGTGCTGTACAGAGTAAAACAGTAAATAGCAAGACCCTGCCGCATAGGCTTACATTCACCATCCCTGTGTTGCAGGAGATGGTGTTGCCTAATAATTTCTGAACTAATTACTGCCATGGTCTAGTCTTGTTTAGCTATAGAGAAGAAACAGCATCTAGTGCTTTAATAGTTCAGTAGGATGATGCTTTCTTAATCATGTATTTAAAAATCAAAACAGAAGGAAATAAGCATCCAGAGCAGGTCAGAAAGAAAAGAAACATGTTCTCTGGATGCTAAAAGTTTATTTTCAGGAAGCCTGACATGTTGCAACCTGTCTTATTTTATTTATTTATTTATTGATTGATTACGTTTTTATATCGCCCAATAGCCAAAGCTCTTTGGGCGGTTCACAAAAATTCAAACCATCATAAAACAACCAACAGGTTAAAAGCACAAATACAAAATACAGTATAAAAAGCACAACCAGGATAAAACCACGCAGCAAAATTGATATAAGATTAAAATACAGAGATAAAAAAGTAAAATTTAAATTTAAGTTAAAATTAAGTGTTAAAATACTGAGAGAATAAAAAGGTCTTCAGCTGGCGATGAAAGAAGTACAGTGTAGGCGCCAGGCGGACCTCTCTGGGGAGCTCATTCCACAACCGGGGTGCCACAGCGGAGAAAGCCCTCCTCCTAGTAGCCACCTGCCTCACTTCCTTTGGCAGGGGCTCACGGAGAAGGGCCCCTGTAGATGATCTTAAGGTCCGGGTAGGTACATATGGGAGGAGGCGTTCCTTCAACGTTCCTTCCTTCCGTCTTTTATACTACGGTCTTCCTCAGGGGGTTGTTAGAAGGAAAAGTCTGCATAATTCCTTCTAGTGAAAAGATTGATTTCTGAATTGCCATAGATTACCACAGGAGACCATTTTTTGGCTAGAAGAAATTCTGCATACTTTTCCTTCTGACAACACCCTGGGGAAGGCCTTAGAATTAAAGACAGGCCAAGATGCCTCAGGCTCTATGAAAATAGACATTTAGCATACCGAGAACGTGTTTCTCTTCTTTCTGACTCAATCATATAATGGAAATAAGTTCCATCAAAAAGTATGAAAACAACAATTCAGTGAATTCTTTTGCACATTGAACATTTGCTGGCTACTCTTCTCAGGGCCTCTCTCACTTCTTTGTTCCTTAGGCTGTATATGAGTGGATTGACTAGAGGTGTTAGGATGGTGTAAAACACAGAGAAGACTTTGTTCAGCACTCTCAGCTCATTGTTGTCTTGCAAGAGGTAGACAATGGTGAGGCTGCCATAGAAAATAGTCACCACAGTGAGGTGAGAAGAGCAGGTAGAGAAGGCTTTTTGCCTTCCCCTGGTAGACGGGATTCCAAGAATGGCAGTAATGATGAATCCATATGATGCTATGGTTAAAATGAATGGTGACAGAGTGGAGATAGATGTTAGAATTGCTGATACGAGTTTTACCTGACGTGCATCACTGCAGGCCAGGTTCATCATTGGAATGAAATCACAGAAGAAGTGCTCAATGACATTGTGGCCACAGAAAGTTAATTGCAATATAAATATTAACAATATGGTGTCAATCACAAAACTACCAATCCAAGATCCAGCCACCAGATTGAGGCAAACCTTGAAATTCATCACTGTGGAGTAATGCAGGGGCCTACATATTGCTAAGTAACGATCGTAAGACATTGCTGCCAGGAGATAGCATTCTTTTACCGCTAAGAAAACAAAGGCCCATAACTGTGCAATGCAGCCTTGAACGGAAACACTTGGGGTTTCACTTAATAATCCAGCTAGTATTCTAGGGAGGATGGTTGAACTGTAGCAGGTCTCCAAGCAGGATAGATTCCCAAGGAAGAAATACATTGGAGTATGTAGGTGCTGATCAGTCACAACCAGTAGCACAATGAGAAGGTTCCCAGCAATGGTCAAGATATAGATCGTTAGAAACACCACAAAGAGGAGAATCTGAAGCTGCTGGAGGTCTCCAAAGCCATGAAGGACGAATTCTGTGATAATGGTTTCATTCCTCATCTCCAGTTCCTTCATGGTTTTCATCTAATGGAAACAATTTGTTCAATCAAGATTCATATTTTTTTCCTTTCTTATTTCAGTAGTTGTTCCATCCGACAATGGGATTTTGTGCTAGATTCAAGTCTTCCTATGTGTTCTGATCCATAACCAGGACCATATTATTATTATTATTATTATTATTATTATTATTATTATTATTATTATTATTATTATTTTAAAAAAGGTATCAAAAGCTCTTACATTGTTGCATACCATCACTGAACTATTTTTGGAGGATTCCCCACTCCTAAAAATCTTTAAATTGTTGAATTAGGAGTGGCACATTTTCCCATTTTTTCTAACAAAGGAACCCTTAACCTACAGAGTTAAGGATGAGCAATCTGGCAGGAGGTGGAATGACACAAATAACGTGAAAGTTCTTCACATGTAATCCCAGGCTCTTAACAGCAAGTGGCAATGTCTGGCATTTGCAGAGGCCCTTAGACTACCAAACATCCTTTGACCTAGTGGCCTTCAACTGGAGGGTCATGACCAAAAACTGGATTGTTGGATCAGTCGTCCGGCTCAGTTTTATTGGATGAGTTTCAGTTATTGAGGCCTGAGGGTGTGGACAAGGTGCTTGGCCAAGTCCGGTCGACCACCTGTGTGCTTGCCCCTTGCCCCTCGTGGCTCATTACATCAAATAAGGAGGGGATCGCCGGCTGGGTCCAGGAGGTTGTAAATGCCTCCTTGAGAGAGGGAGTGGTGCCGGCCTTTTTAAAAGAGGCGGTAATTAGACCACTCCTGAGGAAGCCTAATCTGGACCCGGAGGATGTTAACAACCACAGGCCGGTGGCTAATATCCCTTTCCTGGGCAAGGTGCTTGAGCAGGTGATTGCAGGACAACTCCAGACACTCTTGAATGAAACGGATTATCTAGATCCATTTCAATCGGGTTTCAGGCCTGGTTTTGGAATGGAAACTGCCTTGGTCGCCCTGTGGGATGACCTCTGTCGGGAGAGAGGCAGGTGGAAAGCGACCCTGTTGGTTCTCCTAGACCTCTCAGCGGCCTTCGATACCATCGACCATGGTATCCCTCTGGATAGGTTGTCTGAGCTGGGAGTTGGAGGTACTGCATTGCAGTGGTTCCGCTCCTACTTGGATGGCCGATTCCAGAAGGTGGTGCTGGGGGATTATTGCTCTGTGCCATGGCTCCTAAGCCATGGGGTTCCGCAGGGCTCTATTTTATCCCCTATGCTGTTTAACATATACATGAAGCCGCTGGGGGAGGGTATCCGGAGATGTGGACTGAAGTGTCATCAATATGCGGATGATACCCAGCTCTACCTTTCCTTTTCATCAAACCCAGGTGAGGCAGTGACTGTTCTGAACCAGTGCCTGGGCACGGTAATGGACTGGATGAGGGCTAACAAACTGAGACTCAATCCAGACAAGACGGAGGTACTGTTAGCGGGTGGTTCATTTGTCCGGCGAGGTGATGTTTGCCCTGTCCTGAACGGGGTTGCACTCTCCCTAAAGGACCGGGTCCGTAGTTTGGGGGTGCTCTTGGATCCAGAACTGTCACTTGAGGCACAGGTGAACTCAGTGGCAAAGAGCACCTTTTATCAGCTTAGGCTGATATACCAACTGCGCCCTTATCTGGACAGTGATAGCCTAGCTACAGCTATCCATGCTCTGATAACCTCTCGTTTGGATTACTGCAATGCGTTATACATGGGGCTGCCTTTGAAAACGGTCCGGAAGCTTCAGCTGGTACAAAACAGGGCAGCCTGTTTACTAACAGGGACTGGCTGGCGAGATCACATTACACCAGTCCTTTTACAACTTCATTGGCTGCCAGTCCAGGTCCGGGCCCGATTCAAAGTGCTGGTATTGACATGTAAGCCTATGCGGCAGGGTCTTGCTATTTACTGTTTTGCTCTGTACAGCACCATGTACATTGATGGTGCTATATAAATAAATAATAATAATAAATAATAATAAACGTTTTGGGGCCAGGTTATTTGAAGGAACGCCTCCTCCCATATGTACCTACCTGGACCTTAAGATCATCTACAGGGGCCCTTCTCCGTGAGCCCCTGCCAAAGGAAGTGAGGCAGGTGGCTACTAGGAGGAGATGGATAGGCAGTGAGAAGAATGTTTGTCAATTAAAACCGCAATCCTTTGGGATGACCTCCCTCTGTTTTGCCAGTTGTTTTGCCAGTTGGCAATGGCTCTTTTGGGATATCTAGCAGCAATGAATCTACGTGAATGAGTGAACTATTGAAGTTTATTTAGCTCAACCAGACTAATAAAGTGAGAAAAAGCAAGACAACATTCCTACAGCCACCAGGATCAGCAGCAAATATGATCCCATAATGGCCTGGCCTACAGCAGCTATTCTAGATCATTTTGTGGTGCACTTCTGCCTTGGGAGGGTTCTATGGAATCACATACGATTCCACTGATTCCTCCCATTCTGAGGTCAGTCCGATGACTGCATCCAACGTGCAAGGGACAAATGTTGCCCCTGATAATGGGCATCCTGCCATTGCAGAAGATAATGTACATCTCACCTATTCTTAAAAAAAAAACCCAAGAAGCTAACATTGAGGACCTGCCAGGGGCTTATCTATAATGACTGAATACAATATCAAAAGAATTTGTTGCTTAGGAGATGGTTGAAAAGGCTTCCAACTCCATAAAGAGGCCCAAATAGCTTTCTACTCATGGGCAAGAGAACTGATGCACCACTAACTACATAAAATAAAATGTTCTTCTGCATTCCACTGCATCCACTACCTCCACTAGGTGGTGCCTCTGTTCTGGGACGCTTCTGAGTATCCTGCTGGGCTGCTGCTAGTTTAGTATAAAACAATTAAAATAACAGATTCTTCCACTTGTAACAATGTCTGCAGAAATTATTTACAGCAGGTTGTCTTGTGTCTATACACTGGTGACTAGATGGGATGAGCTGCAGGCTATGTGTTTTTATACTATTGGACAAGTTCTTTTCTTTGAGTTCCGTACAGGTGTTACCATGGCAGGGCAATTCACTCAAGGTCTTCTCATCTCTGGACTGAGCTACAAACACCAGGGAATGTCTCAAAACATCCAGGCAGTTACAGAAGTGGTAAAAATTCCAACCCCTCATTTAATCCCGCAGGGTTTAGTGGCAAAGTGGCACCATGAAGGCAAGCTCCAGGTTGGAAAAGGCTGAAATAGGGACTCATTTATTGCATACAGAGAGGGTATTTATGGTACAGGTGACTAGTCTGGCCTACTTGGGTGAGATCTCCTTGGCCTTTGAATGGGGAGGGCATGTTCTCACCCCTCCATATGGCTGTATATAGAAATAGATGAGTAGGGTGGCCTTCCCATGTAACTCCCTCATGGGGCCCCAAACCTCCGAGTGGTGGAGTCAAGTTAGCCCCAAAGGTGACCACTATCAGGGCCACCCACACAGCTCTGAGCAGCAAGCTTCAGGATTCACTAATCATCATACAGGTGTCTCGAAGTACCCACCTACCATATTCCTATCTGCATTTCCCACAAATACTTGGCTTATCCAAATTTATTATTCTTATTTTATTTACAATATTTATATACTGCTCCCCATTGAAAATTTCAGAGCAGTGTACAAGATAAAAAAAAAAAAGAATAACACACTTTAAAATAGATTTTGAAAGAAGCAAAAGAGATCAAATTAACCTAAGACCATGAGGGTCCACCCACAAATCACAACTTTCCTTCCTAGGATCCGTGCAGAGCAAATGAAAAATACCCTGCAACTAGGACCAAACTGATGACAGGTTTGCCGCAAGCATCCTGCTAAGACTATAATAAAATAGAATGGGGGTCTGGGCCAGAATTGCAAAGATGTTGGGGACATGGGTGCCACATGCATATATTTATCCTGCAGTCTGACCCCTTGTGTGAGGATGTTGAATGTGGAAATGTGTGTAGGCAGAAATCACATTCAAGTTCTGCATGCAATCTTCTTTCTTGCCAGTGCAAGTACCAAAGTAGGTTTCTTTCCCATTCAGTTTCTTCTCAGCATACACTTGCTTAGCATAAGAGAAGGACTCATGTTTTGTACCTGTAGAACTATGCACAAAGATGGCATCTTTCTTTTATGATGTCCTTTATGAACTCTTTACTGATGGGCTTTTTTTAAAGCTGCTCTCTTCAGGGCTTCCTTCACCTCTTTGTTCCTTAGGCTGTATATGAAGGGATTGATCAAAGGTGATACAACAGTGTAGAAGACAGAAATGACTTTGTTCAGCTCTCTCAGTTCACTGCTATCTTGCAAGATATACACAGTGAGGAGAGTACTGTAGAAGATGATCACCACAGTGAGATGAGAGGAGCAGTAGCGAAGGCCTTTTGCCTCCCCATGGTGGATGGTATTCCAAGAATGGAAGTAATGATGCATCCATATGATGCTATTGTTATAATGAATGATGGCAGGATGCAGATGGAAGACAGGGCAACTGATAAAAGTTTTAACTTATGTGCATCGATACAGGCATTGTTCACCAATGGAATGAAATCACAAAAGAAGTGGTCAATCACATTGTGGCCGCAAAAACATAACTGCAGTAGAAATATCATCAATGTCGTGTTGATTACAAAACTGCCGAGAAAAGAGCCACACACCAACTGGAGACAAATCTTGAAATTCATACGGACTGAATAATGAAGGGGCCTACATATTGCCACATAGCGATCGTAAGACATTGCTGTCAGCAGATAGCATTCGGATGCAATTAGGAAACCAAAGGCCCATAATTGCACAATGCAGCCGTGAACAGAAACGCTTTGGCTGTCAGTTAAAAAAACTGGCCAGCATTCTCGGAATGATGGTTGAGGTGTAGCAGGTCTCCAAGCAGGATAGATTCCCAAGGAAGAAATACATTGGAGTATGTAGGTGCTGATCAGTCACAACCAGTAGCACAATGAGAAGGTTCCCAGCCATAGTCATGATATAGATCATTAGAAACACCACAAAGAGAAGAATCTGTAGCTGCTGGAGGTCTCCAAAACCAAGAAGGATGAATTCTGTGATAATGGTTTCATTCCTCATCCCCAGTTCCTCCGTGGTTTTCGTCTAGTGGGGAAAAAAGTACAACCAACATTCATTTTCCCTATCTTATTCTGGTAGTTGTCCCATCTAACAATGGGAATTTCTGCCAGATTCAAGTCTTCCTTTGTGCTATGATTAATAACTAAGATGAAATTAATTTTAAAAATATGTGCCCACCAAACCATTAACTTCTGTGCCTCATCATCATAGAATAGCTTTGGGGCAAACCACTTGAAGATTTTTAAATGTTATAACAAGTAGTGGCAAGTGTTTGTTCATTTTCCTCTTCCTAAAATTGTATCAGTTCATAAAAAATATAGAGACATTCTACAGGGGTATACTAGATCAAATCCAGAATTTCAAAAAAATAAATAAATGAGTATGCTAATGATTCAAGGAAGAAATCGGTCAGCCTCCTCTCTTAGCACATTTCATCTTTCTTCCACTGATATGAACTAATATTAGAGTCCCATTCAGCATTCTCTACACAGAGCCAACATTTTTCTGAAGAGAATTTTCATAGAAATTGCCTGAGAATATTGGGTGAAATCTTATTTTTCCCTCCCCCCTCAAACATTTTGCTGCCCTCAACTGGGGTGGCAAAAATTTTGGGAGGCCATATTTGCTTAGGTTATTCAGGACTTCTAATGAAATGTATGAAGGGCCTGTTAGAGTCTGCCTACACAGGTAAAGGATGCCTATCAGACTCAAGATATATTAATACTAGTAATGTGGAAGTTTGTGACATATCATTCTAGGCTGTTTAAAGCAAATGACAGGTATTTTCAAGACCCTTAGACATGTCAGAGACCCACTGCCCTAATTGTGCCTTCATCCCAATGCTGCTTAAAGCACTCAGGAAGATCCAAAACAACATAAGACTATTTCTGAATTGCTTCCCTTGCTCTTCCATTTCACAAGGCTCCACCACAATTCCCCAGATACCCTCTGCAAGTCCTGAAAACTTTCCCTCTTTAAATCCTGAAACTATGAATTGTAGTCCAGCAACTAATCTAGAAATCAACTATCTTGTGTATGCATTCTGAACGCTAAGAAGCTATGGCCTTTTAGCAAAACATCAAACAATACCCAGTTGGCTCCAGAATTGCAGTAGTCCTCCTCACCCTGGAAAAGCCATGGAGAGCAACCTGCCACTCCATTTTGTATTATTTCATTCAGAGTGAGAATGCTGTTGGGAGGCCAGCCGAATCCCTGTGGAATATGTCTGCTGAGGAGCTTTTCTCATCTGAACAAAGTCACTCACATCGTTCTCCCACCCATACACATCCTTGTTCTGGCATACTGTGATGCCTGGTTATGTGATGTGATGTGATATATATCACCATATATATATGGTAATGTTGTCAATGTCAATCATATAGAGTGAATACAGTAAGTGAATGAATGTGGGAGGGGAGAGTGAGTGAGCATGAAGTAGCAGTCTTTTAAATAGGAGTGTTGGTGGTCAGTCAGTTAGTGGGAGAGTAAGGCCATGGCTAGACCAGGCCTTTATCCTGGGATCATCCCGGGATCATCCCCATGCATCCAAATGACACACAGGGGATCCTGGGAGCAGGCAGGGACGGCCCCTCCATTTGCCTGGGATAATCCTTAGGTCTAGCTAAGGCCTGTTTGTGATTTGGGGGTTAGATGTTGAGGGAGAGTAGAGAAAAGGATAGGTACAATAAAAATAGTAACAACAACTTCAGTGCTGTATTGAACACACACAAATACATCTTACCCACTGTTTTAAAGTGTTATTAATGAATAATCATTTATTTTGTTCATCTGTCACTCAAGATAGTCAATGTGAGACAATAGTTATATTGTTGGGAATATGTGGTATTGACAGTGGTCAAAGTCTGGTAGGAAAAGCTGCATTTTCTTGATCTGGGTTTGAAGGTGTGTAAGGTGCAAGGTTTGAAGTGAAATGATAACACACACACACCTTATACCCCGTAAATATACCCATAGCCTTGGGGAAGGGATCTCTAAGGGAGGGGTATGACACAAACATGCAAGATAGGAGGTGTAGTTCTACCTCTGCTTTTAACTTCTATATGCCAGGTGCAACTAAAAGTGAGAAGGGATTTCCTATTAGTGCATGTCCATGCTTGGAGCATATTCTGCTGTTACATTTCTGCTTGTCTTGCAACTATCAAAGGTACAAGAATCAACTCGAGAAAAGGAGACGGTATTCCCAGCTGCTACTAGATGTTTCCATGAAGTTATAGTGTTATAATCTGCAATTATTGTTATTATTTAAAGAGATATAACATTAATAGATAACGTTATATTTCAAAATGAGCTTGAATAGGTGAAAAAGCTACTTTGCTGAATCCCTACCCCAACAGTGGGCAACCTGGTGGCCTTCTGATGTTGCAGTTATGACTCCCATAAGCCCCAGCCATCATGACCAATAGTCAGGCATTATCCAAAATATCTAAAGGCTACCAGGATGTCTATTCCTGCCACATCATATTGCAACAATCCTGTGCAGATCAAATCACCAAGTGCAGTAAGCTGCAGGGTGCCAATGAGTGGAGAGTGTGAGCAACATAGTCCTGTTGGGCTTTGCAGCTGATTCCAATTTTGTCAGAACAATAACAGATAAATTTATGCATGGAAGAGACATCTCAAAAATCATCTATCAATATCAACTGATTGATAAATTGGGGAGAAAGGTACACAAACTAATTATCCTCTGCAATAGAAGACCATACATTACCTAGATGATCAGGCACATATGATGTATAGTTAACCCAAAGGTCACATACAAATGACCCAAGAATTTGCAACCATATGTCATTAACATTTTAGAAATCCCTCACCTCCGACAAGCTCCTTTAATTCAAAAAGCTTCTACTCTAATCAAGTTAATAAATTCTACTAAATATTTCAAAATGATATCAACAATTTTCACATTCCCCTTCCAGGTGTATCAGAAGAAAAGTTCCATAACATTTATCAATTAAAGAGGCAAATTGAATTGAAGACAATAAATAAAAGCCCAAAAAAGAAACCTTTGAGATGATTACATAAGAAGAGAAAAAACATATTGAACCTTCCATAGTTGTATAGAAGGGGAAATTGTAACAGAACCACACAAAAATCATAATACTACACAACAATGAGAGCATACATATTTTGTCACCAGAGTGGTCCATCTAGTGGTCCATACTAGGGGTGTGATCCGCTCCGATTAGGAGCGTAGAAGCAGTAGCGGATTGGCCTGCTCCGCCTTACCCAGAGGCGGAGTAGGAGCGGACCGCGGACCCCTAGAAGCAAGGCGAAGAGAAGCGCCCATTTTCGGAGCGCTCCGGTTTCCGCGGAGCGCTCCGATCGCCATCTTGAAAACATTTCGCCATAGGATTGCATTGCGGCAAATAATCGCGGATAACTACATTCTTTTTGAAGCTATCGTTCTGGAAATTCTTGTGCTCAGAGAGTCGTGGATGGGGGTCATTTTGAGACCACTCTCACCTCTCTGCATCGTGCGGGTCACGTGCTATATTTTTTTGAAAATCGGGTCAACCTCACGGCTCAAACGGCGTTTTCGGCTTTTCGCCCATAGGATTGCATTGAGGGAAAGACTCGGGCATAACTGGGTTGGTTTTTAAGCTATCGTTCAGAAAATTCTTGTGCACAGAGAGTCATGGATGGGGGTCATTTTGAGACTACTCTCACCTCTCTGCGTCGTGCGGGTCGCGCGCTAGAATTTTTTTAAAAATCGGCGGGAAAAATACCTTTTTCAAAGGGCTGAGGGGCAGAGTCAGCTCCCGGTCATGATCACATGATCCCAAAGTTAGAGGAGGGCGTAGGCAAAACGGGTAACTTGGGATTCTGGGAAACTTCTCTTTCTTAATCTGAACGGACTTTTCCCAGTGTTTTTTAACACAGTAGCCCCACCAAATGCACAAACACAACCTGAAATCATATACTAAGCCAAGAATAAGAGATAGAAACACAGCACTGCTACCCACCCTAACTTTGGGGAACAACTGAAAAGATGTGGTGCAAGGGGATGAGCTCCCCTAGGGCATCTCATCGTGGACGTGCCCCACTCTCTCCTGCACTGGAAGGCCATTAGAGCCTTCCAAAGAGAGTAAAACGGTGGAGCAATGCCTATCATGAGTCAAAGTGAGCGTTCATTTCTTAGTGGTGGAGCGATGCCTATTATGAGTTGAAGTGAGCGTTTACTTCTCAAGCTCAGAGCTGTTGGTGAAGCAATGGCTGTCTTGAGTTGAACTGGCAGCTACTTCCCCCTCCCCCGGGCACGTCCCCCTATTGCTGGTAAAAGACAGATATAGCCTTTTAAAAAAAATTCTTCTTGCTGTTTATTGAGCAACACTGCTGCTTTTAATTCCACCCCTCCTTTGTTTATTTATTTATTTATTCCATTTTATATGCATTACTGGCTTATCCTTGGCTCACTTCCTTATGCCCCCAGAAATGCCAGCTGCATGCCTGCCTGCCTGCCTTCCCTCCCTCCTCCCCTGCCCACCTTGCAGGGATGTTGTGTGTGTGTGGCTTTGACTCAGGGGAGAAGTCCTTCCTGCGCTCACTTGGAGTTTTGGAAGTTCCAAATTTTGCAGGTTTAAGCCCCGCCAAAAAACAGGGGATGATGGGACTGCCTTGAGTCTTGGCGTGCG
The DNA here is from genome assembly GCF_023053635.1 of Elgaria multicarinata webbii. Lineage (NCBI taxonomy): Eukaryota > Metazoa > Chordata > Lepidosauria > Squamata > Anguidae > Elgaria > Elgaria multicarinata. The sequence continues at coordinate 19,799,149 of NC_086181.1, forward strand.
GCATATGTATCCCTGGATAAGCTTTCATGGTGGCGTGTTTGAGGTTTCTAACGTGCAAATTGACGGAGCTATGGAAAGGGGCGTGAATGGGATGCCCGATTTTCAAAAATTCCCCAAAAATCAGGGGATGATGGGATTGCTTTGAAACTTGGCGTGCATGTGTATACCCCCATGAGGTGTCATGGTGCCAAACGTGAGGTTTCTAACTTTCACAGAAAAAAAGTTGTTTACTTTTTTAGCTTTCAATGCAAACCTATGGGGGGAAAAAACGGAGCTCCGATCCGGATCCGGAGCTCCGAGCGGAGCGGAGCGGAAGTGGGCGGAGCGGGGGCAGGGTGGAGCGGCCCGATCCGGGAAATGGCAGATCTGCAAGTGAAGCGGAGCGGGGGGTCCGTGCACACCCCTAGTCCATACATACTTTGTATCTAGTCACCATAGTGGTCCATCTTTTATGTCACAGTGGTAAGAATAACAGTGCATTCAGTGTGTGCAGGTAATTCTCACCAGTGATCCAAGGCAGCAGAAAACTTGGTATGGCCATTTTTGTTGCTGGTCATAAATCAGGAACCTTCTGGGATTAGTAATCTAAAAGCCTATTGACAATAGCTATCGGTTTTGCCTTCAAATCATGGTCTTTAGGTACAGAGATACTTCACTTCAACACTCACTCCCATGTTTCAGCTACACTAACAATGGGTTACTCTCTGCTTCATGCCCAGAAATTCTTATTTAGGCTGCAATTGCCCAAGTAGAATATGAGAAGCAATAGGCACGCGCATCTTAATTAGCCTCTTGAGAAATACTTAAATTACTTTAAAGAAAACATTATTGCTGAATATCGCTTGGAGGAACAACTCCTTAGGTGCAAAGAATGGCAAGGGAAGCTCAAAGAGTTGTGATAAGATGCAACAAAGTTCTCTGCAGAATAACTAGGGTAACAGAATTTTGTGTGAAGAAACGTAAATATTCAACAGTTTAAGGAGTGGAGCCATTTCTAGGCACAAAGCACAGAAGAAAAGTATACAAAAAATAATAAAGTTAGATGTAAGCAATAGAAAAAATAATGTGTAGTGCGGGAAATAACAAGGCAGATACAAGATTGGGATTTAAACAGGGGCACATTTATTAATAGATCTACAGAAAGGGAAATCCTAAGTGGGCAACTTCTCTAGTCCAGCCTCATGCCATTGTTTTATTGGGCGAGACATTCACAGCCTGAGAGTGGTGCCTCAACGTTCACCATTTCCCAGGCTTCCCTTTTGGGGTAGGGAGGCCTTCTGTGTCACTCCCCTCGTGCCGCAAGGCTCTGAGTGGGTGAGAAAGGTTGGCCTCAAAGTTAACCTTTGTCTCTACCAGCTGGGCCATGAGACTCGCAGCTGGGGAGCCTCAGGTATTACCAATCACTGCAACAGTGCCTCTTAATGCTCACTGACCCTAACCCACTCAAGATGTCTGTACATACCTGCCTATCAACAAATGCAACCAAATTGTTATAAAACACCAAATCAACCTAATTATTTCTCCCCACCTGTCTTACAGTGTGAAGTAGGTGAAAAGCTCATAACCAATGAAAGATTATGAGCATAAAATTCCTACTCCCCCCCCCCCATAGAATGGGCAGCAAGCCCACACTGCCTACAGGGAGGGAGGGAGGGAGCCATGCTTCAACGAGGAGGATAAGGGGAGGGGTGAGAGCCAATAAATGGGCTCTAATTCTCCTCCCCTCTCTGTTGGCACCACGGGGAGGCCGCCAATGGTGTGGTTCCATGCCTCGTCTCCCACCCCCACCCACAATAGCCTCCCCATGCCCAGGCTCCACCAGGCATGGAAGTAAGGCATTTCTGGAGAAAGCATAGTGCGGTCTTGAACAGTCTTAACATTGTCAGAAACAACAACCTTGCTAAAGCTAAGCAGATATGGGGCTGGTGGATATCTCTGATGAATCTAGACCTGTTCAGATGAGCAGGGCTAAATGTGTACACAAGGAATGGGGCCATGTATGCAAGCTCTGCCACCCATGTCCCACTGCATGCCACCCTACCATGTTCAGTTAAGATCTTTCCATGTTGAGCAGTAAAGTCTGAATGGGAGTTATGTTCATGTTCCATCATTATTATTATTATTATTATTATTATTATTATTATTATTATTATTATTATATTCCCGCCTTTTGCCCAATACTGGGCCTCAAGGTGGCATTACAAAGTTTTAAACATACATAAGAAAAGAAATGTAAAAAAAAAAGTTTAAAATACACAACAAAATTATAATTCATTAACATAGATGGAGGACCAAATTACTCTCCAAAGGCCTGCTGGAACAAACAAGTTTTAGCCTGCTTCCGAAAGCCCATTAAGTATGAGTAGACATCTCCAGGGACCCTGGAGAGATGATGATGATGATGATGATGATGATGATGATGATGATGATGATGATGATGAGCATCAACATCATATGTGGTACAAGGCCCCATTTCTCATATCCCTCCAATGTGACCACTGTTTGTTTATTCCTACTGTCTACTTCCTCTTTTTTAATCTCTGACCAAGGTCATGTCTTCTGGGCCAGATCTTCACAAAGAATGATATGACACTTTGAAAACATTTTGAAAAATGTATATGCTGTGTGTCCTGGGACCAAACAGTTGTCGCTACTGTTATAAGCCTGTTTTAAAGCAGTTGTGTAGATTGTGCCTTGATCCCATGACTGCTAGGTTTGTTGGTGAGGGACTTTATCAAAAGTTTTTTGGAAGTCCAAGTATGCAATGCCTGGAAGATCACCTATATCCCACTGTTAGATCAATGTTCTTTTCACCCAAGGACGAGATCCAAACAGCCCTTAAGCACGACTCCACCATTCCAGCGACAGAGGGTTCAAAAGCGCTTTATTGATTAGTAATCAAGGCCTGGTCTCTTCAAAGGGAGCAATCAGACAAAAGACATAGGGAATATGGTACAGTATTAAAGCTTTCAAGGGGCAGGGCCCAGTAGCAGCATTAACCAATCAAAACATAACACTGAGGCATAGCTAATTATGCTAAACAGTCCTGTAAACAATACCTTTGGCCTGACAGTAAGTTACAGAGAGTTAACTTCGACACAGACAGCTGGAGCCAGGACTCTTGTTTATATTAGTAATCAAGGATGCAAGGACGCACACAAGGAGACATTCTCATACAGGGCATTATGACATTTTGCTTGGTGTGCAATGGAGATTTTACAGTTTCCTGTTAAAAATGGAGGTGGTTCTGCTAACATTTCCCCCCTTTTAAAGCAATTCAAAACTTAAGCTTGCTAGCTTCTTTTAGATCATCTGTGGCTAAGGCTTCACAATACAAATACATTTGCTGGTGGATTACAGACTTTGCAAGACTTTTCATAAAAGACAAAATACAGGGAAGGCAAAAAGCAAGGATAAACAAAAATCATTACAATGGAACAAAATACAATGCAAGAAATCCCTCTTTTAACTACTCCATATTGGATAACTAACTAGTGAGCCATCTAAATAGATCATCAGTGGGTGGTTCAACTGCTTAATGAGGAAGGCAAATTGATAACAGACAACAAAGGAAAGGCTGAAGTGCTTAATTCCTATTTTGCCTCGGTCTTCTCCTAAAAGCGGGTCTATGACTCCTTCCTGGAAAAAGTGAAGCAGAAGTTGAGAAGGCAGGATTGCAGTTTGAGATTGATAAAGAAATGGTCAAAGAACACCTAATTTCCCTGAATGAGTTTAAATCTCCAGGGCCCGATGAACTGTATCTAAGAGTAATGAAGGAGCTAGCAGAAGAACTCTCAGAACCCTTGTCTATTATCTTTGTAAAATCATGGAAGACGGGTGAGGTGCCGTACGACTGGAGGAGGGCTAACGTTGTCTTCAAAAAGGGCAAAAAGGAACCTGGGAACTACAGACCAGTCAGTCTGGGAAAATTCTGGAGCAGATTATAAAGAAGTCAATCTGTAAACACCTTGAAATCAATGCAGTGATTACTAGAAGCCAACATGAATTTGTCAGGAGGTGTAGGGAACGCTGATCAAATTTGCAGATGACACAAAATTTGGTAGGATAGCTAATACTCTGGAAGACAGAAACAAACTTCAAAGTGATCTTGATAGGCTGGAGTGCTGGGCTGAAAACAACAGAATGAAACTTAATAGGAATAAATGCCAAGTTCTACATTTAGGGAATAGAAACTAAATGCACAGTTACAAGATGGGGGACACTTGGCTCAGCAATACTACAAACGAGAATTGTTGTAGATCACAAGCTGAATATGAGCCAATAGCGCAATATGGCTGCAAGAAAGGCAAATGCTATTTTGGGCTGCATTAAGAGAAGTATAGCTTCCAAATCACGTGAGGTACTGGTTCCTCTCTATTTGGCCCTGGTTAGGCCTCACCTAGAGTACTGCGTCCAGTTCTGGGCTCCACAATTCAAGAAGGACGCAAACAAGCTGGATAGTGTTCAGAAAAGGGCAACCAGGATGATCAGAGGTCTAGAAACAAAGCCCTATGAAGAGAGACTGAAAGAACTGGGCATGTTTAGCCTGGAGAAGAGAAGATTGAGGGGAGACATGATAGCACTCTTCAAATACTTAAAAGGTGGTCACACAGAGGAGGGCCAAGATCTCTTCTCAGAATGCAAGACACGGAATAACAGGCTCAAGTTAAAAGAAGCCAGATTCCGGCTGGGCATCAGGAAAAACTTCCTAACTGTTAGAGCAGTGCAACAGTGGAATCAGTTACCTAGGGAGGTTGTGGGCTCTCCCACACTAGAGGCATTCAAGAGGCAGCTAGACAACTAACTGTCAGGGATGCTTTAGGGTGGATTCCTGCATTAAGCAGGGGGTTGGACTCGATGGCCTTGTAGGCCCCTTCCAACTCTGCTATTCTATGATTCTTTGTTAACTTTCTTTTACAACTAACGTAGGGCTCTAAAAGTCCTTGGGTAGAATCATAGTATGTGTACACAATTCTGAACCTTTAATTATCTTATATTTTGGCTTGTGTGGTGATCACAAGCTTTTGCAGGGCAGGAAGATAAGCGTTTGCAAAGAACATTTGGCAATTGTGGAACGAAGCCAAGTCACTTATGAGTGGTAAAAGGCACAAATCCTTTCTTAAAAACATTTGCTATGGCAATTAAAGAAACACTTGGAACCTACTAAAGTAAGAATTATCAAAATTACAGCTACATAATCTTCACACACATGTAAGATAACTTTAGTGTCTTTTAAATGTTGGGTTGAGTACCTAGGTTGCTCCGTGCTGGTTTCTTCGCCTATGTTGCTGGTGGCTTCCGGTGCACCAGAAGGCAGATAATCGTTGCCTGTGTCCTCTGAGCTCCGGCTACTCAGGGGAGGCAGAGGTTGATGAAAATGTTTTATTCTAGAACAATGTGTCCATTTATGTGTCTATAATAATTTCACTTACAAGTACAAAGCAACAAGGGCTTTCTCAATCCTGGGGTCCTACTTTTAAGCAGGTAGGCTGGAATAGGCAGGGTTCTTCTAACGACAATCTCTGGAAAGGTGCAGGTAACAATGGAGCTGGAAAAGAGAAAACTGCAGGGCAATTACATATTCTTGGAATAAAACATTCCCCAATTCCTATTTAATTCTTTCTTGTTCCCCCCACTAAAAACTGAGAGGAAAAGCCAAACATTAGTTCAAAAGAAAACAATTTAAGACTTTTTCTGACTTTAACAATGCAATTGGAAATACATCCACCCATTTCAAGGAAATTTCTAATTTAATTTTTGCTAGGGTCTCTTTTCAGGGTCCTATTAACTCTATCTGCCTTCCAGACTGGAATCTTCATGAGATGCCAGCCTATTTTTAGGACAAAAGTGCCATGTTCTACACTACCTAAGAAGTAAAATAGCTTTCTAGATCTGATTTTATGGTTTCAGGCAAGAAAACCTGAACAAAAACAAGTAGGTGTTCAAAAAAACTTTTACATTTCAACAAAGTCAATTGGATTCTTAAAAAAGATAACAAGTCCATGTCTGCAGGGGCTTTTCTTTTGATTCATTTACAAATGAAGCCAGTAAAAACAATTCACTGAGCATTTATATTCCTTGGCTGATCATGGTTCTCAAAAAAGTCTTTCAGTCATTGAAGAGTCTGATCAATGTCCATCTTGTGAGGTCTTTAAACACCTGGTCTTTAAACAGGGCGGTCATGATGATTCTTGGCACATCAGGGGTAACAAATCCCATCTTTCTGGGTTCTTGAAAACTTTGAGTTATTGTGCTAATTCCAAGTCTCCTTTTTCATAAGGTGGATTCAAATACTGAGAAATGGGCTAGCTCCAATTATGGCAGCTCGCTTGTAGACAAATTAGCCAATTCTTTTGGCAACATCAGGGCTTTTAACAGATCAACTGTTAATTCTCCATGGGCAGTCACAAATCTTCTTTCTTTCCAAATTTGTCCATGTGATATTTTGAATCAGTAAATATAGTCTTTTGCCTGAAACAAGCATCAGGGCTTCTGTGCATACTACGAGTTCAGCTGCTTGTTGTACAATTGTAGCTGGATCCATCAGTAAACAACTCGAGGTCATCGTATAGGTCTGGGCGAGGTTTGGTGCCAAGTTGCAAGACTTCAAGGCATTCTCTGGAACTTCTTCTTTGTAGTTCAGGTATCAACGTGGCAGGATTCAATGAGGCAAGCCTTGGGTCCACGAGGAGGTTGATCTCATATCTGGACTGGCAGGCAGGGTTCAGGTGTCAGCTTCTTCCACTGTACTCCACTGGTCTGTGCCACGTTTTTGGCACAGCACACTTGAGGCTGGTAGTGCAAACACAGTAATGCAAGCTGGAGTTTTTAATTGCTTTAATCATTTCACAAGTCCATTTTTAAAAAGCAATAGCTGTATTCTTCTTCTGGCTTCTAATTTCAAAGGATACTGATGCAAGAACACAGGGGTGCTTTTAGGCTTCAATTGTAATTGCATTTAGGGCTCAGGCTCAGGGCTCAAAGCATTTCAAAAGTTCTATTAGGCCAAAGTTAGAATATCTCTGCCCCCCAAAAAAAGAGCCACTGGGCAATTTTCAGAACACAACGTTCAAAACACACACAAAAATATAGCAATTCAGTATTTCCAATCTTCATCAGCAGAGGATGCAAGATTGTCCATTCACTAACTTTTTCAAGGCAGGGCTTCTTCACCCCCCTTTTCCTTCTGGTCAAAAACCATGCCACGTACACTAACCTTCAAACACTTTCCTTTTTCACTACATTTCAATTTCTCCTCTTCTTCACCTCTGCTATTCACATACTTTACTCTTCTTCAAATCAACTTCACTTCAAATCAACATCTTTGCAAAACAACCAAAACAACCTTTTTAAAAGTCTTTCAAACTATCTCTTTTGCACAGCCTTCTCTCTCTCTCTCTCTTTTCAGACATTTCTCTTATCCACTTTTAACAACATACTTTTCTTTCTCCCATCTTGGCAAAACGGTTGGCAAAACTATTTGTACAAGGACTTGAGCTTTTCAACTCAGGCAGTGAATCTTCAAAGCTATGGAAGACATTTCTTCCGTGAAAATGGGGTTCTACATTTTCTAATTATCTGAGGTTTGTGAAAGACAAAATACACAAAGTCTTCAAAATCTAAAACAAAAACTTTCACTGAAAATAAAACTGCTTATCTCTAGCTGCTAAGCATAGGAGGGATGTAACACCAATCTAGCCACAGAAGGAAAACAAAAACTTAACTTTCATTCACTTGGGCCGGGTGGAAAACACAAACTGACAATTTTTTCCTTTCACTTTAACACAACACCAACTTTTCTGTAATTCACATTCCAACACTAAAGGGCGATCCTTTGAGAGGTACATTTACTCAATTACATTTCTATGTTTGCAAATTGATTCCAATGACACAGCTGAAATTAACTTTGGATCAAGTTCAAAAAATCCACAAGGGGCAATCTAACATAAAAAGGACATCCATTCACAGTCACAAACATTTTAAACTCATTGTTACACTGTTACAGTTTCAAACTCCTCTTTTTCAATTTCAATGAAAGCTTCCCAAAGACAACAACTTTAACCAAAGGGCTCGGGGACTCTTTTCCAATACGAACTATAAGCTTCCCATTTCTGAGGTCAATTGTGAACACCCACTCCCTCCATTTCCCGTCAGGGTCCATGGGATTAAAGGTTTCACTCACCAAATAGCCGTCTCCCGTCTTCGCCCTTTCTAATCACGTCTGATTGCAAATTGTTGTTGCCTGTTCCCTTCCATCTGTCGGGTGGAGTCGATTTTGTAACCTTGGCTCGAATGGTCCCGTCAATTCGGTCTCCATGTCTGCACAGTGCATGTTAACCTACTTGAGGCAAGAGAAATCTCTCTTGGCGATCGCTTCTCAATCTAGGCTCCACTGGCAGGCATGAATCCGTCTTGGGGTAGATCCGAGTCAGGCGCCATTTGTTAGATCAATGTTCTTTTCACCCAAGGACGAGATCCAAACAGCCCTTAAGCACGACTCCACCATTCCAGCGACAGAGGGTTCAAAAGCGCTTTATTGATTAGTAATCAAGGCCTGGTCTCTTCAAAGGGAGCAATCAGACAAAAGACATAGGGAATATGGTACAGTATTAAAGCTTTCAAGGGGCAGGGCCCAGTAGCAGCATTAACCAATCAAAACATAACACTGAGGCATAGCTAATTATGCTAAACAGTCCTGTAAACAATACCTTTGGCCTGACAGTAAGTTACAGAGAGTTAACTTCGACACAGACAGCTGGAGCCAGGACTCTTGTTTATATTAGTAATCAAGGATGCAAGGACGCACACAAGGAGACATTATCATACAGGGCATTATGACATTTTGCTTGGTGTGCAATGGAGATTTTACAGTTTCCTGTTAAAAATGGAGGTGGTTCTGCTAACACCACTACTTGTTGACACTCTCAAAAAGCTCTTAAAGGTTAAGGGAACAGGACTTACCTTTTCAGAAGTTGTGCTGACTATTTTTGAGCAAGACCTGTCCTCTATATGTTTGACAGTATCATTTTGAAACACACTTCCCATCTATTTCCCTGGAACAAACATGAAGGGTGCAATCCTGTGTCTGTTTAGATAAGAAAAAATATCCTACAACTCCCAGCATTCCCCAGATGGTGTGGTTGGCTATGGAATGTGGGGAAGCTGTAGAACTTTTTCCTGACTAAACTTGCAGAGGATTTCACCCTAAGTTAACTGCCTGGTAATTTTTCACATGCACCAATTTGAGATTCTCCCCTTTTAAATGATATCACCTTGGGCACTTTCCAAATGTTTCATATGGAGGCTGATCATAGGGATAAGTTACAGATTTTTTTTGTGGATATCCAAAGATTGGTGTATTTGGTATTGGGCAGGAAGAAAAAATCCAAAATCAACAGTTAGGTGCTATCTTTTATTGGGATCAACCAAAATGTAACAAAATAGTGTACAATCTTTTGGTCTTCTGCAGAAATCATCATTACGCTAGATAGTACAAAAAGCATGGGCTATATGAATGGATGGGGTTGTCAAAAAAGTATGAAAAATACAAAAAATAATAATAATAGGCCCAATATTGTATACATGAGATCTGCACTTTAGACCCAATCTCAAGATATAAATGTTAGACAATAAATTAGTCACTACTAGGTGCTCAACATAGGATTCTGGGGAAAAAGAAGAAATGCCTGAGCCCCATTTCTGAAAACATAAAGTTTGGTTTAGCCAGATCTCTCACTTGCTTGATCAAAACACACTGGAAACAGAGAACAGAAGGAAAGAGAAACGTGTCAGAAGTTAATCTGGGGTAGTGTACTATGCAAAAATGTCAGTTAAATCCATGTAGTGGTTGGAGGGAATACAACCCTCAAAATCTAAAATCCCTCTTCAGATTGTAGATGATCAGCAACTTCATATTTGAGTTTGTTAAGGCTCAAATATTAAGGACTTGGGCTTCATCTTGACAAGCATGGAAGGAAGGTGCATTGCTCTTATTCTCCGCAGTATAACGAAATCAGCTCTGCTCCTTCAGTGTTATATGGCACAGCTGGCTGTCTCTAAAATCCAGATTTTCAGTCCCAGAAAAAACATACTTCTGGGAAGGGGGAGGGGAGTAATAGCTCCCCCGTCCCCCATTATGTTTTGAGGAGAAGCAAAAATCCTGAATTATCCAGGGCAGGAGGATCTGCCCATTTGTGGAGGGAACTTTTATCCTTTATTTTGCTGATGCACAGTTGTGCATGTCCAGTTTATAAAAATAGAGATCTGCTGTGTTCTCTGACAGTTTGCTGGAATGGGGTGAAATGGGGTGAGAGCACCCCAATCCCAATTTTGCCCTTTTAGAGCAAAATGTTAGGGAACCACTATTTTTATAAACTGGAGATTCACAGGTGTCCATCAGCAAAGTAAAGGATAAAAGCTCCTTACAAAAATGTGCAGTTTCGGATATAAGTTGGTGTGAATTAACAGCATTGGAGAAGTAAATTATCACAACCATCAGGGCCGGTGCCAGACTATTTTGTGCCCTAGGCAAGGTGAGCTACTTTCACACACACACACACACCAAAAAATGCCAACTTTGATTTTTAAGAACATACGTTTCCTGGAAAAAATAAGAAGCACAAAACACAAAAGAGCAGCCCATGTCTAATACCTATAGTGTTGAGCACAGAAATGCCTTGTCTTTATGGTATAGAAAAGTATCAACACACAGTTTTAAAAGAGTTCAAAGAACTCTTATGCTGGTCACACATTTGAAGGCTGCTCTCTTCATGGCTTCCATAACCTCTTTATTCCTTAGGCTGTATATGAGAGGATTGATTAGAGGTGTTAGGATGGTGTAAAACACAGAGAAGACTTTGTTCAGCTCTCTCAGTTCATTGGTGTCTGGCAAAATGTACACAGTGATGAGGGTTCCATAGAAAATGGTCACTACAATGAGATGAGAAGAGCAGGTAGAGAAGGCCTTTTGCCTCCCTGTCGTGGATGGGATTCCAAAAATGGCATTAATGATACATCCATACGATGCTATTGTTATACCAAATGGAGGCAAGGTGCTGATAGAGGTCAGAACAACTGATAGAAGTTTTATGTGATGTGTATCACTACAGGCAACATTCACCATTGGAATGAAATCACAAAAGAAATGATCAATCACATTGTGGCCACAAAAACGTAACTGCAGTATAAATACTAACAACATCATGTTGATCACAAAACTGCCAAAAAAAGAGCCACACACCAACTGGAGGCAGATCTTGAAATTCATACTGACTGAATAATGAAGGGGCCTACATATTGCCACATAGCGATCATAAGACATTGCTGTCAGCAGATAACATTCCGATGCAATTAGGAAACCAAAAAACCATAACTGCATAATGCAGCCATTCACCGAAACACTTTGTCTGTTACTGAAAAAACTGGCCAGCATTCTGGGGAGGATGGTTGAGCTGTAGCAAGTCTCCAAGAAAGACAGATTCCCAAGAAAGAAATACATTGGGGTGTGTAGGTTTTGATCAGTTGCAACTAGTATAACAATGAGAAGGTTCCCGACCATAGTCATGATGTAGATCATTAGAAACACCACAAAGAGAAGGATCTGCAGCTCCTGGACGTCTCCAAAGCTTAAAAGAATGAATTCTGTGATATTGGTTCCATTCTCCCCCTCTAGTTTCTTTATGTTCTTTTTCATCTAATAGAAAAGACAATGCAATTTGTGCAAATATAATTAACTTTGTCCAGCAAATATAAGTAATTGTCTCCTATGATTTTTTTTCTTTTGTCTGTCCCCAAATTCAGATTTTCCTATGGGTTTGATCAATATATCCAGAGAAAGACTAAAAATAAATCCTACCTGGTTACCCAAAAATTCTCTTTGCTGAACCTCATTATGACCAAAATACTTGAAAAAAGGAGGCTGAACTATGGTATTTTCAAAGTTATCAAACAAACCAACAAACCGGAGGCTAGGTTAGACAAGGAGTAGTTATGAATAGAATTTAATAAGTATTCTGGCTTTTTAATAGGAGATATTATATGACCCTTCCATTGACATCCTGAAAAAGAAATGTGTTTTGTGATTGAAGCAATGTGTGGGTAAGAAAAGTAAATCTACTGTATTATTATTATTTATATAGCACTATCAGTGTACATCGTGCTGTACAGAGTAAACTAAGGCTTTTAACGGTTGCCAAGTCAGACTGACTCATGAAGGGCCGCAGATGATGCACTATGTGTAATTGTGCAAACATGTTCAAAACCCTTAAAAGTTGCAAGGATTTCTTAATGGGCTGGATATGGTTGAATGAGCTGAGGTTAAACTCAAACAAGATTGACGTGTTGTTCATCAGTAGAAAGCCTGATTCGGGGATCAAGTTTCCACCTATACTGGAAGTGATTGTGCTCCCTGCAAAGGATCATGTTGGAGCTAGGGAGTGCTCCTTGACGGCTTTTGGGCAGAAAAAGATGGTCTCTTTATGTCAGTAACACAAAAATCAATTAACCTGGTTATATGTTCCTTGCATTAAAAAGCTGTGATGGGAAAACTACAATTAAGGGGAGACAAAGGGGCCCACAGCTACTTACCGGGATGAAGATGAAGAAACTAGAGGAGTCCTTACATTCGTTGGTTATACAATGTAGCAGGCTTTAACTGATAGTTCAATAGAGACCCTAACACCATTTCAAAAATGGAAATTAATGACCCATACTTGATTGGAAGGGTTGGGGAGATCTGCTATCCTTTGCAACATATCTAGAACCTCTTATTTCACTTGAGGAGATCATAATTTCTGAAGTGGGAAGATGTAGAACGTCAGACAATACATCCTTCCCATGTGCTTTCCTTTATTTAGAGTCTGCCTTGTCACCAGCCCCCTCTGTTTCCTTCTTTCCCAGACTTTTGATACACCACCTTTCAAAAATGGAATCGTAGGATTAGTGGATATACCAAGCTTTATTTTCATGTATATGTAAAGGCCCTATCTCCCTCAAAAATCTTCTTAAGACCCCTCTTTTAAATTATTCTTTTTATGCAATAGTTCTCATAAAGAATCGAACAGAGTTACACTTTCTAATCCCCTATCCTTAAGGCTTCTTAATGGTTTAGCCCCAGTGGCTTAGGGACAACAGCAAGAATTCCAATCTCTGTCAATTCAAAGAGAACAGTTAACAAAGTAATTACTTCCTTTACATGTTCTCTGCAAATAACCTCTCTGCTGGTTGACTCATCAATAAAAATTGGCCACCCAGTAATTGTAGGGATTTCAATGCAATAATCCATTGTTGCATTGAAATTCTGCAAACTGTTACCAATTACACGTTTGCACAGATTAGAGAAGTTGCTATTTATTTCATCTTGGATAGAACTCTTGCTAGCCATGTCACAATGCTAAAGGGGTGGGTCTGTCGTTCATGCTTCTACAGGGCATGAGACCCCTGTCCTCCTTTGCATCTAGTAAATTAATGAGACTTAAATTAGTCATTATACACATGTCCTGTCCCATTGTTTTCAATGAGTCTGCTCTAAGCATCACTACGTCTGGGTCCAACCCATTGTGTCTATGTCACAGCGGTGAGAATATCCATGCATTCAACTAGACTCCAAGACAGTAGAAAACTTGGAATGCTCACCTCTGGTTCCTAATCTTTAGTTAGGAACATTCTAGGAATTAAACGCTATTAGCAAAAGCCTTTTGGTTTTGTTATCAGGCTCATATTATTCATCTGAAAGTACTGCCATTACGCTCCAGGGTTGATTGCAGTAGCACTGGTTCATTCCCCTTCATTCCCAGGGTTTCTTATATGAGCAGTCATTCTTTAAGATGAAAGCAGCAGCCTTCCTAATTAACCTGTGGGGATATGTTAAAGAAAAAAATAGTGCTGAACATCTCTTTGAGGAATGTCTTCTCACTTCCCACAATCACATAACTTCCAGGGAATTTCAAGGGAAACCAAATGGTTTTGATATCATCCTATATCAAACATAATCCTATACACAGGGAAAAAATGGCCTATAATTCCCAGTATCTCTCCACCCAGACATGCTGGGAATTGTACTATTTTTTTGGGACTAACTATACATAAGATTGCACCCTAAATGAAATTTCTCAAAGAAGTCTCATACACCCCACCCATTCCAGTTGTCCCTGGATAATTAGTTCAATCATTTCCATTCTAAAAATAGAGAATGAAACAAAGTAGAACAAAAAAATAAGGTAATTCACTTATTAAAATGATTTTTATTTAATTTTTTTAAATATCTTGACTGAGGTACCAATCTGTACCTTTTAAAGTCTTAAACATCTTAGAACCAGGATACTTGAAGTACTGTCTTCTACCCTATGGTCCTAACTGAATTATGTGGTGGTAATCTGTCCATCTGACATAGGCCTCATCTACACCAAGCAGGATATTGTACCATGAAAGCAGTATATAAAAGGCAGGAGCCACACCAAGCAGGATATAATGGTATGAAAGCGGAATATGGTATGTGTCAATGGGACCCAACAGTTGTCAGTGCACTTCAATACCACTGTTAAGCAATAGTGTGGCTCCTGCCTCTTTTATACCACTTTCATACTGCAATATCCTGCTTCGTGTAGATGAGGCCCCAGTGTTAAGAATGCATACACAATATAGTTGATTTCTAGATTAGTTGCTGGACTACAATTCATAGATTCAGGATTTAAAGAGGGAAAGTTTTCAGGACTTGCAGAGGGTATCTGGGAAATTGTGGTGGAGCCTTGTGAAATGGAAGAGCAAGGGAAGCAATTCAGAAGTAGTCTTATGTTGTTTTGGATCTTCCTGGGTGCTTTATGCAGAATTGGGATGAAGGCACAATTAGGGCAGTGGGTCTCTGACATGTCTAAGGGTCTTGAAAATACCTGTCATTTGCTTTAAACAGCCTAGAATGATATGTCACGAACTTCCACATTACTAGTATTAATATACCTTGAGTCTGATAGGCATCCTTTACCTGTGTAGGCAGACTCTAACAGACCCTTCATACATTTCATTAGAAGTCCTGAATAACCTAAGCAAATATGGCCTCCCAAAATTTTTGCCACCCCAGTTGAGGGCAGCAAAATGTTTGAGGGGGGAAGGAAAAATAAGATTTCACCCAATATTCTCAGGCAATTTCTGTGAAAATTCTCTTCAGAAAAATGTTGGCTCTGTGTAGCGAATGCTGAATGGGACTCTAATATTAGTTCATATCAGTGGAAGAAAGATGAAATGTGCTAAGAGAGGAGGCTGACCGATTTCTTCCTTGAATCATTAGCATACTCATTTATTTATTTATTTGAAATTCTGGATTTGATCTCGTATACCCCTGTAGAATGTCTATATATTTTTTATGAACTGATACAATTTTAGGAAGAGGAAAATGAACAAACACTTGCCACTACTTGTTATAACATTTAAAAATCTTCAAGTGGTTTGCCCCAAAGCTATTCTATGATGATGAGGCACAGAAGTTAATGGTTTGGTGGGCACATATTTTTAAAATTAATTTCATCTTAGTTATTAATCATAACACAAAGGAAGACTTGAATCTGGCAGAAATTCCCATTGTTAGATGGGACAACTACCAAAATAAGATAGGGAAAATGAATGTTGGTTGTACTTTTTTCCCCACTAGACGAAAACCACGGAGGAACTGGGGATGAGGAATGAAACCATTATCACAGAATTCATCCTTCTTGGTTTTGGAGACCTCCAGCAGCTACAGATTCTTCTCTTTGTGGTGTTTCTAATGATCTATATTATGACTATGGCTGGGAACCTTCTCATTGTGCTACTGGTTGTGACTGATCAGCACCTACATACTCCAATGTATTTCTTCCTTGGGAATCTATCCTGCTTGGAGACCTGCTACACCTCAACCATCATTCCGAGAATGCTGGCCAGTTTTTTTAACTGACAGCCAAAGTGTTTCTGTTCACGGCTGCATTGTGCAATTATGGGCCTTTGGTTTCCTAATTGCATCCGAATGCTATCTGCTGACAGCAATGTCTTACGATCGCTATGTGGCAATATGTAGGCCCCTTCATTATTCAGTCCGTATGAATTTCAAGATTTGTCTCCAGTTGGTGTGTGGCTCTTTTCTCGGCAGTTTTGTAATCAACACGACATTGATGATATTCCTATTGCAGTTACGTTTTTGCGGCCACAATGTGATTGACCACTTCTTTTGTGATTTCATTCCATTGGTGAACAATGCCTGTATCAATGCACATAAATTAAAACTTTTATCAGTTGCCCTGTCTTCCATCTGCATCCTGCCATCATTCATTCTAACAATAGCATCATATGGATGCATCATTACTGCCATTCTTGGAATACCATCCACCATGGGGAGGCAAAAGGCCTTCTCTACCTGCTCCTCTCATCTCACTGTGGTGATCATCTTCTACAGTACTCTCCTCACTGTGTATATCTTGCAAGATAGCAGTGAACTGAGAGAGCTGAACAAAGTCATTTCTGTCTTCTACACTGTTGTATCACCTTTGATCAATCCCTTCATATACAGCCTAAGGAACAAAGAGGTGAAGGAAGCCCTGAAGAGAGCAGCTTTAAAAAAAGCCCATCAGTAAAGAGTTCATAAAGGACATCATAAAAGAAAGATGCCATCTTTGTGCATAGTTCTACAGGTACAAAACATGAGTCCTTCTCTTATGCTAAGCAAGTGTATGCTGAGAAGAAACTGAATGGGAAAGAAACCTACTTTGGTACTTGCACTGGCAAGAAAGAAGATTGCATGCAGAACTTGAATGTGATTTCTGCCTACACACATTTGCACATTCAACATCCTCACACAAGGGGTCAGACTGCAGGATAAATATATGCATGTGGCACCCATGTCCCCAACATCTTTGCAATTCTGGCCCAGACCCCCATTCTATTTTATTATAGTCTTAGCAGGATGCTTGCGGCAAACCTGTCATCAGTTTGGTCCTAGTTGCAGGGTATTTTTCATTTGCTCTGCACGGATCCTAGGAAGGAAAGTTGTGATTTGTGGGTGGACCCTCATGGTCTTAGGTTAATTTGATCTCTTTTGCTTCTTTTAAAATCTATTTTAAAGTGTTTTATTCTTTTTTTATTTTATTTTATCTTGTACACTGCTCTGAAATTTTCAATGGGGAGCAGTATATAAATATTGTAAATAAAATAAGAATAATAAATTTGGATAAGCCAAGTATTTGTGGGAAATGCAGATAGGAATATGGTAGGTGGGTGCCCTGAGACACCTTTATGATGATTAGTGAATCCTGAAGCTTGCTGCTCAGAGCTGTGTGGGTGGCCCTGATAGTGGTCACCTTTGGGGCTAACTTGACTCCACCACTCGGAGGTTTGGGGCCCCATGAGGGAGTTACATGGGAAGGCCACCCTACTCATCTATTTCTATATACAGCCATATGGAGGGGTGAGAATATGCCCTCCCCATTCAAAGGCCAAGGAGATCTCACCCAAGTAGGCCAGACTAGTCACCTGTACCATAAATACCCTCTCTGTATGCAATAAATGAGTCCCTATTTCAGCCTTTTCCAACCTGGAGCTTGCCTTCATGGTGCCACTTTGCCACTAAACCCTGCGGGATTAAATGAGGGGTTAGAATTTTTACCACTTCTGTAACTGCCTGGATGTTTTGAGACATTCCCTGGTGTTTGTAGCTCAGTCCAGAGATGAGAAGACCTTGAGTGAATTGCCCTGCCATGGTAACACCTGTACGGAACTCAAAGAAAAGAACTTGTCCAATAGTATAAAAACACATAGCCTGCAGCTCATCCCATCTAGTCACCAGTGTATAGACACAAGACAACCTGCTGTAAATAATTTCTGCAGACATTGTTACAAGTGGAAGAATCTGATATTTTAATTGTTTTATACTAAACTAGCAGCAGCCCAGCAGGATACTCAGAAGCATCCCAGAACAGAGGCACCACCTAGTGGAGGTAGTGGATGCAGTGGAATGCAGAAGAACGTTTTATTTTATGTAGTTAGTGGTGCATCAGTTCTCTTGCCCATGAGTAGAAAGCTATTTGGGCCTCTTTATGGAGTTGGAAGCCTTTTCAACCATCTCCTAAGCAACAAATTCTTTTGATATTGTATTCAGTCATTATAGATAAGCCCCTGGCAGGTCCTCAATGTTAGCTTCTTGGGGTTTTTTTTTAAGAATGGGTGAGATGTACATTATCTTCTGCAATGGCAGGATGCCCATTATCAGGGGCAGCATTTGTCCCTTGCACGTTGGATGCAGTCATCGGACTGACCTCAGAATGGGAGGAATCAGTGGAATCGTATGTGATTCCATAGAACCCTCCCAAGGCAGAAATGCACCACAAAATGATCTAGAATAGCTGCTGTAGGCCAGGCCATTATGGGATCATATTTGCTGCTGATCCTGGTGGCTGTAGGAATGTTGTCTTGCTTTTTCTCACTTTATTAGTCTGGTTGAGCTAAATAAACTTCAATAGTTCACTCATTCACGTAGATTCATTGCTGCTAGATATCCCAAAAGAGCCATTGCCAACTGGCAAAACAACTGGCAAAACAGAGGGAGGTCATCCCAAAGGATTGCGGTTTTAATTGACAAACATTCTTCTCACTGCCTATCCATCTTAACAGCTCCCTCCTTGCTAACTCACTGCCAACTCACATTAGAAACTGGAATAGCACAGGTCAACTCAAACCAAACCCTGTCAAAATGAAAGCAAAAATGCAAGCTGGTTTACCTATTGATCTATTTGAAGTATGTCCCAACGTTTTCTCAAGTGGCTAATTAGTTTGTGAAAGCCTCCTGCTGCTCACATTGTTCTTGAGTACTTACAGCCTAAACAAGAAGCTCTGAGCATGAAGCAGAGAGTCAACAATTGTTAGTACAGCTGATCCATGAGATTGACTGTTGAACCTCAGTGTATAATTTCCTTAAGAACATGAATTAGAAGAAAAGTCAAGCAGCCAATGCAGAGAGGCCTTTGATTTAGAATCTTAGAATGTTCGTGACTTAAGACTAGAAAGAGACGTCGGTATTCCAAGCATTCTACTGCCTTGGATTCCAGGTGAGAATTGCCTACACACATGGAATGTACATTATTTTCTCCACCGTGACATAAAAATAGGATCACAATGTCAATGAGATACAAAGGAGGAGAGGGCTCCTGCATCCTTTAATTGTTCTGTAGTATTGTGATATGGTCAGCAGCCCCATTACAATTTCCCTTTCTATACAACTATAAAAGGGGCAGTTTCAAAATTAGAATATCAGTTTCCGAATACTGTTGATATTGTTGAGTAGAATAAACTCTCTTGATGAGAATACAAGCTATCAAAACTTAAAGACCTCCTGGTCAGAAGTGGGGAGCTCCAAACATTTTCACTGATCTACCATCCCAAATATTTGGGTCATTTGTATATATATAAGCACTGGGTTATTTGTTTGTGTCATGTGTGCATTAATTATTCAGATTATTGAGGTGCTTATATTTCAAATTATAGTTGCTTTTTGTACCTTTGCCCAATTGGTCAAAAAAATCGATACCCATGGTTCATTTTGATGCATCTCGGCCATGAATAAATTTATGTTCTTTCACTATGATATAATTAGAAATCATTCACAAAGGCCAATGAAATGATGTTGTCTACCTGTTGGCACTCTGTGGTTTGCTGCAGTTCATGAGTTGATCTTCAGGGAGTTGTTGCAACATGATAGGGCTTCAACGAAGTGGGTGTCTGGCCTATTCATGCTCTTTCTGAAATGTGGATTTGTCTATTGATATGTTATCTATTTGAATTAAGTATAGTAAGTCTATATACACCAATTGCTGACAAACATGGGTGGGAGGGTATTGTTGCACCTGTTGATTGTGGGTTCCAGGTCGACAGCTGGATGGCTACTATGTGAATGGAGTGCTAGACTAGATGGACCTTCAGTTTGATCCAGCATGGCTCTTCTTAGGTTATTAGGTTCTTAAGTGTGACTTTTAAAGAAAAGATTGTGAATCATGGAGACATTTAGGAACACCTCTGTCTCCACTTTTAGTGGAGAGGTTCTTACATTATGATGACTGCTGCATGGCAAGATGAAATATAACAGCTGGATCTTTTCCAAGTAAGTAGATGCAGTAATATGAAATCCATTTTAGTCCCACTTTCCATGCAGCCGTTAGAAGCACAGGTAGAACTAGACTGCTTTCAAATATAAGGATGGGCTGTCATGTGATACTCAAGCTCACCGATGTTCTCTAAATTCCTCCCCAAAGCTTAGTTCACCAGCTTTCTGTTCCCATTTGTCAATGTCTCTTATTTTTGCTTGGGGGAAAAGTATGCATTCTTGAATGTGTGCATTTTTGCTAATTGAAAAATATGCATTTCCGCCCATAGGCTAAAGTATGAAAATGCAGATTTGGGGCAGGGGAGCAGGAGGATGCTTGCAAACATGAACCAAGTTCAGGAAATTTGAAAAATTCCTGAGAACTGCATTCCTGCTCACATTTGCATTTGGAGCTTTGAATGGGACATGCTTGCATGATTTGCAAACATAAAACAAAACACATCCCTCCCTAAACAGGTTCTGCACTCTTGCATGTCTGCTAGAACAAGAAAAAGACTGTCTAGGAGAGATATATGAATGACCTCAGCTGCACCCCTTCCTAGAGTCAGAAGACCTACAGATGGTAGTGCACGCGCTGGTAACTTCAAGGCTGGACTTCTGCAATGCGCTCTACATAGGGCTACATATGTGCCTAGTCCGGAAACTTCAACTAGTTCAAAATATGGCAGCCAGTCTAGTCAGCGATACACCTAGGGTTGACCACATTACACCAGTTCTAAAATCTCTTCACTGGCTGCCAATTAGTTTCCAGGCAAAGTATAAAGTGTTTGGCTATCACCTTTAAAGCCCTACGTGGTTTGGGTCCAGGCTACCTGTGGGACTGCCTTCTCTCATACAATCCGCCCCACTCACTTTTGTCTTCTGGGAAGAACTTCCTTCAGCCAGCCAAGATTAGGCTGACAGGTATTACGCAGAGGACCTTCTCCTCTGCTGCTCCCAGACTGTGGAATGGCCTGCTGGAGGAGATTTGTCAACTTCAGTCTTTTAGCATTTAAGAAAGCTATAAAGACTGATATCTTCCGGCAGGCCTATCCGGTGGAATTTTAGAATGCTTTTAAGATTTTTTTTTTTTTAGGAAGTTTTTACAATGTGTACTTTTTTAAAAAAAATCAGTATTTTATGTACTTTATACTTACTTACATCAACTGGGATTGTTTAGATTGGAGAAAACGAGGCTAAGGGGAGACATGATAGAGGTATACAAAATTATGCATGGTGTGGAGAATGTGGATAGGGAGAAATTTTTCTCCCTCTCTCAAAATATTAGAAGCCAGGGTCATCCCATGAAGTTGATTAGTAGGAGATCTAGGACAAATAAAAGGAAGTACTTCCTCACACAGTGCATAGTTAAGTTATCATCCCTGGCTGATGGGATGAACAAGCAAGACATGGTGCAACAGCACCCTCCCACCCATGTTCCCCAGCAACAGGTGCACTCAGGATTTTTGCCTCGAATACTGGAGGTAGCACACAACCATCAGGGCTAGTAGCCATTGATAGCCTTTGCCTCCAGAAAAATCTATACATTGTTGGATTATGTGGGAACAGTTCCAGAATTTTCAGCAGGGAGCTGGGAGTGCATCACCAGGGTGCCGCCTTCAAGTGGAAGAGTAAAAGAAAAACTTAAAAGTTTTCTCCCGTTGATTTG
This sequence comes from Elgaria multicarinata webbii, assembly GCF_023053635.1. NCBI lineage: Eukaryota > Metazoa > Chordata > Lepidosauria > Squamata > Anguidae > Elgaria > Elgaria multicarinata. The sequence goes on from NC_086181.1 coordinate 19,820,910, forward strand.
TAACTTCTTGAGTACTCTGTGCAGTGTTAGGCCAGTGGTCTTCAACTGGTCCAGACCTGAGATCCACCTCGGACACCAAAGCTGCAACGTGGGACCCATTTAACATTTTTTTTTCCATTCTCAACATGGCAGCAACAGCTTTGCCATGACCCATCTGGACTGATCCAACAACCCAGTTTGGGGTCATGACCTTCCAGTTGAAGGCCACTAGGTCAAAGGATCTTTTGCTAGTCTAAGGGCCTCTGTAAATGCCAGACATTGCCACTTGCTGTTAAGGGCCTGGGATTACTTGTGAAGAACTTTCACGTTATTTGTGTCATTCCACCTCCTGCCAGATTGCTCATCCTTAACTCTGTAGGTTAAGGGTTACTTTGTTAGAAAAAAGGGAAACCTGCCACTCCTAATCCTACAATTTTAAGTTTTTTTAGGTGTGGGGAATCCTCCAAAAATAGTTCAGTGATGGTATGCAACAATGTAAGAGCGTTTGGTACCTTTTTTAAAATAATAATAATAATAATAATAATAATAATAATAATAATAATAATAATAATAATATGGTCCTGGTTATGGATCAGAACACATAGGAAGACTTGAATCTAGCACAAAATCCCATTGTCGGATGGAACAACTACTGAAATAAGAAAGGAAAAAAATATGAATCTTGATTGAACAAATTGTTTCCATTAGATGAAAACCATGAAGGAACTGGAGATGAGGAATGAAACCATTATCACAGAATTCGTCCTTCATGGCTTTGGAGACCTCCAGCAGCTTCAGATTCTCCTCTTTGTGGTGTTTCTAACGATCTATATCATGACTATTGCTGGGAACCTTCTCATTGTGCTACTGGTTGTGACTGATCAGCACCTACATACTCCAATGTATTTCTTCCTTGGGAATCTATCCTGCTTGGAGACCTGCTACAGTTCAACCATCCTCCCTAGAATACTAGCTGGATTATTAAGTGAAACCCCAAGTGTTTCCGTTCAAGGCTGCATTGCACAGTTATGGGCCTTTGTTTTCTTAGCGGTAACAGAATGCTATCTCCTGGCAGCAATGTCTTACGATCGTTACTTAGCAATATGTAGACCCCTGCATTACTCCACAGTGATGAATTTCAAGGTTTGTCTCAATCTGGTGGCTGGATCTTGGATTGGTAGTTTTGTGATTGACACCATATTGTTAATATTTATATTGCAATTAACTTTCTGTGGCCACAATGTCATTGAGCATTTCTTCTGTGATTTCATTCCAATGATGAACCTGGCCTGCAGTGATGCACGTCAGGTAAAACTCGTATCAGCAATTCTAACATCTATCTCCACTCTGCCACCATTCATTTTAACCATAGCATCATATGGATTCATCATTACTGCCATTCTTGGAATCCCGTCTACCAGGGGAAGGCAAAAAGCCTTCTCTACCTGCTCTTCTCACCTCACTGTGGTGACTATTTTCTATGGCAGCCTCACCATTGTCTACCTCTTGCAAGACAACAATGAGCTGAGAGTGCTGAACAAAGTCTTCTCTGTGTTTTACACTATCCTAACACCTCTAGTCAATCCACTCATATACAGCCTAAGGAACAAAGAAGTGAGAGAGGCCCTGAGAAGAGTAGCCAGCAAATGTTCAATGTGCAAAAGAATTCACTGAATTGTTGTTTTCAAACTTTTTGATGGAACTTATTTCCATTATATGATTGAGTCAGAAAGAAGAGAAACACGTTCTTGGTATGCTAAATGTCTATTTTCATAGAGCCTGTGGCATCTTGGCCTGTCTTTAATTCTAAGGCCTTCCCCAGGGCGTTGTCAGAAGGAAGTGTCTGCAGAATTTCTTCTAGCCAAAAAATGGTCTCCTGTGGTAATCTATGGCAATTCAGAAATCAATCTTTTCACTAGAAGGAATTATGCAGACTTTTCCTTCTAACAACCCCCTGAGGAAGACCGTAGTATAAAAGACGGAAGGAAGGAACACCTCCTCCCATATGTACCTGTCCGGACCTTAAGATCATCTACAGGGGCCCTTCTCCGTGAGCCCCTGCCAAAGGAAGTGAGGCAGGTGGCTACTAGGAGGAGGGCTTTCTCCGCTGTGGCACCCCGGTTGTGGAATGAGCTCCCCAGAGAGGTCCGCCTGGTGCCTACACTGTACTCCTTTCGTCGCCAGCTGAAGACCTTTTTATTCTCTCAGTATTTTAACACGTAATTTTAACTTAAATTTAAATTTTACTGTTTTAACTCTGTATTTTAATTTTATATTAATTTTGCTGCGTGGTTATTATCCTGGTTGTGCTTTTTATACTGTATTTTGTATTTGTGCTTTTAACCTGTTGGTTGTTTTATGATGGTTTTAATTTTTATGAACCGCCCAGAGAGCTTCAGCTATTGGGCGGTATAAAAACGTAATAAATAAATAAATAAATAAATAAATAAAATAAGACAGGTTGCAACATGTCAGGCTTTCTGAAAATAAACTTTTAGCATCTAGAGAACATCAGTCCGCTGGTCTCTGTCCACCACTCTGCCGCTAAGATCATCTTCTTGGCCCGCCGCTCTGACCATGTCACTCCACTTCTGAAATCTCTTCATTGGCTTCCAATTCACTCCAGAATCCAATATAAACTTCTCCTGCTGACCTTCAAAGCTCTTCACAGTCTAGCTCCTGCCTATCTCTCCTCTCTCATCTCACACTATTGCCCCGCTCGTGCTCTCCGCTCCTCTGATGCCATGCTTCTCGCCTGCCCCAGGACCTCCACTTCCCTTACTCGGCTTCGTCCTTTTTCTTCTGCTGCCCCTTACGCCTGGAACGCTCTTCCAGAACACTTGAGAACTACAAACTCAATCACAGCTTTTAAAACTCAGCTAAAAACTTTTCTTTTCCCTATAGCTTTTAAATATTGAGTTTGTTCTAACTCCATACTGTTAGCTTCACCCTACCCGGTGCCTGTTTACACTTCCCTGTGCCTGTTTGCATTCTCCTTCCCTCTTTATTGTTTACTACAACTTTATTAGATTGTAAGCCTATGCGGCAGGGTCTTGCTATTTACTGTGTTATCTGTACAGCACCATGTACATTGATGGTGCTATATAAATAAATAAATAATAATAATAATAATAATAATAATAATAATAATAATAATAATAATAATGTTTCTTTTCTTTCTGACCTGCTCTGGATGCTTATTTCCTTCTGTTTTTGATTTTTAAATATATGATTAAGAAAGCATCATCCTACTGAACTATTAAAGCACTAGATGCTGTTTCTTCTCTATAGCTAAACAAGACTAGACCATGGCAGTAATTAGATCAGAAATTATTAGGCAACACCATCTCCTGCAACACAGGGATGGTGAAGGAGAATTCTGGTTTCACACACACACACACACCAATGGAGGCCTTAAAAGCCCTATCAATACAAGAGTAAAGGTTTACTCTTGCGTTAATACGGCCTTTCATAGAATCATAGAATCATAGAATAGCAGAGTTGGAAGGGGCCTACAAGGCCATCGAGTCCAACCCCCTGCTCAATGCAGGAATCCACCCTAAAGCATCCCTGACAGATGGTTGTCCAGCTGCCTCTTGAAGGCCTCTAGTGTGGGAGAGCCCACAACCTCCCTAGGTAACTGATTCCACCGTCGCACTGCTCTAACAGTCAGGAAGTTTTTCCTGATGTCCAGCCGGAATCTGGCTTCCTTTAACTTGAGCCCGTTATTCCGTGTCCTACACTCTGGGAGGATGGAGAAGAGATCCTGGCCCTCCTCTGTGTGACAACCTTTTAAGTATTTGAAGAGTGCTCTCATGTCTCCCCTCAATCTACTCTTCTCCAGGCTAAACATGCCCAGTTCTTTCAGTCTTTAATTAACATGATTTGGATAGGGGTGGGGAAACCTGTGATTTCCCAAGGCACCAGAAATCACATATCCCCCCTGTGCCAATGGGAGCTTTAAAGGCCCTATTAACACAAGGGCAACCACAATTCACACAGGATGGGAAAGGGAGCGATGCCTGAAGCCAGAGTGAATGGTTGCCAAGTGCTTGTGAGCCCCATGCGCGCTTGGCAGAGGCTTGCGCAGCTTAGCTTGAGGAGATGTGTAGAAGCAGCATCAGGGTGACTCTTTTCCTACTTTTTTACCCCTCACTACAGAGTGGCTTGTGAATAATGTGAATGTGGCTCATGCGTAGTGCATCTCCCCCTGTGAAATTTGCATAGGGTACACCCCAGCCCCTCCCCTGTGCACCTGATTGGCCACCTCCATCCCCTTCCCCCTCCCCACTGCATGGCTGCCCCCACACCGCTTGCCGCACTGATTGGCCATGCAGGGCTGTCTGTCATTATTATTATTATTATTATTATTATTTATTTATATAGCACCATCAATGTACATGGTGCTGTACAGATAACACAGTAAATAGCAAGACCCTGCCGCGTAGGCTTACAATCTAATAAGTTGTAGTAAACAATAAAGAGGGAAGGAGAGTGCGAACAGGCACAGGGAAGTGTAAACAGGCACCGGGTAGGGTGAAGCTAAACAGCATAGAGTCAGAACAAACTCAATATTTGAAGGCTATAGGGAAAAGAAAAGTTTTTAGCTGAGTTTTAAAAGCAGTGATTGAGTTTGTAGTTCTTTATTTTCCACAAGTAAATGATGGAATGATTGAATGCCCTGCTTGTTTGGTGCAGAGGAAATTAATTGCTATTACAGCCCGAGCTTTGGTCTTCAAACTTTCAAAAAAATCTTCATGTGTGCACTGCTTAAGATTCAGTCTAAAACAAAAATGAGGAAAATTAGTCGGGTGGATCTTGAGTAATAAGCTTTATGCAACCACATTCTTATATATGATTAGGATCAATGACTATGATTTTTGGTTAAAACATGGTTCGAATTCAGTTTAAGTGCAAATTTTCAGGTTTTTAATGAAATCAAGTTAAGAAATTTGCATCATATGTGGAGACATCAGATTTCCAGACTTGCAGCATTTGAGGTTCTCCAATAGTAGAATAAATGAATGTGTAAAAACACTGTTGTTTTCGTTAACAGTCATCCAGGCCATCTGTTTTGCCATTCTCTATGTCTTGCTCATACTCAACTCTAAATAGCAGAAAGAAATTCAATAGGGTCAATTATTGCATTCACAGCTCCTACCACAAAGTTATCCTTCTAACCCTTGCACAATGCAAATATGGGGGTATTTAGTATTGTCAAGGTAATTCTGATCAAATCACTACCTTAAAGCAAAACAAGGGACGTGAACATCAGCAAAACCCGCATACATCAAGGTTCTCCAAGTCCTACCTCAAAGCTCTGAGGGACTTAAGTCCATATCAGGTTGTGAGCTTTCTTCTTCTTCTTCGTGCATGAAAATTGCAAAGTACTTGGATGCAAACTTAGGTTGTGCATAGCATGGAGAATGTGGATAGGGAGACATTTTTTGCCCTCTCTCAAAATACTAGCATACCGGGACATCCCATGCAGCTGATTAGTGGGAGATTCAGAACAGATAAAACGATGTACTTCTTTAAACAGCACATAGTTAAACTCTGGAATTCACTACTAGATGTTTGAATGGCTTTAAAAAGGGATTAGGTAAATTCCTGGATGATAAGGCTATCAATGGCTCCTAATCCTGGTGGTTACTTGCTACCTCAAGTAGCACAGATAGTAAGCTAGGTACAGCAGTGCTGGGGATCATGGGTGGGAGGGTGCTATTGCACTCATGTCCTGCTTGTGGCTTGCTGTTCAACACCAGGTTGGCCAGTGTGTTAACAGAATGCTGGACTAGATGGACCCTTGGTCTGATCCATCCAGCATGGCTCCACTTATGTTCTTATGGAATGTACTTGAGTGGGCATTCAAAGGTATTTTTGGAAACCAAACCCCATCGTATTTAGTCTTAATTACCCTGCCAGGGTTGTGATGTTACCATGTTGTTAGTTCCTCTACTGTTGCTGACAATGATGTGGATCAGTTGTGGGAAAATGCAAATAAATTATTCTTCCAGGCATTTTAAGTTCGACATTTTAAAATTCTTTTAAATCTGGCACTGCATTTTAAATCTTTACATTGCTGCTGGTTTCGACTCTGGTTTTATACTGTAATTTAATTCTTTGTTTTGTTTGTTTATTACATTTCTATATTGCCCAATAGCCAAAGCTCTCTGCACGGTTCAAAAAATCAAAATTACAAATACAGCATAAAATGCAATATATGGCTTAAAACTGCAGTATAAAAGTGCAACCAGAGTAAAACCTAGCAACAGGGCAGAGATTTAAAATCCAATAGCAGGTTTAAAACAGCAGAGCTAAAAACTGGAAGTTTTAGAATGTTTTATCATGTTGTTGCATTTTATACTTTTAACTGTTGTGAACCTCCCAGAGAGCTTTGGCTGTTGGGTATGACAGGGATGCTGAACTCGCTGAGCAACTCCTTTTGGATTGCTGCCCCCTTCAGTGTTCAGCCTTCCTTCTTTTTACCGCATAACATGGAGTTAAGGCTGTAGATGTGGGGTGACTGCCACTTGTTTAACACAGCAGTTCATTTATTTATTAAAACATTTGTATCCTGCCCTACATCACTGGGATCTCAGGATGACGTACAGATAAAATCAGTTTACTAATATTTTAAAACAAGCAAATTATAATAAAAGTATTTAGTGAATAGAGCTTAGTGGTACAAAGGCATTAAAAGAAAATAAAAATGGCAAAAAAAGAAAGAAAAAGCAGCAAGTTCTTAACCCAGCTGCATTTTGGCTTTTCCCCGCTGCTGCTTCCTCATGCTCTGGGCTTTTTCTGGCTCTTTCTCTTTGGATGACGCTTTCCTTTTATTCCCTTTCCCTAGGGTGACCAACTGTCAGGATTTCCCCGGATTTGTCCTGGTTTTTGTTCTTTCCATGGTGTCAGGGGGGATTTTCTATAATTTTCAATAATGTCCTGGAATGACACACCTTCCTCTTTAAGGCTGCCATTAGCATGGCAGGAGGGAATGACAGGCTTTCTTGAGGCACATCATTCCCCCACCCCGAGCTCCAATTGAGGTCTTAAAGGGGAAAGTGGGTCATTCGTGGACATTATAGAAAAGGCCCCAATTGGAGTGGATGGTGGTGGTGCAGAATGAAATCCTTTCCCCTCCTCCACTCCAATCGGGTTCTTTAAGGTGGCGGGGGAATAACGTACTTTCTGCAGGATGCAGAAAGCTGCTTCCCCCCCCACTAGGTGTCCTCTTTTTTGGTTTCCCAAATATGGTCACCCTACTTTCCCCACCCCCAAACTGAAAAAAAAATACTATTTTAGTCTTGAAGAAATGAAACTTAAGCAGAGAGAAATGAAACTTCGCCTCTCAGAGATCCCTCCTCCTAACAGAAAACCTCTAGGCCTCTAATCCTGACTTTATTACCTTTATTGATCATAAACAGGGTGACCATATGAAAAGGAGGACAGGGCTCCTGTATCTTTAACAGTTGTATTGAAAAGGGAATTTCAACAGGTGTCATTTGTATATAATGGGGAACTGGTGAAATTTCCTCTTCATCACAACAGTTAAAGCTGCAGGAGCCCTGCCTAGTGTGACTATATACTGTTTTAAATCTGGTCACAGTATAGCTGCAGTATAGCTCCTGCAGCTTTAATTGTTGTGATGAAGAGGGACGTTTGCCAGGTACTTTATGCATACAAATGACACCTGCTGAAATTCCCTTTTCTATGCAACTGTTAAAGATACAGGAGCCATGTCCTCCTTTTTATATGGTCATCCTAATCATAAAGATTATTATTGCTTGTGGGTTTTCACCACAGCTCTACCCAAAAGCCTATTTAAGCAACACTATTATTAAAACTCACAAAATCCCCGCAAACCAATTAAGACTTACGTAGTTCCAGGTGAGAGGTGTATGCATGCCTCATTTGCCCATCCACAATATGGGTCTCTAGATGCTATACAGGCCCTTAATAAAGGAGAGAAACAAGGATCACTCTAGAATTCTTTACTAGTACACTTAATATTAATGATGATTCTGGAAAAGGAGTTAACAATGAGAGAAATGAGGCCAAAAAAACCTACTTTTTGCATGGTCCATGACGCTCACAACTTCCCAGGGGAACCCTTCTTACACAATTTTGAAATGCCACGTAAAGGGTTTCACTTGGCTTATCCACTTTCAGGTCCACAATATTTGTCTCAGCTATTCCAAAGTCAGGGGCGCACCTGAATTGAAAAACAACAACTCCATAATTCTTGGATACTTAGATAATAATCATTTTCAAGTCAAGATAAAATCAGGAGAGTAGACATGTTCAGCTCAGAAAAGCAGCCATGTAACTTTTCTATTATTTTAGCCAGCTTTGAGTTATGTCGTCATTTAAACCAGGGTTGAGCAACTTGTAGCCCAGCCACAACTCTGATGAACATAGCCAATGGTGGGGGATGAGGCAAGTTGTAGGCTGAAATATGTTGGTGCCTGCCTGGCCTCCAGAGGCAGGGAGTTCCATTGGAAGGGAGCCACCACACTGAAGGCTCTTCTCCAGGTGGTCTCAGTCAGACCATAAGTCCATGTGGAACCACAATTGGCCACTTCTGATATAAGCCGACCGCCTGGGCTAAGATAAGGAGAGTTCTCCTTGATCATACCAAAGGCCTATTTAATCCAACCTCATATTTCCTATAGCGGTCAACCAGATGCCTCAGGGAAGCCTGCAAACAGGGTGTGATGGTAATGTCAGTGGTGCAGCTGTCTAGCAACAGTGGTTTTCAGGGTCCTGTTGCCTCTGCATGAGGCTTGCTGGAACATGACCAAGAGATGGGGAGGCAGTGAGTCTCAAAAATGCTTTCCCTCTCTATTCCTGTCTGGACACCCAGTGGTAAATGAGCTGCAGGCCATTTGTAAGAGGGAACAGACCCCACTCTTTTCACTCACAGCAACCTATCATACAAATTATTAACAGAGTAATATGTCAACACACAGCAGAGCTCTACTCCTGGCTTATTTATTTACAATATTTGTTTACCATTCTACATTTAGATAAATACTGGAGTGGTGAACAACAAGAGATAAAAAGAACAAAAGTTAAAACAAATGAAACATGATATTAAAATTATTCTTCAAAAACAGAGGCCTTAGCTAGACCTAAGGATTATCCCAGGCAAATGGAGGGATCCCCTGTGTGTCATTTGATGCACAGGGACGATCCTGGGACAATCCTGGGATATAGGCCTGGTCTAGCCATGGCCAGAGTGCCAATAAAACCAAGGGTGGTAAACGAAGGAAGGCTTACTGGAAAAGAGCTGTTTTGAGGAGGCCCTGAAAACAACACACTGTTGGTGACTTGCCTGACCTCCAGAGGCAGGGAGTTCCATAAGAAGGAAGCCACCATACTGAAGGTGCTTCTCCAGGTAGACTCCATTCGGGCCATATGTCCATGTGGAACCACCAGGAGCATGTCTTCTACTGACCTCAGTGGGTAAGGGAGAAGGCACTCTCTCATTTAGGGCTTTGTACACTAGTACCAAAGCCTTAAATCTAGTGCCAAAGACTTTTAGGATGCTTTTAGGATGAGTATGTTTTAGTACGTTTTTAGGAAGTTTTAACAATGTATACTGAGTTTTGATTAATATTTTATGTATTTTATACTTGCTGTTGTTCCCCGCCTCGATCAGAACGGAGAGGCGGGTTAGAATTATTATTATTATTATTATTATTATTATTATTATTATTATTATTATTATTATTATTTCTGACCTGGTAGAGAATAGGCAGCAAAGGAGTAGCATGCTGGAAAGGGGCAGTACTTAATAACAGCCGAGCTGCTGCATTCTGCACTAACTCCAGCTTCCGGAGAAGACTTAAGGGCAGCCCAACATGCGGCATATTGCAGTAATCCAATGTTCCTTGAGGTTAGTAGTGCCTGTATCAATGTGGTCACGCTCCCCCTGTCTATGAGAGGCTGTAGCTAGTGCACCAGCTGAAGCTGGTAAAAGGCACACTGAGACGCCATACCCTCTTGGGCCTCCAGTGACAGTGATGGCTCTAGGAGTACCCCCAAACTGCAGAACTGGTCTTTTGGAGGCAGTGCAACTCCATCCAGAAAAGGTGATGAGCCTATCTCCCAGACCAAGGAACCACTCACCCACAGGGCTTCTGTCTTGACAGGATTCGGGTTCAGTTTATTGACCTTCATACAGTCCCTTACTGAGTTTAGGCACTGATCCCAGATTTGCACAGCCTCACCTGATTTAGATGAGTGGGAATCTTGTGTAGTGGAGACTAAATGACATATTGGGGAAGAGGATTTCCTTAGTCTCATCCATCCGTCATCCAGTCAATCTCACTGCTGCTATGAGCTGAGTAAGGAATGGGCTACATTTATGACAGCAGCTTGGATGACCCATGACAAGCAAGGAAAGGGAATCAGCCTGGTTCTCTACTCCTCACTCACTTGCCTGGCAGGGATGATGGCTTAGATCAGTGGTGGGCAATTTTTGCTAGGGATGAGCAAACTTAACTTTTGCCTGCCCTGTGAGTTGCTCGCCAGATTCTTGCTGGCCACCTGACCTTGTTCACTGTGAGTGCCTTACTAGCACTGTGTGGCTGCATGATCCGTTGACACGTTAACAGTTTGTGCAGAATGGGGGCTCACTTACTGTTGTTCGTAAATCCCCATTTATGGTTGCCAATTGTGCCGAATGGGAATTTGTGGACAATGAGCCCCCATTCTTTGCAAAAAGGTGGCTCAGTAAGGGATCGGGTGGCAATGGACCAACCGGTCCACCAGAAGCTCACATCATGGCCACCAAGCCCTCACTTTCCCCTTGCAAAGAGAGTGACAATACTTGACTGTTGAGGGCTTGGCTGTGCAGAAATCCATAAACTTGACTCATCTCATCATGCAACGAGTTCGGCAGACCTGGGGATCTGCAGACTGGAATACTAGGGCTGATCCAGTGAGTTTCACTGAGTTTGAGCCCCAAGGGAACTCTTGCGTCATCACTACTAGAACTGTTTTCCCCACAGCTCTCATGACCCCTCACCATTGGTTATGCTGACTAGGGTTCATGGAAGTTGTAGACCATAATGTCTGGTGGTCCACCAGTTGCCAACCCCTGGTTTAGAAAGAGGAGAAGGGACTTTCACAACCACTTATTCTGACAAGTCTGCTTCCTGCTCAGCTGGCACATCTTAGGCAGAGGGTAGCATTTGAAGGCCGGAAGGAGGAGGAATGATGATGCAATGTGAAGTGTAGATGGAGCAAAGCCTGTAAAGACAGGCCTCGCGTATTACTTGGTCTCTTTTGCCTTCTGGCTTCCACCTTCCCTCCCTATAGACAGTAAGGGGTTAGCCAGTTGCTTTCTTTCGAAGGGCTGAGTAGGAATTTTACCTGCCATGGAATTGTTTTTGTTTACAGATTTTTCACCTCTTTCATACTGGAATTATTTTTAAAGGAGGGCGGGTAAATAAGTTGTTTGGAATGGGCAGGCTTGTGTGGGAGTTTTAGTCACTTTTACAGTGATTAGCAAGTCTGGAGGCCTGCTCGTCAGGGGCTGTGCCACTCTTGTGTCAGGATATGGCTTGCCTTTGGGGACCTCTTGTCTCACCTACTCGGAGCTGTACAGCACCGGGCGGGGGTGACACACGGAAGTGTAGCTTAAGAAAGGGGCCAGGTTTTACCTGACTCCTGACTTTGGCAGAATGGCTCATCCTGGAGAAACTAGACTTGTTCTCGCCTTGGTATGCCTCTGGAGGCAGGCAAAACCCTTTTTTGTTCTGACAGGTCTTTGGCGAATAGCCTGGACGTCTGTTTATGCACTGGATTTTTTAAAATATATGTTAGTTGTATTTTAAATTTTAAAAAAGTTTTAATATTGAACTACATTTAATTATATTTTTAGCTTTTGTATAGTTCTATTTATATGTTTTAATTGTATGTGTTTTAATTTTGTAAAGTCGGCTTGAGGCCCAGTATTGGGGAAAAGGCCAGATATAAATAAATATAATAAATAAATATAATAATCATCATCTCTAAGACAGGCTGGTAGCCTGTAGAAAGGTTAACAGATTCCCGCACTTTCACATACAGATCTAGAGAGGGGTGTCTGTCCCATGTTAAATAAAGAGGCCCTAGTTTATCCCAAGCTCTGTTGTCTCAGTCTTTATTTCCTCAGTTCTTTCTCTGCTCACAAACACTTCACTACTATAAACAATATTTAATGTTAGCATTAAGTACTGAGTTTGTGGCATGACATTCCCTTCTAAAGAGGTAACATTTCATTACATCTTTCTAAGTTGAACCCATATTCTTCAGGATTTTCTGGACGTTCACTGCTGCTTAGCTGCAATTGGAGGTGCAATGAATTAAGAGTAAAGTTTTTGTTTAGGAGGGGTGAGAGGGAAGGTGCACAAATACTGAGGGTTAGATTCCACCCAAGTGGTTTAGTCATGAGCAAATGAGTGATTGCAATGGGGCCTAGCTGTGTCTAATTTAAGTCACAATCTCATTCATACTTACCAGGAGTCCCATTGAATTCAGTGTGGACTATTTCTGAGCAAACATGTATAAAAGTGCACTGTCTTGATCCATCCCTCTACAAGCAACTATCCGTTCCTTTAAGGTGTACTTGATGTGGTGATTTGGGGTATGTAATCATGTGTTGGGATTGGGTTGATTGTAAAATAGTAATCTTTTCATGATGAAATTAAAATCCATAAAAAAATACACTTTTAGAATTCAATTTAAAACAAACTCATTAAATAGCTCCCGTTCCCCCCCTTCTCCCCTCCCCCTGGCACAGAACTATGCTTGAGAAATAAGAATTAATATTGCACTTTGATTTTAAAAAAGAAAAAGAGTCAGAACCAATGATACACACTTTTTATAATTGTAGATATCCATCTCCTCCAGGAAAACAGGGCTTCCTTGCAAGACCAATATCTTCAAAAGCCATCCATTCTCTGATCCAAGGAAAACAACAGTTTGATCCCCTTTCGGTCCAGCTTTATTATCTACAGTGATTTTGAGTATCCGGTCTCTGGAATGACAATATTACAGTACAATATTACTCAGTGGATTATCCTGTCATTTGTTTTATCAATTCTTCCACTTATATGTAAGTGTTCCTTAATTTTAGAAGTTCATAAGAACTTAAGAAGAGTCATGCTGGATCAGACCAAGGGTCCTTCTAGTCCAGGACTCTATTCACACAGAGGCCAACCAACTGTTGGCTAGGGACCAACAAAGCAGGGCACGGTGCAACAGCACCCTCCCACCCATGTTCCTCAGCAGCTGGTGCACACAGGCTTACTGTCTCGGATACTGGAGATAGCACACAACTATCAGGGCTAGCAGCCATTGATAGCCAATGCATCTATACTTACATAAACACAATTTTCCACTTCAACTGGCAAAAAACAACCACACAATAGGTTGGATTCAGATGAATTCAACTGCACATACTAAATCTCATTGAAATCGATGAGAATGGAGTCATGACTTTGTCTGGATACAATGCAAAGTATTTTGAACTGGAATGGTGAATATTTTTCTGTCCAGGTTAAACCTGTGCTTCCTGGACTAACACATGGATTGGGATGCATTTATCTTTCAGATCATGTCCAGGGATGTCACAGGTGTCTGGTTTGGTTTGGGAATCCGGTGGGCAGGCTGCCTGCCCAGAACCATGGACCCAGCTTGCTAAGGCATGGGACACTCGCGGACTGTGTGCTCACTCTACACGGTCCACAAAGGTTCTACAGCTGCCTACTTCTCCCTGCAAGCTAACTGTGAGCCAGCATTTTCCATAAAAACTGGACTCCTGAAACTGCAGAGATCTGATTTTGCATGCAATGGCTGCCATAAATGGGCATTGCTCCAAGATAGTGCTTTAAAAAAAGAAGAAAAATCGAGCTATCTTCTATAACAATATATTATAAAGGTCTATTTAAAAAAGTCAAGTATAATTAAACAAACATAATTAAGTGCAAAATGGAGCAAAATGAAATATGAACACAAAAAGTCTCTGTACACCTTTATAAGCACAGAAGCAGGCCAAAATACAATGATATACCAAAAAGATACAGCCTTTAAACACATCATGAAGTGATTAAGAAATACCTACAGTTAAAAGTAACCCAGTCAAAGTTTAGCTATCCCTTAGAAAGGAAGTCTCTAGCTGTCAGTTTGTCTTAGCAATGGCACAAGGTTCATCGTGCTTGCTATGCATGCTTCCGCCGCACTTGCTGCGGGACATACACCAATGGAACATCTCTGTACTTCCATCACAAGAGCAGAATGATGAACAGTAAGGCTCATTCTGGATGCTATAACATTCCTTGCGTCTCTGAAATTGCTGCTGTGTTTGTCCCCTTGAATGGCCTCCCCCTGGCTGATCATTGTCTAATAGTATGCCCTAAAGGTGGAAAGTGCTACAAGTTCTACACAGGGAATCATGGCAACTCCTTGATTTACCATTTGCTACACTTCAAGGGCAGGATCTACACTACTGCTTTAAAGTGCTTTATAACAGTTTTGACAACTGTTGGGGCCCGGGACACACTCCATATACAGTTTTCAAAACGTTTTCAAAGCACTTTAAAGCAGTAGTGTAGTTCCCCCCCTGGTGAGGCTGCATGGGTCCCAACATGGCAGATGTTGTAGCCGGGCAAACCAAGTTGGCATCTATCTACCTATCTGTCTTCTACCATGTGCAACTCTACATTGCCATTAATAAGAATAGATGAAACCACTGGGTGATACGTGGGTACCAGAAAGTTTGACTCGGCCATGCAATCCCTTGCCAAGCCACCATTTAATGTAAAAATGACGGCTTGGCGTTTCCCCCCTAAAACCTTAGTTAAGCAAATGGCAGCTGTAAAGGAGCCATTTATGCAAGATTGCGTAAGACTGGCTCTTGCGCCAGTCAAGTGTAATGGTGCATGGACTGGAGATTGGGAGGCCAAGCAGGGGGCAGTTTACCAGACTCTTCCCCCTTCTTGGACCCCCACAACATCCCTAGCCATGAGTCATGCGCACTCATTGGCACACCTCAAGGGTCAAGTTGTTGCTGGACCATAACAAAGATGTTACAGTGGCCACCCTGGAATTTACACCAAGAACATTGTATTTAAGGAACTGTTGTAAAGGTAGAAGATGTAACACTTTGAATGTTTCAATAAATACCAGATAAACTTTTTGTTAGATTCCACAAACTGTGTTTGTGGGCAACCACATATTATTATTGTGAAATTCAAGAGAACAAAGGAAATTAAGTGTGCTTCTTTCTGCAGTGGCTGCAAAATGGAGGGGGTGGATCTCTATCTCCCCCCTTGAGGCCAGAGTGCTGCCTCCAACCTTGGGAGGGGGGATCCCCAGTATCTTATGGTTCCTCATACAGTGTCTAAGAGGCACAGATTGCTCCCTAATGTAGTATGGAGGGAACAGGGGACCTTTGTTTTCGTTGCTAGTATTAAATAGCTGGATGCCAGAAAACCTTGCCAACCTATGGCATCTAATCTATTCAATCATGGGCCTCATCTACACTAAGCAGGATATTGCAAGTGGAATGAAAGTGGTATATAAAAGGCAGGAGCGACACCAAGCAGGATATAGCAGTATGAGAACTGGATATGGTATGTGTCAATGGGCCCCCAACAGTTGTCAGCACACTTCAATACTGCTATAAAGCAGTAATGTGGCACCTGCCTTTTATATACTACTTTTGTACCACTTTCATAGTGCACTATCCTGCTGGTGTAGATGAGGCAATGGTTTATACTTTGTCCACTTTTGCAATAAAGCTTTTTAAAGATCCTAGAATTTGCTTCCCCCGCAATAATGTCCCATTTATTTAAATCCATAGCTAGATTTGTAGCAGCCATAGCAAACATGTTGATACAGAAGTCCAAACAAATCAGGAAGGAAAGAACACATGAAAGAAAACTGAAAGAAAGTTAGTTACGAAATTCTTGTCTGCAGAAACAATGGTTGGAGGGAGACCGCGCCCACTGATCCATCCATGAGGGAATGCTCTTTCATAAACTCTAGAGTGTCGTCTGGAAAATCATGGGATGATTTGTAGTGTTTAAGCAATTCAGAGCCAGCACAAGAACCCGGTCTAAATAAAACACAACACAGAAGACAATGTGATTGTTTATGACCCTTTTGTATGTGTAATTACGTTACATGACCTTTCTAAAAACATCCAGTAGGGCGCTGCATTGGCGTAGCATTGCCCTTAAACTTTGCAGTTTCCATCCTGCGGGATTGTGCTTGCTTATCCCCATGCCAAAGAAGGAACATGGGGTTTTCACATGATCATCTTGGTACTGAAGGCACCCTTGACCCTCTTTCTGGTTTCTGGTGACCAATAGCCAGTCACCAACCACCGGGACCCACCCACCCCAGATTGGCCATGGAGCAGGTTGGACAGCAGAAGAGCCATGCTGATTTCTCTCGGGCAGGAAAAGTTGCAGTAATTCCCCAAGTTTTCATCTGCAGATCTTTGGCTCTTTGCCCCAGGGTGGCTCTGAATTGGTGGCTGTATCATATAACTGATGCAGCATGGATTCAGAGCCACCTTGGGGCAAAGACAATGTATAGACTGACCCTAGCACAGGCTTCAGGAACTTCAGGAGGGACCAAATCTGTCCTTCCCGGAGTCTTAGTTGAGCCATTGATGGTTTGGTACCTTCTGAGATTTTTGTTCATCACCTCTCCCCATTCTGGAAGGTTGAGAAGTCTTTTATGAGGCTTGATTACTGGCAGTAAGTGTTTTAAGCTACAATATACTAGTATTTGTTTGTATCGTTTCCCCCTTGACATTCAGTTCCACCCACCACTGAAATGAAACCCTTGAGATCTTCTCCAAAATTAAATTTGGCCCTCAGGCTGGATCAGGTTCCCGACCCCCACACTGGTAGGTGAGAATGTGCTGGAGGCCTTCTAGAGGAACCTGAACTCTATATGTGGCTAAAAAGTGAAGGCTATTTTTGGACCAGTTGCATTGCAATGATCTCATCCTAACCAACCATGGGTTATTAGTCTCTCTTTGAGCTTTCAGCATGCATACTCCTGCTGCCCCTCCTCTTTTTTTTGAGGGGGGGGCACTGGCTTGGCACTTTTGTCATAGCTTGTTTAAATCAAAGTTACCTATTATGGGAAACTGAATTAATCTCCTATTTATTATCACTGAAAATCTGTTTGAAATTACCATAAGAACAATCATGCTGAATCAGACCAAGGGTCCATCTAGTCCAGCATTTGGTTCACACAGTGGCTAACGTCCCTTCTACAGGAAACCCACAAGCAGGACAGGAGTGCAACAGCACCCTCCAGCCCATGTTCCCCAGCAACTGGTGTACATAGTCATACTGCCTATGAGATGGCATATAGCCATCAGGAGTAGTAACCATTGATAGTTTTTACTTCTACAGAAATTTGTCTAACCCCCCTTTTAAAGCCATCCAAATTACTGGTCATTACTAGAATTTGTGTTAGCAAATTCCATTGTTTGTGCGAAGTGTTTCTTTGATCTGTCCTGAATCTCCCACCAGCCAGCTTCATGGGTTCTAGTATCCTGAGAAAGAGATTTTGTATTGGACAAAATTTGTGATGCACTTAAATCTGCTAATTTTCAGACAAATGGGTGCAGGAGGGTATGTTCCATGTGCCCTTACTAAGTCACGTTACATTCTTACTAAGACATTTTTTTTCTGGGGAAATTATGGCTATTGTTGAACAAGCTTTCCCTCCAATTTACTAGAGTGTACATTTTTCAGAGATGAGAAGGCCTGCAGGGAGTGGGGAGTACATTTCCTCCAAGTAAAAATAAAATAAAAATAAAAAGTCCCTTGGTAACCCCCCCCCCCCAATTTCCACATTCCTCCCTTCCCCCCCCCCCCCCGGGTCTTCACATCTCTGTGAAAACTCCCCCTGAGAGTTTCTGACTCTCCCATACTAATTCTCAGATTATGTTCTCTAGGAAATAATGGACTAGATTTGTTGATCACCTAATGTAAATTTTCGATCTTGTTTGAGTAAAGCATTTGTAAAGGGAGTGATCTAGGACTTAGTTGAAATGCTTCTGCAGCTTTCACAGTGGAAAAAATGGCTGTGTGTGTGTGTGTGTGCGCGTGGAATCAGCAATGTTCTAGGGAGAAATGGAATGTGGGTGGAACAGGAGCTGGGCTGGCCCTATCATCAGGCAGAGTGAGGCAATTGCCTCAGGCGGCAAATCTTGGGAGGTAGCAGCAAGTGTTGGAAGAAAAACCTATATGCCATGCAGCCTGCTCTGTGCAGTGGAGGATTCTCTACCATTGTAAGTGTTGAAGATAGATTCATCTGGCAGGCCAGCTGGCTTTCATACATGGAATGTAAAGGACGCCATCTTGTTCACCATTTCAGGCAGCAAAATGTCTTGGCCCGGCCCTGAACATGAGTATTTGCTAATGGCAGACCATTACTCCTCCCAAATCAATGTTGTAATGATGCTACATGATGAAGCATTATTTCCAAGTGACATTGGGGGGGGGGTGTTTCGTAAGAGCTACACTTTCTCCTCAACTGCATCTGCCTTTCCGTATTACTTAATTCTCACATTTACACTCCATACTAAAGATCTATTGAAATAAAAGCGATCACATTCCTTGTATTGCAGCATACTTCATTGATCGAAATACCTGGTTTGGGGCACCATAGCATCAGGAACTGGTGTCCAGATTGAAGTCGGAGATTTCTGTTCTTTGAATCTCCCAGCAAACACCTTTTCAATGTCTTGAATACTAAAAGCGCAGACAGCCGATCCAGGGATACTGGAATATGACATTTCCAGAAATAGTAACTCATCATGAAGTAATGCCTACACCTATGGAAACATGCTACTCAGAGGTTTTCCTGGCACATGCCTTTGCTTTCAGGACATTTTGGCCATTGTGTATTGGGGTAGAGATGGCCATCCATTTTGTTCTCCACTTCACTTTTGGCTTCACAGGCTCAGGCAGGATCTACACTACTGCTTTAAAATGGTTTTAACAGTAGTGACAACTGTTGGGGCCCAGGACACACTCCAGAGACAGTTTTCAAGGTGCCATATCCTGCTTGGTGTAGATCTGGCCTCAGTGTGCATTTCAGAAACTTCTCAGTTGGTTTTTTTAAAAGTGTGAGCCATGATTTGTGCCAAACCATGAGTATAACTATTTACAGAAATTGCAATTTGTGCAAAGTTGTGACCAGAAATAGTGCAATCTGCCTAAAATTGCAGGCATAAATGGTATAATTAGACTATTTTCCACCTGCAATTTTGCACAAATTGTGATACTTATGACCATGATTTTGTGTAAATTTTGTGTATATTTTAGGTATAGGGTTCAGCATCCTGAACAGCTCCTTTGGAGTTCTGGTTGGTTCTGACTGAAAACCAAAATGGATTCACAGCCCCACCAAAGTCAGAGCCACCAGCCTCCATTGGGTGCAAGGGAAGGAAGTCCTGCATGCCAAAACTACATCCTTATACAAGCTATTGTAATTTAAAGCAGAATAACATTTCATGATTATGCTTTCGCTCATTATTTAGTATATAATAGTGCTACATCCATTCGTTCCAGATTAAGAACAATTGATTATGTTTTTCTTCTATTTATTGAAATATCATCATATAGGAAGCAAAAAAAAAAAAAAGAAGCCAACCTGTATCAAATTTGTAACCTATGAGAGGAAGAGCTTCGCCAAATGTTACCTGTTTTTAGGGGTGTTGAAGACTGCTATGACCACATCCTGACCATGAAGCTTTACAACATCTGAAACACTCCGCAACATGTTAAAGTGGAAGGGTGAATCACCAGGGACAGAACAGATCAGTCGAGCCTTCAAGAAGGATGTCCATTCATTTTCTAGGAATGCTGCGTTTCCACCCATGTCATTCTTACAAACACGAGCTACTCTAGGTAACATTACCTACAGAGAGGGAGGCAAGGGTTGGGATGTTAGTAGATGGGTGAGAATTTCATTGCAGTTCGTTTTTAGATCAACATTTGCCCAAATCCACAAATGTCTTCATATTTGGGATGGAAAGAACTTGAGATTAAAAATGACAGAGACTGTGATAGGAAACAAAACCGATCTTTCCATCCATTCTACATAAATAGCGCTGGATTTAGGAACAAACCAAGCAAGCCATGGCTTAAGCCTTCAAATTATGAAGGGAATATGGTGGAAATAATAAAGAGCTCTGCCCTCTTTAGCTAGAGTGACTGGATACAAAAGAGGGCAGGGATCTTGCAGCTTTATCTGTTGCGGTGAAGAGGGAATTTCACCAGACACTGAATCATACAAATGACACCTGCTGAAATTCCCTTTTCTATAAAACTGTTAAAGATACAAGATCCTTGTCCTCCTTTTCCTATGGTCACCCTATTCAATAGAGCTCTTCCCAGCTTGAAGGTCAGATGTTTAATGATGATTGGGAGGTCTAAATTAAATCACTTGGCAATATGTTTTTAGTCTTAATGAGGAAGAAGAAGAAAAAAGAATTTCACAAGGGCTCACCTACAGCAAGCAGGATATTCCACTATGAAAGCAGTATGAAAGTGGTATATAAAAGGCAGGAGCCACACTACGGCTTTGTAGTGGCATTGAAGTGCACTGACAACTGTTGGGTACATATGGCAAGCGGTACATGCCATATACCGCTTTCATATTGCTATATCTAGCTTGGTGTGGCTCCTACCTTGTATATACTACTTTCATACCACTTTCAGAGTGTTATATCCTGCTTGGTGTAGATGTGTCATGGGCCTCAACAGTTGTCAGTGCACTTCAGTGCCACTATAAAGCAGTAGTGTACAGTCGTGTGAAAAAGAAAGTACACCCTCTTGGAATTGTATGATTTTACATATCAGGACATAATAACAATCATCTGTTCCATAGCAGGTCTAAAAATTAGGTAAATACAACCTCAGATGAACAACAACACATGACATATTACACCGTGTCATGATTTATTTAACAGAAATAAAGCCAAAATGGAGAAGCCATGTGTGAAAAAGTAAGTAAGTACACCTTATGATTCAATAGCTTGTAGCAGCAATAACTTTAGCAGCAATAACTTGAAGTAATCGTTTTCTGTATGACTTTATCAGTCTCTCACATCATTGTGGAGGAATTTTGGCCCACTCTTCTTTACAACGTTGCTTCAGTTCATTGAGGTTTGAGGGCATTTGTTTATGCACAGCTCTCTTAAGGTCCAGCCACAGCATTTCAATCGGGTTGAGGTCTGGACTTTGACTGGGCCATTGCAACACCTTGATTCTTTTCTTTTTCAGCCATTCTGTTGTAGATTTGCTGGTGTGCTTGGGATCATTGTCCTGTTGCATGACTCAATTTCGGCCAAGCTTTAGCTGTCGGACAGATGGCCTCACATTTGACTGTAGAATACTTTGGTATACTGAGGACTTCATGGTCGACTCAATGACTGCAAGGTTCCCAGGTCCTGTGGCTGCAAAACAAGCCCAAATCATCCCCCCTCCACCACTGTGCTTGACAGCTGGTATGAGGTGTTTGTGCAGATATGCTGTGTTTGGTTTTCACCAAACGTGGCGCTGTGCATTTTGGCCAAACTTCTCCACTTTGGTCTTGTCTGTCCAAAGGACATCGTTCCAGAAGTCTTGTGGTTTGTTCAGATGCAACTTTGCAAACCTAAGCCGTGCTGCCATGTTCTTTTTATTTCTTTTTATTTATTTATTTAGAATATTTATATACCGCTCCCCACTGAAAATTTTTGGAGCGGTGTACAAGGTAAAATAAAAATAAAAACAGAATAAAAACAGTTAAAACAAAATTTAAAAGAAGCAATAACAATAATCCAAGGCTGCATGTTAAAGAAAGGCTTCTTGGAATGAAGATGTTTTCAGGAGGCGCTGAAAGGAGGGTCATGACACGGTGTAATATGTCATGTGTTGTTGTTCATCTGAGGTTGTATTTACCTAATTTTTAGACCTGCTAAGGAACCGATGATTGTTTTTATGTCCTGATATGTAAAATCATACAATTCCAAGAGGGTGTACTTTCTTTTTCACATGACTGTATATCCTGCAGTACACTTCGGGCCTTGCTAGACCTGCCGGATAAGCCGGCAGGGAGGAGGGGCGACGGCGCGCTAGAGTTAGCGCATGCCATCGCCGGCTTCTAGACACACGATGCGATGGGGCAACGGGAAGCCCAGTAGTGTCGGCCATTTTTTTTTGTTTAAAGGGGCCATGTGCACCGGAGAAGGTAAGTACTTTTTTAAAAAACAATAAAGTCCCCCCGCTCCCCCTGCCCTTGATTCCCCCCCAATGCCCTATGACCCCTCCCCCCTCACTTGCCCATCCTCCCCCCATTCCCGATGCCCGGCCTTGTCCATCCCCCCGCACCATCCCCAATGCCCAGCTCTCCTTCCCTTGCCCCCATCCCTGATGCCCTGCCCCCGGCTCTCTTTCCCTCACCCCCATCCCTGATGCCCTGTCCCCGGCTCTCCTTCCCTCGCCCCCATCCCCGATGCCCTGTCCCCGGCTCTCCTTCCCTCGCACCCGATGCCTGCTCTCCTTCCCTCACCCTCGTCCCTGATGCCCTGTCCCCGGCTCTCCTTCCCTCGCCCCCATCCTCGATGCCTTGTCCCCAGCTCTCCTTCCCTCGCCCCCATCCCTGATGCCCTGTCCCCGGCTCTCCTTCCCTCGCCCCCATCCCCGATGCCCTGTCCCCGGCTCTCCTTCCCTCGCCCCCATCCCCGATGTCCGGCCTTCCCCCCTCTCTCCTGCCGGGTCCGGCCTTCACCCCCGCCCCTCTCTCCCCCCCGGGATCCCCCCAGCCCGATGGGCACAGCGCTCGTATGAGTGCTGTGCCCAGTCCGTGGCTTTTCTCGGCTACTTGCGAGTAAGCGAGCAGCTGCAAAAAGCCACGGACCCTGCTAGACGTTCCGTGCCTGAGGCCGGGGCTGCGGAAAAGCTGGGCCGTAAGTGAATTCGCTTATGACGGCTTAAGGCAGGTTTTAGTGCGGCCTGACCCCGGATTCCCCTGTGCATCATCTAGATGCACAGGAGGGAAACCGGGCCTCACACCACGCTAACGCCTGGTCTAACAAGGCCCTTCAATACTGCTATAAAGCAGTAGTGTGTTTCCTGCCTTTTATATACCGCTTTCATAGTGAAATATTCTGCTTGGTGTAGATGAGCCCATGGTGCCATCACATGACAGAACATTTTCTTTTAAGGAAATATAATGTTACAATCCACCCATCCGCTCACATAATTACCATACCACTGATGTTTATTGCTCACATTCCAAGGTTATTCTTAACTTTCATTCACCTATAAAGAGTTTTATTTCCTTACCTTATCCACGCCAGCGTACTCTACTGATTCTTCTTCAAAGAAGAAGTAGATATAGCTTTGATAATCCACTGCATGGATAAAAGAAGGCTCTGCAAGCAAGCCCAAATGTTTTGATCATGAATGTATAAATATAAAAAAAATAATTTGGACAACAATGTTGAGCATAATAGAGCATTACCTAAATTTGGAATCAATTTCTGTTCATCCTAGGAATGGGCATATTATACCATTTCTGGTCCATATCATGTTTTTCCAACATAAATATTAGGACATGAACACTGGATAGCATAGATTACAGGTGGTAAAATGTCTCAAAAATATGTCTGCTGATCAGAGGGGTTTTTAAATTCTGCGACTTCTTGAAGTATATCTGCAGTAGCAGCAGTGTTCACATGGGTGGTGGCCTTTAAGTGTGGTCATACCTGGTAAAGTATTGGACAAACTTCTGGCATGCTCCTTCAATTCACTTCTTATCATAACATTTCTAATGCTCTTGGATCTTTTGTAGGAGAGCAGCAGTTTTTTTCTTGACATCCTGAGACATGCTGAATTAAATGCCATTATCTCCTTATGCTCCTTTGCAAATTGTTAGTGACATGATCAAATGTCAAACTACAGTTAATATGGTCCGAGGGTGTTCTGTTTTTTTTTGGGGGGGGGCTTTTTTCTTCCTTTTTGAGACACTGTGTTATTATGGAATTAGGAGATCCTCTTTCTTTTAAATCCATAAACAGTTTCTGTGATTCTTGTCTGAAATCCCCACCTCATGGATGACTGTGCAGATCAGAAGATAATCATCTGATCTCTGAATGTTGCAAAGCAGATCTCAGCTCAAAAATGCATCAAAATATATTTTAAACGTTATGGACAAGAATTTTATTTCAGGTTTCTGGGTCTTTTTTTTTTTTTTAAAAAAATAAGAATTTACCAAAATTCACAAAACTCGTTAAGTTTGAATGGAAAGAACTCGAGATTAAAAACAAAACAAAAAATGCAGGGGGGGGGGGGGAGACATTGACAGAAGTGTCCATCCAGGCCCAGAGATTGGAGTGCTTCACTCCTAAAAGTCTGGAATCAAATGCCTGTATATTCTGCTGAGCTGAATTAGGATTGCCACATCAGTTTTCTGACAGTCTCTTCATCTTTAACAGGTATTATATGGAAGGCAGATACAATATGGTCCTCTCCATCCTAGGAATAACTGGCCCTTTCTACACCTAAGGGCCTTCAGGGAGGGAGGGGGGACAATCCCAGACTTACCTGCTCCCAGGATCATCCCCTAGCATACAAACACCAGTGTGATATCCTGGAAACAAACAGGGATATCGCAGGTGCCATTTTTTTTAAAAAACACACACACCAAAACAACAGAAATCTAGAGCAGTTGCACTCCAGCAAAAAAGTAAGTACTTTTTTAAAAATAATAATGCTGACCTTGTCCCCGCACCTGGATTCCCCCCAGACTGGCTCCTTCTGGAGGGCCACGATGCCAGAAATGATGAGGCGGCACTATAAAAATGCTTTAAATAAATAAATAAATAAATAAATAAATAAATTCTCTTTTTGCTGACCCCCACTACTGACAGGGAGGAGGAAAGAAGCCAGGACGGGCACCCAAACTGCCCGTGGTCCTTGGGATTGACCTGGGTTCACGGGTAAAATTGGGATAACTGCAGAAGCAGTTATCCAGGAAAATGGAGGGGGTCATCCCTGACTGCTCCCGGGATCCCCCGTGTGTCATTTGGCTGCACAGAGATGATCCAGGGATGACTCTGGGAAAAATCCAAGGTGTAGAAAGGGACCCTTTCTTCACAATAATGGCATCGCTGAAATGAATCTGGATGTTGTGTGCTTTACACATCTTTTACTTGCAAAGATTAGTAAAGAAGGTGAGAGAGGACTGGACTGAAAAGTAGAACAGTAAATGTAAGTAAAATAACACAACAAAGTTTTTAAGGAATTCAAGACACAAATCAAAATCAATTCTCCTTTTTTTTACCCACCTTTCAACCACTTTGAATTTTGTTTGTATGTTCGCAGCCGTGGACTGTCTCCAAGGCTCCGGTATATGAGAGAATCTCTTTTTTTAAAGTCTGACGCTGTGGCAGAATACAGATTGTCATCTTGAGGTAAGGGGGAGTGGAAAAAGAGAGAGGAAAATACAATTAATTTTCCTCATCCATCAGTGAGATAGGCTGTCATAAACAAACAAACAAAATGCTTGGAATGAACATTCTGTCTACCATGTAAAGATCACAGAAAATGATATTTCACATTTTCAAATTTGCTACACAAAATATTGTGAGTGAGAGGAGGGATGAGGATCTCACGATATGGTAATTGCAAGATCTCCCCCTGTGTCTACACAAGGCGTGTGAAGTCCTTGGAGGAAGAGGACGTTGCGCCTGCCATTTTTTTCTTAAAGGGAAAGGAGCACACAAGCGTTCGTGCAGAAAAGGTAAGTGTTGTTTTTTTTAAAAAAAAACTCCTCCCTTAACCCACCCCGATGGGCACAGAGCTCCCCCGTGCCTGGCTCTGGTGCCCACACTTTCCGCAGTCTCAGGATCATCCCGAAACTGTGGAAAAAACGGGCTGGAACTATAGGGCGATATCCTGGGGAAAGGAAGGGATCATCCTTCCCTGATCCCGGGATGCCCTGTGTGTCATTTGGACACACAGGGATGATCCCAGGATGATCACTGGGATATCGCCCTGTCTAGTTATGCCCTTTCATCAATTTAATCATATGGTGTATCAGCTTGATTTTTTTTAAAAAATAATTGGTGTGAAAATGTGTATGCTTTTTTGTGCATGTATAATATATGCATCTTTGTATTAGTTTCCCTAATATAATGCATTTTCTATAATTATTTCCCCTAATTATAGCTGTCACGGCTGTCACACCTTTGTTAAGGCTTATCAGCATTCCTCCATGTTAAATTATTGGAGTGGGGGAGTCGTTCTAACTTTTATAAAAATGAAATGTTTTGACCGACATTTCTGGAATATTCAGGTACCAGAAAGATGTGCTCATTTTACATACTCAGGAATTTTCAGGCCAATTGGTGGAGCTTTGAAGTAGAAAGAACAGTTTAATTACAAAAATGGGGGGGGGGATTCCCTCTGTAAAACGTGACTGAAAAAAACCTAGGCAACATTTTTATACAGACAAGTTCTGGAAAGAGTAGAGGATTTTCACCAAAAGCAAAATTTTCTGGTATTGTAGTATCTGGAAAACTATTTTTCTTCAAAGTTCCATTTCATTTATACTGGGGTGACCATGTGGAAAGGATGACAGGGCTCCTGTATCTTTAACTGTTGTATTGAAAAGGGAATTTCAGCAGGTGTCATTTGTATGCATGAAGCACCTGGTGAAATTCCATCTTAATCACAACAGTTAAAGCTGCAGGAGCCCTGCCTAGTGTGACTATATACAAAAGACATGAAAAGCTGGAGTTTTGCTATGAACTTGCCAAGGAAGGACTTCCTCTGCTATCAGAGGGAGAAGAGGGTAAAATGCTTTCCTAAAACAAAGAGAGGGAGATCTGATCCTCTTCCCAAGAGCACCCCTTTAAGTTTAATGGGGCTAACCCCTAAGAAAGTGTGCCATGGGACATACAGAGTTCTGAAGCCCATCACAACAAGAGCCTTCGTTACGCTAGGTTATAGTTGTGCTAGGTTTAAATCCAATGTGATTCTTTTTCATTACTTTTTCTTCTTTCTATTGGTTTGTGCTAGTAGTTCCCCATGTGTTTACTCAGAAGTAAGTCCTGTTATGTTCATTGGGGCTTGCACCCAAGTAAGTGTACCATGGGTTGCAGACTTAAAGCAGATGAAAATGAGATCCCCCCCCTCCACTCATTTGCACACATGCCAGGCAGGGAGGGAAGCACTCCCTCGATTCAAACATGTCTGTTATTTAAAAGAGCCCCAGGAAACAGCAGGTTGTTCTGCTTGTCACCACTCTCCTCCTGTGTAATGCAGCCCATATCAATCATGCCAAAGAACCAGGAAGCAGAACAGCCCAGGGTAAAGAACATGTTTTCCCTTAATGCAGAGGCAGTCTATGTTTAGGAAACTGGAATTGAGAATTTGTCCATTCCTAAGAAGCTAAACATGATGTGCTTTTTGGAATAGGTGATTATTTATTGCCTTGGGAAAAGCAACCAGTGATGGAACTGGATGGATCTCCCTGGAGAGCATTCACTATTGGTCTTGCTCTCTTGAGGAGACCGGGGGTGGGGGGGCAGAGAGAAGCATCCTGTATCTTAATAGTTGCATAGAAAAAGGAATTTCAGCAGGTGTCATTTGTATATATGGAGAACCTGGTGAAATTTCATCTTCATCACAACAGTTAAAGCTGCAGGTGCCCTGCCCTCTTTTAAATCTGGTCACAGTATAGCTCCTGCAGCTTTAACTGTTGTGATGAAGAGGAAATTATACCAGTTGCGACATTCATACAAATGACACCTGCTGAAATTCCCTTTTTTATGCAACTGTTAAAAATACAGGAGCCCTGTCCTCCTTTTCATATGGTCACCCTACAACCATCCCATCCTCTTCAGCTGCTCAAGTGATAATTTCAGAACAGCCACAGTTTTTGTGCTGTATCATTATCTGAATGTGATGATAACCATATTAGAGTAAGCATTTCTTAAAAAAAAAAAAAAAAAAAAAAAAAGCAGAAACACTTTCCCCTCTTCCTCCTTACCTGCAAACAAGGCAACATTGGAATCCTTTGGATCATAAGGGCACCTCCCTTTTCCACTGGAGATGTCTCCCTGAGGCGCCAGGGTATCCATCTGTAAACAACAATGTTAGACTCTTAGCAGAGAACCAATTGCCTCTAATATGACCATTAACACTGCTTGGAGCAGACAACAAAATCCACAAGGTGTGGCTGCTATTTCCTTCCGGGTCGGGGAAATTGACAGCTGGCATTACACCCTGAAAGGCAGCATTTGGGGGGACAGAAAGACTACAAAGCTATGTTTTTCAAGGTAATGTAAGTGGCACCCCCCAAACTGTTTATAGTATTTCCCCCTCATCTCTGTAAAATAGACAAAATAGCTCATTCTGTTTTGCCGCCCCTGAACAGGGTTGTGAAACAGGGAGGGCCACTGCAGTTCAGCCATGATTGTACAGGCTCTCTGACAATATGGCAACAGTTGAGGAAAACCAACATTGGGTCATATGTCATGGGGAATGAAAGGTCTGAGGAAGTAATAAAGAAAGCTATTTATATGCCTTACATTATGATACTATGAAAGAAAAGAAACCCCAAATCTGCTGTTTCCTCAGAAAATTCCAACTTTTCACATTGGAAAACTCTTTGAGATTATCCTTTCATATTTATTGCAGTGAGTTTTAAAACATATTTTCCCAAACCATGCTATTTTGAACCTCCCTACATTTAAGAGTCTTTGCCTTGCGCTCCTCCACTCTGCTCATTGGTTTGTTGGGAGAAAAGTGAGGGGATAAGATACCTACCTACCTACCTATCTATCTATCTATCTTTATGAAGGAACAGAGAGGGGCTAAGGGCCACAAATCAAGTTGAGGGGGTTGATGAAAGAAATGAGGCATGCTAAGACCCACAAATCTCATTGGGAAGGCAGTGCAGAAGACATTTTGGAGGATACATGGCTGCCACTAAAGATTCGTGAAGTCTCCAAAGCGCATCTTGAAATTACCCTGAAATCACATAAGATATTCTTAACAATGTCAAGAGGCCTTGGCCATTTCTTTCTGAAAAAAATTCGTATGGGACGGGGGACAGAAGTTGGCAGGAGTGAAATCCAAGGGTAGAGATGGGGAGTATTCCCCCACACCGGTCCTCAGCAAAGGAGAGGCCCATGCCTTCAGCTGCTTATTTTCCCTCTATGTAATGTACTTGAGCAAATTTAACTCCACTAGGGTGACCATATGAAAAAGAGGACAGGGCTCCTGTATCTTTAACAGTTGTACTGAAAAGGGAATTTCAGCAAGTGTCATTTGTATTTATGAAGAACCTTGTGAAATTTTCTCTTCATCACAACAGTTAAAGCTGCTGGTGCCTTGCCTTCTTTTAAATCTGGTCACTCTAGTATAGCTCCTGCAGCTTTAACTGTTGTGATGGAGAAGGAATTTCTCTTTTCTATGCAACTGTTAAAGATACAGGAGGCCTGTCCTCCTTTTCATATAGTCACCCTAAACTCCACGGCATTCTGCATGTGTAGTTGGAAATTTCAATCCAATCTGGATAATAATTTGAGGGTTTTAACAAGCCCTCAAAGTTATTTTTCACACATGGTTTAGGAGAACTTCAAAATCAACTCTAGTTGCCACTTAAACACCAGTTAATATTCTACGGCCGTTTCTACACCTGCCTTTTTCCCAAGGATTGTCCTGGGATCATCCCTATGCATGCAAATGACATATAGGGGATCCCGGGAGCAGGCAGGGACGACCCCTCCATTTTCCTGGGATAACCCTTAGGTGTAGAAAGGACCTATGTGTGCAGTGTGACTCATAAAAATCTGTGGACTTAAAAATCCTCAACATAGCAATGACTGAAAGCTCTGCTTTAGAATAAGGGAAGTTAGAGCAATTAAAATGGCTTATCTTATATCAGTCTTCTACTGCTTTCTCTACAGGAACTGATGTAAGATATAGTGCTGATCAATTTCTGATTATATGAATGAGATTTTGTTGGCAGAAATCAGTGCTTCTAGGATCTCATGAACATGTGCAATCAAGAATACATGTGCATTCTTAAAAAAAGAAAAAAGAAAAAAGCCCACACTTACCTTATAATGCCTGCATAAAGGATTGAAAGCATTTGTCCCACAAATAAATAATTTGTCATTCTTTCTCTTTAGAATAACCTTAATAAAGTTTTGACACTCCGTCTAGAAAAGAAAACCAGTAAGAGAAATACAATTTTAGCAAATGCATCACTCATGTTCTCATTTATACTCTATAAAGAAACTGGCTGCAATAAAGCATAGCAATGAGACACACTTCTTTCTGTCTGTTTTATTAAGGCATACTGACTGTTAGGAACTGAGATTGTGATATTCTGTATACTTCATCTGTTACATTATACGCGCTACAACATATTCAGAAGTAAGTCCTACCGAGTCCATTGAGACCCTAAGCAAGTTTGTGCAGGATTGCAGCATCAATGGTAGCCTGTTACTGAGAATGGGTCATTGACAGGGGTGAGTGAACTCAGGGGCCCCATTCAGACAACACGCTAAACCATGCTGCTTAACCACAAAATGGTTAATGGAATGCATGCATTCCCTTAATCATTTTGTGGTTAAAGCAGCATGGTTTAGCATGTTGCCTGAATCAGGCTAGAGAGTGCTCGCCTCAAGAGTGCTAACCCTGTCACTGTCAGATATGAACTGGGCCCAGTGAGCCCACACAGAGCATTCATGAGTACTTAGCACTGGCCCGGGCTGACCCGCTGCTTTAATGGTGGAGGGAAAATTAACACAGCGGAGGGAAATGGAAACTCTTTGGACCCTCTGGAAAGTGCCCAATTCCCCCAGCCCCACTAATGGCAGCTGGCATTGGCATGGCCAGGGTATATGTATACCTTCTGGAGGCTCAGGAAAGTGTACTGTCCCACCCCCCACTGCTCCTTAAAGGTCCCCTTAATGCAAGGTACCTTGTGTTAAGAGGGCCTTTAAGAGGCCCTCTTAACACAAGGTATCTTCTCCCAGGCAGTTAACAACATATGCTGAGATTTATTTATTTTTAACTGACCCCAGAATAGTTGTTTTAAATGGATATTGTTGTTTTTATGCTTTTGGTGGTTTAAAATTTTTGTATATTTGTTTTTAATGTTAATTGTTTTTAACTTTTGTAAACCGCCCATAGAGCTTCGGCGATGGGGCGGTATATAAATGCAATTTATAAATAAATATAAATAATAAGACCCCAATTGGAGCAGAGGACGGGGAAACACACTTTCTGAAGCCTCCAGAATATCATGCCCCTACTTGAGGAGTCCTCCTCAGAGGAGGAGCTAGAGGTCACAGAAGCCCAGGTTGCCCCAGAAGCAGAAGCCCCAGACCAAAGACCACCATCAGACCCGCAGGAGCCTGAGCCCTCAGGGGAGGTAGTTGCAGGACCAACTCTGCCATGGGGATGCAGAGGCTGAGCACCCTCTGACCCCTGGAAGTGACGTCCCCTCAAGCGACAGGCGAGTAAGCCTCATGTGCGATGGAGTACTCGCCTGCAGAGACGGTCTCCTCAGGAGTAGGGCTCTGAAAGGAGAGCTTTGATTACTGCAGCTGAACTCTGGGTGGGGTCCAACAGGCTTTGGGCTTAAAAGCCTGCATTTGGAATCAGCTGCCATTGGAACAGCTTTGGTCAATCCAGCCTTGTACCCTGAACCTTGCCTAATATCTTGTTTACTGACCTTTTTGACTACTTACCAACTCTGCCTCCGGACTGTGTAAAGTACTGACAGTTTATGGTGTTTTGCCCTTTGCCTGTTAATGTGACTATTCCAGTTATTGCCTGACCTTCTTGACTGATTGACTGCATGTGCTCTGACTTTGGCTTGGATTGATCGTTCCTCTGTATATACCTGATCTGCACCTAGAGCATCCTGCAGCCCAAGCGGGGGGGGGGGGATATCCGCACATCGCTCCCAGAGTGCTTCTATGCGACCCCAGTGCACCCCGAAAACGATAGTCTGACTTCCCTCTAAAAGAAACGAGGAAGAGCCATCCATGCCACCTCCGCCGGCGAGGAGAGCTTGCCAAAAGAAGGCGGGGTGGAGAGATTCTTCTGCTCTTCACCCCGCCTTCTTTTGCCGAGCTCTCCTTGCCGGTGGAGAGCTCTCGTCGTCGTCGGCGGCATGGATGGCTCTTCCTCGTTTCTTTTACAGGGAAGTCAGACTATCGTTTTTGGGGTGCACTGGGGTCGCATAGAAGCGCTCTGGGAGCGACGTGTGGATCCCCCCAGGATATAGAAACTGCACAATTTCCCCAGCCATGCTTACGAGAGGTCGTGCATGTTGGATCCTGGATTGGATCTGGTTTTACACTGTTTCATAAGTGCCTGGAGGCATGAAGTAATATGAAGAAACCAGAAAGAGTGTGTTTGCTAAATGCCAAGGCTACAGCTGGACAATTATTGAATAATTGCTGAAGATGGTTTCAATTAGTCAATTAAGTGACTCCATGATTGTACAGTTTTGCTTTATATAAATGCCTGTGTATTCTATCTTTCTCCATCCTTCCACTCCATCTGTAATGCTGTGTAAACTATGAACGTCTGTAAGTATGTATGATGCTGTAACAACTGCCAGTAAAAGGCTTTGTTTTAACTAAACAAAGTATCCTGAGCCTTTTGTGTCTTTGCTGTCCTACACTGAGAGCCGCTGCTAATTTCTGCTTATCTCTAGCATAGAGAGTTTAACTTCCAACAGACTTCCGACAGGGCATGGGTCTGCCCTTGTACTGGGACTGTCTGGTTGGGTCCATGAGAGCCAGATGCGGGTGTCCACTGTCCTCGTGGTCCCAACCAGATGCTCCCGACATCCCTAGTCATTGATAGCCCACTTCCTTACATAGCTTTTACGTGGTGGTAAATATGTCATGACCTTTGTTTAAAACAACACTGTGGTGAAATAAAATGGGTGTCACAAAAGAATAGACACCAGAAACCCATATTCAATTCAGATTTATACAGAGCTTTTTTTAAAGAAAAGGGGAGAAAAGAAAAGAAAATGCCTTTCTTAAATACGTGTCTTAAGCTTATTTCTAACTCGAAATGTTGCCAAGGTTCTCCTTCTCTGAACTCCTCCCCAGAGTTTAGAATTCAAAATTCTTGGTATTTGATACATTAGGAATCCTCTGCTGTTCCATTTACTTTTATTTTAGAAAACATTTGTAAAAACATTACCAATTTCCAGGTGCACAGCATTCAACTTCTCCTTTTCCTTTTCTAGAAGGGCCTGATCACCACAATACAGCAGATTCTTTGTAGGCAGAAATTCCCAGGTTCAATCACTGTCATCTCAAATTAGGGCCACTTTACTAGGGCTGTTGCAACCACCTGGGTCTTTGAGACCAGTGGATCTCCCTCCCCACATCTGTCCCACCTCCAGACCAAGTTGAGCACCCTAGCTGCCTAAATTACACATTTCCACATTAATGGCAGCCGCCTTTGATGAGAAAGAGGAAAGTGTGCAGAGCCTTGGAAAATCATACGTCCCCCCCACCTTCCCCAATGGGGGCCTTAACGGCCCCATTGGCACAAGGGGAAAGACATGAATGTGCCAATCTCAGTTTTACCCTTGAGTCAACGGGGATTTTAAGGCTCCCATTGGGGCAGGGGGGGAAAGGGTGATTTCCCAAGGCTCTGGAAATTGCACAATTCCCCCCCCCCCCGGTGCAAATGGCAGCCTCCATTAATGCTAAAAGGGGAAGTGCACAATTTTGGCAGTGGCTGTGGGCAGCTGCTGAGCACGCAGTGAGCCAAGCCTCAGAGGAGGCTCACATGGCCCTGCGAGAAGGGGCAGGTGGCAGCTGCAGCAGCGTGGGCCCCCGCTGAGCCCCCACTGATGATTTTGCTGACCCCTACACTTTACTCAGCCCACAATCTAAGGCCTTTAAAGACATGCAGTACATACTCAGAGGGTGAATAGGAAATTTATTGAAGGAATTGAAAGCTGCAGCAAAAATACACATGCTTTAATTCCAGAATTAATTTTGGAAGGTCTCCTATTCAAATCAGAAACCAGGAAGAATGGAAAACCAAGACAGACAAATTGAAGGTGCTGGTATTAACCTGGAAAGCGTAAAAATTTGGGGGGGGGGAGCAATGTATCTGAAGAACTGTCTGCACTGAAGACCTAATGCCTGGGAGAAGAGAAAAGTCTTGACCTGGCACTGAAAAGATAACAATGTTGGCGCCTGGTGAGCCTCGTCGGGGAGATCATTCCATAATTGAGGGGCCACCACTGAAAAAGCTCTCTGCCTTGTTGCCATCTTCCGAGCTTCCCTTGGAGTAGGCACCCAGAGGAGGGCCTTAGATGTTGATTGAGCATAGTGTACGGGTAGGTTCATGTCAGGAGAGGTGTTCCATCAGGTATTGTGGTCCCAAGCCATGTAATTTGCAACCTCCAGGCCTCAACATTCCAAATTATTTCATGATATTGTGCAGTCTAAATTAGATAATTTATATACTGTCTTATCTAATAAAAAGCCATCAAAGCAGTATAGAACAAAACAAAATAAAAAATAACCCTGAGACAATGAAAAATGCAAACATTCAAAACAGGAAAAATAATACTGCAGGTGAACCCTAGGTGGGTTTCTGGTAGCTCTAGCAATATCAGCTCTGACTTGTAACTTCAGAGCTATTGGAAACAATGGCCTTTACACAAGGCTTTCATCCTGCGGTTGAGATTGGTTACTCATGGAAATTTCACAGCTTTATTTGCAACAGTGATAAAGACCTACTTAAAAATAGCAATTTGAATTTCAATGTGTAATGACAGACCTGTTGTCGTCCATATACCCTGCAATCCTCTTTAGCAGCTGCAGTGGGTTCCCATGTTATGCTCTACAAGGACCAACAAGAAAATCAGATAGAAAATCAGAAGGATTCCAAAAGAAAGCTTGCCCAGGGACACGCTGTCTGCTGAATAGAAACTTACTGGAAGATTTCATCTCAGGGTTGCTAGCATGCAGCACATCTTATCTCTGCTTACTTTTGAGTGTAAATCCCAGACTAGGCTAGTCTCTGGTGAGAGAAGGCACTCAGCCAGGGATTGGCACATCTCTGCCTTTGCTCTGACCAGGGTACATTTTTGTAGGAAACCCTTGGGTTAGGCAATGGAGGAGGGGAGACATTCAAAGTGAGTGAGTGCAAGGTCATGATCCTTTGGGAGAATGCCATTAACGCAATAAGGGAGGAAGGGTGCGATCCCGGAAGCCAGGGCAGACCCACGTCTGAGCACTTGTGTAGGGTTTGCGAGTGAGCAAGCGTGGGTCCGTGCTTGTGCCTGGATGTATCTGACTGGGTCTGCAAGGGGTGAGTGCAGGGTGAGTCCACATTACCCTTGTGGACCCAGTAGAATGCTCACACCATCCCTACGTTTTACCTGGGAAATGCCAACCTCCACTTCTCAGGAGCCACTTAACTTGTTGGGGGAGAAAAGAGACCCAGTCCTCTTCTTACATTGCTCTTTTAAGAGCAAGCCCCAAAAAGGCTTCAATGCACTTTATTGCCCAAGGCTGGAGGAGTCCATATTTTCTCAAGGAAAGGTAGCAGGGAGGATTTCGCCGTGGTGGACACTATTTCTTCTTGTGCATTTGGCCAGAGACAAACTGTGAGGGGATTATTGAACTGCTTGGAGTCAGTCCATTCTGTAGGTGAAGGCAGAAAGAATTCTCCTAATAATACTGAATTCAATTTGCAACCACCATGGGGCTGTCTAAAGGTCTTCGAAACCCTGCAGTGGCTGCAAATTGGCACTGTGTCAGCTATACAACACAGCTGCCAATTTCCAGCCCCCACCGGGCTTTCCACAAAGCTGTTTATTTGAAACATTGGGCACTTACCCCATTTTTACCACTGAAGTGAGGTCACCATGTCCCTTACACCATCTGCCCTCACTTCAGCGTCAAGCCAGGGGCATTCTGGGACAGCTGGCGACCCTTGATTGGTTGCTGGAAGCTGGGTAGGGGACAGACTGGGCAAGCCAAATAGCTACCAGAAAGCCTGCACTGCCTTTAGCCAACAGGATTACCCACCACCACTCAGCAGCGTAACCACAGGGTTTAGTGGTAAGGTGATGGCAATGCTGCACTGTCAAGGCAGGGCCCAATGTTTTTATGTTCCATTTGGAGACTCCCAGTGTAGTAACTAGGAAAGTCTTCCTCATTAAACTTCTGAGTTAAAGCCTATTTCTAGTTGGTGTGTCTCTGATGGAGTCAATGAACCAAGGAGGTTTTGATATGCTTTTGGCCATTATGGGGCCATTATTTCTTAATGTTGGTACATTGCTTAAAGTTAAACCCATTATTGGGGGGAGGGGGACCTGAGCTGCCTAACTCAAAGTCATCTCGTAAACCTCAAGAGCCTCCTATTAAAGTACAGCAGGCAACCACCACTTTTTATCTTGGATGTCTCATGACGGAAGATAACTTTGAGACTGGCTTATGTCATCATGTAGCATTTCTTTCAAGAGAATTATAGGAAGGGGGCAAAGGCAGCTGCCAACTAGTGAGGAGACTTTTCCTTGCCACTGCTGTGAACCCGGAAGCAAAGGCAGGCCACTCCCCTAATCTGAGATAAAAGTTCTCATCTCAGAACCTTTCAGCTCAGCCATCATTTATAGCCTTTAGTCAAACAAATACCCAAAGTGGGGTGCAATTTAAAGTCACAAATATAATGAAAAAACAACAACCCTCAACCAAAATAATGTTGGGACAGTCACACCAAAACAGCACTAATCATAGAAAAGCTGTCTAGACAAGAATGCCCACTTATGAGGGGCGAGATCCCAGATCTACTGCACAGTGCTTGAAAACTACTTCCAAACAGGGATGCATGAGGTTTTTATCTCAACTCACAAATCATCAGAACTTGCCCTGTTTGCAAACCAGAGCAGGAACGTGTATGTGAGTGCATTGTTGTTGTTGTTTTAAAAAATGCTTGCACATTCAGAAACTTGGAATCATATTTGAAAAATGTGTTGTCGTTTTTTTAAATGTGGACTTTAAAATGTGCATCTTTCAATAATAATAATAATAATAATAATAATAATAATAATAATAATAATAATACATCTATGCTTTAGCCAGTGGAGGAAAAGTGTGCAACTCATTCTGTAGTGTTCACCCACCTATCTGACACCAAACTGCCAAAAGCCTTTTATGGCAAGATGTTAAGTTGTGGGCCTCAAGTACTCTAGGCCTGAACTGTAAACACATTTAGCAGGTTTTTCTGGGGTGGGTGTGTTTCAGAATCACCCCAAAAGAGGGGGAGAAGAAGACAAAAGAGCACATTTATTTTCATAAAATTTGCCCATGCTATAATATTAGGGTGACCATATTTGGGAAACCAAAAAAGAGGACACCTAGTGTGTGGTGGGGGAAGCAGCTTTCTGAGTCCTGCAGAAAGTACGTTATTCCCCCGCCACCTTAAAGAACCCGATTGGAGTGAAGGAGGGGAAAGGATTTCATTCTGCACCACCACCATCCACTCCAATTGGGGCCTTTTGTATAACGTCCACGAATGACCCACTTTCCCCTTTAAGACCTCAATTGGAGCTCGGGGTGGGGGAATGATGTGCCTCAAGAAAGCCTGTCATTCCCTCCTGCCATGCTAATGGCAGCCTTAAAGGGGAAGGTGTGTCATTCCAGGACATTATTGAAAATTATAGAAAATCCCCCCTGACACCATGGAAAGAACAAAAACCAGGACAAATCCGGGGAAATCCTGACAGTTGGTCACCCTAATAATATACACAAACATTTCAAAAGTATTACTAGAAT
Source organism: Elgaria multicarinata webbii (assembly GCF_023053635.1). Lineage (NCBI taxonomy): Eukaryota > Metazoa > Chordata > Lepidosauria > Squamata > Anguidae > Elgaria > Elgaria multicarinata. The sequence goes on from NC_086181.1 coordinate 19,858,759, forward strand.
TTAAATAGACATAGTTCTTCCTCCAGCTGCTGTTCAGGTGCTAACTGTTGATGGGGAGTTCATATTCCTTAGCTTTAATCCAAAATTGGACAGTATAGGCCTTCAAGTAGAGGACTGTCCTCTCTAAAAGAGGATACATGTGGCCACCTTAGCAGTGTACGGTGTAATCGTACGCGTGTCTATTCAAAAGTAAGTCTGATTGAGATGATGATGATAATGATGATGATTGATTGATTACATTTATATATTGCCCCGTAGCCAAAGCTCTCTGGGCAGTTTACTAAGGCAGGATCTACGCTACTGCTTTAAAGCAGTTTATAACAGTAGTGACAACTGTTGGGGCCCAGGACACACTCCGTATACAGTTTTCAAAACGTTTTCAAAGTGTCGAATCCTGTTTGTTGGTGCAGGGCGAGCCTCGTTGGGGAGACTGTTCCATAATTGGGGGGCCGCCACTGAAAAGGCCCTCTCCCTTGTTGCCATCTTCTGAGCTTCCTTCAGAGTAGGCACCCAGAAGAGGACCTTTATGGAACTTACTGTCAAGTAAGTGTGTGTAGAATTGCAGCCTCGGGTTTTTAATTACTTGCATTTAGTTGGTAGAAAAAATGGATTAACTGGTTTGGGTTCAGACCATGTCCCCTTGTTTTCTATTGTCCTTAGTATGAGATTGACAGACTGCTACTACTTACCTTGCTAAATTGAATTTCATCTTCATACGATTGGTCCAGATTGATAGCAAAAACATGGTTCCTATAAACAGAGGAATACCAGGATTAACCCAGTTGCTTTTGTGTCAAACAAGTTATTTAGCTCAGATAAACCATTTTCCATAGTGGTCGTTTGGGGGTGGGGGGGGGTGGGGGCTAGAAAAGGACAATATCCAAGAAAACTAGAAGGTGTTCTTACTGATGAGCTAAAAGTTATGTTTGGAGACTGTTAGGTTTGAAATAAGGTGGAGGTCAAATGGGATACAAGAAATTTGCATGGGCTGGCAATTATGGCAGAGTTACTAAAAGGTTTGGGTTGTGTGGAGAAAAGTCAGATACCATGCCCATAATTTTAAAAATCAAAAGTATTAGGCACAATGCCCTTGGTCCCCCATTACATAGCAATATACTTGTCAGGTTTCAAATATTCTTGATGCACACATTGGACTTCCCCTCACCTCCTTGATGGTTATGTCTAGCAGGAGGAAATTGGGAAACTCCCCAGTTCACACCTTTTACTTCTAGCTTCCTAGGTTGTTGAAAGGTGCTAATGACCCATCTCTTTGAGTGTATGTGTTGGACAGGCCCTATCCCAAGTGTCAAAACAATGCCTGTAGTGGTGTGCCCAAGCACACATGGTCATACCTGAGGGGAGGATTCATCTTCCCTGTCAGCCACGGAGTTGTTTTCCTATGAAAGTAGGGATGTCCCACACAGGTAAATCTGGCCCTCTTGGGGTTTGATGGATTTTCCCCGAGTCCCTGGCTCGCGTTAGTGATTTGAGCTGTGGACTTCCCATCTGAACCCATGGACATTGTGCATAAATGACCTCTTTTCCCTCTTGGCTCCTGGAGGGAATAGGAGCACAGCAAGGTTGCCACTTTGTGTAAATGGTTCCTTTCCCTTCTGGGCAGGGTGAATTTCTCCTTCTCCATCCCAGGGATGAAGAAGGATATATTCATGCATAGTGTGGCAATGGCAGAAGTCCAGGGACTATCTTGACTCACCCTGTGTTGAGTCAGGCCAGCTCATGAACATGAGAGGAGGAGCCATTGAAAACATACCGAGTTCAACCCCCTCACCCCAATGGATTTGCTAAACATCATGGGTGAGCCTTGCTATTTGAAAGTATGGTTGAGATTCCTCTTTAAGATTATCCAATTTACGTTACTAAAAACTGAATCCTATGTATATTTAGACAGAAATAAAGTCCCACAACTGCCAGCATTTCTGAGCCAGCCATACTGTAGGATTTTTCTTCTTCTTAAACATGCACAGGAGAGTAAAGTGCTTTGCTTTGTTCTTTATTTCTCAGTCTCTAATCTCAATAAAGCTTCTGAATTTGGAACCAGTGGTGCAGGGATGTAGTACTGGTCTTTTTTTTTTATTAGCAATAATCCTAATGTTGTTTGCCATGCCACACCCCCCCCCTCCCTCCAAGAATCCCTTGTTCCTTGTGATATCTGCAATTCTCAGCTGAGGATTGCAGGTAACCATTTCCATGTGTGTGGGCAGATCTTCCCAGCAACAGTATGTTCCTTGTAATGTAAAGAATGGTGGTGGTGGTAGTGGCTTTGTCTTGAATGAACAATTTGGATCCAATAGCTTTACAAAAATCCTTCTCCTGGCCAATGAAAACTCATAGAACTGCTTTGTTGATATGGATCAACAATTCACAGTTGTGAGGGGTCTCATGTCCCCCTGCTCCTCCCATAGGGTAGCGTTGATTTGAAGTATGGAAGGCACCTAAGGAAAAGCAAGCAGGATCGGACAAAGGCAACTTAGAGAGACTGTAAAGTAAAAAGGGAGTCAGGAAGAGGCAACTGACCTAGCACCAACATAGAGAGTTCTGTCTGATGTCATGAGCAGCTGGATATCCAGTGTGTCCTTTCTGCTGGGACTTTTTCCTGGCCCTTTGCCCACAAATGCTGGGTAATGGTTGACATCTGGGAAAAGAGGAGAAACGGTTTCAAGAGAGGAAGTAGAGCCTTTTCATGAAGCCATGGCCTCATCTACACCAAGCGGGATATTGCACTATGGAAGCGGTATGAAAGCAGTATATAAAAGGCAGGAGCCACACCAAGTAGGATATAGTGGTATGAAAGCGGTATATGGGATAGCCAGTGCACTTTAATACTGCTGTAAAGCAGTGGTGTGGCTCCTGCCTTTTATATACCACTTTCATGCCGCTTTCATAGTGGAATATCCTGCTCGGTGTAGATGAGGCCCTAGTTAACATAACATTATGTTCTGTACCACCATTTGTGCTTTCTCTCCATGCCCCAAGGCTAAACCCTTGAAGTTGCAGAGCTTTGCTTGTAGTGCCAGGCAAAGACCTTTTTAGTCTCCCAGGCCTTTAAAAATAAACTGCTGGTTGCTTTATTTTTTTAATATTGTTAATGCTGCATATGTCATTTTCCTATCTCCTTTAAATACTGAATTTCTATCAAAACATTTCTGAAGTTTTTTTGTAAAAAAATATTGATGTGAGTACCAGAATAATTGTAACTTTTTCTTGCTGCCACAGTTCTCTAATTTCCATAGCCAGTGGTGTATATTTTTCTGTCTTTTCGTCTTTTTTCCTGCAACATTTTTGTCATTAGGTATTGCTATGTCAATGAGATAGCTGTGTTTTTTTTCTTTTTTGTTTATGACTTATGTCTGGTCGATTGCAAAGTATTGTCTTGTCAAGACAATTGAATTGTTCTGAATTGTCCAGAATTGTTCTGTCCCAGCATAGCGTAGCGTGGCTTGACTTGTTTCAGTGTGTCTGGAGCCTCTGAAACCATCTTTCTGGAGAGCACCTGCTGGTTGCATGATCCAGAAGGCCAGGTTCCGTGAGTGCATAGTTGTCCTTGACAGAAGGGGCTTGCACTTGCTAGAGTAACGGGAACAGATGTGAAGAAGCTACAATCCTATATTCATTTATCTGGGAGTGAGCTTTATTGAAATCAATTGGGTTTTTTTCTGCCATCCTAGCCTTCCTACCCCCCTCCCCAAAGCCTCCATTAGTCTGGCAAAAAAACCTGTCTAGCTTAAATGCAGAGCAAGCAGCACAACTTGCCTCCCACTTTACATTTATTTATTATTTATTTATTTAAAATATTTATATCCCACCCTATATCACTAAGATCTCAGGGCGGCGTACAGATAAAAACATACAGTATAAAACAATAAATATACACAGTTAAAACAAATTAAACCATGATCCAAGTTAAAACAATATATAATTTAAAAGCAATAGATGCAGTTAAAAAAGTTTAAACAATGTGCCAGTGAATTTAACCATCAAAGGCTTTGTTAAAAAGCCATGTTTTTACTTGGCGTCGAAATGAAATCAATGTTGGCGCCAATCGGGCCTCCAAGGGGAGGGCATTCCACAGTCGGGGTGCCACCACAGAGAAAGCTCTCTCCCTTGTCCCATCATAACATATATGTTGCATTGGTGGGATGCGGAGAAGGGCTCCTCCAACAGATCTAAGGTCTCAGGCAGGCATATATAAGGAGAGGCGCTCTCTCAAGTATCGAGGTCCCAAGCCGTTTAGGGCTTTAAACGTCATTACCAGCACCTTGAATTCCGACCGGAAGCGTATAGGCAGCCAGTGCAGTTCCTTTAAGACCGGTGTAATGTGGGGTCTATAAGATGTACCTGCCAGCAGTCTAGCTGCTGCATTTTGCACGAGCTTCTTCTGTGTTGTCTTCAAGGGCAGCCCCATGTAGAGTGAATTGCAGTAGTCAAATCGGGAAGTTACCAGTGCATGCACTACTGTGGCTAGGTTGTCCCTCTCCAGGAAAGGCTGTAGCTGGCGGATGAGCCGAAGCTGACCCCAAGTACTCCGAGCCACAGAGTCCACCTGGGCCTCCAGTGACAATGATGGATCTAGGAGTACTCCCAAGCTACATACCTGCTCCTTCAGAGGGAGAGCCACCTCATCCAGAACAGGCTGCTTACCCAATTCCCGGACTCGGGAACCACCAATCCACAGAGCTTCCGTCTTATCAGGATTCAGCTTCATTTGATCCTCACAAGTCTCTGAGTTTGGGGGCTTCTGAGTACGGAGGTGGATCAGATAGGATTGTGCCCAAAATAAATAATGCTTCTACTGCTGAATAATGCCCCCTCTGCAATAAAGGTGTCATCTAATTTTTTTAAGGTTTTCTCCCTCATTGTATATTATGTTAATGTAAAAACAAAAACAAAGTATCAGTAGATTTGTCTCCTTTGATGGTAATTTTCAGCCAAATAGAAGATTAACAAATATTACATTCAATCTACCGAGTTTACAGTAGACTTGGCAATGCTGTTTCCCTATTTTTCATACTTACACTCAGGTTTCACAAGAGTGATTAGGATAGAATCACTTGGGAGACAAGCCCCAAAGTGTAGGGCTGTGAAGTATAGAAACACAACCTCTGCCCACATATTTCAACTGGGAGGTTTTATTTCTTCACTTCACCCTGTGAAATAGAAAGAAGAGCATAATGGATTCCTATCAAGTCATAGTTATCACTTATTTCATTTAAAATGTATGGTAGCCACTCTCCAGCCATGGCTTACAGAATGACTTACAGCCATAACACAGAAATCATGTACAATAAAAGCAATAGAGACCAAACCAGCTGATCACAGTGGACAACATGAATCCATCATAAAAGTGCAGATGAAAGTAAAGGTTCTTGGCCAGTGGGGCTGTTTACACAACACACTAACCCACTCTCAGTGGTTGGGTGTGGGTTGTTGTTGAACCGTGGGATGTTTGTTGAACCATGGGTTGGTGTGTTGTCTGAACCAAGGGCATTTTCTGCATGGCAACTGTTACCCATTCATTGTGCCTTGTTAACCATCCTCAACAACTCAACAAATTAGGGGTTCTCAATGTTAGGGAAATTCCCCTAACCTGATAGGGAAGGAATGACTTTACAATCAGTCCAGACACAGAGACTCTTTATTTAACTATGTGCATAGGAGAAAGCCCTTACCCCGTACAAACCGATGGCGAAAAACTCTGTCCATCATCCACATCAGCATACATTTATACTCATCAAAGTTGCTCTGATGAAGTCATACTTTTCCCTCCCTCCCATGACTGATCACAAGTCCCATACATGTTCTATAAACAGAAACCCATTCTTACATAAACAATGCCATATTTTGGCAGCCTATGACCAGTACAAAATGTTGCATTCTGTTCTTTGATAAGCACCTCAAAGAGAAATAGGAATTCCAGAGTATGCTTGACCCTTCAGAAATGCCTAGTCAGAAGGCTTTTGATGGTAAATAGACACAATGCACCTCTAAGGCCTTTGCTAGACCTAAGTGTAAATCTGGGGGAGAGGAGGGGAGACCTCACGTTATGAATCTTGCTATCATTTACACGCGAGTCGCGTATCAGTCCAGGATAACCCCTGGTCTACCAAAGGCCTTAGTCTATGTTGCTTAGCCTGGTTCCTAAACACAAGCAGACGTGTTTGTGGAAAAGTAACACGTGGCCATGGCAGATAAGGAGCCAGGAGATCAAGACAGCCTTGAGGCTTTCTGTGCCTCTCTGTTTTTAGAGGCACGAAGGTGGGGGCTAGAGGGAAAGTGTCAGGAGTGTGTTTGAGCAATTTATTCACATCAAATTGAGGGGCTTCAACGGGAGCATTTTCAGATTTCCTTGTCATCAAGGTGGCTTCTTAGAGAAAAATAACTCACACTGAGTGGTTAACAAGCCACCCTGTAGAAATTGTCCTGGTTTGAGACAACATGCTGGCTCACAGTTCAACAAACAAACAAAACAGAACAATCAAGAAATCCTCTGATGCGTTATAAATCTAGAGAATGACCTCTTGATGGAGCATAGTGAATGTATCCTAAGTATTTACCTTAAAAATATGGATTCATAAACTGGACAACCATAAACCCAATAATGCAAATTGCAGTAAAAGAAAAACAAAAGAAGCATGAATGAAACAGTCTGGAAGCAAAAACTTCACTCCCACATGCCGTATTCTGCATCCAGCTACCCGATTTTCTGTATTCAGCTGGATACTCCTTTGCATGATGCTTGAGAAGAGTAGACCCCAAAATATGATGGTTCCTTAGGTGAACACAATTGAAAGTTGTTTCTCTATATTTATACTACAGTGAGTAAAACCAATGGTGTTTTCCATATTTCTACTTCCCCTTGGTATTCCTGCTGCATTTTGGTGGGATGTTGTAGATCAGCGGTTCTCAACCTGTGGGTTGTGACCCCTTTGGGGGTCGAATGACCCTTTCACAGGGGTCGCCTAAGACCATCGGAAAACACATATTTCCGATGGTCATTTATTTGTAATTAGAAATAAATATTTCACAATATATAATTACATATTGTTTTTGTGATTAATCATTATGCTTTAATTATGTTCAATTTGTAACAATGAAAATACATCCTGCATATCAGATATTTACATTACGATTCATAACAGTAGCAAAATTACAGTTATGAAGTAGCAACGAAAATAATTTTATGGTTGGGGTTCACCACAACATGAGGAACTGTATTAAAGGGTCGCGGTATTAGGAAGGTTGAGAACCACTGTTGTAGATGCTTGCTTAAATCATAGATCCTATTAGTAAAGTTGGAGCACGGTTTGTATGTGCTTTAGTCAAATATGGAAAGGGGACACTTCCTTTAGAATAAATTAACAATGGATACTAGTTGGTTTGGTGAGAAAGGCCATTCTGCTAATGCAGCACTGAGAGTAAGTGAAGCCTAATTTTGACTATAGTTCTTGGTTCTCCAGTAATAGTAATGCTAGCACTAGTCAAGATATTTTGGGAATATTTGAGTGAGCTGGAACTTACTCCCTGATAAATGTGTATTGCAGGCTTTGTCTCTCATAAGGCTTGTCTACATGAGGCATTTATGTGTTCTTTAGACAATGTTGTGATCCTTTGTCAGGATTCCAGGTCCCCCTGCCAGTACGAGACAATAAAGACGTCTTTGATGTAATCCACAAAACTTTATTCGAACAAAGCTTTGTGGATCACACAGCAGACATCTTTATTGTCTTATAATGGCAGGGGGGCTTGGAATCATGGCACCCTCCAGTTTTGCTTCTGTGTCTAACTAGCACTTTGGGCAAGATATTTTAGAGCAAGGAAAATTTGCCATTTAATCATGAAAATGAAAGAAACGGCTTTTTTCACTTGTGTATTTGCACCAGTTCACTATATCACAGTGCCACCTGCATGTTATATAGTTGAAAAGCAGGGAAGGAAATGCTGTTTGTGTAGTGGTCTGATGTCAATTCTGTGATGAAACCAAAAGTAGGTATAGTGGATTAACAGCCAATTAACGACCTTGTGTAGGAAAGCTTTTATAGAGATTAACTCAATGAAAGTCATATTGGAGAAAGTAATTTAAGCTATAGTAGTATTGTCACAGAGTTTTAAATGAGATGTTGCCTTATATCCAATGAAAAGCTATCAGGAGACTGGGAGCACAATGGGTATTTCTCCTTCTCTCACCCCGCCCCCCTGCAGCCCTCCATGAGGGTGTGCAGGAGGCTGCAGGACAGATTGAGAAATCTCCCCCTCCAAATTCTGCAGACAGGAGCAGTTCCATGATATTGGTTCCGCATCACTATGGTGTAAAGCTCACATGATATTTAACTTTTGAAACGTATGCCCATCTTGGTAAAACAGAAATAGATTGGTAACTCTATCGTTCTGGAGTTTGGATGTGAAGTTGTTGGATCAAGCAGAGAAAGCCACAATGTGCACCAGCATGCTTTCCAATTTGTTTACAAAATCAATCTATGAACAGTACTTACAATACCGATTACAGTTAATCAGCTCTTCTGGAAGGAGAATCACCCTGGCCAGGAGAAATGACCCTTCTTGGATGGTCTTCTTGACTCATGTAGGTCAGGTGTAAAAGCTTAAAAGAAGCTTAAAGGAAGTTATCTAATATTTATATCCCTTGGCTACATAGCATTTTTTAAAAATAATAATAATATCCTCACTTCCAAAACCTCTAACCAGTCATAAACCAAAAGAAAGGTTTCACCATGTTCCATGAATATTTTGGATGTGTGGTACAAAATGCATCCTGGACCACTGATCTTAACTCCCTGTTCCAGGAACCAAACATAGATGGTACAAGCTATACCTAATAGTTGCCTTAGAAGAAAGATTGAACTTGACTTAGAAAAATGGGTAGACCATGACGTAAGGCTAACACATTTGCCTCTGGATTTGGGCAGCTCTGATTTCAAAGTAAAGCTCAGCACTTGAAACTGAAACAATGCATAATATGACTCTTCCTTCAACATTGCAACAAATGAAGAATGTGATGTTTCTTTTAGAGTTGAAAAGGGCTACTTCATGTCTTCTTCTCAGTATGGATGTTGTCAAATGCTAAGTTTATGTGATTTAGATTGTGACTTTGCCTAACTCATAATGCTGACATGTAATATTAATTTAATCATTCCCATCACATGTTTTGTTACAGCTCACATGGGCCCCATTCAGAAGACACCTTGAACCATAGTGGTTAAGCCAGAAAGCCTGTCTGTGTTCAGAAGACACCTTAAACCACTGCTTTAACCATATTGAATAAAGCAAAATGCCTTATTTACCATGAGAGAGAGAGAGCGCGCACTTCAATTGCGGTAAGTGGAGGCAAGAAATAACGAGATGACACATAGTATTGGGTTTAAACTGGGCCACATTTATTAAGTGATCTGCAAAGGGGAGATCCTAGCCAAGGAGGGCATCTTCAATCAGGCCACTTAGCAGGCCTGTTACTCAATTGGGCAAACCATTCACCACCCATGAGTTGGCGCTTGGCACTTCGCCACCCCATGGGCTTACCCCTTTTGGGGTAGGGAGACTTTCTGGTGTCACTCCAGCACAGGCCGCATGGCTCTGAGTGAGTGAGGAGGGTTGGCCTCAAAGTTAACCCTTATCTTGCCAGTCAGGCCATGGGGCTCAAAGATGGGAGTCTCAGGTATTACCCATTAACAGAAGAGTGCCTGTGAATGCTCACCACCCCAGAACCTCTCTCAGGATGCCCTTACCATGGGGTGCATCAAGCCACTTGCTTAGTCACACCCTCACCCCATCTAGCCACGCTTACTTTTCTCAGACCCCTCTGCAGATCACTCAAAGCAAATCATTCCCTATGTCAGATAAATGAATCCCTGTCCTGCCTGTATAGCTCTCTCTGGGAGAAAAGACTCTGTGCTTAGTTATATCCCTCAAAATCTCAATAGAACCTAGGTAATATGTAAAACCAAATTATTATTACCACAGGCCGATACTACCGAATAATCTGGAAATCAGTGATCACTTGTAGTATGATGGCCTTGTTTTCCAGGGCACCCCCAAGTGGTGCATTCTTTTCTTAAAATCAAGCATGACTACATCACAATTTTGGGCCACTGCTCCAATAGTTACCAAAATACTCGCCTTATTACGAGTACACGCTTGCTCCAGTAATTCATGCTCTCTCTCCTGTACTGACTATTTATTTATTTATTTATTTAAAACATTTGTATCCTGCCCTATATCATTAAGATCTCAGTGCGGCTAGAGATCAGCAGGATCTTCTCGCAGTTTGGGACCACCACCGAAGTGGGTAAATGCCATCTTCGCAGTTCGCTGTGGGAATCCAGCTAGACCACTTACTTGCCATCTCAGGCCGATGCTTGCAAGTCTCCTGTAAAACTGCACGGGCCTGTAACTCTCAGGCTTTTCCTTCTACTATGGACTGTTGGCTTGTGCACTGCCTGCCGTACTACTGTATGTTGGCCAGCCAACTCGTGTGCATCTTTGTTGATTGGAGAGACAGGAGCTCCTATAACTTTCCAAGGATGACTGGGTATGCACAAAATTATATGGCATGCATTCAATTAACAGGTTGCACTCAGTTCAGTTCAAAGCCAAACACAGTGGCAAAGAGGCTGCCCCTCTGTTACAAGGCCAACTTTCAATTGCCAGCAATGATGTTTAGTTAAGTCCACCTTGACAGAATGAGGAGTGGGTGAAGGCTCCATATGTCATACTAAGTAGGGGTGTGATCCGCTCCGATTAGGAGCGTAGAAGCAGTAGCGGATTGGCCTGCTCTGCCTTACCCAGAGGCGGAGTAGGAGCGGACTGCGGACCCCTAGAAGCAAGGCGAAGAGAAGCGGCCATTTTTCGGAGCTCCTAGTTCAGGCGGAGCGCTCCGGTCGCCATCTTGAAAACATTTCGCCATAGGATTGCATTGCGGCAAATAATCGCGCATAACTAGGTTGTTTTTGAAGCTATCGTTCTGGAAATTCTTGTGCTCAGAGAGTCGTGGATGGGGGTCATTTTGAGACCACTCTCACCTCTCTGCGTTGTGCAGGTCGCGTGCTATATTTTTGTGAAAATCGGGTCAACCGCGCGGCTCAAACGGCGTTTTCGGCTTTTCGCCCATAGGATTGCATTGAGGGAAAGAATCGGGGATAACTGGGGGGGGGGGTTTAAGCTATCGTTCTGAAAATTCTTGTGCACAGAGAGTCATGGATGGGGGTCATTTTGAGACTACTCTCAACTTTCTGCGTCCTGTGGTTCTTGTGCAATATTTTTTTAAAAATCGGGGTTTGGGGTTTTTTGTTTTTTTTTGGAAGCGATGACAGGCACATTCAACTCCCAATCCTGATGAGAATTGATCTCCTCAGAAAGCATCATCCTCCAATCCCAGCGTTGGAGGGGGGACTAAGGCAGACCCACCCTGAGAACTTTCTGTTTTGTGTCTCTTTGTGGGTTGGCGTTCGTGGAGGGAACACTTAGTTAGTTAGTGCTCCTGCTTTGGACTTTGGAGATAGATTAGGATAGATTTAGTTTGGCGCGTGTGTGTGTGTTTGTTTGCTTCTTTCTGACTTATAGCTTAGTTTGCCCTGTGTTTTTCCCTTACTTTGATTTAATATAAACTTTATTTTTAAATTTTGGAGTGTGTGTTTGGTGGGTTGGGTTGGTTGCCCCCCCCTTGACTGTTCTGCTTTTGTGAAAGCTTTCTTTTGAAAGCATACACACACTTCTTGTCCCATTTCCCTACATTTATTAGTAATATTCTTAAACATATTTTATTATATTCTTTTACATAGTCTTAGTAGTATATTAGTATCTCATACATATTATTAGTAGTATTCATATTTTATTCTTCTTATACATATTAGTAGTAGTGTTTGGTTGGTTCTTTCCCCCCCTCCCCTCTCTTAAATCCTGATTGTGTTTCCTTCTATCTTCTATATACCAAAAAATACCAAAAAATACCAAAAAATACCAAAAAATACCAAAAAAAAATTATTCTCTTTTTCTTCTCTGTGTAACTTGGACTGAGTGGGCTGCTTTTGTGAAGTGCAACAGGCAGCCACAGATTGAGCATTTTGGGGAAAGCATACACACACTTCTTGTCCCTTTTCCCTACATTTATTAGTAATATTCTTAAACATATTATTAGATATTCTTAGTAGTATATATATTAGTATATTCTTAGTAGTATAATATTTTATACTTTTTATACAGCATACACACTTCTTGTCCCATTTCCCTACATTTATTAGTAATATTCTTAAACATATTATTAGATATTCTTAGTAGTATATATATTAGTATATTCTTAGTAGTATAATATTTTATTCTTTTTATACAGCATACACACTTCTTGTCCCCTGCCTGCCTGCCTGCCTGCCTGCCTTCCTTCCCTCCCTTCTCCCCTTCCCGCCTTGCAGGGATGGTGTATGTGTCTTGCTTTGACTCAGGGGAGAAGTCCTTCCTGCGCTCACTTAGACTTTATCAAGTTCAATAATCCCTTTTTCAAATGTGCCAGAAGATTTAGGGTTATCTCGTGGCATGTTGGGATTTCCTTGGAACTGGCCCCATTGAGCTGTCTGCATTGCAACTTTAAATCCCTGACATACTGGAGTGCCCGATTTTCAAAAGTTCCCCTAACATCAGGGGATGATGGGATTGCCTTGAAACTTGGTGTCCATGGGGACACATGGGTAAGCTGTCATGGGACCAAAGGATAGGTTTCTGACTTGCAAATTGATGTAGTTGTAGAATGGGACTTGATTTGGGGTGAGTTAAAAAGTTTAAGCCGTGCCAAAAATCAGGGGATGATGGGATTGCCTTGAGTCTGGGCGTCCATGTGGACACATGGATAAGCTCTCATGGTGCCGAGTTTGAGGTTTCTAACATGCAAATTGATGGAGCTATCCCAAGGGGTGTGAATGGGGTGCCCGATTTTCATAAATTCCCCAAAAATCAGGGGATAATGGGATTGCCTTGAAACTTGGTGTCCATGTGGACACGTGGATAAGCTATCATGGTGCCGAGTTTGAAGTTTCTAACATGCAAATTGACGTAGTTGTAGAATGGGATAATTTGGGGTGAGTTAAGCCGCGCCAAAAATCAGGGGATGATGGGATTGCCTTGAGTCTGGGCGTCCATGTGGACACATGGAGAAGCTTTCATGGTGCTGAGTTTGAGGTTTCTAACATGCAAATTGACGGAGCTATCCCAAGGGGTGTGAATGAGGTGCCCGATTTTCAAAAAATCCCCAAAAATCAGGGGATGATGGGATTTGCTTGAAACTTGGCGTGCATGTGGACACGTGGATAAGCTATCATGGTGCCAAGTTTGAGGTTTCTAACGTGCAAATTGACGGAGCTATCGAAAGGGGTGTGAATTAGGGTTATGGGTGGTGCGTTAGAGGTTAGAGCCGTGCCAAAAATCAGGGGATGATGGGATTGCTTTGAGTCTGGGCGTCCATGTGGACACATGGATAAGCTTTCATGGTGCCGAGTTTGAGGTTTCTAACATGCAAATTGACGGAGCTATCCCAAGGGGTCTGAATGGGGTGCCCGATTTTCAAAAATTCCCCAAAAATCAGGGGATGATGGGATTGCTTTGAAACTTGGCGTGCGTGTGTATACCCCCATGAGGTGTCATGGTGCCAAACATGAGGTTTCTAACTTGAACAGAAAAAAAGTTGTATACTTTTTTAGCTTTCAATGCAACCCTATGGGGGGCAAAAACGGAGATCCGGATCCGGAGATCCGAGCGGAGCGGAGCGGAAGTGGGCGGAGCGGGGGCGGGGCGGAGCGGCCCGATCCGAAAAATGGCGGATCTGCAAGTGAAGCGGAGCGGGGGGTCCGTGCACACCCCTAATACTAAGTACAGACACATTCTAATACTTTTACAGGGCAGGATTGTGCAAATGTGGTGGCAATTCATAATGATGAGTCATTACCCCATTAGTTGGTCTTAAGCAAAATGAAATAAGGAATGCAACCTGGGGGACATAACATCTCAAGCCAAAGGGGTCCTGAGCAGGTATGTGAACATTGGCTGATACCTCACATTTGGGAATACCAATGCCCCCAGTAATGGTGACATGGCAGTGGCCTAGCACAACTTGCCTTCAGCAGATGGTTGCACCTCACAGACACCTAACACTAGACTCCACATCAGGAGGGGTGTGTGGAGTGGTGACCTGAAAATAATTTGTTGGGAAATCTGGGTCCCTGCCCTGCCCTGCCATAATTTTGTGTTCACCTGAAATATGGTGGGCTCTGTTAACTAGGAACCCCCCAACCTAGAATCTTTTTCAAACATATGCCAAAGTTTTGTGCTAGTTTTGTGCCATTTTGTGCCGCAAACCCCAAGTTTTGTGCCGCCACCCACAGCTGTGTATTAATACAGTGCGGTTTCATAGTTAACACACCAAAAAATCAACTTTGTCATAGAACCGCCAAACCAGTGCCAAAGTTTTGTGCTAGTTTTGTGCCATTTTGTGCCACAAACCCTGAGTTTTGTGCCACCCCAGGAAGCCCAGAAATGACATACCCTTCATTGTCAGATCCATCCGAAAGCAATGCCAAAGTTGAATGATGAGTGTACAAAAATACCTTGTGCAAAAAATCTCTGTGTTACTTAAGATTTTATGCCATACTAGATCTGCTTCACAGGTTGCACTCCCATTTTCTCTCCCTCCTGCGATACATTCCTAGTTTACAACAGTACTTGAGGAGTTGTTGTTTTAGAGCAGTAATCCATACAGTTCTCCACATCCAGCTGTAAGTTAGGGGAGGGCAACTTCAGGAAGTCCATGGGCCACCTCCACCTCCATGTATCCCCCTATGGGAGTCACTCCTACCATCACCACGACCACCACCACACTGTGTTACCAGGAAAAAATATACTGTATCTCTTTGTCTCTCTATATTTCAACTCACTACTGCTGTAAGGGGATATACAACGGGTGGGTGTTGCATGTACTGGAAAATAGGATTTGTCTCAACATTTCATCCATAATACTATTTTTCTTTTATACAGTTATTGAAATAATGCCAAGACCACACACCTTCCCCATTTCTGTAGTGATGCCTCTCCTTGCTGAAGAAAGGAGTGCAATAGTGCTGAGCAATGGTAAAATTTCAGGGAAAAACAATGAAGTGTGGACAAGACTGAATGCTAGACTCGCAGAGAAGAAGTTCAACATTTCTGCACTTCATATGTACACTGTAGCCCTTGAAGATCACTATGACGTCCACCGGATCTTGGGACTAAATGTAACCCAAGATGGTTCTAACATGGAAACGCAAGATCGCTCATGGACAGTGTCCACAGATCGGACAGAACAAAACTCTGTTGGCAGCTTAATGAAGGAAGTAATGATCAAGAGTACAGCTGCAGTGAAGAGCACAATGTTCATGATACTATACAGCTCAAAGATTTCACAATTCCTTTTTCTAAAGAAGAGTGGATAATGATTTCACCAGAACTGGTGACATACAAGAAGAGGAAAAGAAAGCATCTTCGCACCTACACTTTGCTGAAACGTAACATGTGGACTCATCATATACACAATCTCACTTAAAACTGCTATGTAAACTCAGGAATACTGGGGGGAAAGTCAGGGTTTGTGGCACAAAATGGCACAAAGCAGCGTTTTTATGAGCTCAAGTCCCCGCCCAGCCTGGTGGCATCATCTGTAGCCACCAAATGGCTGGCTTCCATGTCTCTCATCTTGGGCCCGCCCACAACAGCCATGCCATGCCCAGGCTGTGCTGGGTGTAGCAGGATGGCATTTGTGCTCATAATTGCCAGCCCAGTTTTGAAGTTAGTGCTGCCCATCATCACCAAGGTCAGATCTACACCAAGCAGGAAAGTAGTATATAAGAGGCAGGAGCCACACTACTGCTTTATACCGGTATTGAAGTGCACTGACAACTGTTGGGCCCCATTGACACATGCCATATACCACTCTCACACCACTTACATAGTGCTATATCTTATATGTGTGTGTGAAACGTGACACACACATTTCACACACACATACACACCCATTTCATATGCATGTATTGAAACTTACACATTCAGATCTACATAGCTTTTTCATGTTCTTTTTATGGTTTTGCTTTGTTGAAATTTTATAATAAAAATAATTTCAAAATTAATTACCAAGGGCACAATCCTATGGCTAATAGATGCTGTCCAGAAGGCCACAGGATTTTTTGGTCTCTGGGAACTGAGGTCAAAGCTAGTGATCTGACCTTGTTCCCAGAAACTGCTCCGCCTGCCCTCTCCCCTCCACCTCATAGTTGGTGAAGTTCACTCTGAACCAGCTACTTCTCAGCACTCAGAAACGGAGCATGGAGAGGGTGAAACGACAGCATGTTTGGGGGTGGGAAGCTTCTTTTCAGGTCTCTGTCCTCCTTCCCTCCCCTTTCCTGAAGCCACAGCTAGACACTCAAAATTGAGCACCTAGTGAAAACAGCAGGATGGCTGGAGCATGAAGGAGATGAAGCAGGTAGAACTGAAGCACTTGGAAATGAAGCTTGGTTACTTAATCATCCTTTGTTTCCATGTTAGTATCTGCTTTTTGTCTTGCCTAATTGTAACAAATTCCAACCAGCTGTGGAGTTGTTGAGGATGTTTTTAACAAGGAAGATGCTGACAAGGGTGTATGTGTGATACTGAGTGCACAGCATGGCACAATAAAGAAAGCTACACACATATTAGCTAGGGTGACCATATGAAAAGGAGGACAGGGCTCCTGTATCTTTAACAGTTGCATAGAAAAGGGAATTTCAGCAGGTGTCATTTGTATATATGGGGAACCTGGTGAAATTTCCTCTTCATCACAACAGTTAAAGCTGCAGGAGCTATACTAGAGTGACCAGATTTAAAAAACGGGCAGGGCACCTGCAGCTTTAACTGGTGTGATGAAGAGGAAATTTCCCCAGGTTCCCCATATATACAAATGACACCTGCTGAAATTTCCTTTTCAATACAACTGTTAAAGATACAGGAGCTCTGTCCTCCTTTTCATATGGTCACCCTAGCTTCCTGGCACATTCTGATAAAAACACACACACCCAGAGGGTCACAAGTTGCCCACCCCTGCAAAAGAGCATAGAAGCTGCAAGATCCATTGTTTGAACCTAGATAACTTACTTTAAAACTAGCATTGAAATAGCTGTTAACTATCAAGTATGTTTTTCTACAAGTTAAATTTTCCTGGAGATTAATTGTTTCAGATTATAGTAAGTTTCAAAAATGTTTCTTCAGAAAAGAGAAAAGAAACAAGTTTAGTGTGTGTTGACATATTTTAATGTTCAGGAAGATCAGAGTAGTTCTATAGATCCATGCAATGGCCAATGCTAATTGGTTAAAAGTTAGGGGAAAAGATTGGCAGTGAATTTCCAGAATGCTACTTTGAGTTCCTTATTCCTAATGCTATAGATTAATGGGTTCATTACTGGTGGCAACATGCAATAGAACATAGAAACCACAAGGTCTGTTGTTGAGGGGGACCTAGACACTGGTTTTAGATAGGCAAATGAACCACTTATAAAATACAAGGATATTACAATGAGATGTGGTAAACAAGTTGAGAAGGCTTTTTGCTTTCCTTGGGATGAAGGAATTCTTAGAGCTACTCTGAAGATTTGAACATAAGAACAAATTATTAAAGCCAGATAAACAAAAGCCATGGAACAACCAACAGAGATAACCCAAAATGCAATCATATATGAATCAGAGCAAGCAATGTTGAATAGATGTGGGATTTCACAGAAGAACTGACCGATATGATTGGAACAGAATTCTATTGTGAATGTAGTTCCAGTATATACTGTGGAATAGACAAGCCCACCCATCCATGCACTGTTTGCCATTAGGGTGCATGCTTTAATATTCATCAGAGTTTCATATCGCAGTGGATTACAGATGGCAATGTAACGATCATACGCCATGATGCCAAGGAGGAAAAAGTGAGATACAGTGAAGAAGAAGAAAAAGAAAATTTGGCAGATGCATCCATTGTATGAAATAGTCTTTGTGTCCATCAATGCATTTGTGATGGATTTGGGAACTGAGACAGATATGGAGCCAAGATCTTGCAATGCCAGATTGGCCAGAAAGAAGTACATGGGCTTATGAAGGTGATGACTATAAATGACAACAGTGATGATGAGAAAGTTTTCTACAAGGGCCATCAAATAAATGAGCAGAAAAGCAATGAGATGAAATGTCTGCAGCTCCTGAGTATCAGAGAATCCATTCAGAAGGAATTCAGTCACTATTACTGATTGGTTGCGCATTGGAATATTTTCTTGGTACCTGTGAAAAGAAGACAACCCCATTTTAGGAAGGAGAAAGAGGATAGGCTTGATGGGGATACCACAATGCAGTGGAGTGGGTGGAATGAGATTGTGAAAAGCTAAATGTCCCTCTCCATTTTTGTGAGACTAGTGTCTCCCTCAAAATGGGGAAGGAATTTCTGCAACTTTTTTTTAGGGGAGATTTCTATTATTTCAGTGTGGTAGTAGTGGTAGGAATGCCTTATTTTACACTCTGTGATGGATAGATTTTATCCATTTTTTATTTTTAAAAACATTTTAACAAAGCAATGCAACTCTCTGTCACTTTGCAGTATTTCATTCCCCCTGCTGCAGTATTTTTTTTTTTTACTTCTTTCTGGGTGTGTTACTGTTACTGTCCAAGATCACCATAGAAAGAACTCTATGTAGTCTTATTTTCATCTTTGAACTTCTGGCAGAGGAACAGTAATCTGTCCAGAAAGAACTCTACATCTCAGGGTTCCCACCAACCCACCCACTCACCCTCAAATTGATTACAGGTGCACAGGGCTAAGTGATCTCATCCCTCTCCAACCCCGATTGGAATGGAAATCTCCAACCCTTTTCCTGGCATGGCTAGGAGCCATAGGGAGAAAAAACACACCATGTCACCAATGGGAATGCTTTTCCTAGTCATACAGTATGCCTGTTATTAGCTTAACGGGGGGGGGGGGGGAACGGGACACACACACTAAGGCATTGAGTTCCTTCTAGCTGTTTGTCCTGTTCCTTTAATCCTTCCTTTCATAAAACCTGGTAGTTGAACTGGTTACACATTAAAGCTGCCACAGCAATTTCACCCAGCATGGAATCGAAAGTGAAGTTGGACTTCTCTTTCCAGGTAATATAGCTGAGGAACCGAGGATGTTTTGATAAACTACAAAAATTCTGAAGGTAGTTCTGCACATCACAAGATCATCAGTTGCCAACATTATTGAGGTAAGCCCAGTGACCCTAATCAATCAACTTCTTTGTCCATGTCAGGGCTCCAACAAGCACAATCATTGACTGCTGCCATATTCTATTCAGTGCTCTGCATGATAAGAGTGTACACAATCTGGATCACACACTGAATTGAAGAGAACAAAAAAGCTTCTGATGACATGCTGCATATCTTAACGCTGCAGACTTTTGTCCAGAGAATCTGTAAGTATTCTGAAGTTAAGAGACATCTAAGTCTTAGGGCCTTCCTAGACGAGGCCTTAGCGTGCCTTCTGACCCGGCTTCCCTGCTGTGCGTCCAGATGACGCACAGGGGAATCCGGAGACAGGCTGCGCTGAGGCCTGGTCTTACGCGCCATAAGCCAATGCGCTTATGGCGCGCTTTTTCCCCAGCTCCGGCCTCAGGCTGGGGCTGGGGAAAGTGTGGAGACTTCCGCGGCTTTTCGTGGCTCCTCGCTTACTCGTGAGGAGCCGCGAAAAGCCACGGACCTGGCACAGCGCTCATAGGAGCGCTGTGCCCATCGGTGGGGGGGGGGGCGAAGGATGGCAGGGGCAAGGATGGGAGGGTGGGTGGCACAGGGGGAGGGTGGGTGCGATCGCGCCGCTCACCGCCCGAGCAAGCAGGCGAGCGGCGCTTGCCTGGGCAATGCCGCCCCATCCCAGGCATTGCCCGGGCAAGCGCCGCTCGGCTGCTTGCTCGGGCAAGGTGGCGCGATCGCACCCGCCCTCCCCCCGCGCCACCCGCCCTCCCATCCTTCGCCCCCCCATTTTAAAAAAATAAGTCAAAAAGCCACTTACCGTCTCCGGAGTCTTCGGGCCAAACGCGGCCCCTTTAAACAAACAAACAAACAAACAAAAAAATGGCGGACGACACAGGGCTTCCGTCCTCCCTGCGTCTCCGCTGTCTGGAAGCCTGGGGGAGGCGTGCTAACGAAAGCGCGCCTCGGCCCCGCTTCCCTGCTGGCGTAAGCCAGCAGGTCTAGCAAGGCCCTTAATCAAGATGATAGTGAACAAAGGTAAAAATGGGAGTTGAAAACTGACTTACTAAAATGTTTGTGGGCAGATGCTGGATTACTTTATTTGTTCATCACCTCTAATTCTGATGTCTGTTTGTCTCTAGCCACCCAATTTGACTTACCTTGTCCACCCCTCACTATGGCTGTAATGATCTACCCTCTCAATGGACCTACCTCTGAGTAGACATGCACAGGACTGTACTGATCAACAAATTCTTCACTCACCATATCTTTTTGAGAGCTGATGTGTCTGATAGCTCTCTGCAGTGACAGAAGTGCAAGGAGATGTGGCAATGAATAGATCCTAATTTGGTTTTTAAAGGTCTTTAGGAGCTTCACTCCCAAAGGTCTAATCAAGCACAGGAGTAAAGTCTCAGGTGTATGTTGTGCCTGCGGGATTGATGTGACAGTATTGGCCTATTTACATATAAAGATACCCCACAGAATAACTCCATCCTTGAGATATACAAGATTCCTTTATATGCATGAAGAATAAAAGCAAGATTATAATTGATTGAAGCTACCCAAGTTGCATTCTAAAAAATATATATCAAGCAAAAAACTCCCCAAGATTAATACACAATCCTTTTCACATAAAAATAAGTAAATACATGAATAAACTTCTGATCAGTTGAAATTAAGACACTAATAAAATGGTAGATCTTATTTTAATAGCACCTGCTAAAATTTTTGCAGTCTTAGCTGCCACCAAGTTATTCTGATCTGTGAGAAGAAAAGACACAGAAGCAATAACAATAGTGGAGCGATCACCTGTTTCCTCAAATTGCTGAAAACAGTGCAAATTAATAACACATCAGCTACTGTTTCAATACTACCAACTACAAATGAGCATATATGGTTTCCCAAAGGGATTCTTTTAAATTGACCCTCAAGTACAGCTGATAACAGTATATTTGGACTTGTGTAAGTAAAAATTCATCTGTGTTTTAAAACTGTTAAGTTTTGCAAATAATATGCCAGCATGTCAAAAAGACTAGGTAGAAAGTGATCTTACCATGGGCAGCACATTATTATAGTGGCCATTGTTCTTTCATTCAACAGCATGGAGGTGTTAACTAATCCTTGTGATATAGGGTGGGATACAAAAGTCTTAATAAATAAATAAGGTATTTTGCCTTACTAAACACCAGAATTAATAACTGTTGTGGTGATAGGTCAAAAGAATAAAGTTTTAAAGTGGTGGTCTTCATCCAAACACTCCTCTAGAACCAAAGGGAGCAAACTTGTAGGAGTTAAATTCATCTGAATCAGTAATTAAGTATCCTGCACCATGCTTGCAAACTGAAAGAGTGAAGATTATCCTCCAAGCACAAGGAGATATTTGGGGCACAGCATGAGACGGAGAAAAATTATCTTAAAATTTAGACTGAATAAGTCTAAACATCATGTTTGTCCTACAGTGCTGCAGCAGTTATATGACACAGCCACTAATTGTGAGCCACTGTGGAACAAAGAAGCAAAGTTGCACAGGAAAAAAGTCAGGGACTTTTCCTGACTTTTCCTGTGGGAGTCAGAACAACATGGCTCTCCACAGTCCATTCTTGCTCAAGTGCTGTGCTGGAGGTGTTCCAGGGCAGAAGGCAAACTTGGATTGGCCACTGAAAGCTAGGTGACAGGGAATGGGCAGCCAGAAAGTCCAGGCTGTCTTCCTCATCATGATTGCTTGCCACTGCCCCACAGGGCTTGGTGGCAGATCAGTACCAACTCAGCACTGTGAAGACAGCCCCAGGTTATTCAACAGTACTGCTGACAGATGAGGCAGGAAATTATCTAAGCAGATTCAGGAAACCATTTGGATCCTTCAGGGTCCTGAGGGTGAACAATTTTAACTAGAGGCTCATACCAGCAGCCTGCCCAAAACTGACTGGACAGTTCTGCCCTCCCTGACAACTTATAGCAGCCTTCTGCAAATTAGTGCCCTCCAAATGTGATGAAATACAACTCTTACCATCCCAAGACAGCATGGAAGCTAATCTAGGGATGCATGAGAATTTCATTTTTGTTCACAAAGCATATGAGCATTAGGGATGTTGCGAGAGTCTGGGGGGGGGAGTCCAATGGACTCCTCTGCACTTGCCCTCTTTACTCCACTTGCTGACTCCTGGGGCACTCACGGACCCACTTGTCAAGCACCCCATAGCTCACAGAGCATACAGCAGCTGCCCGTCCCTTAGCAAGCTGCCATTTTGTGCAACACTGGCAGCTCAAGGGTCTCCAGGAAGTCAATGCTATGTAAATGTCAGCCACGTTGACAACATTATAGGCATGAATGGATCATCCAAGGAAGAAAGGGAGAGGGAATCCTCCTGAAAACCCTCTAAGAGTGTTTCCCTTGATACAGACAGATTTCAAAACACAACCAGTGCAGCTGTTTCTTTGTTAATTTTGGTTTCCAGCCTTGCAGCTGTTCCCCCCCCTTTCTGATCCCTTTTGTTATTGTTGGTGGTGGAGTTCACCCAGTGGGAGAGGCTTACCACATTTCCCCCCAATGTAATTTAGGGTATTGCTTCTAAATAAATTTTAACAACTTCTGTAATTCACTACGAAACAAAAACTTAACAGCTGTAATTTACTTCCAAACAGGCATTCAAAAATGGGTTGACATTTAACAGCAACCGATGAGAAGGAACACTCCTTCCTGTTAACCCTTTTTTGAATGCCTAAACATATGGTGACCATATGTCTGGTTTCTGCCAGACAATTCCGGGAATGGGGGGGAAATCCAGCATCCGGGGGGAAATTTAATTTTTTATTAAAATGTCCGGGGAAGTTGTGATCTCCCCCGGGCTGATCCAGACTTTTTGTCTTGGCTGGTGCAATTGTGCAGGGCAAGAAAATGGCTGCATCATCGGGGGGGGGGGGCTTGAAAGTCATGTTTCCGATGCATCCAGAAACACATCCTCCACCCCGTCCCAACATCGATCTGGCCCTTTTCTTAGCTGGCACGACTGCACAGTGCAAGATCAACATGCAGGAGATGATGGGAGGTCGCATTTCCTCCTGGATCTCTGTGTGGGAGAGGCTGGGGTGCCCTGCTTCTGCCTCCCCACCCCTCCCACTGCTCATCTGAAGAAAGACCTAGAGCCTTTTCTGAAGAGGGACATTAAGCAGCTATTTAGTTCTTGATGACCTTCTGAAAAGGCTTGACAACTAAAAGGTAGGTGCTTTATATCTGAAATGATGCTTTAAACCAAGAGAAATCCAAAGATGCACATGATCTGGGGTTTCACTTTCTGGGGAAATGGTGCAGCACCAGTGAGTTTGGGAAATAATTGGTTCCTCTTTACAGCATGTTATTTGGTTGTATGAGTGACTTGGGCATGATTAGATGCTGCAGTGCTTTTGTAATTTGTTTTGTTGGCTTTCAAGTCTTTCACAGTCCATCAGGTTGTATGGATGGATGAATCTGGCATCATAAAATTGTCAGTGGGGAAAAAAAACTGTTTTCCCAAAGTCTGTAATTTTTCTGCTGTTTAATCCTCATCCCATCCTTCTGAAAACATTAATTGGACATGAGAAACAAAGTTATTAGAAGAATTTAAAGCACCAATTCTTGCTGCATGTATGTACCTATGTAAATGTCATGGTAATGAAATCATTTCTTGGCACTGGGAATATAGTTGGGGAAACTTATCAGATTATATTAAATGTGGTTCCAGCATCTGTTGTTCTTTAACATTCACATGGTGACCTGCATGTATGAATGAACCACAGAGAAAGAACATATTATCTTAAATGCAATGATTTTCAGAGTCAAACTCATTCAGTTTGCTTGTCATGAAGTATAAAGAAATCAAGTGATCTGCAGGCATCTGTGAATGGTCCATCAATATCAAGAAGCTATGAAAAAAATCTGCTTCAGGGCTTTCCGTGTATTTTATAGAAGGACACATTTCCTTTAGGCTTCTTTTTCATACAGCTATTCTCTGAGTATGGTTGCCAACTGACCAGGAAAAGTGGCTCTACCTGCTGCTCTTGTGCTTTTAAAAGGGGTTGATCTGCTGAGTTCTGGAGGTGAATGATTTTGTAGAGGAAAAGTTGGGAAGTCTAGTCCAGAGATACCAATCATTATGGCTACCAGTCATGGAAACTGTTCTTAATATTCATATGCTGAAGTGTATGGAACATCTATTTCAAGGGGCCCAATACTGTACCTCACCCTTCCCCGCCTGGTACTTTCCAGCTGCAACTCTCACCATCCCCAGGCAGCACACCAATTGATCATACTCCCTGGGTATGAAGAGAGTTGTTCTCCAACACTTGTAGAGTGCATGAGGTTGGGAAGGCTACCGTAGCTGAATAACTCCGTGATTGGGGTGGGGGGGAAGGCAGTCTCTGCTTCTCTGGTTGTATGGATAATGAACACCAGACCTCAATATTTGTTGACCTCTGGACAATTCACAGTACATGAATCTAGTCTGCATCCACCCTCCCACACTTTGAACAACCAAATCCATTCATTGCATATATTCTGTTCATTCTTTGTGGAGTCACATAACACCTACACAAAAATTTTATACTGGGTATTTTTCATGGAAAAAAGAACATAAGAAGAGCCATGCTGGATCAGACCAAGGGTCCATCTAGTCCAGCACTCTGTTCACGCAGTGACTAACCATCTATCAGCCAGGGATGAACAAGCAAGACATGGTGCAACATGGTACTAACTGAAAGTGTTTACTTACTTTAAAGATTTCTAGCCACACCTTCCAGTAGCTTCCAGTATCCCTCCCACATCTCTTTTTAGACAAGACATCAACGTTTTTTTAAAAAAAACTGATAAGATGATATAAACGTCATAGTAATTTTCTCTTTCCTGCGTCAACTGCAAGAATCTTCTCAAACACAACCCTCAGTATCAAATTTATTATTTTTAGATCCTTTAAAATGAAATTCCTGATTTGAAAAAAAAATCATACCGTGGAGGTGTCCACCCAGCCCTATTTCCAGACAACATTTATTATTAGAATTATTTATTAAAACATTTGTACCCCACCCTATATCACTGGGATCTCAGGGGATACCCTCTGGATCACTTATCAAGTCTTGTAACTTACTTTCCAATTGTATTTATTTATTTATTTATTTGTTGCATTTATATACCGCCCCATAGCCGAAGCTCTCTGGGCGGTTTACACAAGTTAAAAACAGTAAATATTAAAAAGTATACAAAATTTAAAAACCATCAGAAACATAAAAACAACAGTATAAAAACAACAGTATCCATTTAAAAACAACAGTTCTGGGGTATTTATTTAATGGACGTTGTTCAAAATTCCCTCTGCTATTGACAAATGCTTTATGTCTAACAACTAACATTAAAAGTGAAACCTCTGGGCTCAAACTACTCCTATATTCAAACCAAGTAGCTGGTGGATGCCATTCCCACAGTTCTCCAGAGCAATATCACATCAGATCATTGTGCATAATTAAAAAGGTGGTGGTTGAAGATCCAACCCAACCAGGCCTAGGCTAGCATCAGCGGTGAGTGCTGCTGGAGCTTTGTGACCTTAGCTGTGTGATACTCAATCACTTGATTATGCTGGGTGGTGGGTGCTGACACTGGATCAAGATAACAGTAGGATTTATATCTTTCACAAGTGTGTATGTGTACACCTGTGACAAGCTTTGTTCCTTTCCAAGGTTCAGTCATGTAAAACCAGCTATGTTGTTGTTTTTAGATCACGTTGGGAATTAAATATTCCTAAAGGACTACCGTACAATCTAATTTATCCAAATGTTCCAAGGAAACTTTGAATTTGGCTGAAAGTCTAAAACCATTGAGATAATATTTGGATGAATAGGATTGTTATTCATTTAGGACAACTTTACAATCAAGTTAGGATAAAAGGGTGTTGTTGTTGTTTTTACTGAATTCCAAACCAAAATTAAATTACATCACATACAATTAGGATTTGAAGCTTTATTGTTTCAACACCAAATCAGCTAATGCAAGTTTCTTTTTTAGATCAGCCCATGTTATTAAAGACATGGAAGATCAAGACATGACTTATGTGTTCTGTTGCCAAAACCCACTGGGTTAGATCCAGCTGCTTTCTCACGACTGAGAGCATTCTAATCCAGTATTGTTGACACTGACTGGCAGCGGCTCGCCAGGTTTTAGGCATGAGTTTTTCCAGCCCTACCTGGAGATTCCGGGATTGGACCTGGGACCTTTTGTATAAAACGCATGTGCTTTTCCACTGGACCACTGTCCGTTCCTATTCCTACCTTGCAATGTGGCACTCAACACACTTTGCAATCCCATCTATTCTTTCCCTCGTCTGTACAATCCGTCTTGGCCTGTCTCACTGCTCCTCCGTGGCACATCTGAATCCCTGATTAGTCCAGCAGGTGAAGCAGGATGGTAGACCAGGCATGGAATTGGCATGAACAGCTGCAGTTGCCTTGTGCCCTGCCACTAGAGTTAAGCTGAATTTCCCCAGAAGACTTTTTTTCTTTTTCTCATCTCGCATCAGAACCCCTGTTTGGTAGAATTTTCTCCGAATTTCCTGGAGTGATGTTAGGGAGACATTTTTCTCCCTCTCCTATAATACTAGAACCCAGGGTCATCCTATGAAGCTGATTGGTGGGAGATTCAAGACAGATAACTATTTCCTGTTGCCATAGTTCTTTAACTTCCATAGCCAGTGGTGTATCTTTTCCTCTTTGTTTTCGGCAACATTTTTGTCATTAGGTATTGCTATGTGAATGAGGTAGTGGTTTTTTATGACTGTTATATCTAATTGATTGGGGGCTGGTCATGTTGGTGGGCAAGCCCCCTTGGAGGCTGGATATATTGGTAGGCACACCCCCTTAGGGGCTGGTCATGTTGGTGAGTCCGACCCCTTGGGGACGGCCATTTTGTCCTCCTTTTTGGTTTCCAATATATGGTCACCTTACCTAAACAGGGCTTTTACATAACTGTATTAATACATAACTGTATTAATTCAGGCTGTTCACAGTTGCTTGGCTTTCATCCTGCATGACCTGCTTTATGTACAAGGTGACAGAATTAAAGGGATCTAAAGTACAGCATAAACAACACTGAGATGTTGTGTAAGGATTCTAATATAGCTCCTTATCTTTCTAAGAGATCCCAAAGCTAAGGAAATTGAGCCCAATTCATAGCTTTGCTGACAGTTCTATACAGAGCCTCCTTCACCTCTCTATTTCTCAAGCTGTATATGAGGGGATTAACCATGGGAGTTAGGATAGTATAAAAGAGAGAGAAGGTCTGATGAAGCGCCCTCAGTGCATCAGTTTTAGGAACTACATAGACAATGATCAGAGACCCAAAGAAAAGTGTCACTACAATGAGATGAGAGGAACAAGTGGAGAAGGCCTTCTGCCTCATGGCTTTGGACCGGATTCGAAGAATGTTAATGATTATATACACATATGAAATCAGGGTAAGTAGGAATGGGAGTGTTGTGTCCATGGAGGCTAGGATGAAACTTACGAGCTCCACCATGTGTGTGCTGCTGCAGGACAGCTTTATCACTGGTTCTAAATCACAAAAGAAATGATTAATTTTATTTGGGCCGCAAAATGATAGCTGCAAAACCTGGGATGTGATTATAGTGTTAGTTAGCACACCCCTCATCCAAGAGGCAGTGATAAGCCAGAAGCAGAGGCTGCCATTCATGAGAGAGGTGTAGCGCAGTGGTTTGCAGATGGCCAAGTATCGATCATAGGACATCACAGCCAGGAGATAACATTCTGTAGATGCTAAGGAGCCAAAGAAATAGTATTGCACAAGGCAACCATTAACAGAAATGGTTCTGACCCCAGTCAGAAGACTGAACAACATCCTGGGCAGAAGAGTTGATGTGTAGCAGATCTCCAAGCAGGACAGACTTCCTAGGAAGAAGTACATAGGGGTGTGAAGATGCAGATCAGCCACAACTAGCACAACGAGGAGGAGATTCCCAGCCATGGTCATCATATAGATTACTAGGAAAGCCAGGAATAGAAGACCCTGCAGCTCTGTGTGATCCACAAATCCGAGAATAATGAAGTTTGCAATGGCATTTGGATTTGTTCCGTTTTGTATTTGCTGTAAGACAGGAAAGATTTTATTAAGCAGGAATGATATTTGTACCCATATAATGAACAGTGCATTTGGGGGATCTGATGCAATCATGCATTCTAAGCGCTTCAGCACACATGGATTCTTCACTGATGAATAGCTTGTTGTGATTCCTATCACATGCTCCTGTAACTATTATACAGACATTTGAAAACAACAATGTATGTCACATGCTGATTTCTATTGCTTCCTTCCTTCTTTTGGTCAAGCTTTAAACAGAGCTTTCACCCAGAACACCTTAAATAAATGAGAGAAAAATAAGAAAATGAGACATCCCAGTGGGGGAGGAAGCAGCAGCCAGGCACCTAAACATCGTGCCTGGGTCCAGCTCCAGCTGAGAGCCCCCCCTCCTGCTACCAATGGTCTCTGCTGAACTTTTCCAACTAAGAATGTAGTGCCTGAATTTGCTTTGCTTTCCCCCCTTCTCCTCCCTCCCAATCCCCTTTCCTCTTGTGTAATTTTTTTTTTAGATTGTAAGCCTGTGGGCAGGGACTGTCAAGAAACATTTTTGTAAGCCACCTTGGGAGCCTTTTTGGCTGAAGGTCAGGCTAAAAATGCTTAAATAACTATATAAATTTCTTTAGACCACTTCCTTATGGCTCTCTCAAGAATAGCCTTTCCCAACCTTGTGTCCTCCAAATGTTTTGGACTACAGGATTTTTGACTATGAGTCATGTTGGCTGAGGCTGATGGGAGCTAGAAGCGAAAACATCTGGAAAGCACCAGGTTGGGAAAGGCTGCACTTGAGCACAACTGGAATCCCCCTCATTTTCACAAACTCATTCACAATAGGCAATTGGGAGGGGGCAAATGAGGCAAAAGACAAGTTTTTTGGGGGGGGGTTACTATTGGCAAGCCGGCCACCACTTGTCTCTCTCTTTTCTCTCTCTCTCTTTTATTTACATAGCATTATTCCCAGTAGGTATACTGAGGAGAGAGAGAAAAGGTTGTTACTGGGGGCCACTATTTTTCCCCAGGCTGGGAACAACACAGGGTCATCATATAACATTGTCCCTAAGGGTATTTTTGGGGGAAGGGGAAACTGCCAGCCTGTGGCTTCTGAGAGGCTGACAGCTGCTATGTTTTGAAAAAAAGGGGTAGCCAATGAAAAGGTTTGATCCTAAAACCCACCCACCCACCAACATTCAAGGGAACTTTCTCAAAGAAGAACCTTGGCTCAGACTCAAATTGAATATATGACCCTTATTACACTGCAGTACTGAGGGGTATGCCTATGGATTATTTGAAAGGTAGCTGCAAAGTTATCAGTCTTAGTGCAAACCCAGGTCTCATCTCTCCTCTTCTACTCAAGGAGTAGCTACACCTTATGAGTGTAACCATTTCCCTACCCTTAGCTTCTGCACTCAGATTAACCCTCCCAAAGCTCTTCATTGCACACATCACCACATACAGACAGTTCAAAATGCCTGAATTCTCCACATTTTTATCTCAGTGGGAGGGGGGGTAAGGCTTGTTGGGTCAGGAGGAGAGATGCTTTAAAGTGAAGAAGCACCAAGTGTAGGGTGACCATATGAAAAGGAGGACAGGGCTCCTGTATCTTTATCAGTTGTATTGAAAAGGGAATTTCAGCAGGTGTCATTTGTATGCATGTCGCACCTGGTGAAATTTCCTCTTCATCACAACAGTGAAAGCTGCAAGAGCCCTGTCCTCTTTTAAATCTGGTCACAGTATAGCTGCAGTATAGCTCCTGCAGTTTTAACTGTTGTGATGAAGAGGAAATTTCACCAGGTTCTCCATATGTACATATGACACCTGCTGAAATTCCCTTTTCAATGCAACTGTTAAAGATACAGGAGCCCTGTCCTCCTTTTCATATGGTCACCCTAACCAAGTGGGATTGGAAATATGTTAGTGTGTGTGTTGACCTCTTCAAAGCTGCTCACATTGGGTATCTAATATGTATTTTTCTGCATAATGAACTAAGATGAAAAGTTTGGGTGTTTCTTTAGTCCCTTGGCCCAATGGTTAAGAGGAAGATTCAATTTATATTTTCACTCTTGTAAGGTAAATGGATAGAGGCTTAATCTACACCAAGCAGGATATTGCACTATGAAAGCTGTATATAAAAGGCAGGAGCCACACCAAGCAGGATATACAGTAGCAGTATGAAAGTGTTATATGGTATGTAATAATGGGACCCAACAGTTGTCAGTGCACTTTAATACCACTATAAAGCAGTAGTGTGGCTCCTGCCTTTTATATACCCCTTTCATACCACTTTCATAGTGGAATATCCTGCTCAGTGTAGATTATGCCAGAAACAGTTTGTTCTCAGATGTCAACACTGCCAGTGGACTTGGAGTCAAAAGAGTATAATGCCACATAGCTTGATTGTATGAGTGATCAAACATGATAGTCCTGTATATTGGGTAAATATTCTCTGGATATCAGTCCTTATGTAGCTAAAATGGCACCATCCATGCATGACAGAGAGAGAGAGAAGATTTTGTGGCACCCCCAATGTTTGCAGAAGCACAAACAAAACTTTAGGTGAAACTCTAAGTAGGGGGGAACGTGAACAGAACCCAATGAGGAATGAACATGCTCAGTGGCCACAGAGTTCTGAATGTCTGATGGGGAGAAGGGAGAATGGAAAATCAGTTTCAGTACAACTGTCAAATATTCAGGAGCCCTGTCCTCCTTTTCATAGGGTCACCCTATCCAGGAGCATGCCCTCCAATGACCTCAGTGATCGGGTAGGTTGGTAAAGGAGAAAGTGCTTAAAACATAAAATACCAAAGGAAGAAGCAACAGCAACATTAGGGCCACTAGATGTAAAATAAAAGTTTATTATGGGCTGTGACATAACCCAGCTTTCATAACTGAGCAGAATGGTCGTATACAGCAGTGTTTATTATATCTGGATCAAAAAAACAGACAGCATAGCATATCTGTCCAAACAGCTTGAAAAGCAAAGAGGGCCATTACGGCATATGTGGTACAAACGACCTAATACAACCCCACAGATAAATCAAAATGGGATTTGTTCTGTAAATGCTGCTGCTTAATTCTAATATGACCAGTCCTTTTTAAAGAGAACAACATGAAAATAACTCACCTTTTCATTTCTCTTTAAGGTTTCCAGTCTTGGCAGTGAGAAGACAAGGATATGACTGAACAGAGGTGAAACAACTCTCTTTTCTCTTGTTTGGGCTTCAAGGATCTCTTCTCCAGAGCTCCAGGTGTTTAGCAGAAAAGACTCGGAGGGAGAAATTAAAACATCTCCCTGAATAATAAAGCATAGCCATGGGGGAATCATGTTCTGCGTGGACCCCTCTAGGGACAGCTTCAGTTAAGGGGAAATGATTTTATTTTATTTTCAATCGACTTTCTATTAACCCCTGGCATGGACCTTGTTTTTTTCCATAATTGATGAGCTGATGCTTAGTTACTATGTGATATGCACCAGCCTGGAAAGATCTTTCCTAGAGAATTCCAGACAGTTCAGAACCCGTCAACACATATGCGAAATTATGATGGTTGGGTCCAGCATACATCACTTTTCCCTGCATATTAAAGGGGCAAACAACAGCATCCCATCATTATAAGAATCATTATTGTACTGCTGAAAAGTAATTATTCCTGTTGGGCTATTACCTTGGCATCCCATGGAAAGGTCGATGACTGTGCCAGATTTGAAACTGATCTGATACATATTGCCACACATGTACAACAAGTTAAAACATTTTGAAAACTACATGTTGCTAAATGGATTGGGACCCTACCATGCAGGAGTGTGTGTGTCCCCGTCCACGTGCACACACAGTTTTATCCTCCACTTTGGCATTTTTTATTCACACCCTCCATGGTCCCTTCTGAA
The DNA here is from genome assembly GCF_023053635.1 of Elgaria multicarinata webbii. Taxonomy (NCBI): domain Eukaryota; kingdom Metazoa; phylum Chordata; class Lepidosauria; order Squamata; family Anguidae; genus Elgaria; species Elgaria multicarinata. Next base: position 19,891,023 of record NC_086181.1, read on the forward strand.
CAGATACATTCTGGAGAAGCTCCACATTTTAAAAGTCAGGGACTGAACCCAACTTTTGAGGATGGAGAGAGGTGAAACGGCCCTTCTGCCTAGGGTGACCATATGAAAAGAAGGACAGGGCTCCTGTATCTTTAACGGTTGAGATGAAGAGGGAATTTCAGCAGGTCTCATTAGTATGCATGCAGCACCTAGTGAAATTTCCTCTTCATCACAACATTTAAAGCTGCAGGAGCTAAACTAGAGTGACCAGATACAAAAGAGGGCAGAGCTCTGCAGGGAATTTCACCATGTGCTGCAGGCATACAAATGACAGCTGCTGAAATTCCCCTTTCTATACAAGTGTTAAAGATACAGGAGCCCTGTCCTCCTTTCCATATGGTCACCCTACCTTCTGCTGTCTAAACTCACTCCATCCTCACTGCAGAGGCATGGCCAGATGGATGACAACCCTTGATTGGTCATTGTCTACCCGAGCAGAGGCCGGGGGCAGGCCCAGCTGCTGGAAACTCCTCACTTCCGCTGTGCATCGGGATTAGCCACTGCCACCCCGATGCGGTAAAAGTGTGGTGTTTTGCTTATCAGGCCAGCAACCCACCACCATATAAGCAGCCCACAGTCTTTTACCTCTCATATCTTCCACTCTCTCAGAATTGCTTCACAAAAAGCAATTGGAACCTTTTAGATGAGCTCCCCAGAGCCAAAAAGGTTCTGAATAAAAATGAATAAAGAGGTTCAATCTCATGGCCTCCAATATCATCTGTATGCCGATGATACACAATTATATCTTTCATCTCCGGATCTTTCTCCTGATGTTCACGATCGTATCTCAGCATGTCTTTCAGATATCTCAGCTTGGTTGCTTCATCGTCGTTTGAAACTTAATATGGCAAAGACTAAATTGCTTGTTTTTCCTCCTAAACCTTCTCCTCATCTCCCATTCTCTCTTACTGTCAATAACGTTACGCTTACTCCAGTCAAGGAAGCTCGTAGTCTTGGCTTTATATTTGATTCCTCGCTCTCCTTTATTCCTCATATCGAGTCAGTAGCTAAATCCTGTCGTTTTTTCCTGTATAATATTGCCAGGATTCGATCATTTTTGTCTGTCTCTTCTGCCAAGACTCTTGTTCATGCATTGGTTATTTCTCGGTTGGACTACTGCAACCTTCTTCTCACTGGCCTTCCTTCTTCTCACATCAGTCCGTTGGTTTCTGTTCACCACTCTGCTGCTAAGATCATCTTCTTGGCTCGCTGCTCTGACCATGTTACTCCACTTCTGAAATCTCTTCATTGGCTTCCAATTCACTTCAGAATCCAATATAAACTTCTCCTGTTGACCTACAAAGCTTTTCACTGTCAAGCTCCTTCCTATCTCTCCACTCTCATCTCACACTATTGCCCCGCTCGTGCTCTTCGCTCCTCTGATGCCATGTTTCTCACCTGCCCAAGGGTCTCTACTTCCCTTGCTCGGCTTCGTCCATTTTCTTCTGCTGCCCCTTACGCCTGGAACGCTCTTCCAGAACATTTGAGAATTACAAGTTCAATTGCAGCTTTTAAAGCTCAGCTAAAAACTTTTCTTTTTCCTAAAGCTTTTAAAACTTGATTTTGCTCTGACTTTATACTGTTAGTTTTACCCTACCCTGTGCCTGTTTGGTGCATTCTCTTCCCCTCCTTATTGTTTTATTACGATTTTATTAGAATGTAAGCCTATGCGGCAGGGTCTTGCTATTTACTGTTTTACTCTGTACAGCACCATGTACATTGATGGTGCTATATAAATAATAATAATAATAATAATAATAATAATAATAATAATAATAATAATAATAGGTGGAATGAATAAAAAGCACCAACTACAGAAGAGAGCAGAGGAGAGAACTGCAGAGCCCTGTTACACTAGGTTCCCAATCCATGTAACAACACGTAGTTGGACTTTAAGAGATCATGCTCCAAAACTAAAGTAGTAGGCATTGCACGTAGAATCAACTAAGGGTAATTCTAGACAAGGCATTTATTGTGCCATTGTCCAGCTTCATTTCCATAATTTTAGAGATTCCAGGTGATGTTGTTTTCTAGTAGTAGCTCTCTGTGTTTTCCCACCATTTCTATTTTTTTTTTTCTTCACATGGAAAGTATGTTAAGGAAAAAGAGAAGGATTTGCCTTCTGCTTGCTGCTGGGAAGAGCCCTCTATCTGGAGGCATCCCAAATGTCCCTCTGCCACAATAACAACAACAACAACAACAACAACAGCAACAAGAAGAAGTCTTCTGCAAATGCTGGATCATTTAGTTATTTATTTGTATTACCTATATACTGCTTAATGTAATAAAATTAATAAGCAATTAATATAGGAATATGTGAGAACTTCACTCTATTGAGGGGCCCCCTTCCTTGCCCCACCCCCAGATTTACCTAATTTGTACCTCCCAGTCACAAATGCAGTTTGCCATGGGAAGTCCATACATTTCTGAGCTCACAATGTGTTCAACAAAGCAAATGAAAAATGTCAAACCTCTAATATTGCTGCATTTTTTCCCTTTTCAACGAGAAAGTAAGTATTCACTTCACCCCCCATCTTGCAGTTTTAACTGTGGATAGTTGGTAGAAAATTCACATTAACTAGTGTATGTTATTTGCATTTATTGTTTGTATATGATTTCAGATTTCAGACATATCCACACTTTCCTTGCTGAAAGTCTCATTACTTAGATAAGTGTCCATGCAGAATAGATTAATCCATCAAGCTCAATGTCATACAATTTTTCTTTAAAAGAAAAAGAAAAGTTAATTTGATCCAATTTGTGCATTACACAAAATGTATGCACTTTTGTACATGCGTTTCAAACACAGGCATGCTTTCCAAATAACTTCCCTTTAAAATATAGCATTTTTCTACACAATTTAGGTAATATAAACACTTTTATTTGCACTTCTCTGTAAGATATTCATTTTACACACATTTTTTATTGGCAGGTGGTATCACAAAATTCTGAAAAGTACAAATATCACTGTATAACCCGCATTACAGTTTGTGTATAGGTTCAGAAAGTGTGAATTTGGTAGACATATTAAAATATAAACAGAATTTTTCTTCAGCACCTATGTAAAGATATTGAATTATATATGTAATTATATATGTAAATGAATGCCTAATTAAATAAAGAAACCTGGTATGGGCAAGAAAGAATCTGCTAAGGCATTCCCATTTGTAACAATATTGATTTGAATCCATTTATTTAATATGGCCTTTTTTATTATAGTTATTTTTCTTTTTAAAGGATTGAAGTCAAAATGAGGCTTTCTGTATATTTCTGCATATATATATATATATATATATATATATATATATATATATGGCACAGATGGGTCAGCGTGCATTATTCCTGCTGCACCTCTGTTATTTCTCTTTTCCCCACAGAACCTGCAGCTAGTGAAATAGGAAGTAAGTGCCTCCTAAGCAATCTTGGAAATGAACATAAATGCTCATTTCCAGAATGGGACAGGTGAGTGGCGCTCCCTTCTGTTAACACCACTAACCTGTGTTGTTCTAGAAATCACTGTTTCCACTCATTTCTGGTTGTTTTCTGTTGCTCTAGCATTTGGTCTTGATAGCATTAAGACAGTATTGGACACTGCCTATGGTTTCTCATAATGTGGGTTAGGGTAAAAACATGGGTGTTGGGGGATACAATATTTGTTGTATTTTCTAATAACCCTTGTTAAGTCGATTTCAGAGTTGGCATACAATTCTTGCTGCTAATGTCCCTGTGTAGCAGGCCACAAGAAGAAAAGAGATACATGCACCATTTCCAAAACGAGCATGTGATGCCACAGGATGACCCAAAACTAATATCCAGCAGATGGCAGCATAGGACAATGACGTTTACCAGCAACTTTCCACTGGTTTGGCCATCCAATTCCATGAACCCATTCAGAGGCCACAAAAAGGACATTTTCACAAATATTTTGTGTGTGTGTGTGTGTGTGTGAAATCGGACTCACCTTCAGGGCTGTTACTGAGTTGCAGCAGCAGTAGACACTATTGGTGCTGTGTCTTTTAAAAAAGTATATATATTCTGTGCTGCGGGGCAGTAAAACTCTTCTTGAAAGCCATCATTTCTTTCCCTAAATACCCTGGGCACAACAGTATAATGGCACCATTTCTGCCAAGAAATCTCTTCAGCTACTAAGTTAGGGTGATCATATGAAAAGGAGGACAGGGCTCCTGTATCTTTAACAGTTGTATTGAAAGGGGAATTTCTGCAGGTGTCATTTGTATATATCGAAAACCTGGTGAAATTTCGGCTTCATCACAACAGTTAAAGCTGCAGGTGCCCTGTCCTCTTTTAAATCTGGTCACTCTAGTATAGCTCCTGCAGCTTTAACTGTTGTGATGAAGAGGAACTTTCACCAGGTTCTCCATATATACAAATGACACCTGCTGAAATTCCCTTTTCTATGCAACTGTTAAAGATGCAGGAGCCCTGACCTCCTTTTCATAGGGTCACCCTAACTAAGTGAAGCTTTGCTGCAGCTGATTGGCAGCCTTTTTCTATCTGCTTTTTACCCTGTGCTTCTCACCAGCACCCCATTGCCTCTCCAGGGTTGGGGGCCTTCCTGAACAATGCAGTATAGAGTGCAGAGTGGTTCTGGGCAGGGTTGGAGGGGAGGGAAAACTTGCTTTCATGAATGTCCTTAAGTTTACTTATCTTAGTCCAATTTTGAGTGGCGACGCCACCTCATTTTCCCCAACACTCCAGGCAGCCTTCTCAGGAGCTTCAGGAGGCTACAAGGGGGGGACTTCTAGGGGGCTCCATGGGGAATCAGGAACTTTCCTCCTATGAATTTCCTTAAGTTAAATTATATAAGTAGGAACCTACCAGAAATAGAAAGTAAGGCCTTAGCTAGACCTAAGGTTTATCGTAGGATTGTCCCTGCCTGCTCCCGGGATATCCTGTGTGTCATTTACATGAACAGGGATGACCCCGGGACAATCCTGGGATAAACCTTAATTACAGTAGGTCTAGCTAAGGCCTAGGTAGCTGGAAACCAAATACTATGACTTTGCAACTTGGTCCTCATCTACACCAAGCAGGATATTGCACTATGAAAGTGGTATGAAAGCAGTATATAAAAGGCAGGAGCTACACTACTGCTTTATAGTGGTATTGAAGTGCACTGACGACTGTTGGGTCCCATTATTACATACCATATAACACTTTCATACTGCTACTTTATACTGCTCCATTGACATATACCATATTCTGATTTCATAGCACTATATCCTGCTTAGTGTGGCTCCTGCCTCATATATCGCTTTCATAGTGCAATATCCTGCATGGTGTAGATGACCCCTTGGATAGCTTCTTTAAAGTTCTGACTGTTTCTGACTGAAACCCAGAGTGCATTCACTACCCCATTGGCATTGGAACTACCAGCATCAACTAATCAAAACTTGAAAACTCATGGTCAGAAACTATGGTGGGATGAGGGTACACAGCAAAAGTAATAATATATCTTCAATATGAATGTGTTAGAGATTTGCTCAGTTGAGAGTTGTTGTTTTTTAATAGCGTAACCCAATTCCTACCTCCTTTACCAAAAAACTCAGGCCGTAGCTAGACCTAAGGTTTATCCCAGGATCATCCTGAGTTCATCCCTGCCTAAGCGCTGGATGCCATGTGTGGCACTTAGATGAACAGGTTTGACCCCAGGACAATCCTGGGATAAACCATAGGTCTAGCTACGGCCTCAGACTTTCCAACACAATGTGTGGTCGGAAATTGATACAGTTCTGAGATTGTGATGTGTTCTTAAAAAGCAAAACACAAATTATTTGACAACATGTTCACCTTTGAAAAACGCACAAAGAAAAAAATGTGTACCTTTTCCAAAATGCACATAAATATGCTCTGTCACTGGGTGTGTATATTTTGTTACTGCATCTTTATAGAAGGATTGTTTTGTTTTGTTATAAAAAACGTAAATTTGTGCAGAGTCTGAACTTCAGAAAAGCCATGCTTGATCAGCCAAGCGTTCATCTAACTCAGCATTCTGTTCACACTGAGCCTGACCAGCTGAAGATGGGAGACTCACAAGCAGGACTTGAATGCTAGAGAAGCAAAATAGCATCACTCATGCACAAGAGGGAGATATCAGCAGACTTTGGCCTTAGCTAGACCTACCTGTTAGCCTGCGACGGAGGAGGGAAGAACTCGCGTTGTGTTTAATGCGAGATCCCTTCTCTGTTTACACGCGATGACCTCAGAAGGAGAGGCGTTGCGCCTGCCATTTTTGTTATTAAAGGGCCAGCAGCGCACAAACACACATGCGCATAAGGTAAGTAGTTTTTTAAATTTAAATTACTTTCCTCCCTCCCCTCCCCCCCCCCGCCTGTGTGCGGCTCCCAGCTCCTTGCGAGGAATTGTACGGAGCTGGGTCAACCTGCGGCACCCAGCCACATGTTCTGCGGTCTCGGGCTCAGCCCAGGACCACGGAAAAACTGGGGCCAAAGTGGAGGGTGAGCTCCTGGGGCAAGGGAGGGATCATCCCTCCCTGATCCCGGGATCCCCTGTGCATCATGTGGATGCACAGGGACGATCCCAGGGATCACCCTGGGATAAAGCCCCATCTAGCTATGACCTTTGAGAAAACTCTAAGGCTTACGTAAGTGAAAACATCTTTAGAAAAATCCATTGAGGGGGACCCCCCACCAAAAAAAACCCAACAACCCATGAGGGAAAAACATGATCAGCATGAATAAAATTGTGGCTGATCACTGAAGGGATTTAAGAAAACTGGTGGGGAATGTAATAGAGTCCCCTGGAAGAGGGGAATGGAAGCTTGAATGCGAACACTCCACACTGCAATATTTAGTTGCATTTTTAAGCATTCTTGTGTTTTTTGGGGAGCATTTAACTCCACAATTTTAAACCACCCCTGCTATTCCAGAATTGCACCAGCTATTTTAAACTCTGGCCATTGGCAAGCTAGCCACATGACTCCTTCCCTTAGGCAAGCAGCTATTCCTCCCCCACCCCTTTAGCCTGCCAAGTTCCTTTTATGGGAGAACAGAGAAAGATGAAGAGTGACTCAGTGGTCATTTCAAGCAACTCCTGACTTCCATAACTAAATAGTCTGCTGTTTGAGAGAGAGAGAGAAACATTTGAAACCTTTGAAATTCTAAATAGTCAGACCAGATGCTTCCCATGTGAGAATTCTTTATAAGTACCCAGTATCACATGCCACACATGACTTCAAGGTTGTCTGCTTGCCTGTTTTGCTGATGGGTTCTTCCATATGGGTGGCAATAGTTCTGGTTAGAGGACAGCCGTGAAGAAAATAATGCATTCACTATTTATTTATTTATTTATAATTTGCCTCACTATATGGCTGCAGCTGTACGTCTATGATAAGGGTGCAATGGCTGATACTGAGAAAACAGCTCAACAGACTGCTCTGAAACTTGGAATTTTAGGAGGGGGGTGGGTTTAATTTTTGGAGGGGTAGGTCCATGCCAATTTTGATGTTGAAAGAGAGAGAGAAAAAAGAAAGAAAGAAAGAAAAAGTTTAATTGTGGAAGTTAATCAGCAGTTTTACAGGTATTCTCTGGTTGTCCCTCCCCCCCAATAGAATTACATGTAGTTTAGTTTGTTGTCAAATTTCACTGTTTCTCCAGCATCTTTTGGAAAACAAATTGTCATCATAAGTAAGGGAGAAGGTATCACTTGTGCTGTGCCTCAAAAGAAGTAGAAGTTATTTGTAAGTTTTGTAAAAAGTGTGATGTTTTCCCAGCTTTTTTTTTACTGGGGAGTTCATAAGGCAAACTTCTTAGGATGGGAGGAGGAACAGACTGTAGTGTGCTTACTAGGGAGACAGGAGAGATCTGTTTCTGTACAAATTCCATAACAACATATGAGAAATGAACTAGCAATACATCAGAATTGGTTTTCTATCCTAAAAATAAAATTAAATGTGTCTGCTCTGTAAATATAAACACATTTGGGAGCTCAGAACCTTGCAAAACTGACTCCACAATAGGTTCTGGTAACCCATTTAAGAGGAAATTCCATTCTGCACATGTTCAGAAGTCAATAAAAATATGATTTTCATATTACAGAGCTGGGCCCTGACACAGAAAAGGATTGCTATTCTGGTGCTTCAAATCCAGAGTGCACAGTGGTGTGCAATGTCATGCTACCTCCATGCATCATGCTGTTCTGCCAACATTATTGCCAGCACAATATCCCTCCTTGTCCTGTCCATTGTCTCAAATTGCAATCCTCTACATATCTACTGAGAAGTTAGAACCACTGTCTGTAATGCGTCTTCCAGGAGTAAGGGGGTATAGTGGGTATAGCACTGCAGCCTCAAATGGATAAAAGGAATGGATCTGAGTGCACCAGTTGCTGGGGAACATGGGTGGGAGGGTGCTGTTGCACAGTGTCCTGCTTTTCATCCCTGGCCAATGGCTGGTTGGCCACTGTGTGAACAGAGTGCTGGACTAGATGGACCCTTGGTCTGATCCAGCAGGGTACTTCTTATGTTCTCATGTTCTTAACTTTCAAATGTCTTACCTGTGGCAGGAGGCTGGACTAGATCAACTTCAAGGTACTACCCAACTCTGGCCTTTGCTAGACTTAAGTGAAAATCCGGGGGAGAGGAGGAGAGACATCTCATTGTGAATAATGCAAGATCTCGCCCTTGTTTACACGTAAGGTGCAATGGCCTCAAGAAGAGAGGCATTGTGTCCGCCATTTTTTTTAAAGGGCCGGCTGTGCATGAGCGCTGGAGCGACTAAAGGTAGGGTGTTTATTTTTTTTAAAAAAATTGATTTCTCCACTCCCCCCCACCCTAGTCCTGACAATAAAAAAGGTGTTTCAGTGTGTGTGTCCGTGTCCACGCACGTGCGCATAAACCACTGATTTTGGTACACTTGTATTGGCTGCTTGCATGTTTCCAGGCCCAATTCAATGCAGTAGTTTTGACCTATAAAGCCATATATGACTCGGGACTGCAATACCTGAGGGACAACCTCTCCTGGTATGAATGTAGTGTACACTGTAGTCATCAGCTGAGGCTCTCCTCCATGTGCCTCTTCTGAGGGAGGTTTGGAGGATGGCAACAAGTAAGAGGGCATTCTTGGTCCTCCACCCACTCATCCTGCAGACTGTGGAATGCTCTCCCCATGGAGGTCTGCCTGGCACCAACATTGTATTCTTTCCAGCGCCACGTTAATGTTTCCCTTTATTTCCAGGCATATGATATGATGATGATGATGATGATGATGATGATGATGATGAAACTTGTCCAGGGATTTTTTTTACTGATTGTGTAAAATGTTTTTTTCATGGGAATGGTTTTGTAAACTGCCCAGAGAGCTTTGGTTATGGGGTGGTATATGAATGTAAAATAATAATAATAATAATAATAATAATAATAATAATAATAATAATAATAATAATATATTACTATGTTGTACTTTATGCTTTTAATCTTTGTAAACCACCCAGGGAGCATTGGCTATTGGGTGGCATAGAAATGGAATGAATGAAATGAAATTTGTATCTCTGCACACACACACACACACACACACACACACACACACAAATTTGCATGTGTCCCAAGTTTCCAGAATACCTGATGGTAAATCACATAGGATGTATGACAGTCATAGACTTGTTTATTATTTACGTGGAATACCTTGGAGGATTTTTGACACTTGTGCCAATTATAGGATGGAGCCAGAAAATAGTGTGAGTCTAAGAAGTAAGGCTCTGTACCTATCCATATCACAAAGGATTAGGATCACCTGAGCAGTTGTCTTCCTTACGAGTGAACCCAAAGGCGAGAGTTTAAGCACTAATACAGCCAGAAACAAGTAGGGATGTTTAAGAGAACTTCAGGGAAATGAGTCTTGTATAAGGCCATTCATTTGCTACGAAGAAGAAACAAGGAAGAAATTGAAGAACGATTTTGAATCCATCCATGGATTTTCACAAAAGCCAGAGAGTTTTGTTCCTCACATGACAGTGCAAAGACAATAAGGTGGGTATTTACTGGAACACGATTAAGTAATTTTAGCATTCCATCAACAAGGTAGTGAAATTTCTAGAACAGTTTTACAAATTCAAGAGGATAAGGGCAACAATAATTCCTTTGCTGGTAGTATGATCAAACATTCAGATTATATAACAGACTGAATGATAGTAAAGTCCTTCCTTCTTTCCTTCATTTAATTCTCTGACTGCCTCCTTAATATTTCCTTTAACTCTTTGTGAGGGCAGGGATAAAAATGCACACTTTTTATACTATCACAACTAGAACTTGAGCAGTAAATTATCTAGAAATAAGGCCCCATCTGCACCCCATAATTAAAGCATTCTTCAAACAACTTTAAATTCAAAATTTTGTATTTGATTAGGGTGTTCACATGAAAAGGAGAACTCCTGTATCTTTAACAGCTGTATAGAAAAGGGAATTTCAGCAGGTGCTATTTGTATCTGGTCAAGAGGGCAGGGCTCCTGCAGCTTTAACTGTTGTGAGGAAGGGGGGATTCCACCAAGTGCTGCATGCATACAAATCACACCTGCTGAAATGCCCTTTTCCATGCAACTGTTAAAGATAGAGGAACCCTGTTTCACATGGCCACCCTAGATTTGATTGATCTGAAAATGGTTTAGTATAGGGTGACCATATGAAAAGGAGGACAGGGCTCCTGTATCTTTAACAGTTGCATAGAAAAGGGAATTTCAGCAGGTGTCATTTGTATATATGGGGAACCTGGTGAAATTCCCTCTTCATCACAACAGTTAAAGCTGCAGGAGCTATACTAGAGTGACCAGATTTAAAAGAGGACAGGGCACCTGCAGCTTTAACTGTTGTGATGAAGAGGAAATTTCCCCAGGTTCCCCATATATACAAATGAAACCCGCTGAAATTTCCTTTTCAATACAACTGTTAAAGATACAGGAGCCCTGTCCTCTTTTTCATATGGTCACCCTAGTTTAGTAAGATGAAGCACGTATTTCTCAATTTATTATAAAGCAGAAGAAATGTTTTACTGTTGTTTATTCTCTGAAACTATGTGAAGAAATGTTTTGTAACTCAACTAGCACCTCTAATAGTGACATTTAAAGTTATGCCTCTTCTTTCCCTATAAAGTGTTCAATGTGGCTGCAATTATATGGGTACAGCTTAACTACATATGGAAATCTCTGTCTTGGATCTTAGATTCTATACAGCATCTACATCTAACCCCATCAATTTCTGCTGAATGTAACACTGCTTTTCTTTATCAAAGGAGTACTTTAGTGAAACATACGTCTTTAAAAACGGCAATGCATATTAGATTTGAAGGGTAAAAGCAACTAGGCCAATCATTGATAAACCATCAAATTCCTCAAATGAGAGGGGCTATCAATGATAATAAAAGAAAGATAAAAGAAGGATATGCAAGAATGTTATGGGGCAAATTCACCAGAATCCCATTTTGTGTAAGACTTAAGGTAAACTTGGCCCTTTCTACACCTATGGATTTTCCCAGGAAAATGGAGGGATCATCCCTGCCTGCTCCCGGGATCCCCTGTGTGTCATTTGCATGCACAGGGATGATCCCATGATGATCCCTGGAAAAAAGGCAGGTGTAGAAATGGCCCTTGATTTTCACTACAAGCCTATACCCATTTACCTGAGAGTAAGCTCTACTGAACTCAATAGGACATAGCTTTCAGTAGGCATGAATAAATATATTGTAAATTGTAATAAATATATTCTCTGTTCTTTTGTTAATGATTTTTTAAAGCATATTCTCTTTTCTTGTTTGTTTTGGTAGTGTATAGTATACATAATAGACATGGAGCAGAGGAACAATTCAGAAGTATCAGGATTTCTCCTACTAGGACTTTCTCAGGTCAAAGAAGTCCAGCTTGCCCTCTTCTTCTTGTTTATACTCTTCTATTCATTCATCCTGCCTGGGAACATCCTTATCATTGTTACAATTTGGATGGATCACCATTTGGCTTCCCCGATGTACTTTTTCCTAGCCAACCTAGCCTTCCTTGATATTTGCTACTGCTCTGTCACCCCACCAAAGATGCTAGCTGATTTCCTAAGTCAGCATAAAACTATCTCTTATGGTGGATGCATGTGCCAGCTCTTTTTCTTGCATTTCTTGGGAGCAGCTGAGATATTCTTGCTGATGGCCATGGCCTATGACAGATATGTGGCCATATGTAGACCATTACAGTACCTATATCTTGTGAGCAGAGGTGTGTGTTGCACTTTGTTGGGGGCTTCATGGCTTGGAGGATTTGTTCATGCTATCATCCTCGTCATTTTGACTCATCGCCTCCCCTTTTGTGGCCCCAATATCCTGGACAATTTCTTCTGTGATGTCCAACAGGTCATCAGACTGGCCTGCACTGATACATACAGGGTGCAAGTCCTGACTTTCATCAACAATGGTCTTGTTATATTGGCCTCCTTTGTACTATTGGTTGCCTCATATACAACCCTTTTGCTCAAACTGAAAACTAGTACCACACAAGGGAGGAGCAAAGCCTCATCCACCTGTGTCACCCACATTATTGTCATCTTTGTAATGTGCGCTCCAGCCATCTACCTCTACATATATCCCTCAGGGCCCTTACCCATGGACAAGATGGTGGCTGTCTTCCATACTGTGATCTTCCCCTTATTAAATCCAGTGATCTACACAATGAGGAATAAAGAAATCAAGAGCTCCATGAAGAAATTAATCAAAAGGCATATTCTCTGGACTGCAGAGTAAAAATGAGCAGAAAACTAGGAGGTATGAAACCAAGGGCTCGGAGTTGTGCTCCTTTATCCAAGTGAAATTTTGTATGCCCATATATCAGCTCCAAACTTAGGGTTGGATCCGGATTTAGTAAATCTTAGAGTAGACCCACTGAAATCAACGGGAAACATGGTTTCTTTAAGTCCCATTGATTTCAGTAGGTCTTCTCTAAGTATGACTATGTCTGGAGCCAACAAATTGTACATTTCAATTTGTATTGATCTTATACCTAGTAGAATTTCTAAAAATGAACCTCAAACTATTCTATTTTATTAAGTAAGCATAAAAAGTGAACACAGCACAAAATCCAAAACCATGTGCTGGATCAAGACTGAGGGCTCATCTACACCAAGAAGGATATTCCACTATGAAAGCAGTATGAAAGTAGTATATAAAAGGCAGGAGCCACACTACTGCTTTATAGTGGTATTCAAAACATGATAAGCATCCCCTGAACCCTGTGGGAAAATGTACCCATATCCAGCAAAAATGTCCATCCAGATTTACACTTTCAGAAAGTGTAATCCAAATAATAATGCAAAAAAAGATAAGAAAAATGGATGAGTGTATGAAGTCAAATATGGACTCAAGGAAATTTTATTGGGGAAAGGAAGCAAAGTTGCCACATTTGCTTCGGTTTCCCATATGGAACTAGGCAAAATGGAAAGGCAGATTCCATGGAAAAAGTCAAGTTAAAACAGATGAGGATTCCTTAAGAAAACAGAGGGTATTTCAGTCTGGCAGATTGAAATACATGGTAAGTAGGCTGTGTTCAGCTTAGTAAGTCATAAGCCTGTGTTCTCTCATCCACTCTTGTTATTACTCAGATTTCACATTTGCTGGTGTTCCAGCTGCCACATATTCAAACATGGATTGGCACCAAGCATACATCTAGGGAAATACATATGTACCTGCATGTGCAATCTGGTACTGTAGAAAAAGAAAGATTTTAAAAATGGACTAGGCAGTACTTAGAGAATCCTGTGTGCATGTATATTGGCTTCATAGAAATGGTACCATAGGGAGTCAGGAGTAGGGATGGATAGATAGGGAACAAGAGTAAGGGTGGACAAATCAGGAGTAGGGATGGACAATAGGTGCCAGGAGTAGGGATGGACAAATCTGTCAATTTTGTTTCCTCTCAGTTTTTCATTTGTCCAAGCTTCAATTCAATTCAACCAAAATATTTTTTTTACCAGCAATTTTCCTAATATAAGGCATTTCTGAGTGTTATTTTCACCAGTACATGCATTTTATGTGCACTCACCATGAATCTATACATTTCTGTATGTGTTTTTTGACTGGTTAACTTCATTTGAGAGGGCCTTTTCCATAGTGGCCTTGCACCTCATTAATGTGTTTCCACCAGGGGTTCATTAGCCAGGTCCTTTCATTGCAGGTCTTCAGGATTTGCTGACCTTTTCACAATCTATGGGCTGCAGGTTTCATTAGTATTACAATACATGTTTCTATAGTGTTTTAAAGTATTTTATTGTATATTTTATTGCCTAATGACTATTTATATTTTTGTATTTTTGTGTTGTTGTTTTTATCCTGTATGCTGCCTAAAAATATTTTTAAATAAATTTTTAAAAATGAAAAATTCAGAGAAGTGCAAATTTGGAAGGATATGGTTATTTAGTTGCACTATCTCCTTTCCCCCCAAAAGTGATTCAAGGTTTGGAATTAGGTCCAAAAGAAGTTAATTGTGTATTTATTTATTTTATTTGCATTAGTCAGAGACATATGACTATATCCAACCCAAATGCCAGGTACAAATCTTATTCACTTGAAATGAGAAAATGAACCTAGAATTATGCTTCATTTCTGGAGAGTGTTGGGCTGTTCATATATTTAATTGGACCTGAAATCTCTCTCAGATGGAATGTCTACAAAGTCCACCACCAGCGGTTCTACTGCAGCCTTCCTCAACCTGGGGCACTCCAGATGTGTTGGACTGCATCTCCCAGAATGCCCCAGCCAGCTGGCTGGGGCATTCTGGGAGTTGTAGTCCAACACATCTGGAGCGCCCCAGGTTGAGGAAGGCTGGTCTACTGTAAGGCACAGAGTTTCTATTGCTCAGTTTTCCAGTAAAAGACTTTAGTTCACATGAGAATGACCCTAGCCCTGGGGAAGTGACTTAAACTAATTCTGCACTACTGCTTTAGAGTTGTATTGAAGTACACTGATAACTGTTGGGTCGCAATCCACATTCCATATACCATTTTCATAGTGTTATTTCCTGCTTTTTTATTCTACATTCATAATGATTTGACACAAGCTGTAGATCTGGCCTAAGCAAATGATTCTGCACTATTGGGCATAAAGTAAACAAGGCAGAGAAGCAATATTTTAAAACTTTATTATGCTTGGAGTGTGTGTGGGGGAAATGCTAAAATACACATATCTTGTTCTCTCATGTAATGTTTCATAAAATAACGTTGGGAAACCAACAGAGACCTTAACAGTCTGCACAAACAGTTTCGTGGCAATTGCATGCAGATCATATATGAAACGATTAAGCATGTTTAATACATCCTCTAACCTTAGGGTGACCAACTGTCAAGATTTCCCCGGATTTGTCCTGGTTTTTGTTCTTTCCGTGGTGTCAGGGGGGATTTTCTATAATTTTCAATAATGTCCTGGAATGACACACTTTCCCCTTTAAGGCTGCCATTAGCATGGCAGGAGGGAATGACATGCTTTCTTGAGGCACATCATTCCCCCCACCCTGAGCTCCAATTGAGGTCTTAAAGGGGAAAGTGGGTCATTCATGGACATTATAGAAAAGGCCCCAATTGGAGTGGATGGTGGTGGTGCAGAATGAAATCCTTTCCCCTCCTCCACTCCAATTGGGTTCTTTAAGGTGGTGGGGGAATAACGTACTTTCTGCAGGACTCAGAAAGCTGCTTCCCCCCCCACACACAAGGTGTCCTCTTTTTTGGTTTCCCAAATATGGTCACCCTATCTAACCTACATTTCAGAACGATGTGGAGAGGTGTATCAGTTAGAGCTAGGTGCAAATATTACATTTCTGAGGGGTGATGGTGGATGCATCTTGTCTCTAAGAGCCTCATTGGATGGGGGGGGGGAGGATACCGCATTTTCCTAATGTTGCTTTGCCTTGTGCTCTTGTCCCACAATAGGGATGAACAGCTTCCTCTTTCTTCACAAGGGGAAGAAAGAGGAAGCAAGCAATGACCATGTGGCCCTTTCAGTGCACATTTTTACCATGCTGCTTCTCCTGCACACAGGAAATGGTGGCAGGTATCATTATGGTAAAAAACAAACAGATCTTCCAGGTCTTATTTTTTGGTGGGAAAAAGAGCAGAAGGAGTGGGAGACATGGGGGAGGCAGATGGCATAATCAAAAGGACCCACAAACATCTGTGAGTGGCCAGTAATGAGAGTGCTGTAAAACTAGGGTGACCATATGACGAGGAGGACAGGGCTCCTGCATCTTTAACAGTTGTACAGAAAATGGAATTTCAGCAGGGCTCGTTTGTATGCATGCAGCACCTGGTGAAATTCCCTCTTCATCACAACAGTTAAAGCTGCAGGAACCCTGCCCTCTTTTGTATCTGGTCAAGCAGGCAAGGCTCCCGTAGCTTTAACTGATGAAGAGAGAATTTCGCCAGGTGCTGCATGCATACAAATGACACATGCTGGAATTCCCTTTTCTAGTCAACTGTTAAAGATACAGGAGCCCCGTCCTCCTTTCCATATTGTCACCCTAATTCAAGCATCTTGCGGTGAAAGCAGATGGAATCTTCTGCTGTTGGACCTACTTGGGCCTACTAACATTTTGTGTGTGTGTGTGTGCTTTTAATAGACCATAGTGACAGTTAAACTGTTGTATATTTTGCATAGTGTACACATACATTTTCTTTCTAATTATTGCATGGTTCACATTTTACTTCTGCATCTGATGTTCTTTTGTATTTATTTTTCTTTATTAACCATTTATATCTTAAGACTTATTGTGTGGAATGCTTTCATTGGTTTAATAATACTTAGGTTTTAAAATATATTTACATTGTCTTAGTAACTTCAAGAGTTATACAGTTGGGGGAAATCTTCAATCTGCTAAGTCTCCCACTGTTAGCAGTGGTCTGGCTCCATGGCCAAGCATAGGGTGACCGTATGAAAAGGAGGACAGGGATCCTGTATCTTTAACAATTGTATTGAAAAGGGAATTTCAGCAGGTGTCATTTGTAAATATGGGGAACCTGGTGAAATTCCCTCTTTATCACAGCAGTTAAAGGTTCAGGAGCAATACTAGAGTGACCAGATTTAAAAGAGGGCAGGGCACCTGCAGCTTTAACTGTTGTGATGAAGAGGGAATTTCACCAGGTTCTCCATATATACAAACGACACCTGCTGAAATTCCCTTTTCAATGCAACTGTTAAAGATACAGGGGTCCTGTCCTCCTTTTCATATGGTCACCCTAGCCAAGCATGCACCATGCTGAGCTCTGAAGCATCATTGCCCCACCATTGGAGTCATCTTACTGTCCACAGCTACCTGACGGGGCACTCCATGGCCAGGCCGGCAGCACCATTTCAGCCAGGCCACTGAATGCTGCTAGTGGGTCACATCCTCTTCTGATTGATGTGAAGCTACCACCCCACAACAGAGGAGAAAGGAAGTGACAGTGACTGCTGAGCTGAGCACTCCATGACCCCTGGTATTTGGCTTGGGCAGTTAGCAGCTGGAGCATGGCATTAAGATAAAGATGCCTACAAACTTCATTTTCTCCTGAACTAAAGAATGTAATTCCTTGTCAAAAATGAACTGAAACAAAACGCTCACCCTTCTGCACCAACCAAAATTCAATAGGTACAGCATTTCCCAGCATGGGGAGCACCACGATGAACCTGCCTGCCGGTGGTAAAATCTACACAGAAGTTCAGGAGCATGAACATCTGGAGCATGTTTCCATGAACTATTTTCCAGTCCATAGCTGTTCAAAATCAAATAAATATTGGAGACAGCCTTGTAGTGTCTAGAATCCAGAATATGAGCCACTTCTTATTCATCTTCTCCATCAGGATCGGTGAGTAGGTGAGCTCACTGCAGTCAGTCCTGATGAAATGTGGTGCCTTTACATATACAGAGTGTATGTGTACAAGAACAGGAGGTGGTGGTTTGTGATTCTGAAATGCATGTTCTGGTAAGTCAGGGACCAGAAGAGAGTGATGAAAAGCTGGGTGGACATGTGGAAATGAGGGTAACTGGAGGCAATAGGCAACTGGGTTGATCTGGGCCACTATGGAGAATGGACCAATGAATCTGGCATCCAGCTTGTGGATGGGCCAGCGTATAGGGAGATGCTGGCTAGATATCCATACCTGCTCTCCCACAGCCAATGATGGGCCTGATTGCCATCATTTGCCTGTGAAGTGTTTGTATGCTTCTTTGGCCTGTAACAGCAAAGCTGAAATACTTCAACTTGAAGGGACCCTGGTGGGATATAAAGGTGTCCCCTATGGTACAAGAGTCCATTTTGGACTGAAAAGAGAGAATTTCCAGAGGTACCTGGGTCTTCACATTCATGGATGTGGGCCTGTGCATATTGATCTTGCTGTTGCTGAACACAGACCCATTCTTCCATAGATAGCGGGATCTGGGTGGCTGCAAATTTTTCCAGCCATAAGACTATGGACACTGGATCTTCTTCTTTTGCCAGGGAGTTCTCTGGCTTATGGGACAGGGCATCTGCTTGCCATTTTTGAGTGCTAGGGATGGAGGTCACTATGAAATTGAATCTGGAAAAGAAGAGAGACCACCGAATCTGCCTTTGGTTTAGTTTATGGGCAGTCTGAAGGTATTCTAGGTTCCTGTGGTCCGTGTGCATCTGGACTGGGTGTGCTGTGTGTTCCAACAGATGTTGCCAAGTTTCAAATGCTACCTTAATAGCCAGCAGCTCTTTGTCCCAAATGGTATCAATCAGTTCAGACGAGTTGAGCTTGCAGGAATAATAGGTGCGAGGCAGACAGGTTTGGTTATGTCTGGAGGGTTGAAGTATCACTGCCCCTAAGGCTACATTGGAGACATCAGCTTCTTCCACAAAAGGAGTGTGGGGTCTGGATATTGGAGGATAGGTTCTGAGGTGAAAGCCTTCTTAAGCCATTCAACGCCTATTGTGCCTCTGCACCCCACTAGAACAGTATCTGGGATTGTAAGAGATTGAAGAGGGAAGTTGTAATCTTTTTGCAAAACCAGGAATAAATTTCTGATAATAGTTTGCAAAGCCCAGGAGGCATTGAATATCTTTGGTTCCCTGAGGTGCCTGCCAAGAGAGTATTGTCTCCACCTTAGCATGATCCATCTGGATTCCAGCTGAGGATATGTGATGTCCCCCCAAAATCTGCTGGGGTTCTTGTCAATGAACTCTCATAAGGCAGCGAGTTTTGGTTCAGATAAGGAGTATATCTGGCGAATTGGAAGTTTTCTACCTTATAATGTACTTTTACTGTGAAGCACTCCGATCTGCCCTGCTGGGAATCTGCTGCTTCTGTAAAAGAAGCGCCGAAAATAGAATCTTTGAAGGAACGACTCTTCTTACTTCCCCACAATCCCAAGGCTAATTTTAACATATTTCCTTGTCCTTCTCTGAGCGGCCACTGGGGGCGCAGAAGGATGATTTTTAAACTTCAAATTAAACAAATGCTTACATCTACGTAAGTTTCAAAGATAAAGACATCAAAATCGGCACAGTAATATATATTAAGAAGGGCTTTCAGTATACCAAATTTGAATTGGATTGAGTCATCTGGTGATTTCTTATGTGTGTGTTTTTACATTTCCCCCCCTTAAACCCTGGTATGCAAAGGATCTTAGGAGCAGGGTGTGATTTAGCTAACAACAACAACAACGACAGCTTAATGCTATTGGAATAATTCGAGGGAAACAGGTACACGGGATGAAGCTATAAGTGTAGGGGGCAATCATATGGCTGGTAGGGTGACACCTGGTCTGCTTCCTTTTCTCCTTAGCAAGCACTTACTTAGAAGGTGGAGGACAGATTTCAGTGCCTCACTCTTAGGTGCCACATCCACATAGCCTGAGAAGTGTAGGAGAAGATGAAAAGAAGGCAATGTAGGGAGTGAACACTGTAGCTCTTTCCTCTGGAAATCACTTGCAGTATACACTGACATGTATGTTCTAGCTTCAACAAAGCCTTTTGCCCCACTCTGCCCTTACCTGGACCAAAACTCTGGTGAGGGAGAGGTGGAAAGTATGGACCTCTAGGGAGGAAGACTGAGGCCACAGCTAGACCTAAGGTTTATCCTGGGATCATCCAGGGTTCGCCCCTGCCTGAGCACTGAATCCCCTGTGTGTCACCTAGATGAACAGGATGATCCCGAGATAAACCTTAGGTCTAGCTATGGCCTGGGATGGAGAAAGAAAGGGTATGTGAAGGAACCATCAACAGCTACTGGTAATCTTCTGGCTGCAGTGATTACTGATTGTGCCCAGAATTTCACCAACCACACATAACACACTCCTATCACACCACATCACACCATGTTTAACTTTAATTAAGTGAATCATTTTACTCCAACAGGATTTTTTTTACAGACTTTATTTGTTCACAATGGTCAGATCATCCTGAGAGATGAAAATTATGGAAGAATTGTATACTTTTTTCTTGAAGTCAGAAAGCTGACATTTAAAAGCACTCAGACAAGGGTACTGGGCCATATTTGGGCTTTATCTCCAGCATTCTTCCATTGCTGAACTAGAATGAAACAAAAAGAGATAATCACTAGCATAATTAAACATGTGAATAAGGGAAACCTATAAAACATTCAAGAAGTGACACCTTTTATACTTCTATGTGTTGATGCAACCATTTTCCAATAGTGAATGATTTAATATGAGTTTTTAAATAAGGATGAGCCAGATGTTTCCACTTGAGAACATACAATGTTTGCATCAGTACGGGGTAAGAGAAATGTGAGGCAATTTTGAGGCAATTACAGCTTAGTGGCTGCCGTGGTGTCTTCTTTTCTTTTCATTCTTTCTGCCACCACCATGAGTTGGTTTTGCTACCATTGTTGCTTGTAGAGGCCCCAAAGATAGTCACATGCTGCTATAACCATTACTGCCTTGAACTGTGTAAAATATATCACTCCCTCAGAAAATAATAACTGAAATACCCACCCACCCTCAAAATTCTCCTCATACAAATTGTGTGAAATATGGGTGTGGATTATACAGTCTACTCACGTACATTGAAAAATGCAAATAATGAGTTATAGATGGTAACAACTTTGTGTTTGCTGACATCTACTGTATATTCTGCACATACACTTGCTGGAAGCCTGGCTTGTCCATGGCTCCCTTTGAAGGTACATCTGGATTCAACCTTGGATTTGCCAGTGCATAACATGTGAAATGGTTCTTGAATTATTTGTTGTGTAGAATTCTTCCTAGGGCTGAGACTGGGGCCTCATCTACACCAAGCAGGGTATTGCACTATGAAAGCAGTATGAAAGTGGTATATAAAAGGCAGGCACCACACCAAGCAGGATATAATACTATGAAAGTGGTATGAAAGTGGTATATGGTATATGTCAATGGGCCCCAACAGTTGTCAGTGCACTTCAATACCACTATAAAGCAGTAGTGGGGCTCCTGCCTTTTATATAACACATTCATACCACTTTCATAGTGCAATATCCTGCTCGGTGTAGATGAGGCCTGGGGAAACTAATTTGAGAGAGACTTGGGGTCCCTATAAAATGCAAACATTTTTCTGTCCCTTCAGTCCATGTCACCTCCCATCCAATGTGTTCTGCCAGCCTTGTAAGTCCCTGAATGGAAACCAGTACCATGAGTTGGAAAAAGCCTGGAAGGTAATCTAGTCCAAGCCCTTGCTCAACACAGTCTTTTTGTTAGTTTTAAACCTGAAACAAAAATCCCATATACCAAGTTAATGTTTTCCATTACTGAGAAAGGGGCCATAGAGGAGGAGATGAAGATATTCCCTATAAAACGTATAAGACTTCATTTCCGCTTGTGGTGTAGGCAGAAAGAATGATCCATGAGTAATGTGTTCCCCAACCCACTGGCCTGCTCAGAGGAGGTGACTTGGAATGCCCTGCTTTGGCATCATCTTCATTAAATCACCAAAAACTGTGCTAGATCCACACTACCATTTTATAGCAGGATTGAAGTGCACTGATAAGTGTTGGGGCACAATCCACATTCTATATACCACATTTATATTGTTATTTCCTGCTCTGTATCCCACATTTGTAATGATTTGACACAAAGGTATAGATCTGGCCCTTGTAACACAAATCATATTTCCATATCAGCTCACCTGAGATGGTTAGTTCTCTCAAACTGCCGTTCGAATCCTTTCAACGAATTTTGAACCCTGAAAGAAAAGGGACATGTCCTGAGACATAACTTGGTAAAGACCTCCCAAAAGATCTCCACCCAGCTGAATAATTCAATCATTCCAGTAGTAATGCTAGTTCTAGAGGTCTTTATTTTTCTACTGTAAAGAAAGTTCACACTCAACCTCCACCCCACCACCATTCTAACAACAACGAAAATAACAGCAGCACTTCCAAAGATAACCCAAACAATTGTAATTCAACATTTCTAGAGCATGGAGTTCAAACACAAACAAATCATCTCCATCTTCTTATTTGAAGAACATACTCAAGGCACCCACACATCTGTCACTGAGAAGGAGGCCAGGGTTGGGCTGTAATCACAACCCCCAAACCTCTGGCCTTGGCCTTGTCAGCCTGCCAGGTAAGGAAAACACACACCCCGGATGCTTGTCTCTCTCTAAAGTATACCTCTGTTGTAAAGCATTCATCACGGTTGTCAGCTTTGCAGCATTTTGTCGACAGGTCAATGAAATCTGTGGCTATAGGGTCAAATTGTTTACTTGTGATGGTGGGTTTGTGTCTCACCAAGTTGTAAAGCAGCCTGTAATGAGAACAACAGTTAGGCATAGCATACATCATTATTAGGGCTGTGCATGGACCACCACCCCGAACCACTTCATGGCCCGGTACGGAACTTTCGGATCGGGGCCAAACCACTTCGGGTCAATCTGACCCTCCTCTGCTCCATACCACGGAGTGATATCCGGAGGGGCAGATTGAGATTTTGCCCCCCCTTCCCTACTTACTTGCCTCCACGGCAGATGGCGGAGGCAGGTAAGTGGGGAAGGGGGACAAAATAGGGGACGAATAAGCTCCTCTCCCCCCTTACCTGGCTCCACTGCCATCGCTGCATGGACTGCAGTGGTGGCGGAGCCAGGTAAGCCGCCCTCCCCCCCCCACTTACCTGCCTCCATCATGGTCTGACACCGGCTTCAACTGATTAGGGCTGTGCTCCACCGGTGGTGTGAAGCTGGCGCTGGACTGCGCCAGACACAGGTAAGCCTCTCTCCCCCACCCCCCTTACCTGGCTCTGCCACCGTCGCTGCACGGACTGCAGTGCCAGCGGCGCCAGGTGAGCCCCCTCCCCCCCACTTACCTGCGTTCGGAGCTCCGGATGGAGGTGAACTGTTTCATCTCGATCTGCAGCTCCCCCAACCCGATTCAGATCTACCTTTGGCAGAGGTGGATCGGGTCACTCCGCTCCGGATTCGTGATCCAAATCAGAGGGGAGCACAGCCCTTATTGTTATGTACCTTCCTAATTCCATTGAAAACAAGAGCCGACACATCCTTATCGACTTCACTAAGGGGTTGCTGTACTGAAAATTGCTATCAGGTATTACTACCATGCAATGTTGACTTCCAGTTACAAGCCAATTAAAAAATTGTAAAGATTGAGAGGAAAATAAAACAGAGCCAAAATCACTAAGGGAAATGCAATGTATGTTTTTTTGTCAGGAAGAGGAATGGAGGCTAAAGGAAGGCTAAAGGAAGTGAGAAAGAGGGGGCAAAGAGAACATGCAAATGAGAGAGCCCCCTCCCTGCTGCTGCCAACTGTCTCTACAGATGCCACCAGTGAGGGAGGAAGCAGCAGCCAGGCACCTCTCCATCGTGCCTGGGTCCAGCTCCAGCTGAGAGCCCCCTCCCTCCTGCTGCCAACTGTCAATTGTCACTGCTGAACTTTGTAACTAAGAATGTAGTGTCTGAATTTGCTTTGCTTTCCCCCCTCCTCCCTCCCCGTCCCCTTTCCTTTTGTGTCGTGTTTTTTAGATTGTAAGCCTGTAGGCAGGGACTGTCGAGAAATATTTTTGTAAGCCACCACGAGAGCCTTTTTTGGCTGAATGGCGGGATAAAAATGCATAAATAAATAAATAAATAAATAAATAAATAAATAAATAAATAAATGTTGCAATGATAGAGAAGAAGCAGGCACCCGGGAAAGAAGGGGTCAGAGAACTAAGGAGACAGCAGGCCAGGGGAAGCTAAATAAGGTAATTTGTGGCTGAGTGAAAGATGGGCAGGAAACTAAGCATAAGAGTGCATGGAAAGAGCAGGTTTATGTGGTCAGCAGCTACAGAGATGAGGAAGGCTAAACTTCATGCAAAGGTTGACTTGAAATAACCAGCCAAATCTTCAGCTGTGGGCGTTTGGTTTCTTACCTTTTCTCCTCTTCCTTCAGATCGTCTGGGTTTATTGGGCACAAATCTGCATGGAATGTGAACAATTCAGGATCGAACGGGGCAGGGACATATTCTTCATCCACTCCTAAGCCCATAATGCAGTCCCGAGCAAAAGCAAAGGAGTCACCACAGCATCGGCTAATACGTTTGCTTATGGGACCTTCTTCATGTTGTTGACAAAAAGCTCCTAGCGCTAGACCTGTCTAGAGAAACAGAGAGAGAGAGAGAGAGAATAAATTACCTGTCCGCTACATGAAATATCACTATTCTAATGCATAACATTTCGAATCATTCTTTTTATTTAAATACATTCTTTTTATTTATGACACCCCCTCACGAAATGGGTGTCATGTGCTTAGTTTATTTCAGTGTTATAAAACTGCAGTGCCAATGAATAAAAAGGTAGTACAATGAAGAGACAAGCAATCGTCACAATCTAAATCATCTAATTAAAAAGAAAGGAAAAGTCCAATAGACATCCAGACATTCAATTCAAGAATGAGCACACTTCATGAACACACACATAAACTTCCATAACCTCAGATAAGTGTTAAAACCCATCCAGGAATTAGTGTAAAACTTCCTCTGAATGATCAGATCCACAATTTGGGGATCCTACCTTTGCTGGCTGATTTGTCAGAGAGACCATGACTGCTTTTGCCCTATTTTGGCTAGTGGGTCAGCTGTGGCCCCATCTGGAGAAATCATGCATTGTTTGGGCACATCCAGATTAGATTATTCCAATGTGTTCTATGGGGCAGGTTGTGTCACTGTGGATCTTTGCTGGTCTTCCTTTAACCTTAGTTTGTTTTCTCTCTGCTTAATTCAACATGTTTGCTATTATTTTGAAGTCTTGGTTAAAGCCACACATGGATTTCATTATATGATTCTACTTGACTGCTGAGATCTTCTGCTTTGCTCTGCTTTGTCTCCCTCCATTATCTGAGGTGAGGTTAGTAAATAGATGGGACAGGGCCTTCTCAGTGGCGGCATCTAGGTTTTGGAACTCCCCTCCCTTAAGAAGCCTTCTATGTACACTTCCGTTTACATCCTGTGATACCATGCAAAGAGCATTTTCTTCAAAGTATCTTTTATAACGACTGGTTTTCTCCTGGACCAATTGCTGTTATTGTGACACTATTATATTGAAGTTACCTTATCTTATGTTATTGTATTCTAATTTGGATTATTGATACTTTTTCTTTCTTTTTTAAATGCCCATTGTTTTCATTTTTGTGAGCTTAGGTGATGTATGGTCAAACCGCGGCAAAAATGTTAAAATAAAGAAATATGGGTAAAGGATGGAGAAGTAAACCTGAAGGAGAAAATACTCACATTTCTCTCAACACATCTCAGTCTATGGGTGTCATCTTGACCACAGCATTTGGTAGTAATTTCTGTGAGTTTCTTGATGAACTTGTTCAGTTCTTCAAATAATAGCTGGGGTGCTTTCTTGGTGAAGATGAGAATGAGCCTGCAACAAGGAGAACACAATAGATTGCAGTCAGAGAAGATATGGGTTTAATCCTCAACTGGGGTGGATTTCCAGTAGTGCTCAAGAAGTCTGTCAAGAATGGCATTGGCTTCTATGAATGGGGAGCTGAATTGAGAGAAATTCAGAAAAAAGTAAGGCCTCTTCTACAAGGCTGACCCACCTATGAAGCAGGGTGAGGAACCTGCATGAGGAGCTGGACCCAGAGGAGTGGTGAGTTGTACCACTCCCACCCACACCCCTGCCAAGAGATCCCACCATCACTACCACCAGCAGGAGTTTTGGAGAGTCTCATCAGCCTCTCTCCCACTGTGGCATCTCCCACAATGAGAGAAAGGCTGATGAGGAGCAGCTTCTGTTGCTGCAGGACTCAAGACTGAGATAATGATCATGTCCTTGCAAGACATTGTGAGATCACCAGTAACTGGTGAGATCTTTGGCTTCATCTCATGAGGCTCTGTTGAGATCCTGCAAGAGCCATACAGCCACTCACAAGATCTCACAAGAGCCCCAGCATGGCTGAAAAGGTAAGGGTGGATAGCAGCAGTAAGAGGAGGGAGTGGCATGTTGTGGCAGCAGGAGGGAGGGGTGCAAGTTGAAAGAGTGTGTGTTCTGCTTCAGGTGGCAAGAGAGATTGTGCTGGGACTGCTCTTTGAGATACACTCTGGAAGGACTATGGGAATTGGTCCATTTCTATCCAAGATCTTTTCTCATCCCCTAAACTCTAATGTCACTGCCTATGCAAGCACACACTTCCCTCATTCTCATGAGTTTGTGATGCAGTTGGTGGAACTTCATATATCATAGCTGACACTGGGTGGTGGAGGCAGTTCTAAATAAGTCAGGATGCAATCCTATGCATATTTAGTCTGAGAAAAGCCCTACAGTTCCCATTATGCTGATTGAGGAATGCTGGGAGTTGTAGGCTTGTTTTCTGTCTCAACATGCCTCAGATTGTGCCTGAGATATAGGCAAACAGCAATTGTTGTTTCTTTGTCCCAGTAATTTTCAGTGTACCCTGAGTCTGCCAAACTGTAATACTTTTGGATCCAACATCATCCCAGCTTCTTCCTTCTGTCTGCCCACCACATCCTCCCCCTCCTCCTCCTTCTCATATTATCTCTTTCTTGCTCATGGCAGTTTTTCTAGACAAACATGACAGGCTTTGCCAAG
The DNA here is from genome assembly GCF_023053635.1 of Elgaria multicarinata webbii. NCBI lineage: Eukaryota > Metazoa > Chordata > Lepidosauria > Squamata > Anguidae > Elgaria > Elgaria multicarinata. Next base: position 19,918,099 of record NC_086181.1, read on the forward strand.
TCATGCTGTCTTTTACAGATTCAGGAATTTTCTGACAATTGAGCATGTTTTAATTATGACTGCTTTCTGGATGTTAGTGTGGATGTATTTTGGTAGGCCCAATTCCTGAAGGTTTTCTGTGTAGTGTTTTTTTTTTTTTAATGTGACGCTGGTGACTGATAAATAATTGTGACCTTTTCCTGCTACCATAGTTCTTTGACTTCTATGGCCAGTGGTGTATATTTTTCTCTCTTTTTCTCTTTCTTTTCAACAACATTTTTGTCATTCAGTATTGCTATATTGATGAGGTATTTGTGTTTTTCTTTTTTGTCTATTACAATTATGTCTGGTCAGTTGCAAGGTATTGTTTTGTCAGTATGAATTGTTCTGTCCCAGTACATTTTATGATCTGCATTTTCCAAGATTGTTTCAGGTGGGTATGTATAGTATGGTGTAGGTGTTTTGATAAGGTTGAATTTGATGGCCAGTTGTTGGTGAATTATTTTTACATCTGTATTGTGTCTGTCTGTATAGTCCATTCCTGCCAGAATTTTACATCCTCCTGTTACATGGTTTATTGTTTCTTGAGATGATGATGATGATAATGATGATGCAACCTGAAGAAGGGTTCTGGAAAATTTGAAAGCTTGCTTACTATATCATGGTATTTTTGTTGGAGCAGGTAAAGTAGGTCTGAGTGAAAATAATAATACAATTTGTGGATGATAAAAATGAGGAGGGGGGAATTTAATGACTAATCTTGTGAGCAGGTGAATTCCTCTAATAATTTTCTCAGAAAACTCCACTCTGAAACATCTCAGCTCACGTAATGTTTCGTGCAACTGTTCATTCATGCTGTTGGATGAAATTTATTAATAAGCTAAGGCAGGAGAACTATTTGGATTAGAGGCCAAGCCCACTTTTTAATTACACACACACACACACACACACAAGATCCAGAGTTGCACCCAAAATTCCCCATCCTACAATGGACAGTGTAACTTTGGAGATCATTTTGCACCATACTTTCCTAGAGAAGTCTGAAATCCTCCAACAATTTAGGAGGAGATTGAAAATAATTGTTCAAAAATTTATCAGAAAAAGCCTTCAGAGAAATTTTCATAGAATCATAAAATAGTAGAGTTGGAAGGGGTTTATAAGGCCATTGAGTCCAACCCCCTGCTCAATGCAGCCCTATAATAAAAACATTATAACATTACATATCATGACCTGCTGCCCTCCAGATGTTTGAGATTACAAGTCCCAGCATTCCCAAACATGAGACATACTGACTTGCAACGAGGGGAGTTGTAGTGCAACACTTTTGAGGGGCACCAGGTTGGAGAAGGGCTGCTCTAAACAAAAAAGAGAAGTAGGTGGCCCTAAGTTGTTTGTCATAGGTTTTCCACAAGCCTACAGTCACTTCTACATATTCTCCATCCTGTCCTCATTGTTTATCTGCTTTGGGAGAATGAGAATTTCTCTGGCATTTTCTGCTTCCTTCAGGAGGATGCTGCGTTAAGGCTTATGAGCCTTAAGTCCCAATTACCATGCTTATTGGTGCTTGGTTGAAAGCTCTAGAGCCTTAACATTGTTTTGTAAACTGTAGGGTTTTTGTTTAATGATAAAAGTATTACTAAGGAAAGGGCAGAAATTTATTCAGTTTGCATGTTTAATGCAATCCTATCTAATTTTGCATTTTCAAACTTATATGCCAGCCAAAACTCAATTATTCACCTTTCTATGACTTTTTTCAGTGAAGTTATCCACAGAAATCCCCACAAAAATGCATATACTTATGAAATGTGGATACAAAAATGCATGCATTAGTGATCTCACCACCACCATGCAATTCAGTATTTTGGAGGAATTATGTTCAAAATTGCGTATATTGGACAAAATACATGTCTTCGGACAAATGCTCTGAAAAATGTATATGAATTTTCACATGAGCTTTATGAATACCAGGGTTGTGCACAGGGCCCCCAAATTGCTTTGGGTCCTGATCCGGACCTTCCGGATCAGGCCTGAACCAGTTTGAGTCGATCTGGACCTCTCCTGATCTGCTCTGGAACTGGATCCACAGCAAGATCCAGAGGTCAGGATTGATATTTGGCATCCATTTTGCCCCCTCTTCCCCATTTACTTGCCTCCGTGGTAGACAGCGGAAGCAGGTAAGAGGGGAAAGGGGGATAAAATGGGGGCCGAATAAGCCCTTTCCCCCCTTACCTAGCTCTGCCATCTGCTGCTGCATGGACTGCGGCGGACGTCGGAGTCAGGTAAGCCCACCTCCCCCCAGGTAAGCCCCCTCCCCCTTCCCTACTTACCTGGCTCCACTGCCATTGCCACACAGACTGCGGCGGTGGAGCCAGGTAAGCCCCCTCCCCACTTACCTGGCTCCGAAGCTTCGGACTGGTCTGAACTGCTTTGGGCTGATCCGGACCTCCCCCAATCCAATCCGGAACTGGGCTTCGGAGGTCCGGATCGGCCCGCTCTGCTTCAGATCCGGGGATCCATAACAGAGTGGAGCACACCCCTACTGAATACACATCCCCAATGTTTTTCATGAGTTTGAAAGAATGTGAAAATAAGAGAAACTGAAATTGACAGATTCCTTCCTCCCCACCCTACTTTTAATTTTGTTTCCCATCAGATCAACACAGCTACTTAAGTCTTTAACTAAACTAGAGTAGTTCATTGAGCATCTGGACATTATTTGCAACATAGTAAAGAAAAATAGCATACTCTTTTTGGAAGAGGTGGTCTCCCAGAGTCTTGTGGAATTCGCAATCGTTGTTTACCCTTTCCAGGGTGTTGTTAATTTGTTTTTTAAATTCTTCTTCCTGGAATAAGAAGAAAAAGTGGACTTGCTGTTAAATATCTACATTGAGATGAGTGCAGCTACAAGAAGAAATGCAGACAGCCTTTAGGCGAGTCCTGAACTGTACTTACAACGTCACACATACCATTTAAGTACAAATGAAAGTGGTGTTAAAGGAGGCTGGAGAAAGCCAATAGCTTTAAAGACAGCTCAAGATGAGGTTCTGGAACATCATTTCCCAAAGTGTGTGAGGCAATTTGATGGGGTGAAATCATTTGAAGGAGTAAACGGTTGACCAATACTATAGCACCCCTATGTATGGTTAGACGGAAATAATATATACTCCAGCACTCAACTTTTTTCAGCCAGCCATGGACTTTTTTTTCCTTTCTAAACACATGTGCCCAAAATAAACAAATACTATAAATAAATACTATGAATAAAGAATTAGATGTGCTTTCCTAGATATTAGAAATTAAATAAATTTAATTACACATTAAATGTAAATATTCTGTGACTGAATGCTGAGAGAGCAAATTGGATAGCAGGAAATATGTTCAGAGACAACACCAGTATCCACTGCTGTTGATTGGAATAATCCATGCATGGTTTATATACACATTTCTTTTATCATCTTCTCACCTCTATTCAAACAGGTTTACAGGTATCTGACATAATATAAAACCGTGTAATACAACAATGCATGTGAATACAACTTGAAATGTCTCTGAAAGTAAGGACTCCTGTTCACATTGGCAGGTAGTCCCTTCCCCAGGGTCTATCAGAGCTTGCTCTTCCCCTTTGTCCTCTGATGATGAGGACTCTTGGGGAATGCATGACACCAAGGAGAGTTTTACTGGCTTGTCAAGAACTCATGATTCACATATTGGGGCAGAGACAGCTACTGTATGTCCTCTTGTCCATGAACGACAGCAACTGCGGAGTAGTGACAGATGCCACATTCCTATGAACCAAATAATGTGTTTGATACGTAGTTTGTGGAACACATTTCCAGCATAGGCCAGTAGAAATTGCTGTGTATATATACTTAAACAGAATAATCCTCTGGGAGGCTTCACAATTTACACCTTGTAAGAATTTCCATACGATAACTTCTGTAGATAAAGTTTAATAACCAAACAAAAACCATTTGCTGCAAATTCCAAAAATCAAAATCAAAATCAAATCTTGATTATATAAGCAACAAAGCACTGTTTAAAAGTTTGGATTGATAAAGGTGTTGTATTCCATGTATTAATTGTATTAATTTCATTAATTGTAGCTCCTGAGGAACAATTAATCAGAAACATCAAGCATTTTGCATACGGATAAGAGTTATTAAAGATTTTAACTATTTTCAACAGCACCAGAGCTAGTCTCTCATTCATTATCTATCTCTTAAGATGAGCCAGTCCAATTTTATTCATTTCTTTCTTTCAAAGAAATCAAGGCCACCCAATTCTTAAAATTCAAGTTCAGTTTTTAAGAGCTAATCCTTCAAAGCTTTCACTCTGGAAGTATACCTCTTCTCAGTTTAAGTTTCCCCACATTCAATTCTTTTTCTTTTCTTTTTCATTCTCAGGATTATGACAAATTTCCAATTTTTGGAAGTACCTATGAAAATATGTACCATGTGGAATGTCTACCCATTCCTGACTCCAATGTATGCAATTTATCTTGATACACGTTTCCTTAAGCTCATAGCACTAATCATTTCTCCACCACTGACACCACACCATTGCCTACCATGGGTGAGAGTGTGAAAGTGCTCAGAATAAGTATGCCAAAACACACATGTTGAGCTAGGCATTATAAATGCAGTGGTTAGAACCAGACTTGAGGCTGCAGTTTGAGATAGATCTGCTTCTTCCATTCTGCTTTGTTTACCTATACAATCTAGTTCTGCTCTGATACATATCATTCACAATCTGCTCTATGACTATGAAAAAACAACAACAATAACAACATGCACATTCATGTTATGAGGATAAAACATAACACACCCATTGTGTGAAGCATTCCCCAGGAGTCTCAGATTTGCAACACTTTTCCAACAAATCCTCATACTTATCACCAATTCTCAGCATTAACTGCAAAGAAAATTCAGGATGTTTCCTTGCATTCTCATACAGAAAGCTGTAAGACAAGAAAGAGTTCATCAACAAACAAACAAACAACAACAACACAATAGCAATAACAAACATGTAAAGTGTTCAGAACTCTTCAAATACATTAGCACAGGGATCCTTAGCACAACCCTTCAAACTGGGTGCTATTCTCCCTAATATTGTAACCTCAGAAAAGTTTCAAGAGATGCCCCATGAATCAAAATCAAGCTGGATCAGGATGTCTAGGTTCTCAGTTGTGGCTGGAAAAGTGATGTGGCTAAATTACCTTCACCCAGGATAAGGACTAATTGACCTGTAAGAACCTATACTGACCTGAAGATCTGCAGATAGACCTTTACTGTTCTTGCCTTCTATATGAGATGTGAGATATGCTGGAGTTCGTAGCTCCTTTTCTTTTGAACAGCCATTACAGAAGTGATCACTACTTGCCTTCTGCAAGGTGGTTATGCTTTCTTTATTCACTGGAGCAAACTGGTGTTTTGTCCTTGCTGGTTTCTTTACTACACTATCAATTACTGCAATGCCATTTGTCTTTGATAGACATTTTAAATAGAATTAGTTTGCTCCAGTTTAGCATTATTGAAGTTTTTGAATATAATTTTTGCATATCAGTCTGGGACAATTTTGGAAGGGCAACTCCTAAAAAATAATAGGAGCAGCATCTCCACCGGCAGTACCTCTGAAGCCATCAAGGACAATATATCAGCTCATTCAAGTATATACAGGGATCAAGAAGAAATAATTGTCTATGCTCTGGTGTCCCTGTGTGATGAGCTACTTGAGATTACAAATTAGAAGAAGAGCAAGATGATTCTCACAAGTACCGTCATGATTCTACTGTCCTGACAGCATATTGTTTATTCCTGAGCTCATCTAGAAGGAGCGGTTTTGTGGTCAGTCAGCCTAGGTCTTCCCCAAGGTTAACAGGCAGATTTCAGCCTTGTCTATGGGGCTCTTTCCTTTTTCTCTTCCTGCCTCTGCCTGCTCCTCCTTATCTTGCCCACTGGTTCTCCTTCCTACATCCAGTTCCAGTTGTCCCTTGGAGGGACTTCTCAGCTCAGCCCCTGACTTTCAATTCACTGTTTCCAGATGGACTTTCCTGAGGACATGTCCCAGTTTCCATCCCACTTGGGTCCCAATCCCTCTCAGCATTATCCTTCTGCTCCCTGCTTGCTTAGCTTCCCACAGCCCAGCGCTGTCAACAGGTAGGGTTGTAAGCAGTTGATATTTTTATGCCATACTGTGCCAGGAGCATATTCTGGTCTTCGGCATAGCGTGGGCACACTATATGGTTATCTATGAAGTCCCCAGCCTCTGGAGACAAATCTTCTGGCTTTTCATCATTTTCCAAAGTAACTAGGCAGTTTCGTTGTTCCAGGATGGGCTTTTCACAGCAAACTTTTACTTTAGAAGAAATTTCATCTTGGTGGCTACAGATAAATCTTGACAAGTTTAACTAAAAGGGGGAAAAACACACACAAACAACTGGTTATTTGAAGGCAGTGGCTTTCAAACCATAATCCAAAGGCCCCTGTTTATCAGGAGTTCCTCCATGACATTAGCTGGGTCATTCATGGGTACAGCTTATGCTCTGTGGTGGATTTCCATTACAATGGTCACATTTTGCAGCTCCTCTGATTGTGGTCTTGCCACTGGGGAATATATTTATAGAAGGACTAGGTCATCTTGTAACAACATGGTGCAGAGTAAAGCTCTGGAAGCCCTGACAGAATCCCTGCTTCGAGACTCCTGCTTTATTCACAGCTTCCTTCTTTACTGTGTCAGTGATCCATTTCTCACAGCTCTAAATTGTTCAGACAAAGGCACGTTGTTGGGAATCTCTGCTCTCCAATGTCTTTACACCTAAGCACTGGAATGAGGTCCTAAGAGGAGAGCAACCTCAGGCCTGTGGGTCAAATCCAGCCCTCCTCAGCTCCCAATAGAGCCCTCTGGGTCGTAGTCCCTCTGCCATCCACCGATCATTTGGTGGTTCCCCAGTTTTTGTGCCATCCCCTCCCCCATTCTGAATTTTCTCCCCAAAGCTTAATTGCTGGCAGTAGCACTTTGAGCTACAATATGCTGACATTGTTTGTATTGTTGAAGTAGAAATTTTAGCTTTGGGTTTGGGTCTTGCTTCCCTGGCCTTCCTTGAAATTCAGCCCTCAGGCTGGTGGATAATCCCCTACCATGAAGCATGGTAGGTGGTGGTGGATACAGCTCTACCTAGCGGAGAGTGGTGCCTCCAATCTGGGTGGGTGTGAATGCATTCTGCTTTTCAGTCAGTACCAGCCAGGGTGCCATGATTCCAGGCCCTCCTTTGAAATGTGAGACAATATAGAGGTCTGCTGTGCAATCAAAAAAGCTTTATTCAGTAAATAGACAGCTCTTCACACCTGAAGGGTATGTGAATGCTAGAAGCTATCCTCTAAGCTTAATTAGCCTAACAACTAAAGTCAGTTGCCTATCAACTCAATGGACATTTCCTGCCATAAATGACAGGCTTTTACTAGACTCCTCCTTCAGGGAGGATGTTTAAGCTTTAAACTCCATCATGTGACTAGTGGACCACCTCCCACTCCCAACTCACCCACTTGATCCTGCAGGAGACTCTGGGATCTATCAATTCAAATGGTCCCTCCCCCTCCAACGAAGACTAAGTTCCTAGGGAGGGGGAGAAGGGAGAAAATTATCTCTGAGGCTCCTTGGAAGATTCCTCCTTGTTCAATAAGCTCCTGGGAAGATTCCTCCTTGACTCCTGGAGAGCCTTTGAGAATTTCCTCCCGTTTCCTGTCTTATCTGGTCTTCTTCTTCAGCCTCCAAATCTGATTTCGGATCCACACCAGAGAGACTGGGACTGTTCCTGACAAAGAGCTCTAATGAAATATCCAATATGCTGAACCCTATCCCCAAAACAGATTCAGCACCTTGGATAACGCCTTTGGAATTCTGGCTGGTTCTGACTGAAATCAGGAATGCATTCACAGCCCCACTGATATCGGAGCGACCAGCCTCCACTGGATCCACCACAATTTCTCCATTTGTGGGCACATTTGAAAAGTACCTCTTATTGGATTTGTGTTGATGTATTGCACTTCTGTCCAAAAGCATGGCTATGGTAGGGGACAGATATGCAATGCATCCTCAATTGTTTAAACAGCATCAAAAATGCTCTTTTTTTTGTTTCTTTTAAAAATACACCTAGTTGCTGACATCCATTTTCAGAGAGTTAGGAAATGAAAGCAGGATAGATCAGGAAAAAAAAGTTTTGAGAGAGGGAGAGAGCGAGGGAGAAAGGAAACCAGATTGCCGGGAACTTGCTTTTTAAAAATATGTTCCCAAGAATCTGGTCTATTGGTTTGATGTAATCTGTTGGTTTGATGAAATTGAAAGGAAATCAATACTAAAAACAAAATTACCCTATCAAAAAAGCACTCCAGTGTATCGCCTTTGCAGCGCTCTTCTTCGATATGAGAAACATCCTCAGCAAGCCTGAGAATAGTAAGAACAGCAGCATTTGGGAACTTTTGACTCAGTTGAATAAATTGCCTGAAATCAAAAGAAATGGTATAGTATTATTGTTTTAAGGTAGAATCTATATAATGTAGTCCTTCCCAACCTGGTGCCCAGCATTTGTTTTGGACTACAACTCCCAGTTGTTGTGGCCATTGACCATGCTGGCTAGGACAGATTTGGAGCTAAAGTCCAAAATATCAACAGGGCCCCGGGTTGTGGAAGGATGGTATAATACCTCAAATTTATTCCCAGCATAAGCACAATGTAATCATAGGCCTTAGCTAGACCTAAGGTTTATCCCGGGATGGTCCCTGGGTCATCCCTGCCTGCTCCTGGGATCCCCAGTGTGTCATTTAGATGCACAGGGATGACCTCGGGATGATCCCGGGATAAACCTTAGATCTAGCTAAGGCCATAGTCTATCTATAATCAGAGATATATTGGAAATATTGTCCAAACTCCAAATGGGTATTCGTATCATTTTTGCCTAACACACATAGTTTATTTTACTATTATATTGTTATGTGTTTGGGGTCAGTCTACATTAGCTCCAGGAGAACCTTATAACTCATTGATCATTTTTGTCTGTCTCTTCTGCCAAGATGCTTGTTCATGCACTGGTTATTTCTCAGTTGGACTACTGCAACCTTCTTCTCTCTGGCCTTCCTTCTTCTCACATCAGTTCGTTGGTTTCTGTCCACCACTCTGCTGCTAAGATCATCTTCTTGGCTCGCCGCTCTGACCATGTCACTCCACTTCTGAAATCTCTTCATTGGCTTCCAATCCACTTCAGAATCCAATATAAACTTCTCCTGTTGACCTTCAAAGCTTTTCACGGTCTAGCTCCTTCCTCTCTCTCATCTCACACTATTGCCCGCTCGTGCTCTTCGCTCCTCTGATGCCATGTTTCTCGCCTGCCCAAGGGTCTCTACTTCCCTTGCTCGGCTTCGTCCATTTTCTTCTGCTGCCCCTTATGCCTGGAATGCTCTTCCAGAACATTTGAGATCTACAAGCTCAATCACAACTTTTAAAGCTCAGCGAAAAACTTTTCTTTTTCCTAAAGCTTTTAAAACTTGATGTTGCTCGGACTTTATACTGTTAGTTTTACCCTACCCTGTGCCTGTTTACCCTACCCAGTGCCTGTTTGCATTCCCTTCCCCTCCTTATTGCTTTACTATGATTTTAGTAGAATGTAAGCCTATGCGGCAGGGTCTTGCTATTTACTGTTTTACTCTGTACAGCACCATGTACATTGATGGTGCTATATAAATAAATAAATAAATAAATAAATAAATAAATAATAATAATAATTGACTCTGAGTAAAAGAGATGGAGGTTCCCCACCACACCCACACCGTAATACTTAAACGGGCAGCCTTTTTGTCCGACAAGGCCTGAGGAGGGTAGGAGAAAATTAATCTGGGGAAGTTGAACCTAACACAAAAATAAAGAAGCTTTTGTCTTGCAATGAAGAGATTTGCCTGGACAGCTGAGAGGAAGCAGGTGTTGCTTGGAGTTGGGTTGTTGTAGGTCTGAACACAGTGTAAATACAGTTTCATAAAAGAAGCATCACAAGTCTCCAGTACCCTCCTTCTAGGAAACTGAAGCCTGAGGCCCTTTCTACACCTAAGGATTATCCCAGGAAAATGGAGGGATTGTCCCTGCTTGCTCTCTGGATCCCCTGTGTGGCATTTGGATGCGCAGGGATGATCCTGGGACGATCCCAGGATATAGGGCTGGTGTAGACATGCCCTGAGTAAGCATTGAAGCTCTTGCAAGTTCATCCTTCCCAGGACTTGGGAGTAGGAGTATAACAATAAGTAATTTGGGCCACGTGTCCTCCTCCCACTCACATTTTGTCTGAGCAATTTTCCACAATATATGTATTTTTATATTTTTTTGTTTGTTTGTTTATCATAGTTTCACTTATCTCTTTAATTTATTTGGCAATATATATCTTATGCATTTTTATATTTCTGGGGAGCTAACACATTTACCAATAAAATCACAAAATCAACCTGTGTTCTCAAACAACAAGGAAGATCAATACCATGTATAAAAGCAAGTAAAATAATGGTTTGCCCAACATGTAAAACCCCTTAACAAATACTTATTCTGAGATTAATGACCAAATGAACCTATTTCCAAGTGTGTTAAAAAACAAATCCTTTGAAGGGATTGATTAAATTAAAACAAAAAATTCTGCTGTGCAAAGGGAGCAGATGCATTTCCCACCAAAAACTGCATTTGTACACTTTAGCCGATCGGTGTGTGTGGGTGTGGGTGTGCACATTTCCAGCCTTTTAAAGGTGCACATTTTTCCTGATCCAATATGCACATTGTTCCCAATTGGGAAGTGAGGCTGGGAGACACACACATTTGGGAATATGAACAAGGTGAACTGAGCTTCAACTTTAACGTCACATGTTTGCCCATCCCTAGCTGTAATGTGCCAGATTATCAGCTAGGATGTTTTTGTTTGCAAATGCTCCATTCTACAATATGCGGGGTGGATTTGGTATGTGAATAATGAGGGGGCAGAACTATTGGTTGGTCTACAGGTCTATGGTGCATCTGACCATTTCTTGTAGCGCACAAAAGGCTGACTGTGGCCACAGCTAGACCTAAGTTTTATCCTGGGATCATCCAGGGTTCGCCCCTGCCTGAGCACTGGATCCCCTGTGTGTCACCTAGGTGAACAGGTTTGACCCCTGGACGATCCAGGGATAAACCTTAGGTCTAGCTATGGCCTGTGTAACTGGGGTTAGAACACTATGGCTGTAGCTAGACCTAAGGTTTATCCCAGGATCATCCCAGGTTCGTACCTGCCTGAGCGCTGGATGCCCTGTGTGGCACTTAGATGAACAGGTTTGACTCCAGGACAATCCTGGGATAAACCTCAGGTCTAGCTACGGCCTATGTGGGGTTGGATCCAGAGTCTTCCTTCCATTGAAAGAAGGGCTTTGCTCACAGATGTGCCTTTGCCCAATATTCAGGGATTCCCTTTTTCTCCAACATAGCTCACAGCTCACCTCTTTCAATGGAGTTCCCTGTGTAGCATTTTGGGAAGCTAGAAGGGCTCCTATGGGATGAAAGTGGGACAGAAGTCTGACTCTACCAGCCCAGTTACACATAAATCTGATTTCAACCAGGACATTTTGCTACTTTTTAAACTCTACAGTTTATTAACATCTTCCAATACAAGTATGCCACCAGAAAAATGTTGCATTAGTGAGATACCAGATTAAGATGACCATATGAAAAGAAGGACAGTTGTATAGAAAAGGGAATTTCAGCAGGAGTCTGTTGCATTCATGCAGCACCAGATGAAATTCCCTCTTCATTGTAACAGTTAAATCTGCAGGAGCCCTGCCCTCTTTTGTATCTGGTCACTCTAGCTAAAGTGGGCAATGCTCCTGCAGCTTTAACTGTTGTGATGAGGAGGGACTTTTACCAGGTGCTTCATGCATGCAAATGACTCCTGCTGAAATTCCTTTTTCTATACAACAAATATTCTAGAGCCCTGTCCTCCTTTTCATATGGTCACCCTATACTGGATAGAGACAGAGATCCATCTCATACTTTTCTGGTTCCTCCCCAGGTTATAGGTTCACTTTGTGCTTGAGGTATTCTATCATTCTCAAGGACAGGTGCTACTTGATCATCTAGGTAGCTGATATGAATATTCCAAAGTAACAGACTTACAAGGATGTGATCATTCTTTTTCCAAATTTCTTTTGGATGTAACAGATTTGCTTCTGCAAGTCAATAGTTTCTAATACTTTCTGCCTAATTGGTGGTGCCTGTTATGAAAAGAAGAGAAATATTTTTGACTCAATAGTCATATATGAAATGAAGATTGGAATGGAGAAGAAGCAAAACAAAGCTTTCCTGATAGAGTCCTTCAATATTTGGGGTAAAACTGAATAAAAGTTAAAGCACTTTTAAGAGGATGAGGATGACATATTCAATTTCAACAATAAAGGTTCTGAAATAGACTTACAAATAAAACTTGTAAGATCATTCCTCAGACATAAAATCTTAAATTCATCACATACAAGCCAAAAAGGAATTGGGGTGTGTGGTGTGTGTGGTGCAGGCGAAAATCAAACTCTGCCATATGTTCTTAAAGTTATAGTTCTTATTATTACCTATTATTATTATTATTATTATTATTATTATTATTATTATTATTTATTGCATTTTTATACCGCCCAACAGCCGAAGCTCCCTGGGCGGTTCACAAAAACTAAAACAATTCAAAGTGTAAAACAAACAGTATAAAAACATGAGATAAAATACACATTAAAATGAATTAAAACATACCATACATGATTAAAACATCCTGAAAACATTCTAAAATTTCACTGGATAGGCCTGCCAGAATAGATCAGTCTTTATTGCTTTTTTAAATTCTAAAAGACTGTCAAGTTGATGAATCTCCTCCGGCAGGCCATTCCACAGTCTGGGAGTAGCAGAAGAGAAGGTCCTCTGGGTAACAGTTGTTAATCTAGTTTTTGCTAGCTGAAGTGGATTCTTCCCAGAGGACCTGAGTGTGTGGGGCGGATTGTACGGGAGAAGGCGATCCTTGTTGGGATGGAATAGTTCAGAAAGCTTATCTTAGTCTTTATTTTTATTTTTTCTATTTTACTTTTTTATTTTACTTTTAGGTTTTTACTTTTAGTTATTTACTTTTCTTTTAGCTTTAATTTTATTCCTCTTATATTGTATTTTATGGTTTTAATTGTGAACTAGCCAGAGAGCTTTGACTATTGGGTGGTATAGAATGAATAAATAAATCACTTTGATGGAATGACTTCCAGTAAATGAGACTGAGGGCCTTGTTAGACCTACCTTTAAATCCGCCCTTCAGGCACGGCGAGCCCGTGCTACAATTAGCATGGGCCATCACACCTATCCAGTCGTCAGACACGACGGGGAAAGGAAAGCCCCGTTGCGTTCTGCATTTTTAAAAAACAGTTAAAGGGGCCATGTGTGCAGGAGCACACCAACGAAAAGGTAAGTGGGTTTTTTTTTAAAAAAAATAAAGGGTTCCCCGCTCCCCCTGCCCCTGATTTCCCTCCACAATGTCTGATGCCCCCCGCTTGCCCTCCTGCTTGCTTGTCTGCTCACCCCCTTGCTCACTCGCACCCACTCGCCCCCCGCTCGCCCCCCTGCTCGCTCGCCTGCTTGACCCCCCGCTCACCCGCTCGCTCGCCCCCCTCGCCCGCTCACTCGTCCGCTCGCCGCCCCTGCTCATCATGTCCAATGCCCCCTCCACCATCACCCTGGCCACGATCTCCCCACCCTGGCTCTGCTCTTCCCCCCATCTCTCCTGCCGGGTCCGCTCTTTCCCCCCTGGCCCCCATCACTCCCCCCCATGGCCTGATGCCCAGTGCCTGATGCCCAGTGCGTGGCTTCTCCCGGTCACTCGCGAGTAAGCGAGCAGCCAGGAAAAGCCACAGAACCAGCTAGAATTTCTGCAGCCCCAGGCTGAGCCCGGGGCTGCGGAAAAACCGGGCCACAAGTGGATCCGGTTATCCCGGGTCAAGGGAGGGTTTAGCCCGGCCTGATCCCGGGATCCCCTGTGCGTCATCTGCATGCACAGCAGGAAGCCTGGGCCTCACACCGGGCTAAACCCTTGTCTAGGAAGGCCCTGACAGAGGGTCAAAGGGAACTGGTCTCTCAGCAGAGGCAATAGTGTCACGAAGTGTGCATGTAATATGCATTGTTGATAAGAATTCATTGCATTTCACAGGAGCGTTATTCATTATTCATCTGTCTGTGTGCTAACTTTGAGTATAGAGTAATCAGCTCTCTGTGATATAAGCAAGCTTCAAGTGCCTAAAAATGCCTAGTTGGAACTGGGACAAAGAATCTTGCCATTTTGGGGTCAGTTAATTCTTGGGTAATTCCTCATTACCTCATGAGGAGATGAACCTCCTTGCCAGGGTCCTCCTTAAGTAAGCTGTAAGTCTGGCTGCATCATGGAGTCATGAGTAGGGGTGGTGTGAGTGTCTGTGTGGATCTCAAAGGCCAGCAAGAAATCACCATCTCAGCCCCAGGGCTGCCAGTCTGCGGAACCTCATTGCACGACGAGTTGGGCAAATGTGCCACTTTCTGCCACCTGGCAACCCCTCACACTCTCCTTCCTTGCATGGAGAGCATGAAGAGGGTTGGCAGGCAGAGGGGGCAGGAGTCCTGAACTGGCGGTTAAGCCTCCATTCTCTCCTTGCTAGGGAGAAGAAGGTGAGAGGTTGACAGGTGGCAAATGACGACCAAACATGGTTACCTGAGCTCTGTCAACCATGCCTGACAGATAGGTAACTATAAGGTCTTAATGCTGAATGCTTTGCCCCCATCTTGACAGTGGCACTTTGGCGCCACAAGGTGCCGTGGTCCCGCACTTACATTCCTTCCCGGCATCTGCATAGGAAGGAATGCAAGTGTGAAATTTCCCACCATGTAAAAGTAAAAATAAAATAAAACGGAGGGAGGAGGAGAGGAATGGGGCCGTTCCTCCCCTCTTTTAATTTTATTGTCTGTATCTGCACAGCTTGGCAAATACAGAATTTTTTTAAAAAATATATAATTGGGGGGGGGGAACGTGGCAACCAGAGGACGATATCAGGCAAGGGACTCCGGGTGAACCACCTCTCCTCCCTCTGGCTGCCCATTCCAACCCCTACATTTATTTTAATTTTTGTTATCTGTATCTGCACAGCTGCGCAGATACAGATAATTTTTTTAAAGGGGGGGAGGAATCACCCCATTCCTCTCCTCCCCATTTTTTTTACTTTTACAGAGGCATGGGGCCGCCCCCTTCCCTGTCCATCCCATGGTGACCAATCAGGGAGTGACTTGAGCTGCGACAAGCCTCCACTGTTAAAAAAGTCAGGGTAAGTGACCTACTTTTTTGGAGCAGAGTTTGCAAGGTTTGCCCCAGATGGCTTCGCAATGGCGGCTGTGTCATGTCGATGATGTCCTGCTACTGTAAAGCCAACCAGGGAAACCCTTCATGTAGACATGCCCTTTGTCAGATGATTGGAATGGAACTTTAATTTTACTAAGAAATATGCTAGCCAGTATTTCTATTATGCTTCTAATCATTCTGATTGCATTGTATGTAGTAATGTACTTTGCTTCTTTCATCATTGCAAACTTATGCTATTTTTAATATTGTTTGAGCAGTGTGTGTGTATGTGTAAAGGGTAGACTGCTTAAAATGCATTCCACCACTAAAAAGGATAATGGGGGTTCGTCATTCTAACTTTAATAAAATTGAACCGGTTTCACCAATCTTCCTAAAATTTACAAGTCCCAGAAAGAAATGTTGATTTGACATAACTTGAAAATTTCAGGAAGTTTTATAAAAGGTGGAGAGAGAAAGGGCATTTTAAATTGGAAAAAAATCCCTCTCAGTTAAACCAACAGTGGCAATAATTTCTCCCCACAATTTCACAGACTTGGGTCCATTTCTAACTGCAGATCCCAACTTGGTCTGCAGCTAGTCAGTCACTCTGTGGATTTTTCATATCAATGTGGAGAATGCTGAAGGATGAAGAGGTATAAAGGATGAAGAGGTATTCTTTATAGCAAAACCTGAGTTCAACAGTTTGGGGGCTTGTTGGATTTCTCCAGAGCCATTAGTTTGGGTTGAATTTGTGAGCTGAACCCCAAACCTTTTCCCAAAATCCAGGAATTTTAGCATGGTTTTTTCTTCATCTTAAAATCAGCATTAGAGAGGTTGGGGCTGCAAATTGTGTAAAATTATGCAAATTTCAGCCATAGTTTGAATAAGTTGTGCAAATTGCAGCTGTAAAGAGGTTTGACTTAAAAATATGAGAACCTAAGAAGATAAGAAGAGCCCTGCTGGATCAGACCAAGGGTCCATCTAGTCCAGCATTCTGTTTACACAGTGGCCAACACACTGTTGACCAGGGATGCACAAGTAGGACATGGTGCAACAGTACCCTCCCACCCACGTTCCCCAGCAACCTGTGAAAATTGCAACTGCATCTTCTGCAAGTTAAGCATATTTACAGCCATAATTTCCACAGCTTATGCACATTATGGCTCCAAGTTGCGTAACTTTTGCAAATTGAGACCTCAGTTTATGTAAATGGAAATTCTGAGGGAACACCTGGCCCCTGAAAAGTCTGTGAACTGCCTGAACTCATTACTACTGAAAACTAGGCATACTTCACACACACACACACACACACGCTCCAATGGATTCCTCTGGCATCCCTAGGAATTAGAGGAGGGACTTTACTTCAGTGAAAGAGCAAACACTTTACTTGTAGAAAGTCCCAAGTTCAATTCAGCTAAGAAGGATCAGGTAGATCAAGCAATGCAAATGACCACTGCCTGAAACTCTGGATGGGCACTGGCAATCAGTAAACACTGTTTTGGGTTAGATGGATGGATATTCTGAAAGCCAACTCTTATAAATCCAGCAGTGGTGGATTCCGTGAGCAGCTCTACACAATATGTCAAAACATAATCCGGGTTATAGTTGAAATACCTTTTCATTGAAGCAGGAATCCTTGTCAGCTTCTTGGCAGCAAGTTATGAAGACCTTCTCAAAATCTTGGGCAGCACCAAGGAGCGTGAACATAGTTGTAGTGGGGTTCCTTCTGGCAACCTGATAAAGGTAGCTATGACAGAAAGGTCCCTTGCTTAACATTGATTGAAGTTGAACAATTAAGTCACTCATTCAAGAGCAATCCCATACATGTTTAGAGAGAGAGAAAAGCCTAGGCCATTCCCAGCATGCTTCAGCCACACTCTAGCCATGGCTGGAGCCTACCAAGAGCTGTAGGATTTTTTTCTGACAAAGCATGCCTTCAATATATGAGTCACCCTATTGCCAAATTAGTGTGATAATGACTGAGGTTCATGTTTAACGTTCTAGTAAAAATTATTTGCTGCACTTTGTGAGAATGTTTTCTAAAAACGTTTTTAAAATTCTTTATAAAAAAAATCTTACAAAATTATGAAATATATATATATATATATATATATATATATATATATATATGATGATTGTTTAGGCAATAAACTGCTATTGGAATGTTGAGAATACCATAAGTGTTGTATCCCATGTGAGTTTGGTTTTGTAAATAAGTTTTAAAACTGTTAATTTGATTGATTCTTGTTCTTGAGGAAGGATTATTTTTAATCTGAAACGTCGAGCATTCTGGACACAGACGAGAATTATTAAAGATTTTAATCACTTTTATCGGCACCAGAGCTAGTCTCTCAATCCGCGCCAAATCTCTCAGAGCAATATATATAATAATAATATTTTTTGTGAACTTCCCAGAGAGCTCCAGCTCTTGGGTGGTATAGAAATGTAATAAATAAATAAATAAATAAATAAATAAATAAATATAAATAAATAACAAAATACAACCAGAGATGCTCACTGAGATTCTCTAAACTCTTTGAAACTTGGACCGTCTGCCTCCTATTTTCATTTGCAATGTGTTCTTCTTTTCGTTTTGTCCAGGAAAAGTGTCCATTTTGAATGGGGAACGTGAACAAGCCTCATGCACTTTTTTTAAAAAAGTGTACACTTTACCACTATTGACTGATCATTTGCATCATGAAGAAACAAGACCAACATTGTGTCAGGATTCCTTTAAGCATACTCAGAGGTCACTATGATTTTTTAAAAGTTTCTTGAATTAATGGGGAGTATAATTTATTAGAGCAAAAGATCTCATGCAGGGGGTCTTCATAATAAAACAACTATTATAGAAGAGGGGAGCACTATGTATTAATCTAGGGAGCAGGGGAAATACCATGAAAGTGATATAGATTCAGCTTCCAACTCAGGAGCTGTAATTCTGCCCAAATCCCATTTTCAATGCAATTGCAGTCAACATTTGACAGTGAACTAGCAAACTATCTCTCCCTCTGACGCTGAGCTCAAGTGGTAGGTGGTAAGTGTCAATGGCCATGCAGCTGAAAAGAGACCACTGACAAACAAAAGGGAGGTATCAGTGTATTTGGGGGAACTGAGGTTTCAAGAAGTACAATAAATACTAAATATTAAAATAAAGGGACTGTGCCCAACCATACACCCAAAGTCCGCTGAGCCTTGTGCTTCTTCAGAAGTCATACAATATTGAGTGTCAGATGGAGATGGAAATTGGGGAGATGGGTTGGTGGTGAAATAGAGCATCTCAGGGGAGTGCATGGTTGGCTGGAACCCTGAAATCCACATTGAAACTACGGCTGTGCACGGACCCCCCCCAAACCGCTTCATGGCCCAATCTGGAACTTCCAGATCAGGCCCGAACCACTTTGGGTCGATCCGCTCGTCCCCCACTCTGCTCTGCGGAGTGAGATCTGAAGGGGTGGATCGAGATTTTGCCCCCCTTCCCTACTTACTTGCCTCCGTGGCGGATGGCAGAGGCATGTAAGTGGGGAAGGGGGGACAAAATGGGGACCGATAAGCAAAACTCCTCCCACTCCCTTACCTGGCTCCATGGTGGTCCATCGCGGGCTTCAACTGAGGGCCAGTCCTCAAAGCAGAAGCAGGCCATGGCTTGCTTCCACTTTGAGGCCTGACCCTCAGTTGAAGCACATAATGGACCGTGACAGAGGCAGGTAACCCCCCTCCCCCCTGTCCCCTTACCTGGCAGTGGTAGCGGCGGAGCCAGGTAAGCCAAACTTCCCCTGCCCCTTACCTGTGTCCATCGTGGTCCATCGCAGGCTTCAATTGAGGCCCCGGCTTCAAGCTGGCTGGGGCCTCAATTGAAGCCTGTGACAGACTCAGGTAAGCCCCCTCCCCCCTGCCCCCTTACCTGGCTCCATCGCCATCACTGCATGGACTGCGCCGCTGCCACCAGGTGAGTCCCTCTCCCCCCACTTACCTGCGTCCAGAGCTCCGGATTGAGGCGAATCATTTCGCCTCGATCCACAGCCCCCCCAACCTGATCCATCTCTGCCTTTGTCAGAGGCGAATCAGGCGGCTCCGCCATCGCTTCTACAAACCGAAGCAAAGCGGAGCACAGCCCTAATTGAAACATTTTGTTGCATTTCCCATTTAGATCACCAATATGAGATAGCAATCAGCAGTATGCAGTAGCAATCAGCATTTAACAAAGACCTGAGACATGATTTGCAAGAGAAAGGAACACATTGTAGATTAACTTCAAGAGTTCTCACGTTGATTGCACTCAAATCGATTCACTTACTGGTCTAAAAATGCCGCTGTATTTTCATGAAAGGTTTTGCAGGCCTCTTCAGCAGTTGGTTTTTGAAAAGGGGGAATGGTTGCATTTTTATGGGATAGAAGGCATTCCTTTCTTTCTTCATCAACCTTGCCACAACACTCTGCAAATCCATATTTGTCCCCGAGTCCTTCTTCATGACAAAGTTTTTCTGTGAGAACAATTCCCTAATGGACAGAAGGAAAATGGCACTTAAATGTGTTAACTGTGCACTGGGAATTTGAAGACTGGCTGCACATTCTGGTACCTTGGTTTTTAACCAGGGGGCGCTGTCTTTACTGCAGCAGGTTGCCACCACAATGATCCAAAACCCTATGGTTCCAATGGTGTGGGGCAGCATCAGGCAATCAAAATGCATCAGGGATAGGGTGGGGTTTGCAGTGCTGGTCATGTCCCGTCTTCTGCCCAGTTGGATGGCAACCAATCAGGGGTTGTCATCCACCCAGCCACACCTCTGCTGTGACTTCAGAGTGAGGCTTAGGGACTGTCTTGACATCATCTTGCACAACCTCACCTTACTCCAGAGGAAAAAGTTAGGTAAGTCCCTGACTTCTATCCTCCACAGCTTCAGCAGAAAGCCCCAGAGTGGGTGTGCAATTGCTGCTCATTGTATAATTGATGCCTTGCCACCACATACCCACCCTGGGGCTTCCCAAGCATTCAGACAGACCCCTGTACTGTGAGAAGGACCCAATTTCTAAAATGGGAGCCATGCATTCTGAAAGGACATCATGCCACAAACTAGGCGGGGCAAGGAATTAGCACCGCTTGGCTGCACTATTGAATAATGACTTCAGCTGGTCTCATTGAGAGTGAAGAAGCAAGTGGTAGGACAGCATTAACCTGAAGCCTGCACCTGGAGAATCACTAACAACATCCAGGGTAATAGAAACCAGGAACTATTAGCATGAAAGGCTGAAATGCACACTTTCTGGAGCCTCCAGGAAGCATGTGTTTCCCGCCCTACGCTCCAATGGGGGCAGTTGCCATTAATGCGTCAGGGAAAAGGGCCAGAAGCCCGGCAGAGCCCTGTCTGGACCCATGCTTGTTCACGGGTCACGCTTGTTCATGGGTCCACACTCACATCGAGGGCCTTGCTAGACCTACCTGGGAATGCATGCTGGAGGAGCGGTGAGCCTGTGCTACAAGTAGCGTGGACCATCGCTCCAGTCCAGACGTCAGATGTGACGGGCTGTAGGAAAGCCCCGTCGTGTCCTCCATTTTGTTTTTTCCTTAAAGGGCCGGGTGCACAGGAGTGCAACATCGGCAAAGGTAGGTGTTTTGTTTTTTTAAAAAAATAAAGGGTTCCTTATGCCCCCCTTGCCCCCGATTCCCCCCTGCCCATGACCTCTGATTCCCCCTGCCCGCCCACAATCTCTGATTCCCCTCCATCCCCCTGGCTCTGGTTTCCCCCCATCTCCCCACCCTGCCCTGATGGCTGCAGCGCTCCTGCTGCTTTTTCCAGCTACTCGTGAGTAAATGTGGTAGCGAGGAAAAGCGGCGGAACGGGCTACATGCATGCAGTCTCAGGTTCAGCCTGAGACCATGGGAAATACCGGGCCATAACCAGTGCCAGTTATCCCGGGCTAAGGGAGGGTTACCCCTGCCTGAGCCCAGGATCCCCTGTGCCTCATCTGGATGCACAGGTGCCAGGCCGGGGCTCGCACCGGGCTACTCCATGGTCTAGCAAGGCCCTGAGTGTATCCAAATGGGTCTGCAAAGGCTGGATGTGGGGGTTCTGCTGCCCTTGTGGATCCAGTCAGGCGCTCACTCCATCCCTATCCAACAGTCATATTTGGTTACCAATAAGTACAGTACAAGCACTAGTAACCTCGAGACTGAATGAATGTAATGCACTCTATATGGGGCTGCCTTTAAGGCTGCTCCAGAACCTGGAGCTAGTGCAGAATGCAGCAGTTCAGCTGTTGTTAGGTGCTGCCCCTTTTCAGCATGCAAGTTCTTTGCTGAGGGAACTGCACTGGCTGCCAATTTGCTATTGGGCACATTTTTTAAGAGTTTAGTACTTGTGTACAAAGCTCTAAACAACTTGGGGGCAGGATACCTTCTTCCTTACCAAACTGCCCAGTTACTGAAGTCATCAGAGGGTACCCTGGTGATGGTTCTGCATGAACCTCAGACCCAACTGGATTCCACCCACCATCATCCACTTCTAGGGAGCACTTGTCTGAGCCCCCATTTTAAATAGTAACAAAAAGTGGAAAAGACATGTATTCCAAATTGTCCTTGAGCTTCATCGAATAGGTGGATTTTCGCATTTCCCTACCATCGCTATGGCCTTCTGCTGCTGTCTCACAAGAGCGATGGTCTCTTTACACAGGGAGAGAAAAAGGAAGCAAGAACAACCACAGGGCCCATTCTGGGACTGATTATATTGAGCTGCTTTCCCTGCACACAGCAGGAAATGGCAGCTCGTTCCATTTTTTTTAAAAAAAGACCATTAACAGGGGCCTATTTTGTGCCAGAAAAACAAGCGGAAGGAGCAGGAGGCACATGGGAGGCAGATGGCATCATCTAAACGATGCACAAACATCTCTAAGTGGGCAGTAAACCCCTCGCTGGTGGTGCTCCTTGTGTGAGGGCAGCAATGTGCGATAATTTGTTTCATATTACACATCATCAGAACTTCTCCCAGCCACAAGCCCAAAACATGGACATGAGCAGGTTTTTCTAGACGCATAAATTTTTGAAAAAACAAAACATGCACTTTAGAATTAGCATTTCTTTTCTAAAGCAGTTTCATTCTTTCATCAATGGGGGAACATTCTGCCTCTGTAGGTCAGGCAGGTGCCGATATTGTGCAGTTTCTAGTGCCTCCTGGAAACATCTTTATTTCAGGAAGCGTTCCTTAAGAGACCAGCTATGGTTTCATGGAATTCTTTTTCTTTCTTTCCTTCTTTCTTTCTTTCTTTCTTTTTAAAAATATTAATTATTTGATAATATAGCAGTGTTATTGTTGTTTTTATTTTGTACGTTCTGTTGTTCACTGTTCCAGAATCTGCCTAGATACAGTATTGTATATAAATGCTGTAAGTAAATACATAAACACTATGCAGCATATCAATTCTAGCCATGTACTACAAATTTACCAATGGCTTTCCACATGCTTGGTCTGCTTGTTCATCCTCAGTGCATTTCTTCGCAAGCTCCGTGATGCCATTGGTCAAGGTCCACACCTCTTCAAATGTGGCTCTCTGTACATACTGGGCCAATGTGCCTAGGACACTGGAACAGGGCATACATTGAGGTTATTAGCGTATATTGTTCAGAGGTTAATAAATATGCCAGTTGACGATCAGGGCTAAGGCTCAAGCTTCAGAAATCCAAGAAATGGAAAGCTAAGTTTACTGTCTTAATAGGCATATCCTGTGACCACTATTTATGCTGTGCAATGTCTCATGTTACCCTCCATGCACCCACATTTCCCCTTGGTATTTGAAGCTAGGGAAAGAGGGAGGATGGAATGCCTGGGTCAAGCAAAGACGTTGCTGGTCCTGTATTGCTGTATGGAGCATTTTTGAGCCATAATGTATTGGTAGAGCAGGTTTGGGAAACCTCAGGGGATCTGGGGATTGCATCTATCTCCATCCCAACCCCTGCATGCCTTTTACCCCTCTCCCACCACATGCAAAAGTAGCCAGAAAATGGCTACTATCACCATCACAAGAAGTGAATCCGTTGATTCCCAGCAGAATCAGATTTGCGACAAGCCACTAAACAGCTATTTCTGCTGGGAAAGGAGGTGTGTTTTTTTGCATACATTTTGTGTTACAGTAAAATCACTGGAATTTCAGTGGCTGTAATGGTGCTAGGATCTGGTGAGGGTTGCTGCACTAATGGCCATGGTGGGCTGCACGTCACCCTTGGTCAGTGTGTTACCCACCCCTGTGCTAGAGGGATCCTCCTACGAGTTGATCAATCCTTGCTTGTATCAATAGCTGTCGGGATGGTGGAGATGGTGATCTCCTCTGATGCACTAGGAGGACTTTGGCAAGCTCTGCCATCACAGTGCCAGAGGGATCCTCCTGTGACATGACCCATCATGATGCATTGCTTGGTGGCAAAATGGATGAAGCAAGATGAAATGGCAATCTCCTCTGACGCAATAGGGAAGAGAGTGTTATTGCTGCTGATACTTGGGTTGCAGTGCATGTATTTGCACATTGTGGTTGAGAATGTTGCCAGTAATAAGTAATGTCAAGGCAAGGTTCACAAATACTATGTTGCACACCAACAAACATAGCATCTTGGCAATGTGGGGTTGGGGAATGTACTAACTTTGAGCATGGCTTGGTTGCTTAATAATTTAGATTGCTGTGAATTTTTAGGGGAGTTTCTTGGGATGTACCAACCACCCCATGCCCACCTCACATGCAGCTCTCCAAACTGGCACCATTTACCTTCACCTATTCAGTTACCTGGACAAGCTGCTGGGCAGTACGCGGGCACCTGAAGAGAAGGGTGTGGGTGCCTAACTCCTTCACAGGCCACCATTTTGCATAGAATATGCCTCACACAAATGGCAGCTGTAAATCTGGAGTGCATGGCTGCTTTACAACCACTATTTGTGTAAGACATCTTTCATGTTAAACAATGGGCTGCCATTTCTATGCAAAAGGGCAATTCACTAAGGAATCTGGTACCCACACCCACTTGTTGGCTTCCCAGTGGGATGCTCGTCAGACTCCAGACCCCTCCTGCACTCCCATGACATCCCCACCAGTGCCCCTTTCCCTCTATAATGTGCTCAAAGGGACTTGTGTGGAATATTCCTTCCTTTGCATGATAGAGAAATGGAATGCCTTTTCTAAAATAATGTCTCCAACCTGCAGGTTTTCCCCTACCCCCACCCCCAAATTATTATCTTTTTACCATATTGAAAGTAACTGCCTTTTAAAAATGTTGCCTGATGAATTGGTGGGGGTACAGCTTGTTAACTGATCAAATATTATATATATATATATATATATATATATATATATATATATAAAATATTAATCAATAACTGATTAATCAATATTGTAACCATTTCGCAACTTCACTTCATGGCCACTTGATAATGTTTTGCTGTTGTCAGTAGGGATTGGTGAACTCACCTGGGTCTGACTCATGGGATGCTCCATTTATGCAACAGGGGAAATGTGCAAATTTCCAGAGCCTCCATTGTGTGTAACAAAATGTGCATTTCCCCCATTGCATAAAAGGCAGCAATAAAGGACTGACTGTTAGAACAGTACGGCAATGGAACCAGTTACCTAGGGAGATTGTGGGCTCTCCCATACTAGAGGCATTCAAGAGGCAGCTGGACATCCATCTATCAGGGATGCTTTAGGGTGGATTCCTGCATTGAGCAGGGGGTTGGACTCAATGGCCTTTTAGGCCCTTCCAATGCTACTATTCTATGATTCTATGACCCATTTACACAAGAGTAAAGATGAGAATGCTCCACTTGTGTCTTTACTCCAACATAAATGGAGCCACCATTTCTGTTAATTAGGAAATTACACAATTTCCAGAGCCTTGATTGTCATGCACATTGGAGGCTCTGGATGGGGTGGGTGGCTGTGAGGCACTCGTAAGTCTGAAAACATACCACTGGGACCATATCGGGCATAGGGGGAGTCTGTCCCACTTTGGGACACAGTTGGGCACCTATGACATCCCTAGTAGTCAGTATATCAGCGATTGCTCTCCTGGGAGTTCCTTGTCTCTGTATCTATTGTCCTTCTTTAAACGTTTGGATCAGACCAAAAGAGGTGATTTCAAATAAAACTTTCTGTCAAGACTTACATATGTTTAAAATCTTCTGAGAATTTAGCGATGTGGGTGTGAAATGCTCCTGAAAATGAGACAATAATCAAATGTTGACTTAATGTTATTTATATCATTTATGTATCTAAGCATTTATTGATGAGTTAAACAGGAAGACCAAAGGAGTTGATGGAGACAGGAAAATGAGTATTTGAGCAACTAATGTGTTAGAATTGACATCACTAGATATCAGTCAGGATGAGAGGACAAAATCAGGAGTCCATCAGGGCTCAATCTACAATTACCACAGCTTATAAAAAAACGCATCTT
This sequence comes from Elgaria multicarinata webbii, assembly GCF_023053635.1. Lineage (NCBI taxonomy): Eukaryota > Metazoa > Chordata > Lepidosauria > Squamata > Anguidae > Elgaria > Elgaria multicarinata. Next base: position 19,943,886 of record NC_086181.1, read on the forward strand.
CTTTTGGTCTGATAGCAAAAGGAAGAGAAATACTTCCATGCAACCAAAGTGGGTTCAAATATAGATACAGATGTGAATCAAGAGGCTCACTTGCTCCTCATTTCAGTGACTAGATGAATTCAGATCTAGTGAGCACTTGTCTGAGCTCCCATTTAAAATAGTAACAAAAGGGAAAAGCAAAGCAGAACATGCATTTCAATGTTTCCTTTTGTGAGGACACTGATGTATAACCATTTCTTTCTGATTGCAAATCATCAGAACTTTTCCTAGTCATAACCCTGTACAGCACCATGTACATTGATGGTGCTATATAAATAAATAATAATAATAATAATAATAATAATAATAATAATAAATAAATCACCCACATTTCTGAACTTCTGATTGCACTGGAGAAATACTTTTAAAAAACAACAACTGCACTTTAGAATAAGCATTTTTCAATAATAATAATAATAATAATAATAATAATAATAATAATGCAGTTTCATACTTTTGTCAATTGGGAAGGGAAAGTGTACATTTTTCAAAGAGGAACATTGCAATTAAAAACAGATTGCAATCAAGAAGGGCAGCAAGGTGAACCAAGCTTCTAAGTGGAGAATCCAGGTGAGGTTGAGCATCCCTGCTTGCCAGTGGAGAAGGAAGTATGGAGTAAAGACACAGACACCAGAGCCTGGGATAAACTAGGGCCAATAATAATAATAATAATAATAATAATAATAATAATAATAATAATAATAATAATAATGGATCTTCACCTCTCCCTGGATCTGCATGTGAAAGTGCATGAATCTATTATGTACTTTCTTCAGACAACTAGCCTGCCATTATGGGAGAGCCACTCTCCAAAGCCAGGAATAAGCTAAACCCAGCCCAACTCTTATGTGACACTTTGTAAGTGTGGGGAGACCACCCTGCATCACCCCCATCCCCTACCTCACAACTCCAAACAGGTGAGGCAGGAGGGTCCTCAAAAGGACAACCATATCCTGACAAGAGAGCCACACAGACCCTGAGGAGCAGGTCCTCCAGATATGCCTGTCACCAAAAGGCACCACAGTGCTCACTGACCCTATTCTAATATAATGCAAATTCCTGCACATCCCTGCCAATCCAATCAACCTATTTACTCACCCCCTACACTAATTAGGGCTGTGCACGGACCCCCCGCTCCACCTTGCCCCACCTGGATCCGCCTAGGTTTCGCTCTGCTGTGGAGATCCAGCTCTGAATCAGAGCTCTGCAGCGGCGGGGGGCGGTGCCAGGTAAGGCCCCCTCCCTCCTCCTCCTTACCTGCTTCCGTCCCGGCCCACTGCCAGCTTCACTGGAGCCCATGGCTCAACCAGGAGCTGTAGGCCCCACTTGTGGCCTACACTTCTGGGTTGAGCCGCAGGCTCAGTTGAAGCAGCTGCAGAGCCGTGGACGGATGCAGGTAAGAGCCCCCTACTTCCTTCCCCTTACCTGCGTCCATCCGTGGCCCTGCAGCTACTCCAACTGAGCCTGAGGACTCAAACAGGAAGACCAGGCCGCAGCCTGGTCTTCCTGTTTGAGTCCTTGGGCTCTAAGTGAAGCAGTGGTGGGGCCACGGATGGATGCAGGTAAGACCCCCTCCCCCTTTCCCCCTTACCTGGCTCTGCCGCTGTTATCGCACGGGCGGCGGCGGCAGCAGCAGGGCCAAATCCCCCCCTTACCTTTTTTGTAGAGTTCCGGATCGAGGCGAAGGATCCGCCTTCACCTCGCTCCACTCCACGACGCTCCACTGCTCCCCAGATCCTCTTCGCCTCTGCCTTAAGGGGAAGTGAAGCACCCCAATCCGCTTCTGCTTCTCCGGTCTGAGGAGAAGCGGAGCACAGCCCTACCACTAATTGTAATTCCAGTATGGAGTAGGCAAACAACAAACAACAAAACCTGTACACAAATGCCAATTTGTGACAGGTAAAATTCCTACTCAGTTGTTCCAAAGGGAACAACTGGCTAATCCCATACTAGGTAAAGGGAAGGACAAAGTTCGGCAGGGCTGACCTTTGTAGGCTCTGCCCTGTCAGTATTTCACATAAACCTTGCATGTGCAGGGTCTTTCTTCTCCCCTTCCCATCCACACAAGCCATCCCCCACCCAAGCCATTCCAGCTGGGTGGGAAGTAGCTTCTTCCATCCCTATTTGAAGAACTTTCTACCATTGGCAAAGGCCAACTGGATCACCTGATATTACATGTTTGCCAAGACAATGGGACTTAGGTCCTATTGACATCAGTTTGTCAGATTAAATCATGCATTAACTTAATTGATTTGAATGAACTTAATTTGGATCTAAGCCCCAGTGTTTCACAATGATTGTTCTGTATAGCCCTATTTAGGCATTTGCTTGCTTATGTGTAAAGCACATAAGCTGTATGTGCTTACACAGCCCTATACAAACGGTCATGCTCAACACATGAAAGTCCACATGGAAGCTGTGAATGAGTGGAGATTTGGAGTAGGGAATAAATTAGAACTGTGCACAAATGACCTCTCAAAATTCTCCATCTTATTAGTGGGCAGAGAAATTGGGAGGAGAATGTCACTGGTTTTTTTTTCCAATGGAAGGAGAAATTCTCCAAAATTTCTCATAGGTAGTGCTGCTCACCTCTGGCAAGGGTCATAGCACAGCTTGTTTCTTTTCTTTCCCAAAGGGTTTTTATTTTATTTGCTTTTTTGTTTTAGAACTGCAACTGCAAACGGAAACAGCACCAAGTGAGTTGGCAGCCTGGCCCCCATTTTGCATTTTCCACAGCACCTTATACCAAGTATCATTGCGGAGCATGGGAGGGATGAGAGGGAAGGCAAAACCCACCAAAATATGGGGAAGAAAATTTGAGGAAATTCTGCAAAGAGGTATTTTTTTTGTGGGGAGGGGAGTGAAGAAAAAAAAATATCTTAGGACTTCTCTGAGAAAAATTAGGGTGGCCATATGAAAAGGAGGACAGGGCTCCTGCATCTTTAACAGTTGTATTGAAAAGGAAATTTCAGCAGGTGTCATTCGTATATATGAGGAACCTGTTGAAATTTCCTCTTCATCACACCAGTTAAATCTGCAGGTGCCCTGCCCTCTTTTAAATCCGGTCACTCTAGTATAACTCCTGTAGCTTTAAATGTTGTGGTGAAGAGGGAATTTCAACAGGTTCTCTACATATATAAATGACACCTGTTGAAATTCCCTTTTCTATGCAACTGTTAAAGATACAGGAGCCCTGTCATCCTTTTCATATGGTCACCCTAGAAAAATGTCCTCTGAGAAATTTTGGCTCAGATTTAATTGCCATTCTTTTAGGTTCAGGAAATCCCAAACGTTGAATTTCCGAGGAGTGATTGTGGAGGCATCTTATCTCTAAAGCATATACAGACAGATGATTGTACAATGAATGACAGGATGCTTGCACGTACTCAGCTGCCACCTAAGGAAGGGAAACACAAGAACCCTGAATCTAAGGCATGAGGACAGCTCCAGAATTTCTTCTCCTTCAATTTTCTTTTTGAAAGCAATTTCAAATCGAATGAAAATGGTTGAAAATAATGTGGGAGAAATTTTTGGCATGACAGTAGCTCTACATGCAAGCAGGCAAATGTCTAAATAGGGACTTTAATTTCTGTTTCCATTTGAATAAAACTTTAAAATATTGGGATAACATAAATGGCAAGAATGCAGCATGTTTTACAGAGGTGGCTGTTGCCGGTGTCACTCAGGTTTCTGGGGGTGAGAATTCCATATGCTTACAGATCTTGCCATCTCTGCACATCTCACATTTCTTATATTTCAAAGCACAATCCAAGTAGAAACAAATTACTATATATAACTAAATTTATCTCCTACCATGCCACCTTTGTAATGTCTAGGGGAACTGATTTACGTTTGGCATTACCATATTGTGCATTTCAAACACATCCAATGGACCTTCTACTAAGGCCAGATCTACACCAAGCAGGATATGACACTTTGAAAACAGTATATGGAGTGTGTCCTGGGCTCCAACAGTTGCCACTACCATTATAAACCATTTTAAAGCAGTAGTGTAGATCCTGCCTAAGAGAAGCTATTGATGCTTCAGGAAGATCTGGATTCATTGTAGGGCTGTGCACAGACCCCCTGCTCCACCCCGCTCCGGATCTACAAATTGCGGATCGGGCCTTCTCCGCCCCACCTTAATCCGCCTAGGGTCCGCTCTGCTCTGCTGCGGAGCTCCGGCTCCGAATCAGAGCTCCACAGCGGTGGGGGGCAGCACCAGGTAAGGCTCCCTCCCTCCTCCCCCTTACCTGCATCCGTCCGTGGCCCTGCAGCTGCTTCAACTAAGCCCGAGGACTCAAACAGGAAGACCAGGCCGAGTCCTCAGCTCAGTTGAAGCAGTCGCAGGGCCGTGGACGGATGGAGGTAAGAGCCCCCTCCCCCTTGCCCCCTTACCTGGCTGTACTGCCGCCATCGCACAGGAGGAGGCGGCGGCAAGGCCAGGTAACCACCCCCTCCTTCCTCCCCCTTACCTGCATCCGTCTGCGGCCTCGCAGCTGCTTCAACTGAGTCCTCGGACGGGCGACGGCAGCGGCAAGGCCAAGTAAACCCCCTTACCTTTTTTGCGGTGCTCTGGATCGAGGCGAAGGATCCGCCTTCACCTCAATCCACTCCGCGACACTCCGCTGCTCTCATGATCCTCTTCACCTCCGCCTTAAAGGGAGACGAAGCACCCTAATCCGCTTCTGCTTCTCCAGTCCGAGGAGAAGCGGAGCACAGCCCTAATTTATTTATTTATTTATTTATTTATTTATTTATTTATTTATTTATTACATTTTTATACCACCCAATAGCCGAAGCTCTCTAATTCATTGTTCTAGTCATTGCAGAAAGAGAGAGAAATAGAAACACTGATACCACTTTGGTTATAGAGATCATAATGTTTTGGCTTCCGTATGAAGGAACACTTTTGTGGGAAGTTCTCTTGTGTAGCTGCTGTTGAAAGGTATGAGGCTTTCTAAGAAAACTTTTCCATGGGATTGAGCTCCTGGTCTTTATTCTACTGTAGCATTGCAAACCCAGTAAAAATCCAGCCAGTCATCCCAAACAGTTGATGGAAATTATATGGGGGGAGGAGAGTATTAGAATACTATCCTACACATATCTACTCAGAAGTAAGTCCCACTGAGTTCCACGCAGCTTACTCCCAGATACCTGGCTAAAGGATTGCAGTTTTTCAGTGCAATGATATAAATGTCAACTCAAAGTAAGTCCTATTGAATTCCAATATTTATTAATTTAGCACCATCCATGCACATGGTGCTGTAAGGATAAAACAACAATGGCAGCAACAACAAAAAGAGCAACTACCTGCTGCAAAGTCATACATTCTGATAAAAGCACAATCAAACAACTAGGCACAGGAAATAATAAAGCTAAACATTATAAAAAGTGAGATCAAGCTGAAATTCCAAAAGCTTTGGATATAAGAAAGTTATCTCAGCTGAGCTTTAAAAACTGTGTTTGAATTCACAGTCCATAAATGTTCTTGAAGAGAATTCCAGGTATAGGGCTCATCTATACTAAGCAGGATATTCCACTATGAAAGTGGTATGAAAGGGGTATATAAAAGGTAGGAGCCACACTACTGCTTTATAGTGGTATTGAAGTACACTGACAACTGTTGGGGCCCATTGACACATACCATATACCATATAACGCTTTCATGCCACTTTCATAGTGGAATATCCTGCTTGGTGTAGCTGTGTCATGGGCCCCGACAGTTGTCAGTGCACTTCAGTACCACTATAAAGCAGTAGTGTGGCTCCTGCCTTTTATATACCACTTTCATAGTGGAATATCCTGCTTGGTGTAGATGAGCCCGTAGAGAGCAGAATGAGAAAGTGGATGGAGCCAAGCAAGGGAAATTGAAACCTTAGGGTGGGTAAGAAACATAGCATTCAATGGGTGAAGAGCATGGATGGGGATATAATATGAAATAAGAAAAGAAAGGTAAGAAGAAGGTAAATCATGACAAATTTTGATAGTCCACAGGAGAAGCTTATATTGAATTCTAAAGTCAATTGGAAGCCAATGAAGGAATTGCAAGAGTGGAGTAAAAGGATCAAAACAATGAGCCAAGAAAGTAAACTTAGCAGCAGAATGATGAATATAAACCAAAGAACTAATGTGAGAGGAAGGAAGGCCAGTCAAGGGAAGATTACAGTAGTCAAGAGAAACGACCAAAGCATGAACAAGAGTCTTGGCAGAAGGGAGCGATAATAATGGCCAAATCCTGGTGATATTATATCGTGGGTGGGAGGGGGGAATGACAAGACTTAGCTACCGCCTTGATATAAGGAGCAAAGGAAAGAGAGGAAACAAATAGGACACAGAGACTGCGGGCTTCCTCAACCGGACATACAGTGGCATTAAGTAGATATAGATTAATATCTTTAAAATATACATTCTTACCTCCGAATTCCTGCTCTCTTTCAATCGGGGTTTCCGATTTAGCAAAGCTTACCAAGAAAAGATAAAAAATGAATGTTACCCACTTCATGTCTCCAATTTTTTTAGGGCCTGGAAAGTACAAGGTAGAAAGAGCAAAGGGGAAGATGGAGGTTTTATTAATAACAGGTCGTCGTACTGTCAGACATTTGTGGTAATGATTTAACTGGGGGGAAATATTTGCTTGCCATGTTTGCTAAATTGAAATCCTGTTCTAAAAAGGTCTGCTAACGTCAGTATTTTCAGAATTCGGGGAAAGACACTGGCCTTATCGGACAGCAAACAAAAAAGTTAAGCAAGAACTGCTTTCTTTGGCCATTTCTACACCTGCATTTTTTCCAGGGATCATCCTGGGATCATCCTTGTGCATGCAAATGACACACAGGGGATCCTGGGAGCAGGCAGGGATGATCCCTCTATTTTCCTGGGATAACCTTTAGGTGTAGAAAGGGCCTTTCTTACCATATAACTTATATTACAGCATTTTATCTAAAGCAAAATCAGCAGAAAGAAAATTCCATGTAGGGTGCATTGTGGAACTTCGCAGTCCACTGGGACCATGTAGTGATCTAACTTTTCTAGTTCCTGCATCTTGCTTCCCATCAAATTAAGATTTCCATGATGCACTGCAGCTTTTCAGCTCTTTGGTGCCTTGGCTCACCACTGCTAGTTTTTCCTCCTAAACCTTCTCCTCACCTCTCATTCTCCCTTACTGTCAACGATGTCATGCTTACTCCGGTCAAGGAAGCTCGTAGTCTTGGCTTTATATTTGACTCCTCGCTCTCCTTTACTCCTCACATCGAGGCAGTAGCTAAATCCTGTCGTTTCTTCCTGTATAATATTGCCAGGATTCGACCATTTTTGTCTGTCTCTTCTGCCAAGACTCTCGTTCACGCACTGGTTATCTCTCGGTTGGACTACTGCAACCTTCTTCTCTCTGGCCTTCCTTCGTCTCACATCAGTCCGCTGGTCTCTGTCCACCACTCTGCCGCTAAGATCATCTTCTTGGCCCGCCGCTCTGACCATGTCACTCCACTTCTGAAATCTCTTCATTGGCTTCCAATTCACTTCAGAATCCAATATAAACTTCTCCTACTGACCTTCAAAGCTCTTCACTGCCTAGCTCCTGCCTATCTCTCCTCTCTCATCTCACACTATCGCCCCGCTCGGGCTCTCCGCTCCTCCGATGCCATGCTTCTCGCCTGCCCCAGGACCTCCACTTCCCTTACTCGGCTTCGTCCTTTTTCTTCTGCTGCCCCTTACGCCTGGAACGCTCTTCCAGAACACTTGAGAACTACAAACTCAATCACTGCTTTTAAGACTCAGCTCAAAACTTTTCTTTTCCCTATAGCCTTCAAATATTGAGCTTGTTCTGACTCTATACTGTTAGCTTCTCCCTACCCGGTGCCTGTTTACACTTCCCTGTGCCTGTTTGCATTCTCCTTCCCTCTTTATTGTTTACTACAACTTATTAGATTGTAAGCCTATGCGGCAGGGTCTTGCTATTTACTGTGTTATCTGTACAGCACCATGTACATTGATGCTGCTATATAAATAAATAATAATAATAATAATAATAACCTTTCTCCATGCACAATGCACGCCGTGTGTTCATGTTGTCACACCTACTGGATCCATCCAGTCAAATTATCCTAGCAGGGCCAAATCTCTGTGACCCCACTCCCACCCTAGTAGTGCAGCAAAAACAAAAACAGGATCCACTACCTAAACCATATAGGCTTCAAACTCCAAAAATAATACATGGTGCCTCAATGGTCATTAATTAGTCCTGCAAGGCCTCAAATTGAGATGAAAGGCTGGGTTGATGCATCCAAGTACGAAGTGCTGAAGAGGTGGGACAGCTTTATATTGCCAAATCCCCACATACCTCCAATGGGATGGAGTTCTTTGAATGCTTGTATCACATTCTCAAAAGCCTTGTGCCACCTTCTGATTAGGAGATCAGGGAAAATCCACAGCCCCCAGTAATCTAGAGGCATAGTGGGGGCCCTGTGTAGCATGATGTGTGATTCTAAAGGGAAAGGATGTGAATAGGAAAGAATGACAAAGCTTTGCTAAAGTGAATTTACTTGTTTTTTGTTTCATTTATATCCTGCCTTTTTTCTTCTAAGGAACCCAAGGTGGCATGCATAATCCTTTGACTGGCCCAAAGTCACCCAGTGGGTTTCCATGGCTGGATGAGGACTAGAACCCAGATCTCCTGACTCCTAGTCCAACACTCTAGCCACTACACCACTACTGATTGCATTTATTATATGTATAGGAAATTAATTTGTTTTTCTGAAACAATCATGGCAATTTAACACCTGTAAAGTGAAATCCTATGTATGTTTAGATGGAAAAAGGTCCTACAACTCCCAGCATGGCTGGCTGGGGAATGCTGGGAGTTGGAGGATGTTTTTTCTGTTTAAACATGCATGGGATTGTGCCCATAAAAACAATGGGTTGGAGTCCACTACGTCCATGCCCAATGCTGCCAGTTAAGTGCAAAAGCTTTCCAACGAAAGGTAGTCTATTTGGCAGGTAAGTGAATTTAGTAGGAAAACAGCCAGAACATGAGGACTTCTGCAAAAACTCAGAAGTACTGCAGAAGGGCAATTTAGCGACCTCTATGAATATTTTTGTAGTTTTGTTTTGTTTTTTTAAATCTATTTTGTGTTTTCTTTTATTGTAAGCTATTTTCTAAACAATTATTTGAAAATGCAACATATAAGTGGTGCAACAATTAAAATAAAATAATGATGTTAGGTTTAGTCCCTCGTAGCTGACGTAAGTAAAATATGAACATCATAAAAACAAACAAACAAACAAACAAACAAACAAACTACCAGGCAGAAGGTCAGAGCAAGTGAGTAGTGGGATCGCATTTTTGTTTGTTTTTCCAGATGTTGAAAGCTGGCTCAGCAGAAATGTCACGCAGGGGACATTGATGAAGATAGAGAATTTTCCAACAACCCAGAAATTAGATTCAGCAGATTATTTCCAAGGCCTAAACGGTACTTCTCCTGCCTCTCCCTTTCAAAGAACAGTATCCCTACACATTAAGATATGATATGGGGACAATGATCATACTCCACATACAAAAAGCAATTTATAAACCAAGGGTGGGCACCTAAAAGAGATTTGCATCAATCCAAATGCAAGCATACGAACATACTGTAAGAACATTAGAAGTGCCATGCTGGATCAGACCAAGGGTCCAACTAGTCCAGCACTCTGTTCACACAGTGGCCAACCAGCCATCGGCCAGGGATTAATAAGGCAGGACATGGCTTGAATACTGGAGATAGCACAGGGCTAGGAGCCATTGATAGCCTTTGCCTCCAGGAATTTATCCAACTCCCCTTTTAAAGCCTTTCAGATTGGTGGCCATCACTACATCTTGTGGTAGTGAGTTCCATAATTTGACTATGTGCTGTGTGAAGAAGTTCTTCCTTTTATTTGTCCTGGGTCTCCCACCAATCAGCTTCATGGGATGACCCCATTGGGTTCTAGTATTTTGAGACAGGGAGAAAAATGTCTCCCAACATGAATACATTGACCCTGTCCAGATGACATGCTATTGCCCCGCTCGTGCTCTTCACTCCTCTGATGCCATGTTTCTCGCCTGCCCAAGGGTCTCTACTTCCCTTGCTTGGCTTTGTCCATTTTCTTCTGCTGCCCCTTATGCCTGGAACGCTCTTCCAGAACATTTGAGAACTACAAGTTCAACCGCAGCTTTTAAAGCTCAGCTAAAAACTTTTCTTTTTCCTAAAGCTTTTAAAACTTGATTTTGTTCTGACTTTATACTGTAAGTTTTACCCTGCCCAGTGCCTGTTTACCCTACCCTGTGCCTGTTTGCATTCTCTTCCCCTCCTTATTGTTTTATTATGATTTTATTAGAATGTAAGCCTATGCGGCAGGGTCTTGCTATTTACTGTTTTACTCTGTACAGCACCATGTACATTGATGGTGCTATATAAAATAATAATAATAATAATAATAATAATAATAATAATAATAATAAGCCATGATAGTTAAGCATTTTGAGTTAAACATTATGGCTTAGCATGTCATGTGAACCATGTCTTAGCATGGACCATTTCTGACCATGGTGGCTACCTAACCACTGTTTAAATCTGCTCACAAACCATTTGCTGTAAAAGGGTTAGTGCCCTAACCGTGGCTTAGTGTGTTGTCTGAACAGGCCCTTTATGTGTTTCCTTTCCCACCCCCAACCAGCAGTAGCCGTGCAGCAGGGGGCATGACATCAGGAGCTTGATAAGTTGTCCTACATGTTGGGAAGGTGAAAAGGCAAGCAGATCCGTGCAGCTCTTGGGGCATGAGTTCCTCACTCCAGATTTAGAGCACCATTAGCTACTCTAATCTGGAAGATAACTCATTCCTGAGCCCATTGATAGTGAGATTAGTCATATTCTTGCTGCCTGATCCAACTGTGCTTATTCAGAAGTAAATTTCACTGATTTCAATTGAGCTTGATTCCAATTCAATTTGTTCAGGCTTATGTAGGATTTCAGCCTTGCAGCATATAGCTAAGTGTGTTTATTCAGATGCAAGTCGTACCAAGTATGCCAGGACTTATCCTCCAGTAAGTGTGATTTTTATTTTGTCTCTGCCTTGCTCCCCCAACAACATGCTAATTTTATCCAAAATTGTGTTAGCTTCTCTTACAAACTCTGAAGGGGAAATATGTACCTGCCTGTACCTTAAGATCATCCACAGGTGTCCTTCTCCATGAGCCTCTGCCAAAGAAAGTGAGGCAGGTGGCTACTAGGAGGAGGTCTTTCTCTGCTGTGGCACCCTGGCTGTGGAACAAGCTCCCCAAAGAGGTTCGCCTGGTGCCTACACTGTACTCCTTCCACCAGCTGAAGACCTTTTTATTTTCTCAGTATTTTAACACCTAATGTAACTTAAATTTAAACTTTGCTGTTTTAATTGCATATTTTAACCTATATCAATTTCTTCTGTGTGGTTTTTACCCTGGTTGTGCTTTTTATATTGTATTTTGTATTTGTGTTTCTAGATCGTTGATTGTTTTACTATGCTCTTCATGGTTTTAATTTTTGTGAACCGCCCAGAGAGCTTCGGCTATTGGGCAGTATAAAAATGCAATAAATAAATAAACAAACAAACAAACAAACCCCTGCCTTTTTGGCCACGGCATTATCCCTATGGTTGGTGTAATTCTGAAGAAGCAAACAGTGAAAACAGGATTAATTCACACCGGTAGCCTGTTTAGCTTATTGAAAGAAGCTTATGTCAATTCAAAAAGCCTATCGAAAGAAGTTTATGTCAATTCAAAAAATATTGTTGAGATTTTGTGATTCTGTGTTTCTACAATTGCATATCATTATTCTAATGAGTACTATGAGCCTATATATATATATATATATATATATATATATATATATATATATACATATATATATATACTAGCTCACGCGTTGCTGTGGCTCAGTCTGGTTAAATTGAAAAGAAAAAAAAGACAAAGCGGATGTTTCTAATATGTTTAATTTCACAATGCTTGTGGATATACAATATTTTTAGTTGTTCCATTGTCTGTGTAGATATAGAGATTGTCTGGTTTGCCGACTCTAGAACACGCAACATATAATTGTCCATGTGAGAAGCAATCTGTGTCTAGATCTAAACCGCACAATTCTAAAGATTGGCCCTGAGCTTTGTTGATGGTGATTGCAAACGCCAATCGAATGGGGAATTGCAATCTCTTAAATTGAAATGGCATATCTGTTGGAATCATAGGAATGCGAGGAATGAGGACATCTTCACCTTTGAAAGGTCCTGTCAAGATTGATCTCCGACTATAACAATTGCCACTTCGTCTATAGTTGGAGCATTGAATCTTCGCACATGTTCTCCAGCAGGCATTTTGTCAGCATGAATAACAATCTTGTGTGTATTAGATGGCATCATGTCAATTGCTGTTTTGAACAAATGTACTAAATTGTTTTTTTCGTGAAGTAGCTGTTGCAGTTTTGAAATGATGGACCTTTTTACGCCGGTATAAATTCCGCAGCGTGCATTCAATTCATCATTGCCATCACCAATGAAATACATTTGTAGGAATTTATGTTGACTATCTTGAAACGAAGGAAGGAGCTGGCTTTATGATAAATTTGTCCTTTGACTTTGAAAGTTGGCATAAATGGAGCTGTGATGATTTCTGCACCGAACGACGTCATTTGGAAGCATGAGTTGTATTTCCTGATGTTATATAGGAAATGCTTTGATTCTGCGGTATATCCGGCAAGCAAAGTTTGTAATGGCTCTGGTGGTTCTCCAAGTTGAGGCAGTTTAATTTTTCCAGCAGCGCAACACATTCCTTTTGTTTCTCCATTAAATTTAAGAGCCTTGCAATAAGGACACACTTCAGTCATAGTGCCGATGAGAACATGCCGCCTCAAACTATAATCATTAGCTGGGTTGTACCGGAATGCAAGGCGATTGTAATCGTGTGATTGTTTACCACGGTGTCGTGTTTGACACTGATGTGCTGTTTCTCGTTGACGTCTTTCAGCCCCTCTCAGCCTGTCGTGTTCATTCTGTTGAGAACAAAGCAGATCTGAAGCTGTAGAATGCGATTGCTGTGCTCGCAACAGTGCATCCTCAAGTCTGGCTGAACGTCGCTTGGCTGGTTCCTTGGCACATATTTGAGGCATTCTTTTTCTTTTTTTCTCGTTTGCTGATGCCCGTTCTTCCTCAGTCTGATTTGCAATTTCTCGTCGCAGTGCTTCCGCTCTGCAAGCACGACAACCTAAGTGTGATCTTCTGCGAGGCTTTATTTGGATGAAGTAAAGCAGATTGTTTGGTTTTTTAAAAAGGATGTTTTTACGGTGAGGAGGTTAGTGGAAACTCCTGGCAGTTACCTTTCTTCAGAACGTGTAACTGTCACAGGTGTGACATCTATATTCACTCAGCCAATTGTGACAGAATATGCAAATAGGAGAGGAGGCAGAGGCAGTGGATTGGCCTACTGGTTGGCGATATCACAATGACTTATAAGAGCAAATAGGAGAGAACATGCAAATAGGAGAGAAGGCAGAGGCAGTGGATTGGCCTACTGGTTGGCGATGTCACAATGACTTATAAGAGCAAATAGGAGAGAACATGCAAATAGGAGAGAAGGCAGAGGCAGTGGATTGGTCTACTGGTTGGCAATGTCACAATGACCTATAAGAGCAAATAGGAGAGAACATGCAAATAGGAGAGGAGGCAGAGGCAGTGGATTGGCCTACTGGTTGGTTATGTCACAATGATCAGCAGGACTGGTTTTGAGGAGGCGTATTTCTTTGATTTTAAGACAAACCTTTGACCCCATAGAGAACATAGTTACATAACAACGCTCGCGTATTCAAACGCAACGCTGTGTCAAAATTTCAAAGCAATCGGTGAAGAACTTTCGGAGATATAAAAGCATGTTTTTACGGTGAGGAGGTTACTGGAAACTCCTGGCAGTTACCTTTCTTCAGAACGTGTAACTGTCACAGGTGTGACATCTATATTCACTCAGCCAATTGCGAGAGTACATGCAAATAGGAGAGGAGGCAGAGGCAGTGGATTGGCCTACTGGTTGGCGATGTCACAATGATCAGCAGGACTGGTTTTGAGGAGGCGTATTTCTTTGATTTTAAGACAAACCTTTGACCCCATAGAGAACATAGTTACATAACAAAGCTCGCGTATTCGAACGCAACGCTGTGTCAAAATTTCAAAGCAATCGGTGAAGAACTTTCAGAGATATAACGACAGTAACAAACGGTCTTTTTCATTTTTATTTATATAGATATATTTGATATAAGCATTCAGCCCTTATTTAGTATATTGTAAAGATATATTACGTCAATATCATTACCGCAGTCCACAAAGGAGGTTACCTGATCAAAAAATGAGATCAGTTTAGTCTGGCAGAATTTGTTCTTAACAAATCCATACCGGCTTCTAGTAATCACTGCATTGTGTTCAAGGTGTTTACAGACTGACTCCTTCATAATCTGCTCCAAAATTTTCCCAGGGATTGCTGTCAGACTAACTGGTCTGTAGTTCCCAGATTCCTCCCTTTTGCCCTTTTTGAAGATAGGTACAACATTAGCCGTCCTCCAGTCATCTGTAACTTCACCCGTCTTCCATGATTTCACAAAGGTAAAAGACAGTAGGAGTTATCCTGCCAGTTCCTTTATTACTTTAAGATTCAGTTCATAGGGCCCCGGAGATTTGAAGTCATTCAAAAAAATTAGATGTTCCTTGACCATTTGTTTATCGATCTCAAGCTGCAATCCTGCCCCTTCAGCTTGTACTTCACTTTTCGTGTGTGTGTGTGTGTGTGTGTGTGTGTCCTAGACCTGCTTTTGGGAGGAGATTGAGCCAAGTTGCTGGAATATTTTCCTACTAGGTAGGGATGTCTGTTGCTATGGAGGTGGACCCTTTTCTGGCTTGACAGACTCCCTGTGATCCCCCAAATCAACTTGTTTTTTGGGAAAGGTTTTCATGTGTGCAATTTTGGAAAATCTAGAAACGTTTTTCAATTTTGTAATTTGCATGGTTAAATTCGCATTTTACACAAATTTTGGCTGCACAATGCATAATTTAAATGAATTGCTGCTGAAATTTGCATAAAACTGTGCCCTGCAATTTGTGCACATTTGTGTTTGCATAAAAGTTAAAAATTGGGAGGAAAAACTTGAGCTGGCCCAATTCAATGCATCAAGAGTTGCCCAGCCTGCAGGTACGTAATCTGAAGTCTGAGTGGGCAAGCATGAAATCTCAGTGTGGTCCACCTCCTAGACAAATTCCTCCAGCATCCCCACCATCAGGACGGGAGTTTCAAAGCTTCAGCAATGTCTAGACTTTGATGCTGCATCTCCCACATAGACTAGCTAGGCCTCACAGCATCCTGGCTTGGCTCCTTCCCTTTGCACCACTGGGAGGGGAAGGAGCTTTTGATACAGCACCCTTTTCATCTCTCCCATACATACCATGCAAAGCTCTCTCCCTTCTGCCCCCTACTGGCCACTGCAGTGAGCTACTCATTAATGGATTCAGTCCCAGCAGTACTAAATCCAGCACTTCTAGTAACTTCAGGGGAAGGCAAATTTAGGAGAGAGGTCACTACATATTTAGTTTATGATTTCCCTAAGATCCTTATGCCATGACTAGGGATGGATGGTTCAGTCCCTTTCCCACACTTAGAGTTTCCACAGGTATTCAAACATTTGTTGATCTTTTGTATGTGTAATACTACGTGGGGTTGCCCAGGTTTCATGTGATGTGATACACTCATGATGTTACTTTGTGTTGCAACCTGCTCCTCTATCTAATAACTCAGGCTGCACTGTTCAGTTACTGCAGGCAGGATCAAATATCAGATCACTCATTTCAAAATACTGATATTCCCTTCTCCTACACCTTTCTCACCTGCCTCTTCCATCTCTACACTCTATTTCTCTGTTTACATGGGAAATGGAGGATGGATTCCAGCACAGGATTATTAGGTACCCATGATGCCCTTCTCAGAAAAGAATTGGGGAAGGAGGCTGAAACTAGTGCCAGGAATAGGGCTAGGGATGGGTGAAATTTATGAATCGTGGTAGCTTCATATAAAAAATGACCTGAAATTAAATTCCCACCCATCTGAACTCATCAGATTCAATAGGTACAGGAATCCCAGCATGGGGAAGGCTGTGGTGTACCTTCCTCTCTCAGAGATGTTAAACATGGGGCCTCTGAGAAAGTAGAGGTCGTAACCCTAATTCAAACCCATTCTTCAACCCTAAATTCTTAACCAAAAAATGAATGTCATTCTCACCCATCCTTGCAAAGGAGTGAGGACTAAACGCTTGTCTAGGGGACCTCAGAGATAAAATGGTACTGGAGCACCCACATCCATATAGGTGAGTGGTCTGGGAAGGGTAAGATAAGATGAGAAGAAAGCCATGTGGTCTGATGAGTTCCTGTAAGGATGGAAAAGAGAACCTTCTTCATCCAAGCATTGAATGTGGAGTTCTCCAGCTTGCGATTCTTTCCTCAATCTTACCCATTTACCCTCCTCATTCCTACCAAAACCAACACTTCCCAAAAGAGGGAGGAAGAGGAAGACAGAGGCCATAGCTAGTAGGCATGTGCTCCGCTCCGATTAGGAGCGGAGAAGCAGTAGCGGATTGGCCTGCTCTGCCTTACCCAGAGGCGGAGTAGAAGCAGACCGCGGACCCCTAGAAGCAAGGCAAAGAGAAGCGACCATTTTTCGGAGCTCCTAGTTCAGGCGGAGCGCTCCGGTCGCCATCTTGAAAACATTTCGCCATAGGATTGCATTGCGGGAAATAATCGCGCATAACTAGGTTGTTTTTGAAGCTATCGTTCTGGAAATTCTTGTGCACAGAGAGTCATGGATGGGGGTCATTTTGAGACTACTCTCACCTCTCTGCGTCATGCAGGTCGTGTGCTATATTTTTTAAAAAATCGGGTCAACAAACATTACAAACAGGGACAGCGCGGGTCAAACGGAGGTTTTCGCCCATAGGATTGCATTGCGGAAAACAATAGGGGATAACTGGGGGGGGGTTTAAGCTATCATTCTGAAAATTCTTGTGCACAGAGAGTCGTGGATGGGGGTCATTTTGAGACTACTCTCACCTCCCTGCGTGGTGCGGGTCGCGCACTAGAATTTTTTAAAAAATCGGCGGGAAAAATACCTTTTTCAAAGGGCTGAGGGGCAGAGTCAGCTCCCGGTCATGATCACATGATCCCAAAGTTAGAGGAGGGCATAGGCAAAACGGGTAACTTGGGATTCTGGGAAACTTCTCTTTCTTAATCTGAACGGACTTTTCCCAGTGTTTTTTAACACAGTAGCCCCACCAAATGCACAAACACAACCTGAAATCATATACTAAGCCAAGAATAAGAGATAGAAACACAGCACTGCTACCCACCCTAACTTTGGGGAACAACTGAAAAGATGTGGTGCAAGGGGATGAGCTCCCCTAGGGCATCTCATCGTGGACGTGCCCCCACTCTCTCCTGCACTGGAAGGCCATTAGAGCCTTCCAAAGAGAGTAAAACGGTGGAGCAATGCCTATCATGAGTCGAAGTGAATGTTCACTTTTTAGTGGTGGAGCGATGCCTGTTATGAGTTGAAGTGAGCGTTTACTTCTTAGAGCTCTCGTGGTGAAGCAATGGCTTTCTTGAGCTGAACTGGCAGTTGCTTCCCTCTTCCCCGGGCACGTCCCCCTATTGCTGGTAAAAGACAGATATAGCCTTTTTTAAAAAGTTCTTCTTGCTGTTTATTCAGCAACACTGCTGCTTTTAATTCCACCCCTCCTTCGTTTATTTATTTGTTTATTTATTCCATTTTATATGCATTACTGGCTTATCCTTGGCTCACTTCCTTATGCCCCCAGAAATGCCAGCTGCATGCCTGCCTGCCTTCCCTCCCTCCTCCTCTGCCCACCTCGCAGGGATGTTGTGTGTGTGTGGCTTTGACTCAGGGGAGAAGTCCTTCCTGCGCTCACTTGGAGTTTTGGAAGTTCCAAATTTTGCAGGTTTAAGCCCCGCCAAAAAACAGGGGATGATGGGACTGCCTTGAGTCTCGGCGTGCGGCGTATGTATCCCTGGATAAGCTGTCATGGTGGTGAGTTTGAGGTGTTTTTTTTAACGTGCACAATTGACGGAGCTATGGAAAGGGGTGTTGGATTTTCATAAATTCCCCCAAAATCAGGGGATGATGGGACTGCCTTGAGTCTCGGCGTGCGTATGTATCCCTGGATAAGCTTTCATGGTTGCAAGTTTGAGGTTTCTAACGTTCAAATTGACGGAGCTATGGAAAGGGGTGTGAATGGGGTGCCCGATTTTCAAAAATTCCCCCAAAATCAGGGGATGATGGGATTGCCTTGAAACTTGGCATCCATGTGGACACATGGATAAGCCTTCATGGTGGCGAGTTTGAGGTTTCTAACGTGCAAATTGATGGAGCTATGGAAAGGGGTGTGAATGGGGTGCCCGATTTTCAAAAATTCCCCAAAAATCAGGGGATGATGGGATTGCTTTGAAATTTGGCGTGCGTGTGTATACCCCCATGAGGTGTCATGGTGCCAAACATGAGGTTTCTAACTTGAACAGAAAAAAAGTTATATCATTTTTTAGCTTTCAATGCAAGCCTATGGGGGAAAAAACGGAGCTCCGATCCGGATCCGGAGCTCCGAGCGGAGCGGAGCGGAAGTGGGCGGAGCGGGGGTGGGGTGAAGCGGCCCGCTCCAAAAATCACAGATCTGCAAGTGAAGCGGAGCGGGGGGTCCGTGCACACCCCTAATAGCTAGACCTAAGGTTTATCCCAGGATCATCCTGAGTTCGTCCCTGCCTGAGCGCTGGATGCCCTGTGTGGCACTTAGATGAACAGGTTTGACCCCAGGACAATCCTGGGATAAACCTTAGGTCTAGCTACAGCCAGAGAAAGAAAGCTCATGGGAAGGAACAATCAGCAGTTTCTGGTTATCTTCTATCTGCAGCAGTTACTGATTGCTCCCAAAGCTCCAGCAGTCACACACAGAAAAATGTAAGACATAATTTAATTAATTGAATCAATGGATTCTGACAGGAGAAGGCTTTGTTTGAAGACTTTATTCATTCTCAATGTTAACACCATCATGAAAGATGGTTGTTAAGGAAGAAGCAAATCCTTCTTTCCTTTGAGTCAGAAGGTTGACATGTAACAATCAATCAATCAATCAATCAAGGGTGCTTGGGCATATTTGGACTTCATCTGTAGCATTCTTCCACTGCTCAGCTGGAAAGAAAGAAAAGCAAATAATTATTCCCATTGCTAAACATGGATATAGGTTAGCTTACAAACCATCATTGAGGTGATACCTTATCTCTAAGAGGCGATTCACAGATTGTTGTAAGAGTGTAGTGTTTTAAGTACATTTTTGTTATGGTGGAAGTAGAAGTTCCCACTTGACAACTTTGGACTTCATTGTGGGGTGTTTGTGAATTTGGGGGTATTCTTCCAAAATTAAAGGGAATTAGAAATTATTGGCTGCTGTGGTAGTGTGTTTTCTTTCTACTTATTTTCCCACCACACCATGAAATGTGGTGGTGGAGCTCCAGTGAGTGGCCAGTAGTAGATGCATACAGACAGGAACTCTGCTGCCACTGCTGCTTGCAGATGGCGTAAAAAGAAATACAGAAGGAAAAAAGGGAGAAAGAAAGAAAGAAACCACCACATCTCTTACTGCTAACAAATTTTAGTGCATGAAAATTCAGTGGAAAATCGGGTTATGCAGTGCATAATTGTGTAATGGAAAATGTAGAGTAGTCTTGATTTTGTTGAGGCTTCCTTTGAGTGTACTTCCAGTGACAAAATTGGATTTGCCACTGCATGAGGTGTGAAAAGGCCCTTCAAGTGTTTGATTTGGGGAATCCTCTGTATAAATTGGGGAAATGGTTTAAGAAAGTTTTTTGTTGCTGTGACATCCAAACATAGTATAGTATCCAACAGGGTCTTCCAATGTTGGTCCATGTGCATGCACAGCCATCCCCATCGGCAGCAGCACATACACAGCCCCTGTTGTATGCACACCAGTTGCAGGTGTGATCAGCGGTGCAAACTCCTAAACTCAAGGAAATGGCCTCAACTTTATTGGAATGGCCATGTGCGCACTGGAACAGTGGCTGCCCGCCACTGGATACTACCCATACTTCTGTTCTTGAAGTGTCTCTTGTCATCAACCAGGATCTGCAAGCTATTGAAATAACCCCCAAACCCTGAAAATTGTTCTCTACAGGGAAATGTAGGTTGGATGTGACAGACAAAACAGGTGATCCCCCTTCAAACCACCTTCAAACCCACCAAAAACAAACAAACAACCCACACGTCTCCAAATTATGAGAATCTCTCTGTCTAAGAGAAAGGGTGGATGTGGGTTGAGGAAGCCTGGATTCTAAATTTCTCAACTATGCATGCCTAACATTATGTCATGTTTGATGAAAATATAAAATAGCATCCATAAATGTCAGGAGCTTAAACAAAGGAAACCCAAAGAAGATATCTGGAGACCAGTTAACCCCCCAGTTTATGAAAGAAGACAAGGGATCCTGGAGGGGAGGGAGGGGCTTGATTTTCAACTGTGTTCTGGGCCCAGAGTACTCTTTCTTGGTTATTAGTGCTATGTAAACAATGCCAGAGCACTGGGTTCCTCTCTGCCGTTGGTGCCTTCAGAGGAGGTGGATAAAGATGACATTCCTTCTTCCTTAGGCACCATCAGTTTTCAATTACAAACACCATTCAATAAAATCCCTCTCTTCCCACTACTCACCTGGGATGTTTAGTTGACTCCAAAAGCAGTACGAATGTCTTCAACTAGCTTTGGACCCTGAAAGGAAAGACACACACTTTGAAATGTTATTTGGCAAAGATTCCCCTCAGATCATCATTGGTTGAATAATATAGTCATGCTCGTTCTAGTCATCTTTATGATGAAGCATATATAGTATCATTTCCCCCCCCCTTAAGAAACCGAAGCACCCCCCAGGTCCAGTAACAGTTGCAGAAAAATGGCAATTGCAATTCTACTTTCCTGCAATACAGCATTCAAATGCAACCCCTGCCCCCATTCCTCTTGAGCCTTGTACAAAGTGTGACGTCTCCACAAGACATTATATACGAAATGTCTGACCAGTTAAGGTCAGCATTATATGAGGGAAGGGGTAAAGCAGGATTGGTGCCTGAGTGATGCAGAAAGACAGTAGATAGGAGTGGTGGAGGAGGAATAGGCGTAAAGCTCCATTTATTTCTGCCGTCTTCCAATATGACCATTTTAGCACTCAGTCTCTAATGCACACCTAGAGTGCTTTTGCTTTAAACCTGCAGGGGATTGTTATCAATGCACATATGTATGTGTGTGGGTGTGGGTGTGGGTGGGTGTGGTCTACTGGTAGTGTGTCTCCCAGTTTTCTGTGTTACTTGGAGTTGCAGAACCTCCCTCCCCCAACATAAGGGCATGCACACATCCCCCACACTTCCAATGATCAGGCACCAGTACTAGCCTGTGTGTTCACACTCCACATTACAGTTGAATGATCTGGTCTCAATTATTTCACATTGGGCCTGTTCAGACAACACACTAAACCTTGGTTAGGTCATTAACCCTTTTGTGCAAATGGTTAGTGATTCTGTCTAAGCTGTCAGATTCATAGAAATTGAAACTCATTGGAATCAGTTGCAGATATTCCCTAGCCTTAACAGGCAGCCATGTAAGGTAAACCTTTCTTTCAAAAGCCTACCTTTGCTGTGAAGCATTGCTCATGGTCGGATTCTTCGCAGCATTCTGTCTTCATGGTGGTGAACTTCACAATCACTTCTACAAGTTGTTCATCTGAGATGTTGAGCTTTTGTTTATACATGTTGACAAGCAACCTGAAATGTGAACAACAGTTATCTGTATGATAGGTAGGTCTCTAATTACATCGAAACTAAGAGCTACCACTTCCTTATTGACTTCAAGGAAGTGGAGATTCTCACTCAGCATGATTTTAGTGAGTAATTTTTCACACTGTCCAGTGTTGACTCCCAATTATGAAGGCAGTAAAAAAAATGGTAAAGACTTTGAGGAAGATGAATGGGTGCCAACATCTTATAGGAGATAAATGTGTATACTTTTCGAAGGAAGAATGGTGAAAAGACAGAAGAACTGAGCAGGCACGGAGGGTGACTGTAAGTCAGAGCATTGAAGGAAGAGAGAAAGTGGAGGCAAAGATAGTACACAGATACTGAAAACCAGTTTATTGAGGAAACCATGGCTTGTCAGTGAGGAAAGGAAATGGATAAGGGAGCAACATGGGCTGGGTAAAACTTCACAAGGGAAGCAGGGAAAAGAAGAAATGTGAGCTGATACCACCAAGAAAGTGGGAAGGGAAAGAAACCTGGGGCTCATCTACACCAAGCTGGATATTCCACTATGAAAGTGGTATGGAAGCTGTATATAAAAGGCAGGAGCCACACCACTGCTTATAACAGTACTTAAGTGTGCTGCAGGATCAACAGTACTGCTTTATAGTGGAACTGAAGTTCACTGACAACTGTTGGGGCCCATGACACATCTACACCAAGCAGGATAAAACACCGTGAAAGTGGTATGAAAGCAGTATTTTGGAGGGGTCATGGGCCTAATCTATACCAAGCAGGATATTGCACTATGAAAGCAGTATGAAAGTGGTATATAAAAGGCAGGAGCCCCACCAAGCTGAATATAGCACTACAAAAGTGGTATATGGTTTTAGTCAATGGGCCCCAACAGTTGTCAGTGCACTTCGATACCACTATAAAGCAGTAGTGTGGCTCCTGCCTTTTATATACCACTTTCACAGTGGAATACGCTGCTTGGTGAAGATTAGGCCACGGGCCACAACAGTTATCAGTACACTTCAATACCGCTATAAAGCAGTAGTGTGGCTCCTGCCTTTTATATACTGCTTTCATAGTGGAATGTCCTTCTTGGTGTAGATGAGCCCGTGGATTGCAGTGGGCAGGAATGTCAACCTTCAGATTTCCTGGGCCCACAAACTGGGAGGGTCTTAGAAAATACTCATTTCAACACCTTTGAAAATACATTTGTTTCAGAAGCTATGGGAATACATTCCACAGAATAGACTGTCACTGGCAGAGAGAGGAGGGTAAGAAGGCAGGGGAAAGTTAGAATGAGAGCCAGGGAGTGCAGTCTGGGGCTGCAGACATGGGGAAGGATGCCATTCATGTCTTGGTTCCCAACATAGCAAGCCCAAAGGTGGGCTGCAGGTTTCTTACCTCTGCTTCTTCTTTTCAAGATCGGCTTGATTAGCGGTGCACAAATCTGCATGGAAGGTGAACAGTGCAGGGTCGAATGGGGGAGGAACGTATTCTGGATCTATTCCTAAGCCGCTGAAGCATTCCCGACGGAAAGCGTAGGGGCCACTGCAGCAATCGCAAACTTGTTTGTTGATGTGATGTTCCTCATGTCGCCGACATATAGCCCCAAGCACTAAATCCGTCTAGAATAAGGGAGATTGTGTTGACTTTTGAATTGAGAAATGATACTCTCCTATTTAGGATGTATGATAATTTTGTTTTAGCATTAAAAACATCAGAATATCCCCTTCTTGCAAGCCTGATTGTGAATGCAATCCCATTTTTTAGGGAAGTCTAGAACATTCTTGAACGTGGCATTTCCAAAAATGTATTACCCTTTTTTAATGAACTTCAAAATGCACTTTAAAAAAAAAGAGCATATATTTTCATGGTTTGATCAATGTAGTTAAACTGTGCATTTGCGTGTGTACACTTTTTTGAAAAAGCACATTTTGCATCTTCAAAATAAGCATTTTCCTGTTAAAAAAGAAAAGAAAAAAGAAAAAGAGATCCTCACATTTTGATATGGAAACAAGGTGAACTGAACCTCAAGGTGGAAAATTTCCAGTCATAAAATTCCCAATCATAAAAAGTATGACACAAAAGGGTTGATCAGACTAATATGGTACCCTGTGCTAAATTTATTTTAATGTTATCAAACTACATCAACAATTAAATGACAATACAGTATAAAGAATTGAATGCATATCTACAAATGCAATCTTATACTGAGCAAATTTCACCAACACACATCCAAATTTATTACTTTGATATTTGTCTATTCATCCTGGTTTTTCTTACGTTACTCAATGTAATTTGGACCAAATAATTTTACCAATGCTAAGATTTATTTATTCTTTTGTGAGTTGTTTTTTTGGGTTCCCTACTATAGGAAAGTTAAAATACAATTAAGTGTTCTATTAAATATAAAGAAGGAAGTGTTTGGGGATGGGGGATTGAGAGACGTGCATATGTGGAATTTCCCCATTAAGATCAGGTGGGGTCCTAGTGTGAAGTGCTTCTTGTTGACAACGTAAGATATTTTTATACCAGACTGAAATCTTGCAACTTTACCAGAGCTTCTGCTTCCAAGTTTCTTATGGGATTGCGATAGACCCCTTTTCATGAGAGAGGGTTCTTTTTTTTTTTCTCAGCAGGTTCTATGTGTCTCATTATAAAGCCAGTAAAGCATCATTTCATTAGTACAGCATAGATTTACTACGGTTCATTGAAGGGTGAGGGAAAAGGCTGAAATAAAGAAATACGATATAATATGGAGGAGAAAATACTCACATATCCCTCAGCGCATGGCAGTATGTGGGCTTCATCCAGACCGCAGCATTTTCCAGCAACACTGGTGAGTTTCTCTGAAAACTTTTTCAGTTCCTCAAATGTGAGTTGGGGTGCTTTCTTGACATAGCGCATAAGAATCCTGCAATAGCAATGGACCAGTATATTCCAGTTAGAGAGGATATAGGGTGTGATTTTCAGCTATTGAGAGAGGAAGTTTTTCCTCCTATTGGGTGGTATGGAAGTTGAATGAAGGAATAAATAAATGAATAAATAAAATCAGCTACTGTGGATTTGCTGTAGGGCTCAAAGTAGTTGAGAATACTGGAACTGGCTGCCACAAACTGAGGACTGATTTCAGAGAGATTTAGGAACAAGTGAGGCCTTTGTCAAATATGCACTGGTGGGGTTGTGGAAATGAAACTCTTGTATCTTCAGTACAAGAGCTCTTTTCATCTAATGTCTAATTCCTTTGCCTTCTCAAACACACATTTTGTATCCTGAGCTTGTGATGCAGCCAATAATACTTCATACACCTTAGCTAATGTTGGATAGAGATCTGAGTAACGATTAGATTAGTGAAACAGGCATTGCCCTTTCTTCGACGCAGCATTTCCCTGCAGTCTGAATGGAGACTCATGCCAATTTCAGTGGTCAAGTCCATTGCTTCCCTCATTTTTATAATAATAATAATAATAATAATAATAATAATAATAATAATAATAATAATAATAATGTATTAAAACTAGATGCACAGTTGCAGCCCAACATTACTAACGGACATGAAACTGGAGAGACACTTTTCCTGAATATCATTCTGGTGAGGACTGAAATGTTCAAATGGTTCAGGAATAGGGTAACCATATGGAAAGGAGAACAGGGCTCCTGTATCTTTAACTGTTGTATAGAAAAAGAAATTTCAGCAGGTGTCATTTGTATGAATGCAGCACCTGGTGAAATTCCTTCTTCATCACAACAGTTAAAACTTCAGGAGCCCTGCCCTCTTTTGTATCTGGTTATGCTAGGCAGGGCTCCTGCAGATTTAACTGTTCTGATGAAGAGGGAATTTCACCAGGTGTTGCATGCATACAAAGGACACTTGCTGAAATTCCATTTTCTATACAACTGTTAAAGACACAGGATCCCTGTCCTCTTTTGTATCTGGTCACTCTAAGAGCTCCTTCAAACCTAGTCCCCCCCCCCACAGTTTGAGTCTGTGGTTTCCCCCTCCTTTTCCTTAGGAAGTCTAGCGTTGGGCACTTTCACTTCTGTGTGTTGTTGCGCTCTTTCAGCTCATGTATCTTTTCACCTGTATCAATACTATGCTAGAAAAATGTCCTTCCCCCTGCAGTTATTCCTTTACAGAGTTTATATATTATATATTTCTGCTTAAATACAATAGTATGGCAACCTGAAACTGCACCACTATGGTAAAACAACACACTATGCTTTCCCCTAAGATCATATTAAACATTGTAAGTGAAGAGAAAGTATTGCAATTAGTTTTTGGAGAAGTTGGTGGTCAACGTTAGTATGGCAATGAGAAGCTTACATTGTTCTGGTCAGGAAACCTAGGCATGCCTACTCAGGAGTAAGAACCATAGAGTTGAATGGGACTGAGTCCCAGGCACGGGCAGCGGCAGCCTTGCTCGCCTTCTCCACGGGGTGTTCGGGTGCCCTCTCTCCCTCCCCCTTCAGAGTTGAACAGCTGAGTGGAGAACTGCCACACCCTCCTCTTTTGTCAGTGAGACCACCCTTCAACACACACACACACAACAAAGAATGGGATGGTCTGACAGCAATACAGGGGATGGAGGAGCAGCTGTATTGTGCATGGGGGGGAGGGGAATGAACTTTCCCCATTCCAAAATAAGATGGAAAATGGAGGGGAAGAGGTGAGATGAGTGCAGGACAGGGATGACGTCATGTGAGTACCACGCTGCGAAAACACATACCAGGCATGGCAAGAGTGTGATAAATCGCTGGTATGATGGAGCTCCAATATAGCTTCTACAGCTTTAGCTGTTGTGATGAAGAGGGAATTATGAGCTCACCCCCCCCCCTATACACAAGCTAGAAACTCATGAGAATAACGTACTCATTTTCGAAGAGGTAGTTTCCTAATCTTGAAAACATTTCACAGTTTTGCTTCACTACTGCTAGGCTTTCAGCAATGTGTTTTTTGAGTTGTTGTTCCTGGGGGAAAAAAAGTGAATCATTGATCAATATCTGCATTGAAAAAGAAGACCACCTAGAAGTGTTTTAACACCTAGGCAGGATCTACACTACTGCTTTGAAGCGCTTTATAACAGTTTTGACAACTGTTGAAGCATAGGACACACTCCATATACATTTGTCGAAACTGTTATAATATAAAGTTCTTTAAAATGCTTTAAAGCAGTAGTGTAGATCTGGCCCATATTTAACTTAAATTTAAACTTTGCTGTTTAAATCTTGTATTTTAACCTATATCAATTTTTGCTGTGTGGTTTTATCCTCGTTGTACTTTTTATATTGTTGGTTGTTTTTATGCTCTTCATGGTTTTCATTTTTTGTGAACCGCCCAGAGAGCTTCAGCTATTGGGCAGTATAAAGATGTAATAAAATAAATAAATAAATAAATAAAAGAATAAGAAATATAAGATCCTTGGGAGAAAGCCTGAGCTGTACTAACAATGTTACTGTTTAGAGAAATCTGTAGCATTTTTACAAAATATGGATTGCTTTCTTGAAAGGGATGTTTACCAAGGCTCCAGAAAGTCATTTGTTTTAAAGACAGTTCAGGATGGGTTTGCATAACATCATTTCCCACAGTGTCAGGTCCGGGACAAAAAAATAAAATGTGGGGAGGCAGGTTTTGTCAAGACAGTTATGTAAGCAAGCATTTTTCTATACATGTTAATTTCAGATATATTTTCACTGGATATTTTTTTTTTTACTGAAATTCACTTTCGCCATCCCTCTCTGCTTTCAGCTTGAGGAGGAAATGGAGAATTTTCTTTCCTTCCTGGGCCAGAATGACACCAAGCAGGATATAACATGTTGAAAGTGGTTTGAAAATGGTATATGGAATGTGTCATGCGCCCCAACAGTTGTCAAGACCATTACAAACTGTTATATAGCAGTAGAATAGATCCTGCCCTGGTCATAGTTTAGAAGGATCTCTGAGAATATAGAATCCATCCTCCCTTTCCTGACACAGGTATTATTTGACCATTACCAATGACTGAGAATGACTTGATTTGTTAAATGTCAGAATTTGCACTGCATTTTGAAAATGCTCATTTGTAGCCTCCTGGATGTGAGGGTGTGCTCCATCGCTTAGCAGCCGGAATGAGCATCCACACAGAGGAACCCACCCACCAAAGGAAAGATCAAAGCTTGGAAAGGCTGTATTGCACACAAAAGATCTCCTGCCTGAATCCTAGCTGGGAAAGAGTCCTGCCCGAAACCCATGCATTAGTGAGCAAGATAAACTTCTGAAATTTGTAATTTGTGTCCTCTTGTAAGATCATTGTGCAGAGTATTTCCCCATTCCTGCATTGCACCAATATGAATCTCTTTACCATGGGTGAGGTCAGGGAAAAGGCTCAGGATAAGGACACATCTACACCAAGCAGGATATTCCATGATGGAAGCAGTATGAAAGTGGTATATAAAAGGCAGGAGCCACCCTACTACTTTATGGTGGTATTGAAGTGCACTGACAACTGTTGGTACCGGTTATTGGGCAGTATAAAAATGTAATAAATAAATAAAAAATTATTACATTTTTATACCGCCCAATAGCCGAAGCCATATACCACTTTCATTCCACTTTCATAGTGGAATATCCTGCATGGTGTAGATGAGCCCCAAGACACAACTAAGCCAGAGAATTTCTTAGCCTTCAACTATGGGAACCCATGCCAAATCAATCTCTCTCTCTCTCTCTTTCTTTCTCAAAGCTCCCAATGTATTCCACAGAGCTCCGAGTTTCCATTGGTACCAAGGCAATGTTCCCACACAGGGGATAATTTACAAGATGGGTAGGGTAGGGTAGGGTTAAATCTTCTCTTCCCACTTGCTGCAGCATCGTCCCCTGCATCATGATCGACCTTCAGGTGGGAGAACTTTCCATAGGTTTTAGATAGACTAGGTCAGGTTGCAAATTATTTGTATTGCTTTTGTTTGAGATTCCCTGGATGAGGAATTAATTGGCTGCCTTTGTCTCCTTTAAAATATAAATTAATTGTAGCAATTATTTCTAAACCTGTATAAATAGTTATCATTTAGCATATGTAGGTTTCTGTTTGTTTGCAGATTTGTGTTGTATGGACTTGGGCCCCAACTCTTTTAAGTATCCAGCAATGCCCCTGGAAATATATCAAGCTAGGCTTTGCAGAGAGGGGTGGGATCCAGCTAAGAGCTGACATTTGGGGCAGCAGAGGTCTTTTATTTTTGTTTCCCTACTTTTTATTCATTTATTTTATTATTGCATGTATATCCTGCCCTTTTTCCTCCAAGGAACACATCAGCGTACATAATACTCTTCCTCTCCATTTCATCCTCTCCATTTTTTATGCCACTTTCATACAGATTGTTCATAATCAGTTTAACAGATATTACAACATAACACAACACAACAAACAACGTGCGCACACACATGCTGCTATCCCAAGAGGATAAAACTCAACCTACCCCTTCAGCAAGGCACGTTTCAGGATGCTCAGTTGGGCAACACTTCTCCAGCAAATTTTCATAACCTTGGGTGAGTCTTAGAAGCAGCTGAACTGACAACTCACGATGTCTTCTTGCATACTGATACAGAAAACTGCAATACCAGAAAGATTTCATGAAGAGACAACAACAGTAAGAAATGTTTCAGGTATCCAAAGCTCTGGAAATCCTTAGAACAATCCGGTAAGGAGGGCATTCATTTGCATGCATTGCAAACCTCAGTGTTTCATCAGCCATGAACCAAAATCAGGGCCAGATGTTCAACATTCATCTCCATGAAGGATGGGAGACTCTGCAGAGTGCTAATTCCCCAAGCATCCCACCCCCAATGCACAAAATCCCATTATCCCAATGATAATAACTGAAAATCTAATAGTAAGATTTATCTGTCTGCTTCTCATTTGAATTGGACTTACTAGGGTTCCAAGAAAAAGGATCTGGTTTTCAGACAGACAGGATCCAATCTACCTCAGGTTGCTTACACTTTATGCCCCATAAATATCAAGAAAGTTAAAATTAAGGCACCATAAGTTTATCCCAATTATTTCCATGGGATTTAAGCACAAACTAATTTTGCAGGATTGGGACTGATAGGTTTTCTTATATACCTAGAGAACCGATATGGCCAAGAGCTCATCTACAAGCAGGACATTCCACTATGAAAGTGGAATGAAAGCGGTACATGGTATGTGTCAATGGGCCCCAACAGTTGTCAGTGAACTTCAGTACCACTATAAAGCAGTAGTGTAGATTCTGCCATACACTTCAATACTGCTATAAAGCAGTAGTGTGGCTCCTGCCTTTTATATACCTCTTTCATACAACTTTCATAGTGGAATATCCTGCTTGGTGTACAGTAGATGAGCCCCAAGACTCTAAGCTGCAATTTCCTGTCTCCAGATGGACTTTCCCAGGGATCTGTCACAGTCCTCAATCCCCCTTGCAAACTTGGTTGCCTATAGCCCAGGCCTGCAAATAGATAGGACTGTGAAATGTCTGAAATCTCTATGCCTTACTTTGACAGATGAGCCTCCTTATCCTGAGTGTAGTGCTGACACACTTCTTTGTCCTCTATAAACTCCCTGACTGTTGGAGACAAATCTGCAGGCTTGTCGTCATTTTCTACATGGACAAGGCATTGTCCTCGTTCCAGCAGGGGTTTCTCACAGCAACCCTTCACTTTCGTCGAAATGGTATCTTGGTGGCTACAGACGTATTCTGTCACATGTTTCTGTAAGAAAAGAGATTCTCAAACAACTTCTTACTTTAAGGAAGTAGCTTTGCAATTCTTATCTGGGGAGCTTTGGAGTCCCTCAGAGTTTTATGAGGTGTTCCTCATGATTTTTTGTTTGTTTTTATGGTGGGCACGTTGCTCTACAAGTCCTCTTGCCCTCGGTTACAATTCCCCCCGTTTGGAAGCATAAGCTTTATTTTTACATTACATGAACAATCCATCTCCACAGCTCTAAATCATTTAGCCAAAGGCACATGGAAGGTAATATCTGCCCTTAACCTCCTAGTACCTGTACCCCTTTCAGATACTAGGACCACTCCTCCAGAACATGTGGTGCTGAAGGGTGTTGCAAGCTCCATCCCCATCCACCTTTCTGTGGGCACATCACCAAATTACCTACATGCCTATAGCTATATTTTTGCAGACACATTGCAGATGTTTCCAAAATCTTGTGTATGGCAGGTGTTTGTGTGTGTGTGTGTGTGTGTAAGCCCCAGAAATGTGGAGCCCACACTTCCAACAGTCATTGACTGTGTTGTGGTAGAGCCCAAACTATTAAAAAGCTGAGTGCCTCTGCCAAAGTCATCCATAAGAGAAATCTCTTCTGTTATCAATTCTCAGTTTTCT
This sequence comes from Elgaria multicarinata webbii, assembly GCF_023053635.1. Classification (NCBI taxonomy): domain Eukaryota; kingdom Metazoa; phylum Chordata; class Lepidosauria; order Squamata; family Anguidae; genus Elgaria; species Elgaria multicarinata. The sequence goes on from NC_086181.1 coordinate 19,975,160, forward strand.
AAAGTGGATGATAACAGGCATGTTTTTTGTTTGTTTTTTAATTGCTGATGCCCCCCCCCCAAACCCCCTAGTTTGGAAATGAAAAACTGGATAAAGGAGCAAAATGAAGTAATCCTCTAAGGAGACCAAAGCATTTAACATCATGTTGGATCAACAATGCTGAAATTAAATAAATATATCTCACCCTATCAAGCAAACACTCCAGTGTATCACCCTTGCAGCACTCTTCATGAACATGTTCAACATCATGAGCAATCTTTGAAAGAGTTGGCAAATCAGCTTTTGGGAACTTCTGCGACAGCTGAGCTAATTTACTAGAAACAAAACCAATGAAATGGCAAGACTATTCCAAGATATAATTAAAATGCTTCAATTTTACTTGCAGCAGGATCAACAGAATGATCACAATTAGTACATGACAAAACAGTATTTCTCGTCTGCCACTTTTGCATTTAGAACTCTATTCCATCCTATTTTTGCATCAGTCTGCATATTTGCAATAAAGAAAAAAATAACACACATACTTTGTATGCAAACAGGCCTCATCTACACAAGACAGGATATTGTACTTTGAAAGCGGTATGAAAGTGGTATATAAAAGGCAGGGCCACACCAAGAAGGATATAGGGTAAGAAAGTGGTATAAGGTATATGTCAATGTGGCCCAACAGTTGCCAGTGCACTTCAGTACTACTATAAAGCAGTAGTGTGGCTCCTGACTTTTATATACCACTTTCATACCACTTTTATAGTGCAATATCCTGCCTGGTGTAGATGGGGGCATGGTTTGCCTTCCAGCAGCAGCCAATGTTTCAAAAGACTTACAAGTGCTTGGCTCCATTCTCTCAGAGAATAGAAAAGAAAGGAACAGAAGAGATACCACTGCTGCTGTCCCTCTCCACCTCTTCTTCAGTATTCCAAAAAATGCAGAAGATGATCCCAACCCATTTGACGGAACATCTAGCTGACTACTATGTTCGGATCTGAAAGATGTGTAGTTGGCAGGGTGAGAAGGCACCACTGTGCAGGCGTGGATTGAGAGACTAGCTCTGGTGCTGATCATAATGATTAAAATCTTTAATAATTCTTGTCTGTGTCACAGACAAGAATTATTAAAGATTTTAATCATTTTGATCGGCACCAGAGCTAGTCTCCCAATCCATGCCGGAGCTGAAAGATGCTAGATTACCCAGCCAACCTTGGAGTCGTCGAATACATGTGGGGTTTTTAATTTTAATTCCTGTACTACTCTGCTATATATGGAACGGCTTCTATACCTGAATCATTTGAACAATCCTAACTTTTTCTCCCCAGACACGTTTCAGTGGTGTGTCTGCTCACATCACGGTCAAAATGACAGTGGATGACCCCATAATGTGGTGGTGGAATACAGGGAGCTTGGCTCCATCCTAACCACAGTTCTGTGAACTTCTCCCAGTCCAAGGCCAGATCTACACCTTGTGTCATATAATTTCAAATGTAGAATAATAAACAGGATATAATGCTATGACAATGGTATATGGAATGTGTATTGTAACCCAACAGTTTCCAGTGTACTTCAATACCGCTATAAAGCAGTAGGGTAGATCTAATCCAAGTTTGTCTTGACTTGTGTGTACATGAAAGACAGAAAGACTAACACCAGAAAATTAAAATATATTTTCAGCTATTTGTTTTTGGATTCCATAGGGTTCACATTCTGATCAAAGTATTTAGTCTTCACCAACATTTGTCACTCTGGCCAGATCTATACCAAGCAGGATATGACACTTTGTAAATGGCTTGAAAACTGTATATGGAATGTGTCCTGGGCCCCAACTGTTGTCATTGTCACTACTGTTATAAACCCTTTTAAAGCAGTAGTGTAGATACTGCCTCTGTCATCTATTTAGCGTATTTCCACCCACTAACCAAACAGACTTACATTGCCAGTATGTGTTTTGTTCCAAACTTCTTTAGGATGCTACATGTCTGTTTCTGCACACCAAAGGCTTCTTTTAGTTGACGTGTAACAGCTGTTGCCTGTTAACCCACACACACACACACACACACACACACACACAAAAAGAACAATTAAAAAAATCTGAGGGAAAGTATTTTGTTTTGTTTTGTTTAAATTTATTAGAGCAGTCTGGAAGGCAAAAATAGAAGAACGAACAATTCCTCATAATGCCCTACAAAATTAGGGGCAAGATATAAACAAAGTGAAAGCACTTCTTGGTTTGATTGATTTCATTAGGAACTATTTGGGAACAGCATCTCACTCAATGGAAGTCAATATTGGTTACCTTGCCTAGATCTTCAATTGGTGGGTCTTGACACAAAAATAGGTTGCAAGATCAGTCCTGCTAGGTTGCGGAAAAGCTGTTGCTGCCATGTTGGGCATGGGGAAAATTGTGAAAATGCATCCCATGTTGTAAGTTGGGATTCTGAGGTGGGTCTGAGGTCTGGATCAGTTGAAGATCACTGGTCTAGATCATGCCTGCATGCTGCAGTCATATTGCACTTTGTATACTGAGACATGTCCTGGGAGTGTAAATTTGTCATGAGCTAGCTTCTCATGTGGTGTGGGGGTTGGGGAGGTGTCTTGATATGAGTCACCCATTTGCCCAGGATGATGCAAAGCTACAAACAACCTCTGGAGACATCTGGGGGCAGCTGCATTTCTAGGTGAGCCAGTGAAGTGGCCAAAGGGGATCCGAGAGGTATGTGACAAGAATCCTAGCAATGTTATGGAGGATGCTGGAGGATGATTTTCAGATTGCGCTTGTTTTTTATTCAAGCTGCAATTTTGGGCAAAATTACAGGTGGGAATATTTAGGGATATCAAGATTTGTGCAAATTCACGCTTTAAATAGCATGATTTGTGCAAAATGGCAGGTAGAAGGGACCATTACACCTGGATTTTTGTGCAAATTGTACTATTTTTATCTGCAAATTTGCACGAAGTGTGATTTCAGTAAATATTCTGAAAACTGAAGCTCAATCCAAACAAAACTGAGATGCCATTAATGGGTGGTTCTTCCAACTGGATGGAGGGTTTTCAACCTGTTCTGGATTGGTTTGCACTCTACTTGAAGGAGCAGGTTCATAGCTTGGGGCTCTTCCTGGAGCCATCTCTATCACTTAAGTCTCAGGTGGCTTCACTAGCATGGAGTGCCTTCTACCAGGTTGGGTTGGTGGCCCAGTTATACTCCTCTGTAGACAGAGATAACTTGGTTTCAGTAATCTTTCCTCTGTTAATACCCATGTTAGATTACTCCAATGCACCCTATGTAGGGCTGACCTTCAAAAGTGTTCAGCAACTGCAGCTAATGCAAAATGTGGCTGCCAGATTACAAACTGGGACCAGAAGCTCTGAACATTGCATTGCATTGGCTGCCTGTATGGTTCTGTGCCTGATACTGTACAAGATGCTGGTTTTAACCTATAAAGCCTTACATGGCTCGGGACCTCAATACCTGATGAAACGCCTCTCTGACCTGAACATATTTGGACACCACAATCAACATCTCAAAGTGCTACCTACAAGGGAGTTTTGGAAGATGGCAACAAGGGAGAGGATCTTCTCAGTGGTGGCCCTCTGACTAAAGAATGCCCGAAGCCAACATTGTCATTTTCTTGGTGCTAATAGACTACCCTCTACTGCCATGCATTTAATGTTATATGATGAGGCATCTATGTCTGCTGTTTTAGAGCAGGTCAATTAGGCAAAATATTCTTTATTGAAACTGTTTATAGCCATTTGCATTGTTTTAATTTTATAAAGTTTAGACTATTTTTATTATGCTGTATTTTGAATTTTTATGAATTGTTGTAAACTGCCCAGAGAGCTTTCATTATGAGGTGGTATAGAAATGAAATGACATAAAGAAACAGATAAATAGCAGTAACAAGCAAGAACAGGATCTGTAGTACAAAAGGGAAAATTGAGGGAACTGAATTGCACATACTCGAACTTTAGATTTCTTTTTTAAAATGTCCCGAGCCAAGTGGCATTAAAAAGAAGAGAGAACATAAAACTGTATTAAATTCTGGGATTGGACAAATATGGGAATAGAATGTGGGCAATCTCTCCATTCTATTGGCCATTGGCGTCTGCTTCTAGGATCCACTTAGACTGGGCAAAGTTTGTACAGAGCAAGTGATATTTTATGGGCTGGTGTTAGCATAATTTTGCTCTTCTATGAACTCACTAGATCAAATGTGCAACCTACAAGGGTCACTTGCACACCTGGTTCCCTGCAGTGAGTCATCAGGCAGGAAAAAGAAAGCAGGTTCCAGAGAGAAATATGAGATTTTTGACAGAGGGTTGGCTCAGAGGTCAGGGGATGTGCACAGAGGCCAATGTCTTAGTTGGGAAGGGAATTTTAAATTAAATAAATCTGCAATACTATCCACACATACTGGGGAGTAAGTCACAATGCACTTAATAAGACTTACTTCTTAGTAAGCATGCAAAGAATGGCTCTGCAATTGATGCAATTAATTGATTAATTACAAATTTAAAACCATATAGCTGTAAACTTTTGCAAAAGTTCTGTGAACTGACCAGAGAGTTTCAGCTATTGGGTGGTATAGAAATGCAATAATGAATGAATGAATGAATGAATGAATGAATGAATGAATGAATAAATAAAATTCCAGGATCCCTGATTCCAGTATTTTGAGTTCTTTTCTGATAAAGATACCTTGGGGAGGGATGGCAGTTCCAGCTTCCGGTTTTGGAGTAGTCCGAACTGAGGGCTGTTTAGTCAATTCACACAAATATCCTGGCTATGCTGGCTTAATTGTGCTGGTCCCACCTCTGATGTATGCACATTATGGGCAGGGTTACCATAATGAAAATGGTAGGTAGAGCAAATTTGGGTGCCTGGCTGATAGCTATCAGTAAAAATGCGTTGTGATTCCTGCCAATGACCACCATGAGCAGGTGAGCAGCCAGCAGCAACAACAGCAAAATCAAAGTGGTAGTGGCAATGATGGATGGAGCCATTGGGCCCTGTCATTTGCCCCACCATTCTGTCTGTTGGTGGTAGGCCTGGTAAAAGTTACCAGATTCAATGCATGGCATATCTAAATAAAAGGTTTTTCATAGCACGGGGAAGAGGAAGATCTGTACATGAAACCCTGGAGAGCCACTGTCCAAGTAGACAATAAATGGTGAGATGTATACATGCCCTGAATTGATATGAAGTAGTTTCCTATGAATCTAGCTGAGGTGAATTCTCTAAGCCTCCCTATGCAAAATGTCAAGGTTCAATTTGAACGGTCGTGAAATACCTTTTCGCCAAAGCAGGCGTTCTTGTCTTCTGCCTTGCAGCAAGTTTCCAGTACATCGTCATAGTCATGCGCTGCGTTGACAATTACAGCAACCATTCCAAGAGGATTCCTTCTGGCAACCTCATAGATGTATCTATGTGAAAAGAAAGTAGTTTGCGTTAATCTGTGCTGCATTTTCATACAGCAGAGAATCTGTTCTATTTAAAGAAAGTTGTATCATCAAGAAGAGGGATGTTGTGGGCGCCCAACTGAGCCGGGGAGTCTGACAGACACCCCTGTGTCTTCCACCACTGGTCCCAGTTGCGCATCTGTGACTCAGTTGTGGACCAGTGCTCTGAGAAACCCTGAGTTCCAATGAGCACTCAGCAGCCATCTACCCTCACTCTAGAAATGACTCATTTCCTCGTTGCATAAATGGCAGCTGTAAAAAAATAATAAAAACAAAACATTTACTCAAGAGTAAAGGTGTTTATAGCTGCCATTTACACAATGGGGAAATAAGTAATTTCTGGAGTGAAGGTGGATGATTGCTTTCACATCCTGATGGGTGGGGATGGTTCACGCGTCCAATGAATCAGATGTGGGTGAGCTCACTCATCCCTAAGATTCAAGTTCCCATCCACAAGGCACAGAGGCTACACACAGTGAACCTGCTTAGATCCCATTGGCTACAATGCTGAAGGAATGCCTCCTCCCATATGTACCTGCCCGGACCCTAAGGTCATCCTCTGGGGTCCTTCTCCATGAGCCCCTGCCAAAGGAAGTGAGGCAGGTGGCTACCAGGAGGAGGGCCTTCTCTGCTGTGGCACCCCGGCTGTGGAATGAGCTCCCTAAGGAGGTTCGCTTGGCACCTACATTATATGCTTTTAGACCTCAGGTGAAGACCCAGCATTTTAACAGTCTATAAATAAATTTTAACTTGGTGTTTTAAATTTGTAATTTTGCATTGCTGCTGTTTTTGTCTGGTTGAGCTTTTATATTGTATTTTATATTATGGTTTTATATTGTTGTTTTATACTTTGAATTTTTTTAATTTTTGTGAACCACCCAGAGAGCTTCAGCTATTGGGCGGTATAGAAATGTAAGAAATAAATAAATAAATAAAGTAGATTTTACAGCATCTCTGCTTGTACCATTCTGTATCACCCCATTAAATGGTGAATGCAAGCCCTGTGTTCAAATGGTTGCATAGCCAAAATGGAGCCAATGAGAAACACAGAGTGGTATAGTACGACTGGAAAAGCCTCCAGGGGTTGCAAGGGGAACCCAATTTGAAAATGAAGTGTCCCTGTGACAAAATGATAATTTATGTTATTGTTTATATATGTATATTTAAGTGTTTGGTTCAGGTTGGGATTTGCTGTGGCCCATTCTTTTATTTTCAGGCAATGGTAAGTAAGTGGGAGGGGGGAGTCAGAATGATGAGCCGTGTGAATGGTGTTGTCTGATTGGTTGGTTGATTTGAATGGAGAGAGAGGAGGGGGAGTGAGAGGACAGTTGGGCAGTTGGGCTAGAGTTAGGCCTTAGCTAGACCTAAGGTTTATCCCGGGATCATTCTGGAGTTGTCTCTGCCTGCTCCCAGGATATCCTGTGAGTCATTTACATTAACAGGGATGGCCCCAGGATGATCCCAGGAGGTTTATCTAAGGTGGATGATTGACTTCAGAGTTAGAAGTCAGTCAGGGTTACAGAATTAGGGAGGGTAGGAGTGAGTGGGGCTTAGTAGAGGCTTATTTCAGGATAGTATTAAGGAAGTGGGGTTATAGGATTTGGAGGTGGTTAGTATTCCCTGGGATATTGAGGGAGGTAGATGTATGTGGATGTAAGTAGAATAATCTTAAAGTGTCTTTAAAATCTTGTTTCTATATGAATAAATTGTATTCTTATTTTGTTTAACAACCATGTCTGCTCAGTCATATACGTTATTTCAGGTGGACAATACACATACACTCACACACAAAAGGTTTATTATTCCCTCATTCTGTTAGAAGACAAAGAATAGGGTAGTGGCAGCATAGGAGAGGTTGAAAAATAGACGTCACTGAGGCTGGTGACACCATAGTCCCCCCTACATGCATGCACACATAATCACAATGAAAATTGAGCATGCTCAGTGGCCACATGGGTGTCATGTGGTACTGAACAGTAGAAAATGGGTGAGGTTGGGAAGGAATATCATGGGAGATGGCATAGCCAAGTGGGTTCCACTGGGAACAAAAGTAGGAGGGGCTAAATTGCAGGATACCTTTGTGAAACCCAGACCTATGGTGGTTTTAAATTTGTGTATAGCTGTTTTTAATGTTTTTAACTTTTGTAAACTGCCCAGAGAGCTTTGGCTTTGGGGCAGTATATAAATGTAATAAAATAAATAAATAAATAAATAATCAAGGGGACTTGCGTTAAGAAATGAGGATACCCCACCACAGTTTGTAGCAGGATCCACTTGATATTTGACACTGGCCATGAAGTAGCAGTGAGTATTTGCAATGATGTGATAGATGAGATGCAATAGAAACTAAAATAAGAGAACGGAACCCCTGAATCAATTAACTCACTCTTCCAAAACGTGGTCTTTGTTATCATGATATGCTGTGCAGCCCTCCTCGACGGATGGTTGTTGGAAGGGTGGAATGAATCCTCGAGATGCATTTTTATGGGACAGGAAACAGTCTTTTCTTTCCTCACCAGCTTTACCACAGCATTCAGTAAATCCATATTTCTCAGCTAGACCTTGCTCATGACAAATTTCCTCCAGGAAAAGAGTACGCTGATAGAGAGAAGCAAAGCATTGCTTTAATTCATTAGGAATGTACTCATCCCTTTACTTACTGAAACAGGCAAACTAACACATCTCTTTTGGAAATCTCCAGGGCCCCATTAAATTATAAAATGAAATAAATGGCTAAAGCCCTAATATTTTTCTTTTCTTTTCATGTCTTTTTTAAATCATTCTCTCTAAGGTTGGGGGCTTGTGGACTGTTTTGCTAACTTTCTGAAACAAAATAATGTGTGAGGTTGCTTCATAGATTGATTTGATAACAGACCAATCTTATGGCCATCAAACTGAGAATCCATAGAACGAAGCAGGACTCCTCCACCAAGAGCAGAAAGTGAACTTGAGCTTCAGAAGAGAACCCCCAGCTGCTCTCCTCTCCATCTCAGAAGTCCCTCCCAGGTGAAGCAAAATGCTGCCCAGTGGCTCCATTTCTCAAGTTCAGGACCCTGACCTTGGGAAGTGTGGAGAGGGGCACGTTGGAGGTGAGCCAGTGGGTGGGGAAAAGAGAAGCCATAGATCTAGCAGATCCAAACGCCTCTCAGCTCCTGGCCCTGCTGGCACAAGAGAAAGCATATTAGGTCTCAGAGGACTATCTAATGAATACTGCTGAAAAGGAGGGCAGACATGCAAAAATAGCCTTTCATGTTCCTCCCATCCTGCTAGCAACAGCTGAATAGGGCTTAGGAGGGATGGAAGGCTCTGACATCAGAACTCTCTGTCACCTGAGTATCTAGCCCATAGCATTGCTTTGAGATATATATATATATATATATATATATATATATATATATATATATATATAGTCATTCAATGTGGTGAATCAGCAAGTTGACCAGAAATAAGAGAGCTTCTAGGAATCACCACACAGGGAATCAGCCAATACACCCCACTTTTTGTGAATGATATTTCTACCCGCAAGTGGTGCCTCATAGTAACATTTCATGCTACTTCCACTGTAATGAGAAACGTCTCTCACACATTGTTAAGCAAGTAATGTCTGGAAGGATTCCACATGGCAGAAATGGCATATATTTATTGTCACACAAAATTTCATTTCCCAAAGAGATATGTTTTCAGCACTTCAAATTTCAAGGCATAGGTTCCATGTTATTCTGTAGAAGAAACTTAAGTATTATACCCATAGTATGCAGGTTCAGATGTCACACTCACAACCTAAAAACAGGGTGAGTTTAGGTGGTTAATTGAAAACAAATTTCTGGTATGAGTGAACCAAGTCTTTCCATGACTATCTGTCTCTGGCTGTAGCTAGACCTAACGTTTATCCCAGGATTGTCCTGGGGTCAAACCTGTTCATCTAAGTGCCACACAAGGCATCCAGCACTCAGGCAGGGATGAACCCAGGATGATCCTGGGATAAACCTTAGGTCTACCTATGGCCTCAGTCTCTCTGTCTCTCTGTCTCTCTCCCTCCCTCCCTCCTTCCCTCTCTCATAATGCTACTAATATGTGGAAATACATATCCTTCAAGACAGGCTACGCCAAGAGACACAATTCCTTAACAATGTGTGGGAAAGAAAGAGTCCTTCATTACAGTGGCGATAGCGTGATATAGGAGGCACCCAGGAAAGACTTGGGGCAGGAGCACCATTCAGGGAGAATGAGGTACATTTTCTGAAGCCTCTGCCTGATAATGATTTCTCAGATGGGGAGTGGGGGAGTGGATTCTATCTCTAGTCAACCCGATGATTCACAAGATTGAATGGCTATTATACACCGGTTAATATGTACAATCAGCACACATTATTTGGTATCACAAGGTAAGAATGGAAGGCAGGGTGGCCCCTTTTATTGATATTGATAACTTTGTATCCTTTATTGCTAGGCATATAAAATAGAGATAATGACAAGCACTATTAAAATACACTGGTTTCTTGAAATTTAATCTTGAATATATCCAAGATATGTATCCAATATATCCATACCTCTATCTCTGAATCTTAGCCCCTGCCTTCTTCACAAATATTTGATGTGAAATCTGAAAGGATACTTCTGAGTTGTGGGTGAAAACTCTGGTATAGAATTTTGGAAATCTTACCAACATAGTGCCCATTTACCTACAACCTGCAAAATCTGTGTTTCATTGTGTGGCTTATTACAACTAAGGATGTACGTATTGTGTAAAAATTGTTCCAACTGCGCTTTGAAGATTGCCAAGCTCCTTTCGTTCCATCATCCACTGACTGATAGAATCAGAATAGTTTTTATGGTTTCTGAATTAGTGTAAGGTGCAAATGTACAATTCTGCTTAAAATGAACAAATTTCTTCACCCCACCCATAAGCACTTTCATACTTTAGCCTACAAGGGAATGCACATTTCGGACACTTCTAAGCAAGTTGTCTGTGTTTTTCTATTGCTAAATTTGCACAAAATTCCAGAAAGTTACCAAAACAGTCCACAAGCCCCCAACCTAGTGGTAAGCAAATCTGAACTCTTTTTAAATTCTCTTTTGTGGATTTCGGTGATATCCCTAATTACAGCTCTGCATAGCTTGAGCACCATCTGATCCAGGATCTTAAGACATGTTCTCTTAAAAGAGACATCTTCTCTCTCTTTTGCATGGATTGGTTTCTTTAATTGTCTTTTCCTTTTTGTTTTTGATTTCCTGTTAAGGTGGGCACTTTGTTTATTAGCTATCAACAAATGCTAAACAAATTCATGATTGACCAGGAATCTAGACTATACTGTGTATCAATATTTCAAAGGAAGTTATTTCTCGAAGGCTTACCAAAGACTTTGCACAATCTGGGTCTGACTGTGCATCAGCAGCACATTTCTTTGCAACCTCTTCAACATCATGCACCAGTTTTTTCACTTCCTCCAATGTGGCTTTCTGCATGAGCTGAGAGTACAGGACTAAGGAACTGGAGAGAAAAAAGGCGATAAAGGAAACAATGAGTTTCATGTCTTATCAGAGTTTCAGATCATGGGAGCTTTATGAGCACCTTTGGCTGCACAGAATTACAAGGCCCTGTAGAGATTTTTGCACTCAATGCACAAAGGCCTCCCAGGACCTCTCATGTCTAGGTGCTTGGGTGCTCACACATGTCCCAACCCCACTTCAGCTCTACACATCATGCCAGCAAACATCTAAATAGGGTTTATATTCTACTATACAAACTCTCAGGGCAAAGATGTCCTTTGGGATGGTGTCTGAGTTGTAGTTATGGGGATCTATGTCACTAACAGTTTGCTAAGAATGTGTGTTGGGTAGGAAAGGGGATCTATGGTGAAGCAAGCGCTTCTAAGGTTTGACTCCCAAAATGCCAAGTGGGAGACATTAGAGGAGGAAAATGGGCCTAATGAGATAATGATAAGCTTGGATGAGCATCCCAAAAGGTCTTGAATTGTGTCAGATGTCATGAGCAGTTCACCTTCTTTATGTGGCTACAATTCTGACAACCAATTATTGGTATGCTACTCTAAAACGATTGGTGTAAATTCATTTTTAACTATTTGCTAGGTCTGTCACACAATTACAAGTTAACCTTGCTTGAGTCATTTGATGCATTCTAACTGATAAATCAATTAAATCTGCATATATAGACCTTTCTGGGAATAGTTGTCCCTTCTTAGGGGATGAGTCTTACTAAGTTTTAGATTAAAAGTTCAAGAGATATGTGTATAATAGCATCATTTACAATCTGGGAGTTTCCCAAAGGGAAGAGAGAGAAAAAGGTTGGTGGAACAAGAGTCTTCAATCTTTTGTGTTGTGGTGGTGATGGGGATACAATTTGTATGAAAATGGCATGCATCACAAATATCCAGAAAGCTAGGCATGAAACCTACAAAACTTCAGAAGGATAGGTCCTGGGGCTAGGAAGTCCAGGGGGGATCTACACTATTGCTTTTAAAGTGCTTTAAAGCACTTTGAAAACATTTTGAAACCTGTATATGCAGTGTGTCCTGGGCCCCAACAGTTGTCAAAACTGTTATAAAGCGCTTTCAAGCAGTAGTGTAGATCCCCCCCCCCCAGGAAGCTGAGCTGATGAAAGCTCATGAATCTCCCTACCTTCTGCTGACTGAGTTCCTCCAACACCCCTGGTTGGAATGATTGAAAATGGGTTTCAGACTATTTTGTTTTCTTCTTAATTGGCACCAAAGTCACAAAATATACAATAGGGCAGGAATGGATAACGGATGTGCAAAGGCCTGAATATTTTACATTCCCAAAAAAGCTCACAAGGTCATCCCTTCCCAAGTCCCACATGCTACACCGGAGCACTCCTGCAATATATAAAACCAACATCCCACCCCAAAGGCACAGTGATTTGAGAACTTTGTTAAAACCATTCACAGACATCTCCTAATTCGTCCAACATCCGCCTGATTCAGTACTGGATTTGGGTGAATCCGATCCATGCCCCAAATCACCTACTTAATTATGAAACACTCCCTCCTGTGTATGACAATGGAATGCTGATTCAATTGCAGTTTTGATAAGATTGTGTAATAATTAACACTGCTTAAAAATCTGTTTCCTGGTCAGTTGGAGGAATCACCTTTTTAGTTGATCAAATGGTTTTAATCAATGAATCTATCCCATTAATCAACTACAATTGAGCATTAAAGTTTGCCATTGTGTTTAGGTTCATTTGATGGCCACTTCTTACAATTTTGTTGTTGCCATCCCAAACAAGTACTGAACTATTTGTTCATAATCTCTGTACCTAATGCCCCTCTTTATTTTTGGTTGAGGACCTCTAGAACTAACTTTGAGCAAAACTTTCTGGAAGACTTACACGGCTTTGAACTCCACTGGTGACAGGTCAGAAGCACGGCTGATGGTGTCGTGTTCTGTAAAAAAAAATACAGCAGTCATAGTTTCAATTAATGCTTCTATAACATAAGCCATAACTTTTTTTTTTCATACAGTGCAATATGCATATCTATGCAGAGGTAAGCCCAATTGAGTCCAAAGTGGTTTGCTTCCGGGTAAGTGTTCGAAATATTGCAGTGTTAGTGCATTCAAAAGAGAAGGCAATTGAGCAGGTGGTGTATGCAATTTTCCTGATTGCTAGAAAAAGAATAGCATGACCATTGCTGCTCACCACCGCTTGTTCATATTATACCTGTGCTTAAATGGCTTCTTGAAATTCTCCACTCTATTTGTGGGCAGAAAAAAACCAGGCTGACAATTCTCCAACAATTTCTCATACCATTGGCAAGGATGTCCTCCACAGTACCTCATCCTTAGCAGTAGGGTATGTGTGCAGCCATCTCAAAAACAAATGGCCAAGAATATTTTTTTTTGGGGGGGGGGAATCTAAATGGTGGCCTTTTATTTCTAGGGGTAAGAAAAGAAAATCTCATGACATTTCAGAGAAAAAATGTCTTCTGAGAATTTTTTGGCTCAACTCATCATTCTCCAGGGTTTAGCACCTCCCCATAGGTCTTCAATTTCTGGAGGGTAATTGTGGATATTACCACTCATTCCCTGCAAGGTCTGTAAAAGATGTGTAAGGATCAGGAGTGGGGGGAACTTTGCATCCAGTTTCAGGGGAAAAGTGGCCCTAGTGGTATTCCAAAACCTGGACTCCATTTACCTGAGGTGGATGAGGATACTATATATTTAATTTTTGTGAACCTCCCAGACAGCTTTGGCTATTGGGCGGTATAAAAATGAAATAATAATAATAATAATAATAATAATAATAATAATAATAATAATAATACATCATGATCTGATCATTTCTTTTTTTATCATCTGATCATTTCTGCTGTTTTAAATCTGTCATTTTTTAAAAAATCTTTGCATTGCTTCTAAGTTTTATTCCAGTTTTCATTATTATTTTACACTGTAGTTTTAAACTGTATTTTGCTGTGTTGTATTTTATGATTTTATTCATTCTGAAGTGCCCAGAAAACTCTGGTTATTGGATGGCAAAGTGGCAAAATAAAATAAATCTATAAATAAATAAATAATGTGTGAATCAGCTTCTTTAAATGAGTGTTTATAGCACGCTTGTGACTGGCCACACATGGGTGTTTACGGGTGGTTTTGATGATGCAGTGATCCTCCTGCACATCTCCCACTTCTTTAGCATTTTGTTTTTCATTACAAAATTAGACTCCAAAAAACTTACTCTTCTGAACTATAATGATATTTGTCTCTATTTCCTGCATTGTGCAGGAGAGGTTGCACTATAAAATGCCCAGTATGAGGGCCCTGCTCCGCTAAAACGAATGGGCCACTTGGTCACTGCTTTCTTCCCCGTGTAATACTGCTCATTCCTATTGTGGGAGAGAAGCAGGAAGCAGAGCAACGGTAAGAAACGTGACGTCCCCCCCCATCTCAAAATCCTCAATGAATGAGAATGAATGGATGTGTGGCTTTTTGTGGATTTAGAGATGGAGGAATGATTCGAGATGCATGTGAAGGATGGCATCCTTGTGTGGTTTTGGTTTGGCCCTCCCCACTGCTGGCATGTGGTATTTGGAAGATGAGGCGGGAGGAAATACAACCCATGAGCTGACAAATGTTTCTCCCTCCTGCTCTAGTTTAAACCTTTGTTCATCTTGTACTGAAATAAAGATTGCAATAGGCATATCTATTCTTAACACCTGGCAAAATGTATCTGTGCCATGACATCACAATGTTGTCCTGGCCAGGAGGAACCATTGATATGAGAATATACAATGCTGTGTTGTCAGAATACCATGGGTAACTTACATTAGATATTACAGACAGAGTGAACTAGACACATGGCTGCCATTTTGGATGTAGATCAGAATGTCTAGTTCCATATGAAGGCACAATTCCCTAGGGTATTTACTGGGGGGAAACCCACTGAAGTGAACCACGCTTGTACAGGATAATGTCCCAATAAACTGAACTCCTAGTCTTTATTAAGAAATATCATCAAAAACCCTTTAAATTGTTTTAGTAGAATTATATGAAAAGAATTATATGAAATATTATATGAATATTATAATGAAAATAATATTTTTATTTTAAAAAAATATATTCTTACCTACATCCCGGTATCTTCTGGGCAAGTGTTTGGATTCCGCAAAGCTGACCAAGAAAAGACAAGAAATGAACGTTACCCACTTCATGGTTCCAAATTGTTTAGGGGCTTGGATGTGCAAGGTAGGAGGTGCAAAGGAGAAAATGAAGCTTTTATAGTCTATCACACACAGTTTGGGTTAATCACCACCCACTGTATTTCGTATGTAAGGGAAGAACACAGAAAATACTCATACTAATAATTAAATTGATAAAATATTTACCCATTATGTTTGTCATGTCACAAAAAGTCCTGGCGATGCCATTTTTAAGGGTCAGGACAAATAGACATTGCCGTTATCATACTTCAAATACATTAAGTAAACTGCTATCTTCGTTACCCTGTAACTCATAGACCAACCTTTCCCCTCTCAAAATTTTGACCAAGGTGAATGGAAATGATGTGAGTGGGCTAGTGCTTCTTTGTCAAGTTAGAGAGCCCAAGTTCAGAGCAGAGGTCTGTGACGTTTGTTCCCAAGGCTGCTGATGGGTAAACATTTGATCTTTTGGAACTGGGTCTGAAAATCTGGATTTGAATCCAGTAAAATCTAGGATAGATTTTATGCATCTCCCCACTAAGACATGCAGATTGAGAATAATAATAATAATAATAATAATAATAATAATAATAATAATAATTCTTATTTAGTACAATTTGGAACTACAGGTGTTTCAAAAGAACAATTTTCTGATTGCAGAAATCACACTTTTTTTCTTTTTTGTTTTTTTACATTCTTCATTGAGAAAAGCCAATCTTATTCACAGCAGAAGGAAAAAGAAATCAGTTTTGGGACTGCCATGGAGACTCATAGTGCATTTTGGATGATGTAGTTCAGAGACAGAGTGAGAGGGAGGGAGGGAAAGATTTCTGGACCTCACTTTCCATGAAATAAATGTTGCTATGATACACAGCAGGATCCTAGCATGTATGTGAGAAAAAATTAAGTGCTTGTGCCTAATTGTTAAATAGGGTGAGTAAGAATTTAGTTTGGCATGTTTTTTTATAAGACAAGTTTCTTCATAAATGGGATGAGAAAAAAATTGAGTGTTTCTTTTTAATTTAATATGTGAGAATGTGAAACTGACACATTCCTTCATCAGGCAGAAGGCTTTGAGGGCTTAGTTCTTAAATGTCTAGTTTTGAATCCCTCGGAATCCTTCAAACAAGCTTTAGTGCTACAAGCACTGGCAACTGTTTCTAGTTTTTTTGTCAGGCTTCCCATCTTTAACAGTTACATGACAGGCAGAAACAATGTGTGGCCGAAGCACATTCTAATATACACTTTGGAGCAAAACACTACACACAATACATATATGAAGCGTCTTAGGGCTACCAGCATCCGTGGTGCTGCTCTTGACAGGAGCAGAGGTAGGCATAGGTGAGGTGCTAGTGGCACCAGCAGCACCAGTAGCCAGGCTGGTGCACCCCCAGCCTGTATAGTACATCCTGTTCTTTGGCAGCAGCAGCAGCAGCAGCCAGAGTCCAGACAGAGCAGTGCTCAGAGGTCACTGTTTCAGGAGGCAGGTACTGACAGCCTGCCTGCCTTGCTGCTCACCTGGTGCCAGAGTGATGTAGCTGGGCTTGGTGACTTCAATGTCAAGGACCTATGGCATACTTGCACCCTACTGCATCCTGGTCCATAGTTGTATCTCCACCTGTCTCCCTGCCTGGCCTGTGCCCACTGCCCAGGGCCTGCATGGTGCTCTCCCTGCTGCTGTTGCTACCCTCCTCCTGCGCCAGTTCCTGCTACCCAGGCTGCACTGCACGGTCCCCCCACTGCTAAAGGGACTGTGCCAGCCATGAATGTGCCCACCTGAGCAGTGGGCTGGTTAGTCAGCTGGTGGCTATGACTCGGCTCCCTTGTATTTTCTTTTAAAAGAAACATTAGGAAACTTTTACGTGTGGCAAAAGGCTGTCACTTGTTTGCCTGTTGCTAGTTTTTTCCTTGTGCACATCAAATGATCATAAGAAGAATATGATCAGGCTAGGTGATGAGCTCTATCGCACTTATTATTTTTCCTGGTATGCACACACGATACCTGCATCTTTAACAGTTGTATTAAAAAGGAGAACGTGGTGAACAGTTAAAGCTGCAGGTGCCCTACCCTCTTTTAAATCTGGTCACTCTAGTATAGCTCCTGCACCTTTAACTGTTGTGATAAAGCAGGAATTTCAACAGGTTCTCCATATATACAAATCACACCTGCTGAAATTCCCTTTTCTATACAACTGTTAAAGATACAGGAGCCCTGTCCTCCTTTCATATGGTCACCCTACAGAGCTGTGTAAAGGATAAAATGTACCTCCATAAATGTTCAGGGTTGAATTAACTCAGAATCAGAAGTGTGTGTACAGGTGAATATTTTGAGGGGGGATTTTTAAAAAGTTTTTAAAAAATCAACAGATGAAGGGATGGCATGTCTAAAGCCCTACTTAGTAGTTATCATTGTGTAGTAGTAGTTATCATTGTGTCAAGTTTCATCGCTTAAAACTTGTTTTTTTAAAAAATCCTAAATATCAAGGGATGAATAGATCTGCTCTTCTTCATACTTGGCATGGCTCCTTTAAGAGCTACCTTAGTTCCAAGTTTTATCTCTTTATCATTAAAATAAGGGAGCTTTAAGTAGTTTGGTTAACTGCCATTGACTGTATTTTCATGGTGTAGAAGACTCATTCTGCACACCTGTATTGTCTAGTTTTACAACATGTCCTTGGCTGGGAGCCATTTGTGCAGGCAATGAGGGTGGGGTTGGAGCAGCAACAGCCCTTTCTAACAACTCAGAACAAGGCAGCATGCTGGAGAAGGAGAACTGCCCTGTCCTCCACTTTCATCAGCAAGATCTCCCTTCAAAGCACAGCTCCCCCCCCCCCCCAACAAAGGACATGGCACGAGGACAGCAATACATGGGGTGGAAGAGCACTTTAATCCCATGTAGAGGAAATAAACTGGACTTCCCCTGCTCTAGGAAAACATGAAAAGTAGAGGGGGAGAGGTGGGGTGACTACAGGACAGGCACGACATCATGTGAGTACCACACTGCACAAGAGCAAACCAGGCATGACAAGATTGCAATAAAACACTGGTGTGATGGAGCCCTATAAGCACTTTTTATTATTAAAAAAATGTTTACTTCATCTTACTCTTCCTTTTACAAATAGGGAAAAAGGCTGCCAAAACGATCAAGGGTTGGGGCAACCCCTCTATAAGGAAAGGCTGTTTAATTTAGAAGAAAGACAAATAAGCGGGCAGTTATAAAATTATATGGAGTAGAGAAAGTGGAGCAATGCAATAAACTCAGCTGAGTTCATTGTGACTTACTTCCAGGTAATGTGTATTGCAGCCAAGGAGAGGTTTAACTTTTCTTTCCTTAATGAGAAGCGCCTCAGGCCTTAGCTAGACCTAAGGATTATCTCAGACAAATGGAAGGGTCATCCCTGCCTGCTCCCGGTATCCCCTGTGTGTCATTTGGATGCACAGGGATGATCCCGGGTCGATCCCGGGATGTAGGCCTGGTCTAGCCATGGCCTCAGTTCATCCAGTGAAGCTGAATAGTGACAGATTCAGGACAAACAAAAGGAAGTACTATTAAAAAAAACTACATCAGAGATTAGAGATAGTGACCTCTAAATTGTTATTTTGTGGCCCCATTCAGAAGACACCTTAAACCATGACTTTTTCACCGAGTGTGAACCCAGCTGCACTACCAATGGTGTGTTAATTTGTAAGAGATGACGTCCCAGGCAATCAGGAATGATATCCATGTACCCAGCTGCAGAAACAGTATTTCAGAATGCAAGCATGATTACAAGCAAGTGAAACACTGATAATATGATTTCATATCCCTGCTCAGCCATGAAGATCACTAGGTGAAATTGGGCAAGTCACACTCAGCCTAACCTAACTTGGAAGGGTTATTAGGAGTACAAAACAGAGGTATATACTGTGATCTGAACTTAAAAAAAAAATGGTTTGGAAGGTTTGACATCAGCAGTACATTCTGAATTTTATTAATTTAGTCAAACTCATACAACAAACAAACAAAAACCCCTGTGTCAAATTGTTTCAAAGGATCTTAACTGTCTAGATTTACAGTGCAATCCCATGAATATCTATTTAGAAGTAAACCCATGTGAATTTTCCAGTGAGTGTACATAGGTTGGCAGCCTAACAGTGCAAATTATACATATCTATTCAGGAGTGAGGCCAGATCTATACCTTGTGTCAAATCATTTCAAATGTAGAATAAAAAGCAGGATATAACAATATGAAAGTGGGATATGGAATGTGTAATGTGCCCCAACAGTTGTCAGTGCACTTCAATACCACTATAAAGCAGTTGAGTAGATCTTGCCTAAGTCTCGTTGCATTCAATGGGACTTACTCCCAGGATTGCAGCCTAAATCTCTCTTGCATAGGTGATGTATCAGCAATTAAGATGAACCTGTTGCAACAGCTACTCTTTCTACTGATAAACATATGAGATCCTAATTTGAAACTGGGTTAAAGGCCAGGCAAACTCTTTTTAACAATTTTATCTGAAAGGAGGAAACATGTGCCAAAGTAATTGGGGAAAGGGAATTTAACTCTTTATCTCCCTGCTATAGTTCCATTCAATAAAATACAATGAAATAAAAATAAAGCAACTACAAATGAAGCTGGTAAACCTGCAGGAGCCAACAGTTTAATCTGCAGGAGTCCTGCCCCCCTGACCAGGTACAAAGAGTGCAGGGCGCCTGCAGGTTTAACTGTTGGGATGATAAGGGAATTCCACCAGGTGCTTCATGCATACAAATGACACCTGCTGAAATTCCCTTTTCTATGCAACTGTTAAAAATACAGGAGCCCTGTCCTCCTTTTCATATGGTCACCCTTATTTATTACATTTTTGTCTTGCCGAATAGCTGAGGTTCTCTGAAATTTACATTCATTGAATTCATTACACATGAATGCAATTAATTTAAAGAGAATGGCTTAGATCCAGATTTAGCCATGTTTAAAGTAGGCCCACTAAAATCAGTGGGATATGATTTCAGTGGGTCTACTCCATGCATGACTAAATCTGGATCCAAACTAGAGTAAATAAGAGGGTGATGCATAAGGTTTGCAGGGGGTGGAGATGGGGGAGTTCACCCTTTTCACCATCTGCTGGGGTCCTGAGGGAAATTTTCCATCTCCCCACGCTGCTATTTTCATTGGTAAGGAAGTCTCCATTGACACCGATGTCTATTGCCTCTTCTTATAGCAGAGAATTTCAGTATCACATTCTTTAAAGAAGTAATTCTCTGTCCTGATTCTATTGTTGGTCATTTCCATTTGGTTAAGCCATTGTCTAGTATTATGAAAGTGTGTGTGTGTGTGTTGAGGGAGATGTTTTAATTTGACACCTGGTGTAATTCTGTTTTGCACTGGCACTTTCTCATTGGACAATTTCAGTGAGTTTACCATGACACATTTCAAATCCCTTGTTAAACATGAATACATGCATACACTTGTGTTTGTGTGTGTGTCCTTATGGACTCATTCCCTGTCGGTTTAAGAACAAAAGTGTCCGTTCCATCATATATTTTCCAACATTGTTTTCTGGTCTGAAATGAGTGTTCTGAATATTTAGCAGAATTCCCTGGTGCAGAAGTACCCAGAGAGATTACATCTTCTCAGAAGAAAGATAAATAAGCACAGGATGTAGTCAGATAATGCAGGTTTGAGCATCATGTAGTGGGTTTTTTTTTTATTGCATAGACATACATTTTGTGGAGCTAATGGAATAGTACCATAGCATCTGTATCTAGGATTCCTAATATGCTGAGAGCAGAGGTCAAAGCAGCAATGGAAGAAACTTGTTTGAAGGTACAAAGGTCTCTGTGTGTGTATGTGTGAAGAGAGAGAGAGAGAGAGAGAGAGAGAGAGAGAGAGAGAGAGAGAGAGTTCTAGAAGAATTACGAAATGATCATATTGGGAGTTTAACCTCTCTCAAGACTTCTTGCAAATATTCTGTTGGTTTTGCAACACAGTATGGGATCCCTGAAATCTTTTTAGCTTGAGTACTGATGAAGGTAACATATATTTTTTTGTAATTGTTTCGGTGCTGTAGAATATGTTTACAGTTACGATGGTCCTCTCTCATTTTGTGAGGGCCCTCTTTATAGTGCTGAGGAACATGTCTTGCTCCCAGAAGTCCCATCTTTAATCTGTACCTTATCTAGGTAAAAGAGCTTTTGGCAGCAGGGCTATGAGAGACTTCTGGTTGATGTATTTGAAAACTGAGGGCCACTACCAATTAGAGTGTGCTAGATACATGTGTATTGTGAGACTTTTTTTTTTTAATAAGTACTTATGGCAGTTGGTATTTGCTTTGCCTTATTCCTTTGCAAGTGGAGAAGGAAGCATGGAATAAAGACTCCAGAGCTTGGGATAAACTAGGACCTTGTTATTAAAGAATAAAGGATATTCAACCCTTCCCTGGATCTGCATGTTAAAGTGTGGGAATCTCTGTCCTTATCTCAGGCCGCTTGCCTGTCTTTATGGGTGAGCCACTGTCCTAAGACAGGAGTCGGGTAACCCAGCCATTCTCTTATGAGACACTTTGAAATTTTGGGGACACCACCCTATGTCACCCCCACTCAGAGCCGTATAACTCTGAATAGATGAGGCAGGAGGATCTCCAAAGCATACCATATCCTGACATGGGAGCCATAAAATTCATGATGAGCAGGACCTCTGGACATGCCAATCACCTAAAGGTGCCAGAGTGGTCACTGTCCCTATTCTGCTAAATGAAATTCCTGCACATCCCTACAGCAAATCAACCTATTTCCCCAACCTCCTCATATAACCTCCAGTATGGAGGAGGCAAAAACCTCTCCACCATTTATTGCGAAGGAAAAAAATCCTACTCAGCCCTGCCTCCAAAAGGAGCAACTAGCTAAATCCCATACTAGATGAAGGGAAGGAGGGTGGGAGCCAGAGAAGTCGATTTGAGGTGGGCCCAGCTTTTTATAGGCTCTGCCCCACCCTTGCCTCATGTGGCCCACATGCATAGGACATGGGAGACCTTTATTCCCCTCCTCCCCACCCGCAACGGCCGCTTTTCCTGCCCAAGCCATGCCGGCTGGGCAGGTATCAGATTCGTTTTTTTTAATACCTTGCTCCTTTATGCAGCACCATATGGCACTTATCCTGCAATCCTCAGACAGAACACTACAGTAGAGTCCCACTGAGTCCAGGAAACAAAAATGATTAAAGGTATCTGGTCTGAAAGTTCAATCTACATCTCATCAACGTGAAGGTAAAATCTATCATAGATATTAATCATCAGAGATAGGGCCAAGAATTTTAATTTGCTTTAAAAAAAAAAATCTGTCAAGCCTTTGGTTTGAATAGAGCACCCCTCTGTGAATTGCACCTTCAGTCTATTGAAGTCAAAACCTGCCCAAGGTATAGTGGGCTACATTTGTACATTAACATGCTCTAGAGTGGCACTTAGGGCTTGCCTTGAGGCACATTTGCCAAAAAGGTTCACCATCACATGTTTACATTAATGAGATGTTCAGTTACAACTATTGTTTTTGTCCTACTTCTGTGCTTCTCAGAGGCACCTGGTTGGCCCCAGTAGGGGAAAAAATGAATGAAGGAAGGAAGGAATAATTAAAATCAACCCACCTATTTCTGGAATTAGGCTGAGCAACAGTAAATTTGCAGTAAAATGGTTGTGACCACTCTTAACTAATATCCAAGAGCATTTTGGGAATTAATTGGAAAATATTTTACTAATCTCCTGTATTAACACTATACTCAAGAAAATCCCTTGCCTCTCTTGAAAGCTTCTGTTGGTAGCTGAAACAAATGTTAGCCAAATTTAAAATGTGTTGTAATCTTTAATTCAAATAGAGTTGGCCCAGTTGCACTGTATAAACAATAGCAATTAAAAAAGAAGACTATATTAGGGACATCAGGGTTTGTTTGATTTTACTGCATTAGAGATACGACCTAAAAATAAGTTAATTCTAACAACACACATTGCTTTCCTGTACATGCAGCATGGGACTGTTTAACCTTCCCATCTCTCCCTCAAGTAAGTTACATTGTTTTGATAATACCCAGCTATGTTTTTCATTCACACTCCAGCTGCCAGGGGTTCAAGAGTGTTAGCAATGGCACTTCTAAGCTTTTGTAACTGCATCAGAAATAAGTTATACCCAATACAATGTATCTGGCCACTGTGGATATCAGAAGATAAGAAGAACCTTGCTGGGTCACACCAAAAGTCTACTTAGTCCAACGTTCCGTTCCCACGGCAGCCAACCAGAAGACTCACTGAAGTTCACAAGGAGGATATGAGTGTGGTGGCAACCACCTACTCAAGTGCTGATACATTAGTTTGGAGTACTATCCAAACTGGAATATTTATGTAGTTAGAGCAATTCCATTCACTTACTTAATGATTTATTTTATGGCTTTGGTTTCTTTTCCAGGAACTTTATTTGTTGGCTGAAACCATCAATGGCAAAAAGGGAAAGGGTTAATGAAACGGTGGTGACAGAATTCATCCTTGTGGGATTTAAGACTCTACCTGAATTTCAGAATCTCCTCTTCATTATGTTTTTAGCCATCTACATGGTGACAATCGCTGGAAACATCCTTATAACGGTAGTAGTTCTGGCTGATTGCCACCTTCACAGACCCATGTACTACTTCCTGGGGAACTTATCTGTTTTGGAAACTTGCTATACCTCAACCATCCTTCCTAGGATTTTAGCCAGTTTTATAACTGACTACCATGGGATTTCTTTTAGCGGGTGTTTTCTCCAATTCTATTTCTTTGCTTTTTTAGCTGGAGCGGAAAGCTACCTCTTATCTGCAATGTCATATGACCGTTATTTAGCTATTTGTAAACCACTACATTATGTAACCCTCATGAGCAGGAGTTTGTGTGTTCAATTGTCCCTCGCTTCTTGGATCATTGGCATAGTGGCTAGTGCATTTACAACATTTTTCACTTCACAGTTGAAGTTCTGTGGCCCCAATGAAATCGACCATTTCTTTTGTGATTACACACCGCTGCTAATGCTCTCCTGTAGCGACACTCAGCAGACAGAAATGCTGATGTCAGTCCTGGGCTCCATCTGCACCATGCCACCGTTGTTGTTGACCCTGGCCTCCTATGTTTCCATCATCTGCACCATTTTGAAAATCCCTTCAAACAGTGGCAGGAGCAAAGCGTTTTCCACTTGCTCCTCCCACCTTATTGTGGTCACAATTTTCTATGGAACCCTAATCATTGTGTACATATTACCAAAACCCAATGCACTGAAGAATCTGACCAAAGTTTTCTCAGTTTTCTACACAATCTTGACCCCCATGATCAATCCCTTCATCTATAGCCTGAGAAACAGAGAGTTTAAGGAGGCCCTCACAAAAGCCATAGGCAAACTTGTGTCATTGAGAATAACTCAGGGAGTCCAACCTCAGTAACAAAATAAATAATAAAGAAATACAATGAAAGGAAAGAAGGA
Organism: Elgaria multicarinata webbii; assembly: GCF_023053635.1. Classification (NCBI taxonomy): domain Eukaryota; kingdom Metazoa; phylum Chordata; class Lepidosauria; order Squamata; family Anguidae; genus Elgaria; species Elgaria multicarinata. The sequence continues at coordinate 19,999,761 of NC_086181.1, forward strand.
AGGAAGAATATTCCAGTAGTTCTGTGTGCTGCAGACCACTTTCTCCTTCAGAAAACCCAATTGAAATCTACACATCAATGGGGTTGTGATGTGTAAATGAAGTGTTAGACTCCTGAGGTGGTAGAATGTCCTGTACTATTTCAGCTGCAGGTAGGATATCACATTTTTAATCCCCCTCTGGATACAAGCTCTCTCCTTTCCACATGCACAAACAGAAAACAAACAGAGCAGGGTATGAAAAGAACAATGCTTTATGTGCTAGGGTTTGTTTTTGTTTATTTATTTATTTTCAACTTGCAGTAAAGTTGTTTGCATGTTTTATCATGGTGAAACATTCAGTAATGGTAACCCCAACTCCATCTGCATTTTGAAGTGGTAAAGTTCACTTTACCATGTCAGCTTTGGCATTTATTTATAGGGATGTGCTCCGCTTCTAATCGGACCGGCGAATTAGAAGCGGAGCGGGGGGCTTCGCCTGCCCTTAAGGCGGAGGCGAAGAGGATTGGGGGGCCGGTGTAGTGTGGCGAAGAGGATCGAGGTGAAGGCGGATCCTTTGCCTCGATCCGGAGCTCTGCCGGAAAGGTAAGTGGGGTTTACCGGGCCCTGCCGCTGTCGCTGTCGCCCATGCGGCGACAGCAGCAGGGCCTGGTAAACCCCCCTCCTCTCCCTTACCTGCCTCCGTCCGCGGTCCGTCGCCGTCTTCAATTGAGCCCGTGGTTCCAGCAGGAAGTCTGGGCCGCTTGCGGCCCAGACTTCCTGCTGGAACCACGGGCTCAATTGAAGACGGCGACGGACCGCAGACGGAGGCAGGTAAGACCCCCCTCCCCCTTGGTCCCTTACCGGGCTCTGCCGCCGTCGCCGCATGGCCGGCAACGGCGGCAGGGCCCGGTAACCCCCCCTATGGGGGGGGAACGGAGCTCCAATCCGGATCCGGAGTTCCGAGCGGAGCGGAGTAGGCACAGGCGGAGTGGGGGCGGGGCGGAGCGGCCCGATCCGAAAATGGCGGATCTGAAAGTGAAGCGGAGGGGGGGGGTCCGTGCACACCCCTATTTATTTATGCTTTTTGAAATTTTGTGTATTTATCCCTTAACTTTTGATGAAATGATTCTCAGGATCTTAACAATATGAGAGATTACAATCATCACCACCATCACCAGCTGTGTCCTTCCTCTCACTACTGCAACTGACACTGGGAAGTTGAAGATGAGTGTTCTTTATTGAAGGGAGGGGAAAGCAAGCACCCTGAATATGCTCCTTTTTGATCCAGGCTGGTCTTCCCATTGCTGTTGTTGTTGTTGTTGTTATTCCCTTTTCCCTCTTGCAAGGAACCCAAACCCTCCTCTTCCTCTCTGTTTTATCCTCACAACAACCCTGTTAGGTACCTCATACTGGCAGTCAATGAGTGGGGACAAGAACCCAATTCGCCTGAGTCCCAGTCCAACACTCTAACCACACTGGCTCTCAACTAGGGATGTTGCAGGCAACTGGGGTGGGTGGGTCAAGATCTGGGAATTTCTCACTGGCTGGGCCCAACAGATGCTAGTCTGTGAATCCCCATGCTTGCCCGACTCAGCACATGTCTCTAATTTTGCATAAATGCTACCTTTTCAGCTGCCATTTGCGCGTGCACACTCACTGGTAAGCTGTCATTTTATGCAAAATGGCAGCTTGGCAAGGGAGTGGGAGGCCGCTGGCTGCTTGATAAGCATGAACACAGGTGAGTGCGTCCATCCCTACTCTCAACTGTAGTGTTTTTCCGGGGAAATGGTGGAAAATTTCATTTCAAAAATATATTTATTTAATTTATTACATTTATATCCGACCTTTTTTCCTTCAAGGAACCCAAGATTGCATACATAATCCTCCTTCTCCTCCTCTCTATTTTTATCCTCACATCTACAACCCTGTGAGGTAGGTTGGGCTGAGAGTCTGTGACCGGCTCAAAGTCACCCAGTAAACTTGCAGGGCCAAGTGGGGACTAGAACCCGGATCTCACGGCGCCCAGGCCAACACTCTTCGTTTTGTGACAGAACAAAGGCCAGAAAGAGCAGGAGATGCATGGGAGGAAGACATCATCCTCTAAAGGATGCTTGAAAACCATGAGTGGGCAGTAACAAGCGTGCAATGAAATGCTCATGTGATGATGCTCTAAGTTGCAAGCTACAAACCACTTTACTCCAGTGAAGATACACTTGGGATGGATGGAACCATGAGTAAATGATTAATGGACTTTCACATGTGTGAGTGGGTCCAAGGTAAGGTCTCAACCTGTCCAATCTCAATGAACCCAACTCCCAACCCCTGACCTCCCCCCTTCGGCTTTGTTTGTTCATGATTTCACTGTTCCTGCTTTAACTAAGTCCTTCTCAGTCATTCTTTCAACTTTTCCATGCCAGTGATTTCTCTTTGGAACACCCTCCGATTTCTCAGTTGTTCTATATTGGCTCTGTGTGCCTTTGTGTAGAATTAGGCAGTGAACCCATTTCCCCCTCTTCTAGTTAGGAAAAAGAAATTAAATAACTTTAATTAAGTTTCCTACAGGTTTGTGTGTGTATATTTATGGTATTTTCCCTCCCCCCTTCCATGTCTTTTGCTTTGCTTTTTCACTAGGAAGTTCAGCACACATTCGTTCTTCTTTCCTCCTAATGAAAGTTGGGGGTGGTGGTAAGGGTTAGGGTTGCATTTCCCCCGTTATTTTGGTTGCATTCTCCCTTTGCTCCTCATTTCATTCAGTACATTTTGTATTCCTTCAGAGTTTCTTCATTACCATTTTTATTTTTATTATTTATTTACCCTGCTCTTCAGCCAAAACAAAGGCTCACAGACCAGATTACAAAGTTTAGTAAAAAGATTTAAGGGTATTTATTTATGTATTCTCTTTTCACCTGAAATTCCCTGTTTTGTGTATTGAAGGCAGAATGAAAGCAGTATATAAAAGGCAGGATCTAAACTACTGCTTTATAGTGGTACTGAAGTGCACTGACAACTGTTGGGGCCCACATCTACACCAAGCAGGATATAACACTATGAAAACTGTATGAAAGCAGTATACGGCATGTGTCATGGGCCCCAACAGTTGTCAGTGCACTTCAATACCACTATAAATCAGTAGTGTAGATCATGCCACTTTCATAGTGCTATTCCCCCTTGTTATGGATTTCAGAACATTTTTTATCCCATCCCATTCTGATCCCATTTTTTCTTTTGTTTCTGGTTTTATTTAGTATATTTTACATCACATCAGCATTTATTAATGTATAATTTACAGTGTTATTTATTTAGTCATTGGCCTTTCTCCTGAAATCCCTTCTGTTTTGTGTAACTTGGGCGGGCAGTTTAATCTAACATGGTAGGGAAAGGATGGGGCCATGAGTTGGCCCTTCTTCCAATGCAACAGAGGCAGTGTGGTATAGCAGCTAAAGTGTTAAGACTGGGAGTCAGGAGATCTGAATTCTAGTCTCCACTCTGCCATGTAAGCTCACTGAGTGACTTTGGGTCAGTTGCAGACTCTCAGCCCAACCTGCCTCACAGGGTTGTTGATGTGAGAATAAAATGGAGAAGAGGAGAACATCACTTTGGGTCCCTTAAAAAGGGGGAAAATAGGATACAAATGCAATAAAGAAATAATGCCACCATATTTTACAATGAAAGAGCCATAAATAGCACTCCTCAAACATCATAACTCTTTAGCCCCTGCACCCATTCTTCGGAAAATTTGCAGGTTTCTTGTCTGAGGAGACCTCTGTTATGTGTGCTAATTTCATACATGTTGCCCAAAAAAATCATTGGGAGTGGGGAGGGAATGTGAGGCAAATATCTTTCCCCCACAAATATTTGAGGACTCCCTTCCCCCTGGAACTGCAACAAATATAACCCCCCCGCCCAGTTTTCATATTTAGGGACATGTTTAGACTGTCATTTTCAGAACACTGGTCCAGCAAAGGGTTTCCTTTGCTTGATACCCTTGAAATATCAAGGCAGCTCTTGAACACACACACACACACGGCTCTGCAGCTATAGTTCTGAAATTTTGCAGGTGTTCTCCCCTCAGAAGGGAAACCATCCATGTTATTTCCATCCAGTTCCGCCACTAAATTGGAAATAAAGTAGTTTCCTTTAAAACAAAAGTCAAATTACAAAGGTGTGTAGCACAAAGACCCCTACATCTATTTTCCTCCCCCCTGAAATTTGGAAAGAGTAATACCATCTTTAGTGGCTGCTGTGCCTGAAAATGACATCCAGTTATGACCAAGAAAAAATGCTATAGCCAATTTTTTTAACTTCCCTTGATAGTCAATGGGAGTCATGAAACCTCAGATTTTTTTTATTCTTAACTCAGGTTTGTTACCCAAAGCAGAGTGGAGAGGCTCCAAATCAGTGAGCTAATGTGGGCCATTTTCTGAAGAGCTGAATCATAGTCTGGGATTGTCACACACCTCTTGTAGAAACTATAGCAAAATACACTACACACATGAAAATAGGTGAAACAAATTAGCAAAAGTCTGTTAGACTAACGTAACAACAGATTAAACCTGTGATCAATGACAAGCAATTGTAAATATGTAATACAATGCTCCATTAAAGAAAGTGAACATGAATATGTGTCAATTATTGCGACTATTTAGCCATTATTAATAATCATTATTATCACAAATCATTACTATTATCAGTGTGTCAATATGAATAAGAATTTCACCACTAGAGGATGGTTTGAAGGCACATGATGTAGTAAACTTCCTGAATTTATGGAAGTATGGGTGTATTCAATGCCTGGATGAGGAAGTGCTTGGAACCCTGTTTATGCATGTGAGCTCTATGATGAAAGAAAGCTGGGATATAATGAAAGCAAGTACTTAACCCTTTAAAATTGCACATGAAGGATAATTCCACAATATAGGCCATACGTTTTCACCAGACGTTCTCCCCACAACAAATGAATCTGGCAACTCTACTAACTCATATTCAGCTTGTGTAGATCACAAGCTGAATATGAGCCAACAGTGCGATATGGCTGCAAGAAAGGCAAATGCTATTTTGGGCTGCATTAATAGAAGTATAGCTTCCAAATCACGTGAGGTACTGGTTCCTCTCTATTCGGCCCTGGTTAGGCCTCATCTAGAGTATTGCGTCCAGTTCTGGGCTCCACAATTCAAGAAGGACGCAGACAAGCTGGAGCGTGTTCAGAAGAGGGCAACCAGGATGATCAGAGGTCTAGAAACAAAGCCCTATGAAGAGAGACTGAAAGAACTGGGCATGTTTAGCCTGGAGAAGAGAAGATTGAGGGGAGACATGATAGCACTCTTCAAATACTTAAAAGGTTGTCACACAGAGGAGGGCCAGGATCTCTTCTCCATCCTCCCAGAGTGCAGGACACGGAATAACGGGCTCAAGTTAAAGGAAGCCAGATTACGGCTGGACATCAGGAAAAACTTCCTGACTGTTAGAGCAGTGCGACGGTGGAATCAGCTACCTAGGGAGGTTGTGGGGTCTCCCACACTAGAGGCATTCAAGAGGCAGCTGGACAAGCATCTGTCAGGTATGCTTTAGGGTGGATTCCTGCATTGAGCAGGGGGTTGGACTCGATGGCCTTGTAGGCCCCTTCCAACTCTGCTATTCTATGATTCTATGATTCTATGAACTCTCAGGAATCAGTGTGGTGCAGTAGGTAAATGCTTTGATGGGGACTGAAAAATTGGAGTACAAATTAAGACTGGTTCAAAACACGTTCCCTTATTTTGGATGTCCGTTCTCTCCCCCTCACCCAAATTCAAAGAGATTTTTTTTATGGTAAGTGACAAGGAGCTGTGCTTACCTTATTAATCATACAAGGTGGACCAGAAGTCTTTCTTGCTTTAACAAGTTTTAATACACAGTGCATGTGCTGGATGCAATGTAAGAGTTCAAAGATTCCTGGCCTGGCAGCACTTCCTGTAATACCTGTTGGACTTGTTGAGTCCCATTTGAAGTACAACATGAAGTCCAGTGCTACCACCATATTTCAAAATGGCCACTAGAGGGCTAACCTGTTGTGCTGAATACCAGTTTGCAAAGTGAATAAAGGAATTGGATTCCAATCTCATTCACCTGAGGATGGGGCTGATATTATTATTTTCAATATGGGTCAATTTAAATATTGAATGTTGCAATGCAGCTCTCTGGTGCAAAATAGAAAAAAAATGCTTACCAAAAATGTGTACATTAGGGAAAGTTGCAAACAAAAATGCATGCAAATGTCTCTGCAGACTTGGGGCTCATCTACACCAAGCAGGATATTGAATTATTAAAGTGGTATATAAAAGGCAGGAGCCACACTACTGTTTTATAGCGGTACTGAAGTGCACTGACAACTGTTGGGGCCCATTGACACATACCATATACTGTTTTCATAATGCTATATCCTGCTTGGTGTGGCTCCTGCCTTTTATATACTGCTTTCATACCACTTTCATAGTGCAATATCCTGCATGGTGTAGATGAGCCCTTGGTTTAAAACTTGAAAACGGATGTGGGAATGGGTCAGAGCAGAATTGCACGTGGCAAAATGTGACTATTGTTGAATGTTGTAGGAAGCAAAATAGTCACTTGCTCTGCCCCTAGATATAGCTCTTTTTCTTACTATATGGGTATACATGATCACCACATTACTATGCAATAGAGATGGTCAATTTCAGGACTACCAAAATGTTTCATCTTTAACATCACCCAGGATCATCCCCTATCCTTTCTAGGAGACACGGCAAATGATCTGGTGCAGGAATGTTTCTGCTCCATCCCACCAAAGAGCCTTTTTGCAGTTATTAAAGCCATGTCCGCATGCAGTTGGTGCATTTGCATTTATGCCTTCTCCTTTTACTAAGGGCAATCCTTGTTTTATGGTACCCATCCTTGGTAAATGGCTGCTGCTGCCGCTGCCGCTGCCACCGCCGCCTCCTCCTCCTCCTCCTCCTCCTCCTCCTCCTGCCTTTAAAGAATATATATTAGTGTAAACTGCTAGCATTGCCACACTTCAAATTTCATCCTTTCCCCCTTGACCTCTCTAGAAATTGAATGGAAAACTCTATAAATCTCTGTAAACACTGTCATCTATTCCCTTGCACACATGTGTGTAAATGCATCTGCATGAATATTATGGCACCATGTAGTGCACAGACTGCCATTTCATGTTGCAGCTGGCAAAACTGAACTGTTTGGAAATGCATTAGGTAGGACTGTTATGTTTATCTAGTTTATCTTTAATGGACAGAATAAACATGCTCATTGATTTACAAAAAAAAATGCAGGACAAGCTGTTTGCAGAATAAATCAATACATCCTACAGCAAATACTGTCTGGTGGGCGGGTGAGTGGGTAGCAAAAAGTAATCAATCAAGCACTGAGCAGTGCTATGAAGAGTGTTACAAGTATTTCCCCCTATTTCCATCCATATGCCTGCCATTTCACCAACAAAGCAGAGTAGAAGCTGACGGTGGCTATTGCTCCCCAAAATAAAACCTAATCTGGTGACTACGGAAGGAGGAAACACAGTTACGGATTCTCTTCGTTACTCTTTTTTTTCTCCAAGTGTTAAACTCAGTTCACCCTAAATTTTTGAGAATTTGCCAGTATTAAATTCACTTTTTTCTAATCTTTGAGAATAATGTATAATGTTTAAGAGAATGAAAACAGTCATGTTAAATCGGATTAAGGCCACAATCCAGATATATTTAAAAATAAGTGTCATTGAGTTCAATGTGTCTTACTCCCAGGTAAGTGAGTGTAGGATTACAGCCTAAAGTTTCAATCTGGGTACATATTTACATTTATATTATATGTAATGAGTGTTTTCTAAATCCTTAGTTTAGAACTCTGTGGCTGAAGCACCCAGAGAAATTACGTCTTCTCTGTGGAAAGAGAAATCATAGCAAGATATAGTCAGAGAATTCTGGTTGGAAAGTCAAGCATGGTAAGTTTTGCTTGCTTATTTGTTTGTTCTATTTGTAGTCAGATATATCGTAAAATGAATGGAAAAGTACCATAGGATTCATATCTAATCTAGTTCTCCTGATGTTCTGAGGGAAGAGGTCAAAGCACCAACGGAGAAGCATGTTTAAAGATACAAAGGTCTGAAAGAGCGTGGGTGGCAGTGGATAAGAGAGTTCTATGGTCATCACAAATCATCAGACTGGGTGGTTGACCTCTCTCAGGACCTGTTGCAAGAATTCTGTTGGATTCACAACACAACAATGGGTCTCTTGAAATCTTGTTAAGACGAGCATCTATGAGCAGAACATTTATGGAACAGGTTAGATAGTGGAAGATATCTTCTGCAGGTCTTCATTCATTATGGGAGGGCTGATAACTTGCTGGATGTTCCCAGTTTCAGTTCCCCGGTAAAAGGACGTCAGGTGACAAAGCTTGGAAAAACCGTGAGAATGAAACTGGGCTAGATGGTGCAATGGTTTGAGACAGCCTGCTTAATTATTTATTATACGATATATAAACAATTACACATCAAGAGAAAACAACAAATTAAAATGCAAACTCTCCCCTAAAAGCCAATAAAAGCAGGGTCATCAATTAATCAGTGGCTTCCCTGAAAACAAATACAAAAACCAAAGTGCCATGGATGCAAGCCTAAAGGCCTCGTTCCTGGTGGTTTCCAAGCAGATCTCCAACCTATCTGGCACCACCAGGAGTGTCTCTTCAGAAGACCTTGGTGATCATACACAAAGATAAGGGAGGAGCATCCTCCATATTTATGGTCATGCACAGTGATCCTTATGAGGTGTTCAGGGCTGAGATATGCAAGATATTTCACAGCTCTCACCCTATATATGGAGCTGGTCGGGCTGGTTGCAGCTGAGTGAGCATTGCATAAGAAGGGGGGAAACATTTACCTCTGAACCAGCTTGGGGCCCTGCCCCTCTCAAGCCAGCTGGAGACCTGACGTGCTCAGTATGCCCACCCATTCCAGAAAGGTGCTGGGGCCACTTTTTCCAGCCCCTTCCTCCCCAGCCACTCGAGTGGAGGGAGAAAATATGCAATTTCCCCTGCCTTAGGGAAATTGCAAAAAGGTTCCCCCCTTCTACTATAATGGTGGCCATTAGCATGTCTGGGGAGTTGTGCACTTTCTGGAGGCTCCAGAAGTACGCATTGCCACTGCTAGGCTAGGTCGGCTCCTCCAGAACAAGGCCAGCCAGGCAGCACTTGGTGAACTCACAGGATGGGCAACCCACAAGTTCTTCATGACCTAATTAAAACAGCTTTACATAATTTGGGGGTTTGAATCGTGACCCACAAAATAGAGCCAACATGGCTGCTCTAAATTCCACACCTGAGAATGGAACAGCAAATTCTGGGTGGACATTTCAGCTCACCTGAGAGCTGTATCTGTGTAATTTGTGGTTGGGTCTCTCTCATGACAAAATCCTTTCCATAAAACTAGGCATGTGCTCCGCTCCGATTAGGAGCGGAGAAGCAGTAGCGAATTGGCCTGCTCCGCCTTACCCAGAGGTGGAGTAGAAGTGGACCGCGGACCCCTAGAAGCAAGGCGAAGAGAAGCGCCCATTTTTCGGAGCTCCTCTTTCAGGCGGAGCACTCCGATCACCATCTTGAAAACATTTCGCCCATAGGATTGCATTGCGGGAAATAATCGCGGATAACTGGGTTGTTTTTGAAGCTATCGTTCTGAAAATTCTTGTGCTCAAAGAGTCGTGGATGGGGGTCATTTTGAGACTACTCTCACCTCTCTGCATGGTGCAGGTCGCGCGCTAGAATTTTTTTTAAAATCGGTGGGAAAAATACCTTTTTCAAAGGGCTGAGGGGCAGAGTCAGCTCCCGGTCATGATGATCCCAAAGCTGGAGGAGGGCATAGGCAAAACGGGTAACTTGGGATTCTGGGAAACTTCTCCTTCTTCATCTGAACGGACTTTTCCCAGTGTTTTTTAACACAGTAGCCCCACCAAATGCACAAACACAACCTGAAATCATATACTAAGCCAAGAATAAGAGATAGAAACACAGCACTGCTACCCACCCTAACTTTGGGGAACAACTGAAAAGATGTGGTGCAAGGGGATGAGCTCCCCTAGGGCATCTCATTGTGGACGTGCCCCCACTCTCTCCTGTACTTGGAAGGCCATCAGAGCCTTCCAAAGAGAGTAAAATGGTGGAGCAATGCCTATCATGAGTTGAAGTGAGCGTTTACTTCTTAGTGGTGGAGCGATGCCTGTTATGAGTTGAAGTGAGCGTTTCCTTCTCAATCTCAGAGCTGTTGGTGAATCAATGGCTTTCTTGAGCTGAACTGGCAGCTGCTTCCCCTCCCCCGGGCACGTCCCCCTATTGCTGGTAAAAGACAGATATAGCCTTTTTTAAAAAATTCTTCTTGCTGTTTATTGAGCAACACTGCTGCTTTTAATTCCACCCCTCCTTTGTTTATTTGTTTATTTATTCCATTTTATATGCATTACTGGCTTATCCTTGGCTCACTTCCTTATGCCCCCAGAAATGCCAGCTGCATGCCTGCCTGCCTTCCCTCCCTCCTCCCCTGCCCACCTCGCAGGGATGTTGTGTGTGTGTGGCTTTGACTCAGGGGAGAAGTCCTTCCTGCGCTCACTTGGAGTTTTGGAAATTCCAAATTTTGCAGGTTTAAGCCCCGCCAAAAAACAGGGGATGATGGGACTGCCTTGAGTCTCGGCATGCGGCGTCTGGATAAGCTTTCATGGTGGCGAGTTTGAGGTTTCTAACGTGCAAATTGACGGAGCTATGGAAAGGGGTGTGAATGGGGTGCCCGATTTTCAAAAATTCCCCAAAAATCAGGGGATGATGGGATTGCCTTGAAACTTGGCGTCCATGTGGACACATGGATAAGCTTTCATGGTGCCAAGTTTGAGGTTTCTAACGTGCAAATTGACGGAGCTATGGAAAGGGGTGTGAATGGGGTGCCCAATTTTCAAAAATTCCCCAAAAATCAGGGGATGATGGGATTGCCTTGAAACTTGGCGTGCGTGTGTATACATCCATGAGGTGTCATGGTGCCAAATGTGAGGTTTCTAACTTGAACAGAAAAAAAGTTGTTTAATTTTTTATCTTTCAATGCAACCTTATGGGGGGGAAAACGGAGCTCCGATCCGGATCCGGAGCTCTGAGCGGAGCGGAGCGGAAGTGGGCGGAGCGGGGGCGGGGCGAAGCGGCCCACTCCAAAAATCGCGGATCTGCAAGTGAAGCGGAGCAGGGGGTCCGTGCACACCCCTACATAAAACTGTTGTTAAATGAAAGCAAAACCTTAAAAATGTGGCATGCCTGGGACAATTCCTCATCCTGAGACCCAAGACAGAACATGGAAAATTATGTGAACAGTGACTCTGTTTACACAGTGGCCAACCAGCCATCGGCCAGAGATGAACAAGCAAAACATGGTGCAACAGCAGTCTCCCACCCATGTTCCCCAGCAACTGGTGCTAACAGCCTTACTGCCTCGAATAGCACACAACCATCAGGGCTAATACACAGGCCAAAGACACAGACTATGCAATAGACCCAAGTGCTAACTGCCCCTACATCTATTCAGGCAACACTGTCACAAGGACCCAACAACACCAGTCACACCATCAAGGGCTCTTGCACCTGCATCCTTATATAATTTCTGTTACAGGCCATCCCTGACTTTGTCTATTGTTAAGTTCTTAATAAACACATGCACATAATACGTGCCTTATTTTTTTCACCACTTTTTTCAACTGCACATTATCAGATTTCCAACTGCACATTTCCCCCCAACTTCACATTTTGTGCCCAACTGCACAATAAAAAAAACCCCCTGAAACATGGAAATGTATCCATTTCCAATGGTAGGACTTGTGAGGATTGTAGAGAAGGGATGGAGCCGCTTGGTGTTCCGGGGGGACAGGACCCCCCAGACTCCCAGAGGCTTCACATACCTGCTAGAGGCTTGCAGTTTCACACATCCATGCACATATCACTGATTTCTGAAACCAATATAGCATGTCCCCAAAATGTTGTATGGATATAGGGTGACCATGTGGAAAGGAGGACAGGGCTCCTGCATCTTTAAAAAGGGAATTTCAGCAGGTGTCATTTGTATGGAGGCAGCATCTGGTGAAACTCCCTCTTCATCACAACAGTTAAAGCTGCAGGAGTCCTGCCCTCCTGACCAGATACAAAGGAGGGCAGGGCTCCTGCAGAGTTAACTGATGTGATGAAGAGGAAATTTCACCAGGTGCTGCATGCGTACAAATGACACCTGCTGAAATTCCCTTTTCTGAGCAATTGCTAAAGATACAGGAGCCCTGTCCTCCTTTTCATATGGTCATCCTACATGAAGATAAATTTGAGATCATGAATCCATTTTCACTCCAAAAAGAGGGAGGCAGGATTCAAAATCAAAAGAACTTTGTTAGTATTAAGGGTTTCCCGTGTTCACTTGAGCGCCAAAATGCTGTGAAATTACAGCTATTCAGGGCTCAAATTCCAGTAATAATAATCCCCCAAACTGTTTGGGAATTATTATTGAATGAGCTCAAAGAAGCTAATTGGGAAATTGAAAGATATGTCATTCTAATCTTTCAGGTGCATGCTGTTCTGTTTTGCTTCCTTTTGGTGAAAACAGAAGAAACTAGTGCAAGAGAGTTCCTCTTTTTCTATCTCTTCAAAAACGAGGAAGTAAGAAACCTGAAGATACACCAAACTGGATGGCCTAACATTTTAAACGTTTGCTGTTAGTGCTGTGCTGAAAATTTCTCCCATTAGAATTTTGACCATTCCCATTCAGTTTCATAGAAAAGAAATTGCTTTCAAAAACGAATTCGAAGGAACAGAAATTGTGGAGAAATTCTCATGGGTTTGGTTGAGAGTTCTGACGCTTACCTTACTTATGAGATGGCTGAGGAGTATGTGTGAGTGTCCTGACTTTCATTGCAGGAACATCTCTCTCACAGGCTGTAGCCTCCTTGGCTTCCAGCTCTTCCTACCCAGGGAAAGACACCATGAATGCATTCCTCACATAGGATCTTTTCAGATCAAGAAGTGCAGGCAGCCTGGGAGAGAGCAGAGCAATGGTGAGATGTGCAATTCAATAAAAAGAAAAATACAGACTGTACCCTCATCCAGCTCACAGTCAAAAACACTACCAACACACATTCAAAATTAATTTAAAATGCCTTGAGAATGAGGCAGAAAAATGGAAGCCTCTTTCAAAGGGTAGAAAACTTTCAGGAAATTGGAGGGCAGTTGTTGGCCCAGTGTTAGCTCCACCCTTTCTCTGGAGTATGATGCAACACCACCCCTCCCCTCTTTTCATGAATGGGATTTCATGAAAGGTGTCGTTTTGCCAGCACAAGCATTAGAGACATTAAATGTATCCACAATCACCCCTCAGAAATGTAACATGTGGAAGACTCTAGAAAAAGTGCTGAACCCTGTAAACAGCCCAGTGAGCTTTGGCTATGGGACTGTATAGAAATGTAAGAAATCATACATCTATAAATAAATGGGCTGAGCAAAAATTTCTCAGAATGTGTGTTTCAGAGGCCTCATCTACACCAAGCAGCATATTGCACTATGAAAGCGGTATGGGATGTTGCAACCTTAAAGAAGCTAAGCGGGTCTAGGCCTGGTCAGTTTCTGGAAGGGTTGAGAGAGATTCTCATGGGTTTGGTTGAGAGTTCTGACGCTTACCTTACTTATGAGATGGCTGAGGAGTATGTGTGAGTGTCCTGACTTTCATTGCATGAACATCTCTCATGGGAACCCCATATACATTGATTCCTGAATTGAGCAGGGGGTTGGACTTGATAGCCTTGTAGGCCCTTTCTAACTCTGCTATTCTATGATATGATTCTATGGAAGCAGTATATGAAAGGCAGGAGCCACACCAAACAGCTTTAACTGTTGTGATGAAGAGGAAATTTCACCAGGTTCCCCATTTATACAAATGACACCTGCTGAAATTCCCTTTTCAATACAACTGTTAAAGATACAGGAGCCCTGTCCTCCTTTTCATATGGTCACCCTAGATAATCTGCACCAAGCAGGACATTGAAACTTTGAAAGCAGTATAGAAGTAGTATATAAAAGGCAGGAGCTATACTACTGCTTTATGGCAGTATTGAAGTGCACTGACAAGTGTTGGGGCCCATTGATATTTATAGTGCTATATCCTGCTTTGTGTGGCTCCTGCCTTTTATATGCCTCTTTCATATCACTTCCATAGTGCAATATCCTGCTTGGTGTAGATTAGGCCCAAGTGGACCCACAGGGCAGGAAAGAAAGCAAAGAATCGAAACAGTAGAGCTAAACTTTGTCTTAGGCTATTATTGGCTACATCAAAATTGCTCCAAAGTTGCCTACCTCCATTCTAATGTTTCACCTCACCATGGGGGTAAGGAGTGATTGCCTTAACAGGCCTCGATTTTTAAGAAAACTGGCTCTATGAGTGTATACTGTTTGTGCTTGCATTTGATAACAATGAAGTAATGAGTAATACATTACAGGCTATCACCAGTACTTAAGTTTGATCAGTTGCTAACAAGCTGGAAATGGGCCACCACCTTAAGATGTAAGAGGGGAAAGGGGAAATGTGCTGAATGGATGAGAGCTGAACTGGGATGATGGGGAAACATTGTTCTGGGAAGTCAAGTCATAGGATCACCCTGCACTACTTGCCTTTTGGCTCATGACTTCCACTTTCACACAGATGCTGAGAGAGATGCTCATATTCCTGATTAAAGTAACCGCATGTAGCATGTACCCAAAGAGTGGCACAAATGAGATCATTTATCTCCAAGAGGAGGGAGGGCAAGACCTGCCCAAACTGGAGAAAGGGATGGGTATAAAAACAGAATAAGCAAAGGGAAGATTAAGTGAGTGAGAAGGCAGGAGAAGACAACCAAGTGTGTCTCTAAGTGTGTTGAATCCAGACTTTTGAGCTTTAAAGAAGAACTCCTTACCATCAAGAATCTAGAACATGTGTCATCTTGCCTTGTCATGAGCTGACTGGAAAAGGTTCAGGCTTGGTTTCCATCTGAAGATTAGATGACTGGCAATCACTTTTGCTGAAGGTGTAACATTCAAAAGAACCATCCCCATTTGGTAAATATATCTGCTGTTGTGGTTGGAGCCTTGGGGTCTAATGTATCCTATTTCTGTTCCATAACATTGAATTGCACCCTTTCCTTTTTGTGCCCTGAAACTCTGTTTGTATAGATATGGTCTAACTCTTGTAAATCCTTACATAAGACCATGTGACATGGGTTATCATGGTAATGGAAGGAGGGGAATATAAGGGAGTGGCAGTTGGGAGTGGTTAAGAGAGGAGCGAGAAAGAGAAGAGGAGGAGGAGGAAGAAAAAGGAAAGGAGGAAGGTTTTCGAGGGATTTGAGGAAGATAAGAAAGAGAAGGTGATGTTGGACAGAATGGCTGTAAGAGTTCTTACTAATAAATACTTAAGTTTTGTAAAAAGAAGGGCTTCCATGTTTGACTAAGTCCTGGTGCCTCACCCAGATTCCTTACTTATCATTATTTTGGCCTCATGAACAGGATTTGGAAAAGGGCATCTGAGGGCTTAGGCAAGCATGGAAGGTGGGGACAGACAGGGTCCTGCAAGACAAATCCCTGTAGCCCTCCCTATGGCCCCATACTATGCTGGAGCTCCCTTGTTTCCAACCTATTCTGGGGAGTTGGGATGATGTGCTATGCTAGCTGACATTCGGGAAAGAATGGAGGGAGTGCTAAAAACCCTGATACACAGGAGGTGGGGATTATATTGGGACAGTTGGAAGGTGCAGCCAAAAGTTGAGATAACTCAGGGACTCAAAGTGTGTTAATGGTTAAGTTGTTACCAATAAATTCTTAAGTTTCATTAAAAGAAGGGCTTCCTTATTTGACAAAGTTCCGGTGCCTCACCCAGATTCCTTACTTATGGTTACACCTATATATTCCTTCCACCACAAAACCTATTCAGGCAGAGTGAAGAAAATTCCTATTGAACCTCAGGTGAATATGGTCTCCTTAGAACAAGCAAGTTGAGTATGAATTTTTGTGGCTATTGTCTCCGCTTTTGATTAGGTTCAGAGAAAATAGAGGACCCTTCTCCAACCTGATACATTCCAGATATTCAGGACTACAAATCTCAGTATTCCTGGCCATTTGTCATGTTGGTTGGGGCTGATGGGAGTTGAATCCTAAAACATCTAGAAGGTGCCAGTTTGGGGAAGGCTGAAATAAAAGGCCATACACAGCTACATCAGCTGTGAAATTCCCTTCTCCAGGGAAGACCCACAAAAGCCCAGACTTAAGCATTTTTATAGGGGGAAAAAGTGTATTTCTTCTCACATTAGGGTTTGTTGGGCAGGAGCAGGGAATGATCCATAAAACAGTATTTGTTCTAACTCATGGTATAGTGATTAGCCTGTAATAACAGAGGAACAACCATTTCCATCCAGATGATTGTCAGTGCTCCACCTGGCTCACCCCCCCCAAAAAAAATATCTATCCACTTGCTTATGTATTCATCATGGTGTCCCACTAAGATGCTTCAAATAAGGTACAACAATCCTGGAAATTAGGTTAGATTGGGTGATCATGCAGTACAGTTCATAGCTGATGGAAAAACAATAGTGGGAAAAGGTTTGTGTTCAAGTTGCCCTTGTGGGCTTCCAAGAGTCATCTAGATGGCAAAGGTGGGAGGCAGGATGCCGCAGTAGATGATTAATGTGTTCCAGCATGGCTCTTCTGATTTTCTAAAGTAGGTTTATCAACTTATGTGAAGAAAGTAATCCAAAAAAAATACTGCTTCTCTAATAATAATAATAGACCCTGAGGTCATCCAGTGGGGTAGAAGAGCAAGCAAAATTAGTTGATTAGGGATTTGAGCAACGGTCTTTCAATTAAGATAAAACACAGGATCACATATTCATAACAGTAGTGCCTGATGGTCATGTGAAGTTATTCATTAGTAAGCTATGGATGGTCATCCACAGCCCATACAAAAGTAAATAAAAATCACATTAATTCCATTGAATTCAGTACAGTTGCCTAAAGGACAGGGATGTATGAGAAATTATCTTCAGTGTGTTTTTGATCAAATGAACACAGACCTTAACAGAATCAGCACTTGGTCTGTACATTTCCAAGGTAGTGATGCGATCCATGGAAGATGACAAAATATGTTCAAAAAATGTGTTTATTTGCAAAATATGCATAGAAAAGCTGTGTAAACACCTTTTAATCAATGGGAGAAAAATGAGTACATTTTTTTAAAAAAAAGTGCAACATTGATGCATATATTTGGGGAATGTATATGAAAATCCAGACAAAATCATGTTCCCCCAATGATTCTAGAGTAAGCTTTCATTAAAGCAAAACAGACATTGCCCACCGACTTCCTTTTAAAGCAAAATGCACATTTTTAAAAAAAACTGCCAAATGTTCACAAAATTCAGCAACAACAATTTTGTCAGCGGTAGGGGGTTCCCTGGGATGGAAATTGCCTCTGAAGCTGCCTACCCCCCACTGTGATATATCATCTCACCATGGTGGTAGGGAGTGACTGCTTTAATGGCTCTTGATGGTTAAGAAAATTGGCTTGACATGAGTGCAGCTACTGCTTTGAGGCTGGGTGGACTATACTGACTGTGCTTCCATTTGAGCACAATAAAGAGATGAGTGGTATATTGCAGGTTACTATATTGCCACTTATGACCTGTACTTAATCTCAATCAGGCGCTACCAAGCTGGAAATGATTTTGAACTAACAAGGGCAAGAATTTTAAGAAGGAAAAGACAAAGACTGGGTTCACATGACATGATAACCCACACTCCATGTTTAAATATGGGTTGTCATTGAACCGTGGGTTGCCGTTGAACCATGGGTTATTGTGTTGTCTGAACTAGTGCTGTGCTGAAATCCTACCTGCCCTTTTACAACCTCTTCGCTTTCATGTGAAAGGGGCAGTTGTTTTTCTGTCTCTTTCGTTGGGATGCTGAGAATTTTGGAGAAATTGAGGGTGCAGGGCTTCAGTGCTTATCTTACTGAAAGGAGAGAGATGATGTTGTGTGCTTTTTCTTTACCTTTTCCCCCCAGTTCTGTCCTTGCAGCCTCTCCAGCTGCTTCAGCTTCTCGGAAAGCCCACTAGAGGATTTAACCAGGACTTCCTTGCTTGGGACTTTCCAGTACTTCTGTCTGCTGAGTGCCTGAAAAGCTGAGTTCTTCTTCTTCTCTTTCTCCTTCCCCTTTCCAATAAGGCAAAACCTCTTGAGATCATCTAGGGGACTTTCCAACAAACTGAAGCAGCCAGAGAGACTGCAAAGATAGAACTGTAGGGGGGAGCCTAAAGAAAGAGCACCCACCTAATGGCCACTTCCTTACATTTAGGGAAGCCCTGAAGCCCTGGACCCTCACCAATTTCTCCAAAATACTCAAGTTTCCAATGAGAGAGACAATTTCCAGGCACAACTTCTTTTCACCCTCCCTCCCTCTAACGAATGGTCGAACCTAAATAGATTTTTTTTGAAAAACAAAAACAAAAAACCAAACAAACCAGCACAGTACTAGTTTGAAACAGAAGTGGGTTTTTTTTGCGATGTGGCTTATTGTTCTTGAGCAAGCCATTGTAAGAAACCATGGTTTCTGGATGGATTCTGAACTCTGGGTTGTTCTGGGTTAAAAAAACATGGTTTGTTAGCACAGTTGGGTTTGAACAATACAACAACCCGTGGTTCAAGGATAATCCACACTCAACCAGTGAGTGTGAGTTATTGTGTTGTGTAAACCCAGTTGAAGTGTACAGAATGAGGGAGAAATGAATAGGGATGATTGGGAGGCGTTGCTCTGTGAGGTTGTGGCATAACCTAGTGCTACAGATTATTGGCTCATGGCTTACAGAAGTGAATGGTGAGAAATAATGAGACAAGACACAAGAGTGGGATTAAATATGGGCCACATTTATTAAAAGATCTGCAACAAGGGAGAAGGCCTAAGCGGGCATCATCTATTGGCCACTTGTGAGGCCATTGTTGGGATCAGGTGAGGCAATCACTGCCCATCAAGTGGTGCTTGTTCATTTGCCACCAGACGGGCTTCTCCCTCCAGGGGTAGAGAGGCCTTCCGGTGTTAAACCCCCCCTCAGGCAGCAGGGCTTTGAGTGGTTTGAGGAGTGGTGGCCTCAAAGTTAACCCTTATCCTGCCAGCTGGTGCCACAGGGCTCCCAGTGGTTGGCCCTCAGGGATTACCTATCACAACAATGGTGCCTGTGAATGCTCACCAATTTATACCTCGCACCAGATGCTCGCTCCTATCTTCCTACCCAACAAATGTGAAGAAATAAATCAACCTAATTATAACACCCTACCTGTCTTGCAGTGTGAAGTAGGCAAGAAAACTCATAACCAAGTTAGATTATGAGCAAAATGTTCCTACTTAGCCTCGAAAAAACCAGTGAACCCACACTGTCTACAGGGAAGTGTTAAGCCACACAGCAAACGAGCCAGCTGGGAGGGAGGGGTGAGTCTGCTTTTATACTTGTGAATCCCATCCTAGTGTGAGTGGTGTCAAATGGAGGTACCCTATGGCTAACCTCCATGTCCCATAATACCACCGTCACCCGTAATTTTCCTTCCCACGCCCAGGCTTGGCTGGGCATAAGCAGGGCCGGCGCTACCATATAGGCGAATAAGGCAGTGGCCTAGGGCACAGATCTCAGAGGGGCGCAGCATGGCCTGTCAGATCTGCAGCCTCTGGGACTCACAACCTGTCGCCCGCTTCCAGCACCGCTGCAGGCTCTTCCCAGCCGGCGCAGACGCTTCATGACTGAGAACGGTGGCTGCCACCGCCAGCAGATGCCTGGAATTGGCACAGCCCTGCCGAGCAGACACAGCAGGCAGGAAATACTTGCAACACCTAACAAAACTCTCTCTCTCTCTCTCTCTCTCTCTCTCTCTCTCTCTCTCTCTCTCTCTCTCTCATATATACATGCCATTTTCCATGGTCTTGCCCATGGCTCCAGGCATGTCCCTCTCGTCTGCAGGCAGCTGGACTTCCTGTTGTTGTTGTTGGAGGGAGCGAGGTGAAAGGTGAGAGCAGGACCAAATGCCGCAGACCCCCATTTCTGGGCAAATCCACGACCCCGTTTGAAAGAGAGAGGGCAAGAATGTCCGCTTTAATCAATAGCTGCAGTTGCTTTGCCTTTGAAGCCCAAGCAGCAACATAGCACGACATCAAACTCTTCTCATGCAGGACACAGGGTTGTGTGGGTGGGTGAGAGAGAGAGAAGGTATCGCAGCCTTCCCCAAACTGCGCCCTTTAGATGTGTTGCACTAAAAATCCCTCACTCCTGAGCCAATTGGTTGAGGAGTATGGGAGTTGTAGTCCAACACATCTGGAGGGCACCAGACTGGGCAAGAGCTGCTGCACACAGGTTGCTCTAATTCTGAAACAAAAGGAAACGGGGTAACTGGATTCTAAGAAAAATACTTGGGAGTGTGGCGTGGGCCAGGGAAGTGTGGTGACTGCTTTGAGGCATTACTTATGAGTAAGTAGGTGTTTGTCATAGGTATTTCCTTCATTTAAAAATAAATAATCCTGGTTTAGTTAGACTTAGGGCAATCATACACATGTCTACTCAGAAGTAATCCTCAGTGAGTTAAATGGTGCTTACTCCCAGGTAACTGAATATAGGATTGTCACCTAGGTATGCTTCCAGGAAGAGGGCTTTGAGAGCTATGAATCTAAAGGTTTGGCATACCTATTCCATCTTTTTCCCTTAATGTTTTTTTTTTTACTGGAGAGAGAAAAATTACAGGAGAGGTGGGAAAACACAGGAGTAATACAAGAGGAAGACGCTGTCCCCTGGACCCCCTGTAAAACCTTGTTCTGTGTGTGATGGTGGGGCATGCATGGACGTCCACATGCAAGCAAGGAAGGGGCTAAGCCAAAGCAGTGCTTTTGCACCCCTCCGAGCGCCTTCAGTCTCCGTGCGAGATGGTGGGTGCCCCCTTGTTGGATTTGCCAAAGATAATCAAAAATTGATTATTGTTACTTATTCTTGCAAGTTAAAATAAATTTAGCAGTTTCAAGTTTTGTGCTTTTTATTTTTTCTACAAAACATCTGTTCTTAAAAATTGATGTTGGCAATTTTTTTTGGCAGGGGTGCAAGTAGCTCGCCTTGCCTAGGGTGCCAAATAGTCTGGCCCTGGGCATAGGTGTAAGGCATTTCTGGTTTCACACAGAGAGATTGTTGACAAAAGAGATTTATGCATGCATTGTTGATTTATCTAATTGATATTGCATTCACACCAAAAGTTGTACAAATGAGATCATGGATCAATTCTGTCTCCACGCCGAAGGAGGCTAGACCAACGACCCTTTCAACATTTTAGTCTTATTTGGCATTCTCAATTCAAGTACAGTAAACATGCAAGGAGAGGGAGCATGTGAGCCCCGTCCCCACTGGCATCTCTCTCAATCACCTGCTTTTCAAGGAGGATGACTTTGTGAAGAGGAGTAACACCCCATCACAATGAAGGCTATCCACAGGATCCAGAATGCCAACTTTCCAGAATGATTTATTAATCTAGTAAAGAATATTAGTTTGTCCCCCTGCACTCTGTTCTATGCATGTTGATTTTGAAGAAATGCCTGCTGGCTTCTGTGCTCTTTCCACCTTGAATGCAGGTATTTAATGACACAATAGGAAACTTTCTAAAACTGTTTCCTTTTTTGTCACAGAAAAAATCTGAAAGCCATGGATTACTCGAAAAAAAAAGTGGAAGTGAAAAGGTAAGAAATCTACCACAAAGTGGAAACCATGTTCCTCTTTCTGATTGAAATAGCCTTTGTTTGCTTCCTTCTAATACTATGTTGACTTGTTTGGTTCTTGATTTAAACAACCACAAATAAAGTATAGGACCTCTGTCTGGCTTTAGTCAAAAGCAGGTGAAGCTTTAATAGCTTTACAAAGTTCCTGACAGCTAATTCTCCAATTCACCAATTTATCTTTAGGGAAACTAAGCATACCAAAAAAGTGTTCACAAATTCCTAAGCCTGCATTCACAAAGAAGTGCACTTGAAAAATGTGCAACTTTGTCAAAATATGCAGCTGTCTTTAAATGCATAACTTTCTCAAAATGCACACGTTTTAAATCAACCATGTGTTAGCCTTGGTTTGGTACCAAGTAGGGGTGTGCACGGACCCCCCGCTCTGCTTCACTTCCAGATCCACGATTTGTGGATCAGGCCGCTCCGCCCCGCCCCCGCTCCGCCTATGTCCACTCCGCTCTGCTCGGAGCTCCGGATCCGGATCGGAGCTCCGTTTTTTCCGCCCCATAGGCTTGCATTAAGCTAAAAAAGTATACAACTTTTTTTCTGTTAAAGTTAGAAACCTCAAGTTTGGCACCATGACACCTCATGGAGGTATACACACGCACACCAAGACTCAAGGCAATCCCATCATCCCCTGATTTTTGGGGAATTTATGAAAACCGGGCACCCCATTCACACCCCTTTCCATAGCTCCGTCAATTTGCATGTTAAAAATCTCAAACTCGCCACCATGAAAGCTTATCCAGGGGTGCACACGCATGCCAAGACTCAAGGCAGTCCCATCATCCCCTGATTTTTGGGGAATTTATGAAAATCGGGCACCCCATTCACACCCCTTTCCATAGCTCCGTCAATTTGCACGTTAAAAATCTTAAACTTGCCACCATGATAGCTTGTCCAGGGATACATACGCACGCCGAGACTCAAGGCAGTCCCATCATCCCCTGATTTTTGGGGAATTTATGAAAATCGGGCACCCCATTCACACCCCTTTCCAAAGCTCCGTCAATTTGCACTTTAGAAACCTCAAACTCACCACCATGATAGCTTGTCCAGGGATACATATGCAAGCCAAGACTCAAGGCAGTCCCAACAGCAGAGCCCGGTAAAGGACCAAGGGAGAGGGGGACCTTACCTGCCTCCGTCCGTGGTCCGTCGCCGTCTTCAATTGAGCCCGCGGTTCCACCAGGAAGATGAGGGCGGGGAGGGGGGTTACCGGGCCCTGCCGCCGTCGCCGCATGGGCGACGGCGACAGCGGCAGGGCCTGGTAAACCCCACTTACCTTTCCGGCGGAGCTCCGGATCGAGACGAAGGATCCGCCTTCACCTCGATCCTCTTCGCCACACTCCGCCGGCCCCCCAATCCTCTTCGCCTCCGCCTTAAGGGCAGGCGAAGCCCCCGGCTCCGCTCCTGCTTCTCCGGTCCGATTAGAAGCGGAGCACATCCCTAGTACCAAGTTACTTGAAGGTCTGCTTTCACCCATATCAGCCAACCCTGTGAGAGCAACACAGCAGAAGGCCTTCTCTCCAGTGGCCCCCCACCTTTGGAGCAAACTCCCATCAGAGGTCCGCCCTGCACAATCCCTGCAGACTT
Organism: Elgaria multicarinata webbii; assembly: GCF_023053635.1. Classification (NCBI taxonomy): domain Eukaryota; kingdom Metazoa; phylum Chordata; class Lepidosauria; order Squamata; family Anguidae; genus Elgaria; species Elgaria multicarinata. The sequence goes on from NC_086181.1 coordinate 20,023,168, forward strand.
TTAAGAAGGCCTTGAAAGCATTTTAATTTACCATGATGTGTACTGTTATTGCTACTATTGCCATTGTTGTTGCTGATTTTATTGTTGGGTTTTATTGTTTTTAATTGCTATTTTATTGTGTTTTTGTTTTTATTGCTTTTAATATTGTAACTGTTTTTTTAATGAATTTTATCATTGTAAGCCACTATGTGAGGGCTACTGCCCTGAAAGGTGGCTAAGATATATTATTAATAAATAAATAAATAAATAAGTCTATGGAGGAAATTTGTGCAATTTTGGAAATGTGTACAAATTTGAGAATTATTTGCACCACTTGAAGGCTTGATTGATAGCTTGATAGCAAGTTTTCCATTCATGAAAAATGAAGAGCAATTGCAAATGCAAGCACGAATTGAGAAGAGATAAGCATCAAGTTGATGTTTGGACATTCTTCACAAACTCAAACATTTGTCATTTCCCCTTCCCTATTCCCTCTTGTTCGTCTTACCCAGGCCAGTGCTATTTGGCTCAGTTCAGAGAACACATTTCTCTACACTGTTGAAAAACTCCACTCAACAGTTGAGTTTGTAGGTGGGACTCACCACACATGTTCTAACACCACAGTTGTGTGACTGTGGGCTCCCATGGAGTTGACGGAAAGGCAACATGTTTGATTGACAGTTCCTCCACCCTCTCTCCTCCCCCAGTTCTCCTGATGGTATCCCATCAGTCATAGCTGGGGGGAAAACCCAATCCCAGTGGCTCTCATTTCTCCCTCTGATAATATCTTGTCTAAATAAAATTCTGGATCTTTGCAATGTGCAGCTTCTTTCTTTCTAGGGATACACTTGAATTTCTAGAACACTTGAAGCCTCATAGAGGGTTCCCCTACCCCAAATAAATGGAACGGGAGCTCTCACCTGGACGATGAAGATCCATTTCTGACATTATTAACTTTTCTTCTTTTGCTTTTATACTAGTGATTTCATCCGGATTTCCAGAGATATATCAGAGGAAGAAAAAGCAATTGTTGATGCAAGAAAAGTCAATGTGCATATCCAGCTTCAGAAACTTGGGATCAATTGTCATTTGGTAAAGCCTCATGATCTATGTTGCAATATTCTAAGGGATATGGAAGTGCCATTGGGGTTGTTGTTGATGACAAATCCCTGCCAATGATTTCCATGAACTCTGATGGTTGTGTTGCCCAAGTCCTAAGACTGGCTTGGAGGATCCCAAGACATTCATGGCAGTCTCTCAAGTGTGACACCCCACTTCCATCACTAAAAAATTCTCTCGCCTCCACCATCAATCATGATAGAGATCACTCTTTCCATGTAGGAAAGAGTAATCTGTATCACAGTTGCTGGTAGCTGAGAGGATCACTGGCATGTGTGTGCGCGCACATATGCATATATGTTTGCATGAACCCATGCAGCCCCCAACCCATAAGTCTGCTTCACATGTGTCACTTATGGCCAAAATGATTGGTCACTCCTGTTTTGGGCTATGATAGTCATAGTAAACTTTTTCCTACTTTCATAATTTTGTACTTAAAACATGCATTTTCTAAAATTAACTAGTTCTTAAATGATGCAAGGAAGCGCTGGATCGTGGTGGTGAGGGTACACTGACATTCAAAACATGGGAACTCAATGGATTGAATCTAGACTAGCTCCATCATACCAGTGATTTATTGCACACTCGCTATGCTTGGTATGCGGTTTTGCAGTGGAGTACTCACATGATGCCATCCCTGTCCTGCACTCATTTTGCCTCTTTTCCTCCATTTTTTTTTATTCCTTTTGGAGATGGGAAAGTCTGCTTTTCCTCTCTTCATGCAAAATAAATGCACTCCTCCCTCCCATGTATTGCTGTCCTTGCACTCTATCAGACCATCTGGTTCTTTGTTGTTGTTGTGTGTGTGTTTAAGGGTGGTCTCACTGACAAAAGAGGAGGGTGGGGCAGTTCTCCGATCAACTGCGCAACTGTGAAGGGGGAGGGAGAGAGGTCCCATTTAACTCTATGTTCTTACTCCTGAATAGGCATCACCTGAGGTACATTTTCGCCTTAAAAGAGATGCTGAAAATGCACTGGGATGGGGGGGTTTACAACCTCACACCTCCCTAGAACTGCGAAGCTTTGCAGTTAAAAAGACTTGCTTTTTTTTTTTTTTAGAAATTCAGCAAGGCACTGATGTGCTTGGTACACAAGCTGCAGTGCATGTTTACTCTCCCCTCACCCTGTAAACCTTTCCCAAGCCAAGCAGAAGCAACAGTCTTGGCCCATGCACTCCCTCCTGCTTTCTAGAAATGGTCTCCCTTCCTTCTCTCCCTGGAGTTTGTTTAATATGGTCTTAAGGGAAAGTTTAGTGTGTTGTTTTACCATAATTGCACTGTTTCAGGCTGCTATACTATTGTATTTGGCAGAAATAAAGATTTTTTTTTTAAAAAAAAAACTGATGGGGGAAGGAGAATGTAGGGGGCGGGGAAGAAGATTTCACTGGCATAGTAGAGCTCCAGGTGAAAAGGTACATGAACTGAAATAGTGCAACAGTGCACAGATGTGAAAGTGCCCAGTGCTCGACATTATTATTATTATTATTATTATTATTATTATTATTATTAATTATTACATTTATTTATATCCTGCCTTTTGCCCAATGCTGGGCCTCAAGGCAGCATTACAAAATTTAAAGCATATACATTAAAAACCTATAAATAAAGATATACAAGAGTTAAAAATATATTAAACATATTCCAATATTAAAACATTTAAACTGACAATTTTAAAAGTCCTTGGCACAGACAGAGGTCCAGATCATTAAGGAAATGGAGGGGGGGGGGAAAACCGTGGACTCAAAGCGGGGAGGGAGGAAGTCGGTGTGATGGAGCTCTAAGTAAGGAAGCAATCCTATGTCCACTAGACTCTGTCTAGAGGGCCATAGGATTCTTTTGTTTTGGCAACCAAAGTCAGAACCAGGTCTGTGACATTGGGGCCCAGAAACTGCCCTGCCCTGCCCTTCCCCTCCCTTGACGCATCATAGCCAGCATGGGTCTCATTACACTGGTTCAGTAATGGAGCATAGAGAGGGCAAAAAGGGGGTGGTCTGTGGGGCGGCGGGAGGGGAGGAGCCCACCGAAGCTGCTTTATACCACTGCTTTATACCGCTTTGGAGAGGGGGAGGGAAGGGGCAGGTCAAGGCCCCTTCCCACCCCCTCCCCAAAGGGGCAGGTGAAATGGCCCCTTCTAGGCAAAATACAGGGCAGGCAGAGCATGGAGGAGAGGATCCCCTCCATGCTTAAGCCACCGTTCAGCCTCTGATTTTCAAAGGCTTGTGACTCCAAGGTTGCAATCCAATGCACACTTACCTGGGAGTAAGTCGCATTGAACTCAATGGAGTTTTTACTCTTTGAGTTGATATGGCTAGGATTACAATATAAATTTCCATTGAAATAATTGGGAGAGGTTACTCGTGATTACCTTTTCACATTAATTTCATCAGGAAATTTCATCATATCCATAGTTTTATTTGTTTCTATTTTATTTTATTTGTACCTGGCTTTTCTACCAAAAATAGCACTCAATGTGGCTGAGATTTGAGCTTTTTTCCAGCACATACATTTTAATTCTGATCACTAAGAGCAATTGGTGGTCTTCAAAAAGCTGCACAACCAAGAAATACTTTTAATAAGAAGAGTATATCTTCCTGCCCTTCAGAACTTAACCAATATATGTATATTTTCACAGCTCAGCATGAGTTATTCAATAAGATCCATAAGTATGTTTTTTCTCCCTCCCCCCTGCAGAGCAACATTCCCAACATTGCTTTGCTGGGATCAGGTGGAGGCCTGCGGGCCATGATTGCACTTCAAGGGGTGCTGGGAGAACTTCAGAACCAGGGTCTGATGGATGTTGTGATGCATCTTTGTGGAGTATCAGGCTCTACCTGGTAAGTGGAAATGAGTCATATTGTTGAAAGATTAAGATAACCACTTGAAGAAGCAGTAGCTGAGTGAGAAGCAACTGCTGAATTCGCTAGGGCTGCCTCTTATAATTGATTTGAAAAAAAAGCTGTAACTCATCACAGAGTGATAATTCATCATGTTTAGGCTGTAGGGGATGATAATTTCATAGCAGGTTGCAAGTGCATTCAGCTTGCTTTATCCTGGAGGCAATTGTGCATAGAATGTGCATAGTGGGAGTGTGACCATGGGAAGAAACAGGAAGAGGTATACGTGTCTTAGTACACATATCTCAGGTGCTCTGGCACACACATGAAACACAGCATGAGCAGGACTTGTCTCTCCCACTATATTAAAACTCAGGAATAGCTCACAGTGCTGCAATAGCACGGGTGTTTTCCATTTGCCCAGACTGCCTTGTAGACATTGGAGACCTTTGGACCTTGGGATTTTTAGAACACAGCCTTTGTATTTAATTTATCTCATTTTTATAGCTGTTTACTCCATAAGACTGTGATCCTATTTCCTACCTACCTGGAAATAAGCCTCATAAAACTCAACAGCAAATTACTGCTTGGTAGATGTGTGAAGGATGGCATTGTGAACTGTGCATTCGTCATCAGTCCTATTTGTAAAGTGGGCTGTCCATATATGGGAAACTACATGGCAGGAGAAGATAGGATGGATTAGTGTCTGTACTGTAAGCATTGATGCCCTACCCTTGCAATATCAGAGGTGACCACCCACTCTCCCTCCAAAATGGGTGTGAGACTGAGGTCTGTGCTAGTGCAATAGTCCCATTTAACCAAGGTGTCCTGGCAGAAGACAATAATAGAAGAGAAGGGCAGCAAGTGGATAGAAAAGCTCTAATTCACACATTAGTCTAAGAGGTGCAGATGAAGGTATTTTCTATAGGCATTCACAAAGATCAAATTCCTCAAACATCCCTGGCTCAGAATTGAATCTTGAAAATCTATAGATGACCCTATTTGATCTTCAAAGTTTTGTTCCCCATTTATCGGGATTTCTCTGTTTTCAAGGTGTATGTCACAAATCTATGAAAAAGAGGAATGGACCAAAGAACTTCCCATTTTGGAAGAGCAGCTGTGTGACAAACTTGCAAACTCATGCTGGGATCGCTTGAAAGCCTTTGAGGCCCTTATAGAGCCAAGTAAAGATGATACGTTCTCCTTGACAGATTTCTGGGGCAGTGTTATTGTCTATGCAATGGTTCATGAGGTAAGTATAAGATCTCCTTTCAATAGGTACTTTGTTGTTACCCAAATTGTTACCCAAATCCCACCCTATATCATTAAGATCTCAGGGCAGCATACAGATAAAAGCATACAGTATAAAACAATAAATATACACAGCTAAAAATAAATTAAACCATGTGCATTAGAGACACAATGAAACGACAGGAAATGCCGAAAATGGTTTCTGTGACCTGCATCATGCTGACAAGACACAACCTGCAAGAAAACCTCCAGGCATTTCCCATAATTTCAACCAAAACAGCAAACAATGCATCAGCTACTCTAGAATAAAGTTCCAGTAGTAAGAAACATAACTTAAAATTAATAAATAACTTTAATAAATAACTTAATCAGTGGGACTGCAACACAGTGTTGTAGCATAGAGTTTTTCTGTTCAGGTTCTAGCTAGTCAGCCTCACCCTAGTTCAAATTATAATAATCAGTGAAAGACATTGTGTTGTTAAGAAGAACTCTGCAGACTACTTCTCTCAACCCCCTGAGGAAGGCCTAGCAAAAATACAGGCTGAAATGCATCAGGCTTTTCAACCAAATATAATGTTTTTTAAAAAAGTTCAGCATCTTGAGAACTCATTTCTCCCCTTTTTGCACCTTTCATATTCCCCCTCGATGGACTCGATGGCCTTATAGGCCCCTTCCAAATCTATTATTCTATCATTCTATGACTTTCAGTTTTTGTTTTGTTTACAGATTTACCCAATTTGTTATTATTATTATTATTTATTTATATAGCACCATCAATGTACATGGTGCTGTACTGAGTAAAACAGTAAATAGCAAGTCCCTGCCGCATAGGCTTACATTCTAATAAAGTCATAGTAAAGCAATAAGGAGGGGGAGAGAATGCAAAGAGGCACTGGGTAGGGTAAACAGGCACAGGGTAGGGAAAAACTAACAGTATAACTAACAGTCTAAAGTCCGAGTAACATCAAGTTTTAAAAGCTTTAGGGAAAAGAAAAGTTTTTAGCTGAGCTTTAAAAGCTGAGATTGAACTTGTAGATCTCAGATGTTCTGGGAGAGCATTCCAGGCGTAAGGGGCAGCAGAAGAGAAGGGACGAAGCCGAGCAAGGGAAGTAGAGACCCTTGGGCAGGTGAGAAACATGGCACCAGAGGAGCGAAGAGCATCAAGCCTAGAGACTGTTGTGTTCTCAAATCCAAACTTTTGTGACCTTCCAATGCAGCTCACGTTAGGAAAAATGCACACAAAGATGTACATATTAGTGGAAAGTGTGCATAAAATGTGTATTTTTAAGAAAGACGCACACAAAACATTACTTCAGCAATGTGTAAAAATGCATGTATTTAGAAATGCGCCCAAGAAATGCATGCATTAATGTGTACATTCTGCAAAAAACATGCCCAAAAAAGCGCATTTATTTTTCTTATGGATTACAAAAAAGAAAAAGAAAGAATGACAAGCTTGTGAGGACACAAGCTGGAGTGATCTGAACCTTAAATTCTGTGGTGAACAGATGCATCCATCCCCAACTCAGCAATCTGTGTCCCCTGAATATGCCCACTCTTCATTGGAATGTGTTTTGTGGGGAGGGGTTGCCAGGGCCAGATCTACACCAAGCAGGATATAACACTTTGAAAATGATTTGAAAATGGTATATGGAATGTGTCCTGGGCTCAAACAATTGTCAATACCATTATAAACCATTATGAGGCAGTAGTGTAGATCCTGCCCAGCTTTGTGGTTTTTTTGGTGGGTGTGTTAAGAATAATGCACTTCTTTGAACCTCAGGAAAGCCTTAAGCATGCTGTTATTTCTCTCTTTTTTTTAACGGTCGTGTTTTGACTACACTTCTGTCCACACTCCAGAGCCAAATTCTTCATAACGTTGAAGTGTCTTTCCATATTCCATATGCAGGTTTCTAAAATGCTACAAATAGCATCAGCTAGGGTGGGGGTTGCTGCTGCTGATTATCTGTATTATTATTATTATTATTATTATTATTATTATTATTATTATTATTATTTATTTATTTATTTATTTATATAGCACCATCAATGTACATGGTGCTGTACAGATAACACAGTAAATAGCAAGACCCTGCCGCATAGGCTTACAATCTAATCACAGCAGGTCTAGACTTTCCCTGCCTTGCTGTGGCCCTGAGAAAAATCCCTCCTGCAAAGCAGGAATTAACATTGGGTATTCCAATGGTGCCCTTGTAGTTTTCTTTATAGGTACCATGGCCTGGATTTGGGGTGCTAAAGCCTGCCACCCCCACACTGATGTGTTGCTTTTCTCTTCAGCTGGATAATAACTGTTTGACTGAGGAAAGGACAGTTTCTGTTAATGGGAAAGTGCCTTATCCCATCTATGCAGCGGTGGATTTGGAAAAATTAGATGACAATAATAAATACCGCTCAGGTAAAAACAAGTGAACAATTACATATGGCTGTTTCTCATCAAGCTTGAAATCATGTGGACTTTAAAGTGTTTAACTAGGGCTGGATCATCTCCACATATTTGTACAAACTGCAAAGGTAACTGAACGTATTAGTGTAATATTGCAAAGGGGCTGTCTATATATGCCATCTTTGCCCCAGGTGCCTCAGAATCCAATCTGCAGCTGAGAAGTCAAGGACTTAACCCAAATTTTCCATCTGAGCCAGGTCAACACAGCTCTTCCAGCATCTGTCTTTGCTTGGGCATTCCCGGGTGGAAGGCGATGCCACAAAGCCTGTGCTGCCTCCCCCAGTGGGGATTATTCGCTGCTACCCTGTATCAGTGATACCGTGGGGCTTGGTGGTGGAGTAGTGCCAAATTGATGCCATTAAGACACTGACAATGCAGACTTCATGACTTTAACATCAAGTGGCCCCCAACACACAAACTGTTATCCTCCCTCTGTAATGTCTTACCTGATCTTCAAAGCTTATACGATTTTTAAATGTTCTTGAGTTGGCCATATCTTTGCAGGACCTCTACGTTAATTGTATGTATTATTCCATTTTACCAGTACTTCCTGTATGTATTTGTCCAACAATACCATAGTGAAGGGAGTAAGAGGGTACCCTAAGTCGTAGCAGTATTGGCAGAGATAATGGTTGCTCAGACTGAACACCAGCCCAGCAAGGTCAGCTGCCATCTCAGCCTGAGCCAGGGGACTCTTAGACTTTACAGCATATCTTTAAGGCTTATGAAACAAGGGCGCAAGCCAGCACCCTCTACTTCAAAGCCCTAGGCCTGAAGCCTTAAACAGCAGCTATAACCAAGAGGAAATCTCTAGACTTAATACCAAGGCCAATTGGAATAAAGCACACACATTCAATTATGATAGGCAGTCAGTTTATTTACAAAAGAGAGACAGTGTGGTGTGGCGGCTAGAGTGATGGACTAGGAGATGGGAGATCTGGATTCTAGTCCCCACTCGGCCATGGAAGCTCATTGGGTGACTTTGAGCCAGTCATAGACTCTCAGCCCAACCTACCTCACAAGGTTGTTGTTGTGAGGATAAAATGGAGAGAAAGAGGGTTACGTACGCTGCCTTGGGTTCCCAGGAGGAAAAAAAGCAGGATATAAATGGAACAAATAAATAAAAAAAGGGGAAAGTGATAATGTAGAAAATAACCAGCACAATGTTTGGAGAGAACATTAACAAGCAAAACAACAAAACTGGCTAAACCTGTTTGTATGTACCAGAACCATAGGTCTTCAGCAGAACAGGACCTTAGGAAGTGAACCATGCAAAGCGGAGACTGGACAGGGCAAAACAAAAGCTTGTGAAGACCAAAGTACACCCCCCAACACCTGGTTTTATACCTAAAAGCCTAAGCAAATCTGAGATTATTCCTGTTAGCCAATCAGAAACTAGCTGGAAACAATCTGCTCAGGCTCTCTTGGGGGCAGAAAGTTCTCACCCATATTCAGCTGCACTCATTCAGGCAATTAATGAAGTTTCTGCTTTGGCTTTGAAACCAGGGACAGCACAAGAGATCACAGCAAGATGGCCTAATGAATGTGTGCATGTTCAACTTTACAGAATAGTATTTTACAAAACAGAAGAAAAATGGCTGTTCTTTCACTAGCAGCCCAAAAAGCACAGAGTGTTTCAGTGGAATTACTTAATGCCATTTTTTAAATACAAAAGTACAATGTTGAAAAGAGACACCTAATTATAAGCAAAGTAATCAATTTCCAACATTTTCCAGCTGCAATTTCTAATGTTGTTTATTTGTTTTCAATTAAGACATGTGGTTTGAATTTACTCCCCATGAGGCTGGATTCTTTAGCCCTGGTGCATTTGTGGACATGAAGGTATTTGGAAACAAATTTAAAAATGGCAAGCTGATGTCGCATAAGGAAGAAAAAAGGATTTCCTATTTGAGAGGTAATGCTGGGCTTAATGGGTGAGGGGAGAGAGCAGTATGCTGGGATAGAGTGCTCACGTGCATGGATGCAACTCTAATCAAATTCATGCAGTGCCCATGTCAAGGTTTCTCCTTTACCTGGACCCCTTGATGAGCTCCTTAAAGATATCTTGCCTCTTTAAGAGCCCTTCTTTCCATCAGATGTCAAGTTTCTACCTTCCCCTCTTAATAATGTTGGGTTTAGGCCTTAGGTGTGGTGTAAATGACACTCCTGAACACCAGGTTTTAACAACAAATATTTACTAGATTATATTTTTTTTATATTATGGTTTTATACTGTTGTTTTATACTTTGAATGTTTTTAATTTTTGTGAACCGCCTAATGATATATATTAGGGGTGTGCACGGACACCCCCCCCCCCCGGATCTGCTTCTCTTCCAGATCTGCAACTTCCGGATCGGGTCTGCTCCGCTCCGCCTATAGTCCGCTCAGGTTTGCTGCGCAGCTCCAGATCCGGATCGGAGCTCCGCTTCCCCCCCATAGGCTTGCATTGAAATCCAAAAAAGTCTACAACTTTTTTTTGTTAAAGTTAGAAACCTCAAGTTTGGCACCATGACACTTCATGGACATATACACACGCATGCCAAGACTCAATCCAATCCAAGCATTCCCTGATTTTCGGGGAAATTTTGAAAATCGGACACCCCATTTTCAGACATGGACTGTACTCCGACATTTTGACAGATAAAAACTTGGAAGCAGGCACCCTCACAGCTGCCATCTAGATCCACATTTATGGCAAGTTTCAAGCAAATCCCATCATCCCCTGATTTTTGGAGGGGCTTTAACCTCTAACGCAGCACCCGTAACCCCAATTCACACCCCTTTCGATATCTCCATCAATTTTCACATTAGAAACCTCAAACTCGGAACTGTGATAACTTATCCATGTATACACATGTGTGCCAAGCCTCAAGCAAATCCAAGCCTCCCCTGATTTGGGGGGAATTTTTGAAAACTGGACACCCCATTTTCAGACATGGGATTTGCTCTGACATTTTGACAGATAATTTTTTTTGAAGTGGGCACCCTCACATATGCCATCTAGATCCACATTCATGGCAAGTTTCAAGCAAATCTCATCATCCCCTGATTTTTGGCGGGGCTTTAACCTTCTAACTCACCCCAAATCAAGTCCCATGATAGAACTACATCAATTTTCATGTTAGAAACCTCAAGTTCGGCACCATGACACCTCATGGACGTATACACACGTGTGCCAAGACTCAAGCCAATCCAAGCCTCCCCTGATTTTGGGGAATTTTTGAAAACAGGACACCCCAGTATCTCAGGGATTTAAAGCTGCAGACAGCTCAATGGGGCCATTTCAAAGGAAATCCCAACATGCCATGAATTGGGGAGTAGATAAATCTATATGAATCTTCTTCCACACTTGAAAAATTGATTTGGAACTTTAAAAAGTCTAAGTGAGCGCAGGAAGGACTTCTCCCCTGAGTCAAAGCAAGACACAAACCATCCCTGCGAGGTGGGCAGGGGAGGAGGGAGGGAAGGCAGGCAGGCAGCAGACATTTCTGGGGGCAAAAGAAAGTGAGCCAAGGATAGTTTCAAAGCCAGTAATGCAAACCATCCCTGTGAGGTGGGAGCAGCACAGAGAGATGCCTTTTCTTTTGCATCCCATAACTAGGAGGCTAGGAGGATAAGAGTAAAGCTTTGTGATCCTTGCTTCAGAGTTGATTGGCTGCACTGTGATCACAGCCATTATTAAACAACAATAGTAACACTAATAATAGCAGTACTAATTAATATTAATAGGAATAATAATAACAACAACAACAAGGAGTTGAACCACAATGAAAGCCTGCCTGACTTCACTGAAGAGGAAAAGCCAGGAGAGCTTGGGCTATGGGGTGTAAATATAAAATGGAATAAATAAATAAATAAATAAACAAAGGAGGGGTGGAATTAAAAGCAGCAGTGTTGCTGAATAAACAACAAGAATATTTTTTTTTTTTTTTAAAAAAAGGCTATGTCTGTCTTTTACCAGTAAGAGGAAAGTGGATGTGCCCAGGGGGAGGGGGATATGCCAATTTTTGACTGGCCCTAAGTAAGTACCAGTCTTAAGAAGCTACCTGTCACTTCAACTCATGATAGGCATTAGTCTCCACTGGTTACTCTTTGGAGGGCTCTGATGACCCTCCAAGGGCAGGACACAGTGTGTGTGCACTAGGCACTTCCACATGCCCTAGGGGACCTCATCCCCTTGCACCACATCTATTCAGTTGTTCACCAAGGTTAGGGTGGGTAGCAGTGCTGTGTTTCCTATCTGTTATTTATTTGCTTAGTATATGATTTCAGGTTGTGTTTGTGCATTTGGTGGGGCTACTGTTTTAAAAAAACACTGGAAAAAGTCCGTTCAGACTAAGAAAGAGAAGTTTCCCAGTATCCCAAGTTACTAGTATCCCATTTTGCCTATTTCCTCCTCCAACTTTGGGATCATGTGATCATGACTGGGAGTTGACTCTGCCTCTCAGCACTTCAAAAAGGTACCTTTCCTGCTTTTTTTACCCGATTTTTTAAAAATATATAGCAAGTGAACCACACCACGCAGAATGCTGAGAGTAGGCTCAAAATGACCCCCAGCCACGACTCTCTAAGCACAAGAAATTTCAGAAAGATAGCTTAAAAAACAGCACAGTTATCCCCTATTCTTTTCCGCAATGCAATCCTATGGGCGAAATGATCCAAAATGGCAGGCGAATTGCTCCGCAAAAAGAGAAGCGCTCCTCCTATGGCTGCTTCTCTTCGCTGTGCTTCTAAGGGTCCACGGTCTGCTTCTACTCCACCTCTGGGCAAGGTGGAGCAGGCCAATTCGCTTCTGATTCTCCGATTCTAATCGGAGCAGAGCACACCCCTAATATATATGATTATATAGATTATATGATATAAGGCAAAGACACATAAACTTAAGGCATTTACTCAAACAGAGCTGTAAGACTTTAAAAGGCAATTAAAAAAGAAATAAAAACAGTTTCCTCTTGCCTAGCTACTCTTTCACCTGTAGGCTTTGACCTAGAGTCCTTTCCAGCCTTCTCTTGCCTGTTCTTTGTCAGTCTTTCTCCTTGGCTCTCTCTGCAGCTCTTCCCCTCTCTCTTGTACAGTTAACTCCACCCCTTTTTATACCCTCCCCCAGAACTGAAACCATAAAAACTGGGGAAATGAAACTCAGGGATGCCCCTTCCCATCAGGAGATTTTTGGGCCTTCGGGCTTAAACAAAACCTAAGCCTGTGTAGGTCTCAAACCTTCACAGCCCAACCTTGAGTTCAGTTAAGATGCTGGGTGACACCTTCTCCCCATGGACACTGGTGCACTTGTGACCTGCTTGGAGTCATTTGCAGGCATCAGTTGTATGGTTCTCTGCTATCCACTGTAATTGTGGTAAATGCAACAGGTCAAAAAGGGTCTCCTGAAAGCAATCATAAAGAAACCACTAAGTCTGCACATGAGCATGATGACTGACACCGTGCTTTTCCAGAAGGCTTCAAAACAACCTATTTTAGAAATAGGTCATATTCATAGTGTGGATGTAACCCTTTGCCCACATGCCTAGGTGTAAATCCCATTGAACCCACTAGGATGCCCTTTTGAATTAATATGCCTAGAACTGCACAGTAAATCTGAATTTTATCCCTTATTTTAAAACTAATGGGGTGAATGACTAATATTTAAAAGATGGTCATGTTTCATCTTTTTCTCCCTAAATTTGAGGAATATTTTTTTAAAAGTCTTTTATTTTCCCCCTTCTTTTTAATTGTCATATTTTACGTGTGTATGTGTGTAACAATGGATACTATCCAACACTGTCATTTTGCAAATTCAAATACTATTATTATTATTATTATTAATAATAATAATAATAATATTTGTTACAAGCCTCTCCCTCTGGATTGAGGCGGGGTACAACACAAATGCAAACACCATATAATACATATAACTGATTAAAACATTTAAAACTAATACATTATTAAAAGCAGCACATTATTAAAAAGGCATCTTAAATTCAACTGGGTCTGCTTGCCAGAAGAGATCAGTCTTTATGGCTTTCTTAAATTCTGGAAGGCTGTTAAGTTGACGAATCTTTCCCAGCAGGCCATTCCACAAACTGGGAGCGGCAGAAGAAAAGGTCCTCTGGGTAATAGTTGTCAGCCTTGTTTTTGTTGGCTGGAGTAAATTCTTCCCAGAGGACCTGAGTGTACGGGTTGGATTGTTCGGGACAAGGTGATCCCACAGGTAGCCGGAACTTTCTATTCTGCATTACTGTGCAACTGCTTTCACAATGGCTTGCACAATGGCTTGCACAACTGGTGCACAATGGTTTGCACAACTGGTAACACAATGACTTGTACAAGGGTAATCCGCAACCACTTGTGTAATGATTTGTGAATACATTAGTTGTATTCTCATCTTTCACATATTTGGAACATTATTTACACTAGCAGAGTGAGTGACACCATGTCCTGCTTTATTGGTCCCTGGTCGACAGCTGGTTGGCCACTGTGTGAACAGAGTGCTGGACTAGATGGACCCTTGGTCTGATCCAGTATGGCACTTCTTATGTTCTTACGATCTTACCTACCTCATCTTTGAACCATTGCTTTTTATCCTCACCTCCATGTGCAGACCAACCAACTCTCCTGTTTCTTTTTTTCTGATATCATCTGTATAACTTTTGAATAGGGGGTTTGTGGGTATCTGATATGGAGGTAGAGTCAAACAGACTTGAGTCTGCTTATCAAACTGTGCGGCATGCAGCCATTCAGTGAGCAGGTCAGGGTTTGTGTGGAAACTCTGTGAGTGGGTCCAGGGTGGGCAAGCTGTGGTGGTACAGCAAGTTGTGGTGTTCCAACTGGAAAGGACAGAGGTGAGTCCATCCATCCCTACTTCTGAAACCATAAAAACCACCACCACACCACCACAAATTAACATCTTGCATTTCCTTAGAAATGTTATGTTCCTACAAAGTTCTGTTTCTTCTTTTAGGCTTATGGGGAAGTGCCATTGCAGATCTCCACAAAGACATGGATTTTATAATAGGTATTTTATATTTATTACTTCCAATGAAAGCTTTGATGAGAAAATAAATGAATAAATTGAATTAGAGAATAGGCAGGATATACTTACTGCTTTAAAATGGTTTATAACAGTAGCGACAACTATTTAGGCCCAGGACACACTCTGGCCCTTTCTACACCTAAGGATGTAGAAGGAGGGGGTTCATCTAAACCAAGCAGGATATTCCACTATGAAAGTGGCATGAAAGCGGTATATAAAAGGCAGGAGCCACACTACGGCTTTATAGCGGTATTGCACTGACAACCGTTGGGGCCCATTAACACATGCCATATACTGCTTTCATACCACTTTCATAGTATTATATCCTGCTTGGTGTAGATGTGTAATGCACCCCAACAGTTGTCAGTGCAGTTCAGTACCACCATAAAGCAATAGTGTGGCTCCTGCCTTTTATATACCACTTTCATAGTGGAATATCCTGCTTGGTGTAGATGAGCCCAGGGAGGATCACGGACTTACCTGCTTCCCTGATCCCGGAAAGGAAGAGGGATGTTGTACCTGCCTATATATATATATATATATATATATATATATATATATATATATATACACACACACACACACACACACACACACACACACACATGAGCTGGAAGTGCAATTGTGCTCCAGTGAAATATAAGAATATAAAAAAAGGGAAAGCCCTGACCCTGCTCCCCTACCCTTGATGTCCCTGGACTCCCCCACCCCAGCCCGGCTCCTTCCCAGGATGGGCACCCACACTAACTGTGGTCCTCGGGATCATCCCGGGACTGGGGGTGGGGGAAATCGGGATAACTAGAAGCAGTTGGAAAAATGGAGGGGATGTCCCTGCTTGCTCTCAGGATCCCGTGTGCATCATTTGGATGCACAGGGATGATCCAGGGATGACCCCGGGAAATCCACAGTATAGAAAGGGCCTCCATATACAATTTTCAAACCATTTTCAGAGTATCATATCCTGCTTGGTGTAGACTTCCTTCCTATTTGTTGGGGTGGATCATTTCACCAAATTGCTCCAGGGGGAGGAGCAATTTTTCATCAGTTTCTTAGGTCTGGGGTTCACCATTAATAGTACCAGTAGGACCACTTGTGCTACTAATACTACCAGTAGAATAAATTTGTTAATTGTTGAGATGCCACAAGGCTCTTTGTGGTTAAATGTATGCATATATATTATGGTGACATTAAATATTAACAATGAAACAGCAGTAACAATAGCAGAATAATTAGCTCTCCTCCAAAGTCTAGTAGAACCTACCTATTTCTATTGAAATAACAAATTAGTATGCCTAGTGAGTAACTGAAGAGAAGAAAATGCATAAGAATAGCCCTAACACAGAAAAAGTCTTGCCTTTTATTAGTCACCATCATGTTTGTCAAGGGAGTACAGATGGCAAGATTTTACTTAATAATCTTAAAGACTGGGGAGGTTCATATGGGGAAAATGATCTGTGATATGCTGTTTTCTTAGACAACAGTATTATAGCTTTGGAAGTATTTATGAACTGAACTGTTTCACTAAATCACATTTTTCAGATCATATTATGCAGCTGATTTTTGGAACCCAAGCTTCAGGTAAATCCCCCCAAATCCTTTGAAATTCCAGCTGTGAGATAACTCTATGGCCTCCTGAATTCAGGGTTTTTGCAATCCTATATAGATATATTTGCTCTACGTAGCACAGGCTAAGGGGTCAAAGGTAGGAAGGTCAACTTGTAAGGAAGCAGCCTTGGCCAATATTTAAGTTAGGCAAACATTTTAGTATCAGGAAAGAACTGATACTATAAGATAAAGGCTTTCAGGAAAGTGTGGGACAGAGATATAGGACTGAGAAACTTGAGGAAGGTGTGGGACCACTGTAGTCCTTTTCTAGACCCTCTATCACAGCCTTCCTAAATCTGGTGATTTCCAGATGGCGGACTGCAACTCCCATCATTCCCAATCAGCATGTTCGATGGCCATGCTGACTGGGACTGATGGAAATTATTCAAACACTTCTGGAGGGCACCAGGATGGGGATTGCTGCTCTAACACATAAACAGGAACTACCACCACACAGATTTCCTATCATCCCCTGTCTATTACACTATGATTGGATAGCATTCATCAGAGGTGGTCAGAAGCATTGTTGTCTGGCTGCACTAGCCTCCTGCAGACTGGCCAATAGGAGATGACCTTTGGTGGGATATATTAGCTGGAAGCCCACTTCCTTATCTCAATTTAGCAGAACAGAGTAAATAATAAAATGGTCTCCTGGGTTTGTATGACGTGACAACCCATCATAGGAATGAACAATCTGACAACAAGCCACGGGATCTCAGAATAGCTTGTTTGGAAAAAAGAAGGCACCCCACAGAAGAGGCTTCATTTTCAAACAACATGACAAACAACCATGATGGGTTATTGTGTTGTGCAAACCCAGTCATCATGTGTCTTAAGAGAGGAATCTTGCAATGTTAACATTTAATTAAAATATTCAGCCCAACTTTGCTTAATTTGGCTCTTTTTACTATTACACACACAGAAAAACACACACAATCAAATAATCTTCTAAAACACTTCAAGGTCTGGGCAGGGTGATCTTACATTTAAAACAATGGCCTTAGCTAGACCTAAGGTTTATCCCAGGCAAATGGAGGGGTCGTCCTTGCATGCTCCTGGGATCCCCTGTGTGTCACTTAGATGCACAGGGACAATCCCGAGATATAGGCCTGGTCTAGCCATGGCCTATGTGGCCAAGGGATTTTTTTTTTTCTACTACGTATCATACTATAGAAATGTTGTTCTTTCCTTCTTTCATTCCCCTCTGCTCTCTTTGAAGCTGCCGGATGTTCTTGCCTGCATTGCCAGTGTGCTTTGTATGTCATAAAGCTCCTGATGATTGCTAAAGAAGAGGAGGAGAATGAATACTATGAGGAGCACATCACAAGCCTCATGGAACTCATAAAATGCAAGTAGAAATTGAGGGACTGCTGAGGGGGCTTTTAGACAGATCAACCCAGTCCCATAGGGAGTGGGCAACTCTGTCAGTTCTGCTTTCTCTTGCATTCACAATTTTAAAATATGAACTCCTTTCTATCCTAAATATGATGTATTCTCCATCCCCTCCACCACTACTTTTTTTTTGGTAAATTCTTATAAAAAACAAACTGAAACCAAATTCTCACCCATCTTCACTGGCCAAATTCAATAGGTACAGCTTCTCCCAGCATGGGCATGACTAGGGTGACCATATTTGGTAAACCAAAAAAGAGGACACCTAGTGTGTGTGTGTGTGGGGGGGAAGCAGCTTTCTGAGTCCTGCAGAAAGTACGTTATTCCCCCACCACCTTAAAGAACCCGATTGGAATGGAGGAGGGGAAAGGATTTCATTCTGCACCACCACAATCCACTCCAATTGGGGCCTTTTCTATAATGTCCACGAATGACCCACTTTCTCCTTTAAGACCTCAATTGGAGCTTGGGGTGGGGGAATGATGTGCCTCAAGAAAGCATGTCATTCCCTCCTGCCATGCTAATGGCAGCCTTAAAGAGGAAGGTGTGTCATTCCAGGACATTATTGAAAATTATAGAAAATCCCCCCTGACACCATGGAAAGAACAAAAACCAGGACAAATCCAGGGAAATCCTGACAGTTGGTCACCCTAGGCATGACCATGATGTACTATATAGCCTGCCATATAGCTGTTAAAGAGGGGGGACTTGTGAGGTGGCTATCCTAACTAAGCATAATATGGCTGAATACACTGGGATTAAAAAAAAACAGACTTTTAAGAGCAAGGCACTTAAAACCAGACTTTTATGAGCAAGTTCATGGTGGTGTGGCAACAGCCCTGTGTTTAGCTAGCAATGGAACAAAGGGGAAGTGCTCCTTACTGTACTACTCTGGGTGAACAATGATGACGTGAGGCCAGAGTAGTGCAGGCAGTGATACTTCTCCTCTAGAACCATTGCTAGCTGTCCACCACCACTTCTGCCATCCTTGGCTGCTCACAGTAGCCTCCATGCCACTATCCACATTTTTCATTTGAGTAGGCAGAGCCAGTAGAACTTGAGATGGACAGATGGCAATGGTTGCCTAGAAGAAATGCTGTGGCCTGTCCTACTCTGTCCTCCCCGGTACCTTTACATTCACCCCATTCCTGACTACTCAGTGGACCACATGAAAGAAAGAAAGAAAGAAAAAACAAGTAAAGCTACAGCAGGGTCCAGAGCTGTAGTGGGGTTTTTACATTATTCCAAATAAACCAACATCAGTGTCTAGTAAACTTGGAAGGAGGGGTAAGCCCATAGGTAAGCCCATAGGGAAACCTCAGAAGAGGTCCATGGAGGGAACTTTGCCCAGGGCCCCCTCAAACAGGTCCAGATAGATAGATAGATAGATAGATAGATAGATAGATAGATAGATGAGTGTGTGTGTGTGAGAGATAGAGATAGAGAGAGACATTATGGGAGTGGGTCGCACTCATGACCTCAAGCTTATGGAAATATATGCATGTCCAGCTGCACATGATTGGTACACTGTTTATGTTCTTCTTCATGTACAAGAATAGTCCATGGGTAGGGACTGCTGCCATGATCCCTGTTCTCACCTTAGCACATTCAATTGAAGGCCTGGAAAGAGGTGATCATTCATACCAGCATATACCATCTGGATAGTGTCCCCACCCACCCACCCACCCCCCAAAAAACCCACAAGGCTTGGAAGTGATCATTTGAATCTCTCTACCATACTCTCTTTCTTTCTCAATGGTTATTCATTTCTTAAGAGCCAGGGTGGTGTAGTGGCTGAAGTGTTGGACTGGGAGTTGGGAGATCTGGGTTCTAGTCCCCACTCAGCCATGGAAACCCACTGGGTGACTTTGGGCCAGTCACAGACTCCCAGCCCAACCTACCTCACAGGGTGGTTGTTGTGAGGATAAAAATAAAGAGGAGGATTATGTATGCTGCCTTGGGTTCCTTGGAGGAAAAAAGGCAGGATATGTAAATAAAATAATAAATTAATTAATTAATGAGGACATTGCCCATCTAAAGTAAGCTGTTTTGATTTCCACTGATTCATTCACCCACCGAGATAATGGGGACTTTAAAGTCCTTGTGTGGACCATGCCCTCTTTCAAATAAATGGGGGGGGGATGTAAAGGATTGGATCCAGCCTACTACTTAGAGTAGGCCTATTGAAATCAATGGGGATTGCCTTGCTGAGGGTTGTCTCACAGATTGAAATAGTAGAGGCATGTCAGGTACTATTCCCCCTCTTGTCAAACTGCAAGAGATGTAATCCCATGCATTCCATCACCCCAATGATGCTGAGTGAGTTTTGGGAATTTCAAGCCTATAAATAAAATTAATTGTTTCACTGGTAATGTTCAAGCTGCAAGTCTCTTCCTCATCCCAGAATTTACCATTCATATTTGAAAGAATATTTGAGAATGAAGTCTTTAGACAGTGAACCCTGAAACCAAATTTCATAAATGTTGTGATGATTATAGTTTTGGCCAACTTGATTTTAATCCAACTGGATCAGCTGGGTATGTTTTTCATTGTTCTGATCACATCTTATCTTCTTCTACAGATAAAAAGGACAGCAATACGTATAAGCTTTGCATATCCCTGAAGGAAAGACACAGTACTTTTGCTAAATCTGAACGGTTGTCAAAGACATTGACACTGGCTCAGACTTTGTATATAGAATTTACAGGTAAGTGACCCACAGTTTGAAAACTTAAATTAAAAAGCACAAGACTTATATAGACCATCCTATGCATGTTTGCACAGAAGTGTCCCATTAAGTTCAGTAGATCCCACATCTGTGTATAACACATGTGCAGAACTTTAGGCCCATGGGACAAGTACAACCTTTCCATCATTCCAATCTCCCCCCCACCCCGGGACTCCCCACAGGACCATGCTGCCTGCTGTAAATTGCAGGAGTTGCAAGATGAGCAGCCACTAGAGTGGTCATTAAACAGTCCAAGCTCAATAAGCCAAAGATATCTGTCAGGAGACAAGGCAAACAACGCCAGATTTAAAGCTCCATCACACCGGGGGTTAACAAGTTACTTTCTCTTTCAAGAAGGGGAGGTGCACAACGAGCACAAGACCCATTCAGTCTGCTGTTCCAATGACGCTGCTTCTCCTGCACACTGCAGGAGAAAGCAGCAATTCTGAGTTTAAAAAAAATCTGACTTAAAGAGGGGTTTTTTTGTTACGCAAGGAAGGCCAGAAGGGGCGGAAGGGGCGTGGGAGGCAGACAACGTCATGTGAGGGTCCTGAGAAAACTCCACGAGTGCCCAGTAACAAGCATGCAATAAAACGCTCATCAGATGGAGCTTTTAGGGACATGCTGAGGAATGGTGAAAGTCATTCCATGTTCAGGAATAATCTGAGCTGAGTCAAGGAGCTGGCAGGAATGCTACTGTGATGGATCAACAGAAACAACAATTGCTTCCAGCAACCAAACCAGTCTGAGGTTTGCCTTATATTGTGAGGCTGATGGATAAGTGAGTCCAGCTGGGTTGAGCTGCAGCTATCTTCGACTTGCTCATGTGCTGGGCCCCTCCCCAAACACTCTCAGGCTCAACTGTTTTGTTTTCCTCCTTCAACCCAAATGGAGGCACAACACTGCCTTTCTATTGCTCCACTCCCTTTCCCTAACCACTGGTTGGTGGTTTCCCAGTTTTTGTGCACTTCCCCATTCTAAAAGGTTAAAATACCACTCCCAAGGCTCATTTACTGGCAGTAAGAGCTTTAAGCTAAAATATAATGGCATTTCAGATATTGTGGCTCCATCCCTTCCCACCACTGGAATGTGCCCATTTCTCCAAAATAGAATTTGACCCCCAGGCTGAAAGATTTCTTCACCCCTGGTTTGTAAGATTCCAAAACCAATTCACTTCTGCTTCTTTTACAAGAAGCGTAATGTATCTTTCTTACTTTGCAATCCTTTTAGCTTTATCCTTTAACCTTGGTGGTGTGATTCTTCCTTTTTGATAGTTGAAAATTCGACACTCCTCATGCATGAAGATTTGCTGGGAAGTAAGTATATTAACTCACACATCCATCAGGTTCAAGCATAATGTTTGTGAACAAATGAGAACACAATGACATTCAGGTTTGAAGAGTGAGTTCAGTTATTGGGACACAAGGTTTAGGGATGAAAATATGAAAGCCAGATTATTTCTGAGATATGAAAAAAAGTTCTTGTTTTTACAACGATTTTGATCATTATTTCAGTTCTTAGAATCATAGAATAGCAGAGTTGGAAGGGGCCTACAAGGCCATTGAGTCCAACCCCCTGCTCAGTGCAGGAATCCACCCTAAAGCAGACCTGACAGATGGTTGTCCAGCTGCCTCTTGAATGCATCTAGTGTGGGTGAGCCCACAACCTCCCATGTAACTATCTTTTATGGGATAGTTCTAATTTAAATTTGTTGCTTCACATTTAATTCTCTGATCTGGCCCTTTTTGGGTTCACAACAAAAAGAAGGTGAACTCCGGTGCTCAGAAAAAGAAAATGTATTCTGCTCTATGCATTTTGGAGATGTCTTCTTCTTTAGTAGCTGCATATAGCCATTTAATTTCTTAACTCTAAAACAGTTAACAATTTCTTTATCTAAGGTACATGCACACAGTTTCTAAAACATATAGCTTTAATACCAGGTGCAAAGTGCTCCATCATACCTAGCACAACTCCACTATATGTTAAGTGAGAATTCTCTGAAATAGGTGACCTCTCTTTCCAAAGTGGCAGAGATGGACAGATGTGTCAGTTGTGTTTTGTCCTGCATTCAGATGTTTAAGGCCTTATATGAAAAGCTTTGCAATTTTTGGTAACTTCTTATCAGAAACGAACTGAAACAAAATTCTTACCCATCTGCACCAGCCAAATTTAATAAGTGCAGCTATTCCCTGCATGTACAGGACCATGATATGCCTGCCTACTATGTTGCTGTTAAAGATGAGAAGCCTGTCAGGGGGAAAAAAGGGAGGTGGCAACCCTAATTTAGCACTAACGTTGTGGAAATCACTCAAAACCCTTTGCTAATTTTGGTAAATACTTATCAAAACTGAACTGAAATGCTATTCCCACCCATCTCTACCAAATGGTCACTGAGGCACTTACAAATGTTGAACCAGTTCCAAATTGATTTGGAACCAGTTCCAAATCAAACACAGGTGATACCACACAGCACTAACTTATTAGATTGTAAGCCTATGCGGCAGGGTCTTGCTATTTACTGTTTTACTCTGTTCAGCACCATGTACATTGATGGTGCTATATAAATAAATAATAATAATAATAATAATAATAATAATAATAATAATAATAATAATAATAATAACCATTAGACTTCATATGCCCAATCTATACACTGTTTGGTAAGACTGGCTTCACCCGAATGTAAGGGGTAGGGGTTACTTGAGAGCTTCAACTCTCCATGTTAGTTTTACCCTACCCTGTGCCTGTTTGGTGCATTCTCTTCCCCTCCTTATTGTTTTATTATGATTTTATTAGAATGTAAGCCTATGCGGCAGGGTCTTGCTATTTACTGTTTGACTCTGTACAGCACCATGTACATTGATGGTGCTATATAAATAAACAATAATAATAAGTCAGAGGAGAAGGGCAAGTGGGATGAACAACATAAGGGCTGGGACCAGAGACACACTTCCCCTCCTCCTCTATTCACTTCCCCTCCTCCTCTAGTCTTATGTGCGTGTGGCACTGATCAGTAAGGAATGGGGAACCCGCCAGTGGAATGCTAATATGAGTGTAATATGTAGCTAGAGCCTCAGCCACAACAAGTAGAAAAGTAGCTTGCTATGCAATGGGGGCAATTACTGTGATGAGCTACACTGCATGCTATGTGTGAAGCAGACACCATGCAGAGTTTGCTTCTTGTAGCTTTTGTATGAGACTTTTTATCATTTACCGTTTGTTCTAGTGTGCTATATAGATTAGTAATACTAATACAAGTCTTGCATTTAGATATTTTGTGGTTTAACCTCATTACTATTTTGCAGATCCATGTGATAAACTGAGAATTCTGGGAAAAATCTTGTCTTGTCTCTTTACATGGGATTGGGGGACCATCCCTAACTATCTTTATAAATACAGTAAGAAACACACAAATACTCATGTATATGTCCTTTAAATGTCATCTCTCAATATTTGGGGGAGCCTTTTGTGATGGGAGGAGACGATGGATATTCCAAGCAGGATATTCCACTATGAAAGTGGTATGAAAGCAGTATATAAAAGCAGGAGCCACACTACGGCTTTATAGTGGTATTGAAGTGCACTGACAACTGTTGGGGCCTGTTGGCACATACCATATACTGCTTTCATACTGTTTCCATAGTGCAATATCCTGCTTGGTGTAGGTGAGGCCTATATTTCATGGAAAAGAAAGCGAATGGTTTATTCCATTTAATGATCTGCATGAGAGCCGAGGGCAAGTAATTTCAGATTAGAACCTGCACCACATAATGAAGAAAAATTGAAATAAAGGCGGAAGTGTCCAAAGGGCTTGTACCTTTAATGGCTGCACAGCCCATGCTGCTACATTGGAATTTGACAGTTTGGGGAATTATGGGTTCTATAAAATGTGCCCCTTTACACTTGAAATGTGGGACATTTTACAGGTTATCCTGCAGTCTTAAGTAATTCAGACATCAGATACAGTTGGAGTTTTGACAAATTCAGGCAAAATCCAATCTAGACAAATGATTACCTCTCTAGAGTGCTTTGGTGCAGAAGCTCCGTATCAAATGACTAATTTTGTTGTTGCTGTGAATTTCAGTGGGGTGGGGGTAGGGAGCACACCAGGGTGCAATGGGGTCCACATGCAACCTGTGGGCCACTTGCTGCTCACTCTTGCCCTAGATGCTAATCATAAAAGTTGTTTGCATCAGAGTGTATTATTTAGGAAAGGATCATGTTTCTCAGAACTAAGAATTCATGAGATGAAGGTTGCAATCCTATACCCACGTATCTGAGAGTAAGCCCCACTGAACTCAGGGGGACTCACCTCTGAGAAGACAGGTATACTAGATGGCTAGTCTATTGCCTGACATGTAAGATACTGGCATGGGAGATATTCACAAAGCTGTGTTTTGCTGAAGTGTTTACAGTGCCATGAAAGGACTGTACCAAATGACTGACTATTTGAAGTTATTCCTAAAAATACATGACCAAGGACATACTTCATACTTTCCCTTCAGCTGATCTGGATGACAAGGATCTGTCAGATAAGGAAGACTTTCATTTGGTTGATGCTGGCTTAGCCATAAATTCTGCTTACCCCCTTGTCCTGCGTCCAGAAAGAGAGGTGAAACTCATCCTGTCTTTTGATTTCAGTGATGGAGATCCTTTTGCAGTAAGTTTGTTATGCTGGATTACCTTTTAGTGCTATATCATGCTTTCAATTATAGACACCAGCAAAAATCCCCAGGCATAAAGCTGGATATAAGCTTCAGGACCTCAGCATGATAGAAAATGAGGTAATGGGAACTCTGAAATGTTCCCATTATAGATTATTATTATTATTATTATTATTATTATTATTATTATTATTATTTATATAGCACCATCAATGTACATGGTGCTGTACAGAGTCAAACAGTAAATAGCAAGACCCTGCCGCATAGGCTTACGTTCTAATAAAATCATAATAAAACAATAAGAAGGGGAAGAGAATGCACCAAACAGGCACAGGGTAGGGTAAAACTAACAGTATAAAGTCAGAGCAAAATCAAGTTTTAAAAGCTTTAGGAAAAAGAAAAGTTTTTAGCTGAGCTTTAAAAGCTGCGATTGAACTTGTAGTTCTCAAATGTTCTGGAAGAGCGTTCCAGGCGTAAGGGGCAGCAGAAGAAAATGGACGAAGCCGAGCAAGGAAAGTAGAGACCCTTGGGCAGGTGAGAAACATGGCATCAGAGGAGTGAAGAGCCCGAGCGGGGCAATAGTGTGAGATGAGAGAGGAGAGATAGGAAGGAGCTAGACAGTGATAAGGATGCCATGATAGTTGGATGGGCTTCCCCATGCTCAGCTTCCTGGTCCCTGTTTGCTGAACTGTGGGGCGCCCACAGAGATGGCAACTCATCCTTTTCCATAAAATTAATGTTTTCTAAATACTGGCTGTAAAGTGACTATTCGTGCAACATTATAGGTGTGAATGCTCTATTCAGGCCTGTAATGTTGCATAAATTTCCCCTTTACAGCCACCATTTGTGTAACATTATCTTCCCGGAATAGCCTGAACTGCTAGTTTTAATCAAAATGGTGGCTTGCTAAGAGGATGGATACCCCATGGTGCTGTGGGTTCATTGCAAGGCTGTCCAGAAGCATCCATGCGTATGTTATCAAATCCATTTCTTTTGTCCGAGAATCACATCACAAGCTCAGAAATGTATGGCCCTTGACTGCAGATTGCTTTTGAATCCATTTTTGGGTCCAGGACGTGCAAATATGGCAGATTCTGATTAAAAAGAAAATGAAGGAAATTTCACACACATGTCTACACATCTGTAATGTGAAGCCCTGCAATGGCAGCAATTTCTATAAAGACCACCTCCAATCATTTCCCTATTTTTACAGACTGTCAAGCAAGCAGCCATGTACTGCGAAGAAAATCAGCTTCCCTTTCCTGATATCAATGAGTCAGAGTTGGAAAAGAGCAAAGACAACCCTCTTGACTGCTACGTTTTTCCAAGTAAAGGCAATTCTCCAGTTGTCATGCACTTCCCCCTCTTCAATAGTGTGAACTGTGAAGGTACATCATGTCTTGGTTGTGCTTATTAATGGCATTCATTACATTGGTTGAATACAGACTTAGTCATGCTTAGTTATTGAACTCAATCCAACTTAATTTGGTAATAATTAGCTTGAGCCCCAATTGTTTGAAATGGGTCTACTCTAAGCATGATTAGGGATAGGAGTACCAGGGCTGCCTGAGCTTGCTGTGATTCTCTGAATTCCAGTTTGTAGCTTGGGTCCCTCACTCCTGTTTTTGCCTGTGAGTTGTTGTTTTCATTTGTTTGAATTCCTGGCTGTTAGAGCAGTACGGCAATGGAACCAATTGCCTTGGGAGGTCATGGGCTCTCCCACCCTAGAGGCATTCAAGAGGCAGCTGGACAACCATCTGTCAGGGATGCTTTAGGGAAGATTCCTCCATTGAGCAGAGGGTTGGATTCTATGGCCTTATAGGCCCCTTCCAAATCTACTATTCTATGATTCTATGAATAGGTAAAGTGTGCATAGAACAGTTATTTTTAAAGTTTTCCCACCCCATCCCACTCATTGACTAATATATATATATATATATATATATATATATATATATATATATGTGTGTGTGTGTGTGTGTGTGTGTGTGTGTGTGTGTGTGTGAGAGAGAGAGAGAGAGAGAGAGAGAGAGAGAGAGAGAGAGAGAGATGTGCATCTTAAAGTGCACATTTTTGAAACAATACACATTCTTCAAACATGATCACAAGCTTGGGAATGGGGGAACATTTTTCAAAACATGTACCCATGTAATCCCATTTGCATTTACATTTGGGATTGGGATCAAGGAAGGGCTGATGATTTATTTTATTATTTATTTATTTATTTACTGCATTTCTATACTGCCCAATAGCCGAAGCCCTCTCGGAGGTTTACAAAACTGAAATTTACAAACTGAAATCCAATTCTTGTACATCTGTCCCCTCTATGGCAGCTGTCTAGATCAAAGCCATGGTGGCTTTGGACCAAGAAGACCTAGGTTCAAATCCCTGCTTAATTTATAAGGCAAATTCAATAGCCCTGGTCAAGTTGCTACCTTGTGAAATTGATTTATGGAATTATAATGAGGTTATTCTGCAACATCCTTTGAAATAAGATGTGAAGTGTTTCAAAATGAACAATGAAGGGTTTGCTTCTTCATCTTGCATTTTGTTTTAAAGGTGACGTAGCTGACTGGCGACACAAATATTCCACCAGTAATTTTTCTTATGAGGAGCAGGAAATCAAAAACCTTCTAGAAGCAGCAAAAATAAATGTGAGGAATAACAAAGAAATAATTCTGCAGGAAATGAAAAAGCTATTAGTTCTTTAACAGCTTTTCATCCGAGATTTGGATTTTGTGATTCTGCTCAATGCTTCATTTTCCCTCTTGTCAGAACGGAAACCATTTAGCTCCAGATGTTTTATGTAGCATATCCTTAACTTCTCCACTTGAAAATATTGTGTAGTCATACTTAGATTTAATCATACTTAGAATGATCCCACTGACACCAGTGGGATTTACATTAATTGTGACTAACTTAAATCCAATTCAAGGGTTAATTGTAGCACACATGTAGACTACCTGCTTTATTTGTTCAGATATTTTAATAAATTAGCACAAGCTTTTATGGGTTAAAACTGTAATTGTCTCTTTAAGTGAATGGGATGCTTGCTGCAGATCTATGCATTTAACTGTATTTTCAGACTCTACGTCTTTTTTCTATTCAGTTGCTTCACATTTCAAAACACATTGATATCACCACCACCATCATCACCAATTGGTTTAAGTTGAATTAAATTTGCTTGCAAATAAGATTTTGCTTTATAACATGTGCTAGTTTTCAAGCTGTTGCTTTTTTTAGTATTTTAAAGAAATATGATATTCCCCCCACTGTAAATACTAGTGCTTCTAATCAGAATTTGCTAACAGATTAAAGTCTTCATATTGTACTGTGTGAACAAACTGTATTTACCTTTTGCATAATCATTAATAAACAGATGAAACTACTAAAACTTCATCCTTGGAATTACATGTGTGTTTAAGATAAGAATGGTCACAGTTCATTTTCTGACCCCAATCCGTTTGGCTTTCTCCTGATCGGAGTTGAATAGCATCATTAAATTATAATGGGAGCTAAGTTTTCTGGATGTCTGCAATCCTGCTGCTGAACCAGTATTTGCAGTTAATTGGAATCCATTGCTCCATTTCATCTATGAAATCTGTCTTTTAGAACTTCTTTGTATGCCTATATGAATTTACTGTAATTCTCCTGCACTAAGACACTATATGGGATTCTCTACATGAGTGATTTATTGCACACTCATGATTGGTCACTCACAGATGTTTGTGGGTCCATTACATGACAACATCAACATCCAGGACATCTCTCCCACCCTCCCCTGGAAAATTTGCTAACAACAACAACAACGAGAGATAATCCAGTATCTCAAATAATCACAGGATTATTTTTTGCTACTAGATTGTGCTGTTTCATTGAGCTTTATGAAACATGGGTCAGAGGGGAAGGATTAAATTACAGATTCACCAGTAGTGAATGTGGAAAGGCCCAATGCGGGGGAAAGCATAGAAGCCTGAAGGGGCCAACAGATAAAATACATTTTGTACTTGATAGAAGATTCCCAAATACAGATTCCATACATGGGTCAAATAGCCACAAAGGCAGTATGGACTATGGGTGAGAATGTAGGTCATGGCAAATCACTGTGGAGTGGAAGCTGGGGTTATTCTGAGTGTTGTGGGGATGAGAGCAAAGAGGGTGCTGAAACCCTTTCCCCCCCAAAGCACCATGTTTTTCTCCTCAAAGTGCTTCCCACTTGCCATTTTTCTACCAATTTCTGATCCCAGTGAAGATTGAGAAACGTTGAGAGCGGGGTGAGTTTCCCCAAAGCACCATAGTCCCTATAAATTTCAAAATAATGATGGTTTTCTAGGCAGCTGGCTGCCACCATTTTAATTTCCCATGCATGCACTGGGGATAATTTAACATTAATAAATCTTTTGTTCCCAGGGGA
This sequence comes from Elgaria multicarinata webbii, assembly GCF_023053635.1. Lineage (NCBI taxonomy): Eukaryota > Metazoa > Chordata > Lepidosauria > Squamata > Anguidae > Elgaria > Elgaria multicarinata. Next base: position 20,052,644 of record NC_086181.1, read on the forward strand.
CTTACAGAGAATTAGAACTGTAGTTACCAGGTGTAAAGAAGTGCATCACTGCCAGTACTCCTCCTTTTTGCACCCCACTGTTCTTTCTCTCTCTCTCTCTCTCTCTCTCTCTCTCTCTTTGACACACACACACACACACACACACACACACACACACACACACACACACACACACACACACATTTAATTGTCCTCCATTGCATTGCCTGTGAATGGGGGAACTAAAATTCCATGAGGGCACTTTGGCTCATTCTTAAATTCTACATTACTAGTAGTGTTTCCCTTCAGAAGAGATAACCGAATCCTTTCACAATTGCTACAAATGTGTGTTTGGGAAAACTGGAGTGCATAAATGGGGTGCTCTCCTCCAAAATAGGGGAATTTTTTTTGCATTTTTTTAATATACTTGGGGTTGGGAACCAGTTAACAAAACCCTGCATGTTCTGAAAAATGCACAGATGAAGGTGGACGTTGAAAAGTGTTCAGCAGTTCTCATTGGATCAAGAACTGCACCTGATCCAATGGACAGGATAACAAAGCAGAGATATATTGGGCACATTCGCACAAGCCGACCCACCATGAGTGACCACCTCCACACTGTGGATTCTTTTGTAAACAAGCCACAGTGTGTGGTTGGTGGCCTTTACAGATGATTGGGACTGGAGTGGGTCCTTGCCTGCTTCCCCCTCATCCCACCAGCTGGCTCTGTGCAGCATCTCAGGGGATGTGGCAGCAGAACCCATTTTGTCTGCCACCAAGTCTCCCATTTAAAAGTCCCCCCTTTAAAATTTATTTTAATTTTATTTTTAATTTGATATTTAAAAACAGGGGAAATGAAGGAGATTTGTGAATCTCTACCAGTGATGATAACTTCAGTTTCAGGGGGCAGGGGAAGAATTCCTGTAGTAGCAAAAAACAACAAGTATACTTTGAAAAGAATTCATGAGAAAGTATTGCTTTCTAGAAATAGCTTGCAGAGTGTTCTTTGCTTAGTTATCTCCAGTTGAAAACCAACTGAAGATGCTGTAAAATAAACTGATAACAAAGGTAAACAGAAGTTGCTGTATAATAAACTGGTAACAATGGGCAATAAGAATAAACAAGCATTTTTAGGGCTTCCAACTAAGCGGGGTGGGTAGAGGCGTACCTTGTTCCTCAACAGAGGGTTGACCTTTTCTGTAATAACAGGAAATGGCCCTTTCTGTAGAATTCCATCCTCTACGTAGCAGTTAAAGGCACAGGAGTACTTCAAGGTGTGGCCCTATTTACATGTTTCCCCCTTTGGCTCCTGCTGGTCCACCAAAATCCAGTTTCTCTTGCCAGGCTGTAGCCAGCTTTCCATAATAGTTGGGGCTGCTACATTTCCAAGTGAGCTGATGGATTGGGAACCAGTTCACAAATGTAGCCTATATAGTATGAATCAACCCAAGCTCTGTGTGCATATTGACAATATGGTTTCAGATGTGTGTTGTTCACTATGGCTTCAACTATTTGTGTCTATGTTCTGTTCAGCACACATGCATGGGCAGCTCAGAAGAGAATGATGGTTCCATAGACAGATGATGGAGTGTGTTGTACTCCTGGATCTGCTTCTGTGGCCACTGATCTATACCTGAATCCACCCAAAACTGCTGGGGTCCATCCCCGATTCTGTCCAGCCCCCCCAACCTGCTGTAGACTCCATCCCTAGACTTCATGCGAGCAGAAGAGTTGTTTGTTTCCAGAGTTTGCTTAGAAAGGGCCAGCTCAAATCAGCAAATCTAACTTGGTGGTTTGTCTTTCCAGTGATATGGAGAGGAGTAGAGAAAGGTCAGTCATATGACTTCAACTTGCATAATCTGTTTCCCCATGTAAAACTAGAGGTAAATCCAAGCAAAAAAAAGTCAATCTCCCAAGAAAAGGTAAATAATCAAGGTTTGCCTTTCCAAAGATATATAGCTGTCCACCAGATGGCAGCACAGTAAAATGTTACATCACATCCTGCTCTCTCTACCATAGACATATATTAAATGACAACTTTTTTCTGAACAACTTTCAGTTTTATAATTATAGTGCATTTCTTCTTTGTCAGAGATTCTATCACCATCACCACCATGATCACCGTAGAATTGCCTATCCGCCACGCCCTGGCACATGGGCGTGCGGGGGCCGTTGCGAGTGGGGGCGGAGAGACGCGGCGCTGGGGGCAAGCTATTGGCGCGCCCTCAGTGGTGCCACTCGGGGGAGGAGGCAGCGGAGGATTTAAAGCGCTTTGCCCCTCCCAGCGCCCTCTTCGGCGCGAGTCTCCCTCCCTCCCGCCCTTGTAGGCAGTGTGGGTTCTCCGGTTGCCCGTTTGGGGGCCAAGTAGGAATTTTTTGCTCATATCCTAAGTTGGCTATGAGTTTTTTCGCCTACTTCACACTGTGAGACAAGGGGGGAGTAATAATTAAGTTAATCTGGCGTTACTGGTCACAATTTTGATTCGGCGGTTATTTGCGGGCATTGTGGGCGAGCATAGGAATGGTGAGCATTCTTTGGCACCGTTAGTGGTGAGGGGTAACGTCTGAGGCTCACAGCTGGGAGCCCTGTGGCAACAGCTGGTGAGATAGGGCTTACCTCTGAGGCCAACCTTTCTCACTCACCCGGAGTTTTGTAACACGGGGGGAGCGACACCGGAAGGCCTACCAACCCCATCCTGGGGAAGCCAGAGGGGGTGGTGGAATACAGGCCACACCTCTCTGGCTACAAATGTCTCGCCCGATCCCTTTAAGGCCAGATGGATGGCCAAGATAGGATGCCCGCTTAGGCCTCCACCTCTTGCTGAATTTTCAATAAAAGTGGCCCTTATTTAAAATCCATTTTCTGTTTGTCGTCTCTTTATTTACGCACTCCACTCACGCAATTAATGGATCAGCTTAAAATTCCAGCTATGTGTCAGGCAGTTTCCCTGTCTTGGGAGTCAATGCAACTCAAAATACAATAGAAGTTTAACGAAGCCTATCAAGTTAATAAATGAAATGATCTGAGTATAAACAACATTTAAAAGAACATTTCTAATCTGCAAGGTCGATTTGATCGATTGAGAATTGCTGAACGCATTTCAAATTCCTGGAGAAAACAATCAATAGCTATTGGTCTGATGGCTATATGTTACCTCCAGTATCAGAGGCAATACACCTACGTTAACAGGTGATGGGCACATGCCTAGGAGAGTGCTATTGCACTCACGTCCCACTTATGGGTTTTCAACAGGCATAGGATTGGCTACTGTGTGAACAGAATGATCCATCGTGGCTCTTCTCGTGCTCTTATTGCTGTATAGTAAACTGATAACTTATGCTGTAAAATAAAATGATAATAAAGCTAAATGGAAATTGCTGTATAATAAACTGGTAACAATGGGCAATAAGAATAAACAAGAATTTTTAGGGCTTCCAGTAAGCGGGGTGGGTGGGTAGAGGCATACCTTGTTCCTCAACAGAGGGTTGACCTTTTCTGTAATAACAGGAAATGGCCCTTTCTGCAGAATTCCATCCTCTACATAGCAGTTAAAGGCACAGGAGTACTTCAGGGTGTGGCCCTATTTACAAGTTTCCTCCTTTGGCTCCTGCTGGTCCACCAAAATCTGGCTTCTCCTGCCAGGGTGTAGTCAGCTCTTCATATTAGTTGGGGCTGCAACATTTCCATGTGAGCTGATGATTCTTTAATACCGACAGACATTTCATAGACAGGTTATAGGGTGAATTCTACTTCTGGGTCTGTTTCTGAACACACCAGTAGCCTGACCCCACCAGACAAGCTGAGGTGCATCCCTGACTCTGGTCCTCCATCCATCCAAATTGCTGTAGACTCTATCCCTAAACTTTAAATAGGCTGACCATATTAAAAGGAGGACAGGGCTCCTGTATCTTTAACAGTTGTATTGAAAAGGGAATTTCAGCAGGTGTCATTTGTATGTATGGAGAACCTGGTGAAATTCCCTCATCATCACCACAGTTAAAGCTGCAGGTGTCCTGCCCTCTTTTAAATCTAGTCACTCTAGTAGAGTTCCTGCAGCTTTTACTGTTGTGATGAAGAGGGAATTTCACCAGGTTCTCCATGTATACAAATGACACCTGTTGAAATTCCCTTTTCTATGCAACTGTTAAAGATACAGGAGCCCTGTCCTCCTTTTCATAGGGTCACCCTACTTTAAATGAACACAGTGTTTGTTTGTTTGTTTGTTTCAACAGCTGGCAATACTATTCAGCCCAAACAGGTTTCCATTAATTTTGAAATGGCCAGCAAGGCCTCCTCTGATGACATGACCAAGCAATAACCTGCAATAAGCAATATCCCAAGCCACAAGTGTGCAGCCTAACCCTAACCCTAACTGGACCATTGGGAGACTTTGGCACAGAGAGAGAGAGATTGTTTGAGGCTCGAGGCTTTGGTTTGTCTGCAATGACTTAGAGTAAAAGACAACAGAGGCTGCACAGACAACCCAGAGATGTCTATTGTAACTTAGCCCCATGGTGCTGGCATGCGATGCAGGGCATTAGGAAAAGGGTCTCAGAGTTGCGTGTTTGTGCAGGAAGTAGGCAGGAGTTCAAAGTCTGGATATGTGAAGTGGTGCCAACTAGGGCTGTTGTCCGCTTCGATTCGATTCGGAGAAGTGATAGTGGAGTGGCCTGATTCGCCTCTGACAAAGGTGGAGATGAATCGGGTTGGGGGGCTGCGGATCGAGGCAAATCAATTTGCCTCAATCCAGAGATCCAGACTCAGGTAAGTGGGGGGGAGGGAAACTCATCTGGCAGTGCCAGTGCCGCTGCAGTCCGTGTGGTGACAGTGATGGAGCCAGGTAAGGGGGCATGGGGAGGGGGGGCTTACCTGTGTCCGTTGTGGGCTTCAATTGAGGCCCCAGCTTCAAGCCAGAAGAGGCCTTCTCTTCTGACTTGAAGCTGGGGCCTCAATTGAAGCCTGCGATGGACACAGGTAAGGGGGTGAGGTGGGGAGATGAGCTTGCCTGCCTCCACCTCCACCATCCATGTGGCGGTGGCAGTTGAGCCAGGTAAGGGGGCAGGCGGGAGGGGACTTACCTGCCTCCGTCATGGGCTTCAATTGAGGCCCTGTCTTGAAGCTGGAAGAGGCCGCAGCCTTCTCTTTTGGCTTCAACCAGGGCCTCAATTGAAGCCCAGACCGTGACAAACACAGGTAAGGGGGTCAGGGGGTTGGCTTACCTGGTGGCTTCTCTAGCGCCACCGGATATCGCTCTGCAGAGCGGAGAAGGGGATAGGCTGATCGACCTGAAGTGGTTCGGGCCCGATCTGGAAGTTCCGGATCAGGCCACGAAGCAGTTGGGGGGGGGGTCTGTGCACAGCCCTAGTGCCAATGCACAAGCCTTGAGAAGCTAATTTATATAAGTGAGAAGTGTGAATGGGCAAAGTACTGTTCACTACCACAACCACCACCCTAATGTTAGAGTAGAGAAACTTGTGACAATTATACAAACATTTTTTTTAAAAAAATTGAAATTTTAAAATAAAAAAGCCAGCCATCCGGCTGGCCAGTAGCGAACCCCATTAACAACAGCAGCAGCTTGCAACAAGTGAGGATACAGTCAGAAAAGATATTTGAGGGAAGGGGAGAATGTATCACACAGAGTATAGCAAAAGCTTCAAAGTACATCAAAAGCTACAAAAGTAGTAGTGAGTGAAGTTAATTTCAGATACATTGAATGTCTCACTTGTTCTTTATTTCAGTGATTTTAACATTAAGATGTTATGTAGAACAGATTTGTCTTAAATGTGTGCTGTAAAATCAGACATTTGACGAAGGCTACATTCGGGTGGGCACACCCTCTTGGTGCTGGACACGCCCCCTTGGGGGCGGACCATGTTGTCCTCCTTTTTGGTTTCCAAAATATGGCCACCCTAATCTTGAAGGGTGTCTGGAAGGCAGTCTGCTTGCTATTCTGGTCTCAAGTTGTTTAGGGCTGTGTAAGACAATAACAGAACCTTATGTGTGGCTTGGTAGCTAATAGGCAGTAGGTGAGCTTTGTTGGGATGTGTTAGCTTAGATACTCACATCCTGGGACACAGCTAGACCTAAGGTTTATCCCTGGATCGTCCAGTAGTCAAACCTGTTCATCTAGGTGACACACAGGGGATCCAGTGCTCAGGCAGGGGCGAACCCTGGATGATCCCAGGATAAACCTTAGGTCTAGCTGTGGCCCTAGTCTCAGTTTGGCACAGTGCAACAGTGAATCAGATCTTCGCAGAGCTATAGAGGATAGAGGCAAGGATGGAAGCTTGAGTGAAGTGGGGAACACATCAGCAGGGATGACTAAAATGCCCTTTACAGGGAATCAGCAGCTTTAGTGGGATACCTTTATTGGGACCCATGTGATTAAATGCATACCAATATAACAAAATATAGAAGAGAAATAAATATATACATAATGGAGCCCAACCATTGATTAGTTAGGATAGGGATGCTGGAACCCAAGCCTGTTGGTTTAATCCAGCCAACTGGTTAATAGAGTTTCCCTCCCACATAAATAAATAACATTGGAGATTTGCCATTTTCTGCTCACATGGGGAAGGCAATCAGCATGAGAAGGAGGTACCACATTTAGCCATTACATGGAGGCCCCATTATTTAATGTGCTGACAGAGTCCTTCAACTTCACCTTGGCATCCCTTCCCCAATGGGAAACAAAAAGAAAGCCTGGGCAGAGTGAAGCCAAGTGAAGATGGTTTCATCTCCTTGGAAGAACAAAGGAAACTGAGCAGGCTCTGTTTTGCTTGCCCCATGTCCTTCCCAAGGGGATGCCATCCTGGCTGAGGTGCACGATGGATCGGCACACTAGGTGCTATGCATCAGTTTTTTGATTGGGGAAACTCCAAAGGACAAGAATTGTAGGGGTGTCTTTTTTTTTTTACTTAGTATCTGGAATGAGTTCACAAATCCAATGTGAATAATATGGAACAGTCCAAATCATGTGTGTATACTGTAAAGGAATTTCAATATGGCTCTACTGTTTTCTTGTTCACTATGCCTTCAGCTGCTCTAAACAGCATACATATATGGGCAGCTGGGAAGAAAATAAAATTGACAGCTAATGGGCTGACTTCCACTCTCAGACCTGTCTCTGAACTCACCTGAAGCCACTGTTCTCTATGGCTTGACCAGTGCCAACCTGCTGGGTTCCATCCCTGATTTGACCCCACCTCACCAAAGACCTTATCCCTAGACTTTATGAAAACACAATATTCCTTCCTTCCTTCCTTCCTTCCTTCCTTCCTTCCTTCCTTCCTTGATCTTGACAGCAGCATAATAAAATGTATATCAGATCCTTCCCTGTAATATGAAGGGGGAAATAACTTTCATAAAGCCTATCAATTTAATGAATAAAATAATTCAGATATAAAAAAAGTAAAAGGGACAATTTTGATATCAAAAGTTCATTGGATCCAATGAGAATTGTTGAGTGCACTTCAACTTAAATTTCATCAACTGCTATTTCACAACATGCAAAACTTCAGTGCCAGTTTAGAAGATATTTGTTATACTTCAATGTGGAACCCTATCACTTTAAGGTTTAAAGGGAACAATGCCATTTTGTTCTTTAGGTATGAATAAGCTATAAATTTATTGATGCACACTGGAATAAATGAGAAACTGAAATCCTACATGTGAAATAGCTGCTGATGTCAAGTATAATTCAAACAGGAGAGGGAGTGTCAAGACTGAAAGATATTAGCTTGCCTAAGAGCATCAACTATGTGCTTCTACAAGGAGGAGTTGAACCAGAAATGATCAACCTCTTAGCCACTACAGAACATATCACAGAAACTGCATCAAAACCAATGTTGTTGTTGTTGTTCTCTCTCTCTCTCTCTCTCTCTCTCTTTCTCTCTCTCTCTCTCTCTCTCTCTCTCTCTCTCTCTCTCTCTCTCTCTCCTCTCTCTCTCTCTCTCTCTCTCTGTGTGTGTGTGTGTGTGTGTGTGTGTGTGTGTGTGTGTGTGTGTGTGGTGTGTGTGTGTGTGTGTGAGAGAGAGAGAGAGAGAGAGAGAGAGAGAGAGAGAGAGAGAGAGAGAGAGAGAGAGAGAGAGACTGTCTGTCTGTCTGTCTGTCTGTCTGTCTGTCTGTCTGTCACTTTCACTTCTGATCATTACATGTCTGGCACTTTTGAAGAACTCTTCTTAAGGCCTCCTTGACCTCTCGATTTCTTAGGCTATAGATAAGAGGATTCACCAAAGGTGTCAAAATGGTGTAGCACACAGAGAAGACTTTGTTCAGATTGATCAGCTCCTGGGCTTCAGGTAGCACATACACCACCGTAAGCGTCCCATAGAAAATGGTCACAACAACGAGATGAGTGGAACATGTAGAGAAAGTCTTCTGCCTCCCTGCTACAGAAGAAATTCTCAAGATTTTAGAAATGATACAGACATAAGAAGTCAAAGTCAGGAGAAAAGGAGGAAGAGTAAATGCAGAAGATAGAAAGAAAATCAACATAGAAATCAGTAGTGTGTCACTGCAGGAGAGTTTTAGAACTGGGGATGAGTCACAAAAGAAATGGTTGATTATGTTTGGACCACAGAAAATCAGCTGTGACATCAATGATGTTACCATGGCACTGGCAAAAAAGCCATTTAACCAAGATACACATGCCAGATGTCGACAGGTCCTGCTGTTCATGAGTACTGCATAATGCAGTGGTTTGCATATTGCTAAATACCGGTCATAAGACATTACAGATAGTAAGTAACATTCTGTGCCAGCCAAGCCACCAAAGAAAAAATATTGCATGATGCACATCCTAATGAAAATGTTTGTATTGCTAGATAGGAAACTTGCCAGCATTCTGGGCAGGATTGTTGAACTGTAGCAAACTTCCAGACAAGACAAGTTCCCTAAGAAGAAATACATGGGGGTGTGAAGATGTCGGTCAGCTACAATGAGCAAAACTATGAGAAGGTTCCCAGCCATGGTCACAATGTAGATTAATAGGAAGAGCAGGAAGAGAGGAATCTGCAGATCCTGGAGGTCTCCAAATCCAAGAAGGATGAATTCGGCAATCTCTGTTTGGTTTTTTATTTCCATGTTCACCATCATATTACCTAGGGAAATGGGAGTAAATACAGAGAACCTGAAAGTAATTATCCATTTTAAAAGCCTCAAGTTTTGTCTGTTTTCAAAATAGATTGTGGTAGAGTTGCATGAGAAATTAGTTTCAGATTGCTTTTATTAGGATTTACTCAGTCTGCACCCCTGGAACTGAAAATGGACTCAAACACATTCTGCAGTGGAAGTTCATACATTTCCAAGCATGTAATGTGATTTGTGGACCAAAAATAAAAATAAAAATTCTTGACAATATGCGTACTTTTGAGAAATATGCATAAAAATCTATATCTTCGAAAAATGCACATAAGCATGCTTAAACCAACAGACTACATTTAATGCCCCCTTCGAGCTTTATGAGTCTATGATTGTATCACTTCCCTCATTGATTTAATGGGGCCTAAATTCAACTAACATAGTCAGGATCTAACCAATAGTTTCCACTCCTCCCTCTCATTCATTTTATTTTAAAAAAACCTTATTGTAACTATGAACAATCATTTTCAAACCCAGTATTCCACATTACCACAGTGTAGTTGATAATCTAAAGACCTAGATTGTATGGGAAAGGTCATATATAAAATAAAACACACTGAGAAAAATAATTGCTTGCATTTTCTCTCCCCCCCCCATTTTCTCTCTCTCTCTCTCCCCCCCCCCTTTCACACACACTGAGTGTGAGAGAAGGTATATCTCCTTGATCTGGTAGTCTGTGTCACTCTCAAACTAAAGATAGGACAAGAAATAGTCAGCTTGCACCTCCCCTTTCCATGCACCAACACATATAATCTGCTGCCATCTTCCTCAGTTAAAGAAAGCTTCACTGGATCCAACTGTATTTGAAGATCTGAAACATTTTATTCTTTCAAGGAAACATCTTTACCTTGTTACTGAAATTAAAGGGGGTTGACAATGAATCCCAGCTGTCTTTCATTCCCATCTAAGTCTCAGAGATATTCATCTCTCTCAATTAAGTGTGATGTTATGAACTTCCAATGTCCTGATTCTGTTCTTATCTTCAGTTAGCTTCCCATCCCTTCACTTATTGTTGCACGGATTCCCATCTGAATTAATTATTTGACTTTCTCATGGGGAAAAGACTGATCCATCAACAGTTCAGGGATAGGCCATTGATACTACAATGAGAAAAATGCCAGAGAGATGAAGGCTGTTGCTAGATGAGGGTTTAGCCCGGGCTGATACCTGGGGTCACCGCTGTGTGTCCAGATGATGCACAGGGGATCCTGGGGTCAGCCCAGGCTAAACACTCCCTTGCCCCAGGATCACTGGCACTGTTTGTGATCCAGTATTTCCACAGCCCTGGGCTGCAGAAGGTCTAGCACATTCTGAGGCTTTTCCCGGCTACGCGGCTTACTCGCAAGTAGCTGGGAGAAGCTGCACACTGGGCACATGGCCCCTTTAAGCTAAAAAAAAATGGCCGATGCAACGGGGCTTTCCTTTACCCATCCCGTGTCATGTGTCTGCCAGGATTTAAAGGTAGGTTTAGCAAGGCCCTAAGTTTCTCATTGGGACAATGCCTGATGGTGATTTAGGTGGGTGGAAGGTTTAGGTACGGTTCTCATGGGAGAACGTGAGTAGGATTACCATGACAGGGGTTTCAAAACTCCACAGAACCAAATTTGTATTAAAGCAATAAGCTCTCTACCGAGCTTTCTCGGGCTGTGGCCTCTCTCCTGTGTTTTGCCCACAACTAGGGGTCTACACTAGAGTTTTCTAGTATGGCTTTTATTATGGCAATACTACAACAGGCTGAGAGAAGAAAACACATTTAATTAAAGTAGGGTAGGAGAGAAAGGGTCATACAAATATGGCCTACAAAATGAAATCTGGGAATCTATCCATCAGAGTCTAATGATAAAATGATTAGACTTTCATAGAAAATGGTTCTGAGCATGCAGGTAAGGTAGGGTGACCATATGAAAAGGAGGACAGGACTCCTGTATCTTTAACAGTTGCATAGAAAAGGGAATTTCAGCAGGTGTCATTTGTATATATGGAGAACCTGGTGACATTTCCTCTTCATCACAACAGTTAAAGCTGCAGGTGCCCTGCCCTCCTTTAAATCTGGTCACTCTAGTATAGTTCCTGCACCCTTAACTGTGGTTGTGAAGAGGGAATTTCACCAGGTTCTCCATATATACAAATGACACCTGCTGAAATTCCCTTTTCTATGCAACTGTTAAAGATGCAGGAGCCCTGTCCTCCTTTCCATATGGTCACCCTAGGTAAGGTTTTCTCCTCCCTGCCATTGATGCAATATCTCAAGAGTTCCACCTTACTGCTATTAATACAATAGCTGAACCTCCATTCTCATTCCTGTTCATGTCTGGGGGGCTATCTACATGTGGTGGAAAGCCCCATGAATTTGTACCCCGTTGGTTAGAAGAAAAAGGTGCAGGTCTGCAGAAACCGCAGGGCTTCCCCACAATGCTTTGTTTTGAAAAAGCCAGGGATTTGCCCCAACTTTTTCAAAGCAAGTGACGTCAACTTGATGCATCCACCATGTAATGTTACTGTGCAGCCAAACTGGGACCAATCCGGGAGTGTAGCCTGGTGGAAGGCAACCAGTGGTTAGTTGCATTCTACCAGGAAGAGGGTGCGGGTAGCTCTGGGAACTGGATGGCTGCCCAGAAAATCCATACTCCCTCCTCAACCCTTAGGAAATTTGTAAGAACAGATTACAATGCTTGGTCCCTCCAGGCTAGGTTGCAGTAATGGTAGGACAGAAGGTTCTTCTCCCTTTCCTGCTCTCCTTGACCCTTGAAATTCTAACACTATGGTATCACAGTGATGGAGGTGCTGGAAAACAACATTTTGCACCTTCAATGAAGCACGCAGTCTACCATAGCAGCAATTAAAGTGCAAGGGGGGGCAAGGCAAAGAAACAAGCTGGAAGACACAGTACGGATAATGAAAGCAAGGGAGAAGGGCTGGACAGACAGCACTCCTGGTCACCAAAGACAAGATAAGAAAAGTTGGGGGTCATGGCGAAAGAGATTCAGATCCCCCTATATTTCAGTTTTATTGGGAAGTAGCTCCTTTTGCCACATTGAAATTCAAAGCCAATCAGGGAAGAGATGATTAAGCACTATTGATGAGGCTGAGAGATGGTAACTTGTCTGAGACCACCTACTGAAGTCATGGCAGTAGCAAGATGTGGACCAGAGACTTCCTGTTTTACACATTAGCATCTCAGCCATTTTACTGCAGAACATTTCACAAAGAATGAACATAGAACTTTTTTTTTTTACTTCATCCCCTTTTATTTCATTCATTTTTCAACCTCTGGTATTTATGTCCAACATCTATGAAGAAACCTCCTCAGAGCTTCCTTGACCTCTCGGTTTCTCAGGCTGTAGATGAGAGGGTTCACCAAAGGTGTCACAATGGTATAACCAAGAGAGAAAGCTTTGTTCAGATCTATCAGTCCATTGAGTTCTGGTAACATGTACACAATCACAAGGGACCCATAGAAAATTGTCACGACAGTGAGATGAGAGGAACATGTAGAGAAGGTCTTTTGCCTCCCTGCTAAAGATGAAATTCTCAAGATTTTAGAAATAATACAAACATAAGACGTCAATGTTAGGACAAAGGGAGGAAGAGTGAATCCTGAAGACAGAAGGACTATTAATGTAAAAATCAGCTGTGTGTTACTGCAGGATAGTTTTATAATTGGAAAAGAGTCACAGAAGAAATGGTTGATTATGTTGGGGCCACAGAAAGTTAGTTGAGACATGAACAGTGTTACTATGGCACTGCAAAGAAAAGCATTTAACCATGATCCACACACCAGATTTCGACAGACCTTGCTGTTCATGAGTGCTGCATAATGTAGTGGTCTGCATATTGCTAAATACCGGTCATAAGACATCACAGATAGTAAGTAACATTCTGTGCCAGCCAAGCTAGCAAAGAAATAATATTGCATGATACAGACTCTAAAGAAAATGACTTTATTGCTAGTTAGAAAACTAATTAGCATCCTGGGCAGGATTGTTGAACTGTAGCAAACTTCCAGACAAGACAAGTTCCCTAAGAAGAAATACATGGGAGTGTGAAGATGTCGGTCAGCTACAATGAGCAAAACTATGAGAAGGTTTCCAGCCATGGTCAAAATGTAGATTAATAGGAAGAGCAGGAAGAGAGGAATCTGCAGATCCTGGAGGTCTCCAAATCCAAGAAGGATGAATTCGGCAATCTCTGTTTGGTTTTTTATTTCCATGTTCACGATCATATTACCTAGGGAAATGGGAGTAAATATAGAGAACCTGAAAGTAATTATCCATTTTAAAAGCCTCACGTTTTGTCTGTTTTCAAAATAGATTGTGGTAGAGTTGCATGAGAAATTAGTTTCAGATTGCTTTTATTAGGATTTACTCAGTCTGCACCCCTGGAACTGAAAATGGACTCAAACACATTCTGCAGTGGAAGTTCATATATTTCCAAGCATGTAATGTGATTTGTGGACCAAAAATAAAAATAAAAATTCTTGACAATATGTTTACTTTTGAGAAATATGCATAAAAATCTGTATCTTCGAAAAATGCACATAAGCATGCTTAAACCAACAGACTACATTTAATGCCCCCTTCGAGCTTTATGAGTCTATGATTGTATCACTTCCCTCATTGATTTAATGGGGCCTAAATTCAACTAACATAGTCAGGATCTAACCAATAGTTTCCACTCCTCCCTCTCATTCATTTTATTTAAAAAAAACCTTATTGTAACTATGAACAATCATTTTCAAACCCAGTATTCCACATTACCACAGTGTAGTTGATAATCATATTACCATCATATTACCTAGGGAAACAAGGAACCAGTAAGTTATTATCCATTTTAAAGCCTCAAGGTTTGTCTGTTTTCAAATAGATTGTGGTAGAGTTGCATGAGAAATTAGTTCAGATTGTTGACAATATGCATAGTTTTGAGAAATATGCATAAAAATGTGTACCTTTGAAAAATTTGCACACTTGAACCAATAGTAAATGCCCCCTTTGAGCTTTATGATTCTATGATTGTATTTATTTATTTATTTATTACACTTTTATACCGCCCAGTAGTCAAAGCTCTCTGGGCAGTTCACAAAAATTAAAACCATAATAAAACAACCAACAGTCTAAAAACACAAATACAAAATACAGTATTAAAAAAATACAGTATCACTTCCCTCATTGATTTAATGGTTGCCTAAATTCAACTATCATTGTCAGGATCTAACCAATAGTTTCCCCTCCTCCCTCTCATTCATTTTTTTTTTAAAAAAAAAACTTATTGTAACTATGAACAGTCATTTTCAAACCCAGTATTCCACATTACCACAGTGCAGTTGATAATCTAAAGACCTAACTATATGTGACATGAAACACATATTTGAAAATTAATGCTTAAGATGTCTGCTTTTATTTTTGAATGAAAAAAAAAAGTTTATTAGGCGAGGAGAAGCAATCGTAAACAATGAATGGATCTGTCCTTCTCTTTCTTGGCCCGTCATTAGAAAAGAACGTGGGGAGGGGAACTCCAAAGCCAGGAACCCACCAGACCCCTCCAATAATGATGCTCCCTCTTAGTTTTGCCATTTCTCGGGACAGGCATGGAACCACGCAAGCAAGACAGGGAAGTGACTTCTCTTACCTCCTCTGCTTTGCTCTCCCTCTCTGGACAACACAACAAAAAGGATAGGGCTCACAATACTACCTAGAATGAAACTGTGAGTAGACATCTCGGCCTGCTCACTCACCCATCTCACTCTGAGCAGAGAAATAGAGAGAGTTGGTCATAGCAGAAGTGGCCATCTCATCCTTTCATCCATTGATTTGTACTCTTCCTAAAAGTGCCATGGTGGATGGGATTGGGCCCAACCAGGTCAATCCCTCATACCACCCAGGGCCTTGCTAGACGAGGCCTTAGCGCGTTGTGAGGCCCGGTTTCCCTGCTGTGCGTCCAGATGACGCACAGGGGAATCTGGGGTCAGGCCACGCTGAAGCCTCCCCAAACGTGCCATAAGCGAAGTTGCTTATGGCGCGCCTTTTCCGCACCCCGGCCTGAGGCCGGGGCTGCGGAATGTCTAGCAAGGTCCGTGGCTTTTTGCGGCTACTCGCTTACTCACGAGTAGCCGGGAAAAGCCACAGACTGGGCACAGTGCTCATATGAGCGCTGTGCCCATCGGGCTGGGGGGGGATCCTGGGGGGGAAGGCTGGACCCAGCAGGAGCGGGGGGAGAAGGCCGGGCACCGGGATGGCATCGGGGAGAGGGAGGATGGGCAGCACGGACATCGGGGAGAGGGAGGACGGGCGGGGAAAGAGTGGCCAGGGAGGCATCGGGGATGGCAGGGGGGGTCAGGAGCGGGGGGGGGCTTAATTTTTTTTTAAAAGGCACTTACCTTGTCTGGCGGCTTCAGGGCGCACATGGCCCCTTTAAATTAAAAACAAAAATGGCCGACACTACAGGGCTTCCGTAGTCCCTGCTCGTCGTGCGTGTAGGAGCCAAGGCAGCGCGCACTAGAGTTAGTGCGCCCTCGCCCCGCCTCCCTGCTGGCTTATCCAGCATCGTCTAGCAAGGCCCCCATTGAAAGAGAATGAGTGAGCAGGCAGAGGTGGTGGATGCATCTCCAAGGAGCAAATGAATATATAAGCATTTAGCACTATAAATCAAAGATGGGACCCTGAAATCCCCGTACCACCACAGAAAGATATTGATCTGGATCAGACCCTCTACACTTACACTAGTGTAAAAAGAATCAGAAAAGAACAAAAGATCGAGCTGCTTCCTTAATCTTCAAAAAGGTATCTTCTTTGGCCCCAAGGGTGCCATGCTCTTAATATATTTCATCCGATCTGCTGCTTCAGTAGCATTTCTATAATATATGTTCATAGGAGGCATGAAAAAGTTCAAAAGCAACATCAATTCAGCCAACTAGATACCTACATGAAAAAATCTCTGCTCTTGCCATTGCATGCACACTGCAGAGCAGGAGGCTTTTCAAGTTCTTGGAGGGCCAATATATATATATTTTTCTAGTTGCCTGTGTTCATCTTCTTTGATCCAAAATCTTGTAGATCTTTGACCAAATAGCAGCATTTCATCATGCATAAACTAGAGTGATATCAGTAGTGTCACCACTTCTGTCAGAAACATAATGCAGCATATTATACAGGTGGGAAAGGTCATATATTAAATAAAACAAACTGAGAACAATAATTGGTAGCATTTTTTCTCTCTCTCCCTCTCCCCACCCTCTCACACACATTGGCCCTTTCTACACCTAAGGGTCATGCAAGGAAAATGGAGGGTTTGTCCCTGCCTGCTCCCAGGATCCCCTGTGTGGCATTTGGATGCACAGGAACGATCCTGGGATGATCCAGAGATATAGGGCTGGTGTAGACATCCCCAGAGTGAGAATGAAGGTATATCTCCTTGATCTGGTAGTCTCTATTACTCTGAAACTAAAGATAGGATAAGAAATAGTCAGCTTGCACCTCCCCTTTCTATGCACCAACACATATAATCTGCTACCATCTTCCTCAGTTAAAGAAAGCTTCACTGGATCCAACTGTATTTGAAGATCTGAAACATTTTATTCTTTCAAGAAAACATCTTTACCTTATTACTGAAATTAAAGGGGTTTGATAACGAATCCCAGCTGTCTTTCATTCCCATCTAAGTCTCAGAGATATTCATCTCTCTCAATTAAGTGTGATGTTATGAACTTCCAATGTCCTGATTCTGTTCCTATCTTCAGTTAGTTTCCCATCCCTTCACTTATTGTTGCACGGATTCCCATCTGAATTAATTATTTGTCTTTCTCATGGGGAAAAGACTGATCCATCAACAGTTCAGGGATAAGCCATTGATACTGCAATGGGAAAAATGCTACAGAGACCAAGTTTCCTGAGGGTGATGATGGGTGGAAGCTTTAGGTAGGGTTCTCATGGGAAAACATGAGTAGGATTACCATGACAGGCGTTTCAAAACTGGTGGCTTGTACTCCACAGAACCAAATTGTTTTTAAGCAAAAGCTCTCTACTGAGCTTTCTCAGGCTGTGGCCTCTCTCCTCAGGCCAGAAGCAATGAGTGTTGCCCATAACTAGGGGTGTACACTAGAGCTTTCTAGTATGGCTTTTATTATGGCAATACTACAACAGGCTGAGAGAACAAAACACATTTAATTATGGTAGGGTAGGAGAGAAAAGGTCATATAGATATGGCCTACACAACCGAATCTAGGAACCCATCCATCAGAGTCTAATGATGTGAACTGCCCAGAGAGCTTTGGCTATTGGGTGGTATAAAAATGTAATAATTTATTTATTTATTTATTTATTTATTACATTTTTATACCACCCAATAGCCAAAGCTCTCTGGGCGGTTCACAAAAATTAAAACCATAATAAAACAACCAACAGGTTAAAAGCCTGTTTATTTATTTATTAATAGGTTAATAAATAAATAAAAATAAATATAATGATGAGACTTTCATAGAAAATGGTTCTGAGCATGCAAGTAAGGTTTTTCTCCACCCTGCCATTGATGCAATATCTCAAGAGTTCCACTTTATTGCTATTAATATCACACCTACATTCCTATTCCTGTTCATGTCTGGGGTTTGTCTACATGTGGTGGAAAGCCCCGCGGTGGCTGTAGATTTGTGCCCATCAGTTAGAAGAAAAAGGAGCAGGTTTTCAGACACCATAGGGCTTCCCTGTGATGCTTCATTTTGAAAAAGTCAGGGATTTGCCGCAACTTTTTCAAAGGAAGTGATGTCAGCATAATGCATGCCCAATGTAACATCACTCTGCAGCCAATCTGGGATCAATCTGGGGGTGGAGCCTGGTGGGAGGCAATCAGTGATTGGTTGCCTTCTACCAGGAAGAGGGTGCGGGTAGCTCTGGGAACTGGATGGCTGCCCAGAAAACCCACACTCCCTCCTGAACCCTTAGCAAATTTGTAAGAACAAATTACAGTGCTTGGTCCCTCCAGGCCAGCTTGCAGGAATGGTAGGACAGAAGGTTCTTCTCCCTCTACTGCAAACCCTGACCCTTGAAATTCTAAAACTATGGTATCACAGTGATGGAGATACTGGAAAACAACATTTTGCACCTTCCCTGAGGCAGGCAGTCTACCATAGCAGCATTTCAAGTGCAAGGTGGTGGGGGGGGGGGAGAGGCAAAGAAACAAGCTGGAAGAAACAGTATGGATAATGAAAGTAAGGGAGAAGGGCTGGACAGACAGGGAGACAAAGACCTCCCTCCCTGTCACCAAAGACAAGATAAGAAGAGTTGGGGTCATGGTGAAAGTGATTCAGATCCCCCTACAGTCCAGTTTTATTGGGAAGTAGCTCACTTTGCCACATTGAAATTCAAAGCCAATCAGGGAAGAGATGATTAAGCTCTATTGCTGAGGCTGAGAGATGGTAGCTTGCCTGAGACCACCTACTGAAGTCATCGCAGTAGCAAGATGTGGACCAGAGACTTCCTGTTTTACACATTAGCATATTAGCCATTTCACTACAAAATATTCCACAAAGAATGAACATAGAATTTTTTTTTTTACTTCATCACTTTTTATTTCATTCATTTTTCAACCTCTGGTATTTATGTCCTACATTTATGAATAAACCTCCTCAGAGACTCCTTGACCTCTCGGTTTCTCAGGCTGTAGATGAGAGGGTTCACCAAAGGTGTCACAATGGTATAACCAAGAGAGAAAACTTTGTTCAGATCTATCAGTCCATTGGGTTCTGGTAACATGTACACAATCACAAGGGACCCATAGAAAATTGTCACGACAGTGAGATGAGAGGAACATGTAGAGAAGGTCTTTTGCCTCCCTGCTAAAGATGAAATTCTCAAGATTTTAGAAATAATACAAACATAAGAAGTCAATGTTAGGACAAAGGGAGGAAGAGTGAATCCTGAACACAGTAGGACTATTAATGTAAAAATCATCTGTGTGTTGCTGCAGGATAGTTTTAGAATTGGAAAAGAGTCACAGAAGAAATGGTTGATTATGTTGGGGCCACAGAAAGTTAGTTGAGACATGAACAGAGTTACTATGGCACTGGCAAGAAAACCATTTAACCAAGATCCACACACCAGATTTCGACAGACCTTGCTGTTCATGAGTGCAGTATAGTGCAGTGGTTTGCATATTGCTAAGTACCGGTCATAAGACATCACAGATAGTAAGTAACATTCTGTGCCAGCCAAGCCACCAAAGAAAAAATATTGCATGATACAGGCTCTAAAGAAAATGACTTTATTGCTAGTTAGAAAACTAATCAGCATCCTGGGCAGGATTGTGGAGCTGTAGCAAACTTCCAGACAAGACAAGTTTCCTAAGAAGAAATACATGGGGGTGTGAAGGTGCCGATCCATTAGAATGAGCAAAACTATGAGAAGGTTTCCAGCCATGGTCAAAATGTAGATTAACAGGAAGAGCAGGAAGAGGGGGATCTGCAGATTTTGGAGATCTCCAAATCCAAGAAGGATGAATTCGGCCACCTCTGTTTGGTTTTTCATTTCCATGCTCACCTTTCGTTTTATCTAGGGAAATGGCAGTAAATGCAGAAGCTCAACTATAGAATGATTATACATTTGTATGCAAACAAAACTAAACTAAACTAGGAAAAGGCAGAGCTTCAGCATCCAACACCCTGGATGCTTGCCTTTTGGAGTGCAATTTAGCTGGACGTTGGAGTTTGCCTTACTGGAGGAAAATGAGTCCAGAGATTGGGTAGCAGCTCCACAAAAGATCCAAGCACCCAAGTTTCTCTAATATGAGAGCAGATGAACTTTACTCATCAAACCACAGCTTGGCACCAATCAAATCTGGCAAACCTTGCTACTAAAATTGTTGCTTTTTATACTTTTTACATGAAAGAATTGACATCATACCTGGCGTGACAACCCTTTTCAAAAAGAAAGAAAGAAAACTTGCACAACTGGTCTAATTGCTGGAAGTTGTGTTACTTCTACTTAGACAAAGGATTTGATTGCTCTTCCTGAAACAAGCACCTCCTGACACAAAAGGAATACTTGGTGAAGAAGATTGCTACCTCAGCTATGCACATTGGAGACTGATTCATATAACTTTGCAATATCCTGGCGAGAATTCAGTGTACGTGTAATATTTGCAGACCTTGCTCAATATTACCCCCCTCCTTTTCCTTGGGAAATACACACTTTTTACAGGGTTGATTAGAATCTGATGTTGTCCAATGTAGCTTTATGTGACAGGCAGATATTTAAAACTTATTTCCTATAGGCACAAATGTATCATTTTCAGTTAAGTTTTCAATGATTTTTTTTAAAAGAAAAGCATTTCATTTTTTATTTTGTTTTAGATTGTTGGATTAAAAAAGAAAGAAAATAAAGTGTTTACTCATAATGTTAACACAAATAAAGTGTTAAGGCCGAAATCTTATGACTACTTACCTGCAAGTAAGCCATATTGATTATCCTGGGACTTATTTCTAAGAGCCTTAACAGAGATTATTTTATATTGATGCCTAGCAGCTATGCTTTCCCCCTTATTTTTACTCTAGAGTAGATGCGGACCCCCTATCTAGAACAGAAAAGCCTTCTAACCCTCCACTCCATCCTATGCTAGCATCTCCAACCAGACAGGGCCCTCTAGAATAGAAAAAAATGGGGGAAATGTAGCTGCTAGACATTAATATAAAGTATTGAATTATGTTGCACTGAATTTCATGGCTGCATTCCTAAACATATTTACTAGTGAATATGCCCCATTGGACATATTGTATCCAGAGCAGCTTCCTCCATCGGATAAAGTGTCTTTTGATCCAATCCATTGATACCTAACTTTAAATAAACATGAAGAGGATTTCAGTGTAAGAAAATGATTTTTCTAACTATTTTTCAGAAACGGTGATAAGTTATACATAAGAAAATCATTTTCAACTAAAGAATATGCACATATGGAAAATAAGCTGTTTTACTCTAGAGTACAATCTTACAAAACCAAATCCTTTTTTTAATTTAAAAATCGTATTGAATTGAGGTACCGCTGTTGACAATTCGACTGCTTCCAAGCAACACACACATAGCCGTCATCTACACCAAGCAGGATATTGCATTATAAGACTGGTATGAAAGTGGTATATAAAAGGCACGAGCCACACCAAGCAGGATACAGCAGTATGAAAGCAGTATATGGTATGGGTTAATGGGCCCCAATGGTTGTCAGTGCACTTCAATACCACTATGAAGCTGTAGTGTATAGCTGTAGTGTATATACCGCTTTCATAGTGCAATATCCTGCTTGGTGTAGATTAGGCCAATCACACACACACACACACACACACACACAGAGAGAGAGAGAGAGAGAGAGAGAGAGAGAGAGAGGTGGTATTAGTGGTTTGAGGATGCCAGAAAAAGAATATTTCATGGACTTGTAGAATTAAAGATGTACATACTTACAATTCATTCAGTCCAATCAACTGCTTATGTGGTATTTCTAAAGGTATTGGTTAAACCTCAGTAGCATACAGAGACTCATAACATTGCTTGACATCAGCCAGGGCTGGGCAGGCTTGTGGGATCTACTTTATTTTTACAGGAATGTTGGGGTCCACCAACCAGAGTCTGCAGAAGACACATACTTAGGGTTAAAGAATGCTGAACCCAGGAATTTGTTTTGAGTGCTAGAAATTAATAGTTGGTCACAGATCTCCCAAACAAAAATGTATTCATGATTACTCTCTCCCCTCACCAGATATACTTCACTTCGGTTTGGGGAGGATAGTTTTCTTGCTGCTATTGCTAAACAATCAGGGTTAGAAATCCATCTTGATCTACTGAAACTCCCACAGAGATCTACCAGCAGTAGATCCCAATCTACCAGACGATTTTGATCTAACTGCTCACCTCTGACATAAACAGTGAAAGGAAAACATAGATGCAACACAGAGATGTTTGGGTTTACACCAGACCTTTCTTTTCTATAAACCGAACCAAACAAGATGCTATAATCTCTCATTCACAATTGAAAGATATGGAGTATTTCTCTGCATCACGGCAAGACATGATGATGATGATGATGATGATGATGATGATGATGATGATGATTTTTCCCGGCTCTTGGACAGTTAAATGTTTACTGAAACAGGAAACATGTTTACCTTAGTTATTGCTTCATGAAAATAGAGTTATTGATTCATGAAAAAAGAGTTGGCAAATAATGTCAATTTCCTTTGCTTCTCAGCTACTTCTCAAATGGCATCTCTTTCAATGAAGTGTGTTATAATTGACTTCTAACAGAAATGTCCTGATTCAGTGGTTGTTCTTAGTTAGTATCTCACCTCTGCACTTATTGTATCACTGATTCCCATCTAGATTAATCATCTGACCCTCCCGTGAGAAAGAGACAGCTCTATTAGCCGTTCAGGAGAGAGGCACTGTCATTACCACTGTGCAATACCACAGAGAAAAATGGGGCAGAAAATATTTCCAGTGGGGCAGGATCTTATGATGAATTGGGCAAACAACTGAGAAATTCCCAAAGAAGCAGAAAAGGTTTAGATAATAGGTGGATTTTCAGATGAATTTTGTATGTCCTTTGACTGACAAACAATTTCACCAAAAGAAACAAAACAGATAGACATAACTATGGAGGGTCCTGCTTGAGAAGAAACATATAAGGGATTTAAAGAGCAGCTATTATGGTATAGTCAGTCTAGAACTGGGGAGGTGTGGGTTCAAATCCCTGCTCAGCAACAAAACTTGTTTGGTGCCTTCATGGCAGTTATAGCCACTGAACCTAATCTTCCTCATAGTGTTGTTGTGAGGATAAAGAGGGGAGGGCAAAGAAATGTGTAAGCAAACCTGAGCTCCTTGGAAGAACACACACACACACACACACACACACACACACACAGAGAGAGAGAGAGAGAGAGAGAGAGAGAGAGGATTCAGTAAGATTAATGAAAATTTAAAAAACATTCCTCGGAAGCCAAATAAAACTGTAAAGAATAGCATGACATGAAATGAAAATATATTAAAGAAATTATTGCTTACACTGGCATTTCATGTCAGGGGATATCATTAAAAATAGAGACTGACCAAAGGAAATTATTTGTAGATTTCACTTGCACCTAAAGAAAACATTGTTTAAGGGAAATCTGGGAAACTGAGGCCATAGCTAGACCAGGCCTATATCCTTGGATCGTCCCGGGATCGTCCCTGTGCATCCAAATGACACACAGGGGATCCCAGGAGCTGGCAGGGATGACCTCTCCATTTGCCTGGGATAATCCTTAGGTCTAGCTAAGGCCTCAGTATCCCTGTCTGAGTGTTCACCCTCATAACATGAGCAGGAAGAAGAGGGTTATACTTGTTGGTCTGCCCACTATGCCACATCCCTATTGGTAGAGAAAATCAGGTTTGGGGAGGGAGCATTTTTCAATGGAGAAATGGTGGGAGATGATGCTGAATATTTCCCTATATGCCCTTTCTAGGGTCCAAGCAAAGGAATTGCTGCTTAGGATCTTGGCTCCATTGTACATGTTGGCAAATAATCTCAATAAAAAGGAGACTTTAAAAATAATCAGAAATATGACTAAATTACATGAAAATCGGATTTGGATCAGGATATGGAAGTTCAGATTTGGAATCTGGATATGGGCTAGATCTACACTACTGCTTTATACAGGGCCGGTGACAGACTATTTCATGCCCTAGGCAGGTGAGCGGCTTCCAGCTGGGCGTGCTGTCCGAAGCTGCCCCCCGCCCCAGCGTCCTGGCTTCAAAGCCAGTGCCCAGCCGGAAGCCGCTCCTGGCTTCGAGGCCAGGACACTGGGGTTGGGTGTGTGTGTGTGGCTTTGGAATGGCATGCCCAGAAGTGGCTTCTGGGTGTGCCATTCCGAAGCCGCTGCCCCCGCCCTCCAACCCCAGTGTCCTCTCTTCAAAGCCAGGGGCTCTGGCTTCGAAGCCAGGACGCTGGGGTTGGGGGCGGGGGGGGGGGCTTCAGAACAGTGCACTTGGAAGCCGCTCTAAAAGAGTGACTTCCTGGTGCCCCGTTCGGCACCCTCCTTTGCTTGGCGCTCTAGGCTGCTGCCTGAGCTGCCTCTATGGCAGCACCAGCCCTGGCTTTATAGCAGTATTGAAGTGCACGGATAACTGTTGGGGCACAATCACATTCATTATACTCCTTTCATAGAGCATTTTATTGCATGCTTGTTACTGGGCACTCACAGATTTTTGCAGGTCCCTCTCATGACATCATCTGCCTCCCACCCCTTCTAGCCTCCATTGCATGACAGAAAAAAATTCTCAGTATGTCCAATTTACTGTGGGTAGGAGAAGCAGCATGATCAAAATGGCCTACTGATGGCCACATGCAAGTTGAAACTGTTCTAGATTCATGAAATCTAGAACAGTTCTGGTGGGGTTTTCTCTGTAATACCATCAACACATTTGTAAATCCATAAGTGCATCTGAAACCTGGGTAGGATCTACACTACTGATTTATAACAGTAATGACAACTGTTGGGGCCCACAACACATTCCATATACTGGTTTCATACTGCATTCAAAGTCTTATATCCTGCTTGTTATAGATCTGGCCCTGGGCAAAGATTGAAGCAATAGGGACATCACCATACCCACCCACCTAGTCACACTAACAAAGCTGGGGTAAGGGAAGCTTTCATGTCCAGGGAGGAAGAGGCAAGACATGTTTTGTATGGGTGTGTAGGCACATGGCATAGTGTCATCAGGAATTGAGCCTGGAGCTATATAAGCCATTTTTCTCTAACTCTAATGACTAATTTCCTATTATGGTACCTACAAACCCTCCCTGAAAACAGTATACGTTACCATTAGTAGATTAGGTGGACAAGTTTTCTCACCTACTCTGAATTGAAGCTTTATGGTGAGGGTTAGGTGAGGTGGTGGTAATAGAGTAATTGGCCACTTTGGTAGGGATATACAGGGATTTAGCATGGAAGGAAGGTTTGGTGAGCAGCTGGAGGCAGCTTTATGGTGAATGGTAATTCTCAAGTCTTGCTACTCAGGTCTGCGAGATCTGTCAACAGGATATGGATTGCCTTTGAGGTTAATCTGCCTCATCTTCCTGGAATTGTGGGGCACCAGGAAGGGGGACTCAGGAAACAGCCCTCCCTGATGCACCTTTAAGGTGTGGCTTGAGAGAAGAGGCAGGGGGACTTCTCCTGCCTCTGTCATTCTTAGGTTATCTTATTGACCTTTTGCTTGAAATAACTGTACATTTCTTTTTTGGTCTGTTGACTGTAAATAAAAGATTGATTGATGGCTCACCCATTAGTTTCAGACACTCACATTGCACAGATTCTGTTTCATGAGTTACCTTTTATTAATGTGGCCCTAGTTTATCCAAGCTATGGTGCCTGCCTATTTTTCCTTCCTCTGGGTGCACATGAGTCACCACTACCTTGGATCCTCAGAGATGCATGCGATTATCAACTGTGAAGTTGTAAGTCAAGATGTGTCTTGCATGTGATTATAGAAGCCTGGAAAGGCCTTGCACATTTACACCACTTATTATTAACTCAATCTCTGAAGAACTTCGAGATGGTGTTGGGAGCAAAAGTGATTTAAGAATTTATGAAGCCACCTGATTCCTATGTGTTATCTCTAAGATCCAGAATTAATGTTCATGTGCAATAATTTTGTTCTCTTATTTCAAAAATTGTCAGAATAAAGATTTATTCTCAACATTTTCCTACAACTAGGGGGTGATCATATGGAAAAGGGCCTTCATAACTTTGGAACAAACTCCCATTGGAGGCCTGTCATCTACTAATCCTTGCAGGTTTTTAAGAAGGCCTTGAAAATATTTTATTTTACCATGGCCTTGTCATGAAGAGTACTGTTATTGCTGCTACGGCCATTACTGTTTTTGCAGATTTTATGGTTAGTTTTTACTGTTTTTAATTGCTATTTTATTTTGTTTACAGTGCATTTAATGTTTTAACTGTTTTTGTGAATTTTATTGTTGTAAGCCATCTTGTGAGGGTTTCTGCCATAAAAGGCAGCCATGCAAATATATATGAAATGTTACATCACCCTTAAGGTTGACCACAATAAGCAACTTGCCACCAGCTCAATGAAATTGGCAGATGGTCAGCAGAACTGATCATAATTCTTTTGTCAAACCTGCCAGGATTTGGTTTATATATCAGACAGCCAATACAGCTATAGTCTGGTCAGTGCACTGCAGCCTCTTATTTGCATACCAAGGTAACTACAAAGAATAATGATTATTTAGGTGCAGCTGGCACCTAAGAATCCAGCTGTGCTGTGAGATGTACCAACGACCTGATCATTACCACTAGAACACTTCAGCTACAAACTAGAGGAAACTGTGGTCTCAGATCCAAGCCTTCCTTTGACTTTGGATTTGTGTGTTGTTTTATGTCATGGAACTCACAAGCAACACAACACTCAGCCAAATATACTGTTTATCTTCTCTGGGGAAATGTAAGCACCCATTGCCTGCTTTCACATGGCTCTCCCCTTTGGTCATGGAAATAATCTGCCTATCTGTCCATATGTGATAGATCCATTCTAGAGTAAATTATTAGCATAGTAGGCTGGTATAATGAAGTCCCACTGGGGGGAAAAGTTATTTACGGTAAAAAAAATTTTTTTTCTTTTCTCTAATTTAAAACCTCCATTAACAGACATATCAAGGGACATATTCTGGCTTATTTATTTATTTATTTATTTATTTATTTATTTATTTATTACATTTCTATACCGCCCAATAGCCGAAGCTCTCTGGCTTACTTTTCATAATACAAATATGCATTCCATGAGGGCATCCAGTCTACTGGGAATCAATACAGGTGTTACACTTTATACAGCATCCAGCTTGGTCTCCTTGGAAGAGGCAGAGGCAAGGGTGTCTTTCAGAAGAAGCCATTTGGCCAATCTGTAGGCTAAGAAACTGCTATGAGGAAAAGAATAAGAAGAGGTAAGAAGACGAACAAAAAGCATAAACATGAAAAATCTCCAGGTACAACTGTAATGTATGTCCACCAAAGGATTAGGAAGGGGTGAGTGCTGCAAAAGACTCTAGACAGCTGTCAATGGATTAATCACTGTCTGTTCCATTTTCATTTCAGTTCCTGCTGACTTCACAGTTTACATTTCCCCAACACCAACACCATTAGCATGTATATATAAATCTGCTGATTTGAGGTTAATGCTTCAGGAATCTGATGATGTGGATAGGGCTCATGAAAGCTTATACCAGAAAAAAACTGTTAGTAATTAAAGTACCACAAGATCCATTGTTGTGAGGGCTATACTAGGTGCTTCCAGATGAGGCTTTTTATGTGTGTGAAATTGTCCTGCCTCAGTCATGAAACTTTATGTGGGTCCAGATGATGTTTTCCATTTGTAAACCTGTCATGTTCAGCTTCCCCATGTTTCTTCCATCTTTTTCTTTCTACCGAAACATCCATTAAAATGATGGAATGGCTGTGCAATGTCTTTAAACTGGGAGTCCTCTGTCAAGGGACATCCAAAGCCTCAAATTTGGCACTCTTCTTCAACCACTGTTTCAGTTTATTTATTTATTACATTTATATCCCACCTTTTTTTGCTCAAAGGAACCCAAGGTGACCTACATAATCTTTGTCCTCCTCTCCATTTTATGCTCAGAACAACAACCCTGTGAGGTAGGTTGGACTGAGAGTCTGTGACTGCCCTAAAGCCACCCAGTGAACTTCCATGGCTGAGTGGGGGGGGGGGACTAGAACCCAGATCTCCCCACAACCAGTCCAGCTCTCTAGCCACTACACCACAGAAGATACACACACACACACACACACACACACACACTTCTCTATTGCATTCTGATGAAGGGAAAGATAAACTTGTTGTGTAAGGAGGAAATAAACTCCTCACAACCTGGAGCACATACATGATGCAGCAGTCCCAAACATTGTACAGAAGTATGGTATCTGTATAAAACTAGTTATGGAGAAATAACACCTAAAAACTCCTGTTATCTCTTCACAGGTGAGTAACAAAAAGGAATAGCATAAATTCTCAAACAATATGTGACTCAGTCTCCCAACATTTTTCTACCATGGACCTGATGTTAAAGAGTCCTCTGAATCATAACTTTTGGTAAGGAAAATGTCAATATTTAAACATTTCTGAGATCTATTCTGGGAATATAGAAAAACTGTGCAGCATAGAATAGCCAAAACTTTCAGTATATTACATAAGTGATTAATATTTACCCAACCATAACATGTCACTTTAGTTTCTGTCTGAATTTGAATAAAACAAGTAAGAAATTTTTGGAGAAGTATTCTTTGGAACTACCAATTCTACACAGATTTATCTGTGATATATACGTCTTCTATTAGGACAATTGATAGCAAAATGACACATTTTCCATCGTGAATATTGGAAATTAGGATTCTGGTATCATGAGGGGGGGAAAGTGGTGTTCCTTTGGCTTTAAAAGTGTAACATTTTGGGGGGCAAGAATCTGGGCCTCTTTTCTAGAATTTGTTTTTTGTAAGTGATATCCACTAAGGACCTCTTTGCTTTCTAATTTATTATGATTTTTTTAAAAAAATAAATGCATGTTATGTAAAAATAGGGAGAAATGCAAGAAGCTAAAGTGGTGCTTACAAATTGTTTAGTCGGCATTAAAGTCTTTGTAATGGGTTCACTTAATTACATGAAATATACAAATAAAGGGTGAATTTTAAATAGTGGTTTAAGTGGGAACTCCGCGCCAGAATCAATTATTCATACAGACAACTTGTTTGTTTATGAGACTCTATGCTTGGCTTTGAATGATGGAGACATGAATGACAAAACATTGTGTGTTTCATTTTCTGCAGATGCAGCATGAGGCAAATAAAATGTGGCAAAATCAAACTACTATATCCGAATTCATACTCTTAGGATTTGGCGATCTCCCTAAAGTGCACGTTCTTCTCTTCCTGTTCTTCTTAGTGATCTACTTGGTGACCATGGCTGGGAACCTCCTCATTGTTGTACTGGTTGTGGCAGATCAACACCTTCACACCCCCATGTACTTCTTCCTAGGAAATCTGTCCTTCTTGGAATCCTGCTACAGCTCTACCATCCTGCCTAAAATGTTGTCAAGCCTCTGGACTGGGGAAAAAAGAATTTCTGTAAAAGCCTGTTTTTTGCAGTTCTTCATTTTTTCTTGCCTGGGAGGTGCCGAATGCTACCTCCTAGCCATGATGTCTTATGACAGGTACTTAGCAATATGTAAGCCACTCCATTATGCTACACTTATGAATGGCAGACTGAGCTTCCAGTTAGCAGCTGTATCTTGGGTAAGTGGAGTTTTTGTCAGCACAACTTTAACTTTGAAAGTGACATCGTTATCCTTTTGTGGTCCCAATAAAATTGATGATTATTTTTGTGATGTTAGCCCTAGCATAAGGTTTATTTCATGCAGTGACACTCATTTATTTGAACTATCAGCCTTCATATTTACCTGTGTATTCACCCTACCCCCCTTTCTACTCACCTTGACATCCTATGTTTACATCATAATTACAATCCTCAGAATCCCATCCACCACTGGGAGGCAAAAAGCCTTCTCCACTTGTTCCTCTCACCTCACTGTGGTTGCCTTGTTTTATGGAGCTCTGATGCTTGTCTACATGTTACCACGATCAAAGGACATTAGTCATTTGAAGAAAGTCTTCTCTCTCTTCTACACCATCCTGACTCCCATGGTCAATCCCCTCATATACAGCCTGAGAAACTTAGAAGTGAAGGAATCCATCAGGAAATGTTTCAGAAGAGTTATATTCTATATTACACCATGATACCATCATACACCATACAGTTCTCCTACCTTTGTAATTGTAATAGTATGACCACCAGTGGAGATCAGCTGTTCAACTGCAAACTGTCTGATTGGACATTTATTAGCATATTTCACAGGGACAAGCTGACTTTACCATAGCACATATTTCAGATTCCCTTCTATGTGTAGTTTACCTACACCTGTATTTTGAAGAGAAAATAAGTACACACATTTTTTTAACTCAATGATAACAAGATGGTTGTCTAAAGATTTATATGCCCTGAAGATAAAGCAGGACCCGTATGACTACTAAAAGACTTGTACTATCATTTTGGAAAGCCAAATACACACCTCCCATAATGCAACTGATCGAGGACCTAATAATATCATCAACTTTTGGATGGGTGTTACATAGATGCAACTTGCCAGTGGATAAATGTATGGATATCTGGTCTGCTTTTCTTGAAACCTTTGTATAACTCTCCTTTTTTTTTTTTTTTTTAATGAATGGTACGTATGATGGAAAATGACAATAACCTTATGTAATGTATGGTGTGTGTTTTTCATTTTCAAAATGTATTTTCTGTTTTGTTTTGTTGATATTCACAATAAAAAAATAAAGAGAAAAAAGATGGTGTAGAAGCATTTTGCAAGAAGGAAAGTATATACCTGATTAATTAGAAATATAAAGAAGGAACAACAACAAATGATATTAAAACACAGGCCACAGCTAGACCTAAGGTTTATCCTGGGATCATCCAGGGTTCACCCCTGCCTGAGCACTGGATCCCCTGTGTGTCACCTAGATGAACAGGTTTGACCCCTGGACGATCCAGGGATAAACCTTAGGTCTAGCTATGGCCACAGTCTAGATTATACACAAGTGCAGGTCCATGAACCTTCCTATGAATCTTCACCCCACCACTTAAACCTAAAATGGTGACCTTGCCCCATCCTTTACTTTCATGTTTCCATTTCCTGACTTTCTGTTTCTTCATCTCCATTTTGCCTTTACTATGTTCTTTGCTAAAGAACCTTTTTGTGAAAATTCTCTTGCAATCAAACTATTCCCATCACATCAGCCTTTCACTCTTTCCCTTCTCCATCCTTCTGTGACAACAGAACAGCCATTGGAAGTTTAAAGAAGAATTACAATGCTAAACTATGAATGTCTAAGTATGTACATTGAATTGAATGGAACTGAAGGCAAGTGTGTATATGATTGTAGACTTCATCCTGTTTATTGCCATTTGTGGACATTACCAACAAATTCTAATAAAAATATTGAAACTATAATATTGGAGATCTATTTTTACTCAGTATTTTATTAGGTCGAATCCAGACTTAGAATCATTCTTGCAGTAGGCCTGTTGTCATTGGAAATTTAAATTAATTTCATTTATTTGATTTCTATACTATAGAGCAAAGCACCCTGTGAGGTTCACAAAGCTTATGATGAATAACGTAAGTTACATTGTAGGATGGCATGCTAAGCCATGGCGGTTAACCATTTGAGGTAAACATGGCTTAATGTATTGTGTGAACAATGACTTATTGTGTCATGTGAACCATTCCATAGTTGCATAACTATGTTTTAAACATGCTCACTAACCATTTGCTGCAAATGTGTTAGGGACCTAACCATGGCTTAGCATGTTGTCTGAACAGGCCCCATTGATTTCAACTGCTCTTTTCTTAAGTCTGACTAAATCTCGATCCAACCTATTATATTTATTTATTTTTATGCACTACCTCATAGAAAAGTTCTCAAGCTAATTCATAATTAACAAAACATGTTAATGGAGCATAAGACCATGTGACAGAGATTATATATAATATGTTAATGGAGGCAGATTACCTGCTCACTGAATGGAATCAATGTACTGTAGGTGCCAGGTTAATCTTGCTAGAGGGAGCATTCCATAACAGAGGTGTCACCACTGAAAATATCTTTTCCCCAGCATAGAGAAGAATAGAGATTTTTGTTAGACCAATCTTAGGTGGGTGAGATAAGAACGTAAGAAGTGCCATGCTGGATCAGACCAAGGGTCCATCTAGTCCAGCATTCTGCTTACACAGTGGCCAACCAGCCATCGGCCAGGGATGAACAAGCAGGACATGGTGCAACAGCACCCTTCCACGCATGTTCCTCATCAACTTGTGCACACAGGCTTACTGCCTCGAATACTGGAGATAGCACACAACCATCAGGGCTAGTTGCCATTGATAGCCTTTATCTCCAGGAATTTATCCAACCCTCTTTTAAAGCCATCCAAATTGGTGGCAATCACTACATCTTGTGGAAATGAGTTCCATAATTTAACTATGCACTCACTGTGTGAAGAAGTACTTCCTTTTATTTGTCCTCAATGGAAGTGACAACAGCATAGAGGGGTGGTCTGCCAAGTATAGATTAAATAACCTGAGGCAAGAACACATCCTTGTGTAACATCATGTGAGGAGACGCACTTGTTAGTAAAATGTCCTTGCTTACTGCATCGAACATGAACAGATGTGTTGAGGGCAGGATCTACACTACTGCTTTAAAATGGTTTATAACAGTACTGACAACAGTTGGGGTTCCAGACACACTCTCTATATAATATTCAAACCATTTTCAGAGAGCTGTACCCTGCTTGGTGTAGTTCTGGCCATGGTGTCTTCTTTCAGTAGAATGCTGTTCTAATTTACTCCAGAGATGTTCACAACATATAGAAACAAATGCAGATTTTGCATTGATAAAGACTGTGATGAGTTTGCCTCCTTTTGGTGCCTAGTATTTGTGTGCCAAATGGCAGACAGACAGTGATTGAGTGTCAAATGGCCAGCTTTAATGCAATCTGCTCTTCTCCCAAAATGTCATTATTATTAATCTACACTTTTAGTATAATGCTTAGAAAACTAGCATAAATTTCCCTAACTATAGATAGCAGACTGAAAGGCTGGTAATTGTGCAGATCATCTTTGGGGGCTTTTTTGTTAATTGGGATGATAAAGGCCTTCAGCCAGGTGACAGAAATTTAGCCAGATGTGTTTATTAAGGGGGAAAAATAGAAGCTAGGAATGGAGTCCACTAGTGGATTTTACATTTCAGCAACTCTGAAGGAATGTCACCTGGTCCAGGAGCCCTGCCCTACTTTAGCTAGAGTAATAAGTACTCAACATAGTTGGTATCAACATTGGGCCAATTAAGAGTATCTAGAGGCAGACAAGGGAGAAAATAGATGTGTAGCAGTCATTAAGAACAGCATGAAACAATCTTGCCAGACGTTAGCTGGGATGTGACATTCTGGTAGCCCTAGTCAGGTGCATCATGAAATGCATGTGGGGCTTAAAATCAAGAAGGACAGGTGATCATATGCAAACCTCGCCCCAAATTCCCCATATGTGCCAACTCCGTTTCTGATCTCCATACATTCAGCTGAATGCACTTAGAATCCCCCCTACAATTGTGAGCCCTGACAAGGCAGGGCTCACAATTGTGAGCCCTGACAAGGCAGGGCTCCCTGATCATGAGGAGATTTCTAAGTGCATTCAACAGGACAAATTTAGAATATTCCTTCAGACCTTCATCCCACAGGGACAGGGATGCCACTCAATCCAAACACTTGAAGGTGCTAGATAGGGGCTAGAGTAGGGTGATCATATGAAAAGGGGGACAGGACTCCTGTATCTTTAACAGTTGCATAGAAAAGGGAATTTCAGCAGGTGTCATTTGTTTATATGAAGAACCTGGTGAAATTCCCTCTTCATCAGAACAGTTAAAGTGCAGAAGCTATACTAGAGTGACCAGATTTAAAAGAGGGCAGGGCACCTGCAGCTTTAACTGGTGTGATGAAGAGGGAATTTCACTAGGTTCTCCATATATACAAATGACACCTGCTGAAATCCCCTTTTCAATATGACTGTTAAAGATACAGGAGACCTGTCCTCCTTTTCATATGGTCCCCCTAGGCTAGAGAGATGTCATGTGTATTTTTATTGGCAGGGTATTGACAGTTGCAGCACAATTGCTTATCAGAGAGCCACATAACAACATTTAAAAAAAAGATAATAAAAACAATAAAACACTCATGAGACAACTAAAGAACGTTGAACAAGAAAAAAGTGCATCAGAGGGATCAGATAAAAGAAATCAAAGGAATGGAACAAACATCCCATTCAGACTTTCTACTGTGGCATCCTTTGCTGCACAGATTGTACAGGTTATAGGGAATGCAAATTTATTCCCCACTGAAAATGTAATTTCTTTAAGTGCCTTTTGTTTCTCTACATTGCACAACACCCAATGCCAGGTATATCAAGGGACATATTTAGCTTTGCTCTGTAGGATATAAATATTCAGTTTATAATGGGAAATATTGTTTATAATGGATAGGCACCAAGATGTTGGCACCACAAAAACAGATGCCTTTGGAAGGAGCAGGGAGAGGTAAGAAAATTTAGCAGGGAAAAAAAATCTTAAGGTGGGGGGATAGTGAGGAAAAGAAATGCAGAATTTTGTGGAGACTTGATGGCAATAGGTCTTTTCGAGGATGACCAGTGCACACTATTCTGATAAGTTCAGAAGATAGGAATAGATTCTATGATGGATGGATCTTGAAGGGGCCGGGGAATGAAGGGGGGAAACCCTTTTAATCGCTTAAAGAATATGGAACATTTCCTTCTGCTTTTAAACATGCTACAGTCTCTCCTATTCTCAAGAAACCTACTCTTGATAGGCTATGCGTATGGTCTACTCTCGTTGTCTTGATTTTCTTTCTAGTAACTCTGCTCTGGATCCTTTTCAATCTGGATTCCGTCCTTTGCATTCCACTGAAACAGCCCTTACTAAGATTACCAATAATCTTCTTACTGCCAAGTCTAAAGGCCATTATTCCGTTCCTATTCTCCTTGATCTAACTGCAGCCTTTGACATGGTTGATCATGATCTTCTTTTAGATTCCCTTCATGACCTTGGATTTTGTGGCTCTGTCTATAACTGGTTTGCCTCCTATCTAGCGGGTCGCTCTTTCAGCGTGTTGGCTAATGGCAGCTCGTCTTCTTCTTTTCCCCTTTCAGTAGGGGTTCCGCAAGGCTTGGTGCTTGGTCCGTTGTTGTTTTCTTTATATATGTTGCCCTTGGGTAATCTTATTCAATCTCATGGCCTCCAATATCATCTGTATGCTGATGATACACAATTATATCTTTCATCTCTGGATCTTTCTCCTGATGTTCACGATCGTATCTCGGCATATCTTTCAGATATCTCAGCTTGGTTGCTTCATCGTCGTTTGAAACTTAATATGGCAAAGACTGAATTGCTTGTTTTTCCTCCTAAACCTTCTCCTCATCTCTCATTCTCTCTTACTGTCAATGATGTTACACTTACTCCAGTCAAGGAAGCTCGTAGTCTTGGCTTTATATTGGATTCCTCGCTCTCCTTTATTCCTCATATTGAGGCAGTAGCTAAATCCTGTCGTTTTTTCCTGTATAATATTGCCAGGATTCGATCATTTTTGTCTGTCTCTTCTGCCAAGACTCTTGTTCATGCATTGGTTATTTCTCACTGGCCTTCCTTCTTCTCACATCAGTCCGTTGGTTTCTGTTCACCACTCTGCTGCTAAGATCATCTTCTTGGCTTGCCGCTCTGACCATGTAACTCCACTTCTGAAATCTCTTCATTGGCTTCCAATTCACTTCAGAATCCAATATAAACTTCTCCTGTTGACCTACAAAGCTTTTCACGGTCTAGCTCCTTCCTATCTCTCCTCTCTCATCTCACACTATTGCCCCACTCGTGCTCTTCGCTCCTCTGATGCTATGTTTCTCGCCTGCCCAAGGGTCTCTACTTCCCTTGCTCGGCTTCATCCATTTTCTTCTGCTGCCCCTTATGCCTGGAACACTCTTCCAGAACATTTGAGAACTACAAGTTCAACCGCAGCTTTTAAAGCTCAGCTAAAAACTTTTCTTTTTCCTAAAGCTTTTAAAACTTGATTTTGTTCTGACTTTATACTGTTAGTTTTACCCTACCCAGTGCCTGTTTACCCTACCCTGTGCCTGTTTGGTGCATTCTCTTCCCCTCCTTATTGTTTTATTATGATTTTATTAGAATGTAAGCCTATGCGGCAGGGTCTTGCTATTTACTGTTTTACTCTGTACAGCACCATGTACATTGATGGTGCTATATAAATAATAATAATAATAATAATAATAATAATAATAATAATAATACTGTGATGCCATTCAATGGTGGAGGTAAAGACATGATTTTTAAATTATTATTATTATTATTATTATTATTATTATTATTATTATTATTATTATTTACGTTTATATACTGGCCCATAGCTGAAGCTCTCTGGGTGGTTTACAAAATGTCATGTTTCTTTCCCAGAAAGGTCTCTACTATCCTGGATATACAAGGAGTCCCACATTTTGTCCATTTCTCAAGGTTACTGTGGGATGGAATATATTCCAATGTGATATTTTCAAATGTAGTTTCATCCTCCTACTGCATAACCAAGCTATGAGACTGCACTGTTGAGGGAGAGGGAGGGAGGGAGGGAGTGGAGAGAATAGTATGTCTACTACCAAAACCAAGAAATAGTTTTTAGCTTGCCAGCCTGTGTAGTGTGGATATTTCTTCAATGGCTGTTGCTTCACAGAACCCTAAAGATTGTGGTCTATAATATAACATAATGTGACATTTACATTACATATAAGATTGTGGTCTATAATGTAACATAATGTAACATTACATTACATATAATGTAGCATAATGTAACATTATGTAGCATAATGTAACATTTATCCTAGGAAACTATGCAGTGATACACTGCCATGATATTATGCATTGGTTTTTTTTTTTATTAAAGTCATTCATAAAGATAAGTTATTCATACAACACCCACTTTAAGATTTGGTTTTCAAACATGTGCCCGTGCCTTATGTTGCTTGCAAGATTTATTTTCCTAAATGCAGCACACAAGGCAAAGGAAGTGTGGCAAAATCAAATGACTGCTTCTGAATTCATATTCTTTAAGCAATACTGATGCATAGAGTATTTTATTACAAATTTGAAGCCTTTGTAATCTTCCTGCTTTACGTATTATATGAAAAATGCACAAATAACATTAAATATGGTCTGATTCGGAAAAGTTCAAATAAACACATTCATCATATCTGTAAGCGCCTTGAATGTGATCCTGTTTAAGTTTTGTTTTAAACTATGAGGCCATGAAATGTATTCTGGATTTATTTCCTCTAGATGCAGCACACATGGGAAAGAAAGTATGGCAAAATCAGACAACTGTATCCGAATTCATACTCTTAGGATTTGGCGATCTCCCTAAAGTGCATGTTCTTCTCTTCCTGCTCTTCTTAGTGGTCTACTTGGTGACCATGGCTGGGAACCTCCTCATTGTTGTACTGGTTGTGGCAGATCAACACCTTCACACCCCCATGTACTTCTTCCTAGGAAATCTGTCCTTCTTGGAATCCTGCTACAGCTCTACCATCCTGCCTAAAATGTTGTCAAGCCTCTTGACTGGGGAAAAAAGAATATCTATAAAAGCCTGTTTTTTGCAATTTTTCATTTTTTCTTGCCTGGCAGGTGCTGAATGCTACCTCCTAGCCATGATGTCTTACGACAGGTACTTAGCAATATGTAAACCACTCCATTATGCTACACTTATGAACAGCCGGCTGAGCTTCCAGTTAGCAGCTGTATCTTGGGTTTGTGGAATTTTGGTCAGCATAAGTTTACTTTTGAAAGTGTCATGGTTATCCTTCTGTGGCCCCAATGAAATCGATCATTACTTTTGTGACTCACCCCCAATAATTAACCTCTCCTGCAGTGACACCCTCTTGGTAGAACTGATTGCCTTAATATTTGCTTGTGTGTTCACTCTGCCTCCCTTTCTACTCACCTTGACATCCTATGTTTACATCATTGTTACAATTCTTAAAATCCCATCCACCACTGGGAGGCAAAAAGCCTTCTCCACTTGTTCCTCTCACCTCACTGTGGTTGCCTTGTATTATGGAACACTGATGCTTGTCTACATGCTACCACGATCAAAGGACATTAGTCATTTGAAGAAAGTCTTCTCTCTCTTCTACACTGTCCTGACTCCCATGGTCAATCCCCTCATATACAGTCTGAGAAACATGGAAGTGAAAGAGTCCATGAGAAAGAGCTTCAGGAGATGTATATTCTATAGTACATCATGACATTCACTCATTCAAACTCCACCCCCCGCCCCAACACACACAGAGAAGCACAGTAGCTTAAATGGCAGGACTATCATGGACATTCATTTCCTCACTCAGCAAAGATACTCCAAATATTAAGATTGATATTTTTGTGTTAGGTCCCACCTAGTAGTACCTCTCTTCTGCATAGGCTAGGGTAGGAAAATTCCAGCCCAGTGGCCAAATCCACCCCTCCATGTATTCCCAAATATTCTCCTGACTATGCTCACTTTCCTTCAATCATGTATCATTTGGTGGGTTTCCAGCTGTTGTGCAGTACCTCCGCATTCTAAGATCCTAAGGCTTATCTACTGGGAGTAAGAACTTCAAACTATATTGTTGGCTGCCATTTTTTAAAATTCAGTCATTTGCATTGACCCACAAATGGAATGTAGTCCTTGAGACCTTATCTAAAATTGGATTCAGCCTAGAAGAGGTTTTCTGTCCCTGACACAAACAAATGTTGATGGAGCCCATAATGACAGACAATCAGAGAAGAGACAATGGGAAAGACCAATCCCTGGCATCTTCAGATAGAGATTGGAAAAAAGGCAGCCTATAACCCTGGAGAGCCACTGCAATTCAGTGTAAACAATACTGAGCTTGGCAGAATCTACACTCCTGCTTTAAAATGGTTAATAACTGTAATGACAACTGTTGGGGTCCAGGACACATGCCATATACGGTTTTCAAACCATTTTCAAAGTGTCATATCCTGCTTCATGTAGATTTGCCCTTAGATTGAGCAATAGACCAACTCATTTTAAAGCAGCTTGCTGTCAATGGCCATAGCTAGACCTAAGGTTTATCCCTGGATCGTCCAGGGGTCAAACCTGTTCACCTAGGTGACACACAGGGGATCCAGTGCTCAGGCAGGGGCGAACCCTGGATGATCCCAGGATAAACCTTAGGTCTAGCTGTGGCCTATGTACCTTTCCCTAAACTAAGCTTGGACTTCTTGATATTGAGCCCCATAAATTGTTTTATTTGCCCAAAGTGGGGCATAAATAATAATAAAAAATCTGTTTCATTGCAATGACTTATTTCTACTTTGGTTTTTTTTTTTTTAATGTAGATGCAGGTTTTAGGCTTTTTAATGCAGGTACCAGTATTAGAAGTCAATTTTAAACTCTCATGGGAAAAACTGATTACTATTATTTTAGAAATTTCTTTAAAGATTCTGATAATTGATAACTTAATTGAGCTGAGAAAAGTTCATTAGTAGCACTGAATGTCAGTTCTTCCTATGTTGGTTAATCAGGCATTGTCTTTCCTTCATCACTGTATACTACAACACATTAAACTTATGCACAAATAAACATTGGGTTTACAATTGGTGGCATTGTTCCTCATGTCCATAGATTCTGTTTGCACAGCTGTGAAAATTGAAAAGTGAATAAGCTCCCAGTTCAGAATGCAACATTCACCCTGCACACTTGGATGAGACAGACCATGTGTATGTCAGCTATACACGTTTGTAAATATGAACACAGAGCCT
Organism: Elgaria multicarinata webbii; assembly: GCF_023053635.1. Classification (NCBI taxonomy): domain Eukaryota; kingdom Metazoa; phylum Chordata; class Lepidosauria; order Squamata; family Anguidae; genus Elgaria; species Elgaria multicarinata. The sequence continues at coordinate 20,092,311 of NC_086181.1, forward strand.
TGCACAAATAGGACCGTTAATGTCTGAGGTTGGTGTAGCGACGGTGGTTGTAATTCCTTCATATTCTGTATTAATTTCTGAATCACTCTATGAGTTGCATTAGCAGATTCTAAATCTTATCTGCATACATAACAAATAACCACCTTTGTGATGCACAGTAACAACCACTCAGTCGAAGTTCTGTAGCTTGCCCTTCATTTCCCAGCATTGCCAACATTTGAATTTCAAAGGGAAAGGAAACATGTATAAAGAAACCTTACATCTATAATAAAATACACTTCTCTATCCCATATGTAAACAAACTCTTAAAAGAGAATGGTCAATGTAAGTAGTCTTCGTTTCCAAATAATGTTAAGAAGCAGAACCAGTTTCATGTTCATTGTTTATGTCAGAGATAGTCTGTGTGTGTGTGTGTGTGTGTGTGTGTGTGTGTGTGTGTTTTCCATGGTGTCTATTATAATACAACAGAATGGGGGAGGGGGATCCATATGTGATTCACAAGCAGCCCCAAATCAGTGTTGTTTAATGTGTGAGAGGGGGAAATAATTTGAAGAAGAAATGTAAACATGTGTCTCTGGTTCTACCTTATTATTACTACATTTGCAATTTAACCTTCAATATACCTAGCAGCAAATCTTTGAACTTTACTATGCATATACTCACACACACACACACACACACACACACACACACCACTGAAACGTGACAACCCACAGATTCCGAAGCTGACTGGCTTTTCCTCAGTCATGGGGAGAGGGAAGCTGTAGGAGAAGGGGTGAGGAAAAGTCATACTTAAAACTGATTTCAATGGGTACACTGTTAATGACTAACTGGGGCCATAGCTAGACCTAAGGTTTATCCCTGGATCATCCAGGGGTCAAACCTGTTCACCTAGGTTCCACACAGGGGATCCAGTGCTGAGGCAGGGGCGAACTCTGGATGATCCCAGGATAAACCTTAGGTCTAGCTGTGGCCTCAGGCTCCAACCATATAAGTGAGATCCCTTGAGGAATGAGAATAAGGCAGTATTAACGGAAAGTTACAGAGAAGGTAGGTATCAGTCAGAACCTCCCCTTTCACACTTGTCTTTGTGTGACTTCCCTGATCAGTATGATGGAGGAGTTTTCTGCCCTTGAGGGGATGTGGCCTTGTGAAAATCGTATTTCCCTCAATGCCTTTTTTTAAAAAATCCATATATCCCAGCACTCATTGTTGAAAATGTCAAGGGACATTTTCTGCCTCGATTTATAGACTATAAATAACAATTTTATAGAGAGCACCGTCTTATTATTTACTTATATGGGCTTTGGCAGAGACAGAGCTGTTTGAAAGAAACAGAAAGTGGTAAGGAGGTCTCTATCAGAGAAAAATCAAAAGGATGGTGGAAATGAGAGTAACTGATTCAAAATGTTTATGCAGATCTAGTACGTAATAGTACTTTTCAAGAATGGTCATCCTGATAAGATCTTTAAAAAGTTCCCATTATACTGTAGATGTGTCTAAACAAAATCATGTTTTCATCATCATCATATATATATATATATATATATATATATATATATATATCCTAATATTAGGGATGGGAGGGAAATTGTTTGGGGTTGCAATTTAATGCAATACTACCTAATTCTCACCTCCTGAAAATGAACATGGAATGGAACGTATCTCACTAATGAAACCTGTACAGTAGTGAGACTTGCAGTGAGGGTTTTTGGTGCAGGGAGATGGATACATATCAAAACCATATAGATTTTAAAATGTGCACAAAACCACTATTCTTGATATTGTGTTGTTTTTGCGGTGGAGGAGATGATGACAGTGGGCTCCAGTTGACAAAAAATTGGTACAGGATTCAGCCCATCATCCAGTTACGTGCAACAGTGTAGCCTGGATGCTTCTTTGATTGCTGTTGCTTTGGTTAGAGCTATAGTATGTTATCTGTTCTGCAGTATAACATTTATCTTCTGTCACTGTACAATGCCTAGGGTGTGCATTGTTTAATTATGATGTCTTTAAAATTGTTAATTTCATACATGTTCAAATCAAGGTCCAAATAAACAAATAGATAAAGGCTCCATAGAGCTTAAAAATCATTTTGAAGGGTGAAACAATTTTCTAGTAAATTTTCTAGAGGTTTGCTATGGTGGCTAGGTGAGGACCATACGAGATGTGACATCTGTGTATCTACAATGCAGAGTGCACATGAAACCTTTTTTTAAACTGAATCAGGTGGTGGTGTGATAATTAATGGTATCTTAAAGTTTGAACCAAAAAACATAAGAACTGAGCTAAGTCTAGGGATGGGAGGGAAATTAATTTCAGTTCATTTTTTACCAGAATTTATTCAATTTGAACCTCCTGGATCCAAATACGGACCTGAATGCAATCAACAAAATATACATTTTTGAGCACAATTGATGGTACTGTACATAAGGAAAAATGTACAACAAAATATGCTTACACTTGCATGTGCAAACACAAGTTGGAATGAGCTTCAAGGTGGAAATGAGAAAACCTTGAGAAGCTCATGTTGTTGTTTTTGATTCACACATCCCTATGTACATCTAGTCACCACAGTTTGGTATTTGATAACAGAGACAGGGGTGGGGGGAGATAGCAATATTAGTTAAGTTGGGAGCTAGTATACAAAAAACTCAAAATGCACAAATTAAATTTCCAATGAATGAAATGATATTTTAGTGGGGGGGGACACAACATGTTATGCCGTGGAATGAATGGTATGGTATGGACTTCTGTGGGACCAGCTAACTTCCATGCAGAACACAATCATTCAACAGCCTGTTTCTGAGCTATTCAGGATCATTCTTCATACTACAGTTGTGTGAAAATTGCTCAGCCTATTTGTGGGTAGAGAAATTAGGAGGACAACTTATCCAAATTTCTCTAGCAAGAAGATAAATTCTCCAACAGCTTCTTGCCAGAAGGGCTCAGCTTTGGCAGAGGTTGTAGTACAGTTTCTTCATCTCTTTACTTAAGGGTGGTTTTTTTTTTGGGGGGGGGTGGTGGTGGTAGGAGTGCACTGCCATTGCAAGTGGCAACAGCATCTACTGTATGTTGGTAGCCTAGCCCCCATTTTGCATCCTCCAAACTGCAGGTGGGGGCAGTATTGTCAGCACTGTGTTCAGATTCCAAGGAACAGGTGCTGTGCCAAAATCTGTCTCCACTTTTCTGGAAGGTACTATTCTTCCTACATGAGAGATGCTTCCGTATTTTCTGCCCTATTGTTAGGACATCTGATAATTATTTGGTGGTGTATTTGAGCTTACCTAATCTCTATAAGGGGCCAAGGGGGGTGTAGGGTTTTTTTCTTTCTATCTATCATACATCTCTGCTGCCTCTTTAACTGCTCATGCTTCTTGATCTGAAAAGTACTATGGGAGAAATTACCTCATAGGGCCCATTCAGAATAGGGTGACCATATGAAAAGGAGGACAGGGCTCTTATATCTTTAACAGTTGCATAGAAAAGGGGATTTCTTCAGGTGTCATTTGTATATACAGAGAACCTGGTGAAATTCCCTCTTCATCACAACAGTTAAAGCTACAGGAGCTATATTAGAGTGATGAGATTTAAAAGAGGGCAGGGCACCTGCAGATTTAAGTTTTGTGATGAAGAGGAAATTTCACCAGGTTCTCCATATATACAAATGACACCTGCTGAAATTCCCTTTTCTATACAACTGTTAAAGATACAGGAGCCCTGTCCTCCTTTTCAAATGGTCACCCAAATTCAGAAGACACCTTAAACCACAGTGAATAATGATTTTTGCTTTATTTACCATGGTTAAAGCTGTGGTTTAATGTGTCTTCTGAACACAGCCCAGCTTTCTGACTTAACCACCATGGTTAAAGCCATGGGAAGGTGTCTTCTGAACAGGGCCAGTGTCTGCTTTTAATTGAAGGCTGCCAGAGAGATTACTGTAAAATGAAACAGAGAATGCTCACACACACTCCTCAGCCACCTCCTAAGGAAGGGAAGCACAAGAACCCTGAATCTAACCCATCAATGTCTTCCTCCTTTGATATTTTTCCCCCCAAAAGCCATTTCCTGACTATAAAATTGAAAGAGAATAGTTGAAAAAAAATGTGGAATAATTTTTTGGCACACCATTGGTTCATACAGATTTGGCATAGATACGTGCATGCCTTTGAGGGAGTGTAGTTTTTCTGGTTTTTGATGTGGATTCAAAAGACAAAGCCTGTCAATATGCAATTATAAGTGATTTTCAGCAATTCAACTGTCTAGTAACTTAATTTTAACTTTGCTGTTTTAAATTTGTATTTTAAATCTATATTAATTCTTGCATCGCTGCTTGATTTTATCCTGGTTGTGTTTTTATATTGCATTTTATATTATGCTTTTATACTGGTTGTTTTATATTTTGAATTGTTTTGTAGTTTGATTTTTTTGTAAACTGCCCAGAGAGCTTTGGCTATTGGGGGTGGGGTTATAAAAATGCAATGAATAAATAAATAAAGTGTTCATATTTTCTCCAGATGCAGGCGTTTGCAAACACAGAGAGGCAAAATCAAACAACTGTTTCTGAATTCATACTCTTGGGATTTGGAGAGCTCCCCAACCTACACATTCTTCTCTTCTTGTTCTTCCTAATAATCTACTTGACAACCATAACTGGGAACCTCCTGATTGTGTTTTTGGTTATGACTATTCAAAATCTTCATACTCCCATGTACTTCTTCCTGGGGAACCTTTCCTTTTTGGAATCCTGCTACAGCTCAACTATCTTGCCTAGAATGTTGACTGGACTACTGACCCGTGAAAACACTATATCTATAAAAAACTGTTTCTTACCATTTTTTATCTTTTCTTGCTTGGGAGGTTCTGAATGCTACCTCTTGTCTGTGATGTCTTATGACAGATACTTAGCAGTATGTAAGCCATTACATTATGCCACAATCATGAATAGTAGGTTGTGCCTACAGTTATCAGCTGTATCTTGGGTAAGTGGAGTATTAGTTGGCACAAGCATCACTGTCAGTGTATCACAGCTGTCTTTCTGTGGCCCCAATGTAATTGATCATTACCTCTGTGATTTATCTCCAGTCATAAAAGAAATCTCCTGCAGTGACACTTTCATTGTAGAAATGTCTGCATTCATATTTGCCTGTGTATTCACCCTCCCTCCCTTTATACTCACAGTGATATCCTACATCTTCATCATTGTTACAGTCTTCAGAATCCCATCTGCCATTGGGAGGCAAAAGGCTTTCTCTACCTGTTCATCTCACCTCACGGTGGTTGCCCTGTTTTATGGAACACTGATGCTTGTCTATATGCTTCCCCGGTCCACAAATCTTAGATATGTGAAGAAAATATTTTCCCTGTTTTATACGGTCCTCACACCCATGGTCAATCCTCTGATATACAGCTTGAGAAACAAAGAGGTGAAGGATGCTCTGCAAAAAGTTATCAGTAAGCTCATAATCTATACAATATTTCAGAAATCCAGTTTTTAAAAGTTATAATGGAATGGGGAGTATCAGTTATGAAGCATTAAGTTGTATCACTGGGAGAGCCAGTGTGGTGTAGTAGCTAAGGTGTTGGACTGGGAGTCCGGAGATCCGAGTTCTAGTCCCCTCTTGGCCATGGAAACCCACTGGGTGACTTTGGGCCAGTCACATACTCTCAGCCCAACCTACCTCACAGGGTTGTTGTTGTGAGGATAACATGGAGAGGAGGAGGATTATGTACACTGCCTTGGATTCCTTGGAGGAAAAAAGGTGGGATATAAATGTAATTAATAATAATAATATTAATAATAATAATATCATCTGTTGGATATTAGCTCATTTGCTTTTTTATGGCTTTTTACAATATACACATTTTCATTCTATGTTGTTTCCCCTATTGACAACCATGTATTAAAATAATAACCCAAATGAAAATACCCTTTGCTTCTCTTTTTTATATGTTTTTATGTGGGAACTAGATTGGTTATGAAATAATAGCCTAAGTGCTGATATTTCACTCACTTTTCAGTTTCACACAAACAGTTTTGTACACAGAGAGATGCCATTTCCAACCCCAGATCACAGGTGGCTTTATACATCAAAAACTGGCATCATGAATTGTGTCTTGAAGCATTTGTTAGTCCATGTGGTTGCCAAAAATTGGTCCTATATGGTTGAGGGTGGGTCTTTTGCTAGCTGGGATTAGTATTGCTTCATTCTGTACTATACAGCCTCAGATCAGCAGTTCAGCCAACCTGGATGTGAAGATTCTCATAGCAGTTTTAGTGCCTATTTCCATTCTACATCTCTGGAGAGAAGATTGATCAATAAATGCTTGAGGAAGCACATCTGGATCCCTTCAGATTCTTGCCACCCTGCCAGTTTGAATTGTATTCCAGGCATAGGACAGGGAGTGAATTTGTGATACTGGCCTACAGAACAATAGTGGTCAATGTAATGCATTTTTTCTTGTCAGATCTTCATGTAGCCTTTGATAACATAGAAAGGGAGAAGTTGGTGATGTGGCTGATGAACCTTGCTGGGGTTCCCTTGATATTTTTCACTGATTCCTTGCAGGAAAGTGCTAGAGCATACAGATGGGTTTATTTTCTCCTGCAAAAGAAGTGCCCTCTTTAGGCCAATTAAAGCAGCAACAGTTTTGTTCAGATCCCAGTTCAGATTAACCCAAACCACACACAAGGGGCTCATCTACGCCAAGCAGGATATTGCACTATGAAAGCAGCATCTAAAAGGCAGGAGCCACACTACTACTTTAGAGTGGTACTGAAGTGCACTCACAACTGTTGGGGCCCATGACACATCTACACCAAAGAAGATATAATACTATGAATGTGGTATGAAAGCAGTATATGGTATGTGGCATGGGTCCCAACAGCTGTTAGTGCACTTCAATACTTTTAAGGAGGAAAAGAGTATCTCCATACTGCCATTTTATTGGTAGTGTTAGCAACCCACTATCTGCAGTCACCCCTAGCAAATTCCTATAATCCTACAGTTACCCTTCCTAGAACACATAACTTTATGGGGAGTCCACACAATGCTGTCTTTTATTTGTTTCCCATTTAACTGGAAGAGGAAAGGAAAGGAAAGGAAAGGAAACTGCTAAAGAGGAAATGACAGAATAGATTGAAACACCTACTAGCAGAATTGTCCATAGATGAATTTCTACCTTTCTAAATAACATAAATAACCATTCAATGGAGACACTGAATTCATTTTGGGTTGACACAGGCCGTGTCATTCATTTCTATACAACTATTAAAGATACAGGAGCCCTGTCCTCCTTTCCAGAGGGTAACCCTAGTTAATCAGCATGTTGTGCACACAGATTTTCTTTGCACTTTGCAGTTTAAGATGTATTTCAGTTGGAACAACCAGGGACAAGGTGTTGAGCTCTAATATTTCATGGGTTTTATGGGTTTTTATTAAAAACTGGGGAGGGGTCTTTGGTTGGGTATACACTTTGCATGCAAAATGTCCCTTGTTTAGTCCCTGGAATCTCCAGGACAATGGGGCAATGTCTGCAAGAGACCCTGGAAATGGAAAACCATTGCTGGTGAGGAAGACAATAGGGAATAGGATGGAAAGAGGAAATTAAAATAAATATGTTTGCAGATGATACTGTATTAACAATTAAGAATCCATTAAAGAGAATGGATAGAATAAAACATCATCTGGGGGAGTTCGAGGAAGTGACGGGATTAAAAATAAATTGGACAAAGTCAGAGATGATGTTGTTTAATTATAGTAAAAAAGAGGAGAGAGAATGGGAGATTAAAGAGAAGAATCTGAAAGTTAAAGAAATAATAAAATACCTAGGAATTAAGCTTACTAGGAATTTAGAGGATTTAGAAAAGGAAAATTTAAATAGTTTGAAAAAAGAAGTTATGAGCAAATTAGAAAAATATAAAAGGATAAACTTATCATGGTTTGGAAGAATAGCCCTTATAAAAATGAGGATTTTACCAAAAGTATTTTTTTTTATTTAGAATGATGCCAATAAGAATATCAGAAAAAGAATTAAAAAGTTGGCAAAGTATAGTAAATAACTTTTGCAATGGAGATAGAAAGGTGAGACTAAATAAAAAAAGTTGGTATGTAATGCAGAAAAAGTAGGGCTAGGGCTCCCAAACCTAACGTTATATCACGTAGCTAATAGGTTGAGACATGACATAGAAAATATGATAGGACTAGGAGATTTAAGTTAGTTGGAGGATAGAAAGGGAGAGGATATAGAATGGAAAGTAGAGATTATGCAAAGAAATGGGGGGAAGAAATAGAGAACCCCCTTTTAAAAAATCACTGGGAAATATGGCGATTATATAAAAAGGACTTACTTCCGAGTATTTCCCCAATATCACCAGTGATAATGATGAGAAACTTTCCGGGAAATTTTAAAAAAGAGTTGGGAAAAAGTTTAAAAGAAGGAAAAGTAATGAAGTTAAAAGATTGGCTAGAAAGGATGAGAACTAGGGAAGAAATAAAGGAGAGATTAAAAGAGGGAAACATATTGTGGTTAAATTATATTCAATTAGAATGGTGGACGAAGAAATGGTTAAATGATAATGGAGAGTGTAGAGGAATTATAAAGTTTGAGGAGCTGATTTTAAAAAAAGAAAATGAGAAGAGAGAAAACAAACTAATAAAAGGTTTAACGAGCGAAATATATAGATTATTAGTGGAAAAAGTAGAGATGGAATGTGTAGGCAAGATGGTATGGGAAACGGACTTGAAGGAACAAATAGGGCAACAGAGTTGGAAAGGGATATGGAAACAACGAGTGTTGAGAAATATGTCTGTGAGGATAAAAGAAAATTATTACAAGTTTATCTGGAGGTGGTATCTAACCCCTGTGAAATAAAATAAAATAAATAAGACAAATTCAGCAACATGTTGGAGAGGTTGTCAAGAGAAAGGAACGTATTTACATATGTGGTGGGAATGTGAATTTGTACAAAAATTATGGAAAATGGTGTTTAAAGAGATAAAAGAAATTATCGGAATGGAGATAGAGGAGACACCGATAGTGGCATTGTTATCAGTGTACGGAGAATTGAAATGTAATCAAGAGACAAAGAATTGATAACGAATTTGTTGACAGCAGCAGGACTAATGATATCTAGGAACTGGAAGGTTCAAGGGGATTATCATATAGAAGATTGTTACAAAGAAATATGGGATATTGCTATTAATGATAAATTAACATGTAACATAAAAGTTAGAAGAGGAATGATAAAAATGAATGATTTTGAAGGAATATGGTAACAGTTTTTAGAATTTGTACTATTAAAGGGGAGAGGGAAAACACCTCCAGAAGAAGTAATGAGATTGCTGATAGAGAAGGAAGGTGAGAATAAAGACACAGACACAGAGCTTGGTTTGAACTAGGGCCTCTTTATTAAATAATGGTAACTTTACCCTCCCGATATCTGCACATGAAAGTGTGGGAATTAATTCCTTATCTCAGGCCACATGCCTGTAATAAGGGCGAGCACACTCCAAAGGAAGGAGTCGAAAATCCGGTTCCTTCCTTATCTGACACTATGAAAGTGTGGGGAGACCCCCCTACTACACCCCGCCCCCTGCCATATCGACAGAGAGTAGGTGAGGACAGGAGGGTCCCCAAAGGCATACCATATCCTGGCACTGAGGCCGCTAAGCCCCCGAAGAGCAGGCCATCTGGATATGCCAATCACCATAAAGGTGCCAGAATGCTTACCGTCCCTATCTTAATAAGCCAATTCCCGCACATCCTTGCCAATGAAGGGATCCAAGCCTCTGCTTAGGTACCCTTCCTCCACCACACCGGGATAAAATCCCGCAGACCCATGTGCAGATCCTGCAGGAAAATGTCATTTCCTGCATCGGAAAGAAGTACACCATCGGCCCTATACAGCTCATGCCTGAAAGCCACAATTGCAGGGTGGGTTTCTCTGATTTCTCTGTTGACCTTTTTGACTGCCCTATTTAATCCTCTGACATCCCTGCCCTCGTGCCATTGGCGCCGAGGTAGCATATTTGACCATACGATCCACGTATACGGCCAACGTTGCCAAATATATTCAAAATCCTCTCTAGCTTGCATAATGAGGACTTTACCCTTGAGAAGCCCCAAATCATTGCCCCCGAGGTGCAACACCAGCACCTGCGGCGGGCCATACATGCTCTCAGCTTGAATCAAAGTGCGAAAAAGTCCATCCCATCTCAGGCCTCTCCGACCCACCCAGTGGATGGAGGCCCCCAATCCAAAGCCCAATTGTGTGCCCACAGTTGTTCTCGTTGCTCTATGGCATGCCCAAAACACCATGTTGTGTCCACAGATGGTTATTTCAATAGGGTCCGGTCTCCTCGCCCAATCTGCTGAGAGAAAAAACTATCAATACCTGCTCCACACTAGCACACATAAGCTTTAAAAGCCCCAGATCGCCACCTGCTGATGGATTTGATCCTAGACTCCTCTAAACCCCCCCCCCCCCCGGTAGCAGCTGTGGAAGCAGCCCCAATTCGAAATGAATGCGTTCTGAAATGTCGATGCTCCAGACCCAAAGCTCCTAGAGCTTTCTTAGCCACAAACCAAAACTGATATTTAGTTAAGGGGGTCCCATCATGATGACAAAAGAGAAAACCTGGAGCCAATCCACGCCTTGCTAAGAAGGTATTGATAGCCAACACTGGGCAAACCTCCTCCCATCGGGCAGGTGCCAGTGAGATCTTAGCACCATAAGCCTTCTGATCGGTCTTTGACCGCCTCAGATGGATCACTATGGATTCCTTAGAGGCTGACAGATCGTTGAGCTGCAAAGCTCTACTTGAAGTATCCTGCTTTGAGCAAGCAAGAACCTCACTAATGCGAAAATCCCCAAAGAAAAGAGTAAGTGCCACAGCATGAAAAGGAGCTTGTTCCCATTCTGATGAACATACCCCAGCCCACTGCCCGCATAGACCGACTAGAATCTCAGGGGTAATAGGCCTGCGCTTGTCTGGCGCAGATGGGGCAGACCTAGACCAACCCTCCAGCATCCTGCGGATGCGGGTATCAGATGTAGTGTCCGAAAAACCATTAATTTTAGCCTCAAATGAGAGGCCTGCCAGTTTCCCACGCAGGGTGCTTGCAGAGGCTCCCTGGCGGTGCGAGCGAACACAAAATTCTAATAAATGATCAATGGGAATGGGCCAACTATCAGGCAGATTGCACTCAACTCTGAAGGTGCTAAACTCCCTACCTGCTGGCTCATAAAGTGCCAGGGTGCTGGGAGCCACAGATCTCCTCATTGCTTCGGATGCTTCCTCTCTCCAAGATCCCAAAGCTCCATGGGCATGGGATCTGGATACTGTCTTGCAGCTGGGGCCAACTCCCGAAACCTGTACATCTGGTTACGTGACAAAGAGTCAGCGATTCCATTATCCAAGCCTGGAATATGGCGCGCAAAAAAGGTTATATTAAATTGTAAACACCGTGACGTTATGGCCCTAACTAGCCGCATTACCCGCTTGTTTTTTGAGGACAAAGAATTAACTACCTGCACTGTAGCCATATTGTCACACCAGAAGTGGATCACAGAATTTGAAAGAAGGTCGGCCCATAGCCAAACTGCTACCACTATCGGGAATAGCTCAAGAAATGTTAGATCTCGACAAATTCCCTGCTATTTCCAACTCTGCGGCCACTGCTGAGCACACCAGCAATCCATAAGGATCACCCCGAAACCATAAGAACCAGAAGCGTCAGAACAAACCTGGAATTGCACCTCCAGGAGAATCTCACGCCTCCAGAAGGACACCCCATTATATTGCTCTAGAAAAGCTGCCCATATGTGCAAATCGGCTCGCATTTCAGCCAACACAAGTAAACAATGCAGGGGCCGCTTAATCCCAATCATCGAATCACAAAGGTGCCTTAGAAAGGCACGATCTGGAGCTACCACGTGACACGCAAAGTTCAGGTGTCCTACCAACTCCTGAAGTTGCCTAAGCGTGATCTTACGAGCATTTAGGGCAGATTTAATCAGCCCTTTGAGCACATCTAATTTAGCCCTAGGCAAACTACAACTCTGTCCAATGGAATAAATTTGAATCCCGAGAAAGGTCAGACATGTTGCTGGCCCCTCAGTCTTCTCCTGTGCTAGAGGTACCTCCAGTTCTGCTGCCAGGTCCTGGAACCCCTTCATAGCCTGTTGGCATTGATCCGAAGAGGCCATGCCAGCAAACAGAAAATCATCCAGGTAATGGACAGAGTTCCGGGAACCCATCTTACTGCACCACACCAACTCTAAAAATGAGCTAAACTTCTCAAAAACACAACAGGATACAGAACATCCCATTGGGAGGGCCCAATCCACATAGAACAGCCCCTGGAAGGCGAAGCCTAGCAAGTTGAAATCATCAGGGTGCACAGGCAGTAGCCGGAAGGCAGACTTAATATCGCACTTTCCCATTAGAGCACCCTTTCCACACCGCCGTACCATGCGTACAGCAGAATCAAAAGAGGCATAGCAAACTGAGCATAACTCTGGAGGGATGTGGTCATTAACGGAATCACCTCTGGAATGGGACAAATTATGTATCAGCCTGAACTCGCCAGGTGACTTCTTAGGCACAATGCCCAAAGGAGACACCCTGAAGAGTGGCAAAGGGGGCTGGACAAATGGGCCCATACTCATCCAGCCTGAACTTCTTTACCTATTTTCTCAAAAACCACCCCCTCCATCCCGACGATGGAAGATTGGTTCTTAGAGGAAAAGGGCTTACGTTCCCCAATGAAAGGAATCTGGAAACCATAACTAAAACCATTGAATAATAACATTGCATCCTCACGGTTCAAATAACCACGTAACAGAGAAGCTAATGCTTCCACTTTAATTGGGCTGGGGCCCTTTAGGTGAAGGTCCCGGATTAGGGGGATTATGACCTGGTTGCAAGTCTTTTCCGGTCTTGTTGACTTTAATGCGTGGGCAGCTGGAATATGGATGGGCGCCGCTACACAAGGAACACTCATGCCAATATTTGCACTTGTTACTGATGCAAACGCCCCAGGAACTAAATTCCCAGCAGAGTAGGCAGGGTTGAACCGCCTGACCAGCAGGGCCTCTAGGAGTTACAGGCCCTGCTGGTCTGGACAGGATGTGCCCACTATCCGCTCTTTCACCCGACACTGGCTTGGCAGGAGTCATGAATTGCAACCATAACTCCGGTTCCTTAACATCCCATTTTACTTCCGGAATGAATGTGGCCTTCAAACGGAAAGCCCTATCATAACCTAACCATGCTGGTCCAAGATATTCAGCATAACATCTGAATATGATGTCTAAATATTTGGTGAGGACCATAGCTTTCCCAGGGTGTTTCTGTAACACAACCCCCATATAAATAATAAAGTCGGCCAATCAATTGGCCCAGGTCTGCTCAACTTTCCTCTTTTTGCTGGCCTCTTGTTCCCTATCCTTATCCTTCTCTTTGTCCTTCTGCTCCTCTTCCTTAAACAAAAGTGAGAAGACATCCACAAAATCACCCTTCCAGATCTTTTCTTTAGTCGCTGGAAGGAGATGATATCTTCCTGAAGCTGACGGCATGGCAGGAGTCACCAAAGGCACTGAGGATACCTGCGTGGCCTCAGTAACTTGCATGGACGATGCTCCACTGGAACTCCTAGATGCCATTCCAGCAGACTGCACATCTGACACCGGGTCAGGAGGATGCACTGCAACAACAGCCAGAGCTCTATTATCTGCACGCTTTCCCCTTCTCCCTGCCTGGGGTTCACTCTTCCGACTGCCACTATTAGCAGCCAAATTGGAAAGAGGCCGAGCCTCGGGCGTGGCTGCCTTATATAGGCGAAGCCCCCCGCCTCGCCTCACATGATCTTTTGCGACCACGTAAGGTGTCCTATTCTGCCTCCTTTGCCCCAGCAACAGCCGGTTTCATGCCCAAACCGTTGGTTGGGCGGAGACCGGGTTTTTGGAAATATTAATAAGATCCCGTGGTTGGAGGGAGCACACTTATGTTAATTATGATTATGTTAAAGGGAATTAAGTTAGAACATGTGTTTATTAAATTGTTTACTTTGTATTATGTGTATTATGGGGTATTGTTTTATATTGTATTGTATTGTTTGGATGTATTAAATTTAAAAAAAATAAAAAAGAAGAAGAAGAAGAAGAAGAAGAAGAAGAAGAAGAAGAAGAAGAAGAAGAAGAAGAAGAAGAAGACAATACTAGGTCAGCTGGACTAGGGACCTGACATTCCTTGGTATAAGGCAGATTCATAGATTCAAATAATGTGGCTATTCATTCATAATGCAATTACTCCATTTCATTTATTTTTGTAAATGAAAATAGATTCATTTATTTAATGAGTTCCCTCCTCCCCAAAGTCACACAGGGATTATTATACAAAGCACCATTAAAAAAAAAGGAGGGGAGTTATACAAACATTTCAAGTAAAGCAGACCAGACATCCATATGTTTATACACTCGTTCAAAAGTTGATAATGTTATTAGGTCCTTGATCCATTGCATTATGGGAGGTGTGGATTTGTCCTTCCAATTTGAAAGTATAAGTCTTTTGGCTGTCATAGGGGCTCTGAAGATCCATCTGTGCTGACCGTGTGTTAACTTCCAAGAAGCAGGTAGGTAATTTAGGAGGACATGCACATTATTCCATAGTATAGACTGTTTCAGTACAAAATTCACCTCCTCCCACTGGTTCTGAAAGAAATCATTTAATGCAAATGGGTGATAATGAGTATTGCAGTCTTGATTCAATGTGCATTGCAGTGTGTGTGTGTGTGTGTTTGGAGGGGAGGCAAAATAAATGTGCAAATGAACTGAAGGAACAGAATTTGTCCATGTTCCAATGCCAGAAATATTTTTATAAACCAGGACAGGAAAATGGTCACAGGGCAGGGTGAACCAGAAGAGCAACAGCAACAGAATAAGATGGGTGCTATCCATTCCTCCATAACTGAAATTAAATGCAAATGGAAATACTAATAGCTAGTTCCTGTGCTCCATCGAGTGCTGTTTTCTGAGGCAGCAGAGCATGAGATGCAATGAAGGGTTGTTGATCCAGCCATCAGGGATGATTCAACACCGCCCCAAGAATTATGCCACTAGCTGAAAGGCTCGAACTTGACACAAAATAAGATATCCAGGATTCAGCTCCAGAAAATGTTGTATAATTCAATGCACCCTGAACAGGGCGCTGCAAACTTGGCATAGGCACTGCACAAAGTCATGGTTAATCATTAATAATATCAAAACTGGCTAAAAGTAAAACCGGTTAAAAGTACAAATACAAAATATTATTATTATTATTATTATTATTATTATTATTATTATTATTTATTTATTTATTTATATAGCACCATCAATGTACATGGTGCTGTACAGAGTAAAACAGTAAATACAGTATAAAAAGCACAACCAGGATAAAACCACGCAGCAAAATTGATATAAGATTAAAATACAGAGTTAGAACAATAAAATTTAAATTTAAGTTAAAATTAAGTGTTAAAATACTGAGAGAATTAAAAAATCTTCACTTGGCGATGAAAAGAGTACAATGTAGGCACCAGGCGGACCTCTCTTGGGAACTCATTCCACAACCGGGGTGCCACAGCGGAGAAAGCCCTCCTCCTAGTAGCCACCTGTCTCACTTCCTTCGGCAGGGGCTCATGGAGAAGGACCCCTGTAGATGATCTTAAAGTCCGGGCAGGTACATATGGGAGGAGGCATTCCTTCAAATAACCTGGCCCCAAACCGTTTACGGCTTTAAATGTCATGAAACAAGATATCCAGGATTCAGCTCCAGAAAATGTTGTATAATTCAATGCACCATGAACAAGAGGCTGCAGACTTGGCATAGGCACTGCACAAAGGCATGGTTAATCATTATTAATATCAAAACTGCCCCATATCTGTTTTCCCACTTTGGATGGGGGGGAAACACCATTGGGAAGGCTGCACCATTTCACAGCTACAATGAGATTTTTAGCCACCAAGGTGGCATTTCAGTTTTTTAAAAAGGGAGGGGGAGACTTGCCATGGATTGTACAACATTTAATGCTTTAAATGCTTCATTTGTGTTTTATATAAATGTTTTAATAATTGCTATGTATTTTAATTGTATTTTAATTTTCATGTAAACCACTTAGAGATATTATTAAATCTGAACAGTGCTATATAAATCCATTAAAGAAAGAAATAATAAATTAACAGATGTAATTTTGGCCTTTATAAGCCTCTGTGCACAGCGCAGCTTTACCATGCAGCAGGAAGGGAATAAGAGTTTGAGCACTGATATATCCCCTTAATCATATCACATGTTCCATTGATATTTTTCCAGCACTGACAACAATATATCATCAGTGTTTAAGGGGACAGACAGAGGTTTAGGAAGGGTGTAAATGGAAAGTGGGGCAAGATACATGCATCTGCTTTGTTATGACACAAATCTCTCTATGCACTTTCTGCACCAGTTGAAGGTGGGTTGATGGCCATTGTCTTACAGCACAATCACATACATGTCTACTTAGAAGTAAGTACCATTGAGTTCAGCTGGGCTTACTCCGAGGTGGATATGGTATTGCAGGCCTAGCCTTTTTGACTTCATCCATTTTGAAAAAGATATCTTATGGTTCCTTTCATTCAACCACCACCCCTTCCAGAAAACAAACCCATGGGGAAAACAGGATGGAAGAACCAAACAACTGTCCGAGAATTCATTCTGCTGGGATTTGGGGATCTTCCGAAGCTGCAAGTTCTTCTCTTCCTGGTATTTCTGACCATTTACTTGGTGACTCTGTCTGGGAACCTCCTCATTGTTGTGCTTGTTGTAGTTGATCGCCACCTCCACACCCCCATGTACTTCTTCTTGGGGAACCTGTCTTGCTTGGAGATCTTGTACAGTTCAACGGTTCTTCCAAGAATGCTGGCCAGATCCTTGACTGGGGTGAAAACTATTTCATTTGGAGGTTGTTTTGTGCAGTATTACATCTTTGCTTGCTTAGCCGGGACTGAATGTTACCTCCTTTCTGTGATGTCTTATGACAGGTACTTAGCGATTTGTAAACCACTGCATTATGTGGTCCTTATGCATGGCAGGATGTGTTGCCAGCTCTCCTTCGCATCCTGGGTATGTGGGCTTTTGGTTAGCACCATTACAACCATATCAATGTCATTGTTATCCTTCTGTGGCCCCAATGAAATTGATCATTATATATGTGACTTAAGACCCATGTTAAAACTCTCCTGCAGTGACACCTCTTGGGTGGAACTCATTGTTTTCATTTTTGCCTGTACATTCACCCTGCCGCCCTTCCTATTCACCACAATCTCCTACATTTATATCATACTCACAGTCTTAAGAATTGCATCCACTACTGGAAGGAAGAAAGCATTTTCCACCTGCTCCTCTCACCTCTGTGTGGTTGGTCTTTTCTATGGGACTCTCATAATTGTCTATATGCTACCAAAAGTCTTTATCCAGAGACAGCTCAACAAAGTATTTTCTCTCTTCTACACCATTCTCACTCCTATGGTGAATCCCCTCATATACAGCCTGAGGAACAAAGATGTGAAGGGAGCTTTAGGAAAACTCCTTGGGAAATGCCCACCCTGAGTAACACCTTTGAGGTTCCAGCTCAGAAAACCACATCGATTGGGTTGGTAAATTAAATGAGGCCAGCTCTTCTCATATTCAATGTTTTACTTTTCTTTCCAAGAATAAAAGGATCAGTTTGAGAAGTGGAAAAAGATGTGGCACTGATACCTGGCTGTGTTCCTCTAGAAATAATGGGATGCCTTAGAAATGGAGATACCTTCATTGTTACTTGGCCTGTGGATTCTGACCAAGGCCTTTGCTAGACCTACCTGATAATCAGGTGGTGAGGGGGGGCCAGCCCATGCTAGAAGTAGCATGAGCTGTCACTCCTATCCACAAGTCAGACGCGACAGGCTGCAGGAAAGCCTCATCGCGTCCGCCATTTTTTTAAGTTTTAAAGGACTTGGATGTGCACTAACGCTCGTGCAGTTAGGTAAGTATTTTTTTTTTTAAAAAAAAAAGCATTCTCCCCACTTCCCCCACCTCCCACCCCCGATCTCTTCCTGGCTCCGATCTCTCCCTGGCTCCGCTCTTCCCCCCCCAGCTCCGATCTCCCTGCCCTGGCTCCTATCCCCCTGCCCCCCCGGCTCCAATCCCCCTACCCTGCCCTGATGGCTGCAGTACTCCTGTGGAGTGCTGTGCCCCATCCACTGCTTATCCCGGCTACTCGCATGTAATTGTGGTAGCCGGGAAAAGCATTGGAATGGGCTACATGCTCGCGGTCTTGGGCTCAGCCCGAGACTGTGGGAAATACTGGGCTACAACTGTAGCCAAATGCCCTGGGGCCAGGCAGGGTTGACCCCTGCCTGAGCCTGGGAGCCCCTGTGCATCATCTGGATGCACAGGGATGAGCCTGGGTGTCAGCCCGGGAAAACCCCTGGTCTAGCAAGGCCCCAAGAGTCTAGTTCTTCCCCTGCTCTATGGACATTGCTTAGCAGTGTGCAAATTACAACATAGGGCTTCTTCTAAGCATGATGACTTGTCAAATGGAATGTCTAGCCAGCTGATACCCTTCTTTGTGCCTTGCAGGCAGGGATGCCTTTGCCCACCCACTGATGGGGGAAGGACGAATGGGGATGGCCAGCACATTTCTATGGTTCAGGTGGGCCAGTTATGTGTGGGATCTCTGTGGCTCTGCAGATATTGTTTCAGTACAACTCTCATCACCAACATCCATTATCCATGCTCTCTGGGACTGCTGAAAGTTGTAGTCCATCCACATCTGGAGAGACACAGGTTCTTCATTCTACTATGTACCCTTACCTGGGAATAAGTCCTATTTATCTCACCACATTTACCAGGTCTCAAATATAAGAACTCATAACATTTTCATTCATGTGCTACTAGCCAGGAATATTCACTAGTGATGTATGAGAATTTTATTTCAGTTTCCAAATCATTTGAAAATGCCCCATTCACAACACCAAATGTGAATGGGAGCACATGTTCTACGAAAATGTTCACAAATTCCCAAACTTGCAGTCACGTTCCTAAAAAGTGCACTTCAAAACTTGCACAACTTTAAGAATTCTAATTGGCATGGCAGGTTCCCGTTTGGACCCCATTCCCACCACAAGGGGTGTTAAACAAGGTTTCATCTTAGCACGAGTGTTGTTTAACCTTTATAAAAACAACATAATTCAGGAACTCTTCTCCCCCTCATTTTCCTCCCTGCTGCTGGTAAACAGAAAATGCAGCTTCTGCTGTGTGCAGGTGATATGGCCCTCATCTCCCTGACTCAAACAGGTATGAGGAGATGGCTTAATAAATTCAGAACTTATTGTAAGCAAGAAGGCCCATCTATTAATTATAGTAATATATTGGTCTCTTGACTGTAAATAAAGAAATGAATGAATAATTATAGTAAGACTAAAGTGGTCATGTTTGCCATAAGGTATGAGCAGCATAAATTAAACGGGCACTAGATGGACATAATATAGAACAGAGTTGCTCATTCAAATATTTCAGGCTTTGTTTTTCTGAGAATGCCCTATGACATACCTATGTCGAAGCAATTACAACTTCAGTTGCCCATTCATTAGGGCCCATAATACTGAGGGCTGCCACTTAGTAGAACCTGAGCTAAAAGCCTTCACAGCTAAGATTTTGTCTCAGCTCCTATATGGAGCAGCAATCTGGGGTAGCAATTGCAGAGATGAGCTTGATGTAATTCAAAGTAGGTTTTGCATCTGCTCCTGGCAGTAGCATATAGCACACCTTGTGCACTATTAAGGAGTGGACTGGGTCTCTCTCACCCGCCTCAGCAGATGCTCGCCCTGTAGCTGCTGTGGCCTGTCCCCACTCACCAGGCCCTGTGAGCCTCTTCCAAAATCATACACTTCCCACTGTTTTAATGGCCACCACCATTAATACAGCAGGGGAAAGAGCACAATTTCCAGAGAAATTGCATACTTCCCCTCACTGTGTCAATGGTGGCTGTAAAGGCCTCATTAATGCAAGGGTAATGCCATGAAGGCCCCATTGATGCAGCAGGAGGGCTGTGTGCAATTTCAGAGGCTGCAATTAATGCAGGGGGGAAGTGTGTGATTTTTACATCCAGGAAGTGTGTGATTTTGACATCCACAGGGGAATGTGGGTCCAGGGGCATATACATATACATGCTAAAAGGAAATGTAAACGTCTCCACAAAACATTTAATAGGGACTGATTTTCCAGGAACAGAAATGTCTGTCTGTCTGTCTATCTATCTATCTATCTATCTATCTATTATCATCATCATCATCATCGTCACCATCATCTTGAAACTGGAAATTCCAGTTAAAATGAGACCAGGGCAGAAACTGTTACATTATAAAATACAAAAGAAAACTCACAACATCCCAAAACGAAATAATAATCCAAATGACTTTCAGTCAAGAATATTTAGACAATTTGGCCAGCACCAAAGCAAAAGTGACTACTTTTTAATGCCCCACAAATTGTTGCTTGCTACTAAAAAAAAAAAAAAAGTAGTTTGAAGTTTTGACCAGCATTCAGACAAGTAAATAAAGTCAAGGCCTACTTCAATGTTGCCCAACTTTCCAATGTTTCATGTAAACTATGTTCACAGTAGAATGTTATGGAATGCACAGGAATTAATGGCAATTTGAGTTCTTTGGCAGACATATCAACATGAAGCAGATTCCAACACAGGGAATAGTATGTAAAACACTGTAATAGATAGGATTTGTCATTCCTTTGCCAACACACCTATTAACTGGCATGTAATTAGCTACTTGCTATTTAATGTGAATCATACCGTGGCCAATAGGATTGATTTATTCTCTGGAATTTATATACAAATAAATTAGTGTCTGTATCCAGCCACCCTATATAGCCTTTGTTTCATGGGGATCGGGGAAAGGACACAGGTATTCAGCAGGCAACAAAATAAAACACAGATACACCCTGCCATGTAGCTTCACACATTCAAACTGAAGTGGGGTGTTTTTTTTTGGGTGGATAATGGAGCAATGAAGTAATGTTGACAATGTTGAAACAATTTTTCCAACCTTCTAGTTTTGAATGTCAAACCAATGAGTATGTTAACAATGAGAAACTACATGCATTGTATGTATGTGTATCACCATATACTATTCAAGTCTACCAGGAAAAATTAAAAAAAGGGGAGAATGTTCCCACTTTGCCACCCTAATTTCTAATGTTCTGCTTTGTTATTTCTTCCTTTTTAAGTTTGGTACAATGATTTTTGCCAGTTCTTGCAAAAGATATAGAAGAAAGCTTTCTCATTTAATATGTAGATTGAAATAGTCTTCCTTTGAGTAAGTCTCGCAGGGCCTCTTTCACCTTTTCATTTCTCAGTGTGTAGATAAAAGGGTTGAGCACAGGGGTTATTACAGCTGTCAAAATGCTCACAACTTTCTTGAGAACCAGAGATGGTGTCTTTGAGGGCCTCAGATACATGAATATGGCACTTCCATAATATATGGAGGCCACAATGATATGGGCACCACAAGTGGAGAAGGCCTTCTGCCTGCCAGTGGCTGATGGGATCTTCAGTACAGTGACAATGATAGAAATGTAGGATACAGTTGTTAGTGACAATGATCCCAGAAGTACAATGATAGCTATCATGAAATCTAAAAGCTCAACGAGGTGTGTGCCAGAACAAGAGAGAGCGAGGAGTGGTTCAATATCACAAAAGAAATGATTAATGATATTAGATCCACAGAATGGCAGTTTTGATATAACGGTCACAGGCCAGATCATGAAGGAAAATCCTAAAAACCAGCAAGAAATGACGAGCCAAGTACAGAGCCTGAAATTCATGACAGTAGAATAGTGTAGTGGATTGCATATGGCTACATAGCGGTCAAAGGACATGAGAGCCAAGAGTAGGAATTCTGCCACTCCAAGGCAGAAGTAGAAGAAGCACTGACTAATGCAACCATAAAATGAGATTGTTTTTGTCGTTAAAGGAGGTTGGATAGCATGACTGGGATGATGCACAATGTGAATGCAATCTCCAGGATGGACAAGTTAAAGAGGAAAAAGTACATAGGAGTATGAAGATGAGAATCGAGTAGCACCACAGCCACAATGGTCAGGTTTCCCAGCAGTGATAATGAAAAGATAAGTAGAAGGAGACAGAAAAAGAAAATCACTAGTTGATCAGGAACCGGGATGCCCAAGAGAACAAACTCCTCCAGTGTGTGGTTGTTGTCTGGATGCATTTATGGTACAAACTGGAAATAAGAAATGTAACAATGAAGCAAAAGCAAACAATCATCATTTTCAACAACAACAACAAAAGCAACAACAACACACACAATAGCTGAGTTAATAAATAATCATTTAAAACATAAAAGCCCCATATTGTGGCAAGCTCCACATTGTAGAATGATAGATGTGGAGAGAGAGGGGGGAGAGGGAGAGAGAAGTTTTGCATTTTCACATGATTACCTTGATTTTACCTTGATTTTCATCAAAGAGGTGCACGGCTCCTCTTTAAAGTAAAACGGCAGCCACAACCTCCCTCTTTCCTTCTGGGATGTCACACAGCTGTCAAGATGCTGGGGGAAGATCGCAGAAGCAGGTAAGTTCACAATCCTCTCCCCTCCCTCCCTCAACACCCTTAAGGTGTAGACATGCCCAATGAATCTCATATGCCTTTTCTACACCTAAGGATTATCCCACGAAAATGGAGGGATCGTCCCTGCCTGCTCCTGGGATCCCCATGTGTCATTTGGATGCACAAGAACGATCCCAGGATGATCCCAGGGGAAAAGGCAGGTGTAGAAACAGCCATAGTTTCCTGTTTCTCACCTTTCAGTCACATTTCTCTTTGCAACTGCAATAACTTCACAGGAGCAGGCAAGTGACTGCAGAAGCTCTACAGGAACAGGAAATGGGCAGAAGCATGTCAGAGAAAACGGATCACCCATGGTCTGTTTTAGCAATTAATTAAAGTTCAGATATCAGAAGCAATTACAACACAAGTGGTTAAAAGCCCAAAGCTTTTATTACCTAGCAGACTAAAGTTCAATACATTGATAAGGCTAAAAGCTAAGCTAAGCAAGACATTCTATACTTCCCCATTCAGTTGTCGGGAACTCCAAAAGACAACAAGGAGACTCCATTTGCTGGCCAATCAAGTCCATGGCACACTCTACCGCAAGCTAAGTCGGTGGTGAAGTTCCATCTTATAGATGCCAGGGGAGCTGTATTTATAGTCCCAGCTAGTGTCTACTGGCCATTGTGTCACTGTGGGAACTCTAAGGTTCTCATCTCTTATCAGTGCTCTATCAAGAGAACAGCTGTCTTGACCCCAAGACCAGCACAAGATCTGTCTCATGCCTTGATCTATGTCATAGATCAAAGCCAGCAGTTTTGGGAAGCATGCCAAGAAATGCCACCTGCCAGTAGATAAAACTTTTTTCTCAAGTTTCAAAACACTGACATCAGCCTGTCTGTCTATTGCCAGTTTTAACTCCTTACTTGAATTACATAACAAATGTCATATTGAGAAAGGGTGTTCCCATAAGATTCCAAGCATTGGGTCAAAATGGCGGCACATCAAACCTAATCTCCTCAAGATAACAAAGGTCTTCCGGATTTTCCCATACATTGTTATGAGAACATTTTCAGTCCCCCCCCCCCATGAATTCCATCTTTTGCCAAGGGAAATGAATGAAGTGACTAGTCTAAGCAATAAAACCCAGGAACAAGATGGAATGCATGGAACTAGAACTAATGTCAACTATGTGGAAAAGTACAAGAAAAGGTCAGGCAACTTAGACAAATGATTTTCAGTGCTCTAACCATTCTTTAAAATAATACTAGAGCAGTAGCAGCAGCAACAACAACAACCACATAGTAAACACAGGAAAGTGCCAGATGATCAGTGGTCAGAGAGAAGAGGACTGGGGAAAAACAAGGAAAGTCTTGGTCCCATACAGAAGGGAGTGTCTCCATCTGAGAAACTCTGGTAGGCCAGGTTGGGAACCCTGGGAGGGGGGAATAAACCATGGACTCAAAGTTCGCTTTCCTGCTAAACATACATACCTCTGTCTAAACCCTATGGAATTCCACCAGATAGATATGTATAGGATTCCACTGTAAGAGTGCTGCCTTTTATCCAAATATCTGTGGGATTATATTTGATGCCTAATATTTCTCAATATGAATAGTAATGTAAGAATTAAGTGTTGATTTTAAGTGTTGAGGTGCAGTATTGGGCAAAAGGTGGGAGAATAATAATAATAATAATAATAATAATAATAATAATAATAATAATAATTTTCCTATCTCCAACAAATATTGGGTATATTAGAATAGATAACTATGTGGAATTAGATGCCATGGGTACACTTAAAAAACAACAGCTTGAAATTGCTACTGATTAAATCTTTAGTACATATCTAAATAACCATATCTATTCTTTACCTTGAATAGGCAGCGAGGATTTTTACCCCATTTATTTTTTAATGAGAAAGGATAATGTTCTGTTTTTAACAATAAATTATAAATTTATTGTAAGTTTACTGGACAAGGGTCCTGTTACCCAACATTTCAATTCTGACATTACCTGTAAGGAAATACATTTCTGCAAAACATATATTATGCTCTGCAATATCCTGTGCTGCTGCTCCATTTATGCCTTTGATGTTGCACTAAGTAAAGTGATCTCTAGCACAGCACCAATAGCATATATAGGTGTGATGGGTTTTCTTGGAAAATCCATTGTGCCACCATATACTATTGCCATTTTACTTGAGGTCACTTATGTTAGTGCTATGTCAATAGTGTAAGCAGAACAACAGCTTTGGATGCTGCGCACTGGATCTAACTTGAAAGAATTGGAATCGAAATGGTCTAGTGCCTTCCATTTTAGCTGCTGATCAGATGAAATTACATTGTTTTCCACTATTAGATATTGCGTAGTATCAAGATTTTTTTGTTTTGTTTCCATAGGGGGAAACACCTGATACAGTTTAATAAACCCTTTGTTTGTTTTCTATAATTGCTGTTAATGGAGATAGTCCAGGAATTATATATGGTTTGAATCTGAACCAAATGAATAAAGATGTTTTAACTGATAACACCTTTGATTTTAGAATGTTCCTTTCTGAAACAAGAATACACACCAATATACTTCTGCTCTGCTGTAACGGCTCTATCCTGTTTGTAAGAAACACACAATGAAGATAGTTTAACTATATAAAATATTGAATAATATTGGGAACTCCAACTCCCCTTCTGATATACTTTTGGCCGAGGACCTTTGCAAAAACCTTTGGAGGATCATTTAACAATCTAAAATACATTATCAACTTCTGCCGTTATATATGAATTACAACATTAAGTGCTAAAGGGATGTTAATACATTAAACGTATTTGGCAATTAATGAATTAAAATCATTACTATGTATGTATATGAAATTTTATTCCACCCTGTTCACAAAGACATGTATGGAATTAACTTTTAAAACAATATATCCCCTCAAAGGAGAAAGTGAAATGTTCTTCCTTGAAAAATGAGACACCAATATCTTTGGCAGGTTTCAGAAGAGGAATATTTGGACATCAGTACTTAGAACCCAATTCAGAAATCTTCCCTGCCCCATCCACCTGTCATACAAAAGAAAATATTGTGCTTGCCTACTCATCAAGACAAAAGGAAGAAGGAAAAGTGTTCACACTACTGTAACAAGAGAAGATCCTAGAGTCTGCTTTAGATTTGCCAACTGGGTTACTGGATGCAACTTGTGTCATAATAATAATATTCTCCATGGATTAAAGCAAAAACTCCCATTTCTATATATTTCCATGGAATTATTTTTTCTATTTATTCTCCAGCAACCAAAATTCATTATCAAGTTTGGTATTCTAAGTATGTTTATACTCTTTCAGGAGGGTAACAAACTTAATAATAAAAGCAAATTGAACAATGTTGATGCATACAGAGTGCACATGGATCTAAATTTACTCAAACTTAGAGATGAACCATTGAAATAATTGGAGATTAAATTGGTCATGATGAACTGAAGTTCCAGTGATTTCCATTAGCTTAATCTGAGTAATTCTAGATCTGTGTCTCTCTCTCGGTGTGTATATATGTAAAGTATCCCAACATCAAATTAAGAAGGCGGCTCTGGATCTATATGGATGCAATCAGTCTTTAATGAAAATATCTTAGTGCTAAACACATAGTTTCTCAGACTTCCACTGCTTCCAAATGAAAACAAAAAACAAAACAAAAAAACTATGGAGATTGGCATGCTTGACAGAAAAGAAAACTTCTGAATCTACAGACTCAGAACTTTGACACTATGGGCATGTCTACACCATAGGGTGTAGAGGGAGGGAGGTGGGAGGATTGCAGACTTACCAACTTCTGCGATCCTCCACCAGCTTCTAGACAGCCACTGTGCTCCTCCACAGAAAAGGTAAAAATATTTTTTTAAAAAACCGACTCTGCTCCCCATCCCTGATGGGCACAGACTGCCCCCATGCAGCTCTGTGTTCATTTTACAGAGTCCCTGCTACACACAGGGATGACGGGAGGATGTGGAAGTAGTGGCCACATGGCCCATGCTCTGCAGGATGGTCCTGGGACCATAGAAAAGTTGGGTTTTCAACAGTTCCTTATATCCAGGGAAAAGTCCTTGCTCATCCCGGGTTGCCCCCAGGATCCCCTGTGCATCACGTGGATGCACAGGGATGATCCAGGAACTACCCTGGGATATAGCGCTGGTGTAGACATGCCCTATATGGCATTATCCTGAAGGACAATTCATAAGTTTATACCACCCACACCTCTGTTTGTCTTCTTCTCCCAAACTGCCACTTTTGGTATTCATTCAACACCACAACTACTGATGAAGGCAGAAGCAGAAACATTTAACATTGAATATCTTTTGAAATTACTCTTCTGTTAGTGGATGGGCACATAAACAACTAATTAGATTTGGAGACATAACATTGTCTATATTTCTGAACTCAAACTTCCAAGGGGATTTAATCACAGAGGAAGCCATCAGGCACCTAGGCAATACATCCCAATTCAACTCCAGTTATGGCAACATCATCTTCTTTTTTGAAATTACAGCTGTTCTGATTAGTCCCACTGTGTGGATATGAAATAATTTTCAGATGTATCTAGGTCCCATCCAAAATTATATGGCAACCTATGTTAAGGGCAAGACAGATGAATCATGTTCCACCCATTATAACCACAAAAAAAGTGAGGCAGTTAGTGCCACAGCTTATATGGCTCAATGGTGGATTGCTGCTAAAGGAGAGGTAGGTTTAAGAATGCTGATGATGAAGCAGAAAGAATAGGGAATGGCTTGAATGCAAGCGACTCCAGCAGTATTTTTTCTCCCCTAACAGACTTTACTGGAGTTGGCATTTGTCAGTAGGAATGGTCCGACTCACCTCCCTCTGGTCCCTCTGGGTGCTCGAAGAGCTGCCAATTCTGCTTGGCCATACGAGCCATGCCACATGAGCTGCGGGATGGCCTAGCAAGTGCCTGGCAAGTTCTGTGGGCCTACTCGTCCTCCTAGCAAGCCTCCATTTTGTGTGGAATTGGAGGCTTGGGTATTTCCAGAAATTAATGTTGTGTAAATGGCGGCCGTAATGGGGCCAATTATTCAACATTACAAGCATGAATAGGTCCATTCAACCAACTTAACACTAACAACCGACAACAACAAGGGATTCTTCTACCCTCACAGGTTTTAAGAGACCCTTTCTACCAGTATTACCTCTGCATTCACCAGTCTGATTCATGCACTTTATGTTCCTTACAGGTATTAGCATGGGAATGATACTGACACAATAGAATTTCCAATTAAGAACATGCCCCAAGACTTACTCTGGGTAGATGTAAGACACTCAGCACACTTACTTTGGTGTAAGCCCCATTGAAGACAATGGGACTTACTTCTGAGTAGACATAAAATCCTCAGCATACTTACTTGGGAGTAAGCCCCACTGACGACAATGGGACTTTTAAAGTTGGAATAAATGGTGCATTATAGCATATGGAAATTAACTGAAATGCTTACAGCTAGCTCTTAAGTAGAAATTTAGCCATGCCAGGTTTGAAGGAGATCTGTTCATGCCTTGATTTTTAGGAATTTTTTTAAAGTTCAAACTCAAATCTCTTTGGGGTCTAGGACTTTGAGCAGTACAAATTTTTAATAATAATAATAATAATAATAATAATAATAATGATGATGATGACGAGGAGATAAAACTTGGCACCATGTTACCTCTTAAGTAGGGCTTTAGCCATGCCAAGTTTGAATCAGATCCATTTATCCCTTGAAATTTAAAAAAAATCCTAAAAATTGCAAGTCCTAGCATTCCTGACCATGGGACATACTGACTTGCAATGATGGGAGTTGTAGTTCAACATCTTTGGAAGGCACCAGGTTGGGGAAGTGCTGCTCTAAACAAAACAAGATAAGTAGGTGGCCCTAGGTTGTTCATCATCAGTTTTCCACAACCCCCCAGTCACCTCTGTATATCTTATTTTCCATCCTGTCCTCATGGTTTATCTGCTTTGGGAGAATGAGAATTTCACATGCACTTTCTGCCTCCTTAGGGAGGATGTGGTGTTAAGTCTTGTGAGCCTTAACTCCCAATTTCCCTGCTTTTTGGTGCTTGGTTGAAAACTGTAGAACTTGAACATGGTTTTGTAAACCCTAGGTTTTTTGTTTAATGAATATTTATTATTTATTTATTTAGAATATTTATATACTGCTCCCCATTGAAAAATTTCGGAGCAGTGTACAATGTAAAATGAAAATAAAAACAGTTAAAACAAAATTTAAAAGAAGCAATAACAGTAATCCAAGGCTGCATGTTAGAGAAAGGCTTCTTGGAATAAAGACATTTTCAGGAGGCGCCGAAAGGAGTACAAGGTTGGCGCCTGCCTGACCTCCAGAGGCAGGGAATTCCACAGGAGGGGTGCCACCACGCTGAAGGCTCTTCCCCTGGTGGATTCCAATCGGAGGATGGATCTATGTGGAACCACCAGGAGCAGGCCTTCGGATAGAAGTAGTACTTTATCTCAGTGCATGGTATAAAGGGACACGAAGCAGCCACTTTCCTGCAGCTTAGCAAATCAGTCTGGTCAGTGAATAAATAGTATCTTTAGTTACATGATGGAAGAAAGGTGAGCTATAATATACTTACTAAATAATAGTTACGTAACCCCAAGAACTCTGAGAGAGAGAGAGAGAGAGAGAGAGAGAGAGAGAGAGAGAGAGAGAGAGAGAGAGAGAGAGAGAGAGAGAAAGGGAGGGAGGGAGGGAGGAGGAGGGGGAGAAAGAGAAAGCGAGAGAGAGAGAGAGAGCGCTTTTAGGTGGCCTATACCTTTGGGATATTTTGAATCTGGACTGAAATAAGTTTTCCTAATCTTTTTTAAAAAGTGTTTGTTTGTGTCTACCTCATTTGCGGCTTTAGAATGATTAGTCTACCACAGTTCTCCTGAGTGTCTGTCCCCAAAAGACTCAGGAAACATTGAAATATATCTATGGGAAAATAAACAGGGGTGATTCTTCCAAGCAAAGGGATTTCCCTCATTAAGGTAAGTTAGACATCTGCACATAAGGATGCCTTTTTAAAATTATCTCTAGCCCTACTCTATTAGATGTTTGCAGTGAGAAGACAATTTGGCATGGATCCTTGCATCAAATCTTTGGAAATGTATTGATTTTGGTAACAGACTGTGTTCCAGTTCAAGTTGAGGAAATGTGGATACCATATGTTCTCACTGGAATGCAAACTGAACAAAAATAATGGAACAGTAATCTTTCTAAGAGCACTGGGTTGAACATGTCAAACTTTCAGATTTTATTCCATGTGCACAAAATTCACCAACATGGTATTCATATATGTAATTCATAAATCAGTAGGGCAGATGTACATGGCAATTGTAGTAGTAGTAGTAGTAGTTGTTGTTGTTGTTGTTGTTATTATTATTATTATTTTATTATTAGGTAAAGAATCCTAATCCCATGGAAGGCCAGAACAAAAGTACTGGATTTATCATCTTGGGGTTTTCTGGCAATCTGGAGATGCGAGGTTTGCTTTTCACATTATTTTTGACCATGTATGTCATGTCACTGGTGGGGAACGCATTAATAAGTATTATTGTGAGGCTTGATCCTGCTCTTCACACACCAATGTGCTATTTCATTGCCAGTCTATCTTTGGTGGATATCTGCTATACATCAGTCACAGTCCCTAAGATGCTGGTGAACCTCCTCTCCAAAGACAAAAACATCTCCTTTACTGGCTGTGCTGCCCAGCTATATTTCCTTCTCTTCCTGGGAACCACGGAGTGCTTTCTTCTTGCTGCCATGGCATACGACCGTTTCATGGCCATCTGCAACCCTCTGCGCTATGCATCCATCATGAGCAAGCAGCTGTGTGCCGGGCTGGTAGCTGGATCATGGGCCAGTGGGATGGTGCTTTCCCTAGGGCAGACAAACTTAATATTTGCTCTGCCTTTCTGTGAGGACAACCGAATTGACTATTTCTTCTGTGACATCCCTCCACTTTTGAGACTTGCCTGTGGAGATATATTCATAAATGAAATTGCTGTCTTTGTGGCTGGAATGTTAATCACTCTAATCCCATCACTCTTGATACTAGGCTCCTACATCCACATCATCACCACCATCCTGAAAATTGCATCTGCAAAGGGCAGGCAGAAAGCCTTCTCCACCTGCTCCTCACATCTCATTGTCATCACTTTGTTCTATGGCTCAGCAAGCGCGATGTACCTGAGACCCAGCTCTAGCTACACTCTTGAAAATGACAAATTTCTAGCTCTGCTTTACTCTATCATCACCCCAACCCTGAATCCTATAATTTACAGTTTGAGAAGCAAAGAAATCAATGCGGCTCTGAAGAGAAGGGCTACCTCAAAATGCTTTCATTTCAATCACTGATTAAAGGAAATAAAGCCTGCTGAGAAGGTGTTTCTTCTGCAATGGAAAGTAATGTGTGGAGTTTAGGATGGCCAGGAGAAGTGGTGAAAGGGAAACTCTAGGGTCAGTGTTGTTCATATGATTCTGTAGTTTAGCAGATGATCATGATTAGCTGTAGCATGAGGAAATGCAACAGTTCCCTGAGCAAAGGGTTATCTTCTAGTGCGGATAGAGACAAAATCCATGGAGGGGAAAACACACACCTCATTTTAAACATGGGGCACATTTGTGTGACCATCACTTGATTTCTCTATCGCTGAGAGGCAGATGGATATTAATTAACTCTTTTGGAAAACAGTGCATTTGATTTGAATTTGTGAAGTCTGAACACTCTTAACTGAAGGCTTATTAATTCTGTGATGGGCCATTCATACCTGTGGCATATGACATTGCAACCATCAAGCAGTGGACATGTATGTTTGAAACCAGCCTCAACTTGTGTAAACCGCCCAGAGAGCTTCGGCTAAGGGGCGGTATATAAATGTAATAAATAAATAAATAAACTTGTGTACAAATCTAGTGGGATGAACTTATTGTTATTATTATTATTATTATTTATTTATATAGCACCATCAATGTACATGGTGCTGTACAGAGTAAAACAGTAAATAGCAAGACCCTGCCGCATAGGCTTACAATCTAATAAAATCATAGTAAAACAATAAGGAGGGGAAGAGAATGCAAACAGGTACAGGGTAGGGTAAGCAGGCACAGGGTAGGGAAAAACTAACAGTAGAAAGTAACAGTAGAGCAGGTTACCTGTATTGCATATTGACTTCTCTTCAGGCTAAATTATCAGAACAGCTCAGAAACAAAGCCATTAAATAATCAAAACCACAATAAAAGTCACAATTAAACAGATAACACAGGAAACTGAAATAAGAGCATCAAACGATTCTCACAACCACCCCTCTGTCAGTCAAGATACAGAAGCTAGCCAGGTTGGCAAATGCATCTCACTTCAACATGGGCAATGAGACAATATCCTCTACCACACCTGAGAGCATGCACTCGGTATACATTCTCCAACACTTTGCCAATCCTCACAGGACCCATTCAGAAGACACCTCAAACCATGGCTTTAACCATGGTGTATAAGGCTTTTTGCTTCATTCACTGTGGTTAAAGCTGTGGCTTAAGGTGTCTTCTGAATGGGGCCATAGTCTCCCCTCAATGAAAGCTTCAAATTAATTTCATTTTTTAAAATCTCATATATTGAGTTTTGTCCTGTTGTCATGGTCTTTCATGGGTGCTCTTATATTTTAAAGTTGTTTATATATGTTCTTATTATATTGTTCATTAATGACTGATTGTAAAAAGCCTTGAGATGATTACATATCATGAAAATTCATTCATGAAGTCTTTCAAAAGCAAAACACATGACCACTGGTAGCACATCCAGTTATATTTTTTTATACATTTAAAACTTTTTAAAATGCTAAAAAAAATTAAAAATATAGCTTAAAATTTTTAAAGCTATATACATATATATTAAAAAATCTCCATATTGGTTGGATGATTCATTCATTGATTAGAAGCAGCCGCCTCACTCTGCCTAATGATAAAGTCAGCACTGAGGTCCAACATTAATTAAATGACATTGGTGCATTAAAAATGAATACCTCAAAGGCCTGAGCAATGTTTTTTTCACCTAGCACTGAAGAGAAAGCAGAGACAGCACCAGATAAATCTTCCTAGGGAGGTAATTTGCGAGACTAATGACCATTGAGTGGACAGTGGAATTGTTGCAAGATATAAGATGACCAAGAGTGCAGTTTTTTAGATGCACTTCAGCAACAGCTGACTGAGTGATGAGCAAAGCACTAAAACACACACTTTGGAGCTGTATGTCTGTAATTTAGTGTTGCAGAACGCCTTTGTTTGTTTGTTTTATTTGAACCCCATCTTTCTACCAGAAAAAAATGCCCCTCAAAGTAGCTTACAGAAACAATTAAAATTGATTAAAAAATAAAACAGTGCATTAAAATAGAATAAAAACATAACAATTAAATAATAATAATAATAATAATAATAATAATAATAATAATAATAACAACAACAACAACAACAACAACACAGCAGCCAACCCAACAGAGCCACTTATAGGCCCAAGGTCTTGAATAATGTGGTATTTGCCTGCCAGCAGAAGGACAGCAACAAGGGAACAAAACTATCCTCCCTTTGGAGGGAGTTCAACAGCCAGGAAGCAGCCACTGAAAATGCCCACTCTTGAGTCACCACCACCACCACCACCAAGCATGCCTCTGAAGGCAGTGGTCTCAAAAGAAGGGCCTCTTCAAAAGATCTTAAGAACCAGGCAGGGTTCTATGGGAGAAGGTAGTTGTGGAATTCCTACCTCTTCTGAGTGAGAATTTCTCTCTTCTAAGGTCTTTCTCACCCCCCAGCAGAAACCAACTTCCCCCCACACTCACTTGCATCATAGCCACTAGGACCTTTAAGATTCAGGCCCAACCATTACTCAGGCCTCTCTGTGGGGGGGGGGGCACACAGATTCTATGCTTTAACCTTATGTCCTCCCTGTATTACCTCCCCCTTACCCAGCCATGAGCAGAAGGCATAGGACTTTCTAACAAAGAAAGCTTTGTTAATTACAATAATAAGCTGTTGAATAATAAACAAGTAACTCTTAATGTTCTCTCATGCATAGTACTCAAAAAATCACTCTCTCAATCACTATCCAATCATAGAGATGTTTTGTCTCTGTGTTCTCCATCCTGGAATCCTAACTCTGATCTAAATCCTCATACATTCATTCCTTGTCTCTGATCTAAATCTTCTCACAACAAATTCCTTCCCCCTTCTCATTTTCTCTTATCCCCATCTGCCTCACATAGGTACAGCATCCAGATTATATAGTGGACACACATTTCACCTCCTTCTTACTTTCTCAGTCAATTAGCTCATGCGTGCAAATCCTCAATTCTCAACCTAGAGATACTTACCAAACCATAGATCTATAAAAAGAATACAGTTATAAACATAAACTCAGTATGACCGACGCGGATCACCACTGTGGTCTTTCTGGTAGAAAAAATATGTTTGAAAATTATTTGCTACTAATATAAGAAACCTTATATCAGTAGCAGAGACCCTCCCCAAAATGTTCTGGTTCAAAATCATTTACAGAGTAACTGGAAAAAGGCTCAAGAAAAAAGAACATCAGTCTTACCCATGAGGCCACATCTCACTTTACTTTATCTTGTATTTATAGTTTTCCCCAGATTAATTCTGTGTAGTTATTTTTAATCCAGATTCATGCACTGCTTTGAATACTACTTTGTACTTCAGAAGCAATCCTATAGGACTACCCTATATATGTCTCCACAGATGTAGGGTGACCAACTGTCAGGATTTCCCCAGATTTGTCTGCGGTTTTGTTCTATCTTGGGTGTCAGGGGGGATTTTCTGTAATTTTCTATCATGTAAGGGAATAACACACTTTCCCTTTTAAGGTTTGACAGGGCACAACATTGCCTCCTCCTGCTCCATTCGAGGCCTTAGAGTGAAAAGTGTGTCATTCCTGGACATTATAGAAAAGGCCCTGATTGGAGCGGGGGATGGCGGGAATGACATGTTTCCCCCTCCTCCATTCCAATTGGGGCCCTGATTAGAGGAGAGGAGGGGAAAACATTTTCCGGGGCCTCCAGAAAGTACATCACTCACCCTTGCCACACTTTCCAGAAGTCCCAGAAAGTGTGCTTTCCTCCCCCCCCCCCAGTGCCCTATTCATTAGTTTCCTAAATATGGTCAACCTACACAGAAGTAAACCCTTTTACATTCCACAGGACCTTATGCAAGGCTGGTATATGTATATAAATTTCATCTTAATAAATGCTTTAAATACAAAATGAAATAAAGTGAGAATTGGCTCTCAAAGGCAAAACATATATTTGCTTTTCTTGAGCTTTTAAATTAAAGGAAGGATTCTTCAAATGATTCTAGGGACCTGTCTATCCCAGCCCTATATCCCAGGATCATCCCAGGTTTGTTCCTGTGCATCCAAGTG
Organism: Elgaria multicarinata webbii; assembly: GCF_023053635.1. NCBI lineage: Eukaryota > Metazoa > Chordata > Lepidosauria > Squamata > Anguidae > Elgaria > Elgaria multicarinata. The sequence continues at coordinate 20,127,419 of NC_086181.1, forward strand.
CCATAAGGGGTCCCGGGAGCAGGCAGGGATGGTCCCTCCATTTTCCTTGGATAACCCTTTGGTGTAGAAAGGGCCAAAATATGCTTGTGGTAATATGACATTTCAGGCATATATGACAAAACTCGCTTAAGAATCCATCATAAATCTTGTTCCATGACAAGGAGATCATACTTTTCAGCCATCATTGCATCTCTTGAATGTTGCCTAGCAGAGCTTTTTCAGGTGAAGAGCTTTTTTGAGTAGGCTGTGGAAAACAATAACTTGAGCCTTTAAAAGCCCACTGTGATCCATTTGTTGCACATTTTGTACTTAAACTTGCTCATTTCTGTGCCAATTTGCAAACCATTGTTTTAACAGAACCACGACGGGATGCTCTCTTAATTAATTTTGTATTATTTTACTGTGTTTTGTTGATTGTGCCCTGTTTTGGGATTATCTTATCCTGAAAAGTGAGTAAGAAATATTTTAAATAAATAAATAAACAAATGACCAGAGTACCATCAAGTCCTATTATCATGGAACTTTTCCAAGGTTTACAGCCTGAAATTTCTTGAAAGATTGAGGTGCACCACTTGTTCACTGGACATTTGCTAATCCTGGCTTGTGGAATCAGCCAGAGCAGATCCGGGTACTTTGACCTCGGTGGTGTTTAATCTGTCCTTGAGTGAAGCGGTGGCCCTTCGCTCAAGGTGCTATCTTAAATTAAGAAATGTTGAGACCACTATAGAAGAGACATAGATCCATAGCTTTCTGATAACTTACTATTTCCCAGCAAGGTGTTTTAGCATGCGGTGGCTTCCCAATTCTACGTAGCACTGGATAATGCTAATTATTTGGATCTATTCCAATCTGGATTCAGGCACATTCTTGGTACAGAAACAGCCTTGGTTGTCTTATACCAGGGAAGGGATGGGGAGAATGTGGCCCTTGTAGGTATGTGGATGGTGGGAAATAATGAGACAAGACAGATAAATGGAATTAAAACAGGAACACATTTATTTAAAGGAGTGTAGCCTAAGGGGCATCCTATCTAAACCAGTCTCCTGGCTGTTGTTTGAATCAGATGAGACAGATTCAAACTGTGGAGTGGTACCTGTAAGTTCATCACCTCACAGTCTTGCCCCTTATGGGGTAGGAAGGCCTTCCGGTGTCATTGCCCCTCATGCCACAGGGCTCCAAGTGGGTGAGGAAGGTTGGCCCTAAAGGTAACCCTTATGTTTCTCGCTGGGGCTGCAAGGTTGCTAGCTGGGATCCTCGGGCATTACCCATCACCATAACGGCACCTCTGAATGCTCACCAGCCCTATTGCCACTCCAGATGCCCACAGATACCTGTCATTAATGTGACCAAATTGATGAATTAATGCCAAATCAACCTAATTTATACTCCCAGAGTGTCATGCAGTGTGAAGTAGGTGAAAAACCTCACAACCTATAAATTGATTATGAGCAAAAAATTCCTACTCGGACCCCAGAAGGACAACCAGCAAGTCATGTGTTGAAGATGAGCCAGGGAGGGACAGAAGCAGTTATATAGCTGCCAGTACCTCTCCCCACATCTGTGACACCATATGGAGGCTGCCAATGGTGAGCTTCCACACCTGATCCCCCCCCACCTGCAACAGCTTCCCTGTGCTCAGGCAAGCCAGGTGTGGGAGTAAGGCATTCCTGATGGTAGAACAACCTCCACTACCACACATGAGGTCAGCAGGTTATCAATGGCAGCACATGGTTCACACATCTTTGTCCTACAACACCCTGCTGTCATCATTATCTGTCAACATGTCCATACATGCAGGGCAGATATTGCCCTTTTGTGGCTCTCATGAAATTAACAACTTACTGGCTGAATTCGGATGACATAACTGGGTGGTGTTGGTGTTGGTAATGGGAACAGAATGGGAAACAACCATTGATTAGCGTGTCATCCAAACTCAACCACGCTGTGATGTTCCAGTTGGCATGTGCTGGCACCAACAGCAATGAAGTAATTATTTTTGCATCTGCTGAATTTTCCCTAATCATCCCTTTTTTCCTTATACTTGCTTCTTATGTGAAAATAATCTTTGCAATTATGAAGATGCTATCAGCAGAAAGTCAGAAAAAAGTGTTTGCCACTTCCTCTGCACACCTCACCATTGTATCTTTCTTGTATGGCTCAGCAACAAGGTCAAAGGATTCAGTGGGCATTAACAAGCTCCTTTCCTTGTTCTATATCATTTTAGTACCTATGCATCATAGATAGCCTGAGGAACAGAGATGTGAAGGGATTGTTACAGAAGCTGTTTGTTAAAAATCAAATGTGATACTACAAAATAACAAGCTTTTTTCCCCATGAAAGTATAATATGGTTTCTCACACTAAAGATGTTTAAATAAAATACCACACTCAAAGTTTCCTCCAATGTTTGAAAGAAGAAATGAGAAAGAATGAGCTAGCAGCTTGTGCATTCTTTCTCCATATCTCTGGGATTTATCCAAGGGAGTTATAGAACCACATTTATTTAGTATTTATTTATTGATCAAGTACATTTATTTATTATTTATTTAGTATTTATTTATTGATCAAGTACACTACAAAACAACAATACTTTGTGCTCTCCACTTCATTAAAAAAACCCTACTTTGTTCCTTTCTCCACCCCCTCCTTCCACTGTAACCCTATGCACACTTACCAGGGAGAAAGCCCCACTGAATGTATTTTGCATTCTCCACATCATCTTCTACAGTTTCCCATGCCTTCTTTCTTAGGCTGCAATGCTACACATACTTACCTGAGAGTAAGTTCCAGTGAACACATTTGGACTTCCTTCTTAGTGGACATGCATAAGTGTCCATGACTAACTTCTTTTGGGGAGATAGTTTTATCTATTTTACAGTGGAATCTTATACTTACAGAGCCTCGTGTGGTGCAGAGCGGTAAAGCAGCAGTTTCTGCAGCTGAAACTCTCCACACGGCCTGAGTTCGATCCCAGCGGAAGCTGGTTTCAGGCAGCTGGCTCGGGTCGACTCAGCCTTCCATCCTCCCAAGGTCGGTAAAATGAGTACCCAGTTAGCTGGGAAAGGTAATAACAGCCGGGGAAGGCAACGGCAAACCACCCCGCTATAAGTCCTGCCAAGAAAATCTCAGCGAAAGCTGGCATTCCTCCAAGAGTCAGTAATGACTCAGTGCTTGCACGAGAGGTTCCTTTCCTTCCTTATACTTAGAAATAAGTTTCATTGAGGTCAACGGGACTACTCCTATGCAATTTTCATAGGATTGCATTTTGTAATGTAATGTAATGATATTTTATAATGTCATTAACTGCTGTTGATCCTTTTAAAGAAGATAGAAAATTTTAGAAATAAATAAAAATGTTTTCCCCTGAACTGTGATAATATTATCTCCCTGAATATATATATATATATATATATATATATATATATATATATATATATATAATATCTCCTTCTCTTGGATGCATCATGGAATCATGGGAGTGGGAAGCACCTGTCCAAGTCTCCAGGCATATTACTGAGCTGATTTGGGGGGGGGCATTTGTGGAGAGAGGAGAAAACATTATCAAAGATTGGGGAGGTGCGGGATAAATTTCTGAGGAATTGTGTGTGGGGGAGGGGGTCTGTACTTAATAGATACAATGGTCAAGGGTAGCATTTTTACTCCACTGGATATTTCTCAGTAATTTGGCCTGCTCTCCAGCAGCTGACCTCCACTTTGGGGGCAAATAATTCCAGAAAAATGGGAGAAGGGGAATTTCAAAATTATACTGTTACAAATGTATATTTTTGTGATTTTCTTCAGCTGTTGAACTTCCCCTCTTCAGTGCTTATGAGGAACAGAACCCTCTTATAATTTTGTATATAGTTCTTTGAATCTCATTGAGCTAATTTCTTTTTTCTCTGTGTTTTTCAGTGTAAACTCAGAAGTTTAAAAGTTCAGTTAACATGTTATTAGGTTTGATGAAACCCAAGTCAGTAATGCAAGCAAGATAACAACATTGAACAGATGCTCAGCATGATAAGGAGTTTGCAGGAAAAGGTTTGTTTAAATTGCATGTTGTTTGGTACCTTTAGTTTTACAAAAAATATGTACAGAGCTGAGATGGAATTTAAGGCAAAAGTGAGCCCTCCTTATGGGGCAATTACAAGAGCACACACTAGCTTTAACATATAAAATGTTTAGGCAAAAAGACAGTTTTTAGAAAGAAGAAACCTGGAAGAGAAAAAAAATCAGAAAGAGAAAGAAAATCAGAGAGCTGCTTGGGAGAAAAGCTGAGAACTCTGACAGTGTGATAGTGCTGAGAAGGACTTAGAGTAAATATCAATTCAGTCTAGGCAGGTGAACCTGTTATTTTGCTCTTGTGGTCATATATTTGTACTGTTGTTCAGGTTTTTTTTTTAAAAAAAAATATCCTAATGAGAATAAACTCCACACCACTTAAAGAAGGGGCACATAAACACTTCCATTTCAGTGAAGCTCTCAGGGGCTGCATTCCTGTTGTGGGTAGGGCCAAATACAAAGGCCATAGCACAATAAATAGGTCCTGAAGATATTTAGAAGAGACTCAGAAGGTTCTAAGGCTGCTTGGTGGAGGCAACCAGATCAAATAAGGAATTCCACCTGATGTCCTCAGAGAGGTCATAGGACAGGGAGGGCAAACAGGAGAGAAGCACTCTATTTTTCCTGGTCTTCCTTCCACTTATGGATCAGGGAATATCTTTAATTACATTTCATTTTTATTTCATTTATTACATAGCTATACTGCCCAATAACCAAAGCTCTCTGGGTGGTTTATGAAAATTAAAAAGTATTAAAAATACATGACATGAAAAACAACAACATGATACATATTATAAAATCCCATTTACATACAAACATATAAACAGACAGCACACACACACAGACACACATATATCTAAACAATTTTTTAAGTTATCAATAACAAGAAAGTCCAGGATCTTATTAAAGTATCTGTCTCATGATAGTACTTCATGAGGTAATATGTAAATTCTAAAATGTGTTGAAACAGGATGTACAATTATTGATACATGATATACCAATAATAATAATAATAATAATAATTAATAATAATGTCAGTATTAGAGCTAGATATTTTGGGGTGGGGATTTTGAGAAAGATTCCTGAAGTGGGCCTTCTCTTCTAGGGTGTGCACCTCCTTGTCACTTTCACAATTGCACATTCACTTGCCCTCTCCCTCTGTGTCAAATCTGCACCCCTGCCCAGAAGGAACAGTCAAGGAAAGTGCCTTCTTTTTTTGCTCTTGTCTTTGTTTGCTTGATGGGAAAGGGCAGGTGGACAAGCAACACCACCAAGAAGGAAGAGGCGAAAGGACAGAGCCAGAGGACACTCTAGTGATCAGAGCCAGAGGACCTCCTATTCTGGCATGGGCCTTGGCAGACATTCCCTGATGCTGGTAGTTGTTCTGAAATTATTTCTCACTGCTTTAGATTAACCAAGTGAAGCACTACCCTATTTCTTTGATTCTAAGACACACTTTTTTTCCAAATAAACATCTCTAAAAATGGGGTGTGTCTTAGAATCACGAGTGTGTCTTAGGGTTTTTTTTTTCTGTTGGTGGTACTAAAATTAGTGTGCGTCTTACAATCGATGGCATCTTACAATCGAAGAAATACGGTATATATGTGTACTGGGTTATTAAGCAGCATGATAACAAATCCAGTCACAAACAGCAGTTGCTGTAACTGCAGCAATAACCATTGTGGCCATGTGAATTACTTCTAAATAGTTCACTTGTTATTTTTGACTGTGTGAGCATATATGGGGGCAGTTTGGATTGCTTGCATCCCCCACAATGTATTTCATAAACCAGCTCCAAAGCCTTGATGATTGAGGGGTTTCATAAATGTGTAGCAGCACTCAAAACCAGTGTGTGTGTGTGTGTGTGTGTGTACTTATTGAACTTACTGCACATATTATGTATTAACAAGGTTGGTCTTAGAGGGAAAAGGCAATTTCCCATCACTTTCCAATTACATTCAATCACCTTCTTTAAACAACGTTTTAGAACAATATTTTCCTCTTAAACATTCTTTTCAGGGCTGTTTTCACCTCTGTGTTCCTCAAGCTGTAGATGATAGGGTTTAGCACTGGTGTTATCACAGTGTAGATAAGAGAGAGGTATTTGTCTCGCTCCAAAGAATAACTGGATTTAGGCTGCAAGTACATCAAGCTGGCTGTGCCATAGAAAAGAGTCACCATGATAAGGTGTGAGGAACATGTGGAGAACACCTTTTGCCTGCCCTTAGCTAAAGGCATCCTTAATATGGTGCCAATAATGCAGGTATAGGATACAAGTATGAAGATGAAAGGTATCAGAGTGATGATCAAACTGCTTACTAGCATCACCACCTCATTCAAGGATGTATCAGCACAGGCTAGCTTCAAAACTGGTGGAAAGTCACAGAAGAAATGGTTGATCTCATTAGATCCACAGTATGGCAAGCTGAATGCCCAACTTGTGTTCACTAGTGGGAGAAAAATCCCACACACCCATGAAGCCAAGGTCAGATGGATACAAACCCCTTTAGACATCACCACTGGATATTGCAAGGGGAGACATATTGCAATGTACCTGTCGTAAGACATAGAAGCCAAGAGGAAACACTCAACTGTCCCCAGGAACAGGAGAAAATACATCTGAGCTGCACAGCCACTGAATGAGATGGATTTGTCTCCTGAGATCAGGTGATGCAGCATCATAGGAAGAGTGACGGTGGTGTAGCAGATCTCCAGAAATGACAAGACTCTCAAGAAGAAATACATGGGGGTATGAAGAGTCACATCCACCCAAGTGATGATCATGATGAGACAGTTACCAATTACATTAACTGTGTAAATAACAGAAAAGAGAATGAGCATGGTTATCTGCACCTCCAAATAGCTAGGGAATCCAAGGAAAATGAAAAAAGCAATGGAAGTATCATTCATTTTCACAGCATTACCAGAATATCTTATATGAGGAAGGGGGGAAAGCTCAATCCCATTTCCCAAATGCTTTATCTCTCTGTTTTCATTGTCTGATAGCTCATGATAATGGAATGTAGGTTTTCAGTATTATTTACACAAATGACATTTTACCAAGACTGAAGACTATATTTGCGGAAATCCTTTTGCTCTCCCTCAGCCTTGCGCACAGCAAACAGTGCAATACACATACAAGGCATACTAACGAAAGAAAGAAAGAAAGAAAGAAAGAAAGAAAGAAAGAAAGAAAGAAAGAAAGAAAAGGCAAATGAGATATACCAAGTCAGGAAAAAATGATATATTTGTTTTGTTTTGTTTAAAGAAGCATATTTAACTGGGTAGATGACATATTTCATTGGTATATTAATCTTTCATACTCTTCACTCTTTTATGTCTTGTGCACATCTTCTCAGGTCATTGTGTCTTCTACTTGCTCTTCTTCCTTACACTTCTTCCAGAGCCAGTGTTGTGTAGTGGTTAGAGTGTTCAACTGGGACTCAGGAGATCGAGGTTCTAGTCCTCACTCAGCCATGAAGCTCACTGTGTGATTTTTGAACAATCACTGACTCTCTGCCTAACCTACCTCACAGGGTTGTAGTGAGGATAAAAATGGAGAGAAGAGTTATGTAAGTTGCCTTGGGTTGCTTGCAGGAAGAAAGGTAGGATATAAATATAACAAATAGAATAAATAAATCTTAAAATAGACTTCCCACTTCTTCAAATATGCTTTTTTTATACTTGATTTCCTGTATATACTTGATTTCAAATATGCTTTCCTAAGTAAGACTGTGAAAGACCCTGTATAAAAATCTGGAGAGCTGCAGCCAGCCAGCATAGACACAACTGACCTAGGCCTCATCTACACCAAGCAGGATGTTCCACTATGAAAGCGGTATATAAAAGGCAGGAGCCACACCAAGCAGGATATAGCGGTATGAAAGTGGTATATGGTATGTGTCAATGGGCCCCATCAGTTGTCAGTGCACTTCAATACCGCTACAAAGCAGTCGTGTGGTTCTTGCCTTTTATATTCCGCTTTCATAGTGGAATATTCTGCTTGGTGTAGATGTGCCCCCAGACCAATAAGTGGACTCACTCGATCTAAGCAGACTCATATTTTCCCATTTTCCTATGCATTAGACCTCATCTATCAACAATGCAAACTAATGATTCTTCATTAGTTTTTCTTTTGATTCAACACATTTCCAATTCTTCAGGCTTTCATTCTTTCATTTTTCTTTATCATCCATTGCTTGCATGCATATAGAACTCTACTCCATATATTATTAGATTTCAATAAGATCATTATTAAGCTATATTAATGTATATAAATTACCTAGTCACAAGTATTTTAAAACATTTCATCTTAGTAGCATCTGGGGATATTTAGGGTATAAGTAAGAAATAGTATTTATATAGAGAAAATGGTCACATCCTGCAAAATATGTTTTAAAGGATTGCTATCATGCATCTGTAATTATTTCTGAAATTTGCAATTAGAAAATCCCACCTTTTAAGCAATAATACATCTTTTGAAGAAGAAGCCATCATTTAACCTGTCCTCAAACCATTCAGAACAGCAGGCAAATGCATAATGTCACAGTAGCACAAGCTAGTTTTGTGACCTCCCTCCATCATAAAGACTCAACATAAATCTGCTGCTGTTGTGTCAGAGGAATGCTGGATTTGAGTTAAGTGTTATTCTCCTAGGAACACATTAAGTAAATAAATTAATTGCTGCAATGTTCCACATTTATCTCTTCCTATCATGTTGACTTGGCCCCGTGGATTCTCCAGTATGGGGTTCCTCAGGAGGCCAGTCTTGTCCCCCATGCTGTTTAACATGTACATGAAACAGTTGGGTACAGTCATCCAGAGTTTTGGAGTGTGTTGTCACCAGTACGCTGATGACTTGCAACTCTCCTTCTCCTTCTCATCTTCATCTGGTGAGGCTGTGGATGTGCTGAACTGGTGCCTGGCCATGACAATGGACTGGATGAGAACAAATAAAGTGAAACTCAATCCAGACAAGACTGAGATGCTGTTAGTGGGTTGTTCCTCTGACCAGTTAGAGTTAGTGTTAGTGTTCAACCCGTTCTGGTAAATAAATGTTAAATAATCTTTTCATAGCCACGTGCTATCATGCCGTGAGGGAGTAGCCTCAAGCTATTGGTTCCCAGAACTGTTTTTTTATTTTATTTAAAGATACCCTTCACAAAGAATGTTGGCTTGCAATTCCAAGAGCCTCGAACAGCGAGAATAATGATAAGATTATTTTTCTGAAGGTTTATCTGATGAAATTGCGCAAGACGAAACAGGACTTTACCAGACTCCTATCATAACAAGAATAACAAGAACGTTATTTCTTTTTTGTATATCAAAAACACATGAACCCAACAAGGAGTTTTTTCCATTGAATGTATAGGAATTCTGTTATGTTTATATGCAATTTGTTATGTTTAAGATTCCATTTATTGTATAGGAATTCTATTATGTCTATATGCAGTTTATGATATATCACTTTGAGTGTTAATATAATTGGCTATTTTGCTTTAAATATTTTTTCCTTTAAAAACTTTTACAACTTCTATCTGTATTCGGTATAATAATTTATAGGAGCGTTCACAGACACCTAATGTTCTTTGAGTTTTGGTTAAGTGTTTAATTGTATTCAGTGTATGCAGTTGGGTGCTCTGCCCACTGAATGCAAAACTCTTATCATGTTTCTCATGTAGAAGAGAGATATGGGGTTTCAAAATTCCCCTGGATATGGAATCTCTCCCCTCCCAATAAACAGAATGTCTCTTTTGCAGGATATCATCAATATCACACATGGTAAATGTCCAAAGTTATACAACATGAACTTTCACCATTGCTATTTCTCTAAGGACCAGAGAGAGAGAGAGAGAGAGAGAGAGAGAGAGAGAGAGAGAGAGAATCTTATGAGAACTTTAAAACATGATGTTTTGTTTTATGTCCCCTGCCCAGGCAAATTACCCATGACCTCAGGGAGGCTTCTCTAAATACTCTATAGTTATCAAAATCAATGTTATGATCTTTCTTGTACAGTCAAGTTTGGGGAGGGATATGAATCCATATTAAAACCATATATTTATTTTCAAATTCTGAAATCACTTCTACATTGAACTCCAAATGTGCCAGTCACATTTAGCGTGTTGCTCTTTTGAGATGTAGGGTGGAATTAGTAATCTATTTTTTGATCTTCTCATTCTATTTCATGTGGGATCCACTTTTTCTATTTCTTGTAGCTACTTTGAGGAAAGTGTTGTGCTAGGCTGTAGCTAGACCTAAGGTTTATCCCAGGATTGACTATAGTAAGGGAGGCAGTGGTGGTGAAAATGTGAACAAAAGGAACCCAAAAGGCGAACACCGTAGAAACAAAATAAACCCAATGAATTAAATTATCATTCAATTTAATTGGGGCAGGATGAAGACGGCTCACGTGGCTCTGCTCATGAGCCACGTGAGCCAGGGCAGGGGCCAAGCCTATAAAAGGCGGCCACGCCCAGCTCCTGGCTTCTTTTGTTTTGAGGTCCCTCAGGTCCCTCAATCTTCTAGAAACCAGGCTTCCATTATTGGGATGGAGAGCGTGGTACGGGAAAAAATTGATAAAGAAGTAAAGGAAGGATGGGTTTTAGGCCCTTTTGCCTACCCACCTTTGCCTTCTTTGAGAGTTTCCCTCTTAGGTATTGTCCCAAAGAAGTCACCTGGCGAGTTTCGACTAATTCATAATTTGTCCCACCCCCAGGTGACTCAGTTAATGATTTTATCCCATCCCATTTGTGTACAGTGCATTATACCTCTTTTGACGCTGCCATACATATGGTAAGGCAGTGTGGGAGAGGAGCTTTAATGGGAAAGTGCGATATTAAATCGGCCTTTCGCCTTTTACCAGTACACCCTATGGATTTTGATTTGCTTGGATTTGCATTTCAGAACCAATTCTTTGTGGACAGGGCCCTCCCAATGGGATGTTCTATAAGTTGCTCAGTTTTTGAGAGGTTTAGCACTAGCCTGAGTGAATACGGAAAATCCATAACACAACTTGTTAAAAAAAGGGGGGTCTTTTGTTCATTGAATTTCTGTTAGATGAGGCCCCTTTCCACATGCATTGACAGCTGCCTCCCTGGACACAGCAAGATAGTTCAAGAGGGGAAACCAGTTTGTTGCTATGACTGTATTCAATGCCCAGAAGACATGATATCTAACCAGACAGGTAAGTGTCAGTGCACAGGTTGGCTTGTGAATGTTTTCAAATGTCTACTTATTTCATATTCTAAATATATATATTCAATTTTCTCTTCCAAAAAACCTGACTTGCCTATCGTAGTAATCTTCAGGTAACAAAAATCTTAAAATACACCCATAATCATGATGTGTGCATTTATAATTAATTACAAAATTGCATGTTTTATAACCACATACTAACAGTTTTTCTAACTTTACATAATGTCCCTCAAACTCTGTCAAGGAATGCAACTAAAGATTCCATCATCTAAGGGTAGGAGCAAAGGCTGGTTGAGTTTTACTACGTGCTTTTCTTAACACTTTCAGATGCTGTTCATTGTATCAAGTGTCCAGAAGAAGAATATGCAAACGAAAACCAAAACCAATGTATCCCCAAACTTCAGACCTTCTTAAACTATGAGGAGCCATTGGGGATCACTTTGGTTTCCCTTGCTATTTCCTTTGCTGTGATCACAGGTTTGGTGATATTGACATTTATAAAGAGCTGGGATACTCCAATTGTCAAAGCCAACAACCGAAACCTCACCTGTATTCTACTCATCTCCATCCTCCTTTGCTACCTTTCTTCCCTTCTGTTCATTGGCAAACCGGGGAAGGTGTCCTGCCTTCTCCGGCAGTTGGCTTTTGCTATCATTTTCTCTGTTGCAGTTTCTTGTGTCTTGGCAAAAACCATCATTGTGGTCCTGGCCTTCATGGCCACCAAACCAGGCAACAGGATGAGGAAACTGCTAGGGCAAAAAGTGGCAAACGCCATTGTTCTTTCCTGCTCCCTCATTCAAGTCTGCATTTGCATTGCATGGTTCTCAGCCTCTCCTCCATTCCCAGATGTTGACATGCACTCTCAGACAGGGCAGATCATAGTGGAATGCAATGAAGGCTACATCCCCATGTTCTACTGTGTCCTGGGCTACATGGGCTTTCTGGCTTTCATCAGCTTCACAGTAGCTTTTCTAGCCAGAAAACTGCCTGACGCTTTCAATGAAGCCAAGTTTATCACCTTCAGCATGCTGGTGTTTTGCAGTGTTTGGGTCTCCTTCATTCCTGCTTACCTGAGCACCAAAGGGAAAGATGTCGTGGCTGTGGAAGTTTTTGCTATCTTGGCCTCCAACACTGGATTATTGGGTTGCATCTTTCTCCCAAAGTGTTAAATCATCATTCTAAGAGCTGATCTCAGCTCCAGAAAGCTCCTAATCGAGAAAATGAATTAGAGATTATGGGGAAATAAAAGCTTTACTGTCCTTTTTAAATTTGTGACAAGACAAAGTCAATAATATATACAGAGTTTTGAAATCTTTAACTTTTTTTTCAGGGGGGGTGCCTTTCTTCTGCTTATTTAGCTATGACTCTGTGGTATTTTACCATTTTAGCATTTCTCCATATCCCTTTATGCTTTAATGTGTGTTGTTGATCTTTTTGATTTCCCCCCAAAAGCTTAGAGGATTTCCCCCCCTTTTAAATCAATGGTAGGATGAAACACATTTAGATAAACATTAAAATAAAATAAAATGTCCCAGATGTTAAATAACATTATGCTTTGCATCATTCTCTAGATGTCTTTCTATTACTCCCGTGTTTATTGTAATTTGTAAATTCTTCCACTCCCACAATTGCATTGGAAAAGGTTTTGGTGAACCAATTCAATTCACAAAAACAAACAAACAAACAAACAAACAAAAATATCACCATTTTATTTGTATTGTCAATCAGAGTGAAGTTAACTTACTCAGCAGTGCAACTTGAGCCACCCACCCTGAAACCTCCAATACTCTCCACACTAGCTCCAAGACCTCTACTGCCCTGTTAAAGAGGGGCCCTAAAGGGGCCTTTTCGAGAGGTGGCCATGATGACGTGGCCTCCATTATAATGTACAAAGCTGCCATGTTGTACTTTAAATGTAGGCTGCTATCATGCTAATAGAATTTCTTTTGCTCTTGAGTGCTTTTGAATTATTTTCTAATACTGTCTAGGACCGGTCACCATATCTAAAAAAGAATATTGTAGAGCTGGAGGAGCTGCAGAAAAGGGCAAAAATTACCAAGTCACTGGAGGACTTCCTGTATGAGGAGAGGTTTTCAGCGTTTTAGCAGAGAAAAAGGCAAGGAATGGGGGGCATGATAGATATTTATTTTATTTTATTTTATTTTATTTATTACATTTTATACCCGAAGCTTATACCCAATAGCCGAAGCTCTCTGGGCAGTTCACAAAAATTAAAACCATGAAGAACATTATGATGATGATGATGATGATGATGATGATGATGATGATGATTAATAATAATAATAATAATAATAATAATAATACCTTATATCACAAGGCTTTCAGGGCAGCATACAGGTAAAATCATACAAACAATAAAATCAATAAATATACAGAGCTAAAAACAAATTAAACCATTAATAAGCTAAAACGAGTATAGAATTCAAACAAATCAATTAAAACTATTGAAACAATGTTTAGGCTTGATGAATTTAACCATCAAAGGCTTTGTTACAAAGCCATGGCTTAAGTTGGTGCTGAAATGAATCCAGCAGTGGGAGTATTGCTTTTTCCTTACCTATGACTACAGGTTTGCTGCTACTAACTACTAGGGGTATGCAGAGCAGGTCTGCTCTTCTCCAAAAATTTGGAGTGGAGCTCTGATGAGGTGCTTCTTCACTTTGATCTTTGGAGCAGCTCTGTCTCTCCACACCGCCAGATTATCCTTCAGAGAACTGCTCCATTTTCGGATAACCACTTCAATGGAAATTAACCAAAATGCTTACAGCTCCATCATTTCTAAAAATAAAGAGATGATGGCACCATCAGAGTTCTTATGTAGGGCTTTAGTCATGCTATGTTTTAAATGGATCCATTCATCCCTTAATTTTTAGGAATTTTTAAAATTTGGCAGCAGTCAAAGTTTGACAGTGTCAGCCGCTTCATTATAGCCTATGGGAAATAACAAAAATGCTTACATCTGTCATTTTTAAAGATAAAGGGATGAAATGCGGCATTATGATAAATATTGCATAGGGCTTTAGCTCTACCATGTTTGAAATAGATCAGTTCATCTCTTGATTTTTAGGAGCATTTAAAGTTTGAGGTTTGTTTGTTTTTTTACAAAAAGAAACTGCTGTCATTTTTAAAGATAATGAAATGAAACTTGGCACTATGATAGCTCTTACATACCAAGTTTGAAGCAGATCTATTCATCCCTAGGAGAAAAGCTCCCTCTATACATTTACAGGGCTGAATTAATTCAGAATCAGAAAGGATAGTGTGTGTGTGTGTGTGTGTGTGTGTGTGTGTGTGTGTGTGTGTGTATATAAGGGGATGGTTTGGAGGAATAAAAAAAATCCTTAAAAACAAGGGATGAACAGATCTGATTCAAAATTGCATGGCTAAAGCTCAACTTGGGAGCTATCATGGTGCCAACTTTCCTGCTTAGTGTGGCTCCTTGGGGACCATGACAATGGTGGATGGGTATGAACCAGGTTGCTGTGGTGCCAATCCTTATTTCAACAAACTTCCTTAAAGCTGCAATTCTATATCCACTTATCTGGGGGCAAGTCCTGTTAAACTCAATGGGGCTTACTTCTGAGTAGACATTTATAGGAATGAATTACCCGGAGGAATTGAGGCAGGTGGCTACTAGTAGGAGGGCCTTTTCTGTTGTGGCACCCTGGCTAGGACCTATGTTGTTCTCTTCATGGCACCAGGTGAAGACCTTTTTATTTTCTCAGTATTTTAGCAATTTACTATCCTAGCCTTTTTACTCTGCTGTTTTAAATCTGCATTTTAAATCTGTATTTTAACTTCTGCATTGCTGATTATTATTATTATTATTATTGTTGTTGTTGTTGTTGTTGTTGTTGTTGTTATTGTTGTTGTTGTTGTTGCTGTACCTTTGTATTGTGGTTTTATATTGTTTTAAGCTTTTCTGTTACATTTTATGCTGTACTAGTGGTTTGAATTTTTGTGAACCACCCAGAGAGCTTCAGCTATGGGGCAGTATAGAAATGAAATTAATAAATAAATAAACAAACAAATTGTATATAAATGTATTTTAAGATCCAAGCCTCATTTGGAGCAACTGCAGTTGCCTTTCTCACAGCAGGACCCTGAGACCCTTCCCATATTCTTCGCAAGTGACTACAGAGGTATCAGAAGATTGTGCATGGCTGCAGCGTAGTTATGGTATAAGAAAATTTCTAATTGGAATCTTCCACATCATGTCCATTAAAAAACAAAAATAAAACACGTATAAACTCATCTTGTTACATCTGAGAATCCCATCCAATGAATTAATTTGCCCCATCCAAGACAGTAATTCTAAAGCTTAAGGCTAATGCAAAATACTTCATTTCCCTTTGGTCAAAGAGCCGTGGATCCTCTGATAAGTCAATGTAAGTTCTTGGAAGGAATGTTTTCTAGTCCTCTTCCCTCCCTTCTCCAAACCACAGTGAGCCACCTGCAATTTCTAAAAAAATGATCTGGAGGGTCCAGAATAGAGTGGGACTGTTAATGAATCAAGAAATAATGATTCCCTTCCATGAACTTCCATTACCTCAACTTATCTTTGCATCTAAGGGCAATTTTGGGTGATTCCAATGTCCCCAGCTGCCCCCAGTATCCCAACCCACATTCATGAGGAGGAACCTCTGGCCTCGAGATAAGTTTTTGAGAGAATTGCAGGTGACTGAAAGGCAGTAGAGCAATAGTTGGGAACTTATTTTGGGTGTGGGGGACAGATGACACCCACCCTACCATCTGCAGGCCAAATGACAACAGGGGATGGGATCTTGCCCTGATGCAATGTTGTGTTTGGCTGAAGTGAAGGATGGAGCACCCACAGCACTTTTCCCAGTCAGAGAAGGCCCATGCACAACAAAGTTGCACTGGCTCAGGTGGCGAATCTACCCAGCTTCATCTGCCCCAGACCTTCCCCAGTTCAGAAGGAAGCACTGTGGGTGAAGTTGAGCTGGCTCAGACACTTTGCTCCTTTTCACACATTCCCGGCTTGAGGATTTCTCCCCCATCCCATTCCAAAAGATGACAAAATAGAGAATAAGCACAGGAGACAGTAAAAGGCCAGAAGTTGCAGATCTAAAAAAAGAAAGACAGCGAGCACTTACTGTGAATTAAAGAACCATCTCTTCTTGCGGGAATGAAGGATTTGTGCTGTGTTAGGCCTGACTGAAGAAGAAAACTGGACTTTGGAGTTTGCATTTTCTGAAGGGACCTCTGGGGGTTGGGGAAAGGAGGGACAGGACTTCAAGAGGCTTTCAGTGTTACTGTGACTGTTTGTTTAAACTGTTTTTGTTTAAATGATGGAAGCTTTTCTTTATTCTACTTCAGTGTTATAGGTTTTTGACTCCCTTTTCTTTATTACTTGAATTCTGTACTTGCCTTTGTTTTATTTTTATAAATTTGTTTTAATCTCCCCCTATCCCAGACTACTCCCGTTTCCTTTGAACATCCAAAGAATTTTCTCTCCTAGATTTTCTTGAAGGCATCTTGCAAGTCTTCATTTTTGCAAGCTCAACTTGTTTCCAAGTCAATTTCTTTCAGAAACAATATTTGCAAGTCAATCCCTTTCTAAGCAAACCTCATTCAAGCATTTGGTGACTCATGCATCCCCATTTATTAGATGAAATCCCTCTTGCCAGAAACATTTACAGTCTTTAGAAATAAATAGGTACAAGTATCACATTCAGTTTGGATGTCACTAACTATGCCTATGTTGTTTAATCATCCAAAACATTTTTTCTCCCAAATTCTCTTAAAGGCATATTTCACCTCTTTATTCCGCAAGCTGTATATCACAGGGTTTAAAATGGGACCAACAACCGTGTAAAACAGAGAGAGATATTTATCTGTGTTTGGAAAATAAGTGGAATTCGGCTTTAAATATATAATGCAACCAGAACCAAAGAATAAGGTCACCACAATAAGGTGTGAAGAGCAGGTGGAGAAGGTCTTCTTCTGGCCTTCAGAGGAGGAGATTTTCAGAATGGCAGCAATGATGCCGGCATAAGACATCAAGATCAGGATAAAAGGAAAAGTCACAAAAACCATGGCCACAGCAAAGACAGCAATTTCAGTCCTCGAAGTATCCCCACAAGCCAATTTCAATAATGGGGGGATGTCACAAAAGAAATGGTTGATCACATTGGAGTCACAAAAGGGCAAAGTAAACACCATGCTGGTATGGCCAAAGGACATAAAAAACCCACTTAACCAAGATGCCACAGCTAGACTTGTGTACACTTTTCGGCTCATCAGGACAGGGTAGTGCAGAGGCTTACAAATGGCAACATAGCGGTCATAGGCCATTGAGGCCAAGAGAAAACACTCTGACCCACCCAGGAAGAATGTAAAATAGGTCTGCAGGGCACAACCAATAAAGGAGATGGATTGACTACCAGAAAGGATGTTGTTAAGCATCTTAGGGACATTGACTGAGGTATAACAGATCTCCAGGAAGGACAGATTTCTGAGGAAGAAATACATTGGTGTGCAAAGAGAAGAGTCAGTCAGTGTAAGGAGAATGATGAGAAGATTCCCAGCCAGAGTGAGAATATAGATCACCAGAAAAACAGCAAATAATAAACTTTGTAGTTTGGGGTCATCGGAAAGACCCAGAAGGATAAAATTATCTGGTGCCGTGCTGTTTTGCAGAATATTTTCTTTCTTGGTCTGCATTCCTGAAAGGAAAATTTGCAAAATTAGCAATTTGGACAAACACATGTTTTAAATTTGTGAACAGAGAAATTCTAGAAGGTCAGATGACTTTCTCATTATCTGTTTTCCCCTTTTCAGTGATCTGGAAAAATGTGAAGGGGATAAAAATAGTAAAAGCAGGTGGCGTGGAGAGAAGCCTTAACAATACAAATGTTTTCATTTTCAAATCGTTTTTGGTGAGTGTGTGAGAGTTAATATCTGCATGTCATGTTATTTATTTTCACAACCCTTAAGAAATATAGTAGCCTGCATATAGACTTAGTCAGACTCTACATACAGTGGATGCTGGCAGGCCCTATTTCAATGGGGCAGAGAAACTGCTCTGTTTTTCAGTCAGAACAAGTCAGAATTCTAAAGAATATATTCAAGAATCTATGGCCTTAGCTAGACCTAAGTATTATCCCAGGCAAATGGAGGGGTCATCCCTGCCTGCTTCCGGGATCCCCTGTGTGTCATTTGAATGCACAGGGATGATCCCAGGACAATCCCAGGATATAGGCCTGGTCTAGCCATGGCCTATCTCTCAGCATCTTAGATTGCTTCTTTAGACTTCTATTGAAACTCAGAGCAGATTCACCACTCCACCAAAATAGGACCCATCAGCCTCCACGATCTACATATGACTAAGTTTCAATCTAATCCAATGTACTAAAATTAGAATCAGTGGGGGAGGAGAGGAAAGGGGAAAAAATTATTCAATGTATTTAGATTGCAACAATAGCTTGGCTTTAAGTAATATTGCTAATAAGCTCAATTTTACTTTTTCAGTGGAATGCATAAAAAACCTATACCAGCAATGGAGAACATCCATCCTATGGGAGTGATACAACTTGGCAGCATCTTGGTCTTGGCCTGACCCTAGTTCTTCTCTCTGGGATGGAAAATCTCATTTCCAATCAGTAGCTATTTGGAGACAGGGCCTTTCTTCTTAGCACTGATTTTAAAAAAAATAATCAGGTGAAAGTATATCACTGATCAGAGATAAGCACTTTCCCCCACAAATGGAGTTGGTCTAGAAGAGGAAGCTGCTGAGTCTTATCAAAAGGTTACCGGGGCATAGATTAGAGTAGCTAGGCTCTCCATATCCAGGAACAGGTATAGTCAGTGCACCAACTGAAGTTAGTAATGGGCAATTTGGACCACAGAGGTCACCTGGGCCTCTGGAGACAAAGATGGATCCAGGATCACCCCCAAACTACATACCTGCTCCTTCAGAGGGAGTGCAGGACAATCCAGAAGAAGCAAATGGCCCGATTTCTGGATCTTGGAACTATTGACCCCTAATGTCTCTATCTTATCAGGATTCAGCTTCAGTTTATTAGTCCTCATCTAAGCCATAAGTGAATCCAAGCACCAGTTCAGAATATGCACGGATTCAAATGTCACAGAGAAATAGTTATTCAGATCACCACTCCTTCATATGGACATTAAACTCCAGAGTTCAGATGCCAATGGGCTGAGGCATAGTCGCCTAATGATTTCTCTGGAACCAACCCCACAAGTAAGAGACAAACCACTGTAAAACAGTGCATCCAACTCCCAACCCACAGAGTCGGTCAAAGAGGATACTGTCATCAATAGTACCGAAAGCTGCTGAGAGATCAAGGAGTAACAGGGTCAAACTCTTCTTGCCCTTGTCCTGAAGAAGGTTATCCATCAGGGCAACCAAGGCCAATTCCTTCCCAACACAGGGCATGAAGCTAAATAGGAATTAATCCAAGTATTCAGTTTTATTCGAGAGTACTTGTAGCTGAGAGGCCACTACTCTCTTAAGCATCTTATCTAGGAAGGGAATATTTATGACTGGATAATAATTTGCTCAGATCTCTGGGTCCAGGGAGGACTTTTTTTCATGAGTGGTTGCACAACTGCCTCCTTCAAGACAGAGACCATGCCTTCCTCTGAATGCTACCTCCAAGGGAGTCTCCAAAGGTGGCCAGAACGGAAAGGGACTCTTCAGTGCTAAATTTAGGGCTTTGTATTACAATAGCAGAAGCTTTATAGTAAGTGGAGTCAGGTGGCTCCAATTTTAGTTGGGCTGTGATTCCATTTTGGATTTTAGTCAGGAACAACCACTATTCTTGAAGGAGCTATCCAAGGTGCTGAACCCTATACCCACAATGGGTTCATCATCTTGGATAGATGAACATTCACATTCTGTCTGGTTCTTAATCCCAGAATGAAATCAAAGTCCCACCTAAACCAGATCCACCAGCCTCGACAGTTTATAGTGCAATTCAATACATCTCCAATCAGAAGAAAGTTCTATTGTGTTCATTCAGGCAAGATAAGGGAATATAAAATTTTTATATCTATTATTTTAAAATAATCACTGTAATACAGGGCTCATCTACACCAAGCAGGATATTCCACTATGACTGCAGTATATAAAATGTAGGAGCCACACCAAGCAGGATATAGTGGTATGAAAGTGGTATATGTCAAAGGACCCCAATAGTGGTCAGCGCACTTCAATACTGCTATGAAGAAGTTGTGTGGCTCCTGCCTTTTATGCAATAATAATATAAAATGTCTGCAAAACAGTATCATCTTAGAACAATTTACTTCAAGAAATATGGACAGTGCACTCCTTCAGGAGGAGTCACACCAGTCTTCAAAACAAGATACTCCTGTACTTACTGAAACTGTGGAGGTCACACAAGCCCAACTCCTCTGCTGCACTAGTCATTTCCTAAGCACAATCATAGAAAGAAACAATTTTATTCCTATGTTTTATGGTCCCAGATTATCCCCACTGGGAGCTCTACATACAAGCAGATCACAAAGAATAATCACCTGAGTGGGCAGATACACTAATGACATTACGAATCATAATGAGTAAAGTGTAAACTTATAACAATGCATGTATCTTCATATATAGCAGATATATATACCTAGCAACTTTTCAGAATAGGAACTAGTAATAACTTATCATTCTGCTGTTGTTTGTCAGGCCAAAGATGTGGTTCAATAAAATTATTCTGATAGGGTTTAACATTTGGAGTTCAACCAAGTCCAGACTAACTTGAATCAATGAAGCACAGTGTTTGAGAGCCTTCTTTTCAGATAAACACCCCATTGGCAAGAGAAAAAGGGGTTAAGGATATGAAATGTACATTTGTTTCTCGAATGAATGTGCCAAATTTCATTCCAATTCGCCAGCTATGGCCTTTCCTGGACAGGGAGAACCTAGCCACAGTAGTGCATGCATTGGTAACTTCCTGATTAGACTACTGCAATTCACTCTACGTGGGGCTGCCCTTGAAGATGACTCAGAAGTTGCTGCTAGTGCAGAATGCAGCAGCTAGATTGCTGGCAGTTATATCTTACAGAGACCACATAACAGCAGGCTTAAAGGAATTGCACTGGCTTCCTATACACGTCTGGTCAGAATTCAAGGTGTTGGTAATGACGTTTAAAGCCCTAAATGGCTTGGGACCTCGATACTTGAGGGAGCGCCTCTCCTTATATATGTCCGCCCAAGACTTGAGATCTGTTGGAGGAGCTCTACTCCACATCCTACCAATGCAAGTCATATGCTACGGTGGGACATGGGAGAGGACGTTCTCTGTTGTGGCACCCCAACAGAGTTATGCCCTCCCCTTGTAAGCCTGACTGGCACCAACTCTGACATTATTCTGGCATCAAGTAAAGATGTGGGTTTTTTTAACAAAGCCTTTAATAGTTAAAGATGTTTTAATTGTTTTTACTGCTTTTATATTATATATAGTTTTAACTTGGTTTATGGTTTAATTTGTTTTTAGCTGTGTATATTTGTCGTTTACTACTGTATGCATTTATCTGTATGCTGCCCTGTGATCTTAATGATATAAATGTTCTTAAATAAAATCAATAAATAAATATTGCAAGACCATTTTTTTATTGTCATCCTCTCACATCACATGGAGAGCAGAACATTCCAAATGTAAGCTCCAAACCATTCACTGCCTCTTTTCCCTTTTCCATTCCTCCCCATTACTTGGCAATGACATCCATGGGGAGACACTGTGATATAGAGATCACTGATTTGGAACTCCCATATGCCCTAGAACAAACTTTCCTAAGGTGAGGTTGTTCAGATGCTGTGGACTATACCTCACTCAATTCTTGACTGGGCTGGGCTGATGGGAGTTGTAGTCCCTTCCAAAAGGCATCAGGTTTGGGAAGGTTGTCCTAGAATGTACCACAGAAATATCATGCATGCCATAAACCCTGTAAAATGCTTCCAGGGACTACATTTGACAGAGGTCTTCATAAAGGACATTATCAAAAGCATCTGCAACAGCACCCTATGTGCCGGGAATCTCTGTAGCTGTAGTTCTTAGTGCTCCCAATATGCCTACTACGGATACTTTCCAGCGACAGGACAGGTAGCTTTGAATGGTTTTTTTTTGGGGGGGGGGCAATCCTCACATCCTTAAAAGCATCAGTTTTAGACTCTAAAAGAATGCAGGTTTCTTACTTGGGGCTTTCTCTATACTTTCTGTCATTTTCAAAAGAAAGGTCCACAAGGAATATAGGGGGGATAATGTATAATTTTTGGGGATACCCCTAAATTGTAAAAACTGCTCTTTCACAAATACTGCTATACCTATACATATGAAACATGGCAGCCTCAGGCCCCCCCGAACAGACTATTGTTGCAAAATTCACTCATTTCTACCAAAAACTATTTCCTTTAAGAACAGCAGCAGCAACAAAATAAAATCTTAAAGCATAACACCCCCTGCACATATTTTTTTTTATTTTGGCAGGCGTACCATTCTTATAAGTAGCTACTATGCCTGCAATTATCATCTGATTCTGACTAATAGTGTGTGTGTGTGTGTGTGTGTGTTTGTGTGTGTGTGTGTGTGTGTGTGTGTGTGTGTGTGCACATGTGTGCGTATCTTCTTTAATTTCCCATAATAGTCCATCTGATAAAAAGTAGATAGCCTCCGAACTGGTCTTGGCAGAATTGGGCAATTTCTAAGTATTAAATCAAGGTTTGAATTGAACCTGTGGTCATTGTACACCTTTACTGAATGTATATACTTCTTTATTTCTATGTAAAGGCTTTATGGCTCTCACCTTCAACAATCATTTTCTATTACTAAACCAGCTAAACAGAATAAAACAGCTAAACTAGAGAAAACAGAAATACTCTGTCTGACTTTGGCCTAATCTACATCAAGCATGATATAGCACTATGAAAGTGGTATAACACCAGTATATAAAAGACAGGAGCCACACTACTGCTTTATAGTGGAATTGAAGTACACTGACAACTGTTGGGATCTTGCCCTAATGATGCAATTTTGTGTGTGGCTGAAGTGAAGAATGGAGCATCCATAGCACTTTGCCCGGTCAGAGAAGGCCCATGCACAACAAAGTTCCCCTTGCCCATGTTACGAGTCTACCTGGCTTCATCTGCCCCAGACCTTCCCCAGTTCAGGAGGATGCACAGTGGGTGAAGTTGAGCTGGCTCAGAACACTTTGTTCCTCTTCACTCTATCCAGGATTTTCCTAGCCTGGGTGGAAAAAAGCAGTTCCTTCTGGGGAAATCCCATGCACACCAACACTTTCATGGCTGAGTGCTAGGTTGAGGATTGCTAATGACATATTCTCATTCTCCAGTATGGGTCTTTTCAATTTAACTCAGTCAATTTAACCCAGAATCTATAGGGAAAATCTCCATAGAGTCTTGTAGAAACTTTCCGGTATAGGATTTCCATTATCTACATTTTTAGGTTTGCCACAGAAGTATAAAAATATAGTAAATATATTTTTAGCAAACTAAGTTAAGCCACAGTAAATGTTATTGAAGAACTCAAGTGTTCTGTGGTTTCTGGCTATCTTCACTGTCTTTTTCTGTGTCTCTGCATACTAAAATCTTCCCACAAGGAGAGTGGATTCTATTTTTGGACATTTTAAATGTGGAGGATGTTCTGGGTGTGCATTGGCTTTGGAAACGAAAACTTTTGTACATCCTATGGATCATTGCCATTTTGATTTGGATCATTTTTTGAACTGTGCAACAAAAAGGGTAATTTATTTGATCATGTGTCCATGTGGCCTTATTTACATTGGTAAAACGACACGTGCAGTGAGGACAAAAATATTGGAACATAGATCCAAGATTAAACATCAAATTGTGGAGGCACCCCTTGTGCAACATTTTATGTAGAAAGTACATGGATGTAATGATTTTAGGTTTCTGGTAATAGAGAGAGTTTATGCACACAAGTATAATTGACAATGTTATGATGATATTTTACTTAGAAAAGAGGCTCAATGGATATTTAGTTTGAATACAGTGGCCCCACAGGGTCTAAATTCCACTTTGGATTTTTCTTCTTTCTTGGCAACTTAGGTTTGAATGGTGGATTTCACTTTAGGATCTGAAGTCTCTGTTGAGAGATCCAGTCTGTGATTCATTATTTAATTAACTGAGCAAATGCTGTTCTATGCCAGCTGAGGAACAGATAGTCAGTGTGATTAAGCGAAAGACTGTTGACTGTTTTTGGTATGTATGCAAGGTCTTAGTTTTGTGTTAACTTCCTGTAATGTTAAATAATATATAAATAATGTATAACGGCATTGTCCAATGTGGATTTAGTTGAAGTATAGCTAATTTAGCCTTTTGTATACTGTATAGATAAAATTCCGGAAGATGTTCTCATGTTGAAAAACTTTATAAAGAAAATTTTTGTCAGCTTTCCACTGCCTGTTGGCGGTAAGTTTATTTGAATAAAAAGTAATTTGTGATGTCCTTATCTTGTGAACTGGTAAGAAGAAAAAGGACTGTAAATAAGAACTGTTACTGTGGAGTAACTTTAAACAAATATGGTTATTTGGTATTATTATGTCTTACAGAGTACAAAGACCAGCGTTTTGGAAGAAGATATTTTGAAACAAGGAATAGCATGAACCTTGTTAACAAATAATTTTGGTCTTGTTATAATGAATGATTTAGATTCAAGTGTTAAATGTGTTTGAATGTTGATGGGTCTGATTTTTTGTATATTTGTTTATGATTGAATACTAAATGCAAATGTTATAAGAGGAAATGCTACACAGGTGTTGAATATCATGGATATGTAATGAAATATTACACATGTGGTAGTAGCATTGTATTGTAAAGTGGTTACTGTAGTAAAAAATTACTTGGAGTAGAATAATTGTTTGAATGACCATTTAATTCAATGTGTTGAATTTATTTCCCTCATATGAGAGGATAACAAGCAGGATGCAAGTCCAATAACATCCTCAGCCTATGCGGCAGAGTCTTGCTATTTACTGTTTTACTCTGTACAGCACCATGTACATTGATGGTGCTATATAAATAAATAATAATAATAATAATAATAATAATAATAATAATAATAATAATTCCCCAGCACTTGATATTCAGAAGGCTGCTGCCTTTAGTACTGGAGCTGATATATAGCCCTCATCTTTTAACTACATAAACTAAGGGCTTTGCTACACAAAGGGTTAGCCTGAGCTGATACCCAGGATCACCCCTGTGCATCCAGATGTTGCACAGGGTACAATAGAAACAGCCAGAGAAAGGAGTTGTGCTGGTAAAATATTTGAATATAATATTTCAGTGCTATGCAGAATAAGCAGGGGCGGCCTAGCTGGGGTACGATGAGGCATTCAGGTTCAAGGCTGCCTTCTACCCAGAGCTGCAATGGGACATAAGGGATCAGGAGCTCTGGATGCAGTTTATGACCCCTGCTAGACCCATTACTGGGGACAGGGCGGATAGTGGCCATATCCTTGCTCATCCAGGAGAGACCACACCACCACATGGACCCACCTGGAAGAAGGTTCAAACCCTCCTGTGCAGGGAATACAGCTCCAGAGGCATGTGTGTGAGGAATCCACACAGATTCTGAAAGGATGCTCCCTCTGTGGGGGCACACATCCATTCACTGGATGTCCCAGATTCAAGGGAACCAAAGGATTCTGTGAGCCCATGCCAGGCCAAAAAACCTAAAGCTCTGGGCCCTCTGCCAAAAGGGCTCCAGCCCAATTAAGCTGAGTACTCTGGCATCTCTCCTGCGCATATACCCACACCAGGAGGATGTAGGATTTTTTGTTTAACGGTTTCTTATTAGGTTTTAGGATACCTTACCAGGGAGTACGTGAACACAGCCTTGCTAGCAACCAGACCTCCATACCCAAATTTAACCAGGTGTGTGTGTGTGTGTGGATAAGATAAACAAAGAGGTGAAAGCGGAAAGGATCTTGGGCCCCTTCCTGAAGTTGCCACTGCCTTGTTTTAGGGTATCGCCCTTGGGGATTGTGCCCAAGAAAACCCCAGGAGAATACCACTTAATCCACAATCTATCATACCCACGAGGTGGAACTGTAAACTATTTCATCCCACAGGAAACATGTACTATCTATTATGCCTCCTTCAACAGCACCATATGGATGGTGGGGCGCTGTGGCAAGGGAGCATTAACAGGGAAGTGCAATATTAAATCTGCCTTCTGCCTTCTTCAAGTACAACCTGGAGACTTCGATTTACTCCGGTTCGCCTTTCAGGGGAAGTATTATGTTGATAGACATTTACCAATGGGCTGTTCAGTGTCATGCTTTGTCGTTGAGAAGTTCAGCTCCTTCCTGGAGTGGGCTTGGAGAAGCCGCTTGGGTACCTCCAACTCAACTCATTATTTAGATAACTTTCTTTTTGTAGCAAAAAACCCGAGGGCCCAGCATCAAACTTGACGTTTTTGGGAATCCAGATAGATTCCGGTAGGCAGGTATGTAGTCTTCCCACTGACAAATTAATGACACTCAGCAGATTAATTTCTCAGAGAAAGGAATTGTGCTGGTGAAAAAAATCACCATTTTATTTGTATTGTCAATCAGAGTGAAGTTAACTTACTCAGCAGTGTAACTTGAGCCACCCACCCTGAAACCTCCAATACTTTCCACACTAGCTCCAAGACCTCTATTGCCCTGTTAAAGAGGGGCCGTAAAGGGGCCTTTTTGAGAGGGAGCCATGATGATGTGGCCTCCATTATAATGTACAAAGCTGCCATGTTGTACTTTAAATGTAGGCTGTTATCATGCTGATAGAATTTCTTTTGCTCTTGAGTGCTTATGAATTATTTTCTAATACTGTCTAGGACCGGTCACCATATCTAAAAAAGAATATTGTAGAGCTGGAGGAGCTGCAGAAAAGGGCAAAAATTACCAAGTCACCAGAGGAATTCCTGTATGAGGAGAGGTTTTCAGCTTTTTAGCAGAGAAAAAGGCAAGGAATGGGGGGCATGGTAGAGATTTATTTTATTTTATTTATTACATTTTTATACCGCCCAATAGCAGAAGCTCTCTGGGCAGTTCACAAAAATTAAAACCATGAAGAACATTATTAATAATAGTAATAATAATAATAATAATAATAATAATAATAATAATAATAATAATAATACCTTATATCACAAGGCTTTCTGGGCAGCATACAGGTAAAATCATACAAACAATAAAATCAATAAATATACACAGCTAAAAACAAATTAAACCATTACTAAGCTAAAATGAGTATAGAATTTAAACAAATCAATTAAAAACTATTGAAACAATGTTTAGGCTTGGTGAATTTAACCCTCAAAGGCTTTGTTACAAAGCCATGGCTTAAGTTGGTGCTGAAATGAATCCTGCAGTGGGAGTATTGCTTTTTCCTTACCCATGACTACAGGTTTACTGCTACTAACTACTAGGGGTATGCAGAGCAGGTCTGCTCTTCTCCAAAATTTGGAGTGGAGCTCTGATGAGGTGCTTCTTCACTTTGATCTTTGGAGCAGCTCTGTCTCTCCACACCGCCAGATTATCCTTCAGAGAACTGCTCCATTTTCGGATAACCACTCTACTGTAGTCAATGGAAATTAACCAAAATGCTTACAGCTCCATCATTTCTAAAAATAAAGAGATGATGGCACCATCAGAGCTCTTATGTAGGGCTTTAGTCATGCTATGTTTTAAATGGATCCATTCATCCCTTAATTTTTAGGAATTTTTAAAATTTGGCAGCAGTCAAAGTTTGACAGTGTCAGCTGCTTCATTATAGCCTATGGGAAATAACAAAAATGCTTACATCTGTCATTTTTAAAGATAAAGGGATGAAACACGGCATTATGATAAATATTGCATAGGGCTTTAGCTCTACCATGTTTGAAATAGATCTGTTCATCTCTTGATTTTTAGGAGCATTTAAAGTTTGAGGTTTGTTTGTTTGTTTTACAAAAAGAAACTGCTGTCATTTTTAAAGATAATGAAATGAAACTTGGCACTATGATAGCTCTTACATACCAAGTTTGAAGCAGAACTATTCATCCCTAGGAGAAAAGCTCCCTCTATACATTTACAGGGCTGAATTAATTCAGAATCAGAAAGATAGTGTGTGTGTGTGTCTGTATTTATAAGGGGATGGTTTGGGGGGGAATAAAAAAAATCCTAAAAAACAAGAGATGAACAGATCTGATTCAAACTTGGCATGGCTAAAGCACAACTTGGGGGCTATCATGGTGCGAACTTTCCTGCTTAGTGTGGCTCCTGGGGGACCATGACAATGGTGGATGGGTATGAACCAGGTTGCTATGGTGCAAAACCTTCTTTCAACAAACTTCCTTAAAGCTGCAATTCTATATCCACTTATCTGGGGGCAAGTCCTGTTAAACTCAATGGGGCTTACTTCTGAGTAGACATATATAGGAATGAATTTCCCGAAGGAATGGAGGCAGATGGCTACTAGTAGGAGGGCCTTTTCTGTTGTGGCACCCTGGCTAGAACCTATGTTGTACTCTTCACGGCACCAGGTGAAGACCTTTTTATTTTCTCAGTATTTTAGCAATTTACTATCCTAGCCTTTTTACTCTGCTGTTTTAAATCTGCATTTTAAATCTGTATTTTAACTTCTGCATTGATGTTTTTTATTATTATTATTCTGGCTGTAACTTTGTATTGTGGTTTTATATTGTTTTAAGCTTTTCTGTTATATTTTATACTGTACTAGTGGTTTTAATTTTTGTGAACCACCCAGAGAGCTTCAGCTATTGAGCAATATAGAAATGAAATAAATAAATAAACAAACAAAGAAATTGTATATAAATGTATTTTACGATCCAAGCCTCATTTGGAGCAACTGCAGTTGCCTTTCTCACAGCAGGACCCTGAGACCCTTCCCATATCCTTCGCAAGTGACTACAGAGGTATCAGAAAATTGTGCATGGCTGCAGCATAGTTGGGGTATAAGAAAATTTCTAATTGGAATCTTCCACATCATGTCCATTAAAAAATAAAAATAAAACCTGTATAAACTCATCTTGTTACATCTGAGAATCCCATCCAATGAATTAATTTGCCCCATCCAAGACAGTAATTCTAAAGCTTAAGGCTAATGCAAAATACTTCATTTCCCTTTGGTCAAAGAGCCGTGGATCCTCTGATAAGTCAATGTAAGTTCTTGGAAGGAATGTTTTCTAGTCCTCTTCCCTCCCTTCTCCAAACCACAGTGAGCCACCTGTAATTTCTGAAAAAATGATCTGGGGGGTCCAGAATAGAGTGGGACTGTTAATGAATCAAGAAATAATTATTCCCTTCCATGAACTTCCATTACCTCAACTTATCTTTGCATCTAAGCTCAGGTGACGAATCTACGAGGATTGCTGACAAAATAGAGAATAACAAAATAGAGAATAAGCACAGGAGACAGTAGAAGGCCAGAAGTTGCAGATCTAAAAAAAGAAAGACAGCGAGTACTTACTGTGAATTAATGAACCATCTCTTCCTGAGGGAATGAAGGATCTGTGCTTTGTCAGGCCTGACTGAAGAAGAAAACTGGAATTTGGAGTTTGCATTTTCTGAAGGGACCTCTGGGGTTTGGGGAAAGGAGGGACAGGGTTTCAAGAGGCTTTCGGTGTTACTGTGACCATTTGTTTAAACTATTTTAATTTAAATGCTGGACACTTTTCTTTATTCTACTTCAGTGTTATAGGTTTTTGACTCCCTTTTCTTTGTTACTTGAATTCTGTACTTGCCTTTGTTTTATTTTTATAAATTTGTTTTAATCTCCCCCTATCCCAGACTACTCCCGTTTCCTTTGAACATCCAAAGAATTTTCTCTCCTAGATTTTCTTGAAGGTGTCATTCAACTCTTCATTTTTGCAAGCTCAACTTGTTTCCAAGTCAATTTCTTTCAGAAACAATATTTGCAAGTCAATCCCTTTCGAAGCAAATCTCATTCAAGCATTAGGTGACTCATGCTTCCCCATTTATTAGACAAATCCCTCTTGCCAGAAATATTTACAGTCTTTAGAAATAAATAGGTACAAGTATCACATTCAGTTTGGATCTCACTAACTATGCCTATGTTGTTTAATCATCCAAAACATTTTTTCTCCCAAATTCTCATAAAGGCATATTTCACCTCTTTATTCCGCAAGCTGTATATCACAGGGTTTAAAATGGGACCAACAACCGTGTAAAACAGAGAGAGATATTTATCTGTGTTTGGAGAATAAGTAGAATTCGGCTTTAAATACATAATGCAAGCAGAACCAAAGAATAAGGTCACCACAATAAGGTGTGAAGAGCAGGTGGAGAAGGTCTTCTTCCGGCCTTCAGAGGAGGAGATTTTCAGAATGGCAGCAATGATGCCGGCATAAGACATCAAGATCAGGATAAAAGGAAAAGTCACAAAAACCATGGCCACAGTAAAGACAGCAATTTCAGTCCTCGTAGTATCCCCACAAGCCAATTTCAGTAATGGGGGGATGTCACAAAAGAAATGGTTGATCACATTGGAGTCACAAAAGGGCAGAGTAAACACCATGCTGGTATGGCCAAAGGACATAAAAAACCCACTTAACCAAGATGCCACAGCTAGACTTGTGTACACTTTTCGGCTCATCAGGACAGGGTAGTGCAGAGGCTTACAAATGGCAACATAGCGGTCATAGGCCATTGAGGCCAAGAGAAAACACTCTGACCCACCCAGGAAGAATGTAAAATAGGTCTGCAGGGCACAACCAATAAAGGAGATGGATTGACTACCAGAAAGGATGTTGTTAAGCATCTTAGGGACATTGACTGAGGTATAACAGATCTCCAGGAAGGACAGATTTCTGAGGAAGAAATACATTGGTGTGCAAAGAGAAGAGTCAGTCAGTGTAAGGAGAATGATGAGAAGATTCCCAGCCAGAGTGAGAATATAGATCACCAGAAAAGCAGCAAATAATAAACTTTGTAGTTTGGGGTCATCGGAAAGACCCAGAAGAATAAAATTATCTGGTGCTGTGCTGTTTTGCAGAATATTTTCTTTCTTGGTCTGCATTCTAGAAAGGAAAATTTGGGAAATTAGCAATTTGGACAAACACATGTTTTAAATTTGTGAACAGAGAAATTCTAGAAGGTCAGATGACTTTCTCACTATCTGTTTACCCCTTTTCACTGATCTGGAAAAATGTGAAGGGTATAAAAATAGTAAAAGCAGGTGGCGTGGAGAGAAGCCTTAACAATAGAAATGCTTTTATTTTCAAATTGTTTTTGGTGAGTGTGTGAGAGTTAATATCTGCATGTCATGTTATTTATTTTCACAACCCTTAAGAAATATAGTAGCCGGCGTGTAGACTTAGTCAGACTCTACATACAGTGGATGCTGGCAGGCCCCATTTTTATATTCTAAAGAATATATTCAAGAATCTATGGCCTTAGCTAGACCTAAGTATTATCCCAGGCAAATGGAGGGGTCATCCCTGCCTGCTTCCGGGATCCCCTGTGTGTCATTTGAATGCACAGGGATGATCCCAGGACAATCCCAGGATATAGGCCTGGTCTAGCCATGGCCTATCTCTCAGCATCTTAGATTGCTTCTTTAGACTTCTATTGAAACTCAGAGCAGATTCACCACTCCACCAAAATAGGACCCATCAGTCTCCACGGTCTACATATGACTAAGTTTCAATCTAATCCAATGTACTAAAATTAGAATCAGTGGGGGAGGAGAGGAAAGGGAAATAAAATTATTCAATGTATTTAGATTGCAACGATAGCTTGGCTTTAAGTAATATTGCTAATAAGCTCAATTTTACTGTTTCAGTGGAATGCATAAAAAACCTATACCAGCAATGGAGAACATCCATCCTATGGGAGTGATACAACTTGGCAGCATCTTGGTCTTGGCCTGACCCTAGTTCTTCTCTCTGGGAGGGAAAATCTCATTTCCAATCAGCAGCTATTTGGAGACAGGGCCTTTCTTCTTAGCACTGATTTAAAAAAAAACAGGTGAAAGTATATCACTGATCAGAGATAAGCACTTTCCCCCACAAATGGAGTTGGTCTAGAAGAGGAAGCTGCTGAGTCTAATCAAAAGGTTACCGGGGCATAGATTAGTGTAGCTAGGCTCTCCATATCCAGGAACAGGTATAGTCAGTGCACCAACTGAAGTTAGTAATGGGCAATTTGGACCACAGAGGTCACCTGGGCCTCTGGAGACAAAGATGGATCCAGGATCACCCCCAAACTACATGCCTGCTCCTTCAGAGGGAGTGCAGGACAATCCAGAAGAAGCAAATGGCCCAATTTCTGACCTTGGAACTATTGACCCCTAATGTCTCTATCTTATCAGGATTCAGCTTCAGTTTATTAGTCCTCATGTAAGCCATAAGTGAATCCAAGCACCAGTTGAGAATATGCATGGATTCAAATGTCACAGAGAAATAGATGTTCAGATCACCACTCCTTCATATGGACATTAAACTCCATAGTTCAGATGCCAATGGGCTGAGGCATAGTCGCCTAATGATTTCTCTGGAACCAACCCCACAAGTAAGAGACAAACCACTGTAAAACAGTGCCTCCAACTCCCAACCCACAGAGTCGGTCAAAGAGGATACTGTCATCAATAGCTGCTGAGAGATCAAGGAGTAACAGGGTCAAACTCTTCTTGCCCTTGTCCTGAAGAAGGTTATCCATCAGGGCAACCAAGGCCAATTCCTTCCCAACACAGGGCATGAAGCTAAATAGGAATTAATCCAAGTATTCAGTTTCATTTGAGAGTACTTGTAGCAGAGAGGCCACTACACTCTTGAGCATCTTATCTAGGAAGGGAATATTTATGACTGGATAATAATTTGCTCAGATCTCTGGGTCCAGGGAGGACTTTTTTTCATGAGTGGTTGCACAACTGCCTCCTTCAAGACATAGAGACCATGCCTTCCTCTGAATGCTACCTCCAAGGGAGTCTCCAAAGGTGGCCGGAAGGGAAAGGGACTCTTCAGTGCTAAATTTAGGGCTTTGTATTACAATAGCAGAAGCTTTATAGTAAGTGGAGTCAGGTGGCTCCAATTTTAGTTGGGCTGTGATTCCATTTTGGATTTTAGTCAGGAACAACCACTATTCTTGAAGGAGCTATCCAAGGTGCTGAACCCTATACTCACAATGGGTTCATCATCTTGGAGAGCTCCTTTCACATTCTGTCTGGTTCTAAATCCCACCAGCCTCGACTGTTTATAGTGCAATCCAATACATCTCCAATCAGAAGAAAGTTCTTTTGTGCTCATTCAGGCTTACTCCCAGATAAGTGAATATAAGATTTTTATATCTATTATTTTTAAATAATCACTATAATACAGGGCTCATCTACACCAAGCAGGATATTCCACTATGACAGCAGTATATAAAAGGCAGGAGCCACATCAAGCAGGATAGAGTGGTATGAAAGTGGTATATGGTATGTGTCAAAGGACCCCAATAGTGGTCAGCGCACTTCAATACTGCTATGAAGAAGTAGTGTGGCTCCTGCCTTTTATGCAATAATAATATAAAATGTCTGCAAAACAGTATCATCTTAGAACAATTTACTTCAAGAAATATGGACCGTACACGCCTTCAGGAGGAGTCACGCCAGTTTTCAAGACAAGATACTCCTGTACTTACTGAAACTGTGGAGGTCACACAAGCCTGATTCCTCTGATGCACTAGTCATTTCCTAAGCACAATCATAGAAAGAAACAATTTTATTCCTATGTTTTATTGTCCCAGATTATCCCCACTGGGAGCTCTACATACAAGCAGATCACATAGAATAATCACCTGAGTGGGCAGATACACTAATGACATTACGAATCATAATGAGTAAAGTGTAAACTTATAACAATGCATGTATCTTCATATATAGCAGATATATATACCTAGCAACTTTTCAGAATAGGAACTAGTAATAACCTATCATTCTGCTGTTGTTTGCCAGGCCAAAGATGTGGTTCAATAAAATTATTTTGATAGGGTTTAACATTTGGAGTTCAACCCAGTCCAGACTAACTTGAATCAATGAAGCACAGTGTTTGAGAGCCTTCTTTTCAGATAAACACCCCATTGGCAAGAGAAAAAGGGGGTAAGGATATGAAATGTACATTTGTGTCTTGAATGAATGTGCCAAATTTCATTCCAATTCGCCAGCTATGGCCTTTCCTGGACAGGGAGAACCTAGCCACAGTAGTGCATGCATTGGTAACTTCCTGATTAGACTACTGCAATTCACTCTACGTGGGGCTGCCCTTGAAGGTGACTCAGAAGTTGCAGCTAGCGCAGAATGCAGCAGCTAGACTGCTGGCAGGTATATCTTACAGAGACCACATAACACCAGTTTTATAGGAATTGCACTCGCTTCCTATACACTTCTGATCAGAATTCAAGGTGTTGGTAATGACGTTTAAAGCCCTAAACGGCTTGGGACCTCGATACTTGAGGGAGCGCCTCTCTTTATATATGTCAGCCCAGGACTTGAGATCTGTTGGAGGAGCTCTACTCCACGTCCTACCAATGCAAGTCATATGCTACAGTGGGACATGGGAGAGGACGTTCTCTGTTGTGGCACCCCAACAGGGTTATGCCCTCCCCTTGTAAGCCTGACTGGCACCAACTCTGACATTATTCTGGCATCAAGTAAAGATGTGGCTTTTTTTAACAAAGCCTTTAATGGTTAAAGATGGCACATTGTTTTAACTGTTTTAATAGTTTTTACTGCTTTTATATTATATATAGTTTTAACTTGGTTTATAGTTTAATTTGTTTTTAGCTGTGTATCCTTGTTGTTTACTACTGTATGCATTTATCCGTATGCTGCCCTGAGGTCTTAATGATACAGGGCAGGATTCTATGATTCTATAAATGTTCTTAAATAAAATCAATAAATAAATATTGCAAGACCATTTTTTATTGTCATCCTCTCACACCACATTGAGCGCAGAACATTCCCCATGTAAGCTCCAAACCATTCACTGCCTCTTTTCCCTTTTCCATTCCTCCCCATTACTTGGCAATGACACCCATGGGGAGACACTGTGATATAGGGCCTTGCTAGACCAGGCCGGCGCACGCCGTTAGCGCGCGCCGCCCCAGCTTTCAGATGCAGGACGCGCAGGGACATCGGGATCCCTGCAGCGTCCGCCATTTTTTCTAAGTTTAAAGGGGCCACGTGCGGCCCGAAGACTGTGGACCAGGTAAGTCCATTTTAAAAACACACACAAAGGCCCCCCCATGCCAGGCCTTGCCCTGGCAGCGCTGCTTGTCTGGGCGGCGGCGCACCCCCCCATGCCGAGCATTGCCCTGGCAGCGCCGCTTGTCCGGGCGGCGGCGCTCCCCCCCATGCCGGGCATTGCCCGGGCAGCGGCGCCCGCCGATGTCTCTCTCACCCGCCCTTCCCCCTTGCCATCCCTGATGCCTGCTCTCCCCCCCTCCTGCCGGGTCCAGCCTTTCCCCCCTGCCCCAATGGGCAGCGCTGCTGTGCCAAGTCTGTGGCTTTTCCCGGCTACTCGCAAGTAAGTGAGTAGCCGCAAAATGCCACGGACCTTGCTAGACGTTCCGCAGCCCCGGCCTCAGGCCGGGGCTGCAGAAAAGGCACACCATAAGCGACTGCTTATGGCGCGTTAAGGGAGGCTTCGGTTCGGCCTGGGCCTGGATTCCCCTTTGCATCATGTGGACGCAAAGCAGGGAAACCGGGCCTCAAAGTGCTCTAACGCCTCGTCTAGCAAGGCCCATAGAGACCACTGATTTGGAACTCTCATATGCCAAAGTGAGGTTGTTCAGATGCTCTGGACTATACCTCACACAATTCTTGACTGGGTTGGGCTGATGGGAGTTGTAGTCCCTTCCAGAAGGCATCAGGTTTGGGAAGGTTGTCCTAGAATGTACCACAGAAATATCATGCATGCCATAAACCCTGTAAAATGCTACCAGGGACTACATTTGACAGAGGTCTTCATAAAGGACATTATCAAAAGCATCTGCAACAGCACCTATGTGCCGGGAATCTCTGTAGCTGTAGTTCTTAGTGCTCCCAATATGCCTACTAAGGATACTTTCCAGTGACAGGGTAGGTAGCTTTGAATGTTTTTTTGGGGAGGGGCAATCCTCACATCCTTAAAAGCATCAGTTTTAGACTCTAAAAGAATGCAAGTTTCTTACTTGGGGCTTTCTTGGCACTGTCTGTCATTTTCAAAAGGGGGGATAATGTATCATTTTGGGGGATACCAAAATGTAAAAACTGCTCTTTCACAATTACTGCTACACCTATACATATGAAACATGGCAGCCTCAATCCCCCCGAACAGACTATTGTTGCAAAATTCACTCATTTCTACCAAAAACTATTTCCTTTAACAATATAGCACTATGAAAGTGGTATAACACCAGTATATAAAAGAGAGGAGCCACACTACTGCTTTATAGTGGAATTGAAGTACACTGACAACTGTTGGGATCTTGCCCTAATGATGCAATTTTGTGTGTGGCTGAAGTGAAGAATGGAGCACCCACAGCACTTTGCCCAGTCAGAGAAGGCCCATGCACAACAAAGTTCCCCTTGCCCATGTTACGAATCTACCTGGCTTCATCTGCCCCAGACCTCCCCCAGTTCAGGAGGATGCACAGTGGGTGGATTTGAGCTGGCTCAGAACACTTTGCTCCTCTTCACTCTATCCAGGATTTTCCTAGCCTGGGTGGGAAAAAGTAGGCATGTGCTCCGCTCCGATTAGGAGCGGAGAAGCAGTAGCGGATTGGCCTGCTCCGCCTTACCCAGAGGCAGAGTAGAAGCAGACCGCGGACCCCTAGAAGCAAGGCGAAGAGAAGCGGCCATTTTTCGGAGCTCCTAATTCAGGCGGAGCGCTCCGATCGCCATCTTGAAACATTTCGCCCATAGGATTGCATTGCGGAAAACAATCGGGGATAACTGGTTTGATTTTTAAGCTATCGTTCTGAAAATTCTTGTGCACAGAGAGTCGTGGATGGGGGTCATTTTGAGACTACTCTCACCTCTCTGCGTTGTGCAGGTCGCGTGCTAGAATTTTTTACAAATCGGGTCAACAAACAGGGACAGCGCGGCTCAAACGGCGGTTTTCGACTTTTCACCCATAGGATTGCATTGAGGAAAATAATCGGGGATAACTGGGTTGATTTTTAAGCTATCGTTCTTGTGCACATAGAGTCGTGGATGGGGGTCATTTTGAGACTACTCTCACCTCTCTGCGTCGTGCGGGTCGCGCGCTAGAATTTTTGGAAAAATCGGCGGGAAAAATACCTTTTTCAAAGGGCTGAGGGGCAGAGTCAGCTCCCGGTCATGATCACATGATCCCAAAGTTAGAGGAGGACATAGGCAAAACGGGTAACTTGGGATTCTGGGAAACTTCTCTTTCTTCATCTGAACGGACTTTTCCCAGTGTTTTTTAACACAGTAGCCCCACCAAATGCACAAACACAACCTGAAATCATATACTAAGCCAAGAATAAGAGATAGAAACACAGCACTGCTACCCACCCTAACTTTGGGGAACAACTGAAAAGATGTGGTGCAAGGGGATGAGCTCCCCTAGGGCATCT
Source organism: Elgaria multicarinata webbii (assembly GCF_023053635.1). Lineage (NCBI taxonomy): Eukaryota > Metazoa > Chordata > Lepidosauria > Squamata > Anguidae > Elgaria > Elgaria multicarinata. The sequence continues at coordinate 20,165,290 of NC_086181.1, forward strand.
CATCGTGGACGTGCCCCCACTCTCTCCTGCACTGGAAGGCCATTAGAGCCTTCCAAAACGGTGGAGCAATGCCTATCATGAGTCGAAGTGAGGGTTTACTTCTTAGTGGTGGAGCGATGCCTATTATGAGTTGAAGTGAGCGTTTACTTCTCAATCTCAGAGCTGTTGGTGAAGCAATGGCTTTCTTGAGCTGAACTGGCAGCTGCTTCCCCCTCCCCCGAGCACGTCCCCCTATTGCTCGTAAAAGACAGATATAGCCTTTTTAAAAAAATTATTTTTGCTGTTTATTCAGCAACACTGTTGCTTTTAATTCCACCCCTCCTTTGTTTATTTGTTTATATATTCCATTTTATATGCATTACTGGCTTATCCTTGGCTCACTTCCTTATGCCCCCAGTAATGCCAGCTGCATGCCTGCCTGCCTTCCCTCCCTCCTCCCCTGCCCACCTCGCAGGGATGTTGTGTGTGTGTGGCTTTGACTCAGGGGAGAAGTCCTTCCTGCGCTCACTTGGAGTTTTGGAAGTTCCAAATTTTGCAGGTTTAAGCCCCGCCAAAAAACAGGGGATGATGGAACTGCCTTGAGTCTCGGCGTGTGGCATATGTATCCCTGGATAAGCTGTCATGGTGGTGAGTTTGAGGTTTTTTTTAACGTGCAAATTGACGGAGCTATGGAAAGGGGTGTGAATGGGTGTTGAATTTTCATAAATTCCCCAAAAATCAGGGGATGATGGGATTTGCTTGAGTCTCGGCATGCGTATGTATCCCTGGATAAGCTTTCATGGTGGTGAGTTTGAGGTTCCTAACGTTCAAATTGACGGAGCTATGGAAAGGGGTGTGAATGGGGTGCCCGATTTTCAAAAATTCCCCCAAAATCAGGGGATGATGGGATTTCCTTGTAACTTGGCATCCATGGGGACACATGCATAAGCTATCATGGTGGTGAGTTTGAGGTTTCTAACTTGCAAATTGACGGAGCTATGGAAAGGGGTCTGAATGGGGTGCCCGATTTTCAAAAATTCCCCAAAAATCAGGGGATGATGGGATTGCTTTGAAATTTGGCATGCATGTGTATACCCCCATGAGGTGTCATGGTGCCAAACATGAAGTTTCTAACTTGAACAGAAAAAAAGTTGTATAATTTTTTAGCTTTCAATGCAAGCCTATGGGGGGAAAAAACAGGGCTCCGATCCGGATCCGGAGCTCCGAGCAGAGCGGAGCGGAAGTGGGCGGAGCGGGGGTGGGGCGAAGCGGCCCGCTCTGAAAATCGCAGATCTGCAAGTGAAGTGGAGCAGGGGGTCCGTGCACACCCCTAGAAAAAAGCAGTTCCTTCTGGGGAAATCCCATGCACACCAACACTTTCATGGCTGAGTGCTAGATTGAGGATTGCTAATGACATATTCTCATTCTCCGGTATGGGTCTTTTCAATTTAACTCAGTCAATTTAACCCAGAATCTATAGGGAAAATCTCCATAGAGTCTTGTAAAAACTTTCCGGTATAGGATTTCCATTATCTACATTTTTAGGTTTGCCACAGAAGTCTAAAAATATAGTAAATATATTTTTATCAAACTAAGTTAAGCCTCAGTAAATGGTATTGAAGAACTCCAGTGTTCTGTGGTTTCTGGCTATCTTCGCTGTCTTTGGCTGTGTCTCTGCACAGTAAAATCTTCCAGCTGTCTTCTCTCTAACAAGAGAAACTTAGCTACCTCGACAAGAAGATAAGAAGAATCCAGTTGATTCAGATGAAAGACCTACCCAGTCCAGCATTTTGGCTCCCTCAGTGGATCGCCAGATATATATGAGAGGATCACAAGCAGTATGCAAGTCTAATAACATCCTCCCACTTGTATTCCCCTGAATTTGATATTCAGAAGGCTGCTGCCTTTCGTACTGGAGGTGATATATAGCCCTCATCTCTTAACTACATAAACTAAGGGCTTTGCTACACAAGGGGTTAGCCTGAGCTGATACCCAGGATCACACCTGTGCGTCCAGATGTTGCACTGGGTACAATAGAAACAGCCAGAGAAAGGAGTTGTGCTGGTGAAATATTTGAATGTAATATTTCAGTGCTACGCAGAATATACAGGGGTGGCCTAGCTGGGGTACGATGAAGCATTCAGGTTCAAGGCTGCCTTCTACCCAGAGCTGCAATGGGACATAAGGGATCAGGAGCTCTGGATGCAGTTTATGACCCCTGCTAGACCTATGACTGGGGATAGGGCAGATAGTGGCCATATCCTTGCTCGTCCAGAGGGACCACAACACCACATGGACCCACCGGGCAGAAGGTTCAAACCCACCTGTGCTGGGAATACAGCTCCAGAGGCATGTGTGTGAGGAATCCATGCAGATTCTGAATGGATGCTCCCTCTGTGGCGGCACACATCCATTCACTGGATGTCACAGATTCAAGGGAACCAAGGGATTCTGTGAGCCCATGCCAGGCCAAAAACCTAATGCTCTGGGCCCTCTGCCAAAAGGGCTATAGGCCAATTAAGCTGAGTACTCTTGCATCTCTCCTGCGCATATACCCGCACAGGGAGGATGTAGTGGTTTTTTTTTGTTGTTTAACGGTTTCTTATTAGGTTTTAGGATACCTTACCAGGGAGTACGTGAACACAGCCTTGCTAGCAACCAGACCTCCGTAGCCAAATTTAACCAGGTGTGTGTGTGGGGGGGGATAAGATAAACAAGGAGGTGAAAGCGGGAAGGATCTTCGGCCCCTTCCCGTAGTTGCCACTGCCTTGTCTTTGGGTATCCCCTTTGGGGATTGTGCCCAAGAAAACCCCACGGGAATACCACTTAATCCACAATCTATCATACCCACGAGGTGGGTCTGTAAACTATTTCATCCCACAAGAAATTTGTACTGTCTATTATGCCTCCTTTGACAGCACCATATGGATGGTAGGGCGCTGTGGCAAGGGAACATTAACGGGGAAGTGCAATATTAAATCCGCCTTCTTCCTTCTTCCAGTACAGCCTGGAGACTTCGATTTATTCAGGTTCACCTTTCAGGGGAAGTATTATGTTGATAGACATTTACTAATGGGCTGTTCAGTGTCAAGTTTTGTCTTTGAGAAGTTCAGCTCCTTCCTGGAGTGGGCTTGGAGACGCTGCTTGGGCGCCTCCAACTCAACTCATTATTTAGATGACTTTCTTTTTGTGGGTGCAGCTAACTCAAACCAGTGCCAAAAAGCTATGGATGAGTTTGAAGCACTCATTAAAGAACTAGGAGTTCCCCTGGCCAGCAAAAAAACAGAGGGCCCAGCATCATTCTTGACATTTTTGGGAATCCAGATAGATTCCGGTAGGCAGGTATGTAGTCTTCCCTCTGACAAATTAATGACGCTCAGCAAATTAATTTCTCAAGCATGGGTGGCCAGGAAGATCATGCTACGGTAACTCCAAGAGCTAGTAGGCCACCTAAATTTTGCTTGCAGAGTAGTAGCACCAGGGCATGCCTTTGTTAGGCGGCTCTATGATGCCACGAAGGGGGCTAAATTCCCCCTCCATTGTATATGGGTTTCAGCTGAAATGAGAGCCAATTTATCCGTATGGGAGACTTTCCTAGCGCAGTACAACAGGGTATCTTTCTGGAGGCAGGACTTGCTCCTGGAATCACAATTCCAAGTTCACTCAGACGCATCCAGTGCACAAGGCTTTGGAGTTATTTTCCAAGGCTGCTGGTGCGCACAGATGAGGCCAAGATGTTGGAAGGAAATGGCAATGTGCCACAATTTAACATTCTTTGAACTGTTCCCCATCATGGTAGCCATTTGGCTCTGGGCAGAGCTCCTTTCCAAATCAATGGAGACCTATCACTTCCCATATGTTAGTAGGTCTTAGGGCGCAATGGGCTATGCTATGCTTTTCAGTGTACAAGCAAGCCCTCTTCCATGCAGTTACAGTTACCACTTTTTTTTTTTTTGGAGCTTTCAGGATGGGAGAAGTCCTGGCCAGTTCCAAAAAAATCACTCTGTTAACTTGGAACCCCCCAACCTAGAATCTTTTCCAAACATATGCCAAAGTTTTGTGCTAGTTTTGTGCCATTTTGTGCCGCAAACCCCGAGTTTTGTGCCACACAAGGAAGCCGGGAAATGACATACCCTTAGGTGTGGTCTGGTAAATGAGAAAAAAATCACATTCTAAGACAAACTCCAAACTGGTGCCAAAAATTAGTGTTAGTTTTGTACCGTTTTGTGCCACAAACACCAAGTTTTGTGTTGCATTCTAAAGTGTGAAAATGACATGCCCTTAGGTACGGTCTCATGAATGAGAAAAAATTCACATTCTCAGATCCACTCCAAACCAATACGAAAAATTAGTGTTAGTTTTGTGCAGTTTTGTGCCGCAAACCCCGAGTTTTGTGCCACTCCAGCAAGCTGGGAAATATACCCTTAAGTGTGGTATGGTGAATGAGAAAAAATCGCATTCCCAGATCCACTCCAAACCAGTGCCAAATTTTTGTGCTAGTTTTGTGTCGTTTTGTGCCGCAAACCCCGAGTTTTGTGCCACCCCAAATTTGTGGCACACATCATCACTGTGGCACTGAGTGAAACTGAGGGAGATGACAATAAGTCTGGCTTACCCACACAGTGTGAAATAAGCAAAACCGTACTACTGTATAGAATTGGAGGGATTCCTCCTCCAGAAGAAGTAAAGAAGAATGTCATAAAAAAGCCCTCCAACAGGTTCCAGGAAAATGTGCAATGTCAATGCTTTCACAGACATTGTAGAGAAGATAAAGCAGATTATTATTTTGAAAGGCAGTGAGGGTTACAGGGGCAACCAGGAAGTGCTTCCAAACCTAGTCAATGACATTATTAAAATCTCACACTTGATTCCACTATGGACAGGTGTGATGATACCATTCTATGGGTATGGCAGTATTACAGCCAATAGTGCTTCCAGTGAAGCTTATTTCAAGGACCTCAAGCACACTGTGTTTCAACATACAACCCTGCCCATGCGTCTGGATGACTTTTTTTTTAATCACATTAGATCACTGGAGGGCACTTTGTAGTTTGCTGCTGTGGTGTTACCACACAAAGAGGATGATACTGAGAAAGAAAAATAATAATTCCTGTATGTAGTATTCAACCAGGTGAGGCAGCACCTTGTCCTCCAGACTCCATAGTAATGCAATCCATTATTCTGGACATTCTTGAACTCAAGAGTAATATCCAGGCAAGAGAATCAAAATATTTAAAAAATAACTTGTCTGAACATGTTGAAAATAAAGAGAATGCTGATCGAGATGAACATATTGTCAACACTATAGCAGAATGCTTTGCATTAGAATCCATTAATGCTAATAATCAAGTGTCTGAACCAGTCCCAGCACAAGATGCTATCATGCACCGCATATCAGAAATAACAGAGTGAGAAGCGGGGTGATTTGTCTGAAGAAAGGAAAAAAAGGAAACATTCATCTTACTTACAAACAAACTCAGAATTGCTTCACATAGATCTTAGCAAGGCGAAACTCACTATCGTTATTGGTCTTCTAAAAAATGGCAATAGGGATCATATGAAACCAATTAAAGTAAATGAAAAAATTGACAATATTTTAGAACATATGTGCTTTTGATAAGCTTGTACAAATATTCTATGTGGCATACTGTGAAAGTGAAATTTATAAGAATTTTGTTGACAACACTGATGGGTTTATTGTAGGAAATCTTGCAGCAGATATTGTAAAGAGGGGTGTGTCATCACAAACATACAAAAACGGGCATTTTCTTTGGCTTCAGTGACCTCATTCAGCAAAGAAATGCTGCCACATGGAATTGGAAAACTAAGCTGTGCGATATCAGTCTCTAGTCTTCTGCAAATATTTTTTTGAAAAGTATCCAAGTGTCATTGAAAAAAGCTATTGCACCGAAGGTGACTGCCCTCAGCAACAACAAGCCCACAATCAGGCCATTCTTTGTTTATTTCTACAAGAACAAGGCTTGGCTGGAAAGGAGATGGGACTGCAAGGAGGTAGCTTGAAAAACAAAAAAGTTATACACTAATCTTTTCCACAGTGCAATCCTATAGGAAAAATATCCAAAATGGTGGGTGAGCGCTCCACGTAAATGCAAATTATTTGCTTTTGGTCGCTTCTCTTCACCATGCTTCGCTAGCCACCCAATCCGCTTCTTCTCTGCCTGTAATGGAGGTGACTCAGGCCACTCCGCTATTGCTTCTTTGAACCAAAGAGAAGCAGATCACAACCCTAGTAAATATTTTTAGAGGTGTGCTCCGCTCAATTTAGAATTGGAGAATCAGAAGCGAATTGGCCTGCTCCGCCTTGCTCAGAGGCGGAGTAGAAGTGGACCGTGGACCTTTAGAAGCACGGCAAAGAGAAGCGCCCATAGGCAGAGTGATTCTCTTTTCGCGGCGCGATCCGATCGCCATTTTGAAAAATTTCGTCCATAGGATTGCATTGCGGAAAAAATAGGGGATAACTGTGTTGTTTTTTAAGCTTACTTTCTGAAACTTCTTGTGCTTAGAGAGTCATGGCTGGGGGTCATTTTAAGCCTACTCTCAGCTCTCTGTGTGGTGCGGTTCGCTTGCTAGAATTTTTTGAAAAAATATGTAAAAAAAACCCGGGAAAAGGTACCTTTTCGAAGTGCTGAGAGTCAGAGTCAGCTCCCGGTCATGATCACATGATCCCAAAGTTGGAGGAGGGGATAGGCAAAATGGGTAACTTGGGATCCTGGGAAACTTCTCTTTCTACTCTGAACAGACTTTTCCCAGTGTTTTTTTAAAACAGTAGCCCCACCAAATGCACAAACACAACCTGAAATCATATACTAAGCAAATAAATAACAGATAGGAAACACAGCACTGCTACCCACCCTAACCTTGGTGAACAACTGAACAGATGTGGTGCAAGGGGATGAGCTCCCCTAGGGCATGTGGACATGCCCAGTGCACAGACACTGTGTCCTGCCCTGGAGGGTCATCAGAGCCCTCCAAAGGTAAACCAGTGGAGAAGCAATGCCTATCATGAGTTGAAGTGTAATCTTGCTTCTTAAAGAGTGGTCTCTAGACTGGGACAGTCAAAATTGGCATTATTTCCCCGTCCCCCTGGGCACGTCCACTTCCCTCTTACTGGTAAAAGACAGATAAAGCCTTTTTAAAAAAAAATCTTCCTGCTGTTTATTCAGCAACACTGCTGCTTTTAATTCTACCCCTCCTTTGTTTATTTATTTATTTATTTATTTATTTATTTATTTATTTATTTCATTTTATATTTACACCCCATTGCCCAAGCTCTCCTGGCTTTTCCTCTTCAGTGAAGTCAGGCAGGCTTTCATTGTGGTTCAACTCCTTCTTGTTGTTGTTGTTGTTGTTGTTGTTGTTGTTGCTATTAATATTAATTAGTACTGCTATTAACATTATTATTTTGCTGTTTAATAATGGCTGTGACCACAGTGCAGTCAATCAACTCTGAAGCAAGGATCACAAAGCTTTACTCTTATCCTCCTAGCCTCCTAGTTATGGGATGCAAAAGAAAAGGCATCTCTCTGTGCTTCTCCCACCTCACAGGGATGGTTTGCATTACTGGCTTTGAAACTATCCTTGGCTCACTTCCTTGTGCCCCCAGAAATGTCTGCTGCCTGCCTGCCTTCCCTCCCTCCTCCCCTGCCCACCTTGCAGGGATGGTTTGTGTCTTGCTTTCACTCAGGGGAGAAGTCCTTCTTGTGCTCAAGTTCCAAATCAATTTTTCAAGTGTGGAAGAAGATTCATATTTAGGTTTATCTCTACTCCCCAATTCATGGCATGTTGGGATTTCCTTTGAAATGGCCCCATTGAGCTGTTTGCAGCTTTAAATCCCTGAGATACTGGGGTGTCTGATTTCATAAATTCCCCTAAAATCAGGAGATGATGGGATTGGCTTGAGTCTTGGGCATGCATCTGTATCCATGGATAAGCTATCATGGTGCCAAGTTTGAGGTTTCTAACATGAAAATTGATGGAGATATCGGAAGGGTGTGAATTGGGGTTATGGGTGGTGCGTTAGAGGTTTAAGCCCCGCCAAAAACCATCCATGTCTGAAAATGGAGTGTCCGATTTTCATAAATTCCCCTAACATCAGGGGATGATGGGATTGGCTTGAAACTTGGCATCCATGTGGACACATGGATAAGCTGTCATGGGACTGAACACGAGGTTTCTGACATGCAAATTGATGTAGTTCTAGCATAGTACTTGATTTGGGGTGAGTTTAAAGGTTTAAGCCCCGCCAAAAATCAGGGGATTATGGGATTTGTTTGAAACTTGGCATGATTGTGGATCTTGATGGCATCTGTGAGGGTGCCCACTTCAATTTTTTTTATCTGTCAAAATGTCAGAGAACAGTCCATGTCTGAAAATGGGGTGTCTGATTTTCATAAATTCCCCTAACATCAGGGGATGATGGGATTGGCTTGAAACTTGGCATCCATGTGGACACATGGATAAGCTGTCATGGGACTGAGCATGAGATTTCTGACATGCAAATTGACATAGTTCTAGCATGGGACTTGATTTGGGGTGAGTTTAAAGGTTTAAGCCCCGCCAAAAATCAGGGGATTATGGGATTTGTTTGAAACTTGGCATGATTGTGGATCTAGATGGCATCTGTGAGGGTGCCCACTTCAATTTTTTTAACTGTCAAAATGTCGGAGAACAGTCCATGTCTGAAAATGGGGTGTCCGATTTTCATAAATTCCCCAAAAATCAGGGGATGATGGGATTGGCTTGAGTCTCAGCATGCATGTGTATCCATGGATAAGCTATCATGGTGCTGAACTTGAGGTTTCTAATGTGAAAATTGACAGAGATATCAAAAGGGGTGTGAATTGGGGTTATGGGTGGTGCGTTAGAAGTTAAAGCCCCGCCAAAAATCAGGGGATGGTTTGATTTGCTTGAGTCTTGGCATGAATGTGGATCAAGATGGCATCTGTGAGGGTGCCCACTTCCAATTTTTTTATCTGTCAAAATGTCGGAGAACAGTCTATGTCTGAAAATGGGTTGTCCTATTTTCATAAATTCCCCAAAAATCAGCGGAGGCTTGGATTGGCTTGAATCTTGGCATGTTTGTGTATATGTCCATGAGGTGTCATGGTGCCGAACTTGAGGTTTCTAACTTTAACAGAAAAAAAGTTGTATACTTTTTTGGATTTCAATGCAAGCCCCTGGGGTGAAAAGCGGAGTTCCGATCCGGATCCGGAGCTCTGCAGCGGAGCGGAGCATACTATAGGCAGAGCGGGGTGGAGCGGAGCGGCCCGATTCACAAATTGCAGATCTGAAAGTGAAGCGGATGGGGGGGGTCCGTGCACACCCCTAATATTTATTTTCTGTACAGTGACTTTGCGTGATTTTTTTCTCATTCACCTGACCACACCTAAGGGATTTGTGGCACAAAAGAGCACAAAACTAGCACTAATTTTTGGCACTGGTTTGGAGTTTGTCTGAGAATGTGATTTTTTTCTCATTCACCTGACCACACCTAAGGGTATGTCGTTCCCGGCTTCCTGGAGCGACACAAAACTCGGGGTTTGTGGCACAAATTGGCACAAAACTAGCACAAAACTGTTGCACCAGTTTGGAGGTTCTATGACAAAGTTCATTTTTTGGTGTGTTAACTACAAACCCCCGCTTGAAGTATCAATACACAGCTGTTGGTGGCAGCACAAAACTCGGGGTTTTGGGCACAAAATGACACAAAACTAGCACAAAACTTTGGCATTTGTTTGGAAAAGATTCTAGGTTGGGGGGTTCCAAGTCACCAGAGCCCAAAGAAAGACCAATCTGACAAGGCACTCCAGATAGGGGATGTGCAAGAGGCAGACGATCTGGTTCATATATTTTTAAGACAATCTAAGACTGACCAAAAGGTAATCTGAGAACATTAGCCCCATCCCCAGTTGCAGAAACTTGCCTCTGCCTGGCCCTGAAATCCTATTTAACCTTCCGGGGAGAGGAACCTGCTTTGCTGTTCCGTCACAAAGACAACTCACCATTAACCAGATATCAATTCTGGGTGGTGGCAAAAAAAGGCCTTACAGCATATGGGGCTAGGAAATCTCAAATTGGGAACCCATTCATTCATAATCAGTGCTGCTACAGTGGCAGCTGCAGTGGGAATGAGTGACTCCAGTATACATGCCATAAGCAGATGGCGGTCTGGTGCCAACAAGGCTTATGTTTGCAAATAAGTACTCATGCACCCTGTAAATAGTTATGTTGTTTTGCAGGTCATAGGAGGAGACCTATTACTGCAAAAGTCTTCATCAGCAGACACAGTATGGTGTTCTGGGCCAGCTGTAGAGTGACACGAGCAGCTGCAGGTACACAGCTGCCTGCATCCAATGGTTGGGGAGGCACAGCTTGCAATGGAGCAGTCTCCTTCACCTGCTGTTTGGATCTGGAATGGTGCTCAGGCCACCTGGGGTGTTGGTGCTACATCTGGGTGGGAATGACTTGGGCCTTCTGAAGGGAAAAGCCCTCATCTTACAGGCCAAGTCAGACTTCGAGTTTATATGGAACAGGAGCCCAACACTTGGATTGTTTGGTAGCACATGGATTTTCCTGCAGGATCTGAGGATGGGCCTGTTGGAATTTTTTCAGAACAGGTCTCATCTACTCGACTATGCAGATAGAGGGGGGATGACATGGGTCGGTCTCACCAAACACTCAATTGTGCTGGAAAGGGGGCCAGGAAACCCGACCCCTGTTTCCAGTGGAGTGGATCGCCCTGAGGGGCAGGCTAGAGCCTGCAGCTAAACAAAATGATTCTCGCACATTCACACCCAGACCCATGGAGTGTAGCATATCCATGAATAAATAAAGAGGCCCTAATTTTACCCAAAGCTCTGGTGTCTGTGTTTTATTTCTGGTATTCCATTCTCTGCTTGTAAAATCAATCCACACCTATCCAGCACGGTCTGGGATGGGGTCGCCTGTTGCGACGGAGCGTCGCCAGTAAGGAAAAAGGAAAACAGCCCTGGTGCCAGGCACATGGACTGCCTCATGAGCCACTGGGCAATCAAAGGCATAAAGACTTGCCCCCGGCATTCAAATGGCCTCTTTTGATTTCGGCCCCACTCTCCCTCCCTATATTCTAGTAAGGGAACTAAAAAACCAGTCACCTCATTTTCGAGGGTCTAAGAAGGAATTTCCCCTGTCATCTCGTGATGCTCAGGTTTTCGCCTACTCCATACTGAATTGATTCTTAGAAATGGAGGATAAATAAGTTGATCTTTAAAGGCAGGGATGTGCAGGAATTGGGGGTAGTAAGAGTAGGGACAGTAAGCACTCTGGCACCTTTATAGTGAAGGGCAAGTCAGAGGACCTGCTCCTCGAGGGCTTTGCAGCTTTTGTGTCAGGATATGGTTTGCCGTTGGAGACCTTCTCATCTCATCTACTCAACTATGCAGACAGAGTGGGGATGACGCGGGCCGGTATCACCAAAAACTCAAGTGTGCTGGAAAGTGGGCCGGGAAACCCAACCCCTGTTTCCAGCGGAGTGGCTCACCCTGAGGGGGCAGGCTAGACCCTGCAGCTAAACAAATAGATTCCTGCACGTTCACGCTCAGACCCATGGAGGGTAGCATATTCATGAATGAATAAAGAGGCCCTAATTTTACCTAAAGCTCTGGTGTCCGTGTTTTATTTCTGGTATTCTACTCTCTGCTCGAAATGGAATGATCTCCCCAATGAGGTTTGCCTGGCGCCAACATTGTTATCTTTTCGGCTCCAGGTTAAGACTTTTTTCTTCTTCCAGGCATTTAACAGCATTTAATAACATATGCTAAGTTAGTTTGTTTTTCACTAACTCCAGAGAGCTTCGGCTATGGGGCGGTATGTAAATTCAATAAATAAGTAAAAAAAATATATTATTATTATTATTATTATTATTATTATTATTGGAATGCCACAGTTGGATACTGCCCACTGAATGCAAAACTCTTATCATGTTTCTCATGTAGAGGAGAGATATGGGGTTTGAAATTTCCCCTGGATATGGAGTCTCTCCCCTCCCAATAAATTAATTGCCTGTATCCATTGGAGCCCTTGAGCTGGCAGATCAAGTCTGCTGGCCCTGGTGTATGAGCGACCCCATCACTGGCAGCCAGGATGTAGAGCGTCTGGGGGAGGGGAGTGCCACAACTAGAGGAAATGCTCATTTCTAGAAGGTGCTGCCAGTGGTAGGGTCCATGTGTGTACTGCTGCCTGTGGGACCAGCCAAGTGTGTATTGGAGCCAGTGGGCTGGGGCCACCCACTCAACAGCTCTGTTGGATACTGCCCAGTGTTGTGTGAATACATGTCATTGTACTATAACTCTTCCTATGGAAGCATTTGCATTGAGAATTGTAGGAAGTGGAATGTTCCCTCCAGAAGTACAACCAAAGCTCTCTCATGTTTAGGCTGGATCAGAATTTTGATCAGTTCCCCGACCTCCATCTCAGGAAAAAAAAAGCCTTACCCAAATTTGCAATTTTCTTTCTAAATGGGATGGAAAGGACGAGAAAATAAAAATAAATCTGACAGAAATCAAAATGGAAAGGGTCATCCATCTAGGCAGAGGACTGTGAGTGCTTAGCTCTTATTTGCATCCTTGTATGTTTAACCATGTCTGTGGGGCTGAATTAGGGTTGCCACCTTTTTTGTGACAGCTGTGCTATCACAAAATGTTAAGGTACATTGAAGACAGTCTGAAATGGAGTTAGAATTGTCAGTTGCAGGTGGGAGAGGGAAAAGAGGATTAGCTGAGTGAAATAGGTTTAGGAGAATACATGTATTCATCACATTCACTCCATATTTCAATTTCATATGATTTTACTCAAAATTCCTCAAATAAACACTCTGTTGGTTGCTAACCAGGGTAACTGTCAATGAAACCCATTCTTAAAGATGTATATATTCACCCACAGACCTTTATTGACAGAGCGGTATTTGTATAGTAAGGCAGTGATAAATTTGCACGACAGTCCACAGGAACATTAATTGGATCCAGACTTAGTCATACTTAGAGCAGACCCATTGATTATCTTCTCTAAGTATGACAATGCTTAGATTGAACAGAATGTCTCTTTTGCAGGATGTTATGATTCACACATGGTAAATGTCCAACGTTATGCAACATGAACTTTCACCATTGCTATCTCTCCAAGGACGAGGGAGAGAGAGAGAGAGAGAGAGAGAGAGAGAGAGAGAGAGAATGAGAATCTTATGAGAACTTTAAAACATGTTTTGTTTTAAGTCCCCCACCCAGGCAAATTGTACATTACCTCAGGGAGGCTTCTCTACATACTCTATAGTTATCAAAATCAATGTTATTATCTTTCTTGTACAGTCAAGTTTGGGGAGGGATATGAATCCACATTAAAACCATATATTTTATTTTCAAATTCTGAAATCACTTCTACATTGAACTCCAAATGTGCCAGTCACATTTACAGTGTTGCTCTTTTGAGACGTAGGGTGGAATTAGTAATCTATTCTTTGATCTTCTCATTCTATTTCATGTGGGATCCACTTTTTCTATTTCTTGTAGCTACTTCGAGGAAAGTGTTAAGTGCTAGTGAGGGGCATGCTGTGGGGGCAAGTACAGACAAGACAGTCCATGAGAATGAAGGTGTTCAGTTGCAGTAAGAGTGGGCATGTTTTTGTACACAAATGGTTGCTAATGGTGTTATTGCTGTTTCTGCTGCTCCCTCCTATTGTGTGTGGGGAGATAACAATGAGAGGTGGTGTCACAAAACATATATATGAATTGGGAGATATAAAAATTGGTGGAGTCCTCTCTCTAATACATCCTATTTATGATTCACTTAATTTTAAAGTTCTTCCAGATTGGACTCCTGTTCATCTTAGGTAAGCCTTCCTTTATTGTTTTAGTAGTAATTTATTTATTTATTTATTTATTTATTGCATTCCTATACCGCCCAATAGCTGAAGCTCCACGGGCGGTTCACAAAAATTAAATCCATTCGAAGTATAAAACAAAGAGTATAAAAACATGATATAAAATAGAATCATAGAATCATAGAAAAGCAGAGTTAGAAGGGGCCTACAAGGCCATCGAGTCCAACCCCCAGCTCAATGCAGGAATCCACCCTAAAGCATCCCTGACAGATGGTTGTCAAGCAACCTTTTGAAGGCCTCTAGTGTGGGAGAGCCCACAACCTCACCAGGCAACTGATTCCATTGTCGGACTGCATATAAAAGCACAACCAGGATAAAATCAGTAGCAGTGCTGAAATACAAATTTTAAATACAAATTTTAAATACAAAGTTAAAATTAATTTATAGACTGTTAAAATACTGAGAGAATAAAAAGGTCCTCACCTGCCATCTTGAAGAATATAATGTAGGTGCCAGACTAAACTCCTTAGGGAACTCCTTCCACAGCCGGGATGCCACAGCAGAGAAGGAATAGTGGTTGCCAACAGCTCCATAAGGGGTGGAATGTCAACTGATGTGTCTTTTCAACATCAGTGATCTGAAGTTATTGGGAAAATCAAATCAGTTGAATTATTCCTACCCACAAAAGGGTTATCAGAGGTACACGAATCCTTTTATTTAGCATTTTATTCCTGTTCTTTTCATCCCATTCCTATTCTGATGTTGAGTTCAGCAGTCTTCACACATGATGCGCTAGTGAAAATGCACTGGGTATTTGCTCTGAAAGAAAATTCTAAGTATCTCACTGTCCATCTCATTGCAGCATAGTTGCTAAACATTATCAACAAGTCTTGGCCTTTATTTTTGCCATTCGTGAAATTAATAAGAATCCCGCTCTCTTGTCTAACATCTCACTGGGGTTCCATATCTATGACAACCTATATAATGCAAGGAGCACATCAGAGGCCATCATAAATCTGCTGTTCGCACGGCAAAGGAATGCACCTAATTTCAAGTGTGATAGGGAAAAGGACATGTTGTCTGTCATTGGGGGACTCACTGTAGAAACCATTGTCCAGATGGCCAGCATCTTTAGCCTCTACAAGATACCACAGGTAAACAATTTTTTTTGGAGGGTGGCTGTTCAGTTATATTCGAATATAATATTTCTTAAGTAGCCTATTTTCACTTTAGAAAAAAACATATTTGCTGTACACAAGTAACTATGAAATACAAGTAAAGTGTACGTTAATGAACTATTCTTTCCACCCCACCCCCAGGAATTAAACTGTATTTTGTAATTGTGCTTTTAACATGTTGGTTGTTTTATTATGATTTTAATTTTTGTGAAGCGCCCAGAGAGCTTTGGCTATTGGGCGGTATAGAAATGTAATAAATAAATAAATAAATAAATTATGAAGCAGCAGTTGAATAGGTGTACATCTTTGTATGTATTTTATTTGCCTGTATAATGCAGGACTCTCCCCTCTCTCTTTCCTGCACATAGAATTTATTAATATTAAAACCAATCTGCCCCTGAAAATTTTCAAGCATATCTATAATGTTGCTCCTCAAAAGTGAGACATCAAAGGAGACATCCTTGTATGAAAATGTCCTCCAAAATTGAAAGTTGGCTAATTCACACATGTATGCACATCGTTCTTGACTGCTCTATACTTCATTTATGACATCCTTGTCATTAGGCAATATGAACCTTCTTTTTTTGTAGTAAACAACTTATGATAATTTATAACAGAGTGAGAGAAGGAAGCGTTGCTCTTCTGACGTAGCCTCATGTTGACTGCATGTACCTACTGCTAGAAAGTTGCAGACACTTTGCTCTTCTTTGTGCTCCTTAACCAAAATCCCTCCCCTAATTTTACAGCTAGCAAACATGTGATGTTTCTGTCTGTAGATGTTTCTGTCTTAGAATTATAGAACAATTTATTTAAATAGGTCAATCTGTCCTATAAAAGATGGTTTGGGGACACTTCCGTGTGTATAAATCAAATTATTTTGTTTAGGGCCTAAATCATCAAGGGCCTGTTGCTCAGTGGACAGAGCAGCTGCCTTTTAAGCTGATTGTGTGTGGTATGATTCCTGGCATCCCAAAGTGCACCCTGATCTTACAAGGTAGGGCACAGGTCCACTTGAGGGCCATTTTCTGCCTACAAACCCAAGGTTAAATGGGAAGAAGGGAACTTTGAATGATGGAACACATGCTTAGCATGCAGAAGGTTCCAGGTTTGTTCCCCAGCTGCTCAGGGTATAGGAAAGAAAGGAATCTAACAGAAAGAGCCACTGCCATTTGGTATTGACATCAATGGGTGGTTGACCAATGGTCTGCTTTGGTAAAGAGTAGCTCATATCCAAATACAGATAAATTGATGGAAGTATTTAAAATATAACCAAAACAAAACATGAGAGCTCATATTGTTTTACATCTGGAAATAATCACATTATTTTGGTACCTGTAGTTATATCTCCAACCTCTAATAAATAATGTTTTCCCCATTAGCTCACATATAGTGCACGTGAGACTACACTCTGCAGTAAAGCATATATCCCTTCTTTGTACCGGATGGCACCAAGGGAAACTACTCTGCATGTGGGGATTGTGCAGCTATGCCTACATTTCAGATGGACATGGATTGGTGTAATTGTTTCAGATGATGATGATGGAGAAAGCTTTCTGCAGATCCTGATTCCTGTGCTTGCTCAAAACCATATCTGTGTTGCTTTTTTGGAAAGGACCAGAGCAATACATAGAGCTACTACTGATTTTTATGTTGCAAATGTTGTAAAGATAGATAACACACTTTTTCGGACTGAAGCTAATGTGGTAATTGTCAGTGGGGACTCTCTGTCTCTGTTTCCTTTAACAGTTGTCTTAGATCGACATGAATTCCATAATATCCCTATAGGAAAAGTTTGGATTACAACAGCTCAATGGGATTTCACCAGCACGATGCATTCAAACAGCTTTTCTACAAAAACCTTCCAAGGTACATTATCTTTCTTAGTCCAAATTCATGCAGTGCCTGCATTCAAGGATTTTCTAAAAAACCTAAAGCCGGATAAGACACTGAAATATTTTCTTCATCTGTTCTGGCAAATGGCGTTTGAGTGTTGTGTTAGAGGTCAAAACATTGAAAACTGCAACAACTGTACGGGAGAGGAAAAATTGGAGAACCTGTCTGCATCCAAGTTTGATATGGAAATGACCAGTCAAAGCTACAGTATCTACAATGCTGTCTATTCTATAGCACACACATTCCATGCTATATATTTGTTGAGACATAGAATAATGCAGATTCCCGGAAAAATGGGGCATCTGAATGTTCAGCCATGGCAGGTAAAGTCACCGGTCATGCATTATTATTATTTTTAAGAGCATAAAAAAAACATTTGCCAGGACCATCCATAATCAGAAGTAGCTTGCTCTGAATACTGGTGAATAATAATTGGAAAAAACTAGTTGCCCATTGTTTTCTGTTGGTGAGCTTCCAATAGTCATCTGATTTGGAACTGTGGGAAAAAGGATAGTGGAATAGAATAGATAGGCCTTTATGGTGTGAACTGGGAAGACTCTTCTTACTTTCTGGGGATATCTGCTATGTTCTTATCTTATATACTTCATGTTTACCATAAAGTAGTTGTGGAAGACTGAATAATGACATGAACACTGTGAACTAATAGCCTCCCTTTATCAACATGGCTGTACTCCCTCCATGTCCAGCTTCACTCTCTCCTGCAAAATACTCATTTTAACAATGGTGCTGGCCATGAAGTATTATTTGAGGATGGGCAATTGTCAGCTGGATATGGTGTCATCAATTGGATCACTTTTCCAAATCAGTCCGTTCTTAAGGTCCAGGTTGGAGCGATTTCACCACATGATGAATTCAGCATCAATGAGGATGTGATACTGTGGAATAGCATATTCAAGCAGGTAATAAAAAACAGCACAACCAAGGTTAATATCACAGATTAATGGAGCGATCCTGCTGCTTGGAGAAACATCAGTCTATATGTCTGAGATTCCCTGTACCCCTTGGTATAAACCCTCTTGGACAGCTTCTTCTAAAATTCCATCAGAAAACATAATTATACTCAGAATGGAAATCAGTGGAGATTGCATTAGTCATCAATAATTTGTTCATTTGATTTCAGTGTATCTAAGCCAAGTATGATTAAATCTGTATCCAACCCATAATGTTTTGAACCAATTTTAAAGGAAAATTGAAGGAAGTATTGATAAACTACATTGGATCCAGTCTACGTTAATTGTATTTAGAACATATTGAAATCAGTAGGACTTAACTTTTTGCCTTATTTAATGGGACAGAAGTCCAAGTATGTTTCTTTTCTAGGGACATAAATTAAAACACAATGGGCCAATTACGACGACATGCTAAGCCATGGTTAGACCACTAAACCTTTTGCAGCAAAGGGTTAGTGAGCATTTTTAAACTATGGTTATATAGCCACCATGGCTAGGAATGGTTCACAAGACACATTATTATTATTATTATTATTATTATTATTATTATTATTATTTGTTATTGTTATTTATTATTATTATTATTATTATTATTATTATTATTATTATTTATTACATTTATTTACCGCCCAATCATCAAAGCTCTCTGGGCGGTTTACAAAAGTTAAGAACAGTGAACATTAAAAACAAATATACAAAGGCCAGATCTACATGAAGCAGGATATAACACTATGAAAGTGGTGTGAAAGAGGGATATGGTATGTGTCAATGGGCCCCAACAGTTGTTAGTCCACTTCAATACCACTATAAGAAGTAGTGTGGCTCCTGCCTTTTATATACCACTTTCATACCACTTTCATAGTGCAATACCCTGCATGGTGTAGATGAGCCCAATGTTTAGCTTAAAATGTTTAACCATCATGGCTTAGTGTGTCATCTTAACAGGGATCATTCTGTGTGGATGGTATTGGTAGCGAGTTGGGTACTTGTAATGTAGACTGGAAGCTTCAGTTGCATGATAGCATGACTTTCATAGACTCCATGTGTCTGCTCCAGCAATCCAGCTCCAAACACAACATAGGATATGTTGCCAAAACTGCATATCTGTTAAGAGTGTGGCCCTTAATAGGCAGAATTTTCTGACATTTTGGAGCCTGAGTGAATACAGAAAATCCATAACACAACTTGTTAAAAATGGGGGGTCTTTTGTTTATTGAATTACTGTTAGATGAGGCCCCATTCTACATGCGTTGACAGCTGCCTCCCTGGACACAGCAAGATAGTTCGAGAGGGGAACCCAGTTTGTTGCTATGACTGTATTCAATGCCCAGAAGACATGATATCTAACCAGACAGGTAAGTGTCAGTGCACAGGTTGGCTTGTGAATGTTTTCAAATGTCTACTTATTTCATATTCTAAAAATATATATTCAATTTTCTCTTCCAAAAAACCTGACTCTCCTATCGTAGGTAACAAAAATCTTAAAATGCATCCATAATCATGATGTGAGCATTTGTAATTAATTACAAAATTGGATGTTTTATAACCACATACTAACAGTTTTTCTAACTTTACATAATGTCCTTCAACTCTGGGACATTCCCGCTGAACTGTCAAGGAATGCAACTAAAGTTTCCATCATCTAAGGGTAGGAGCAAAGGCTGGTTGAGTTTTACGAGAGAGTAAAAAATAGACAAAGGCAAGGGTGGAACCAAATAATCTTCAACAATAATATTAGCAAAAGTTTTATTAAAGTGCCAAGGTGCCTATGCGTTTCGAACGTAGTTGCATTCTTCCTTAGGGCTTTATAGCATTCGTGAAATTCACGAACGCTATAAAGCCCTGAGGAGGAACGCAAGTGTGTTCTTTTGCTAATATTATTGTTGAAGATTACTTGGTTCCACCCTTGCCTTTGGCTATTTTTTACTCCCACACGGCATTTTCCTTGCTTTTGCACTCATTGGTTGAGTTTTACTACATGCTTTTCTTAACACTTTCAGATGCTGTTCATTGTATCAAGTGTCCAGAAGAAGAATATGCAAACGAAAACCAAAACCAATGTATCCCCAAACTTCAGACCTTCTTAACCTATGAGGAGCCATTGGGGATCACTTTGGCTTCCCTTGCTATTTCCTTTGCTGTGATCACAGGTTTGGTGATATTGACATTTATAAAGAACTGGGATACTCCAATTGTCAAAGCCAACAACCGAAACCTCACCTGTATTCTACTCACCTCCATCCTCCTTTGCTACTTTTCTTCCCTTCTGTTCATCGGCAAACCTAGGAAGGTATCCTGCCTTCTCCGGCAGTTGGCTTTTGCTATCATTTTCTCTGTTGCAGTTTCTTGTGTCTTGGCAAAAACCATCATTGTGGTCCTGGCCTTCATGGCCACCAAACCAGGCAACAGGATGAGGAAACTGCTAGGGCAAAAAGTGGCAAACGCCATTGTTCTTTCCTGCTCCCTCATTCAAGTCTGCATTTGCATTGCATGGTTCTCAGCCTCTCCTCCATTCCCAGATGTTGACATGCACTCTCAGACAGGGAAGATCATAGTGGAATGCAATGAAGGCTACATCCCCATGTTCTACTGTGTCCTGGGCTACATGGGCTTTCTGGCTTTCATCAGCTTCACAGTAGCTTTTCTAGCCAGAAAACTGCCTGACGCTTTCAATGAAGCCAAGTTTATCACCTTCAGCATGCTGGTGTTTTGCAGTGTTTGGGTCTCCTTCATTCCTGCTTACCTGAGCACCAAAGGGAAAGATGTCGTGGCTGTGGAAGTTTTTGCTATCTTGGCCTCCAACACTGGATTATTGGGTTGCATCTTTCTCCCAAAGTGTTACATCATCATTCTAAGAGCTGATCTCAACTCCAGAAAGCTCCTAATCGAGAAAACGAATTAGAGATTATGGGGAAATAAAAGCTTTACTGTCCGTTTTAAATTTGTGACAAGACTAAGTCAGTAATATTTACAGAGTTTTGAAATCTTCAACTTTTTTTTCAGGGGGGGTGCCTTTCTTCTGCTTATTGAGCTATGACTCTGTGGTGTTTTACCATTTTAGCATTTCTCCATATCCCTTTATGCTTTAATGTGTGTTGTTGATCTTTTTGATTTCCCCCCAAAAGCTTAGAGGATTTTTCCCCCTTTTAAATCTATGGTAGGATGAAACACATTTAGATAAACATTAAAATAAAATAAAGTGTCCCAGATGTTAAATAACATTATGCTTTGTGTCATTCTCTAGATGTCTTTCTATTACTCTCGTGTTTATTGTAATTTGTGAGATCTGCCCCTCCCACAATTGCATTGGAAAAGGTTTTGGTGAACCAATTCAATTCTCAAAAAAATATCACCATTTTATTTGTATTGTCAATCAGAGTGAAGTTAACTTACTCAGCAGTGCAACTTGAGCCTCCCACCCTGAAACCTCCAATACTCTCCACACTAGCTCCAAGACCTCTACTGCCCTGCTAAAGAGGGGCCCTAAAGGGGCCTTTTCGAGAGGTGGCCATGATGACGTGGCCTCCATTATAGTGTACAAAGCTGCCATGTTGTACTTTAAATGTAGGCTGCTATCATGCTGATAGAATTTCTTTTGCTCTTGAGTGCTTTTGAATTATTTTCTAATACTGTCTAGGACCGGTCACCATATCTAAAAAAGAATATTGTAGAGCTGGAGGAGCTGCAGAAAAGGGCAAAAATTACCAAGTCACTGGAGGACTTCCTGTATGAGGAGAGGTTTTCAGCGTTTTAGTGGAGAAAAAGGCAAGGAATGGGGGCATGATAGAGATTTATTTTATTTTATTTTATTTATTACATTTTTATACCACCCAATAGCAGAAGCTCTCTGGGTGGTTCACAAAAATTAAAACCATTAAGAATATTATTATTATTATTATTATTATTATTATTAATAATAATAATAATAATAATAATAATAATAATAATAATAATAATACCTTATATCACAAGGCTCTCAGGGCAGCATACTGGTAAAATCATACAAACAATAAAATCAATTAATATACACAGCCAAAAAACAAATTAAACCATTAATAACGAGTATAGAATTTAAACAAATCAATTAAAACTATTGAAACAATGTTTAGGCTTGGTGAATTTAACCATCAAAGGCTTTGTTACAAAGCCATGGCTTAAGTTGGTGCTGAAATGAATCCAGCAGTGGGAGTATTGCTTTTTCCGTACCTATGACTACAGGTTTGCTGCTACGTACTACTTGGGGTGTGCAGAGCGGGTCTGCTCTGCTCTAAAATTTGGAGTGGAGCTCTGATGAGGTGCTTCTTCACTTTGATCTTTGGAGCAGCTCTGTCTCTCCACACCATCAGATTATCCTTTGGAGAACTGCTCCATTTTCTTATTTTTTTATTTTTTTTTATTTAATACTTCAAACATACATCAATACAATAAAACAATACTACATAATACGTAAATTATTAGATAACATTTGCTAACATATATTCTAGCTTATTCTATTAACATAATCATACTTAACATAAAAGTGCTCCCCCTATCCACGGGATCTTATTCCTGTTTCCAAAATCTCATTGCTTCCTCTGGAGGTGCTTTCCCACTCCCCTTTGATAATACAAATTCTAGGAACTGTTTCCATATTCTCTCAAAATCATTCGTTTTTATCATTCCTCATTTAACTTTTTCATTACATGTTAATTTGTCATTAATAGCAATATCCCATATTTCTTTATACCAATCTTCTATATGATAATCCCCCTGAACCTTCCAGTTCCTAGATATCATTAACCCTGCTGCTGTTAACAAATTCGTTAGTAAATCTTTTGTCTCTTTACTACAATTTAATTGTAGTATAATGATATATAATGATAATGTTATAATGATAACAATGCCACTATAGGTGTCTCTTCAATCTCCATTCCTAATTTTTTTTAACTCATTAAACACCATTTTCCATAATTTTTGTACAAATTCACATTCCCACCACATATGTAAATACGTTCCTTTTTTTTTTACAACCTCTCCAGCAATTTGCTGAATTCAAATTATTCATTTTATTTAATCTCAATGGGGTTAGATACCACCTCCATACAATCTTATAATAATTTTCTTTTATCCTCACAGACATATTTCTCAACGCTCTTTGTTTCCGTATTCCTTCCCAGCTCTGTTGCCCTATTTGTTCCTTCAAGTCAGTTTCCCAAACCATCTTGCCAATACTTTCTGTCTCCCCTTTTTCAACTAATATTCTATATATTTCACTCGTGAACCCTTTTATTAATTTATTTTCCCTTTTCTCAATTTCTTTTTTAAGATCAGCTCCTCAAATTTCATAGTCACTCTACACTCTCCATTATCCTTTACCATTTCTTCATCCATTGTTCTAATTGAAGATAATTTAACCACGTTAAATTTCCCTCTTTTAATCTCTCCTTTAATTCTTCTTTAGTTCTCATCTTTTCTAGCCAATCTTTTAACTTCATTACATTTCTCTCTATTAAACTTTTCCCCAACTTATCTTTTAAGTTTCCCAGAAAATTTCGCATCATTATCACTGGTGATATTGGGGAAATACTCAGAAGTAAATCCTTTTTGTATACTCGCCATATTTCCCAGTGATTTTTTAAAAGGGGGTTCTCTATTCCTTCCCACCATTTCTTTGCATGATCTCTAAAAATGTATATTTTCTAGAACTGCTCCATTTTCGGATAACCACTCTACTGTAGTCAATGGAAATTAATCTAAACGCTTACAGCTCCATCATTTCTAAAAATATAGAGATGAAACTTGGCACCATCAGAGCTCTTTAGCCATGCTATGTTTTCAACTGATCCATTCATCCCTTGATTTTTAGGAATTTTTAAAATTTGGCAGAAGTCAAAGTTTGACAGTGTCAGCCACTTCATTATAGCCTATGGGAATTAACGAAAATGCTTAAAAATCTGTCATTTTGAAAGATAAAGGAATGACTAGAACCTATGTTGTACTCTTCACGGCACCAGACCTTTTTATTTTCTCAGTATGTTAGCGATTTACTATCTTAGACTTCTTACTCTGCTGTTTTAAATCTGCATTTTAAATCTGTATTTTAACTTCTGCATTGCTGTTTTATTATTATTATTATTCTGGCTGTACCTTTGTAATGTGGTTTTATATTGTTTTAAGCTTTTCTGTTATATTTTATGCTGTAGTAGTGGTTTTAATTTTTGTGAACCACCCAGAGAGCTTCAGCTATGGGGCAGTATAGAAATCAAATGAATGAATAAATAAATAAACAAACAATTTGTATATAAATGTATTTTAAGAGCCAAGCCTCATTTGGAGCAACTGCAGTTGCCCTTCTCACAGCAGGACCCTGAGACCCTTCCCATATTCTTCGCAAGTGACTACAGAGGTACCAGAAGATTGTACATGGCTGCAGTGTGGTTGGGGTTTAAGAAAATTTCTAATTGGGATCTTCCACATCATGTCCATTAAAAAATAAAATAAAACATGTATAAACGCATCTTGTTACATCTGAGAATCCCATCCAATGAATTAATTTGCCCCATCCAAGACAGTAATTCTAAAGCTTAAGGCTAATGCAAAATACTTCATTTCCCTTTGGTCAAAGAGCCTTGGATCCCCTGATAAGTCAATGTAAGTTCTTGGAAGGAATGTTTTCTAGTCCTCTTCCCTCCCTTCTCCAAACCACAGTAAGCCACCTGCAATTTCTGAAAAATTGATCTGGAGGGTCCAGAATAGAGTGGGATTGTTAGTGAAGCAAGCAATAATGATTCCTTTCCCTGAACTTCCATTACCTCAACTTATCTTTGCATCTAAGCCCAAGTTCGGGTGATTCCAATGTCCCCCAGCTGCCCCCAGTATCCCAACCCACATTCATAAGGAGGAACCTCCATCCTCGAGGGAAGTTTTTGAGGGAATTGCAGGTGACTGAAAGGTAGTAGGGCAATAGTGGGGAACTTATTTTGGGTGTGGGGGACAGATTACACCCACCCTACCATCTGCAGGTCAAATGACACCAGGGGATGGGATCTTGCCCTGATGCAATGTTGTGTTTGGCTGAAGTGAATGATGGAGCACCCACAACACTTTACCCAATCAGAGAAGGCCCATGCACAACAAAGTTGCACTGGCTCAGGTGACGTATCTACCTGGATTCATCTGCACAGAGACCTTTCCCAGTTCAGGAGGCTTCACAGTGGGTGAATTTGAGCTGGCTCAGACACTTTGCTCCCTTTCACTCTATCCCAGCTTGAGGATTGCTCCCCCATCCCATTCCAAAAGATGACAAAATAAAGAATAAGCACAGGAGACAGTAAAAGGCCAGAAGTTGCAGATCTAAAAAAAGAAAGACAGAGAGCACTTACTGTGAATTAAAGAACCATCTCTTAGGGCCTTGCTAGACCTACCGGATAATCCGGCCGGGAGTCGGGGCGATGGCGCGCTACAGTTAGCGCACGCCGTCGCCCTTTTCCAGACATAATCCGCGAGAGGGCAAGGGGAAGCCCCATCGCATCCACTATTTTTTTCTTAGTTAAAGGGCCATGTGCGCAGGAGAAGGTAGTTTTTTTTAAAAAAAAAAATATAGGGTCCCCGCTTCACCTGCCCCTGATTCCCCCCCACACACAATGCCTGATGCCCCCCTGCCTGCTTGCTCGCCCATCCTCCCCCATCCACTATGCCTTGTCCCCATTCTTCTTTCCCCCTGTCCCCGATGCCCTGTCCCCCATCCTTCTTCCCCCGCCCCTTGTCCGCCATGCCCGATGCCTGTGCCCATGCCCATCCTTCTTCCCCCACCCCATTCCCTGTCCCCGATGCCCGTGCCCATCCTTCTTCTCCCGTCCCCCTTCCCCCATCCCCAATGCCCATGCCCGTGCCCATTCTTCTTCCACCCCTCTCCTGCTGGGTCCAGCCTTTCCCCCAGCCCCTATCTCCCCCCCATGATTCCCCCCCAGACCGATGGGCACAGTGCTCCTATGAGAAGCCAGTCCGTGGCTTCTCCCAGCTAGTCACGTGTAAGCGAGCAGTCGGGAAAAGCCACGGACCCTGCTTGACCTTCCGCAGCCCCAGCCTCAGGCTGGGTCTGGGAAAAGCTGAGCCATAAGCGAATCCGCTTATCCTAGGTTAAGGGAGGTCTTAGCCCGGCCTGACCATGGAATCCCCTGTGCATCATCTGGATGCACAGGAGGGAGACCGGGCCTCACACCACGCTAAGACCTCGTCTAGCAACGGCCTTACTGAAGGAATGAAGGATCTGTGCTGTGTCAGGTCTGACTGAAGAAGAAAACTGGACTTTGGAGTTTGCATTTTCTGAAGAGACCTCTGGGGGTTGGGGAAAGGAGGGACAGGGCTTCAAGAGGCTTTCCATGTTACTGTGACCATTTGTTTAAACTATTTTAATTTAAATGCTGGACACTTTTCTTTATTCTACTTCAGTGTTATAGGTTTTTGACTCCCTTTTCTTTATTACTTGAATTCTGTACTTGCCTTTGTTTTATTTTTATAAATTTGTTTGAATCTCCCCCTATCCCAGACTACTCCCGTTTCCTTTGAACATCCAAAGAAATTTCTCTCCTAGATTTTCTTGAAGGCATCTTTCACTTCATTTTTGCAAGCTCAACTTGTTTCCAAGTCAATTTCTTTCAGAAACAATATTTGCAAGTCAATCCCTTTCGAAGCAAATCTCATTCAAGCATTAGGTGACTCATGCATCCCCATTTATTAGATGAAATCCCTCTTGCCAGAAATATTTACAGTCTTTAGAAATAAATAGGTACAAGTATCAAATTCAGTTTGGATCTCACTAACTATGCCTATGTTGTTTAATCATCCAAAACATTTTTTCTCCCAGATTCTCATAAAGGCATATTTCACCTCTTTATTCCGCAAGCTGTATATCACAGGGTTTAAAATGGGACCAACAACCGTGTAAAACAGAGAGAGATATTTATCTGTGTTTGGAAAATAAGTAGAATTAGGCTTTAAATACATTATGCAACCAGAACCAAAGACTAAGGTCACCACAATAAGGTGTGAAGAGCAGGTGGAGAAGGTCTTCTTCTGGCCTTCAGAGGAGGAGATTTTCAAAATGGCAGCAATGATGCCGGCATAAGACATCAAGATCAGGATAAAAGGAAAAGTCACAAAAACCATGGCCACAGTAAAGACAGCAATTTCAGTCCTCGACGTATCCCCACAAGCCAATTTCAATAACGGAGGGATGTCACAAAAGAAATGGTTGATCACATTGGAGTCACAAAAGGGCAGAGTAAACACCATGCCAGTATGGCCAAAGGACATAAAAAACCCACTTAACCAAGATGCCACAGCTAGACTTGTGTACACTTTTCGGCTCATCATGACAGGGTAGTGCAGAGGCTTACAAATGGCAACATAGCGGTCATAGGCCATTGAGGCCAAGAGCAAACACTCTGACCCACCCAGGAAGAATGTAAAATAGGTCTGCAGGGCACAGCCAATAAAGGAGATGGATTTACTACCAGAAAGGATGTTGTTAAGCATCTTAGGGACATTGATTGAGGTATAACAGATCTCCAGGAAGGACAGATTTCTTAGGAAGAAATACATTGGTGTGCAAAGAGAAGAGTCAGTCAGTGTAAGGAGAATGATGAGAAGATTCCCAGCCAGAGTGAGAATATAGATCACCAGAAAAGCAGCAAATAATAAACTTTGTAGTTTGGGGTCATCGGAAAGACCCAGGAGGATAAAATTATCTGGTACCGTGCTGTTTTGCAGAATATTTTCTTTCTTGGTCTGCATCCTAGAAAGGAAAATTTGCAAAATTAGCAATTTGGACGAAGATATCTTTTAAATTTGTGAACAGAGAAATTCTAGAAGGTCAGATGACTTTCTCACTATCTGTTTTCCCGTGTTCACAGCTCTTGAAACATCTGAAGAGGATAAAAATAGTAAAAGCAGGGGGCGTGGAGAGAAGCCTTAACAATACAAATGTTTTTTATTTTCAAATTGTTTTTGGTGAGTGTGTGAGAGTTAATATCTGCATGTCATGTTATTTATTTGCACAACCCTTAAGAAATATAGTAGCCTGCGTATAGACTTAGTCAGACTCTACATACAGTGGATGCTGGCAGGCCGTATTTCAATGGGGCAGAGAAACTGCTCTGTTTTTCAGTCAGAACAAGTCAGAATTCTAAAGAATATATCCAAGAATTTATCTATCAGCATCTTAGATAGCTTCTTTAGGGTTCTTACTAAAACTCAGACCAGAATCACCACCGCACCAAAATAGGAGCCATAAGCCTCCACAGTCTACGTATGACTAAGTTTCAATCTAATCCAATGTACTAAAATAAGAATTGGGGGGGAGGGGGAGGGGGAGGGAATAAAGTTATTCAATCAATTTAGGATGCAACATTAGCTTAGCTTGAAATAATATTGCTAATAAACTCAACTTTACTATATCAGTGGAATGCATAAAAAAACCCTAGACCAGCGATGGAGAACTTCAGTCTTATGGGAGTGATACAGCTTGGAAGTAACTTGGTCTGGCCCTAGCCCTTCCCTCTGGGAAGGAAAATCTCTTATCTCCAATCAGCAGCTATCTGGAGACAGGACCTTTCTTCTTAACGCTGATTAAAAAAACAACCGGTGAAGGTATGTATCACTGATCAGAGATAAGCACTTTCCCCCACAAATGGGGTGGGTCCAGAAGAGGAAGCTGTTGAGTCTAATCAAAAGGTTACCGGGGCATAGATTAGTGTAGCTAGGATCTTCACATCCAGGAACAGGCATACTAACTGAAGTTGGTAATGGGCAAATTGGGCCACAGAGGTCACCTGGGCCTCTGGAGACAAAGATGGATCCAGGATCATCCCCAAACTACATACCTGCTCCTTCAGAGGGAGTGCAGCACAGTCTAGAACTTGCAAATGGCTCAATTTCTGGACCTGGGAACTATTGACCCATAATGTCTCTATCTTATTTGGATTCAGCTTAAATTTATTAGTCCTCATCTAAGCCATAAATGAATCCAAGCACCAGATCAGAATATGCACAGACCTTTCTGATTCAGATGTCACAGAGAAATAGATGCTCAAATCACCACTCCTTCATATGGACATTAAATAGCACTGGGTACAAGATGGTGCCCTGTGGTATTCCATAGTCCGGATGCCAATGGGCTCAGTCATAGTCACCTAATGATTTCTCTGAAACCAGCATTACAAGTAAGAGACAAACAACTGGAAAACAGTGCCTCCAACTCCCAACTCACAGAGTCGATCAAAGAGGATACTGTCATCAATAGTATAGAAAGCTGCTGCGATATCAAGGAGTAACAGGGTCACACTCTTCCTGCCCTTCTCTTGAAGAAGGTTATCCATCAGGGCAACCAAGGCCAATTCCATCCCAAAACTGGGCATGAACCTGCACAGGAATGGATCCAGGTATTCAGTTACATTTGAGAACACTTGCAGCTGAGAGGCCACTACTCTCTTAAGCATCTTATCCAGGAAGGGAGTATTTGTGACTTGATAATACTTGGTACAGATCTCTGGGTCCAGGGAGGACTTTTTTTCAGGAGTGGTTGCATGACTGCCTCCTTCAAGGCAGAAGAGACCATGCCTTCCTCTGAATGCTACCTCCAAGGGAGTCTCCAAAGGTGGCCAGAAGGGAAAGGGACTTTTCAGTGCCAAATTGTTTAGGGCTTTGTATAATAATAGCAGAAGCTTTACAGTAAGTGGAGTCAGCTGGCTCCAATTTCAGTGGGAGTGTGATTCCATTTTGGAATCAACACTATTCTGAAGGAGCTATCCATGGTGCTGAACCCTATACCCACAATGGGTTCATCATTTTAAATAGCTCCTTTTGCGTTCTGGCTGGTTCTAAAATTCAGAATGGAATCACAGTCCCACCTAAATCAGAGCCACTAGCCTCCACTGTGTAAAGTGCAATCCAATACATCTCCAATCAGAAGAAAGTTCTATTTTGTTCAATCAGACTTACTCCCAGATAAATGAATATAAGATTTTTTTATCTATTATTTTTAAATAATCACTGTAATACATTCATCTTGAATTTTTATTGCCTTATTTTGAATTGTCTCATTTATATTACAAGCATTTCTTTGCACAGTTATACTTATATTAATGCAAATAGGGTTTATATGTACTGAGGTATGGTAGGATCATGGTACTACTAATACTGATAATGTAAAATATCTGCAACACACTATCATCTTAGAACAATTTACTTCAAGAAATGTGGACCGTACACTCCTTCAGGAGGAGTCACGCCAGTCTTCAAAACAAAATAATTCTGTACTTACTGAAACTGTGGAGGTCACTCAAAGCCTGACTCCTCTGCTGCACTAAAGATTTCCTAAGCACATTCATAGAAAGAAGCAATTTTATGCCTATGTTTTATTGTCCCAGATTATCCCCACTGGGAGATAATCTACATACAAGAAGATCATAAAGAATAATCACCTGAGTGGACAGATACGCTAATGACACTACCAATCATAATGAGTAAAGTATAAACTTATAACAATGGATGTATCCTCATATATAGCAGATATATACCTAGCATAGGGTGACCATATGTAAAAGGAGGACAGGGCTCCTGTATCTTTAACAGTTGCATAGAAAAGGGAAATTCAGCAGGTGTCATTTGTATATATGGAGAACCTCGTGAAATTATGCGGCAGGGCCTTGCTATTTACTGTTTTACTCTGTACAGCACCATGTACATGGATGGTGCTATATAAATAAATAAATAATAATAATAATAATAATAATAATAATAATAAATTCCCTGTTCATCAATACAGTTAAAGTGCAGAAGCTATACTTGAATGACCAGATTTAAAAGAGGGCAGGGCACCTGCAGCTTTAACTGCTGTGATGAAGAGGAAATTTCATCAGGTTCCCCATATATACAAATGACACCTGCTGAAATTCCCCTTTTCTATGCAACTGTTAAAGATACAGGAGCCCTGTCCTCTTTTTCATATGGTCACCCTAACCTAGCAACTTGTCAGAATAGGAACTAATAGCCTTTTATTTTGCAGTTGTTTGTCAGACCAAAGTCGTGGTTCAATAAAATTATTTTGATAGGGATTAACATTTGGAATTCAACCCAGTCCACATTAACTTGAACCAATGAAGCACCATGTTTGAGAGCCTTCTTTTCAGATAAACAC
Source organism: Elgaria multicarinata webbii (assembly GCF_023053635.1). NCBI lineage: Eukaryota > Metazoa > Chordata > Lepidosauria > Squamata > Anguidae > Elgaria > Elgaria multicarinata. Next base: position 20,196,362 of record NC_086181.1, read on the forward strand.
CCCATTGGCAAGAGAAAAAGGGGTAAGGATATGAAATGTAGGCCTTAGCTAGACGGGGCAAAATCCCCGGGTGATCCCCGGGATCATCCCTGTGTGTTCAAATGACGCACAGGGGATCCCGGGATCAGGGAGGGATGATCCCTCCCTGGTCCCGGGATCTTGCCCTACACTTTATGCCTGCTTTTTCCACGGCCTTGGGCTGAGCCCGAGACCGTGGAACATCTGTGCAGGTGTCGTGGTTTGTCCCAGTTCCTCATGGTTCCTTGTGAGGAGCCGGGACCCACACACAGGGCGCAGAGCTCCTCAGGAATTTTCTGTTTCTTAAAAAAACAGGATCTTCTTTTTCTGAAAAAAAAAATGGCGGGTGTGGTGTACTCTCCTTCCAAGGCCGTCTCACACCGCATGTAAACAGAGGGGGATCTCGTGATAAAAACATTGTGAGATCTTCACCCCTCCATTGCGGTGACTGGAGTGTGGAAATAACAAGGCGACACAATAGTTTTGGTTAAAACTGGGCCACATTTATTGAACACAACTGCAGAAGGGTAACCTAAGCGGGCATCTTCTCTATAACAGCATGAATCCGTATTCTCTTAGGCGAAACATTCCTGTCCAGAGGGTGGCGTGAAACATTCCGCCACCCTTTGGCTCCCCCTTTCTTGGTGGGAGACCTTCCGGTGTCACCCCTCCCCATGATGTAAGTGTGCGGGTGAGTGAGAAGGGCCGGTCTCAAGGGTAACCCTTATCTCCCCAGCTGGACTGTAGGGTTCGCAGCTGTTGAGCCTCAGGTGTTTACCCATCACTGCTAGGTGCTGTGGAATGCTCACCAGCCCTAAACACGTGGAGATGTCCGCTTCCCTGCCAACCAATGTGATTGAAAAAGAACACCAATCAACCTATTTATTACACCCTAGCCTGTCTTGCAGTGTGAAGTAGGCGAAAAAACTAATGACCTTAACAGTAGGTAATACGTAAAAAAATCCTACTTGGCCTCCTAGTGACAACCAATAAACCACACTACCTACAGGGAAGGGCGGGAGGGAGCCGCTTTGCAAGAAAGGAGGAGGGGAGGGTAAGTTTTCTCCCCTTAAATAAGCATGGGGACCCCTCCCCTCCTTGGTGGCCTGATGAGGGGCCATCCAATGGATGACCTCCATGCCTCGTCATGCCACCCCCACCTGCAACGAACTCACCATGCCCAAGCTATGCTGGGTGTGTTTGTAAGGCCTTTGCGTTGAGTGGAGTGTGGAAATAATGAGGCGACACAATAGTTTGGGTTAAAACTAGGCCACATTTATTGAACACAACTGCAGAAGGGTAACCTAAGCGAGTGTCATACCCTGTGTGGGTATGGAGTCAGGGGATGAGGAGTTGGAGGAACTTGGACCCTGTGCCGAAGAGTCCAGCCCAGGGGAAGTGGAACCTGTGCCAGCAGAGGTTCCTGCCAATCTAGGGAAACCAGAGGAGGAAGAGCCAAGCACAAGTGTGCCAGCAGGGAGCGTTGCCAAGCCAGACAATCAGGAGGAAGAGCCAGACTTACCTGCCCCATCATTCAGTCAGCAGCAAGCGGAAAAGGAAGCCAGGCACCGCTCCCATTGGCTTTATCTAAAACGCCAAGCAATCAAGGAACAGCTGGGAGCAGCCGTGGCTAGCATAAATACGGGGCAGGGAGCAGGGGAGAGTTTGTCAGAGTTTAACTGATTTCCCTGGTGAAAGCTCTGGTGTTGGTGCCTGTGACTTCTCAGCCTTGTTGCCTAGTATCCTGTTTTGACCCCAGACCTGTCTTTGACCACGTTGCCTGCTCAGCTTGTTTGACTTCGGACCATCCCTGGACTACGCTGCCTGATACATCCTTTGTGACCATGGACTTGTTCTGGACCACCCTGCCTTCTGTAAGCCTTGACTATACGCTCTGTGATGTGGAGTATTCTGTGTGCCTCTCTGCCTGCATCAGGCTGCTTTCAAGAGACTGAATCCTGCCTGTGAGCTGTAACTGTAATTGCTTGGTTGCTGCTATAAAGTTGGCAGATTACCCAAACACTGTTCTTATCTCTGTCAGTGCTTTAATTGATTGTTTTATTGTCGGCTAAAGGGTCAGATTAACCTCTGACCCTTTAGCCGACAATAAAACATGGATGAGTTATTGCAAAAAAAACAGATGCTGGAAATTCAAGTTGCACAGCTAACGCAGGCTGTGGCAGCTTTACAAGTCCAACTTTCTCAAGCAACTGCACCTCCCCAGCCCCAGAGAAGCAAATGTTTGGCTGCTTTGCCAGAAAAATTTACTGGGGATAGAGACATGCTGGAAAGCTTTTTGGCAAGCAGTACATTGCATTTCAGAATCAGGCCTGAGGACTTTCCCACTGATGCCCAGAAGGTAGCTTTCATTGTGAGCCTGCTTTCAGGACCTGCTAGTAAATGGGCTACTCCTTATCTAACCCAGGCTAGCCCTCTCCTAGATAACCTGGACAATTTTGTGAAGGAGATGACCGCAACCTGGGGAGATCCTGTAAAAACCGAAACTGCAGAACTCCGCATCCAAACTCTACACCAAGGGAAGGGGTCTGTGGCTGATTACACCACAGCTTTTCGGCTCATCGCCCAAGACCTGACATGGAATGATAGCACACTTCAATCGCAATATTGCTATGGACTGTCTGATGTGGTGCTGGATAAGCTGGCTCAGGCTGCCCCACTGGCATCTCTCTCCTTACTCATTGAGCAAGCTACCAGAATAGATGGCTGGCTGATAGCACGCCGAGAGGCTTGACGAGGAACCATGTCCCAGTCCTATGGACTTGCCCCTGCTCCACCTGCAGGCACCCCAGCGGCCCCTCCCGTGAATCCACCAGAGGAACCTATGCCCACCCACGCCTCTCGGTGGATGAAAAAGAGCGCAGAAGAACCGCGGGCCTCTGTCTTTATTGTGGACAAGGGGGCCATTTTGCCCGCAGCTGCTCAGCCAAACGGCAGGGGACCCCCTTGCCAGGAAACGGGCCCTCCCAGGTTTAGTTGAGTTCGGAAGCCTGGGAGAAACTGGGACACACTTTGCCTCACTTCACTCGGAACCCAGAAAGAACCCGCTGATGGTGACGGCCACCCTTGGGGGAAAGGAGGGCCAGGTACAGTCCGTGGGGACCATGATAGACTCCGGGGCTTCCAGCAATTTTATGGATCTGGGGTTTGCAACTCAGCACCAGATTCTGCTTCAGCTATTGACCGAACCTTGGCCAGTAGAGACTATTGATGGACGGCTCCTCAAATCTGGCCCCATGACCCACCAGACTGCAGCGCTGACCCTGGAAATACAAGGCCATGTGGAGCTAGCCCAGTTTTATGTGGCCGCAGTACCACATTTCCCGCTGGGCCTGGGAATGCCCTGGCTGGCCCAGCATGATCCCTGCATTTCCTGGACACAGAGGGAAGTACTGTTTGCTTCAGAATATTGCCAGGGACACTGTTGGCCAGAACGGATTCCAGCAGCCCAAACAACACCCTCCCTGGAACCCTCGGCCGTGTTACCAGCAAAATACCAGGATTTTGCACGAGTCTTTGATAAAAAGGAAGCCGAGAGACTACCCCCGCATAGGCCATACTACTGCGCCATCGAGTTGGTCCCAGGGGCCCCTATACCAGCGGGGTGCCTGTATTCACTCTCTGAACCAGAACTAGCAGCCTTATGGGAATTTTTGGAGTCTAACCTGCGGAAGGTCTTCATTAGGCCCTCTACATCCCCTGCGGGGGGCCCCATCCTGTTTGTCCAGAAAAAATGTGGTGAACTACATCTGAGTAATGATTATCGAACCCTGAACCAAATAACGATCTGCAATCGATATCCATTACCCCTGATCCCGGAATTATTGGAACGCCTTCGTCATGCCCGGGTTTGCACGAAGCTTGATCTCTGGGGAGCGTACAATCTCGTGCGCATCCGGGCCAGGGACGAATGGAAGACTGCCTTCATGACCAGGTATGGGCAATATGATTACATGGTCATGCCCTTCGGGCTCTGCAACGCTCCAGCCATGTTCCAACATTTCGTTAATGACATCTTCTGGGACTATTTAGACCGATTTGTGATCATTTACCTAGACCATTTTCTCATCTCCTCTCCCAATCAGACCGCCCATGATGCACATGTGCGGGCGGTACTTCAGAGACTCAAAGAGCACCAGCTCTATGCTAAATTGGAAAAGTGCGCTTTCGATTTGTCAGAAGTGGACTTTCTGGGCTATCGGATCTCTGCCACGGGGGTGGAATTGGACCACGCAAAGGTGGAGGCAGTGCTTTCCTGGTAGCCTCCGCGGAATCAGAAGGAGGTCCAAAGGTTCCTGGGATTCGCCAATTTTTATAGGCGATTCATACCAGACTTTGTGACCCTGGCAGAGCCCATTACCCAGTTACTACAGGGGAAAGCTCGGTTCCAGTGGACTCCAGCTACCCACTGGGCGTTTGAGGAATTGAAGGCTCGGTTTACCTCCGCCCCAATCCTTCAACATCCAGATCCACAGATGCCATTCGTGGTTGAGACCGACGCCTCCGATGTTGCTATTGGCGCAGTGCTGCTCCAGCTGACTAACGATGACTACCGGATGCTGCCATGTGCATTCTACTCCAGACAGCTCATGCCCCCGGAACGCAATTATACCATTTGGGAGAAGTTGCTCCTGGCCATCAAGGCAGCTTTCGAGGCCTGGTGGCATTTGCTGGAAGGAGTGGTACATCCTGTAGAGGTGCGTACCAACCACTGCAATCTCAAATACCTGCAAACGGCTCGGAAGCTGATGCAGCGCCAGAAGCGATGGTCCTTATTCTTTGTCAGATTCAACTTCAAGGTAAAGTACATCCCACGCACCCAAAACCGAAAGGCAGATGCCCTGTCTCGGAAACCGGAGTATACAATGGAGCCGGAGGAAGAGAGGCGATCCACCATCCTCCGTCCCGATCATTTTGTGGCTGTGCCAGTGACCCCCACTCTGATTGATCAAATTCGGGACCTCCAGGCTCAGGACTCCTTAGTTGCAGCGCACTCTGGGGACGAGTCCCCTACCCCTTTCTCCATGTATAAGGGCCTCCTGCATCACTGGGGCCGGCTCTATGTACTGGGAGGTCCTTGTCGGGAGACCATATTGCAGCTGTGTCACGATTCCAAACCCGCAGGGCACTTTGGCCTCTGTAAGTCCCTGCATCTGCTCACTCGGGACTTCTGGTGGCCTCGTGTTCATGCTGACATTGCCCAGTACGTCCAGAGCTGCCTGGTGTGCTGTATGGCGAAGGACCTCCAAGGGCAGCTGGTGGGGTTATTGCACCCCTTGGCTACCCCTTCTGGGCCCTGGCAGGTCATCTCCATGGACTTTATTATGGACCTTCCCCTCTCTGCTGGCCATACCACCATTTTTGTGGTGGTCAATTTGTTTTCGAAAATGGCCCATTTTGTTCCATGTTCCGGGATTCCCATGGCCAAGGAGACAGCTCGGCTCTTCGTGCACCATATCTTCCGGAGTCACGGCCTTCCGGAAGGCATTGTTTCTGATCGTGGCTCCCAGTTTATGGCACAGTTCTGGAAGAGTCTGCTCCAACTCTTGGACATCACCGCCCACATGTCATTGGCATATCACCCACGAACAGATGGCCAGACCGAGTGCACCAATGGTACGTTGGAGCAGTACCTGCGGTGCTACACCAATTACCAGCAGGATGATTGGGCCAAGTTGCTCCCCTTGGTGGAATTTGCGTACAACAACTCGGTCCACGCCTCTTCCCAGCCAACCCCTTTTTTTGCAACAGGGGAGTTTCATCCTCGGTGGTTCCCGGCCATCGTTCCCTCCTCTGTGGTCCCTGCAGCTGACCAGTTGCTGCGGGAATTGCAGGCCGCCCGCTCCCTGCTACAGGAGCAATTGGACATGGCTAAGGAGGCCTACAAGTGTGGGGCCGATAGAAAGCGGCAGGAAGGGTCTCCCTTGAAAGTGGGGGATCGGGTCTGGCTGTCCACCCAGAATCTGCCTCTCCGGCACCCATGTCTGAAACTGGATGCCCGCTTTTTTGGGCCCTATGTGATCACTGTGCAGGTCAATCCTGTCACCTTCCGGCTGCAGCTGCCCAGGACCTTGCGGATTCACCCCGTCTTTCACTGTTCCTTGCTAGTTCCAGCTACTGGGGTTCGACCTGACTCCGGGGCTGGCACCCCTCCTGCCCCGGTGCTCGTGGATGGGGAGGAGGAGTTCAAGGTGGCACAAATTTTGGACTCTTGGTGACATCGCGGCCAACTCCAGTACCTGATCGACTGGGTTGGTTATGGCCCCGAGGAGCGTTCATGGGAGGCCAACTCGGATGTCCATGCTCTGGTTCTGGTCCGGGACTTTCATAACCGTTACCCCAGGAAGCTGGGTCCTCCTGGTTCAGGGGGAGGGGATAATGGAGGGGGGAGTAGTGTCATACCCTGTGTGGGTATGGAGTCAGGGGATGAGGAGTTGGAGGAACCTGGAACCTGTGCCGAAGAGTCCAGCCCAGGGGAAGTGGAACCTGTGCCAGCAGAGGTTCCTGCCAATCTAGGGAAACCAGAGGAGGAAGAGCCAAGCACAAGTGTGCCAGCAGGGAGCGTTGCCAAGCCAGACAATCAGGAGGAAGAGCCAGAATTATCTGTCCCGTCATTCAGTCAGCTGCAAGCAGAAAAGGAAGCCAGGTGCCACTCCCACAGGCTTTATCTAAAACGCCAAGCAATCAAGGAACAGCTGGGAGCAGCCGTGGCTAACATAAATACGGGGCAGGGAGCAGGGGAGAGTTTGTCAGAGTTTAACTGATTTCCCTAGTGAAAGCTCTGGTGTTGGTGCCTCCGACTTCTCAGCCTTATTGCCTAGTATCCTGTTTTGACCCTGGACCTGTTTTTGACCATGTTGCCTGCTCAGCTTGTTTGACGTCGGACCATCCCTGGACTACGCTGTCTGATACATCCTTTGTGACCACGGACTTGTTCTGGACCACCCTGCCTTCTGTAAGCCTTGACTATACACTCTGTGACACGGAGTATTCTGTGTGCCTCTCTGCCTGCATCAGGCTGCTTTCAAGAGACTGAATCCTGCCTGTGAGCTGTAACTGTAATTGCTTGGTTGCTGCTATAAAGTTAGCAGATCACCCAAACACTGTTCTTATCTCTGTCAGTGCTTTAATTGGTTGTTTTATTGTCGGCCACTGGCAGCTTTCTTGGACAGCAGGCATCTCCTCTATAACGGCATGAATCCGTATTCTCTTGGGTGAAACATTCCTGTCCAGAGGGTGGCGCGAAATGTTCCACCACCCTTTGGCTCCCCCTTTCGAGGTGGGAGACCTTCCAGTGTCACCCCTCCCCATGACTTAAGTGTGCGGGTGAGTGAGAAGGGTTGGTCTCAATGGTAACCCTTATCTCCCCAGCTGGACTGTAGGGTTCGCAGCTGTTGAGCCTCAGGTGTTTACGCATCACCACTAGGTGCCGTGGAATGCTCACCAGCCCTAACCACGTGGAGATGTCCGCTTTCCTGCCACTGGGGGCAACAAGCTTAGGGCTTAGTTGTCTCCCCCATCTACGCAGGATGGCATCCTGCAAACCCTTCTGCAGCTGCCATAGGAATAAGTCATTGCCGTGGTCTGACAAGTGGACCCTGTCTTCCCTATACAGCTCCCTCCGTGATTTAACAATTAGTGGATGTTGAATGCTAACATCCCTATATTTTAACAGATCCTTATAAACTTGCCTATTAACTTCCCTCCTCGCATTCTCCATTGCACCCTGGTCCTTTGCAGCCCACCAGTTCAACCTAGGTATCCTGCATGACCATATGATCAAGGTCTCTGGCCAACGCTGCCAGATCACATTGAAGTTGGCAATCACTTGGAGTATCAGGGCCTTGCTTTTTAGCAGACCCAAGTCATTTCCTCCCAGATGCACCAACAACACCTGTGGGGGAGGGGATCTTACTCGCTGTTGAAACAGCGTACTCAGGAGGTGCTCCCACTTCATGCCACATTTGCCCAACCATTGGACACTGGCGATCCGGCTCAGACCCAGCTGTGAGCCCATACTTGTACGAGAAGCCCTCCTTCCGGCCCAAAAGATAAAACTGTGACCGCATACAAGCACTCTCATGGGAGGCAGGCCCAACCGAAGATCTAAAAGGTAAGCATAGCTGAGTCAGATGCGCAGATCTGGGCAGGATTACTTGGGCAATCGATGCACATATGCGTGGTATGCCTTTGATCTCCACCTACCCACTGCCTGAATATTGGTAGGTGATAACCCGATTGACACTGCAGTGGAAGCTGCCCCTATCCAAAATGAATGTGTCCCGAACTTATAATGATCCAAACCTAGTGATTGCAAGGCTTTCTTTGTGACCATCCAGAATTGGTATTTTGTCAATGGAGAAAGATCTTGGTGGCAAAACAAAAACCCAGGGGAATTGCCCCGGAGGGCAATAAATGTCCTGAGGGCCTGAACTGGGCATAATTGTTCAGAGGTGGAAGGGAAAAGAGAGACCACTTGTCCCTTGCCCAACTGATCAGTTTTGGAATGTCTAAGACAGATGTGAGCCTCTGTGTTTGAGTATTGCAAATCATCTGAGAGCAATGCCCTACGTGATAAATCTTTATTGGATGAGGCAACCAATTCTGAAATTTGGAAGGCCCCAAAAAAGGCGGTCAGGGCAGCGGCATGAAAGAGTGCCGCCTCAAAAGGGGAAGAACAATGGGTCTGCTATTGTGCCCTCAGTCCAACAAGGATCTCGGGTGAAAAGGGGATTCTAGGGTCAGAAGCTGGGGGATTAGTTCGTGTCCAACTGCATAAAACCCTTCGGATCTGGAAATCAATGGCATTATCTGGTACACCTTGGCACTTAGCTGTAAAGGCAAGTGCTGCCAGCTTACCTCCAATTGATCTGGGGGCCAAGCCCCTTCTCTTTTCCGCTACACAGAACTGGAGGATGTGGGCAACTGGAATGGGCCATGTGGGAGGAAGTTGCCAGGTTGCACAAAATACCTGAAACTCTCTATTTGCTTTCTTGTACACCGCCCTGGTTCTGGGAGCCAAGGACTGCCACAAAGCTGCGTCTACCTCTTCCTGCCAATCTCCCATAACTCCGGAGGCATAACTTCGGGCTATGCCCAGGGGGCCAGCTCCTGAAATTTTTCAACCTGCTGACGCGACAAAGCGTTAGCTATTGGGTTATTGAGACCTGGCACATGGTGAGCCCAAAACAAAATGTTATGCTGGAGGCAGTGAAGGGTAAAAGCCCGCACTAAGTCCATAACTCTTGGGTTTTGGCTGAATAAAGAGTTGATGACGTGAACCATGGCTTGATTGTCACACCAAAAAGGAACAAAGGAATTGGCCAATTCCTCTGCCCATAAGTGGGTGGCAACATATATTGGGAAAAAAAAACCCAAAAGGTCAGATCCTTACAAATACTGGAACAAAGCCAATCTTTTGGCCACGGCTCAGCGCACCAACAATCTCTCCAGATCACACAAAAGCCAATCCTTCTGGCGGCATCTGAGTGGATCTGAAGCTCGGCTTCTAGGAGAAGTTCCTTTCTCCAAAATGACACACCATTGAATTCTTGCAGGAAAGATAACCACATGCTCAAATCCTCTCGGATGGCCTGAGTGGCCCGCACATAATTATGTGGGCGAGTCAAATCCTGCATGGGAGTGCAAAGCCACCGTATAAAAGCCCTCCCTGGGGCCACTACTTTGCATGCAAAATTCAAGTGGCCACCGAGCTCTTGCAGCTGTAGCAGGGTGACCTTCTTGGACTCATGCATGGCCCAGAGTCTATCACGTAAGGCGACTAACTTGTCCTCTGGCAATCTAGAGCATTGTTTTATAGAGTCCAGCTCGATACCCAAGTATCGAATAGATGTCAGTGGTCCCTCTGTTTTATCGTACGCCAGAGGAACGCCATGCTCATCTGTGAGCCGCCAGAATTCCTCCATGAGATAACTACACTGCTCGGATTCCCCTGGCCCCGCGAAGAAAAAATCGTCGAGGTAATGAGTAATGTCGCTCAGACTGGAACGGGCTTGTACGGCCCATTCTAAGAACGAGCTGAACCTCTCAAACATGGTGCACAATACAGAACATCCCAGTGGGAGTGCTCTGTCCACATAGAAATGACCCTGGAATTGGAATCCCAATAGATCAAAGTCCACCAGGTTGATGGGCAATATGCGAAATGCAGATTTGATATAGCATTTGCCCATCAAGGCCCCCAAGCCATTTTTGCATACAATTTGCACGGCTGTGTCAAAAGGGGCATAGTGCACAGAACAAAGGTGTTCTGGAATGGCATCATTGACAGAGTTACCTTTTGGGAAAGACAGGTTAAGAATTAACCTTTAATCCCCTGGCGATTTCTTAGGCATGATGCCCAAAGGGGAAACTTGTAAATTAGGAATGGGGGAGTCACAAAAGGGCCCACTACACGGCCAGATTCTACTTCCTTGTCAATTTTCGTTCTAACCAATGGCTCCATGACAGCAATTGATCTTTGATTCTTTGAAAAGGATGCTTTCCTAACCCCCGTAAAGGGTATCCTAAAACCCTCACGGAAACCAGCCTCTAAATAGACTGCATCATTGTGTTTGGGATATTTAGCTAAAAGCCGGGTGAGAGGTTCAATTCTGACTGGGCTAGGGCCCTTTGGGAGGGGGCTGCTGCCCCCCAGGTTTCCTGCCACCTTGAGGGTCTCGATAGGTGCCCCTGCCACCCCTGGATCTTGTGCAACTCGAGACCAGGTGATGACCCCCGCACTTGAGGCATTCGTGCTTGTATCTACACTGCGGGTGTGAACAGGTACCCTTTGCAGTGTAGTCCCAGCATAACATATGGTTTTGAACACCCTGACCTGCATTCCCCAAAGATGAAGAAGCGGGTGACTGTTTAGCTAAAATATGACCACTATCAGCCCTATCAATAAAACCTGGCCTGGCTGGCGTTATAAACTGAAGCCATAGGTCGTGGTCTTTCCTGTCCCATCTGAGGGAGTGGTCAATGGCTACTCGCCTACGAAAAGACTCATCGTACACGAGCCAAGCCCCTCCCTCGTAGTCCGAATATGCTCTGAAGATCATGTCCAGGTATTTGGTCAATATGCAGCCCCGGTCCGGGAATTTTTGCTGCACCATCCCCATGTATATTAAAAAGCCTGGCAACCAGTTTGACCAAATCTGGGCCACTTTTTTACGCCTGTTGCATTCTTCTTTGTCTGCTGCTTTATTCCTGTCCCTGTTTTCCAGTTCTCTGAAGAGAAGGGAAAAAATGTCTACAAATTTTCCTTTAATAATTTTTTCTCTTGTAGTGAGCAATAGATGAAAACCCAATGCAGAAGCCATGCTTCCTGTTGGGATTGCATCCCTTTCTACACCCTCATAAGGATCCTTCACTTCGATAGTAACTGAACCTGCGGTTAATGAACCAGCCCCTGCCGGTCCCTGCTACACTGATGCGCAAGCTGTGGCGGAAGCAAAGGTAGCAGAGGAATCAGTGTTGATTTCCTTTGATGTAGTAGGATCAGCACCCATGGGTGTTTTGCCTGGTATAGCATCAGGTACAGGTGTTGCTTGCTGAGCTACGCCCCCAACGGGGGTTTGGGTTGCCTCTTCCGCCCTGGAATCAGGCTGCGCAGCTGGAGTTGAGCTGTGAGATTGGGCAGCAGTGGTAGAGGGAATCTGTGTGTGTATGCATCTGCTGGCTTGTGTCCCCTGACTAATAGGTGTTGCCAAAGGGGACAGCATGTCCTGGGAAGCCCTGTTTGGGGGTCCAGGCCACCCTATCCCTGATAACCAAGGAAACCATGACCAAGGTGGTAAATGGTTCCAAGATTGAATCCTGGCCTGTGTGTAAATGCTTTCACCTGAAAGAGGAGGTTGCAAAGTTCCAGGGCTGAGTTGGCTTGAATTAGCTGGCATGGCAACTGAAGATCTGCTAGAAGGTGTTTGAAGAGGATTGCTGGTACCCTCGGTGGTTGAAGAAGGTTGCCTCTGTGTATTGGAACTGGAGGATGCCTCTATAGCATCCAAGCATGCTGAAATAGAAGACCATAACCTCTCCTGTGACCGTTTTCTTGTGAGAGAGCGGCCTACCCCTCCTGTTTCTGTCACAGAGGATGGTGCAACCTGGGGTGTGACTATCGCCCTCTCTAATTCTGCGGCCTGCAGTCATCCCAGAAAGGCCGAAATGTCAGGCCTATCTCCGTCATCCGAGGAAGATCCTGACCTAGACCTTGTACGTTTAGTTGGAGGGCGAGGGGCCTTCCCCTTTCCCTTCTTCCTCCCAATGCCTTTTTTGGGTGGCATAATGATGGTTTATTAGGTCCAGAAAATTTGTTTACCTGAAATTGGGAGTGGATAGTACCCCACCCCCCAACAAAGTCTTGTTGTGGGCTATGCAAGCAAAGCAGGGATTGGCTCAGATGAAAACTAAGAATGGCTTGACTATGTGGCTCCCAAATTAAATAGGAGTCCCACTAAATAGGCCGGTATGCAACATTCAAATGTGGAACAAGGATATAGGCCTACTACCATAAAGTCCCTAGTTCGTGGCCCAGAAGCCGCAGCTGGGCTGGCATTAGGGACTGCGAAGGCAACCTCCCCCCAAGGGACACCCTGCCTAAAAAGAGCTAAATTGAAAAGGGGGGGGACTGGGGAAGGTCCCAAGATCCCACAGGATAACTGCAGAGAACCCTGTAGAAGAAAAACAACAACAACAACAACAACAACAACAACAACTAAAAGCTGCAGCTGCAGCTGCAAGCTTGACCATGAGGCAAGGTGGTAGGAAAGGCTCCAACGGCTCCCCACTGCGGCGTGGCCCGGGAGGGGGTACCACGTGACCGCAGCCAAGGAGCTCGGCCTAGGACGGGCTCAACTAGGATGAGGGTAAAAGGGAGGCCAGGAAAACCCCAACCCCCAACTCCACCGCCCCTGCGGCCCTGAAGGATGCGTCCGGGCGGCGCAAGCCGGAGAAGGGTGCACGCCGGGACGGAGGAAGGGGGTGAGGAAACCCCACCCCCAATTCCACCACTTTTTGAGGCCTTGAAGTATGCGCCCGGGCAAGAACGTGCCAGGGCGGCGCAGGCTGGGAGGGAGGAAGGCCGAAAACCCCACCCCCAATTCTGCTGCTTTTGCGGCCTTGAAGAATGCACCCGGGCAAGAATGCACCCGGGCGGCACAGGCTGTGAGGAAGGGAGGCCGAAAACCCCACCCCCAATTCTGCCGCTTTTGCAGCCTTGAAGAATGCGCCCGGGTGGCGCAAGCTGGGAGGACGACAGGAGGTCCCCACCCCACTCAACGCCGCACCACGCTGCCCTGAGAAGCCCCACCCCGAATGCGCCCGGAAGCAACGCCACCGCAGCAGGAGCCAGGTGGAAAAACCCCGTGCCGCCGCAAGCTGCCCTGCACAAAAGGCTCCGCTGACGCTGAAGGCAGAGCAGCATGCGGGGGACCAGAACGGTCCCTAAAAACCTGTGCCCAAACGGCCCGAAACTGCAGCTCCCACAACAAAACCGGGATCCCAGAGCCGTGCGGGAACGCAGATCCTCCCCTGGGTGAAGTCCGCTGAGCCGCTTTGCAAGAAAGGAGGAGGGGAAGGTAAGTTTTCTCCCCTTAAATAAGCGTGGGGACCCCTCCCCTCCTTGGTGGCCTGATGAGGGGCCATCCAATGGATGACCTCCATGCCTCGTCGCACCACCCCCACCCGCAACGACCTCACCACGCCCAAGCTATGCTGGGCGTGTTTGTAAGGCTTTTGTGCAAGTACAGGTAAGTCTAGATGAGGACGTACATTTGTGTTTTGAATGAATGTGCCAAATTTCATTCCAGTCTCTCAATGCTTTACAGAGCTTTTGCATTAAAACAAAGGGCTGGTAAAGCCATTCAGTACAGCAAAGCAAACTGGTTCAGGTGGCACCATGGGCATGGGAGGAATAGATAAAGTTGGAAATTGGTGTATGAATGATGCAACATGACATAATTATTTGCTCTAGCAGGGATGAGATTACACTTTGGTACTGCTTCAGGTAGCAAAAGCCTTGGGTCGGCACAGTCCCTGTTAACAATCTTGCTGCCAGGCTTTGGACCACCTGAACTTTTCAGACCATTTTAAGAGGCAGCCTCACATATAAAGCAGTGTAGTAATCCAGATGGGAGGTTATTGGAGCATGGATTGATGTTCGAATTCATGACCACAAGATGTAGTGATGGCCACCAATTTGGATGGCTTTAAAGGGGGGTTGGATAAATTCCTGGAGGAGAAGGCTAGCAATGGCTACTAGCCCTGATGGTTGTGTGCTGCCTACAATAAGGCAATTGCCTGAGGCAATAAGACTGTGTGCATCAGTTTCTGGGGAACATGGGTGGGAGGGTGCTGTTGCACCATATCCTGCTTTGTTGGTCCCTGGTTGGCGGCTGCCCCCAGTATCTCAACCCACATTCTTGAGAAGGAACCTCAGGCCTCAAGAGATGTTTTTGAGGGAATTGCAGGTAACTGAAAGGTAGTAGGGCAATTATGGGGAACTTATTTTGGGTGTGGGGGACAGATGACACCCACCCTACCATCTGCAGGCCAAATGACATCAGCGGATGGGACCTTGCCCTGATGAAATTTTCTGTTTAGCTGAAGTGAAGGATGGAGCACCCATAGCACTTTGCCCAGTCAGAGAAGGCCCATGCACAACAAGGTTGCCCTGGCCTAGGTGACAAATCTACCCGGATTCATCTGCTCAGAGACCTTCCCCAATTCAGGAGGACACACAGTGGGTGAAGTTGAGCTGGCTCAGAACACTTTGCTCCTCTTCACTCTATCCAGGCTTTTCTTAACCAGGGTGGAGAAAAGTAGTCCCTGCTGGGGAGATCCCATGCACACCAACACCTTCATGGCTGAGTGCCAGGTTGAGGATTGCTAAAGGCATATTCTCATTCTCCAGTATGGGTTTCTTTCAATTTAACTCAGTCAATTTAACCCAGAATCTACAGGGAAAATCTCCATAGAGTCTTGTAAGAACATAAGAAGAATCCAGTTGATTCAGATGACAGACCTACCCAGTCCAGCATTTTGGTTCCCACAGTGGATGGCCAGATACATATGAGAGGATCACAAGCAGGATGCAAGTCCAATAACATCCTCCCACTTGTGTTCACCAGCACTTGATATTCAGAAGGCCGCTTCCTTTCATACTGGAGTTGATATAGTATACAGTATACAGCCCTAATCTCTCATCTTCATAAACCAAGTGATTTACTATACCACGTTTCCTTGTGCAAAAGTACACATTCCAGGTTGCAGGCGCAAAATGTGCACTCATCTCAGAGGTGAGCCTTTCTGTTCTTTTGAAATGCTGTGACACTTTGGTGCTTGTCCCTTTCACAAGCATAAGATTTTCTGAGGGTGATTTACTAGTACTGTATATCAGGAGGAAAGGTTGAAAGCCACAGCAAAAGGGGAAAGGGATGAGTGTATGAATAAACTGTAAAACTATTTTTAGATTACTTTTATGATGGACTATAAGCAAATAAATCACACCCTGAGACCTGAGTTCATTTTTGTTGGATTCTCTAATCATACTGGAATACAAGTGTTATTCTGTGTTGGGTTTATTACTATGTATACACTCACACTTTTGGGAAATGGCCTCATTATCACCCTCACCTTGGTTGATTCAGCCCTTCACACACCTATGTATTTCTTCTTGAGGAACTTGTCCTTTCTAGAGATTGGCTACACTTCAGTGACCCTCCCTAAGATGCTAGTCAATTTTGTATCTGAGTCCAAGAGTATCTCCTTTGCTGGTTGTGCTGCACAGATGTATTTTCTTCTTTCACTTGGAACTGTTGAGTGCTATCTCTTGGCTGTCATGGCATATGACCGCTACATAGCCATCTGCTCTCCGCTCCATTATCCTCTGATTATGAACCAAAGGACTTGTGCTCAGATGGCTGTTGCCTCTTGGCTCTGTGGACTTGTGATGCCCCTTGGCAATGTGGTTTGGATCTTCACCTTGCCTTACTGTGGTCCAAACAAGATTAATCACTTCTTCTGTGATGTGCCACCAGTGCTGAAGTTGGCATGCACCGATACCACACAGAATGAGATGTCCATCCTTGCATTAAGTGTTCTAATAACCTTATCTCCATTCCTGCTGGTGCTGGTTTCTTATGTCCGTATCATTTTCACTGTAGTGAAAATGCCTTCAGCTGAGGGTAGGCACAAAGCCTTCTCCACTTGCTCATCCCACCTCATAGTAGTCACCCTGTTCTACGGCTCTGCTAGTGCCATGTACCTGCGCCCAAAGTCCACCCACATTGAAAATATAGATAGGTTGGTTGCCCTATTTTATTCTATCATCACTCCAATGCTGAATCCTATGATCTATAGTTTAAGGAACAAAGAAGTGAAAAATGCCCTAAGGAAGCTGAGGGGAAAGAACATGCTACTTTGTGAACTAGGAAAATACATTTGTGGGAGAAGGATTTCATTATAGAAAATAATTATTCCATATGCAGGGTTTCTCTGTATAAAAGATTATTAATTGTCATTTTTATTGTTTACAGTAGAGATGTCCAGACTTCTATGCTTATATCCATTTTAGAGCATGAAACTATTGAAGACCCTGTTTGTAAGAAATATATGGTGAAACATTTACTCTTTTTCAAAGTCCCATTGGTTCTAAATTGTTTAACCCCCTCATGCCTAAGGTGTTCATATGCCCCACTTTATGGGGTGGTGGTGGAATATTCTTCATTTAAACCCATTCTCTACTTGAAAGGCTGACCAGTCCAAATTCAATTTAAAAATATGTAGGGAGGAAGAGCAGAGGTCTTAGACTTACTCATCAGCTGTTAACCAGCTAGAAAGGTGACTTGATAGGTAGGCAAACAGGTCACCTCTTCCCACTCTGTTATTATGCATTCTATTTGTACTGAAATTGTACTAATTATTTTTAAATCTGATTCTATATGTAGAAATGAGCACATGCAAATTTTATGGAAATTGATGTTACCTTTTGTCATCTGGTGGGGGTGGTTTAATTGGCCACGTTGCTATCATATTTTCTTGTTTCCTACACCACATATCAAGACTTTTTGTGTGCATGTATATTTAGTGTCTAAATTGGTGGGCTTATGGAACATTGCATCAAAATCATAATCACCCCTCAACATAGGGAGCTCACAACCTGTGCTCAGGTGAATGTCAAGTGAAGAGTTTGACTGGAGTAGAAGACCTGTCAAACACAACAATATCACAGATGACAGGAAGCTCCCATGGAGCAGAATGGGAAAAGATCCCTTCATCTTGATTTTCATTATGAACACTGACTTTGAAGTACAGCTTCATGAACCTTCTAACTTACTTGGAATTTAATTAGTCAGGGGGCGGGCGGGTGATATTCCACACGGATGTGTTGTGTTACTGGGAGAAAGTCAGGTCTGTTGTAGCTTGTTGCCAGCTCCTATCAGTGGCCATGTTTCCCTTTCACTGCACCCTGGAAGTTGTGCTGAATTCTGGTGCATGGTCTGGAAAAAAACAATACATGGCTTTCCCTTGCCTAGAAAAATATGGTGACTGCTATTTTTATTTACATTTTGTTGGTGGCCATCTCAAGATGGTTATGCTGTTGGTTTTTATTTCAAGATGAACCAGGGTAGACATCTGGATTGGGTGCTGATAGGTCAATGGAATCCCAGCAGATGTCCAAAGATGGCTGTGTGGTGGCACCAGACCATTTTAAGGCAATGGATTTTTTAGGTTCTCTCATCTATGATCACTTTTCTTGTACAATAAAATAAAATAAAAATAGAACCTCCACACCTAACACATTTGAATGTGGCAGACATGTAAATAAACAAATAAGGATGACCCTGCAATGTATAGTTTGGCATTCAATGGATATAAAGAAGGCTGCAGAATATCTGAAGAAAAGTGGAGAGGTGGAGAATTAATAACCAGAGGGAGTGTAGAGCAAGATTTTAACTTAACAGTTGTTCACTCCTTGCTCTTACTGAGACCTGGCTTCCTGCCCATGATACTGCCATCTCTGCTGCCCTCTCTCTTGGAGGACTCTCTTTCTCTCACACTAGTCGCCCAGAGGGTCGGGGTGGTGGTGTGGGTCTTTTATTATCTAGTTTGTGCCAGTTCCAGCCTCTTTCCATTCCACCTTCACATTGCTTCTCCTCCTTTGAGGTACATGTGGTGAGGCTCTTCGCTCCACTGCGACTGCGGATTGCAGTTCTGTACCGCCCCCCAGGCTCATCCTCAAAATTTATCTCTGATTTTGATTTGTGGCTGTCCTTTTTCCTCTCTGATAACTGTCCTACTCTTATCTTGGGTGATTTCAATATTCATGTGGATGACCCTCAAGATGCTGCAGCTCTACGATTTCACTCATTATCTTCCTCTTATGATCTTAAGCTTTGGTCTGATGCACCCACACATTCCCTTGGACACTGTCTGGATCTTGTTCTCACTCGGAATTGCTCTGTGTTGGACTTTTCTACTGCTCACTTTCCGTTGTCAGATCATCACCTAGTTTCTTTCAATATTACTCATAATCCTCCTCCTTCACGTCCCGCTTCTCGCTCTTGTCGTGACTTGCAATCTATCAATTATGAGGCTTTTTCCCAGTCTCTAGCCTCCTCCCTTCCTTCTGTCTGTTCGGCTGTCTCCTTGGACTCAGCTGTCTCCTTCTTTAATTCCTCCTTATCTTCAACTCTTGATAATCTTGCTCCATCTACAACTCGGATAGTTCACCCTTCTCAACCCCAACCGTGGCTCACCTCTTCCCTCCGCTACCTTCGCTCTTGTTCCCGGGCAGCTGAACGCCTTTGGCGTAAGACCAGGGACCGGGCAGACTTTGTCCATTACAAATTTGTACTCTCCTCTTTCTCTTCTGCCATCCCACTGGCCAAACAGCAGTACTACTCAACGCTGATCCAGTCAAATGCTAGGCATCCTCAGCGGCTCTTTGCGTCCTTCAATTCTCTTCTGAAGCCTAATCCGCCATCTCTCCCCGCCTCTCTGTCTGCTAATAAGTTTGCCTCTTTTTTCAATGCTAAAATCCAAACTATCCGCTCTGATCTGGCCAGCTCTGCTCCTCTTCCAGTTCCTGTTCCTCATCTGTCAGCTCCTCCTGCAAATTTCTCTGCATTTCCTTCAGTCTCTGCGGATGAACTGTCTACAATACTGCGCTCTTCGAAGCCTTCCACTTGTTCTCGTGATCCGATTCCTTCTCGCGTCTTTATTAATCTTATTCCTGCTATCCTCCCTTCCTTGCTACATATTATTAATCTTTCTCTGTCCTCTGGTTCATTTCCTTCTGCTTTTAAACATGCTACAGTCTCTCCCATTCTCAAGAAACCTACTCTTGATAGGCTATCTCTGTCTAACTACCGACCTGTCTCTTTGTTGCCGTTTGTTTCAAAGATCCTGGAGCGTGCGGTCTACTCTCGCTGTCTTGACTTTCTTTCTAGTAACTCTGCTTTGGATCCATTTCAATCTGGATTCCGTCCTCTGCATTCCACCAAAACAGCCCTTACTAAGATCACCAATGATCTCCTTACTGCCAAGTCTAAAGGCCATTATTCCGTTCTTATTCTCCTTGATCTAACTGCAGCCTTTGACACGGTTGATCATGATCTTCTTTTAGATTCCCTTCATGACCTTGGATTTTGTGGCTCTGTCTATAACTGGTTTGCCTCCTATCTAGCGGGTCGCTCTTTCAGCGTGTTGACTAATGGCAGCTCGTCTTCCTCCTTTCCCCTTTCAGTAGGGGTTCCGCAAGGCTCAGTGCTTGGCCCGTTGTTGTTTTCCTTATACATGTTGCCCTTGGGCAAGCTTATTCAATCTCATGGCCTCCAATATCATCTGTACGCCGATGATACACAACTATATCTGTCATCTCCGGAACTTTCTCCTGATGTTCACGATCGTATCTCGGCATGTCTTTCAGACATCTCAGCTTGGCTGCGTCATTGTCGCTTGAAACTTAACGTGGCAAAGACTGAATTGCTTGTTTTTCCTCCTAAACCTTCTCCTCATCTCTCATTCTCTCTTACTGTCAATGATGTTACGCTTACTCTGGTCAAGGAAGCTCGTAGTCTTGGCTTTATATTCGACTCCTCGCTCTCCTTTATTCCTCATATTGAGGCAGTAGCTAAATCTTGTCGATTTTTCCTGTATAATATTGCCAGGATTCGATCATTTTTGTCTGTCTCTTCTGCCAAGACGCTTGTTCATGCACTGGTTATTTCACGGTTGGACTACTGCAACCTTCTTCTCTCTGGCCTTCCTTCTTCTCACATCAGTCCGTTGGTTTCTGTTCACCACTCTGCCGCAAAGATCATCTTCTTGGCTCGCCGCTCCGACCATGTTACGCCGCTTCTGAAATCTCTTCATTGGCTTCCAGTTCACTTCAGAATCCAATATAAACTTCTCCTGTTGACCTTCAAAGCTTTTCACGGTCTAGCTCCTTCCTATCTCTCCTCTCTCATCTCACACTATTGCCCCGCTCGTGCTCTTCGCTCCTCTGATGCCATGTTTCTCGCCTGCCCAAGGGCCTCTACTTCCCTTGCTCGGCTTCGTCCATTTTCGTCTGCTGCCCCTTACGCCTGGAACGCTCTTCCAGAACATTTGAGAACTACAAGTTCAACCGCAGCTTTTAAAGCTCAACTAAAAACTTTTCTTTTTCCTAAAGCTTTTAAAACTTGATGTTGTGCAGACTTCTACTGTTACTTTCTACTGTTAGTTTTACCCTACCCTGTGCCTGCTTACCCTACCCTGTACCTGTTTGCATTCTCTTCCCCTCCTTATTGTTTTACTATGATTTTATTAGATTGCAAGCCTATGTGGCAGGGTCTTGCTATTTACTGTTTTACTCTGTACAGCACCATGTACATTGATGGTGCTATATAAATAAATAAATTAATAATAATAATAATAATAATAATAATAATAATAATAATAATAAGGCAGGATATAGCTGAGTTGGACAAGCCCAGAAATGGGCAAGGAAGCAGGTTTGAGGTAGAACACAAGCAAAGGAACAATCTGGTGGCACTAAAGTGCAAGCCCAGTGATTTCACTCCACAGGAGAGCTGGTCAAGATGAAGCAGTACAGGCCTTTGACTTATATATTGGAAATGAACTGACTACCCTTGTCCACCAATTCCTTAGCGCAAGGCCTTAGCGAGACCTAAGGTTTATCCCAGGATCATCCCGGAGTTACCCCTATGCATCTAAATGACACATAGGGGATCCCAGGAGCAGGCAGGGATGACTCCGGGATGATCCCAGGATAAACCTTAGGTCTAGCTAAGGCCCAAGTTGGTTGTGTCCACTGTCCAGCAGTGAAGCTGTCCTACAGTGTTTGAAGTTCTCTGTAGGGTGTAGTGGAGGCTTCTGGTTTAGGAAACAACCCATGCAAATCCTGCATATGTCTGCAGCAGTAAGTAGGGGATTATTGCCAGTTATGCATTAGCTTATAATAAGTAAACTGCGAGGAAGTTGTATACAGGATCATGCTGCACAGCTATAGTCATACACACAATTACTTTGAAGTAAGTCTCTGTGAAACTTGTGGGGCTTACTTCTGAGTAAACTGTTGGATAATGCTAATGTTCCAGTGTGCTTCCTAGCCTAAAGCTTAGCTAAAACTAATCAGAGCTCAACATGGATTTGATAATTTTTAAAATATGATTGCTATTACAAGAATGAAATTTGGTCCCTGGTTGCTAATCACCAGCTATCTCAGAACAGGAAGTGTTGGTTAGTTCTAATTAAGTGTGAGACTTGGAAGAAGATTGAGATTTTTGAAAAAGGTATATTAATAACAGAGAGACAACAAAACAATGTGCTGGGAATCTGCCCCTTTGTACAGTGATACATTAAAAGTCTACTGACAGCCAGGGGTCTCCTTGCTATGAAATGAATAAAATTACTTATGTATTAATTGGCTGAGCAGTGCTAGTTTGCATTTCAAAATACATGGCTCTGAAAACATTTCTTCACACAGCAAACCCCACAAGATCTCATTTACTTGTTCCAATTAAAAACACATTTTCATTCATTTAAACTACCTCTAAGAAAGACATAAGTGTCTCTTCTGTTTCCAGTTACTTCACGATATGGGCCAAATGTTGTGCAGGTGAAAATGGACAACTTTAGAAAGTGACACCAATAGAGACTCCTACATTTTTAACAAGCTCCTCAGTGACTAGCCAAGGTTTGAGTGGTGTTTCTATTTACAAATACTAATTATTTAAATAAAGCCCTGTGGAACCTATTAAAAGCATAATCATTGCACTTGATGAAGTGGATACAATTCTGAATAAATCAAACTATTTTTATCCATGAAAAAGCCAGCAATTTCCAGAATAATTTCCATTAATGCATTTCCTAATTTTATAATATGATACCACCTCTTTGTCACAGACCATCTTTTTCATGGAAATTCACTAGTTTCTTCTACTAACCAAGCTGGAGTTTGACAGTGTTTTTTTTTTTTTTTTGACAGCTGTCAATTTCCTGCACAATGAATAGCAAACCAGAGAAACAAAGGTTGAATGCACTTACTTATGAAAAAGGGGTCCTCCCAACTCAGGGTGGGGTACACTAACAAGGGGCATTCCCAATGGTTATAGAAGGACTTTAAACTGGGTGGGGTCAGATCTGACCACGATAGGGACATGGCTAGCAGTGGCAGCCCCTCTGAAGTGGTGTTTGCACTTTATAGGGGCTACTGTGGGCAAGGGGAGATGGGTGCAGATGATGATGATGGTGATGATGACAAAGGCTCCGACCACAATCATGACAAAGGTTACACCCATTCCTAGAGGTGTCTGACCTGGCCGTGGAGACACATGCCTTAGTTACATCCCATTTGGACTACTGTTATGCACTCTACGCAGGGCTGCCTTTGAAGAGTGTTCGGAAACTTCAGCTAGTTCAAAGAGCTGCAGCTAGAGTGTTGACCTGGGCTGGTTACAGGGAACATACAACTCCCTTGTTAAAACAGCTCTACTGGCTTCCAGTCTGTTTCCAGGCACAATTTAAAGTGCTGGTTATGACCTATAGAGCCCTATATAGCTCGGGTCCAGGTTATCTAAAAAACAGTATCCTCCCTTATGAGCCTGCTCATCCCAAGATCTTCAGGGGAGGCCCTTTTCTCAGTCCCACCACCATCACAGGCATGTCTGGTGGGAACATGGGAGACGGTCTTCTTGATGGCTGCCCCTGGGCTCTGGAACTCCCTTCCCAGGGAAGCTAGACTGGCTCCCTCCTTGGTGTGCTTTCAGAGGCAGGCTAAAACTTCTCTGTTTTGGCAAGTCTTTGGGGAGTAGTTGATGTGTTGTTTATATATTTGATTTTTTTTTAAAAAAAGATTGTATTTCAAATGTTTTTAAATGTTTTTTTTTTAATATTGTACCATGTTTAGTTGTGTGTGTTTTTACTTTTTGTATATCTCTATCTGTTTTTAACTGTACATGTTTTAATTTGTAAAGCTGCCGAGTCCCAGTATAATGGGGAAAAGGTTGGATATAATAATAATAATAATAATAATAATAATAATAATAATAATAATAATGGAGATGGGGGCTTGGCAACAGACAAACTTGGTAGCATGCTCAGCAGAGACAGTTGGAGGACTGAGGGGAAGCCACACACTTATCATGGTCAAATGACACAGTAAGCCATCCCAATTTTGGAAGAATTGTGAGGGAAGCTGTAGGGCCATGTGCTAGGTCTGTCCCAGCTTTTGATGTATCTGACAGCTACATCTCCCCACCACACATGTTTGTGGCTTGTTGGAATGTACTCTACACATATAGTGATGTATGTCCATACAACTCTTCCATATGAGAGGGGATCCAGGCCCAATCAGAGTCCTTCCTTATGCATTGGCATCAGGGCTGGAGCAAACCTGCATGGCTCTATATTCTCATCATACGTTCTTTCAATGTGTGTTTAGGTCACCTGCAGCCCCCCTCCCCAAACAAATATTGCAGAATCTTAAAGCTTTTCTACATGAGTTATGCATTGCACACTCATAATTGGCCATTCACAGAAGTTTGTGAGTCCTTTCCATGACACCATCAACCTCCGGGGCATCTACTGCACTTTCCTCTGGTAATCTCACTTTTAAAAAGATCAGAGGTAATGCAATATTTAAAATTATTGTGTGGTATTGCAGGCCACTAGATGGCAGTGTTTAATTTAACTTCAATTACAAATCATGTGGTCGCTTATGGACACTGGCTAAAGGAGGTCTGGTCAATGTGGAAAGATGCCAGAAGAAGAAGAAATAGTAATGGTGCTGGGTTTTTCCTTAATATAGAGAGACTCTTAGGCCTTAGCTAGACTGGGCTTTATCATGGGGTGAACTCAGGGATCATTACTGTGCATCCACATAATGCACAGGGGATCCCAGGATCAGGGATGGATCATCCCTCCCTTGCCCCAGGATAGAGCCCTCCCCTTTGGACCCACTTTTTCCACGGTCTCGGGCACAGCCTGAGACCGTGGAACATGTGGCCCATTGCCATTGTTTGACCCAGCTCCGCATGATTCCTCACGCAGAGACAGGAGTTGCACCCATTGGGGGTAGGGTGAGGGGAGCAGGGAAATTAAGTTAATTTTTTTAAAAAAACTACCTTAAGTGCACGAGCGTTCGTGCGCTGCTTCTCCTTTAAAAATAAAAAATGGTGGGCATGATGCCTCTCTTCCTGAGGTCGTCGTGCCTCACATGTAAATGGAGGAGGGATCTTGCATTAATTGCAATGTAAGATCTTCCCTCCTCCAACCTGGATTATCAGGTAGGTCTAGCTAAGGCCTTAGAATCTGTAAGATCCCAAAGAATGTTTTGTTCTTTTTTTAAAAAAGGATTTATGGACACCCCCAACAAAGAGACACACATGAATTTTAGCCCCACAGTGTGGGTCATGTTTATTCCTCTCTCACAATATCCTTGGAACTGTACTGATGATATATGCCCTACACCCTACCCAGCATAGCCTGGGTGTGGTGGGGATGTTGTGGGTGGGTGGGGGAAGCAAGGCATGGAGGCCAGCTATTGGTGGCCTCAAAATCATGCCACTGAGGTGGGGAGAGGACTTTGAGATGACTTATGCTGCTCACATCCCTCCACACCTGCAGTGTGGGCTTGCTGGTAGTCTTTTTGGAGGCTAAGTAGGAGTTTTTTGCTCATAATCTTTCATTGGTTGTGAGTTTCTTCATCTACTTCATACTGCAAGTCAGGTAGGGACTAATAAATAGGTTGATTGGCATATTATCAATTCGGTCACATTAAAGGCAGGTATGTGCAGGCATCTCAACTTGGCTTGGGTAGGTGAGCATTCAAAGGCACCTGGTGGTGATTAGTAATACCTGAGGCTCACCAGCTGTGAGTCCCACAGCCCAGCTGGTGAAATGAGGGTTACCTTTGATGCTAACCTTTCTCACCCACTTGTTGTCCCACGTCACAAGGGGAGGTGACATAGAAGGCCTCCCTACCCCAAAAGGGAAACTAGGGGGCAGTGAAATTAATGGTGCTGCCCCATGGTGGTGAATGACTTGCCCTTTCAATTAATGGCTGTATGCCATTCAAGATGGAAGATGCTTGCTTAGGTTTCCCTCCTGCAGATCTATCAATAAAAATGTGGCCCTGTTTAAATCCCAACACTTGTGTCTGCCTCGTTATTTCCCACACTCCACATTCCCACTCCACAATAGAGGACGATGACAAAGCAAGTAATTTGGGGAGACAGTTGTGTACAATTTATTTGTGTACAAAGTTTTATGAACTCTTCTAGCTAGTGCACAGTATATGCTATCATCAGACAGTCTCGAAATTGCATTCTCTTCATTCTAGTCCATACACATCTATAAGGATATCTGGTTAACTTGTGCAAAGAAAGAACATTGCAGGGAAGGGTGCCTTCCTCATTGCAAAAATAAATAACTAAATGCATTCAGCCATGTTAGTAGCTGCCAAGTAGTTATACTGTTATTAAAAAAAACTGTTAGGGTTTTTTTGTCACAATATTTTGTGGTAGGCATTGCACTAGATCCTTTATAAAAGTAAGTGGGATTGGGCTACCCATAATGGGGATTCCCACTAGGGATCTTGGCAGTGTGGTCTGGAGTAGGGCTGTTCATTGCCTCGGTCCTGAAGTCTGAATCTGAGTCAAAGCAGGCCAGTTCAGCCTATTTTAGCCTGACTCAGGTTCAGGACCAGATTTGGCTGCCTTTGATCACTACCTGCTCACCCACCTGAGCCATTTCTGGCCACTGGAGTAGATCTACAGCAGGCCAGAGAGGTGGCCAGTGGCTTGCCAGCATGTGCAGAAGCCTGACTTTCAGATTAATATGTTATTGTAAGGGCTTTTTGTGTTCACTTAAGATCCAAAATGCTGGGAAATTACACTGTGAAGAACCACAACCTTCAACAGAATGATAGAATTGGAATAGAATTTGAAGGGACCTTCATCCCATTTCATATAAGGAAATGTCTCCAGATAGATAAACAGATAGGTATAAATATATTTGCAACAGTCACCACCCATTTCAATTGTGGTACAAAGTTCATGACATGTACAAGAACTAAAAATACAAAACTTCCAAATAAAAAATGATTGAGGTGTACAAAACTATGCATGTAGAGGAACAAGTGGATAGGGAGCCATTTCTCTCCATCTCTCATAATAACCTGGCACCATCCCATGAAGCTCATTGGTGGGAGATTCAGGACAGATGAAAGGAAGCACTTAATGATGTTATTTGCTGCCGCAAGATGTAGTGCTGGCCACCAATTTGGATAGCTTTAAAGGGGGGTTAGACAATTTTATGGACAATAAAGCTATCAGTGTCTACTAGTCCTGATGTCTACATGCTACCTACAGTATCAGAAACAATATGCCTATGTACACCAGCTGCTGAGGAAGATGGCTATTGCACTGATGTCCTGCTTGTGGTTTCCCATGGGCAGCTGGTTGGCCACTGTGTGAAAAGAAAGTTGGACTAGATAGACTTTTGTTCTGAGCTAGTATGGCCCTTATGTTCTTACTTCTTATGTTCATATTTTCTTGTGAATTGTTGTAAACTGCCCAAAGAGCTTCAGCTATTGGTTAGTATATAAATGAAATAAATAATAATAGATAATAAATCATAAAACTTAAAGGAGCATAGTGCACTTTAATTTAATAGCAGCTGTTAAAGGTTTGTGGACTTTATTGCCACCAGGTTGTCTAGATCTGCAAGAAAAAGGCACACATAAAAATCAGAAAAACTTCATGGGAGACATAAAATAATTAAGTAGTAGAGTAGTTAATCATTTTCATAAATCTGCATAGAAATAACAAAAGAGAAATGAATAAATCAGTGTTTCAGTGTTGCCATTCTCATATATATATATATATATATATATATATATATATATATATAGTTATTTATTTAAAAACATGTCTATAGTGCTACATCACCATTGCTGGCATCGTGGTGCTTTACAATAAAACATGAAACAATTGTGAGAGAGGGAGGACGCATGAAAGAAGACACAGACACCAGAGCTTTGGGTATAACTAGGGCCTCTTTATTAAATGACCATGTTAATCCAACCCTCCCTGGATCTGAGTGTGACAGTGCGGGAATCACTCTGCTACTCAGGCCTACTGCCTGACAAAGGGCGAGCCACTCTCCAAAGCAAGAAGCCGTTTCACCGGCTCCCTGCTTATGCGACACTCTGAGAGTGTGGGGAGACCCTGCCACCGCACCCCCGCCCGCTGCCATAAGGGACAGCGGGTAGATGCAGCCAGCATGGTCTCCAACTGCACACCATAGCCTGACTCATGAGTCGCACAACTCGGAGGAGCAGGACCTCTGGATATGCAGCTCACCGCCATGGGTGCCAGTGTGCTCACCGTCCCTGTCCTATGTTTACATTCCCGCACCTTCCTGCCATGAATTAACCTAATTATAACCCAGACCGCCCTAACTTCCCTAGAATGAAGTAGGCAAAACCACGTGGGAAAATTCCTACTTAGCCCTCCTTCCAAAAGGAGCAACTGGCTAATCCCACACTAGGAACGGGCGGGAGGGAGGGAGCCGAAAACTGAAAGAGGCTGAGCCTCGGGCGGTGCGGCTTTTATAGCCGCAGCCCCGCCCCTGACTCACGAGGCTCAGACCCTGAGCCACGTGAGTCCTCCTCTTTCCAGCCCCTCCCAACTCCCAACTGTTGTCCTCCCGCCCAAACTTTGGTTGGGCGGGAAGCATATTTTCCATTAAAAGCCCTCAACCCACATAGACATAAACACTTTTCAGTGGGGTTCTCTTGAAACAACTTTCAAGTAATGGCTTTACAGGCACCAAGATATAGTAGATGTTGTTGCAAAAGTCCAAAAACAAACAAAAAACAAAACAACAACGAAAACCTCCCAAGCTGCGAATCAATGTCTTCCATCAAACTTCTCTCATGAGTCAAAACAGACTAGGAAGCAGGCCAGAAGGGACTAAATTCAAGCTAATAATTAAATGACCTAAATCGTTTACTAAAATGAATGAGGACACATGAGAAACATGTGGATAAGCCACATACTCATTCAAACTTGGATTAACACTCTTATCATTTTGGTGTAAGGAAGATATTAGCTACCAATTTCTGCAGGGCTCCTTTCACCTCTTTGTTCCTGAGACTATATATTATAGGGTTCAATATTGGAGTGATGACAGAATAGGACAAAGAGATCCATTTGTCAGTATCCATTGAATAACTTGACTTAGGTCTTATGTACATGAAGAGGGCTGTTCCATAGAAGAGCATTACTACAATGAGGTGAGAGGAACAAGTGGAGAATGTCTTGTATCTGCTTTTGGCTGACCTCATCTTCAGGATGGTTGTTATGATCTGGAGGTAAGATATCAGGATAAGAATGAAAGGCAGTAGGAGCACCATTCCAGCAACCACAATGACTTGGAGTTCATTCCAATAGGTGTTGTCACAAATAAGCTCAAGCAATGGCTGAATCTCACAGAAGAAATGGTTAATTACGTTGGACCCACAAAAAGGTAGGGTGAACATGAAACTTGTGTGTGCTGCAGCCACCACAATTGCTACAGCACAAGTTGCAGCGGACAGCTGGATGCAAACTCTCTTGTTCATGATAGTTGTATATCTCAGTGGAATGCATATGGCCACATAGCGGTCATATGACATGACAGAGAGGAGGAAGCACTCAGTGACACCAAACAATAAAAAGAAATATAGCTGAACTGCACACCCGGTGAATGAGATTCTACTTTCTTCTGAGTAGAGAGTCACTAGCATGTTGGGTATTGTAACTGAGGTGAAGCACAGTTCCAAGAAAGACAAGTTCCTTAAAAAGAAATACATAGGGACGTGTAGGGCAGAATCAAGACTGGTGACAAGGGTGATGGCAATATTACCAAGAACTGTAAAAATGTACAGGCATAAAAACATGACAAAGAGAAAAACTTTCATTTCTCGGCGTTTCGTGAAGCCCAATAGAATGAATTCGGTAACCAACGTTTCGTTTTCCTTCAGCATATTTTCCCTTCAGAATTAAATGAAGAAATAATGATGATCATGTTCACAAATTGTTTTATGGCTGCTTAAAAAGCACAATGTTTAGTTCAACTTTATGTCATTTCATTTGTCTTTAAACAACATTTACATATCCAATAAAAGTGCTAAAAATGGCATTTGGGGCTGCAGTCATCAATATCTAGGAATAAATTCTATCAAACTCAATGTGACTTCTGACTTGATTTCAATAGGGACTGTGCTGTTATCCCCACAGTTAGTCTGAGAGGTTATTGACATGCTCAACTTTCATACCAGAACAAGAATTTCAACTTAGGAGTCTACATCCAAATCAAACTTACCACCATTTGCTTTGCAACTACCTGTACTTTAGTCTGTCTTTCCCACATATCCTAGGAGATGACAGTCTGACGCAATATTGGAGTATTCCTATTTGGGTGAACCATCTGAGGAAATTTAGATAAAGACTCATGATATTCTTTAAGGTGTTTCTGCACAATTCTTAAAGGAAACAAAAGACCACCCGCCAAGTATGTAAAATAATACAATTTGCATCATGGTGTGCCAAAAGCAGATATCAGATGCACTAAAGAAAAGTGTCTGAAGAACAAAGAAAGACAAGGCCCATACAGTCCTGGAAAAGAAAACAGGCTAAGGCTGCAATTGCATTCACACTTGTATGGGAGTAAGTTCAGTTGAATTCAACAACACATACTACTGAGGAGACATGTATGGCAGGCTGAGCCTCGGGCGGGGCAGCCTTTTAAAGCTGCAGCCCCGCCCTACCTCACATGGTTCACGTTTCTGAACCACAAGATGTGTCTCATTCCTGCTCCTTCCAGACGCGATGGCCGCTTTCCCACCCAAACCGTTGGCTGGGCGCGAAGCAGATTTTTTTAGCCAATTTGGTCTAGTGGTTGGGGTATGAACAGTTTTGCCTAAATAAAGGTGTTTCTTTATTGAGGTTTCCCCAAAATATGTATTATTTATTACAAGGCTTTGTTATTCCCACATTTTAATCTATGTCTTTCAGAAAGGCTTACATTAAAAGCATAAATAATGTTTTAAGAAAATTTAAAACAGCAGTCCCAGAACAGTCCCAGCATAAAGTTTTAGAAAACTAAAAATGGAAAGCTAAAAGAATGGGGCACAGACAAATATAGACCCTGCTTATCACTTTACGTTGTTTCAGGAATATAAGCCCACTATCTCCAATATTATACTGCTAACATCTTGTCTACCAGATCAGTTATGGTGGCAGGATTTTCCTTTGCTTCTAGCACAGAACTTTAAGGAGGCTCATGTAATCATACTCTGTTTTAATTTCATGTATTTTAAATATTTATTATGTGTTTTTATATCTTTTATTGGTCTGTTGACTGTAATAAAAGGAATTGAATCTTGTCTACCAATACACCGCACCTCATCTCACCAATAAATAAATACATTTTTAAAATGCATTTTTTTTGACATGGTTCAAGCATAAACATGTTGAATTATATTTTTTACAATGCAAGGAAGGAAAATCATGAGAACATAAGAAGTGCCATGCTGGATCAGACCAATGGTCCATCTAGTCCAGCACTCTGTTCACACAGTTGCCAACCAGCCATCAGCCAGAGACCAACAAGCAGGACATGGGGCAACAGCACCCTCCCACCCATGTTCTCCAGCAACTGGTGCACACAGGCTTACTGCCTCAAATAATGGAGATAGCACGCAACTATCAGAGCTAGTAGCCATCGATAGCCTTCGCCTCCAGCAATTGATCCAACCCCTTTTAAAGCCATCCAAATTGTTGGCCATCACTCATGTGGTAGTGAGTTCCATAATTTAACTATGCACTGTGTGAAGAAGTACTTCCTTTTATTTGTCCTGGATCTCCCATCTTGTATTAATATACTAGTATTTATCTTATTTATTCTTCTCATGCTTGAAGAAAATATGAACTGGGGCAGGATCTGCACTACGACTTTATATTGGTTTAGAACAGTATTGACAACTGTTGGGGCCCAGGCAGGACCGGTGCCAGACTATTTTGCGCCCTAGGCAAGGTGAGCTACTTTCACACACACACCGCCCCCCAAAATGCCAACTTTGATTTTTAAGAACATATGTTTCCTGGAAAAAATAAGAAGCACACAACTTGAAACTGCTAAATTTATTTTAAAGTGCAAGAAATACGTCATGCCAATTAGAGCAAACAAATTGGATAGGAACGTCTATGGGTCTAAAATGCATTATTTAATAGGAATATCACCTCCAAATCTTCCCCCCCCAACTCACACACGTGCACACACACACAGTCAGCATCACTCCCTCCAAACAAACACATGCACGAACACATGCATTCACTAAAAGACCCCATGCACCCCATCCACCCATACTCTCTCTCTCTCTCTCTCTCTCTCTCTCTCCCCCCCCCTCTTCCGGGCATGTTCCAGAAGTCCAAACGTGGAGCCACCCCACCCCCACCCCAGCATCCCTGGCTTCGCTTCTGCTGGGCGGGCGTGAGGCGCCATCTCGCCCACCCAGGCCCAGCTGAAACCTTGGGCCAGGCCGGCTCACAGCCAACACGCATGAGTGCTGCGCTGCGCCCAGCGCCCCTCTTAGCTTGGCGCTCTAGGTGGCTGCCTGAGTGGCCTCTATGGTAGCACTGGCCCTGGGCCCAGGACACGTTCCATATACCACTCTTTCAAAGTGTTAGACCCTACTTGGTGTAGATCTGGTCCTGGATACATATCATTGATATCTGTATGGACAGGTATCTATATTGATGCAGGTCATATATAACCCTTTGAAAGTCTTTTGAAAAAGGTATATGGAATGTGTCATGGGCCCAAACAGTTGTCAATAACATTATAAACCATTATAAACCAGCAGTATAGATCATGTCATAATTGTGATTGAAACTCTTCCATCAAAAAGCAATTTGATGAGTAGATGTTTATAAGAGAGATGCTCAAGTTTGTTACAAAATCTCTTGAAGTCTTCAAAAAAGAAGATGAATTTTACGTTACTTGTATGGCATTCTTCCAAGTGCATACCTTCTTAAGTGGCATTCTATCATTCATTTGCTAAGAAATAAATCCCACATATGAGTATATACATATTTATATAAATATAAATATATTAAATACAACTAATAGGAGAATTAAAATAAGCCATTACCAGCATTCAAGCCAGTAAGAGATAATATGAACAATTCATCCTCTATTCCTCTTCATAATCTTGTATCATAAGAAGAGCTGGGACTGAACCACTTCTTAAAATACTATGTTAACTCAGGGGATGCAGTCATTCCTAAATACCAACCTTGATACCATTAGCATTGATCAAATAATGAGTGCATTGCTGTTGGCCCAGTGGAATACATCCCAGTGAGTGTTTACTACTTTCCTAATAAACAATGGGAAAAGGTTTTGCATCTTCGTGCTTTTTATTAGTTTATTTTCAGTGGTCAAGCTAATTATTTTGCTGAGGTAAATTAGCATTGCTCCTCATTTGGACTTTTGGGGTTAGATTATTCACTGATGCTAATACTAATGAGGAGGAGGAGGAAAAAATGCAGAATTCAGCCAAAGATAAGCACATTTGTTATATCTTTCCACTGACATCATTGGGATTAGGCCAGATAATAGCATAATAATAATATAATAATAGTATCTGGGCTGGAATCTTCTTTAGTTACTAGAAGTAAAGCGATGAAATATAAAAATAAGAATCACAGTGAATCCTTCATCTAAGGTATAAGCCCAACTTCCCTGGTACTCATGATTTGAATGGGAAATGTACATCCCAGAAAACTGAACATTGGCTCAGCCATCAGTCCTGCCCTCCCACAAAACATTACAGAAAAACTTTGCATTTGCATGCGTCCCTCATCCATTCTTCACTTTAGTCAGTTGTTGTTGTTGTTGTTGCTGCTGCTGCTGCTGTTTTAAAGGAACTGTTCTTTTAAAAGTGAAATCGGCTCCATGGATTGGGAACCAGATGCTTGGTGACATGAAGACTGGTAGCTCATTAGTGGCTTCTAAGCACAATTGGCTTCTGTGGTAAACTTGCAGAACCACTTTGAAACCTCAGCTCTGGAATGGAAATAAATCTTTGGAGGGAAGACAGCAAGAACATTTCCAAAGGTGGACCCATTGATCTAAAGCTGTTATATTGGTCTTTAGCCTGGGTTTCACATTATACAGGTATATATCGCCTAGCTGCTTATTATCTTCAGCTAGGCAGTGTACTATTGACTTCAGTGTGATGATTCTCAAAGAAGAGATTTGGGCCACAGCTAGACCTAAGGTTTATCCTGGGATCATCCAGAGTTCGCCCCTGCCTGAGCACTGGATCCCCTGTGTGTCAACTAGATGAACAGGTTTGACCCCTGGACGATCCAGGGATAAACCTTAGGTCTAGCTATGGCCTTGGAAAGCCTTACATCAAATCTCACCTTAGCCATGAATACAATGGGTGGCCTTATCAATTCAGGTGATTGTGAATAATTCCTGCCTGGTTCGGGACTTAGGACTTAAATTCCTAGTCATGCACATGACTATTGTTATCCAACTAATAGGGAGGGAGATGTGACAAATACAAGTTCTTCAGCAATGCTACAGAGACTATAAGTCACTTTGACCTGGGTCTTCTGTAATTATCAAAAGTACTATAATTATCTTCTCTGGAGTTCCAGATGTCAATAATAAAACTTACAATGCCTATGAAGGATGGTGTAAATATAGCCCCATATACTGAAGAAGCACAACAAAGGGATAGAATCAGACAAGAATCCATTGGAGTGATCTTGATATATTTGTAGTTGCTGCCTTCAAGCACATCAGCAAAAAGAATGATCAATCTGTTCTAATTATGAATATTTGCAGTAGAGGCAAATCCGAAAATTTATATTCACAGGACATATGTGCAATTAAGTTGGTTATATTAATACTCTTATTTATGCTGCCTCACACAGCATGCCAGGCTCAGATTGCTCTTCCCAAGTATTATCAGACTGGAGATTTTATCCTTGGAAGCATAGTTTTTCAGTCTTCATTTGAAATCAGTCCAAACAACTTCAGCAAACTTTCTTCTAGACCACCATTAAATAACATGTTAGTATACTGATTTCCCCCCTGTAATATATCTCTGTCCAAATCATATTGTGTAGTAGACCAATGATATGGGAAGGCATTAGCAGAAGCTGAATCTATCACAGTTTCAGTTATCTTCCCCCAGGGTACATCTGATATGGAACCAAGACAGTGGTGAATTCCATGACCTAGATCCCATCTCAACAAAGTAATTAGACTTTGAACACACATGACTTGGAGGTGGAAGCTGCACAGGTATCTCATGCTTTGGGTGTAAACTGGGCAAATTAGTAATTGGAATTTCTGTCTCCAAAGACTGGTTTCTTGGATTGTGGAGCAAACAAGACTCATAAAAATGAAACAAACTACTTTTCCTATAAAGTGCTATGTATTGAGGTTTTAAAATTCATTCAGTATCTTTTTATTATATTGGGATGTTGTTGTTAATCATCATCATCATCATCATCATCATCATCATCATCATCATAATTCCATTCTATATCTGCATTTCTGTATTTCTGTATTTCTTGCTCTCTCCCACTCACAAAACAAGCTCTAAATGGAGAAGCCCCTAGTTTCATTCACTTATTCTTGTATAATTGAACTTGGATTAAAGATTGTATAATAAATTGTCACCATTGTAACAGTCCATTCTAAAGTGGCGATAGTTTTAGGAAGTATTTTTTATGCTTTTGACAAAAAATTCATATCTCTTTGCAGTGTAGTGCTGGAGAACTACCAGCATATCCTGGCTTTGGCATTTGCTGTAAAGGAGATCAACAAAAATCCCCAGATGCTACCAAATATTACACTTGGGTTCAAAATATATGACAGCTATTTGAGTGCAACGTGGACCTACCATGCAGCAATGCAAATTATATCTCCAAATAATAAGCTTCTCCCCAACTACAAGTGCGAGATCCAGGACAATCTACTAGCAATTATTGAGGAACTGATTGCTGACCTCTCCCAACAGATACCAACTCTTTTCAGCATCTACAAGATTCCACAAGTAGGACGTGTGTTTATGAATGATAATAATGCACCTACTGCATGTATTCTTTCATACCAAATATGATTTTGTGCTGTGAAGACAGAAGTGAGTTTGTTTCATGTCAACAAGGAAAGATTATATGTTGCAACATTTATGATTCCTAGCTGGACTAAAATATGACTAGTCTTATCTTTGTGGTCATCTATTTGCAAAGATATTTTGAAGATATGGGTTATTTCTTAGGTTAACTGTTCTACCTTAAGGATGAATAAGGCCTTAGCTAGACCTAAGGTTTATCCCGGGATCATCCTGGGGTCATCCCTGTTCATGTAAATGACACACAGGATATCTTGGGAGCAGGCAGGGACAACCCTGGGACGATCCCGGGATAAACCTTAGGTCTAGCTAAGGCCTAAGCCAATATCTCTATTGCTGCTCTACAGCAGTTCTTCAGTAATATGCAAGGTTCTCCTCGATCTTTAATTGCTATACTCTTTACCATTAATACTGGGGGTCATTTCATACACTACCAGAATACCATGTAAAGCATTTCTATATAACTGCATCCCACACACTTTTACATCATTAGAAAGGAGGAACTATATTAATTTTCATCCCAGATGTGCCATTGCATTAAGTAAATGAAGATGGGTTTGTTAATGTCAACAAGGACAGATCATACATTTCACTAATAGCTAAACTATACCAAGGGAAGCAGTGTATCATTCATTCCTACCTGGGGAAAAATGTGGCTACTCTATAACTTTATCTTAATAGACATCTATCTGTGAAGACAGAGTACACCCACTGGAATCAATTGAACACAAGTTTGTTCTGATTTAACTCTCATTCAGTTTAATAGGACTACTCTGAAAAGACTAAGGCCTTAGCTAGACCTAAGGTTTATCCTGGGATCATCCCTGCCTGCTCCCGGGATATCCTGTGTGTCATTTACATGAACAGGGATGATCCCGGGACTATCCTGGGATAAACCTTAGGTCTAGCTAAAGCCTTAGTCTGGACCCAACCCAATGAATCTATGGTAGCTCAAACTGTGTGTGTGTAGGGGGAAACAGTTTTTCTATCATGTGTATGTTTCTCTTTGGTCTATAATTGGAAATCATATAGATCAGGACCCTTGAGTAGAGTATAAGGGGCTTCAATCCTTTTTCCTATGTATACAATTTACCATTATAGTAATGTAAACTGGAGGCATGGGGAGGGGGTGATCCAGGTAGGGCCAAAGGAGGGGCTGGACCAAAGTCTTAAAGTTACCCAACCTCCCCAATGCTAGGATCCTAATCTGTGTAGTAATGTGTAGTCTCACTTTGTGAGATTATGTTCCTTAATTAAAGGAACAGGCATGATAAATGGAAGCCTCCTGTAACAGGAAGCTCATGGATCTGACATTTTCACTGATAGCTTAACAGATGTCATTTTTATAACTAGTTGAATTATAAGTAGTTGAATTTTGAGGCATATAATGGCCTTTTCTTTCCAATCGTCTTAATTAAAGGGGTACACCAAAGCCCCTTTAATATGGGGATGGAAAATACAAATTTTAAAATATACCACTGTACAAATTTATTTTCTCAGTTGTATGAACAGTCAGTAACAACTATGTCATACTGAATGTATTTCATGCTACATCTTTCCTCTTTCTTTAGTTCATGCATGGGTTTGCCATAGCGATAACAGAGAACACCAAACTCCATTCCTTCTACAAGATGGCTCCAAATGGATTCCATCAGTACAGGGGGATTCTTGAATTGCTTCACCATTTCAAGTGGAGATGGGTTGGATTGGTTGCTGCAAATGGGGAAAATTTACAATGGTTCATGCAGTCAATCCTTCCAGAATTTTCCAAGAGAGGCATTTGTTTTGCTGTATTGGAATCATTCACCAGTTTATGTTTATGTTATGATGTTGACAAAGGAAGTTTTATGAAATGTGCTTTTGAATTTTGTGACAGAATCCTGAACTGCAAAGCCAATGTTTTGGTCTTCAATGGAGACACACTTTCTATGATAATTTTGAGATATGTTCTAAGTACATTATTTGAAGATGCAATTCAAAAGCCAAAAGGGAAGGTCTGGATTTTGACAGTTGGGATGGAATTAAAATCTTTTGTCAGCAGAAAGAGTTGGGATGTGGGAGACTTCCATGGTGCTTTATCATTTGCACTTCACTCCAATGAACTTCCAGGATTAAGACAATTTATTCATAGCAGGAACCCTTCCAGTGATAAAGGAGATGGTTTTATCAAGGACTTCTGGGCTCAGGCATTTCATTGTACATTCCAGGATTCTGTTCTGGGCAATGCGAGTGGGAATATCTGTACTGGAGAGGAGAAGCTGGAGAAACTCCCAGAGCATGTCTTCCCAATGACTTTATCAGGCCACAGCTACAGCATCTACAATGCAGTCTATGCTATGGCTCATGCATTGCATGCTATGCATTCATCCACATCCAAAAGCAAGTCAATGATGAAAGGAGAGAGAAGGAAGACTCATAATCAGCAAGCTTGGCAGGTAATGGAGTCATCTTTCTAATCAGCTGGCTGTAATTTTGCCATATTGTGAACACTAATTCAATATGGCCTTTCCTGAATCACCATGAATTATGATTAGGGCATTCTTCCATTGCACATAATATATGAGCCAGTTATGGGAGTGGGCCACCTCTGTGAGTAAAAGAATGGGCTCCAATCTATACTAAAATAAACAAAGGTAAAGTAATCTGCAGGACATTGCCAAAGTGTTTATTGAGAAGATTATATTCCCCAAAGCATTCCAACAAGTTTCTAGTGGAGACCTGGTTTTGGAACAGAAAATGCATGGGTCACCCTGTGGGACATGAGGAGTGTGACCCTGTTGATTGTCATGGACCTCTGAGTGGTTTTTGATACCATTGACCATGGTATCTTGGATAAGTTGTATGAGCTGGGAGTTGGAGGTACTGCACTGCAGTGTTTCCACTCCTACTTGGATGGCTGATTCCAGAAGGTGGTGCTGGGGGTTTATTGCTCTGTGACATGGCAATTAGGCCATGAGGTTCCACAGAACTGTATTTTATCTCCTATACTGTTCAACATCTATATGAAACCACTGGTGGAGGTTATCCGGAGGTGAGGGATGAGGTGTCATCACTATGCAGATGAAACCCAGCTCTACCTCTCTTTTTCATCAAACCCAGGTGAGGCAGTAGTTATTCTGAATCAGTGCCTGGGCATGGTAATGGACTGGATGATGACCAACAAATAGAGACTCCAGACAAGATGGAGATAGTGTTAGTGGGTGGTTTGTTTGCCCAGCTAGGTGATGTTCAACTTCTTTTGGAGGGAGTTGCACTCCCCAAAGGATTGACTTTATAGATTGGGTGTGCTCTTGGACCCAGAACTGTCATTTGAGGAACATGTGGACTCAGTGTGAGATCTTCAATTACTGAACAGAGTTTTATTAGAGTTGTGCAAAAACGGTCTCTCAAAATTCTCCTCAGTATTTGTCAACAGAAACAATTTTCCTGAATTTCTGCAGGAGGATGAGAAATTCTTCAAGGTTATTTCACAGGCTGGGTTCTGTTTTAACAGAGATATAGAACATCTTTCTTTTTTCCTAAGTGCCTTTGATATATTTTTAAGGCTCACACCCATAACAGACATTTGATTTCAGCAATATGCATATGGTATAGTATCCTAAGCTGTGGATAGTTTTAGGTTCATCATTACCTTGGAGCTGGATGGCTGTCAGTGACAGAATGGTGTACCAAAATCTCAGATTTCTCTGTTTGTAGAATAGACTTGTGGAGTCTATGCAATTGGAGCTATCATTCAACTGAAGTTACCATACTATGGCCACAGCTAGACCTAAGGTTTATCCTGGGATCATCCAGGGTTCGCCCCTGCCTGAGCACTGGATCTCCTGTGTGTCACCTAGATGAACAGGTTTGACCCCTGAATGATCCAGGGATAAACCTTAGGTCTAGCTATAGTCTAAGTTACAAGTACCCAACTTGCAACTGGGAGAAAACAGATTGCAACTTACATATAAAAACAAGAACTAGGATTTATTTAACAGGTAAAGGAAAACTGGAAAGAAGTAAACAATTGACCAAATGAATACAAGTCTTTAAGTAATAAAATAATAAAATAAAAGGGTCTAATAATGATATGTTCCCTAAAGGTAGATGATGATGATGATGATGATGATGATGATGATGATGATGGTTGCAGTAGTAGTCTCTAATGCAGTCCAGGATCCAGAAGTAATTGTAGACCTCAATTTCTGACAGTTGGCAATCAAGCATCTACTGACTCATAACAAGGGAAGGGCAAAATCCTACTGCTTCTGCTGCTCTCTTTCCTGGCTTTTCCTCAGCTTCCCCAGGACATCACTTCTATTTTCCAGTTTCCCCAGAATTACCCTACATAGCTCAGCAGGTTAAAAAAAAAAGTGTTGAGGTGCTGCCATTCCACCAGGAGGGCTATATTCACACATCACTCTATTCACGCTCTCATCTTGCAAATTTGAGCTTGTTGTAGATTAATGCTTCTTTCAAAACCTACAGCGACCTTATGCTGCACCTTTTCTCTGAAATCATGACCTAGTTGTGGGTTTACCACATGCAGTGGTTGGTCACTGTGTGAACAGAATACTGCACTAGAAGGATCTTTGGTCGTCTTCCAATTTTGTTTCCCAAAAGACACTGCACAAATGGAAAAATGTCCCTATGAAGTGAATCCCATGTACATCCTGGGGTGGGGGGGATAGATATTATCTATCAAACTGCTGGTGGATAGACATCACATTTTGAAGTCCTCTAAATAAACAATTTCTTGCCCCTCTTACCACTAAAAATGCATTTCAGATGTGTCTGTTGAGCCATGTTTTCAGTATAAGGCATAGCATCTACTGCTCACAGTTTCTGATTATAATGGTCAAATGCTTTTCAGCTGACACACCCTCAACATAGGGCCACTACAGTGGCCCTATAACGTTTGGTTGCTCAAGATGAAGCTGTTATCCAGCATGGAATATTTTCTCCTAAATATTGTCTGTTCTTCCTTGAAAATGTTATTACCAGTCTTCAGTTTAGCTAATACATAACTAGTGTATATTTTGAAACAACAACATCAATGCAAAGATATGAGTACCCTTTGGGCTTGTCTCTATTATTATTATTATTATTATTATTATTATTATTATTATTATTTTATTTATTTATATAGCACCATCAATGTACATGGTGCTGTACAGAGTAAAACAGTAAATAGCTTACATTCTAATAAAATCATAATAAAACAATAGCTGTCTATACATTATATCCATCAAGGGCATATTTTCTACCTCAGTCAGAGAATTTCAGGTCATTGTTATTTATTTCCCTCCCCCTACCAACATAGAAGTTTAATCTTTTGTAAAACTTTTATTTTCCTTTAGCTCCACCATTTCCTGAACTCTGTGTCATTTAACAATACTGCTGGGGAAAAGGTTGTCTTTGACCAGAATAGGGAGGTAGTTCCAAAATTTGACATCATCAATTGGGTCACATATCCAAACCAATCTTTCATTAGAGTGAAAGTTGGAAAGATGGATTTCCAGGCTCCCTCAGATGAGGCATTCGCCATTAATGAGGATGCCATTGTATGGCACAACTGGTTTAACCAGGTAGGACTGGAATGCAATCCTTTTGGGAAGTGCTCTGATTTTAAATGAGTATGTGGATTTATCTATTTCAGTATGATGTGTGTAATATTTTTGTGCGATTTGGACCTTCTAAGTGTATCCATTGTCTTCAACTGTAACCCTGGAAAACTCTGTCCTCCATGACAGTTGTTTGACAATTCACATTCCTTTGTTCGGGAAACCCCAAAGTGGAGGATGAAATTGACACACTCTTTGATAAGTATTTAATATACCTCTGCTTGGTATATGCTAAACCACACTAAGCCACTGTGGTTTAGCATTTTGATCTAAACATATAATCATAGAATCATAGATTATGGCTTAGCATGTTGTGTGAACCATTCCTAAACATAGCGGCTAAATATGCTCACTAACAATTTACTGCAAAAGGGTTAGTGGCCTAACCACGGCTTAATGAGTTGTCTGAACAGGCCCAATATGTTTAGTGATGCTTGCATAGGATTGTGATCCCTGCAAAAGTTACAAGGTCTATCTAAACTAGTATAAATATAAGTAAGTCAGTGTTTCACCAACCTTGGGACTTTGAAAAAACTGAATAAAAATGCTAAGGAAGTTCAAAAATATTAACATTTATTAACAGTTTCAACATATCTGGATGGCACTAGGTTGGGGAAGGCTCCTTTAAAAAAAAAAGAGAGAGAGAGAGAGAGAGAGAGAGTAGGTGGCCCTAATTTGTTCATCATTAGTTCTGTATAACCCCACAGTCACCTCTGCTTATCCTATTGGACTCGATGGCCTTATAGGCCCCTTCCAACTCTATGATTCTATTTATTTGTTTATTTATTTATTTATTACATTTCTATACCGCCCAATAGCCGGAGCTCTCTGTGCGGTTCACAAAAATTAAAACCATTCAAAGTATAAAACAACAGTATAAAACCATAATATAAAATACAATATAAAAGCTCAACCAGATAAAAACAGCAGCAATGCAAAATTACAAATTTAAAACCATGTTATTTACAATTTATAGATTGTTAAAATGTTGGGAGAATAAAAAGGTCTTCACCTGGTGTCTAAAAGCATATAATGTAGGTGCCAAGCGAACCTCCTTAAGTTC
The DNA here is from genome assembly GCF_023053635.1 of Elgaria multicarinata webbii. Lineage (NCBI taxonomy): Eukaryota > Metazoa > Chordata > Lepidosauria > Squamata > Anguidae > Elgaria > Elgaria multicarinata. The sequence continues at coordinate 20,238,780 of NC_086181.1, forward strand.
TATTCTGTCCACATGATTTATCTCCTTTAGAATTTCACTTGTGCGTTCTACCTCCTTAGGTCTTAAACTTGTGAGCCTTTAGTTCACAAGTTCCATGCTTTTTGGTGCTTGATTGAATACTGCATAGGCTCAACATTTTCTCACTCTCCCCACCATTTTTTTTTAACCTTGGGATGTGAATCCAAGTAGTCAGGAGAGTCTTGGGTTCACATCCCTGATCGGCCGTGATGTTCAGTGAGTGCCCTTGGGTCAAATTGCTACCTAAATTTAACTTACACAACAAAGGGGTCATCTACCTGTTCTCCAACCTACCCACAGGATTTCAACACTGTGGCAGAAGACATATTTGCTCCTGTTCTGCTGTGGGGGGAAATGAGATCCCTGCTCCTCTGTGTTTCTGTTTCACTACACTTTGAAAATCTCATAGCATACTGTGTTCTCTCCTGATCTTTAATGATTCAGTTTTAAAGACCAGTTTTCTGGAAATTAACAGTATCCTCTTTCACGGATGGACAGGCACAGCCACTTTCTGTGTGTAATGACAACTGCCAACCTGGTTATAGGAAGAACAGGAAGGAGGGGGAGCCCTTCTGTTGCTATGATTGCATCCCGTGCCCCAAAGGCTGGATATCTAACAAAAAAGGTGAGAGTTATAGTGTTCAGAGATCCCCAAAAGATATAATCCAGAGGAATATGCAAGTTATTGTGCGTCCAATAACCTCTATGTGGTCACTGATCTTGCATGCAACAATGTTCTCCAATATTACTTTTCTTCTATATTGCAAATGCTACGTTTGTGTGTATGTGTGTGTGTATGACAGAGAGTGAGTGAGAGAGAGGAGAGAGGCAGAAATTTGTTCCTGGCTTTAATTCATGAATATCAGTATATGGAATTAAGCTCCATCTCCTGTGTCAGAGTTTCTCATCACTCACATCACTCAAAAACCCTCAGGATTAGAGAAGGTTTTGACATGCTCCTTATCTGAATTTATCCTTAAATTTCAAACTTTAAACAACCTATCCTGTTTTTGAACAGGAAGTGATGCATTAGGAGCTCTCAGGCCATAGCTAGACCTAAGGTTTATCCCAGGATCAAACCTGGGGTCAAACCTGTTCATCTAAGGGCCACACAGGGCATTCAGCACTCAGGCAGGGACGAACCCGGGACGATCCTGGAATAAACCTTAGGTCTAGCTACGGCCTTACTTTTCAGTTTTTATTCCCAGTTTTCACATGTAGGTATGTGTGTGGAGAGCTTATCACTAGGGATGTGCTCCGCTCCGATTAGGAACGTAGAAGCAGTAGCGGATTGGCCTGCTCCGCCTTACCCAGAGGCGGAGTAGGAGCGGACCGCGGACCCCCTAGAAGCAAGGCGAAGAGAAGCGCCCATTTTTCGGAGCTCCTAGTTCAGGCGGAGCGCTCCGGTCGCCATCTTGAAAACATTTCGCCATAGGATTGCATTGCGGCAAATAATCGCGCATAACTATGTTGTTTTTGAAGCTATCATTCTGAAAATTCTTGTGCTCAGAGAGTCGTGGATGGGGGTCATTTTGAGACCACTCTCACCTCTCTGCGTTGTCTGGGTCGCGTGCTATATTTTTGTGAAAATCGGGTCAACCGCGCGGCTCAAACGGCGTTTTCGGCTTTTCGCCCATAGGATTGCATTGAGGGAAAGAATCGGGGATAACTGGGGGGGGGGTTAAGCTATCATTCTGAAAATTCTTGTGCACAGAGAGTCGTGGATGGGGGTCATTTTGAGACTACTCTCAACTTTCTGCGTCTTGTGGTTCACGTGCAATATTTTTTAAAAAAATCGGGTACATTTACAATACAAACGATAGAGTAAACCGGCTGCGGCGCGGCGGGGTTTATTTGAAGCAATGACAGGCACATTCAACTCCCAATCCTGATGAGAATTGATCGCATCCTCCAATCCCAGCGTTTCTGCATCGTACGGGTCGCGGGCTAGAAGTTTTTAAAAAATCGGCGGGAAAAATACCTTTTTCAAAGGGCTGAGGGGCAGAGTCAGCTCCCGGTCATGATGATCCCAAAGTTGGAGGAGGGCATAGGCAAAACAGGTAACTTGGGATTCTGGGAAACTTCTCTTTCTTCATCTGAACGGGCTTTTCCCCGTGTTTTTTAACACAGTAGCCCCACCAAATGCACAAACACAACCTGAAATCATATACTAAGCCAAGAATAAGAGATAGAAACACAGCACTGCTCCCCACCCTAACCTTGGTGAACAACTGAATAGATGTGGTGCAAGGGGATGAGCTCCCCTAGGGCATCTCATCGTGGACGTGCCCCCACTCTCTCCTGCACTGGAAGGCCATTAGAGCCTTCCAAAGAGAGTAAAACGGTGGAGCAATGCCTATCATGAGTTGAAGTGAATGGTCACTTTTCAGTGGTGGAGCAATGCCTGTTATGAGTTGAAGTGAGCGTTTTACTTCTTCTCAGAGCTGTTGGTGGCTGTCAGTGTCTTGAACTGGCAGCTACTTCCCCCTCCCCCGGGCACGTTCCCCTATTGCTGGTAAAAGACAGATATAGCCTTTTTAAAAAAAATCTTCTTGCTGTTTATTGAGCAACACTGCTTCTTTTAATTCCACCCCTCCTTTGTTTATTGATTGATTTATTCCATTTTATATGCATTACTGGCTTATCCTTGGCTCACTTCCTTATGCCCCCAGAAATGCCAGCTGCATGCCTGCCTGCCTTCCCTCCCTCCTCCCCTGCCCACCTCGCAGGGATGTTGTGTGTGGGGTGCCCGATTTTCAAAAATTCGCCAAAAATCAGGGGATGATGGGATTGCTTTGAAACTTGGCGTGCGTGTGTATATCCCCATGAGGTGTCATGGTGCCAAACATGAGGTTTCTAACTTGAACAGAAAAAAAGTTGTATAATTTTTTAGCTTTCAATGCAAGCCTATGGGGGGGGAAACGGAGCTCCGGATCCGGATCCGGAGCTCCGGGCGGAGCGGAGCGGAAGTGGGCGGAGCGGGGGCGGGGCGGAGCGGCCCGATCCGGAAAATGGCGGATCTGCAAGTGAAGCGGAGCGGGGGGTCCGTGCACACCCCTACTTATCACCTGCACCTTTTGAGGCCTTAGCTAGATCTACCTTATAGTCAGGTCAAACTGCAGTAATGGGCCACACATTTCATGGTCTCGACCACATAAAAAGTAGGCCCAAAGGGGAGGGCTCCATCCCGGGGCAAGGGAGGGATCATCACTCCCTGATCCCGGAATCCCCTGTGCATCATGTGGATGCACAGGAATGATCCCAGGGTTCACCCCGTGATAAAGCCTGGTCTAGCTAAAGCCTGAATGTGCCAAAGTGTTTGTTGTTGCTGTTTAATCATGGTATAAATTTAGATTCATTTAACTCTATATTATCAGTGTATATGTGTCATGGGCCCTGACAGTTGTCAGTGCACTTCAATCCTACTATAAAGCAGTAGTGTGGTTCCTGACTTTTATATACTGCTTTCATACCACTTTCATAGTGGAATATCCTGCTTGGTGTAGATGAACCTTGTCTGAAAAGAAATAGTTAGTATGGCATTTGTGGGTATTGACAAAACAACTTTCCTTTTTCAGATATGGCTGAATGTTTTAAATGTCCAGATGATCTCTATGCAAACAAGGACCAGAATTTATGTATTCCCAAGGTTATAACCTTCTTATCTTATGAAGAACCTTTGGGCATCAGTTTAACCATCTGTGCTCTTTCATTTTCTTTAATCACAGCTCTGATGATAAGAACATTTATGAAGCACCATGAAACTCCCATTGTCAAAGCAAACAACAGGGATCTTTCCTACGCTCTTCTCACCTCTCTCCTGTTCTGCTTCCTTTGCACATTTCTATTCATTGGCCGACCTGAGAAATTGACATGTCTCCTCCGCCAAACTGCCTTCGGCATTGTGTTTACAATGGCTGTTTCTTCTGTGTTGGCAAAAACCATCACTGTGGTTCTGGCTTTCATGGCCACACAGCCAGGATCCAGGAGCAAGAAGTGGGTGGGGAAAAGATTGGCCAGTTCCATTGTAGTCTCTTGCTCCAGTCTTCAAGCTGCCATTTGTCTTGTGTGGCTGGCAACCTCTCCACCATTCCCAGATATTGACATGCATTCACAGGCTGAAGAAATCATACTGGGATGTAATGAATCATCAATGATACTGTTGTACTGTGTCCTGAGCTACATGGGCTTGCTGGCCATTGCCAGTTTCACTGTGGCTTTCTTTGCCAGGAAGTTGCCAGACAGTTTTAATGAAGCCAAATGTATCACTTTCAGCATGTTGGTGTTTTGCAGTGTTTGGTTGTCTTTTGTTCCTTCCTACTTGAGCACAAAGGGGAAATATATGGTAGCTGTGGAGATCTTCTCTATTTTATCCTCCAGTGCTGGTTTGTTAGGCTGCATTTTTGTCCCAAAATGCTACATTATTTTGTTGAGGCCTGACCTGAATAACAAGGAGCAGTTCTTAAGGAGAAAACAGTGAACACATTCTCTGCCAGTAACTGTCTGCTGTAGCATATTCAACCTTTTTCAATTTAAAATGATATAGGCCTTAGCTAGACCTAAGGTTTATCCTGGGATCGTCCCGGGGTCATCCCTGTTCATGTAAATGACACACAGGATATCCTGGGAGCAGGCAGGGACAACCCTGGGACAAGCCCGGGATAAACCTTAGGTCTAGCTAAGGTCAGAGAGACTGGAGCCAGTTCTACACCAAGCAGGATATAACACAATGAAAACATTTTGAATGGAATGTGTCCTGAGCCTAAACAATTGACAAAACTGTTATAAACTGTTAGAAAGAAGTAGTGTAGATCCTACCCAGGATGTGTTATATGGATAAATGATTATAACTATGGATGTTCAGTATCAGTTTTCTCTCTGATTTTTTCTCTCCCTTTAAATTCCAAATTTAAGGCATTTTAAAACACTGGGAGGGACACTTTTATACGTATTACATTCATAACCCTACTTTTGTCCTCCTGCGTGTTACGGTATGCTGAACGATAGCAACTGAGACTGTGAAGTTGATGGATAGTTTGGGATTTGGACCTAATTGTTACTGGTCCTAGTTTAACACCTTAAGCACTGTATCACATTGACCCATAACAGTTTTGGCAAAATAATTCTAATAAAATCTCCAAACTTGTTTTCAAACTCACAAGTATTTAAAATAAGTTTGCAAATTGTTGTGCTCAGCTGCCATGTGCAACAGTCTCAAATCAATAATAATGCCCATGTGCATGATGCCTATGTGAATCTAGTATATGAATGAACCTGGTCTGGAACCAATCCTAATAATTTTATTTACCAAACCTGTCTTTATGACTGCTTCATTGAGTTCTTTCCATATGTTACATGTAAAATTACAATTACTTGAGCTGTCCCAACAATGCACCCTTTATCCAGTGCATTCACAATACCATGTGAATCTATCCTATTATAGTACACACATGTGAACGAAAAACAGTTAAAAGTTAGGAAATTATATATCACAGTTTCTTCCCTTTTGCAGGGGATGTATTTCAATTTTACACTGAAAATAAGGTTATATCACCACACTTACACACCTAGTTTAGTTGAATTAATTGTTTTCTACCATTATAACCAGAAATCATTACAAGTGCTATGGCTTATAGTCAGAAAACCTCTGTTCTGAAACATGGCAATGTAGAAGTAAATCCCAATGCTGCGGTAGAAAGGGTAGGAAATGGTTGATTTATAGGATTTTGAAAATTGACAAGTGACTGTCTTCTTTTTAAAAAAATAGACTTTGCTGGGGTAAATATAGTGGAAACACAAAATACCATTGTTATCTTGTGCTGGCAGTGCATGGATTCTCTTGCCCACATCTAGAGTTTTGCTTGGACATGTTCCATGTGTACACGAGTTGAGACTTGGCAATATCATATCCATTGAAGCTGCATACACTCAAAAACCTCAAGGCTTTCCTGCAACGTTTGTGCTCTTATCATACCAACTATGCCACCATACTAAATACTGTGGGAAGTTGCAGTTGGTCTGCAGTTCTTTGATCAGTTCTGACCATGGATGGAACAGATATACCATCTACCATTGGAAGCTTTGAGCTCTCTCCCCCACCCCCTGGATTTTGCAAGAGCTCTAACCAAACTCACCTGGAGAGAGGCAAATTAAAGCCCATGCTCCTCTCAGATGGAATCCCCTTAGATGGTGCCAGGAACTTCAGTTCTGTTTCTAACCCACTGCTGAATTAGCCTAGATGAAATCTAGTCTGACCATTTAGGTCTACAAAAGCTTCTCTGGGGGGGGGGCGAAAATATGAAGAGGAGGACAGGGCTCCTGTATCTTTAAAAGTTGTGTAGAAAAGGGAATTTCAGCAGGTGTCATTTGTATGCATGCAGCACCCAGTGGAATTCCCTCTTCATCACAACAGTTAAAGCTGCAGGAACCCTGCCCTCTTTTGTATCAGGTCACTCTAGTATAGCTCCTGCAGCTTTAACTATTGCAAAAGTTAAAAAATCTTTTAAATGGATGTGCATCTGCAACCTTGAAGACATATATAGATAAACATATTCCCACACAGATTCTTTGTCACAGCATTCTTCGCTTTACACAAACATAAATAGAATTTTATTTGTGGGGTTTTAGCCATTCACCAACATTGGATCTTACTCATCTGCTTCACTTTCACCATCTAGAATAACTGGATATCATTTGCAAATCTGACCATCTCAGTGACACATATCATTTATGAACTATTTAACTTAGGGCACATCTACACCAAGCAGGATATTCCACTATGAAAGCAGTATATAAAAGGCAGGAGCCACACTACTGCTTTATAGCGGTATTGAAGTGCAGTGACAACTGTTGGGGCCCATTGACACATACCATATACCACTTTCATACCGCTATATCCTGCTTGGTGTGGTTCCTGCCTTTTATATTCCACTTTGATAGTGGAATATCCTGCTTGGTGTAGATGAGGCCTTAGGCTATAGCTAGTCCTTAGGTTTATCCCTGAATCGTCCAGGGGTCAAACCTGTTCATCTAGGTGACACACAGGGGATCCAGTGCTCAGGCAGGGGTGAACCCTGGATGATAGCAGGATAAACCTTAGGTCTAGTTGTGGCCTTAGTCTAGTCTCAAATCAGATTGGTGAAGGACACATCTGTTCCTTTCTTGTACTGTAAGGTGATACTTTTTCAGACATTAACATAGGGGGTGGCCGACATCAGGGATACAGCAGGTGGTACAGCCTACCTTTAGCCCTACACATGGAGAAAAATATATGGAAAAACAATACTTTTGAGAAAAGATTATTCATATTTCCCTGAGAGGCAGAGAGCTCATCTATACCAAGCAGGATATTCCACTATGAAAGCCATATGAAAGCAATATATAAAAGGCAGGAGCCACATGACTGCTTTATAACAGTATTGAAGAGCATTGACAACTGTTGGGGCCCATGACACGTACCATATACCACTTTCATACCACTTTCATAGTGGTATATCCTGCTTGGTGTAGATGTCTCATGGGCCCCAATTGATGTCAGTGCACTTCAATACTGCTATAAATCAGTAGTGTGGCGCCTTCCTTTTATATACTGCTTTCATACTACTTTCTTAGTGGAATATCCATGGTGTAGATGAGCCCAGAGAAGGAAAATATTTTCTGCTATTCACAATCCTACAGCCAAAGAAATGTATTGCCTGCCTGGTTCAGGACTCAGGTCTTTCGTTGCCTGTCATGCTTAAGACAATTGTTATCCATGTAATATGGAGGCAATGCTTCTGTTCAGACACCACAAACACCATCAGCAATGCTGCAGAGAATACACAACTTTGACTTGAGTCCTCTGTAATTAGTAAGAGGACTGTAATTATTTCTGCTGCTTGCAGAATATACTCTAGAATTCCAGTAGTGAATAACAGAACCAATAAGGTCTGTGAAGAATGCTACCCCCATACTCTCCACAATCAGGGCCAGATCTGCACCTTGTGTCAAATCATTACAAATGGAATAAGAAGCAGGATATAACATGATGAAAGCAGTATATGGAATGTGGATTGTGCCCCAACAGTTATCAGCACACTTCAATACTGCTATAAAGCAGCAGTGTAGATCTAGTAGGCTAGGGGCAAGAAACTGGCATGATTTGAGTCCATCAGAGGAATTTTGGTTTACTTTATGTTTTACATTTCTGCCTGGAAGTCTATCAGCAACCAGAATGATCATTCAAGTCAAGCTGCTGTAATCACGGAGATTTTAAACTGTTATAATTATGTGGATTTGCAATAGATACAAATTTGGTTGTCTGTGCTCAGAAGACAAATTTGCACTTCAGATGGTGATATTAATGCTCCTGCTGCTGCTGCCTCACCTTGCATGCCAGGCTCAGGTTTTTAAATGTGAGATGTGGGATTTGCAGCCTGTTCTTCCCAAGTATTACCAGACAGGAGATTTCATCTTTGGAGGCGTTATTTTTCAGGCCTCCTTCTATGTCAGACCAAACAATTTCAGCAAACACCCTTCTGGGCCACCATTGAAAAAAATGTTTGTATGCGATTTTCCACCTCCTTAAAATGTATTTCTGTCCAAATCATATCCTGTAGTAGACGAATAATATGGGAAAATATGAGCTGAAAGTGCATCTACCATAGTTCCTGTTGTCTTCCCTGAAAGTTTATCTTATATAGAATAGAGACTTTCCCTTAAAGTGTATCTTAAAAGGAATAAAGACAATGGTGAATTTCACAGCTCAACAAAGAAATAAGAGTCTGAACAGAATTGAACTGGAGGTAGAAGGTAGAAGCTGCACAGAAATCTTAGGCTTTAGATCTAAATAGGACAATGAGTAATAAGAATTTCAGCCTCCAAAGAGTAGTTTATTATTTTTTGTTTCAGGAAAGATTAATAAAACAACACAACAAACTTGTGTGTGTGTGTACACGTGTGTGTATGTGCATAAAATCACTTAAAATTTATTAAGGCTTTGACATTTTTCCAATTTCTTTTTATTACATTTGCATATTATTCTTAGTTTATATTCCCTTTCCATTCCAATTTCTTGCTCTTCCCTACATCACTTTTTTTTCTTCCATAAGATGTCTCCCTTTATATTAAGTAGTGATGGAATGCTATTTACTTCAAGTAGTTAAGCAGGAGTGCTCCTTACTGAGGTTAAGTTTGTAGATTGAAATCATAAACCAAGCTATCCTGCCCCCTCAAAAAGCCCTTATAAAATAACTTGGCTTCTGTCAAGCCAAATCAGCCCTGCCATAAGCCCTTTGCATAAACTGCATATGCCTCAGACCTGTGAGTTACCAGGAATTCCAAATGCACATAGTATTGAAATAGCAGATTATGTTTCTCATGCTGATATAATTTTGTACATTGATGTAGTGCTTCTCCACACTGAGGCCTTTTGTCCCATGATTTTACTGGGGTTTCTGCTTCCAGATTCTATGAGAAATAAGATCCTTTACTAGCTCCCCCACCCCATTTTCCCTCCAATTTATCGGCAAGATCTATATATTTCATTAAAAGCACTATCTAGTGGATGTATATATTAGTGACATCCTCTTTTCACATTAAAGTCATAGCAGATTATGATTATTAGCTCATTATTTCTGTTTCAAATGCTCAGAAAACATAGGAGAGGTGCTGGAGGTTGATGACATCATGTAAAACACCTCAAACATCTGTGAGTAACCAATCCCAATCACAGGATAAAAGCTTCATTTGGAAAAGCTCCTAGTTTCTTTATCTTGTTCTTGTGTAACCCAATTTAGATTAAAGATTGCATAATCAATCATTATTATAACAATCCATAATGCAGTGGAAACAATTTTAAGAAGTAATTCTCATGTTTTGACAAAAATGCCTGTCTCTTTGTAGCGTGGTGATGGAGAACTACCAGCACATCCTAGCATTGGCATTTGCTGTAAAGGAGATTAATGAAAATCCCCAAATACTACCCAATATTACACTGGGGTTCAAAATTTATGATGGCTATTTGATTGCAAGGTGGACATACTATGCAGCAATGCGATTTATTTCCCCAAACAACAACCTTGTACCCAACTACAAATGTGAGATCCAGGACAATCTACTGGCAATTATTGAGGAATTGAATGCTGACCTCTCCCAACAAATACCAAATCTTTTGGGCATCTACAAGATTCCACAGGTAAGGTGTGATTTTATGACTAAAAATGTATATACCTTTTCATTCCCGATGGGACTTTGTGGTATGTAGACAGAGATGAGTTTGTTTAATTAGTACAAGAAGAAATTATATTTTGTAAGAATATCAACATTATACCAAAGAAAATGGGTTTCTTCCCCCCCACCCTTATGTGGATTAAAATATGACTATTCTGTAACTTTATCTTGGTGATCATCTATCTGTGAACACAGAGTAGACCCATTGAAATTAAGGATACCTAAGCTAATAATAACTTAAATACCATTGCTTTTAATGGGTCTAGTTATACAGTCCATTATCTCTACAGTGCCTCAAGCTACTGTGTGTGTGCATGCGTAAACATAATTCAGATTTTTAGACATGTGTAAATTTCCTTGATTTTTTTTAAAATATTGCCATCATAGTGGAAACAAAAAAGAGAACAGGGAAAAATAAACAAGAAATAACAAGAACAAAAGAAACATAGAACAAAGTGCATCCATTCAAAATGACCTTTCAGAATGTCATTACTATAAAAGAACAGCAGAAGAATGAAAGAAACACAAATTTAACATTAATTTAAGCAGTCCATATATCTAAATAAGAATCCAAATAGAATTGACTGAATACTTATACAGTAATTAAGGGTATCTTTAATTATTATTTTCTTTACCATCTCATACATTACTGGAATATGGTGTGAAGATTTTCTTCACTGCTGGATCCTATACTGCTTTTACATCATTAGGAAGGAACCATGTGGTCTCCTGAATAGCACAGTACCATTCCATGTCATCCTTCCCTGGATATTATGCTAAGGTAGAATGGGAAAGGATCTCTTTATTCACTTACGAACCATTATTTCATCATCATCATCATCATCATCATCATCATCATCATCATCATCATTCTTTCTAAGTGAAGAAAATACTGTGTTTGATTTGGTATCGAAGGGTTTCCTCAGCATAGTAGGGCCCAAAGAAAGTTTACAACAACTATATGGGGACACTGAATACGTTTAGTACATGAGGTGATAAATACAATTTTGTTTATTTATTACATTTCCATGACCGCGCAAAAGCCGAAACCATAAAATAAAGCAAAATACAGCCATTTTATATTGAATCATAGAAGAAGAAGAAGAAGAAGAAGAAGAAGAAGAAGAAGAAGAAGAAGAAGAAGAAGAAGACGACATTCTTGGTTGCATACACAGACAACAGCTATGCCATATTGAATATTTCTCTTTCTACCTACACTCATTCTTTAGCTCATGTATGGTTCTGCAACAGTGAAAATGGAGGACCCCAAACTCCACTCCTTCTACCAGATGGTTCCAAATGGATTGCATCAGTACAGGGGGATAATCCAGTTACTTCATCATTTCAACTGGAGATGGGCTGGATTCATAGCTGCAAATGGGGAACATTTGCAATGGTTCATGCACACAATGCTTCCTGAGTTTTCCAAGAGAGAAATTTGTTTTGCTGTTTTAGAATCATTCACCAGTTTATGTTATGATGCTGAAAAGGGTAATTTTTTGACCTGTGCTTTGGAATTTTACAACAAGATCATGAACTGCAAAGCCAATGTGATAGTCTTCAATGGAGATACACGATCAATGGTAATTTTGAGATATTTGCTAAGTACATCTATTAAAGATCTAATGGAAAATATAAAAGGCAAGGTCTGGATTTTGACAGTAGGTATGGAATTAAAATTTGTCACCAGAAGAAGTTGGGAAATAGACAACTTTCATGGTGCTTTATCATTTGTACTCCACTCCAATGAACTTCAAGGATTCCAGGAATTTCTTCATAGCAGAAACCCATCCAGTGCTAAAGGAGATGGTTTCATCAAGGAGTTCTGGGTTCAGGCATTTGACTGTACATTCCAGGATTCTGTTATAGACAGTATGAGTGAAAATATCTGCAGTGGAGAGGAGAAGCTGGAGACTCTTCCTGAGCATGTCTTCCCAATGAGTGTAACAGGCCACAGCTACAGCATTTACAATGCTGTCTATGCTGTGACTTATGCCTTGCATGCCATGGATTCATCCACATTGAAAAGGAAGTCAATAATTAAAGGAGAGAAAAGGAAGCTTTATAACTATCAGGCCTGGCAGGTAATCAACTCAACATTTTAATCTGGGGGGCAGTTTCCTATATTATCTGAGATATCGTGAACACTAATGCAATATTATATTTCCTGTACCACTGCAGGAATTCCAGGAATTTCTTCATAGCAGAAACCCATCCAGTGCTAAAGGAGATGATTTCATCAAGGAGTTCTGGGTTCAGGCATTTGACTGCAGGCTAAGGGTCATCTACACCAAGCAGGATATTGCACTATGGAATCAGAATGAAAGCAGTATATCAGGAACCACATTACTGCTTTATAACTGTATTGAAGTGCACTGACAACTGTTGGGGCCCATGGCACATACTATATACCACTTTCATACCACTTTCGTAGTGTTATATCCTTCTTGGTGTAGATGTGTCATTGGCCCCACAGTTGTCAGTGCACTTCAATACCACTATAAAGCAACATGTGGCTTCTGCCTTTTATATACTGCTTTCATACTGCTGTCATAGTGCAATATCCTGCTTGATGTAGATGAGCCCCTATGTTGGTAGCAAATGTATCCCATGGTGGAGATGTGATTAATTCCACATTGGTTGTGCTTGTCTCTGCCTTTGCAAGTAATGTAAGGGTGAGCTCAGGAAGAGGGTCACTGCTGTGGATTATTATTATTATTATTATTATTATTATTATTATTATTAATAATAATAATAATAATAATAATAATAATAGAGTTCCAATCTTCATAGAAATAAGCAAAGCAATAATAATCTGCAAGTAGGTGCAAAAGAGAGTTTATTGATAAGATTAAGAGTTTTTCTAAATGAACTGTTTAGGTTCATGACTGGCCACTCACAAAAGTTTCCTGGTCAGTTTCATGACGCAGCAATCCTGCTGCGCCTGTCTCATGTTTTCTGGGTAATAATTGATAACAGAAAAAAAAGGGGTAACAAACGGATCCCCTTTCCATTTTAGCTTGTAAAGAGGAAATCCGTCATAAGAAAAAGCTTAAGAACAAGGCGGAACACCACCATCTTGTGGCTGGATCAATAAAACATGCCCTATTCCTGCCCTGTCAGTATTCCTTGAGTGTGAGGGGGCATTTGTGGGTGGGGAGGAGGAGGAAAGAATGCTTCATGTGCCTTGGGCACATGGCCGCATCAAGTGTCGGTGGGGCAAGCCTATAAAGGCATGCTCCCCACTCTCCCTGGCCTCTTTCATTTTCTGGCCCCACCCTCCTGCCCTATAACTAGTAGGGGTGTGCAAAGTGGGTCTTCTTTGACTCAAAATCTGATCTGGAGCTCCATAGAGGTGATTCTCGGCCTCAATTTTGGAGCCCCTCCCCTCACTCCGCCTCCCTGAATTACCCTCAAAGAACAGTTCAGTATTTGGGTAACTGGTATTAACAGAGATGCTTAGAGCTCCCTCATTTTTAAAGATAAAGAGATAAATCTTGACACTGTGATAGCTCTTAAGGAGGGCTTTAGCTCCACCAAGTTTTAAGTAGATCAATTTATGCCTTGATCTTTTAGGATATATATTTTTTAAAAAAATCCCCACTCCAGCTTTCTCCAACCTGGTGCCCTCCAGATCTATTGGATGGACACCTCCCCCCTACACCCAGCCACTGAAAGAGCCTGCCAAGCTTTCTCACTCTGTGGAAATGTGGTTGATTGACTTCTATGAGTCTGAGCAGAAACACTCTCCCTCTCAGCAGCCACCACTTAGTATTTCCCACTTCTCTGAACACTGCAATTGGAGGAGAACACCACTGTAGCTATTCCCATTGGTTAGCCACAGAAGCCAATATGAAAGCTACCCCTCACCCCACTCAGCGTCTTCCAAATACGGACACACACACACACACACACACACACACACACCAAGTTAATTCCAGATACTTTAGAAGCTCCGATTGGGCACTTTTCTGTTCTGCGAGTATTTGATGGGTTTGGAAATGGCCAGTCTCTGCTCTGGAAGATCGAATGCTCCATGGATTTTTGCGGTTACCAGATAATTCCAGGGCAGAGTGCACACCCCTAATAATTAGCATGGGATTAGCCAGTTGCTCCCTTTGGATGGGGTGCTGAGTAGGAATTTTACCTGACATAGATCAGCTGTTGTGTACAGGTTTTTTGCTTACTCCATACTTGTATATAATTTAGTCAGGGGTGGGTATATAGGTTGTTTGGAATGGGCAAGGTTGTGCGGAAATCTTAGGACATCAGAAGAGGTTGGTGACCACTCATTGGCATCTTATGGTGATTGGCAAGTTCTGAGGCCTGATCCTCAATGGGCTGTGTGGCTCACAACTCAGGATATATGTCTTGACTTTGGAGACTTCTCTGTCTCACCTACTCGAAGTTGTGCAGCTCCGAGTGGGGGTGACATGGGGGGGGGAGTTACCCCAAGCACACAAGTGTACCTCAAGAAAGAAGCTGGATTTACCCAACTCCTGGCTTGGCCAAGTGGCTCACTAGTTACCTGGAGAAAGGATTAATTAATTTCTGCACTCTCACATGCAGGGCCTTGCGAGACCCAGCTGGATAAGCCGGCAGGGAGGCGGGGCGATGGCGCGCTAACTTTAGCATGCACCGCCCCGCCTCCTAGATGGCCGACGCGCAGGGACTACGGAAGCCCTGCAGCGTCTGCCATTTTTTTGTTTTTTGTTTGTTAAAGGGGACACGTGCGCCCTGAAGACTCCAGAGAAGGTAAGTGGTTTTTCCCCCTAAAATTATCTGTCCCTCGGCCCCATCCCATCCCCGGTTGTCCGTCCCTCAGCCCCATCCCTGGTTGTCTGTCCCTCGCCCCCATCCCATCCCCGGTTGTCCATCCCTCACCCCCATCTCCGGTTGTCTGTCCCTTGCCCCCATCCCAACCCCAGTTGTCCATCCCTTGGCCCCATCCCCAGTTGTCTGTCCCTCGCCCCCATCCCATCCCCGGTTGTCCGTCCCTTGGCCCCATCCCGAGTTGTCTGTCCCTCGGCCCCATCCCATCCCCGATGTCCAGCTTTCCCCCCTCTCCTGCTGGTCCAGCCTTCCCCCCTATCTCCCCCCGGGATCCCCCCAGCCCAATGGGCACAGCACTGAGCGCTGTGCCCAGTCCGTGGCTTTTCCCGGCTACTCGCAAGTAAGCGAGTAGCCGCAAAAAGCCACGGACCTTGCTAGACGTTCTGCAGCCCCGGCCTGAGGCCGGGGCTGCGGAAAAGGCACGCCATAAGTGACTTCGCTTATGGTGCGTTAGGGGAGGCTTCAGCACGGCCTGACCCCGGATTCCCCTGTACGTCATCTGGACGCACATCAGGGAAACCGGGCCTCAAAGCACACTAAGGCCTCGTCTAGCAAGGCCCGCAGATCCAGGTTTGAGTGAAGTACCCAATTAAATAAAGAGGCCCTAGTTATCCCAAACTCTGCTGTTGTCCCCCATCTGATGATCCTCTATATCATGTCCTTGCCTATGTGCATATTTTTTTTAAAAAAACTACACTTCTGTTTTCCTATAGCTTCACCATTTCCTTAAATCTGTGTCATTCAACAACAGTGCTGGGGAAAAGGTTTACTTTGACCAGAATGAGGAGATAGTTCCAAGATTTGACATCATAAACTGGATAACTTATGCAAACCAATCTTTCATTAGAGCAAAAGTTGGAGGGATGGATCCCCAGGCTCCCCCAGATGAAGCATTCACCATTAATGAGGATGTCATTGTATGGCATAACTGGTTTAACCAGGTAGGATTTGAATGTTGGCAACTTGGGAAGTACCCAGTTTTGTATACCTTTATGGTGTATATCAATTTAACCTTTCAAACCAAAAGGAAGGCAGTAGTTGAGTAATCTAATATATACAGAGTGCACAAGGCACACAACTACCAGATATGCATTCAAAGATGAACAGTGATTATAACACTTCTTTATTTACAAATATAATGGTTATAACCGATGCATCACTTGCATGGCGAAATAACACAGTCATCAATGGCAAACTGTTATTTGCCTAACAATACTGTACATGCAAATTAATCCTAGTACAATCATCTCTACATTTTTATAATGAGTAATTTCTAATGCATAATACAGATAAATCGAAACCACAGTCACAGTTTATAGTTCAACACAGTGCTGGTGATGACATCAGTATAGTAACAAGGTTATGTTTATTGTTGTTCTTTTTCTTATCAGCATCGTAAACTTAATTGTGTTTTTTCTTTGTTTTCTTTTCTTTGTTTTTATCAGTGTTGTAGGTTTTTAACAGGCCCCCAGTTTGTTTGTCCTGTTTGCGCGGTACCTTCTTCAAAAACACAAACACACACACACAAAACCACAACAAGGAGTCGGCTGTAACTCGTAGATTACTGTGGGGTTTACACCTCCAAAATGAAAACAGCCAGTATGAACTTGAACTAGGGAAGATGCAGATAGCAGACCCCTAAACCCTGACACAGCATTGATTTGCTGCTGGAAGTCAATTCTCCCTCTGCATGTCTTTTTAGTAAAATTGCCTGCAGTTTGCCACCACTGCCATGCTCCCAGATTTACTTACTAGACAGTAAGTCCTATTCAACAAAAGCCTATTCCAGAAATGAGGAAGAAGATCACTGCTAATGCATTAACGTGATCTGGATCACGATGGCATCTATTGGTCAGATTCATAGAAATCCAAATGCATTTGAATCTCTTGCAGGTTTATCCAACTTCCCTAGAATCAGTATGTGAAGTAATGTGTAGTCCAATCTGATGAGGTCACATTCTATAACTATAGGCATGGCACATAGAGATGATGTATAATAGAATACCTCTAAAGTCAATGGAGCGTGTGGAACATTCTAGCTCTGAAGTGAAACAGAACATGCTTGACATAACTTTGCTGACAATTGTGGTGATCTCTCTTAGATGGGTTTACAATTTTGTACAATTATACACTTCATTAAGTAGATCGTGGATGGCATTTTTCATGTTATTAGCTCATCAGATGTCATTGTTACGAGCAATAAAAATGTGTGGCTTATCACGGTAGAGTCTTGGAGTCACATCTGTGATGTACCATTAAGTTCAATGGATGACTCTCGGGCCACTCCCTGTCTGAACCTAGCCTACCTAGTAAAGAGGTAATGTGCAAGTTCCCAAATATGCCTGCATGAATGCAACACTGACTGGCACTGGATGTTATTGCTCCTGCGGTGAAAAAATACCAGCTCTCTGCTCTTCCACAACCTGCTCCAGTACACCACTAGTACCAACATTTCATAGCATACTAGCTTCTCTCCTGAATTTTAATGATCCGAAGACCACTTTTCCAAAAAAATAATATTCTCCTCTTCCATGTGTGGACAGGCACAGCCGCTTTCTCTGTGTAATGACAACTGCCAACCTGGTTATAGGAAGAACAGGAAGGAGGGGGAGCCCTTCTGTTGTTATGCTTGCATCCCATGCCCAAAAGGGTGGATATCTGACCAAAAAGGTGAGAGTATAATGTTCAGAAATCTCACAAAGATTGACTATACTCCAGAGGAATAAACAAGTTGTTTTGTATTCAGTAATCTCTTTCTGGCATTGTTCTCTATGTTTTCCAATGGTAACTTATTTCAATATTTGAAATGTGACGTGTGTGTATGTGTGTGTGTGTGTGAGAGAGAGAGAGAGAGAGAGAGAGATAGAGAGAGAGTGGAAATTTGTTCCTGGTTTTAATTTGTGAAGACATCCAAGGTAGAGTTAAGTTCTGTCTCCCGGCTTGAGTTTGATTGTGTTTTAATTATTAATTTATTCTGAAATTTTCAACAAAACAAAACAAAAAAGAGGGGGGAAAGTAGCTTCCTAAATTTGAATATCGATATATGAAAATAAGGTTTTCTAGGAATTAAACATAAACTCCAACAAAACCAGACCAAATATCCATATAAGCCCAATCTCCAGCCAGCCAGCCAGCACGGCTTGGGTGGGGGATGGCTTTTGCGGGGGGAACGCCAGAACAGAAGCACATACATGTGAATGGCATGCGTACGGCCTCATGTGGGAGTGGAGCCAAGGATATTAAAGGCTCGCCCCATGTGGCTTTCAGCCTCTTTCATTTCTGGCCCCAGCCTTCATTTCTGGCAAGTGCGGCCTAGACTTCCTGATTGAGCCGCGGGCTCAATTGAAGAAGCCGAGGGACCGTGGATGGATGCAGGTAAGGGAGAGGAGGGAGGAGGGTTTACCGGGCCCCACCGCCACCCATGCGGCGACGGCGGCAGAGCCCGATAAGGGACCAAGGGGGAGGGGAGGCCTAGACTTCCTGGTTGAGACGTGGGCTCAATTGAAGAAGCCAAGGGACCGTGGACGGACGCAGGTAAGGGAGAGGAGGGAGGGGGGTTTACTGGGCCCTGCCGCTGTCGCCGCATGGGCGACAGCGACAGCGGCAGGGCCCGGTAAACCCCACTTACCTTTCTTGCGGAGCTCCAGATCAAGGCGAAGGATCCGCCTTCACCTCGATCTTCTTAGCAATGCTCCGCCGGCCCCCCAATCCTCTTCGCCTCCACTTTAAGGGGAGGCGAAGCACCCCGCTCCGCTTCTAATTCGCCGGTCCGATTAGAAGTGGAGCACATCCCTAAAAAATGGTGCTGTGACACCTCTCCTTCTGAGGTCATCATGCGTCACGTGTAGACAGAGGAGGGATCTCGTGTTAAACACAATGCGAGATCTTTCCTCCTCCATTGTGGGACAACAGGTAGGTCTAGCTAAGGCTACAGTGTTACTTACAAATGTCATGGTCTTGCATTTAATTCCCCACAGTTATTTTAGTTGGTATAGCATACTTGGTGCTTTTTAATTCTATGCCATTGGTAGAATTTTTGGAACAAATACAGGTCTTTATTTTGATTTGTACAATAAAAACACATCCTAAACAGGCTAAAAATTATATGTTGTCATTTAATGAAAAAATTACTTACAAATATCATGTCTTTGCAATCAGTTCCCTCATAACTATTCATACACTATAGTATAACTTGCTATTGCACTGTCCCGATGCCACATTTCATAAAACCAACACAGAATGTAATCTGTGAATAACAGGAACAATTATACCACCTTGCACAGATTCATGAATTATTATATTCCACATTCCTTCTAAATGAAGTTTTGGAAAACACATAGCTTATGACACTTTTGTGCACTGACAACGTATCTTTCTTTTTCAGATATGCCTGAATGTTTTAAATGTCCAGATGATCATTATGCAAACAAGGGTCAAAATGTATGCCTCCCCAAGGTTATAAGCTTCTTATCTTATGAAGAACCTTTGGGTATCAGTTTAGGAATTTGTGCTCTTTCATTTTCTTTGATCACAGCTCTGGTGATAAGAACATTTATGAAACACCATAACACTCCCATCGTCAAAGCCAACAACCGAGATCTGACCTACACTCTTCTCAGCTCCCTCCTGTTCTGCTTCCTTTGTGCATTTCTTTTCATTGGCCAGCCTGAGAAGGTGACGTGCCTTCTCCGCCAAAGTGCCTTTGGCATCGTCTTCACCATGGCTGTTTCTTCTGTGTTGGCAAAAACCATCACTGTGGTTCTGGCTTTCATGGCCACACAGCCAGGATCCAGAAGCAAGAAGTGGGTGGGGAAAAGTCTGGCTTACTCTGTTGTACTTTCTTGTTCTTCTCTTCAAGCTGTAATTTGTCTTGTATGGCTTGCAAGCTTCCCCCCATTTCCAGATATGGACATGCATTCCATGAGTGAAGAAATTGTACTGCAGTGTAATGAGTCCCCATCCATTATGTTTTACTGTGTCCTGAGCTACATGGGCTTGTTGGCCATTGCCAGCTTCACTGTGGCTTTCTTTGCCCGGAGGTTGCCAGACATTTTTAATGAAGCCAAATTCATCACTTTCAGTATGTTGGTATTTTGCAGTGTTTGGTTGTCTTTTGTTCCAACATACCTGAGCAGCAAAGGGAAATATATGATAGCTGTGGAAATATTCTCTATTTTATCCTCTGGTGCTGGATTGCTGTTTTGCATCTTTTCCCCAAAATGCTACATTATTTTCCTGAGACCTGAAATGAACAATAGGGACTATTTAATACATAGGAGAAGACAATGAACTATTCTTCTTAAAAGCTTCCTTGTATAACCCATTCAATTAATTCTAATATATGAACTGGCACGTTGTTTCATGAATATTTTTTCAAAATCATATAGGCATGGATGTTCAGTGATTTCATTCACTTTCCAAGCAATATTTTCAAAATATTGTCTTTTCAGCATTTTTACAATAAAAAACAGCAACACATAAACATTTACAGTTCAGAAGAATTTAGAAATATGATTGTGAAAAACTGCTAAGAAGGAACTCTCTGTGGTCCGGATGTACACAATGCTTATATGTCTGCCTTGTATTAAAACCTTGACACAGCTTAATTCTAATGTTTAATTTCAATGGAGTAATTGATGAATTTGATCAAGAACTGCAAGATTTGCAACACTTCTGCATCATCTTATACATCATCAGAGAGCAGCTGATGACATTTAGGACTGCCATCTATGGTAGCAATTTTCTTTATTTTGATTTGTAATAAGCAAATGACTCTACTACCGAAACACACACACACAAACTTCTGTCTGTTTGTGAAGGTGTTTCTACAAAAGTGTAGGGTCCATTTTGCACCCCTTAAGGTTTCATCTTTATTTTCCTCCATTCAGTTGGCTTTGGGCTCATCTACACCAAGCAGGACATTCCACTATGAAAGCCGTATGAAAGCAGTATATGGTATGTGTCAATGAGCCCCAACAGTTGTCAGTGCACTTCATTACCTCTATAAAGCAGTAGTGTGGCTCCTGCCTTTTATATACCACTTTCATAGTGGAATATCCTGGTTGGTGTAGATTATAGAATCATAGAATCATAGAATAGTACATTTGGAAGGGGCCTACAAGGCCATCGAGGTAACTGGTTCCATTATCATACTACTCGAACAGTCAGATTTAAGTAGAATCATAGAATCATAGAATAGCAGAGTTGGAAGGGGCCTATAAGGCCATCGAGTCCAACCCCCTGCTCAATGCAGGAATCTACCCTAAAGCATCCCTGACAGATGGTTGTGCAGCTGCCTCTTGAATACCCCCAGTGTGGGAGAGCCCACAACCTCCCTAGGTAACTGGTTCCATTGTCGTACTGCTCTAACAGTCAAGGAGTTTTTCCTGATGTCCAGCTGGAATCTGGCTTCCTGTAACTTGAGTCCATTATTCCGTGTCCTGCACTCTGGAAGGATCAAGAAGAGATCCTAACCCTCCTCTGTGTGACAACCTTTTAAGTATTTGAAGAGTGCTGTCATGTCTCCCCTCAATTTTCTCTTCTCCAGTTGTTTCAGTCTCTGTTCATAGGGCTTTTGCTCCCAGACCCCTGATCATCCTGGTTGCCCTCCTCTGAACACGCTCCAGCTTGTCTGCATCCTTCTTGAAGTGTGGTGCCCAGAACTGGATGCAGTACTCTAGATGAGGCCTAACCAGGGCTGAATAGAGGGGAACCAGTATCGCGTGCGTTCCCCTCTATTCGGCCCTGGTTAGGCCTCATCTTGATGTCATGCCCTGCATAGACATGGAATCAGGGGATGAGGAGGAGTTGGTGGAAGCTGGATCCAGTACCAAGGAGCCCAGCCCAGGGAACATGGAGTCTGGACTGGCAGAGATTCCTGTAGAGCCCAAAAGGGAAGAGCCAGTGCCAGCTGGGACCTCTGCCAGCTCAGAGGGCTCAGTGCCAGCAGAGACCTCTACTAATCGGGAGGGGTCAGGGGGAGAAATGGACATACCTGTCTTTAGGTATGTTACTTGGACTTTGCTGCTTGCCATTTGTGCTGACCCTGGACTGAACTCTCGACTACGTCTCTTGCCAAAGCCCTGGACCTCAGACTGGACAATAACTACTCTGTAAGCCATAAGCCTGGACTTCTGCCTTGTTTTCCTCCCAGTTACATCCAAGCCTCTTGCGTTCCCCCCCACCTGCTTGTGTTCTTGGAATAAACCAAACCACTGTTTCGCTTCCAGTTTCCATCGTTTATCATTGTCAGCCTTTGGCTGCTTTCCCGGACAGAATAATCTCTGACTTCGCTGACAAGATAAACATGGATAATTTACTGCAAAGAAATCAGCAGCTAGAAAACCAAGTGGCTCAGCTACAAGCTGCAGTGGCTGCGCTGCAAGCTCAAGCAGCCCCCCCCGCCTCCCCCACGGCATAGTAAATGCTTCGCTGCTCTGCCGGAAAAGTTCACTGGCAATAAGCAGTTTCTGGAAAGCTTTCTGGCACAATGTCAGCTTCATTTCCAGGTACAGCCAGAAGGTTTTCCTACTGACACCCACAAGGTGGCTTTCATCATCAGCCTGCTTTCCGGACCAGCACAAAGATGGGCTACCCCGTATTTGCTCCAGAACAGCCCCTTCCTGAACCAGCTGGACAATTTCCTTAAGGAAATGCTGGCAACGTGGGGACATCCGGTCAAGACAGAGACAGCAGAGCAGCGCATCCATCATCTGCACCAAGGGAAGGGCTCAGTGGCGGATTATACCACGGAGTTCTGCCTCATTGCCCAGGACTTAACCTGAAATGACAGTGCCCTCCAGGCTCAGTATAGGTATGGGCTAGCCAACCCCATTTTGGATGAACTGGCCCGAGCTGCTCTGCCTGCCTTTCTCTCCCTGCTCATGGAACAAGCCACCAGGATTGATGGCAGGCTGACAGCCCGCAGGCTAGCTCGACAACAGACCATGCCCAGGTCTTACGGGTGGGCTCTGATGGGTCCTGCAGCTACTCCGGAGGCTCCTGCAACCACGTTCATGGCACCCGCTTCTAGCCTACCAGAGGAGCCCATGCAGCTAGGAGGAGCCTGCCCTCGCCTTTCAGCAGCTGAAAAGAAGTGAAGGAGAGCAGCTGGGCTCTGCCTCTATTGTGGGCAAGGGGGCCATTTTGCCCGTAGCTGCCCACTCAAGCAGTGAGGGGCCCCCTTGTCGGGAAATGGACACTCCCAGGCTTAGTTGGGGTCAGAAGCCTGGGAGAACCGGTGTCTGATGCTACCCCACCCATTCGGAACCTAGAAGAGACCCGCTGTTGGTGACAGCTACAATTAGGGGACAGGAGGGCCAGGTGCTATCAGTTGGCACCATGATAGACTCTGGGGCGTCCAATAGCTTTATGGATCTGGGGTTTGCCACCCAACACCAGATCCCGCTGCAGCTACTGGAGGAACCATGGCCCATGGAGACGATCGATGGATGGCTCCTCAAGTCAGGCCCCATGACCCACCAGATGGCGGTGCTGACCATGGAGATCCAGGGCCATGTGGAACTCACCCAGTTTTTTGTGGCCGCCGTCCCACACTTCCCGTTGGTCCTCGGAATGCCCTGGCTGACCCAGCATGACCCCTGCATCTCTTGGACTCAGCAGGAGGTGCTGTTTGCGTCACCATACTGCCAGGAGCACTGTTGGCCAGAACGAATCCCTGCAGTCCAGGAGACACCCTCCCGGGAATCAGGCAGTCTACCTGCGAAATACCAAGATTTTGCGGGGGTCTTCGACAAGAAGGAGGCCAAGCGACTGCCCCCCCACAGGTCATATGATTGTGCCATTGACTTGGTTCCAGGGGCCCCTATACTGGCGGTGTGCCAGTATTCCTTGTCCGAACCAGAACTGGCCACCCTAAGGGACTTTTTGGAATCCAATTTGAGGAAGGGCTTCATCTGGCCATCTACGTTGCCTGCAGGGGCTCCTGTTCTCTTCGTGAAGAAGAAGAATAGTAGCGAACTGCGTTTGTGCAATGACTACCGCGCCCTGAACAGGATTACAATCCGCAACAGATACCCGTTGCCCCTGATCCCAGAGCTGTTGGAGCGCCTTCGTCATGCCTGAGTTTTTACCAAGCTGGATCTGAGGGGAGCGTACAACCTGGTGCGCATCCAGCCTGGGGATGAATGGAAGACCGCCTTTATGACCAGGTATGGGCAGTATGAATACATGGTCATGCCCTTCGGCCTCTGTAATGCCCCAGGCATATTCCAACATTTCGTTAACAATATTTTCCGGGACTACTTAGATCAGTTCATGATCATTTACTTGGACAATTTCCTGATTTACTCCCCTAACCAGACCATCCATGACGTCCATGTGCGGGCGGTGCTTTGTAGACTCCAAGAGCACCGCCTCTATGCTAAATTGGAGAAGTGCACTTTTGACCTGACAGCGGTAGACTTCTTGGGCTACCGGATTTCTGCCGAGGGGGTGGTGATGGACCAATCAAAGGTGGAGGCAGTGTTGTCCTGGCAGCCCCCTTGGAACAGGAAGGAGGTCCAGCGATTCCTGGGGTTTGAAAATTTTTATCGGCATTTCATCCCCGATTTTGCAACCCTCACTGAGCCCATCACTCAGTTGTTCCGGGGAAAGGCCTCGTTCCAGTGGACTGCTATCACCCATTAGGCCTTTGAGGAATTGAAGGCTAAGTTTACCTCCGCCCCGATCCTACAGCATCCCGACCCTCGTACACCCTTCGTAGTCGAGATGGATGCCTCTGATGTCGCTATCGGCACGGTGCTGCTCCAGCCAACCAAGGATGCCTCCCGGTTGTCGCCATGTGCCTTCTACTCCAGACAGCTCATGCCCCCAGAACACAATTACACCATCTGGGAGAAAGAGCTGCTGGCCATCAAGGTGGCGTTTGAGATTTGGCGGCATCTGCTGGAGGGAGCGGCGCACCCGGTTGAGGTACGAACGGACCACCGCAACCTGGAATACTTGCAGACTGCTCAAAAACTGACGCAGCGCCAGAAGCGATGGTCCCTGTTCTTCGTCCAGTTCAATTTCACAGTGAGATACATCCCACGTTCCCAGAACTGACAGGCGGACGCATTATCTCGGAAGCCCGAGTATGCAGTGGAGCTGGGGGAGGAGCAGCGTTCAATGATTCTGCATCCAGAGCATTTTGTGGCTGTGCCGGTGGCTACCACTTTGCCCAACCAGATTCGGGACCTTCAGGCTCAGGACTCTTTGGTTGCAGCACACGCCGGGGGACGATCCTCCCACTCTGTTCTCCGTGCGTGATGGCCTCCTGTATCATCGCGGCCGTCTCTACGTACCGGGAGGGACTTGTCGGAACACTGTGCTCCGTCTCTGTCATGATTTGAAACCTGCCGGGCACTTTGGATTGTGCAAGACTTTGCATCTCCTTACTCGGGAGTTTTGGTGGCCTTGGGTCCATGCTGATGTTGCCCACTATGTTCAAAGCTGCCCAGTGTGTCATCAAGCAAAGGATCTCCGGGGGTGGCTGGCGGGGCTGCTGCACCCCTTAGCAACCCCTTCAGGGCCCTGGCGGGTTATTTCCATGGATTTTATCACCGACCTCCCTCTTTCTGTGGGCCATACCACCATTTTCATGGTGGTCGATCTATTTTCGAAAATGGCCCATTTTGTGCCATGTGTGGGGATGCCTACCGCTAAGGAAACAGTGAGGCTCTTCGTCAACCAGGTTTTCCGGTACCATGGCCTCCCAGAGGGCATTGTCTCCGACCGTGGCGCGCAGTTCATGGCACGGTTCTGGAGGAGTCTCCTCCAGCTCCTAGACATCACTGCCCACATGTCGTCGGTGTATCATCCCCAGATGGACGGTCAGACCGAGCGAACGAATGGTACGTTGGAACAGTACCTATGCTGTTATACTAACTACCAGCAGGATGACTGGGCAGAGCTGCTCCCATTGGCGGAGTTTGCCTACAACAATTCTGTCCATGCCTCGACCCAGCAGACCCCTTTTTTTGCAACAGGGGGGTTTCATCCTCGGTGGTTCCCGGCGGTCGTTCCCTCCTTTGCGGTCCCTGCAGCTGACCAGTGGCTGCAGGAATTGCAGGCCACTCGCTCCCTGCTTCAGGAACAGTTGGAGGTGGCCAAGGAGGCATACAAGTCCGGGGCAGATCGGAAGCGGCAGGAAGGGCCTCCCTTAAAGGTTGGGGACCGGGTCTGGCTGTCCCGGCATCTGCTCTCCGGCATCCGTGTCAGAAGGGGATATGGGACCATATCTGATCATTGTGGAGGTCAATCCAGTGGCCTTCCGGTTACAGCTTCCTCAGACTCTGCGCATACACCCTGTTTTCCACTGTTCCTTGCTGGTCCCGGTTACCAGGGTGCAGCCGGACTCGGGGGCAGGGCCCCCTCCTACTCCAGTGCTTGTGGATGGGGAAGAGGAGTTCGAGGTGGTGCAGGTTTTGGACTCTCGGTGACACCATGGCCGGCTCCAGTATCTCATTGACTGGGTGGGCTATGGCCCTGAGGAGCGATCGTGGGAACCCGCCTCAGATGTCCATGCCCCACTCCTGGTTCGCGACTTTCACTGCCATTATCCCAGGAAGCTGGGCCCTCCGGGTTCGGGGGAAGGGGATAATGGAGGGGGGAGTAGTGTCATGCCCTGCATAGACATGGAATCAGGGGATGAGGAGGAGTTGGTGGAAGCTGGACCCAGTACCAAGGAGCCCAGCCCAGGAAGCATGGAGTCTGGACTGGCAGAGATTCCTGCAGAGTCCAAAAGGGAAGAGCCAGTGTCAGCTGGGACCTCTGCCAGCTCAGAGGGCTCAGTGCCAGCAGAGACCTCTACTAATCGGGAGGGGTCAGAAATGGGAGGGGGAGAAATGGACATACCTGTCTTTAGTCAGCTGCAGGCAGAAAAAGAGACTAGGTGGCGGTCACGCCGCCTTTATCTCAAACGCCAAGCAACTAAGGAACAGCTGAAAGACCGTGACTCAGCACCCTGACTCAGCATAAATATGCAGCCGTGAGCTGAGGTAGCTTTGTCAGAGATTATCTGAGCTTCCTGGCGAAAGCCTCTGTTCCTGAATCTCTTGACCCCGTGCCTTGCTTCGTGGATTCCTGTTCCTGATCCCTGCCTTGACTCCTGGACCTCGTGACTACGTCTCTCTGCTCTGGACTCCTGTTTGACCTAGGACTGGATTGTGACTTCGCTTGCCTGTTCTTGCCCTTTGGACCTATGGACTGTTACTTGGACTTTGCTGCTTGCCATTTGTGCTGACCCTGGACTGGACTCTTGACTACAGCTTTTAAAGCTCAACTAAAAACTTTTCTTTTTCCTAAAGCTTTTAAAACTTGATGTTGTGCAGACTTCTACTGTTACTTTCTACTGTTAGTTTTTCCCTACCCTGTGCCTGCTTACCCTTCCCTGTACCTGTTGGCATTCTCTTCCCCTCCTTATTGTTTTACTATGATTTTATTAGATTGTAAGCCTATGCGGCAGAGTCTTGCTATTTACTGTTTTACTCTGTACAGCACCATGTACATTGATGGTGCTATATAAATAAATAATAATAATAATAATAATAATACATCTCTTGCCAAAGCCCTGGACCTCGGACTGGACAATAACTACTCTGTAAGCCATAAGCCTGGACTTCTGCCTTGTTTTCCTCCCAGTTACATCCAAGCCTCTTGCGTTCCCCCCCCCACCTGCTTGTGTTCTTGGAATAAACCAAACTGCTGTTTCACTTCCAGTTTCCATCGTTTATCATTGTCAGCCTTTGGCTGCTTTCCCAGATACTTGAGTATAGGCCTAAGCTGCACCTGCATGCTACATCACCTGAGGAACAGGGCCAAAGGAGAGTCATCCCATGTTATTCTAACCCTGATAGAACAACTCATTTGAATTATTTTGGTGTTGTGTCAAGCAGAATAAAGAAAACAGCTAATTAAACCAGAGAACATAGTTGTAGTAAAATGGAGTTGAGATCAAATGAAGCGGGAATGGGCAGCAGTGAGGAGCCAAGTGGGGACTGATCCACCGTCTCACCCACTTTAAATTGGCATGATGGGAAGAGCACTGCTCATAGAAGCTCTCGTGGCCTGTTTTTTTGGGAGGGTTTTTTGCAGAGCACATCTCATTCTGCAGGGTGCCTTGTCTCTGTGTAACATTTTCATGGACATGGAGGGGTTGGGACACCTAGCACATTTGATCCAAGAGAAACCAGGATCCAAACCCTTGAAGACATCAGTTTTGTGAAAGCTTTATTTCCTTCTTCTGGAGTTGCATTTATTTAGTGTATTGCATTGTATTCTTTGAAACATTTGCATAGAATGTTATGGTTTTTTTTTCCAACTGTTTGTGTGACATTTTGATCTTTTAACTGTTTGTTATCCACCTAGAACCTTTTGTTAATTGGCAGATTAAAAATGTAATAAAATTTATTTATGTTTTTATTAATATTTAATAGTTCTATATCATTAAAAAAAACTGAACAGGATTTTTAATAACATTCTTAATCAGGCCAATTCTATTGATGAAATAAATGTTTTTCCTGCCCAGGTCCTCCAGTTCCTGGTCCTGTTTTTTAGGCATGTGCTCCTCTCCGATTAGGAGCGTAGAAGCAGTAGCGGATTGGCCTGCTTCGCCTTACCCAGAGGCGGAGTAGAAGCGTACCGCGTACCCCTAGAAGCAAGGCGAAGAGAAGCGCCCATTTTTCGGAGCTCCTCTTTCAGGCAGAGCGCTCCGGTCGCCATCTTGAAACATTTCGCCCATAGGATTGCATTGCGGGAAATAATCGCGGATAACTAGGTTCTTTTTGAAGCTATCGTTCTGGAAATTCTTGTGCACAGAGAGTCGTGGATGGGGGTCATTTTGAGACTACTCTCAGCTCTCTGCATCGTGCGGGTCGCGTGCTAGAATTTTTTAAAAATCGGGTCAACAGCGCTGCTCAAACGGTGATTTTCGGCTTTTCGCCCATAGGATTGCATTGCGGAAAAGAATCGGGGATAACTGGGGGGGGGGGTTTAAGCTATCGTTCTGAAAATTCTTGTGCACAGAGAGTCGTGGATGGGGGTCATTTTGAGACTACTCTCAACTTTCTGCGTCCTGTGGTTCACGTGCAATATTTTTTAAAAAAATCGGGTACATTTACAATACAAACGATAGAGTAAACTGGCTGCGGCGCGGCGGGGTTTATTTGAAGCGATGACAGGCACATTCAACTCCCAATCCTGATGAGAATTGATCGCATCCTCCAATCCCAGTGTTGGAGGGGGGGGACTAAGGCAGAGTCATCCTGAGATCTTTGAACTCTCAGCGTCTTGTGGGTTTAGCTTTCGTTGGGAGAGGTCTACTTAGCTAGCTGCTGGCTGCTGTGTACTTGGAGATAGATTAGGATTTTAGCTTGGCGCGTGTGTTTCTTTGCTTCTTTCTGACTTTTAGCTTAGTTTGCCCTGTGTTTTTCCCTTACTTTGATTTAATATAAACTTTATTTTTAAATTTTGGAGTGTGTGTTTGGTTGGTTGGTTGTCCCCCCCTTCTCTCTATTAAAGCCTGACTGCTTTTGTGAAAGCTTTCTTTTGAAAGCATACACACACTTCTTGTCCCATTTCCCTACATATAGTATATTCTTATACATATTATTTTATTCTTATACATGGACACATGTATAAGCTATCATGGTGCCGAGTTTGAGGTTTCTAACTTGCAAATTGACGGAGCTATCGAAAGGGGTGTGACTTAGGGTTATGGGTGGTGCGTTAGAGGTTAGAGCCACGCCAAAAATCAGGGGATGATGGGACTGCTTTGAGTCTGGGCGTCCATGTGGACACATGGATAAGCTGTCCTGGTGCCGAGTTTGAGGTTTCTAACATGCAAATTGACGCTATCCCAAGGGGTGTGAATGGGGTGCCCGATTTTCAAAAATTCGCCAAAAATCAGGGGATGATGGGATTGCCTTGAAACTTGGCGTGCGTGTGTATACGTCCATGAGGTGTCATGGTGCCAAACATGAGGTTTCTAACTTGAACAGAAAAAAAGTTGTTTACTTTTTTAGCTTTCAATGCAACCCTATGGGGGGGGAAAACGGAGCTCCGATCCGGATCCAGAGCTCCGAGCGGAGTGGAGCGGAAGTGGGCGGAGCGTGGGCAGGGCGAAGCGGGCCACTCCGAAAATGGCGGATCTGTAAATGAAGCGGAGCGGGGGGTCCGTGCACACCCCTACTGTTTTTGGCCCTTGCTAACTAACTAACTAACTGACTAACTAACAGAGAGATAACATTTCTGACAAACATGAGTTTTTCGGTGATACCACAGAGAATATGCCATTTTGAGCTGGATCCCCTGTAATTAGCAAGAGGACTGTAATTAAGTCTGCTGTTGTAAAATCCCCTTTAGAGTTCCTGCATCTAATAACAAAATTAATAAAGTGTATGCATGATGGTATAAATATACCCCCATATATTCCAGAAACAGGGTTAGGGACTCCATCAGACTGATTTCTGCTAAATGTTCAAGTCTATCAGCAAACAGAACAATCAGTAAGCATGGAGATTCTGAACTGTTGTAACCATGGAGGTTTGCAATAGATGCAAAAAGGGGCATCTACGTTCAGAGGGCAGATTTGCACAGATGATGGTGATATTAGTATTCTTGCTGCTGCTGCCTCACATAGCATGCCAGGCTCAGGTTTTGAAATGTGGGATGTGGAATTCCTATCTAACTATTCCCAAATATTATCAGTCAGGAGATTTCATCTATGGTGGCATTGTTTTTCAGGCCTCCTATGTTCGTCCACATAACTTCAGCAACTATCCATCTGGTCCACCGTTAAAGAAAATGTTAGTATAATTATTCACTCCCTCCAATAATGTAACTCTGTCGAAATCCTATTTAGTAATAGACAAAATTATATGGGGAGGCATGAGATGAATTTGTAGCAATTGTACTTTCAGTTGTTTTCCCCCAGAGCGTGTTTCATGAGGAAGAGAAACAATGGTGAACTTTATAGCTCTGATGGATGTGAAAGAGACATAAGGATCTGGTGATGTTTCTGTATGAACACAAGGATACAAATAGTAATTTCAGCCCCCAAAGTGTGGCTTATTACATTGGCCAACAGAACTGGCAACATTAATAAAACAAAAGAAACAAGTCCTCCCCCCTTAAAATGTATTTAGCAATATTGTCTGATTTCCTTTTATAACAATTGTTTATTGCCTGTCTTTATATTACCACTTACTTCCTATTTCTCACCCACAAACCTTTTTTCCATACCCATTATGTTAAGTATTGATGGGTAAATTCTCCCTTCCTAGGTTTGAGGTGAAATTTGTTATCACAAACCAAGCTATTTCTTCATCATAGCCCCTGCAATTCATAAAACTGCTTTTCCCTGTAGTGAGCTATGTCATTCACTTTTACACACCCTATTCCAAATCTTTATCTTATTGAAGCATAGAGCAATTTTCACATGCTATAAAATATAGGGAGGGTTGGTAGCTTAGTGGTATAGTACATGATTTACATGCCAGAGCCACTGTGGTTTAGTGGCTAAGGTGTTGGTCTGGGAGTCGGGAGATCGGGGTTCTAGTCCCCACTCAGCCATGGAAACCCACTGGGTGACTTTGGGCCAGTCAGACTCTCAGCCCAACCTACCTCACAGGGTTGTTGTTGTGAGGATAACATGGAAAGGAAGAGGATTATGTATGCAGCCTTAGGTTCCTTGGAGGAAAAAAGGTGTGATATAAATGTAATAAATAATAATAATAATAATACAGACTGTCCTAGGTTCATTCCCCTGCATCTCCATTTACGGCTAGGAAAGACGCTTGCTTGAAACTCCACAGAGCCATCGCTGTGAATCAGAGTCAAGAATACTGGACTAGATGGATCAATCGTCTGATTCAGTATAAGGCTGCTCCCTATGCTCTTATGTAGATTGATAGAGGTCTGTGTACTCTGCTGTAGGTATTGTTCTTAGTCATGTGTAAACTATATTAGATTAAGGATTGCCTAATAAAACAAGATATAAATACTACTACTACTATGTTTATGACAAAAAAAAAGTCTTTTTATAGTATAGTGACTGAGAACTACCAGCACATCCTGGCTTTGGCATTTGCAGTAAAGGAGATCAACAAAAATCCCCAGATATTACCTAATACTACGCTGGGATTCAAAATTTATGACAGTTTTCTGAGACCAAGGTGGATCTATCATGCTATAATGCAATTTATTTCTCCAAACAAAAAACTTGTCCCCAACTACAAGTGTGAGAACCATGACAATCTACTGGCAGTCATCGCAGAATTGGTCGCTGATGTCTCACAAGAGATACCAATTGTTTTGGGCATCTACAAGTTTCCTCAGGTACAATGCATGATGTATTTTTGTGAGGGTGGGGGAAGAGAAAATGAACAATTTGGATATCTTTTTCATTCTAGACCTGACTTTGCAATACGTAGGCAGAGATGAGATTGTTTTACATTAACAAGCAAAAAATATGCATGAATTGTATCAAGGGAAGTAATCATTGTGACTCTTTCCAACCTGGGGGAAAAATATGGCTAGTACAAAACTTTATATTCATGAACATCAATCTATGGAGGGACATTGGGTTGGATCCAGACTTGGATCCAGAGGCATTGAAATCAATGTGTCTTAAAATATTCATGGCTAACTTTGATCCCATTAATTTCACCGAGTCTAAACAGAGGGCCTTGCTAGACCTACCTGATAATCCGGTGGGGAGTAGGGGCGACTCCACGCTACAGCTAGCGTGGGCCGTCACCTTTTTCTACACGTAACACGTGACGGGGTAAGGGAAAGCCCCATCATGTCCTCCATTTTTTTTTACTTAAAGGGCCATGTGTGCAGGAGCGCATCAACAGAAAAGTAAGTGGTTTTTTTTTAAAAAAATAAAGGGTTCCCCGCTCCCCCTGCCCCTGATTTCCCCCCACAATGTCTGATGCCCCCCTGCCCGCTCACCCGCCCATCCTCCCCCTGCTCGCCATGTCCGCCCCCGCTCACTAGCCCATCCCCGATCTCCTTGCCCTGGCCCTGTTCTTCTTCCCCCCGTCCGCCATGTCTGATGCCCCCCCGCCCGCTCACCAGCTCACTTGCCATGCCCACCAGATCACCTGCTTGCCATGTCCGATGCCCCCTCTGTGCCCCCCCTGTCCATGATCTCCCCACCCTGGCTCCGCTCTTCCCCCATCTCTCCTGCCGGGTCCGCTCTTTCCCCGGCCCCCATCTCCCCCCCATGATTTCACCCCCCGGCCCGATGGGCACGGCTTCTCCCAGCTACTTGCGAGTAAGTGAGCAGCCAGGAAAAGCCACAGAAGTAGCTAGACTTTCCGCAGCCCTGGGCTTAGCCCGGGGCTGCGGAAAAGCCAGGCCATAAGCAGATCTGGTTATCCTGGGTCAAGGGAGAACTTAGCCCGGCCTGACCCTGGGATCCCCTGTGAGTCATCTGGATGCACATCAGGGAGCCCGGGCCTCACACTGGGCTAAGTCCTTGTCTAGCAACGGCCTAAGTATGACTAAATAGGAATCTAACTGAGGGCCTTGCTAGACCTGCCGGGATAAGCCGGCAGGGAGGCGGGGCGATGGCGTGCAAACTTTAACGCGCGCCGCCCAGCCCCCTAGACGCACAACGCGCAGGGACGACGGAAGCCCTGCAGCGCCGGCCATTTTTTAAAAAGTTTAAAGGGGCCACGTGCGCCCGAAGACTGCGGAGAAGGTAAGGGTTTTTTATTAGTTAACCCCCCCATCCGCTCCTGATCCTTTCCTGATCTTTCTCTCCCTCCATGTCCCGTGTGTCGTCTCCCCTCCTTTTCCCTCCGTGTGTGTGTGTGTGTCCTGTGTCATCTCCCCTCCTTTTCCCTCCGTGTGTGTGTGTGTGTGTGTCCTGTGTCATCTCCCCTCCTTTTCCCTCCGTGTGTGTGTGTGTGTCCTGTGTCATCTCCCCTCCTTTTCCCTCCGTGTGTGTGTGTGTGTGTCCTGTGTCATCTCCCCTCCTTTTCCCTCCGTGTGTGTGTGTGTGTGTCCTGTGTCATCTCCCCTCCTTTTCCCTCCGTGTGTGTGTGTGTGTCCTGTGTCATCTCCCCTCCTTTTCCCTCCGTGTGTGTGTGTGTGTCCTGTGTCATCTCCCCTCCTTTTCCCTCCCGGGATCTCCCCGGCCGATGGGCACAGCGCTCAGCGCTGTGGCCAGTCCGCGGCTTTTTGTGGCTACTCGTGAGTAAGCGATTAGCCGCAAAAAGCCACGGAAGTCCCTAGACCTTCCCCAGCTCCGGCCTCAGGCCGGAGCTGGGGAAAAGGCGCGCCATAAGCGAATTCGCTTATGGCGCGTTGGAGAAGGCCTCAGCGCGGCCTGTCTCCAGATTCCCCTGTGCGTCATCTGGACGCACAGCAGGGAAGCCGGGACAGAAGGCGCGCTAAGGCCTCGTCTAGGAAGGCCCTCAATATCTCTAGAGTACTTCAGAGCACATTAGCTTCTCCATTACCTTTATTTCTTTTATAAGGGGCTTCCAAATGGAGGTGCTCTAATGCTTAAAATCAAAAGGAATTGTGCAGGTTTTCCATATATTCTTCCTTTACATGGTTTGGGTTTTGGAAGAAAAAAAGTTGGAAGAAGCAGTGGTAAAATACAGGCATATGGGCCACAGCTAGACCTAAGGTTTATCCTGGGATCATCCAGGGTTCGCCCCTGCTTGAGCACTGGATCCCCTGTGTGTCACCTAGATGAACAGGTTTGACCCCTGGACGATCCAGGGATAAACCGTAGGTCTAGCTATGGCCATGATAACTGCTATTGTCTGCCCCCGCCCATCTGAAGAAATCCATAAATGGGTCAGTGTAAGTGTGCAATAAAGGCCTTGTCTGGGAAACTCCATACTCTTGTCTGTTAACACTGAGGCCTCATCTATACCAAGCAGGATTTTGCACTATGAAAGCAGTATGAAAGCAGTATATAAAAGGCAGGAGCCACACCAAGCAGGATATAGCAGTATAGAAGTGGTATATGGTAGGTGTCAATGGGCCCCAACAGTTGTCAGTGTGCTTCAATAATGCTATAAAGCAAGCAGTAGTGTCATTCCTGTCTTTTCTATACCACTTCTATACCACTTTTAATAGTGCAATATCCTCCTTGGTGTAGATGAGGCCTGAGTATGACTTTACAGGGGGATTGTGTAAATCATGTCTTCACATCTGGAACCCACACCATATATACATAATTGCTGAGGACGCATGTGGGTCTTTGGAATGGTATAATTCCACTCAAGGTCTGTGTAATTCCTCCCTGGGTGAAATGGTTTGGTTGTATTTGAAAGAAACACATTATTCACCTGGCAAATATTATTTAACAATAACTACAGAGCAAATAAAATAATCATACAGGAAAAAATCTGATTGGTGTAGAATCATTTTTGTGAATCATTTTTGTGAACCGCCCAGAGAGCTCCGGCTATTGGGAGGTATAGAAATGTAATAAATAAATAAATAAATAAATAAATAAATAAATAAATAGAATTACATGATTTTTTCAGCAAAGTTCAGTCTCAAGAATATTATGGACAATTTTGTTGGGGAAGTTCTTACAGTTAGTCAATGAGGATGATAAACAGGATTTCAGAAATACTCTTTTGTACAAATACACTTTCTTTGTTACACAGAGAGATAACACTTATGTCATATTGAACATTTGTTCTGT
This sequence comes from Elgaria multicarinata webbii, assembly GCF_023053635.1. Lineage (NCBI taxonomy): Eukaryota > Metazoa > Chordata > Lepidosauria > Squamata > Anguidae > Elgaria > Elgaria multicarinata. The sequence goes on from NC_086181.1 coordinate 20,274,520, forward strand.
CTGTTTCTCCCCCTACCCCTTTAGCTTATGTGTGGCTCTGCTACAGTTGAAACGGAGAGCAACAATCTCCATTCCTCCTACCAGATGATTCCAAGTGGATTTCATCTTTACAGGGGGATTCTGCAGTTACTTCACCATTTCAACTGGAGATGGATTGTATTAATTGCTGCAAATGGGGAGAATTTAGCGTGGTTCATGACTATAATGTTTCCCAAATTCTCCAACAGAGGCATCTGTTTTGCTGTCATAGAGTCATTCACAAGTTTATATTTATGTTATGATGCTTACACAGAAATTACAAAATGTGCAATGGAATTTTATTATAAGGTCACAAACAGCAAAGCCAATGTGTTGGTCTCATATGGGGACACACATTCTATGATTTTTTTGATATATTTGGTAAGTATAGATGCAATAAACAAGTCAAAAGGCAAAGTTTGGATTCTAACAGTTGGGATGGAGTTAAAAAATGTTGTACGCAAAAGTCGCTGGGATATACGAGGATTCCATGGTGCTTTATCACTTGCACTTCACTCCAATGAACTTCCAGGATTCAGACAATTTATTCAAAATAGAAACCCTTCCAATGTTAAAGGAGATGGCTTTATCAAGGACTTCTGGGCTCTGGCATTTCACTGTAAATTTCAGGATTCTGTTCTGGGCAGCATGAGTGGGAATATCTGCACTGGAGAGGAGAAGCTGGAGACCCTTCCCCAGCATGTCTTTCCAAGGAGTGTAACAGGCCACAGCTACATCATCTACAATGCAGTCTATGCTGTGGCTCATGCTTTGCATGCCATGTATTCATCCATACCCAAAAGGAGGGCAATGTTGAAAGGAGAGAGAAGGAAGCAGCAACAGCCCTGGCAGGTAATGGAGGCCTTAGCTAGACCTAAGGCAAATGGAGGGTTCGTCCCTGCCTGCTCCCGGGATCCCCTGTGTCATTCGGATGCACAGGGATGATCCCGGGATGATCCTGGGCTATAGGCCTGGTCTAGCCATGGCCATAGTCAACCTTTTCATCTGATGGTCTGATGGAACATGAGTATTTTTCTAATGGGGATATGTATTGGCTGCAGCCAAATCCAAATCCAATACTGAATTAGTCTGCTTCAGAAAGATTCATGGCATTTCCAAATTGAATCAGGGTATAATAGCATATGCAAAGGCTACTTGAAAACCAACTGGCAAACAAACATACAACCCTGGACATATTCATCTGGAGCTTAACAAATTTGATCCTCCCTGTTGGGCCACCTATATCTGCAAATTTCTCTAATCCTGTCCTGATTTTTTAAAAACTATAAATCTAAATAAAACTTTGCAAGTATTTGTCTGATATTTGTCAAGTTGTATTTTAATTAATTGTATTCTCTGGAACCCAAACCTGCTCTCATAGGCTTTGTCCTCCTCTCCATTTAATCCTGACAACAAAGTGTGAGAGTCAGAGACTGGTCCAAAGTCATCTAGTGAGCTTCACAGCTGAGTGGGGACTAGAACCCAGGTCTGTCAAATCCAAGTCTAGCACTATGCTGAGAGTATCATCAGAGAAGCATTTTATTGCATGCTTGTTACTGACTACTCAAGGTTTTTTACAGGTCCTTTTGGTGATGCCATCCACCTCCCGCACATCTCTTACTCCTTCTGGTATTTTTCCAGGACAAAATAAGACCCAGTAAATCTGATTTTGGGGGGCGAAAGTGAAACTTGCCACCATTCTTGCTGTGTGCAGGAAAAGCAGCACAATAAAAACATCCACTGAATGGGCCAGGTGGTCACTGTTGCTTCCTCTTTCTTCAGCATGTGAAAAAAGAGGTAGCTGTTCTTCTGTATTGTGGGACGCAGTACAAGGCCAAAAACATGGCAAGGAAACATGATCCCCCTCCCATCTGATGATGCTCTGACTTTCAAATTTACCTCCACATTTCATCCAGTTTTGTCAATGGGAACATGAAGCTTTGAATGTATTGACCAAGATTCAGATTTGGGCTCCAAGCACAACTGAACTGCCTCCAAATCAGTCCAAGGCAAATCTGGTTATTTTTCTGAATCACTGAATTGTTGTCTTGTGCTCAGTACACACCCTTATCCTGAACTATTGTTGATAATGATAGGAGGAGATAGGTCCTGTGGGAGACACTGATAAACATGTACTACTATATAGATGGCACCTATCTCTGACATTGCAATAATGTATGGAACAGTTCGGGGAGAGGGTCACATCTGGGGATAAAAGAATAGGCTTGGGCCTTAGCTAGACCTAAGGATTATCCCAGGCAAATGGAGGGGTCGTCCCTGCCTGTTCCCGGGATCCCCTGTGTGTCATTTGGATGCACAGGGATGATCCCAGGACAATCCCAGGATATAGGCCTGGTCTAGCCATGGCCTCAGTCACAGAACACCTGATTTGCATGCAGGAAGAACAAGATTCAATGTGCATATCCAGGTAGGACAAGAAAATAAAGCATGAAACCCTGGAGAACTGTTGCCACTCTTTGTCAACAATAAATAGACTATTGATCTGATTCAGTATAAGGCAATTTCCCATGTTTCTGTTTCAAAACAAAGGGATACTAATCTGCAAATAGGTGCCAAAGAGAGTTTATTAATAAATTGCTTCTGACATTCCTTCATATCAGAAAGGTTAACTGTAAATAGCAATATAGCATAGAATAAATAATGGAAGACTTGGGGTCTTGCTAGACCTACCACATAATCCATCTCGGAGTCGGGGCAACGGTGTGCTACAGCTAGCACGCGCCGTTGCCCTTTTCCAGACGTAACACGTGACGGGGCAAGGGGAAGCCCCATTGTGTCCGCCATTTTTTTTAGCCTTAAAGGGCCATGTGCGCAGGAGCACACCGCCGGACAAGGTAAGTTTTTTAAAAAATAAATGTAGGGTTCCCGCTCCCCCTGGCCCTGATTCCCCTCCCACAATGCCTGATTCCCCCTCTGGCTGCTCACTCGCCCATCCTCCCCCCTCCCCGATGCCCTGTCCCTTGTCCTTCTTCCCCTCTCCCCGATGCCCTGTCCCCCATCCTTCTTCCCCCCCTCCCCAATGCCCTGTCCCCCGTCCTTCTTCCCCCGTCCGCCATGTCCGTGCCCTGTCCCCTGTACTTCTTCCCCTGTCTACCATGTCCGTGCCCTGTCCCCCGCCCTTCTTTCCCCATACGCATGTCCGTGCTCTGTCCCCTGTCCTTCTTCCCCCATCCGCCATGTCCATGCCCTGTTCCCTGTCCTTCTTCCCCCATCTGCCATGTCTGTGCCCTGTCCCCTGTCCTTCTTCCCCCATCCGCCATGTCCGTGCCCTGTCCCGTCCTTCTTCCCCCGTCCGCCATGTCCGTGCCCTGTCCCCCATCCTTCTTTCCCCCCCTCCTGCCTGGTCCGGACTTTCCCCCGGCCCCTATCTCCCCCCATGATTCCCCCCCCAGCCCGATGGGCACAGCACTCCTGTGAGTGCTGTGCCCAATCCATGGCTTCTCCCAGCTACTCGTGAGTAAGTGAGCAGCCAGGAAAAGCCATGGACCCTGCCAGACTTTCTGCAGCCCCGGCCTCAGGCTGGGGCTGCGGAAAAGCCAGGCCATAATTAATCCACTTATCCCGGCTTAAGAAGGCATTAGCCCGGCCTGACTCCGGAATCCCCTGTCCATCTGAATGCACAGGAGGGAGACCGGGCCTCACACCGTGCTACCGCCTTGTCTAGCAACAGCCTTGGATAACTCTCGTACAAAAACATCAGAGTACAAAATGGATGAAAGAAAAAAAAACTAACATGCAACATATAACTATATTAATAGTGATATTTTTAAAAAGGCAGATGAAATCCACTGTAAATCAAGCAGAAATAGGTTGGATCCACAAATTCTTGAGGACAAACCCTCCTTTTCCTCCTCCTTCTCCTCCACAAAACAGTTTCCTCCACATGCACAGATAGACACCCCCCTCCCTAAAACCTCTCTTCAAGTATGGCAATGAGGAGCAACCTTTCCGCTGGCATTTGGCATTTGTTAACAGGGATGGTGACAAACATACACGCACACACACACACACTGGATTTGCAATTTAAAATGAACTGACCTAAATCACAATATATATATATATATATATATATATATATATATATATACATACATACATACATACACACACACACACACACACACACACACACACAAAGGTGTCAGTTGGGAAAACCCCTGCCCAAACTGTGCATATTAGGGGGAATTGAGTACAAAATTATTCATTCATTCTTAAAATGACACATTCTCAAGCTGATAGAGAAACTGGAGGGAACAAACTTATGCTTGAAAAAAAGATATGAGTAAACATTGAAGAAAGTGAAACAGATGGATTTGTCTGTCTCTTTATTATTGTGTCAATAACGTTTCCTGTTTCATGTTGTGATATCCCTCAGTGCAAGTTTTTTGTCCAATGGATTAAGAAAGTCTTGTTTTCTGATTGTCCGTTCACAATAGCCATGTAAAACTATTGTGGTGGATGTATTACACAACAAGCCTAATGTTGGACTTGGCTCTAAAATATCTTTGTGAGCATAATATCCTCCAAGGGCGCTGTTTCTACTTCTGTGGGGAAGATCCAGGTCTTTGTTCTCTGTGGCATCATTTTTGTTAAAGACATATGTTTTCCTTTAGCTCCACCACTTTCTGAAGATGGTGTCCTTTAACAACAGCGCTGGGGAAAATGTTTTCTTTGACCAGAATGGTGAGTTAGTTCCACGATTTGACATCATAAATTGGATCACTTTTCCCAACCAATCTTTCATTAGAGTAAAAGTTGGAAGCATGGATCCCCGGGCACCTGGAGATGAAGCATTTACCATTAATAAGGATGCCATTATATGGCACAGCTGGTTTAACCAGGTAGGACTTGAAGGCAGGTATTTTGGGAATGGTCCTAATTTTGAATGATTGTCAGTCATCCTAAACCTTACTTTAAAGTAGGGATGTGCTCCGCTCCGATTAGGAGCGTAGAAGCAGTAGCAGATTGGCCTGCTCCGCCTTACCCAGAGGCGGAGTAGGAGCGGACCGCGGACCCCCTAGAAGCAAGGCGAAGAGAAGCGACCATTTTTCGGAGCTCCGAGTTCAGTCGGAGCGCTCCGGTCGCCATCTTGAAAACATTTCGCCATAGGATTGCATTGCGGCAAATAATCGCGCATAACTACGTTGTTTTTGAAGCTATCGTTCTGGAAATTCTTGTGCACAGAGAGTCGTGGATGGGGGTCATTTTGAGACCACTCTCACCTCTCTGCGTGCTGTGGTTCACGTGCAATATTTTTTAAAAAATCGGGTCAACCGCGCGGCTCAAACTGCGTTTCGGCTTTTCGCCCATAGGATTGCATTGAGGGAAAGAATCGGGGATAACTGGGGGGGGGTTTAAGCTATCGTTCTGAAAATTCTTGTGCACAGAGAGTCGTGGATGGGGGTCATTTTGAGACCACTCTCAACTTTCTGCGTGCTGTGGTTCACGTGCAATATTTTTTAAAAAATCGGGTCAACCGCGGGGCTCAAACTGCGTTTCGGCTTTTCGCCCATAGGATTGCATTGAGGGAAAGAATCGGGGATAACTGGGGGGGGTTTTAAGCTATCGTTCTGAAAATTCTTGTGCACAGAGAGTCGTGGATGGGGGTCATTTTGAGACCACTCTCAACTTTCTGCGTGCTGTGGTTCACGTGCAATATTTTTTTAAAAATCGGGGTTTGGGTTTTTTTTATTTATTTTTTTATTTTTTTGGAAGCGATGACAGGCACATTCAACTCCCAATCCTGATGAGAATTGATCTCCTCAGAAAGCATCCTCCTCCAATCCCAGCGTTGGAGGGGGGACTAAGGCAGACCCACCCTGAGAACTTTCTGTTTTGTGTCTCTTTGTGGGTTGGCGTTCGTGGAGGGAACACTTAGTTAGTTAGTGCTCCTGCTTTGGACTTTGGAGATAGATTAGGATAGGTTTAGTTTGGCGCGTGTGTGTGTTTGTTTGCTTCTTTCTGACTTGTAGCTTAGTTTGCCCTGTGTTTTCCCCTTACTTTGATTTAATATAAACTTTATTTTTGAATTTTGGAGTGTGTGGTTGGGTTGGTTGCCCCCCCCTTCCCTGTATTAAAGCCTGACTGTTCTGCTTTTGTGAAAGCTTTCTTTTGAAAGCATACACACACTTTTTGTCCCATTTCCCTACATTTATATTCTTAAACATATTTTATTATATTCTTTCACATAGTCCATTAGTATATATTCTCATACATATTATATTAGTATTCATATTTTGTTCTTCTTATAGTAGTGGTTGGTTCTTTTCCCCCCTCCCCTCTCTTAAATCCTGATTGTGTTTCCTTCTATCTTCTATATACCAAATATACCAAAAAAAATTGGATTCTCTTTTTCTTCTCTGTGTAACTTCGACGGAGTGGGCTGCTTTTGTCAAGTTCAACAGGCAGCCACAGATTGAGCATTTTGGGGAAAGCATACGCACACCATTTCCCTATTCTTAAACATATTATTATTATATTCTTTGACATAGTCTTAGTAGTCTATTAGTATACATTCTCATACATATTAGTAGTAGTATTCATATTTTGTTCTTCTTATAGTAGTGGTTGTCCCATTTCTTGTCCCATTTCCCTACATTTATTAGTAATATTCTAAAACATATTATTATATTCTTGTAGATATTCTTAGTAGTATATATATATATATATATATATATATATATATTAGTATATTCTCATACATATTAGTAGTAGTATATTTTATTGTTCTTGTCCCATTTCCCTACATTTAAACATATTATATTCTTCTTATACATATTCTTAGTAGTACCTTATACATAGTATTAGTAGTATTAATATTTTGTTAGTCATCATGAAAAGAGGAAGCAGGCGTGCTGAAAGCAGCAAGGCTCAGTCTGCCAGCAGTAAGCAGGCTTCCTCTCCTCCTGTGAAACTCAAACGGGCAACTCCTTGGCTGACTGCTCCAAAACAGAAGCAGGACAAGCAGCAGGCAGAGCCACTCTCTTCTGCAACTTGTGCCCGGCGTTCTCTTTTTGAGGGTGGGAATGGGAAAAGTGCCCGTTTGCAAGAGGCACGTGGCAGCAGTGCCATTAGAGGAGGAGGAGTATCCCCAACTCCTTCATTCTCCTTTCAGCCCACGAGCCCGCTGATGGACCTAGACGAGGTCCTCAGCACAGTGGAGGGGGGGAGGAGGAGGAGGCGGTGGGCCTCCAGGATGTGGGGGCTGAGGAGGAGCAGCAGCAGGCCGAGGCTCTCTCCCCAGTCTCATCCCACACCCCTGTTTCTGTGGCAACACCAGAGAGCTCAGGCGGGCAATTGGTGGTGTCACCACGGAAACGAAAGACAAGCATCGTGTGAGACCACTTTGAGTTGGGAGCGGATCCCCGCTTTGCTGTCTGTCGCCACTGCAAACTCAGCCTAAGCAGGGGTTCATCGACAGGGCATTATGGAACCAGCAGCATGAAGATGCATCTTCATAGGCAGCACCAGGCGATCTTGCTGGGGAAAGAGGCGGGCAAGGCGACTGGTTCCAGGGGAAAGCCGAAGGCTGCTGCTGGCACTGCCACTCTAAGCTCTCCATCTCCCATCCCCACAAGGGTTAGGCAGGCAACCCTGCAGGACATGGGGTGGGGGAAGTATTGACCCACAAGATGGCGTTTTCCAATGCCCACCCAGGGTGCTACTGTGTTGGGGCATCTGCCGGGACTGACTCCTCCCCAATACTAGATCTATGACATGTCACTCTGCCTGCCCCTCTGCTAGCCTGTCCTCCTCGGTGACCGACTCGCTGGGATGGTTTGCGTTTGCAATGCGTGACTAACTGCAATGCTGGCTTAGAAACCAGCCATCACTTCCTTGTGCCCCCAGAAATGCCCGCAGCCTGCCTGCCTGCCTGCCTGCCTGCCCGCCTCCCCCGGGGTGCTGCTGTGGTGGGGCATCTGCCAGGACTGACTCCTCGCCTACTCTGCCTGCCTCTCTGCCCGCCTGGTGCCTGGTTTGCTCCCAATCGTCCTCCTCTGTGCCCCTCAAGGCGTAACTGCTGGCTTAGAAAGAAACAACCAGCCATCTTTGCCTCACTTTGCGCCCACTTATGGGTTGGTTTGCTATGCGTTAGTGCTCAAGCCATCCTTGCGGCACTACAATGCATGCTGCCTGCCTGCTTTCCCTCCCTTCTCCCCTTCCCGCCTTGCAGCGATGGTGTATGTGTCTTGCTTTGACTAAGGGGAGAAGTCCTTCCTGCGCTCACTTAGACTTTATCAAATTCAATAATCCCTTTTTCAAATGTGCCAGAAGATTTAGGGTTATCTCGTGGCATGTTGGGATTGCCTTGGAACTGGCCCCATTGAGCTGTCTGCAATTGCAACTTTAAATCCCTGACATACTGGAGTGTTCAAATTTCAAAAGTTCCCCTAACATCAGGGGATGATGGGATTGCCTTGAAACTTGGTGTCCATGGGGACACATGGGTAAGCTGTCATGGGACCAAAGGATAGGTTTCTAACGTGCAAATTGACATAGTTGTAGAATGGGACTTGATTTGGGGTGAGTTAAAAAGTTTAAGCCGCGCCAAAAATCAGGGGATGATGGGATTTGCTTGCAACTTGGCGTGCATGTGGACACATGGATAAGCTCTCATGGTGCCGAGTTTGAGGTTTCTAACATGCAAATTGACGGAGCTATCCCAAGGGGTGTGAATGGGGTGCCCGATTTTCATAAATTCCCCAAAAGTCAGGGGATGATGGGATTGCCTTGCAACTTGGCGTCCATGTGGACACGTGGATAAGCTATCATGGTGCCGACTTTGGGGTTTCAAACATGCAAATTGACGTAGTTGTAGAATGGGACAATTTGGGGTGAGTTAAGCCATGCCAAAAATCAGGGGATGATGGGATTTGCTTGCAACTTGGCGTGCATGTGGACACATGGATAAGCTCTCATGGTGCCAAGTTTGAGGTTTCTAACATGCAAATTGACGGAGCTATCCCAAGGGGTGTGAATGGGGTGCCCGATTTTCATAAATTCCCCAAAAATCAGGGGATGATGGGATTGCCTTGAAACTTGGCGTGCATGTGGACACGTGGATAAGCTATCATGGTGCTGAGTTTGAGGTTTCTAACGTGCAAATTGACGGAGCTATCTAAAGGGGTGTGAATTAGGGTTATGGGAGGTGCGTTAGAGGGTAGAGCCGCGCCAAAAATCAGGGGATGATGGGATTTGCTTGCAACTTGGCGTGCATGTGGACACATGGATAAGCTGCCCTGGTGCCGAGTTTGAGGTTTCTAACATGCAAATTGACGGAGCTATCCCAAGGGGTGTGAATGGGGTGCCCGATTTTCAAAAATTCGCCAAAAATCAGGGGATGATGGGATTGCCTTGAAACTTGGCGTGTGTGTGTATACGCCCATGAGGTGTCATGGTGCCAAACGTGAGGTTTCTAACTTCAACGGAAAAAAAGTTGTTTACTTTTTTAGCTTTCAATGCAACCCTATGGGGGGGCAAAAACGGAGCTCCGGATCCGGATCCGGAGCTCCGAGCGGAGCGGAGCGGAAGTGGGCGGAGCGGGGGCGGGGCGGAGCGACCCGCTCCGAAAAATGGCGGATCTGCAAGTGAAGCGGAGCGGGGGGTCCGTGCACACCCCTACTTTAAAGACATTAATCTTCTACAAAATGCACAGAGAGGTTCAGCTATGAGGCGGTATAGAAATGTAATAAATCGTCATCATCATCTGTGGCTTGTTTTACTCTAAAATAAGTAAAGGGGACCTGACCTGTTGCAGTACCATAATATAGGAGGTAGGGGGCTTTAAAACTGTGTCCCTAATTTGAACAACACCCCCCGCCCCACACACACACCTGCCATTTGGATTGCCAAAAAGTAATCCATTATAACAAATGCTGTAGCTCATCTTTGGCAATACAAATTGCAGACATCCCTCTCTCCAAATCCAAAGCTGTTAGCAGGATGCTCATGGTAGAGAAGGCCCTGCAACATCCATAGTACTGACAACCATAACATTAGTTTGAGCCAAGGCAGGAATCTTTGGCCTTAACAAAGGAGATTACTCAGCTACTTTGGATCACGTATGCAAGGCTAGTTCTGGCACTGCCAAACCAATTAAAATTGTAGCTATGAAAAAAGCCCCAATCCAAGCAAGCAGTAAAATTAGTCACATATGCAAGAAACCCTTAAATGAATCGCCTTCCTGATTAGAACGAAAGATTTCCTGGTATAAGACTAGGAAGTTGTCCAGTTTGCAAAGGTTTCACAATTTTGCATTGCAGTGGCTCAGTTATTCCTGATTGGGCATTCATTCTCCCCAAACCACACTCTTTTCTCTTATTGATGATCCAGATGGCTCTGGTAGGGTGATCAGCCTTATTGTCTTTAGCGATGAACAGCTATAAATCTTTCTGCAACTTTTGTGTTTTTCTCATGATAGCAACTCCCAGCATTCCCCAGCCAGCCACATAGGACTTTGTTCTTCTAAGCATGCATAGGACTGCACCCTAAGTTAATTTATCTAATTTCCTGTCTGTCCTCTCTCCATCCAATGAGAGTTTCTCCCATGTTATGTACATGCTTTTGCATGAACACTCCACCAGGTCATTTTTCGCAATAGTTAGCTGTACATTTTAAATTCTTGCATCAGTTTAATAAATCCCCCATTGTTTGAAGGTGTGTGTGTGTGTGTGTGTGTGTGTGTGTGTGTGTGTGTGTATGCATGTTATTAGGTTCTAGCTTTCCAAAGATGCACTATTGCCAATTTTTTTTTTTTTAAGATTTCTGTATAAATGTGTATTTTGACCAAACGTGCATGTTTGTTCACATATCCAGAGGAGCACATTCAAGAACTGGAGGAACACTGCATGCCCATCCCCCCCCAAAAAAAAAGTTGTAAGAGTGTCTACTAAGTACTTCAGCCCATTCATGCTGCTGCTCACTGGTCTGTAGAAATTAGTAACTAGTGGCTTAGTGATAAATTTTGAACTGCAGGATCTTGACACGACAGCTGCCATAGAGGGGACAGAGGGTGATGAGAGTGATGGGAAAGAGCAGAGCTAGTTTATTATTCTTAAATTTAACATGGCTGAAGAGGGGTGGGGAAGAGAGAGAGTAATCAAATGGGGGGAAATCACAGTTATTATTATTATTATTATTATTATTTATTTATTTATATAGCACCATCAATGTGCATGGTGCTGTATCATTGCTTCTCCGTCCCTGTTCCTGTCCCACAAGACTTCCCCTTTCTTCCCAGAGAAGAAAGAGGAAATAAACAAAGACCACATGGCCCATTCAGGGGGGCATTTTCATTGCACTGCATTTCCTGCACACAAAATGAAATGGTGGCACATTCCATTTCCCCAAAAAAGTTATATTAAAGGGTCCATTTTGTGACGGGGAAAAAAGGCAAGAATGGGTGGGAGGCACAAGGGGATATGGATGTCATCGTCTAAAGAAAGCATGAAAAACCGTGAGTGGGCAGCAATGTGTGCAATAAAATGCTTGTCTGATGAACCCGAGAGAGAGAGAGAGAGAGAGAGAGAGAGAGAGAGAGAGAGAGAGAGGTTAACACTGGGTGACCTAGGGCCACTCACTGTCTGGGCCTAGCCTTCTTAAGATAAAGATCAGATATTAGGCAACACCTGTTTTCCAGCCCACCCACAATCTTCAAATGCTGACTAATATCATTACAGCAGATAATGTCATTGCTTCTGTTGTGAAAAACAAATTATGCTGCACATAGTTTTGCTCCAATACTTGCATCAGCTCATTTGTATCATTGTCTTCTAATCTTTAATGATTTGAACACCATTCTTCTGAAGATGAACATTCTCCTCTTTCATTAATGGACAGGTACAACCGTTTTCTGTTTGTAATGCCAACTGTCAGCCTGGTTATAGGATGAAAAGAAAGGAAGGGCAGCCCTTCTGCTGCTATGACTGCATCCCTTGTCCAAGAGGGAGAATGTCTGACCATAAAGGTGAGTGTATGAGTGTTAAAGTGTACAGAGATGTCAAAGAGATTGGTTATGATCCAGGGGTAAATGCAACCAAGTGCAATCCCCATACTGAGGTAATGTACCCAATAACCTCTATGTGGGGATTGAGGTAATGCACCCACATTCTCCTGTGTTACCTTTCTTCCATATTTGAAATAAGATATGTGATTAAGTATGTCTGTGTGTGTCTGTATATGAGAGGGGTGGGCTGTGAAATAACAAAACATTATTACCGTATTTCTTCGATTCTAAGATGCACTTTTCCCCTAAATTAACAGCTCTAAAAATGGACTGCGTCTTAGAATCGATGGCGTCTTAGGCCACAGCTAGACTTAAGGTTTATCCTGGGATCATCCAGGGTTCGCCCCTGCCTGAGCACTGGATCCCATGTGTTGAACCTAGGTGAACAGGTTTGACCCCTGGATGATCCAGGGATAAACCTTAGGTCTAGCTACGGCCTTAGAATCGAAGCAATACGGTAAGAGGAAAAGAGGAAGCTCCTGCAGCAGCCTCGAGCCATGCGAGCGAGGAGCTGGTTGGGTAAGCGCCTGGTTTTTTGTTAGGCAAATTTATTCGTAAGTCCCATCGATTTCCATGGGACTTACTTGCGTGTCGTCGTCCCCTGGTGCAGAGACAAGTAAAGAGCGGGACTGGAGAGTTAAGTTTACTATTTGTTCCAACGCCCCCCCTTCTTCCCGCGCAAACGGCAGTTTCTTCTCTCACAGAGGGAAAAAAGAAAAGGACACAACCATTAGAAGAAAGCGCGGAGGGGGGGAGGAGGTTGGCTGGGCGGTGAGGGAAGTATTTCTTTGATTCTAAGATGCCCTTTCCCCCTCAAATTAACATCTCTAAAAATGGGGTGCGCCTTAGAATCGATGGCGTCTTAGAATCGAAGAAATACGGTATTATTATTATTATTATTATTATTATTATTATTATTATTATTTCTCACTCATGGCAGTTTTTCTAGATGGATATGCTGGGCTTTGCCATGTCATGCTGTATTTTAGAGATGCAGGAATTCCCTGACAAATGAGCAAGTTTTAAGTATGACTGCTTTCTGGATACTGGTGTGGATGTATTTTGGTAGGCCCAGTTTCTGAAGGTTTTCTGTATAGTTTTTTGATGTGATGCCAGTGACCGATATGACTAATGGAATAATTGTGATCTTTTCCTGTTGGCACAGTTCTTTGATTTCCATGGCCAGTGGTGTATATTTTTTATCTCTATTATTATTATTATTATTATTATTATTATTATTATTATTATTATTATTATTATTTAATATAGTGTGTGTGTGTGTCAGTTTCATCCAGAAAGTCACAAGATAAGATATATTATAGGAATCAGAATCCTGCATTTGTAGGAGACAGAACTGAAGGTCAGAGGAAGAAGAAAAAAAGAGTTTGCAGGAAATTCAACAGAAGGTCAGAAGAAGAATTTAGGAAATAGAAATTTAGGTTGCAAAAGGGAAGAAGAAACTATTTCCCCTGTATGGTTGGTTTTAGGGAGGGGGAATAAATATTTTGAAGATGTAAAATCCTAAGGCAGAAGCGCAGAAAAGGCAGTCAGGGAGGGGGAAGGAGAAAGGAGGAAGAAAGAAGGAGTCAGAGCTCATGAACTAGAGGGCTGGTTGAAAGAGTGCTGGACCTATGGCAGAAAGATATTGCTTGCATAAGAGACCTGGATGTGTTTATCCCTGGTTGTTTTCTTACTGTGTTGCTCATGTGGTTGTGGTTGTTTTGTTTGTTTGTTTTCTAATGTATGTTGTGTCTTTGGATCCCTCTTTTTCCTATTGAACAATTTTGTTTAATACAATTCTAAAGTTGCTCTTTGAAACTTGGTTGTTACTTTTCAACACTGGCCTTAGCTAGACCTAAGGTTTATCTCAGGATTGTCCCGGGGTCATCCCTGTTCATGTAAATACAGGATATCTCGGGAGCAGGCAGGGATGACCCCAGGATGAACCTTAGGTCTAGCTAAGGCCACTGCTGCCAGCAGAAAAGGAGGTCAAGGGTAAAAGAACTAAGGGGCATACTATTTGCCTTCCACTAATAGAACAGGACTTGGCTGATCTATGACCCAGGTTTTAATACACGAACTCAGCCAAACATTGAAAAATGGATGGCTTTGCTCCAGGACTGGATTAATCTCCTTCTTCCAGAATGGAGTCATGTTTCTTACCCAAGTGTGGATCTAAGCTCTTTCACTGGAGTTCTTACAGTTAGAGATGTTTGCAAAATTCTTCTCTTCTGAATTTCTCTTAGATTTTTTGATTTACAAATTAACTGACTTTGTTTCCAAAGTAGAAAAAAAATCAAGAGTTTTCCTTTGTTCTGTCTTTTATTTCCATGTTGTTGTATTTGTTGTTGTTGTTGTACACAGATCTTTGTGCACATAATTTCCCAAAATGTTCAGTTCATTTAGATTAGAGTCAGCAACACTTTTGAGCCCATGGACATAATTGGTAATTTGAGAAACTGTCCTGGGAACCACCACAAAATGGCTGTCATGGGAAGCATGGCTATTCATAACAGACAAGTAACTTGCCCAAACAATTGAGTGCAAGGTAAAGACAGGATCTGAGCCCCAGCTCCCTTTGTCTGGGAGAGCACTGGTGCCTGGGGAACCACATTGTATAACCCTGATTTAGTTCATCTCTGTGTTTTTCATGTCTACATTACCAGTGTTTATGCACATGTGCATGTTGGTACTGCCATCTTTAACAATGTTAGAACAGAATGCATTATCTTAGCAAGAGCAAGAGTTAAAGCATGTTTATCATATTTGTTATAGTGTGAAAAGGGGATTTAAATAACCCCCTAAGCTGCTCAGTTGATCAGGCTGGAGCAACTTGGATCTTATGAGGAGGAGTCAGGAAATGCAATCTGTTTGTGAAGCAAGCAAAGGGATTTATTCAGGGGAATTGCTTGTTTACTGCATGATCGACAGCACCTTCCACAGCCTTACTGTGACTCCCAAGGTTGCTCTCAGAGCCATAAACGCTTTGTCATTTGTTGTTTTGTGAACATCTGGCTGAACTCCTTTCAGACCCATCTCCATCTTGCTGCATCTGAGGATTCAGGGCACCTGGTGTGCATCCAATTTCTTCCCTCCTGCAGCTGTTCCTGGCACCCTAGGCCACTCACATTCTTTTTGCACTTTCCTCTGACTATAGCCAGGGCAATTCACATAGAGTTGCTGTATGCCTGTGTTTACATCAGGGAGAGGAGGAGTGTGGGCAGAAGTTCCCCTCGCAAGGTCATAAAGCTGGCAACTTTATTGATAGAATGGAGGAAGAGGAATAAGGATGGGTGACAAGTTGAGAGGGAGATAGGGAGAGAAAGTAACCTTTATTGATAGTAAAGAGGGATGTTAGAGAAAAAGAATTTTCAGAGCCTAAACAGCACAAAGGGAAACACATTTTTCCAAATTAGGGGGTATTCTAATGAATGGTTTTTTTTGCTAACTAATTGTAAGACGCTATGAGAGCCTATTTTGGCTGAGGAGCAGGGTATAAATACGATAATAAATAAATAAATAAATAAATAAATAAATTCCCAATTAGGGGGCATTCCCAATTAGGGGGTATTTCCAAAAAGGGGGCATTCCCATTTAATGGACATTTCAAATTAGGGGTCATTCCCAATTAGGGGGAATTTCCAATTAGGGGGCATTCACAGATAGGGGGCATTCACAAAACCAACCAAAAGTTTACTTGTGACAGGAGTGCCTTTTCACTGTAACATAAATATCAAAGACACATATAGCATGGCTCTGTGGTAGTAAATGCACTCTTTTTTTCCAGATATGGCTGAGTGTTCCACATGCCCAGATGATCAATATGCAAACAAGGATCAGAATTTATGCCTTCCCAAGATTGTAAGCTTCTTATCTTATGAAGAACCTTTGGGCATCAGTTTAGCCATGTGTTCTCTTTCATTTTCTTTGATCACAACTCTGGTGATAAGAACATTTATGAAACACCATAACACTCCCATCGTCAAAGCCAACAACCAAGATCTGACCTACACTCTTCTCATCTCCCTCCTACTCTGCTTCCTTTGTGCATTTCTATTCATTGGCCGACCTGAGAAGGTGACGTGCCTCCTCCGCCAAATTGCCTTCGGTATCGTCTTCACCATGGCTGTTTCTTCTGTGTTGGCCAAAACTATCACTGTGGTTCTGGCTTTCATGGCCACACAGCCAGGAGCCAGGATCAAGAAGTGGGTGGAGCAAAGCATGGCCAACTACATTGTTCTTCTTTGCTCCATTTTTCAAGCAGGCATCTGTGTTGTGTGGCTGGCAACCTCTCCCCCATTCCCAGATTCTGACATGCATTCAGTGGCTGAAGAAATTGTACTGCAGTGTAATGAGTCATCATCCATAATGTTTTACTGTGTACTGAGCTACATGGGCTTGCTGGCCATTGCCAGCTTCACTGTGGCTTTCTTTGCCCGGAGGTTGCCAGACAGTTTTAATGAAGCCAAGTGCATCACTTTCAGCATGTTGGTGTTTTGCAGTGTTTGGTTGTCTTTTGTCCCAACCTACTTGAGCACAAAGGGGAAATACATGGTAGCTGTGGAAATCTTCTCTATCTTATCCTCCAGCGCTGGGTTGCTGGGTTGCATCTTTTCTCCCAAATGTTACATTATTTTATTGAGGCCAGAACTGAACAAGAAGGAGCATGTCATAAGGAGAAAGCACTGAAAACATCTCCTTCTCATTAGCTGCCTTCTATACTGCATTGAATTATTATTATTATTATTATTATTATTATTATTATTATTATTAATTAATTAATTAATTTATTTATATAGCACCATCAATGTACATGGTGCTGTACAGAGTAAAACAGTAAATAGCAAGACCCTGCCACATAGGCTTACAATCTAATAAAATCATAGTAAAACAATAAGGCGGGGAAGAGAATGCCAACAGGTACAGGGTAGGGTAAGCAGGCACAGGGTAGGGTAAAACTAACAGTAGAAAGTAACAGTAGAAGTCTGCACAACATCAAGTTTTAAAAGCTTTAGGAAAAAGAAAAGTTTTTAGTTGAGCTTTAAAAGCTGCGGTTGAACTTGTAGTTCTCAAATGTTCTGGAAGAGCGTTCCAGGCGTAAGGGGCAGCAGACGAAAATGGACGAAGCCAAGCAAGGGAAGTAGAGGCCCTTGGGCAGGCGAGAAACATGGCATCAGAGGAGCGAAGAGCACGAGCGGGGCAATAGTGTGAGATGAGAGAGGAGAGATAGGAAGGAGCTAGACCGTGAAAAGCTTTGAAGGTCAACAGGAGAAGTAATTTAAAATTAGATAGGGAATGAAATGGAATTTTATGAAGACTATGTAAAGTGATTGTAATTGTGCATGTTAACAATCAATTTTCTCATTGGCTTCAAAATTCTGGAGAATTTTCTATATTTTACTTCTTCTATATATTGTATATGTTGTTGGATTGTCTTTTCAGGAGCATGGCATAATGCCTATGAAAAGTATGTGTTGATCTAGTTACTATTGGCTTTATTGCATTTTTATACCCATAATGGAGAACTAAGCATGTGTAAAATATTGCCCTCATGTTCTGTGGAGTTTTCTGATTCCCCATCCACCCTGTTATTTTGGATATCTGTGATCATACCATGGACTGTCCTGGATATCCTTTCTTTTTGGAACTATAGACATAAATAAGATGCATACAGGAATGTGCATTGGGATGCATATCTCAACACAGCTGTTCTTAGTCTATTCCATTGCTTTTAATGGACTGTGTATCCCATGATATCTTCAGTCCCTGCACTGAGCCACAGTTCATACTCTCCATCTGCCCTGTAGGCCATTTCTGCATCCATTTCATGACATTAAGATTAGAGATGTGCTCCGCTTCTCTTCTGTTCAGAGAAGCAGGAGCGAGGCGGCCTAATTTGCCTCCGGAAAAGGCGGAGGCGAAGAGAGTCAGGGGGCTGTGGATCGAGGCGAAGAGGATCGCCTCAATCCAGAGCTTCGCCTGCAAGTAAGTGTGGGGGGAGGGGGACTCATCTGGTGCTGCCGGCGCCACCATCCATGCGGTGGTGGCGGCGCCAGGTAAGGGAGCAGGGAGGAGGGACGCTTACCTGCCTCCATTGCGGGCTTCAATTGAGGCCCTGCTTGAAGGCGGAAGTGAAGGCCGAGGCCTCTTCCAGCTTCAACTGGGGCCTCAATTGAACCCTGTGACGGATGCAGGTAAGGGGGCTGGGGGGTTGGCTTATTTTGCATCACTGCCGCCGTCCATGTAGCGGTGATGGCGAAGCCGGATCTCGCTCCGCAGAGCGGCACGGCGCGGTGCGAAGAGGATCGGGCCCGATCCTGAAAATCTGGATTGGGGGGTCTGTGCATACCCCTAATTAAGATGATGGTGGTGGTGGTGGTGATGAATTTTCCCTTATGGAATATGGATTGAATACAATTGGTCATACACAGGATTTGTGATAATACTTCATATAGCAAAACAAAATATTGGCCGTGGAAATGCTGCCCATCAGATTACCATGACATCTCTGTTTTATTTAGATATTTAATTGAAGTAAGAGAGAGTTACTTCAATATGTGTTGATAGAATCATTTTCTGATCAATTATACTTGTCAATGTATTTTGCTTTGGAAAAAAATGATAGTGACCACTGGGTTATAAATCTGGATAAAGTTTTCTCACTTTCCAGTGCAAAAACAATTTGGGCCATACTGAATCTGCATGTTGGGAATGAATTGCCCATCAGGTTGCTGCACCAATGCAATAGAAAGTTCTCTGGAAATGAGTACCAATGCTATGCTTCCTTTGTGCAGAGAATCCCCCTTCCCCAGATGATTCCACCTTTCCCAGCCATCTGAAAGGACATGTCCATTGTGAGTGGTGAAGGAAGCACAGAATAAAGACACCAAAACCAGAGCTTGGGAAAACTAAGGCCTCTTTATTTAAATAAGGGAACTTTACCTCTTCCTGGATCTGCATGTGAAAGTGAAGAGAATCCCTTTCTTCAGGCACCTAGTCTGCCAATAAGGGTGAGCCACTCCATTGAACACAGGAGTCAGGTAAACCAAGCCCCTTGTTCAAGCTACTCTTCAGTGTATGGGGGGGACGGACTGCGTCATCCCCAGTCAGTGCTGCAAATCTCTGAGTAGATGAGACAGGAGGGTCCCCAAAGGCACACCATATCCTGACACAAAGCTGCAAAGCCCCAAGGAGCAGGACCTCCAGATATGCCAATCACCAAATAATGTCAGAGGTCTCACTGTCCCTATTGTAATAGCATGCATTTTCCCGCACACCCGTCAACCAATCTAATTCACCTATTTATTCATCCTCCGGTAATCGTAATTCCAGAATGGTAGAGGCAAAAACCTACCAGATAAAAAATCCTACTCAGCCCCTCCTCCAAAGGAGGTGACTGGCTAATCCCATACTCTTTAAAGGGAGGGATGGTGAGAGCTGAAAAGCAAAGAGGCAGAGCTTCAGCAAGGTAGGCTTTTATAGGATCTGCCCTGCCCATACCTTATGCTGCCCATGTGCCACTGCATATGCTGCATCTTTCTTCCTCCCCATCCCCACCCACAAAAGCCCTCCCCCCCAAGCCACTCCGGTTGGGCAGGAAGCAGACTTCTGTAGGTTGTCAGATTGAAAGTCAAGTGGGGGCAACTTGTGGCATTCAGATGTTTTAGTCTATAGTTCCTATCATCCATAGCGAGCATAGCCAATGGTGAGGAAGATAGGAGTTGTAGGCCAGAGTATTTGGAGGCCCATGTTGCCCACCCTTGATGTAAGTCAATGTTAAGAAATGTCTGGTGTTGCTTCAATGTATCCCTTCTAGGGCTGAGTGTGTGTATGGGGGGGATCCCTGTGATCCCCTCCACTCCAAATTTACCCAATCCCCATCTCCTTGAACCAAATACTAAATATGGTTGGAGATCTGTAGATTTCTGTACTTTTGATGTATTCTGCAAAAGAAAGGGGGGAAGTGTTCTGGAAAACCGGTTATCAGATTTGCTTGTACTGGTTGTATACATGTATTACAAAAACAGAAGAAAGTAATTTTATTTATTTATTTATTTATTACATGTATTATATACTGCTCCATAGCCAAAGCTCTCTGGGCGGTTTACAAAGGTTAAAAACAGTGAACATTAAAAACAAATATACAAAAAGTTTAAACCATCAAAAGCATAAAAACAACAATACTCATTTAAAACAACTATTATAGGGTCAGTTAAAAACTCAGCATATCTGATAGCTGCCTGGGAGAAGAGAAAAATCTGGACCTGGCACCGAAAAGATAACAATGTTGGCGCTAGGTGAGCCCCGTCAGGGATATCATTCCATAATTTGGGGGGGGGGCACCACTGAAAAGGCCCTCTCCCTTGTTGCCATCCTCCAAGCTTCCCTCAGAGTAGGCACTTGGAGGGAGACCTTGGATGTTGAGGGAAAATCACATTTGCTTACCATCGCTTCTCCACCCATGTGTTTGTCCCTCATTACTTCCTCTTTTGAAAAAAGAAGTAAACAACTTACATGTGGCCCATTCAGTGGGCTGTTTTGATCCCGCTGCTTCTCCTGCAAACAACAGGCGATAGAGGCAACTTCCATCTTTAAAAATAAGTTGGACTTACTGGGGTGGTTTTTTGACACGCAAAGAAGGCTAGAAGGGGCAAGAGGCAGGTGGGAGGAAGACAATGCAGTAACAACCCTGCGAAAATCTGTGAGTGCCCAGTAATGAGTGTGTTTGCCTGATGTAGCTCTAAGTCAGTCCTTTGTTCACCTTTGCATTAAGGAAAGGAAACCTTTACTTGCTGAGCTACGCATTTGCATTCTTTTTTTTAAAGCTCTGTGTTTTTCCAGACCATTGTGAGGCAACAGTTTATCTGTCTTACACATTTATGGAGAAATGTCCAAACTTGCAAGTAGAGGCTTGAATTTCAAAAATGGTGTGGGGGGTAGCGGGGTGAGGAGGAGAATCATAAAATCAAAAAATAGTAGAGTTGGAAGGGTTGTATAAGGTCATCAAGTCCAAACCCTCCTCAGTGCAATAATCCACATTAAAGCATTCCTGACAGTCCTTGAACATGAAAGGGGTAATATAATGAAAAGTGTTGATAGTCTTGTTTTTAAATGAACACACTAGGGGTGTGCACGGACCCCCCAATCTGCTTCGTGGCCCGATCATCTTCGCGCCGCTCTGCCCGTCTCCCGCTCCGCTCTGCGGAGCGAGATCCGGCTTCACCGCCGTCACTATATGGACGGCGACGGCGATGGCGCAAGAGAAACCACCCACCCACCCCGCCCCCTTACCTTCCTCCATCGCAGGATTCAATTGAGGCCCCGGTTGAAGCCGGAAGAGGTCTTGGCCTTCACTTCCAGCTTCAACCGGGGCCTCAATTGAAGCCGGCGATGGAGGAAGGTAAGCGTCCCTCCTCCCTGCTCCCTTACCTGGTGCCGCAGCCACCACCGCTGCATGTATGGCGGCGCCGGCAGCGCCAGATTAGTCCCCCTCCCCCCCACTTACCTTCAGGAGAAGCTCCAGATTGAGGCGATCCTCTTCACCTCGATCCACAGCCCCCCTGACTCTCTTGGCCTCCGCCTTAAGGGTAGGCGAAGCCCCCCACTCCGCTCCTGCTTCTCCGGTTCGAGGAGAAGCGGAGCACATCCCTAGAACATATCATATTCAGTTGTTTTTATTATTATACTGGGGTTTTAACAAGTTTGGTATGAAGTCTTGCACTTGTTCATACATTTAGCTAGGGCATTTCTGCCCCAGTGTGGCTAAGGAGTGACATTCAGTTCACAACTGAATGTAAGAACTGGAGCAAGTCTTTTTTATGGGTGGACAACATATTGTTCCAACTACAGAGATAATTTGCAGTGTGAATAATGTCCTCTAAGTATGTGATCTATCATATGGAGGTCCAGTTCACATGATCTTCATCCAACGTTTTTGAGGTGGAAACATAATGAGAACCAGGCTTCCATGAACACTTACATGGAAGTTGCAGTTCACACTATGAGGTAGCAGTATGGTGGAAGGAGAGGCAGCATTGTTCTGGCTGAACGTATTTAGAGTGGGAATAGTTGTTGACATAATCATGAATCAAGGATCCTGGCTGAGCACTCATAAATCCCGATGGATGGGACCTAAACCTCATGAAAGCTTGAAGCACTTTAATTGATCTTTTGTTCAAAAATTATTTCCCTTGTGGCTTCGATACAATAAGATGATTTCCGTGAGACTTTGATCTCATGAGTTCTACATCACTCAAACCTCAGGCTTACTTTGTATTTTGCAATACAATGAATGGGAAGAAATTCTTGACTTCATTCTGTCTTAGATTTCTACATGGTGGCTAAGATTTGCAGGACATCACAGCCCTTGATGCTACCAAAACTGCACAAGAAGACCAAGGGCTTTGCTAGACCTGCCGGGATAAGCCGGCAGGGAGGTGGGGCAGCAGCGCGCTGATGTTAGCGTGCACCGCCCGGGCTTCCAGACGCACGACGCGCAGGGACGTCAGATCCCTGCAGCATCCGCCATTTTTAAAAAAAGTTTAAAGGGGCCACGTGCGGCCCGAAGACTGCGGAGAAGGTAAGGGTTTTTTTTAGTTAACCCCCCCATCCGCTCCTGTGTCGTCTCCCCTTCTCCCTGTGTGTGTGTGTGTGTGTGTCCTGTGTCGTCTCCCCTTCTCCCTGCGTGTGTGTGTGTTTGTCCTGTGTCGTCTCCCCTTCTCCCTGCGTGTGTGTGTGTCTGTCCTGTGTCGTCTCCCCTTCTCTCTGCGTGTGTGTGTGTGTCTGTCCTGTGTCATCTCCCCTTCTCCCTGCGTGTGTGTGTGTGTGTCTCCTGTGTCGTCTCCCCTTCTCCCTGCGTGTGTGTGTGTTTGTCCTGTGTCGTCTCCCCTTCTCCCTGCGTGTGTGTGTGTGTGTCCTGTGTCCTCTCCCCTTCTCCCTGCGTGTGTGTGTGTCTGTCCTGTGTCATCTCCCCTTCTCCCTGCGTGTGTGTGTGTGTGTCCTGTGTCGTCTCCCCTTCTCCCTGCGTGTGTGTGTGTTTGTCCTGTGTCGTCTCCCCTTCTCCCTGCGTGTGTGTGTGTCTGTGCTGTGTCGTCTCTCCTTCTCCCTATCGGGATCTCCCCCGGCCGATGGGCACAGAGCTCAGCGCTGTGGCCAGTCTGCGGCTTTTTGCGGCTACTCGCAAGTAAGCGAGTAGCCGCAAAAAGTCACGGAAGTAGCTAGACGTTCCCCAGCTCCCGCCTCAGGCTGGGGCTGGGGAAAAGGCGTGCCATAAGCGCCTTCGCTTATGGCGCGTTAGAGGAGGCTTCAGTGAGGCCTGGAGCCGGATTCCCCTGTACGTCATGTGGAAGCACAGCAGGGAAACCAGCTCTCAAGGCGTGCTAAGGCCTCGTCTAGGAACGCCCCAAGAAAAACCACATAGTATTTGAAAGCAGCACCAATCACAGAAAGGCTCACTGAGGTAATTACAAATATGTGCTGCCCTGTTGTTCCAACAAAGACAATTCAGAAAAAAATGACTGCATAATCTTTGAATACCAAGGTGTGATTGTAAGATCATTTAGCTAATGTTTTCCTTCCTTCCTTCCTTCCTTCCTTCCTTCCTTCCTTCCTTCCTTCCTTCCTTCCTTTTTTGGGCAGATTCCAGGAGTAGTAAAGACATTATCTAGTTAAAAATAACTGAGTGTTATTGTTGTTAGAAATCTTTGTGTCCCCTTCATAGTTTTGGCAATAATTTATCTTCTCCTACTATGGCTTTGCCCCTTCTCTTTTTCTCCCCACTCTTCTACACACAGTTCTTTATTTTTCACATTTTCAATCTGCCCAATAACTACAAAAGTGATTTCAAAATTCTGATCTCTTGAGTTCTACACCACACAAACTGAAGGTTTACTTGGTATCTATACATTATATATTTTAACACAGTTTTCCCACCCCCTCCAAATCTTTCTCATAGAAAACAGTTCTATTGGAAATACCCTTCAGACTGAATATTAAATAAATATAGCATGGAAAAGAAAGAGAAAGGGCTGAGCTGAAACACCTCTATACTTCGCAGCTTTATTTGGGATCTGACACCCAACTCATAGTGGTGCAGCGTCATTATGGGCTGTGAAACTGGATTGCCCCTGCCATGAATGTTTGAGGGGAGAAATTAAAAGGATGGTGATTTTTTACCCTTTGAACCAAGTGGCAGGAAGGGGAAAGGAGTGTATGTCTGCATTGCGAGGCAGAGGTCAAAATAAAGAGATGACACCAGAGCATTGGGTTTAAACAGGGCCACATTTATTAAAGATCTGCAAAGGGGGATCCTATAGAGCATCCAGCCTGGCCTGTTTATAGACCTTCTGTGTAGAGCGAGCAATTCCTGGCCAGTGGCTTGGCGCTGTAAAATTCAAACCCCCACCACCACTGGACGCCCTTTTCAGGGCAGGGAGACCTTCTGGTGTCACCCCCAACCCAGGTCACAAGGCTCAAGGTAGGTGAGAAAGGTTGGCCTCAGAGGTAATCTTTATCTCTCAGCCCGGCCTTGGGGCTCAATGCTGGGAGCCCTCAGGAATTACCAGTCGCTGCAACAGTGCCTGCAAATGATCACCATTCTAAAATCCCTCTGGATGCCCATTCCTACCTGCCAAAACAAATGTGATCAAATTAACAAGAAATCGCCAACTCAACCTATTTATTTTCCCAGGTTGTCTTACAGTGTGGAGTAGGCGAAAAAACATGTGCACAATTTAGTACATGAGTTAAAAAATCCTACTCAGCCCTGAATGGCGACCAGAGAACTCACACTGCCTACAGGGAGGGAGGGAGGGAGCCACACGAATGAGAAGGATCTGGGAGGGGTAAGGGCCATTTATATAGGCGCTCATCTAACCCCTCCTATCCTGGTGGCACCACTTGTATGCGCACAATTGGAACAGGGCATATCTCTTCCTTACCCCGCCCGCAAATGCCTCCCAACACCCAGTCGTTGCCAGGCATGGCAGAATGGCCCTTGCCTAGACAACATAAGGATGCTCCCTTATTATGCCATGCTGACCTTTCCCCCAGAAGTTGGGGAAAATGTCACTGCATCCTCTGAGACATTAGATAACTCTTGCTGTCTTTCTGCATTGTGCTAGAGGAGCTTGAAGCACAGCATGGAAGTACAGGGAGAGTACCAAATTGCCTAGGCAATCAGGTGAATCCTACTAACCTTGTAGTGTGTTCTAGCTTCGCTTCTGACATGACTGCAAAGTTTGTGTTCAACCAGAGGGGGGAAAACAAACAAATTAAATGTAAGATTGGGCTTCTTTGTGGACGGACTACTTCACTCCTGACCTTTCCCCATTTCCCCAGTTATATCAACTTGCAAATACTTGCCCTATTTTAACCTTTTTATAAACAAAAAAATGATGTTGGTAATCCAGTACAAAAGAAGTCAGTACAAAAACCAAGAAAGAGCAGACATCTTAAAAAGGAAAACTTAGATGTCATTAAAGTCTCAAGAGAAGTAAATGGACATTGCCTGGTACTTGAAAGTTGTCAGACACATTTGGTTTGGGGAAGGGGGTTGCATAATTTGGATGCCACTATTGAAAAGGCCCTCTCTCCAATGGCCACACATGTAACCACAGAACGGAGCACTTAGGCCATGGCTAGACTTACCGGGTCTAGCACGATGGAGGGGGGAGGATCTCGTGATACAGTTATTGTGAGATCTCCCCCTCTGTCTACATCCTAGGAAGAAGAGGGCATCACATCCACCATTTTGTTTGTATTTTCTTAAAGGAGAAGGAGCGCTTAATTACAAAATGTAAGTATTTTTTTTTTAAAAAAAAATCCCCGCTCCCCCTACCCCACCCTCAATGGGCACAGAGCACTTGAGAACCTGGCTCCTTGTGGTTACTTGTGAGGAGCCGGGGCAACCCACGATGCCCATCCACATGTTCCGAGGTCTCGGGATCATCCCATGACCTTGGAAAAAGCAGGGGAAAAGGCTATGCCAATATCCCAGGGCAAGGGAGAGATCATTCCTTCCTGCTCCCAGGATCTGCATGTGGATGCACAGGGATGATCCCTGGGCTATCCCCAGGATATCAGCAGGTCTAGCTAAGGCCTTATTCTCAACCAGCTGAAATTTCTGGATACTTTTTTTTTAAGGATAGCTTCCATGTACAACAAATCACAATAAACCAGCACTCATATCATTCAGACACAGATAACTGTGGACCATCATACCTTTATAAGAGGTTGTGTAGCCAGTGTACCATGTGAAACACTGAGCTGTATCAACTCTGAGTTATATCAACTGAATATCCAGCAACAATCATATTAAATCCAGAGGTGGTGAAAGATGTGACATCCCTTGAGGCAAGAAGGCTCACTGCCTTCTCTCTTCCTTCCTCTTCTTTCCTCACTGCTCTATTAGCTATCCCACCCATTAATACCTTGCTCTGAGAAGTAGTTCCTGAACTGCTGTACACTGTTGGGATAGGGCATTTCCTTGGCCTCCTTACCCACAATGACTATCTTTGAGGAAATGCCCCCTCAGAATAGGGTGTTTTTATCTTATGTGTATTTTTCCAAACATACACATCATTTGTGCACCTCTTTGAGATGTACACATCCTTTCCCCATTGTTTAAAGTGTACATTCCCCCCCCAAAAGGATGCTTTTTTATGCGTTTCATATGCATAAATATTGTCGAGCACATTCTTATTTGGCTCAAAAATCATATTGCAAGCTCAGAAATGTATGGCCTTTGATCACAGATTGTGTCTGAGGGCCTTGCTAGACCTACCTGCAAATCCGTGCAGGAGGAGGGGCCATTGCCCCGTCTACATGTAAGGTGCGACAGGCTGCAGGAAGAACCCATTGCGTCCTCCATTTTTTTTTAGTTCAAAGGGGCCATGTGCGCAGGAGCACACCAACAAGTAAGGTAGGCTTTTTTAAAAAAGGGTTCCCTGCCCCCGATTCCCCACCCACCACCCGTGATCTCCAACCCCCCCCGCCCGCCCGCAATCTCCAAACCCCCTGCCCGCCCATGATCTCCAATCCCCATCCTGCCTGGCTCTGTTTCCCCCCATCCCCCCTGGGTCTGTTTCCCCCATCTCCCCACCCTGGCTTGATGGCTGCAGCACTCCTGTGGAGCACTGCATGCTGTCCGCCGCTTTTCCCGGCTACTCGCAAGTAAATGCGGTAGCCGGGATAAGCGGTGGAACAGGAAATACCGGGCCAGAAGCGGTGCCGGTTATCCTGGGCCAAGGGATGGTTACCCCTGCCTGAACCCAGAATCCCCTGTGTGTCATCTGGATGCACAGGGGCCAGCCTGGGGCTCATACCAGGCTACCCCGTCGTCTAGCAAGGCCCTGAGTCTGTTTTTGGTATACAAGGTGCAAACTGAGTAAAATCCTGAACAAAAGTGAGCTGAAATGAATTTCTCATACATCCCTACAAATGAACCCATTAGCAAGTTGCCAAGTAGCAACCCACTCTCCACTTTTACAGTTCTATACTTCCAAATTTCAAAAGAAATGTTGTTGTCTTTCTATCTGGTTTCACCTTCTCACCTTCTTCAGATCAGTTACTAAATAGTATGCTTATTTTTTTAAAAAAAAAATCTTACAGAATGAAGACCTACTTTTGTAATGGCAGAGGATATAGCGTTACTTTAAAAAGAGAGATTATACTGTAACGTAAAAGCAAGGACATTCAACTAGTCCTCATAACTTCATCAAGAACGCCAATACATGACACTGATCAATCAACAAGAAGTTATTTTGATTTTGGTTGAGCATTGGTACTTTAAAACAAGCAAACAAATGTACTAACAAAGAAATAGATGGGTGGTTAGACAGGTGGACTCTATGTGTAGGTAAAGGCAGCAGTATCGAAGAAGCTTCCCACCCACCTACCCACTGGGTGCAATGAGTAGACAAGAAAATACCACAAATGTATCTGGTTTCATACTGGTGGGGTTTGATGAGACTCAAGAATTTCATGTCTTAATTTTTTCAGTGTTGCTGTCTCTCTATATAATCACCTTAATAACAAATAGCTTGATTATCCTGTTAGTAAAATCTGATCCTATGCTTAACACACCAATGTATTTTTTCCTTATGCATCTGGCCTACTTAGAAGCTTGCTATATGTCAGTTATAATCCCCAAGCTACTGGAGAATTTATTGGTGAATCCTGCAGTTATTTCCTTTTGGGGATGTGCCATGCAGATGTTCTTTTTCCTGTTTTTTGGTGTTGCTGAGTGCTTTCTTCTAGCTGTAATGGCATTTGACCGGTACATTGCAATATGTCACCCTTTGCGCTACACAACCATTATGAACAGGAGTGTTTGCTGGAAAATGGTAACTGGTTCATACATATGTGGGATTGTAGTTGGGCTGGTCCACACCACTGTCACATTTCATTTGCCATTTTGTGGTGTGATTGTCGACCACATCTTCTGTGAGATACAACCACTGTTGGAATTGGTCTGTGGAGACACTTTCTTAAATGAAGTCCAAGTAATAGGAGTGGCTATGATGGCTATCATGCTACCATTCCTGCTGATCATCCTTTCTTACATTGGCATTATTTTCACTATCATTAGAATGCCAGTTTTGGAGAGCAGATACAAAGCCTTCTCCACCTGTTCCTCACATTTAATAGTGGTCACACTTTTCTATGGCACAGCTAGCTCCATGTATTTAAAACCCAAATCCAGCTACTCTCCATCAGTGGACAAGCTTTTATCATTTTCCTACACAGTTGTAACTCCTCTGTTAAATCCAATTATCTATAGTCTCAGAAACAAGGAAATCCAGGGATCCATGAGAAAGCTGTGGAAGAAAATTATTTGGTTGTGAATGTGGATGGATAAAGAAGTTCTGGTCAAATAAACAAGAAAATGCCTTTTGTTTTTCATTGAGATTAGTGATTCTGTGTGCAATTTTATGGAGGAGCATTAGGAAAAGCAATTTTAGGGCTTTGGACAGTAATACTTGAGCATTGCAGTGACACAAACCATAGCAATAACATTGCACTAATAAATCATATAGTTCCATAACGGTCAATAGGACATTCTTGTGGAGCTTACAATAACCTAAGATGAAGATAGCCAGGCATTTAATGGCATATATGATGGGATACTAATGCCAACCTTCTAAACAAGCCTAGTATTCTATTAAAACTGTTTTTAGTTGTCTAAATTCTCGCAGGCCTACCCAGTCAAATTTTAAGATGTTTGGCTGTTATTTTAATAATGTATTCATTTTATATGTTTGTAATCAGTTTTGTGTAATTTTTTTGTATTCAATGTTGTTCCCCGCTTGATCCAGAAGGAGAGGTGGGTAAGAAATGAATATATTATTATCATTTTAAATTTTATATATTTATATTTTATGTCTTTTTTTTTTTTTTTTTGCTGTATTTTATCATGAACTGTTGTAAAACACCCAGGGAGCTTGGCTATTGGGTGGTATAGAAATGAAATGAAAGAAATAAAATTAAATGAAAGAAATGGAGGTGTATATACAACCTATATAGCTGCCTTAACTTCCCGTATTGGGAAAAAGGTAGGATACAAATAATAATAATAATAATAATAATAATAATAATAATAATAATGCTCTATCTTTGAACATGATCCGTTTGTGGAAAGAATTCAGAGGCCAGACTTTACCTAAAGGGTTAAAGTGACATCATCCTATACCCTCCTGAAATAATTCCCTGCCTCTGGAGGTCAGGCAGGTGCCAACTTTGTACTCCTTTCGGCGCCTCCTGAAAACATCATTATTCCAGGAAGCCTTTCCTTAATGTCCAGCCAGGAGTCACTGTATTTGCTTCTTTTAAGATCTGTTTTAAGTGTTTTATTCTGTTTTTAATTTCATTTTATCTTGTACACCTCTCTGAAATTTTCAATGGGGAGTGGTATATAAATATTGTAAATCAATAAATAAATGGGTTTAACCAACCAACTCAGAGCATCTGCAGAAATGTCACAGTTTAAATGTAGATTGTGCAGGTGCCAGAGTTTGCAATCCGTTCTGAAATTAATAACATATTTATAAGTCACAATTCTCAGGTAGCAGAATGTGGGGGAAAGTGCTGTGCCAAAGCTTTGGAATGCAGGTGCTAATTAAAGCAAACTTTACTGACATAGATTGACGAGTGATTTTACTCGATGTAGAGTAGATTCATATATGTTTCTGTTCATGGCAGAAATACAAGTTGTTAACATTTATTTTCATTTTTGTTCATTGTGAAACCTAAATAGTTTAGAGTTAAAATGAAAGGCAAAGATGTACGTCTACTTTACACACCCTTCATTTCACTTATGTGAATGACTTGGGGCTCATCTACACCAAACAGGATATTCCACTATGGAAGTGGTATGAAAGCAGTCTATGAAAGGCAGGAGCCACACTAGTGCTTTGTAGCAGTATTGAAGTGCACTGATAACTGTTTGGGCCCATGACGCATACCATATACCACTTTCATACCACTTTCATAGTGCTATATCCTGCTTGGTGTAGATGTGTCATGGGCCCCAACAGTTGTCAGTGCACTTCAGTATTCTGTAGTGGAACTTGTAAGAGAACGAACTGACAGAAACCAATATGCTTAGGAACCTTGTAACCATACACATTTGAACTGAGGAAAACATTAAGCTTGTTCATGCACATACTTATGTAAATACATTCTAATTACTTTTCAACAACTGGTGTGGTCTGTGGAGGAGTGACTATGGAGAAAATGATTAATGTTGGCAGCGGAATGGGAAACTGAGGGCTGTGCAGCTGTGCGCCTAAAGAATAAAGGTGAGACAGGAGCAGCAGCAGTAAGCCAAAACCCTCACACATGTCATCAGCACAGGGAAGATTGAGTGGTCCTGAGTGCTAGTGGTGTGGACAGTCTTGTCAGGTAGCTTGTGGGCATCTCTGGTGAAGTCAAGATGACATAGGTGAAGGCAGGACATCACAGTGTTCACCTGCTCCACTGCACAGAGAACCCCAGAAGAAGTCAAATACTTTGGAAAACACTTCTTCAGCATGGATGATGTAGAAGGGGAGAAGGATACAAATAAACCAAAGGGATTGGAAGCTCCTCAAACTGAGCATGCATAGTAGTCTGCAGAAAATTCAATAATAAATGAATAACGGAATAGAACAACGAAGGATTTCAAATACATCGCTTCCTATTTAGAAACATACACAGGTAATTCAGAACTCCAAAATGTAGGGAGGGGTGAGTTAAACTGAGCAGAATTTCAGCACCAACCATACAACCAATATTGGTGACTCTGGGATAGATCTAGGATCTACCTTCTGCAAGAGAGAGAGACCTTCCATGAGCCCCACTCACAGAAGGTCCCTCTGCATTTTCTGGGGCTGGAGGGGCTGCCTTGGGAAAGAGGGGACAGGGAATTCCACTTCTGTCAGCAGAATTGGTCCGCAGTATACTGCATCTGGACCCAACCCTCTGCTTGGGCTGAGGATGCATCATAGGGACCCTTCAAATGGGTGATTATTCATGTGATCATCATGGCTTGGTCACAGTCCCCGGCTTTACATGCCACCATTGCCATGCAGTTGTTGTCCCACATCTCCCCACTTTTTTTTGCATGTTATTTTGCTATGAGGAAAATGCAACACTTTTTGGCGGTCATGTGACGAAACTGCCATAATCTGCTCCGTGTAACCCTCCCATCGCACTATGTCCTTCTTGAGTGGGAAGGTGTTGGGCAGTGCAGTGTTAACATCAGCACTGACAAAGATCAGTTGGGAGTGTCTCCTCCCACCCCTCTACCATTCCGCCCCTGTGCCCATCTGCTCCTGCTCTGTACCATATTTCAGGAATGCCTAAGCAGATGGGCAAAGGGGGAGGAAGATGTGAGCACATGCAACACATTTCCATTTAATCCCCTCTCCTAGTGTACACTCAAATAAGAAAAGTTACTGATTGCTTTTACATGGACAGTACTGACTTGCATGTCATGGGGTGGGGGAGGGGGGCTTTCGAAGACACAGGGCTCATCTTCATCAAGCAGGATATTCCACTTTGAAAGCAGTATATAAAAGGCAGGAGCCACACTACTGCTTTATAGCGGTACTGAAGTGCATTGACAACTGTTGGGGCCTATTGACACATACCATAAACCACTTTCATACCACTTTCAGAGTGTTATATCCTGCTTGGTGTAGATGTTTCATGGTCCCCAACAAGTTGTCAGTGCATTTCAATATCACTATAAAACAGTAGTGTAGATCCTGCAGTGCACTCCAATGCCACTATAAAGTAGTAGTGTGGCTACTGCCTTTTATATACTGCTTTCATAGTGGAATATCTTGCTTGGTGTAGATGGGCCCATAGACTCCTGAAGTTGCGTAGAACCAGCACTTAACAATGGAAAAGGTTTTGCACTGCTTTGCACGTGCTGCCTAGAAAACTTTTAGTCCTTACTATTCACTCTCCATAAGAGAGAAGATGTGTTCCATTTCACACTGAGGAAGGGGAGGGGGGCTACACCAGAGTGATGGATGTCTAAAAACATCCTGCCAGGCTCCACCCATCCATAAAAATGGCATATAGCATTGTGAATATCAAGAAAAAACAGTCATATGATACCCCATTTAAACTTCCCAAAGAATCCACAATAGGAGGAAGCAGTAAATTTGGGGAGAAAAGCGCTGTCTGAAGGTGGTAATACTTCCTTGCACAAGCCCACACAAGCTCACCGAAATGACATTTACACTCTGTTCAATCTTATGCATCTCTGGATTGGTTAACCATTGTCTGGTTGAAGTGATAGCCTGCTTGCTTGCTTGCTTGCTTGCTTTCTTTCTTTCTTTCTTTCTTTCTTTCTTTCTTTCTTTCTTATCACATTTCTGCACTGCCCAATAGCTGAAGCTCTCTAGGAGGTTCACAACTATAGTATTAATTAATCAAGAACTAACTGTATCTCTAAGAAATACTGATTTGGAAGTGATGTCATTACCAGGAGAACTACTCCCTTTAGGCTATAGTTTCTGGTGATGAAATACACAAAGGGCCTAACTTCAAGAACATCTAAAGAAAAGGTTAAAATTCCCAGTGTCCAGACTAGGCTGATTTTACTGTTAAAGAGCAGGAGAAGAAACCCATGTTTTTTTCAGAGCCGGGGGAGAGATGTGAAGCCTAGGTTTCCCCCAATTCACTGGATTAGTTTTAGAAATAAACAGAATCCAATTTTCATTTTTATTACCATTTATTTTTCAGCTTCATTATCTTCTCAATTTATCACATAGACAAAATATGTAAAGGAAGAGTCCATGGAAAATGATAGCACAGTGAATACATTTATTTTAATGGGTTTCTCTAATGTCCCAGATTTTAAATTCCTTCTCTTTGTGGTGTTCCTGTGCATTTACATTGCTACTGTACTGGGTAATGTCACCATCATTGTCATCATTAATGTTGATGCTGCTCTCCACACTCCTATGTACTTCTTCCTCAGGAACCTGTCTTTCCTGGAAATCTGCTACACTTCAGTCACTATCCCCAAGTTGCTTGAGAACACCCTTGCTCGGGACAAAACCATCTCTATAAGAGCATGTGCCACTCAAATGTATTTCTTTCTCTTCTTTGGTGCCACTGAGTGCTGCCTTCTAGCCATCATGGCTTACGATCGCTACGTAGCTATATGCAACCCACTGAGATATTTGGTCATCATGAGAAAGAGGGTATGCGTCCAGCTTGCTGCCTTGTCTTGGATTTGTGGCTGCCTGGTGGCTGTGGGTCATACTACCTTCATTTTCAAGCTGCCTTTCTGTGAGTCCAACCACATTAACCATTTCTTCTGTGAAATCCAGCCACTTCTAAAGCTGGTGTGTGGGGACACATACTGGAATGAAGTCCAAATTATTGTCGCTGCTGCCTTTGTAATCCTGATGCCATTCATGCTTATTCTCATGTCCTATTTCCATATCATCTCCACCATCTTACATATGCAATCAGCCAAGAGCCGCCAGAAGGCTTTTTCCACCTGCTCCTCACACCTTGTAGTGGTTTCTTTATTTTATGGGACTGCCATTTTTATATACATACGTCCCAAATCAAGCTATTCTCTGAATGTGGACAAACTGCTTTCTCTCTTCTACTCAGTTATTACTCCAATACTGAATCCTATCATCTACAGTCTGAGGAATAAGGAGGTAAAGGGAGCTCTGAAAAAGACAGTGTTGAAGCTAATTCCATTGAAATGTTAAGTTTATTTTAAAACCGAGAGCTATCTGTGCAATTCTTGTAGCATATATACAAACTAAAGGCTCTTGCTATAATACATCTAGATAATTTCTATATTCCTGTTTTTAATTGCATTTTTCTATATCATGTTTTTCATTATAAGGTGAGGAACATTAAATGAAGATCAGGAATTGTATTTTAACATTAGTAGGTGCGTAGTATGATCTGAATGTATGTGGAATAATTTTGTTGTATAATGAAGACCCCCTGACCCCATAGACTTCTTGCATGGGGGACCAACTGTAAGTGGACCCAAGCTCTTCAGAGGAAGAGTTGTATGCTAATGTGACATAGGTAAATGCTGCAATTTTCTAATAATGTCTAATCCATTTTACTAGTGATACTGGGGAAAAAATGTTTCTCCCCCAAACTCTGCATAACTTGCATGGACCTAAGTCTGGATTCAACCCAATGCAACTTTACATATTCTATGTCATTGTATCCATGTTCCCAAATGCATGAAAATTGCCTTACTTCACTTTTTGTGAAATTTCATATCCCCCCCCCTCCAAAGCCTTCAGGGTCATAAAATATACATTTTTTTTAACTTACCTGTTATGTGTTGCCCAGTACTATTAAAGAGAAGAGCAGTTGTGAACTAAAATGCTTTCTGCTAATAGAGGGAGCTAGCTGGTGTAGATTCAGCTACAATACACACATTCCATAACTTATTGTACTGCCTAGAACTCAGTTGTTCTTTTTGGTGGGCTATGGATGTAGCTGTGTGACTCTTAGAGATCTAGTGAGGAGATAACGTACTATGGACTTCAGTTAAATGAAATGTCTCTGTGTGTAACAATAAAACTTGGAATTATAATAGAGCTATACTCTTACCACTCAATGACTGGACCTTTGTGTCAATGGTTGATAATCAGTTTCAGTTCTCCTGCCAAATGTAATATGAAAAATGCCACATGCATAAATGAGCCTCATGGCTTACTCTGACTGGCACCATTCATGTTGGGGCAGTGCCACTGGGCAGCGCCATCTTAATATTCAAGGCAGAAGAAAGTATGCCTTGATCATCATATTAAAATTGTCCATATAAAACCATCTCTTCCTGCAGATGTGACAACTTGTGTGTTATCAGAATGCATAGAGAAGAATAAACTAATCAACCTTCCCCACATAATTTCCTTTGGATTGCCATTACCAAAGCAGCAGGGAAAGGAACTGGGTCAAAAAGCAACCAAATAGTCTAAGGTCGAACCAAATCATTTCAATGGGGAAGAAATATTCCTCCTAAACCTACTTCATGCATGCAAGTTTTATTTATTTATTTATTTATTTATTTATTTATTTATTTGTCAGTCCTGTGCAGTTTCCTTATTTCCACAGGCTTCTGTCCCTGCTTTGATGTTTTATTATTGCAGTTGTTGTTATGGGAACCCAGACTTTGGCCTTAGCTAGACCTAAGGTTTATCCAGGCATTGTCCCGGGGTCATCCCTGCCTGCTCTCAGGATATCCAGTGTGTCATTTACATGAACAGGGATGACCCTGGGATGATCCCAGGATAAACCTTAGGTCTAGCTAAGGCCTTTGTCTCATGTGGTTTCACCCAGGCAAGGGTCACAGAGTGAATGTGATGGTGCCACAGCACTATGTAGCCAGTCAGACATTGCTGTGTAACTGTGTTGCTGAGTGCAAGTAATGACAACTGAGAGTGAGGCAATCAAAGGGAATGCAAACGAATAGCTTATCATTTCCAGAGGGAGTATTGAACAATTGTAGGGAAGGTGTGGCATTTTTCAAAACTAAAGAATAGGTCATGAAAGAATATATTCGGCCTCAGCCTTCATACAAATAAATACAATGGCAATTGCAGACAGAGAGGGAAGCTCAGAAATAATGACACTGACACTAGAGTTTGGAATAACTAGTGCCTCTTTATTTAATTGGGTAATTAATCACTCTTTGGATCTGCATGTGAGGGTGCAAGAATTTAATTAATCCCTTCTACAGGCAACTAGCTTGCATTATGGGCAAGCCTCTCAGCGAAGCCAGGAGTCAGGTAAAGCCCAGCAGGAATAGGGCATGTGCAAGCATATGATTTTTTGACTTCAGTTAACTACCATGATTTAACTGTCACTAGTAGTGGGTATTTTGCCGGTCTTGGGGCCCTTTGTTGGTCTTGGGACCCTGGTGAATGCTTAGTTTCAACTTACTCTGGCATCAGGCCTGCATGCACCCTTAGTTGCTTACACTCAACTGGGAATAGATGTTTGTTTAACCATTTAACTATTATTTTTCACAACTTTTTAATGCAAATACATTCCATTGTCACTCAGGTCTATATCAGTCAAAACCCCCGAGACATGTAATAGTCTTGTAGATACTACAGTTAATTTTAGATAATTTCAGAGCCAGTGCTGTCTTTCATAGGGAATAAAAAGATGCTGCTTAAGACTAATTTTTTAAAATGCTGTGTCCTGTAATCTGTTTTCATTTATAATCATCATCATCATCATCCTATCTGGTCAGATTGTGGTCTTGGTTAACGGTTTTGCATTTTTACAATTTAAAAATAAATAAACCCCGAAGTGATCATATTAAGCCCATAAGGTAAGACTATTCACTTTTGATTTTCAGGCTGTTAATTTGTATGCAGTGAATAAGGTATGGGATTAACTTTTGTCTCATTCTTAATGATCTTTTGATTCCAAGTAATCATCCTTCTCCTTTGCAGCCCAGTGAGATTCATTATTTATTTATTCATTTATTAGAATGAGTAGAGTTGATTTAAATGAATTGGTAAAAGCTTTCAAATTGTCCCAGGCAAAGAACACAGGATATAGTCCAGCCAAATCAGGCACTTCTAGGTTGCTATCCTGTATCACTTACCTAAAGAGTAAGACCATCAAACTCAGTGAGTCTTACCTATGAGTAGACATGTATAAGTTTCCACTAGAAATCTCACTGGGTTGTACACAGTGTTAGTCCTGCTTAGAGTATAATGAATGGGACTTAAGTTAGGCTAACATTGGATTGAACACATTGTTTCCAATAGGAGAGTTAAACACATGTTCGACTGTCCTCTATTTAAATAAATGAGTCTTGCAATATTTGCCTAGATTATATCCTCCTCCTCTTGTTCTTTTACAAAACTATAGTAATATTCACATCTCCTTTTAATTTGCATTATATAAATTATGTTGACCATAATTGCTTCAAAATGTGCATGGTAGGATTACAGAATTATGGCACAATTCTATGCAATGTTTACTTGGAAGTAAGTTGCTTTCAGTTTGATATGACTTAGGGCCTTTCTAGATGATGGGGTAGCCCGGTACGAGCCCCCGGCCCAGCCCCTGTGCATCCAGATGACGCACAGGGGATCCCGGGCTCAGGCAGGGGTAACCCTCCCTTGGCCCGGGATAACCTGCACCACTTCTGGACAGGTATTTCCCGCAGTCTCAAACTGAGTCCGAGACCATGGGTGTGTAGCCTGTTCTGCCGCTTTTCCCGGCTACTGCATTTACTCGTGAGTATCCAGGAAAAGCGGTGGATGGCACACAGCACTCTGCAGGAGCGCTGCGGCCATCAAGGCAGGGTGGAGAGATGGGGGGGAAATGGAGCCAGGAGGGATGAGGGAAAAACGGAGCCTGGGGCGATGGGGATTGGAGATCTTGGCCGGCCGGCCGGGGAATCAGAGATCGCGGGCGGGTGGGCAGGCGGGGGATTGGGGATCGTGGGAGGGGAAATTGTGGGCAGGGAGGAGCGGGGAACCCTTTAAAAAAACCTACCTTTATCGTTGGTGCGCTCCTGAGTACATGGCCCCTTTAAAGTAAAAAAAAAATGGAGGACACAATGGGTCCTTCCTGCAGCCCATTGCATCTTACGTGTAGACTGGGGCAACGGCCCGCACTACTTTTAGCATGGGCTGACCCCTCCTCCCGCACAGATTTGCAGGTAGGTCTAGCAAGGCCCTTAGTCCCAAGTAATTGAGCATAGGCTTGAAGCCTGAGATTCTCAAAATACATAAAAGAAAGTACAAAATTACATTTATGTTCTTCTTGTTTGACTTTTCACCTCCAAATTGTAACCCAATATTCCTTTATTGTTGGAGAATACAGATTATTTATTTTGAGCAAAAAAAGGCTACAGCCTTATGATAAATGTCAAGGAAAAGCTGAAGGGCATAATTGCTAGCATCCCAATACTCTAATTTACTGAAGTTGTATGGGGATGTAGGGTAGAAGATTGGTGGTTGTGAGGAATCCTACAGATATATTTATTTATTTATTACATTTTTATACCACCCAATAGCCGAAGCTCTCTGGGCAGTTTGGTTCCGAAGCTGTCTAGGTGGTTGGTCAAGTTGTCCCATAATCCTGAGATAGACATGGCAGGGGCTATTATAATTTAGAAATGCAGTAACTATAAACACATGTCTAGTATTTTGGAAGCTATCGTGCTGAAGCTAAGCAGATGTGGAGCTGATCAGTGCCTGCTTGGCAGGAGACTTGGGCATCCCATGTACAGCTCCTCAAGTTCCATGATGAAAGGATGGATATTAATGAAATAAATTAAATAGCACAATGCATCCAATTATTTCCATCTAACAGTAGTTGAATTCTGGGAGGCTTAGGTATGGATGTCACAAGCTCCTTCTTCCATCAAAAACTCTTGGAGATTTCACAGAAGAAGATCTGTGGGAATAATTTTGCACTGGATAGTACCCTAGACAAGCTTTCCCCAGCCTAGTGCTCTTCCAAGGTTTTGGACTTCAACTCCCATCAATTCAAGTACAAAACATCCAGAGCACACCAGGTGGTCAATGTTACTTTAGACCATCCCTACACTCCACCAAGGGAACTGTTGCATCTTATTAACATTCTGTTTTTCACTATCAAAATTCTTCAGGCATACCATTAAAAC
This sequence comes from Elgaria multicarinata webbii, assembly GCF_023053635.1. Classification (NCBI taxonomy): domain Eukaryota; kingdom Metazoa; phylum Chordata; class Lepidosauria; order Squamata; family Anguidae; genus Elgaria; species Elgaria multicarinata. The sequence continues at coordinate 20,313,702 of NC_086181.1, forward strand.
AGAAGTCTTGAAAATCCACTTTGTGAAATTTCTTTTTTTTTTGCAAAATTCTGTTGCACTTCCAGTTACTCTGTTGTTAATGTTTCTATGATGAAAACCTCTGTTTTGCCTTTTTATTGGGTGGGATCCTGACTAACTGTACAATCTTATGTGTATCTACTCAGAAATAAGTAAAATTGAGTTCAATTGGGCTTACACCAATTGGGTAGAGAGTAACAGCTTTGATTTCTCATGCCTTAATGCAATTGATGGGACAAGTTATGATGAGCTTAAGTCCTATTGATTTCAATGGGACGAAAGTAGAGGTGGAGAACCTGTAGAACTTCTTAAGTTTTTGACCTATTTCTGCACCAGCCACCATAGCCAATGGATGCTTAGAGTTATAGCCCTACAATCTCTGGAAGACCACAAATTCCCCACCAATATAAAAAAGTGTCTGCATCCAACCCATTTAATCTAGACTTCAAATTAAAATTTCCAAGGGCTTCTTCCCCACTCCCACTGTGTGTTTGAACTGGAGATGAAGATTTTTATTTATTTATTTATTTATTACATTTTTATACCGCCCAATAGCCGAAGATGAAAGGAAAACCAGCACAGTAGGGCTGTGTACCACCTTGGGCCAAATCTCTGAGGTCAAAACAGATTGGCACCAAAGACTTGATGTGCCTTGGGCCAATTTGGGTAAGTGCAGAGCCACTCACCCATACCCGTCTGCCTACCCAGGAAAGCCAGCACAATGCCATCCATTAGTCCAGGTGAGTCCATTGGACTTACTGGGCTCACTTCCCTCTTTCCCCACATCCTTCCTGGACTCCCACCATTACCACCGCAGGGACTTGCCTGCAAATGCATCCTCCTCCTGAGACCCTGGCTGCAATTTAAAGTTATTGTGGGGGATCTTTACTTTTAGTATATCTTTGGACACAAACTATGGCGTGGGGGATAAAGGGTAAATGGCTCTTTATGGCCACTGTAGTTTCTGACAATAGAAATTCTAAAAGTAAAGAGCCCCCATGATTACTCTAAATTACTTTAAAGCCTGGCTCTCAGAAGGAGGATGCATTTGCAGGTAAGCCCCAGCAGCAGCAGCTGCTCTAGGATGGGTATGTGTGGTGACAGTGAGGGGGTGGTGTGGGGGAAGTGGGGGCAGCAAGGGGGAGCAGGGAGTCAGGAGTCCAATGGACTACCAATCGGCCTTGCTTCTGGCTTTCCTGGGTGCTGGCTGTGCAGCCAGCACTCCGGAACCAACAAAGCCGACAAGTTTTGGGGTGGGGTGGGGTGAATCTCACCTCAGCTTCATGCTGGGCACTCCCCAAAGCACCCTGTGTCAAATCAGTGCCCTTTCAGAATCTCCAAAGCAGCCTCCAAGGTGAGTCAGGGGAGCTGTGCACAGCCATACAACACAGTGTTCTACATACTGATTGGGAGAAAGGAAAGAAACCTCTCGTGCAAGCACTTGAGTCATTGCTGACTCCGAGAGGGACACCTGCTTTCGCTGACGTTTTCTTGGCAGACTTTGTAGTGGGGTGGTTTGCCATTGCCTACCCCATACTGATTACTTTTTCATTTATTCAGACTTTTGTTTGTGATTCTGTTTATTTGTTTACTTCTTACAGATGCCAGATGAGTGGCTTGCAGTACCTCTGAACCAAACCATAGTGACAACATTCATTATTCTGGGATTTCCTAATACGAGGAAAGTAGAAATGTCACTATTTTTCCTCTTCCTCTCTATGTATCTTCTTACCATGACCGGCAACATAATCATCATCATTGCAGTCAAGACAGACAGCCACCTTCAGACCCCTATGTACTTCTTTTTAGGAAATCTGTCTATCTTGGATATAGGCTATACATCCTCAACAGTACCCAAACTGCTGTCCATCTTGTTGATGGAGGTGCACACAATTTCCTTTGTTGGCTGCTTTCTACAGTCATACTTCTTCTTCTTCCTTGGGACAGCTGAGTGTTTCCTCCTTGCATCAATGGCCTATGATCGATACGTGGCCATCTGCTACCCTCTCAGATATCCAACTATCATGAATAAAAGAGTCTGTGTACTTATTGTGATTGGCTGCTGGACAGGTGGCTGCCTGGCCCCTTTGGTAGCTGCCATCATTGTGGTGAACCTTCCTTTTTGTGGGCCAAATGTAATAAACCATTTCTTTTGTGATATTCCACCTTTATTGAAACTGGCCTGCATAGACACAACACTTGCACAGAAGGTTGTGTTCCTGCTTTCTGCTATGGTGATTCTGAGCACCTTCCTATCCACTGTTGTCTCCTATATCTACATTACTATAACCATATTGAAAATACCTTCCTCACATGGGCGCCACAAGGCTTTCTCCACTTGTGCCTCTCATCTCACTGTTGTCTCTCTTTATTATGGGACAGTGATATTCATGTATGTAAGTCCAACCACCCGTTCATCTTTTGACCTGAACAAAATTATTGCTGTGGTGTACAGTGTGGTTACCCCAATGCTCAACCCAATGATCTACACCCTGAGGAATCAAGATATGAAAACTGCTGTGAAAAAGATAATCCTCAAAATGCTGATTAGTAGGAAAGAGTTTGAAATATCCAAGGAATTCCATTTGTGAGAGAATCCTGAGTCTCAGAAAAACAAAAGCTACATATGGATTTGGAAATTGACTTTTAAGTCAGTTTATTTCTAGTTCATGCTACTTTTTGTAGTGTTTACCCATAAACCCATTCTGTTCTGTTTCCAAACCAATTTATGATTTATTATTTCTTTAAAAAAAACTTTAATTGAAAATTTCATTTAAGTATGTATGCTTAAATGTACTTTCTCTAAAAACACATTATGTAATATATATATACATTTAAAATATATTGTGATTTATTTTTTTGACTGAAGAGTTGTATTGGAACATTTGGGAATTAGGAAAGCTGGTAGTGAAGGTTCTGATCTGTACAACAGTAAAATGAATCGTTAAGAGCTACACAATACACATTCATAATGGAATTTGAAAATATAAAGTTACTCGAGCATCATTATGTTTGTTTATTACATCCTAATTCAATGGAATAATTATAAAGCACTTCAATTTCATGCCACTAAATTGAAACTGAGATGTTTTTAAGATTTCCTTTGAATGGTACAAATGTACAGAATCATGTGGAAGGGTGGAGGAAGGGGATTTTCCCCACAGTTCATAATATTTCCAATTAACAACAGAGTGTTCTTCAACCTTTTACACCTTTGACTTTCAAACAAGAACTCTGTGATTTGTCAAGAATGAATCAGGGATATCAGAATAAGAGGATGATAAGGAGTTGACAAGTTACTTTAGAGACAGCTGCTGCCCCTTCCACACATGAATCGGCTCACTTGTTAAGTTCTTTTTCAGAGATCTTTCTCCAGATGATTCTATCTATGGTTTGGTGGATGGTTACTGCAATAAAGGACGTTTTTTCCATGGTGTCATTCAGATTGTACACCTCTCACCCAATCACTCTAGCCAGAATGCGAAAAAGTCAAATTCCATATTATACATAATTAGGAAAGAAACCGAAATTAAACCTGCCAATATCAAGCTGTCCACATATATGATGCAACCACACCTGGAATACTGAATAGAGTTTTGGTAAACGCACCTGAGGTGGAATAGTTGATGGTCGCTGCACCTAAATATTGTAGAGTCGAAAAAATTGCAGAAAGAGCAACTAAAATGATCAAGGTGGTGGAGCAACTCCACTATGAGTTACAACACCTGGGATGGTCTAGCTAAGAGAAGAGGCAAGTTAGGAAAGACATAATAGGCAGGATCTACACTACTGCTTTATAAGTTTATACTGTTATTGACAACATTTGGGGCCCATGACACACTCCATATACAGTTTTAAAACTGTTTTCAAAGTGTTATATCCTGCTTTGTGTAGATCTGGACATAGAAGTCTACAAAATCATGCATTGTGTACAAAGAGCAGATAATGAGACCATTTCTCCATCCCTCCTAATAATGGGACTGAGTTCTGATCAATTTCTACATTTCCACAGGCTCCAGTCCCTGCTTTGATGGGTTGCTGCTGCTATTGTTACCTGAACTTTGTCTCAAGTGGTTCCACCCAGGCAGGGGTCACAGAGTGAATGTGATGGTGCCACAACACTATGTAGCCAGACAGATATTACTACGTAATTGTTTTGCTGAGTGCAAGTAATGGCAATTGAGAGTGAGGCAATCAAACGGAATACAAATAAAAAGCTTATCATTTCCAGAGAGAATGTTGAACAATTATAGGGAAGGTGAGGCATTTTTCAATGCCACAGAAAATGTTGTGGATATATATATCCTCAGCCTTAATACAAACAAATTCAAATTCAATGAATGTTGACTTCTGGTAACTACCATGGCTTAACTGGATCACTAGTAGAGGGAGTTTTTTCTGGACATTGGGCCCTTTGTTGGTCTTGGGACCCTGGTGAATGCTCAGTTTCACTATACTTTTTGCATTCCAGGGACAGTACTATATGGATAATCCTCTACCCATGAGGTTCTCAATTTCATGCGCCATGTTCGAAAGGTTTAGTACCTTTTTATAATGGGCGCTTAAGGACTTGATGGGAGTTCATAGCATTATTCATTATTTGTATGATTTTCTCCTGGCAGGTCCGTGTGATTCCACACAGTGCTATAGGCTTATGCAGGCCTTCAAGAGGTTGGCTAACGAGCTAGGTGTTCCTCTTGCTCAAGAGAAGACTGAGGGACCTAGCACAGTCCTAAGATTTTTGAACATTGAGTTGGATACAGTGAATCACTGCTGTAGGCTCCCCCAAGATAAGCTAGTGAAGGTTAGAGAGAGGACCACTGTGATCCTCACTTCATGCAAAGTCACGCTTCAGACATTGCAAGAGGTAGTGGGCCATTTGAATTTGGCATTCAGGGTGGTTGCTCTGGGCAGAGCCTTTTTGAGAATATTCTCAGCCATGTATGGATGGAAGTGTCCACATCACCAAATCTGAGCATCCACTGTCATAAAGGGTGATCATAGAATCATAGAATCATAGAATAGCAGAGTTGGAAGGGGCCTACAAGGCCATCGAGTCTAACCCCCTGCTCAATGCAGGAATCCACCCTAAAGCATCCCTGACAGATGGCTGTCCAGCTGCCACTTGAAGGCCTCTAGTGTGGGAGAGCCCACAACCTCCCTAGGTAACTGATTCCATTGTCATACTGCTCTAACAGTCAGGAAGTTTTTCCTGATGTCCAGCTGGAATCTGGCTTCCTTTAACTTTTGCCTGTTATTCCGTGTCCTGCACTCTGGGAGGATCGAGAAGAGATCCTGGCCCTCCTCTGTGTGACAACCTTTTAAGAATTTGAAGAGTGCTATCATGTCTCCCCTCAATCTTCTCTTCTCCAGGCTAAACATGCCCAGTTCTTTCAGTCTCTCTTCATAGGGCTTTGTTTCCAGACCCCTGATCATCCTGGTTGCCCTCCTCTGAACATGCTCCAGCTTGTCTGCGTCCTTCTTGTATTATGGTGCCCAGAACTGGACGCAATACTCTAGATGAGGCCTAACCAGGGCCGAATAGAGAGGAATCAGTACCTCACATGATTTGGAAGCTATACTTCTATTAATGCAGCCCAGAATAGCATTTGCTTTTCTTGCAGCCATATCACACTGTTGGCTCATATTCAGCTTGTGATCTACAACAATTCCAAGATCCTTCTCATTTGTAGTATTGTTGAGCCAAGTATCCCCATCTTGTAACTGTGCATTTGGTTTCTATTTCCTAAATGTAGAACTTCGCATTTATCCCTATTAAATTTCATTCTATTGTTTTCAGCCCAGCACTCCAGCCTATCAAGATCACTTTGAAGTTTGTTTCTGTCTTCCAGTTTGTTTCTGACCCAATTTTGTGTCATCTGCAAATTTGATCAGCGTTCCCTGCACCTCCTCGTCCAAATCATTAATAAAAATGTTGAAGAGCACTGGGTCCAAGACTGAGCCCTGCGGTACCCCACTCGTTGCCTCTCCCCAGATTATTATTATTATTATTATTATTATTATTATTTATTTATATAGCACCATCAGTGTACATGGTGCTGTACAGAGTAAAACAGTAAATAGCAAGACCCTGCCGCATGAGAAGGTTCCATTGATAAGTACTCTTTGAGTCCGATTCTATAGCCAACTGTGAATCCACCTAATAGTTGTTCCATCTAGCCCACTTTTAGCTAGTTTGTTAATCAGAATATCATGGGGCACTTTGTCAAAAGCTTTGCTGAAGTCAAGATGTATGACATCCACAGCATTCCCACAGTCCACAAGGGACTGACCATGTGGCTCTAATTTTTACAAGAGTTTAATGGCATTTCCTTTTGGAGGCGTGAATTGCTTTTGGAAGCCAAACTGCAATCTGGGGCCTTAAGCTTCAGGGTCATCTGGCAGGACCGATGGTGTGCAGAAAGATGGCCTGATACATGGCTAGAATCAGGATTAGGCAGAGACCTTACATTTTCCAATTTATGTGGCTGTGCATCTATGGGCAGAGCAGATGGCCCACTCCATTCTCCACTTTTGGTGCAACAACCAGGCCACTGTTAGGGTCCTTAATACATTATCATCCCATAATGCTAGGGTGATGGCTCTTGGGAGAGCCTTCACATTACACTGACTTTGCAGTAACATCTGGTTCAGGGCTAGGCACATACCTGGTTTGTATAATGGCATAACTGATCCTTTATCGCGTAACTAGGTACAAAGTTTCCAGGAGTTGGCCCCCTGGGCTCAGATACATCCAGTGGCCATGCCAGCAGTCCTATGGGAGATTGGTTGTTTGAGGGAGAGCAAGCAATGATGTATTCCATAGCCAACAGCACCAGGACTGCCTAAACCAAGGCAGGTAGGGAGTTTCACACCTTTTGGTCAGGAATGCAACTGCAGCAGTTGTGGCCCATTCCTGTGGAGCATCTGCTCCAATTTTGTGTCCATTCCCAGCAGAAGGGACTATCTGCTTAAACTATTGGAGGCAAGATGGCAGCACTTCCCTTCTGGTTCAAAATGAAAGGTGTTACACATAACACCAGGGGTTTTAGGGTTAGGTGTTCCCTGCAAGGTTAGCTGAGGGAGGCACCCAGAGTAGCGGATTCTAGACAGCCGCTATCCCCAGACATATTTCTGGGTTTATTAGAAACCTGGCCAACAGTATGTAATTCTCACTTAGAAGCCACATTGTTCCCTGCTGCTGCTCTTACTGCCTTTTGGGGGCATTTCAGATATCTGAGTTGGTTGTTGGGAGGAAACAACCTTGGTTTGTGTAAAGGCAAAGCCTTATTGTTCAGGCTTTGTCTGATTTCCAGGTGATTTGGTGATGTTGGCCAGGTATCACCATAGTTTGGTCCTGTCTAATTCCCAGACTGATATGGAAACAGGCTTGGGACCTGGATCAGGCATGCATAAAGGTAAATAGTAGGGGTGTGCACGGACCCCCCGCTCCGCTTCACTTGCAGATCTGCCATTTTCCGGATCGGGCCGCTCCGCCCCGCCCCCGCTCCGCCCACTTCCGCTCCGCTCCGCTTGGAGCTCCGGATCCGGATCCGGAGCTCCGTTTCACCCCCATAGGCTTGCATTGAAAGCTAAAAAATAATACAACTTTTTTTCTGTTCAAGTTAGAAACCTCACGTTTGGCACCATGACACCTCATGGGGGTATACACATGCACGCCAAGTTTCAAAGCAATCCCATCATCCCCTGATTTTTGGGGAATTTTTGAAAATCGGGCACCCCATTCACACCCCTTTCCATAGCTCCGTCAATTTGCACGTTAGAAACCTCAAACTCGCCACCATGAAAGCTTATCCAGGGATACATATGCACGCCGAGACTCAAGGCAGTCCCATCATCCCCTGTTTTTTGGCGGGGCTTAAACCTGCAAAATTTGGAACTTCCAAAACTCCAAGTGAGCGCAGGAAGGACTTCTCCCCTGAGTCAAAGCCACACACACACAACATCCCTGCGAGGTGGGCAGGGGAGGAGGGAGGGAAGGCAGGCAGGCATGCAGCTGGCATTTCTGGGGGCATAAGGAAGTGAGCCAAGGATAAGCCAGTAATGCATATAAAATGGAATAAATCAATAAATAAACAAAGGAGGGGTGGAATTAAAAGCAGCAGTGTTGCTCAATAAACAGCAAGAAGATTTTTTTAAAAAAGGCTATATCTGTCTTTTACCAGCAATAGGGGGACGTGCCCAGGGGAGGGGGAAGCAGCTGCCAGTTCAACTCAAGACAGCCACCAACAGCTCTGAGATTAAGAAGTAAACGCTCACTTCAACTCATAACAGGCATCGCTCCACCACTAAAAAGTGAACATTCACTTCAACTCATGATAGGCATTGCTCCACCGTTTTACTCTCTTTGGAAGGCTCTAATGGCCTTCCAGTGCAGGAGAGAGTGGGGGCACGTCCACAATGAGATGCCCTAGGGGAGCTCATCCCCTTGCACCACATCTTTTCAGTTGTTCCCCAAAGTTAGGGTGGGGAGCAGTGCTGTGTTTCTATCTCTTATTCTTGGCTTAGTATATGATTTCAGGTTGTGTTTGTGCATTTGGTGGGGCTACTGTGTTAAAAAACACGGGGAAAAGCCCGTTCAGATGAAGAAAGAGAAGTTTCCCAGAATCCCAAGTTACCCGTTTTGCCTATGCCCTCCTCCAACTTTGGGATCATCATGACCGGGAGCTGACTCTGCCCCTCAGCCCTTTGAAAAAGGTATTTTTCCCGCCGATTTTTTAAAAACTTCTAGCGCGCGACCCGTACGACGCAGAAAGTTGAGAGTAGTCTCAAAATGACCCCCATCCACGACTCTCTGTGCACAAGAATTTTCAGAACGATAGCTTAACCCCCCCCAGTTATCCCCAATTCTTTCCCTCAATGCAATCCTATGGGCGAAAAGCCGAAAACGCCGTTTGAGCCGCGCGGTTGACCCGATTTTCAAAAAAATATAGCACGCGACCCACACAACGCAGAGAGGTGAGAGTGGTCTCAAAATGACCCCCATCCACGACTCTCTGAGCACAAGAATTTCTAGAACGATAGCTTCAAAAACAACCTAGTTATGCGCGATTATTTGCCGCAATGCAATCCTATGGCGAAATGTTTTCAAGATGGCGACCGGAGCGCTCCGCCTGAACTAGGAGCTCCAAAAAATGGTCGCTTCTCTTCGCCTTGCTTCTAGGGGTCCGCGGTCCGCTCCTACTCCGCCTCTGGGTAAGGCGGAGCAGGCCAATCCGCTACTGCTTCTACGCTCCTAATCGGAGCAGATCACACCCCTAGTAAATAGATTCCCATCACCTTGAGTTCACACAGGTGATAGGATTATTTACCATCCAGATATTGTACAGACAAGGAGGGAGCTATATAGACAGGATGGGGTTCACTTAACTGACTTAGGTAATGACATATTTTTAGAGGATCTGCAAAGGGTTCTGCAAAAGGTTATTCTGCGCAGGTGGGGAAGAACAACTAGGCAATAGGCCTGTTATTCTTCTGTGTCATTAAGGGTGGGCACGTTTAGAGGACAGAGATGGTGATCATTCTGTGGCACCGTTAAGTGTTATAGGTGATGCCTGAGGCCTTCTGCTGAGGGTTTTGTGGCCCCAGTGGGTGGGATAAGGGTTACCTGTGAGGCCAACTCACCTCACTACACCTGATACCTTGCCGATCAGGGGGGAGTGATACAGGTCACTCGTGCACGATCTGCAAGGGTGTTGTTTGATAGTTTTTTAAAGTGAAACACTAATGTTTAGATCCAGACTTGGAAGGAAAACCAGTGGTACTTGGGCAAATGTCCCAGGGAGCATAGGATTGTTTGGATTTGCCCCTTCCCTGTCCACTCACAGCCAGAACAAAAAGAACTATGCCAGCTGTCCTCCAAAATCAGAAGTTACTTTGGAGGAGGAAGAAAGATGGAGGTACTAGTGGTCAGGTTGGGAAGGAGCTTGGAGAGGCCAGGATACATATTATACTGAGCCTCTTACAGACTCCTTCCCTCCCTGCCAGAATTGTCCTTGCTACATGATCTAAAAAGCCCGTATAGCAAAATCTGTAGGACAGGAGGACAGTGAAGCGATGATTGCCTCCAGTGCTCCTCCTAGCCTGCATGGAGGCCTATGGTCACTGAGGGCATGTTGCACCATTAATCATATGAAGTTGCATGCTATCAATTTGAATGGGTCTGCTTTAAGTATGACCTAAGTCTGGATTCAACATAAGTAGGGGCTCATCTACACCAAGCAGGATATTGCACTATGAAAGTGGAATGAAAGTGGTATATAAAAGGCAGGAGCCACACTACTGCTTTATAATGTGCACTGACAACTGTTGGGGCCCATAACACATCTACAACAACAGGATATAGCACTATGAAAGTGGTATAAAAGCGGTATACGGTATGTGACAATGGGCCCCAACAGTTCTCAGTGCACTTCAATACCTCTATAAAGCAGTAGTGTAGCTCCTTCCTTTTATATAACGCTTTAATGGTGGAATATCCTGCTTGGTGTAGATGAGCCCCATATTACCTTGACAATTGTGAATTGCTTTGTATTCATTGAATTTGAACAGTTGAATTCTATTACACTATATTTGTGTTAGATTTTGTACAATACATTTGTACTAATTGTGGTATAAGGTAGGTTTTTTCCATCATCATCATCGTCATCATCATCATTTTGAAATCAAAATCAATCTTCAAATCCCTAGGCTACTGGTTCTTATAAGAAAAGATTTGAAAAATTCTAAGTTTGTACTGAAAGGAGGAGATACTTTATGGACTGCTGTTAGCCTATGGTCATGATATTAGCCCAAAAGGTTTCAGCAGCAGCATTGTCAGGAACTAACATGTGACTGTTTTAGCAACTGTTTTTAGGCTGGGGCTGATTCTATTATGACTTGTTGTGGCCCAGAGATTCAGAAGTAGTTGAAACATCTGATGATTTCCTTTTGGTGGGGGAAGGCTAGTACACATCTTTGCTCTTCCCTAGTAACCCATGTCTACCTCATTGTATTTTAAATGTAAGCTGCCTCAAGAACTTTGATTAATAGGCAGGATATAAGAATGACACATAAATACACAGCAACAGCAATGACTTTATTTCTTGCATTTCTATGCTGCCTGTAAAGACTGAGCACGGTTTTCCATGACCTGTTACTTCCGGATTTAGCATGGACCTGAGCCAAGACAAAGAGGGCTCACAGATTGTAAAGCGGAAAGCTTTATTAAAACTAAGGGTAGAGTAAATACATGGGAAGACTGAGCAAGAATGACTTGAAAACATGTATAGCATAAAAACTCAGTAATGCATGAAACAACAAAACATTAACTGTTGCTACCTACTCCCAGGTAGGACCTTGCTCCCTTCATTATGGGTCTCTCCACATCCTTTCACCAAAGATCAGAACAGGAGTTCTGGGGCAGGCTCTCAGTTATATACCTTCCCCCCCCCCCCCCGCGTTTGCTTTCACCCTCCCCCATCCTTCTTGGTGCCAAGGCTTACCGCCTTTTTTAACCACTGTCTGCCCTTCCTTCCCCCTCCAGGTGGTTCGGTCAGGGCTCTTTGTCATGCAGACTTGGTGCATACCAATGCTAAATAGAACTACACTTCTGACCTCCATTTCACCCCTCCCTTGGCCTCCAGGTGGCTGGCCAAGGTTCTTTCACATTCAGAATTTGTACTCACTAATAGCAAGCTAACTACACAACCCATTGGTCCTCTGCCCAGCACAGTCTTTCTGTTCTCCTTTACAATGCCTACTTTTCAAAGCTCTCTGAAAGAGCAAATGATAGAATAAAACAATAAAAAGATCAAATATAGAAATTACAGAACAATTATATGATTACATACAATAGCAAGAGGCTGTTTTTAAAACTTCCAAATTCCTCCTCATTGTTTGCTAAGGAGATAAGGATTATAACAAGTACACCTCTAGCTCTTTTGGCCTACAACTCCCATCAGACCTTCACAGCACAGTGCAAGTTCTAAGCCAAAACATCTGTTGTTCTAAAATTTGCCCATCCCTGGGTGATAAGAATTAGACATACAAATGCACATGGATGTGCAGCAGGAGGTGGGGGTGGAGAAGAGCAAGGGTGGGCAGCCTGTGACCTTCTGCGTTGTGAAACCTGATGTCACACAAGTCCCAAGCAGCATGGCCCATGCCCAGGAATTATGTGCATTGGAATACAGCAACATATGGAGAGTCATAGGTTGGCTACCCCTGATACACACCTTGTTTAGATGACATGCTATGCAATGGTTAGACCACAAACACTTTTGTAGCAAATGGTTAGTGAGTATTATTAAACCATGGTTATGTAGCCACCATGGTTAGCAGTGGTTCACATGATATACTAGGTCATGGTACACACAAATGCTTAACCATCATGGCTTAGTGAGTCATCTGAACAGAGTCACAGAGAAACAGCAGTCTTCTAAAAGTGTGAACCAGTGCTCTCTCTCTCTCTCTCTCTCTCTTTAACCAATTCAAAACTTTCAACCAAAGGGAGAATTAGAAGAAAACAAGCAAAGCCTGTCATGTATTTTCAGATGAGGCAGTCAATTAATGATGTGTGAGTTTTCCCCCCAGAAATGCCTTTAAAATAGAAGTTCATTATGTGAAGAATTTTCCTCATAATTTCCCTATCCGTCAAATTTCCCAGGAAGATTCTCAAAGTGCCTGGAGATATATTTCATAATGTACAATGAGAAAATATATAACTGGTAAAATAAATCCCATTATCTGGTAAAATAAAACCCACACAAGCCAACCATCACTTGACGTTGCAGTCAAGAAGTGACACAAATGAATGTGTCAATTAGTCCTATGACAAGGAGTCAACGAATACTTGATTTGTTCTGGGCAAATATTCTCCTGCATAATGTTCTCTTCACTGCACCTTTTACCTCCTTGTTCCTCAGGCTGTAGATGATGGGGTTTAACATGGGTGTGATGACTGTGTAGGAGAGAGAGAGGATCTTCTTTGTATCTGGTGAATAGCTGGATTTAGGTCTGAAGTAGGTAGATGTGGCTGTGCCATAAAACAAAGTAACCACCACAAGATGAGATGAACACGTAGAGAAGGCTTTATGCCTGCCTTCAGCAGAGGGCATTCTCAAGATTGTAGTGATGATGTGAACATAAGTGAGCAGAATCAAGAGGAAAGGGGACATGATGAAGAGCACGGTGGCCGTGAGAGCTTCAATTTCGAACATGTAGGTATCGGCACATGCCAGTTCTAGCACTGGGGGGCTGTCACAGAAGAAATGATTGACTGTGTTAGGCCCACAAAATGGCAAGCTGAATATCCATGTGGTCTGTACTGTAGAGACAGGGAAGCCTGAGAACCACGATGCAGCCGCCAGTTGGAAGCAAGCTCTTCTGTTCATAATGTCCGGATAGCGTAATGGGTTGCAGATGGCAATGTAACGGTCATATGCCATTGCAGCAAGGAGGCAGCATTCAGCTGCACCAAAGAAAAAGAAAAAATACATTTGTGTGGCACAGCCAGCATAAGAAATTGTCTTGTTCTCTATCAGGAAATTGGCCAGCATCTTTGGGACGATGACCAAATTGAAACAGATCTCTAAAGAGGAAAGGTTTCGGAGGAAGAAGTACATGGGGTTCTGAAGTGCAGGATCTATTGTTGTGACAAGAATGATGAGGAGATTTCCAGTTAGAGTTATTGCGTAAACAAAAAGGAAGATGATGAACAAGGGTACCTGAAGCTCAGGGTGATTCGAAAATCCAATAAGAATGAATTCTGTAACACTGGTCTGATTGTTGCTGGTCATTAATGTCTTTTCAATTTGTATCATAGTTTTGAGAAGACTGTCCAATAAACTGATAGGTTCTTCTTCTACAGGAAATGTTCCGGTGGTGATGTGGCCCTATGACTCTTCATCCGTTCAACTGATTCCTTTCTGTTAGCGGATGATATAAGGAAAAAGAATAAATAAAGGTTGTTTAAATATTGATGAAAAAGGAGATATCTTGAGGCTGCATCATTAATTGGTTGATTTATTCCATCTGTCTCCGTACCACACTATCAGTCAGTCTTCTATTCTATAAAAATAATTATTTATTTCTCGTTGTCATTCCCTTATATCCAGCTACCTGTGTAGCACAGCAATAGCTTGTAGTGCCTTCACAGAAAATAATCTATTTTATTATAATATGAAAGAGAGTAGTTTATTCCATTGTTTAAAATCTATTAGATTAAATACATTTACATTTTTAAATGTCATTGATGGTATGTCAGTTTAAAACATGCCATTTAATTTATTATGCTGTAAGTGTGGGTTGACAGACATCCCATGTTTCAGTTTCTTTTCACCTTGATGAGGTAGACTGGAAATATTAATAATGCTTGATGAACTGCAGCTTTCAATGTGTTTGTAGTTCTCTGAATTCAAACCAACATGCACAGTAAAGTAACTGCTCTGGTAGAAAAGAACACAGTTTGGTTGGAATACTGTCGGTCCTGGAAAAGAAATAGTTGAGAATACTTTAACATTCATACACATAGATAAGACTATTTAACCTGTTGGTTGTTTTATTGTGGTTTTAATTTTTGTGAACCACCCAGAGAGCTTCGGCTCTTGGGCGGTATAAAAATGTAATAAATAAATAAATAAATAAATATTTGCATTAGTAAAAGTAAGTTTAGACCAGGAGTTGGCAACCTAGCAAGTTCCAGATGTTTTGGACTATATTTCCCATAATTTTCAGCCAGCATGGCCAAAGGTCAGGGATTATGAGAAGTGTGGCCAAAAACATCTAGAGGTCACCAGGTTGCCTGCCCGTAGATCATACAATCAATACCTGTGATTATATTTAGTTATTCAGGTGTTATTTATATACCACCTCTTTTTTTGTTGCTAAAAACGATCAGCTTGGTTCACAGCAAATCAGAACAAGGAATAAAACCAATATTAACAATAATACCATTTTAAAATATTAAAACCACAATAACACATTCAAAGTAATTTAAAGTGATGCGTCTTGACATCTTTCCTAAAAAAAATAAAAATGGAAGAGTAAATCTATAGGAGGACATTCCAGTTTGGGAGTGACAGAGCAGCAGGTCCTTTCCCATGCAGGGTATTCTCAAAAGGGCCTCTCCTATAGAACTTTGTAGACAGAATATAGTGAGACGTACTTCCTCAGGTTCCCAGCCATTTAGGCCTTCAAAGGTTAAATTAAGAGATTAATAAATGGCACAAAACTTTGCATGTTTAGATGTCATAAGTCTAGGTCCTTTCCCATGTACTGAACAGGAAATCCAATACCCACCCAGCTGGAATGGCTTGGATGGGAGGCAGCTGTTGCCAGGGGAAAAGAGAATGAAGGCACCCCATGTGCATAGGCAACTGTGCCTTAAGAGACAGGGTGGGGCTGGGACTATAAGAGCCCACCCGCCCCAACACTCAGCCTCTTTCATCTCAGCTCCCACCCTCGCTCCCTTAATCTAGTATGGGATTAGACAGTCACTCTTTTTGGAAGGAGAGCTGAGTAGGAATTTTACTCCCATTGAGGTCTTGCCACCTTCATCCCAGAATTGCTAAGAAGGAGGGGGGATAAATAGGTTGATTGGTTTCAAGGAAGTGCAGGAATTGGTAATTTTAGGATAGGGACGGTGAGCGCTATGGCACCTTTTGTTAATTGGCATATCCAGTGGACCTGCTCCTAGGGAACTGTGTGGCTCCCATGTCAAGTATTGGTTTGCCTTTGGAGACTCTCCTGGCTCACTTACCCTGAGATGTGAGTTACAGTGAGGGGGTGATGTGGGGTGGTCTCCCCACACTTGCAGAGTGACATATAAGAAAGGAGCCGGGGTTTTACCCAACTCCAGGCTTTGGAGAGTGCTCACCCATAAAGCCAGGCAAGTTGCCTGAGAAAGACACATTGATACCCGCACTTGCGCATGTGGATCCAGGGAGGGGTGAATTTCCCATATTGTTGAAATAAAGAGGTCCTAGTTTAATCCAAGCTCTGGTCTTTGTGTCTATATTCTATGCTTCCTTTTCCACTTGCAGTGGCAGGATGGGGAATGTCAGGAGTTGTAGAAATTTTTAATATCTAATTATGGATAAGATTGCACTCTAATTGAGAATAGACATGTACTGACACTTCTTATCTTTAGATGCTTGTTGCAGAGACATCTGTTACTGCAGCCCTTCACTTTGTAATTTAGTATGTTTCACATATGTAGATACAACATATGTAGATACAATATATTGTATGCATTGGCTACATATGTTTATGGTTTCATGACTTGTGTACACCATTTTGGAATCTGGAGGTGTAAGCAATTCATTAACAAATATAACACCTTGAACTGAGCCTAGAAATGAATTGGCAACCAGTAGAGTTCCTTCAATGTTGGTGCAATAAGTTCCTGTTACTGTGTAGCTGCTGCATTTTGTATTAATTGAAGGTTCTGGTTGCTCTTCAAGAGTAGCACCTCCATAGAAGACAGTGGAATAGTCTAAACAAGATGTAACCAAGGCATGGATAACTGTTGTCATACCAGATCAACCCAGGAAAGATCACAACTGGCACATTAAACTTTGATTTTTTAGCCTTAAATGAGATTGTGTTTTCCATACATCATTAATAATTTTAGAGTTTCTGCTATTGGGCGGTATAAAAATGCCATAAATAAATAAATACCATATTTCTTCGATTGTAAGATGCCATCGATTGTAAGATGCACACTAATTTCAGTACCACCAACAGAAAAACAAACAAACCCTAAGACACACCCTCGATTCGAAGACGAACCCCATTTTTAGAGATGTTTATATGGGGGGGAAAGTGTGTCTTAGAATTGAAGAAATAGGGTAAATACATAATTGATTTTAAATACTGTGCAAGGTTCTTAAATTTCCTCCTAGGAAAGGGTTGCAGAAATAGATGTGTCTTCAACAGGGAACTAAAGATAAAAAGTGTTTGCACTTGTCTAAACCCAATTAGGGTGCAGTCCTGTACATGTTTAGGCAATAAAAAGTCCTACCACTCCCCGCATCCCTCAGCCTGCCATGTTTGTTCAGTATATGAGAAATGACCTAGTTCTATGCCACCCCAAACTGTCTGAACATGCTTGGGCTTGTGTCCTTTACTAATTTTTTAAATTTAAGCTTTATGCTCACATCAAGCAAAACACAGCTTTATGAAGTGCTTTGATAAATAAGTCTTATAACACACACGGGCAAGTTTACTGCTTTAACATGGTTTCTAACCACATTGACAACTGTTGGGGCCCATGACACATTTCACATACTATTTTCAACCCATTTTCAAAGTGTAATGTCCTGCTTAATGTAGATCTTGCTAGGCACACCCACAAAGACACACAGCATTTAATGTTTAACACACCTCATTCAGTGTTTTTTTGGGGGGGGGGTTTGGGGGGTATGCTTGCTACTCTCCATCATTTCCCCTTTTCTTAACCTGAGATGTGCACACATTAACATGTCAAAATGTGAGTTTACTCTGACATTTGCAGACATCTCCAGAGCTTCTGGTGTTAGCTTCTAGATCCTCTGTGTATGCTTTAGTTCTCTGGGGCCACAGCTAGACCTAAGGTTTATCCTGGGATCATCTAGGGTTCGCCCCTGCCTGAGCACTGGATCCCCTGTGTGTCACCTAGATGAACAGGTTTGACCCCTGGACGATCCAGGGTTAAACCTTAGGTCTAGCTATGGCCTTAGTAACATGGGCTCTCTTTTTGCCATATCCCCCCCACCCCCACCCCATTGCATTTTGATAAATTAAGGTGTGTGTATTTCTACCAGAGGTATTTCTATTAGGGGTGTGATCCGCTCCGATTAGGAGCGTAGAAGCAGTAGCGGATTGGCCTGCTCCGCCTTACCCAGAGGCGGAGTAGGAGCGGACCGCGGACCCCCTAGAAGCAAGGCGAAGAGAAGCGGCCATTTTTCGGAGCTCCGAGTTCAGGCGGAGCACTCCGGTCACCATCTTGAAAACATTTCGCCATAGGATTGCATTGCGGCAAATAATCACGCATAACTAGGTTGTTTTTGAAGCTATCGTTCTAGAAATTCTTGTGCTCAGAGAGTCGTGGATGGGGGTCATTTTGAGACCACTCTCACCTCTCTGCGTTGTCTGGGTCGCGTGCTATATTTTTGTGAAAATCGGGTCAACCGCGCGGCTCAAACGGCGTTTTCGGCTTTTCGCCCATAGGATTGCATTGAGGGAAAGAATCGGGGATAACTGGGGGGGGGTTTAAGCTATCATTCTGAAAATTCTTGTGCACAGAGAGTCGTGGATGGGGGTCATTTTGAGACTACTCTCAACTTTCTGCATCGTACGGGTCGCGCGCTAGAAGTTTTTAAAAAATCGGCGGGAAAAATACCTTTTTCAAAGGGCTGAGGGGCAGAGTCAGCTCCCAGTCATGATGATCCCAAAGTTGGAGGAGGGCATAGGCAAAACGTGTAACTTGGGATTCTGGGAAACTTCTCTTTCTTCATCTGAACGGGCTTTTCCCCGTGTTTTTTAACACAGTAGCCCCACCAAATGCACAAACACAACCTGAAATCATATACTAAGCCAAGAATAAGAGATAGAAACACAGCACTGCTCCCCACCCTAACCTTGGTGAACAACTGAATAGATGTGGTGCAAGGGGATGAGCTCCCCTAGGGCATCTCATCGTGGACGTGCCCCCACTCTCTCCTGCACTGGAAGGCCATTAGAGCCTTCCAAAGAGAGTAAAACGGTGGAGCAATGCCTATTATGAGTTGAAGTGAATGGTCACTTTTCAGTGGTGGAGCAATGCCTGTTATGAGTTGAAGTGAGCATTTTACTTCTTCTCAGAGCTGTTGGTGGCTGTCTTGAACTGGCAGCTACTTCCCCCTCCCCCGGGCACGTCCCCCTATTGCTGGTAAAAGACAGATATAGCCTTTTTTAAAAAATTCTTCTTGCTGTTTATTGAGCAACACTGCTGCTTTTAATTCCACCCCTCCTTTGTTTATTTATTGATTTATTCCATTTTATATGCATTACTGGCTTATCCTTGGCTCACTTCCTTATGCCCCCAGAAATGCCAGCTGCATGCCCGCCTGCCTTCCCTCCCTCCTCCCCTGCCCACCTCGCAGGGATGTTGTGTGTGGGGTGCCCGATTTTCAAAAATTCGCCAAAAATCAGGGGATGATGGGATTGCTTTGAAACTTGGCGTGCGTGTGTATATCCCCATGAGGTGTCATGGTGCCAAACATGAGGTTTCTAACTTGAACAGAAAAAAAGTTGTATAATTTTTTAGCTTTCAATGCAAGCCTATGGGGGGGGGAAACGGAGCTCCGGATCCGGATCCGGAGCTCTGAGCGGAGCGGAGCGGAAGTGGGCGGAGCGGGGGCGGGGCGGAGCGGCCCGATCCGGAAAATGGTGGATCTGCAAGTGAAGCGGAGCGGGGGGTCCGTGCACACCCCTAATTTCTATTCTTTGGTTCCCTCCCTGGCAAGCTTCCAAGTCCTTCCATTTAAAGATATCTGTACCTATACTACTGATTAGATCTCCTCGCCTGTCTCTCCTTCCATTCCACTTTGCACAATCACTGCTATTGGTCCCTTAATATTTTTAAATCACACATATTACAATGGTTTCTCCTTCCCTTCCCTTATTCACAGCTTTTCTCAGCAAATCTCACTTATTCAGGAAAGCCATCCTAGCCTCGCCTTGAGAGCACTTCCAAGGTCACATGGCTTTTCTCAATCTCATCACCTTCATTCATTCACTCAGCATAGGGCAGAATGAGATAGTTCACATATATCTGGGATACTTTTTGTTTTGCAAAGTGGCAGCTGCCGAGGCTGCAATTCAGAGGGGGAGACTGGTGCTGGAGGTGGGAGAGAATCTTATCCTTTGCCTCTTCTTATTTTCCTAGCAAAAACATCTTTACAAAGGTATGCCTCTGCAAGAAGAAGCCTAGAGATGCCAATATATTTCCCAGATGCTGTGTTGGTCCTAATTTAGTGTAGTTTAAATGATAGTGAAGGTTTTCCCCAACCACAAATATTGTTAAACTGGTGTAGGTGATGTAAATACACTGGAAAGAGCATATACAGCGGATAGGATTTGCATCTATTTCATTTAGGTCAAGGAAAACGTTCAATAAATAAAAATGAATAGATTATTCTCCTACCTCGAGAAGTTGAGGAGCCACGTTGTGAAACGTTTGAACATGGGTGACACAATTTGCTTATAAGAGTGTAATTTAGTGATCTCTGGGATTTGAGTGTGTCCTCATTGCTCAATCTCTCTTGGAGCAATTAATGATAATTGTGTGATATCTCATTAAACCATTGTTTTCCTTTTAGAAAGTGCAGACTCAATTTTCTTTACATGCACACTTTCCCAGTGGACATTGTGTGAGCAGGTGAGGGTATTATTAAAGCAATTTGGGTATTGTCCTAACACTGGAATAAGCCATAGCTTTGAGTGGAAGGGCCCCAACTATATTGAATAGAATCAAAGATATACAATGTGAATCAACCTAAGAAACATGTGGGCACTCTTAATCATCCTGGGCAATCCCACACTGGCTGAGGTGCCCAATCAATCAGGAGGCAATCTGGGCTTTCATTGTCTGTCCACCACCATGTTGGTGGGCTGAGGGCTGGGATCTGACCCTGCTGGTCTGGAGAGTCATTCAGTGGTCTGGAGACCTACAGGGCACAAGGGCTGTTCTCCTATCATCCACTCAAACCAGCTGGAAATGAAAAGGAAACTGGACTAGTGACCCTTCATCTCCTTGCTGCCACAGGGTGATCACCAGCATGGCTCATTTACTTCTCTGGGTGTCAGTGTGACCTGCAGAAGTATGAACATAATTAGAAAACCACCCGGAGAGCCCTGGCTATGGGAGCGGTATATAAGTGTAATAAATAAATAAATGTGGAAGTGAATGAAGGCAATACTTGAGTTTGGTTAGTAGGGATGTGTGAAACGGTAAAAAAAGAAGTGATACAATTACTGAAAACATTTTAGCTTTCTGCAATGTTCCCCACAAGGAACTCAAAATGTGTGATGGAACCTCCAAATGTGTAAGGAACCTCCAAATTTGATCCTCATTTTATTTTTAGTAAAAAATGTATGTTAGAATCTATTAAAGTAGATGTTCAGAAGGTCAGAGATGAATGGGATAAAGAATAGAAATATTCTATACAGTTTTATCATGGAAAGTTACCTTGGCTTCCATATGTATTTGCGAGTGTAAGCGGGAGCAAGGAATAAAGACACGGAGACAGGACTTGGGTTAGCACATTTATTTAAATAACTGGAATCCACCCCTTCCTGGATCTGCGCATGAAAGTGTGGGAATAAACCTTATCTCAGGCCTCTTGCCTGTCTTAAGGGCAAGCCACTCTCGAAAGCAAGGACCCCAGAATTCCGGCTTCTTGCTTATATGACATTTTGTAAGTGTGGGGAGACCGCCCTACTACACCCCCGCCCACTGCCATAATGACAGCGAGTAGGTGAAGACAGGAGAGTCTCCAAAGGCATAGCATATCCTGGCACTTGAGCCACGGAGCCCCCGAGGAGCAGGCTTCCGGATATGCCAACCACCTTTTAAAAGGTGCCAGAGTGCTCACCGTCCCTGTCTAATACTCTCAATTCCCGCACATTCCCTGCCACAAATTAACCTAATTACACACCCTTCCTACTAACGCCACCAGTATGAAATAGGCAAAAACCGTAATAGGAAAAAATCCTACTTAGCCCTCCCTCCAAAGGGAGCGACTGGCTAATCCCATACTAGAAACGAGGTGAGAGGGTGGGAGCCGAAATCGAAAGAGGCTGGTGCTTGGGTGCGGCAGCCTTATATAGCCGCCACCCAGCCCATGCCTCACGTGGCTCTTCCACAGAGCCACGTGAGGCATCTTTCTCCTCTGCCCCCCCACCCGCAACGGCCGCTTTCCCGCCCAAGCTGTTAGCTGGGCAGGAAGTGTATTTCTGTAGATTTCAAATTGAGATTGATTTAACAAAAATGATGTTTCATATATACTGAGCACCACAAAGTCTTGCTAGGAAGAACCTGGTTAGCTCTGGCAGAGCATGGAAGTTTACAGATCCTTTACATTATGTCATCAACCTAAGAAACCAGGGCCTCTCATGCTTTCTGACCTTTACCCACTTTTCATTTTTTTTAAGATGTGGGAAAAGAGGAAGTGGTGCTATAATAGAGGACCATGTAGTGGTTATATAATGGAACTGCATATAAAGACTTTCCATATAAATGAACTTCCCAGGAAAGGAGGCGATCTTAATCCTGCAAAGAATATGGAAGCAGAAGCCCTGGTAAAGTCGTTGGATAAAAGGCTGGTTGAGGAGACAAACCCTTATACTTAGGGTGATCAACCATTAGGGTTTCAAAAGATTTGTCTGGGGTTTTGTTATGTCCTGGGTGTCATGGGGAATTTTCAGTAATTTTCTATAATGGCCAGGAATGACAAGCTTTCTCATTTAAAGCTTCTATTAGCATGGTGTGTGTGGGGAATAAACCAATCAGTAATAGTGACCACAGTGCTATAAGATTCAATATATACTTAAGTGGAAATTGCCCAGGAAATCCAACACGTTCACACTTTATTTATTTATTTATTTATTACATTTTTATACCGCCCAATAGCCGAAGCTCTCTGGGCGGTTCACAAAGCTCTCTGGGCAGTTCACTTCTCTAAAACTTATCTAAAATGAGGGAAGTAGTGAAAAGAAAGTTGAAAGGGGGAATCAAGAGGGTTAAATCCTTTGAAAATGCATGGGGCTTACTCCAAAGCACAATAATAGAAGCTCAACTAATAGAAGCTCAACTAAAATTCAACAGGTATTCAACAGGTTAGGAAAGGTAGCACCAAGTGCAAGAGGTCATCAGCATGGTTAACAAGCAGTGTCAAAGAAGCTATTGTAGTAAAGAGGGCTTCCTTCAAAAAATGGAAGTCTTGCCCAAGTGAGGAAAATAAAAGGGAGCACAAGCTGGCACAAATGAGATGCAAGCAAACAATAAGAGATGCAAAAAATGCATTTTGAAGAGCACATAGCTAATAATATCAAGTCCAACAATAAAGAATTCTTTAAATATATCAGAAGCAGGAAACCACCTAGGCAAGAAGTTGGACCGTTGGATGACAATGGAGTTAAAGGGGTACAGGGAATTTGCAGAGAAGCTGAATAAATTCTTTGCATCGGTATTCACTGCAGAGGATTCAGGACAGATGCCTGTGCCTGAATTGATGATTTCAGGATGGGAGTCTGAGGAACTGAGGTAAATAGTGGTGAATAAAGATGAAGTTCTCAACCATATTGACAAATTGGAAGCAAATAAGGGCTCATCTACACCTAGCAGGATATTCAACTATTAAAGTAGTATATAAAAGGCAGGAGCCACACCAAGCAGGATATAGCAGTATGAAAGCAGTATATAGTGTGTCTCGATGGCCCCCAACAGTTGTCAGTGCACTTCAATATCACTATAAAGCAGTAGTGTGGCTCCTGTCTTTTATATACCACTCAGAGCCTGCTTCAGTTGGACACCCGCCCCCACAGAGGGCTAACTGTTATCTTCACCTTGTGGGGAAGAAGAAGGAGTTGTTGATCTCTTCCTCCATTGGGAGATGAGAGGATGGAGCAGGGCCTTCCCACCAGCCTGAACAGTCTCCTTAATTTATTTTTATTTTCTCCCTCTTCCCTCCCCATCCCCTTTTCCTTGTGTGTCATGTCTTTTTTAGAATGTGAGCCTGATGGCAGAGACTGTCTTCTTTACTGATCAATTGTAAGTCGCTCTGAGAGCCTTTTTGGCTGAGGTGCGGGATAAAAATACTCTAAATAAATAAATAAATAATAATAAATAAATAAATAAAATCCATCTTTGTGTAGATAATAATAATAATAAAAAGATCCCCAAGAAAGCCAGAATGTTCAGACATACAGCGACACAATATTACATGGATACTTTCTTTAAGTCATCCTGTGTTTTCTGTATCACTTCAACTGCTGCTTTTTGTTGGCAAATGTGTCTCAATGTGTTCCAGGATTCTGAAAAACACAGCACTCCTACAAAATATACCAGCCATCCTGGAGTTGATCTGAGTTCTGTAAGGAATAGCAATATTAGATTGGAGAGAACTAGGCAGGAAAAACAGAGAGCATACCTTGAACACAAAAGACTCTTGAACTGTCCATTTCATTGCTGGATATCAAGTATTCACAGCTTCCACTAAAATCCTCCTGATGGCAAATATACTTAGCCGAGCAGTCTACAGGCTCAAGTGAGGGGAGAACCCAACCTGCTTACCAGTGCCATTTGGGAAATTTGGCTCATTGACTAGGGATGGAATCCTACGTATGTTTAGACAGGAAAATAAATGTCTTGCAAGTCCCAGCATCTCCCATCCACAATGGTTGGCTAAGGAATGCAGGTGTTGTAGGACTTTTCCTAAGTATGCATAGGATTGCACCCCACCCCACTGTTTATTCAGATGTGTATGAATTGTGGGGAATATGGCAGTGGTATATCATAACTCGAACTGTAGTAGAAACCCCATCATCGAAAACCTGCATTCAGCAAGAGAGTACTCTTGAGGAATTCTGCTCATTTTGATGGATAGGAACAAGCAACACATGAAGCAAGACAAAACAGCAGAAGAATAGAAATAATTAAAACAAGCCACTAGCTTCTCTTTAAGGAATCTCCAAAGAAATAAGCTCTCTGGCTGCAATCTTGGACACACACTGCATGTGTCTACACAATACTCATTTATACCTTCGCTTATTAAGCTGAGAATCCATATTTCAAATGCAGTCTTAGGACCAAACTACAAGTTCATTTACTTTAGTGTAAGTGCACATGGCCTCCATTTGGATTGGAACCATGGTGTTCCAGGAAGTGGGATTCCATGGTCCTAATACAAATGGGGGCTGTGCATGCTTACATTAAAGTAAATAATTCAATCATGCATAGCCCTTTTAGAAAATGCTATAGAGAGAGTCAGGAGATCTGCTGAATGAGGTGATTTGTGATGGTGGAAAGGGAAAACCCCCAAATCTGGCAGAGTGTGGAGCCCTTCCTGTCATAGTAGTCCCTTCCTTCATACATAATGTGTATCATGGATCCAACCCACATAAATTAGGGATGCCATGGGTGTCTGGCTGGGGTTCAAGGCCTGGTGATTTCTGACCAGCTTGGCCTCCAGGATGCAATGACATTGGGCAAGAGTGGAGATCCCCAATAACTCACCAAGCCATTATTTTGCATAAAAATAGCTGCTCAGCCTTTTTCGTAAAGAACCACTTTTGTAAAGAACTGTTTGCACAAATGACAGCTGTAAAGGAGCCATTTACGCAAACTAACAGGCATAATAGACCATTTACACCTGTAATTTTACATAAATTCCCCCTTTAAATTTGTGCAGTTGGTCCTTTGCAAAGAGAGAGAGAGAGAGAGAGAGAGAGAGAGAGAGAGAGAACCACCATTTGTACACAAAATGGGACCTCAGTGAGGGAGTGGGAGGCCATGCACTGCTCGCTGGGCATCCATGAAATGCCCAGCACCACTGCTTGTGGTGAGCAGTGTCAGCTGGCTGGTAGGGTTGTTAGATCAATGTTCTTTTCACCCAAGGACGAGATCCAAACAGCCCTTAAGCACGACTCCACCATTCCAGCGACAGAGGGTTCAAAAGCGCTTTATTGATTAGTAATCAAGGCCTGGTCTCTTCAAAGGGAGCAATCAGACAAAAGACATAGGGAATATGGTACAGTATTAAAGCTTTCAAGGGGCAGGGCCCAGTAGCAGCATTAACCAATCAGAACATAACACTGAGGCATAGCTAATTATGCTAAACAGTCCTGTAAACAATACCTTTGGCCTGACAGTAAGTTACAGAGAGTTAACTTCGACACAGACAGCTGGAGCCAGGACTCTTGTTTATATTAGTAATCAAGGATGCAAGGACGCACAAAAGGAGACATTCTCATACAGGGCATTATGACATTTTGCTTGGTGGGCAATGGAGATTTTACAGTTTCCTGTTAAAAATGGAGGTGGTTCTGCTAACAGGGTGCCAGCAAGCAGTGTGGAATATGGTGGTCTGAGAGTTCGACCATCCCTTATGGAATTTCATAGAGGCACCCAGTGTGTTGCAGTGGCTAGAGTGTTAGAGTCAGGGAATCTGGAAACTTTCCACTTGGCAATGGAAGCTCATTGGGTGACTTTGGGCCAGTCACAGACTCTCAGCTCAACTACCACACAAGCTTGTTGTGAGGATAAAAATGGAGAGAAGAAGGATTATGTACACTGCCTTGGGTTCCTTAAAGAGAAAAAAATGTGGAAAATAGTAGTAATAATAATAATAATAATAATAATAATAATAATAATAATAATAATAATAATAATAATAGAATGATCTCTCCACTGAGACCCACCTGGTGCCAACAATGTCATCTTTGTGGTGGCCGGTCAAGACTGTCCTCTACTCAAAAGCATATAGTATAACGACATATGATGGGACATTTATTTCAGCTGTTTTTTATCAGGTCAGAAATCTTATTGAAATTGTTTTAGGTGTTTAAATTGTTTTAATTTATTTAAGCTATGGTTTATTATCGTTCATTTTATGGTTTTTGTCCCCCAACAAACTATTTTCAACTAAGATATTTGACTGAACTGCAAATACCAGATTTTCTTTAGTATATAAACATTACATTCTAGAAGAGTAGTCCTGTTGGCCTCTGACACACATGAACACACACAAACACACACCAGTCTAATGTCACCTTAAACATTATACATTGTATGGTCCGCACTTTCCCGTCTGAAACACAGTTCCATGTTTGTATCCCCTTCGAGAGTTAGAGTTAGTTTATTAGAGTTAGCTTATTATTTGCAGTACATTATTTCTAGCTATCATGATTTTGCTCCATAGCAAGCTTCACAGGGAGCTTCCCCCCCCCCCCCGTTGTGCCAGAAAGTACTAGTTGTATTGCATAGACATAGGCTTACACTAGTGCAACATCATTAGTGCTCGTGTTGGAAAACTGTTTGATACTACCCATAGCATTTATCTTACTCAGGAAGACAGCAGAATGAACACCATTATTTCACTGTTGCGAGTTACCTGTATTATCCATCTCATTGTGCATACAGTAGTAAATAAAGAGGCAAGACACACGATTTTAGGGTAAAACTGGGCCACAGTTTTATTTATTAATGAATGGGGACTGCAAAAACAAATATTCTTAGCTGATAGCTATTCTGATAAGGGATACAAATTAACAGTTGAGCCCAACCTTGGCTCTGACCAGAAGCAGTAAACTCACCCATGCCCTGGGCCACATTACCACACACCTAATGGTATTTTGAGGGAGGCCCTGTCCAAGGGCTCATCTACACCAAGCAGGATATTCCACTATGAAAGCGGTATATAAAAGGCAGAAGCCACACTAGTAGTTTATAGCAGTATTGAAGTGCACTGACAACTGTTGGGGCCCACTGAGACATACCATAAACCACTTTAATACTGCTATATGCTGCTTGGTGTGGCTCCTGCCTTTTATATACCTCTTTCATAGTAGAATATCCTGCTTGGTGTAGATGAGCCCCTAGTCTCTACTCGCTGTGGCAGAAAATCCTGGACAACTGACTCAGGGATGCTTAAAGAGTGTTACTACTCCCTGACCTACTCTAGTTATCCCTGAGAGACTTGTTTGAGGAACCAATCTTCACCAAATCTGATGACTCAGAATTCTTACCTGCACTACCCTAACACGTAGTATCTGTCAATTGATCCTAACTGTTGGGTTCTCCTTGACCAAGCCAGAGCAGAGTAGCATGGGTGGGGGGAAGCCTCAATGCCAATGTGGAGGGGGGATTTCCTACATGACCTGTTAATGGCCAGTTATTCCAGAACTGCACCTAAGAAAGGAGTCTGGGCCAAGCTGCCTGTGAACTGTGTCTGGGAAGTGTGTGTTTGGTCTGAAATAGCCAGCTAACTCCTACCTTATATTGCTAGTGCTATGCACTACAGTGTGTGTTGCCAGCCATTGCATTTTGCCCTCCTCCACCACCCAATCACAAGTGCAGTTCACAACCCAGCTGTTACCTAGTGCCCAGGGCAGGAGCACCATTATCTTATACAGGGGAGCTCCTAAATATCATATCTCAATGTCACAGCCTATGATGCACAACAAACCTTATTTATTTATTTATTTATTTATTTATTTATTATTTATTTATTTATTTATTTATTTAAAATATTTATATCCCACCCTATATCACTAAGATCTCAGGGTGGCATACAGATAAAATGCAACCCCACATAGAATGCATTGTGACACACCTTGTGACACACTCTGCTATAACTCACCAATTCAGTCAATTTTAACTTTGAAACACATTTGTCATCCTTATCAACAAAGTTTCCCACTCACCAACCTACAGAAGGCATCCTTCACCTCCTTGTTTCTCAGGCTGTAGATAATGGGATTTAGCATGGGTGTGACAATAACATACGAGAGAGAAAGAAGATGCTTGCTCCCCGGAGAATAGTTTGACCGTGGTCGCAAATAAGTCAGACTGGCTGTGCCATAAAACAGACTCACTACAATGATGTGTGACGAGCAAGTAGAAAAGACTTTCCATCTACCTTCAGGTGAAGGCATCCTCAAGGCAACATCAATAATACAGACATAGGAAGCCAGGATCAGTACAAATGGACATATTATAACTATAAATGTTGCTATGAGGGAAAAGAGTTCAAATTTGTAAGTGTCTTCGCAGGCCAGATGAAGTATTGGTGGAGCATCACAGTAGAAATGAGAAACTGCATTGGACCCACAGAATGGGAAACTAAACAACCAAGTAATCTGTATAGTCGCAACAGGTAATCCAGAGGCCCATGCAGCCACCACCAGCAGCACACAAAACTTCCTGTTCATTACAACTGTGTACCTCAGAGGGTTGCAGATGGCGACAAAACGGTCATATGCCATGGCTACTAAAAGGAAACACTCCATGGTCCCAAAGGAGAAGCCCAAATACATTTGTGCCTTGCACCCTAATAAGGAGATGGTCTTTTTCTCTGAGAGGAGGTTCACAAGCATTTTAGGGATAATAGTTGATATGAATCCAACTTCTGCCGAGGACAAGTTTCTGAGGAAGAAATACATAGGGCTGTGCAAAGTGACGTCCACTATTGTTAACAAAATGATGAAGAAGTTTCCCATCACAGCTGCTATGTAGGCTATCAGAAACAAAGTAAAGAGAAGAACCTGGAGATGGCCTAGCTTGGTAAACCCCAAAAGAATGAACTCATTGATCACAGTCTGATTTGGCCAAGTCATTCTTTTATCTGGAATTAAAAATAAGAAGTACACTCTTTGGAACATGCAGAGATCAGCAATAGCAACAATTCTGGATTATCACTACGAGTTAAATATTTTCTAAACTGGTGGAGTGTCTGCCTTAGATGGATCATAAATTAATCACCAGGGAGATCTTCACCTCATCTCAAGAAACTCACCCTCTTGGGATCTCCTCGCTTTCCTTATCCTTATGATTTAACTAAGTCCTGCAGCGAAGCAGCCAGAATGTCATAGTGGATACAGTGATCGAGAAACCTTGATTCAAATCTCTTCTTTAGGATGTAGTTAACCACTTGGTCTTGGGTCACCTCTCTCAGAACCTAATGAACCTTGCATGTATTTTGTGAGAATGGAAGGGGATACTCTCAGATATACTGCTGTGAGCACTTTGGAGGAAGGATGGGATATTAATGCAAGAGCTATACGAATTCAATAACAAAAAGGGCAATGTATTTTGTCTACTATCTATTCTTGGAGAAAATCTAGACAGGTAGTTTATCTCATGTCCTAAGAATTGAAAATAATCAGAGAGGTAGCACCATTGATTGGCTAGTTTAATTAAACAAATCATAACCAGCCAACTATGGACTTTTGGAAGCACTTTCTTTTTGTCTTTCTACAGTCACTTTTTGCTGCTTGTCCCATCAATAAAGAGTGAATTGACACTGTTGCCTGATGAATATTTGGATTTTTCTCTGCAAAATTCTGACCATAATATATCTTCTTCCATGGGGAAGTTGTTGAAACAACCCCTTGGATTTAAAGCATGTTGTCTAGAAGCAAATTATAAAAAGAACTATGAGTTGGAAAGATAAACTACTACATTATCAATTTGCTCACTCTATCTTATTGTGTACTAGTCCGAATTCATATCCTAAATGCAAGAGAACTATAACTATTATAAATCTATTGGGTAAAATCCAACATTTGTTCTACTTATAGCAGACTTACTGAAATGAATGGGATTTGAATTATTAATAATTCCAATAGGTCTACTGTAAGTAGGATTTATGTTGGATTTTAGCCAATCTCTATAAGGACATGTACAGGAAGTTGCCTCATCGAAGCCCTTTCCTTGTGAGAAGTTGGTGCTAAAGTAATTAGGAAGAATGTACGAGAAATTACTTATCTGCCCTTACTGAATTCCCGCCCCCAATCACTGGGGGAAGAAGCTAGCAGTGTCATCTGGGTATTTTATTTATCTACATAAGCCACTGTTCATCAATTGTTTGTGATACAGTAATCTGAGGGGAGTTGGAAATATATGTGAAGCAAATGGATAGTTTAATCAGGTTGTGTATGAAGTGACATAAAAAAACATTGTAGAAAACTCAATAGGAAGTTATGATTTTAAAGAAGTGACATCATACAAAAATGATTTTGGGCACTTATTTATTTATTTTATTTATTTATTTATTTATTACATTTATATCCTGCCTTTTTTACTCCAAGGAACCCAAGGTGGCATACATAATCCTCCTCCTCTCCCTGTTATCCTCACAACAACAACCCTGTGAGGTAGGTGGATCTAGAGCAAACTCCGTAGTGGAAAAAAGGAGGTTAAGAGGAGACATGATAGAGGTGTAAAAAATTGTGCATGGTATGGAGAATGTGGATAGGGAGACCTTTTTCTCCCTCTCTCAAAACACTAGAACCTGGGGTCAACCCATGAAGCTGAATGTGGACAAATAAAAGGAAGTACTTCTCTGCCCAGCACATAGTTAAATTATGGAACTCACTACCACAAGATGTAGTGATGGCGACCAATTTTGATGGCTTTAAAAGGGGGTTGGATAAATTCCTGGAGGTGAAGGCTATCATTGGCTACTAGCCCTGATGGTTGTGTGCTATCTCCAGTATTCGAGGCAGTAAGCCATTGCTGGGGAATATGGGTGGGAGGGTGCTGTTGCACTGTGTCCTGCTTGTGGGTCCCTGGTCAACAGCTGGTTGGCCCCTGTGTGAACAGAATGCTGGACGAGATGGACACTTGATCTGATTGAGCAGGGCTCTTCTTATGTTCTTATGTTCTTAACTATGAAACTTGCTCAGACTACTGACATGAAAGAGAGGACTATATGGCAAAGACTAGAAATTTTAAATTTTGGAACTGATCAAATGTAACGGGTTGGATTCAGACTTAGCCATATTTAGGTAAGGTGGCATTTCATTCATGTATTTATGTATTTATTATTTTATATGTACCTCACTTTTCTGCCAAGAAAAATAAGAACTAAAGCAAGTTATCTCCTTCTCTATCCAAGAGAAGCAAAAGTTTGTAGTATTATTTATTATTGTAATTTAAAATAATACAATCAGTTTGAGGGAATTAAAGGAGCACTAAAGTATTGGGGTGGAATGTAAAGTTCATTTTACCAAAGCATGAATGAATGAATGAATGAAATTGGCAGCATAAAAGTGGTGATTTTGGACAGACACCCAGTAATGCTACTGCATTTGGAGGGAAGGAAATATTAGTTGTCTATTAAACTCACAGTATTGTTTAAGTGCTTTTTTCTTTGTCCTCAGGGTATAAATTAATAATAATAAAAAAACTGAAAGAAATGCTGTGGAGAAACCAAACATCTCAGATGGAATTAATCCTAGTTGGATTTTCTCGAATGCCGAATGTGGAGCTGTTCTTCTTCCCAATAGTCCTGGTGATGTACATTGTGACAGTGACTGGGAACATTCTCATCATTATCATTGTCAGCCCTTCAGTCACCCATGTACTTCTTCTTGAGGAAGCTGTCCTTCATTGAGATCTGCTTCACTTTAGACACGTTTCCCAAAATGCTGATCAATCTACTGGCAAAGGACAAAAGTATCTCCTATTTTGGTTGTGCCATTCAAATACTTTGCTTCTTTTACTTCGGATGTGCTGAATGTTTCCTCTTAGGTGCCATGTCTTATGACCCATTGCCATCTGTAACCCCCTTCGCTATGCCACTGTCATTAACAGGAGCTTCTGCCACAAGTTGGTGGGTGGGGTCTGGGTGACTGGCATTCCTGTCTCATTGTTGCAGGCAGGCTGGATCTTCAGCCTTCCCTTTTGTGGTTTAAAAGAGGTCAATCACTTCTTCTGTGATGCACCTCCAGTACTGAAGTTGGTCTGTAATAGGGGTGTGATCCGCTCCGATTAGGAGCGTAGAAGCAGTAGCGGATTTGCCTGCTCCGCCTTATCCAGAGGCGGAGTAGGAGCGGACAGCGGACCCCTAGAAGCAAGGCGAAGATAAGCGACCATTTTTCGGAGCTCCTAGTTCAGGCGGAGCGCTCCGGTCGCCATCTTGAAAACATTTCGCCATAGGATTGCATTGCGGCAAATAATCGCGCATAACTAGGTTGTTTTTGAAGCTATCATTCTGGAAATTCTTGTGCTCAGAGAGTCGTGGATGGGGGTCATTTTGAGACCACTCTCACCTCTCTGCGTCGTGTGGGCCGCGGGCTATATTTTTTTGAAAATCGGGTCAACCGCGCGGCTCAAACGGCGTTTTCGGCTTTTCGCCCATAGGATTGCATTGAGGAAAAGAATCGGGGATAACTGGGGGGGGGTTAAGCTATCGTTCTGAAAATTCTTGTGCACAGAGAGTCGTGGATGGGGGTCATTTTGAGACTACTCTCAACTTTCTGCGTCGTACGGGTCGCGCGCTAGAAGTTTTTAAAAAATCGGCGGGAAAAATACCTTTTTCAAAGGGCTGAGGGGCAGAGTCAGCTCCCGGTCATGATGATCCCAAAGTTAGAGGAGGGCATAGGCAAAACAGGTAACTTGGGATTCTGGGAAACTTCTATTTCTTCATCTGAACGGGCTTTTCCCCGTGTTTTTTAACACAGTAGCCCCACCAAATGCACAAACACAACCTGAAATCATATACTAAGCCAAGAATAAGAGATAGAAACACAGCACTGCTCCCCACCCTAACTTTGGGGAACAACTGAAAAGATGTGGTGCAAGGGGATGAGCTCCCCTAGGGCATCTCATTGTGGACGTGCCCCCACTCTCTCCTGCACTGGAAGGCCATTAGAGCCTTCCAAAGAGAGTAAAACGGTGGAGCAATGCCTATCATGAGTTGAAGTGAATGTTCACTTTTTAGTGGTGGAGCGATGCCTGTTATGAGTTGAAGTGAGCGTTTACTTCTTAATCTCAGAGCTGTTGGTGGCTGTCTTGAGTTGAACTGGCAGCAGCTTCCCCCTCCCCCGGGCACGTCCCCCTATTGCTGGTAAAAGACAGATATAGCCTTTTTTAAAAAAATCTTCTTGCTGTTTATTGAGCAACACTGCTGCTTTTAATTCCACCCCTCCTTTGTTTATTTATTGATTTATTCCATTTTATATGCATTACTGGCTTATCCTTGGCTCACTTCCTTATGCCCCCAGAAATGCCAGCTGCATGCCTGCCTGCCTTCCCTCCCTCCTCCCCTGCCCACCTCGCAGGGATGTTGTGTGTGTGTGGCTTTGACTCAGGGGAGAAGTCCTTCCTGCGCTCACTTGGAGTTTTGGAAGTTCCAAATTTTGCAGGTTTAAGCTCCGCCAAAAAACAGGGGATGATGGGACTGCCTTGAGTCTCGGCGTGCGTATGTATCCCTGGATAAGCTTTCATGGTGGTGAGTTTGAGGGTTTTTTTTAACGTGCAAAATTGATGGAGCTATGGAAAGGGGTGTGAATGGGGTGCCCGATTTTCAAAAATTCCCCAAAAATCAGGGGATGATGGGATTGCTTTGAAACTTGGCGTGTGTGTGTATACCCCCATGAGGTGTCATGGTGCCAAACGTGAGGTTTCTAACTTGAACAGAAAAAAAGTTGTATAATTTTTTAGCTTTCAATGCAAGCCTATGGGGGGGGGGAAACGGAGCTCCGGATCCGGATCCGGAGCTCCGAGCGGAGCGGAGCGGAAGTGGGCGGAGCGGGGGCGGGGCGGAGCGGCCCGATCTGGAAAATGGCGGATCTGCAAGTGAAGCGGAGCGGGGGGTCCATGCACACCCCTAGTCTGTAACAACTTATATGAGATGCAGTCCATCGCTTCCACACTTCTGTTCCTCATGTTGAGGAAAGAGATGAGTGCAGGGGGTGCCTCTAGATTATAAATTTATATTACTACTATAACGGTTTCAGTATCATGGTTTTCCAAAGGAATATCAGGAATTGTTTGCTGAGGAATGAACTAGTTGAAGACACAGGGCTCATCTACAACAAGCAGGATGTTCCACTATGAAAGCAGTATGAAAGCAGTTTGTAAAAGGCAGGAGCCACACTACTGCTTTATAGCGGTATTGAAGTGCACTGACAACTTCTGGGGCCCATTGACACATACCATACACTGTTTTCATACCACTTTCACAGTGTTATATCCTTCTTGCGGTAGATGTGTCATGGGCCCCCACAGTTGTCAGTGCACTTCAGTACCACTATAAAGCAGTAGTGTAGATCCTGCAGTGCACTTCAATACTGCTATAAAGCAGTAGTGTGGCTCCTGCCTTTTATATACCGTTTTCTTACCACTTCCATAGTGGAATATCTTGCTTGAGCCCTTAAAGCAGGGTGGATTCAAGCACAACAAATTCTGGAGTAATTTCAGGAAGGACACTATTCAAAAAATCCAGAAGGGGGATTATAATTAGCATTAGTAGTGATAATTTCCTTTCCTTTTCTTGTTCCTCTCAGTAGCTGCTTGCTCTTGGCCATCATGTTACCCACGACATACACAATGGTCCCTGGGATCAGTTTTATGTCATGACTGCCATCATTCTCACATAGTAATGCCTACATAGTGATGTTATTTAGTACACTCCACGAAGGCTTTGTGGGGGTAAAAACATAGTCGCCTGTAGCCATAACTACTATGATTAGCAGTTGGACTGATGGTTCCTCTGAATGAGCTATTTATAGCAGGCTCAAGACTTGCCACTCAAGGAAGTTTCCTGGTCAAGTTCATGATGCTGCAATCAGCCAGTGCCTCTCGTGTTCTTTCTGTGGTTTAATTGAAAACAGAAAAAGTAGTAACTAAAAGATCCCCTTTCCATTTCAGCATGTAAAGAGGAAATCCAAGATAAGAAGAGGCAGATCAGTACCATCTTATGCTGTATAAATTAAACAAAATAGAATTCCTGGCTAAACGGGGGAAAGGGGAGGGGGAAGGGAAGTGTCTGTAAAGAGAGCACATTGTGATAATGGGACAGAAATGGAAGTTGTGGGATTTTCCCGTGTGTAGAAATGTTCTGAATGACAGTGGTTAAAAAAAGGCCACATGCCAGTTCTCTTTCTCTTGAAATATTCAAATATTTTCTTCCAATGTCATCCAAATGCTCCCAAATATTCCACCTGTAAACAGAGCTGCAGCAGGGTGGGCACATTTTTCAACAGCTATATCTGGGGCCATCCCGGAAACATACTCAGTGGTTCCTTTCCTTTACAAGGGCTAACTCTGGTCCTTCTCCCCAAATGTGAAGAAGAAGATGCTGAATCTATTGGCTTGACCCTTTGATTTTACCAAGACTCTCCAACCCCTATAGCAGCTTTGCTTAAAAAAAAATACTTAAAATAATAAAGTATGAAACAGTTGTATAGAAACAGGAATTTTAGCAGGTGTCATTTGTATGCATTCAGCATCTGGTGAAATTCCATCTTCATCACAACAGTTAAAGCTGCAGGAGCCCTGCCCTCTTTTGTATTTGGTCAAGTGTTCAGTGGGGCTTCCACTCAGGAAAGTGAGCATTGGTTTGCAGCTCCTATGCACATTTACCCAGGAGTACATCTAATTGAGATCAATGGTATTTATTTCAAAGTAACTTTATAAAGGATTAGGTATTGTCAATTGAAGCTATAGCACTATTAACTTGCAGGATTGGTTAAATATAATATTCCACATGCTGCTATTTCCATAACTTCAAAATCATAGATATTAATAATGGAGGATGCTATATAACCACATGCACACATACACACACCAAATATAGATTTTTGTGAGGAAATTCCAGTCGTGGAGATTTTTTGTCATTTCCCCCTTCTTTACTTTGTAACAGGCATCTCCCTGGTGAAAAGTCTTCTGTTTATGATTTTTCCAAGAGCCTTTTTGATCTCCTTGTTTCTCAGGCTGTAAATGATTGGGTTGGCTATTGGGGACACAATAAAATACAGTAGAGCAGCCAGGATTTCCTTCATGGATGAAGATTCTGAACTTTTCTTCAAGTATGTAACCATCCCAGTAGTCATAAATAAAGAAAAAACCATGAGGTGAGGCAGACATGTGGACAAAGCTTTGTACCTGCCATGAGAAGAAGAGATTTTTTGGACTGTGGAAAAGATGCGAACGTAAGACACGCCGATTGATGAACAAAATATTAAACCAAAAACAATGCCACATACCAGGGTTCCGATTTCATTGACAGATGTGTCAGCACAAGCAAGCTTTAGTATCTGAGGAATATCACAAAATAACTGATTGATATTGTTTGGACCGCAAAATGGTAAGAGAACAATATTCAATGTATGCAGTGCTGAATAGATAATACTGCATATCCAACAACCAAATACCATACAGGGACACTTAATCTTGTTCATTATCACTTGGTAATGAAGGGGGTAGCATATGGCAATGTACCGGTCATAGGCCATGATGGTGAGGAGAGCCATTTCTGCAGATGCAAATGTGACTCCAAAAAAGATTTGGGTCATGCATCCAGAAAAGGAAATAGATTTGATCTGGCTTAAGGAGACATCCATGGATTTAGGGATTGTGACAGAGATGAAGCAGATATCAAGGAAGGATAAGTTGGCCAGAAAGAAGTACATGGGCCTATGAAGATGGCAGTCCTGGACTACGATAATAATGAGGAGAAGGTTCCCAAACAGGGCTATCAGATAAATCAGTAGAAACAGCACAAATTGTAAAATCTGCAGTTCAAACAGATCAGGAAACCCCAGGAACACAAATTCAGTGACTGTGGTTGTGTTGGACACCTCCTGCTTTATATAGTCTCTGTACAGGGAAGGGGGAAAAGTGATAATGAGAAAATGTATTAGTAGTAAAGGATGCAGTAAAACTGGAATACTTCCCCACTCTTTATTAATTTATGATATTTATATACCACCACCCCCCATTCAGAATTTTGGAGTGATGGACAAATAAAATAAGAATATAAGCAGAAAAACACACACATTAAAAGTACATTTTTTAAAGAAGTAAAATGCAAAATAAACCATGGCTGGTCATTAAGGGAAGACTTCTTGGAACAACAGAGTTTTCTGGAGGTGCTGGAAGGAATACAAAGTTGGCAACTGCCTGACATCCAGATGCAGAGAATTCCATAAGATGGGGGTCACCACACTAAAGGCTCTTCCCCTGGTGGAATCCAATCAGATGATAGATCTATGTGGAACTCTCTATTGTGGGGTGTGTATGTGTTTCTGAGTCTTATTATTAGCACATTTGTTTTGTTATGTAAAGCACCCACACACATACAAAATTTCCAAAGTAAGCCATAATAGCTGAAAATTTGCCCTTCAACTACCCCACCCCAAATCATCCCATCTTTAACAAAAAGCTGGGGCAGCCATAGTGAGAGTGACCTCATGTGAGAATCTAAATCACAGATGAAACTCCACAGCTAAAATTCCAAAAGCACCGTAGTCCCTTTAGTGTGTTCAATGCATGAAGAAGGTCCATTTGTAGGAGCAAGGAGCAGGTCCCCTGCACTGGATTTGCCGTAGCGCCACTCTTGGTTTCTATGGTTGAATGGAGATGTCTGAAGAAGGACCACAACATATGAACAGCTACTCAATGGAGGGGCTTGATGCAGTTGAGATTTTTACACAATCAGGGGCCCTGATCATGAAGAGCCCCTACATGTGAGGAACTGCCTACATATTCAGGTCCTAAAGATTAAGCGCCCCTACAAGTGCAGAAGTCAGGGGCAGAGCTTTTATTATACTTATCTATAATATTGCAATGGTATAACCTTATTACAAGTTAAATACAGTACATATAAATCTATCCATCCATGCACTCAATCACTCATTCCAGTTACTTCATCCCAATCATATAACCACATTTTTCATTCCTTTCCCACTATTGGAAGAATTTCACAAAGACATCAAGCTTCCCATTTCTCCTGCCCTACCTTCCTTATTTTGAATAATGTATTTAAAAAACAAAGACAAATAAAAAGCACCATTGATGTTCCAATAGTTGCTTTCCCTCAGTTTAATTAAAGGAAACTAGTTCTTTTCCAAGACTGAGCCAATACATGTGTTGTGGCTATTGACTAATTTAACCTCTGTTTACATATCCCAAGTTTATTCACACAGAATCTAAGGGTATCAGGATCAATATGATATTCTCAAAGAATCAGAGGATTGGGGAGGAGAGAGACAGTTTAAGCAATTCTATAGATTATAAAAAAGTAATAAAACTTACTTATTTGGTGGTCTGACATTGTAATGTGCTCCTCCAACCATATCTGTGCATAGACCAAGCCAAGGTGTGCTCTATTGGCCCTTGGTATGTGTAGGGAACAAAGCAATCAAGCACACCTTACCTTTCCCAGTTACGACAAAATAATTCAGACTAAGGTGGTCCCATTTGAGAGTATGGAGAGAAAATAATCTAATAACTGAGAGAGCACCCTATAAAATATGTTCAGCATATCAATCAGGAGGAAAAGAAATTCTGACAATTTCCCAGCTATTCAAATCCCCCTTTTTACGTGGTTTTATAGTCTGATAGATTCTATACTAGATGGGGGGGGGGGGAAGACTTTACAGATCTATCTATCTATATATCTAATCCCCCAAGTACATATAGATTTTAAAATTAGAATTAAGATTGCTTTTCCCTTTTGTATACTACTGTGCTAAAAAAAAAAGGCCCAGTGAGAACTAATTTCATTGATTACTCATATTTAAGAAGGCAGTGTGTAGTTGTTGTTTTTTCACTGTGTCCTGTGAGACTGTGATTTTAACAGTGTCTTTATTGGTAGCAATTAGAAGATAGTAGCATCTATCTCCATGATGAACTTCATCTGCTAACTTCTGTATATCAATGCATTAGAACTTAAGTACATCAGAAGTGTACATCAGAAGATCCATGCTGGATCAGACCAAGGGTCCATCTAGTCCAGCACTCTGTTCACAGTGACCAATCAGCCATTGGCCAGGGAACAAAAAAGCAGGACATGGTGCAACAGCAGCCTCACACCCGTGTTCCCCAGCAACTGGTGCACACAGGCTTACTGCCTCGAATACTAGAGATAGCACACAGCCATCAGGGCTAGTAGCCATTGATAGTCTTCTCCTCCAGGAATTTATCCAATCCCCCTTTAAAGCCATCCACATTGGCGGCCATCACTTACACCTTGTGGTAGTGATTTTTATAATTTAACTATGCACTGTGTGAAGACGTACTTAATTTTATTTGTCCTGAATCTTGTTCTTAAAGGCACAATTACAGTTGGAAAGTTGGCAGTCCAGGCAGTGATCTAAAAAAGGTGCTCTAACCTATAGGACAGTGGTTCCCAAAGTGGGTGGTATTGCCCCCTTGGGGGCGGTGGGATTGCCTAAGGGGGCGTTAAGTGGCAAAGGGATGGCAGGGGGCGCTGGCAGGGGGCACTAACAGGCAAAGGGGGGGCGCTCGTGGTGGTCTCTCCAGAAGGTCCTAAAACCCAGGGACCGAGCAGGAAAGAGCGGCAAATTCAGCTTCTCTGCCCACACCGCTCCTGCTCAGGAAGGACTTTCTCACTCACGCAGCCGCTCTCTCCTCCTATCTCAAGCCCACAGCAGCCCCACCAGAAGTAGGGGGTGGGTGAAGCGCCCACAAGAGGCAGCAGAGCAGGAAACAGCAGTGAATTCAGCTGCTCTGCCCACTCTTCTCCTGCCTCGGAGGGCCCAGGGTTTATTTCCTGCTGGAGCCACCGCCACCTGCTCACTCGCTCCCTCGGCCAGAGCTGCTCCCTCCTATAAGCTGCCCCGGCAGACCTCTCGCAATAGTTGCTGCACAAGGCGGGAGCAGCAGCCATGTGGTGGAGACGAAGGAGCACATGGAGGATGGCGGGCGGCAGAGCAGATGCCAAGAATAGCAGTCGGCCGGCAGGCTGGGTGGGGAGCAGGACTGCTTGTGCTGCTGCAATGTATCACCAGGCTCCCTTTCCCTGTCAGGAGTTGCAGATTGGGGCCATCTCCCCTCTGAGCTGCTGCCCTCCTGTCGTAATCAGCCCGGCAGCTATTGTGAGGATTGGGGGGAGGGGGGTTGGAGAGAGAGAGGGGGGGCTTGGAGGGAGGGGGTTGGAGAGAGAGAGACAGAGAGACAGAGAGACAGAGATGCTGTGTCTCTGTGGGTGTGCTCCCACCCAAAAAAAAATCTGGACTACAACAGGATTGGGAGAGAAAAGAAAAGGGGGAGGGAGAGAGAATTGCAATTCCCCAGGTCCTTCCTGGCTAAAGAAGATTCAACAGCACCTTTTTCCAGAATGCTTGCTGAAACCATTCCTATCTGCCCTTGCTTACTTCAGGGTGTCCAACTCCCTTTTTTCAAGCGTTCTTTTGGTAAACATGGTATGTGTGTATCTTGTGTCACCATCAAAACACAATCCTAAGTATGTCTACTCAGAAGTAAGCCCCACTGAGATCAATAGAACTTACTCTGAGGTAAATGTGCATAGGATTCAGCCTGAAAACGAAGAGAGGGTGAAGAAAAGACAGGAGAAAATGAATTGTAGAAATAGAATAGCAAGGTAACTGTGGGTTATTTAACCATATTTAAAGACAATAAGTACAGTAAAATTAGTGCCCCTCTACTTCAGTCCCAGCCAGATTTTCCATAAGAAAACTCTGTACCAGGTGGCAGATAATTATTTTAAAATTTTAATTAAAATACATTATCCTTTACTATAACAAAATGGTGCTTACTCCTAAATAAGTGTGTTCCACTGAAGAAGGAAATCCTATTTGATTCCTGTATTCATGCTAGTGTGACATAAGTTAAAGGCACAATTTTATGCACGTTTAGACAGAAAAAAGTCCTTCAACTCCTAGAATCGCCTCTAAATGGGAAGCACCTGCCCTAGGCTTGCTGAGGGAGGGAGGGAAAAGAGCGAACACCTCTGTTTGTAGCCAGCATGGCAGGGCACACCAACTGGATTTTGAATAAAGTATTCAATTAATTGTTACTGTTTTGAATTTTATTGTTATTATCTTCCTTGGTGGGTCGTTGAAAACCACTATTCTGAATAATGATTTTTATCGTTTAGGGTAGGGGGGCGCTGGGCATGAGTTTGTGGAACCAAGGGGGCGGTGACCTGAAAAAGTTTGGGAACCACTGCTATAGGATATGTCTGGTGGAGAATTAATCAAGCATGACATTTGGATCCAGACATAGGCCTGGTTTATTTATTTATTTATTTATTTAGAATATTTATATACCGCTCCCCATTGAAAAATTTCGGAGCGGTGTACAAGGTAAAATGAAAATAAAAACAGAATAAAACAGTTAAAACAAAATTTAAAAAGAAGGAAAAAAACAAAACAAAAAAACAACAACACAGAAATCCAAGGCTGCATGTTAAAGAAAGGCTTCTTGGAATAAAGATGTTTTCAGGAGGCGCCAAAAGGAGTACAAGATTGGAGCCTGCCTGACCTCCAGAGTCTCCTTTATTTCTTTTTATTTTCTCCCTCTTCCCTCCCCATCCCCTTTTCCTTGTGTGTCATGTCTTTTTTAGAATGTAAGCCTGATGGCAGAGACTGTCTTCTTTACTGATCAATTGTAAGCCGCTCTGAGAGCCTTTTTGGCAGAGGTGCGGGATAAAAATACTCTAAATAATAAGTAAATAAATAAATAAATAAATAATAGCCATCTTTGTGTAGATAATAATATTAAAAAAGATCCCCAAGAAAGCCAGAGTGTTCAGACATACAGCGACACAACTTACAGGCATAATAGACAATTTACACCTGTAATTTTACATAAATTCCCCCTTTAAATTTGTGCAGATGGTCCTTTGCAAAGACAGAGAGAGAGAGAGAGAGAGAGAGAGAGAGAGAGCGCCACCATTTTTACACAAAATGGGACCTCAATGAGGGAGTGGGAGGCCATGCACTGCTCGCTGGGCATCCATGAGATGCCCAGCATCACTGCTTGTGGTGAGCAGTGTCAGCTGGCTGGTAGGGTGCCAGCAAGCAGACCACCTGTTAAAAATGGAGGTGGTTCTGCTAACAGGGTGCCAGCAAGCAGTGTGGAATATGGTGGTCTGAGAGTTCGACCATCCCTTATGGAATTTCATAGAGGCACCCAGTGTGTTGCAGTGGCTAGAGTGTTAGAGTCAGGGAATCTGGATTCTAGTCCCCACTTGGCAATGGAAGCTCATTGGGTGACTTTGGGCCAGTCACAGACTCTCAGCCCAACTATCACACAAGCTTGTTGTGAGGATAAAAATGGAGAGAAAAAGGATTATGTACACTGCCTTGGGTTCCTTAAGGAGGAAAAAATGTGGATAATAATAATAATAATAATAATAATAATAATAATAATAATAATAATAATAATAATAATATGATCTCTCCACTGAGACCCACCTGGTGCCAACAATGTCATCTTTGTGGTGGCAGGTTGAGACTGTCCTCTTCTCTAAGGCATATAGTATAATGGCATATGATGGGACATTTATTTCAGCTGTTTTTTATCAGGTCAGAAATCTTATTGAAATTGTTTTAGGTGTTTAAATTGTTTTAATTTATTTAAGCTATGGTTTATTATCGTTCATTTTATGGTTTTTGTCCCCCAACAAACTATTTTCAACTAAGATATTTGACTGAACTGCAAATACCAGATTTTCTTTAGTATATAAACATTACATTCTAGAAGAGTAGTCCTGTTGGCCTCTGACACACACAAACACACACCAGTCTAATGTCACCTTAAACATTATACATTGTATGGTCCACACTTTCCCATCTGAAACACAGTTCCATGTTTGTATCCCCTTCGAGAGTTAGAGTTAGTTTATTAGAGTTAGCTTATTATTTGCAGTACATTATTTCTAGCTATCATGATTTTGCTCCATAGCAAGCTTCACAGGGAGCTTCCCTCACCCCCCAGTTGGGATCTCCTTGACCAAGCCAGAGCAGAGTAGCATGGGTGGGGGGAAGCCTCAATGCCAATGTGGAGGGGGGATTTCCTACGTGACCTGTCAATGGCCAGTTATTCCAGAACTGCACCTAAGGAAGGAGTCTGGGCCAAGCTGCCTGTGAACTGTGTCTGGGAAGTATGTGTTTGGTCTGAAATAGCCAGCTAACTCCTGCCTTATATTGCTAGTGCTATGCACTACAGTATGTGTTGCCAGCCATTGCATTTTGCCCTCCTCTGCTGCCCAATCACAAATGCAGTTCACAACCCAGCTGTTACCTACTGCCCAGGGCAGGAGCACCATTATCTTATACAGGAGACCTCCTAAATAACATATCTCAATGTCAAAGCCTATGATGCAGAACAAACCTTATTTATTTATTTATTATTTAAAATATTTATATCCCACCCTATATCACTAAGATCTCAGGGCGGCATACAGATAAAAACATACAGTATAAAACAATAAATATACACAGTTAAAAACAAATTAAACCATAATCCAAGTTAAAACAATATACAATTTAAAAGCAATAGATGCAGTTAAAACAGTTAAAACAATGTGCCAGTGAGTTTAACCATCAAAGGCTTTGTTAAAAAGCCATGTTTTACTTGGCGTCGAAATGCAATCAATGTTGGCACCAATTGGGCCTCTAAGGGGAGGGCATTCCACAGTCGGGGTGCCACCACAGAGAAAGCTCTCTCCCTTGTCCCATCATAACGTATATGTTGCATTGGTGGGATGCGGAGAAGGGCTCCTTCAACAGATCTAAGGTCTCAGGCAGGCATATATAAGGAGAGGCACTCTCTCAAGTATCGAGGTCCCAAGCTGTTTAGGGCTTTAAACATCATTAC
This sequence comes from Elgaria multicarinata webbii, assembly GCF_023053635.1. Lineage (NCBI taxonomy): Eukaryota > Metazoa > Chordata > Lepidosauria > Squamata > Anguidae > Elgaria > Elgaria multicarinata. The sequence continues at coordinate 20,358,058 of NC_086181.1, forward strand.
CAGCACCTTGAATTCTGACCGGAAGCGTATAGGCAGCCAGTGCAGTTCCTTTAAAACTGGTGTTATGTGGGGTCTATAAGATGTACCTGCCAGCAGTCTAGCTGCTGAATTTTGCACTAGCTGCAATTTCTGTGTCGTCTTCTAGGCATGTGCTCCGCTTTGATTAGGAGCGTAGAAGCAGTAGCGGATTGGCCTGCTTCGCCTTACCCAGAGGCGGAGTAGAAGCGGACCGCGGACCCCTAGAAGCAAGGCGAAGAGAAGCGCCCATTTTTCGGAGCTCCTCTTTCAGGCGGAGCGCTCCGGTCGCCATCTTGAAACATTTCGCCCATAGGATTGCATTGCGGAAAAGAATCGGGGATAACTGGGGGGGGGGGGTTTAAGCTATCGTTCTGAAAATTCTTGTGCACAGAGAGTTGTGGATGGGGGTCATTTTGAGACTACTCTCAACTTTCTGCATCCTGTGGTTCTTGTGCAATATTTTTTAAAAAAATTGGGTACATTTACAATACAAACGATAGAGTAAACCGGCTGCGGCACGGCGGGGTTTATTTGAAGCGATGACAGGCACATTCAAAACCCAATCCTGATGAGAATTGATCGCATCCTCCAATCCCAGCGTTGGAGGGGGGGACTAAGGCAGAGTCATCCTGAGATCTTTGAGCTCTCAGCGTCTTGTGGGTTTAGCTTTCGTTGGGAGAGGTCTACTTAGCTAGCTGCTGGCTGCTGTGTACTTGGAGATAGATTAGGATTTTAGCTTGACGCGTGTGTTTGTTTGCTTCTTTCTGACTTTTAGCTTAGTTTGCCCTGTGTTTTTCTCTTACTTTGATTTAATATAAACTTTATTTTTAAATTTTGGAGGGTGTGTTTGGTTGGTTGGTTGTCCCCCCCTTCTCTCTATTAAAGCCTGACTGCTTTTGTGAAAGCTTTCTTTTGAAAGCATACACACACTTCTTGTCCCATTTCCCTACATATAGTATATTCTTATACATATTATTATATTCTTATACATGGACACATGGATAAGCTATCATGGTGCCGAGTTTGAGGTTTCTAACTTGCAAATTGACGGAGCTATTGAAAGGGGTGTGACTTAGGGTTATGGGTGGTGCGTTAGAGGTTAGAGCCGCGCCAAAAATCAGGGGATGATGGGACTGCTTTGAGTCTGGGCGTCCATGTGGACACATGGATAAGCTGTCCTGGTGCCGAGTTTGAGGTTTCTAACATGCAAATTGACGCTATCCCAAGGGGTGTGAATGGGGTGCCCGATTTTCAAAAATTCGCCAAAAATCAGGGGATGATGGGATTGCCTTGAAACTTGGCGTGCGTGTGTATACGTCCATGAGGTGTCATGGTGCCAAACGTGAGGTTTCTAACTTGAACAGAAAAAAAGTTGTTTACTTTTTTAGCTTTCAATGCAACCCTATGGGGGGAAAAAACGGAGCTCCGATCCGGATCCGGAGCTCCGAGTGGAGCGGAGCGGAAGTGGGCAGAGCATGGGCAGGGCGAAGTGGGCCACTCCAAAAATGGCGGATCTGTAAATGAAGCGGAGCGGGGGGTCCATGCACACCCCTATCGTCTTCAAGGGCAGCCCCACGTAGAATGTATTGTGACACACCTTGTGACACACTCTGCTATAACTCACCAATTCAGTCAATGTTAACTTTGAAACACATTTGTCATCCTTATCAACAAAGTTTCCCACTCACCAACCTACAGAAGGCATCCTTCACCTCCTTGTTTCTCAGGCTGTAGATAATGGGATGTAGCATGGGTGTGACAATAACATACGAGAGAGAAAGAAGATGCTTGATCCCCGGAGAATAGTTTGACCGTAGTCGCAAATAAGTCAGACTGGCTGTGCCGTAAAATAGACTCACTACCATGATATGTGACGAGCAAGTAGAAAAGGCTTTCCATCTACCTTCAGGCGAAGGCATCCTCAAGACAACATCAATAATACAGACATAGGAAGCCAGGATCAGTACAAATGGACATATTATAACTATAAATGTTGCTATGAGGGAAAAGAGCTCAAATTTGTAAGTGTCTTCGCAGGCCAGATGAAGTATTGGTGGAGCATCACAGTAGAAATGAGAAACTGCATTGGACCCACAGAATGGGAAACTAAACAACCAAGTAATCTGTATAGTCGCAACAGGTAATCCAGAGGCCCATGCAGCCATCACCAGCAGCACACAAAACTTCCTGTTCATTACAACTGTGTACCTCAGAGGGTTGCAGATGGCGACAAAACGGTCATATGCCATGGCTACTAAAAGGAAACACTCCATGGTCCCAAAGGAGAAGCCCAAATACATTTGTGCCTTGCACCCTAATAAGGAGATGGTCTTTTTCTCTGAGAGGAGGTTCACAAGCATCTTAGGGATAATAGTTGATATGAATCCAACTTCTGCCGAGGACAAGTTTCTGAGGAAGAAATACATAGGGCTGTGCAAAGTGACGTCCACTATTGTTAGCAAAATGATGAAGAAGTTTCCCATCATAGCTGCTATGTAGGCTATCAGAAACACAGTAAAGAGAAGAACCTGGAGATGGCCTAGCTTGGTAAACCCCAAAAGAATGAACTCATTGATCACAGTCTGATTTGGCCAAGTCATTCTTTTATCTAGAATTAAAAATAAGAAGTAAACTCTTTGGAACATGCAGAGATCAGCAATAGCAACAATTCACCTCTCAGAACCTAATGAACCTTGCATGTATTTTGTGAGAATATATTTTGTTAGATATACTGCTGTGAGTACTTTGGAGGAAGGATGGGATATTAATGCAAGAGCTGTATGAATTCAATAACAAAAAGGGCAATGCATTTTGTCTACCATCTATTCTTGGAGAAAATCTAGACAGGTAGATTATCTCATGTCCGAAGAATTGAAAATAATCAGAGAGGTAGCACCATTGATTGGCTCAGTTTAATTAAACAAATCGTGATCAGCCAACTATGGACTTTTGGAAGCACTTTCTTTTTGTCTTTCTACAGTCACTTTTTGCTGCTTGTCCCATCAATAAAGAGTGAATTGACACTGTTGCCTGATGAATATTTGGATTTTTCTCTGCAAAATTCTGATCATAATATATCTTCTTCCATGGGGAAGTTGTTGAAACAACCCCTTGGATTTAAAGCATGTTGTCTAGAAGCAAATTATCAAGTATATAAAAAGAACTATGAGTTGGAAAGATAGAGTAGACTACTACATTATCAATTTGCTCACTCTATCTTATTGTGTACTAGTCCAAATTCATATCCTAAATGCAAGAGAACTATAACTATTATAAATTTATTGTGTAAAATCCAACATTTGTCCTACTTATAGCAGACTTACTGAAATGAATGGGATTTGAGTTATTAATTTCAATAGGTCTACTGTAAGTAGGATTTATGTTGGATTTTAGCTGATCTCTATAAGGACGTGTACAGGAAGTTGCCTCACTGAAGCCCTTTCCTTGTGAGAAGCTGGTGCTAAAGTAATTAGGAAGAATGTATGAGAAATTACTTATCTGCCCTTACTGAATTCCCCCCCCCCCAATCACTGGGGGAAGAAGCTAGCAGTGTCATCTGGGTATTTTATTTATCTACATAAGCCACTGTTCATCAATTGTTTGTGATACAGTAATCTGAGGGGAGTTGGAAATATATGTGAAGCAAATGGATAGTTTAATCAGGTTGTGTACAAAGTGACATAAAAAAAAATTGTAGAAAACTCAATAGGAAGTTATGATTTGAAAGAAGTGACATCATACAAAAATGATTTTGGGCACTTATTTATTTTATTTATTTATTTATTTATTTATTTATTTATTTATTTATTTATTACATTTATATCCTGCCTTTTTTACTCCAAGGAACCCAAGGTGGCATACATAATCCTCCTCCTCTCCCTGTTATCGTCACAACAACAACCCTGTGAGGTAGGTGGATCTAGAGCAAACTCCGTAGTGGAAAAAAGGAGGTTAAGAGGAGACATGATAGAGGTGTAAAAAATTGTGCATGGTATGGAGAATGTGGATAGGGAGACCTTTTTCTCCCTCTCTCAAAACACTAGAACCTGGGGTCAACCCATGAAGCTGATTGTGGACAAATAAAAGGAAGTACTTCTCTGCGGACTTTGTCCACTACAAATTTGTTCTCTCCTCTTTCTCTTCTGCCATTTCACTGGCCAAACAGCAGCACTACTCAACGTTGATCCAGTCAAATGCTAAGCACCCTCAGCGGCTCTTCGCGTCCTTCAATTCTCTTCTGAAGCCTAATCCACCATCTCTCCCCGCCTCTCTGTCTGCCAATGACTTTGCCTCTTTCTTCAATGCTAAAATCCAAACTATTCGCTCTGATCTAGCCAGCTCTGCTCCGCTTCCAGCTCCTGTCCCTCACCTGTCAGTTCCTCCTGCAACTCTCTCGGCGTTCCCTTCGGTCTCAGCTGATGAACTGTCTAAAATACTGTGCTCGTCGAAGCCTTCCACTTGTTCCCGTGATCCGATTCCCTCTCGCGTCTTTATTAATCTTATCCCCGCTATCCTCCCGTCCTTGCTTCACATCATTAACTCTTCTCTGTCCTCTGGTTCATTTCCTTCTGCTTTTAAACATGCTACAGTCTTTCCCAATCTCAAAAAACCCACTCTTGATCGACTATCCCTGTCTAACTACCAACCTGTCTCTCTCTTGCCCTTTGTCTCAAAGATCCTGGAACGTCTGGTCTACTCTCGTTGTCTTGACTTTCTCTCTAATAACTCTGCTCTGGATCCGGCATGTCTTTCAGATATCTCAGCCTGGCTGCTTCATCGTCGTTTGAAACTTAATATGGCAAAAACTGAACTGCTTGTTTTTCCTCCTAAACCTTCTCCTCACCTCTCATTCTCTCTTACTGTCAACGATGTCACGCTTACTCCGGTCAAGGAAGCTCGTAGTCTTGGCTTTATATTTGACTCCTCGCTCTCCTTTACTCCTCACATCGAGGCAGTAGCTAAATCCTGTCGTTTCTTCCTGTATAATATTGCCAGGATTCGACCATTTTTGTCTGTCTCTTCTGCCAAGACTCTCGTTCACGCACTGGTTATCTCTCGGTTGGACTACTGCAACCTTCTTCTCTCTGGCCTTCCTTTGTCTCACATCAGTCCGCTGGTCTCTGTCCACCACTCTGCTGCTAAGATCATCTTCTTGGCCCGCCGCTCTGACCAGGTCACTCCACTTCTGAAATCTCTTCATTGGCTTCCAATTCACTCCAGAATCCAATATAAACTTCTCCTGCTGACCTTCAAAGCTCTTCACGGTCTAGCTCCTGCCTATCTCTCCTCTCTCATCTCACACTATCGCCCCGCTCGTGCTCTCCGCTCCTCTGATGCCATGCTTCTCGCCTGCCCAAGGACCTCCACTTCCCTTACTCGGCTCCGTCCTTTTTCTTCTGCTGCCCAACGCTCTTCCAGAACACTTGAGAACTACCAACTCAATCACTGCTTTTAAAACTCAGCTAAAAACTTTTCTTTTCCCTATAGCCTTCAAATATTGAGTTTGTTCTGACTCTATACTGTTAGCTTCACCCTACCCGGTGCCTGTTTACACTTCCCTGTGCCTGTTTGCATTCTCCTTCCCTCTTTATTGTTTACTACAACTTATTAGATTGTAAGCCTATGCGGCAGGGTCTTGCTATTTACTGTGTTATCTGTACAGCACCATGTACATTGATGGTGCTATATAAATAAATAATAATAATAATAATAGTTAAATTATGGAACTCACTACCACAAGATGTAGTGATGGTGACCAATTTTGATGGCTTTAAAAGGGGGTTGGATAAATTCCTGGAGGTGAAGGCTATCATTGGCTACTAGCCCTGATGGTTGTGTGCTATCTCCAGTATTCGAGGCAGTAAGCCATTGCTGTGGAACATGGGTGGGAGGGTGCTGTTGCACTGTGTCCTGCTTGTGGGTCCCTGGTCAACAGCTGGTTGGCCCCTGTGTGAACAGAATGCGGGACGAGATGGACACTTGATCTGATTGAGCAGGGCTCTTCTCATGTTCTTATGTTCTTAACTATGAAACTTGCTCAGACTACTGACATGAAAGAGAGGACTATATTGCAAAGACTGGAAATTTTAAATTTTGGAACTGATTACATGTAATGGGTTGGATTCAGACTTAGCCATATTTAGGTAGGATGGCATTTCATGTATGTATTTATGTATTTATTATTTGATATGTACCTCACTTTTCTGCCAAGAAAAATAAGAACCAAAGCAAGTTATCGCCTTATCCAAGAGAAGCAAAAGTTTGATTGTAGTATTATTTATTATTGTAATTTAAAATAATAAAAACAGTTTGAGGAAATTAAAGGAGCACTAAAGTATTGGAGTGGAATGTAAAGTTTATTTTACCAAAGCATGAATGAATGAATGAATTAATGAATGGATGAAGTTGGCACCATAAAAAGTGGTGATTTTGGACAGACACCTAGTAATGTTACTGCATTTGGAGGGAAGGAAATATTAGTTGTCTATTAAACTCACAGTATTGTTTAAGTGCTTTTTTCTTTGTCCTCAGGGTATAAATTAATAATTAAAAAAAAACTGAAAGAAATGCTGTGGAGAAACCAAACATCTCAGATGGAATTAATCCTAGTTGGATTTTCTCGAATGCCGAATGTGGAGCTGTTCTTCTTCCCAATAGTCCTGGTGATGTACATTGTGACAGTGACTGGGAACATTCTCATCATTATCATTGTCAGCCCTTCAGTCACCCATGTACTTCTTCTTGAGGAAGCTGTCCTTCATTGAGATCTGCTTCACTTTAGACACGTTTCCCAAAATGCTGATCAATCTACTGGCAAAGGACAAAAGTATCTCCTATTTTGGTTGTGCCATTCAAATGCTTTGCTTCTTTTACTTCGGATGTGCTGAATGTTTCCTCTTAGCTGCCATGTCTTATGACCCATTGCCATCTGTAACCCCCTTCGCTATGCCACTGTCATGAACAGGAGCTTCTGCCACAAGTTGGTGGGTGGGGTCTGTGTGATTGGCATTCCTGTCTCATTGTTGCAGGCAGGTTGGATCTTCAGCCTTCCCTTTTGTGGTTCAAAAAGCTGTTCTATTTTCAAAAGCAAAATATATTGTGTATATCCTGATGTTTTCCTTACTGGAGGTAAGATCAGTCATTCCTTTTGGTACTACAGAAATCTATTGTATGCATGTCACATGGATGTTGTATTGCATCACGTTTCCCCAGGAATTTTACCAATGGGGAGAATATAATAGGAACAACATAATGGCTCCAAACTAGAGATACATAAGACAGAGGGAGGCTATTCACCTACTGCTGTACTCAATGTTCTTAAAGAGTCACTGGAGAAGATGGTACCTTGACTCAGACCAGGCAATTTCCCTAACCACAATTCAAATCCGTTCTGTGAAGAGCTTCTGAACAAAGACTATCATAGAACTGTTCTCTTGTTAGTTGAGGAAAGAAATGAGTGCAGAGGGTGCCTCTAGATTATAAATTTATATTACTACTATAACAGTTTCAGTATCATGGTTTTCCAAAGGAATATCAGGAATTGTTGTTTGCTGAGGAATGAACCAGTTGAAGACACAGGGCTCATCTACAACAAGCAGGATGTTCCACTATGAAAGCGGTATGAAAGCAGTTTGTAAAAGGCAGGAGCCACACTATTGCTTTATAGCGGTATTGAAGTGCACTGACAACTTCTGGGGGCCATGACACATATCATAAACCACTTTCATACCACTTTCATAGTGTTATATCCTTCTTGCGGTAGATGTGTCATGGGCCCCTACAGTTGTCAGTGCACTTCAGTACCACTATAAAGCAGTAATGTAGATCCTGCAGTGCACTTCAATACTGCTATAAAGCAGTAGTGTGGCTCCTGCCTTTTATATACCGTTTTCTTACCACTTCCATAGTGGAATATCTTGCTTGGTGTATATGAGCCCTTAGAGCAGGGTGGATTCAGGCACAACAAATTCTGGAGTAATTTCAGGAAGGACACTATTCAAAAAAACCAGAGGGGGGATTATAATTAGCATTAGTAGTGATCATTTTCCTTTCCTTTTCTTGTTCCTCTCAGTAGCTGCTTGCTCTTGGCCATCATGTTACCCTCCACATACACAATGCCCCCTTGGATCAGTTTTATGTCATGATTGCCATCATTCTCACATACTGATGCCTATATAGTGATGCAATTTAGTACAATCCACGAAGGCTTTGTGCAGTAAAAACATAGTCGCCTGAAGCCATCACTACTCTGATTAGCAGTTGGATTGAGGGTTCCTCTGAATGAGCTGTTTATAGCAGACTCATGACTGGCCACTCAAGGAAGTTTCCTGGTCAAGTTCATGATGCTGCAATCAGCCAGTGCCTCTCATGTCTTTCTGTGGTTTAATTGAAAACAGAAAAAGTAGTAACTAAAAGATCCCCTTTCCATTTCAGCATGTAATGAGGGAATCCAGGGCGTTACTAGACGAGGCTCTAGCGCGCGTTACCTTCCGCAGCCACGTCGAGGCTTCCAGATGACGTTCACGAGGATCCGCCGTTATCCTGCGGTGAAGCCTCTTTCTCCCGACTTTAAAAAAGTGAGTTGTAGTGCGCCTTTTCCTGCTGTCCCGCGGTAATTTGGAGTACGTGTGGGAGGATGTGAGGTCACTGCGGTCGGCACTGGTCAGGAAAAGGCGTGCTAAGGGGGAGTGGTCAGCGGCTTCGGTCAAGCCGCCTCCGCCATTTGCGCGCAGTCCGGCAGCTGGGGCAGCGCGGCGGAGCGGCTTTTTTTTTTTATTTCCCCAGTGACAGTTTGCGCAGGAACGGAGGACCGGAAAAGTGGCTGGTGACTCCTTGCGGTGGGCAGCTACCGTGGCCGCATAATGGCGGTGCTGTACGCTGCCTGTTAGTGTGGGTACCAGGCTGGCAGAGGGCAGAGCTGTTTGTGGGCTGCTGCCATGGCTACGGCCAGATGTGGGTTGGCTCCTTGGGATGGGGCACAGGGCACAGAGGCGGTCATCGCCGCCGACACCTCAGAGGCATGATGGGAGATGTAGGCACAGTGGCCATGCAGACGATTGACCTCGGGTCATATGACACCCGCCACGACCCCCATCAGGAAGTGAGCGCATCAATGTTGACCCTCAACAGCACCAGCAGCACTTCAGCTGGCACTGGCACTGCCGCCGCTGCCGCCGCCAGGGCCGGCGGCGGCATCGCTGACGGCTGCGCAAGTTTGCGGTCTTTCGGACGTGCGCAAACCGTGCAGCGAGCGAAAAAAAAAAACCGCGGCAATCAGGCCGGTGTGGCTGCGCAACCGTTCTCGCGGCGGCAGCAGCACAACCGGCGCAAACTTCCGCCATAAATCGAAGGCAGGTGTGGATCATGAGGCGTCACGGCTGAACGGGAAAAGCCGCTTTCACCGCTCCTCAACGACGGAACACCCGGTACGTCTAGCAACGCCCCAAGATAAGAAGAGGCAGATCAGTACCATCTTACGCTGTATAAATTAAACAAAATAGAATTCCTGGCTAAACAGGGGAAAGGGGAGGGGGGAGGGAAGTGTGTGTAAAGAGAGCACATTGTGATAATGGGACAGAAATGGAAGTTGTGGGATTTTCCTGTGTGTAGAAATGTTCTGGATGACAGTGGTTAAAAAAAAAGGCCACATGTCAGTTCTATTTCCCTTGAAACGTTCAAATATTTTCTTCCAATATCATCAAAATGTTCCCAAATCTTCCACCTGTAAACAGAGCTGTAGCGGGGTGGGCACATTTTTCAACAGCTATATCTGGGGCCATCCTGGAAACATACTCAGTGGTTCCTTTCCTCTACAGGGTCTAACTCTGATCCTTCTCCCCAAATGTGAAGAAGTAGATGCCGAATCTATTGGCTTGACCCTTTGATTTTACCAAGCCTCTCCAACCCCTATAACAGCTTTGCTTAAAAGAAAAATACTTAAAATAATAAGGTATTTCATGAAAACTGGTATTTTCATGAAACATCTACAATTAAATGGCTTAAGTAGGAGCTCAGTTCCTAATAAAAGTAAATATACAAGTTCTACATTGTATAAAAGGAGGGTGCCCATGTGTGTGCCACTTTGTGTGTTTGTGCATATTAATCAGAAAAAATATATAGAGACAACTGTACTTTGTTGGAACTTTATGAAAAGTTTGAAGTGTCTCGGCTTAGGGAATGAATGGAAATCATGGTGCCATAATAATATCATTCTTCACATTAGGATTCCTTGCTTGTTGCACTTGCTGACTAAGTTTATACATACTCATAGTCTCTCAAGGTTTATTAATTCATTGCTCTTTAGTGGGTTGCTTTGGAGACTTCCACTTACAACTTATTCATAACTTTGCAGCTGTATACAATTGTTTAGGAATGCCTTTATGCAGGAACCCAGGATTGATAGGCTCAAAAAGATGAAGCAGCATTGCTTTAGGAGCTAACAATGGTCTAACATAACATGAAGAATTTCCTGACAGTAATTAGAGACCATGTTCCAACAATCTCATCCTGTAGAACATTCCCACCAAAGATGAAAGTATACGCCGATGTGACCATACCACTTCTAACAACATTGACTGTAATTTGGATGTATTAGGTGAAGTCTTACAGGAGTAATGTACCACCTACTCAGAATTTTTGTATAGCCTTTCCTTTAAATACTGTTGGTTGATAAAGACACAAATGAAGTCCAAATACACTGCCAGTCATCTTCGTCCAAAGACTCACCTAAGTCAGTCTTCCATATCCACACCTAGAATGACTTATCATCCAATAATGGCATTTGTAGGGCTGGTCTCTTCCATTTAATTTCAGGTCGTTGCATGAATGGAGGGGGTAGCATTTTGGGGAAAACAAAACAAAATGAGAGTACAGGAGAGCAGTAGAGTGAATTGATCTGGAGAGGTTTCTAATTGTAGTGGATAGGTTTTCCCCCTTTTTCCTTTTTGAATAATCTTCAAGTAGGGATGTATGAGAAATTCGGTTCAGTTCACTTTTGATCAGAATTGACTAGATCACACCTCCAAGGCAGGATCTATACTACTGCTTTAAAGCACTTTAAAGTGCTTTATAATAGTTTTCACAACTGTTGGGGCCCAGGACACACTCCATATATTGTTTTCAAAACTGTTATAAAGCGCTTTAAAGCACTTTAAATCAGTAGTGTAGATCTGGCCTTGAGCTGAATGCAGGCTCGAATGCAATATGCAGACTTTGGTATAGACTCATCTACACCAAGCAGGATATTCCACTATGAAAGTGGTATATAAAAGGCAAGAGCCACACCAAGCAGTATATAGCAGTATGAAAGTGGTATATAGTATGTCTCAATGGGCTCTAAAAGTTGTCAGTGCACTTCAATACCGCTATAAAGCAGTAGTGTGGCTCCTGCATTTTATATACCGCTTTCATAGTAGAATATCCTGTGTGATGTAGATGAGGCCTAAATCTGTATAGTTCTGAACTTGTGATGTGATTTGTAGATCAACAATAAGAAAGCATTAAAAATGTATTCCTGGGGGCGGAATGTGCACAAACGTTCTTTCATCAATGGAAGAAAATGCACATTTTTAAAAAATTGTGCACCATTGATGCATATATTTGGGCAAATGGAAATATATTGACAGGGGGGGAGCTTGCAATCTGATATGGATGTAGAATTCAGAGAACCTCAATGAGCTTGAGAATTGAGCTTGAGAATTGCTGATTAACACATCCCTATTTCGAAGCCCCCGACTTTCTGCATTCTTTCTGCTCAGAGTGACTCTGAAAAGGGTGCTAGCATTTCCACAAATCAAGAATGGCTGTAGCCAGAGCTTAGCTTCTGGTGCTACTGCTGTGCGACAAAAGCTAGCAGTTTTAAAAAAATCTTTTTAAAAGAAAATAATAATAATAATAATAATAATAATAATAATAATAATAATAATAATAATTTATTACCCGCTTCTCCCTCTGGATTGAGGTGGGGAACAGCATAAAACACAACAATATTATAAAATACATAAAACTGATTAAAAACATATGAATACTGATTAAAAACTGATTAAAACATATAAATACATATAAAACTAACACATTATTAAAATAACAGCCAGACATCTTAAAATTCAACTTGGTAGGCCTGCCAGAAGAGATCAGTCTTTAAAGAAAGAGTAGGAGTAGCAAAGGCCCCTCACCATGAACCACACTGAAAGGGACACATACACCCCAATTAACAATTTGGGAGAGGCCATTTCACTTAATTTCTCATGGAGATTCATATTTTATGAACACACACACACACACACACACACACACATTGTATAATATCATTCTACTTTTTCATGGATTATTTTGAATAACGTTTCAACTACACACATACTTTTTTTTAATGTTTACTGTTTTTAACTTTTGTAAATCTCCCAGAGAGCTTTGGCTATGGGGCGGTATATAAAAGTAATAAATAAATAAATAAATAAATATTTAATATATAGATCTTCAAACACTTTTAAAATTTGTACCAGTTATTTCCTACAGTGCATGGATTTTTAACCCACATCGTTACTTCCCCCCTTTTAAATAGAACTACAGCACATAGTTCAAGAGCATCTCAAATTTAGGATGTTTATCCTGAGTTTTTCTTCCTTATGTCACAAGCAAGTAGGTCGCCTCACAAAGAAGAGTGCAAATATATTGCAGTGTTTTGGGAGGCTAGGCCCACTTTCTCATATACTTGTTGTTGATTTTGTTTGGATAATCAACCCATAGTTTAAGACGTTACAACTTCTATGGCTTTTATTCTTATGCAAGCAAAATGTGTTAGTTCCTTTTGCAATCTTGCCAAAAACTTCTGCTGTAAGAACTGGGATGTTACTAAATAAGACCCCTATTCAGATATTCAGAGCATATGAATATAATTTGGAGCCACACATGCAAGCCCGACTATGAATATCCCTGTTCTGAATAGAGACCTTTGCACATTCAGCATGGGCATCTGAAGAAGGATTCTAAGGCCTTGGCTAGATGTTGGGGTCAGAGGGTGACGATCTCACAATGTTATGATTGCAAGATCGTCGCCCTGGTTTACACGCAATGTGTGACATTGTGGCTGCCTGTTTTTCCTTTTTCCTTTTTTAAGGAGATGGAGTGCATGAGCACTTTTGTGCAAAAGGTCAGATTTTTAAAAAATAAAATAAATTTCCCAGCTCCCCCCACCCCCTATGGACACAGAGCCCTGTGCCTAGCTCCCAGCTCCTCATGGTTATTCACGAGGAGCCAAGACAACCTGCAACACCTGCCCACATGTTCCGTGGTCTCAGGATCATCCCAAGATTAAAGCAGGATTAAAGATTAGGGGGATACCCTGGGGAAGGGGAGGGACCATCCCTCCCTGATCCCGGGATGTCCTGTGCTTCATGTGGACACACAGGGACTATCCCAGGGCGATACCCAGAATATCACCACATCTAGCTGTGGCCTAAGTCTTTCCATCAACATGTGCTTAAAATTCTGTCCCTGTCCCAAGCACTGGAACAATTCTACATATTTTCACCTGCGTGCACTTAGAATTCCACTTCAGTAATCAGAAATAAAGAAAAAAATGAGGTGAGGTAGACATGTGGAAGAAGCTTTGTACTGCTAACTGGGTGGGGTATCTTTCTAAGAGAGGATGGGGCTTGGACATGCATCCCCACAGCTGTATTCACACTTTCTCTATGAATGCCTGATTAGGGCTAAGAAAATTAGCCTAAGTGGTAATCACCATATTTCAAATTCCTTTAATATCTCCTCTACTATAGATAGAGTGACCATATGAAAAGGACAGGGCTCCTGTATCTTTAACAGTTGTATAGAAATGGGAATTTTAGCAGGTGTCATTTGCATGCATGCAGCATCTGGTGAAATTCCATCTTCATCACAACAGTTAAAGCTGCAGGAGCCCTGCTCTCTTTTGTATTTGGTCAAGTGTTCAGTGGGGCTTCCTCTCAGGAAAGTGAGCATTGGTTTGCAGCTCCTATGCACATTTACCCAGGAGTACATCTAATTGAGATCAATGGTATTTATTTCCAAGTAACTTTATATAGGATTAGGTATTGTCAATAAAAGCTATAGGACTATTAACTTGCAGGACTGGTTAAATATAATATTCCACATGCTGCTATTTCCATTACTTCAAAATCATAGATATTAATAATGGAGGATGCTATATAACCACATGCACACAACAAATATAGTTTTTTGTGAGGAAATTCCAGTTGTGGAGATTTTTTGTCATTTCCCCCTTCTTTACTTTGTAACAGGCATCTCCCTGGTGAAAAGTCTTCTGTTTATGATTTTTCCAAGAGCCTTTTTGATTTCCTTGTTTCTCAGGCTGTAAATGATTGGGTTGGCTATTGGGGACACGATAAAATACAGTAACGCTGCCAAGATTTCCTTCATGAATGAAGATTCTGAACTTTTCTTCAAGTATGTAACCATCCCAGTAGTCATAAATAAAGAAAAAACCATGAGGTGAGGCAGACATGTGGACAAAGCTTTGTACCTGCCATGAGAAGAAGAGATTTTTTGGACTGTGGAAAAGATGCGAACATAAGACACGCCGATTGATGAACAAAATATTAAACCAAAAACAATGCCACATACCAGGGTTCCGATTTCATTGCCTGATGTGTCAGCACAAGCAAGCTTTAGTATCTGAGGAATATCACAAAATAACTGATTGATATTGTTTGGACCGCAAAATGGTAAGAGAACAATATTCAATGTATGCAGTGCTGAATAGATAATACTGCATATCCAACAACCAAATACCATACAGGGACACTTAATCTTGTTCATTATCACTTGGTAATGAAGGGGGTAGCATATGGCAATGTACCGGTCATAGGCCATGACGGTGAGGAGAGCCATTTCTGCAGATGCAAATGTGAGTCCAAAAAAGATTTGGGTCATGCATCCAGAGAAGGAAATAGATTTGATCTGGCTTAAGGAGACATCCATGGATTTAGGGATTGTGACAGAGATGAAGCAGATATCAAGGAAGGATAAGTTGGCCAGAAAGAAGTACATGGGCCTATGAAGATGGCAGTCCTGGACTACAATAATAATGAGGAGAAGGTTCCCAAACAGGGCTATCAGATAAATCAGTAGAAACAGCACAAATTGTAAAATCTGCAGTTCAAACACATCAGGGAATCCCAGGAACACAAATTCAGTGACTGTGGTTGTGTTGGACACTTCCTGCTTTATATAGTCTCTGTACAGGGAAGGGGGAAAAGTGATAATGAGAAAGTGTATTAGTAGTAAAGGATGCAGTAAAACTGGAATACATCACCCCTCTTTATTAATTTATGATATTTATATATCACCACCACCCATTCAGAATTTTGGAGTGATGGACAAATAAAACAAGAATATAAGCAGAAAAACACACACATTAAAAGTAGATTTTTTAAAGAAGTAGAATGCAAAATAAACCATGGCTGGTCATTAAGGGAAGACTTCTTGGAACAAAAGAGTTTTCTGGAGGTGCTGGAAGGAATACAAAGTTGGCAACTGCCTGACATCCAGATGCAGAGAATTCCATAAGATGGGGGTCACCACACTAAAAGGCTCTTCCCCTGGTGGAATCCAATCAGATGATAGGTCTATGTGGAACTCTCTATTGTGGGGTGTGTATGTGTTTCTGATTCTTATTATTAGCACATTTGTTTTGTTATGTAAAGCACCCACACACATACAAAATTTCCAAAGTAAGCCATAATAGCTGAAAATTTGCCCTTCAACTACCCCACCCCAAATCATCCCATCTATAACAAAAAGCTGGGGCAGCCATGGTGAGAGTGACCTCATGTGAGAATCTAAATCACAGATGAAACTCCACAGCTAAAATTCCAAAAGCACCATAGTCCCTTTAGTGTGTTCAATGCATGAAGAAGGTCCCCAGCACTGGATTTGCCATAGCTCCACTCTTGGTTTCTATGGTTGAATGGAGATGTCTGAAGAAGGACCACAACATCTAAGCAGCTGCTCAATGGAGGGGCTTGATGCAGTTGAGATTTTTACACAATCAGCGGCCCTGATCATGAAGAGCCCCTACATGTGAGGAACTGCCCACACATACAGGACCTAAAGATGAAGAGCTCCTACAAGTGCAGAAGTCAGGGGTAGAACTTTTATTATACTTATCTATAATATTGCAATGGTATAACTTTATTACAAGTTAAATACATATACATCTATCCATCCATGCACCCAATCACTCATTCCAGTTACTTCATCCCAATCATATAACCACATTTTTTATTCCTTTCCCACTATTGGAAGAATTTCACAAAGACATCAAGCTTCCCATTTCTCCTGCCCTACCTTCCTTATTTTGAATAATGTATTTAAAAAACAAAGACAAATAAAAAGCACCATTGATGTTCCAATAGTTGCTTTCCCTCAGTTTAATTAAAGGAAACTAGTTCTTTTCCAAGACTGAGCCAATACATGTGTTGTGGCTATTGACTAATTTAACCTCTGTTTACATATCACAAGTTTATTCACACAGAATCTAAGGGTATCGGGATCAATATGTTATTCTCAAAGAATCAGAGGATTGGGGAGGAGAGAGACAGTTTAAGCAATTCTATAGATTATAAAAAAGTAATAAAACTTACTTATTTGGTGGTCTGACATTGTAATGTGCTCCTCCAACCATATCTGTGCATAG
Organism: Elgaria multicarinata webbii; assembly: GCF_023053635.1. NCBI lineage: Eukaryota > Metazoa > Chordata > Lepidosauria > Squamata > Anguidae > Elgaria > Elgaria multicarinata. The sequence continues at coordinate 20,374,769 of NC_086181.1, forward strand.
ACCAAGCCAAGGTGTGCTCTATTGGCCCTTGGTATGTGTAGGGAACAAAGCAATCAAGCACATCTTACCTTTCCCAGTTACGACAAAATAATTCAGACTAAGGTGGTCCCATTTGAGAGTATGGAGAGAAAATAATCTAATAACTGAGAGAGCACCCTATAAAATATGTTCAGCATATCAATCAGGAGAAAAAGAAATTCTGACAATTTCCCAGCTATTCAAATCCCCCTTTTTACATGGGTTTATAATCTGATAGATTCTATACTAGATGGGGGGGAAGACTTTACAGATCTATCTATATATCTATCTAATCCCCCAAGTGCATATAGCGTTTAAATTTAGAATTAAGATTGCTTTTCCCTTTTGTATACTGCTGTGCTAAAAAAAAAAAAAAGGCCCAGTGAGAACTAATTTCATTGATTACTCATATTTAAGAAGGCAGTGTGTAGTTGTTGTTTTTTCACTGTGTCCTGTGAGACTGTGATTTTAACAGTGTCTTTATTGGTAGCAATTAGAAGATAGTAGCATCTATCTCCATGATGAACTTCATCTGCTAACTTCTGTATATCAATGCATTAGAACTTAAGTACATCAGAAGTGCCATGCTGGATCAGACCAAGGGTCCATCTAGTCAAGCACTCTGTTCACAGTGACCAATCAGCCATTGGCCAGGGAACAAAAAAGCAGGACATGGTGCAACAGCAGCCTCACACCAATGTTCCCCAGCAACTGGTGCACACAGGCTTACTGCCTCGAATACTAGAGATAGCACACAGCCATCAGGGCTAGTAGCCATTGATACTCTTCTCCTCCTGGAATTTATCCAATCCCCCTTTAAAGCCATCCCCTTTAGAGGCCATCACTTACATTTTGTGGTAGTGATTTTTATAATTTAACTATGCACTGTGTGAAGACGTACTTAATTTTATTTGTCCTGAATCTTGTTCTTAAAGGCACAATTACAGTTGGAAAGTTGGCAGTCCAGGCAGTGATCTAAAAAAGGTGCTCTAACCTATAGGATATGTCTGGTGGAGAATTAATCAAGCATGACATTTGGATCCAGACATAGGCCTGGTTGAGATAACACGCTAAACCATGCAGCTTAACCAGGAAATAAGGAAATGCATTAAGGCTAATGCATCCCCTTAACCATTTTGTGGTTCAGCCTCATGGTTTAGCGTGTTGTCTGAACCAGGCCAGAGTCATGCTTATAGCAGACTCTTGAAGTCAGTGGGGCAAGTTAGACATAGCTAAATGAAATTCCATTCATTTAATGGGTCTGTTCTAAGCATAACTCTCAATCCAAATCCATTTGTGGAACAAGGAATTCATGGGTTTATTTTGTTTGGGCCCTGGCCTAATGAGAATCTATATATGAAGGTGTAAAAGAGAAAGGTGTTGTGCAAAAAAACCATATTCGACTAACAAACTTTAAGAGTATTCTGAATTTACCAAACCTAGAATAAGTAGTAGGCAGGACTTTTAAGCCTTTCCCTGGTGAAAACAGAAATAACTCCTGCCTGTATTTCAGGCTTGGTATGTTGAACAGAAGGTCATACCTTCTAGGCCCTACTTCTGATCCTTTAGCAGCAGTTTGGTGTCTATAGAATTAGGAAGATGATCTTTTCCAAGTACTATCACCTAGGTTCTTTCTTATTTCAATGCAAACAAGGAAAAACTATGTTGTCCCCATTTTAAAATGTACTGGTTTTATTTAATTACCCCCCGCCTGTATCTTTCTTTGTACAGAATTCTGTATTGGTCTGTGATTGTAATAAATCATTCATTCAGGACAGCAGGATAATCAATGCTTTTTTCCTCAAAAGCAAGAGTGGCTCTCTCATGTGATAGGAAGTATCACATGATTTTCATTCATACATTCATTCCAACCAATTTCCTCATTAATCTGTGAGTGAAGTTCTTCTTCTTTTTAAAAATCCACATTTTACCCCTGCTGGTTTATTTAATTTTATTTCTTGGCCTGCCCTAGTTACAGGAGTGCATAATTTGCACGAGGACAAATCACTAGCTGCTGTCCTGTTAAAATGGTATCTCCCAGAGATTTAAGGATTAAATTTTAATTGAGAACACTCTGGGATATATTCACATTGGCCTTGAATGATGTCTGCTTTGTTGAGAACCATATGCCAGTTGCCTGGATTTTTCTGGGTTTTGCCCCCTTTTTGGATGTCCTTTTTTTTAAAAAAAAATCTTTAAAATATCTTCAGGGAAATCCTGATATCCCAGGTGCACCTGAAATCTCATGTCACATGAAACTTCTGGGATGACATGTCTGACATCTCTTGATACATCAGACCTCTCATCCCAGAAGTTTTGTGAGATACAAAACTTCTGGGAGAGGGAGGGAAGGTGCTGCTTGCTTGCTGGCTTCTCTACCTCTTCCAGAAACCACTGAGTGACACGTCTTCCTAGCACTCCAACCTGCTGCCTCCTGAGTTGGTGCAGGAGACAGTGCTAGGCAGACACATCACTCGGTGGCTTTCCCACCTCTCCCGGAAGTCCCCGGACTCACGAGCCTTCCAGGATTAACTGACTGACACGAAACATCAGAAACCTCATCCCAGAAGTCTTGTGAGAAGAAGAGGCACGAAAGCTAGGGAGCAGCAGCTGTGTCTTCACTTTGTTTTGGCTGGGCATGCCACAGCTGTTGGGATGCAGTGTTCCTCTTTGCCTCACTGGTACAGTGACCAGCTTCTGCTGCTGCCGCTGCTCCCACCCACCACAACTTGCATCCCAGCTCTGCAGCTGTGCTGGGATGCAAGTGCAGGTGGGACTTGCATCCCACCTGCACCTGCAACAGTAACAGCAGCCAGATGGGCTGCCCATCCAGTCATCACCCACCAGCATCTCCAGCAGGGACACACAGCTGAGCCCAGTCTTGGCTCTACTAAAGGACTTGCCTGTGCTCCAGCTGCCACCTGTCTCCTGTCGCTCATATGCGCTGGGGCTGATGAAAAGAGAGGACCTGTTGCCCTTTCCCTCTTTGCTGCCTTTTCACTCACCTCCCTCATCAGGAGCCTCACAAGGTGCCAGAGAAGGAGATGAAAGTGCATCCCATAACTCCATGCTGGATTTACTCCCAGGTAAAGAAACTGGCATAGGGAGGGGGTTGCAAAGTGCAAGTTTGACACAAAGCTGCACTGCCCCAGATGGACCCAGGCACGTGCTGCTGGTCCTCCTGGGAAGACTGTTCTGTGGCTTCTCCTGGCTTCAGCGATTACTCACAAGGAGCTGCGCCCATCGGGGCCAGGGTGGGGAGTTTCAGTGATCAGCCATGAGTCAAAGCGTTCTGTTAAATAGTTTATTGCTTTAGAGTTTTATTGCCAATTACGCAACCAAAAATCTCTGGCCAAGAATGCAGGAGGGGAGTGCTGCTGTTTAAGAGAACCACAGGCCTTTACATAGAGTCCAATAGTTCTAGCCAGAGACAAGTTCTGAAGTGTTAGTCTACTGGTCCGGGTCGAAGAACCAAACAGAGGGTGCTGGTGTCAAGGAGCCAAGACCATGTGAAAGTCAAGTCCAGTCCTATATCAAGAGCCAAGTCAGTCATCCAAAATGCCAGGGATAAACATTCAAGGAATGTCAATCAAGCTGGTCCAGGTCAGGAATCCAAAGTCACGGTCAAGAGGCAAGGCATGGGGACACAGTAGCAACCAGAGGAACGAAAGGTGTTTGCTACACCGGACCAGCGGTCAGTTTTTCCCTTTTCAAGCCCTGCCAGCATGACCCCACCCAGATCCCAGCTGTGCCTCATTCCTCCACCCCTTGACCCAACCCCCTGCTACAGCTCGGCATCTTTTCTCTGCCTGTTCTGCAGGCACATACTTCGTCTGACCACCTGCATCTGTTCTGCCATTTTCCTACATCTCCTTTCGTGGAGGCTGGGTGGTCGAACCACCTCCGTCTCTGACTCAGCCTCAGGAGAGACAGGCAGAGGAAGAGACTGACTGGCCTATGGCTCCTCCACGGGACCTGCATCCTCCTCCATTGCATGACTCCCTTCCAGCTGTGCACCGGTCTCTGGTCTGGCTGTGTGGGAGGAAACACCCTCTACCTCTTGTAAGTTTGCCTCCTCCTCATCTGAGGAGGCTTCCTCAGGTGCAACCCTAACAGGGAGAGAGATCAGGGCCGGGGGGGGGGGGAGAGATCAGGGCCGGGGGAGGGATCGGGGAAGTTTTTCTTTTAAAAAAACTGTACGGTTTTCTGCTGCCCCTTGGGAAAAGAAAAATGGTGGGCGTGATGGCTCTCTACTAGAGTCACCTTGCCTGACATCAAAATGAGGGCGGGATCTCGTGTTATTTACAATACAAGATCACCCCTCCTCACACCCAGATTTCACAGTAGGTCTAGCAAAGGCCACCATTCCTCACACAGATCCCATTTTCTCTCTCTCACACACACACACCCATTGCTTTATTCTTAAGAGGTGTTCCTGAGCTCTGTCATTCCCTTCCCTGGTTGTTCTCTTCTTTTCCCTTCATCCAAAGACAGTTCTGTGTCTTGTGTCACCTTAAAAACAGAGTTACAACACAATCCTAAATCCCTCTTAGTTGAAGCATACAATAATACAGTATGCACAAATTTCACCATAAAATTTCATTTCCTCACCACCACCACCACCATGACCACACACATATACATCAAGCTAATCTCCCAAACCGCATATTTGGCAAGGCATGGTTGAAGTTATTTTTGAAACAGCTTCTTAATAGCTGTCTTCACCTCTTTGTTTTTGAGGCTGTATATAATGGGATTTAACATGGGGGTTAGGATGCTATATTGTATTGACACGAGCTTGTCCAGTGTCTCTGAATACCCAGATGCTGGTCGCATGTACCTAATGAATGCTGTCCCACAAAACAAGAGGACCACAGTGAGATGGGAAGCACAGGTAGAGAATGCTTTCTGCCTTCCTTCTGTGGAGCTTATCTTGAGAATGGTGCTAATGATGCCAACATAGGAAGCTACAATCAGAAGGAGGGAGGCAAATCCTAATCCCATGCTGAAGGTGAGTATCACCATTTCATTGGCAAAGGTGCTTGTGCAAGACATCTGCAATAGCAAAGGTAACTCACAGCTGAAATGGTTAATGTTGCTTGGACCACAGAAGTGCAAGCCAGTTAAAAAGAGAGTGTTAACAAGAGAATCCAAGAAGCCTGATATCCATGCACCCACCACCATTTGGATGCAGACTTGGTGGCTAATAATGGTGCTATATCTCAGTGGGTTGCATATGGCAGCGTAACGGTCATAAGCCATTGCTGAGAGTAAGAAGATTTCAGTTCCAACCATGAAAATAAAGAAAAAGATCTGTGCAATGCAGCCATTGAGAGAAATGGTCTTCTTCGTAACTAGAAGGTTTTCAAGCATCTTGGGTACGGTTACAGATGAATAGCAGATGTCAAGGAAAGATAAGTTAGTAAGGAAGAAATACATTGGGGTGTGTAACTGAGGATCAGCCCTTATTACTAACATGATCAGCATATTCCCTACCAGGGTTATTAAGTAGATAGGTAGGAAAATGAGGAATAGGAAAACCTGGAGAGTTGCATCATCAGAAAGTCCCAAAAGAAAAAACTCAACCACAGTTGTCTGGTTTTCCATCTTGCAATTCTCAACAGACTTGTGACCTAAGAGTAAATGTACCAAAAATATGACCATGAATTAATAAATTTAGGAGGAATCATGATAAACAGATAAACAACACAATTAGTACAGGACATATGTTGCTGAGAGTGAATACACTTTCATGTTCTTTGTAGCTTTTCGTTTGTTCTGAATCACAAATGGTGCTAATGATGCCAACACATCTCTAATTTGCATTCATAACGTTTCATGAAAACTAGCTGGTTCAGGAGAAAATACTGGTAGTTTATGGATTACAACTTGGGCTGTCCTATAATCCTGGGGCGTGTCTAGATGGGGCGATATGCTGGGGATCAACCCGGGATTGTCCCTGTGCATCCACATGATGCACAGGGGATCCTGGGATCAGGGAGGGAAGATCCCTCCCTTTCCCCAGGATATTGCCCTGCACTTTTGTCGCAGTTTTACCCTCAGTCCTGGGAAGATACCGAGAGTGTGGGGCATGTGGGCAGCTCTCCCGGTGTGTCCCACCTCCACGAGGAGCCGGGCATGGGGCATGGAGCTCCTCAGGAGCTCTGTGCCCATCAGGGGTGGGGTGGGGGGAGCAGGAGGGTTTTTTTGTTTTGTTTTTAAAATACCTTTTTCGCTGGAGCGCTCCTGCGCTCATTTTCAATACAAACAAAAAACAAAATGGCAGGCATGATGGCCTCTTCCTCCTGGGACGTCTCACACCACATGTAAACTGAGGGAGAGGATCTTGTGATCAGCATATCATGAGATCCTCCTCCTCCACTCCCGTGGTGTAAACATTCCCCTGGATAACTATTTTGTTTCTGGATGTAACACATCTCTGTAAATGGTGTTATATTAGCATACACTACTACTTTATAACAGTATTGAAGTACACTGACAATTGTTGGGGCCCATGACACATTCCATATATGGTTTTCAAATTGCTTTCATAGTATTATATCCTGCTTGATGGAGATCTGGCTATTGTCATGCAAGGTTTCCAATAACACATTTGCCTTCTGCCTTCTGAAATCTGTAGCCATTACATTAATTTCTGGCCATATGTAGGTGTCATCACTCAGGCAGGCGGGCACTCAGATAACACTCTAAAGATGCTGTGTACATATGGTGATGTGTAGAACTCCCTGCAGTGTAGATCGAGTCACAGTTATCCTTCAGATTTCTCCAGATTTTTTTAGTGCAGCTTGCAGCTTAAGTATTAACCAAAATGGATAATAAAAATGAGCATTTAAGGATGAAATAAATTTAGAAATGCATACATTGAGAGAAAATAAAATGCTGTATAGATTTTTTTTTTAAAAAAATAAATTCTTAGATTAAATAGGATGGAACAGATTTATGAATGAACAGAATGCAGAATGAACTTGGGTTGATCAAGCTGGGCTTTTCTTTTACGTAATTAAATCCAAACAATAATTTCAATGACACCACTAGTACTAATGATGTCTAGAAAATTGGGAAAACATCCCTGAACATGATGGAATCTGCATGTTGGTCTTGTAAATCACATTGAAAATCCACTATAATTCCTCCCAAGGAGAAATCCATCTTGATTATTCCATCTTGAACAGGTCAACTGAAAGTCCAGTAAGTTGAAGTTGAGTGGGCCAAAAGTCAAGGTTTTAATGGCTATTTTGTTCTGATTATGTTATTAATGCTTTTAATATTTTCAGTGTTTTTTGTATTTTATTGTTGTAAGCCATCTTCTGAGGGCTTCTTCCCAAAGAGCAGTCAAGAACTGTTCTAAATAAACAAATGAATGAATAAGTGTGTAGAAACAGATAACAAAACAATGCTGTATTGATAACATATAAGAACAAATCCTCTCTCATAATATAGGAATCTCTTTCTCTTCAACCCCCTTTCATATTTAGACACACTTATATTTTTATAAATAATTGGACAGACCAAAAAAATCCCCTTACTTACTTCATGTCTCTCCTTTCCTTTGAGGTCAGCAATCTACCCAAAGTACGGGCTTCTTCTGTAATATGATATATTTTCAGAATGAATGACAATACCAAGATAAAGAGGTTCTGCATTTGAAAAACCTGTGAGAAGAGTTAGGGAAGATGTGATTTTACCATGCTACATTCATACTGAGAACATCTTCAAAGCAACAAGCAATTCACAAAGGTACAGCCTTCCAAATAAAGCAAGATTAAGTAATCTCTGGATGGGAATTCATTTCCCTGAGGACTGATTATTTAAACATTTGAGAATACAGTTATTTGGAAAAAGTCTAAATGCTTTTTTTTAAAAAACAAAACAAAACAAACATTTTCTTAGTTCATTGCATAAAAAGAATTTCACTACATAGCTAGCTCATCTCATTATTAAAAGGCTGTAACCTGGCAACAGTGGTATGATGTTTGTAGTGTGTGTATGAATGTGCTTAAATTAATTATTAAAACTTCTAATCAATGAACCCCATCATTCTTGGATACAAAATTGCTTACATAAAAAGTCATTGCCTTATTTCGGGGGAAGGGTGAGAAAGCACCTTGAAAAACACCACCAACAAATAATGTTTTATCTATTTATTTAGAATAATTCATGTGCGTGTTGTTTTACACAGTACCACAAGCAAAAGAAGATTACCTCTCTCTTGAAGATCTTAGAAAATATTTGATGCTGTATGTAAAAGATTGGATATAAAAATAAATAAATAAATTTTTAAACACTGTACACTACAGGTAACTGAGGAATTTAGTGAGTCAGTTGCTTGGGAAAATGGGTAGGAAGTTGCTGTTGCACTATTTCCTGCTTTTGGGTCCCTGATCGACAGGTGGTTGGCCAGGGTGAACAGAGTGTGGCACTAGATGGACACTTGGTCTGATCAGCATTGCTCTTTTTAAGTTCTTATGTTCTCACTTTGCCTTCTTTATTTTATTTATTCAACAAACCACCCATCCTGTGTGTAGGCAGTCATTCCAGGTTTTATTGCACCCCTATACCATTTCGACACAAAGCTTGCAGGCCTACTGAAAATAATTGATATTTCTCCTACTTGGGGTATTTTTTTTTTTAAAAAAAATACATTTTATGGAGCACTCCAATAAGGGGAAGTGGAAGAAGTATCCATGGTGGAAGGACCACCATTCCCTTAGCCCTGCTGAGCTCATGCTACCAGAGCATAATGTGTATGTCAGAGTTCTTTTGTCCATTCTTCTTTCTTCAGGGCTGGCGGCAATCTGCCCTCACCAGCATTCATGTGCTGCCTCCAGGAAAGCAGGAAATTTTGGATACCGGGTATCCGAAAGGTCCACAGCAGACCCTAATGTAACCCCAGAATGCCCAGTTCCCTTTACACATGATTCATCAGGCCCTCTATCTAAAAACTGTTTTGACCAAGACTGTAAAAAGGCCAAGGAAATATTAATGGACTCTTATAACAAATATAGGGAGAACCCTTCAACTATTACTAGGCAAATTATGCTACAAACCAAAAGGGATTACAAAACCCTTCTGATGAAGAAGAAATGAGTGGCAATAGCTCAGACCTGGAAACAATTGATTAAGGCCACCCAATCCAAAGACACGTCAGTATTTTGGTGAATTACTGTCGGTTATCCGGATCCAGGCCCTTCACAGTTAACCTGTTGTGTCCCCTAGATGGCCTGGGAGATGCTCTCATCTATAGGATACTAGCTGATACACCCAGCATTACTCAGCCCCCCTAGGATATACCATATTTCTCCGATTCTAAGATGCCATTGATTGTAAGACGCACACTAATTTCAGTACCACCAACAGAAAAAAAGCTTTGATTCTAAGAAATAATAAATGCACCCATGATTCTAAGATGCACCCCATTTTTAGAGATGTTTATATGGGGGGAAAAGTGAGTCTTAGAATCGAAGAAATATGGTACATTTGCAAGGTAATCATCTTAAAGTAGTAGGCCAGTGCTAGGCCTGTGAGTTAACTTTTAAAGAAATTAAATTTGTATTTATTTATTTTTACTTTTCTCACCCTCACAAGAACCTGCAATGTAACTTTAAAACAAATTAAATTTGTTTCTCTCTCTCTCTCTCTCTCTCTCTCTCTCTCTCTCTCTCTCTCACACACACACACACACACACACACACACACACACACACACCTGACACGTGCGGGTGTCAGGGGTGCTGCCATGATTTTCCTGTCCACACAGAAAATAAAAAACAAAACACAACTTCCTGCATGCCTTTCGCCATGGACTAACTTGCCCAATGGAAGTCCTGCCACTGAGGCTCACAGGAAGTGAAGTCTGGCTGGGCCAGTCCACACTGTGATGTGCAATCGGTGTCCGTAGGTAGGCTGTGAGGGAGCCAGCTGGCTGACTGACTGACTGATGGTTAGCTCAGTCATTGCTGTAAGTGACAGCCCTGAAGCTGTGTCCTCCTCTTCTACTGCTCCTGATAGTGCCTAGTGACTAAGGCAGCCAATGTAAAAGCCTGCCTATACCATTAAAACAGAAGAGTGAGTGGAGGAATGACTGACAGCTGAGGCTAGAATGGAATGGAGGGCAGTGTGAGTGGCAGTTGGAGAAAGTCAGTTAGAAGGAGAATCAAGTCAGTGAGAGGTCAGGAAAGTGGGGGCTGAGTTAGGACTGAGAGATAGTGACGTGGTTTGCACATAGTGACCTGTTTTGCTAACCCAAGCTTTATTTAAAATCAGCCACTCTAAATGTCAGTACTACGCCTCCCAGCATGCCTTCAGCAGCCCACAGGTGCTCACGTCCTCTCAAAGACGCTTCCCTCCTCTCATTGCCAATGCTGCTCTTCAATAGAGTGTCGAGGAAGAGCATCGCCAAGAGGGGAGGTAAGCAGCTATCAGTGGATTCACCCAGCTCTGGCCAAGTCTTGCTGGGACTGCCTTCTCACCCATCAAGTGCTCCATCAGGAGCCTGTACTGAAGTGCTGGAGCTGGCCTGGGCACTTGGCCCCCTTCATTGGGCCTGTTTCTGGGCATGTGCAGAGTGACTCCCTTTCCTCCCTGTCTCCTTCTTAAGAGTGAAGGCTGCACATGCACTTCCCCTAGACTCTGAGAAAACAGCAGTATCAGGATAGGGTGCCTTTGAGCATGTTCATTGTTCAGCCTCTCAAAGTCGCACTGTTGTATCTAGTAATGATTTTAAAATCATGCTCGCCAGGTGGGAGGAGGCACTGTAAATGCAGCCCGTTTATGTGGATTGTTTCCTTTTATGTGGAATTGAGTTGACTAATTGAGACGGAACTTAGGTGTTTGGGTTTATTTATTTTATTTATTTATTACATATTTATACTGCCCAACAGCTGAGGCCGTATTGACCGTTAACAATTAAAACCATTGTTATACGAACATCAAAATCTAAAACTTTAAACATTTTAAAATGTCATATAAAAGCAGAATAAGCTTGTCTAAAAAGGGAAAGCTTGTCTAAAAAGATATGTTTTCAGGAGGTTTTTGAAGGATGTTACATTTTTCGCCTCCCAAACTGCACGAAGGTGGCTTTTCCAGAGGGTGGGTGCCACTACAGAGAAGGTCTGCTGCCAAGGTACTTCGTGAAGACATTGCATTCATTTCTGAACTGCCAGCAGGACCTCCTATGATGATCATAGATGTTGTCTGGGCATATATAAGGGAAGGTGGTCTGCTAGGCATCCTGGTCCCAATTTGTTTAGGGCTTTATAGGATAATAGTATAACCTTGTACATGGCTCGGTAGCTAATAGGCAGCCAGTTCAGTTCTTTTAACACAGGTTTTACATGGGCAGAACCAGGTGTCCCAATGAGCACCTTAGCTGCTGCATTCTTCCCAAGCTGCAGCTTCTAAACCACACACAATGATAGCCCCACATACAGCATGTTACAGTAGTCTAATTGTGAGGTTGCCAGTGCATGAATGACCATGGCTAGGTTATCCCTATCCAGGAATGGGCATAGCTGGCATACCAATCAAAGTTGATAATGGGCACTCCGGGCCACCGAGGCCGCTTGGGTCTCTAGTAACAAAGATGGATCTAGGAGCATCCCCCAAACTTTAACTTGATGAGATTGTATCTTTAACTGTTGTAGAGAAAAGGGAATTTCAGCAGGTGTCAGCTGTATGCATGCAGCACCTGGTGAAATTTCCCCTTCATCACAACAGTTAAAGCTGCAGGAGCCCTGCCCTCTTTAGTATCTGGTCACTCCAGTTTACCTCCTGCAGAGTTAACTGTGGTGATAAAGAGGGAATTTCACCAGGTGCTGCAGGCATACAGATGACACCTGCTGAAATTCTCTTTTTAATACAATGGTTAAAGATACAGAAGCCCTGGCCTTCTTTTCATATAGTCACCCTAACATTGAGTCACCCTAAGTTATATAATGTGTTAATTATTTTTAATTTTCCTTTTAGACTTACAATGTTATATTAGTCATTGGAATTAAAAATGTTTATCACAATTATTTTCTGCATTCTTAAAAGATTCCTTAAACCTATTTTGCTTCTCTGAAACAATAAAATCAGTGAACAAAGGTGGGAAATGGGTTTTTGAAATACGTTTCCCCATGTGAAAAAAGGATACCTTGTAACCATTTCCATTCTTTAACATAAGACAGACATTTTGCAATATTAATGATCAATAAATACTGGAACCTCATTCCATTTATTTAGAGTATACATATTAAAATTAATGGGACTTAAGTTATTCATGAACTACATAATTCCCATTCATTTCAATGGCTCTATTCTGATTCAGTCCGGCTCCAACATTTTGTTTATTGACAAATAACATTTTGATTAGTGGTTATGCTGTCAGGATAACAGGGAAGGCCATGTATACTGTCCTAAGTGCCTTAAAGGAAAGACAAAATAAAAATGTCATAAACAAATAAATAATGCTGTAAAGAATCAAATGAATAAATTGCACCACTCCAGGTTTTTGAGGTGTTGACAATTTCAGATCTGGGTTTCAAAATTAAACCAATTTCAGGCAACTTTAGGTTGCCTGGATGTAAATCCCATTGCCATGTAAATTATTGTACTTACTTTCTCACACACTGGCAGACAGAAATGTATTATTATTATTATTATTATTATTATTATTATTATTATTATTATTTATTTATTTATATAGCACCATCAATGTACATGGTGCTGTATAGATTATACACAGTAAATAGCAAAACCCTGCCGCATAGGCTTACAATCTAATAAAGTTGCAGTAAACAATAAGGAGGGAAGAGAATGCAAACAGGCACAGGGAAGTGTAAACAGGCACCGGGTAGGGTGAAGCTAACAGTATAGAGTCAGAACAAACTCAATATTTAAAAGCTATAGGGAAAAGAAAAGTTTTTAGCTGAGTTTTAAAAGCTGTGATTGAGTTGGTAGTTCTCAAGTGTTCTGGAAGAGCGTTCCAGGCGTAAGGGGCAGCAGAAGAAAAAGGACGAAGCCGAGTAAGGGAAGTGGAGGTCCTTGGGCAGGCGAGAAGCATGGCATCAGAGGTACATACAGAAAAGCAGAACCAGATATTTTTATTGTTTGCCAGAATCTTATTTTTAATTAAATGTCACTGTGACATTGTTTGTAATTGGTTTCTAGTGTAATCGTTGCTCACATTGATTCTTGGTTATCAAGTATCAATTATTTAGAAAGTTCACAGGATGAATTTTCTAAATATTTTTAAAAAGACATGATAAAACACATTTACACTTTGATTTTAAATATTGTTTCTGCAGATATGTTTTTTTTAGAGCAGCTTTAATATTCTTGTTTCTGAAGGTGTAGATCAAAGGATTTAACATGGGGGTGACAATGCTGTAAAGCACAGAGATGAGTCTGTCTTTTTCCAATGAGTAGGTTGATATCGGCCGAACATAGGTGAAGATGGCACTCCCATAATACAAGAGGACAATAGTCAGGTGTGAAGTGCAGGTGGAGAATGCCTTGAATCTCCCTTCATTGGAGTGTATCTTCAAGATAGTGGAGATGATGTAGACGTAAGAGAGGACTATGCAGACAAAGGGTGTCCATCCTATGAAGACCCCAACAACAAGCAGAATGATCTCATTAACTGAGGTGTCTCCACAGGAAAGCTTCAGGAGGGGAGGGATATCACAAAAGAAATAATTGAGCTGATTGGCCCCACAAAATGGCAGGTGGAAAGTAAGGTAGGTGTGCAGAGCTGAGTTGAGAAAACCACTTGCCCAGGAGGCACAGGCTAACTGGAGACAACGTGCTTTTTTCATGATGACTGCATAGTTCAAAGGATGGCAGATAGCAACAAAGCGGTCATAGGCCATGGCAGCTAGAAGGATGCACTCTGTGCCCACAAATGAGACAAAGAAATAGAGCTGAATTACACAGCTAGCGTATGTGATGCTCTTCCTGTCAGAGAGGAGGTGCACCAGCATCTGAGGTACATTGGTGGTTGTATAACAGATATCCAGAAAAGAGAGGTTCCCTAGAAAGAAGTACATGGGTGTGCGAAGCTGAGGGTCCAGGAAGGCAACAGTAATGATAGAGATATTCCCCACCAGAGTACAGATGTATGTGACAAGGAAGATAAAAAAGACCAGCAGCTGCAACTCCTGAAGACTGGAGAAGCCCAAGATAAGGAATTCATAAAGAGCTGTTTCATTGGGCATTGTTTTAGGGCTCATGCACTGTTCTGCCTGGAAAATGGAGAAGAATGGATAAATGTTACATTTCAACAAGTCAAAACCATGTTCACTGGTTGATCATAAAGCATGTGCCGGCACAGACCTTTCGCAGCACAATGGAAGACAAAGTAGAAGTCTCTGAAATGAGCAATATCTGGAATATTCTCAGCATTACATGTCTGAGAAATGCAGACCAGGACCACACAGCTTTTGAACCACCAAAGTGCAGTACTCATTTAGCGTTTGGCTGCCACTTCCTTCAATCCTTAGTTTTAGTCTAACTTTCCTATATACAAAATACCAGCGCCTTATTCAGCCATTACAATTAATGTGCAGTGATGCAGCTAGGTACTTTTAATGGTTATATAGGGACCCCCTTTAGATTGCTATATGAATTACTTCTGTTGTGAAGCACACACCGAACATTTCTCTCATCCCTGCCAATTCCATGCCTCAACTGCTTCTACATTTATGAGAGTTTTTCAGCTCGTCCAAGGAAAGTTTGGGATAGAGCAGTTCAGGGCATGAACACTTGATGAGGTCTTCACTCTAACAGGAATATTGGACTGTGTTAGCTTTATCCTTCTTTTTATGCATTACCTACCATTTAGCAAGTGTAGATCTCCCAAATCTCCTTACTCTTTCTATCACAAATAACTGCACTACAGTTTGCACAGAATCCTAGGATCAGATTATTAAACAAAAGCAAAAGCATGAGAAATTAAAAATTAAAACACTCATTACCCAAATTAGACATAGCAGAATTTAGGCCTGTTAATAAATATAACTCCAGTGTATTTTTCTGTGTTTGCTGGTGCACAATCAGAAGGAGTCAACTCTACTATTCTGTGATTCTATGATTCTATGAAATGTTAAGCAGATGTTATGCAGATTACGGAAAGAGCTGCAATGATTCTTATGAAGTGGCTGGAGTTGCTTCTATGCCCTAACAGGTACCTGCCTGACAATTTACAGTGCATTTATATGCCTGCATACATGAACACATGGAGCATAAGCCTTGCATATATGATCCTATAGTTTTAGTGGGGAAATCTACCCCAATCAATACTCATAATAAGATACAATCCCTGCAAATCCCCCCCGCCAGCAAATGTGGATATACAGAGATGAGCAGAATTTCACTGATTTTGTAGGGAATCCACATACCCACACTTTGTTAAAGACAAAATGCCATAATTCTTATTAGTGATAATGTAAAGGCTCAAGAAGCAAGCACACAACACCCTGGGCCAGATCCTCTTCTAGTGAAACTTGTAGTTCAAATTGGTATTTTGAGTAGATCATCACTGTCATTTAAAGTGAATGGAACCACAATCATTCCTGATTTAAATGAATACTCCAATTAACAAAGCTCTTAGGAAAGTTTACCAGAAAATGACTGCATTGATTAATAACTGTCCAATTATTATAATATTATAGTTCCATACTCACAGTTATTTAAAATATCAAAGGGAAATTAGACCACCTCAAGCAGCAAATACAACTGGTTAATTACTCCCAGCATCAGACACTTATTCCACTATATCCCAGATACTCACATACACACGCATATATATTTGTTTCATACACACATGGGACTTATTCCTCAATTAGTTTCTGCTAAAATGTTGCCAGGCAGCCTATAGTGTCCTTAATCACAAGTCAAGACTGTAGCCTTCTGGGGGCTCTCTAGACATACGGATAAAGATGTATGATTGAATGGAGAATTGAACATACGATCAATGGAGATTAGGGTTAAAATGCTTTAATTAAATAAATAATGTTGAACTCAGGTTTATTTGCATGCAAAAGTCTGAACTAAAAAGCTTGAGCCTGTTTTGCCTAAATAAATAAATAAATTTCTCTTCTCCCCACAACCCCCTTTCTTACCATTGCCAGTGTATTTCATACAAGTCCACCAGACCCCATTTTACAAGACTTTTATCCAGGAGGTTATTCTTTTCTTTATTTTCCAAGGACTTATGCTCAACGTTAGGGTGACCATATGAAAAGAAGGACAGGATTTCTGTATCTTTAACAGTTGTAGAGAAAAGGGGATTTCAGCAGGTGTCATTTGTATGCATTCACCACCTGTTGAAATTCCTTCTTCATCACAGCAGTTAAAGTTTCAGGAGCCCTGCCTAGCATGACCAGATATTATTATTTATTTATTTATTTATATAGCACCATCAATGTACATGGTGCTGTACAGAGTAAAACAGTAAATAGCAAGACCCTGCCGCATAGGCTTACATTCTAATAAAATCATAATAAAACAAGAAGGAGGGGAAGAGAATGCAAACAGGCACAGGGTAGGGTAAACAGGCACTGGGTAGGGTAAAACTAACAGTATAAAGTCAGAACAAAATCAAGTTTTAAAAGCTTTAGGAAAAAGAAAAGTTTTTAGCTGAGCTTTAAAAGCTGTGGTTGAACTTGTAGTTCTCAAATGTTCTGGAAGAGCGTTCCAGGCATAAGGGGCAGCAGAAGAAAATGGACGAAGCCGAGCAAGGGAAGTAGAGACCCTTGAGCAGGCGAGAAACATGGCATCAGAGGAGCGAAGAGCACGAGCGGGGCAATAGTGTGAGATGAGAGAGGAGAGAGGAGCTTTAGCCATTGTGAAGAAGAGGGAATTTCACCAGGTGCTGCATGCATACAAAGGACACCTGCTGAAATCCCCTTTTCTACTCCACTATTAAAGATACAAGAGCCCTGTCCTCCTTTTCATATGGTCACCCTGATGGTATGTGTCATGGGCCCCAACAGTTGTCAGTACACTTCAATAGCACTATAAAGTAGGGGTGTGATCCGCTCCGATTAGGAGCCTAGAAGCAGTAGCGGATTGGCCTGCTCCGCCTTACCCAGAGGCGGAGTAGGAGCGGACCGCGGACCCCCTAGAAGCAAGGCGAAGAGAAGCGGCCATTTTTCGGAGCTCCTAGTTCAGGCGGAGCGCTCCGGTCGCCATCTTGAAAACATTTCGCCATAGGATTGCATTGCGGCAAATAATCGCGCATAACTAGGTTGTTTTTGAAGCTATCGTTCTAGAAATTCTTGTGCTTAGAGAGTCGTGGATGGGGGTCATTTTGAGACCACTCTCACCTCTCTGCGTTGTCTGGGTCGCGTGCTATATTTTTGTGAAAATCGGGTCAACCGCGCGGCTCAAACGGCGTTTTCGGCTTTTCGCCCATAGGATTGCATTGAGGAAAAGAATCGGGGATAACTGGGAGGGGGTTAAGCTATCATTCTGAAAATTCTTGTGCACAGAGAGTCGTGGATGGGGGTCATTTTGAGACTACTCTCAACTTTCTGCATCGTACGGGTCGCGCGCTAGAAGTTTTTAAAAAATCGGTGGGAAAAATACCTTTTTCAAAGGGCTGAGGGGCAGAGTCAGCTCCCGGTCATGATGATCCCAAAGTTGGAGGAGGGCATAGGCAAAACGGGTAACTTGGGATTCTGGGAAACTTCTCTTTCTTCATCTGAACAGGCTTTTCCCCGTGTTTTTTAACACAGTAGCTCCACCAAATGCACAAACACAACCTGAAATCATATCCTAAGCCAAGAATAAGAGATAGAAACACAGCACTGCTCCCCACCCTAACCTTGGTGAACAACTGAATAGATGTGGTGCAAGGGGATGAGCTCCCCTAGGGCATCTCATCGTGGATGTGCCCCCACTCTCTCCTGCACTGGAAGGCCATTAGAGCCTTCCAAAGAGAGTAAAACGGTGGAGCAATGCCTATCATGAGTTGAAGTGAATGCTCACTTTTCAGTGGTGGAGCAATGCCTGTTATGAGTTGAAGTGAGCGTTTTACTTCTTCTCAGAGCTGTTGGTGGCTGTCTTGAACTGGCAGCTACTTCCCCCTCCCCCGGGCACGTCCCCCTATTGCTGGTAAAAGACAGATATAGCCTTTTTTAAAAAAAATCTTCTTGCTGTTTATTGAGCAACACTGCTGCTTTTAATTCCACCCCTCCTTTGTTTATTTATTGATTTATTCCATTTTATATGCATTACTGGCTTATCCTTGGCTCACTTCCTTATGCCCCCAGAAATGCCAGCTGCATGCCTGCCTGCCTTCCCTCCCTCCTCCCCTGCCCACCTCGCAGGGATGTTGTGTGTGGGGTGCCCGATTTTCAAAAATTCGCCAAAAATCAGGGGATGATGGGATTGCTTTGAAACTTGGCGTGCGTGTGTATATCCCCATGAGGTGTCATGGTGCCAAACATGAGGTTTCTAACTTGAACAGAAAAAAAGTTGTATAATTTTTTAGCTTTCAATGCAAGCCTATGGGGGGGGAAACGGAGCCCCGGATCCGGATCCGGAGCTCCGGGCGGAGCGGAGCGGAAGTGGGCGGAGCGGGGGCGGGGCGGAGCGGCCCGATCCGGAAAATGGCGGATCTGCAAGTGAACACCCCTACTATAAAGCACACCCCTACTATAAAGCAATAGTGTGGCTCCTGCCTTTTTATATACCACTTTCACACCGCTTTCATAATGGAATATCCTTCATGGTGTGGATGAGCCCACTGTTTTTATGCTATTTTTCTGTTATGTAAATGCTGTTTGGACTTCATATGGTAAGACTTGTAAGTGGTTAATTCTGTTGGGAGTGGGAGTGAGTGAATGGAATGCTGGATACATGACATGGGGTTGCACTAGATGGGGTTGCACTACCCCAAAACGACCAAGTATGTAGTCTGGAGTCTTCTTGGACTCTGAGCTAACTAGGGAAGCCCAAGCGGCTGCAATTCTACCTGCTTAGGCTGGTATGCTTTCTGTTCCCACCTCTTGCCTCAGGTATCCATGCACTAATCACATCCAGGCTGGACTACTGTCTACATTTGGGTTTGGAAATTTCAGCTGGTGCAGAATGTGGCCTCCCAATTATTGGTGGGGGCAAGGTGATTTGACCACATAATGCCTATACTGTGCCATCGGCATTGGTTACCTGTGTGCTTCCATTTCAAAATGCTGTTTTTGGCCTTTAAAGCCTTAACAGTTTTGGACCAAGTTACTTGAAGGATCGCCTTCTCCCATATCGGCCTGCCCACACTTTAAGATCAGAAAGAGAGGCCTTTCTCATTTGCCCACCAGTGAGAGAAATTAGGTGGGTGTCTATATGGGAGAGGGCCTTCTCAGCAGTGGCCCCACACCTCTGAAAAAAACTCCCATCAGAGTTTTTTTGTCATGCACCATCCTTGCAGGCTTTTAAGAAGGCCTTAAAAATATTTTATTCTTCCATGGCCTTCTCATAATGTACTGTTTTGCTGCTATTGCCCTTGTTGCTCTTGATGGTTTTATTGTTCGCTTTTATTGTTTTAACTGTTATTTTACTGTGTATGTTTTTATTGCTTTTAATGTTTTAAACTGTTCTTATGCATTATTGTTGTAAGCCGCCTTGGGAGGGCTTCTGTCTTGAAAGGAAGCTAAGAAACAACAACAACAACAACCTTGTCTAAACTGGATACTGCAATTGTTAGCTGACTTCTTGTACCCATGATAAGTAAATGGAGCCTCTGTGTATATCCCTAAATACTAGATTATTGGGATAAATAACAGAGAGGGGTTTTTTTTCCCTTCATGCCCTGCTTGTCAGCTTTCCAAAGGCATCTGCCCTGGCCACTACTGGAAACATTATAGGAAAAGAAAGAAGGGTCATAGCTAGGGTGACCATATGGAAAGGAGGACAGGGCTCCTGTATCTTTAACAGTTGCATAGAAAAGGGAATTTCAGCAGGGCCCATTTGTATGCATGCAGCACCTGGTGAAATTCCCTCTTCATCACCACAGTTAAAGCTGCAGGAGCTATACTAGAGTGACCAGATTTAAAAGAGGGCAGGGCGCCTCCTTTAAGTGCTGTGATGAAGAGGAAATTTCACCAGGTTCCCCATATATACAAATGACACCTGCTGAAATTTTCTTTTCAAAACAACTGTTAAAGATACAGGAGCCCTGTCCTCCTTTTCATATGGTCACCCTAGTCATAGCTCAATGGTACAGCACATACTTTGTGGGCAGAAGGTCCCAGGTTCAGTCTCCAGCATCTCCAGGTAGGGCTAGGGAAAATTTCTGTTTGAAATTGTGGGCAGCCACTGCCAATCAGAGTGCCAGGAAAAAAGAAACACACATACACACACATAAAGACTGCAGAACAGACAGATTCATCCATTTTTAGCTAGACAACTTTAATCCAATGCCTATTTGTAGCAGTTTTGCTAAACAATATGCTCAAACAGGTGATAGCCTGGGGATTGTCCCAGGATCATCCCTGTGCATCCACATGACACAGGGGATCCCAGGAGTAGGGAGGGATGATTGCTCTGTTTCCCTGGGATATGGCCCTACACTTCTATCCCACATTTTGCTGTGGTCTCAGGATGATCCTGAGATGACGGGATATGTTGGTTGCTGCCCTGGTTTGTTCTGGCTCCTCACAAGGAAATGCGAGGAGCTGGAAACCGGGCATGGGGCACGGAGACCTTCAGGAGCTCTGTGCCCATCGGGGGTGGGGTACGGCAAAGCGGGATCGTTTTGACTGGGTTTTTCTTTTTTTTAAAAAAACTTACTTTGGCATCCGAGCGCTCATGCTCTCATTTTCAGTAAAAAAACAAAAAAAAATGGTGTCCTCGATGTCTTCCCGCAATGTCACCTGTGGACTGAGGGGGAGGATCTCATGATTAGCATATCGTGAGATCCTCCCCCTCCCTCCTGGAAAGCTGGAAGGTCTAGACATGCCCCATGTGAGCGGCCACCAATCTGTAGTGGAATATAATCTTCCTGAAGAAGGTGAAGGGCAAATGATACCACATTATATAATAAGAATACTTTTTCTTTAACCATTATTTTGAAACATTGCATGCTCCATCATTACTATATTTTAAAAAGGCTTAAAATCTATAAAATCACAACATTTCAATGCCATATCTCATATTATACCACTGTCTCTGTAGGAGGAAGAATGGGAAAATCAAACATCTGTAACAGAATTCATCCTCTTGGGCTTTGGGGATGTTCAAGAACTGCAAGTTTTACTTTTCTTGGTGTTTTTACTAGTCTACATAATTACCATGGCAGGCAACATCCTCATCATTGCTCTGATCACAGTTAATCATCAACTTCACACACCCATGTACTTCTTTTTAGGGAACTTGTCTTGTTTGGAGACTTGCTACAGCTCCAATATCCTGCCCAAGATCCTTGCCACCTTTATAACTGGAGGAGGAACCATTTCTGTTTGGGGATGCATCACTCAGTTGTATGTTTTTGCTGCTCTGGTAGTTACGGAATGTTGTCTTTTGGCCGTGATGTCTTATGATCGGTATTTGGCAATATGCAAACCATTGCACTATTCAATGATTATGAAGGAAAAACTCTGCTTCACCCTAGTGCTTGGATCTTGGGTTAATGGGTTCTTGTCCATGTTTGTAATCTTATATCTACTGTCAAGGTTAACTTTTTGTGGTCCCAATGAAATTGACCACGTCTTCTGTGATTTTACACCCATCTTGAGAATCACCTGCAGTGAAACACATGTAATTGAATGGGTGTCTTTAATATTATCTTCATTGTCCACCTTGCCCCCATTTATGTTTACAATGAACTCCTACATATTTATTATATCCACCATCCTGAAGATTCCATCTACTACTGGGAGAAAGAAGGCATTCTCTACTTGCTCTTCCCACCTCATAGTAGTAACCATTTTCTATGGGACCCTAATCATTGTGTATGTGCTGCCAAAAAATAAACTACTGAGAACCTTATACAAAGTTCTATCTCTCCTTTATACTGCATTTACTCCTCTGGTCAATCCTATGATATACAGTCTGAGAAATAAGGAAGTCAAAGAAGCCCTGAAGAAATCTGTTCAAAAAATTGACCTATTCCATAAGACTCCAGAGAGTTCAAGCAAAAGATTTTAAAGTAAATTAGTTTACATTGAATCTTGCCTTCTATGACAGAAGGAATTACTATTTATTTATATGCAACCCTTATTCAAATAATTCTTGATACTAAGAATGCAATCCTAAATACACTTACATAAGAGTAAATTCCATTATCTAAATGGGACTTTTGTCTGAAAAAACAAACATAGAATTTTGCTGTAAGTTGTTTCTATATCAATTGCCACCCTCCAATCTTGTGAGAACAGATCTAAGAAAAGAATGTTGGGAAATGACTTATTTCCCACCACATCTTGTTGGAAATTACTTTTCTAGTCATTTTGAAGTACATAGTGGAACTAAAGAAACAAATTCTAGATCAATGTAGCAACTTTTAATACACATTTTTAAGATGCAAATTTATAAACAGTAAATGTAAGGACTGTATTGTCTAATATTTCTCATAATAAAATGCCTCATCAAAAAACCAAATGCCCATTGGTTTTTGTTTACTTAAATTTTGGGCCACAATAAAAATAAAATAAAAAACTGCATCGTCAATGTGTTAAGCGTGTTATGCAAATCAAACGGTAAATATGCCAATTCACTCCATTTTAATTCTGCATTGTAAAACAAAAGAATGTAGACAATTCAAAGGTGGGTGAATACTTATGCAAAGCACTGTATGTGATTCTAAGTATAAAAAGTATATAGATAAATCTCTTCTTCCTCATACGATTTATCTCTGATTTCTGAATATTTTGAAGTGTTATGTTTTGTGATTTACTGCTTTTTCAGGATTTTGGATCACACAGACAGCTTCTACAGATTCAGGAGGCTGTCCCCTTAAGAAAGTCACCCTCCACATGTAGAGAGTGATGAAACTGATTACAGAGAGGAGCAGGGCTAGTGCACTTCCTGTCTTCACAGGTTTAGTCTAATCAATTTAGGAACAGTTGAATAGGGCTAATT
The DNA here is from genome assembly GCF_023053635.1 of Elgaria multicarinata webbii. Taxonomy (NCBI): domain Eukaryota; kingdom Metazoa; phylum Chordata; class Lepidosauria; order Squamata; family Anguidae; genus Elgaria; species Elgaria multicarinata. Next base: position 20,397,866 of record NC_086181.1, read on the forward strand.
AAGATAAAAGACCTGGCAAAACTGAAGATTTGGCAAAACCCCAAATCCAATTCTGCTTTATGTTAACTTAAACCCAAGTTAATTCATGGTTAATTGCCCAATGGGGATTAGGAGCTGCCCAATATAATTTCCATTTGAATTTAATTACCTATCTAAATTATACATCTGTTCTTGGGAATGCAAGCATTCTTAAATGTCTTCCATGATGAAACATTCCTTCCTCTTGCAGGAAAACTACACACCATTGAAGGTAAGCTTTGAGGTAGAGATGAGGTCCACCTCACAAAACTTGGTTCTTCTAACTATTAAGGAATAGTGGCTGTTCTCTTTCTAGTTCCAGGTTTGTAGGCATCTATACTATCAGTGCAGTGTATCATAGCAGGAATTTCAGCAATAAATTATTTAGGGGTGGCTAGATCTGCCTTTTTCTGGTTGTGTCATTTTTGCATAGGTTCGTATGTATGTGTGTTCTATATCATTTCTGCATCAAGCTGTGAATTAAATTAAAGGAACACTCATTTATATACAAATGCACATTTTTACAAAATATGCATTTGTGTATGTGTTTTATCCTGAAATATGCATTTCTGTATGTATTGTATCCTAAAATATGGATTTTATATGTATTTTGGTACATTTTGGAACACAGGACTATATTGCAAAATTTAGTTACTTGTGAAAAACAAAGAAAAACTGCACTATGAACCATCTATTAGTTTGTGAAGTGCAAATCAAATCATACACTGTTGCATACAGTGGAGGCTCCAGGCGAGGGCGAGCAGCATGTGGCATGGGTAGGAGTGAATTTGGCCATTCCTAATTGAGATATAGGAGTCTAATTTTTGAATAATGGCTGTGCTTGCATAGGTAAACACCAACATAAACATACATTACTTTCTAAACTCTGTATTTAATTTTTAAAGGAAGATTGTATTCCTCATTCTATAGTCCCTGTTATTGTTGAGTACTATTGCCACAAACATTTAAACATTTTCTATGTTCCACTCGAAGGATGAAACAATTGATTTAGATATATAAATGCCAAGATGCAGAAATGCTATGTAAAAATTCCACCTATGCATCTGAATATCAAGCTTATAGTTGTTCAGAATTGGCAAAGAGGAAACAAAACAAAAAAAGGAAGTTTAAAGTATTTGTATCTATACAGGTGGGGAAAATCATAACAGCATAATAGAGTCAACAGTGCATATGTTGAAGAATATATTTTTGAGCAAAATTATTTTAACTGGTCCATTATCAAACTCATCATTATATTTACTTTCACAGTTTCTAAGTACAATAAAAGGTAATTTATTGCTTACTTTGATTTGTTCATGCTGGGAAATAAACAGTGTCTCTTATTATAAAAGAAAAAAGATAAAAAAAGTGAATGAAATCTTTAAGAATCCCTAAAAATGCTTTGCTTCTGAACAGTTTGCTTTGTTAACTAAGAGGAAAGTGATCTAAGCTGGAAGGTGAAAAAGTAAATAAGTTAAGGACTTTACTTCTGTGTTTGCTCCTAGAATAAAGTACTGCTGTTTAAGATTGTGAATATGCCCAATGGGATCAGTTCCTCAAACATTCATTATGTTTATGGTACACCCAAACAGTTGGGAGATATAAAATATAGATATAGGTATACTTTACTGACTATTTTATGTTGCTTTTATTATTTTGTGGCATTTAAATTGTATTCTGCTTTTCTACATTGCACTTTTATTTTAATTGTTTATTTTGTTGTTGTAAAGCACACTAGCAATATTGTTTAAGGGCAATTTAAAAATACCCAAAATAAATACATTACAGATGTGGGAGGGAGGGAGAGGGAGAGAGAGAGAGAGAGAGAGATTGCACACAGTCTCAACAATAAATTAAAAGAAAAAATGAAATGAAGATTTTTGGTAATTTCACTTCTGCACAGTGAACAAGAGCTCTTTCACATATACTATCTTCCTGTTGGGATCTTCTAACCCTTGCAAATTTTGGCCACAATCCAGCCAACATTAACCACTTACGGTTACTAGCCCTTTGAAACAATTTAAATTGTATGTGTGTATGTGTTGGGGGGGGGGTAATCTGGTTGTTTTATTGCCTGGGTAGTGTTTAAAACCAATGTAAGCCTACTTATCTTCTTTACATTCCAGGCTGGAATCCAGGGTTCGTAGAAGGTTGTAACGCAAAAAAGAAGAAGGTGCTAGCCTTAATCAAAACCAAAATGTAGATAGCAAAGAAGTTCAGGAAATAGGTAATACAAAAATGTATAAAATTTAATACAAAGTGTAATTATCAAAATTAACACTTAATATAAGTTTCCGAGAGCACTTATTATACACTTTCAAAGCCAATAACACAATAAAAAATCATGCTCAATCATTTTATTTTATTTATTTATTTATTTATTACATTTCTATACTGCCCAATAGCCGGAGCTCTCTGGGCGGTTCACAAAAATTAAAACCATTCAAAGTATAAAACAACAGTATAAAAGCATAATATAACATACAATATAAAAATCATCACAAAAAGCATAGGCCAAATGTGTTTTGACGGCTTGTCCTCTTCAGTGGCCATATAGCTAGGCTTTTATGTACTTCAGAGCAGGTTTTTTTAAAAAGGGGGGGCTGACCTGGTTATTCCCAAATTTGAGGTATGTATAAATGTCACTCCCCTCAATAAAGAATAAAGTGCATCAGCGTTTGCAATCTGCCTCAGTTTTCAAACACAAGTAGCCATTGGATCCAGCGCCTTCCTGTTCTCCCAGCACATGCCCAAACTGGCAGAAAATATACAACACCCCTGGTGGTGGTGTAGATAAAATCCCTTCCAGTGCAATAAATGTGAGAGAGGAGGAGGAGGAGGAGGAAAACCAGTCTGGGAAAGGGGGACGATGAGTGCCACTCCTCCCTCTCTTTCATCCTGCTGGTATGAGTTCAGCAGAGCTTTGGATATGGTGGATCCATCACTAACCCCACTCCTAACATGGTACAATTGGTGACTCAAGCCTTAGCTAGACCTAAGGTTTATCCCGGGGTCATCCCTGTTCATGTAAATGACACACAGGATATCCCGGGAGCAGGCAGGGATGACTCCGGGACGACCCCGGGATAAACATTAGGTCTAGCTATGGCCTTAGTGAAATTTTGCAAATAGCATTCCTAGCTGTACATTAAATTAAAATGTCAAGTTCATTTTTGAGTGTTCATAAAGAATTTCACAGAGTAATAATTGCACATGAACATCTATTGCATGTGATACTGTAGTCTCTGGATGTCATCAGACAAGTGCTTTATGGTACGCTTGTGGCTGGCCACTCACGGATCTTCATGGGGCATTTTGATGCTGCTACAATCCTCCTGAGTGTCTCCCATTCCTTCTGTCTTTTTTTCTCACTTCAAAATACCACCCCAAAATCCAATTCTTCTTTCTGTAATGCTAACTGGTGCTATTTCCTGTCATGTGCAGGAGAGGTTGTGCCATATGAATGGCCACTGAATGGGCCACATGGTCATTGCTTTCTTCCTCTTTCTTCCTTGTGTGAAGAAAGAGGAAGCTGTTCATCCCTATTGTAGGACAGAAGCAGGAGGCAAACTGATAGTAGGGAAATACAATCCCCTCCCTCCCGTCTGATGATTCTCTCTCTCTCTCTCTCTCTCTCTCTCGCACACACGCACACACACACACAGTATTTCTCTATTTCTCTTCAGTCACATTCCTAGAATAATTTCTATCAACAATAAAGCTTTTGACCTCTCTGAAAGTGGCTTTTCCAGAGGAAAAGGGCTATATGCTCGTATTTAATTCATGGGAGATGTATGTGAATGAAATAATTTGCATTATCCTGGATGTGTTCCTTTGATATTTCTGGCCTTTTATCCTTATTCTAGCTCAGTTTACTATTTCACCACAACCCCATTCATTATTTCTTTCTACAAATGAAGCTAATGAAACACTGAGAGGAGTTTAGTCTTTGGCCTTAGCTAGAACTAAGGTTTATCCCAGGATCATCCTGGGGTCATCCCTGGTCATGTAAATGTCACACAGGATATCCTGGGAGCAGGCGGGGATGACCCTGGGAAGACCCCAGGATAAACCTTAGGTCTAGCTAAGCCCTTCTTTATATTACATACCTTCATCACCTCTTCTGCCCTGAAAAGCAGGCCAAGGGCTGGGTCCAGATTCTGCCTTCTGTGAATGGAAGGGCTTGACTCACAGCAGCTGGTTGTTTCCAATTCACAGGGATCCCCTCGCATCTCCATACCACAGTTCACCCCATTCTGTCATTCTTATGTGTAACATTTTCAGGGGTCTGGTGTAGAGAAAGCTTCCACCATCTCAGTTTCACACATTGAAATCTGGTTCTGATTGCTAATCTACCCTTTGCCTTTCTATTGCCCTAAATAAACAAGGATTATGTGTGTATATATGTTAATATTAAAGACGGGCACATTTTGAGTTTTATCCTTATTGCTTGGAGGGTGCAATGCCTGCGATCTTCCTGCTGTTACCCCACCTCAAGGGAGGAGGGGAATGTGCGAGTCGAAGATGGATGACTCCAATCATGATTGGAGGGTCCTGGCACATTGCCCATCTGTCCACAAAACATGTTCAGAGTCTCTTTGCCCACCAGATAATCATGGATTGGACTGCAAGTTCCAATCCATGATTAACTGCATGCCTTCAGGCTAGCACCTCAACAGAGCTACAGTGTGTTAAGGTATTCAGGTAATCATGTGGGGAGGACTTTCAACTTAAATATAAGCATTTATTGATTTAGGATGACTGAATATCATTCCATGAATAAATGCATCACTTAATTATGACTCACAGCAACTGGCAGATGAATGTGTGAACTTGACCCAGTTAGCAAGCATTGTGTTTTAAGGTGAAATGAAGCACAAACTACTTCGAAAGCATTGTGTTTTGAGGTGAATATATATATATATATATATATATATATATATAATCAGTGATAGCTGATTAACATATGCAGGTTGTAACTTGATCTTACAATCATCACATAACGAAATTGCATGTGTGAACCATTCTCAGTTTAAAAGGCCTGTTGAATCTTAATACCAACTGTGGGATCTCTTGGACTGCAAGCTCCATGATTTTCTGGTGGGACTTGAAATAGTGAGCACCTTTCCTGCCTGAAGGGTAGTCTGCTGGGACTCTCCAGCTTTCACTGGAGATTTCCACCATCTTCAGCTATCTTCCTCAAGGAAGCCAAGCTAACAGACAATGGGAGAGGGGTTAGGGCAGGAACTGAATCAGGCTAGGGGTCATCCTCAGCATGGGCTGTCTCCACCTGGCTCCTGCTTGCAACAATTCAAGCAAAGTTAGCCACATATTCAAGTACTCCTGCATCGAATGCCCATTCTGCCTTTTTGGATGATGTCACACATGGAAGCCAGCAGGCACCCTTCACTGTCACTTTTCCCCCGGTGTTGAAACTGAATCATGCTGCCATCTAATTTTTCAGGGATTACTGTGGGGCAGAAAATGTACACTTTCACTAAAAATAATGAGGATGCTTTCAACCTCTTTGTATTGCTCCTAAAATGTCATGTCTCTATTCATCCATAGTTTCTCAATGAGGAAGAAAGGGACATTGTGTTTCACCTCAAGCCAGAAGATGTAAGTCACACTTCACACTTCAATCTGTTTTCACTCGTTCCACTCCGATGCTGTCTGCATGATGGGACAATACAATAGGACAATTGCTGAAGAGTTCTTGTTTGTGGGATTCTCCATTGAGCCAAGAACCAACCTATGCCTGTTTGTAATTGTCCTCTCCATGTATCTCATCACCTTGACAGGTAACACACTCATCATCATTGCCATCCGCATTGACCCGCGACTCAGCACACCTATGTACTTCTTCCTGAGCAATCTCTCTTTACTGGACATCTGTTACACAACTAGTGTGGTCCCTCAGTTGCTGATCCATTTCTTGACCAGTCACAAAACCATCTCCTTCAACAGATGTATGGCTCAGCTTTTCATCTCTTTGTCGTTGGGCAGCATTGAGTTTATTCTGTTGGCCGCCATGGCTTATGACAGATATGTAGCTGTCTGTCATCCCTTGCATTATAAGACCATGATGAACAAGATGGTGTGTATCCAGTTGGCACTGACGTCCTGGATGGGTGGCCTCTTCAATGCTATGGTGCAGACTGGTTTCACTATGCGCCTTCGCTTCTGCACTTTCAACACTATCAACCACTTTGCTTGTGAAGTCCTGGCTGTTATCAAATTATCTTGCTCTGAGACATTTGTCAATGAGATCTCGCTTATGGTAGCAGGGGTCCTTCTTCTCCTGATCCCCTGTATTGTGGTAATGCTTTCCTATGTGTATATAATCCGTGCCATCCTGCACATCCGCTCTTCAGAAGGTCGGCACAGAGCCTTCTCCACATGTACCTCTCACCTGACTGTGGTCACCCTCTGCTATGGCACAGCAGCCTTTGCTTATTTGAGCCCCAAAGCTCCCACTTCGTCCAACCAGAACAAGATGCTTGCTTTCTTCTATGCAGTGGTTACGCCCATGCTCAACCCTATCATATACAGCTTGAGGAACAAGGAAGTGAAAGGAGCCCTCTCTAAAGTAGTAAGGAAATGTATCCCTGTGGAAAGTTAGAGTTGTCTGTATATGTGTACACCAGATTTGGGGGATACAAGTCCAGATCAGGTGTTCACCTGAACACATGAAGGCTAAAGGTGGCAATGAAACACAGGAGTGTACATGTTAGATCCACCCTCATTATCCTCATCTGCTCCACGCCAACCTTTATGCATATGGCCTACTCTGCATTCAGCTTGCCTGATTTTGGGGGGGTGGTTGCAAGTGTGGAGGGAGAATTAAGGGTCACACTGGCAAGCCACAGAATTTGGTTTAAAATGTGACAAGAGTTGGGGTGGACGTTGGTGGAGTGGACAAAGGCTACCATATGTACATAAAATATTTGCAACAATCCCAGAAAGGCAATGGTGCTGATTGAATCTTCAGCCTGTAATGTCATAATGCTAGATTTGGGAGCAATGAAGGAGCAGACACTAGGACAATGGACCAGTTTGCATCAGCAGAAGATGGATTGTTCTGAACAATTTTGGGGCATCTGGTGCCTGTGCACAGATAAACTGGGATTCAGAAAAGGCTATAAATGTATAGTCTTTATGAACTGCTCAGGGAGCTTCGGCTGTTGGGTGGTATAAAAATGCAAATAATAATAATAATAATAATATAAAGGTAGTTGTAGAATGTAGGAGCAAATTCATTTTGAGAGGCAGATTTGTGTAGTAGATGGCCATATAGATTGACTTCATTATTTATGGATTCAGGGGGGGGTTAAATTCCTATGTAGAGCCCCTTCATAATTTATAATGTAATGAGGAATGTCATGTTAGGGTATTTTTAGATTGAAACAGAGTGGTACAGTGGATTCACCCTTTAAACCTACATGCTGGAACAAACTTCTTACGCTAGGTTTAAGGATGAGTATCTTTACTTTTCAGATTAGCAGCATATGAAAAACTTGTATTCCTTGCATACATACAGTTCTAAGTTACGTTCTTTTCCTCTGCAAAGAGTCCTTTTCCCTTCTTTTCTTTGTAAAAGTCTTTCGAATACCTTCAGGCTGAACTTGCTTGAGGTCTTCGCTCTCGCAGCCACTGAACTAAGAGATAACAGCTTTGCAAACAAACTCCCACAGCAGCATGTACATTCCACCTCCTATTCACTTCCGCTCACACCTCTGTTTGGGACACTCCCCTTTTTAAATGGTTAACAGGCTGACACTGAAAGATTCAGCATTTCTTGTGCCTTAATTTTGAACACCTGCTTTTAGATTGCTACAATCTTTTGCCTATTTTATTTTCCTTTAGTGAATTTATTCTTTGTAAAATTACACATTTTAATACATACAATACAAATACTAACATGGCATGACTGCGCTAGTGTTTCTGTAATACACACAGAAGACATTGAAGACACAATCCAATACACATATTTTCCCTTCATACTTTACTGCAGGAAAAGTGGTGTTGTAGATGGGCAAGCACAATTGCTACTTAAAATATGATGTGGCTCTCAGTCAAACAATTTAGTGGATTTAGTTACGGTGACTAAATGTCCGGATTCGTCCGGACACGCCCGGGAAACGGGGGGGGGGGGGAAATCTGCGTCCGGCTGGAAATACCTCCCCCCCCCTTTTGTCCGGCCCCAACGGAAGCCAGGGGAGCCTTAACAAACCCTAACTTACCAGGCCTAAATTTCCCTATTGAGTGGTGGCGGCCATCTTGAATCTCGCCCGAAATCACGCGAGATCTCGGCAGCTGGCTGGGAACTCAGCGAGACCCAGCCAGCAGCCGAGATCTCACGTGAGTTTGGGCGAGAGTCAAGATGGCCGCCGCGTGGGGTGGGTAGTGAGTGCTTGGGGGCTGCGTGCAGGAACTTCCAGCAACGCAGCCTCCAGCCCCCCCCCCCAGTGCAGAAGCAGCAGCAAGCAGGAGCAGCAACAGGAGGAGGTAAGAGACTGAAGTTTGTGTGTTTGTGTGAGAGTGCATGGGGTCTTTGAGTGAATGCATGTATGCATGTTTTTTGAGTGAGTGATGCTGAGTGTGTGTGTGCATGCACGCACGTGTGCTGGCAGGGTGAGTGTATTGATGTCTGAATGGGATGCCTGGTTGTTTGACTGAAGGAATGCATGTGCATATTTGCAGTGGGGGTGGCTGTAGTTTTCTGTGAGTTGGGGGGATGATTTGGAGGTGAAGTTCCTATTAAATAATGCATTTTAGACCCATAGACCTTCCTTTCCAATTTGTTTACTATAATTGGCATGACGTATATTTTGTAACAGTGGCTGACAATTGTTCATCCTTCTTAAAGAAACTTTTAAAAAATTAACAGGGTTGTTATTATCATCATCACCACCACCACCATCCATCATCATCATCATCATCATCTATCTATCTCTCTTTTCTTGCTTGTGGTGGTTTTTCTAGATGAACATGATGGGCTTTGCCAAGTCATGTTGTCTTTTGCTGATTCAGAATAGGTATTGCAATTTCAATGTAGGTGTGTTTTTCTTGGTTGTTTTTGACTGTTATGTCTGGTTGAAGTTGAAACAAGCTAAGACAAGCTTTAATCCAATTTGTTCCATAGCTAACATTTGCAGGCTGTTACGTGATGCGTTCTCATTAGACCCGTGTACAAAAAAGTCCGTCCTGCTCACAGGAGCTGCCTTGTAACCACTCCCCCCATTGATGACAAACCAATCTTATTGGTGGCATCTTCACAACAATTATACAGGTTGGAACTGGAGACTTATTTCACTGGCCTAGAATCATAGTCACTACTCTTTCTAATTAGACTTTATAGCCAATTAGAATTTATCCTTAAAACAGGATACAGTATTGCAAAAACATGTTCATGCTGAAAACACAAAAGTGATAATCTGGCAATACACAATACTACTGACAGTATAAAAACTGTGGCACTTAAACATATTCTTTCTGAGGTGGGGGAACACATTTTATATGATTCTTTCATTCTTGCTTATTGATTATGTGTGACTGCCTGTGTATGGTGATTAGCTGGTGGAGGGAATGGAAGAAGAGTTGAATGTACTAGGATAGACAAAGAAACTTGCTATTAAGGAGGGAAGCATGGGGTAAACTTCACAATATTAACACTATAAATGTTTTGGGAAAACAACAATTGGAAGAGAGCACATCTTTCTTTATACAGGAGTAAAACAATTTCACTCAAAGTTCTATTTTTATTCAGCTGAGATATCAGTTCTTGATGGGACTGAAATTTCTAGAGCTTCTTCAAAAGCAAGTTTTCTTGCAACTGGTGTCATCTGGACTCTGGTCTTCTGTACTGCAGTTCATCTGGGTTCCATCTTTCATTATTACTTTTCTGAGAAGACTTCTTGCATCTCTTTAGGGTTATGATGGTGTTTGCAAAAACCTGCATAGGATATTAACTACAAGAGGCGTGGATCGCTGGATGAAGAGCAAAAACAAAACAATAACTATGTATATGAATCTGCATCTTTTTTTTTCTCCTTAAGATTTAGAGGCTAAATTTTTACTCTGCACATGTTCTTGGCTATTATCATCATTATTATTATTATTATTATTATTATTATTATTATTATTATCAATTTATAAAGCACCATCAATGTACATGGTGCTGTACAGAGTAAAACAGTAAATAGCAAGACCCTGCCGCATAGGCTTATATTTTAATAAAATCATAGTAAAACAATAAGGAGGGGAAGAGAATGCAAACAGGCACAAGGTAGGGTAAAACTAACAGTATAAAGTCCGGCTAGGCTGCCAAGGGCTAGTTAAAGCTGAGTGAAACTTTCAATCAGAGGGCTTTGGGGGTGGCAGCATTTCTTATTCTTTAAACATACTTGCATGGCTGGCTAGAATAAAGAAAACTAAAGCAATTACTCTGAAAGTTACTGGTGCTCTTTGTGCAAAGCTTGACTGAGTAATTGCAATTGAAAAAGGCTAATAGTCAGGGGGCTTTACAGTCCATTCTTTGGACTGCAAGCAAAGGACACTCTCAGCTTTAGTTAGGCAAATGCTATGCTCTGTCTTGGAGGGGCTCTCCTTGTGCCTTACAAGGGTCTACCCAATGCGTGTAATTTTTGTCTACTCTCTGGTGGCTGCACTTTGAGACTATTTAATAGATTAGAGAGAAAACTAGGTTAATTTTTAAATTTAATTCAGGTTTGAGGTAGACTCTTCTTGCCGTTGGAGGCTCTATTTTTGAAGTTTTTCTGGTATGAACAGGTTGCTTATCAGGAAGCAACAGCTGGTTTGCAAACACAATGTTTTCTTTATTAGACTTTGCTACTAGTTATTTACTGTGTACTCTGTACAGCACCATGTACAGTGATGGTGCTATATAAATAATAATAATAATAATAATAATAATAATAATAATAATAATAGTAGTAGTTCAGATTTATGTTGTTTTATGTAGCATTCTTTTATGTAGCAGGGTGAAGATGGCAGTTAGCCCTGGGGGGGGGGGTCCAACTGAAGCAGGCTGTGATGGTGCCTGCCTGCTCCAGTTCAAGAGAAAACCCAATTTAATGTTTCTGCCATGCCAAGTTGTAAAGAAACTTCTATGGCATGCTCAGAAATAGAAATTAAAAATATAAAGCATGTTAAAGAATGCTACATAAAACAACATAAATCTGAACTATTATTATTATTATTATTTATATAGCACCATCACTGTACATGGTGCTGTACAGAGTACACAGTAAATAACTAGTAGCAAAGTCTAATAAAGAAAACACTGTGTTTGCAAACCAGCTGTTGCTTCCTGATAAGCATCCTGTTCATACCAGAAAAACTTCAAAAATAGAGCCTCCAACGTCAAGAAGAGTCTACCTCAAACCTGAATTAAATTTAAAAATTAACCTAGTTTTGGATTGGATTAAAGCTTGTCTTAGCTTGTTTCAACTTCAACCAGACATAACAGTCAAAAACAACCAAGAAAAACACACCTACATTGAAATTGCAATACCTATTCTGAATCAGCAAAAGACAACATGACTTGGCAAAGCCCATCATGTTCATCTAGAAAAACCACCACAAGCAAGAAAAGAGAGATAGATAGATGATGATGATGATGATGATGGATGGTGGTGGTGGTGATGATGATGATAATAACAACCCTGTTAATTTTTTAAAAGTTTCTTTAAGAAGGAATCTGTAGTAAACTCAAAAAGAAACTAGCCTCTCTTCCCCTCCCCCTTTAGGGGGTCTTGGTATTATCTTGTTTAAAGATCTACTTGCTATGGGAACAAAAGAGGGTGATTTGGGATGATGGCTGTACTTGATGCAGCCTAGAGTTCAGCAACAGGGCTACATTAGCATGTGTATGACCAGGTAAAACTCTTGCCATCCAGCAGTCATATTCTGCTTGGTTTCCCCCCAGCTTTGTCTCTGGGGAAGGCATTTGAAGACTTCTATCAGGAAATGGTTACTGCTCGCAGTCTATAGGTGGGGTTTTGGGTCACTTCAAAATGGAGTCAGTACTGCTCACAGAAGCTACCTTGTAACAAGGCTAATTGTAGTTTATGCTCTTTCTGAATCATAGAATCATAGAATAGCAGAGTTGGAAGGGGCCTACAAGGCCATTGAGTCCAACCCCCTGCTCAATGCAGGAATCCACCCTAAAGCATCCCTGACAGATGGTTGTCCAGCTGCCTCTTGAATGCCTCTAGTGTGGGAGAGCCCACAACCTCCCTAGGTAGCGGATTCCACCGTCACACTGGACTAACTGTCAGGAAGTTTTTCCTGCAGTCCAGCCGGAATGTGGCTTCCTTTAACTTGAGCCTGTTATTCCGTGTCCTGCATTCTGGGAGGATCGAGAAGAGATCCTAGCCCTCCTCTGTGTGACAACCTTTTAAGGATTTGAAGAGTGCTATCATGTCTCCCCTCCATCTTCTCTTCTCCAGGCTAAACATGCCCAGTTCTTTCAGTCTCTCTTCATAGGGCTTTGTTTCTAGACCTCTGATCATCCTGGTTGCCCTCTTCTGAACACGCTCCAGCTTGTCTGCGTCCTTCTTGAATTGTGAAGCCCAGAACTGGACGCAATACTCTAGATGAGGCCTAACCAGGGCCGAATAGAGAGGAACCAGTACCTCACGTGATTTGGAAGCTATACTTCTATTAATGCAGCCCAAAATAGCATTTGCCTTTCTTGCAGCCATATCACACTGTTGGCTCATATTCAGCTTGTGATCTACAACAATTCCAAGATCCTTCTCATTTGTAGTATTGTTGAGCCAAGTGTCCCCCATCTTGTAACTGTGCATTTGGTTTCTATTCCCTAAATGTAGAACTTGGCATTTATCCCTATTAAATTTCTGTTGTTTTCAGCCCAGCACTCCAGCCTATCAAGAATGTTTGGTTGTTGTATACTTGTCAACTGCTTCATTTGTTCAGTGGTAGCAGTATGCAGTAAGGTGATGGGGAAACAGTGTTCAATGTTAGGAAAGGTTAGACTATGGTCATCCAGTGAAGGATTTGCAGTCAGAAAAGATATTTGAGGGAAGGGGGACTGTATCACACATAGGGCTCATCTACACCAAGCAGGATATTCCACTCTGAAAGCGGTATAGAAAATCCAGGCGCCACACTACTGCTTTATAGCAGTATTGAAGTGTACTGACAACTGTTGGGGCCCATGACACATACCATATACCACTTTCATAACACTTTCATAGTGTTATATCCTGCTTGGTGTAGATGTGTCATGGGCCCCAACAGTTGTAAGTGCTCTTCAGTACCACTATAAAGCAGTAGTGTAGCTCGTGCAGTGCAGTTGAATACCTCTATAAAGTAATAGTGTGGCTCCTGACTTTTATATACCGCTTTCATAGTGGAATACCCTTCTTGGTGTAGCTGAGCACACAGTATAGCAAAAGCTTCAACGTACAGCAAAAGCTACAGAAGTAGGAATGAGTGAACTTAATTTCAGATACATTGAATGTCTCACTTATACTTTATTCCAGTGATTTATTCCAGGCACATTTACAAAATGGGGGATACTTGGCTCAGCAATACTACAAACGAGAAGGATCTTGAAATTGTTGTAGATTGCAAGCTGAATATGAGCCAACAGTGTGATATGGCTGCAAGAAAGGCAAATATTATTTTGGGCTGCATTAATAGAAGTATAGCTTCCAAATCACGTGAGGTACTGGTTCCTCTCCATTCAGCCCTGGTTAGGCCTCATCTAAAGTATTGTGTCCAGTTCTGGGCTCCACAATTCAAGAAGGATGCAGACAAGCTGGAGCGTGTTCAGAGGAGGGCAACTAGGATGATCAGGGGTCTGGAAACAAAGCCCTATGAAGAGAGACTGAAAGAACTGGGCATGTTTAACCTGGAGAAGAGAAGATTGAGGGGAGACATGATAGCACCCTTCAAATACTTAAAAGGTTGTCACACAGTGGAGGGCCAGGATCTCTTCTCGATCCTCCCAGAGTGCAGGACACAGAATAATGGGCTCAAGTTAAAGGAAGCTAGATTCCATCTGGACATCAGGAAAAACTTTCTGATTGTTAGAGCAGTACGACAATGGAATCAGTTGCCTGGTGAGGTTGTGGGCTCTCTCACACTAGAGGCCTTCAAGAGGCAGCTGGACAACCAGCTGTTGCTTCCTGATAAGCAACCTGTTCATACCAGAAAAACTTCAAAAATAGAGCCTCCAACGGCAAGAAGAGTCTACCTCAAACCTGAATTAAATTTAAAAATTAACCTAGTTTTCTCTCTAATCTATTAAGGGAGGCATTCAAGAGGCAGCTGGACAACCATCTGTCAGGGATGCTTTAGGGTGGATTCCTGCATTGAGCAGGGGGTTGGACTAGATGGCCTTGTAGGCCCCTTCCAACTCTGCTATTCTATGATTCCAAATAGTCTCAAAGTGCAGCCACCAGAGAGTAGACAAAAATTACACGCATTGGGTAGTCCCTTGTAAGGCACAAAGAGAGCCCCTTCAAGACACCAAGGCCTTGCAAAACAATTCTAGCAATTCTAATTTTTGCAGTTCTAAAAAGCAGTTTTTAAAATCACAGTTCTAGCAAGCATTTAGGCTAAGCAAAACATTTTGCATGCAATATTACTTCAAACACATTGGTGTTACCCAGCACAGGAAACAGGAAACAAAGCATTCATACAGTGAACCTCTATGCTAACGTGTGTATGAACAGACACCTGTCTGCCCACATTCTCCACCAGATCTGTTACGTGATGTGCTCTCATTAGACCCGTGTACAAACTTGCACACGTTCTAATGAGACTTACACCCACTTCTAAGGAATCTTTTGACATTGCTAATAGAGCGTCTGTGGCGAAGTAAGGCGATTCTAACTCAAGAAACTTACAGCACTGAAGGGGATAACGCCACAATGGCACATTTATTGAGGTTGAAACAAATACAAAGGCACAAGCTAGTTTTGGGGAAATTAGCTGAGCATGTAAAGGCTTAGAAGCAGTTTCAAGATTGAAAAATAGACCTTTTGAGACTTAAGAGCATACACAGAGACAGCAGGGGAAAGAGTAGAGGGAATCTAATAATAATAATATACCTCTCCTTGGGCTGCAGCCCTTTCTTGTAGAGCAGAATTGTGGAGCATTGCAACTCTTGGTCTTAGGTGAAGAGGAAAGAAAAGCATGGCAGCTTGTTCTCGCAAGCTGGAATCTGTAGTAAACTCAAAAAGAAGCTAGCCTCTGTTTCCCCTCCCCCTTTAGGGGATCTTGGTATGATCTTGTTTAAAGGTCTACTTGCTATGGGAACAAAAGAGGATGATTTGCGGATGATGGCTGTACTTGATGCAGCCTAGAGTTCAGCAACAGGGCTACATTAGCATGTGTATGACCAGGTAAAACTCTTGCCATCCAGCAGTCATATTCTGCTTGGTCTCCCCCCAGCTTTGTCTCTGGGGAAGGCATTTGAAGACGTCTATCAGGAAATGGTTACTGCTTACAGTCTATAGGTGGGGTTTTGGGTCACTTCAAAATGGAGTCAGTACTGCTCACAGAAGCTACCTTGTAACAAGGCTAATTGTAGTTTGTGCTCTTTCTGAATCATAGAATCATAGAATAGCAGAGTTGGAAGGGGCCTACAAGGCCATCGAGTCCAACCCCCTGCTCAATGCAGGAATCCACCCTAAAGCATCCCTGACAGATGGTTGTCCAGCTGCCTCTTGAATGCCTCTAGTGTGGGAGAGCCCACAACCTCCCTAGGTAGCGGATTCCACCGTCACACTGGTCTAACTGTCAGGAAGCAGCCGGAATGTGGCTTCCTTTAACTTGAGCCCGTTATTCCGTGTCCTGCATTCTGGGAGGATCGAGAAGAGATCCTAGCCCTCCTCTGTGTGACAACCTTTTAAGGATTTGAAGAGTGCTATCATGTCTCCCCTCCATCTTCTCTTCTCCAGGCTAAACATGCCCAGTTCTTTCAGTCTCTCTTCATAGGGCTTTGTTTCTAGACCTCTGATCATCCTGGTTGCCCTCTTCTGAACACGCTCCAGCTTGTCTGCGTCCTTCTTGAATTGTGGAGCCCAGAACTGGACACAATACTCTAGATGAGGCCTAACCAGGGCCGAATAGAGAGGAACCAGTACCTCACGTGATTTGGAAGCTATACTTCTATTAATGCAGCCCAAAATAGCATTTGCCTTTCTTGCAGCCATATCGCACTGTTGGCTCATATTCAGCTTGTGATCTACAACAATTCCAAGACCCTTCTCGTTTGTAGTATTGCTGAGCCAAGTGTCCCCCATCTTGTAACTGTGCATTTGGTTTCTATTCCCTAAATGTAGAACTTGGCATTTATCCCTATTAAATTTCATTCTGTTGTTTTCAGCCCAGCACTCCAGCCTATCAAGAATGTTTGGTTGTTGTATACTTGTCAACTGCTTCATTTGCTCAGTGGTAGCAGTATGCAGTAAGGTGATGGGGTAACAGTGTTCAATGTTAGGAAAGGTTAGACTATGGTCATCCAGTGAAGGATTTGCAGTCAGAAAAGATATTTGAGGGAAGGGGAGACTGTATCACACATAGGGCTCATCTACACCAAGCAGGATATTCCACTCTGAAAGCGGTATAGAAAATCCAGGCGCCACACTACTGCTTTATAGCAGTATTGAAGTGTACTGACATCTGTTGGGGCCCATGACACATACCATATACCACTTTCATAACACTTTCATAGTGTTATAACCTGCTTGGTGTAGATGTGTCATGGGCCCCAACAGTTGTCAGTGCTCTTCAGTACCACTATAAAGCAGTAGTGTAGCTCGTGCAGTGCAGCTGAATACCTCTATAAAGTAACAGTGTGGCTCCTGACTTTTATATACCGCTTTCATAGTGGAATACCCTTCTTGGTGTAGCTGAGCACACAGTATAGCAAAAGCTTCAACGTACAGCAAAAGCTACAGAAGTAGGAATGAGTGAACTTAATTTCAGATACATTGAATGTCTCACTTATACTTTATTCCAGTGATTTATTCCAGGCACAGTTACAAAATGGGGGATACTTGGCTCAGCAATACTACAAACGAGAAGGATCTTGAAATTGTTGTAGATCACAAGCTGAATATGAGCCAACAGTGCGATATGGCTGCAAGAAAGGCAAATACTATTTTTGGCTGCATTAATAGAAGTCTAGCTTTCAAATCACGTGAGGTACTGGTTCCTCTCCATTCAACCCTGGTTAGGCCTCATCTAGAGTATTGTGTCCAGTTCTGGGCTCCACAATTCAAGAAGGATGCAGACAAGCTGGAGCGTGTTCAGAGGAGGGCAACTAGGATGATCAGGGGTCTGGAAACAAAGCCCTATGAAGAGAGACTGAAAGAACTGGGCATGTTTAACCTGGAGAAGAGAAGATTGAGGGGAGACATGATAGCACTCTTCAAATCCTTAAAAGGTTGTCACACAGAGGAGGGCCAGGATCTCTTCTCGATCCTCCCAGAGTGCAGGACACAGAATAATGGGCTCAAGTTAAAGGAAGCTAGATTCCATCTGGACATCAGGAAAAACTTCCTGACTGTTAGAGCAGTACGACAATGGAATCAGTTGCCTGGTGAGGTTGTGGGCTCTCTCACACTAGAGGCCTTCAAGAGGCAGCTGCACAACCATCTGTCAGGGATGCTTTAGGGTGGATTCCTGCATTTAGCAGGGGGTTGGATTCGATGGCCTTGTAGGCCCCTTCCAACTCTGCTATTCTATGATTTTAACATTAAGATGTAATGTAGAACAGGTCTGTCTTAATTGTGTGCTGTGAAATTAGACCTGTGACCAAGGCCATGTTTGGGTGGGCACGCCCCCTTGGGGGCTGGGCATGTTGGTGGGCACGCCCCCTTGGGGGCTGGACATGTTGGTGGGTACGCCCCCTTGGGGGCTGGACATGTTGGTGGGCACACCCCCATGGGGCGGCCATGTTGTCCTCCTTTTTGGTTTCCAAAATATGGTCACCCTCCACTTCTTTAACTCTGTATCCGATATTCTAATTGGCAACATTCTAAATAAAAAAATAATTTTAGGTAATATCTTCATTTTAATTAATGCTATCCTACCAAACCATGACAGTCTTATTTTCCGATACTCCTCTAATTTTATTTTAATATCCTGCCTTAATCTATTATAGTTTTCTTCTTCTAACTTTCCTGCATCCCCTGTTATATATATCCCTAGGTATTTTATTTTATTTTTAACTTTCATATTCCATTTCTTCCTAACTAATTCCTGTTCTCCCTCCTCTTTATAATTAAACAACATCAGCTCTGATTTGGACCAATTTATTTGTAACCCTGTCAGTTCCCCAAACTCCTTCAAATGCTTTTGTACTTTCTCCATTTTCTCCAGCGGCTTTTGAATCGTTAATAAGGTATCGTCTGCAAACAAACTGATCTTAATTTCTTCTCTTATCCCTATCCCTTTTATACTTTCATCCTCTCTTATTGCATTTACTAGTACTTCTATAACCATTGCGAATAATATTGGGGAAAGGGGACACCTCTGTCTAGTGCCTCGGGCTAAGGAAATTTGTTCTGTAATACCATCATTCACTATTACTTCTGCTATATTTTGCGAATATAACTGATTTATCAATCCCTTAAATTTCTTTTTTTTTTTAATAATTTTTATTTGTTTTCTACACTATATAAACATACAACATTACAATAATAATAATAAAAAAAGAAACATCAAACAACTGCTACATACATATTGAATAAATGTTGAGTACATATATGTTGAATAAGTATTACCTATACATTATCATACTACAACATAATCATTCTTAACATAATCCCTTAATCCCTTAAATTTCTCTCCAAATCCTATAGTATCTATTAACATTTTTAGTGCTGGCCATTCCACGCAATCAAAGGCCTTAAAAATATCCAAGGCTATTATACCCGCCTGCAAATTATTTTTCTTTATGTTATTTATTGTATTCAATACTCTACCACTTAAATCTGACATCTGTCTTCCTGATACAAATCCACATTGATCCTTTTTAATATATTTAAACATAAATTTATTCAACCTTCTTGCCATTATTTCTGTCAATATTTTAGCATCTGGATTTAATAAGGATATAGGTCTATAAGATCCCGGGTCTGTTAAATCTTTATCCGGTTTTGGAATTAAAATTATTATAGACTGTTCCCATGATGGTGGGGCCTTTTCTCCGTTTATTATTTGATTATATAACATCTTCAATTTTGGTATCAACATTTTTTTAAATATTTTATAATATTCTGGACCCAATCCATCCGTTCCAGGTGATTTCCCTACTTTTAAATCATCAATTATTCCCTCTATTTCGTTTTCTGTAACCGGCTGTTCCATAACCTCTCTATCTGTATCCTGTATCTTTATTTTCCAATTTTTCTCAATATAATCTTTGATCTCCTTTAAAGGCCTCTTATTTGATGTATATAACTTTTGGTAAAAATTTTGGAAGACTTGTAATTTCTCTCTCATTAAATTATGCATTTTACCTGTATTGTCTTTTATTGCCCCAATTTGGTTCTTAATTTTTTTTGATTGTGTGGATCTGGCCAACATTTTAGAATTTTTATTACTGTATTCAAAATATTCTCTTTTTAAATAAATCAGATTCCTCTGCACTTTCCCTATTTCTAAACTCTCCAATTCCTTCTTTTTTGCCTGTAACTGTGCTCCAATGTATTTATCCTTCTTTTTTATATATTTTCCTTCTAACTCTATAATATTCGCCTCTAAATTTTTCCTAGCCTCTTCCTGTTGTCTTTTTAATTTAGATGACTCCCTGATACCGATCCCTCTCATCACCGCCTTCATAGTGTCCCAAACTATTGCATGGGTCGATTGCCCTTTAATATTAATTTCCCATATATCTTGCATTTCTTTCTCAATTTTCCCTATTGTTTGCTTAGATTTAAAAATCCTAGTGTCTAATCTCCATCTTTTAACTACTTTATACTCTTTTTTAATTTTTATATCCATATTAATCAGTGCATGGTCCGTCACTTTAATGACCCCTATCACTGTATCTATTACTTTTGATAATAAGCTCTTTGATATAAAAAGGTAGTCTATCCTAGAGTAGGTCTTATGTACCGATGAGTAAAATGTGTATCTTCTCTCCTCCCCCTTAATCTCTCTCCAAACATCTACCATTTCTTTCCTTTTCATCCATTTATTCAAACTTGTTATATTTTTACCCCTTTCTTCTATGGTGGGGTTCGATTTATCCTTATTTTTATCCATTACCATGTTGAAATCCCCCGCCATTATTATATGACCCTTTTGTATATTTTCCATTTCTTTAAACACTCTACAATAAAAGGTTGCTTGGTTTTCATTTGGGGCGTAAACATTCACCAGTGTATAATATTCATCTGCTATCTTCCCCCGTATGATTATAAATCTTCCCTTTTCATCTTTTTTTATCTCTATATCATGAAGACCACATTTCTTTGATATTATAACAGCTACCCCTCTAGACTTTGACATTCCATATGCTTTCTCATAAATATTCGCCCACCTTTACTTAAGCTCATTAATCCCTTCTTTAATTTGAAGTGTTTCTTGCAGGAATACAATATCAGCCTTGTCTCTATTCAGTAGTGTTTCTATTCTTTTCCGTTTAATTGTTGTCCCTAGCCCTTTAACATTCAGTGATGTAACTCTTAATCTACTCTCCATATTGTTGTTGATAAAATTTAATAGTATTTGTTGGTCCCAAATAGTGTCCTACATCCCCTCCCCCCTCTTCCTGACCCCCCTCCCCCACCTCCCCCCCCCACCATCCATACTCCTCTCCCCCTCTCTCCTCCCCGAGGTGGTTAGCCTTGTTCATAGATCAATCAGATCCATGGGGGGGGGGGGAGAAGCTTCTCCGAATTCCCCAGCAGCAGCCATCTTCTTCTCCCGGTCAATATGTCTCTCATCCCCTAAAGTTATTGTCTTTAATATGTGTCTTCTACTCCTTATTTCCTCTATCTGCTCCCTGTGTTTCTTCCTCCGGTTCCAGTAATCCCAGCTTCCGTAGTAGTTGTATTCCTTGTTCCAGCGACGTAATTCTGTGTTGTTGTCTTTTCCATTGAAATTTTAGAAAAACTGGGTATCCCCAAGTATATTTCACTCCATTTTCCATCAAAACCACCACACATGGTTTCACACTTTTCCTCCAGTTAATTGTCTCAGGACACAAATCATTATATATTTGTACTGGGTTGGATTGGTACATCAGTTGACCCGAACTTTGTCTAGCTGCCTTCATCAAGAGTTCTTTTTTTATAATAATTTGCAAATTTAATAATAATGTCTCTGGGCATCTCTCCCCTTTTAGGGCCACTCCTATGCAATCTTTCTATATCCGAATCCTCCCATGTGACATCTGGTGCTATAACTACAATCCATTGCATAATTTGGTCTCTCAATATTTTGGGATTCTCGCCGGACGTTTCTGCAAAGGCACGAAGTCGTAGATTTGATCGTCTACCTCGGTTTTCCAAATCCATCAGCTTTAGTTCCCATTGCTGGAACTTAAGATTTTGTTCCTGTATAGATTTTTCATTTGCTGATATACTTTTCTCCATCTCTCCCACTTTACCACTCACTTCTTTCAACTGTTTTTGAAATTCAGAGATGGTTCTTTTCATTTCAATCGATATCTCAGACACAATTTGTTTTTTGAGAATCTCATTATTATCTTACATCATTTCTTTGATGCTCACCAGCATCTGCTCCATCTGCATTTCCTCCTCTTGCTTTTTAGATCTATTTGCTGTTCCAGGCAGGCTGGCCCCACCTTCTTTCCCCCTCCCAGCTGTTTGTGAGTCCTCGGTATTATTATTATTTTTAGCGTTTCCACTTTCCAACTCCAAGTCAATCCTGCCAAGTCTGGCTGTTATACAATCCGAGGGTTTATCTTGTGGTTTGCCTCTTATCCATGCAGGGAGAGTTTGTTGTTTTTTTCCGCCCTTATTTACCCAACAACTCCCGAAGCTCGGAAAGTGAAAGTAGCTTATTATAGCTAAATTGTTTATCAACAGTCAGTTTTTTCTCCACTTTCAGCTGCTGTAGGCTTTCCAATACAAGAATCCCTCTTTATACTCACTTTATCTTGCTTTGGGTGAGATTAATAGCTTTCCAAAGTTTATTTGAGACTGGAGCTTACAGATTCCGCTGCTACTCGTTCACCCGGAAGTGCATTCCCCCTTCTCCTTTCTGTCTTGCCTGGCCGTAGTGTTGGCTTTCTTCGTGGTATCAGTGTAATTGAGGACCTGGAAAGAGATCTTAGTCCAGGTCCTCAATTATAACGGCATCTGGATGGAAAAGCAGAAAAGTGAGAGTAGCTTTAAAACATGAAGGCAGGGGCCACTGTGGAGGTCACATTTAAAAGCTGCACTAATTGGGGGTGTTTTTAGTAATGATGTACTAGTGGGATTAGTGAAAGAGGTCGTTTGGTCTTATTGGGGAATATCTGACCCCAAAACTGAAGGATTCAGGGTGCTGGGGCAGACATTCCTGAATTCTCTTGGGGCAGGGAAGGCTGTGCTTCCTCTGCATTCTTCCCCATCTTCACTCTTTCCAGCCAACTTACCCCTCTGGAGACGGAGCAGCTCCTCATACAGGGGAAGGGCTTCTTCAGCTTGCTTCCGGAGCTCCTCCCTGCCATCAAGGAGGAGCTCCTTCACTTCCTCCACAAGCCGGAGAAGGACTGGGTGCTCTCCAGGCATCTAGAGGGAAAGAAAACAAGATAGATCTCTCTCTCATCCCTCAATGGGCCTCCACCCTGGAAAACTGCATGTACGACAGGCCCTCAGGGGGACTCCCATGGGACCCTGGCATTGGGAGGGAAGGGCTGTAACCCTTTGCCCCCCTGACGGTGGCCCTGATTCAGGTTCTTCCCCACCCCTGCTCATTATATAGAGAAAAGAGCTCCCTTTCCCTCCAAGAGCAGCTTGGGTCCACTTCTGTGGAATCTTCTACAGTCCCAGTTCAGGGCTGCTGCCATTTCAGCAGGTGGGGATACTCACGGCCAATTCACGGAGGTGGAGGGCAAACCCAAGGAGGTCCGTCACTGCAATGAGGGCCCTCCACCTCTCCAAAACGTCCCTGGACCTTATCCAGTAGTGCATGTTCTGTGGAGGGAAGCAGCAGCTCAGAATCCATGCAGGATCTTCCCACTCACACTTGGGGCTCCCGATTGGGTGTCCTCACATGTGAGCAAAACTAAAATTCTCCTGCATCCCCACTCACCTCCAATAAAAATATTACATGGCCCATGGTTGGCTCTCCACTGAGCAAACCCCTCAGCATAAATTCTGCGGTCTCGTAGCAATATCGCAAGCAGAGGTGCTGAAAGGAAAGAGAGAAAGAGAGCATTAGACCAGGGTGTAGTCACTGTAGGCTCTCCCCTGCCAAGGTAGCAAATTAGGCTCTGGCACGAGTCAGCAATGTGCACCCATGGATGCACAGGTGCCCACATAAAAGATCCCTGGAGCAAGAAGGTCGTCTCCCTCCAGCCCAATCATGTTTTGGCCATCCACCCCTCTCCCCCTCTTTATTTAGGTCAAAGAAGGGGCAAGGGAGGAAAGACTCAGCCCTTTCCCTCCTTCCCTGAGGCACAGACATCTGCCCCCCCCCCCAGATCACAAAGCTGATCTCTGCAACGGCAGTGCGAGAAGGGATCACGCACCACAGGCCCAGAACATGGTCTTTGCTCCAAGACCAATGCATCTGGCCAGGATTTACCTGATGCTGAGGGGCTGCTCCACTCCTGGAGTTGCTGAAGAGCTCGTGGAGAGCCAACCGTAAGATCTCGGACTCCAGGTCCCTGGCAAACGCAGGTCCAGTTTGGCTGGTAGGAGAAAAGGGAAAGTAATCAGTTCTAGTGAGGGAGGGAAGGGCAGGTGTTCAGGGCCATATCTGGTCACCATGCAATGTGGATTTCCTCCTCTGGAAGGAGGAGATTGGATCACGGGACTTTCCCAGCAATCCAACCTGGAAATCTCTGCCTTGGCTCCAGTTTGTAAGCAAGAGCAACCTCGAAAGAGAATAGGGAAGGTGGGGAAGAGAAAAGGCCTAAACCTCCCACCATTCCCCAGCCAGAACAGATCCTGTAAGCCACTGTAATACCTCAGACAGTAGATCGCCTTCAGGGCGCTAACAAGGATGTTGGATGGGAGAGTTGCCCCAGGCTGGGTCTCCATGGCCACCTGGGAGAGGGCAACAGAGAAAAGGGAAAAGGGAAAAGATTACAGTCAAAGCCTTCTCAAGCCCCAGGTTGGAGATTCAGGGCTCCTCACCCACCCTTCACACTGGATTGCAGGGGCTGCATCTCACTCACCGCTATTGCCTTTGTTAAGTCGTCTTTGGAGCAGGGGAGCTCCAGCACCCACCCCCTGCTCCTCCAGGTGGCCAATGAAGTGGCGATGAAGGCCTGGAGAAAGGTCACCTTCTCCAGGCTATCAAACTTCTAGAAAATTGGAAGAATCAGGCTGTTAATTATGGAAAGACAATTCTGGGCCTTCATGTCAGGGCAGAAAACAAAAGCCCCAATTCAGGTTTTGGTGATAGGTATTTGCTCAGTTGTGCTGAAATCGGTTTATATAGAAACAGAAGGAGAGTCGGAAATCCCCCAATTAGCTCCAAAAGCTGTTGAGCGGAGATTTATTATTTATTTATTTATTACACTTATATACCGCTCCCATAGCCAGGGCTCTCTGGGCGGTTTACAGAAACCGCCCAGCTCCCTGCAACAAAGAGCCCTTTCTTGGACCTTGGGGAAAAGCAGCTCCTCCATGCTGCCATGTGTAGGAGAAGCTCTCCGAGAACCCAGGAACTGCCTTTCTGGATTCCCCCTGCAGCAAAGAGTAGTGGGCCTGGTCCTAGGCTCAAGGTGGGTGGCACCTGTGCAGAAGAATCTGGAAACCCAGGGTTTTGTGTTAAGGGTGGCGAGGAAGGGGGTAGCTGTACCTTTTCTCCAGCCTGAACATCTTCTACGAAACGTTTTACGATATCATGCCGTTTGGCCAGTTCTTCGTCTGTTAAGGCAGCAGGCAAACAGATGCTTGAATCCATTGTGACTGTGGATATAATAGAGGGAGAAGTCAGGGCAGATGGCAGGAGGAATGAGTGAGTCCTTCCCTCTTCAAAAGGCAGGCTGCTGCCTCCCTCTCAGGCCTTTGGAGCACAGACCTGCCTCCTCCTTCCACCAGCCCTTCCCCTGAGCTGTGGGCGTCACCTCACCTGAACCCTCTGATGCGGCCTTCTGGTCCACCGCCAGGGCCTCCAGCCTCCGGAGCAGGGAGCTCAGGTCCAGGGCCTTCCTCTGCTCCAGAGGTTTCAGCCCCAGTGGATGGACGCTGGACTTCCGGCAGCAGCGCCACCAGCAGGGCCTTGGGGGTGCTGCAGGTGATGCACACCCCCTGGCGGACCTGCTCCCCTCTGCCTTGGCTGGCTGGACCTTGGCAGGCCAGAAGGCAGTTCGCAGCTTCCGCAGCCTAAAAGAGAGAAGGGGGAAAGTGAGGAAGGGGGCATGCAGTTCCTTCTCGCTCCATACAATGCAGTCAGCTGAGGCCACTGAAAATCTCCATGGCTGACCTTTATTTGGTGGCACAAGCATCTTGGGGAGAGAGTTTTTGACCGTTTAGAATGATGGCCGTTTTGCATCTAGGGCTCCCTCTCTCCAAGGGGAAGTTCTTCCTCCCACCCAGCTTGACTCACAAAACACTAAACCAGAGCCGTATCTACACTACAGCTTTAAAACAGTTTATAATGGTTTTGACAGCTGTTCGGGCCCAGGACACACTACATATACTGTTTTCAAAACGTTTTCAAATTGTTATATCCTGCTTGGTGTAGGTTTCTAGTCCCATAACTAAACATTTATTCTTCCCTGCAAGTAATGCTGCTCATTCTCTTTCATGTGTTGGGTGTCTTTTGTTCATCTTTTGTCCTGTTTCCAAGCTGTTGATTCTTAGAAGTATGCCAGTATTTTTGCCCTTACCAAGGCCCAGGGAGCAGGGGCCAATAGAGTTCTTGAGAGAACCCATTCCTTGATGCGGGAACAGTGCAGGAGAAAACATTTCCACATGTGGCCGGCACACGGGCCTCTGTGGTTAATGCCACCCTCCGAAAGGGCCTCTCCTGCAGACCGTATTCCCCAAGCAGCTTCACTGTAAGACAAGTGGCCCAGACAGATGGCAGAAGTCCAGGTATTTTGAACTTTAACTCCCAGAAGCCCCTGCCAGCACAGCTAATGGTCAAGAATGCTTTGAGTTGAAGTCCCAAATATCTGGAGTTCTTTTTTCCTACCCCTGCCTCAAATCCCTAATCCAAATCCTTTGCGAGCTCATGTTCCTCTGAGGAATTGTGGGACATTGAAAGGGTGGATAGTCTCAGCCGCCCACTGCTACCACCACAGCCAAGTTAGCCCACCAAGGGCCATGAATACGGGAGGGGAGCTCAACATGTATAACTACTTCAGAAAGAATTTTCCATTATATTTTCTCTCTTTCATGAGGTTTCTAAGACTTTTTTCAAAAAAGTTTTATTTGAGGTTCATTATTGGCTGGAGCCAGACTCTGTCATACTTAGTGTATACCCATTGAAATCAATTTGACTAGTTATGACAAATCAGTGTGATGTAATGGTTAGAGTGTTGGACTGGGACTCAGGAGATCTGGGTTCGAGTCTCCACTCAGCCAAGAAATGCACTGGGTGACTTTGGGCCAGTGTTGACTGCAAGCTTAAACAGCGGGCAAGTAGCGTGCTAAAACCTGAGCAAACAGCTGTGTGTGTTTGGGGAAGGAGGTTTCTGACATCTGGGCACCTCTTACTTGAAAACCTTTTCAAATAGCTTTTTGGTTTCAGTCTACAGTATGGAGGGGGCAGAGGTCCCTTGAGGGCATGCCCCCTGAGCTTTGCAGCTAGTTTCTGCCTCTTCCAAGCTCCTTGCCTGGGCTTTAAAGGGGGGTTAGGAGCACTCTTCGAATACCTGAAAGCTAGGATCTCTTCTCAATCACCCCAGAGTGCAGGACACAGACTAATGGGCTCAATTTACAGGAAGCCGGATTCCGGCTGGTCATCAGGAAAAACGTCCTGACCGTTAGAGCAGTACGACAATGCATCCAGTTCCCTAGGGAGGTCGTGGCCTCTCCCACCCTAGAGGCTTTCAAGAGGCAGCAGGACAGCTATCTCTCAGGGATGCTTTAGGGAAGATTCCTGCATTGAGCAGGGGGTTGGACTCGATAGCCTTATAGGCCCCTTCCAACTCTACTACTCTATGATTCTATGACCATGTAAGAAGCAATCTCTATTGCTTCCTGGAAATAAAGATTTCTTTAACATGATTGGTTTTGAGTCAGTGACTGGCCAAAGTCACCCAATGTGTTTCATATCTGAGTGGGGACTTGAACCCAGTCCAACACTCCAATCATTACATCGTACTGGTTAGTCATAAATAGAATCCCAGCACCATCCTGCATCAGCCGCAGGAGTTCTGAAACAGAGCCAAGGAAAGCCCCTCTATCTATCTATCTATCTATCTATCTATCTATCTATCTATCTATCTATCTCTATAACCTTAACCTGGCAATGAAAGAAAAGTGAGAGTCCCCCTAGGTTTCTGAACCATCACATTTAGTACGAGAAGCAGAATATAAAAAATGTTACTCACATCTTTATGGATTCAATGTTTCTTTGGACACCCTCACTGTCCCTCCCACTAACTAACTCTAATAATATAAATAAATAATAAATAAATAATATAAATAAATAATAAATAAATAATATAAATAAATAAATATGAATAAATAAATAAATAGTAATAATATAAATAAATAAATAATAAACAATAAATATATAAATAATATAAATAAATAATATAAATAAATAAATATAAATAAATATAAATAAAAATGATAATGAAAATAATAACAAAACTCTCCACTGATCAATAGCTCTCTCCAACTCTCTCTAACTCACTAACTCCCTCTCTCTCTCTTTCTCCTCACAACCCACAAAGACCGCTTCCCCCAGAGGCCTCCTGAAGGCCTTCCAGCTGGGGGCCGTGTCACAATGGAAGACATGCCATGGTTACTTAGCAACCTTGCTCAGCCATGGGCATTGGTCCTCTCAGTACTGGGTTTTTTGAGGGTATGGCCTATGATTTCACAAGGGTGCCCCGTATTTGGTCAGCCTCCTTAGCCAGGTCTGTTTTTTGGCCACCCAAGTCCTGTCCCTCTCTTCCAAGAAGATGGGTTGCCCTGCAGACTGCTGAATGCATGGGCTCTGAGGGAGCTTCACCAAGTGAAACCGTCCAACCAGCCAAGGAGCAGCCTGGGTGCCTTCCTTGCAGGGGAGATGGCCATGTGGCTGATGGCACTAACCTGACTATTATGGGATTAAATGTATAACTGCTTCCTTAGAGGTTTTACATTTAGGACCTCTTAATGATATTATTGGCTGCAACAAGACTCTGTCTTTGTACTCCTGCCTCCTAGTTTCTTTCAGTCCTTCCAAACTATCATCAAGCATCAAGCCGAAAATAAATATCACTATTCCGTTCCGTACATAATCTTTCTTTAGTGAATTAACTTGCTTTATCGTTCCTGTTGTCTCTAGGGCTGGTGCCCATGTCATGCTTATGAGATTACTTAAAACACTGCCTTCATTCTTATCAAGCTGCTCACATGTTTTGATCAGCAAGAGAGGCCTTCTCCTTTGCCCACCTGGAAGAGGACTTAGTTGGGTGACCACATGTGAGAGGGCCATCTCTGCAGTGGCCCCACATCTCTGGAATGAGTTGCCATCTGCAGTGCTCCATGTTCCATCATCACAGGCTTTTAAGAAGTCTTTGGAAACGGATGCTTTTGCTCTAGCCTTCGCCTGATATGATGATTGTGTCTGCTGTTTTTATTATTATTATTATTATTATTATTATTATTATTATTATTATTATTGCTGTTTCTTTTGTTGGTTCTTTTTGCTCTTTTTGTTGCCTTATTGTGGAATTTGGAGGATGTCAGTGAGCATGAGGCTGGCTTCAACGTACATTTTGAATTCTAACTCAGTAAATAATAGCTTCATAAATTCTCAAAGCCAACAAAGTGACATCTCACCATGGTTCTCTGAACTCCGTATCATGTGTTATAGTCCATGGTCCACAGGTAGCATCCAGAGATCAAAGCCCAAGAGCACAGACCACAGAGTGGCTTTTTCTCTCTTCCTTGTTTTTCCTCTTCTGGTTGGAAAATGTGACGACTGGGCCCTAGAGCCAATTTTATTGCTGTTCAAAGTCCTTTTCAACAACCAGAAGGGGAACAACACCTCCTGAGTGAGCTCTCAGGCTCTCAGCAGGCAGCAGTACCAAGGGGGAGGCCAACATGGCCCATCCATCAGCCAGAGAAGGAGCACTTGAAATGGGCTCGTTTCTCCTCCCTCCCTCTCTCCCAGCCAGAAAGGACACTGGCTGCAGCTGAGAGTTTCCCCCTGGGATGGAAGGAGTATAGGATTGCAGTCTAACTTCCTTGTAGGCGTGATGGGTGTGAGAGTCAAATAAGGCATAATGTGATAGCAGGGTGACCATATGAAAA
The DNA here is from genome assembly GCF_023053635.1 of Elgaria multicarinata webbii. NCBI lineage: Eukaryota > Metazoa > Chordata > Lepidosauria > Squamata > Anguidae > Elgaria > Elgaria multicarinata. Next base: position 20,427,505 of record NC_086181.1, read on the forward strand.
GGAGGACAGGGCTCCTGTATCTTTAACAGTTGCATAGAAAAGGGGATTTCAGCAGGTGTCATTTGTATATATGGAGAACCTGGTGAAATCCCCTCTTCATCACAACAGTTAAAGCTGCAGGCGCTATACTAGAGTGACCAGATTTAAAAGAGGGCAGGGCCCCTGCAGCTTTAACTGTGGTGATGAAGAGGGAATTTCACCAGATTCCAAATGACACCTGCTGAAATTTCCTTTTCAATACAACTGTTAAAGATCCAGGAGCCCGGTCCTCCTTTCCATATGGTCACCTACTTTTGTCAATGGCCAGGGAGAGAAAACTGTGCAAGACATCCCTCCATGCCTGGTAATAGCAACCAAGAAGTCCCTTCTGTCAAGGGAGGAAAGGTTAAAATAGGGGCAGGAGGAGCCCATCTGCTACCAGACCAGGTTTTATTTATTTATTATTTTATTTTATTTATTACATTTTTATACTGCCCAATAGCTGAAGCTCTCTGGGCAGTTTTGGTACTAGTCTATATAGCCTTGAGCAACTTTGGATCAAGTAACTCGAGGATATGCCTTCTCCCTTTTCATCCTGCCTGGTCATTGAAGTTTTCTGAAGAGATACTCCTGGTGGTCTCACTTGGATCAGAGATTCATTTGGAAACCATGAGTAGAGGATTTAGTGTATTGGCTCTGCCCTATGGAATGCCCTTCGAACTGAGATCCATCGTGCACTATGCTACATTTTTTCGCAATTGACGTAGACTTTTCTTTTCAGGCAAGCGTTTCCTGACTAATGACTAAATTCCAGCCACTGTTTGATTAATGGTTCTGCTTCTGTTGTAAAACCTTTGTACTGTATATTTTAATTTGTTGTACACCACTCTGGTATCTCAATGTGGAGCCATTTCTAAATTCTATAATGAATCTCCCAAATCACTATGGAATTTGCTATGACAAGATGTAGCAATGAATGCTAGCTTCGAAGGGTTTAAAAGGGGGATTCAATCAATTCATGGAGGAAAAGGCCAATGGGTTGGATCCAGACGAAGTTAATCATGCTTCAGTCCCACTAAAAACAATGATCTTGTTCACAATTAATGACAATAATTGAGTATGAGTTATCATTGTATTGGGGTTGTTGTAGAATCATGGTTTGTCAATACATGCATAACCTGCACTATGAATTAAATATGGGTTCTTCATCACGAATAACCCAGAGTTCACAGCCAAACAACAAACTATGGGTTCTCTTCCTCGGTTATTCCTCATTAGCAATCCATAGTTTAACCATAGTGCAGGGTTCACATATAACAACAAGCCACAATTCAGTCTACACTCACTCCATTAGTTATCATTACATGCAAACTAGGGCAATGAGTCAAGTTAGTCAGGATTCCCTTAAATCCCAAATGGGATTAAAGTGTGATGAACTTGTCCATTGATAAGAGTTTCAGAGACAATATATTTTTCAGCACCAGCTGAAACAACAGGAGAGAGCTGTGGCCCTCATGTCCTGCATCTGGTTGGCCACTGTAGGGAACAGGATGCTGTACTAGGTGGTCCTTTAATCTGATTCAGCTGGGCCATTCTTCGGCTGGACATCAGGAAAAACTTCCTGACTGTTAGAGCAGTACGATAATGGAACCAGTGACCTAGGGAGGTTGTGGGCTCTCCCACACTAGAGGCATTCAGGAGGCAGCTGGACAGCCATCTGTCAGGTATGCTGTAGGGTGGATTCCTGCATTGAGCAGGGGGTTGGACTCGATGGCCTTTTAGGCCCCTTCCAATTCTACTATTCTATGATTCTATGATTTGAAATGCATTTGAGTGGAGGACCAAAGATGTGCTTCAGATAGAACGCACCTGATTCCAGGTGAGACGAAAACTGCAGAGAGGCTGAAATGCCGCTATAAACTTGCTTTCCTCCACAGCCCTTGGTTGATTCAACAAAAACATAGAAACAGTCCAGGTGCATTTTTAAATAGCATTTGTCTATTTGGCTCAAAAGTGCTTTCAAGCAGTATGTGTGAAATTGCTCCATGTCGGATTTCTCTCTTGAGCCAGGTTTCATCTGCTCCGGTGACTCTTAGGAAGCTTTAAGTACGGAGGACCACGTAATTGGGTCTGGCTCTGCTGGTTTAGGGTGGCCGGTTCCTGACCCTTCTTTTGAATCTTTCCACCCAACTGAGCGACGTGACGTGCGAAGCTGATCGGGACGAGCCCCATCAAGGCCAGCTGCATTATGCTCAGATGACAATGTCCTGATTCGATGCCAAGACACTCAGGTTTTGTGTGTGCATGTGTGTGTTAGAGGGAGGGAGAGAGAGAGAGGGGAGATGATAGAGCAGTGAAGGTCTCCTGTCCCAGTTCTCTCAAAGAGCACCCGGTCACTTCATGTGGCAGCTGCCCTCGGAGAAATGCTAATTTGTTGGTCTGGGATGACTTTGGAGGAGCAGGTGACCAGCTGAAAAAACTCGCACACTGCTATTCTGAATTGCTGTTCTAGCTCCTGTCGCTTTTGTGGGGGACAAAGAAATCGATAGATACCTCTTTGAGATTCACAGAGGAAGATCATATCTCTTGATGGATCCCCATAGATAATACTTTCTTTGGAACACACACACACACACCTCCAAATAAAATTCCTCTACTCAGTGATGAAGGGCGCGAGAAGCCCTCCTGAAAGGGGAGAGGATAGGGCATGTCTGAGCTCATTTGCTAGGTCCTCTAAAACTGTAATGATGATCAGGATCTCCTGATAGCATTATTGATTTGGGGGCTAGGCTGAAAGAAGGAAGCTGCCCCAAGGTCTCCCATGAGAACATAGGAAGTTGTCTGATATCAGGTCAAGCTGTTTGTCCTCCTAGCCCATGTTGTCAACTCAGGGGTGAAGAACCTGTGCCCCCCTCCCCAGGTGTAGTTGGCCTATAGCTCCCATCATCCCTGATCATTGGCCATGGTGATTGGGGCTGATGGGATTTGAGGTTCAACTAGCGAGCATCAAGGCAGGCTGTGGGTGGTGGGATTTGGGGTTCAGCTGCTGAGCATCAAGAGAGGCTGTGGCTGATGGGATTTGGGGTTCAACTGGTGAGCATCAAGAGAGGCTGTAGCTGATGGGATTTGAGGTTCAACTGGTGAGCATCAAGACAAGTTGTGGCTGATGGGATTTGGGGTTCAACTGGCGAGCATCAAGAGAGGCTGTGGCTGATGGGATTTCGGGTTCAACTGGCAAGTGTCAAGAGAGGCTGTGGCTCATGGGATTTGTGGTTCAACTGGTGAGCATCAAGAGAGGCTGTGGCTCATGGGATTTGGGGTCCAACTGGCAAGTGACAAGAGAGGCTGTGGCTCATGGGATTTGGGGTTCAACTGATGAGCATCAAGAGAGGCTGAGGCTGGTGGGATTTGGGGTTCAACTGGTGAGCATCAAGAGAGGCTGAGGCTCATGGAATTTGGGGTTCAACTGGTGAGCATCAATATTCAGAGTCTCCAGAACCTTTAGAGCAAAGGGGATGGACAGAAGAAGTTAATGGATCCAAGAGTACTGCTGGAGATGGCCTTGAGAAGGAGATGGCATGCCTGCTATTTATTTACTTATTGCAATTATTTAGATTGATTGATTGATTGATTGAGAGCCTCGTGTGGCGCAGAGCGGTAAAGCAGCAGTTTCTGCAGCCGAAACACTCCCCACAGCCTGTTCAATCCCAGCAGAAGCTGGTTTCAGGCAGCTGGCTCGGGTCGACTCAGCTTTCCATCCTCCTGAGGTTGGTAAAATGAGTACCCAGTTAGCTGGGGGGAAAGGTAATAACAGCCAGGGAAGGCAACGGCAAACCACCCCGCTATAAGGCCTGCCAAGAAAACGTCAGCGAAAGCTGGCGTCCCTCCAAGAGTCAGTAATGACTCAGTGCTGGCACGAGAAGTTCCCTATTTATTTATTACATTTTTATACCGCCCAATAGCCAAAGCTCTCTGGGCGGTTGACAAAAATTAAAACTATAATAAAACAACCAACAGTCTGAAAACACAAATACAAAATACAGTATAAAAAGCACAACCAGGATAAAAACACGCAGCAAAAATTGATATAAGATTAAAATACAGAGTTAGAACAGTAAAATTTAAATTTAAGTTAAAATTAAGTGTTAAAATACTGAGAGAATAAAAAGGTCTTCAGCTAGTGACGAAAGGAGTACAGTGTAGGCGCCAGGCGGACCTCTCTGGGGAGCTCATTCCACAGCTGGGGTGCCACAGCGTAGAAGGCCCTCCTCCTATATGCTGCCTTTCAGGGTACAAATTCTACCTTTTTTTAAAAAAAAAACCCTCATGCAACTAGCAATTGTGTGAATGGCATTGTATCCACGTTATCCCTGAGTGACGCAAATTCAATGCGCACTATGGAAATAGATATTCGACACCAAATTTCTTGAGGATCTTAATTTTCGTTTTGAAAACCCCCAAGTTTCTAGCCTTTAAAACTAGAAGGAAGTTGAGGGCATCATAGTGAGTGAAAACCTTAAGGGGTTAAGGTATTCTATTTACAGGGGAAAAAATCCTATCACTTTCTATGCACAATGTCTCATTTTAATTTCAGCAAACTCCGGCTAGATATCATTTCTCACTGTGCAAGCACCATCTCATTACAGACATCCTTAAGTGCAAATTCTCTGCTGGCTCCGTGGTGCTCACAATGTGCTAAAGACATTTATTCCTGGGCACTTACCAGGGATGCAAAGCAAGCATCTGAAAAAAAAAAAATGAAACTAACAAGAAGACTCATCCAGTCTCTAACAGCCGGCTGGAATCTTATCAGCTTTCCTGAAAGAAACATGCTAGCCGAAAGCATAAAGTATGTGTTTAGAAGATGTTGGGCAGTGCAGGGCTAGCTTGACTGTCAAAATGGCTATTACCCATTCCCAACTCTCATTAGCAATGGGAAGATGTCCATTCCATTTGGTTTCTGTTGGTTCCAAAATGAATAGCATGAATAATGACTGGATTTCAAATAGGTTTGTTAGTCATATTCGTACCCATATATCACTCATGGGGGCAGGAGAACACAGAATCATAGAGCGTTTGTGCTGGAAGGTATCTTAGAGGTCATCTAGTCCAACCCCCTGTTTAGTGTAGAGATCTGGCAACTTCAGCATCCCTGACAGTTGGCCGTCCAGGCTCTGCTTCGAGGATGATAATGATGATGATGATTTTAAAAAATATTTCTTACCGGCCTCTCCATTTTGATCCAGGCAGGAAACAACAATAAACGATAAAATACATAATGCTCAATTGAAACATAATATACATTGTTAAAAACATCCTAAAAACATTTTAAAAGCATCTTAAAATTCCACTGGATAAGCCTGCTGGAAGAGATCAATCTTTATAGCTTTCTTGAATGCTAGTAGACTGTTAAGTTGATGAGTCTCCTCCGGCAGGCCATTCCACAGTCTGGGAGCAGCAGAAGATAATGTCCTCTGGATAACAGTTGTTAATCTAGTTTTTGTTAACTGAAGTAGATTTTTCCCAGAGGACCTGAGTGTGTGGGGCGGATTGTACGGGAGAAGGCCATCCCACAGGTAGCCTGGACCCAAACCACGTAGGGCTTTTAAGGTGATAACCAACATTTTATACTTTGCCCGGAAACTAATTGGCAACCAGTGAAGAGATTTTAAGACTGGTGTAATGTGGTCACCCCTAGGTGTACCGGTGACCAACCTGGCTGCCATATTTTGAACTAGTTGAAGTTTCCAGACTAGGCACACAGGTAGCCCTATGTAGAGCGCATTGCAGAAGTTGAGCCTTGAAGTTACCAGCACGTACACTACCGTCTTTAGGTCTTCTAACTCTAGGAAGGGGCGCAGCAGGCAAAGCAGGGTCCCCCCCCCAAGGTAGTTTATTCCACGTAGCATCTGTTCCTGGTGGCCACTGTTTTATTGACCAAGAATGCCATTGGTGCTGATGTTTTTTTCTTCTACACTTTGGGAAGCAGACGAAAACCTTTCTTAATTTTGGGGTGGCAGCCACTCTTTACTGCCACCGAAAAAGTGACCCAGAACAACACAATGCAACGTTCTGGGAAAATCAGATGGTGGCCAGCAATAACAGCCACCAACATTTCAGGTAAATTCCCCACCTATCCCTAGGAGTTACAAAATGAGAAGGAGGGAAATTGATCATACATCTCGATTACCAACATTCACAAATGCCGTGGTCTTATCATCAAAACGTTCTCAGAATCGCTACTGGAGATTGAACGTGAGGTCTTCTGTGAGCAAAGCACATGTTCTAGCACTGAGCTGTGTCCCAGCCTGGATCCTTGCAAAAACTAATGCGGTGCGCTTTTCTTATGCCAATCCAGGAAACCTGTTTTAAAGGCAGCTTGTAAGTCCCTTAGGTAAATAAAAGACATAAATATCTCACGGGCAGATTTATGGCGGTCACTTTAGCATCGCTCAAAAATAGGAACTGCATCGCACCTCCCCCAAAAAAGGAAACATAGATTTGCATCACATTTGCATGTGCCCACTCATAACTCGAGATGGGAGATTTAGAAATAATGACTAGAATCGAAATAGAAATGCAAAACAGATCTCACCATTGTACAGAAGACTGGGACCAGGTGTGCCTGCTCCATCTGCAGTCCAGGTTCTCCTAACCTGTTGATAGACCACATCAAGGCCCAACTCTCCTTTCGTATGGTTCTTTATCATTAAACCATACTTGGTCAAATAAAGGATGCCTTCAAATAGACATTTTCCAGACAGTCCTTCAGATACAGGGCTGTCCTCTATAAAGTAGGACACATCCCCTTCCATTCCTGACGTTGCCCCAGGGCTAAATCTGGATTAATTCCCTGGATGACTGGGTACCTAACTCTTAAAATCCATGCTGGAAATGAATCTCGGAGTAAGTGGAACCTGTCCATCCCAGAATGGACAGGTTAAGCAAAACAAAACAAAAAAGGGGAAGAAAATACAAGCCTTGCTTGTTACGGAACACTGTAGTGTGTCAAACAATGCTATTTATTTATGTATTTATTTTCTTTGATGGTTTTATCGCTTGTTTCATCACTGCTGCTTTGATGCTGGCTTTATGGCTCTGTTTTTGATGAATTGAGTTCTCTTTCTGGGAAGCTGCTTTGAGCTTTGTGTACTGTGATGGGCACTGCAGGACCAAGGGACCAGGGATCACAGACCGATTCACTGCTTCCCACTCTGGAGGCACGGGCTATTTAACCATTGTCAATCGTTAAGGGTGAAGAAGATGACGCTGCTTATGAAAATTAGTGAAATTCTCCCAACACTCAAAGAACGCAGACTGCAACCCACAGGTCAGATTCATCGAGTCCATTGAGGATTTCTTCAACATCCCTACATGGTACAAAGGAAGGAGCTACTCAAAGTGAAATATGAGACAAAGATGACTTTAAGTAGTGTGTATGTGTGTGATCCTTTTTGAGAAATACAAAGTTTGCTGTTCCCAATTCTAAATTGAGCACATGGGTTTTAGCCCATCGCTAGAAAAAGAAACCTTCATTGTTGACTTTCAAGAGGCCATTAGGTGGGTGGTGGGTGGAGGAGGCTATTAAGAGGCTGGAATTAGTGGATGAAACTGTATATTGGCCGCCCTGAGGCCCAGCATTGGGCAAAAGGCGGGATGATAATAATAATAATAATAATAATAATAATAATAATAATAATAATAATGAATAATAATAAGAGCGAAGAGCTCTGATGCCATGTTTCTCGCCTGCCCAAGGGTCTCTGCTTCCCTTGCTCGGCTTCGTCCATTTTCTTTGGCTGCCCCTTACGCCTGGAACGCTCTTCCAGAACATTTGAGAACTACAAGTTCAATCGCAGCTTTTAAAGCTCAGCTAAAAACTTTTCTTTTTCCTAAAGCTTTTAAAACTTGATTTTGCTCTGACTTTTATACTGCCTGTTTGGTGCATTCTCTTCCCCTCCTTATTGTTTTATTATGATTTCATTAGAATGTAAGCCTTTGCGGCAGGGTCTTGGCATTTATTGTTTTACTCTGTACAGCACCATGTACATTGATGGTGCTATATAAATAAATAATAATAATAATAATAATAATAATAATAATAATAATAATAATAATAATAGAGATAAACAGGAGTGTGTGAATTGAAGAATTTAATGCAGAAATGGTCGCTCAGGTTCATTTCAAAGAACACCTGCTATGGACTGCTATGAATCAGACCTACAAATTCCTAAGCAATCCAGCTATTTTTTCTTTGTTTTTCTGAAGATGCACAGATTCTGTTTATTTGAGGACCATATCCCTACTAGAGACTGGATGCTCTCTAGGACATTTTATGCAAAATTAAATGCTTTCAGATTATGAAATTAAGCCTTCAAATTATGATAGGTACAACTTCAAATCTAATCTAGAAATTAAGGAGAAGAACCTATGCGACACCTTTGTGACACCATGAATTTGAACTAGCATTTCAAATAAAGAATCTGAATTCTTTAGAGTGTTTAAAAATGAAAGCCTGGAATTTAGCGGCAGCTTAAATCTGGTTCTTCTTTGGATGCTTGCTTGCTGTTCTGGGTTTATCCTTTAGGGGGAAATGTTGGCCCATTTTTTTCCATCATTGGCTGATAGATGAACTCAGCGCTTACTGCACCTGGGTGAAGTGAAGCTGAAGAATGTTCCGCATCCATGGGGACTTCCTCTGGGTCTTCCTCTTTGCTAATACCTACAGATCTTGTCTGGCTTTGCAGACAACCCCCCATGTCTCTCACTAGACTTTCAGGCCCTTCATCTTCTTTGCACATCTATGTGTTATGCAAGTGCAAACCCTTTAAGGCAAAAAGTCTGAGTTCCTCTATATGCAACTTGCTACTTGACGAATCCTGTGGCATGACCCAGTGGCTTCCAGATGTCCTCAGGAGCTGATTTAGACTTTCCAACATCATCCTCTGTTCTGCAGGATGAAGAAGGACAGAGTTGACATTTTTCACTGCAATTGCACTTAAGCTATGTTCTGGATTACTTCCTATTGTCATTTGGGTAAAGTTCTTGCAAGTTTTGAACATAACTTTGATATATATACCAACTCTGGTTGGTGGCCCAGCTACGCCTCTATCTGGACAGGGATAACCTAGCTTCGGTTGTCCATATTCTGGTAGCCTCCAAATTAGATTACTGCAATGCCCTCTACGTGGGGCAGCCTTTGAAGATGCTTGTGCAATTTTTATTTATTTATTTATTTGTTTGTTACATTTATATACCTTCCCATAGCCTAAGCTGGGCAGTTTACAAAAGTTCTCTGGGCAGTTTACAAAAGTGCAGCGGCCTGATTGATAACTGGAACAATGAGGTTTGAACATATAACACTGATTCTGGCCCGCTTGCATTGGCTGCCTACACACACGGCGACACGCTGCACCTCACCCTGGAACAACCAGGGCTGTAAGGAAAAGTCCATGGGTTGAGGTCTTGGGTGAGAACCAGAGGAAGAAAGGGCTCATTCCCCAACCCACCTATTTTCTCCTGCATGTTCATTTAGACCTAGGTGACCATTGTCCAGCTGTTCTCCATCAAGACTATTGTTACAAAGAGAAAATGGTCTCAATCTGTTGTGCCTGCTGCAATTTTCCCCGTCATGGACAAAGCAGGGATGGTTTTCACCTGGCTCTTTTTAATCCTCTTCATGCAAAAGTCATTTCTGGCCATTGGTTTGACTAGAACATCACATCTCATCAGGGGAGGTGGACAATCTCCAGACAAGCCAATAAGCATGAACACATTTGCATGACTGATCAACCTTCAGTTCCAGATGAATTTAAGAATGGCAGATGATCCAGGCTAGATGTTCATTTGCTTGAGAGAGAGTCAAACTCCTTCCAAGAGCTCACCATGGCCAGGACTCTGCTTTTCCTCACACTTCTCAGTTACTGTTCAGGTAAGTATACAAAGGACCATCTTCATACACACACACCCAACAACAACAGTACTCAATCTCAAAATAACTATGTTGTGATATTTGGAAGCACAGGAAATGCATCTTTTTATTGTTGGTGCTTATTCATTTTCTTAAAGGTGTCAGTTCACAGCCAACATTGACTCAGCCGGCCACTCTGTCTGTGTCCCCGGGACAAACAGCTACAATATCCTGCACCATCAGCAGTAACCCATATACCACAGGCTGGTATCAACAGAAACCTGGCCAGGGTCCTCGCTGTGTACATTGTGATGGTTGCAGCAGCAGAGGACCAGGAATCCCAGCTCGATTCACTGCTTCCCGTGCTGGGAACACGGCCTCTTTAACCATCACCGGCACTCAGGCTGAAGATGAAGCTAATTATTACTGTGCAATGTATTACAGCAGCTCGTTCCACAGTGATAAATTCTAATGGGGAACTGAGACAAAAACCTTCACCCTTCCTCCCTAACATGTGAATTTCTTCTCTGAACTGAACGCTATGATATTTCATACCAAATCAAATATTTTCATGTTACAACATGAAGCCCAAAATGATCAGAGGTCAAATTGCACAGGCAAACTAAAATTTTACAAAGGGAATATGCAATGCCATGAATCCAAATTGGTGTTACAAATAATAATAAAAAATACTTTAAGTTGATGAATATAAAATTCATTTAGCTTTAGTTAAAATCTTAATTATGTACCTGCCCGGACCTTAAGATCATCTACAGGGGCCCTTCTCCGTGAGCCCCTGCCAAAGGAAGTGAGGCAGGTGGCTACTAGGAGGAGGGCCTTCTCCGCTGTGGCACCCCAGCTGTGGAATGAGCTCCCCAGAGAGGTCCGCCTGGCGCCTACACTGTACTCCTTTCGTCGCCAGCTGAAGACCTTTTTATTCTCTCGGTATTTTAACACTTAATTTTAACTTAAATTTAAATTTTACTGTTCTAACTCTGTATTTTAATCTTATATCAATTTTGCTGCGTGGTTTTTATTCTGGTTGTGCTTTTTATACTGTATTTTGCAATTGTGCTTTTAACCTGTTGGTTGTCTTACTATGGTTTTAATTTTTGTAAACCGCCCAGAGGGCTTCGGCTATTGGGCGGTATAGAAATGTAATAAATAAATAATAAAAATACCCTCTAGGTGAAGATGTTGCGTCATTTATCCTCTGTATTTAGTAAAATTAGAGCTGCGATTTGAAATGCAGCAGGGAAACGTTTAGACTTGTGAAGCTATTCAGAGGTTTTGGCAAATAGTATTTAAAGAGATAAATGATATAATGGGATGGAAGGTAAAGATAGGGCCAAGGACAGCATTGTTATCAATATAGGAAGGGGTTAAATATACACAAAATAGTAAAGAATTAATAAACATTTCATTAACTGCAGCTAGATTAATAATTGCCAGGAATTGGAAGGAACAAAGGGATTATCAAATAGAAGAATGGTATAAAGAAGTCTGGGATATAGCTATTAACGATAGACGTATCAGTAGTATTAAAGTTAAGAGAGGGTTATTGAAACGAAATGACTTTGATGAGGTCTGGAGTCCATTTGTTAAATTTGTACTAGAAAAAGGGAAAGGGAGTAAACTGTCGCAGGATACATTACAATTTTGGAAAGGAGAATAAGGGTCCCGGGGGTGGGGTGCATGAGACAGTATTATATTATTTCAATTCATTTTAATTTCATTATTGTGGTATATTAAGTTGATGCAACGTGATTATTGTATGTGTTATAAAATTCAAATAAAAAGTATTAAAAAATTAAAAAACAAACAAACAAGGTTGTTTCCTCTGGGATGTCCTGTTCACTCATGCTCAGAGATCAAGCCTTTGTTCACAGGCCATCCTCCTATTCCTTACTAGGTCTTAAGGTCTGTATTCTCCTTTAAACAGCTAGGTGTTATGTTTCAAAGTGCACATGCACATTCAAAGAAGGAATCAATGAAGGGCAGCATGTGATGTCATGACTGAGCCTGTGTTCCCAATTTTTAAAAATAATAATAATTGAACCACAGTTCCTTTCAGTTACAGCCTCGTTGCACGTAGTCGAGTTTACAAAGGCATCAAACAGACACTGATTCATACAATAACAGAAGTATAAACCCTGAGAAGAACTAAAAACCTTCAACATCCAGTTAGGAATCATTAAAAGAACCCAGGGAAGTGCAACACCTCATGCAATTGCCCTCTTTTCGATCTGCCCCGCCTCTTGGCAACACCTGTCCACCACAACTCAGTTGTAGAGCCATGGTGGATAGCAGGCAGGACTAGCCCAGTCCAATCCTCAGCATCTGCAGGTAGGAAGGGGGAAAACCATGCCTGAAACCATGGAGAGCTGCTGCCAGTCAGTTCTTCTTGTTGTTTATTGAGCAACACTGCTGCTTTTAATTCCACCCCTCCTTTGTTTATTGATTGATTTATTCCATTTTATATGCATTACTGGCTTATCCTTGGCTCACTTCCTTATGCCCCCAGAAATGCCAGCTGCATGCCAGCCTGCCTTCCCTCCCTCCTCCCCTGCCCACCTCACAGGGATGTTGTGTGTGTGTGGCTTTGACTCAGGGGAGAAGTCCTTCCTGCGCTCACTTGGAGTTTTGGAAGTTCCAAATTTTGCAGGTTTAAGCCCCGCCAAAATACAGGGGATGATGGGACTGCCTTGAGTCTCGGCGTGCGGCGTATGTATCCCTGGATAAGCTGTCATGGTGGTGAGTTTGAGGTGTTTTTTTTAACGTGCAAAATTGACGGAGCTATGGAAAGGGGTGTTGGATTTTCATAAATTCCCCAAAAAACAGGGGATGATGGGACTGCCTTGAGTCTCGGCATGCGTATGTATCCCTGGATAAGCTTTCATGGTGGTGAGTTTGAGGTTTTCTTTTAACGTGCAAAATTGACGGAGCTATGGAAAGGGGTGTTGGATTTTCATAAATTCCCAAAAAATCAGGGGATGATGGGACTGCCTTGAGTCTCGGCATGCATATGTATCCCTGGATAAGCTTTCATGGTGCTGAATTTGAGGTTTCTAACGTGCAAATTGACGGAGCTATGGAAAGGGGTGTGAATGGGGTGCCCGATATTCATAAATTCCCCAAAAATCAGGGGATGATGGGACTGCCTTGAGCCTCGGCGTGCGTATGTATCCCTGGATAAGCTTTCATGGTGCCGAGTTTGAGGTTTCTAACGTGCAAATTGACGGAGCTATGGAAAGGGGTGTGAATGGGGTGCCCGATTTTCAAAAATTCCCCAAAAATCAGGGGATGATGGGATTGCTTTGAAACTTGGCGTGCGTGTGTATACCCCCATGAGGTGTCATGGTGCCAAACGTGAGGTTTCTAACTTGAACAGAAAAAAAGTTGTATAATTTTTTAGCTTTCAATGCAAGCCTATGGGGGGGAAAAACGGAGCTCCGATCCGGATCCGGAGCTCCGAGCGGAGCGGAGCGGAAGTGGGTGGAGCGTGGGCGGGGCGAAGCGGCCCGCTCTGAAAATCGCGGATCTGCAAGTGAAGAGGAGCGGGGGGTCCGTGCACACCCCTAGTAAATTCTAATGGGGAACTGAGACAAAACCTTTCACCCTTCCTCCCCAGAATAGGGGCTCGGAAGTTAATATTCAAGAGTTTAAGCTGATCTGTGCCTGTTGGTGTTTGCAAGAGTTGGAATTAAAAACTGCCGTGGACAGAAAGACTATGCAATCTTTCCAACCCCAGGATCTTTCCATAACGCAGGCAGCCATGGCCATCTATCAGTTACTCTTCTTCTTCTTCTTCTTCTTCTTCTTCTTCTTCTTCTTCTTCTTCTTCTTCTTCTTCTTCTTCTTCTTCTTCTTCTTCTTCTTCTTCTTCTTCTTCTTCTTCTTCTTCTTCTTCTTCTTCTTCTTCTTCTCCTCCTCCTCCTCCTCCTCCTCCTCCTCCTCCTCCTCCTCCTCCTCCCATAAGTTGTTTCTCACCTGGCTATCAGGAACATTTTGTATGTTTGAATATTGCTATCAAAGATTAACTTGAAATACATCCCCACTCATCTGCACCAGTCAAACTCAATATGGACAGTTATTCCGAGCATTGAGTGGATGAGTGGATCAATCCACAATGCAGGAAACCCAAAGCCGAGGAAGATTAGCTGTACTTGCAGGATTTGTTATCCTGCTGATCTCCACATGGTGTGGACTACAACTCCCATAATCCCTGCCCATTGTCCAAGGTGGCTTGCATTTTCAGAAGTTATAGTCAAAAATATTTGTATGGCACCAATTTACTTACCCCTGCCACAAAGGGACAAATGTCAAATAGCACTGCAATTCATTCTAATTTTTTTATGCATGAATCTGATTATTATAGTCAGCTTCATGACTTCATGTTCACACTGATGTTGACACTCTTTGGAGAGGGGTGTTGACCTTCGCCTGTCCTTGAGCTGTTAGGGAAATTTCCCAAACCCAGTAGGGAAGGAACGACTCTAGACCGATCGAGATGCAGAGGCTTTATTTATAGCTCATGATATTTATATGATGATGATATACCTTGTCACATAGAGCTCAAAGGTCTAAAAAAAGGGCTTTGTAAGTGTGTCCAGAAGTCCACCTGCAAGGCAGCATCATGAACATATTTTATCCTGAAACGATCATTATGTGTTCTTTCAGGTTTATTTGAAAGAAAATGTACAGCCCTGAAGGGTAAAACACCCTTCTTCACTGCTGTACTTTCTAAAGAGACAAACAGGAGTGTATGAATTGAAGAATTCAATGCTGAAATGGTCGCTCAGGTTCATTTCAAAGAACACCTGCTATGGACTGCTATGAATCAGATCTAAAAACTCCTAAGCAATCCAGCTTTTTTTCTTTGTTTTTTTGAAGATGCACAGATTCTGTTTATTTGAGGACCATATCCCTACTTGAGACTGGATTCTCTCTAGGACATTTTATGCAAAATTAAATGCTTAACTTATGAAATTAACCCTTCAAATTATGATAGGTACAACTTTCAATCTAATCTAGAAATTAAGGGGAGGAACCTATGTGACACCTTTGTAACACCATGAATTTGAACTAGCATTTCAAATAAATAATCTGAATTCTTTAGAGTGTTTAAAAATGAAAGCCTGGAATTTAGCAGCAGCTTAATTCTGGTTCTTCTTTGGACGCTTGCTTGCTGTTCTGGGTTTATCCTTTAGGGGGAAATGTTGGCCCATTTTTTCCATCGTTGGCTGATAGATGAACTCAGCGCTTACTGCACCTGGGTGAAGTGAAGCTGAAGAATGTTCCGCATCCATGGGGACTTCCTCTGGGTCTTCCTCTTTGCTCATACCTACAGATCTTGTCTGGCTTTGCAGACAACCCCCCATGTCTCTCACTAGACTTTCAGGGCCTTCATCTTCTTTGCACATCTATGTGTTATGCAAGTGCAACCCTTTAAGGCAAAAAGTCTGAGTTCCTCTATATGCAACTTGCTACTTGACGAATCCTGTGGCATGACCCAGTGGCTTCCAGATGTCCTCAGGAGCTGATTTAGACTCTCCAACATCATCCTCTGTTCTGCAGGATGAAGAAGGACAGAGTTGACATTTTTCACTGCAATTGCACTTAAGCTATGTTCTGGATGACTCCCTATCGTCGTTTGGGTAAAGTTCTTGCATGTTTTGAACATAACTTTGATACATATACCAACTCTGGTTGTTGGCCCAGCTACGCCTCTATCTGGACAGGGATAACCTAGCTTCGGTTGTCCATATTCTGGTAGCCTCCAAATTAGATTACTGCAATGCCCTCTACGTGGGGCAGCCTTTGAGGATGGTTCAGAAGCTGCAGCTTGTGCAAAAAAATAAAAATAAAAAAATTCTTTATTTATTTATTTATTACATTTATATACCACCCCATAGCCTAAGCTCTCTGGGCGGTTTACAAAAGTTCTCTGGGCGGTTTACAAAAGTGCAGCAGCCAGATTGATAACTGGAACAATGAGGTTTGTATTATTATTATTATTATTATTATTATTATTATTATTATTATTATTATTATTTATTTATTTATATAGCACCATCAATGTACATGGTGCTGTACAGATTACACAGTAAATAGCAAGACCCTGCTGCATAGGCTTACAACATACAACACTGATTCTGGTCCGCTTGCATTGGCTGCCTATATGTTTCCGAGACCAATTCAAGGCGCTGGTTTTAACCTATGAATCCCTACATGGCTTGGGACCGCAATACCTGATGGAACGCCTCTCCCGACATGAACCTACCCATACACTGCGCTCAACATCTAAAGTCTTGTTGCCTTTCGTGTCCCCTGTGCAGGTTTGGTGCATTCCTTTCCCTTTCTTGTTGTTTTCTTGTGATTTTATCAGAATGTAAGCCGAGGTGGCAGGGAATTGCTGTTTTATTGTTTTACTATGTACAGCACCGTGTGCAATGATGGCGCTATCTAAATAAACGACAATGAGAAGAAGGAGATGGCACAGCTGCAAGAACAGCAAAAGCGCCCATGTGGACGACCCCCAGGATTCGGAAGGCTGTGCCGTTCTCCCCTCCTCTTCACCCCCCACCCAAGCTCTACTGGCCAAGCGGCTGCCACGGCTGCAGGGTGGACGCCTGGATGCCGCTGGTATCCGCAGCGTGGCCCCCATCAATGGAGAGGTGCTCCTTACCTTCTCCTTACCTTTTCTTCCTCAGAAGACCATGGGTTCCTAGGGGGAAAAGCAGAGAAAAGGGGGCGTCAGTGGCAGAGCATTTTCAGAAGTTATAGTCAAAAATATTTGTATGGCACCAATTTACTTACCCCTGCCACAAAGGGACAAATGTCAAATAGCACTGCAATTCATTCTAATTTTTTTATGCATTAATCTGATTATTATAGTCAGCTTCATGACTTCATGTTCACACTGATATTGACACTCTTTGGAGAGGCGTGTTGACCTTTGCCTGTCCTTGAGCTGTTAGGGAAATTTCCCAAACCCAGTAGGGAAGGAATGACTCCAGACCGATTGAGATGCAGAGGCTTTATTTATAGCTCATGATATTTATATGATGATGATATACCTTGTCACATAGAGCTCAAAGGTCTAAAAAAGGCCTTTGTAAATGTGTCCAGAAGTCCATCTACAGGGCAGCATCATGTACGTACATATTATATCCTTACACAACCATTATGTGTTCTTTCAGGTTTATTTGAAAGAAAATGTACAGCCCAGAAGGATAAAACACCCCTCTTCACTGTTGTACTTTCTAAAAAGTACACTTTTTACACTTCAGAATCCAATATAAACTTCTCCTGTTGACCTACAAAGCTTTTCACTGTCTAGCTCCTTCCTATCTTTCCTCTCTCATCTCACACTATTGCCCCGCTCGTGCTCTTCGCTCCTCTGATGCCATGTTTCTCGCCTGCCCAAGGGTCTCTCCTTCCCTTGCTCGGCTTCGTCCATTTTCTTCTGCTACCCCTTATGCCTGGAACGCTCTTCCAGAACATTTGAGAACTACAAGTTCAATCGCAGCTTTTAAAGCTCAGCTAAAATCTTTTCTTTTTCCTAAAGCTTTTAAAACTCGATCTTGTTCTGACTTTTATACTGCTAGTTTTACTCTACCCTGTGCCTGTTTGCATTCTCTTCCCCTCCTTATTGTTTTATTATGATTTTATTAGAATGTAAGCCTATGCGGCAGAGTCTTGCTATTTACTGTTTTACTCTGTACAGCACCATGTACATTGATGGTGCTATATAAATAAATAAATAAATAAATAAATAAATAAATAATAATAATAATAATAATGTAAGTTAAAATATAGAATTAAAACAGCAAAGTATAAATTTAAGTTAAATGAGGTGTTAAAATACTGAGAAAGTAAAACGGTCTTCAGCTGGTGATGGAGGGAGTACAGTGAATCTCTCTGGGGAGCTTGTTCCACAGCCGGGGTGCCACAGCCGAGAAGGCCCTCCTCCAAGTAGCCACCTGCCTCACTTCTTTTGGCAGGGGCTCACGGAGTTTTTGCTGTTGTCAATTCCAAGGAAGGAAGTGGTAGTGCAACACGTCCTCCCAGTGGTGACACGTTCCTGTGAGAAGCTGTTGGAGGAATTCTCTTCCCCTTCACTATACTTCATCTGAGAGGCAATTGGAGAGGCAATTTGTGTCCACCACCTCTAGTTTTGAGATAGAGATGTTTTTGCTCAATCACAGCTACACTTATTTATTAATTTTCTATTGATTTCTATGGGCAGCATCAGGCTAGGCCCAAAATTGGATTTGAAGTTAACGTGGGAGTCCCTTGTCCAGATGGTGTGTCACTCTTCAGTTTTCCTATCTTCATGGCTGGCAGTCATGTCCGAAATGTCCATCATAGCTGTTTCTTCATTCCTTGGCGAAAACCATGGGAGCGGGATCTTTTCTCCCAAAATGAAAATGGGCACTGGATGACAAGGCTACAATCTGAGTAAGCCTCTCCATATGGAAACCCAACTCTTTCTCTGAGAAACGTTATCTGAGAAATGGAACCTCCTAGTGGGCTGCCATTTTGCACAAAAATGGTGGCTCGGAGCGTTCCCGGAAAGCAATCTTACATAAATGGTGGCTGTAAAGGGTCCGTTTGTGCAACAAAACAACCCTGTAAACCTGCTAAGCCACCGTTGTTTATGAAAAATGGTGGAACTCTAGGAGGACAGGCATTTTGGGGTGGGTCCATGAAAACCTTGTGGCAGGGTCCAGGGGTCCGAGTGCAGGGGGTGGCAATTGGACTCCAGCCCTCCCCACAAGGACTCCTTTGACGTCCCTATAAAAGCTGGAATGCCTGTCCAAAACACCTGGGAGACTCAAGGTTGAGGAAGGCTGTCCAATGAAATGAGGCTAGAGGGTTTACAGTCCTTCCCAACAGCTGGCATTGAGGCTGTGAATAAGCTTGCCTAAGAGGAAGGAAACACAGGGAAGAAGAGCTCCATAGGGACATTTTCAGGGATGGAATGTTTTCAGCATTGCCTATCCTGTGTCCTGATTTGCCAACACAGAAGGCAACTGCGTGCCAAGGTACCACCCAGTTCCCCACTGAGTTCACGCTCAGCTATTACTACTGCGGGTGGCACTTCAGCTACATCTTCCTTCATCAGAGACAAAGCCTCAAGTCTTCCCCCTTCCTTTTAAATAGTCCCCTTCAGGCACTTGTCTTCTTCAGTCTTTGGCCTGACATGGAGATCACCTCTTCTTGGAGGAGGAGGAGCTCCATTTCTGGCAAAGCCAATGGGAGTGCAGACATTTACATGTCATCATGGGGCAGCAATAACTGAAGTAGAAATTTGGAGAAATCTATCTATCTATCTATCTATCTATCTATCTATCTATCTATCTATCTATGAATGACCTGGAAATTCCACAGTGAACTGGGTTTTTCTGAGCCACACAGATTTTGCTGAGTTATGGACCATTAAAAAAGAAAGAAACGAAGAATTTTTTTGGGATGGAGTAGAGCAAATTTGCACTTGTGTGTACTTTCATGCCTCTAATCTTGCGTAAATGGCTGCTTTACAGTGTCCAAACAATTGATTAATAGGAACCCACAAGCACAAGTGCAACAGCACCCTCCCACCCATAATCCCCAGCAACTGGTGTTTGTAGGCTTACTGCTTCTGGTACTGGAGGTGATTCTGTGATTATTATTCTTATTTTCACTTTCTTACTCCCTAGATATGAAATGCCATTTTTCAGAATGTTCTCATTTTTTTTACAAGTGTGTTTATGTGTGTGTGTGTCTGTCTGTCTGCTCCTTGTCTACAATGCCCTGGAAATATATTAGGCATGGGGCATCATGAAGGATGCAAAAGGAGAGCCAGGTGGTCAATTTATTTATTTATTACATTTTTATACCGCCCAATAGCCGAAGCTCTCTGGGCGGTTCACAAAAATTAAAACGATAAAGAGCATAATAAAACAACCAACAATCTAAAAACACAAATACAATATAAAAAGCACAACCAGGATAAAACCACACAGCAGAAATTGATGTAAGTTAAAATATGGAAGTAAAACAGCAAAGTATAAATTTAAGTTAAATGAGGTGTTAAAATACTGAGAAAATAAAACGGTCTTCAGCTGGTGATGGAGGGAGTACAGTGAATCTCTCTGGGGAGCTCGTTCCACAGCCGGGGTGCCACAGCCGAGAAGGCCCTCCTCCAAGTAGCCACCTGCCTCACTTCCTTTGGCAGGGGCTCACGGAGTTTTTGCTGTTGTTAATTCCAAGGAAGGAAGTGGTAGTGCAACACGTCCTCCCAGTGGTGACACGTTCCTGTGAGAAGCTGTTGGAGGAATTCTCTTCCCCTTCACTACACTTCCTCTGCCCACACACAGGGTGCAGAAATTTGAGAGGCAATTTGTGTCCACCACCTCTAGTTTTGAGAAAGAGATGTCCCTTGTCCAGACGGTGTCACTCCTCAGTTTTCCTATCTTCATGGCTGGCAGTCATGTGTGAAATGTCCATCATAGCTGTTTCTTCATTCCTTGGCGAAAACCATGGGAGCAGGATCTTTTCTCCCAAAATGAAAATGGGCACTGGATGACAAGGCTACAATCTGAGTAAGCCTCTCCATATGGAAACCCAACTCGTTCTCTGAGAAACGATATCTGAGAAATGGAACCTCCTAGTGGGCTGCCATTTTGCACAAAAATGGTGGCTCGGAGCTTTCCCGGAAAGCAATCTTACATAAATGGTGGCTGTAGGGTCCGTTTGTGCAAAAAAACCTCCCTGTAAACCTGCTAAGCCACCATTTTTTTAATGAAAAATGGTGGAACTCTAGGAGGATAGGCATTTTGGGGTGGGTCCATGAAAACCTTGTGCCAGGGTCCAGGGGTCCGAGTGCAGGGGGTGATGGTTGGACTCCACCCCTCCCCACAAGGACTCCTTTGACATCCCTATAAAAGCTGGAATGCCTGTCCAAAACACCTGGAAGGCTCAAGGTTGAGGAAGGTTGTCCAAGGAAATGAGGCTAGACGGATTACAGTCCTTTCCAACAGCTGGCATTGAGGCTGTGAATTAGCTTGCCTAAGAGGAAGGAAACACAGAGAAGAAGAGCTCCATAGGGACATTTTCAGGGATGGAATGTTTTCAGCATTGCCTATCCTGTGTCCTGATTTGCCAACACAGAAGGCAGCTGTGTGCCAAGGTACCACCCAGTTCCCCACTGAGTTCACGCTCAGCTACTACTACTTCATCAGAGACAAACCCTCAAGTCTTCCCCCTTCCTTTTAAATTGTCCCCTTCAGGCACATGTCTTCTTCATTCTTTGGCCTGACATGGAGATCACCTCTTCTTGGAGGAGGAGCTCTGCTTCTGGCAAAGCCAATGGGAGTGCAGACATTTACATGTGACCTCCTCCTCCTGCTCCTGGGTCATTTAAGAGAGAAGTAGGGAAGTTTCCGCCAGTTGCCTCCTTGCTTTCCAGAGTCCAACTCCTTGAAGGAGCTCACCATGGCCTGGGCTGTATATTTCATGGTACTTCTCAGTTACTGCTCAGGTATGGAGACAACTTGCTTTACGCAGCCTTATAACAAGGAAACTCTTCAAATGTGTATTTATCTGAGTGGCAGCCTGATATCTGTGAGCACATTTAATTAAGGAAGCTCTCTTTCCCCCCTCCTTCTCTTGTTTCTCTTTATGTCTTTGTGAAGGTGTCATCTCACAGTCAACGTTGACTCAACCTGCCTCCCAGTCAGTACCCCAGGGACAAACTATCAAAATCTCTTGCACTGCCAGCAGTAGCGTGAGCTATGTTTACTGGTACCAACAGAAACCTGGACAGGCCCCTCGCTTTGTGCACTGTGATGCTTGCAGCAGGGGATCTAGCATCCCAGATCGGTTCACTGCAACCCGCTCTGGGACCACAGGATATTTAACCATCACCGGCACTGAAACTGAAGACGACGCCGATTACTACTGTGGTACCTGGTTTGGCAGCGCTAGCTTGTTGCACAGTGGTAAACTCTTATGGGGAACTGAGACAAAAACCTGCATTCTTCCTCCCTCAGAGCAGAGAGCTGAGATTTCCTCGAGAGAGTAAGTTGTTCTGTGCCTGAGGTAATTTGAGTCATAGAGCTAGAAGGGCCTGAAAAGACAGCTGATGCCAATCTCTTACCTAGGACCAAATCACCCACCCCTCACCTATGCACAGGTCAACACACTCTGCAAGTTGCTGAAAGCAGGATGCAAGTTCTTTAAAGGGGCACAAGTTCCTGGTGAAATGGCTCCTCCCGTATGTACCTCCCTATCCATTCCTTAAGTTCGTCTACACATGTACCCTCCATGTCTACCTCCAATCCAATGTTTGGTGGGTGTCCATCAGGTAGAGGGCTAACTCAATGATGTTTCTCCAAAGGAAGTATCCACTATATTGTGCTTTTGACACCATTCTCCTTCTTACAGGCTTTTAGATAATCTGTGATCAAAATCCATTCTTCTGAAGATGTCACTTCAGAGGTCTCTTGGGCTCAGCCTGCCCCCATCTCTGTGTCCCTGGGAGGAACCACTCAGATCTCCTGTAGTTTCAGATCAAATCTGGATACCTTTTCATGGCTTCAGCAGAAACCTGGACTGACCCCTCGTGTTCTGGTGCATAGCAACATAGAATCGTAGAATCATAGAACAGCAGAGTTGGAAGGGCCTACAAGGCCATCGAGTCCAACCCCCTGCTCATTGCAGGAATCCACCTTAAAGCATCCCTGACAGATGGTTGTCCAGCTGCCTCTTGAAGGCCTCTAGTGTGGGAGCGCCCACCACCTCCCTAGGTAACTGGTTCCATTGTCATACTGCTCTAACAGTCAGGAAGTTTTTCTTGATGTCCAGCTGGAATCTGGCTTCCTTTAACTCGAGCACGTTATTCCATGTCCTGCACTCTGGGAGGATCGAGAAGAAATCCTGGCCCTCCTCTGTGGAAACCAGGAATCCCAGATTGGTTCACTGCATCTCTCTCTGGGAACATTGGCTATTTAACCATCACTAGCATCCATGTTGAAGATGAGGCAGATTCTTTTTGTTCAATGTGGCAGAGCATTGGTAAACTGTTTCACTGTAGTGCATTCTCATGGGGAACTGCGACAAAAACCCACCCCAGAGAAGGAATCCTGAACTGTTTGAGAGTTTACCTTAATATTTTCCTGATTCTCCTCACTCATTGCTCGGTTGGGTGGAGATGGGTTTAACTGCTTTGTACAGATGGTTCCCGCCTTCAAGGTGCAATCATGTAGCTTGTTCCGGCATCACCACCATGGCTTTCTGGGAACTGATGTGGGGGCTGGTAATGTTGAACTTCTATTAGCAGTGTGCTCAGACAGCCATCAACCCCCCTTTTCATGTAACCCACTCAAACCTTTTGACCAGCTGTCAGAAGTACAAGTTGCACGAACCCAAGAGAAGGTTCAATTTGGCAAATTTTCAGTACCATGGACAGTTCAGTGAGATGGAAGTCATTTGACTAGGGGTATCCTTCCTTTGCAAATCCAGCCCTTTTGGCATTGGGGGTGGGGGGTGGGAAATCTGGTTCTTCTGTTCTTTTTCAAAAATACAAAGTTGTACAAATTGCAGGTGCAATTTGCCTAATTTGTGAAAATTCCAGCCAGAATCTGTGCAAATTATGCAAAGCACCTTTTCTCAAATGTACACATGCTGTCAAACACGTTCTGGGGCTGGTCTGTGAATCATATTGCAGGTTCTGAGCTGTAGGGACTTTTGACTCTAATAATAAACTAAAAGGTGTGAACCAGGCCAATCCTGATCAAAAACCAATTGAAACAAATCTCTCATAGATTCTGGATCCTATACCATATTCACTAGGGATGTGCTCCGCTTCTCCTCGAACCGGAGAAGCAGGAGCGGAGCGGGGGGCTTCGCCTGCCCTTAAGGTGCACGGGCGGCGACGGCGGCAGGGCCCGGTAACCCCACCCCCACCCTCCTCTCCCGGCCTTACCTGGCACCACTCCCCTCCACTGCGGAGCTCCGATTCGGAGCCGTAGCTCCGCGGTGAAGAGGAGCGGAGTATAGGCGGAGCGGCGCGGAGCGGGGGGTCCGTGCACACCCCTAATATTCACAGGCAAAAAAATCACCAAGGATTCTGAGAGGTTACAATATTTCTAGCAGTGGCAAAGAAGTTTTCTTTTGCTGTTGTTATTTTAATAGAAGACTCTGAGATAAACTCTGAGTTAAAATCTTCTTGTACGGTGCTGATGTGATGCTTGCTATCTTGCCTTTAGAGGGAGAGATTGGTCTAATTTCGCTAGGGCTGTGCTCCGCTTCGCTTCGGAGCATAGAAGCGATAGCGAGGCAGCCTGATTCGCCTCCGGAAAAGGTGGAGAAGTGAGTTGGGGGGCTGAGGATTGAGGCGAAGAGGATCGCCTCGATCCGGAGCTCCGAACACAGGTAAGTGGGGGGGAGGGAGACTCATCTGGTGCTGGCACTGCCACAGTCCCTGCGGTGACAGTGATGGAGCCTGGTAAGGAGGCAGGGAGGAGGGAGGCTTACCTGCGTCCGTCACGGTCCATCATGGGCTTCAATTGAGGCCCCGGTTGAAGCCGAGGCCTCTTCAATGCACGGGTCCCAGCTCCTCGCGAAGAACCACAAGGAACTGGGACAAACCGCAACACCCAGCCATACATTCCACGGTCTCAGGCTCAGCCTGGGACCACAGAAAAACTGGGCTCAAAGGGTCATATGAACGCACAGGGAAGATCACTGGGATTACCCCAGGATTTTGTCCCATCTAGCTAAGCCCTCAGAAATGAAATGCCAATATACATTCCCCCCCCCCCTTTATGCTAGGGCTCTGGGCTGGTGTACACTAGTGCAAATTGAACTCTGTGTCTTGCTGAAGAGTGCGATCCTGACTCCTACCTTGCAAAGGAAAATGGACTAATATTTCTTCAACTTCGGCTAGCACAGAGCTTTGGCTATTGGGCTGTATAAAAATGTAATAAATAAATAAAAATAAATAAACTCCCCTGATTCTTATTTATTTTAATATTCCACATGCAAATTTCTTCTCTAGCAATTTGCCTGGCTAGGACATCCCATCCCATCAGGAAATGCACACCAGTTCTAGCAGAGCCAATGGGCATGAGTATATTTGCATGATGGATCACTCTCCTGTTCCACTGGGATTTAAGAGAGGAGGCAGGAGGTCCCAGGTAGATAGTAGTTTGCTTTAGAAAGCCAAACACCTTTCTAGAGCTCACCATGGCCTAGTCTCTGTTTGTCCTTACATTTCTCAGTTACTGCTCAGGTAAGTGCATGGATCACTTCCTTTACAACAATAGCAACACAGAACAATATGCATCCATCACAGAAACATAACACATTTTTGATATTTGGGAGCACTGTGAATCAAATCATTGTTGCTTCTTCTTCTGTTTCTCTTTGTAAAGGTGTCGGTTCACAGCCAACATTGACTCAGTCTGCCTCCAAGTCTGTGTCCCCGGGAGAGATGGCTAAACTCTCCTGCAATGCCAACAGTAACCCCAGCAATGTTTACTGGTATCAACAGAAGTCTGGACAGGCCCCTCGCTTTGTGCACTGTGATGGGCACTGCAGGACCAAGGGACCAGGAATCGCAGATCGATTCACTACTTCCTGCTCTGGAAGGCTATTTAACCATTGTCAATGTCCAGGGTGAAGATGACGCTGCTTATGAAAATTAGTGAAATTCTCCCAACACTCAAAGAACGCAGACTGCAACCCACAGGTCAGATTCATCG